>NC_139349.1:122579199-125351699 GCF_055883805.1 Amblyomma maculatum
AAAGTAAGTCCGGACACCGTAATTCCTTTCCAAATACTACTCAATACCTCATACCTATTGTATCCCCACAATGCCTTATGCTTCATTATCCCGGCATTCCTTCGCCCTTTGGCCTTAAGTGATTGCTCATGCTTTCAAATGTATGCCAATCCTTCCTTTACCCATACCCCCAAATATTTATATTCTGCTACTCTAGGTATTTCAAGGCCTTGTATTTTAAGATCCTGATCAGTTGAGCCGTTGAAAATCATCAGGCCCGACTTAACTGCGCTGAAACTGAAGCCTAGAGCGTCCCCTTCGTCTCCGCAATACTTAACTAGAGTTTGCAATTCTTCCAGACTCTCAGCTAGCAGCACAATATCGTCTGCATACATCAAGCCGGGGAGGCGCTGCTCTACCGCCTTTCCACCTAATCTATATGACAGGTTAAAGCCTAGGTTGCTGTCTTGTATCCTCCGTTCCATGTTTATCATATAAAGCATGAACAGCACCGGTGATAGAGGACAGCCTTGTCTTAATCCTTTGCATACTTTGACATCCTCCATACTTCTTATCCCTTCCCACGTAATTTCTACTTTGTTATCCCGGTATATTTCCTGTAGGAACTCTATTATCTCATAACCGATATCTTCTTCTTTTAATATGTTCCACAGGAGTTCCCTGCTTACGTTGTTGTACGCCCCGTTTATGTCCAGGAAGGCCAAATACAAAGGTCTATTTTCCACTCTAGATATTTTGATGCATTGGGTAAGCACGAACAGGCTATCATCTAAGCGCCTACCATTTCTAAAGCCGTTCTAAACTTCTCCGAGTATCTTGTTACTTTCAACCCATGCTTGCACTTTTAATTTCACCGCCTGCATGGCTAACCTGTACATTACAGATGTTATGGTAATCGGCCTGTAGGATTTTATGTGCATCCTGTCTCCTTTCCCTTTATAAATCAAATTCATTTTTCTCTGCCGCCAGCTGTCCGGAATTTGCTCATTCGTTATGACTGTTTCCACAGCTTTTAGCAACGTTTCCTTACTTTTTGGACCGAGTTCATTAATCAGCTTGATCGGAATTCCGTCTATTCCTGCAGATGTGATTTTAGGAATATTTTTTCCTGCATTTTTCCAGTTTAGATTGGTCATTTCTAAGGTGCTTTGTATTCTGCTACCTTGTGTTGCTTCCTGATTTGCGGAGATTACCCTATCGTCACTCTTAAATGACTCGGCTATAACTGATGTAATGTAGTTCACTGCGTTGTCTCCCTTTAAACAATTTCCCTCGTTATCTTGAATCCGATCTTGCTTTCTTTGATTCTTCTTCCTTAGCCAGCTTATATGGTTCCAGAATTTTCTTGCTCCGCCTCTAGAGGCATCGTGTATATCAGCCATCCAGCGATCGGTGGACTGTCTTATTTTACTTTGGACGAGGGCCTGCACCTGAAGTTTCTTTTGTCGATATGATTCCCATTTTTGGTCGATTTCCGCCTGAGAAACCTGTGCTTTCTTTGCCATTCGGTGTTCCCTTGAAGCAGCCCGTCGTTGTTCAATAGCTTCCCTGATTTCCTTATTCCACCAGCTCCGTGGCTTCCTCTTTCCATTCCAGCGGTTTGCTACTTTAACCTCCTGAATTTTCCTCCTTATGAGTAGTTCTACCTGTTCATAATCCCAGTCTTCCATGGGGGTTTTCTCTATTGCCTCCTCTATGTCTGCTGCTATCTGCGCTATTTAATCGTCGTTTAATTTTGCGTTTACGTTTTGTCTAAGTTCCATTTCTCTTTTCATCAAGGGCCCCATCTGCAGACTAATACGTTTATGATCACTTCCCAGACTACACTCCCCTTCTTCGTCTATTTCCATTTTTGACCTTGCTATAAATTTCCTGCGACATTAGACAATAGTCAATGGTCGTCTGCCTGTTGCGGAATTCCCACGTGATTTGGCCTTCACATTTTGTTTCTCTATTTACTATAACTAGATCGTGTCGCTCGCAGAAATCTAGCATTAGCTTCCCGTTACAATCCGTGTATCCATCCAGATCGTCGATGTGGCCGTTCATGTCCCCTAGCAGAATAATATTAGCCCCGTTCCCAAACTGGCTTATATCGTCACTCAGACATTCAACAAGATCCCTGTTTTCTTGCCTGCATTGATGTCCTGTTCCTAAATAAACTACCCCTAGCCATGTCCTTATGCCGGCAATGGTTCCTGAAACCCAGATATGTTCTTTACAAGATGATTTATTTCTTTGCCAATTTTTCCCTGGTGTATCAACATACCTACCCCTCCACCCTTTCTTTCCGTTCTCGTTCTGTTGCACCCTTCCCAGACGTAGCCTTCTATAAACGGCGGATCTTCTAGATCCCTGAGATGAGTCTCGCAAAGAGCGTACACACCTATTTTGTCATCCTTCAACTGCTGCTCTATCTCTAGCCATTTCGCTCTTTTTCTACCTCCTTGCATGTTTATGTAGCTGATCCTAGTGCTAAATTTCTTTTTTGTACTTTTCTTTCTCGACCTACTCTTTGCCATTTTTGGGGGCTCAGCCTCCATTATTACACTTTCTTCTGCTTCACTTCTAACTACCTCTCTGCACGGAGTCCTCGCGGACCCCCTAAAAAAGCTACAGCCCTGCCTGCCAAGCGCCACCCGATCTCTGCTCCGACCCTTCTGTTAAAATGAATGCCATCTCGCTGAAAAGTCCTACCAAAACCTGCTTTATGTACCTCCCTGTTTACCTCAACCACTTCGAAACGCTTCTCCAGGCTTAACTTTCTTATGTCCTGATTAACTGTCCCCACGTCCTTTTCCATCTTTCCGTTCATTCCTAGCACCTCTGGTACTGTGCATACAACTATCTGCGTCTGCTGTGCTATCTCCCTGATCTCGTCAACTCCCTTAGCTAAACTTTCCACCACTCCTGCAGCGTCACCATTTAGGACATCGTTTAGACCCGTGGCTACTATTACCATACTGCGCTCTGCGGAATTTTTCAACAGCCTATTTTTACTCTCTTTTAGCACTGCCCTCATTGTTCTCCCTGGGAAGGCTCCAACCAACACTCTCTTATCACCCCTTACACGTTGCAAGATATCTCGCTTGCACCTGTCCATGTTAGAATCTCCGGCGATAAGCACCTGGGCCTTCTCTCTCCCTCTCCCAACTGCTGGCTCCTGCTTTCGGTTATCTGTGTCCTTATCTCTGGGATTTTCATTCTTCCTTACTTCTTCATTTTTTTCCGGCGTCTTAGCTGCTTCTAAATAACTCTGACGGTTCGGATCCGCCTGACCTACTTTGCTTATGCCTTCCATGCCAGTGCTGGCCCCAGCCACGTGGCCCGCATTGGAATGTTCGTCCTTGTTGGTTCCAAGGACAAAGTCGGCCCCTTTTTTTCATTTTGAGTAAGCTGTCCAAGCAGTTTCTGATTTTCCGTCCTTAGCAAACGTACTTCATTTTCTAAATCCTCCACACGAGACACTAAGCTGCCCCTTTCTTGATCAAATCTATCTAGACGTGCATTCAGTACGCAACACCGACACAAAAAGTCGCTGCCTTCCAATTCACCTACAGAGTCAAAACGCGTTTCTTTGAGATTAACCTGCGCCTCACACTGAGTACACTTTACCTTCTTTTGATTGCACATCTTAAGCGCTCATCGACTGAACGATAACTATTACGAATTCTTAGAATATACAAATTGCCAAAAGAAGACACAAGAAACGACTAGCAAACACGCGTTAAAAACCAATTCTGCGAATGCCAATAGCCTAGAAAGAAAAATATTTATCTAAACAAGATAGCTAAACAATGAACGCCAAGAAAACCTAGCTGCCGGCACAAAAAACCAGGCCGCTAGGACCAAGAGCTAAAATCTATTCTTTAGGCTGCACCTAACCTAACTAGCTGAAACCAAAATAAAGTTAATAAAAGAAAGAACTCATCTATTTGACGCTTCGGAAGCTCCCGCTGTCGCCAGTTCGTCCGTTTCCGGTAGCCACGTGCAATCGGAGGAGCGATGGAACACTCGTCCGCACCACACGGCTGTCAACTGCCAACATAGGGTCGTCTGAGCAGCGTCACCTGGTGACAGATAGCGGAAATATTGTAAAAAGGAAGAGTGCATTTAAAGCACGGCCCACTCGTTTCATCAGTGGTGCAACGACCATTGCACCAGTGATGCAACGAGTGGGCCGTGCTTTAAATGCACTCTTCATGCATTTTTTTTTCCGCGAGGCTCTCCATTGGTTTATCGAGATTGTGAAGTTTGACGATGACAATCCTGAGTGGTTGCCTAAGGTAGAACCTTTGATGGATTTTAGGAATTTTAGATAAGCCAGCCCCTGGCAGGCTTATATGTCTTGTGTGCGTTTGTTTTGTCTTGCAAAAGTCAGGTAATAAAGAAAAAAAAAACACATCAGTGGTGCAATGGATTAACACTTCTTACCTGCCCACTAAGAATAAAACATCTGCTCGAATCCTGTAAGTGCAACTCTTTTCCCATTTTGTTTAAATCGTGCGACTTTTTTTCTGATTTATTTTTAAATCCCAATGTTAAATTAAGCTACTAAGATCTCGCCTGGTGTGTGTTCCCCTTTAGGTCGCATTATGTGATGTTTTTAATCCTTAATAGCCGCAAAACCAGCCGTGAACAAAGCCATCAAGTGACAGCATGACAACGCTGACACTATTCAATTACCTTCACCGTAATCATTTCCTGCCTTTAGTGAGTGTATGTTACCTTTAGGTGGCGTTCAGAGACACCTCTCGGTAATAATCGCCGTCTAACCCGCTGAGAGGCTATCAGTGAGAAGAAAGATGTTGCGGTACCCTACCGTTGAGGAGACGGAATTACGCAGCGGAGCACTTTTCTACTGCGTTCAAAACAACCTTTAACATAGCTATGACTTGTGATTATGGTTTGGTAATTCACAATACCACGTGCGTGTATTGACAATTTTCAGACCATTCCACCATGAAGTCCGGCAGCACTTCCTACGGCAGCTACTGCTCTGTGTCGTGGTGCCAGAAGAACGCCAGAGCGCACAAGAAGCCAAGAATTAGTTTCTACCGCATACCATGGGACAGCAGGACAATGAGGACTACAGTTCATTTCTCTTCGTGATAATTGGACTGCTAACGATGATTGACGGGTCACACAGTACTCATACTTGTGACAATGTGGTGCATAAAAGAGGGAAAAGGGCTGCCGACACTGGAACACCGTTAATTTTTCAATCTTTGTGCCAGCTGCAAAGCATAACCTGGGCCCGCTTGCACGATAAAGTCCGCGCTAAGTCGAGACTTAAACAGTGTCTTTAGTAAGACCAGACTTTTTCAAGACCGGAGTTATTCAGGGCTGTCTTAAGATACCCATAGAGACAGTGGATACCTAGTTTGAGGACAGCGGGTACCTATACATGGGAAATCTTGGCCCCTGCTTAGGGAACGCGCCGTGGCACCTGACGGTGCTTTCAGTCTGTCACGGCGTGGTGAGGGTGAAAAACTTTATTGAAGAAAAAAAAAGAAAGAGTGCAGGTTAAGGGTCCTTTGCATGAGTGGAATGCCTAGTATGGGAGGCCACTGGACAAAGCTATCACCATTGCCCGTTGGTCAGGGCCAGTTGGGACTCTAGCGATGAGCAGCTAAGCAAGGCCGCCTCCAAAGTCGAATTTTCCTGCATGTCTAATCTCTTAGGGGGCATGATGCGAGCGCACGTTAAAGCGTGCTGCAGTCGTTGCTGTCTAAAACAGAGCTCAACTTCGCATGCATATGACGCGACTTTCACGTCTTAAGCAGCAGAAACCGTAGCCGTCGTGCGTGCTTCATTGGCAATCAGAATATTCATTCTAGCAATGACAATTAAAATGTTAAGCCGCTAGTTTTTGTCAAGCATTTGCCTCATTTTGATTAATTACCGCGTCTTTGCTTGGGTTTTTTTTTTCCTCTCATAAAATGCCTACAGGAACGCGCCACGCCCTTCCACAACACGTTTTCGGGATGACTTCAAAAAGCCTCCTAGGGCAGCGGTTATATGCATTTGGGTAAGCAGTGTAAGTACGTGCGCGTACTGGTGCTGGTGTGAGAGGTGGGGAGGGGGGGGGCAGACAGGCCGCGGATATCAGACTTGTACGTAGCAGCGCTTTTAGGGAGCTTTAATTAACTGCAGTCCTCAAAAGCAAGTATTGTGCTGACGTCAGTGCCGGTTGAATCGCTACTGAGGCATATTATAGGAGTCGACCAGTTACATTTAGACGCTGTCCTAACAGCTATCAACAGCTGAGAGTTGTCTCCCACAAATTTAGAGCACTCTACGCACTGCAGCTACAATTGAGGTTATGTGCGCCGCAAATGTGACATAAAATCAGGTTGTGACAAAAGATGCCGTATTGGAAGGCTCACAGAATTTCGACCTCTCTAAAGGTCGCTCATTCACGGATCGTGCGTTTTATCTCGACGCAAGATTCACCAATCATGCATTTTATCTTGACGCGAAACTGTCGAGTCGCTCATTCACCAATATCAATCCAATATTCAATATCATTCCGTTTTTAGAAAACGCCTCACTAGCTACCACGCTCACACATTCCAATTTTTGGAGCCGTCACCACATCCTTTCTTCGACACGGTTTCCTTACCCACTGCTGGCACAGGCTCGTCGCTCGGAACGTTGCCTGTAAACCTATTTACCAGCGGTATACAAAACGGACCGCAATAGCACTAAAAGAATAACTTGCGCTTAGCAGCGGCACAGGTTGGAACACATGCCTGCAACACCCCTGAATAGAAAACGGGGACGTATTGACGAACTTCAAGATATGCGGTTTTCGTTTTAGAGGGGCTTCGCGAAAAAATCTATACGATTGAAATATGCTTGTTAATCTATCCGTCTTCCGAAAAGTTAATTTGAATTTCTGACTAGTGTAAAAATACCAAATATACCGTTAATTTCTCAATCACCTTACTTTGAAAGCTTCCACGCTTCACCGTGATCGCGTGGACCATGCAGTGAAGTATTCTCAAAACGCGACGGGGCCGTTTCATAAAGAGGGCCATTGCGACGGTGTGCCCAATAAAGCGCTTTACGAAAACCGATAATAACGTCGTTCTCAATACGCTTTCATTTAAAAAGCAGACAAAATCGCGCAAGTGCACGTCAGGTGCAAATGGTTTCTGTCAATTTATTCAGGCCCCTTAAATAAATAATGCTTTCTTATAAAGCACAGATTTTTCTGGATCCTTAAAGGCTGATATAGGTATATGGAAGTTTACTGCATTCTGCCACGATATGACAGCTCCCACTAGTTTTATGCAGGGCCTTATTGAAAAAAAAATTGTATGTCCAAAGCTGTGTAACATTTGTAATGTACTTTTAGTTTCGGTGTATGCCTATGCACAATATCAGTCATGTGCAAATGTTAGGCAAAAATGACAAAATTTTATTTTTATTATTTTTTATTATTTTTGGCGGTAGGGAAAAACAGTCAGACGTTCCACCAGTGACGAAGGACGAGGTCAAGAAAGCACTAGAAACTATGACAAGGGGGAAATCAGCTGGAGAGGATCAGATAACTACAGATTTGCTGAAGGACGGGGGGGGATATCGTGCTAGAAAAACTGGCCACCCTGTATACGCAGTGCCTGGTATCATCGACGGTACCGGAACCATGAAAGAATGCAAACATTATTCTCATTCACAAGAAAGGGGACTCTAAGGACCTTAAAAATTACAGAACAATCAGCTTACTGTCTGTTACGTATAAGGTATTTACTAAGGTAATCGCTAATAGAATCAGGACAACCTTAGACTGCAATCAAGCAAGGGATCAAGCAGGGTTTCGGAAACGGTACTCTACTATCGATCATATCCATACCATCAATCAAGTGATAGAAAAATGCTCGGAATATAACCAGCCCTTATACATAGCATTCATTGATTACGAAAAAGCATTTGACTCATTTGAAACCTCGGCGGTGATGCAGGCATTGCGAAATCAGGGGGTAGAAGAGCCGTACGTGAAAGTGCTGGAAGATATATATAGTGGCTGCACAGCAACCATAGTTCTGCATAAAGAAAGTAACAAAATTCCCATAAAGAAAGGTGTTAGGCAAGGAGACACAATCTCCCCAGTACTATTCACAGCTTGTTTAGAGGAAGTATTCAGAGACTTGGAATAGGAGCAGTTAGGGATAAGGGTAGATGGAGAATACCTCAGTAATCTGCGATTTGCTGATGACATTGCCTTGCTAAGCAACTCGGGGGATGAACTGCAAATAATGATTGATGACCTAGACAGAAAAAGTAGAAAGGTAGGCTTGAAAATCAATATGCAGAAGACTAAGGTAATGTTCAACAGCCTCGGGAAGGAACAGCAGTTTACATTAGGTAGCGAAATACTGGAAGTAGTAGGCGAATGTGTCTACTTAGGACAGGTAGTAACCGCAGATCCGGACCATGAAAAGGAAATAACAAGAAGAATAAGATTGGGATGGAGTGCATTTGGCAAGCACTCGCAGATTATGACTAGCAGCTTACCGGTATCGCTCAAGAGGAAAGTATACAACAGTTGCATCTTGCCTGTACTCACCTATGGGGATGAAACGTGGAGGCTAACCAAGAGAGTTCTACTTAAGTTGAGGACAACCCAGAGGGCTATGGAACGAAAAATGGTAGGGGTAACATTAAGAGATAGAAAGCGTGCAGAGTGGGTCAGATAAATAACTCAAGTTACGGACATCTTAGCAGAAATTAAGAAGAAGAAATGGACATGGGCAGGACATGTAGTGCGAAGAGAGGATAACCGATGGTCGCTGATGGTAACAAATTGGATTCCAAGGAAAGGAAAGCGTGGCAGGGGGTGGCAGAAAGTTAGGTGGGCGGATGAGATTAAGAAGTTCGCAGGGGTCAAGTGGATGCAGCTAGCACAGAACCGGGTTAAGTGGAGAAATATGGGAGAGGCCTTCGCCCTGCAGTGGGTATAATCAGGCTGATGATGATGATAATTATTATTATTATTTTTGCAACAGTTTGTAGAATATTTATTCTAATGCATTCTTCCCCACAAATGTACTCGATTTGTATATCAAAATGTCAGTACTCCACACCCCAATTTCTGAAACACAAATGAACACAAATATGTTACAGTATTGTTGACAAATACAGCTGTTCATATGACTGCAGAAGTTGCCACCATGACAGTAATGTGGTATACTTGTGCAACCACAGCATTTGCTCTCACCGTTTTCTCCTGCAGATAAACAAAAACGACCGGGTACTTTTCTTCCAGTCATATAATTTTGCCCTGTTCTGGGTGTTGGATGTGCACAGGTTACGAGTGGTATTGCAACCATATACAGATATGCAAGATCAGTAGCCCTTGAGGTGATTTAATGCAAGCATGTGACCAGCACCAGCACGACATTGAGCAAAATCATCTGCACATACTGTTCTCACAGCATACAAATTAGGAAATGGTGGCCCACATTGGCAAGAAATATCATACAAGCAAACAACATATACTTGAGAAAAGTACAAAATGACAGTTGTAGATACCTTACACACACCAGGCATGCTGATATTTGTTCTGCAGGTCACGCTACATAGTGAGCAGCAGAGAATAAATAACAAACAACAGTTTGTAATGGTTACAGGTATTGGTCTCAAAGGGTGGAATTAATACTTTTGAAGCACTTGCAAGAGTATAATGCAGAAAAGCTTAGTTGACATAAAAACTTGACACAACAAAACATGCACATGATTTGAATCACGGTGGGTGAGGAGTGCTACAAAAGGCTATAAACGTTCTAATACAAAGTTAACCAAAATGTTTTTGAATATTGTACCTGCAAATAATAAGACAGTTTTCCGTGGCCCTATATATACTCTTCAGTTGTCGCAACTGTAATTGCAATGTAAGCACTGCCAATAATACAGGTGTGATCACTGAAAGTGGATGGCAAAATTACTCGTTACACTTTGAGCAGGTAGTTCGCATTTTATTTTTATGCCACATGGCTCGTCCGAGCATTGCTGCCATGGATGCCATACGAGACAATTTATACAAAACCTGGGGCTTTGAACACCTACCACAATATGGTAGCCCGCGCTTCCACTTTTGCATACATTCACCAAGTCTCCAAGAGTTTACCATCGCACTCTTACATGCCATGCAAGTATTTGACAAAATGGCAATCTTTGAGTGATGGAAAAACATATTGCATGTTTAACAATTTACTGCACAGACTGTAACAAAATATATATTGTAGGTATTAAAATAACAAATTCACAGCTTAAAAACATATCTGTAATCTGTTAAGTACCATACTTTACCACACTGAACCTACTCTTGGTGTAACCGATGTTAAGGTTACGCTTGGTTTCATTTATTGGGCTTAACATCCCACAGTGACTCAAGCTATGAGAGATGCAGTAGTGGAGAGGTAGGAAAATTTCGACCACCTCGGATCTTTTAACAATCACTGACATTGCACAGCAGACGGGCGCCTATGTTTTTGTCTCCATCGAAATGTGGCCACCATGGCCAGGATTCAATCCTTCATCTTCGGGTGCAGTAGTTGAGCACCCTAACCACTGTAACTCCACTGCAGGTAGACATTAAGCTTAGTGCTCAAATATAATCTCCTGTTTACATGTTTCGAATTGGATGTTACAACCAAAATGAAGTAAAAAGAAGATGTTTATGCTCCATCTGTTATGCTCTATATGTACTGCAATGTTAAACAGCTCAACAGAAAATACTTCAATGCACACTCTTGCGTAGGCTTCAGGATGTCAATACAAGACTGACGTAGCACATAGTGAAATAAGCACATTTGCATAGTTATCCGGTCATGAGAAGTCACCCAGTGAAAACATTAAACTCAGTGACTAGCGCAGGCATAATTCATTTCACATAACTGTACTTAAAGCAGAAGAAATCTTGCTGCACCATGCCTTTGCGCAGCATAAATCTATAACCCCAGTGAGGATAAGCATGTACAGACACTTCATCTTGCACTTCCATTTGTTTGCCTATGCTGCACGCATACTCCTGGGACACGTTGTGGAGTTAGCACCTCGTCATGATGCTGGTCCACACATGGTCCAGTGACATGTGCTGCTGATCATGGAGGGAATGGAAGCAGCGTTTCAGCTGCCCTAGTGTCCTACAAAAAAAAAAACCATCGTGAGTGGGCTATGCAATGCCACTACAAAGTTGGTGACGCGCGTAACGCAAGTTGCTGCAGTAAAAGTGAATGCATATGCAGAATAATAAAAATTTTCTCTCCATCATGATGCATTTCAAATAACGCCACATCTGCTCTGAGTAACCTGTGGTTTATGGAACTGACAGCTTCGTAATATGCTGTACATGGAATGTATGTTTTGAGCATTTGTTCTTCCAGGCTATCACACAACCTGTAAACGTGTCCGGTGAAATGTAATGCAGTAATTACCCTTGCATCATTAATGAATGGAAATATTTCGATACCTTCATTTAAGGAAATCTATATCATGCTCAAATGACAAAATAATGCTATGATTTTTGAACAAATCTAATTGCTAAGTAAATATTGATATGTGTCATTCAACAAATATAACTTGACTGACACCCAGCCATAATTTGTTTATTTGCTGAAAAGCTTCCCCCCCCCCAGGCTTGGCCAAAGTTATTTGACTGCAGTGTTATTTAACTAGTCAATAAATGCGACATCAAAGTTAATTTCTTTCAGCATACATTGTTCGCTCAACAAGACTTGCAACTGTACCAAGCTGTTCGAACAACACGGACATCCACAACCAGTCAGTGTCCGGGATGCCATGCAATTCAATATTTAGAATGTGCTGCGCACCTACCTATCAATCACTGCTCTGGTGGTGCCGTGAGCTGCACTGTATCGCTTTTTGCCGCACATGTCCGCATTCTGGAGCCAAAGTCTGCATGGATAGCCACTGCAGCAGGATGCCGGTGTAAGTGCCCGGTTTGAAGAGCTGAGCGAGGGCGCTGTATGTGAGCACTCGTGCGTCATATGTGCCACCGGGCCACTTTGCGACCACATCGAGGATCTGGCACTTGCTGTCCACCACAAGCTGCACGAAGATGGAGTGGTAGAAATGCCTATTTATATGTACGCTCCCTCGTACAGCTCATGGGCCTGGATCTTGACATGAGTGGCATCGATGGTGCCCACGATGCCAGGGAAACCTCCAGCAGCACAGAAGTCGCTCATGCAGCCCGGCAGCTCATCCTGGGATGGCCAGCTGTAAAGCAGGAAACCTGTATCACTTCTGGTGTGCATATTCATCGGTTACAGTTGCAGGTAATCATGTGGCGGCACAAAACCGAGATTGAATTCCACGCTGATGCTATTGCGTAGCAAGACTTGTCGTCCCTTACTCCATCGGTGACGTGCCGATGAGGCTCTGAAAGGGATGCAGTGCAGAGCACATGCCCTAAGTGTCCAAGGCCAGCTGCCGAGATGGATCTTCGCCACATTTTATGGACATGCCCAGGAATTCAGCCGTCAAGAATAAGACGACTACAAGAAGTTGGATCGGCTGTCGGCTACACAGGAGGAACATTTACACTTGTGGCTAATGGCCAAATTAAGAGCCGGAGCTTGCTCCGATTCCTTGAATAAAATAGACTGCATGATACCCTTTAATTTAAAAGACAGCCTCATTCTATGCCACATGACAAGCCTTAAAAAAAAAGAAAAAGAAAAAAAAAACTTGTCGTAGACCCCGTATGATGCACACCCGTCAAGGTGCGCAATCAGTACCATTGTGCTCGATCAAGGCAATAAACGCTTATGACCGTAATAGGTGAAAAAAATAAACGTTCCTGAAAATATTGCTTCGCTGTTGCTAACGTCCGCTATGGGCCCTGTATATCACAACAACCGCTAAATAAAGGTACACGATTTAAGCACTTTCTTCTATTTCTTCCTGCATTGACTCTACTGGTCAAGAAACATCACAATAGGCAAAATGGGTGAAATGACAACGGCGGCTCTTACCGTGTCCAGGCAGCGGCGTTCCGTTTCAGTGCGACAACGACTCTTCTTACTGCCCGGCTTGCCGTGGACTCGTCCGCGCCGACCGGTTCACTAGCCTTTATGAGAAAGCCGCCGGTGGCAAAAACTTCAACGCCAGAAGCACCAGGCAGTATGAAGTTACCGCATGACTGCGATGAGTCGGGCTCGGTTAACGGATGCTGACCCTGCCGAAGCCAGATCGCAGCTGCAGCTCAAACTCGCAGGGATATTTCCTGTCCCTGAAAGCACGTTCACAACACAAGTGGAGATCTGCAACGGGCAGCACGCGATACTGACGCTCCGCAGGCATTCGACTAACGAGAAAACGTGAGCGAACGCACACCACGCCGATCAACACACAACTAGTGACCATCTATTTAGTTTTACGGCCTCCCAAAACATGACGACGGGATTTAGTGCAGCTTCAGTTATTTTGTAAAGCTGCCGAGAAGCGGCGCGCACATCCTTATTTGACAAAACAACGCAAGAAAGGCAAGGGGTTAAAACAAAAACAAAAACGCGTATATGAGCGTCAAGCCAAGGGCTACTTCTAAGGCGTTGCCACCTCTCGGTGAAATATTGCGGCAAACGTCGTGACTGTCCAGCTCGTTCATAGGCTTTGTGCAGGCATTAAGTCTATCTCGGTTGGCTCTGTATGTCCCTATGGCCAGCGTTCTTAGCTTAGATTTCGCTACGGCTTAAGTCGCTTGCACAAAACTTTCAGTGTGCGTTTAAGACTGCGGTTAAGACGGAGCTTAAAGACAGCGTTCAGGCAGTCTTAACTGCGAACTTTATTAAGATTCAAAATGGCTGCAGTGCGGCTGCTACGGTTGGATACACATGATAGACCCCTTAGAGCGTGGAAAACGTGCAACTAAGTTTTTCTGTTCCCCTTCGTGTTGATGCAGAGGTGACACGCGTCCTCTCGGAGTTGTTTAGGGACTGGGAACTTGTGTCGACGTTCTTCCGTTGCTCTTTGGACTGCCATGCGAGTCGGGCTGGCTTCGTCGGCTTGAGGTGAGCTTGAACATTTTCGCCATTCTTTTGCGCGGGTGCTTTGCTATGATACGTCTCTCGTGTATTAAACGGTGAATGCAGTAAAAAAAAATTATAATTGTACGCGAAACGTAGTGATGCTCTTCATCACCGTTTTGTTTGTGCTATGATACTGGGCGATGCAGAATAATTGATGGTGCGTTTCCGAACCCATTTCTTGGTTGCCGTATTTGTCGCCGTAGTTGTTGCGACGCACATATTTCTTTTTTTTTTTCGTTTTCCCTGTTGTGTGTACTGGCACCGTATATCCCACGGGGGCCTTTAGTGGTGTGACTATACGGCTAAACGCGGCACGAGCTGCCGGTTTCAAACCTCGCATGAGTCTCGCTTGCTAATCGCCTCTTTCTTTCCGCTCAGTGTGTAAAATGGGGCGTGTAGCTCAAACATGCGTTCGTACCGCTACATGTAGGTTCCAAATCAAGAGCAATTGAAACATGTGTCACAAGTGAAACACGTACGTCTTGTTTCCAGCCGTCATTCACCGGAGGATGGGCCTGGCGTGAATACATCAAAGCTTTGGGAGGCTTCCAACGTGTCGTGGGCGCCATCCATTGCACTCTCTTCAAGATCCTAGTGCTGGGCTGCATCTGAGAGCGTGCACAAACCAACTGATCGTCTTCGCATTAGTGCTTCAGTGATTTTGCGGTGTTCAAACAGCGCTTGTTATGCCATCTCAGGTAGCAGCTCGCAAGTAGCTCGTTGATGGTTGGATGTTTATACGTCCCCGCTGCTTTTGGTGTCAACGCTGCGTGCTTATTGTGTGGAGCCCTTCACAGCGTCACCAGAAGTGAGACCAGCTGCAGATCGTTTTGATTGCTCATGTGTGCTTGGTGTCAGCACTATGTGTTCAGTGTGTGCAACTTGGATGTTCACAGTGCCGCTAGAGAAGTGAGACCCGTTGCACCTGTGCTGTTGGTGTCAGCCTTGTCAGCTTTGTGTGGTGCCGAAATAATCAGTGCCAACACATGTGAAGCTGCAGCTGCCAATGTTGGACTTCTAACATATCTAGCAAACCTTAAAAGTTGCTGTATCAGGCTCCAGCATATTTAAGCACTCACTTTTGTGGAGACAACTGGTGGAGTCCTGACCGGCCTGCTTTTAAAGTGTGATTCACAAGAATGCAGATGTTTGCAAAGTGTTTATGCAATTAAAAAGGCAATTGCATTCATTTATAGCAAAGTATCAATACACTGTTTAAAATGTATTACTGCATATGCAACTTTTGGAACCCTTTCATTATGCCACAGAGTTCACATACTCATACTCCTGTATCCAATGTGAGCAATGTGTTTTGAATACTGATACTACCTGCTGCTGCAGGCAGGTACGTTATGTGTTTGCCAAGAATGTGAGAGATGTTTCCAACCCCCTTGAATATTCTGTCCCATGTCTCAAAGACCTTTTTTCTCAGGCTGCATTACCACGATAAAAATGTGTTGTAGCAAAATCTAGCTCTGAACCAAGGCTTGTCCATTATGCATTATTTATATATGTATTATGTTACTGTGAAAGCTACTGTGGCAATCAGCAAAAGACGCTAAAGACGCAGGCACAAAAGTTAAACTTATCCGTGACAAACTGACAGTAAATGGTGTAGCCTATACCGGGAACATGGAAACTAACAGTCGTGTTAAGCTGAGCAGCACTCGCGGCAGCTCATGCGATAAAGACCATTGACAAATATTCAATAAGGAACTCAATCTGCTAAATGTTAATGCCCGCAGTATTGTTTATAAGCCTGAACTATTCGAATTTTTGTCAGTGTTGCACGAACCGCACTTAATTGCTGACACAGAAACTTAGTTACTACGACGTACAGAACGCTGAAAACCGTCTCATCTTTATTTGCCGTTGGCTCAGGCTTTTTCAGATAGTAGCATGACAATATTTTACATGACAAACTACAATCCTTCAACATTCAACCCTTTAAGGCTCATGATCTTTTTAAATTGCTTAGTTTTTCTTTAGGTTATTGAGCAGGCTGAGTGCATGGAAACAATGTGCACAACAGGCTATTTTGCTAAGATTCTGCATCATGATATATTAATTGTTTGCACACATTTCCTTGTGGTTGTGCTATGCCGCACTTCACTTCCAAATGGTCATCATTGAAATATTCGTGTGAATCACAAAAGGCCAACAATTGAGTGTAATGATTGCAATATGCCAAGTTTGAAAGCATTTTGTTCCAAAACATTCCTGCTTACAAAAATTTGAATATTTCAGCAGAGAAATAGCTCGATTTTGGTACAGCAGAACAAAATTGCATACTGTTCGGCACGTCAGCTCTATAAGTGCAGTATCGTCACTTGTCTAGCATCTTAATCTTTGCTTTTGCTGTTAAGTGAAAGCCTCCAGGCATGAGGTTTTCAGTGGTTTTCAGCCTCCAGTCAGAGGTTTTCAATACCTTTAATGATTACAGCAGACAAAGTAGGTCACGGTCACAACAACCAGCACCAATAAATGGTTGTTGACATATTTATGCACTCTCCTTCGTACCTGATTTCATAAGGGACGTTAAATACCATTAATGAAAGTATGTTCTTTGTCCTCACTAATATCCGAACACTGTGATTCTTTAACTGCATGTGCACTAGCAGCTCATATTGACAATGGTTAACCTATTATTTGAAAGTAGATGGGATGCTACAATTTTAATGGGGTGTTTGGCTGGGTTTAAACGAAACTTCAGGGGAAAAAAAAGGGGGGGGGGGGGACATGCCCACCAATATGGTATACAGAGAAATACCGTAAAGCAGTCTTTTAGGACCCCTTCTTTTGATTCTCTACAGTAATGATCTTGTTTCCATAGATTCATCTGCAAAACACATTTACGCTGATGATACAAGTCTGTTTTTCTCTGTCACTCGGGCATAGAGCTATTCAGTCGGGCTAACATAACCTTGGAAAAAAACTGAACACTGAGCGTGTCAAAACAGTCTAAAACTCACTGACAATAAAACAAAAGCAGTTCTCTTCCATCCCAGAAATAAAGCAATCGAGCTTTATCAATACACTCAGTGGCACTAAAACAGAAATTGCTCACTCTGTGAAAACGTTAGGCGTGTACTTCTCAGGGCACATGACATGGGAAGTTCACATAGAATATTTAGTCAACAAACTACCACACACAATAGGTTCTCTACGCCGACATTTCCCAGTATTTACACTTACCATTAACATTATGCTTTATAATTCACTCTTTTCGTCAGTTCTGAACTACTCCTTGCTAGTATGGGCAACAACAACAGCAGAAAAACGTACAATAAGAAATATTGCTAAAGCGTCTTACCTCGAACATACAGGACCAATATTTAAGCAGCTAAAAATGGGTAAAGTAACATCTTTGTATACCTACAGGCTTTTGTGATTATATAAACAAGACATCAATAAAAAGGACAACACACTAACACTCATAGCAACGCTCCAAGACAACACACACATACGACACCCGTAACCCGGAGCATTGGCACGTTACAGCATGCCGGACGAACTATGTCAAGCAGATGCTTCGCTTCAGGCTTTCTACCATATTAAATCAATAATTCTCTTATAGTGGTCAAGATTTCTCTCTTCCTCCCATTAAATTAATCCGTAAAATGTTCTATGAATACATATTTTTAAATTAAGTGTTCTATTGTGCAGCATGTCTCTGTATTATTTTCATGTATTTTTCCTGATTTACCTTGTGCTTTATTGTAATCTAATTTGATTATTTCTCCATTCATTATTTATTCATTGTGTAAGCGTGACTTCTCTGCTGTTAAATGCCATCACATACAGGGGCAGCCGGGGCGTCAAGCTGCTCTTCGAAGCAGCTTTTTAGCGGCTGCTCCTTTCCTTGTATTAAAGGAAAAATAAAATATATTATAATATTATTATTATTAAATTGCTGTTTTGTATTTCACAATGTGATGCATAGTGCACTGAATTTTTCAAGAGGTACCTGTGTAACATTTAGAATATTACAATGCAATTTTTATTAAATACATTAAATATTAAATAAAATTACATAAACATGCAACATTCCTATTCAGTGGTCCTTGTTTGGAAATGCTGACAGTTATTATTAAGACTGTTGGGGGGGGGTTCACTGATTTCAGTCTACTGCATGTTTCCTTTTTTCAGCCGTTCTATGAACATTTTTGCCGATGTCATTGTACAAGTGCATGCAAAATGTTTTCAGCCAGCAGCAAGAGGCTCATGCTAGTTGGTCACTGTCTAATAAGGCCAGTGCCCAGCAAGCATTTGCATGCCTGTTGCTTATGAGTTTTTTTGTTGTTTTCTTTCAAGAATAATTTTTCTCAGTAATTTCCTCTTGCAAAATAAACTGTTTCCTTCGTTAGTTGCCTTGTTTTCAGCCTCAATAATTTCTCATTACCAAGCCTTTGTGTTGTTCCTAGGCCCTAAATTACATCATTCACATCACAGCTTGCAGCTCGGTGGCCTATGTGTACTAATGTTGTCTCAGCACAACGCAGTGGCCCAGTTTATGGAACTTGACTGCTAGGTTTGGAGAACCCTACTTCGATTCTGCCTTGGTGTCTGCGTTTTGATGGTGACTAAACACAAAGCTGGCCGTGCACTGGGCAATCTCAGTGTATGTTAAAAAAAAGGCATAGTAAGCTTGTGCACATCCCGAATATGACATTGCTTAAAACTTGATATGCTAAATCCTGTAAACAAATAAAATCATGTTCTCAAAACGTATGGGCAGAGGATGTACAGACAGCACTAAATGGGTGCTTGAATGAAGACATAGTCGATTTGTTAATTTTCAGTAGGTGAGCGGCGAACCGGTCACCGGGAAGTGTCTGTCATATGAGAACAGGTGAAAGGAAAAATGATAGTGGTATTGATTATTAGAGGTTATGACTTGTGATGACTCACATGTGTACCGACGACCTGTAATTGCAATTGATTAGAAATGAATAAAATGACTTGTAATGACCAAATGTCTAGCAATGACTTGTTACGACTACAATTGACGCATGAGTGCTTTGTATTCCAGCCAAGCGGCAACAAGTCCTGTCATTTACACCGCCTAGTAAGAGTCGCTTAAGCACTTGATGTTTTATGTGCATGCGCTGTTATGTGTATGCATGTGTATGCCCTGTTCACAAATGTGGAGCACCACCAAATCGTCTGACAGCTGTTCCGATTTTTGAAGACATGTGCCACACAAAAAGTCCTGTCTGTCAAGCTTACTATATTTAAACAACATCAAGCAACACAGGTAATGAATATACCCCTTGTTAGCTATCAAACTAGACTGTTTTCTGCAGTGCAACACACCATACCGCAATTCCTATTACGTCAAAAGGTAAAAATACGGCCAGCAAAAACAAAGATAATAGCAAGGTTGAGTCTTTCCCAATCTTCATACAAAGAACATATCAGTACTAAAGCGGGGGGAAAAATGGTAGCACATCTGTGGCGCACATTGCAAAAATAAAGGAATAAAATAAAATGCGATAGCAGCAACTAGTGAAAACGTGTTCTGTGCGTGTCTCATCCCGATTTTTCCTCACATCCAACTTCATAAAACCTTTCTTGCCATTTGTGCGTTAATTGCAGCGCGAATGTTACTGCTATTCACGCCAATCGCAGCCCAAATGCTTTGTGAACACAAACACGACCCAAGGACGAAAGTTTGTGCTGATCACCGGTCGTTTACAGTACGGAGACAGTAAAATGGAGGCATGTAGAGAGCACAGCATTGCATTAAAGCCACCGACGACCACAGACGTGACACAGGCGTGATCACGCGCACAACTCATCACTTCTCCACGAGACGTATGCACACGGTGCACAGCGCGCACACATAAGCGCGCACACACATATACGTCGAATAAAATTACACATCACAGCATGCGCGTTGGACGCGGAAGCTCTTCGGCCGTCACCGGAGACGCACTTAGTCACAAGGACGATTTTATCGCACATTCTATTTTTTTCTTTCTTTTCACTGAACGCTCACTGATTAACGATGGGCTTGGCTGCCTTACTGCGCCGCGAAAGGGGCCCAAATGCTTTGTACGCTTGCAGCCGGATGCCGAAACGCAGAACCAGTGATTTCAACAGTTGCAGAGAAATAGACTGCTGAAGAACGAATGCTGACAGAGGAAAAAACGAACTAGTGAGCGCACAGGCCAAACAGCAAAACACCCGACTGCAATCTTCGTTGCTCACTTCGGCTCGGCCCGTGTTTACCAGAGTGGCTTCCATGAACACCCTCAGCAACCACGTTAGTCATTTTACCTCATGAGACAATCTTAAGTCGCAAAAAAGCAACGGCACGGATCTAGCACAACGCAAGAATGGCAATGTTTACATCTCAAAGCTTGGACGGGGCCAGCACGTCCCTGCTTTCCCCTGTTTCGCTACTTAGGTACCTGCCGTCCTTGTGTCTTAGCTGAGACGGCACTAGAGTCGTAATCTTGCAAGCGACTTATTCAAGTCAAGACTGAAGCCCAGTCTTGGCTCCAGTCTTAAGCAGCCATGCTAACGGCCTATCCTTAAGACTGCAGTTAAGTCTGGACTTAGCTAAGACAGTCTTAAGATCGTTTGTGCAAGCGGGCCCTGGTCTTTTTGAGTATTCGCGCTAAATTTAAATGGCAAGTGCGGAGCCGATAATTTGTAAACAATCCGGAATACGGGCTCCTGGCCACCTCTCGCAACCGATTAAGGCGAAAACCTTCCATTAGACGCAATCGGCGCTTGCAGGGTTAAACCGCTCAATGAACCCTGCCAAGTGACGGCGGAGGAACGGAGTGTGATGAGACGCAGTAGCGACTTTTATTCGTTTCTTCCGCGCCGGCATGAGTTCATTTGAGGGGAAGAGGAGTAGGTCGACTATATTTTTCGTGTTAGTGCCACTAGCTTACAACTTTTTGCGTTGATGACAGGACTGATGGCACAACTTTTACCCGTGCGCGTGTTATGAAAAGCACCTACAAAGGGCTGATGGGGATCCTCAGTTCAGAACGAACGAAATTTATTAGCACACGAAGAAAACGACACGATATTAGCTGAAACGAAACAGAGACAGTGATAACAGAAGAGAATGTATCAGCCCGCCAAAACCTCGAGTCTCTCATCATCCTGGCTACGTCTAACACAATAAACAGGAAGATGGTACATTGCACCAGTATCTATGCAAAATCTCTTAAAATAATACGAACTGCTACAAAACGTCGGGCCCTTATAGTCGGTTGCTCATTATGAACGAGGGAGTAGTAGCGCTCCCGAAACGTTATTTGTTCTTGACCATGCTCAGAGACCAGAAACCCACAAAGTGTTGTTCTGCTGGGCTGTTGCTGGTGTAATCTGCGTGGTTATTTCATAAAACATTTAGTTGAGATGATGAAATCATGCTTTACTCTCATTGACCCACTCAATGAGAGAGTTGTTGACACTACAGGATGACAAATAGCTGGAGTGACATGCAGTGAATGTTAATGTCTTGTAACTTTTATATAAACAATTACCCAGAACGGTACGCTTAAATAGTTCTGGTAAAATGCTAGAGAGGTATATTAGGGATATGGATAAAAATATGCTAGTGTATTACAGGCCTTCAAGGATATTTAAAATACGGTATACTTCTCTGCAAGCTTCAAATTTATTACCTGGACTATGTTCCGCTCCTAAAATAGCTAGCTCAAATACGCACACCTATCAAAGGCTTGCATCCTTCTAACTAATGAGTTGATGCCATTGTAAACAGGTGAACACTTTTCAGAAATGTTTGCTTCATCGCACTTTCTGGGAAGTTCCCGGCACAAGTTTATTCTTTTCGGCATGCTACTCCTGAGTTAGATTGTAAACATTAACGCTGTTCATAGAACGCGAATGTGTAAACGTATACTAAACGCCCCTCCCTTTTAGGATAATGTCAATAGGCAATAGTTCCCATCTGCTATGCGATATGAACTACAGCAATGAGACTATTTTGCCTGTGGATATAGGACAGCTGTTTGAAATCATTCAAGGAGTTCATTTTAACAGCCCCCTCGAATAATATAAAATGCGCGCTTAAAAAACGTTTTCTTTCCAAATATAAAAATCACGATCACTTCTACCTTTGAATTGCGAATGGATATTCACTACGATATTACATTCTCATACTGTTAAATTCGTCATTTCTTTTGTTAAATCGTTGGACCCAAAAACCCCTATTAAAAACGATATTGAAAACGATTATTAACTACCGGTTTATTTTGGGATAGACGAAATTGTTTTGAATACACTGAGCAAAAAGCATGACGCACGTGTGCTGTGCGATGTCAGTGCACGTTAGAGAAACACAGTGTGTCAAATTTCAGGAATTTTCTGCTACAGTATCCATAGCCTCAGTCGCTTCAGAACGTTTAAGAATGCACGTTACAGAAGTACAGTTGGTGAAATTTCCGGACTCCTCCACTACGGCCTTTCTAATAGCCTGAGTCGCTTCCGTACGTTAAACAATCCAGCCAACTACATTGATCATGACGCCTTTCCATCCAGCCTCTGTGGCTTTAGATAAAGTGTTATTGATAACTGTATCAAAAAGAATAACTTAAATAAATGGTAGATAGAACAGTCATTGAGTAAATCCTCCACACGAATAAAGTCACTACCATTCTTTCGCACGAAAATAAAGCGGGATTTTTAGTATTATTGCTATACAATAACGATTGATCGATACATTCGTCATTTAAATTTATCATATACGTAGACGGTGCTCACGCATTTTTATTTTTCGCGGAGCACCGACTCTTCGCAACAAATGGACAGCAATTATCTTAATTTCCTTTTCATTCACTATTCTATATTGCTTAGTAACGAAACCCCAATAAAGCAGAGTGTGCTGAATATATATTGTAAGGTAACGCGAAGGTCTTACTTGGGGAATCACGCTTTATTGCAGACCTGAAGCCTTGGTCGCACACTGCAGCCAAACTCCGCGATGACGATGGGTATCTACAAGAGGGAGCAGGATGAAGATGAAGCAGCACGTTCAGCCGTGTGGAAGATGAAGCGCCACACAGTGCTCACACTATTTCGTCCGCGCAGTTGAAGTGGCCAGCCTGGCCGCAATTAGTCCGCAGGATTGCGCCGAATAAAAGGTTTCATACGTGAAACGTGGACAACTTCAGTGCCACGGTAACGACAGTCCGGAGGAGGGTAAACAGGGGAGACGCGATAGTTGACCGGGGAGGTTTTTGCAAGAACTGTGTAAGGACTAATGTAACGGTGCTGTAACTTGTCACAAAGGCCAGGAGTGCGTAATGGGGTCCAAAGTAACACCTCGTCGCCGGGACGGAAGGAAACTTGGCGATGGGTTGCATCATAGCGGCACTTGCGGTCTTCCTGGCTAGCTTCCGTGTTGACGCGAGCAAGCCGGCGAGATTTGGCCACTCGGGAAAGGAACTGGTCAGGAAGAGAGGATGAGGAACTGGCATGTGTAGAAAGGAAAGAGGCTTCAAGAAAGGTAGCGGGAGAACGGCCGTAAACGAGGAAAAACGGGGTGTAACCTGTGGTCCGCTGTACAGCCGTATTGTAGGCGAACGTAACAAAAGGAAGTATTACGTCCCAGTTTCGGTGGTCTTGGTCGATGTACATAGACAACATGTCCGAAAGCGCGCGGTGGAACCGCTCAGTCAACCCATTGGTCTGCGGGTGATAGCTGGAGGTCAATTTGTGATGTGTTGTTGAGGCCTCAATAACTTCGGCTACAATCGTCGACAGAAATGTCCGACCACGATCGCTGAGAAGCACTTGAGGGGCCCCATGGCGCAGTACGAGCGATTCCAAAAAGAAGGTCGCGACCTCATGTGCTGAGCCATTAGGCAGGGCAGCGGTCTCAGCATAGCGTGTTAGGTGGTCGACGGCGGTGACGATCCAGCGATTACCTCGTGCGGACAATGGAAGTGGCCCGTATAAGTCTATGCCAACAACGGCAAAAGGAGTAGCAGGGCAATGTAGCGGCTGTAGTAGGCCAGCAGGAGGAGAAGTGGGCCGTTTGCGGCGCTGACATGGCAGACAAGAGGCGACGTATTTTGCCACACTTGAGGCGAGGCCTGGCCAGAAGAAACGGGTTTTACGCGGTGGTAAGTTTTATGAAAGCCTAAGTGACCGGCTGTGACATCATCGTGGAAAGCCGCCAGGATACGGGTGCGAAGCGCTCTCGGAATAACGGGGACCCAACGGGTGCCTTCAGAGCAATAAATATAACGGGAGAGCACGCCGTTGTCAAGTTTGAACTTTTGGAGTTGCCTGCGCATCCTAGCGGTAGGAGGTGAGAATCACCGGTGAGAAGGTTGATTAGGGAAAGACAGTAGGGATCTGCTCGCTGGTGTGAAATAATGCCGTAGCAATCTGGAGCAGCGACAGGAGTAGCACAGGTGGTGTTTGGAGCTTTGTACAACATTGGGACGTCGAGGGTGCACGCAGGAAGGCGCGAAGGAGCACTAGGTGGTGATTCTGGGAGCGGGCAGCGGGAAAGAGCATCGGCATCTCGATGTTTGCGACCCGATTTGAGTATGACATCGAAGTGGTATTCCTGCAAACGCAGAATCCAACGGCCCAGGCATCCAGTCAAATTTTTGAGGGTTGATAACCGGCACAGAGCGTGGTTATCAAATGTGTTACAGCACAATATCAATAGAAAAACTTTATGCTATTGCGTATTTCTGTTGTGCGGAAACGTATTACAACGTGCGAAAGTGTAGAAAGTAGATAATTATTCGAACGTGAATTTCCTGACGGTTTATTACGTGAAACCTTGCAGACCAACTTACGAATGAGAAAAAATTTTATAATCGAATTAGTCAAGATTTCATGTAACACATTCGTATTTAGCGAAGTAGAACTTCTATGTTGTAAGCTGTACGCAACCTATATTGTTTCTTAATTATGGAGGCTCCCATTCCAAAGGTGCAAAACGTCTGTGGCAGGAACCGCTGACGAGGGATCGAGAATAATTTGATCCCCGGTGGTTCTCAATATTGCGTGTTAAATTCACACAGAGAATGGTCGAAATATCCTCGCGGCGAATGGGATTGCAATCAGGACGCTCGAGTGAGTCATTTCCAAAGCGCTAGCGTTTGATACAAAGAGAAAGAGACATGGGCGAGCTCTTTTCTTTATGTAGAACCTTGCGCACGTGTGAAATTGTTTCCTTCCGAAATGAGCTTGAACTACCCACTTACCTGATCTATTGCGCTTCTGAACATGCAGTTCAGCAGCCAAACACCATGTACACTGAACTGCCATGGCGGTCATTTTTGTTCGCTATTTGAGGAGGTTCTGGAGTATGAATCCAGTAATTCTCATTAGTGTAACCGGTTCTTAATGTTGTTAATTGTGTATTTTAAATTATTAGCCAACTTTCAGAAAGAAAGTATGGGGTCTGGGTAACGATACGTTCTTTAGTAGCATGCGACTTAAAAAGACTATTCGAAATCTTGCATTACACAATGAAATTTCAAACCAAAACTATTCCAAAATATTGTGCGTTTTGCGCTGTAGGCGCAAAAGAATACCTGTCAATATAGGACAAATCCTTGCTGATTAGCAATAAATTTCTTTATTCCGCTCTTCATGTGTATCAGAAAAGGCTAGATGAATAATCAGCAAAGTAAATTTAAAATATATCGACTCTACTTGTTTAGTGCACCTAACATATTTCTTTAATGATGGCTGTGTCCCTTGGTTCCGTATAAATAAATCCATATATAGCCGTGCTGCCTCATGTGGTAATAAGTTGTTACAGTGTGATGCTCATCATCATAATCACCCTGAGTTCACCCACGTTAGTGCTAAGGCCTCTCTAGTACCCCTGTATTTAACTCCGGCGTGCGACCGCTACCTGCTCACATATTCGCCACAGGCTTTCCAATCATATGCGCCCGCCTAGCATTCGCCGCCCCTGCTGCTCGTGTCTTCCAATCAGTTTAATATATAAAAATTGTGTTGAATTACTGTACCTAAATAAAAACTTGATGCTGGTGGAATAAAGAACGATTTAAGTTGGGACAGACAAGATGCGGATGGATGAATAGCGCTGTAATAGGGTGGTTTAACTATGCTTATCACCGAATAAGAGGTGCTCTATTTATTTTCGTTCGACCATAATCGATTATAGTGAATTCACATGGACTAAGGCTGAATTATGGCGGATGAGGTTTAATTACTTTTGTACTGTAGTAAATTAGCCGGCAAACAAAAAGTGGTGTTTTCACCTTTTACAGCCCGCTAATAAGTCCTAAGCACCCCCGTAATTCTTACCCACCTCGATTGCTCTTTCCCAGCTTTTGTGCCTTAATCTCTTCGTCTCAGCGAAAGGCGGTACCAAAGAAGCGAAAGTGCTCCTGAACAAAGAGCTCAGCCAGGGTTTACTTTGTGAGCAGCCGAGCCGATAAATAAAGCAACAAGCGAACAACCAGAACGTAGCGGAGGCCTGTTGGCAGTTAACAAGTTCCTGACAATCCGTAAATGGCGGACCTTCAACCTTCGTAACTACCGTCTCGAATAGAGGTCGTGCTTATGCGGTGGGGCAATGGGAAGCACTCCAGACTCTGGAGCGAGGGTGCATGGAAAGTGATCAGCTTGAAGCAGTCGCGTTTTGATGCTGGTTGTTCATTCATATTGGTTCATCCCAATCGACGTGAGCTGCTGGCTGGTTTCGATTGTTTGCCTAGCAATTTCCATTGTATATTCATTATTTTATCTCGTGAAGAACTTCGCAGCGACCGGATTCAAACCAAGATCTGCTTACACGGGAAACTAACGTCTTATCTACGCCACCGCTGCACTAGCACTAGTATGGTTACATGCAATGAAATAAAAACTTCAATGAGAACTTTCCGAAGCGATCCGAATAATGAGCGAAGCGATCAAACGATGGTGGCTTGCGGACCACCTGGGAGTCTGTTGCACGTACCGGAATTGCATAAATCACAAATGCGCTACCAGGTTCTCCGTCTGGCAAACGCTGCCTTTGCAGCCAGTCCCAAACCTGGGTACTCCAGATTAGTGTCCGGACTTCTTATCACTGAGCTACCATGCAAGGCAAAGCTCGCGGGCGTGTATGCATGCATGTTTACACGTTCAGCAGCTAGTGTGTCTAGCTATACACATTTAAAGTGTTTAATAATGATCATGAATGAGGTATATTTTTGTAGTGAATGCATATGGTGGAGAACACTGAGCAGTTAAGTACCGCTGCAAATTTCAAGCATACGTATACATGTTCGAAGCGATGAGCACCTTTCTGCTCCATGTTTGTCTACGTATGCCGCCTGCAATATAGTCTGCGTGGAGAGCTTGCGAGCTTCGTCAACAGCTTTCCCGGGCCAGAAGCTATTAGCCTCTGCTACAATGCATCTATGCAGAGAAATGGAAATGAATAGGTAAATACGTAGCATCAAGTCGTGCTTCAGTTAGTTGCTCCGACTGGAAATAGGTGATTGCAGGCGAACATCAGTTAAACGTAAAGCCAAAAGGATGACGCCAATATTTCAGCCACGTAGAGTTTTTAAATGTTCACTGATATCGCACACTGCGGGGGTGCCTTGCGTTTTGTTAATAACCGGTAATTTGGTGCCCTCATTTTTCAGCTCCTGCCTTCACGATCAGCAGTCAACGCCCTAAACCTTCAGCCGCTGTGGCAGGATCATGGTTAATATTCAAAGAATTTCATCAGTTTGCCTCTCTAACACTATCGATGGAGTTGGGCTCACGAGTGCCACCTCTCTTTAGTTGCGTTCATAGCAGTCTCTAGTTCGGTAATGATTTGCGCCCTAACTACCTAGGCGAACAGAAATATTAAAGATGGCAGGACACGAGTCTATTTTAAGGGGGGAAGAAACTACATTTCACATCATTCTATTTTAGATCTGGACTTCACGTAAAATTTGTATATTAAGAGCTTGCTCTCTTATCTGCGCGCTTCTTTCAGAGCTTACATATCATACTGGGTCGTTTAGTTTCCTTTGCAGCGGTGGCGTAGCGGTAGAACATCCGCGTCGCATGCAAGAGGACCGGGGTTCAAATCCCGGTGCTGCGCAATTTTCCACCGGATTTAAAAAAAAAGAAAGGAAAAAAAAATCCGCGTATCGATGGAAATGCATAAACAGGTTTGGGGTGCGACCTGATGCCGCTCAACACCTCCGGCAACGCACTCCCTCACCAGAACAGGAGTTGGCCACCCTGGTGCAGTAATTGGCCGCAACCTCTCATGATAAGCTTCATAAAACCCCGGCCCTCAGTGAGTAGCGGCTGCGCAACAACTGACCACGGCGGCGGTCAAACCTGTGACGCAGCAGGCGTGCTCAGAACTTCTGGCTCCGTTGGACAGGCCGCCATTGGAAACTGACCCTGGCAACGTTTAACGTTAGAACCCTAGCTAGTTAAGCTAGTTTAGCAGTGCTGTTAGAGGAACTAAAAGGTATGAAATGGGATGTCATAGGGCTTAGTGAGCCTAGGAGGCCGAATGAGGCATATACTGTACTGAAGGATGGGCATTTACTGTGCTATTGCGGCTTACCAGAGAGGCGACAACTAGGAGTAGGTTTTCTTGTCAATATGTATATAGCGGGTACTATAGATGAATTCTATAGTATTAATGAGAGAGTGGCAGTCATCGTAATTAGGCTTAATAAGCGGCAAAAACTGAAGGTTGTACAGGTCTATGCATCTACATGTAGTTATGATGACCAGGCAGTTGAAAGCTTCTTCGAAGATGTAGAATCGGCAAAGCGAAAAGTAAAGACGCAGTATACGGTAGGAATGGGCGACATCCATGCCAAGGTAGAAAAAAAGCAGGCAGGGACAGTAGGGGACTCTGGCATTGGTTCTAGGAATAGCAGGAAGGAGTTACTAGTTGAGTTTTCAGAGTGCAATAACTTAAAAATCATGAATACCTTCTTCAGCAAACGGAAGAACCGGAAATGGAGATCGAAAAGTCTTAACTGGGCGACTTAAATTGAAATTGACTTCATAATGTGTTCAACCCCCGCCATTGTGCAAGATGTAGAGGTAATCGGGAAAGTGCGATGCAGTGACCACTGGATGGTGAGGTCCCGAATTAGCCTAAATCTGAAGAAGGAACGCAAAGATTAGTAAGAAAGAAATCCATCAACGAATTAGCGCTGAAGGAGAGGACAGAAGAATTCAGGATCTCGTTACAGAATAAATATTCAGCTCTAACCGAGGATGGCGACATTACCCTAGAAGTAATGAACAATAATTTCAGAGATATCATTACTGAGTGTGCAGTAGAAGTAGGCGGTAGGATAGTTAGAGAGGATACCGGTAAGCTGTCTAAGGAGACGAA
Organism: Amblyomma maculatum; assembly: GCF_055883805.1. Lineage (NCBI taxonomy): Eukaryota > Metazoa > Arthropoda > Arachnida > Ixodida > Ixodidae > Amblyomma > Amblyomma maculatum. The sequence continues at coordinate 122,608,603 of NC_139349.1, forward strand.
AGATTTGATTAAGAAACGCCAGAGTATGAAAGCTTCCAATCCAAGAGACCATATCGAATTGGCCGAGATATCAAAGCTAATCAATAAGCGCAAGGTAGCTGATATAAGGAAGTATAACATGGAGAAAAATGAGCATGCTGTAAAGAACGGGGGAAGCCTTAATGCGGTAAAGAAGAAATTGGGCATAGGCAAAAATCAGATGTATGCGATAAGGGACAAGGCAGGCAACGTCATCGCTAATATGGACAAGATAGTCAAAGTAGCCGAGGAGTTCTATACAGATATCTACAGCAGCCAAAGTAGTCAGGACCGTAACAAAATTGGCGGCAGGGAAAAACAGTCAGGCGTTCCACCAGTGACGAAGGACGAGGTCAAGAAAGCATTAAAAACTATGTAAAGGGGGAAATCAGCTGGAGAGGATCAGATAACTACAGATTTGCTAAAGGACGGGGGGGATATCGTGCTAGAAAAACTGGCCACCCTGTACATGCAGTGCTTGGTGTCATCGATGGTACCGGAACCATGGAAGAATGCAAACATTATCATCATTCATAAGAAAGGGGACTCTAAGGACCTTAAAAATTACAGACCAATCAGCTTACTGTCTGTTACGTATAAGGTATTTACTAAGGTAATTGCTAATAGAATCAGGACAACCTTAGACTGCAATCAAGCAAAGGATCAAGCAGGTTTTCGGAAACGGTACTGTACTATCGATCATATCCATACCATCAATCAGGAGATAGAAAAATGCTCGGAATATAACCAACCCTTATACATAGCATTCATTAATTACGAAAAAGCATTTGACTCAGTTGAAAATTCGGCGGTGATGCAGGCATTGCCAAATCAGGGGGTAGACGAGCCGTACGTGAAAGTGCTGGAAGATATATATAGTGGCTGCGCAGCAACCATAGTTCTGAATAAAGAAAGCAACAAAATTCCCTTAAAGAAAGGTGTTAGGCAAGGAGACCAAATTTCCCCAGTACTATTCAAAGCTTGCTTAAAGGAAGTATTCAGAGACCTGGATTGGGAGCGGTTAGGGATAAGGATAGATGGAGAATACCTCAGCAATCTGTGATTTGCTGATGACATCCCCTTGCTAAGCAACTCGGGGGATGAACTGCAAATAATAATTGATGACCTAGACAGGAAAAGTAGAAAGGTAGACTTGAAAACCAATATGCAGAAGACTAAGGTAATGTTCAACAGCCTCGGGAAGGAACAGCAGTTTACGTTAGGTAGCGAAGCACTGGAAGTAGTAGGCGAATATGTCTACTTAGGATAGGTAGTAATCGCAGATCCGGACCATGAAAAGGAAATAACCAGAAGAATAAGATTGAGATGGGGCACATTTGGCAAGCACTCGCAGATTATGACTAGCAGCTTAGCGGTATCGCTCAAGAGGAAAGTATACAACAGTTGCATCCTACCTGTACTCACCTATGGGGCTGAAACGTGGAGGATATCCAAGAGAGTTCTACTTAAGTTGAGGACAACCCAGAGGGCTATGGAACGAAAAATGGAAGGAGTAACATTAAGAGATCTGCGTGCAGAGTGGGTCAGAGTGGGTCAGAGAAATAACTCAAGGTACTGACATTGTAGTGGAAATTAAGAAGAAGAAATGGGCATGGGGAGGACATGTAGTGCGAAGAGAGGATAACCGATGGTCGCTTAGGGTAACAAACTGGATTCCAAGAGAATGAAAGCGTAGCAGGGGGCGGCAGAAAGTTAGGTGGGCGGATGAGGCTAAGAAGTTCGCAGGGGTCAAGTGGATGCAGCTAGCACAGAACCGGGTTAAGTAAAGGAATATGAGATAGGCCTTCGCCCTTGCAGTGGGTGTAGTCAAGCTGATAATGATGATGATGATGATGATGACAACTTGCACTTACACACCCATTTCAAATTTCTGTTCTTTGTTTTTCAGGTGACAGTCTTCAGTGACGATGTAAGTACTTAAATAATTTTATCCAATACAGCGCATGGTAGGAAAAACAAGAAATAGAGTTTAGACTAGAAGTGCTGGTTTGTCAAAATATTGGCCCTAATTTTTTTCCCTTTTCCTGGTGTTTCGTGCGAAATGAATGTGACCTAAAGGTACGTTGTATAGCATCAAGACATACGCGACAGCACGAGTTACACAACATTATGATCGATGTAGAACGAGAGGAAAAATATGGATTACACGGTATGAAGGAGCACTAATCAAGGGTAAAGGGGGGAGGCCTCAGTTCACCGGTCGAGCCAAGGTTTCGACAAGTGGACTTGTCTTCGTCTGAGCAGGGTCGGTTGGTAAACGCATTTAGTCGGTTGGTAAACGTCTTGTCGAATCGTTGGCTTGGCCTTGCGAACTGAGGCTTCGTCCCTTTACTCTTATTCAGGGCTCCTTCATACAACATAACGAAGGCACTAGACACGCTATGAAAATATGACATCAAGCAATATTAATTAAACACACTGAAAATGTTTAAATACTAGATGCGCGGCTAAGGGTAGTTCACTCAAATGTTTCCATCAGGTCAAAAATGCTATAGTATGAATCTGCAAATGTTAGAGAAGTCTCGCTGCTTGCGTAGGCAAAAATGTTATGCAAATCACTATAAAGGAGAGAAAATGAGCATAATTGAAAGAAAAAAAATGGTTCCGCCGTTTATAATTATAAGCAGTGCAGAAGCGGTGAGGGTGGTCATGCATAACAATATTGCTGTTGCACGGGGAACCTCTGCTGACTGTCACCAAAATTGCGGAATTGAAATGGAACAGATACAGGCTACTGAATACACACACGCGCGCGCGTACAAGCACACACACACACACACACACACACACACACACACACACACACACACACACACACACACACACACACACACACACACACACACACACACACACACACACACACACACACACACACACACACACACACACACACACACACACACACACACACACACACACACACACACACACACACACACACACACACACACACACACACACACACACACACACACACACACACACACACACACACACACACACACACACACACACACACACACACACACACACACACACACACACACACACACACACACACACACACACACACACACACACACACACACACACACACACACACACACACACACACACACACACACACACACACACACACACACACACACACACACACACACACACACACACACACACACACACACACACACACACACACACACACACACACACACACACACACACACACACACACACACACACACACACACACACACACACACACACACACACACACACACACACACACACACACACACACACACACACACACACACACACACACACACACACACACACACACACACACACACACACACACACACACACACACACACACACACACACACACACACACACACACACACACACACACACACACACACACACACACACACACACACACACACACACACACACACACACACACACACACACACACACACACACACACACACACACACACACACACACACACACACACACACACACACACACACACACACACACACACACACACACACACACACACACACACACACACACACACACACACACACACACACACACACACACACACACACACACACACACACACACACACACACACACACACACACACACACACACACACACACACACACACACACACACACACACACACACACACACACACACACACACACACACACACACACACACACACACACACACACACACACACACACACACACACACACACACACACACACACACACACACACACACACACACACACACACATTGAATAATGAAGTGATTTAACTGGAATAGTAGAAATCCCCCTAGTAGCGCACACAGACACAGGAAACAAATTTCCTTGCCACACTACGACGAAACGATGCCTCGCTGCATACACTGGTCAATAGCCGCGCCGTATTCATTTCGTTGCGCTTACCACTGCATCGCGCGTCTGCTTCAGACCCGGTGAATGCTTAGTTCGATATTCAATTGTCATATTTTTCGTTCGCTTGGTCTGCAAACGGCTCGTTTATTAGGTACATAAAAGCACAAAGAGAATAAAACACGCTTTTACAGTTCCCACGTCTGCAGAAAACTGTGCTCTGTCAACAGATACATACCATAGGTAAACATTACCATGGTAAGTACATACCTCGAGTAAACATTGTCCTCCAGTAAATGCAATATCGCTTTCATAATGCCTATGCTTTCATTGAAAACATTCAGGTAATTAAAGAATCAGAGTAGTGATTCAAGGAAAACAAAAGTGCATTGGCAGACTTATTGGTTGAGAATACTAATTATCACATAATTTTCTTCGAGCATGATTCTTGTAGTTAAAAGCAACGTGAGAAACGTTCATGGCTTACATCTTCCTCGAACCTGCTGTAAGACATGATGAGCAAGTTTGACACGAATTTGTTGAACAGTAGATGATTGTAAGACATGAATTGCTCTATTGAGGTGGCATTGTGGTCAGAGAATTTGTGACAATATACTGATTCATTGGTTGCATTTTTCTAGGGCGTAGGAAGCGTGCGTGCCCACACTACTAAATATTTTCAAGGAAAGCAAAACGCGTCTTCAAGGTACAGCGTCCTCATAACTGTCTTACAACCTTGGAAATACTATGTGCTTAATCTAAAAGGATGTTCCAAGGAATTGTGCAGTGACGTAGGAAACGCGACGTTCAGCACACCACCAGTAGGTAAGCACGCCCATATCGCCATGATTTCCGAACGCTGAAGAATTTTCGATTTTCTGATGAAGCAAGTATTAGGACTATGTTGCACTACTATTTTTACCAAATTTTAAAAGCAGATTCCAGCTCTTCGGCAGAGCCACACATGTGACTTTTGTGAAATTAGTACCTACGGCGCCCATATTCTTTAAACATTCTTGTGAAGTGAATGTACCAATTTCAAAGAATATCTGCAATGCCTCTTAAATTTGTCCCCTTCACTGCCGAGTGCAAATCTGTGGTAGGAAAGAACACTATGCTCTTAAGGTGCATCTATACACAGAAAAAAGTTTCATATTGAAGAGCAGAAAGTAAAGCATCAGCATCTATTTTTTACTTAGTTCTTCATCCTAGAAGTTTCTGCGCAGTCACTACCACGTTCTTTAAACGCTTGTGTTTGATTACATGCGCTTTTGATTGTTTTCTTTCCTACTGGTCTCATCTTTTTTTTATTCAAAACTTTTCATTCTTCGAAGATGTTCCGGCTCCCACAATTACTGAAGTCGGGGCAACGGGAACAACATCATTCAGAGTGACCTGGCAATTCCCTCAACACGACCTACGCCTATTCCAAGGATTTTGGGTGGTGTACGGCCCGAAAGACAGCTCACCACGATTTTTGGTTAACACGAAACAAAAAAACCTGACAGTGGATAGCCTGACACCTGAAACCATTTATCAAATTGAAGTGGCAGCTGAATACTCCGATACCGATGGAAGACAGTGCTGGGACAGAAAGCAATTGCTTCCATTACTACATGGACTAACCGTGAGTGCATCTTTGTACTGCTTCCCTTCCGTCACTCTGATGCTTTCGAAAGGGTTGTGCGCGCAAGGAGCGAGCCCCAGCTGTGGCAGTCGCTTACGTCTTTATTGATTCTAGGCTTATAAATCCACATTTATTTATTTCAAGTTCATAAATATTTGAAGTGGTCAGCTACAACAGTAGGCATTAGACGATTTCAAACAGACCCTAACTTGAAATCAAAAAGATCTGTCTTGAACAGATGTAACCTTATATGATTATAACAGATGGGTCCGGAATGCGGTGGTTATTAACTTTTGCCGGGTATCCAAATGCCACTCCCATTGCTGCAACGCCTAGTTCGTCACACAGAAAACGTCCGCTATAAAGCGATCGCCGAAGTAAAAAAGCATTAGTGCGAGTAAATTACCGAACTCGCACCAAGGAAGGCACAGTGGTAATCAGTAATCATTTACACGCAGAAAAAACAATATAAACTGCTTTTGAGCATCAAAACATTATTTGAAATTTATCCCGCGAAATCCTAATTCGCGGAGGAGATTCATAAAGAGGCGACATTCACCCACTACTTCAATAACACGTCGGCCGAGCCGTACCGAAGGACCTTGAGGTCAAACATGTTTCGGAGCAAAATGTGGGCAAATCTAACAGGCAAGAGGTATCTGTTTTTTCGCTATGCGTGGAATTTTCAAGGAATACCATTCAATTGCCATCAAGAATTTATCCCTATATCACGCAGGCCCTAAGGTAGAACCTAATATTTTTTTACTCCTAAAGTTAAGTAGAAAATATTAAAAGCCCCGCCGGGGTGGTGCAGTTCAATTATAATGTTCTAATGCTACACCCAAGTACTTCGCTGGAACAGTTGTCCACCGCATATTAGCAAACATTGCTTGTGTACTATCCCATTCACCGTGCCAACAACCCCCAATGCTCTTCTCCCAATTTATTTAACATCCTGTCTTTTTGCTGTAGCACACGCAACTCGAACGACTTCTTTAACGCTTTCCCGATCTGCACAAAGGCAGCTCTATCGTCCTGATAAGTCAGTACTTTTACTTGCGTAGACTAGAGTTTGAACCCGCGGACACGTATCAATGATAAAAGAAACGGCTCAAGATAAATAGCAAAAAGCAGAAGTGAGAGCGGACAACCTCGCCGTACTGAAAAAGAAACAGGCACACATTCTGATAACTGCTTATTCACAATGATACATGCGACACAGTTTTTATACGCCATTCGCACACATTGTGTTATCACCGAGCCAACATTTACATGTTCTTGTGGAACGACACAATGCAAAAGACTAAGCAAAAGGCGAATGGGTGGAAAGGGCGCGACCTTTCAGTGTTCGCACGTGCAAGTGTCTCCAATTTGTTTTTGATTATCAAAATCTGGTATTTGCTGCAATTGTTATGAATTTCCCGCTTGAATGTGCAGACACTGTATAGAATATTTTCAGTTTTTATTTGGAGCTCAAATTCGGAGCAAAACTAGACGCACTAATTTATCTCTTTCCGTGAAAAAGGGTAGCCTTGGTCTTTCGAACTTGTTTCTAACACAAGTTTTATCACGATTTCTTTGTACCCTTAACTGCACAATATGCAAAAAACCAGAGACCATCGATCCCGTTTTTCACGGGCTATATTAAAAAGAAGTTTAAAAAAAGAACTACCCATTAATCGTTGCGGCATCCGGTTTCTACCCGTACAAAGTGACGAGGTCCCATATGACATGATTATGGTGCTGGGCCTCCACAGCATTTGTAAAACGCGGATGGCATTTAGGCACGCCGAAGAAAATGTACGCTCGTTCAGGGACAACTTCATTGTCACATTTCTCAGAGATGTTCTCTCCAGTCAGCCTGAGCAGCCTCAGTGGATGAATGTGATTGACAGCATTGATTACAATGAAAAAGATTTAAGACATCTTACGTCAAAGGTAGGCTAGTGATTTCTATGCCTGGTATGTACTTTGTTGGCCGGCAATGAAGAAAAAAAAAGCCGGGGTGGTTCAGTGGTAAGACGCACGACTACTGCGCCGGAGTACCCGGGTTCGATCCCAACCGCGGCGGCTGCGTTCCGATGGAGGCGAAACGAAGAGGCGTCCGTGTGCTCTGCGATGTCAGTGCACGTTAAAGATTCCCCAGGTGGTCTAAATTACTCCGTAGCCCTCCAGTACCACCTCCTCTTTCTCTCTTTCCATTTTCTCTTATACCTTCCTACCTTCCCTTAAGGCGCGGGTCAGGTGTCCACAGAAACATGTTTGACAGATACTGTGTATTTTCCTTCCTTTAAACCAATTATTTTTATCATTAATATCAATATTATCATTATATTAAGTAGAACTGAGGAGATTACAGAAAGGAACCTAATAAGACAAACTCGTTCCTAGTGTGGAACCATATATCTAATTTATCTACCGTTTATTTGGAGCCCCTCTTGGTAAGGAATTCCTTTCTTTTTGTCGCTCCGGATAAGTTCTATCTTTCTTTTGGGACCCTCACTGGAATCACCAAATGCGTTATTAATTTCGATATCGCATATTCTTCGGCTACTATTTAAGGGAAACAAAACGAGTAGTTTGCATGTAATGTTGGGAACTTCATAGCACTGCTGAAAAAAGTAAATGGAAAAGAGATGCACCCTGAAAAAAGGCTGCAGTTTATTACGAGTTACGAAGGTCGCTCTGTTCTGTGGATATCTCTCATTATGAACCCTATCAGTTTGCAACAACTGTCCATTTAGAAAAAGAGAATGATAAGAATCAAAACAAATTTGTCACTTAAATTGTGCTCCATTAAAAGTCCAACAAAAATTGTAGCTTTTCAACTTCAGTATTCGAAGTCTATTACTCATAAATTTTTCTCTTGTTTAACAGAACTATACACTTGCGGTACTGATATATAAGAAATCATATTTTGCGTCAGTTGCATTGTCAAGAAAGTTTCATTTGTAAAATAATGCTCTACCACTATATCAACTTTTCGCCCTTATTTACCGTTCAGTGTTGCTGTAAAAAGGTAGTGGCTTAAAAAAACGATGAGGGGTGCTTTACGTTTTGTGTAGGAAGCAGAGAATGAGCGCTCAATCCTTGAACAGTGCCAGAGATGCAATCTGGCCAATTCGAATCCACTGTCTAGTAGATGCAACGATGCTCCCCCTCTTCTTAGAATCTAATTTGCCAGAGACGCATCAAATGGCTGAGAGGAAGAGTATTGATTAATGGTGTTATAATTATGGAAGTGTCCGCCTATTGCTGCCGTGGCACAGACATCGCTGCCGTTACGCTGACAAGACCCCGCCAAGGGGTAACACGTACGCGTCACCCCCCCCCCCCCCCCGTACTTCTTCGATGTGCACCATCCGTGAGGCGCATTGCTTGCGATACTTTAATCTCTAACATGATAACGCTTAGACGTCTAATGGACACATATGAACGAGTGGAGATATTATCATCTAAGTTAGTAGGGATTTATAATTCCGGTGGCCAATGCTTCAGCAAGAGGACTTTTATTTGCTTCGCAAATATGGTCGCTATTGACAAAGGACAAAATGCAACGTTCCGCGAAATAGGAAGCACCGCGGGGCGGGGAGAAACCTTAGTGCAGGGGGAGGCAGTGGTATGGTGAGAGTGTGAAATGGCAAAAGATTAGCATAGGTTAGCCATTTCCTGCACTATTGCAAGTTAGAGAGCGGTGCCGAGTTTTCTCAGTGAAGGCCATTACACTTCTTGAAATATTAGCTATATTCAAAGATTACCTTAATTAAAAAACAAATGATAACGAACTTTTAATAACAAGTGATGTGATACATATACGGCACTTTATGGATACCTATCCTGATCGCATGGTTGTTAGAGGCGCCGCCTAATAAATATATATAACGAAGGCTGACCACAGTGTCAAACATTATGGGTTCAAAAAGTTTGCTTCCACAAAGACGAAGGGACTCTATTAAAGCAGACGAAGTGTGCCGTGAGGAGTACGCTCTGTGCAGTTTGTTTGCTAACAAGAGTGTCAACACTGATGAAGCCTTATATGACAGACTGTATTCAAATATCAGGAATAATCATAAGTACGTACCACTGCATAAAGCCAACCTTAGATTTCAATCGATACCACACGTCTCTTTTATTAGGCAATATGGGGTTTAGAAACTCTCGATAAACCTTAATGGCGTGAAAATAACTTGTTAACAGTCAAGTTTCGGAAAGTGTACTCCTGCTAATTACGTTAAGAGAATGACAGACTTGAAGAGTATTCAAATGGGCGAAATATTTTCAGACATAGGCGTATTCTCGGCTTTGAATACCATCATAAAGTTATCATGGTTGTCGTTACATAATCTCCGAATGTTGCGGCCAATGTGACCAGGAGTTGAACAGCGCGACTGCTTGATCGAAGAAATTATAGACGTGAACAACCACTTGTCATCAGCCGGAAACTCTACGCGACATCTCGACACAAGATCGCAATTTTTTAATTATATATAACGTTGCATGAAACCCGTCTCAAAATACGGCCGCACATTCATAAGACTGTATTGTGCCGTTATACTCAAGGGGAATGCAGGCAAAATATTTATTGTTGTAGTGGATTAAAGAAATGCTTTTAGACCATGTGCAATGTGCATCATTCAGGTTGCTGTGTTTAACGCACCAAAGTTGACCTGTGATGGACACCATCGTGGACGCGTCTTCGGTTTAATTTCAACCTCATGAGACTCTTTAAACTGTACTTTAGTGTTCAGTTCATGGAAGAATATTGCGTTTCGCATCCATCGACAGGAGTCCACCACGCCCTGTTCTTAGTTAGCTACCTCGGCTCATTAGCAGAGCGTCTAGCTGTTTAGACACTGCAACAGGATATGAAGCGTGATGCCTACTGAACGGAAAACTCGAAAACTTACTCTAGAAGTGCATGGCATCTACCTTCATCTCGACCTTCGAAGTCACAGTAAGACTAAGTCTGCCTAAGAACAAGCCATACCTTCTTCCGTACTGTGCTAGGTTGCTAATCACCATATGATTAACAGCGCTTCTATAATTACACGACATTAAAGAGATAAATTGATTATATGAGCCAAAACATTTTACCTTAAGCAAAATTTTATTTTATGTGTCGTCGGATACTATTATGTCAAGTATCATTGTATTGGAATAATTGTAGACCTCAGTTATCACCAATTAGCTGCGGGTTACTTTAAAGAGAGCTCTATGTATAGCACCGTCAGATATCATTATAGAACTGATACCGAATATAAGTGTACTACACAATCATAGGTCTTAATAAATTCGCTAATTTCCTATATGTGATTAGAAATCAGAATTATGCTGTAATATAAAGTCGCATGAAGCTTAAAACGTCTCGAGGAGTAGAATTTGAAATAAAATACTAAACGATGCGATAACCATGTAAAACTGAGCTTAAACTCGTCAATAAGCTGTCAGTTTCTTTGCGAGTAAGATCGCATAAAACGATGTTATGAAACATAGCGAGTCTCTATAGTGCACTGTTAAAAACGGTTGAAGCATGCTCACAGTGATTTCATTCAATTAGGCAAGGCTGTGTAACGATGTTAATGTGACGGAAATACTTACCCGCCCATAATAAATAGTGAGTACCGCTCATCTTTCTCCTGGGGAATTATGACAACACCTCTTGTTTTACGACACTCTACTGAGTACGTACCTTTGCCTCTAGCTAATGATTCCTCGGTATGGTGACGGTGGCACCCTCGTGAAGCGCTTTCATATAAGCAACAGTGCTCGTCATCAAGCCTTCTGCTCAATGTATTTTGGATGAAAAAAGTGCGGCTTCCCATCCGTATTGTGACTGCTGCAGTCGAGAAACATTCATTCAATTACTCACATATAATATGTAAAGTAGCGATGGAGCTCGATGAAACTTTTCACCTCCGAGCAAAAGCCAGGAGCTGACTGTTCCTGAAGGCAGGACAAAGAAGATCGTGAGCTGGTGTAACGACATACTCATGCGCATGGAGCAAGAGGGTGGGTGGGGGAAGAGGGTCACCTGCATATGTCACACCATCGCGCGATCGCAATCACTCGTGCACACGTCATTAGTGTTTCTCATTCTTGTTGTGCCCACTGTAGAGCAACAAAACTCCTTGGATATCTCCACAGTTATCCCAGTCCTGAGCCAGTTCCGTCCTCTTTAATCTGTAAATGTGCTAAACTAAACCGCACACTCAATTTCTGCCCACTTTGATTGAGGTGCTGTAGGCACAAAAAAGCACACAATAAAACAACTTATCTTATCTAACGGCACCGACTTAGTACTCGGCGTCTTCACGTGCGCTTACTAATATGTCGCAACCAACTTGCAGGAATGGTTTTATTGGGATAGCAATAATTTTCGCCCTCAGGGATTTCGACAGGCATTGTTCGAAGCCTGAACACTCTTGTGTGTTTTGAATGAACAGAAGTTCCCGTACGACACAGTCGCGTCTGTGAAGAAGGGGAGTTGCGCTCTGGCAGCTACACGGTGCAGTTGGCGTTCTTCTTTCAAAAAAAAAGAAAAGCTGAAGATGTCCCTCTAGTACAGCACATTGCTACCCCTGTTTAGTTAACACTACGGAGAGATGCGGTGTGGGTGCCTAAGCAATGCGAGTAAGTTCCCACAGGAGCATTGCTTGGATGTGTCGCGCCGTACATTGGCGGAGGATGTAGCTATAGAGGAGAAGTGGCCATCCGAGTTTTCTGCGACGGAGCACCGGGGTTTAGGAAATAAGCAGCAGCAGAGAAGAAGGCAGCTGAAGCGTAATTCGATAAACCCCGATTAAGTTGCTAAGCGGACGTGCCTCATAACGTGATAAAGTGCCTGATAATATCGAAGAAGAAAAAAAAAAACGCTGGTGGAAATCGTTCCTTTGAACAGCGAGAAAGCGAACTAAATATTGGCAACACTTTGGAAACCAATGGCTAAAATTGATAGCCTATCAAATTCGCTTTCTGGGGACACCATGCTAAACGTTTTGCAGTTTCTTAAGGTCCATTTAGTTGCATTACAGAACCCCGCGGTGCCTGCCGAGCTAAGACGTAGGCTACACCTGCACACGTAATATAAGGAGTGCCTTACCTCATGTAGGCCTGCTCTCAGCATGACTGATGGGTTTTGACATTAAAGGCCAAGTTTAGGACTCCACTCTCTTTTGACAACGGAAGTGCACAAATAGGATTATAAAATAAATAGGGTTCCAACTACAACATCTCCTCTGACTGAACGCAGTTCCGAACCTTCGTGTTGAGCATGAGACCGACGTTCCTGATGCCAATGGAACCACTATGGTGTCTTGGAGCTGCATCAATAGCAGCGTCGATTACTTTCAGGTAAGCTTGATTAGACAAAGAGTTTTCGTTTATTTTACATTATAGTTGGAACTAAAGCATTTTTAAAAGAAGGGAAAGTCGTTAAGCTCACTTCTAATCTTTACTGCTTGATGTTCAAGGTTACAATCGGCCGACTAAAGCAGCAGCTACTTTTTGCACCCTGCCTCGATGGCAGGAATAATATTTTTGTTTCGTCTAATAAAAAAACCGATGTCCAAATTATAGAAGAGAAAAATACTTTTTTACTCGCATCTTAATGCTCCAAACCAATTAGTTTCCACCGGCCGCGACAAGCGACCACCTGCTTCCTGCTTTAAAAAGAGGCAGCGCGGTGGCTCCACAGTCGCTGGAACAATTGAATATTCTAGTCGGTTGATTAGCTTACACTGCTGCACCGGAATAAATGTTTTCGGAACAGCCACGACTTGTAAACCTTAACCTTAGCTGTTTATTGTAGTGCACTTCTCAAGTCTATATACAAAAGCCCTTCAAACATTTTCACTGGTCTCTGTGTAGGTGCTGTTGAACATACGCAGTTTTCTAAATGAAATCTATGTGACCCCACATGCGTCTGTTCTGCTATCGCAGTATAAAATTGAAGAATACGGGGTCTGGAACGAATGCGACGACACAAGCGAATGCGATGTCACTTTCAACCACGACCTGAATACGAAGTTCAGCAGTGGATTCATACGACTTACCCATCGTCGCGTCAAAGTTGAATTTAAGCGGCCTGTTGTCGAGTTTGCTCACCAAACCCCCGCACTTGGTGCAGTGCGCGGCTGCAACAAATACGGATGCGGGGAAGAAAAGCGTGTGACAACCTACACCCGGAGACAAGGTTAGATGCTTTAATGATATTGTTTTAGATGGTTTGCAGGGCATACATATTGGTCTTATGCAATGTATGAAACTGAGTGTACATGATCGGGCGCGCATAACGGGGGGCCAACACCAGAAGCTTTTCTATGAGTTGGCGTGCGCGTTCTCTTTTTTGGGCATAGTTACTTTTCTATTTGACAACCATTTTAGTCGCCTTCTCAAAATGAGTGAAGAGCGTATTATTATGCACGGCACAGCACTTGAGAGCAAATTGCTCGGAAAACTAATCCTCCCAGATGCACAATTCCCAATTTACTTTCCTGTCAATGAAAACCTTGCCAAGTGAGTCTTGCACGCCGTGCGATCATTGAGTGTAGACGAAATGTAATATGGCCCAACTGATGCACCATTCCAGGGTGTAGAGTCAGTTATACTGTTTTTTTAGTTTTAGAGTAGTATGAAGCGGAGTGAAATAGGTCCAATCTTAACGCAGATGCTTTGTTAAGGGCACTGAAATTGTGTTTTTGTAGCTCACGAGACTCCATGGCTGCTCCAGAGCTGAAGTAGTAACAGCAAAAGCCTGTACATACAAAGATATTTCATTCTGCTTCTTCCGCATACCACCAATCGCGGCATTTATGTGTGTGATACCGTGCTGATCTTCCTGTGTAGTGCCTCGAGCGCGCAATTGTTATCTTTGTTTCCCGTTTGTCTTCGATCAAAAAAGGAAGCACACATGTCGTTGTAATGGCATAAATAGGTTTAGGATGCGACCTAATGCCAGTGAACACCTCCCGAAATGCTCTCTGTGGTAAGGATAGGATTTGCCAATAAAGATATCTAGTAAAGACCCGGCCATCAGTTCGCAGTGGCTGCGGATCAACTGACCGCAGAGGCGGTCACAACTAGGATGTAGTGGATTGGCTAAACATTATGGCTTCGAACGGGCCACCATTGGAATCTGATGCTAGGAAATTTAACACTAGAAGCCTAGTTAGTGAGGTTAGACAGGAAGTAAAGCGAAGGGTCATTCATATCGGATATAAATCGTTTTGGAAATACTCAGCACGCACGGACGAAGACGAGTGGACACACAAGCGCTGTTTCTCGCAAATAATATATATGGAATGAAATCATATGTACCTACAAATACACTGGATAGGCGCATGTACGGTAAAACAAAAACAAACAAGGCATACATGGCGAATATAGAGCATGTCATACAAAAGAGAAGTATAAACATCCCAAAAAAAACATAGCCATAGAAAATAGTTTTATGTGATACACTGACAAATCACGAGTATTCTAGAACACCTATCTCCTTGTCGTGACGATGATATTATTCCTATATCTTTTCTTTTGCTTTCAATAAAAAATTCTATCCACGATTTCTTGAGTTTGCTGATTAAGATGCAGTACATTCCAGTTGGCATTAAAAGGAACGCTTTACACGCCTTGTTTATTATTTCGCTTTCATTCAGAGCAATTTTGTGCAATGGTAGTACTCATTGTCTTCGAAGACAGATTTTAACGCCGTAGCGTTAAGGGCCCCGTGTCGCAGAAACGTCGGCGTCGTCGTCGGCGGCCGTCGTCCCACGTCGTCCGGCGTTGGCCGTGAGAGAAAAAGCCAGAAGCATTAATAAACAAAAAATAGTAGGAAAAATCGCCGACGCTAACCACTCGGCCACGCCAGCTATATGCTTTGAAATGGACAAAGGCGCGTCTATTGGTTGCGGTGTTGTCTCAGAAATGTCCCTTTGAGAAGTGTATTGTGGCGTATAATAATAATTATGACCATGTAAATTACGAAATTACAGAACACGCAGGTAAGCGAGTGGCAAATTACCTTTCCGCTGTACTTCCTCTTCGCTTGGCGTGCACGCAGCGCCATCATGCGTGTGGCTCACGGAATAAGATAAATAAGGCATGGCCTCCGAGGTCTTCATCGCGCCGGCTTGGATCGGCAACGATTTTGCCGACGAACTACGACTGCAACTTGAGGCCCGCACGTTTCGGCAAGGTGGTTGGCAACGCTGCTACGTCCCAGAATCACGTTTACGCACACGTAATTACCAAACAGTCATGCTTTGGACAAGTTAACGAGTGTTGTATTATGGGGACTACGTCTTTGTGTCACTTAAAAGCGCGACAAGGAATTGAGTAGACGGTGCGGACGGGGCGCGATAACGCTATCGCGTTCCATTCTTAAAGGCTGAGCTTAAGCGTCCTCCAAATTTTTTCTGCTCCAATTTGCGAACGTCCACGTGGCTCTCTGCTAACCGATATACACATTTTTACATAGAAGTGGGTAACTCATACACGACGCTCCTTACACATCTAACGCACGGTGATCTCTGACCTACTGTGCATAATATAACGGCTGTCTCTTCGCCTACGTTCAAATATAACCAAGCTTGTTCAATAGGCTGAGTAAGGGCTGCGTACTTGCTCTATGTTTGGTAATCCGCCTGCGTTCGCGCTCAGTATTTACACAATGTTAGTTTAGCAGTGCTGTTCAAGGAACTGTCTGGCATGAAATACGATATCACATTGCTTAGTGAAGTTAGAGGACAAATAAGGCATATACTACACTAAAGGGCGTGCATGTATGGCGTTATTGTTGTTTACTGGAGAGACGAGAATTGGGTGTGGGCTTCTAGAGTTCCTTGTCAATAAATATATAGATGGCAACGTATATGAAATATTTAGTCTAAATGGGAGAGCGGGGGCAGCGTAATGAAACTTCATAAGCCGTATACATGAAAGTTTGCACAGGTCTGCGCGCCCTACTTAATGTCATAATGACCAAATAGCCGAAAGCTACAGAAAGTAAAACGAAGTAATACTCTTATAAATTGTGACTTCAGTGCCAATGTAGGCAAAAGGCATGCAAATAATATTGGCTGCAGGAATTGCCGGTGGGCAATAATTTGTTGACTTCCGAGGACACAGTATAACTTACGAATCATGAATATCTTCTTCTGCAAACCGAAAAATTGGAGTGGAGACACGAAAGCCATAATGGGTAGACAAAAGCTGAAATGACTTCGTACTGTGTTATAACCGTGGCAATGTGCAGCATGTGAAGGTAATCGGAAACGTTACATACAGTGACACAGGATGGAGGCGCCTAATATTTTATTAGGTTTGAAGAAGAAACGGAGCGGATTGTAAAGACAGAAGCCCTTAAAAAAATTGGCGGTGAGAGTGAAGGTAGAAAAATGCAGTATCTCTCTAAAAGTAGGTATTGAGCTTTTAGTGAGAAAAACGACCATAGTATAGAAGCAATGAAAGATAACTTCAGATATATCGGTACCGAGTACGCGGTAGAAGTAGAGGGTAAATGAAATTGAGACGGTACCAGTAAATCCTCAAAGCACACAAAGTATTTACTTAGGAAAGGTCAAAGTATGAAAGCCTCCAACCGAAAAGACACGACACAACTGGCAAAACTATGAGGGTTAATGAATAAATGTAAAGTGTCCGACATAACTAAGTTTAATACCCAAGATATCAAACATGATTTAAACAATGGTAGTAGCATTAAACCTGTGAAAAGGAAATTAGGTAGGGACAAAACTCAGATGTATACGCTAATGAACAAGGCGGAAATGTCCTTAGTTTCATGGGAAAGATAATCAAACTAGACTTAGTGTGTAATATTGACCTATACAGTACCCAAAGTAATCAGTGTAACTAGAGGACTAGCAGTAGGGAAGAGCAATCAGATGTTCCAGTATTAACAGAGGACGAGGTTAAGAAAACTTTAGAAACTATAAAAAGGATGAAACAGCTGGACGTCGTTCAGGTACCTACAGATTCATTGAAGGTCGATGGGTATACCGTGCTATAAAAAATGGTCACTCTGTAAAGCAATACCTGATACCATCCACGTTACCAGAATCTTGGAAGGGAGCTAACCTTACCTTAACCCATAAAAAAGGGAAGGCAAATGACTTCAAAAAAACTGGTCAGTCGGCTTGCTATCAGGTATTACCATTGTATTTACTCAGGTAATCACTTGTAGAATCACAGCAGCCACAGACTTTAATCAACCTGATGATAGAAAAACGTTCCCAATACAATCAGCCTTTATACATAGCATTAATTGATTACGAGAAAGCATTTGACTCAGTCGAAAGCTCAGCAGTCGTACAGGCATAGCGAAAACAAGGTGTGGATGAGCCATATGTGAAAGCACTGCAAGATATCTAGAGTGGCTACACAGTAGCCGCTGTTAAGCATAGAAAAATAATTAAATGCTTATAACACTACTACTCAAACACTACTACCCCAACACTACTCAAAGCTTGCTTATAAGAAAGATTCAGAGACATGAAATAGGAGCAGTTACGGATAAGGTTTCATAGAGAATGACCCACTGATCCGCGATTAGCTGATGACATTGCCTTGTTGTGTAGCTCAGGAGCGAAATACAAATGATTGATGGCCAATACAGGCAAACCATAAAGGTAGGCCGAAAAATGTTTACACAGACAGATAAGTTAGGGCTCAGCAGGCTCGGAAAGGAGCAGCTGATTACTATATGTAGCGCATTTAGCAACTATTTGGAGATTATGATTAGCAGCTCACCGGTATCGCTCCAGAGGAAAATATATAACAGTGGCACCTTACCGGTACTCACATATGCGGCTGATACGGGAAGGCCAACGAAAGGGTTATACTTAAGTTAAGGAGAACGCACAGACATATAGAAGGAAAAATGGTAGTTGCAATGTTAAGACATAGGAATCGTGCAGAATGGGTCCGATATTACTAAAGTTAAAAAAAATTTGTGTGCAAATTATGGGGAAGAAATGGGCATCGGCCGGGAATGCACTACTTAGGATAACCGATAGTGGATAATGGTAACAAAGTGAAATCCAAAGGAAAGAAAGCACAGCCAGGGATGGCAGGAAATTATGCTCTGGGATGATAATTCGAAAGTTTGCAAGAGTGCAATAAATGCAGCGCCTTGGACCGTTAGAGGAATACGTGATGACTTAGCACTGCAGTGGGTATAGCCCGGATGAGGGATTATGTCTTGCTGTGGATTATGTCTTCTGATACGTAGCATTATCATGTCTTCCGAAACTCATGCCCCATAGCTCTCATTATGAGCAGGAACGCGCCAGTTCTTCACTGAGTGCACTCCTAATTTGTGTTGTGATGCCGATCGTGACGTGTTTCTGAGATATTGGGTGAGAGTGTGGCTAAATGTACTAGAAGCCCACTTGTTTGCCACCAGCTTTCTCGTTCTTCTGACGGTATTATTGTTCAGTATCAGTATCAGTAATGGTGATAACTGCAGCCATCGCTCGATAGGCGAACTTCGTGCTTGGTCTAGTCCTTTTTTATACCGGCGATATGCGGTCTCGAACTACTTCTTCGATTCTCTTTACACGCAATGCATAACTGACGCGCAGCAACTAAAAAGGCAATTCTTTCATTTATTCTTACGGTTTGACATACTAAAGCGACTCAGGCTTTGAGGGGCGCGTATAGTGAAGGCTCCTGAAATTTGGACCCCCAGTTATTTTTTATTTTCACTGACGTGGCGCGTGTATCCTGTTCACTTGTAGTTTTTCAATTTATTGTTCATTTTTAATTAATTCTAAAAAACGTCGTTAAAGGCGACAGACGACGAGAAAATAAATGGAGTGAGTGAGAAGGCAAGCAAGTGAGGTGATGCGTGGCAGTACAAGGAGATCCACCCGCTCCCGATAACTGTCAGCCATAATACGATCATCGCCATTGTGCAACCAGGGAGCACGCTTGGCCACTCAATCGCGCGGTTTTTCCCGTACTAAGCACGATAGCATTTCGTGAAACAAAGGGCTTCTTCCAAAGGCGGCTTCGCATAAAATCGCCATTTGATGTCGTGCTGTCGTCAGCACTTCTTTCTAGAGCGCTAAAACGGGCTGCTTCAGGCTTCAGTGCGGCGCCTATATCTGAGCGTTCCCCGCCACACACATTACATTGCCCACTGCTTTACGGTCGCGTTGGTTCACAGCCGCTGTCGTCAGCGATCGCGGCTGTTAACTCTGTTTGCGTAAGCAAGATCGAGAATACGCCTCGGTGCGTGCCACGATGGTATGCTCGCGTCGCGATATGCAAATGTATTAGTGCCCAATTTCGATAGCCAGAATTCTTTTAAGTGTCATGTTCGGTTATTAAATGCTGTACGTTAAAAGGTTTTCGGTGCAGTAAAATAATTCTCAGATATTTTGTCTCGACGTGTTTGTCGAGGCCGTCAGCGCCTTCACCGGTGTCGTTTGAGATGAAGGCTGTGAACAGGCATGGTAATACAGTAACAGGCAGTTTTCTCAGTTTGACGACGCATACTTAGGGGAGAGGCTACCTTATTTGAGGCGTTCTTGGTAGGCGTCACGCGTGAAGCTAAAGCAGACCGTTCGAGCACGCTAGGCACTAGGCAGATGTCCTGACGACTACCCCCCGCCCGCCGCTGCTGTGATGGTCGGTCTGCTTGTGTACGGTGACTAAAGCATAAACTGCGGGTTTCACAAGCAGGGAAAAGGTGTGGTAACGTGCTCATTCCTTTGGTATAGCGTCTCAGTGCGAACACGTGCTATTGGTTTCTTCTCAGATTCAGATAGGTGAGTAGATAAGCAACTTCGTGGCTTTGTAATCTCATCTACTTGACGAAATAAACACCTTCCTGTAAGCGTGGTTGCTGGCCCCATAGGAAATTCGTTGCCAAATTATGCGGGGGTCGAAATATTTCCGACGCTCGTCACAAGAGCTTTGAAAATTTTGTTCTTTTATTATAAATGCTAAGTTAATAAAAAGAGTACGTCTGCTAGAGCGTTGTTTCCTTCTTCCAGATGTCTTCGTATCTAATATAGTTCTAATACAGCTCGATCCTTACCATTCCTAAACGCAGTGCACAAGGTAAACACATCGCACGCTTGCACAGATGCAAACAAAAAGATGAAATAAGATATGGTAGCGCAAATTTATTTCTGCTTTACCCTTACAGTGCACTGCCTACAATTGAGCAAATTGATATCATAAATTTATCATCCGCATTTTAAGTGAAGTATGGTTTTCGTGCTAAGCGCTTGAAATTTCAAACACTATTATGTTCTAAGGCAATTGGTCTTACAACATAAATACTTGCATTGCGCAGAGTGAAGGATACCTTATTCCAAATGTGTTTTTGTTGTGTCTAGAATAAGTGTATATAATGTCGTGTACAAATGTTATGGTTGGCCGAAAGGACAGAGTTGAGAAAAACACAATTTAGGTTAACCAAATCTGCACTGAAATGGCTTGAATTTGGAGGCAAAAATGCTTAGAAGAAAATGTGCAGTCTAAACTTCAATGCGGACAGTGAGTTCCATCAAGTGCTTGAAGTGGAGTTCAAGGTTCGTCTTTCATGACGTTTTCTTTCCAAATGCTTTTTTTTTTTTAATCTGTGACATAGGATTATAACAAATTGTCAAATACAAATGGTGAAAAATGGATGTTTTTTTTTTGCTTGCCAGAACGCTTAAGCCAAATATTTTTTGCATGACTGCCACCAAGTTCTGCTAACTGTATGACAAATAATGAATCAAATTTCTCTTGTGCCATAAAAAAATAGCTTTATTTAAATTTTAGGCGAGTCAATTTCTTTATATTTTTCTCGCAATATATACAGGCGTGCTGTAGTCTAAAAGGTTCTTGTTTTTTATCATGAAAGAATATCTGTACCGTTTCGCCAAATTATCTAGTATGGGAGTGTGGGTCCCATAAATCAGGTGGTTTAAAATATTCCACTGCTTTGAAGTATTCCTGACGTCATGTTTTCAACCCCATCACCATATTATTCAACAGTTAAACCCGTAGGGGGTATTGCTTATCTGAGGCACAATAAAATGCCTCGCATCTTGCACTTCGGCTTTATTCTTCGACATTAGTAGAACACTGAAGCTGTAGAGGCACATGGCTACATAGCCTGAAAATGGTAAGAAGGCACGGAGAAGCTGCCCTTGTGCTGAGGGTCTCCAGTCACAACCAAACGCTTTTTTGCAGATCCTCTAAATGAAAAGTCGAGTTTGTTAAAATAGATAGCAGATGTATCCGTAATAATAGTGCGTGGAGTGTGTGTCTAAAACTTGCTATCGTTTTTTACATGCAAGGCCGAGTCTACTTAAACACTATTTTTTTATAAGTAGTACTAAAATTTTCACTAATGATGTGACTGCGGTGAATTTAGCTAAGTATTATTGTTTGCTGCTCTTCTGAGGACTCTTTGAAAGTGCGCAGGGGATGTCTTATCATTCTTGGGAGTCCCACGCGCCTTCGTTGCGTCATGAAAATGCGCTGCCTGGATTTAAAAATAGCCCTTGTTCGCTGGCGCAATGGAAAGCTTTTTCTACAACGCCTTATGTGATATTGGCAATGGTAGACAGCGGGTAAATCGAGCTTTGTCACCAATTGCAACTACCCCGCTATATGTTTGAATATTTATTACGAGGGGCTTACAAACAAAGAATGCCAGGCATATGAAACAAGCATAATTAATCTTTTATCACGGAGTCTGTGGGATATATGTGCCCGAAGCGTCTAAGATACTTAGAAACATATACTCGCAAACGCGTCTGCTGTAGGGTACTGTAATATTATGCTGTTAAATCTAGTAACCATTAAAAAGGAGACTATTGTAGCCCCTTTTATAACAGAGGGGCTATCAAACCCATTATGCTTCGCGATCGTAAATAAACCTAAGCGGCTTACTTATGGTGCGCCTGCACCCACGTCCAAAAATACATCGAGCGCACTCAATGGGAGAGAACACCGAAGAGAACACGGCTGCCTTAATAGCGCCGAATAACACTATAATAATGCATACAGGTGCGTCGTCTTTAAGACAATGTGTTGCCATATTGACATCGATTTAAATCTCTACCGCTTTGACGGCAGAGCATTCTGACGAGCGATCTAACATAATCACACTCCATCTTGATTTCTATAGTAAAATGTTTCACCTAACTCTTCTTTAACAACTATTGGTATGTGCGTCGTTGTAAACTAACTTTGGTGCACTTTTAGCCAAACTTCTGAATTTTTCGGTTCTGGCGGCGCTCTTCTATAGCCAAGACACTGCTCTCAGCCGCGGCTCTTTGCATGGTTCGAGCGGTGTACACAGAAGGCACTTCGCGTAATATATTTCGGGCTTCGTGCTGTACCAAGCTTGTAATCGTCAAATTTAGGACATCGTGTTCCAAACCTAGTAGCCAGCACTTGGTTCTAGTAAAGAGGTGCCTGTATATTGTTTGGTGATACAGATTTGAAACGATAAATACCTCACAGTTACAGGTCCTTCGCCGCTCACGGGGGTGGCTTTTACCACGAAAGGAAATACTGCTAAATTACTTTGGGACCCTCCTGCACAGGGTGGATACGAGGGAATACAGGTGACGTGGAACTGTGACCGCTACAAAACACCCAAGCATCTGACCACGTTTTACATTGACTCTTCCTATGACAGCACCACGGAGGTACCCTTAGAAGGTAAGACGCTGGAACAATGTATTTCTACCTGGCATCGAAGTGTACAGTCGTGAGCGAAAATGGTATACAACACGGAGTCAGTAGCGAAGCTCAGAAATCTGCATCAAAAATTCATTCAGAGAAAGCGACATGGTGAGCGACAGCTACACATGCATGTGTATTAAATGGGACATCACCGCAATTGTCGCAATCCCAAATAGCTGTTGCTTGATGGCGTTGGAATGTAGTTTTTCTGAGCACAGCAACCTGCCGCGTATTATATAGCACTCTTTCTCACGACAGTCCATATTTAGGCTTTTAAAGGGGGTGGTGTGTGTTTTGCTTTGTTGACGCCAACGCTGTGTGCAAAGTGCTTTTTCAAAAACTGGCGAAAAAATAAAATTATTCCAAATAGTCCGTACGCGGAACATAGGTCAATACGATAAATACGAAGAAATACGAAGCAACAACCGAAAAACCGATCGATGCGCTGTGTCACTATGTATGGAGGCCCGAAGCCAACGCCAATCTTAAAATCCCAAAGCCAATCTTCGCATGCGTACGCATACGAAGATGATTCGGCGGATTTTTCAACCTATTACACAACAATGGTACTAAAAACCATGGATATTATTCCAAGCTTATAAAAGCGTTAGCTTAGAAACCTCATTTAAAAAAAAAAAAAAAGGAATGGTTGGAAAGCATTGAAGATTCTCCTGTTCGATATAGACTCTGCAAAATCTCGGGGGGGTTAGAAGAAAATAGCGTAAAGAAAGAAGAGGCGAGGAGAATGGTGCCTGACCAGGCAGAGAGTATCTAAAGGACGTTAGGAGCAGTTTTAAGTGGCTTTGATTAATCTACGAAGCGCCTGCTTGCCGTTTTTTTATCTAGCATTGCGCGCAGTTGTCATATTTACTTACATCAAAGGGAACATAGTAACGTGCTGTAGACAACTCCCGTTAACCGCGGATATGCTACATGAACCTCGTCTATATATGTAATATTTTCCGGCTACAGTATTCTCGAAATTTTCATCTTTGCCCGGTTGGTGAGAGGTGATTCTCTGATGATTGCACACAGCCGCAACCTAAAACGTAGTTTCATATTTACATATATCGGTGTTTTGTGGATGAATCGTATCTGCATCACAGGTTATTGCCATAGTTACTGTCATCTAGTCATTCCAAAAGGCCCTACCTTACAAAATGAAAGCTTGCTTCAATGTTTGGGCGACGCAAAACGACAAAGCAACGACAATAAAGATATGGACGACGGTATACGCACTGTTAGAAGACAATAATAGGAAATTCAACTCAGATTATGACAATGGATTAGGAGTGCTCCTGCAATCGCGTATTCTTCCCAAAACTTCTCATATCTTCCGTGTAGAGCCTGCACTAAGTGTATGATCAAATAGTTGCACCAATGGGAAACAGCTAGAATGATATTTGAGTATGGCACAGAATACATTCGTTACCACGTCGTCCTAGTACCACAAATTCCGGATTACGCCTCCCCAATTTGGCACAAAAGCTGGTTCTTCACATGCTAACATGCTGTTACCTCTGTTACTCCGGAAACGCACGCCTAACAGCAACGATTTAGATTTTTTATACGTATTCGTATAGTAAAATAAAATAAAGTTGAGCAAGTTGTGTAGTGCACCACAGAGAGTTATAAATTTATTAATTATTTAATTTCAATTTCATTTGGACCGTAGGGCCGTTACATTGGTGGGACATAAGATTCGTGTAACGGAAAGGAAAACCTTATAAACTTGCTTTGTAGACGTATGACTGCGCTTAGGCATATTTAAGTCAGTAGTTGCTCATTATTACAAAGGAAGAATGAGTTTAAAAAACCCAACATAAAGATTTCGACGATATGGCTGGCGCAGTCTCTAGGTTGATTTACGGATATTGCATTCCAACACCCTTAAAATATCCTTCTAGAATGAAAGGCATTCTTTCATTGGAAGCAGGTGGTGGACCTGGAGCAAAATTCGATGTCATTAACGTCTAATCAACCTGCGTCTTCACGACATTGCTTCTCACAGCGTACGTTAGTGTTGTACCCACTGATAGGTCGTCTACAGGAGCTTACTTATGTATGCCTTCCTGAGCTTCACTTTCCCCTGCGGTAGACACACACCGATGTTTATAGTCATCATCATTATCAGCCGGACTACACCCACTGCAGGGCGAAGGCCTCTTCCAGTTTACTCTAATTAACCCGCTCCTGTGGTAGTGCATCCACTTCACCCCGGCGAATTTCTAAATCTCATGCACCCACGTAATTTGCTGCTGCCACCTGCTACGCTTCCCTTCCCTTGGAATTTAATAGCTTACTCTTAGAGACCATCTATTGTCCTCTCTTCGAACGCCGTATCCTGTCCATGCCCATTTCTTCTTCTTGATTTGAACTATAATGTCAGTAACTTCAGTTATTTCTCTGACCTACTCTGCACGCTTCCAATCTCTTAACGATACACCTACCATTATCTGTTTCATAGCTCTCTGCGTTGTCCTCAACTTAAATTGAACTCTTTTCGTTCATAATATCTCGATGTCAACCTGATAGGCACAGCTGTCTGTGGAGGTTTTTACACAAGCAGGAGCAACTGCCAACGTACGCCAACGCTGCCCCCGCTATTGGCCAGAACAGGTGACCAGCGCACCGACTGGTCACGTTATATTATGACGTCACGTATTCATGCGACATGATCTATTGACGTCACATACGCGACCCATCATTCAGCCCAGTGCACTGTAACGGGCTTTCGTGCTGTGTCCCGTCTCGTTGACTACAGATAGCGCCGTGCACTGTATTCTTGTCAGTGTGGTTCTTGCTTTCGTAAAAAAGAGGGTGAGTACATGCGCTAATCGGATGCTCGACTTTACCTGTTCACACAATGCTATTGCCGAGCATCCAAGACGGCAATAGTCAAGTTCGATTTCTCCGTCCCAGACTACCTGCTGACAGGTTCCCTGCTTCCGCTTTGAGGGGAAACAGCGTCACGTTAACATAAACTGATTCATAGTGGCTGCTGGCGCGCTCCTATCCTGTTATCGTACCTCTTCGCCGTCCTTTGCTACAGATAAAGCAAAGCATTGGTTATCGCGACGCACTTCATTCGCACGCGGTGAAGTTGCAAATACGTTTACCTCCTGATGTCCTTCTGATGTTGACAATAAACAACACAGGAGCGATTAATCGGTGCTTTTCTCGACCTGAGCGCGATATCACTGAATGCGAAACGCATGACGCGGCTCTGCTTGGCGGGGGATTCTCGCCGTTGCTGCTTGTGGCGAAGATCGACCAAGGTTGAATAAGCCATGGTGCGCTCAGCAGCATACAAGATCAGACGAAAGCGTTTGCAAAGTCATAAGCCTTAAACGAACTGTTCGCTTGTGATGCATTCAGGTCTGGGCGATGAAACTTTCCAAGGAGGCGGAAAACAGAGCAGAGTCCGTATTCCGAGTTTTCATGGTTGACCTAATTTTCGCTATTCCCCCCCCCCCCCCTCGAGTCATCCCATTGTTGAAAATTCTGCATCCGGAGGTGGTACTGGCATCTGGTTCCAAAGCTTCCATAATTCAGATTACTCGAGGTGCGAGATATAACCACAGCTTCGATTACGACGCCGACTTGGAATACGGACACAGCACGAGCATACCATCCGGACCCAGGGCTCTAAACGCGTTGGTGTGAGTGAATTTGAATACATGAAAGTGAAGAAGCAAGGTTCTCAAGTCTTACAGTCACTTGCAGACTATGTCTATGGAGTGCATCTCAAGGTTTAACTTGGTATATTGCATTTGGAACAAAAAAAAATAGTAAGAATGCCCATGAAATCCAACTCAATATAACCGCGACTAGGGTGCCTAAGTTTAAGGAAGTTGGACAGGTGGGGGAGTCCTGGGTCATCCGAGAAATATCTAGCGTGAACAGGAGTAAAGAATAAAGTTAGAAAGTAATCCGGGACTGAAGACAGGCGTGTGAGTGTACACTACGACCATAAACCCTCCCACGTGCGAGCCGTCGAGGCTACGGCGCACAATAGAAACAAAATACCCATAACAAACTTCATTAGATGCCGTTCATAAATTTAATAACTAAACTTTTTTTGAGAAGAAAATGCACATGTGAATTCAGTAGAAATCTGGCAAATATACTTGGTTGATAGAAAGAATAGAAAATAAAAACTAGTGGAACGCTTAAGCTTTCCATTAGGAGTAGACGCGAGGAGCCTTTAACACCGCCTTTTCCTTGCATGAAATATTTTCTGTCTATACGTATTCAATTTTAACGTTATGAGAGCTCTACATCGCTAAATATTAAAAACACAAGTTAGTAAGTCATACCCACTCCATCGAGTTCACTAAGTGCCAATCAAACACGCTTTCTATCAATGAATCTTCGAGGTCTATGCTTTGTGTGACTCTTTTGCATGCAAAAGACCTGGGTTTGAAGCCTAATAGCGACAAATTTGTTTTGTTGAATTGCTTCTAATTTGTACAATACTTCAATTTGTAAAACCTTCTCACCAATGTTAGCTGCCTTTGGAGCCTTGCGCATTCATTATATAGTATATTTTGTATGTGACTTGTTAAACATTCCCGCACAAGGTAATGTGGATAGGATGTCATAATCCTTAAACCAATGTGAAAATTTCTCACGAATAATTTCGACATGTGATACCAAAAATTCGGACAGGCTTTGCGCCCGAACATGCTGTATAGTACCTTCACGTAAAATATTCTAAGGGGTAGATGGCAAATTAAATGCAATCGTTTGGCTACTGCATCCTACATACAGTAGGAAATGGAACACAAACTGCACTGCAGCCATAAAAAGCAAGATTGGACGAACAGAAGTAATGATATAAGAAAATCCATACGAACATTACTGACTAAATTTTGTTCTTTGATTTCCTCCCAAGAGTAAAATAAAGTTGAAAGCGACGTTTAAATGGCAACAAAAATCATGGTGAAAGTGTCCAAAAATGTGTAATAAGCATAATATTTGCACGTTTTTGATGCAGCAGAATCAAAAACTACGGGGACGGAGAAAAAAACACAAAGAACGAGGACAAGCTGCGCAGACAACTAAAATTATTTATTATTAGGACAAGACAGCTAGGACCTTCATTTCTGGGTATCTCGGCCAGAAATCTTGCATAGCATTGCAGCGAGTGCAAAGCAAACAAAAACAACAAAAGGAAACAAACACGCACATGTAAGCCTAATCTGCATAAGTACAAGTCCTGGAAAGGAATGGAGACCGGCTAACATGAGAGATCCTGGAAGCATGGGCGATACATGATAAAGGAGGGCAGTTCGTAAGCGCAGCATCAATATTTATAAAATAAAAAAAGAAATATATTTTTTGAGCCGACCACAAGACATAGGAAAGCAAGAGATGTGTCGAGATTTGACTAGATTTGGCAAGGAAGCAAAAGGCATGGGTTGCCAATAAAGAACTTTAGTTGCTCAAGCAGCTTGTCTTCGTTATGTGTATCTCTGTATGCGTACCCGTTGTTTTAACTCTGCTGCACCAAAAATTTGAAGTATGTAGCACCCACCTCCGTTATCCACCCTTTTAAGCATAACGTCTAATAATGGCGTGCTGTGCGCAGCACCATACCTTTTTGCTTACTATACCAGCAAAAAACATGCCCCATAAAAAGTACTGCACGCAGCGCGACGACCACCTTCCGTGACTAGCCAGGTTAAGCTTAGTATTGAATAGTTACGACGTATTGTGATACTATTTACACAATATTTTCCTCGAGGGAGAAGAGATCATGACATTGCCTCATCTAAGACGCAGGAAAAACGCGCCGACACGAGGCGTTGTTAGTCACATCGCCCGTAATTCGGACTCTTATCAGTTCTAGGTGAAGCACAATGGAAAATTATGCACTATGTGAGCTCTTTACTCTCGAATGAGGTTTCCTACAAACTTTCTAGGTGCTCCCATTTTGACATCAAACGAGTGTCTGCGACAGCAACACCTCTTTGCTTGTATTCACGTTTCATAACAGGAGCCAATGTGTTGATACCTTACTGTTTGTAGTTAGGAATGTCATTAAGACACTCCTGAAGCAGTTTCGCAACGCAGGATTTAATATCAGACTGTAGGCTTAATGTGGCTGCCCAATTAGTGGGCAGCCACATTTAGTGGGCTGAATGAAACACGCACATAATATGTATTTGAGTGAAACAGCTTTCAGTTGCCTTCCTTCCTCTTTCCTCACTCGCCTGCCAATGAAATGTGGACATCCCGGCCACATATTGTTCAGCCCCTAACTTCCCAAGGTTTTGTGTGCCTCTCTTTCAAACAAACGTCACTGTGCAAAGTTTGACAAAGTAGTTTTCAGCGATTGTGCACCTTAATTGAGAAATATTTTAAAGCAATGTTCTTAAGGAAGCTATAATAGATCTTAGCATTTATAATATACTGGTAAGCCAAAAGGTAAAGAGGAAAGAAAGGCTGAAAAGGAAAGTATACAAGACTTGCATCTTACCTCTACTCACCTACGGGGCTAAAACGTGGCGAAAAGGGTTCTACTCAAGTCGAGGACAACGATGACTGCTATTGAACTAAAAACGGTAGGGGTCCCGTTAAGAGGCAAGAAGCGTGCAGAGTGGGTCACAGAAATAAATCAAGATACCGGCATTCCAGTGGAAATCAATAAGGAGAAATGAGCATGAGCAGGACATGTAGTGCGAAGAGGATAACCGATGGCCGCTCAGGGTAACACACTGTACTCAAAGGGGAAGAAAGCGTAGCCGGGGCAGCAGATGGTTGCGTGGGCGGATGAGGTTAAGCAATTAGCAAAGGTCAAGTGGATGCAGCTCGCACAAGACCAAGTTAATTAAAGGAATATTGCAGAGGCCCTAGCCTGCATAGAGTCCGGCTGATGATAATGTTGAAGCTAAAAGGTGCAGTAGTCTCTCAACTGTTTTGAGTAGGTTTTAAAAACTGTCCCAAGTGCTTTAAAAATATCTCGCCTGAAAAACTGCGATTAAGTGTTCCTGTCCATTGATGTTCTGGTTGACTTTCAGGTCTGCCTTCCGACACCGAAAATTGTGAGTTCTACGTCTCAGCGTTCAAGGGTCAAAATGAAAGGCGATTCTACAGCTTACCAGTGCGAGCTGTGCCACTCTAACTACGTCGTTGCTGAAACAAGGAGCATAAATATTGCGTTTACTGAACTTATAACATGTCTCTGTCACTTCGCTTTCCGCAATAAATGATTAAAACAACTTCCTTTCATTTGATATATACACGCCGATCTTTAGTAAGCCTTGAGCTTCTTTCCCAAAATTAGTGATTGCCTCATTAAGCATCTTCGCCTAATCAAGGAGGTGTATTTTATTTGCGAGGATTGTTTTTAAATAAGGAGTGTTCGATTTATTTTTGCTGATAATATATCGCATGAGACTACCTAGTATTCAATTTTTAAGAGAATATAATATCTAGAATAGAGATGTTTATGCCATGAGTAGAACTTATACTGCCTGACAGATGCTCGCATGCAGGCGAGAAGTTGTAATGGAAGGAAATAAAATGAAGACCGTAATGACTGCCTGAAAAAAATCTAAAATACAATCCTGGTGACATTCCGAGAACCTGCGAAATAAAAGAATGTTTTCCTATGAACAATTCAGGAGTGCAGAGGCGACCTTTTATTAAACAGAAAGTGCTTACCTCAAAAAATGTCATTTGGCTTCTTAAGTCGATGAAAATCAGGAGCAGAAAGGTGTCATTTACGCAACCGACCTAGAAGCGGCATAGACACGTAACGGAATCGGTGACGGTTAAGAAGGAAATGAACTGTGTACGTATACATGTGTTTGTTTTCTGGAATTCACCGTTGTTATGTGAGACCTCGGAAGAAGGAAATAAACTGGTGTACGTATACATGTGTTTATTTTCTGGAATTCACCATTGTTATGTGAGACCTCGGATTAAAACTTTTCAGTTTGGGAATTTTACCGTTTTCGCACCGCAATTTTGGAAATATCAGTGTCGATGCACTGGCCGTCGTTTCTTAATCGAATCTGCACGGCAACGCCTTCTCTTCTGAAATATATAACAACAAAACAAACCAGCTTCTCATTCCCGAAACAGGTTGTAGCCGGTATTGGATTCTGTCAAAAACACGATGGAGCATGATAGAAACATATGGAAAATAATTCCTGGAGTCCCATTTCCTGAAGTTTTTGTTTTTTTTCTTCGTCCTCAGACTTCGAGGCCTGCTCTACGTAAAGTAAACCGGTCTGGATGATGTCATGCTTCCAACGAGAAAACGCGCCATGGAGTCTTATGCGTCCGCGAGTCCACCCTGTACCTCGCGGACACCAAGGAATAATTATTGTTGCTACAAAGCTTTTTCTTCGCCTAAAACGCTTCCTGTTAGTAATATCACCTTCGTACAGCAGTCGTGCAGCGGTTGTTGGAAGAAATGGCAGAATATAGAGTCGTACACAAAGCTTCGGAAAAGCAAATCAGATGTGTGCTTTCGGAGAGAGCCGACTGGAGCGGCAATCGTTTAACCAACCAGCAATTCTATAGAAATTTATACAGTTACTGAAATAAATGGCAGCAATCGTGAATTTGAACACCGCTTGGGTTTAGCTTCAGCATTCACAGTTACAAATTTTACATATTCAGCGATTCGGGAGTTTTCAAATATGCTGGGATAGAAGTATTAGATAATTTTCTGCGTCTTCCAATGTGAAGCAATATCTTTCTTTTGGTTTGTTCATTGCTCAGATATCTCTGCGAAAGAAAACGAATGAAAAATTGATGTGGTCACGACAGCAAAACGTTAATAGCCAAAACCTGCAAGCCTTCCAATTTAAGGTTAGCGCATATTTTAATTGCTAATCTGAAATGTTAATATTCACGAAGAAAATGACCTAAGCAACTTCTCGTTCAAAATTTTCATTACCCCGAATTTTATTCCAGGCGGGGAGAGGACGTAAGCAATTCTTTGCAAGCACTGTAAAAGGAGTGGCTGGTAAGGATTGCATGAATGCGGATATTTTGGAAGGCGGGGGATCGGGCTGGAAATATTTTGATTCAGTATACATCACGGGTCACAACCACGAGCAGTGGAATCTTGGGGGATCGCTATATTGTTTTCTTTCGACTGAAAGCGGATGGAACATCAATGTGGCGTGGGTTTCACATGTCGAACCTCACAAATTTCGTAGTATAGCTCATATTTCAAAGTTTTTGAATGTAAGTGTCACATCTTACGAAGTGTGCGTAATGTGAGTTTTTTAAGGCTCCGTTTATACACGGCGCATTTTCTTCCAGGTAATGCTTCCTAGATATAACAAAGTGTTTCACATAACTTGATTCAAGAATTTTAAAATGCGCTACAGCGAAGCTTATTTAGACAGTCGGCATACCGTTTGCCGTAATGTACCTCTCCTTGGAACATTTTTACGCTCATCTCAATTAGGCCCGCTACACGTACATTTAATCTATTTCATCACGATAAAAAGTTCAGCCCCCCTTTGCACGAACCGACACAGTCAGATTTTTCTTTGTACCCTTAGAAATAAGAGTATGGAATGTCCTGCCTATCCTGTAATTAACACTGTCGATCATGATCAGTTTATCGCAATATTGAAAGAAGGTCTAGTACCGTAGTTTGGATTTATTCATATTTTTTTTTCCTTTGTACTAGCTTTGTTTTTGCTTTTGCAATTCGATTTATCTATTTGGTGTTATGCATCTCCTCTCCATATTTTAGTCTCCTTATACTGTAGTAAAAATGTTATTGCGCGCTTGCTTCGACGTATTTCCTGAAGGCTCTTTATTTACGCCACCAAATTATTTTTGTACTTTTTCCATCGCTTTTATTGTATGTTGCATCCCCCCCACCCCTTATGTAATCCCCATATCAGCCTTTGAGGTAAATAAATGAAAAAAAGGTCAATTAACAATGGTGAATTCCTCAAAGTCATTAGTAATCAGTTTGTAGCAAAATTAGCTTTCTCTGTTTCTGGAAAAGGTTCGAAAACAACCCATCATATCTTTTTCAAGCAGCGTAGCTTCGCCATGGCCTGCTTTTTACGGTATTTGAATACAAAAACCTGCGAAATATGAAAAAAGAAAACGTCTGTAACAGCGCTCGTGCGTTATGTTAATGCAACGCTGCCATCAATGTTAGGACGAACAAGAGGTGTGCTCTGACCGCGCCGCGCCGTTACTGACTTCGACGGGCTGCACCATGAAACAAATTAACAAAATTGTGCCTGCCTTGAATTAGCCGACTTGGGTGCTTTTTCTTCCTTATATGCTTTTCATTGCGATAGCTCGATAAAAACACCGTTCGTTTACAGTCTCTTAACGGTAAACTTACCATTCTTTGTTTCATAGATCTGTGCGTGGTCCCCAGTTTGAGTAGAACTCTTGTCATTAACCTCCTTTTTTCAGCTCCAAAGTTGACTACCGGTAAGATACGTTAGACGTATGATTTGTTCTTGAGTGATACTGGTAACCTGCCGTTCACGACCTCACACCGCGTCTCATAGGAACGCAGGCTTTGCTGCTGTGTAATGCAGATCCTCGTTGGTCGATTGGTTTCTGACGTCACAGCCACAGGCCTCTATGCGTGATTTTGAAAGTCCCCACAACACTCACGTGAAATATGATAGCACGCGGAAAGTGAAAGTGAAGGCATAACAACTAATGCATATACTCCTAAGGGTCTGAAAGGTATGAGTTATGTTTTTAAAGTAATTTCTTCTGCTAAAAGCCAAAGTTTAAAAACTAACAGTTTTGGACAAGATTCGATCCGGCGATCATTGGATGGCGCGACAGATGTATGCTGTACCGAATATATACTGCTTGCTAGTGACATTTTTCGGTATAGATTGCCAATAGTTGGTATTAGCGAGCTGCTTCTCTGTTTCAGCTTGGTAACGACCAGCAATTTCGTTTAGCGATAGTATGAAAGGATTCGGAGCCGGCTAGCTTCTTACGACCATGGGCCCCACTTAGATTTCTCCGGAAATAGAAACAAAACAATTACGCTCCCACGGCTTGCATTATCATACAAAACAACTGTGCAAATCGAGTACGTATCAGCTAGCGGTGATCATCAGCATTCTGCCGTATGAAATAATGGTTCACCTAATACACGAAATTAAGTGAAGATCAGCAATGACCCGGGCATACAAACTCGAGGAGCGAAACAGGCCTGTGTTGTCTGAAATCGGCAGGTCCCGGAAAGCCCTTGGTTGCAAATTTCCTTAACCCCGCCTTTTCTTTCGCCAATAAAGGTGCGCTTGACATGACGTTTCTCTTCTTTTAGCTCACAGCAAGATAAATTTATGCAAATATAAAATCCTAAAGTATATGCAAACCATCGTCTATCTATTTTATAAAAAAAAACAGTAACACATACCACGCTTTGCAAATCCCACTAGATTGTTAACAAAGGAAAAATTTAACTATTTCAAAATACTGATTCCGCCCAACTGAATATTGTAAAAATAGACACATTAGTATTAGTCAGAAACCTTTATGTGTGATTGATTTGATTTCTTTTAGGTCTCCAAAAAGTAATGCAAGTGGAATTTGATGAGCACCTTATTTGGCACCAATATTTCCGAAAAGCTCTTTTATTCTGCTTGGTGGGTCTGAATTTGGAGCTCTATACTACCGCTACTCTCGTCTCAGCTACAACTTTGGATAGCTGCATGGCAGATACCATGTTGCTTCAGTGTTTCCTATTAGTCCTTTTGGATACAAAGGCGAAAGGCAGCAGCGTAATTGCCTTCAAGCGATTGCGCGTTCTTTTAGTACTATAATTATATTCTGAATAATATTAATATTCAAGTGATTACGCGTTCTTGTATTCCGATATTAATATTCTGAATAATAATATTATTCTGAAAATTGCCGATATCTTTAGAGGAATGGCAGAGAACAAACTATGTCGAGCTTCATGCAATTTGAAGCACCTTTGTTTAGGGTGCCATACATCCTGCACAAGTTCTATGCATCACAGGTCACGGAGTCACTTGGTCTTTTGTGTGCACTCTCCTCTGAGTGTGGAGTCTGCAGTTGTTATATTCCAGTGCACTACTACTGTCTACACAAGGCGTTTCATTTGAGCAGTGGGTTAAACATAGACAAAACAAACCCATCTGTTCACGACACTCGCCCCAAGGCCAGCGGTTGTACGAGATCCTTTGTGTGGGCCCAACGAAACGTGACTAGGCGTCTAAAGATGGAACACGGAAGGTAGATTTACTCTGTCGGCAAACTAGAAATTCCAGCTCTTCTATTCCAGCCACGTTCGGAACTTGTCTCTCTTGTCTTTTTCGCATAGAGGACGATCCGAACGTGCATGCATGCTTTGGGGATCTCACAAGTTAGAAACCGAAGGAACTCTTTGGTGAATGTAGGCTCTGAGCAAACTTCATTAGGCTCAGGCAGGATTTTAGGTCCAAAAGACTCACTCATCTAATTTCTTCCCTCTCAGCACGTTTACTGGAATTCGCTCAAACTCTGATTCCGTCGCCTTACAGAAACACACGCAGACGGAAGCACGATGGTTTTGATAACTAATGTCATCATTTGAAACTTTCAGAAGTAATTAGTTCCAGAATGTTGCTTTACAAAGACATCGGAATGGTGTCATTTGCGTAAACACTCTACATGTACTTACATGCGGCTGGTCTCCATATCTCTTGTCAAGTTTTGGTTCACGGCAATGAAATACACCTGCAGCAATAATAGCACGTGGCTGATTAAATTTCGAGAGCACCATTTACTACTGAAAAATCCTTTTTATTTAAAGATAGTTGTGATTTAGTACTGGAAGTCTCATGTCTGGTTTCACGGCGCAACTAAGTTGTATATCCAATTCATCATAATCATCATCATCATCATCATCATCATCATCATCATCATCATCATCATCATCATCATAATAATCAGCCTGACTATACCCACTGCAGGGCGAAGGCCTCTCCCATATTTCTCCAATTATTCCGGTTCTGTGCTAGCTGCATCCACTTGACCCCTGCGAACTTGTTAACCTCATCCACCCACCTAACTTTCTGCCGCCCCCTTCTACGCTTTCCTTCCCTTGGAATCCAGTTTGTTACCCTAAGCGACCATCGGTTATCCTCTCTTCGCACTACATGTCCTGCCCATGCCCATTTCTTCTTAATTTTCGCTAGGATGTCGGCAACTTAAGTTATTTCTCTGATCCACTCTGCACGCTTCCTATCTTTTAATGTTACCCCTGCCATTTTTCGTTCCATAGCCCTCTGGGTTGTCCTCAACATAAGTAGGGGGGGGGCGCTCTCAGCGCTTGAGGTGAACGGACGCACTGACATGCGATCCGTGTTTCGGCACCGATATCAGCGATAAATTGTGTCATCGACCTCGAATCTTTAATGTATTGAACTGCGGAAGTCACAAGGATAACGAAGACACCAAGTTTCTGGGCAAGTGAACCTTTTTCCACCTTTTTTGCAAAGATTGTAGTTTCCAACTACGGGGGAGGCTAAGCACAAAGAGGCATAGTCTGCAGGCAGCAGCCAGCGCTGCTGCGCAGGCGAAGTGCGCACAACACCTGGAGCCACAATATTAAAATGGAAATCGTCGTAGAAGGAGAAAGTATAAAACCCGAGAAACTCAACGTGCCAAACCAGTGGTTTGTCAACTATAACGCTCGTAACATCCGCTTCGAGGAAGCGCGTCGACAAGAAAAAAAGGAGAAAGTGCTAACCAAGCAGAATGGAAAGAATATGGCCGTGAACTCGGTGGAAAAACAGTACGTTCGGATTCCAAAAGGAGCAGGAAAGCTCATTATAAGGCCGTGTGGAGCCTTGCGAAGCTCATGACACACGGAACGATGGCTTTGGGGGACATAATTAAGCTGGCGGTGAGTATAAATCCGAACGAGGAAGGAGACAAGGACTTTGTCTCGACAAACCTGAAGCAACAGACAATTCTTATAGCAACGACAAGCGAAAGCCGAATGTTGAAATACCTGAGCCTGAAGAAACTGACGGTCAAGGGGAGGACACGGAATTTAGCGCGTATCCCGCAACACCGAAGAAATGCGGCAAGGGAGTCGTATACGCCGTCCCGTTATTCTACACGGGAGAAGATATGATGATAAGACTGACGAGAGAAGATAATCCGGAAATGTACGGAGTCAGAAGACTAGGGAAAGAATCTAAGGTTGTGAAGATAATGTTCGCCCAGGAAGAGGTTCCAAGATGGATTATTTTCGGGGGAGTTCCAGTAAAATGCTGGCTGTACAAGAAAAAGTACGAGGTATGTTATGCATGCGGAAGAATGGGACACAGAGCGGACGTATGCCCGGATCCGAAGAACATCAAATGTAGGGGATGCGGAGAGGAAAACCGACCGGATGACCACAGGTGCGAACCAGTATGCCAGATGTGTGGCAAGGGACACATCATAGGAGACAGCAAATGCAATTCCATCTACTGTACGCGATACATCGTCAAGAAGCGGCGCCGGGAGAAAATCATGGAGATGGAAGAACGAGGAGGCAAGAACAAGAATGGAGCCGAGAGCCGATCCACAAGAACGGATCCGAGTACAGATTCAGAGACCAATGTATCCCAAGACTCGGGGAGGGAAGTGGAGGACACAACTCGAGGGGAACCGCAAGGGGAGAAGATCAAGCCAGAGGGAGAAGCAAGTCAAGAGACAAGAGCCAATCGAGGGGGAGAAGCAGCTCCAGTTGCCGACAACAAACCAAAGAAACTACTGAGGACGGAGCCAACCCCAAGCAAACCAGCAACCCATGGGAAAGATACAAGACACCGGGATAGAAAACATCAGCTTCGCAGAAGGGTCAGAGCCAGGTAAGAGGAATAGTCAGGATGAGAAAATAGATAGGTTAATGAGGCAAATCGAGGAAATGCAAAAGATAATAGAAAAACAAAACGAAACCACACATAGATTTGAAAAACAGCAGAATCCAACGCAGGCCCAAGCACAGACACAACAACCCACAGCTGTAGCAGGAACAGTAGCAGGAAACGAGACGGGAGCTAATAGGGACAAGGACATGAGACATATACAACCGCCACCGGCAAAATGCAAAAACAATGACACGGGGTCTTCGCAAGACCTGGAAACTAGGGTTACAAAATTGGAAAATAGCTTCGCGAAGCTGGAGGTTGTGATCACAAACTTCACAGATTTTATAAAACAAATGAATGCACAGATAAATGCACAGATTCAGAAGATAAAGGAAGGGATGCAAAAACAGGCAGATAATATTAGCCTAATACAGGTGGAGTTGGCAACCAACAAAGGGTGGCAGCAAAAAGCAGAGAAAGCGATACTTCAGCTTCAAGATGGACAGAACGAAGAATATTAACAATGAAATCTGGCAATGGAATTGCAGAGGTATTAGGAGAAAGAGGCCAGTGCTACAGCAGCATCTTAAATAATTAGAAAACCAACCTCTCGCAATAGCGCTGCAGGAAACAGGGGGTCCTGCGAAATTGGCAGGGTACCAATCTTTCCATAGTAACAAAGGAGACAGAACGAGGGTGACACCCTTAGTAAAAAGAAATGTGGAAGCTCTGGAGCACGAGATAGGATCCGGGGACATAGAACACATGTTTGTGGAGGTATTAGCCGGGAGCATCACAGAGCCTAATATTTTTATACTCAACGTCTACAGCTCGCCAAAGCAGAAAAAGATCAAATTCCGTGCATTATTAAAAAAAGGATAAAAATATATGCGGAGGGCAACAGCTACTCATAGTAGGTGACTTCAATGCACAACATCAAGCATGGGGTTACAGTAGACAATGCTCCAAAGGCAGGCAACTATAGGAAGACATTCAGGAGCAAGGCGTCACACTGGATAACAACCCAGACAGCCCGACGAGGATAGGAAATAGTGTCAGCAAGGACACGTCTCCGGACCTCACACTTTCAAAGAACATAGAAGGTCTAGAGTGGTACAACCTGGAATTAAAGCTGGGCAGCGACCATTATATCATAGTTTTTAATATAGAAGGAGGGCCGAAAGCGCGAAAAATCAAGAAAAGCAAAATCACTGAGTTGGACAAGTTTAGAGACTGGAGGACCGCCGAGGAAATTCCACCGATAAACAATATCGAGGAGTGGTTTAACAGGCTTAAACGAGACGTCCAAAAGCACACCAAAATTGTATAGGGGGAGGATGCTCCAAAAGTGGTAGACAGCCGGCTATTGCACATGTGGGAAGCCAAGCAGAGTCTCGAAAAAAGACTTAAGAAACAAAAATGGAACAGGTGTCTTAGAAGGAAGATAGCGAAGCTTAACAAAGAAATAGAAGACCACGCACGAAACCTATGCGAACAAAACTGGGGAGACCGGTGCGATCAAATGGAAAACGAAATGGGAATGGCTAAGACACGGAGTATAATGCGACACCTTCTAGACCAGGAGAAAACTAAAACGCAAACTTCCATTAAGTTGATAAAGGCTAGGCATCGTCATGGAGGCAGCGATGATGACTCCCTAAAGAACGTAAAGACAAACACATCGGAGAAGTAAGGAAAGATAAATTAGAAACCTACAAGGGACACCCATAACCAGCGACTAGACGCCCCCATAACAGTAGCTGAAGTGGTAGCAGAAATCCTTAGACTAAAGGCAAAATCGGCCCAAGGGCGGGATGGGATAACAAACAAGATGCTGAGGAACTTGGATAACGACTCGGTAGTGGAGCTAACTAATTTCATGCAGAGATGCTGGGAAATAGGGGAAATCCCAGAGCAATGGAAATTTGCTGAGATAGTGCTAATACCCAAACCCGGAAACCTCCGACGGTCGATAATTGGAGACCAATGTCACTCACATCATGTGTAGGTAAACTATTCGAACATGTGATTCAGAGAAGACTGACCAGATACATGAAGGAGAATGAGCTATGGCCCCGGGAGGTCATAGGGTTTAGGCAACATCTTAGTACGCAAGATTTTATGCTCAGGATACACCATGATATAGTAAAATCAAGAACAAAAGATGATAACGTTATCTTAGGATTGGACCTGAAAAAGGCATTTGCCAGCGTAAAACACCGGGCCTATTCTACCGGGCCTCACGAAACTAAACGTAAGGGAAAGGATGTATGAATATGAAAAAAATTTTCTAACCGAAAGAAAAGCACAAATAACATACCAGGGGATAGAATCTCAGATATTCGAACTGGGGAGCAGGGGCACACCACAAGGAGCGGTGCTATCGCCCACACTTTTCAACATAACCTTGCGTGGACTTCCAGAAAAGCTAAAGAAAATAGAAGACATAAAATTCAGCCAATATGCGGATGACATAACCATTTGGACAAACAAAGGCAGCGATGCTGAAATCGACCAAAAATTGCAAGAGGCGGCAAACAACACTGTACAACACGCAAAAGAGAGGGGCATGAAATATTCCTAAGAAAAATCGGAGTTGTTTATATACAATCCGAACCACCTAAGGCAAATGGACGTAAATATAGAAGTGGAGGAACAAGCAGTCCCGAAAGTCGAGCAAATGAGGGTGCTATGAATGGTCCTCCAAACGAACGGGTACAACGGACAAACGATACAGAATCTGGAAGGGCAGGTCATACAAACGACAAACCTTATAAGGAGAATAGCTGATGAAAACGAGGCCTTAAGGAAAGTAACCTATTAAGGCTCATACAAGTTTTCGTGATAAGCAGGGTCGGGTACGCCCATACTTAGACCTGAAAAAGGCCGAAAAAGACAGGATTGATAGCATAATCAGAAAATGCATTAAAAGAGCACTACACCTCCCGGCACCACGGACAGGCTAATGATGCAGGGAATACACAACACCTTTGATGAAATAATTCAGGCAACACTAGCTACACAACAAAGAAGGCTAGAGAAAATAAGGGTGGAAGGAACATATTGAGGGAAATAGGTATATAACCGAAGGAATACTGGGACACGACAGAGGAAATGAGAGCGGAGGTCAGGAATCGGATCCATATCCCCCCATTACCGAAGAACATGCACCCTGAATATATTAAGCAAAGACGAGAGAAAAGGGCCGAAACACAGACACGGAGATTCGAGAAGGAAAATTCAGGTAGAATTCCATATGTAGACGCTCCATACTGCGGCAAAGGAAAAATGAATGCATTCGTACTCAATGGCAAGCGAGAAATGGTTACAGCAGTGCCTATAAAAACGAAACCAATACAGACAGCGGAAGAGGCTGCAATAGCACTGGCTCTTGCTCAGATCGAGGCAAAATACACAGTGACAGCAAAAGCGCCATCAGGAGCTACACCACTGGAGTAATAGCAAAGATCGCGGGTAGAATCCTCGATCAAAAGCGAATAGAAAGAGACATCACCCTTGTTTGAACGCCAGCCCACGCAGGCGTGCCCAGAAACGAGGTGGCACACAAACTAGCCCGAGATCTCACCCACCGGGCTGGAGGAGTGCCACCGGAGCAAGGCAAACAAGAGGACCTGATTAACTATAGCGAAATAACAATGCACTGCAGACTGAGCAGGAGGGTCCTACTACCACCAGACCCAACGTTGGGCAAAGATGAAGCAGTAGCATCGAGAAAGCTACAGACCAATACATACCCGAACCCAGTTCTTGTCAACCATATATGGCCAGAAATACGATCGGACCTATGTTCATTATGTAAGGAAAGGGGATCACTAGGTCACATAATATGGGAATGTGCGAAGTCACCAGGCAGGGCTACAAATATAACTAAAGACACTTGGGAGAGCCTTCTGCGAACCTCAGACCCATATGCACAAAGAGAAATTGTTCGACTGGCCGAAGATGCCGCCGGACTCCAAGGCCTGCAACTAAGGCGACTGTCCCACCTTCCAGGTCTAGCCCCCGAAGAGCGGGATAGTCACTCTGTTGGTCAAATAAAAGTTCTCTCTCTCTCAACTTAAGTACAACTCTGTTGGTTAGTTTCCATGTTTCAGCCCCAAAGGTGAGTACAGGTAAGATGCAACTGTTGTATACTTTCCTCTTGAGCGATATCGGTAAGCAGCTAGTCATAATCTGCGAGTGCTTGCCAAATACGCTCCATCCCAATCTTATTCTTCTTGTTATTTCCTTTTCATGGTCCGGATCTGCGGTTACTACCTATATCCAAATAGCCCAGATCAAACATTTTTCACGCATTTCAGCAATTGTTAAATTCTGAAGGCGAATTTTCTTTCTTAGATGATTGGCATCCCAGCTCGCCGGCGATATTTATCGTGCACCACTGAGTATTTGCCCCTGAAAAAAAAACGCATCCCCTAAGACTGACTAGACGATGCCTACCTGTTAACGTAGCTAAACAGTAAATTAGAACTTGAGTCACGTACTATAGTTTAAGTCTGCGGGAGCACTGATGGTCATAATCCCTAAAGGCATGCGCTTATTAAGCTAAGAAATTTTATAAGAGACGCTAATTCATTTACATTTCGTGTGCAGTTAGAAATACCACTATATAAATAGCCGGAAAATAACGCCTTGCCACAAGCTATTTAAGTGAGCGCTCCAAATGCCACAGCTGACTCATCTAAGACTTTGCGAATGAATCAACTATGGTTATACCTGACAACACAAGGTAAAATTTTATTCCATTAACGATTGTGTTTCAAAGTAGTTCATCTTCTAGTATGTTGCCCCACATATCAGCCAAGGTTTCGATATTGTGCAGCCTAATGCGATATGCTTGTACTTTGGGCATTTTTCTGCTATTGGCATTCCAATGAAGGCAATGGTTGACATTGTCTGATAAATAGCCCCAGTCAACGCTTCGAGTTTTAAAACATATGGGGTAAGGTCTTCTGCCAACAGAAACCTTAGCGCCAAAAATAAGAATATATAAAATCACTTTATGGGTCAAATTGCTGCAGGCTGGAAGAGCAACCAGAGCATTCTACACAATCAATTGAAAATTCATAATAAATAAAGGGAACGAGAAAAAAAAAGGTGATTGTGGAAGCGCATGCAACAAATGTAGACCATTTCATTCCTAGTCTTCGTTTCGTGCTCTTTACCATAAATACTGAACTAGACCTGTTTCTCACAATAAATTTTTACCAAGACATATTATAGCCCCTCTCTCAGTAAATGACAGTGTAATGCAAAAGAAACACTATGATCTTCAGGTGTAAAATACAATTAGGAATTTCACGGCACACAAACGAATAACTATAATATTAATGATCAACGCCGCACTTAACTCGTCACTAACATTGAAAATGAAAAGTAACATTGATCAAGAATAATTGATGTACTAATCTACTTGCGCCTATTCGTCAGGAATTTCCTATTTGTCAATAAAGTCATGTAAATCCCTTGTTTCGCTGTGGGTATCGTACAACGAAAGAATAAGAAATTGAGTGTTTCAGCAACTTTAGGGTTAAGTTTCTCTATTCTTTAACCAATCACTCTGCCACAGGCTACAATTACATTTGTATAGATTAACAAACAGTTCTCTCCATAAATTATGGCAGCAAAATGTTCTTGAAAAGCGGCGGTTAATATCTCTAAACACTTTAAATATTCTAGCAGTCTTCCACGTATGACACAAAGAATCCCTTTTGTTTTCTTTTTGTACTAGCGATAGCTAGGGAGATTTGAGGCAAACACAAAAAATAAATGACATTTTCGTAACACCCTCCACCAGAAGTCACAATAATGTCCAGGGATATTTTAGGAACAAAGTTTTACATTTAACCAATACTTCCACCAGTAAAATACGGCAGATTCAGAATATTTTGGCTCACATTATATGCTCGAAATGCGCATACGTAGATTTGTCATTGTCTGCATTGTGTTAAGATATATTACCTCGTTTCCAGCATTGTTCTGGACTGCACCATCGAAATGTGATTATGCTCGTTTTCTTCCCCTTCCCATGATGACAAATACTGCCCTCCCTTTTTGGCATTCTTTTGTGTTTTATTTTTTGTTTTCTTTTCAAAATGGAATCGCTCTGTGCTCACGTCCTATATTAAGTCGTCGAAAACAAAAACCGATGGAAACTGACATTTACACAGGCTTTTACATCTTCCACACATCTTAAGCCGCGGAATTTCATCTGTGAAAAACACTGCCCCTTCAAAGGCAAATTCTTGCCGTCGAATAATTGCCACAGCTGGCGTAACTATTGACTGAGGCATTGATTGATAGCTCCACAAATTCCTCGCGTTGCGGCGTGGAAGCGAAATGGCTATCGCCCGTGGATTGTGGCACAGCGCGAGTTGCTTCTAGGAAGGAGAAACCTTCTTTTCCGAAAAATAAAGAAAGAGAACACAGCCTGTTCTCGTTCATCATGGCAGCGGCGAGCGAAAATGCGCTCGGCGCTCTTCGAACGAAAGCACTTAGTGGCTCAAATATTCCTTTGGAGCCGAGAACGAACGAGCAAACCAATCGGATTGCCATTTATTGAGCAGGAAATGAAGAAAGGCGGGA
This sequence comes from Amblyomma maculatum, assembly GCF_055883805.1. Taxonomy (NCBI): domain Eukaryota; kingdom Metazoa; phylum Arthropoda; class Arachnida; order Ixodida; family Ixodidae; genus Amblyomma; species Amblyomma maculatum. Next base: position 122,653,358 of record NC_139349.1, read on the forward strand.
GAGGGGAAGGGTGTAAATTAGCCCTTCCGATAGTCATTATGCCCTGCGCGTCTGGTCAGCAGCTGGCTGATGCTAGAAGCTTCCAGATTACACAGGTGAAAGGCTGGTCTGCAGCGGAGGGAACTTTTTTTGTCAGCTAGATACCCGTACTTCCTCTGGGACCGCTGAAACTCCCTGCCTCTATTATGGTGATTTTCACTCTGGATTAATGCGCAAACGTAGATTCGCTGACGTTTGCACGGAACGTCTTGCGAGCAAGTAACTCGCAACTCTGGTGATGGAGGATATTAACGGCATCACGTTCAACGGAGGAGAGATTTCTTTCCGCTCCATGTATCTGGTAAATGAGGCGGCTGCCTGAAACAGAGTCGATGTTTCATTCGACACGGTGTAGCCCAGGCCCACGCTCATTAAAACTGATTAAAGCTCCTGTAGTATGCGTTGCGGGGCTAGTCGGTAAACGCTCGTGAACTTATATAAGCGGAACAAAGACGGCAAAACAGGCAAGAAAGACAGGAAGCGCCATGTGCTGTGCTTCTTGCCTGTTGTGTCGTCTCTGTTGCGTTTATACAAGTTTAAGACCATTAAAACTCCAAAGACTCCCACGGAGCTTATGTGCGCTACGTGCGTTTTCAAAACTTATAATTCAATTTCTCCGTTATCCACGTTCGACATTAAAAGTTCGCGCGCGAAGATTTAAATAATAAAAGTTGTAAATTAAAGTTCGCGCACAAATCGCTGAAGGAAACCAGTTTCAAGGTTTGCTCCTGCGCCCCTTTCTTGAAGAAAAATATTTAAATCTTGAAAACGTTCTCTAATCCTCTGTTCTTTCCGTGAGTTTTGATAAATATTATAGAAGACGTTTACACAAAGTTTTTGTTGCACGCTAAGCCCAGATATATGTTCTGGTGAAATGGATTGCAGCATTGCGATTTAAGGCAACTGCGTTAAAGGTCACCAGTTTCATAAAAGCTGGCGTCCCAGTTGAAACCAGTTACGAAGTAATGTGACTGGTCGAAGAGATCACAAGGACGTCACAAGCCTCATTACCTTGCACGGAAATGGCGAAATCCGCAGAATGATCACATTAAACGTAATTTCACGCGTAAGAGAGGAATTGAAACATGTTGTTCCACTTATCAAGTGACTTTGTTTTTTAGCGTAAACGATTGCGCCCACAGAAAATATTTCATGTTTAGGCTCAATATGAAGTCATAACTTCTCCACATGTCTAGGTGTTTTTTTTAGCAACGTACATTGCAAAAATCAAACTACCGCTCATTGCTCTAAGCTGACCTCTTGTTGCTGCGTCCTTTAACAAGTTAGTTGTTGATTCGGGGCTCAAATTTAGCATTCTTTACTATGTATTTAGAAGTGATTTGTCGTAATTTTTAGAATCGTGAGGTTGTACTTACTTTAACACCTTAACCATCTCAGACAATTGTAACAGCGAGAAATTAGAATGACGAAAAATAGGTAAACATTTAAAACTTAATAATAGTTTGTTTATGGCGATGAATTTATTGCATTTTGGTAATTTGCAGGGAGAAAAAATGACATGTTGCGCACACATTAAAATCAGAATGAATGCCTCATTTCCTGCGTTCGTATGCAATAGTATATTACGATAAACAAGAAGCTTCACCCTCAGTAACTTAAATCCTTCCTTACAAGAAAATGTAAATGATGAGAGTTATGAAATATGCTGGTGCAAAAGTGTTTAAGAAAAAACTCGCTCATCTTAGGAATGACAACCATTTCTGTGAAAAGCTGTAAAATCATGTTCATTTGTTAAATCCTTATGATTGTCGTCTGTCTTAGATCGAGCTATATTCTATAACCTTTCACATTGTTTTACTGAGCGCTCATGTGTATATCTCATTATCTTGTTCTTTAGCTTTGCTAACTTTATGAATTATGCAACATTGTGCAGCCTATCGTATCTTAAAATGTATAAATGTTGATAATAGCTTTCCAAACTCAATACCCTTCTTGAAGACTGCCAGCGACAATCCACTTTTAATTTTTGCACGCGCACCAACCCTTCGACGGTGTGTTCGAGCACTGCTCTGTAGATGTATCGCATTTATCCAGGAAATAAAAAATGCAATGGAAGCGTACAGCTGCGGCTCGCTATCACGTGACGAGCCTTTCCCCACAGCCACGCTGTGAAACGTGAATTCTTAGGCTGATGGTACCTTTTTCAATTGTACAAGTGGCGTTTATAAAGTACATAATACCTGTACCAAAACTTTACAAAAAGCGCACATGAGAGGCATAAAAATGAACGTTCATCTATCTGCTTTCAGCCAAATATAAAATGCTGTATTCTATATATTGATACAAGCTATAGTCGACGACGAAGCGGAGACGATCAGTGGCTAGTTGGCGTAGACGATGAAGTAGTTCCTGGTTGGCGTAGACGACGAAGTTGGTTGCCTGGAACCGCGCTCAGACCGCTGCTCGGACCACTCTCGAACTTCGGCAGTCTTCTGGGCTCAGGGCATTGCCTGGACGTTTGGCGCAATACCCGTTACAGTCTGGTGGAGGTGCTGGGTGCGCTTTCCCACGTTTACACGCTTCACGACGGATTTGACTCCGGTCCACCAGCGGCTCAGTCGCCGCCTCCGTGGACAGTCGCCTGAGGTTGGGCCCCTTTCCACCCCTACAAGGATCACGCAGCCGCAAATGTCCAGCCACCTCGACATGGCCACTGATCCCAGGCTCTCAGCTCCGATCTTTTTCCACCCGCCGCGAACACCACCATCTTTTTACGGCGACGTCTTCGAAGACGCTGAGGATTGGCTGGTGACCTTCGAGCGAGTTGCTCGGTACAACAGCTGGAGTGACGAGCGAAAGCTCAATAATGTTTACTTCGCCGTAGAAGCGTCTGCGCGTACGTGGTTCGAAAACCACGAGGGCGCCCTTACCATCTGGCAAGCATTTCGCCGTGAACTTCTGACCACCTCCCCCACCCCGACCGCCGCGAGAAAGCTGAAGCTGCACTTCAGTCTAGAAACTAGCGGCCAAATAAATGTGTGCGCATGTTCTGTGAAGACATGACCCGTCTTTTCCAGCGCGCAGACCTCAATATGAAAGAGGAGAAGCTTCGCCACCTCATGCGTGGAGTTAAGCAGGAGCTGTCTGCGGGCCTCGTTCGCAGTCCACTGCGTACCGTTGTTGAATTCCTCGCGGAGGCAACGACCATGGAAACGACGCTCCAACAACGGGCCCGGCAGTACAACCGAGATGTCAGCAGCCTGGCCCCAGATGCTTTTTTGTCGTGCCATGGAGGCGGTGCGGACGCCTTACGTGACCTCATTCGGTCGGTTGTTCGAGAGGAACTCCAACGTTTCCGTCTGTCTCAGAGTGCGCCAGTGACATCACTGACCGAAATCGTCAGAGATGAAGTACGCCAGGCTGCTCGTGAATTCCCGGTCACCAACGTACTGCAGCGCGTCGAGAAGTACCCACGCACACATCCGTTGTTCGTCAGGCAGCTGTCGCTACCATGCCTCCACGGGTCGACGACAAACGAACGTACGCGTTCGTTGCACGTCAAGCTGCTGTCTGTGGTCCTATTGACCCGACACCAGTGGTTAGCCACATAAGTCCGTATGACGCATCGGCTCAAGCTGTGGTGCCTGTTCCACGCCCTCGCAAGTCGGACGTGTGGCGTGTGCGGGACCGCAGGCCAATCTCCTACCACTGCGGGGAGGCCGGTCACCTTTACCGTGCACGCCCGTATCGCCGAGTGGGACTTCGCGACTTCGGACCCGATGCGCCCTGTCCACGGAACGACGAACGGCCTATCGAAATTGAAGCTCATCTGTCGGCCCGTCAGAGGCCTGGGAGATACAGGCGCTATGACTCAGGATCGTCATCTCAACTGCGGTACCGTTCCCCAAGCCCTCGCAGAGTCGTCAGCAATACTGAGCGGCGTTCTCCCAGTCCACACCGGGAAAAATAATTCCAGCGGTGTCCGGAGGCAGGGCCGCTGCTGTCGGAAAAATTGAAGATCCTCCGCCGCCGATACACCGATACGCTGATTTCTCACAGGCGCAGGGTAGCGACAGCATCCGACGCGCTACTTCTGATTTGTGCGTTACACTTGACGGAACTGATACGATCGCGTTACTTGAAACCGATGCAGACTATTCAGTGATGAGCAACGCCCTCGCGCAGGAATTGCGCAAAGTTGTGACGCCATGGTTGGGCCCTAGCATTCGCACGGCTGGAGGTCACCTCATTAGCCCGGACGGAAGGTGCACAGCCCGAATTGGCATCCGCGGTTTCGTCTACGTCGGGGAATTCGTTGTCTTGCGCGAATGATCGAGAGATTTGATTCTGGGGCTCGACTTTCTGCAGGCAAACGGTGCTGTGATCGACCTACACGAGGCACGAGTCACATTCTCGACCAAACGGGCAGTGGCACGCTTAGACACCCGCGATCCCTGTAGCCATGCTCTGCGTATTGTGGAGGATGATTTCACGGTGCCACCACGGTGCAGTGTCGTACTGCGCGTGCCGAATGGCCTATTTCATGACTTTGAGAGCATGGCGGAGGGTCATATCCCACTGCTGCTTGAGAGGGGTCTCATTGTTGCACGAGGTCTCGTCCACCTACGGGATGACTGCACTACCATTCTGCTCACCAACTTTTCGAACGAATTTCAGCACCTCGTCAAAGGCATGGTGATCTTCTTCCTCCAAGACGTCGCGGAGTGTCCACATTTGTGCACCGTGGAAGAAGCCCTTCAAGACGACACTAGACCTCGCCACGTTCTGCCACCTGTCGAAATAAACACTGAGTTATCGCCTGCTCAGAAGGATCTGCTTTCGGCTTTCTTGGCAGATTTTGCAGACTGCTTCGCAGCGTCTTCCAAACTGGGCCGAACTCTGGTCGTCCAAGCACCGTATAATAACAGACGAGACCGCGCGCCCCGTATGCCAACGCCTATACAGCGTTTCTCCAACGGAACGAGCAGCGATTCAGAGACAGGTCACCGAAATGCTTTCCGACGATGTCATTCAGCCGTCTACAAGCCCGTGGGCTTCGCCGGTCGTTCTCGTCAGAAAGAAGGACAGCACTCTGCGGTTCTGTGTCGATTACAGAAAACTTAATCTCGTCACTAAAAAGGACGTTTGCCCACTATCCCGCATAGACGACGCACTCGATCGACTGAGAGATGCCCGATACTTCTCGTCGCTAGACCTGAAAGTGGGTACTGGCAAATAGAAGTGGATGAGAGAGACCGGTAGAAGACGGCTTTCGTGACACCCTAAGGCTTGTATGAGTGTAAGGTGCTACCGTTCGGCCTATGCTCGGCACCGGCCACGTTCGAACGCATGATGGACACCGTTCTCTCCGGTTCGAAGTGGCAGTCGTGTTTGGTTTACCTGGACGATGTCGTCATATTTTCGACCACCTTCGACCAACACCTAGAAAGGTTACGCCTTGTGTTAAAAGATCTCCGAGACGCCAACCTGACAATCAAACCGGAGAAATGTCACTTCGGCTTTGAGGAACTTCGCTTCCTTGGTCACGTGGTCAGCGCAGAAGGCGTTCGCCCGGACCCTTAAAAGACAGCTGCCGTTTCTGGTTCTCGGCACCCTACTGACAAGAAAGCTCTTCGACGGTTCTTAGGTTTGTGCTCCTATTACAGACGCTTTGTACGAGACTTTTCGCACATCGCGGAACCGCTAACCACACCGACTCGAGATGACACGCCGTTCCTGTGGGGAAGTGAACAAGAGGCCGCTTTCCTTGAGCTTCGCACCCGCCTACAGAATCCCCCGATACTAGGCCATTTTGACGAAAACGCCGCAACTGACGTTCACACTGATGCCAGCAACGTTGGGGTTGGTGCAGTACTAATTCAGTGGCAAGACGGTGCAGAACGGGTCATCGCTTACGCGAGCCGAACACTTATCCGCTTCAAAACCAATTATTCAACAACTGAGAAAGAATGTCTGGCAGCAATATGAGCCTTCACCAAGTTCCGACCATACCTCTACGGCCGACCTTTCCGCGTTATAAGCGACCACCATTCATTATGCTGGCTCGTGAGCCTCAAAGACCCCTCAGGACGGTTAGCTAGATGGAGCCTTAGATTAGAATAGTATGACGTAACAGTCGTATACAAATCAGGACGGAAGCATCAGCGGAAGCGCTCGCCCATCGCCATATGTCCAGAAGAAACGGCCGATGATTTTCCCTTTCTGGGGGCTATTAGTACAACCCAAATGGCGCAGCTGCAGAGAATGAACCCAGAGTTAGCGTCACTCGTCGACTATCTGCAGGGCGTCGACGCCCGTATTACCCGTGTATTTCATCGTGGGCTTGAAATGTTCACTCTGCGTGGTAACGTGCTCTACAAGGGAAATTTTGCTAACAGTGAAGAGACGTTTCTCCTTGGTGTGCCCTCCGAGTTGCGCCGAGATATATTGAGTGCCTATCATGATGAACGCAGCGCCGGCCACCTGGGGGTGAGCCGTACACTTGCACGAATTCGTCAAAAGTATTATTGGCCCAGGTTACTCCCATCGGTGCGGGCCTATGTACGCTCATGTCATGACTGCCAACGTCGGAAGTCTCCGCCTTTGAAACCCGCTGGATTTCTTCAGCCTATTGCTCCGCCGAAGACCCCTTTCCATCAAGTGGACATGGATCTTATCGGTCCTTTTCCGAGGTCCTCGTCTGGCAACCGTTGGGTAGTCGTCGCGACAGACTACCTAACACGGTACGCAGAGACCTCGTCCCTTGTTAAAGGTACTGCAGCCGAAGTTGCTCAATTTTTCGTTCATAACATTGTCCTACGTCATTGCGCCCCCGCCGTGGTAATCGCTGACCGTGGAACAGATTTTACGGCTCGCCTAATCCGGTTGGTCATGACTCGGACTCACACTAGCCATTGACGTGCGACGGCGTATCACCCTCAGACCAACGGGCTGGTGGAGCGCCTCAATCGCACCCTCACCGACATGATTTCTATGTACGTGGACGCAGAACATCGCACCTGGGACGCGATTTTGCCCTATATAACTTTCGTGTACAATACCGCCACTCAAGAGACGACGCGACTTACCCCGTTCCAACTTGTCTTTGGTCGCCAAGTGAGCATGCCGTTGGATGCCATGATGCCAGTTGGTCCTTCTTGCGGCTCTGACGCCGAACTTGACGCCGACATCTTCGTTCAGCGTGCTGAGGAAGCGCGGCAACTAGCACGCCTCAGAATCCTCCGACAAAAGGCGAATGATCTGCTCGGTATAATCTCAGCCGAAGAATCGTCACCTAAGAGCCGGGCGACTTCGTCTGGGTGTAGACACTTGTTCGTCATTGCGGCCTATCTGACAAGTTACTACGCCGCTACTTCGGCCCTTACGAGATTGTTCGCAGTATCAGTGAAATCACCTACGCCGTTGTTCCCGCAGCTTCAGCTCCATCCCGAAGGCCACAGCGTCCTGAAGTCGTGCACGTGGTTCGGCTGAAGCCCTGTCATGATCGTGCATGACTGCACTTTTCATCAACTCCGCTGGGTCCTTGTGACACTTTTGTGCACCCTTTCGCTAAGTTCTTCCTAGTATCACCGCGTCGCATCGAGTCGATGCTACAGAGGAGGGTGGCAGTGATACAAGCTATAGTCGACGACGAAGCGGAGACGATCAGTGGCTAGTTGGCATGGACGATGAAGTGGTTGCTGGTTAGCGTAGACGACGAAGTTGGTTGCCTGGAACCGCGCTCGGACCGCTGCTCGGACCACTCTCGGACTTCGGCAGTCTTCTAGGCTCAGGGCGTTGCCTGGACGTTTGGCGCAATACCCGTTACAATATCATCACAAAACGCCACCAAGGCATCAAGACAAATATGAGAGCATCTTTGAGAAAATTGGAGGCACTTCATGTGAAACTCTTTCTGTATATGAACTGCCGCATTTCTAAGAAGATTCATTCCCAGCTAATGGTGGTATACAGCAGTACGTTTCAAGCATAAGACAATGTTTTTAAAGGATGAGAAGATTTTAGGTTACTTAAACAAACATCTGCTGTCAAGAATTTAGTTGCGGCTCCTGTCTGGATGGTGTTCCAGCAATTGCGACGATAGCAGTGGCTCAACGCTCGCTGAGCGGTGGATAACTGTCGCATTATTACTGGAACACGTGTTATGATTGCAGCCCCAATGCCCACTTGATTAAAATGGCGAGTTGAGCGAGTTGGAACATAGTTAAACAAAAACAGCGAAACAACGTGAAAATCCCGTCTCCTCTCTGTTGTTGCGCAATTTTTTGTTTACCTATCTCAATGCCCACTATTTTTCACAGCCACCTGCTCATAGCAATGGTTGCTGTAGGCGCGCCAAAAAACTGCAGCATGCTCCACGACAAGGCCGCAGTCACTCAGCACGGGTGAAGGTGACACATGGGGCCATCCTGAGCTAAAAAACGCTGCATCATTCCCCGTATACGCCCAACCAAGCACGAAATATGGCCTTTGTCTTCCTTCTCAGGCGAAACAAACTTCGCGAGACCACCTACCGGCCGGGAGGAGAACATAAATTTCAAATAATGAAGAGATCTGCAGCGTTGGCCTGCGCTCTTGTTCGTCAGTGGCAGAAGTGCGTGGCTTTTGGCGAAGAATATCTATATAATAATGGAACTTCTATTCATGTCTTTTCTCTGTATCTGCATATCTTCATGCCAATAATAGGAACTTAATGAACGGCCCTCCTACGCTGACGTCCGTGATGGCCTAGTAGTTTTGCTAGCACTAATCGAACCTATATATACCGGCGACATGCCAGTTCCCATTTGGGAATGTGGATTTTTTTTACAGCACACTTTGAAGGAGGAAATATTCCAAAAAAGCCTTTGCGGATGCTTTCGATAACAGGAAGCTCCGAAGCGGTACATTAACCTTCTCGCCTATTGAACAAAACTTGCTGTTTCTTGTCATTCATGGCGTAATTGGCAGCAAGCAGCCTTTCAGGAGCACTTCGAAGTTGCTGCTGTCTGGCTGGAACTCCGGCAGTTTCCCGGCTCTTTTCTTCATTTTAAAAGTCCGGCGCACATCTCATCCTGGTCGCCACTTGTATTGCGACATCAAGACAAGGAAAAGTTAGGAGGTGCCCACATGTATGTGCAAATCAACAGCTTCCGTACTTGCGCCCCGGTTCAATACATTCATGAACGGCTGACGCATGCGCAGCCAGGCATGGTGCAGCCCGACGACGAGAACTCAGCGCATAGTCTTTATCGCAAGACTAGCTCACGATAGAGTGATAACAAGCACAACCTCCATCGTCCTGGGTATGCCCCTGCTATCACTTACGAGGTCCGTACACCGACAACACACATTCGACCATGCACCGCCTGTTGGCGTGAGTAAGTGCAAAAGAGTGAGCCTACTATCTTCAACGTAAAATATTGCTCCATCCGACCGTACTGCTGCAATAGTTGCACGTAAAATGTTTTTAAGATAACAGCGCGCCTATAAATATAAGTTGGACAACAGCAAAAATATAACAGAAGGCCAGGACATTACGTAAGCAAAAAATATTTTTCACCTCTATTTCTAATTTTGGGCAATTTACCGTAACATCAGTAAAACAGCAAGTTGAGCAAGTTGGTACATAATTAAGCAAAGAAAAAAGCTCAACAACGGAAACAATAGAGTAGAAAGAAGACGGGACTAGCGCTGACTAGTAACTGAAGATTTTATTGAAAAGACCACAGATATATACACCATTCACCATCACGAGCACGCATGGGCAGAACCAACAGCATTGATACCTGAAAACGTGAAACTTAACAATCAAGATGCCGCAGTTTGCAGTCATGGATGACACCAGATGGGGTGCTAACACATGTGTCGTAGTTTTTGTGAATGTGAAATGCATCGCTGATTTCAATGGCTAATTTATCGCGGTGCTTGCACAGAATCCTGGTATCATTAAAGAGCGGACTACGCGGCTTTAGAATTATGAGGATTACTGCAGCATTTCCTGTAGTGAAAGGTCAAGTTCGAGGAAGGGGCCCTATCCAAAGAAGTATTGTGTTCACGTATGCGGGTATTCACACAATTGCCCGTCTGGCCTATATATATTTTTCCACAGATAAAGGGAACATCATACACTGCACCCATGGCACAGAGGACGAACTTTACGTCATGATTTATCTGGCATTCTTTCTTAGATTTATCTCTTTCCTGTCTTCGTTCTTTTTCTTCCTTGGCTATCCTATCAACTATGGCACAAATTTTGCCTAGCCTATTAGGGGAAGAAAAGAGTACCTCTACACCATATCTGCAGCCTATCTGCTTTAAACGATGTGGCAGCTGGTGAACCTAGGGCAGGACAGCTATTTTCTTTTTCTCTTTTTGAGGTTTGGGTGTTTCATGTCTACGAGATAATTTACCTTTTAATTAACTTATTCCATGCTATCCTATTGCATGTTAGCACCCCATCTGTTTCTCATCCATGACTGTAAACTTCGGTATCTTGATTGTTAAGTTTCATGTTTTCAGGTATCAGTGCTGTTAGTTCTGCCCATGCGTGCTCGTGGTTGTGATTGGAGTACATATTTGGGGTCTTTTCATTAAAATCTTCAGTTGCTAGTCAGCGCTGGCCCCGTCTTCTTTCTACTCTCTTGTCACCATTGTTTTCTGCTTAATAACGTAACATTTCATGTTACTTTGTGGTTTTTATTGCTGGGCATCATAATATAAAATTATGAACAGTACTTTTAAGTCGACACTACCATAACACCGGCGCTCAAGGATATCAGAGTGGGAGGGACTGTACTCAAATCTTGAATTTTGTAATGGGGTCATTAGCAAGCCCCAAATAGCGATTGTTTTTAATGCACGTGGAATTAGACGAGAACGGCACATAACGCAGGAACGTGCTTATTAGGTTTTTTCAACAGCAGAGAGAGATTGAAATTTTAATAATATGACACTAAGCTTCATTTTATCGTATGTTAAGTGATCGTGCCGGTCGACATATGAGTCCTTCATTTTACCGACGTGGCAGCGCCATTTAGCTCGAAGGTTTCTTCTGTGGCTGCGGGTTCTCCCTTCAAGACGCGATGGTGCATTTCCGTAGAACGAGTATAATTTATAAAGCCATCCATTCTCTCGACTTCCTCGGCACCGTGGACGTAGGGTACAAGTTTTGGGAAACGGGAGCGAGACAATGATACGCTGGCAACAGCAAACACTGAAAGGAACAGTGCAACCGAGAAAAGCAGGAGTAGGCTGCGCTCTGGATAAACTGCATCGTCAGATATGGCAAGCTTCTGACTGAAGCTTGACTGTTGAACAGGTGATCCTCGTACAACGGCAGGGTGCTCGGAAGAGTCAGCATTAACGTCTTCTGTATGCGGTGTCGATGATTTGTCCTTTGATGTCGTGAATTTGTGGTTGCCAATGAACTTCGCAAATAATGTGCGTAGGGTGTCGAACAATCCAAACTTGACACGACGTATTCGAGAAACCAAGATCACGCGACTGAAGAAACGCCTTAGACCGGCACAGTCGCTGGGCTCAGTAACGTCGTTCGTGTTATCAACTGCGTGCCTGCGGCCGGATTCGGCTTCCGTGCCGCTGGCTGTGAAGAAACTGCCGCTCACGTTGCTGCTCGTCGAATTGCTATTCAGCGATGATAAGGTTGTCGATTCGCGCTGTAACAAGCGGAATGATGATGGTTCTAGCGAAAGACACGCTGTTGATTCTTGAGCTGTGGGCGGGACTACGAAGGCGATCGGCTCCTTCATAGCCTCGTCAAGTGTTCTGTGCGAGTTGAAATTCTTAGCGAATGCCTCTCTTGAGCGGCTGTGGGTGGAAACATAGGACTCCTCCGCTAGTTTTTCCATCGTCGGGTACTCAGAAATGGTGGAGAACAATTCAGCCCAGCCATCGGCAACCTTCTTTACCTTTCTACTCCGGCTGCGAATCTTCTTTTTCTTCACAGAAGGTGAACTTGCCTTCATCTGCCCGGACATCTTTTTGTCAACGGCGCGATGCATCGAGGAGTTGGCGTCTCCAGGCACAGGAAAGCGGCTGTACTGGACGACTTTGCTGAATTCGCGGTAAAGTTGGGGCTGACCTCGGTCACTGTAGCACCCCGCGTCTTCTTGACCCTTGCTGCCGCCTGATGGTGACGCTGGTTTTCCGGGCTCCAAACAAGAAAACAGCCTCACACTTCCTTGTCCATGAAAGTCACGAGCGTTGAAACTACCGTCAAAGGTAGACCTTTCATGCGCGTCGGATTTAGAGCTCCTGCTGGTCATTTTGCTCCTTTTCCGATTATTGTTAATGTCCTGGGAAGATGGCGTCTTCTTAAAAACCTACTCTTTCTCTTCTTTCTCTATCGATCATAGAGGTGGACAGCAAATGGGAGTACCATTGAGAGTTGGAAAGTATTGCAGAGATCAAAAGGAAAAATTGCGTTCTTCTCACAAATAGCAAACGCTAAAATTAAAAGTAGAACTGATATGTTGTGCTACTATATTTAGAAAAAAATATGTGCATGACATTTTTTGCGCATTGGTAACATCAAATTGACGAAGAGGTGTCTGCTTTGGGAAAAACAACTGTGTGATCATCATCATCATCATCATCATCATCACGAGCCTAACTAAATCCACTGCAGGGCAAAGATCCCTTCCATATCACTCCATATCACTCCATTTACCCAGCCCTATGCTAGCTGTATTAAGTTGGCCTCATCTGCAAATCTTACATTTTGTAATCCCCTGCTTTGCTTGCCTTTCCTTTCAGTCCTGTCTGTCAGGTTCAAAGACCACCGATTATCTTTCCCTCACATTACATGACCTGCCAATGCCCACTAACTTCTCGATGTTTATAAATAGAATACCATTAACATGCGTTTGTTCCCTAGCCCACTCGACCATCTTGCTGTCTCTTGAAGTTACACCTACCATTCTTGTTCCATTCCTCTCTGAGTGACCCTCAATTTAAGTTTGACCCTCTTCTTTTGCTGCCGCATTTGTGAGATATAGGTGAGTACCTGTGAGATACAGCTATTATATATTTTCATCCTGAGGGGAAAGGGTTAACCTACCATTCGTGATATGATATGCCTAGCCAAAGCGCTCCTGCCGAATCTTATTGTTCTAGTTATTTTCCTTTCGTGATCAAGATCTACGCCTATTGCTTGTACTGAGTAGGCGTATTTCTTTGCCACTCCCAACGCCTTGCATTCTATTGCTAACTGCTATCCCTTTCTGAAGGTTTTGAACATTACTTATGTATTCTGCATATACTTTAGACCTGCCATCCTGTCTTGCATGTATAGGTATTTGGTTTTCGTTTCCAATTATTCTATTGGAGCTGTCACCCGTGAATTTCGTTTTACTCAGGTATTCTTCAATAACCTATAATCCAAACTGTACCCAATGCATCCCTCTGAATTGTACTTCTAATAAACCGTGAACAGTACTGAAGAAATCTCCACAGCTCTAGTTACTTTCAATATTACCAAAGCGTACCACAGCGTAGAACACAGCATTGTTTTTCATAAAGTTGCTTATTTACAACCTCTTTTGTACATTTTTGCGTGCACTATGGAATTTTTATAGGATAGATTATTCTTTTGGACGAAGGGTACATTACGTTCCAGTATTTACCCACAGTGTAGAGGGGTACCGTGAGGCTCAGTCTTCTTGCCGTTATTGTTTAATATACTAATGCGTGCTATCCCTATTCACCCGGTTGTGAAAATGCAGACTGCAGACGATATTGCTTTTTCGCTTCTACAGCAAATGTTGATAACCTGTATCATTTGTTGCATGATTATCTAAATAGTCTGGAAGTCTGGATGGACAGCCTGAAGTAAGGTTTAAATGTCAACAAATGTGCCTCGTTCTCCTACAGGCACCCCCTGTTAACGTTTGTTTGTCATATCATTATTTACTAATCCCGCAAATTTATTTTATAAATAATATATGACCTGCACTTAGACTGGACGCCCAAACTAGAAGTCTTGTGCTTAAACGTGAACGTACCCTTGGATGGTTGATGAAGATCTGCGACAAAAAATACGGTATGCGTCAGGAGACTCTGCTCTTTCTTTGTAAGACCTACGTACGGCCGATACTTGAACTCAGCTTCTTTCTCCTTTCTAGGTGTGCAAGGTATAAGGTTGAACCTCTGTTTTAGTGCGATGAGCTTTTCGCCTTTGCTCATCATCATCAGCCGGACTATACCCACTGCAGGCCGAAGGCGTCACCCATACTCCTCTGTTCATCCGGTCCTGTGCTAGCTACATCCCCTTGACCCCACCAAACGTTTTTACCACATCCTCCGATCTAACGTTCTGCGTCCTACTGCTGTACCCTCCTTCCATTGGAACCCGATTTGTCGGTCCAAATTATCATCGGTTGTCCTCTCTACGCACTAAATGCCCCGACCATGCCTATTTCTTCTTGATTTCCACTAGAATTTAATTAGTTGTGTTGTTTCTCTGACCCATTCCGAGCGCTTCCTATCTCTTAACGTTACATCTACCAATTGGTAGCGAGAGCTACATTCGGCTACCTGTTGAGTATTTCTCTGCGGAACCGCTCTGGAATGTGTGTAATGTGTGTAATGGGCCGCGGAGAGGATGAGCAGGTGCGAAGGGCGTGACATCACAGCTTCGCTTTGCTGCTGGGTGCGGCCAACGCCACCGCGGACGCCGTCACGCGGATGCCACGTGCTAGCTATGCGCATAATTGCGCATGCGCACCTGCGTGCATAAAATCAGGCGAACAAGACGGCCGCAGCACAGTTGTTTCGCATGGAGGATAGTTCTGACGCTTCGACAGTGTGGTTTGCCGCGTCACAAACAACCCCATTATCGCCTGCATACTTATATGGTCGTGCAGTCTGTGGTTTTATGACCCTCTATGTATGTTCAAATAGTGGCACTGTTTCAATAAACCTTTTTGAAGCTGCGGTATCAATAGAAGCAGCTCAATTCGTCAGATTTAGTAGTTGTCGCCTGGATGTGGCTATTCAGCAGTGAAAAAATACTGAAATGCAAAGCGAGCTGCACAGACGCCTGAATAGCTAGAGATAAGAACGTCTCCTGAAGCGGAGACACCAGGGTGCAGGGCGTAAAATGCGACGAATAACAACTGATTTGAAGTCTTCAGAAGATCAGGGGAAATCGAGGAGAGGGACAGAAGAGAATGTAAAGGCCCGTCGTGCTGATAACAGTCGTCTTGAACCTAAAACCATAGCCAGAGTCTGCATCTACGTGAGAAGAGTTGTCGCGGCTGTCACACATCTGCCTTCGATTGCAGTGAACAATGAAGAAAATTTTGCTGGGCTAGGTGGTGCAACATTTAAAAACAAGGACGAAGCGCTAACAAGAAATTCACAAGAAAGGGGATACGGACAAGGTGCAGTTTTTGGATCTAGAAGTCCCCTTGGCACATGACGAGGTTGCTGGTTGTACTGTCCCCGAGCACAAAAAGCGCTTTTATCTTACGAGTCGGCCCACTCCAAGACAGTAAAAAAAGCCATAGCCACAGCAGTATTGGAATCCTCTTTAAAGAAATCGTGTGAGCATTGCATGAAATATAGCTTTGAACTTCAGATTGAACAGCGACTTAAGGCAGCCTAACCACAGGCTGCCTTAATGTGCAGTAGTTGAGTGCTTGAGTAAAAAAATAAATAAAAGGTACAGCAGGTAGAGGTACTGAAGAGGATTCTAGGAGGATTAAACCTGTATTTGTGCCGTATTATCAACGCATTTTGCATAACCTGAAGAAGGTTGCAAGTAAATTCCAAGTTTCCATAGTTTTTTCCGCCCCTTGCAAGCTGGCCTCCTGGCGGCCTCAGATTAATAACCAGAATCCAGGAAAGGAAACATGTGGAACACACCCTGCCCAACCCTATTTCGGGTGCAAAGAAGACATGTATCAGATCCCGCTCACATACAGTAAACTATACCAGTAAAGTATACGTCGCTCCGACTCCAAGACGTTTGAACGAACGTTTGAGAGAGCAGGAGCGATCACTTAGGAGAGCGACTGGACCCACTCTGCGGATTCATTGTAAGAAGTGTGAATACATGCCTCGCTTAAAGGAAACTACTGTAGTGGATAGAAATCGAGACAGTGTTGATCACGAGCTAAAAGAAGCATTCCTCATAAAAAGGAAATGTCTTGATGGCGGTACCCACCCGTGTAAAGTGCTATAGGAGAGGTGGTTATTTTTTTAGAAGGGCGCAGTTTAATATCGTGCATGAATTGAAAACCGCAAAACTCGCATGACTGAGGATTTGAAAATCACTCTCTCTTCTTTGTTAGGGTGCTTGAAATTTTTTTGCAGTCATTTTATTATAACGGCTGATCGTTGTTTTGTGTTTCTCTTCATGTTCATCTGGCCCTATACACCACGTGCCATTAATCAGGTTGTTTTCCAAACCATCGATTTTTAGCCTATTCATCCGATCATAACAGTATGGGTTTTATGCTTGCTTTTCAATTGTTGGTTTCATGGCCTTGCCACATCGCGACATCTCTTGCCAGTGATTACTGCCGCCGCGGTGTGCCTATATATTGTATAATTACCTTAAATAAAGAAAGCAAGTGTGAGTAAGCGCTTCTCTGTGTTCCATTTCTTGGAATGTCTTGTTAGCGCTTCGTCGCTTCTTGAAGAAGATTGTTATGTTTCACTTATGAAGAGCGGCTCATCACACAAGCAGTTTACGTGGTGCCGCAAACATCGGCCTGACATGAATAATGTGGTTGCCGCCTGCTTGCCAGCTTATGGCACGGTCTCAGAGTTGTGAGCGACTTCGGGGGACTTCAACAGGGAGGACTCATTTAGTAATCATATGAAACAAATATTCGACATTAATCTGACATCGAATCCCAACTTCCAAGCAACGCAGTCACTGATTTCATGTATCAAAAAGAATCTGTACATTCAAAATTTTGCATACATTCAATTGAAACGGCCACTTGTTACTATACTGATCACCGGGCCGTCTTCCTTTCTGTTCATGAAATAAAAAAATTGATGCGTGACAACCATTGTCTCTTCAATGCTAATAAAGTTAACCTCAACAACAGGCTCGGGAACATGCCGAAACCGCAAGAAAGTAGCTCTCGCTGAGTAAATTCCGCGTAGCCAAGCTAAGCCACTGCCAGTTGTTTTATTACATAGCTCTCTGCGTTGTCCCTCACTTAATCAAACCCCTTTTCGTTAGCCACCGCGACTCAGCACCACGGGTGAGTGCAGGTAAGATGCAAAAGTTGTATACTTTACTCTTGAGCGATACCGTTAAGCGGCTAGTCATGATCTGCGAACACTTGGCAAATGCTTTCTTCCTAACCTTATTCTCCTAGTTATGTATCTTTCATGGTCTGGATCTGCGGTTACTACCTTTCACAAGTAGACATATTCTCCTACCACTTCCAGTGCTCCGCTGCTTGTTGTGAACTGCTGTTCCTTCCAGAGCCTGTTCAACATTACCTTAGTCTTCTGCATATATTAATCTTTAGGCCTGCCGTTCTTCTTTTCCAGCCTAGATCATCAATTACTCTTTGCAGTTCATACCCCGAGTTACTTAGAAAGGCAATATCATCAACGAATCTGCTGCCATTATCCCTAACTGCTCCCATTCCAAGTCTCTGAATACTTCCTCTAAGCCAGCTGTGAATAGCATTGGGGAGATTGTGTCCTTGTCTAACATCTTTCTTTTTGGAATTTTGCTATTTTATTAATGCAGACCTATGCTGTGCCGCCGGCTAATATGCCTCTTAATTTCGCAATGCCTGTATGACTGCCGAGGTTTCTACTCAGTCCAATGCTTTTTTGTAATCAATTAATGCTATGTATCGGGGCTGGTTAGATTCCAAGATGTTTTTTGTCAACTGGTTTATGGTACGGATATGATCGATAGTATAAGTATCTTTTCTGAAACGCTGCTTGATATTTTCTTGATTCAAGTCTAAGGTTGTTCTGAGTCTGTTAGCGATCACCTTAGTAAACACCTTTAAAGTCTTTAGCGCCCCCTTTCTTATGACTTAAGATAATGTTAGCGTTCTTCCAAGGCTCCGGTACCACCGATGACACCAGGCATTGCGTATACAGGGCGGCCAGGTTTTCTAGCCCGATATCTGCCCCGTCTTTCAAAAAATCTACAGTCTAAAAATCTAAAAATCTACCTGATGCTCCCCAGCGCGCTTTCACCTTTTCATAGTTTCTAAAGCTTTCTTAACATCGTCCTTCGTGACTGCTGGAACGTCAGACTGCTTTGCACTAGTGCCTATCTCATTACTTTCCTAACTACTGCGGCTACTATTTAGGTGACTATGCAACTCCTCGGCTACTTTGACTATCCTGTCCACATTCGTGATGACCTTGTCCACATTGTCCGTTAGAGCATGCATCTGATTCTTGCCTATGACCAATTTTGCTTCATCGCCTTAAGGCTGCTCCGATTCTTTAGAGCATGCTCAACTTTCCTTATGTTATACTTTTATTGTGAAAGCAATACTGCTCGCAGTTTGAGCCGTCAGCGTGGAACGGCGGCGACCACCATGTTGGCAGGAGCTGCCAACTTGGGTCTCTCGTTTTACATGGGACGCTTATGTTAGAATCAGCCTGCCTGGACCTTGGCATTTCGTTACCCCTCTAGACCACTAAGGCACCTTCATACGGCTTGGTTAAAGCGGGGCTTTATGTGTGGGCTGGGGGAAAGAAGAAGAAGAAGAATTAGAAGAATGCCCGGTCATCCGCAGCTATTGCTTTCGCTCAATATTCGGTTGAGCAGCGTTGAACTCTTCTAATTTTGTTATGTTGGCCAATTTAGGCTTACGCATAGCTGTGGTATCTCTGCCAGTTCTATTTCTGTCTTTTGTGTTGGAAGCTTTCAAACTGTGGCTTTTCTTAATCAAAACTTTCATATCCTAAATAGTTTACTGGTGTCCTCTGGAACTTTCCTACCGCCTATATTATCGGGCACTCACAGAGAAATTACGCAGTAATGATAACCTTCCAAAACTCATTGTTAATCGGCATTCAAGCGCCCACACGTCATGTACTGCCCCACCTGGGGGCCCTTGATGTTCTAATAAATTGATATCTCTGAAATTATCATTCGTTGCTTCGACGCTAAGGTCATCATCCTCGGTTAAAGTTGAATATCTATTCTGCGACGAGATCCTGAATTCTGCCCTCCCTCTGACTGTTAATTTAATGATGGACTTCTTTCTCACTATCCCAAGCTGCCTCACCTATACAGCGGAAGTTACGGAATCTCCTCGATCCTCCGAGAAGGCTTCGACATGACGTTCGAAGCAGCGACCACGCGTCTTTGACACCCGAAAAATATAGGGCAGTTTAATGTCTGAGGCCGGCTGTCGTAAAGGCGTGTTTGTATAATACTCAAAAAGCTTTTCTTGTACGGGTTGCTAGATTGAGAGCATTGGGTTAGCGAAGCCGCCCTCTGAAGTCTTAGTGAGAGGCTCGCTTGGTAGATTAGATTCCACGCGGCATACAAAAGACACCATCGCGGTTGCAGCAATAACGTACGTACGTGGATCTTCCCATGGGCTCAAAAATATAGGCAGGCGTTGCGATGAGGATGCCCTTTTCTCCGCTCCCGCCAAACTCTCACGTCTGTATGCGGCCATCCAAAAAAGTGGCGGATGCTATATCGCACTCCGTCGTCGAAGTATGTATTGTCAGCCTGTAAACAGATGTGTTGAATTCTGCAGAAATATTGCACACGAACTTCCAACAACCTGCAGACACGCTGACATTGAACAACCTGGCCATTGCCTCGATATACGCCTCATGAAGCAAAAAATGCCTTTACCTATGGCTCTCTGAACTGGCTGACCACACTGACGATATTTAACGATTGGAAAAGCTTAAGCTATATTTGCCAGAATTTGTGAACCCGACACTTTTTACACACCCAAGCAGCAAATTTCCGCGCGAGATTAAGGAAGCCTATTATATTGCAAAATTGATTTTGTGTCGGCACCACCTCAGTCCAAATAACAAGCCTTGAAATTGCATTCCTTGATTACAAATGATTTTGCCGTGTGCTCTGTGCTCCCTGCGTTGGCTTAGGTTTTATCAATCGTATGGTTACAAGTCTTGATTAGAATCCCTGATGTGGTATCTAGTCTTGTTTTCTTTGTATCTTGCCTCTTTTGTGTCCTCTACTTGATATTTCCGATTAAACCAGTTATTTCCGAGTGAGTGCTTGTGTTGTCACCTCTACCACGTTTGTCTTTTTCAGGTTCGTTTACCATGAATAAGCATGGATGGCTTCTCATGGGAGGTAATGACTCCGTGAAATATGCGGAGTGTTCTTACATTTGGCACTTAGAGAGCTGTCTTCCTTGGGCACGAGTGGAGTTCAATACTTTGTTATACCAAGCAAAATTTCAATCCTGACGTTTTGCAACTTCTGCCTTCGACAAAATACTGCTGGGTTCGAGCGAGAGAAATAGAAAGAAAGAGCACAAGGCATATGAAAAACTGATGCTGTGTTGGGAAGTATACAAGGGCAAACTGGTCGTCCGCAAGGTGCAGCAATTGTCAGCCCAGTGTTTACAAATGCGCGTTTTCTTCCACATACACTGTCGGCTGCGGTAGCAAATCAACAACTAATTATTGCTTTTATTACCACGCTGATAGCACTTAGGTATACATTGCAGATAATTCCATGCCCAACTGCCGTGTAGACAGGTAAAACACGGACAAAAATATACGCATCGTTTGGAGTTTTACCTGCTTTCAGTACGATTACAACTTGAAACTAGCTAAATATTAAACAGAAAACCGAATGTTCTTCGCTCCCCGAACAGGAAACACTGTATTTCTGGCATGGCGCGACCATTGTCGTCTAACCGCTGGCATCCCATGGGAGAGTGAACGTGCACAGGTCGGCTGTATTTTACGACCGCCCTACGCGATAAAAGAACATATTGTGTTCTCGGCTGCTTCGAGTTTTCTTTTTTATTACTACTTAACTGATCGTTTGCCGTTCATGCTGGATGCATGCGCCCTGTGCTAGGCATGACTACACGCCCTCTGCACAAGTTTACTGCTTGCTGCCACGAATGCGTTATGTATAGATAGACCCAAATACAAAGCTGGAATAGCAGACGTGCCCACGGAACAACAGCGAGCGCTGCCGCACACTGACCTCAAACGAAGTGGTGTGTGGTTTTATGGCCGGCGCATTCCTTTTATAGCTGATGTTAAAACGAAACCTCTCTGCTCACTACAATCAACTCATCTTAAATAACTTCCACAAGAGGGCGAATACGGGCTGGTTGGTACATGATCACGAATGGAAAGAAACAGCACTACTAAGACGGGATAGGAGAGCATGTGTTTTGTCTGCTCTCCTTTCCCGCCTTAGTAGCGCTGTCTCTTACAATCGTGATCTTAAATAACGATTTAGCTTCTCGAAATGTTTTGAGCTCTACTTGATTTGAATGAATTTTCCGAGCTTACAAGAAAAGTAATTTTGTTTCACCTATTAGGCGCAGCAAACGCGAAAACAATACTCATTTTCACCTCAATGTATCTCAGTGAGGAGAACACACATTTTTGTTAGAACAGTGTTTTCCTTCCCTCCCGCTCTCCTCTACAAGAGGAAATAAACATTTTCCTCTTTAAAGGCTAGGTTGAGCATCAAAAGGACAGGCCAACATGGTGTTGGCTTTAAGTGAGTGGAGCTAACGCCCCAACACTCAGCGGGGACATTCGACTGCTTATGCATAGGAATACACATGCATTATAGCCCTGCGGTTGATATATTTTCGAGTGAGGTGTTCTAGATGTAATAATTTTCTCTCCCCTAGCATCGAGTTGGGTGCGTGCATTTGTTTATTAGATGTAGGCTGAAATGCTGCGCGTACCGTCTGGGTACTATAATCGCCGAAACTTTGACCTGAAGTCATAAAATTGGAGTCACATATGCCGCCGGTTAATTTTACATTGCGAAGTAATAATCCCTTACTGGGGTACCAAATGTACGCTAAATAGAACACTGCTCCTGGTGCTTCCGTAGCTTTCTACATCAAAGAGTTAAATGAAAGTTCTGACTCGAAACTCGACAACCGCATCCCGATTAGTATAGCATTGTCTGAAGGGGTGGTGGCATCGAAAGCTGGTGGATTTGGATACACACATTGTTAGATTGTGAATGCTCAGCTTAATATTTACGCCATTCTGCCGCTTGAAGACGTCGCCCTCTCTTCTTACTATTCATGAAAATTCTTTGGATCACCTGTCGATCCCAGCGTCCCCGGTTATGGGCAAACAGTGAGGTAACTAGTGCCTTCACATTTTATATGAAGAAACTAACATGTCATCAAACCTCGGCTTGACTAAGTCTGCATTGGAGTTGTCTATAAGAATTTGTCAATTTTTTGGGGCCATATATATCTAATGTTATGAAAAAAGCGTAAACGCGGTAACTGTGCTCACGAACCGGACAAGGCAACCTCACAGTAGTCAACTTTTTTTTTCATGGTTCCAATTTTATTGGGGAAACATTTGGCTCAAGAGTAGCGGAGACAGAGTGTGCATCAGAGCGTATCCGCACGCCGTGCAAAAATATGGGAAGGAGTGAAGCTACCATCAAAGAAACCATGCCTCAATTGCCCAAACGAGAGAGAACTGTAATATCCCCGCATTTTTTACACACATGGTATTTATCACATGTGATTATATGTACAAAAGGGTACATATGTCTATCGAAATCTCCTATACCTGATGCTTTTTTTAAATATGGCATACCATATACCAGTATACTGTTTATTGGAATGCCGAAATGGATGCTGAACATCTTAATCAGGCTTAAGGACTATTTACAACGCATTCAGCCGATGCTGAGCTTTAATATCTTAAATGAATGTCAAAACCTCAATCCAAGCCACTGCGACGAAAGTGCTCTATTCTGGCGCAGCGTATGTCTTCTGTAATTACACTGGACTATTAGATGCACTTAATATTTGCGGTATTAAATTAAGACCTATAGTGTCGGATAGTGTGTGATGAGGATAAATAAACGGTTTGATTGGTATACTTCAATTCATAATCGTATCTATATAACTGTAAAAAAAGAGTGAACTTAACGATAGCATAGTGTAATACATCGTTCGGTACCTTAAATTGAGTACGATAGCGCTATATTAATTTTTGGTCTCACCTAATGCTTGTGCTAACCCAACATAAGGCGGTTGTGATTACTTATATCGAGCCGGGCATCCTGAAGAGTGAAGTTGAATGGACCTTAGCCAGCCTTGCTAAGAACAAAGCTAGCGGAATTGATGGCATTCCAGCCGAGTTGCTTCAAAACCTCAAATATGACGCTGTTAACATTTTGCATACATTATGTAAGAAGATTTGGACAACCCCGCAGTGGCCACAGGATTGGAGGAGGTCAGTTTACATCCCCATTCCAAAGAAAGGCCGTGCCAAAGATTGTTCCAACTACCGCACGATCTCGCTTATTTCGAATGCTAGCAAGGTGATGTTGAACATCATCCAAGGTAGGCTGCAGCAGTATGTGGATCGGGAGCTTCCGAAAGCGCAAGCTGGGTTTCGCAAGGGCAGAGGAACTAGAGACCAAATTGCCAACCTTCGCTGGATCATGAAAAAAGCAAGGGAGTTTCAGAAACCCATCTGCTTCTGCTTTATTGATTATATGAAGCGTTTGACTGCGTAGATCACAGCAGGTTGCGGCAAGCTCTCCAAGATATGGGAGTTCCAGTTCACCTCAGCTGTCTCCTCAGGAACTTGTGAGAAGGGCAAGAGGCCACAGTCAGAACTGGGCATGGTCTTACTGATTGGTTTTCGATTGAGGAAGGAGTGAGGCAAGGCTGCATACTGTCGCCCTGCCTATTTAACCTATATGCAGAGTGCATCATGAGGAAGGCCGGTCTGGACGAGTCTTCAGCTGGAGTGAAGATTGCTGGAAAACGTATCAACAACCTTAGACATGCGGATGATACAACTTTAATGGCAGAAAGTGAAGTGGAACTCAAGAGACTTCTGACGCCCGTACAAGAAGAGAGTGAGAAGTTTGGGCTTAAACGGAACATTAAGAAGACAAAGATCATGGCGTCTTGCCCTATCAAGTCCTGGAGCATCAAGGGACAAGAAGTGGAAGCTGTGACAGATTTTCTCTTCTTGGGCTCCAAGATTACCCCGGAAGGAGACTGCAGCCATGAAATTAGGAGACGCCTGCTTCTGGGAAAGAGAGCAATGGTTAGCCTTGACCGCCTAGTAAAGAGCAGAGACATTAGTCTGCCAACCAAGATCCGTATAACTCGTGCTATGGTCTTTCCAGTTGTGATGTATGGATGCGAGAGTTGGACTGTGACGAAGGCTGACCGCCGAAGAATTGACGCGTTTGAATTGTGGTGCAGGCGGAGACTCTTGAGAGTTCCTTGGACTGCCAGAAGATCAAATCAGTCGATATTGTCGACCATAAACTCTGACTGCTCATTGAAGGGTCAAATTCTAAAGTTAAAGCTCAGCTACTTTGGTCATCTGATGAGAAGAGAGGAGTCACTGGAGAAAGATTGGATGTTGGGAAAGGTTGAGGGTCACCGGAGAAGGGATAGGCAGAGAACGCGGTGGTTAGATGGCATCCTCGAGGCGCTGCAGATGAAGTTATGTGATTTTAGGAAGATAGTGAGAAACCGGAAAGCGTGGCGTGACATGGTTCATAGGGTCAAGAAGAGTCGGACACGACTGAACGGCTTAACTGAACTGAATGGTCGTTAATTTGTCAAATATGGTTTTGAACTCAGCCTTATGAAGAATTGAACATATTTATATTTAAAGCCCTCGACAAGTAGAATCCTAAGGCAAAGACTAAATCCCTCAAAATGTATGCAGAAAACGACCTGACTCTCGCCTAGCTTTTTTCAGTCATAACAAACCCGCTGCTAATCTTTTTAATTATTCCAAGAGCAATGGAGTCGACAACTGTTCGTCGTCCGCCTGAGAGCTTTGTCAGCTGCCACCTGCAAGTTGCAAGACTCGCCTGTAGTCCATCGCACTCGGTACGCGGATCAGCTAACAGTTACAGCTGATAAGATCGGTGCAGTAATCAATAGAGCTAAAATGGCGGCACACATACGGCGAGTGCGACTGAGGTCCACCAGCATATTGTCGCAAGTATCTATCATGGACCGTGAGAAACTCGTAATCATTTTGCACTGCAGCATTTAATAGAACCTAAGTATGCCCCTAGAATTTTTTCTTGGTCTTACCAATTTCCGCAGTCATAGAAAATTGCGTGAAAATGATGTGTAAACTTAAGTGCCTGACCGACCCCTAATTACACATATCTGATACCTCAGTGGCGGTATACAGTACTGTCGGGAGCTGCACACTGTAGCAACGCAAACGTACTGTGAGTTTTCATGCACACAAAGTTGGAATTAACAATCTTACTCATCTCAAGCTGCTTCCGTCGTAAGAAAAATTGACACCTTTTGGCTTTTGTTATTCAATGGCATATCCACTTCAATCTATAACACGGCCAGCGCATTCAAAGCAACGTTGCGTCTGACGCAGGCACGTATTGATGCACAGCGCTGCAAGCACACAGGTACCGGCTACACATCGCCTGCCATGTAGCTTTAGTACGTGGTAGGGTCGGACACAATGGCGCTTTGAAAGCAGTGACCATGTTATAGGTAGAAGTGGACGAGGCTGTATATTGCTGCTTAAATGTTCCTCTTCTAACATGTTTAGGCCAGGCTATTTAGGGAAATCTAGTAAGTGCCGGTGGCTAGCAAGTCGATATCCAAACGCCCACATCGAGCAACCCACCAGGAAGAGGCCCGCATAGTAGCAGGTGCTTCTTCCTTTCGGCGTGCTTGCAGAGTTGGGCAGTGTCTGCCTCGGAGACAAGAGCAGGACAGAAGGGACAGGTGTCGTTAAAGGGGGCGTGATACTATGCCGGCCACAACCATGTTACCGCCGGGATAAGTCTTACACGGAGGTGCATCCTACGAACTAAGGCCTCTTCATAAGGCCGCCAAGCAGGTTGATGTCAAGCGATCTCAGAGGTTGCCGCGTGGAGAGCCGAAGGTTTTCTTTTTTTAGGAGAAGTCTAGTGGTCTGAGATGACAAGACCATTTCAATGGGACGATAATGTGTTGCGCTGCGGCTGGCTCCGTCCACCAGGGCTTTAGTGGATATTGCTACGAATCAAATGTACACAGACTATGACGGGTAATTGACGCTCCTGATTTGAGGATCGCAACAATGCTAACATTGCTTACTGAAATTTATTTTTGCAAATGTATTTTCTATTCATCATAGAAGTTTGATCGTTGTGAAGCTCCCATTTAAACAAGTGCTAACCTCTGCAACGAAGCCTAGAAAAGTTGTTGTTTGATGTCCTTATCAGATAATGTTTGAACATAAGATTATATAGGCTACAACCTAAAAGGCGAAAGCACAGCGCCAAGATGGAAAACGTGCACAAATATTCATCAAAAATTCGAAACGCATTGAGAGTCATAAAAAAACGAAGCAGCATAATATTCAGTTTAATAACCCTAACAACGTGTGCAGAAAACAGAGTTTATGGTCTGCAATAAAAATATTTGTATTCTTTAATATACCTTAACCTGCAGCACACCTAAGTGCTTTCAGCGCGGCAACTGTTTAGCAGGTCATTCAGTTGGGGATGCAGTTCAGCAACGAAAAATTTAGAACTTCAAAAGACAGAAAAAAAATTATTTTCGGTAAGATGAAACTTCCAAATGATATATTTAGGTTGAAAACATGCGTTTGAGGCAGAAAGAGATCGATTGACCATCCTTTGAGCTGTATGTAGAGTAAGCATCTGCCTTACGAGAATACCACAGGAAAATAAATCAGTTATACCTAATTTTTGTGCTATATATTTATCCCTCAAAGGGGGGGGGGGGACCCTCCCCTCCTCTTTCTGCATGGCGGCGACGGTGTTCTATGCAGTCACGTTATCTTGACTCTCTAGCGGCGTCAGCGGCATTCAGCGGTATCAGTCGGTCGCTGCTAGCGCTGGGGGGATGAAAGGGGGGCGGAGCTGGTTACGAGGCCGACGACGACGCCGACGCGAAACCCAGGAACGGACGCCAAAGAGCTGCGCTCTAAAAAATGTCCTTTACTTATAAATATATTTATATTGCACTTTATTGCACTGTCCTCTGAACATTACTGAAAGGTAACCAGCGGTCACAGCGTGCAAAGGCGTCAGTAAAAAGAATATTTTGATGGGGCCATGCATTTCAAGCCAAGATGTAAGTCATACAATTCCTCAAAGCACAAAATATATTTCATAATATTAACATATCCCCACAGTTTGGCGCTAGGAACCACTAGC
This sequence comes from Amblyomma maculatum, assembly GCF_055883805.1. NCBI lineage: Eukaryota > Metazoa > Arthropoda > Arachnida > Ixodida > Ixodidae > Amblyomma > Amblyomma maculatum. Next base: position 122,680,737 of record NC_139349.1, read on the forward strand.
CCTCTGCTTCCTTCTGTTTTCCTTTCTTTCCTCCGCTGCTTTTCATGAGACAAGGCCTCCGCCACGAGACGTCCTTTGTTGTATAAGTGGTTTCTTTCTAATAGGCCAGGGTATAAACAAATCCTGATTGCTCGTGCGTTACAGGTTGTGAGTTAGAGTACGCTATTGCACTCTGCATTATAATGGAAGCACAGCTGAGGTAGCGTAGGGCTGCGCAAGTTACATGCACAGATTACGATATTTGGCTGTATGTCTTCGCAGGTCTTCTTAAAAAGCAGGTCATCGTGTAAATGAGCAAATGCGAGATGAAGAGATGAGCGAAGCAAGATGTATCTTCGCCCTCGCCATATAATTTTAATGCTGAGACGCTTGTGGCCATCAGTTTTAGGAGCTTCTTCTTATCTATTCACGCAATAAGTTCGCAACACTACCGTGCGGCACTGAAACAAAGTTTAAATTCCTCCACAGCCTTCCATCAGCTCAGAACAGGGTACAAAGAAGGTTAGAATTTCGGTTACGCCATCGTTTCCAAACAGTCAAGACAGGATCCAAAATCTGTAGAAGAGCCGATTCGTATGGCACGTGTGCCTAAGAAGTAGTTATTATGTACATGACAATAGTATGGTACATTACGGTCAGGCATGACACCTTGCAATACGGTACGGTACAGTACAGTGCAGTATTTTTTTCGTATGGTGTGGCGTGGTGCGATGTAGAATGGAATGGTATGTACGGTATGATTTGGTGCGGTACGTTATAGTATGACGTTTGATTTTAACCTAACAAAGCGCCATAGGCTGTGTAGGATGCCGGTGTTTGAGGCTTTGAAATCATCCTCTGAGATTAGTTAGTGCACACTGTCCTTGGCCAGAGCAGTCGAGCGCAAAGACTAAAGATTCACTACTGCAGGACTATCGGTACGAGGAGAGACAAATGCTGCAAAGCAGAGGAATAGTGCTGAGAGTTTAATAGGTCAAAACTGCGACATGGTAGTGGGTAGCGTTCGACATTCGTCGGTGACGTAAGAGCACAGTCATCTATTTGATGCTTTCATATATGTAAGTGTGAATAACGCAGTAGAAGAGGCGAAACTCAAGAATGAGAATAGTATATACAAGTAGATGCATGTAAATTGTTCTTGTAAATTTCTTGTTGCGAAGCACTTGTAAAGAGATATATAACAATGACATTAACATAAAAGAATGCCAGCAGAGTTGTCCTGAAAAAAAAAGTTCAAGGTGAGCATCCCTTGCTTTTACTCTGCGAACAAACAATATTAATGAACATCACCAAAAAGCACTTTTTAAATGCCCAAAAACATTGGAACGGATAGTGCTTAGCAAGTGTAGCGCCAAATAGAGTAGCGCCAATGACACGTGTGCTCCCTACCCGTATTCACGCTTCCCACTAACTTTACAACTATGGTTTAACTTATTCTTTATTAATTCGTTCTGTGAAGCCGAAGCATTAAAAGAAGCACGTTCGCAGTGAACTAAAATACTGCGCTAAATAAATTCGAAACATCTGCTAATTACCTCGAGATGTATTCCGCGTTGCCTGGCTGAAACAAGAGTTATTCAGGCTGCCAATTTCTCATAAAATATATTTTTATGGTTATAGAATCCCAGATAATGAAGCTGCGACATAAAATAACGATCCCGTGCATAAATTCTTCACTTTAAGCTGGAGAACTGCAAGAGAGCAGCGGAAACAAATTAATAGAGCAATAGGGCGGAAAGAATAATTACCAAAGTACGGTTTATTGCAGTTCGTTATTAAAAGGAATACTCAAATACGCGTTGACTTTAACCCGGTGACAATGCGACGCGACTATACTGGGCGAGGCGCGACAATTAGAGTTTCGTTGCCACAAATTTTGCTCCCTGTTCTTCCTCTTGTAATTGGACCTGAAAGGCGACCTCATCACTACTTGTAACCATCATGAATCCGGCTAATGACCACAGCGGTGACATTTCTAGTTGCGCCGGTCATTTGTTCCCTAGGGTTCCATGCCTTGGTTCTCTGTGCACCATTTTTCACGCCGACATCGACAGTTGCAGCCGTAGAGAACCGATTCCTTGAAACCTGCACAACACGGAAGGCAAACGCTCTCACTTACAGGAACAGGAGAGAGGGAGAAATGGGTTTTGCGAAATTGCAGACGGCATCCCGTAACTCATTGGAAAGAAATTACTCGGGAATGCTGGTTTACAGGAGTCAGTGAAAAAGCAACTTATTAACACACTTACTTTTCTACCCTTTCATGAAATGTAGCGTGTCAATTTAGTCAGTAAATTGCCTCACCGGATACATCAAGGGTAATGAAGCAGTCCCTTTCACACGCAGTTTAAACGCTGAGAACTCCAACGCATTGGAAAATTTTTTATGCACGAAATATTTTGCCAAGTTTCACAATCTTTTTACAACAGTTATTGTAGGCGTCATGTGGAATAATCTTGTTATGAACAGGACAATATTTTCGACTACTCGCTGTCTTTGATATCCCAGCATAGCTACGCTGAATATCAAGAAACCTGGCACACCAGGTTTTGTTTCATATTCATTACCAGGCCAATTTAGTGTTTGGATCCCGTGTCACCGAACTTGAGCTGAGATGATGCCATGCCTGTGGTTCTTCGTTTAATACAGTTACAGTTCAATGAACACCCTCTGTCCGATAATTTACAGCCTAACCCATTCACCTTGCTTATGCCGATAAACCCGAATAGCCTTTGATGTCATGAACTGACACATTTATTTGCGGATCTGGTGACGGCATCAGTCTAGTTGCCTTACCATTTGGGCCTAAAAATGATAAAAAATTGTCTCCACATGAAGACGCCTTAAGACCGGTATTTTGAAGCTTTATAAATGCTTTTTCCTCCTCGCGCCTTTCTTTCACCGCAGCCCTTCTCTATGAAAGAACTTGCCGCAAGCTCGATGCCGCGCAAAAAAAAAAAAAAAAAAACAAAACAAAAGCGCGCCTGTATTTATTCACATTGGCGCTTGCAATGAGTCTGATGATAAACCTGACGGCTATAAGGAAATGGCGCAGAAAATGCTCACGCTACCTGCTCCAGCCTTTTGGTCCGGCTCTTGCCACATGCGCAACGTACTTTTGAAAAGCGCTCACAATGTATGCAAGAGCTCGGCTGAAAAATTAGCCTGTCCTAATCGCAATAATTTGGCTCATTCTCAGTGCTTAGCCTCATGGTCCTCATCCTTGTGGTTTCCATTTTTTAGGAGCATTAAAAAATCTTGATGAACTGTCAAAACTTCAACGGAGGTACAGAAATCCAGAAGAAAAGACTTTGCGGTGAAAGGGTGTCCGCCGGGACACACGTATGGCAGCCCAAATACGTTGTCATCCACTTCGTGCGGTACAACTTCTGCCCCAGGGAACGTTAAGTGTTCAAGCAGGGACGATAACAACCTCGGAGAGTTTTTGGAAAGATCTTCTGAACTGTGGGATGGTGAGTCAAGCGTTTGCGTTGAAGCGGCATCTGAAGATTCGGAAAATGGTGATGTTCATGCTGCATTACCTGCCGAAAGCTCGAATGCGATGACTACAGTTAGATCGATGTCGTACTCGAGCCCTCCTGTGCTACTCAGCCTCCCGACTAGCAACAATGCTCTCAGCTTGTTTTCTCTTTTTTTTTACTAATGGCATTTGTGACATCATGGTTCATGAGACAAACAGGTATGGGAAGCAGTACATAGGCATAAACGTCCTAGAAGATAAATCGCACGTGAAGAAATGGGCTGAGACAAATGTGCTAGAAATGAAAGTGTTCGTTCGTCCACTTATCTGCATAGGTCTAGTAAGGCTTCCTAGTATGCAGTACTACTTGGAAAGAAGCGACCTCCGCGGCGTAAACTGCATTAGCCAGAACATGGCCCGCGATCCGTTTCTGCTGCTACTAAGGTTGTGGCATTTCACAGATAACGAGAAACCGAGCGCCCAGCAGGATCCTCTCTATCGTATTCGATCCCTGGTGGAAAAATTGAATCGCAAATTCTGCTCAGTGTTGAAGCCAGGCAAAGAGATTGTCATTGACGAGACAATGATTCCGTTTCGTGGGCGCCTCGCCTTTAGGCAATACATCCCTGGTAAAGCCCACAACTATAGAGTCAAGCTACACAAGGCCTGTATGAAGTAGGGCGATACATTGAAAGTGAAAATATATGCCGTAAAATTTGGCGCCATAGCGGGCATGGGGCATGCCGAAGGAGTAGTTGTAAATTTTATGGCTGGCTTCACCGGCTGGGGTCGCACACTTTTCGTAGTAGACAACTTCTACGCGAGCATATCGCTTGCGTCGCGCCTGTTGAAAGATGATATATTTTTATGTGGCAATCTACAAACATAACCGAAAGGGTCTTCTGAAAGAAGTTACACAAGCTACAATAAAAAAGGGGAAGTCGTTAGTCTTGAATTGGTCTTGAATCCCACAACGGCATAAAGCTACTGAAATGGTTGGATAAACGGCCCGTTCTCATGATGACAATGGTTGCTGAGCATGACAGCCGCCCTGCTGATACCAAAAAAAAAATAAGAAAGACCGAGCCGATTATGAAACCGTGCGCAGTCCTCGACTACAACGTGGTGATAAAGGGCGAGACTGTACAGTGACCAAATGACGTCCTACTACTCCTGCCTACGGAAAGGGCTCAAGTGGTACATCAAAGCTGCGGTGGAGCTCATCGCTGGAACTGCAGTTGTGAAGACCTGGGTTGTCCATTCAAAGGTGGATGGTAAAACGTCGCCAATCATCGAATTCCCCGAGGAGTTGGCAAGCGCACTCTTCGCCACAGCTCAGATTGAGGCTGAAAGGACACGTGGAATAAATCGCGCTCATACGCTGGAGATGGCCGATGGACGAACTGTCCGAAGGAGATGTACTGGATGCTATGCATCGCTGAGAGCTAGCAGAAGCCCAGAGCAGGCACGGGTAATGGCGAATAAAGTTGTTACATTTTGCACAAATTGCGCAGGAAGGCCATTTATGTGTTTACCATGCTTCAATCGTCTACAAGAATAGAACTCCTGAACATAGACTACGTTTTAGACATCGTGAGCTGGTGGCACGTAAGACGTTAATTTGCAAATGCTGTGATTTGAAGTGTTTTTTTTTTTTCTTCGGAAAATTATTCTGGAAGTACTTCAATAAAATGTCGAGTTTGAGGTCTTGTTCTTGAGTCTTGGTGCTTAGTGAGCGCTGAAACGCAGAGTCAAGTGGCGTTGCCCCACAAAAGGGAGCTGGTCGGTGGGCATTTTGTCGTAGCAGGCAATGGCTTCAAAACGCACTGTTTATTGTAGAAATTTATGCATGCCCAGGAAAAGAAAGAAGAATCGAGGGTGCGAGAGCAACAAGTGCCTCTGGCAATTGTTCGGAGCAGAACGACCGAAACTCGTGGCCGCGCTCTAGTTAAATAAAGCAGAAATTTTGTAGAAAGAAAGGGCGCCGTTTTTCAAGGACATCCTTGAGAGGTGCTTCAGTCGCGTTCACTGAGAATGATGCGAGCAGAGTCGCGGGAACAAATGACTCGATAAATTCTCCAGATGCCGTATGCTACAAGGACCTGACTATTGGCTCATTGGCGACAGGACCTCGCTATTGGATGTACCTTGCAGCCAACATTGAAAAGGAGCACGCGATGAATGGCGAACGCTATCGTTCAAGCGACTACCCGACGCCTTTCATGTCTGTGATCGGTCGCCTGCTTCTTTCTTCTAATGATTCTGTCCCTCTTACGTCATGCGAAATGGAGCGGAAAATGGACAATAGATTCTTACAAAAAAAGGCCCTAGATAAAGCAACATTCTCGAAACGCACGAGCCAAGAGAACCACGCGATGACTTTCAGTGCTAGCATACATGTTTCAAGTAGCCCGCACAAGTTATAGACCACCGAAAATGCCAGTAGAGCCATCTTTAAGCAGGTGAAAAAATAGGTTCAGAAGTCTTCCCCACTGGTGGGTCACGCCGCATCCGAGGGAAGCATCAGGTGACCCACCGGTGGGCCACGACGAACACAGATCAAAACTATCGTAAGGGGTGACGCAGCGAACGTGTTAATTACTATTTTTCACAAGGTGTTGTACCACTTTGATCCAAATCGATCGAGATCAAATGTTTGGTTGGCTCAGGAAAAAGTTGGAAGTCACGATCAAGTTGGGTATTATCGGTTTAGGCTGGACATCGATTCTGGTCCAAATCGGCGTAGTACAAATGTAAAGATGGCTCAGGCCAATTTAGGAGTGACGAAGGCCAAATGTCGAAATCATAATCATCTTCCCCACATTAGAGTTAAGCAGGACGTCGACTTTGGCGCAGATATGCCGAGGTCAAATTTCGAATGTAACTAGACCAAATTTGGAACGCACTATAATATTCGCGATAGCTTCAAGTGGTGCAGCGCAACGGCACGAAGCCTAGACAAGAGAATGGGACAGACACAGCGCTGTGTCTGTCCCATTCTCTTGGCTAGGCTTCGTGCCGTTGCGCTGCACCACTTGAAGATGTCAGACCAACTAGCCCTCCAGTTCATGTCGATAGCTGAAACAGGCTGGCCATCGCTTTTGGTACATATTTCAAATGGGCAAATTTTAGGGTTGGCCCGGTCTAACAATGGGGTCACCATTACGTTCGCCGTAGCCAAATTAGACTCGACATCGATATTTTGTACTCATGGCGATACGCCCGGGGAGGCCGACTTAATAGGGTACTAGCCAATGCATTCGGTCCTTAGAGGTAAAATCTCCGCGTTATTGCGTTCATACGTAATATTTCCTCCATCCCGTGTCATACGTTCCTCTTAGGCTATAGCGGTAAGCTGCTAGTCATAAACTGCGAGTGCTTCACAACTACCCCATGCTAGTGTCAATTTAAAAGAAAGATTTTGGCACGAATGGAAATGATTTTAAAGGTATAAAATTATTTACTGTGTCGCACACGACGTTGAAGTGGGCGTAGCTGTAACGCCCGATTGTATAGCAACACTCAGTCGGGAGACAGCAGTGCGCGCCAGGGTACGCCAAGAAGGGAGCAGAGCGGGGACATCAAACAACATCAATGTCGGAAATAAAAAAAAAAAATCACTCGCTAAATGGAACAAAAACGGCGGCAAAAAACAATACTGTAGCATGTGATATGTTGTATACGAAAAAACGTTGTGAAGAGCAGGGAATCGGTAGGTTGCCAAATAAATCTGTGTTAAGTTTTGGTTAGTTACAAATGGGTTTGCGTTTCTTTTTTTTTTGCAAGAAGGGGGGCGAGGGCGGAACAGGCTTGGGCGAAGCTAAAAACGGGATAAATGTTGCCTCTGCTTCTGCTCTGAGTTGAAGCTATAAATAAATCATGTCACTAAATTCAACTTTTGAGAGGTTGGTTGTGGATCGAGAAACGATTAAAGTAGCCCCACAAGAGCAATCAGGGCAAGTGTTACCACTAAATACAAGCGTATGTTCTCCATACTGAGCGCTAGTAACTAGGTTTGGCATGTTGCGCGGCTTTTCTATGATTAGGCTCCTTTCTCCCATTGCTTTGCGAGCCGCTATGCGCGTGAAAAAGCACTCACCCCAGATGCAATCTCTCTATCGCGAACTTGCCTTTCATCTTGAGGAAAGAAACTACATAAAACACAAAGCGAAAGGAAACCTCGAAGCTTCTTTCTATGCTTCAGCCCTCTATTTCAGACCAGCTACAGAGGTGTTCGAGCAAAGAACTTCCTCTCTTCTTCCAGCCCAAGAAAATCGAGCACGGATTCTATCAGCAGAGATTGGCCTCCCCCCTTTCTTCTTCCGCTCAAAGAAGGCTGGCAACTGTTATACTGGGAAAATAACAAATGTGTCCGGGATCAATGCGACATGGAATAGGGATTGCTTCCCCGCTCGCAGACCTGGAAGAGCATAAAAGAAATCAACACTGGGTCCTGTCAGCGGTCTTTGCGAAGGTTTCTTTACTTATACTACAAAAGAGAAAATAACACAGCACAGCAAATAAATAGACACAACGCACATTGTTCTCAGGATCCTATTCTGTTACGGCTGGCCACCTCCACCGCGCATTTTCCCAACCGTATCCGACGTGGGCGGTAAAGACAGCTCTGCTTTGTTTTGATATTGGAAACACGCCGAGAACCTGTATGCTGTTAGGCTTTGGGTATCCAATATCGGGGATAGCAGAACACCAGGCATTGCAACACTTTATCAGGGTCAGAATTTGGAAGGACTGGTCTATTGATAACCAATAAACTTGCCTGCCCTTATTCTGGCGCTCCAAGCTTTCGCTGGTTACTGAACCCTAAGTAGAGGTCGCTTTTCCTGCTGACGAATCACAGTGTAAACGCAACCCTTATTCCAGATAAAGATAAATGCTATTTTTATACCACCAAACAGAATTTGGTGCGTAATGACGCTTTTGAATTATTCCCCGAAGCCTTTACGTCAAACGGAGTTAAATATATAGGAGCGAATAAATGCTAAGACAAAACTTCGTAGTGTCCCTTGATTTAAAGAAAATTTGGCATTGTTCAAACATCTAGTACTTTATGAAGGTGAAATCTCGTACAGTACAGGAATGCCGATGGCTAGAAATAGTTTTCGGTTCTATAAACCTAGGCCAAAAATAAACACGAGCTCAAAGTTCCCAATTTGGCCGCTTATTATCTGTAATGAAAGGAATAAAAGTGCTTGGAACCCCACAATAAATGTGCTTATACCTGTGCACTCAGCTCAATGTAGATGGGTTAATAAACATCGAGAACTTTGCGTCTACAGATCCTCACATCTCTGATAGTTATTTCGTTTCCTTCGCATGCGTAATTACACGAAGCGTTTCGCTGATTTGTTACTTTAAGTCAATAACGTAGCGTGACTGTCAGCGTGTGTTTGCTACTTTGAGGGCCAAAAAAACACACCACAGTGCTGCATCATTCAGCGAAAACTCTACTATCCTAGTTTTATTCCTACCACTGATCACTTTGCACTTAATCCGACGCTAGCACGATACAGCTTTTCATTGCTACAAACAAGATGACCGAAACATTTTTTGTTTCCGCATGAAGCGTTCTGCTGTTTTCCTTTCAACACAGTTATTTTTCCAGCACCTAAGGTTATTTGGAATACTCGTCTTTATATTTCCCGAACGTCATTCGCGAGCCGCCTCTTCATTATGAAGAACTATTACTTTAGCACGCACCGCAGCGATATATGTCGCGGTGACCACTTGCTTGTTTACTTCTTTATTACGCAACTGGAAATCCGAATGAACAGGTTGTATATGATATTGAAAAACGCTGTTCTTACCTGGCAGCAATTTGTGGCCCAGTCACATGATGTAAAATTACCATGTTATTCGAATTCCTTCATAAAGATGATTGTGTCGGTGTTTCATGTTACAAATGCTGTTTGAGGGAAATATATATTTTTGCCTGATGCTGCTACGCTATCTTAAGATACATTTGAAAAAATGTTGGCAATTTACTGTAGTTATTATGTTCTTCAAAGAACACGCTTACTAGTAATACCGGCAACAACAAAAAGCCTCCAAGTATGCGTTTCTTCTTATCTTATTGACGAAAGGGCGGAAAGGTTCACACTCGCGCCTTTATTTCTGTGTTTTTGTTTCCAAATCTTTTGTTTAAATTTGAATAGAGGATCAAGAACTAATATGTTGAGAAAACATTGTTTTAAAACAGTCAGTTTATATTTTACACACCAAGGCTAAACAGAAAGTTCTGCGTTTCGACTGGCTAAGTAGTTTTCATTCTAGGGTGTGGGCAGTATGCACAGTTGTCCTCGATGCCAACAATGGGCAGGACGTATCCTGGCAAATATTTCTTAAAGTGCTCGTTGTCGAGCTGCACCTTTGTGCGCGATTAGTTTAGTCTCTCTTAAACTGACGGATGGATACATGGATGGAATATAGGAGTGTCCCCTTTGAAACTGGGTGGTAGCAGTTGCTATCATGCTCGTTTTTCTGCTATATCTTAAATATTATTATAGATCGGTTAACTATACTACCATTCCATTTATATTATTTTAATTTCTACATTGCTAACATTGCTAACACTATACAACTTTTCTGCTTTTAAGCCACCAATCTTCCAATCGCTTTTTGCTAGCTTCTACCGCAGATTGATTCAACCGACAACTGGTATCTCTAAACCCCAGGGTGTCAGGAAGAGTGACTGCGCCTGCACCGACATCGGGATGGATGCCATCACGTACGAGCAAAAGATGTTCACTTATTTCTATGAATTTGCTATAGTACCCAAAGCACCGATTTACCATAGTACCGCTCCCGTACTGCAGCTCCAAACTTCGTCGGATATGAGTTTACAAATTTACGTTTGTGAAGGTTATAGCGAGTGGGTCTATAGCATTGAGAGAGAACAGCCAAGCTTGTGTCGTGTTCTATATTGTTCGAGTTATGGGATATTATGTAGTTTTATAATACAAATTACCAAGACAACCGCATTGGCAATTAACAACTGCGTTCTAGCTTGAGAGTACTTCCGCGAATTCAATATCCAGCCTCCAAAAATAAGCCTCTTTAGGTGTGAAGGAATTCTGCGAAACATTTCAGCTACTCATTACGACGAAGCAGTAGGGTGGAATGGCGTATAATTGCCGAGGAAATGACTCCCTTATGAGTAATTAGCGCTGAGCGCCGCTGTGGAACATGGCGGGACGGGTATATATTTTATCAACAACCCAGTTAGAAACGAAAGCCTACAAAAATTAACACAAAAATGCCCATGCTATTTTTAAAATTGAACTCGTTTTGGCAACATATATTTTTATAGTAACATTACAATTTTCGGACGTCACAATAGAAACGTTTTACAGAATGAAATACTGCAGAGAAAAGTACTACAGAACAAACTGCAGAACTAGACAATTGTACTACACAATATCAGAAAAGTCTCATGTTAAAACGGAACTGAATATTTCTCTATAGTACATTTGAGACGATTATGCCGTTCTTTACGCTATGTAGGCCTGTAGGACCAAAAAACGGAATACCATCACTAAACAAGTGTCCTTTCTGAAGAAGTTACCTGAAAACTTGCGGTATTTTGTACATTTCGCTCATATTTATCATCCAGCTAGTACTTTAGACACTCTCACAATAAAGGCGCCGAAGAAACGGTGACCTACTTGACTGAAAGAGATTCGAGGCTCTTTTCGGCTAGAGCAAATTCCTAGGCGCATTTAGAAAACGCGCATTCTTACTTACACTGAAGCAGGAATAAACGAGGCGGCGTTGCGTGCGCACTGTAGCTCTAAACATTCCCTCTAAATTATCATAGCATTCTGTAGAAGTTCTTGCTCACAGCATTGACACAAAAATTTCAGATTAGTTACAACGAACAGGAGTCAACCAAGGAAACACGAAACACGCCTAGGTCTGGATTTACCTCCACATTGATGCGCAATGCGTTGAAAGAGGTACAGGAACTCAAACTTTAGGACAATGCAAAAAGTAGGGAGAGAGCAATTCAAGCGGATCTCGGCAATTTCCGTGAATTAAAATCAATGGTGTCGTTCGTTTCTTCTTTCCGCATAATTTGTAGGACAGTAATAGCATGGTTTTAAGTATTCACCAACCCTGTTTGGTTCTCATGCTTCGGACCAATACTGCGGCAACATAAGCAACTGTAAACATTAACGCAAAATTTCTGTCATAAACGCGTATACATTTTTGTGAATGATCTTTTAGCCACTCTCGAAATTTCTCTGGCACGCATGATGCAACCATGCATAATATTTCTTGCATGGTTGCTGCGCTCTTCCGCTCCCTTTATTCAGGTAGAGCTTTGTAACCTATCTGTATATACATCATGAGTGTTCCATAAAGACAGTCCTAAGTCTACTGCTTTTAAACATATTTCTGTAAACGCGGCGTCAATGTCGCATCTCAGCAGCATCTGCCCTTTTCACGCTCGTTTACAATTCCCAGCGGAATAATTTTAAGGCGAAAGCCTTTCTTGGCTCATGGGACGAAATCCGTGCTCGGGAGTTGTGCGTGAGAATTGTGCGCAGGATCTGTGCGTCCGACCTGTGCTCCGGATTTGTGTGTGGGATCTGGGCATCAGATCTCCGCGCTGATGGGCCACATGCTAATAACAGATGTATCAGGAGGAAAATGAGGAATGAAAACGATTGATGGTGATTGGTAATGAACGAAAGTTATTCATTGATAACGATGCAATTATTGAATAATTATGATGACTAGTAAATTGATCATAATATGACTAAAAATGAGTGCGAAACGACCGATACCTGAAATGACTTTTAATGACCTCAACTGACTGGAAATGATAAAAATGCTTACCTATGAGAATAATGACTACAATGATTAGGTACACACTAAACCCAAAAACCCAAAAAGAGAGCACTAACGGCATGCCATCCGCTTTTTAGGTCCGTGCCATGGGTACGAACTCCGCTTAAACGGAGAACTGAACCTTATCAAACCCGAAGCCACTCTGTCTGGTATTCCGCGGAGCTCTAGCGGAGGTTTGACGGAGCTGTGAATCTACAATTCTAACGGTGTTTAAAAAAGAACGTCTGGCAATTGAGATAGAGAAAGGCCGATGTGACGCTTTGTTCGGTAAGCATACGCCAGTGGAAGTACGCTTCTTTCCGTATTTGATTTATCAGTCTCGCTTTTGAAGCGGCAAGGTTTGTTTTCGGCGAAAGGTGCACTCAACAGCAGACGGCGCAAGCATAATGCTGTGCGCTGAGCGAGGCCGATGGGGCCGACAGAGCAAGCAGCAAGCCTCGTAGACCTAACATCTCGAATTGCGCCGCTGAATGGAGCCTGGCAGGCTGCATGGTTTGACTGTGGCCTCTGTTGAAACAGTTATCCTGTGCAGCGCCTTCGTGTTTTCATCCAACGAGTTGTTGTTGTTGTGGCTGCAGGAAAAAGGAAAAGAAAATGCACGGGCCTACTACTGGCTCTGTAGCTGAGCCACCTCCGCTACCTCACGCAGAGAGAAGAGAAAATAGAGAAGAAAGAAAAGCAAGAGGGAGAGCAAGACGCGCGCAGCCACAACAGGCGTCGTCCACAACCGAAGCGGTGGCGGGTGCAATGACGGCCTACAACAGATGAAAATTCGGTGGCAGGCTAGCCCCCACAGCAAGCGGCGGTGACCTACCTGTTCCAGCCCCATCAAGGGAACTGCGTCAGACTGGGAGTGCCCAGATGCCTGCGCGAGTGATGCTATGGATCGTGTTGCATCGAGTGAGGCGGACGCTGCGTAGGGTCAGGCCTAACATTCTGAAATTTCTCCTCCATGGCGAGCTCGGCTAACCGTCCGAATTCCCTGCGGCCGCTATTGAAAGAGATACATGAGCGGCGGCACCTTTGCGACAGCCTCCAACGGTTTCCAAGTGCTACGGAGAATGAAAAGACGCCTGCGCGCACGCAGCCACAGACATCTGCCGCGAATACTGGTCAGCCTGCCTTCAACTGCAACCACATTCCTGCGAAATTGTCATGAGCTCTCGCTGACTCATGTGTTAATCCGCGAAGCCTATGTCTTCCAACAATTTTTCCTTCTCAATACCTTCTTCATCTAACCTACGCGGCATGCTTCATCTCTAAGTATAATAACAGCCGCTTTACATATATTTATTATTTAAATGCTCAGCTTCAAAACCTTAAGCAGGAATTACGTTAGTGATGAGGTGGAAGCGAAGGCAATCTTGCAGTGTTGCAAACAAGATCAGCAAAAGCACATTTCCCTGAAGTAAAAGAACTCATCCATATAATAACAGAAAAACCCGCACTGTTGATTAGTATGATGCCATATCAAGAAAACTATTCCGCATGCTCCAGGCTAATGTAAATCACTGAGAATGAATATTTCTTTCACCCCCACAAATAATTGTTAAAACAGAAAAACCTCAAGGCCTGTCAAAAAGAGTGTTCCTCATTAAACACTACCTCACTCAACAGGTTGCTCCAATCAATAATATTGTAACGGGTATAGAGCCAAACGTCCAGGCAACGCCCTGAGCCTAGAAGACTGCCGAAGTCCGAGAGCGGTCCGAACAGCAGTCTGAGCGCGGTTCCAGGCAACCAACTTCGTCGTCTACGCCAACTAGCAACCACTTAATCGTCTACGTCAACTAGCCACTGATTGTCTCCGCTTCGTCGTCGACTATAGTTTGTACCACTGCCCCCCTCCTCTGTAGCATCGACTCGATGCGACGCGGTGCTACTTGGAAGTCAGCGAAAGGGTGAACTAAAGTGTCACAAGGATCCAGGGGCGTTGACGAAAAGTTCAGTCATGTACGATCATGATAGGGCTTCAGCCGAACCACGTGCACGATTTCAGGACGCTGTGGCCTTCGGGATGGAGCTGAAGCTACGGGAACAACGGCTTAGGTGACTTCACTGATACGGCGAACAATCTCGTAAGGGCCGAAGTATCGGCGCAGTAATTTTTCAGATAGGCCGCGATGACGAACAGGTGTCCAAACCCAGAAGAGGTCGCCCGGCTCGTAAGTGACGATTCTTCGGCTGAGGTTATACCGAGCAGCGTCATTCGCCTGTTGTCGATGGATTCTGAGGCGTGCTAGTTGCCGCGCTTCCTCAGCACGCTGAACAAAGATGTCGGCGTCAAGTTCGGCGTCAGAGCCGCAAGAAGGACTAACTGGCATCATGGCATCCAACGGCGTGCTCACTTGGCGACTGAAGACAAGTTAGAATGAGGTCAGTCGCGTCGTCTCTTGAGTGGCGGTATTGTACGCGAAAGTTATATAGGGTCAAATCGCATCCCAGGTGCGATGTTCTGCGTCCACATACATAGAAATTATGTCGGTGAGGGTGCGATTGAGGCGCTCCACCAGCCCGTTGGTCTGAGACGCCGTCGCACGTCGATAGCTAGTGTGAGTCAGAGTCATGACCAACCGGATTAGGCGAGCTGTAAAAGCTGTTCCACGGTCAGTGATTACCGCGGCGGGGGCACCATGACGTAGGACAATGTTATGAACGAAAAATTGAGCAACTTCGGCTGCAGTACCTTTAACAAGGGACGCGGTCTCTGCGTACCGTGTTAGGTAGTCTGTCGCGACGACTGCCCAACGGTTGCCAGACGAGGACTTCGGAAAAGGACCGAGAAGATCCATGCCCGCTTGATGGAAAGGGGTCTTCGGTGGAGCAATGGGCTGAAGAAATCCAGCGGTTTCAATGGCGGAGACTTCCGACGTTGGCAGTCACGACATGAGCGTACATAAGCCCGCACCGATGGAGGTAACCTGGGCCAATAATACTTTTACGAATTTGTGCAAGTGTACGGCTCACCCCCAGGTGGCCGGCGGTGGGTTCATCATGACAGGCACTCAATATATCTCGGCGAAACTCGGAGGGCACAACAAGGAGAAACGTCTCTTCACTGTTAGCGAAATTTCGCTAGTAGAGCACGTTACCACGCAGAGTGAACGTTTGAAGCCCACGATGAAAAACACGGCGAATACGGGCGCCGACGCCCTGCTGATAGTCGACTAGTGACGCTAACTCTTGGTCCATTCTCTGCAGTTGCGCCATTTGGGTTGTACTAATAGCCCCCAGAAAGGGAAAATCATCGGTCGTTTTTTCTGGACATATGGCGATGGGCGAGCGCGACAGACAGTCAGCATCCTGAAGCTTCCGCCCTGATTTGTATACGACTGTTACGTCATACTCTTGTAATCTAAGGCTCCATCTAGCAAATCGTCCTGAGGGGTCTCTGAGGTTCGCGAGCCAGCATAATGAATGGTGGTCGCTTATAACGCGGAAAGGTCGGCCGTACAGGTATGATCGAAACTTGGTGAGGGCCCATATTACCGCCAGACATTCTTTCTCAGTTGTTGAATAGTTGGTTTCCGAGCGGGTAAGTGTTCGGCTCGCGTAAGCGATGACCCGTTCTGCACCGTCTTGCCACTGAATTAGTACTGCACCAACCCCAACGTTGCTGGAATCAGTGTGTACGTCAGTTGCGGCGTTTTCGTCAAAATGGCCTAGTATTGGAGGATTCTGTAGGCGGCTGCGAAGCTCAAGGAAAGCGGCCTCTTGTTCACTTCCCCACAGGAACGGCGTGTCATCACGAGTCAGTGTGGTTAGCGGTTCTGCGATATGCGAAAAGTCTCGTACAAAGCGTCTGTATTAGGAGCACAAACCTAAGAACCGTCGAACCGCTTTCTTGTCAGTAGGGTGCGGAAAGCCAGAGACGACAGCTGTCTTTTCAGGGTCCGGGCGAACACCTTTTGCGCTGACCACGTGACCAAGGAAGCGAAGTTCCTCAAAGCCGAAGTGACATTTCTCCGGTTTGATTGTCAGATTGGCGTCTCTGAGAGCTTTTAACACAAGGCGTAACCTTTCTAGGTGTTGGTCGAAGGTGGTCGAAAATATGACGACATCGTCCCGGTAAACCAAACACGACTGCCACTTCAAACCGTGGACAGAACGGTGTCCATCATGCGTTGGAACGTGGCCGGTGCCGAACATAGGCCGAACGGTAGCACCTTAAACTCATACAAGCCATCGAGTGCCACGAAAGCGGTCTTCTCCCGGTCTCTCTCATCCACTTCTATTTGTCAGTACCCACTTTTTAGGTCTAACGACGAGAAGTATCATGCATCTCGCAGTCGATCGAGTGCGTCGTCTATGCGGGGAAGTGGGTAAACGTCCTTTTTAGTGACGAGATTAAGTTTTCTGTAATCGACACAGAACCGCAGAGTATTGTCCTCCTTTCTGACGAGAACAACCGGCGAAGCCCACGGGCTTGTAGACGGCTGAATGACATCGTCGGAAAGCATTTCGGTGACCTGTCTCTGAATCGCTGCTCGTTCCGTTGGAGAAACGCGGTATGGGCGTTGGCATACGGGGCGCGTGGTCTCGTCTGTTATTATACGGTGCTTGGCGACCGGAGTTCGGCCCACTTTGGAAGACGTTGCGAAGCAGTCTGCAAAATCTGCCAAGACAGCCGAAAGAAGATCCTTCTGAGCCAGCGATAACTCGGTGTTTATTTCAACAGGTGGCAGAACGTGACGAGGTCCAGTGTCGTCTTGAAGGGCTTCTTCCACGGTGCACAAATGTGGACACTTCGCGACGTCTTGGAGGAAGAAGATTACCGTGCCTTTGACGAGGTGCTGAAATTCGTTCGAAAAGTTGGTGAGCAGAACGGTGGTGCAGCACTAGGTGGACGAGGCCTCGGGCATCAATGAGACCCCTCTCAAGCAGCAGCGGGATATGACCCTCCGCCATGCCCTCAAAGTCATGAAATAGGTCATTCTGCACGCGCATTACGACACTGTACCGTGGTGGCACGGTGACATCATCCTCCACAATACACAGAGCATGGCTACAGGGATCGCGGGTGTCTAAGCGTGCCACTGCCCGTTTGGTCGAGAATGTGACTCGTGCCTCGTGTAGGTCGATGACAGCACCGTTTGCCTACAGAAAGTCGAGCCCCAGAATCAAATCTCTCGAACATTCGCGCAAGACAACGAATTCCCCAACGTAGACGAAACCGCGGATGCCAGTTCGGGCTGTGCACCTTCCGTCCGGGCTAATGAGGTGACCTCCAGCCGTGCGAATGCTAGGGCCCAACAATGGCGTCACAACTTTGCTCAATTCCTGGGCGAGGGCGTGGCTCATCACTGAATAGTCTGCACCGGTGTCAAATAACGCGATCGTGTTAGTTCCGTCAAGTGTCACGCACAAATCAGAAGTAACCCATCGGATGCTGTCGCTACCCTGCCCCTGTGAGAAATCAGCGTATCGGTGTATCGGCGGCGGAGGATCTTCAATTTTTTCGACAGCAGCGGCCCTGCCTCCGGAGACCGCTGGAATTAGTTTTCCCAGTGTGGACTTTGAGAACGCCGCTCAGTATTGCTGGGGTCTCTGCGAGGGTTTGGGGGACGGTACCGCAGCGGAGATGACGATCCTGAGTCATAGCGCCTGTATCTCCCAGGCCTCTGACGGGCCGACAGATGAGCTTCTATTTCGAGCAGCCGTTCGCCGATCCGTGGACACGGCGCATCGGGTGCGAAGTCGCGAAGTCCCACTCGGCGATACGGGCATGCACGGTAAAGGTGACTGGCCTCCCCGCAGTGGTAGCAGATTGGCCTGCGGTCCCGCGTACGCCACACGTCCGACTTGCGAGGGCGTGTAACAGGCACCACAGCTTGAGCCGATACGTCATACGGACTGATGTGACTAACCACCGGTGTCGGGTCAATAGGACCACAGGCAGCTGCTTGACGTGCAACGAACGCGTACGTTCGTTTGTCGTCGACCCGTGGAGGCATGCTAGAGACAGGATCGTAGGCAGCTGCCTGAGGAACAACGGATGTGTGCGTGGGCATTTCATCGCCGCGCTGCAGTACGTTGGTGACCGGGAATTCACGAGCAGCCTGGCGTACTTCATCTCTGACGACTTCGGTCAGTGAGGTCACTGGCGCACTCTAAGACAGACGGAAACGTTGGAGTTCCTCTCGAACAACCGACCGAATGAGGTCACGTAAGGCGTCCGCACCGCCTCCATGGCACGACGAAAAAACATCTGGGGCCAGGCTGCTGACTTCTCGGTTGTACTGCCGGGCCCGCTGTTGGAGCGTCGTTTCCATGGTCGTTGCTTCCGCGAGGAATTCAGCAACGGTACGCGGTGGACTGCGAACGAGGCCCGCAAACAGCTCCTGCTTAACTCCACTCATGAGGTGGCGAAACTTCGTCTCCTCTTTCATATTGGGGTCTGCGCGCTGGAAAAGACGGGTCATGTCTTCAAAGAACATGCGTACACTTTCATTTGGCCGCAGGTTTCTGGACTGAAGTGCAGCTTCAGCTTTCTCGCGGCGATCGGCGTTGGGGAAGGTGGTCAGAAGTTCATGGCAAAATGCTTGCCAGGTGTTAAGGGCGCCCTCGTGGTTTTCTAACCACGCAAGCGCAGACTCTTCTAGGGCGAAGTAAACATTATTGAGTTCTCGCTCGTCACTCCAGCCGTTGTACCGAGCCACTCGCTCGAAGGTAGCCAGCCAATCCTCAGCGTCTTCGAAGACGTCGCCGTGAAAAGATGGTGGTGTTCGCGGCGGGTGGCAAAGGATCGGAGCCGAGAACCTGAGATCAGTGGCCATGTCGAGGTGGCTCGAGAGTTGCGGCTGCGTGATCCTCGTAGGGGTGGAAAGGGGCCCAACCTCTGGCGACTGTCCGCGGAGGCGGCGACTGAGTCGCTGGTGGACCGGAGTCAGATCTGTCGTGAAGCGTGTAAACGTGGGAAAACGTACCCAGCACCTCCACCAGACTGTAACGGGTATAGACCAACACCGTGTTTACAAACAAAGGGGGCGCTTGCGGCGTCGCAGCCGACTGGGGTGAAAAATAGGGTTAGCGCCCATAGGAATACATGGAACCGAAATATTTCTAAGCAGTTTTCTCATTTCACAGGGCACCTGTGATGTCGTTATTCAGTACAAAGCAACTATGAACATCCTAAAACAGATCACGAAAGTATGAAATCTCATTAACGAGGCGAAGTATTTTTAAAATACCGCGAACCTATGGGGGTGCAAGTTGGGAGGGCGACCCGTAGAAATACATGTAAGCACAACTTACCGGAACATTTTTCTCATTTCACAGAGCATCAGAAGTGGTGGCCGGTCGTTAAACGTTGACCAGCGCTTTGAAGAAGTGTGTGATAAAGTAGGGTGCGTCATTACGGAGGCAGTCTACTTTTAAAACTCCCCGAATAACCTGTGTTATGAATCCAGACACCGCCAAAAGGCAAGCATGGGTGCAGCGAATCGCGCAGTTTTGCTTACAGTGATACGTGCTAGACAGCTAGAATCACATTTAAAAAGCAGTTGTCAAACGCCATACGACAATATGAACCGAACGAGATTCGCGCATTGCAGCAGACAACAACGTAGCTGGCGATACCCAACGAGGCCGCCTCCAGCTCCGGAGCGTCTGCTAACGACAGCGTAGGTGATGCATATGGTCGTCTGCAACTGTGCGCGGTCAGTTTATCGTGCTGTTAGCGGTCTCGCAAGTCGTTAGACTTGCATTACTTGCAAGAGAATGTAGTGTGTCATGCAACATGACTTCGGGGCGTCGTACAAGACGTTCATTAAAAAATGAGAAGGGCTCAACGCTGCTGAACCGAGCAAAACGTTGCGCTAGGTTGTGTTTACATGTGTTTCTATGGGTCGCCCTCCCAATTCGCACCCGCATACGTTTCGCGGTGTTTTAAAAATACTTCACCTCGTTAATGAGATTATACTTTCGTGATCTGTTCTAGGATGTTCATGGTTGCTCTGCACCGAATGACGACATCAGAGATGACCGGTGAAATTTGAAAACTGCTTTGAAATATTTCGCTTCCATGTATTCCTATGGGCTCTAAGCCTATTTTTCACCCCCAATCGGCCAACGCTGACGATAGAAGCGCCACCGCATCGTGCTTACGTCACAGATCGGTGTTGGTCTACAGAGCCAAACGTCCAGGCAACGCCCTAAGCCTAGAAGACTGCCGAAGTCCGAGAGCGGTCCGAGCAGCGGTCTGAGCGCGGTTCCAGGCAACCAACTTCATCGTCTAGGTCAACTAGCCACTGATTGTCTCCGCTTCGTCGTCGACTATAGTTTGTATCAATATTAAGAAAAAGCGCTCACAATTTTACTGATTAGTGCGTAATAGACATTCCTAAGGTAACAACAACAACGGCCACATAAGAATAAACTGCGCTTCTCCTTTTCTCGAAATTCTTTTTTCAATTGGTGGTATTCGCCGACATGCGTGGCGCTGTATAAACACTGATGATGATATCGAAAGAAATGCTGTTCCGCAGGTTGTCCCCTAGGTCTGCAATAATCTGTGTGCACCCAAAATTTGACGACGTCAAGTATCTAGCCATAAGGCAAACTCTCGGTAGGATTCAAGAAGCGTAGCTTGTTGGGCCAGTTGGTGCATAGTTGAAGGTTAAAACCGCTGAAAAGAGGACGCGTTAAGAAGGAAGGAGTGCACAGCGTCCAGCGTCGTCCTTCTGCATCTCGGTAGGAATCGCAATTTTTAATGCTTTATCAATAGTAGCCTCGGGGTTTTCATCACATGGGCGTCGCTTCACGGGCATTGTGGACAGTTGATAACGCATACGTGAAGTGCACGAACTCTCATGATCTATGATATTTTACCATTCGTCCAAGTTCTTTATTTTTACTACCTTTTGTAGAATAATTTCATAGCGGCTTTTATTGCGCACTTTAAGGTACTGTATACGCAGTTTATAGTGTGAAAGGGGAGAAATTGCATCAGAAAGAATTATTAAGCACCGCAGCGCGGACAAAAACTACCGATTTTTAGCAATGTTAAAAGAGCTTCCTAAAAGCGAATAAAGTGAGTAGTCGGTACTAAACGTGAAATATGGTTTATATTGGTTGTTCGTGACACGGTGTTCACATTTTTGCATAACTGAGATATTGCAATTGAACTAAGGGCGCCCCTGTAGGCGTATTTCGAAAATCGCTGCAAAAGCGAAGACGAAAGTGAAGGGAATGAAACATTATTCCCAAGTCACTTTATTATGCGAGAGGAGGCAGTGGCTCAGAATTTGTAGCTTGGCGAGGAGTAGTAGTGATAGTACGCCCTCGGATCCCGTGACAAAGTAACATCGCATCCCTGGTAGACGTGCGGAATAATGAAGGTCCACGGAGCATTTGTTCCTGCTTCTCTCTTCGCATCTATGTGGTGCCGTGAAGAATAATCGCCACAGCGATCACGCTGTTGAATCATTGCCCGCAGCACTGACATCTCTAGTCGCACTGACCATTTGTTTCACGGAGTAGCGCGGCCTTCGTTATTCCTGCACCATTGTTCACCCTGTCACGTTCCCCCGCAGAGAATCAGTTTCTAGACATTTATACGATTTATACAGCAGCATAGGAGTAACACACTGGCTTAGGGAGAAGGCTTGTGCCTACGCGTAGATGGCTGCACGTAAATACAACAAAGCAATGTTAATCCTGTCCACTGAAAGCGCGGGAAAATTGTATGAAGAAGAGCTTGTCTTATTTCTTTGAATTAAGGAGAGTGCAAGGGTAAATTTAAGATGTCGTCTTTTGATATATATCAGAGGTATTTTGAAACAAAGCTGCCATTCAGTGTCCATAATAAAAAGAAAATCACTAACGCACAAAATTAATGTGCATGAAGAGCTTCCGTATCATATTTTCTTAAGCCTGTATTCTCTGTTTCTTGGTAGTTGCAAAGACATGACAAAGAATATGGTAGAAGGCTATATTTCGCATCGTAATACTGCCCTTAAAACATCTGCAAATTGCGCTAATTACGGAACAAACTACTGCTAAAATACGTAACACGGCGTTAAGTCTGTGCTGATGAAGGTGAGATTTGTCCTATATTGCCGATTTTGTCATGGTGCAGTACACCACAAGGCACACTGTTAACGAATTAATAGTTTAACAATTTCCAGTTTAAATACGCTGTTTTTTTCTCCCAGCTTCTAGTCATAACAAGTGTGCGATTTACTGAGCTGATGCTCAAACAAAAGAAGGAAATATAAATGGAAACTAGGTGTGAAAAATCCACTGTTATCCCCATAGCTCATCTAGCACAACTTATGACTCACTGTGATTGTCGAATGCTAGAAGGGGTTAAGGTAGGTTATGTGGCGTCCCACCTCAAGTGCGAAATGATCAAAACAAGGTCATCAACTGGCCTACCGCCATTGTCTTGAGATTAATGATATCCTCCGAGTCATTATCATGCCCTCATTTACCTTTCCTGCACAGAAACCTGCTCCAATGAACGTATTTGCTGCAAGGGCAGCGATGCCAATAAAAACATGCAAGATAGACCAAAAACAATTTGAGAGAACATTTAAACCTGCCTAATGAAGCGATGGCGTTCATTGCTTACGTTTGAAGGCTTGCTTCGTGGAAGCCCCGTTAGTGCACATACAATCAGCTGCACCCTAATTATTAATATTTGAATTCGTACTGTTAATGCCCCTCAGACACCCGTTAGTAACACACATCCAAACATGTAAGATTATATGAAAGCATGCTCTACATAAATACCAATTTCAGCTTTATCAAACCTGTATGAACATGCCTGCATGACTTACGTGGAGAGCGTGAAACTCTGATACAAAGCGTCCTGTAGGGCTGAATTCCACCCTCTAATTTCCATCACAAACACGAAATTCCGATTTGGTAGCAGCTAGCAACGCCGCCAAATCATATGGTTTCATTACGCGACGCATCCCAATTACCAATCATTGCATGGTCTTGGCAACTGCCAACTACCACCTTCCAGAGCGACTCCAGAGATTTTTCACTCTCAATTCCGAGCGGTGAACATCGACAGTGGATTTTCTGAGAACTGCGTGTTTCACACTATCCGAAATCAATATGTAAAACAGCCTATGTGAGAAGCAGATTTCTGGGAGGCTTTTTTTCGTAAACCAGGTGTCTGAAACATCCACCTGCCGGACGCGTACGTTATGCTGGCCAAGGGCATTAAAATACTAAGCTTTTTTTCTTAAGGACGTGCTAGCGTCCCGAATTGGATCAACTACCAGGCTCATTTACCAACTAAAATTGCCTAAAAGGCATCTTATCGACAAGGTAGACGCTATTAGTGTGTATAAAATGATTCATTAGCGCATTAATCAGTGTGGATGTCGGATGCATCTGAGCTACCGTAACATAAATGAGTCTGGTATTTATTAACTATTGAGAAATTCAAGGATGCTCTCTACAAACCACCCTTAGTGAAGTGAAGCAAATAAGGTTTTTAGAAGATTCGAGCATATATCGCTTCTATTTTTGACGATAAATGGTAGGGCGCAGTCAGGAAACGAGGCTGTTTGGTAGATATTTATGTAATTTATTTTTTGTTTGTTTTTGGTTCCGCTTAGAGTTGGTATTTTTCTTATTAGCTCCTGGCTCGAGAGAGATGAACTTGTTTCAGTATATACCGCATAAAGATTTTTAAATCGCCGCTGTAAACTTAAAATTGCTCTGGTTGTCTTGCAAATCTCATTTGAACGCTGCTTACACAAGCAGTGGTATTCTTCATAGTTGTCTGGTGTCCTTGATAGAAGGAAGAAACTATTGCTATTATGGCAAAAGCCTTTCTTGGTCATTAGTTGTGTGGACAGAGAGTGTCGGCCAAAAACGCATGCTTAAGAAAAAAGAATTAGTTGTGGTTTAACTCTGGTTAACCCTATTGAATTGCGAAAGCAACGACGGAAGCTTCTTTTACCTGCTGCATTATTTCCATATCACGCCCTATTTGTGTAACGTGCTACATCATTGGGAACACTTCAGCTCATCCTTCAAGGGTATGACGGGAGGGCGTAAGCTACCAGCCCACATATAGATTCCCCCTTTGACTAAGCCGTATGGACGTGCCTGCATATCTTACCGGTAAAGAGAATGCAAACGGCTCTGGCAGGCTGATTCTGATATCACCCTCCCATATGAAAGGAGCGACCCGAGTTGGCGGCTACTGCCCGTGGCATATGGATAACGTGAATTCAAATGTCATGGCAGGCTGATTTTTTTATGAGGAGACCGTAGCTACGCCTCTTCATGGCGTAGTTGTGTCCACCCGAGGTCTGGCTTTGGTTGTCGGAGTATCGCTTTCGCAATAAAAATTGTGTCACTGCCAGGAATCGAACTGATATTCTTCGCTCCTCAGCCGAGCACCCAAACGACTACCCCATGTCAACTTTATTTGTCTGTATAGCATGGGAAAACTACCTAAGAATATAACCTAAAACAGCTAATAACTCAATTCACTGGGCTGCATAATGTAAACCCGCTAAAACCCAGTAATTTCCCCACCATTACATATGTCAAAATTCAGGTATACAGGCACACAAAAGCATCGAGATACGGTAGGCAACTAGGCGGCTTGTCTAGGGCAGCATACATTCTCCACATGAAAGCGCACTGCTCTCTGAGAATAGACTTCGATGATCGTGGTGGTTTATCATGACTGCCCATAATTCGGCTTTTAAGGCGGTAGCCTTTAATGGCTCACGCTCGCGGATCGTGTCCGTCCGTCCGTCTGTCCGTCGTCGGTCCGTACATAACGCTTTCGTTACGTGGGCGGCGGTATAGCTGGCAGCTGACATGGTTGAGCACTAACTGGACGTAGAGCTTCCTGATATTACTTTAGGCAGGAGCTGCCAACTCGGGCCTCTCCTTGCATATGGGCGGGGTATATCAGAATCAGCCTGCTAAGACCCTTGCTCTTGTATTCATGTTATCCCTAGGCTACGAAGGCGCGTTCATACGGCTAGGTTAAAGCGGGACCTTATATGTTGGCTGGTACCTACGCTATCGCCTCATCGTGAAGGTGAGAGTTAAAGCGTAGATAAAGATGTGCCATTGTTGATGGTGGTGAACTTTTTTATTGCGCCCAAAAACAGCTAGGGGACCAGTCAAAGGGCCGGTTGGGCTGGCGTGGACTTTTACACACTACAATACAGACAACTCAAACACCCCAGAGACGTGGGAGTCTCTCCTGCGTACTTCCGAGCCAGCAGACCAAGGCTGGCTTATCCCGCGCGCGGTGGAGGCCGCGACATCCCAAGGGATCCCCGCCGACCTCCTCTAAGCCAGTGCCATAGTGAAGGGCTTTCGATCACCGCAAGATAGAGGCTACAGAAGGAGGACCGGCAGCAGGGCATCTCTTAATGCATTTAATTCACAGCTGTCCCTCGGCTATATATATGCCAACATGGCGCGGAGCCTCTACCGCGCGCCCCAGTTTCTAAAACCTCTTCCTCTTCCTTGTCGTTCCAATTGCAGATTCCTATGCAAATCTGCAACAAAGACTCTCGCCTTATCGCAGTTTAGTGATCCAGAGTGCCCTCTAGGATTTTTGTTTTAAATTAAATAGCCCAATCAACATAAGCAAATCATACGGCACATCACAGGTCTTCTGAACGGGTAAAAAAACAAATACTATATGAATATCACAGAATGAAACACATCACAGAACTGAATAAAGCAGAGGTCAATTGTCTCTGGAGTGTTACACAGGCGGCCATTCACCGACCATGGCACAAACATCTGCTTGCCGTGAAGCCACGCCTTAATAGGAAGAGGTGATGTGTTGATGATCTTACTGAGCCTTTGTTCCCCATACCTTTTTATCCGAAACCTTATCAGCAATTTTTGACAGAGATTTCCTGGGCGTTTTTCAATAGTTCCTGGGCTTTTGTCAAGTAATATCTCTGGCTGTCAGCACAGGGATCAATCCAGTGTGTGATTACTGGAAAATAAAACCTGATTCTTAAAGCATGTTAAGCGCATATGAATTCAGCATGCTTGGAATGCATTCTTTTTTACACTGCACGCATCTACGCAATGTCGACTGCCTGAAAGCATGTTTGTAATTCCCCTTGCCTAGAGTAAGGTTGAAGAAGGGCGCTTAGGAAGAGAACACCAATGCGAGTAAGAATAAAAGATCAACCTGTCCTACAGTGTACGTAATCGCAGGCAAAGAAAGGGTTTCGAAAAATGCGCATGCAAATTTCAAAACGAAAGAAAGACAAAAAATATCCCGATAGACACACGCGTTGCGCTATCTAACGCTATTCCCACAAAACAGTACACCCCCGCAGTCTCTTACGGTCGGAAGCAGAATACAAGCAGAAGAGAGAAAGGATGTGCACTTTTAAGTTCCTCGGCAGTCATCAATACGGTAAGATTTTTGTTTAACCACTTCTATTACATATTTTTTTCTACAATTTGCGCCATCTACGTGCGTACTAAAATAAAAACGTAGCGGTGCAATCTACGCAACTCCTAGACCACAGCACTGCAAGAATGTATGCGTAGTTACTCGAGTCCGTGTTTTGCAGGCACAAATGAGTACGCTTTTTCCGGAACATCATGTTTAGTCTGAAAAAAAAAAAAGAAGATATTTTTATGTCACCTAAGACGGTATAGTAATGCCATGCGGTAGTTGAGGGATGAATACTTCACGCCGGCTATATCAACAAGTCGTTCTTGGATGCAGTCTACTCAAGTGGCGGATATATTTGTCACTTGGATTGGATTGTATACAATCGCGAAGCAGAAAAGGTGTGGAATGAAGCCGACTTTAACGTCCGTGCAAATAAGAGCGAAACGGTCAATGTCGGCGCAATGAGTATGCTTACATTTGTACTGTGCAACAGATGGGACGAATGCATTTGGACGCATAGTGAGCCTAGTGAACTATACATGAAAGCATGCAATGAGGTGAAGCTACTTTGCGCCATGCAGAGTGCTTGTTTTCAAAATTTTCGTTTCAGACATTTTGTACACGTGGCGCTATTTTTAGAGTAATCGCCAATGTAAAAATGTTTCATGGCGTAGTACAGGTGCCTGCTCATGACGCGGCATATGTTAGTGCGTTTATTTCATTGAAACATATTTGAAGCGAGCTATGAAATTTTATTCAAAATGCTGTTGAGACTTTCCAGTTGCAGTCAAGCGCTTCTTTATACGACGCGTATGATGGAAAGTATGTACAGTCGTGAGCAAAAGTGAAAAGACCACGCCCTGCTAGAAACCTGCCCGCCATCGTTTTCTGACTGTGAAGGGTTTTTTTCTGATATGCACTAGGTACCTCCTAAATATATTTGTCATTTTGCCCAAGCAATCTCGTCTGGTACATCTTTTTGTATAAAAAGGCAATTGTATACCTTTGTGTGGTCTCCACTTTTGCTCATGGGTATACACTGTTCATTTCACCTTTATAAGCCTTTATCTTTAATTGTTTCAGACATAAATTCTAAAACGTGGTTTAAAACTAAGAAAGGACAATAGCACAATGTGCACAAAGTTTCAAACCTACACCAAATTGAATACATACAGAACTTATCTCTTACTTAGCCTAAAACACTTTAATGGAAATGAAACGGAATACAGGACACTGCAGCTTGTAGAAAAATTCGAAAGTGATTTAAATTTGACAAAAAAACTTGGGAAGCTTGAACGATTCAATGCAAGTGGGGGTGCTCGTAAAACCTAAATATAGTGTAATCTTTTTCAGCTCTCGCTATTTAATTGGGCAAGTTTCAGAAGCGCTAATGGAAGTCATCTTTTCATTTAAAAGTATTTGAAGTATTTGCTAAATCAGTAAATATTCCCTATTAGCCATCTTTAAAATCGTCATGCAATAATTAATGGCAATACGATGCATATATTCGACATACGTAAAAGTACAATGAAAATATTTTTATCTGTATGCCGGTGCCAATTCAATACAGCGATGCTCCAGGACGAGAAATTCTTTCCTTTCTAGGTTGCAAAACCTATAAGCATTTTGTCGATATTAGAAAATAATGACTCCTAAAACGGCTGATATTGCTATAGTCATGTATTCGTTACTACCTGACACATCACCCTGCCTTTTACGTCTGGATTGACTCAATATTTTGGCCAAATTCCAGTGTGATATAGGACTAATGGTTAAACTGAGCGAATGGCAATAAGAATAGGTGCAATTCTGCTGTGGAAGAGAATGAATATATACATCCGAAACCAAGTACAAATATTGAATTATGTGATTCCAAGTAGAATTCTTGTCAAAATGTAAGCGGATTTATACATAGCGAAATATTGCCGTTAAGGTGAGATGTAGGTGTGTTTACATGGCATGTTCAAGCAGCTTACTGCAAGGGCTAATGAGCGAATTGCTTTCTAAGAGGGAAGATCAGAACAGGGATGGTTCATAACGACTGACGCAAGCCTCTTATCCACCGGCACACAAGAATAGCCAGGCTGACGCCTTTATTATACCAGTACAAAACTGATCTGCATTTTTGATAAGAATTCTTTCATGATCTTGCCCGTGCCTGGACTATGCTGCCATAATGAAAATAAAATGGTAAATAGAAATCTATGCCCACATGCTCTACAGGATGCCCATCCGGCCACAAAAACCGCTATGAGAAGCCGTTACTATACGCTATAAGAGTTATAATAACGTTTACAGCTCGCAGTCTGACCTAGTCTTATCAATAATATATTACAGACGTCAATGTGCTTTTTGACAAATCTTATTGCGTGAATACCCGTGAAACGTGGAGAGCATTTGTAAAGTTGCACTCTACGGTGTTGACTTAAACCTTCAAGAATGTTAATGAGATAGCGTGAGAGAAGACATTACCGCGAAAATTCGGCCTCGGCGCCAGCGTTTTGAGCGAGAAATCACAGAAAGAGCACCGGCAGGTAGTAGCAGGCAGCTGACATGGCAGAGTACTGATTTGGCCACATGATATAGAAAGGGGAGAGGAGCACCGCACTCAGGCTGCTCATTTGAGGTGCGAAGGTGGAATAAGAATGAACCTTGCTCTTGGATGCCGACTCAGGCATGCTGTTTCAAGGCTTGACAGGAACGTTCACATGGCTTCGCTAAAGCGGGGCCTGATATGTGGGGTGGTAGCCTAAGCTATCACGTCATACTCTTAAAGGGGGAGCTTAAGTGTCTCCCATACCTTTACCCCTTTCTCTCTTCATGTATACACTTTGTTTTATTTTTGCATTACTCAAGGCGAGAGAATATAATAAAAAATTCATGCAACACTTTATTTTCTATCGCAAGTGTTATTGAATGCGTAGGTCTTGTTTGCTGCAGTAGGAAGGGCTTGTAATGTAAAGGGGTAAGCAATCAATGTTTACAGATTTTTTCTGTGATGAAAATGAAACCGTGCATGGAATCTTTCACTAAAGGTCAATGTGAGAGAATGTTCCATTATTCCTCTACCTTCTATCCTATGAACGTTCTTGTCAGATTCTACTCTTAACAAATAGCTGTCTAAACCAACACATTAAACCACGTTCTCAAAAAAATACACCGCTAATTTAATGCAATTCACTCTTAGTTTAAATTTACACCCTGTTAATTTGACACAATCTAGCGTGTTGGGTTTTTACACCCCACAGAATAACCTCTTTAATGGACCAACAAGACTGCGCGACCGTTGCGTTATTGTTGCGCCATTTTTTTTTTTTTTGGTATCGCGGTTTCTGGCCGCTGGACGTAGCTGGCATTCATTGCTAACGACACCTAAAAGACTATCACCTTCAAAAGGAAAGATGGTGAAAAACATTTTAACAATCCCAGGGAGAGAAAAGGAGCCTGAAAAGTAAAGCGTGCATGAAACGTTTTTAGTCGCTGAAGTTTCTTCGCGAATAATGAAGATAGCGGTAATCAGCCGCAACATTTTCGCGTCCAGAGCCCGTGAGAGCGCTGTCGCCCGAATCGCGCGAGCGTTTCAGAGGGCATGACGGAGGTAACTCGGCGCACTACATTGATGCAAGCGCCCCCGCGAAGGCGCCAGAAACGAATAATGCGAACGCCACGCTTACTATCACGAAGCCAGCGCGACTACGCCTTCCTTCGTCGACCAAGATCAAGAAACACTTTCTCTCTCAACCTCTATACCCTCGCACCAAGCGCGCATGAGAGGCAGGAAAGCCACCACTCGGTTCTGCACTCGCACCGCATCCCTTTGCGGCGGGCTGTATATTTATGACATGCATGCATACGCTGTACATGCATGCATGCATGCATGCATGCATGCATACATACATACATACATACATACATACATACATACATACATACATACATACATACATACATACATACATACATACATACATACATACATACATACATACATACATACATACATACATACATAAGGTATAGGCATCCGGAAGAAGCTTCATAGAGCCAGTTTAGTGAACAAAGCAAAATAAAACTTTACGTTTTCGAAGTCTGTTTCATCTATAATTTCCGGACTAGTATTCTGTGCAGCTGGACAAAAACACTTGACTTTCACTTTTTAGCTTATTATAAACTATATATATATATATATATATATATATATATATATATATATATTGTAGGGGTGTGTTTATTCGGTGAACCGAGGTGATTCCAGCCGCTCAGGGGAGACTCGCAGCGAAGCGTCAGGCGTGGCGAAAGAGCAAGGCAGCGAACAACTTTTCGTCCTTGAGAGCGGCAGCACGCGACTAGGGTGTCTAGAAGGGGAGGTGTGAAAAACGCGGCGCGCTGCCCATAGAGAGGAGTGGCCCCCTGCGCGTGACTGCCGCCAGGGAGCGCCGCGGTCTGGGGCGCCGTCAGCATTTCGGAGGGGGCGGCAGAGTGAAGGTAGTCAGAGCGCGGTTTGACCCGTCGTCGTTGTGTGTTTCGGGACGATTTCCTGCGTGTGCTGCTTGCATACCCTCGCTGCGTGCTGGCAGAAATGCCGCCGACGTAAAAGAAAAAAAAAACTCAGAGGTGGTGCTTTGTTCCCGGGTGCGATTCGGGTTACAAGTCGTGTTCGGAAAAAGTGTCTTTTCCGTGCACCGTCTTGCCCAGATCAGCTCTCGAAGTGGGCTGCAGTCCCCCTGGATGCTGTTGAGGTCGCGTTAGACCGCACAGACAATGTCGAAAAGCGAAGCGACGCTCGGCTGGTATATTATATTGCGGGCTATGTGGCCAGGAAGCGTGTGCTGTCGACAAACTGTATAGCATGCAGGGAGGCTTGCCTTGTGGAGAAAGACTGCGTCCCTATAGAGATCTTCCAGCTGATGCTTGTAAAGAGTGGGTGGGCTACTGTATTTATCATCATCACTGTATAATTTGATTCAAACTCTTGAAAACAGGCTGACACATGAATTCAGCAGAACCCGTCTGCATTCTAGATTTGTTTTCAGCATACTGCAGAAAGTGAGCTCAAACGTGCCACAGATTGGTTGTGTGGAGCATTGTGTTGAAATCACAAAATCGGTAGTAAGGTGTTTCTGCCTCACCAGAATCCACTTTCTTTTGAAGGGTCTAAATCAAGAAATTAATGAAAAAGAAAGGTAAAAGAACAAAGCTTTGTGTGATTTGAAGTAAACAGCGAAATTGGTCGAAAACATTCTGCTGTGTGCCAATAAAGCTTGCTTGTCCAGGAACACGTTGCATGATTTTATTGCGTTCTTGTCCTGGAGCATCAGTGGACAAGAAGTGGAAGCTGTGACAGATTTTCTGTTCTTGGGCTCCAAGATTACCTCGGAAGAAGACTGCAGTCATGAAATTAGGAGACGCCTGCTTCGTGCTATGGCCTTTCCAGATGTGATGTATGGATGCGAGAGTTGGACTAGTGAAAAAGGCTGACCGCCGAAGAATTGACGCGTTTGAATTGTGGTGCTGGCGAAGACTCTTGAGAGTTCCTTGGACTGCCAGAAGATCAAATCAGTCGATATTGTCGACCATAAACCCTGACTGCTCATTGGAGGGTCAAATTCTAAAGTTAAAGCTTAGCTACTTTGGTCATCTTATGAAAAGAGAGGAGTCGCTGGAGAAAGATTTGATATTGGGAAAGGTTGAGGGTCGCCGGAGAAGGGGTAGGCAGCGAACGCGATGGTTAGATGGCATCCTCGAGGCACTGCAGATTAAGTTATGTGATGTTAGGAAGATAGTGAGAGACCGAAAAGCGTGGCGTGACATGGTCCATAGGGTCACGAAGAGTCGGACACGACTGAACTGAACTGATCATATCCAAAATGCACGAACGTTGGTTGCAGCACACGATCTTGCTATTGTACGGGCAACAAGCTTAATTTTGTTTACGTAGGCTGCATGACGCCTACCACAGCACGAGCAGCGAATAGTCGAGGAAAAAGTAGTTGAAATGGCTCTGAAACGTTTCAACACGTTTGTGATGGTTTAGTAATGCTCTGGTAGGTTTAATCGCATTCAATCGCTTTCGAGCGCGATAACACCCGCTGCAAAAAGTAACGTGCACAAGAATCGGGTGATTCTGGCAATAACTATCGCGTTCACCAAGAAGAAGAGGAAAATTTTTGCATATACACATTCCGTCGTAGTTAAGCTCCATAAAAATTGATTGGTTTTAATAGATTCGTAAAATATGTGCTTTCGGCTAGCAGAAAACTCGCGCGAAATTCGCTGAGATGCCCAAGGATACTGTTGTTTCTCTTTGTTTATATGTCAACAGTAGTATTAGTTAAGCTTTATAATGTTTGAAGACCTGCGGTGTCTGCTAAAACTTCGAAACATTCAACAGAACGCGTTTCGACTACAGCCTTGTCCTTGCTCGCGCAAGCCGACGCGCCGCGCGAGCTGACGGCGCCGCTGACAACAGCGCCGCCGCGCGGCAATCACGCGGAAGGGACCAGCTTTTCCTGTCCGGTTTTCACACCTCCCCTTCTAGACACCCTAACGCGACGCATGTCAGTGGTTATATCGATGAAGATTACCACACTACAGTTTCCCCCGGGCAGAGAAGGAGCCATCCTGGCGACTCATGGTGCCGAAAGGACAGACGGATCGTAGTAGGGCTTGATTCGGTCCACATGAACTATTTCGCGTCCACGGCGACGCAAGTCCGCAGATGGCGTAACCGGCTCAACTACGTAGTTCACAGGAGATGTTTTTTGAAGGACTCGGTATGGACCGTGATACCGAGCAAGAAGCTTCTTTGACAGGCCGGCGGTTGTGGCAGGAACCCAGAGCCACACCAGGGAGTTGGGCGCATATGAAGGCGCCTCACCAGTGTCACGATGGTGTTTTTGTTGCCACTGATTTTCCTTTGTAAGCGAACGAGCGAGCTGACGGCATTCTTCTGCGTACTGGGCGGCGTCCGAGAGTGGCGTCGATTCAGAAACATCAGGGCGGTATAGGAAAAAGCGCGTCCATTGTGCAGGTTGGCTCGCGCCCGTAAAGAAGAAAAAAGGGAGAAAATCCGGTGGTGGTCTGTATCGCAGTGTTGTACGCGTAGGTTACGAAGGGAAGAACGTGGTCCCAGCTGGAATGAGCGTCGTTGACGTACATGGCCAGCATGTCACTCAGAGTACGGTTGAAGCGTTCTGTCAGGCCATTTGTCTGAGGGTGGTAAGAAGTAGCGGTGCGATGAATGATGCGACATTCTTTCAGTAGGGCCTCTAGAGCGTCGCACAAGAAAACGCGTCCGCGGTCACTGAGCAGTTCCTTCGGAGTCCCGTGGCGAAGAATCAAGTTGTTGAGAATGAACAAAGCAACGTCTCTTGCAGAGGCAGAGGGTAACGGTGATGTTTCAGTGTAGCGAGTCAGACGGTCTACTGCCACAATAATCCACCGGTTTCCAGCAGGAGTAGTCGGAAGAGGGCCATAGAGATCTATGCCAACGCGGTCAAACGGACGAGCAGGGCAGGGTAACGGCTGCAACGAAACAGAGGACTTCTGAGGAGTTTTTCGGCGTTGACAAGATTCGCAAGCGCGCACGAAATGTCTTACGAAGCGGTACATTCCACGCCAGTAAAATCGCAGACGTAGGCGCGTGTAGGTTTTCAATACGCCACCGTGAGCACATTGTGGGTCACCATGGTAGGCAGCACAAATGTCGGCACGGAGATGACGCGGGATGACTAGAAGCCACTTCCGTCCATCAAGCAAATAATTGCGGCGATAGAGAAGACCGTCACGAATGGAGAAGTGGTGGGCTTGGCGGACGAGCGCTTTGGATGAATGACCGGGAGTAGGACTTGAGAGAAAATCCAAAAGTGCATTGATCCAGGGGTCATTCCGCTGCTCGGTAGCCATGTCGATAGTTGTAAGAGTCGACAAATCGTAGGCACAGACGTGGTCAGACGAATTATCTCTAGGCAATGGCGAGCGGGAAAGAGCATCCGCGTCCGTATGCTTTAGGCCTGATCGATAAATGACATGAATGTCAAACTCCTGGAGACGAAGAGCCCAGCGAGCAAGGCGACCGGATGGGTCTTTCAGAGAGGCAAGCCAGCACAAAGCGTGGTGATCGGTCACAACGTAAAACGGTCGACCATACACATAAGGACGAAATTTTCCGATAGCCCAAATAATGGCCAAACATTCCCTTTCTGTGACTGAATAATTAGATTATGCCTTTGTCAATGTTCGGCTGGCGTATGCCACAACATACTCGCTGTAACCAGGCTTACGTTGGGTAAGGACGGCACCAAGCCCAATACCGCTGGCATCAGTGTGGATCTCCGTAGGCGCAGCCGGACCAAAGTGGCGTAGAATGGGCGGCGAAACCAAAAGGCGGCGTAAAGTGTCGAAGGCTTTATCGCAGGCTGGAGTCCAGGCGGAAAGGTCGGAGCTGCCGGCAAGGAGCTGGGTCAGAGGAGCGATGATAGAGGCGAAGTTCAAGATGAAACGTCGAAAGTAGGAGCAGAGGCCGATAAAGCTCCGAAGCTGCTTCAGGGAGGTTGGCTTCGGGAACTCTGCAACTGCGCGAAGTTTGGTGGGGTCGGGAAGGATGCCGTCCTTAGAAACTACGTGGCCTAAAATTGTGAGTTTTCGGGCGGCAAAGTGGCACTTCTTCAAATTCAACTGAAGCCCAGCGCCGGCGAGACACGTGAGGACATCCTTTAGGCGGAGAAGGTGAGAAGAAAAGTCGGCAGAAAAAACTACGATGTCGTCCAGATAACAAAGACAGGTCTGCCACTTGAGTCCACGAAGAACAGTGTCCATCAGGCGCTCGAAAGTAGCCGGGGCATTGCAGAGGCCAAAGGGCATAACGTTGAACTCGTATAATCCATCCGGTGTTATAAAGGCAGTTTTCGAGCGGTCATTATCAGCCATCGGTACTTGCCAGTAGCCGGAGCGCAAATCCAAAGAGGAGAAATACTCGGCTCCCTGTAAACAGTCCAAGGCATCGTCGATTCGCGGCAAAGGATAGACATCTTTGCGTGTGATTTTGTTAAGCCTACGGTAATCGACGCAAAACCGGATGGAACCATCTTTCTTGGTGACCAAAACAACCGGAGAAGCCCACGGACTGTTAGATGGCTGTATGACGCCCCGGCGAAGCATGTCGTCCACGTTGTCAGCAATGACTTGGCGCTCAGAGGCCGACACGCGATAAGGACGCTGTCGTAAAGGTGCGTTTGTACCAGTGTCGATTGCGTGCGTAACGACAGACGTGCGACCCAGAGCAGTGTGAGGAAGGTCGAAGGCAGAAGTGAAGTTCTGTAGAAGAGCAGCGAGTTGATCGCGTTGTGCGGGCGGGAGATCTGCGTCAATAGCTTGTTGAAGAACATCGGGTGGTGTCGAAGCGGTCGCTGTATCGCAAGAGCCGAGCACATTAACGTCTAATGAAGTAGGCGTTGCAGGAAGAGTATTTACAAGCTCGGGATCAAGTTCTTCAATACGACCGAGACACTCGCCGCGTAGCAGGACGGACGGGCACGAAAATGGATTTGAGACGTACATTGCACTAAGGCCATCTTCGAACTTGAGGACAGCAAATGGAAGCAGGAGGCAGGGATGGCGTGAAGCGGCGTCGGAAGGTGTGAAGAAGACAGTCGAACTAATAACGCTTTCACAGGAGAGTGGAACGAGGGCAGCAGAAAATGGAGGAATGTCTGTGTCACTGGCGACGAGGAGTTTTGCAGGCCGGGTAGGGACGTCACACAAGACGGTATCACAAAGAGGTAAAAAGGAAACTTCCGCGCGGGCGCAGTCAATAACGGCATGATGAGCGGAAAGGAAGTCGTAGCCCAGGATGATGTCGTGTGAGCAGTGAGCCAGTACAATAAACTCGATGGTGTATAAGACGTCTTCGATGAGAACACGGGCCGTGCACGCTGCTGAGGGATGAATGCGCTGGGATGAAGCGGTGCGAAGCGAAAAGTCGGGTAGTGCGGTGGTCACCTTGCGAAGACGACGGCAAAGAGATTCACTGATGACGGATACGGCAGCGCCCGTGTCAACAAGAGCGAGTATTGCGACACCGTCGACGAACACTTGTATTACGTTTGCGGGAGAAGACGGAGGACTTGAAGAGTTCGAACCAAGCGCAGTTCTTGCCCCGGGAACTGCGACTGTTAGTTTCCCTCAACAGCGCCGGTAGAACGTCGGGGAAGCGGTGATGGTGAACGGCGACGAGGGGAAGATGATCGGCGAGAGGTATACGTTTGATTGTCCCGAGGAACGAACTCGGAACCGGGTTGAGTTCTCGGCGAGGGCTGGTCGGCGTCGTACGTGTAGTTCCAGGGGTCAGGGCAAGAAGGTGGAAGGCGTTGGCGGCAAAGACGGGCTACATGGCCCGGCAGCCCACAAGAGTAGCAAATTGGCCGGTTGTCTGCGGTGCGCCAGGGGTTCGTAGGGCGTTGGCGTACCCTTGGAATACGGACATGGAACGCCGACCCAGGCGATGGTGAAGGATGGTTGGAAGGGGCGGCCTGGTAGGAAACAGGTGCGGTTGGCATTAGCGGCCTGGCCGCAACTTGGGCGTACGTTAGTGGTGCCGTTACTTGCGGTGGCACGGGGCTGGTCGGAAGCACTGGGCTGGGCGAGAGCACGGAACTGGGCGAAAGGACATCATCGATATGGTCTTGCACGGCACGCCGTATGGTAGGGGCCAAAGACGGAGCCATGTCAGGAACAAGGCGACCAGTGTCTTGTAATTGAGGGACCAGGGATAGCTGGCGGGCGACCTCTTCGCGAACGAAGGCTTTTATCTGTTGAATCAAAGGGCTGTCCTCAGATGAAGTAGAACCACCCAGTGCTAGTGTAGAAATGGTGTCGTCTCTAAAACCGGACCGCCGGGTAGAAGCGCGCTGCTTTCGAAGCTCGTCGTAGCTCTGGCAAAGTTTAATCACTTCACTGACGGAGGCAGGATTTTTCAGCCAGAGCATCTGACACGCGTCCTCGGAGATACCTTTCAAGATGTGTCCGATCTTAGCCGCTTCGGACATTACTGGGTCGACACGTTTGCACAGGTCAACGATGTCCTCTATATAACTTGTGAATGACTCTT
The DNA here is from genome assembly GCF_055883805.1 of Amblyomma maculatum. Lineage (NCBI taxonomy): Eukaryota > Metazoa > Arthropoda > Arachnida > Ixodida > Ixodidae > Amblyomma > Amblyomma maculatum. The sequence continues at coordinate 122,718,561 of NC_139349.1, forward strand.
CGGCATGCTGTGTGCGCTCACGCAAGCGTTGTTCTGCTCGGAGTTTGCGAACTGCAGGACGGCCAAACACTTCCGAAAAATTCTTCTTAAATGCAGACCAAGATGGCAGGTCTGCCTCATGGTTGCGAAACCAGAGGTTCGCCACGTCGGTCAGGTAAAAGATTACGTTACCTAGCTTAATAGTGTCGTCCCATCTGTTATAACTGCTGACACGTTCATACGCCGACAACCAGTCGTCGACGTCTTGGTCAGCCTTGCCACTGAAGAGGCATGGATCACGCTGCCGTAGAACGCCAGAACACAGTACCGTGGTTGGTAGGGGCGCCGATGTCGAGGTGGTCTCGTCTGGCATGGTGGAAGCAGTGGTCAACGTGCGGCTTCTAAGTTCCAGGGTGGATGGGAACGTACCCAGCACCTCCACCAGTTGTAGGGGTGTGTTTATTCGGTGAACCCAGGGGATTCCAGCCGCTCAGGGGAGACTCGCAGCGAAGCGTCAGGCGTGGCGAAAGAGCAAGGCAGCGAACAACTTCTTCGTCCTTGAGAGCGGCAGCACGCGACGCATGTCAGTGGTTATATCGATGAAGATTACCACACTACAATATATATATATATATATATATATATATATATATATATATATATATATCCAAGTAAATATTAAAAAAAAAAGAGACATAAAACATAATCCCCAATGCTTTCCTTGGCCTCGCCGACTGTTGGCTTCTTTCCTTCCTGTATTATAACGAGCACCCTCATTTCCCTTTCCTTTATCTGCTTATATATATATATATATATATATATATATATATATATATATATATATGGCGTCCAAGCTAACTTTAGCCAAGGCTTCAAAAACATGAGGTAGGCCAGAGAGACCACTTGCATAGCTGCCAGCCATCTGGCGCACCACAGGAAATATTTTCATTTTGAAATTACGGTTAAATTATTAGTAAATATTTTTTTTCTAATTTACTAACTATTCACTTTAGACAATAAATGTGATTTTCAAAGCTGGAGAACATGTTATGAAACCTCCATTAAATTTATTTGCGATAGAGAAAGCCTCGCATGTAAGTTTCTTCCAAGCTTTAAACAAAGCCCACAAAATAGAAAAAGGAAAAACCATGTGAGCAGCGCATTTGCGCATCCTGGTTGTGCTGCTTTAAACCGGGGTTTCAGTAAAAAAAATTGATTGCGGCCGTAGTTCCACGGCCCCGTTGCAGCGGCAGGCCGATATGTCTGTGATGGTTTTTTGATCCGCTTTGGGCAGTCGCCGCACGGGATTGTGCAAGTTGCAACGAGCTCGACCATGGTCGTATACATAGTTCGATTACATTCCTCGCTTTGCATGCAGAAAGGCTGCACTTGGTTGAAGGAGCTTCGCTTATGTTAACTGCTCGCTCACAATCCTGCGCAGGAATTCTTCATAAGTAAAGCAGAAATCTGGGAGATTTGATGAACGTTCATGATGTAAAAAATAGCGCGAAGGACACCGTGTGCTTCACGCTATTTTTTACATCATGATCGTCAGCAGGAATTCCTGGCAGAACGTTATTGAATTTCATTTAAACATAACCCAAGTATTCATGAAATTTAATGTTCCTCGAATTTTACTACTTTTCGCCACTTCATAAGACGCTGCCAGCCGCTCTGGTCATTGCTATTTTTTTTTTTTTGAATGATAGAAAAACCGTTGCCATAGTAGTTTGCGTAGAGTAGGCGGCACCGCGTGTTGGAAATAAACACGGGTTGCGGAAAAAAATTCTATCGTAATTTTTGGTTCAAGTTGCTGATGATGAATATTTGTGTTATAGACAGTGAGAAGTCTATAGAATTATTGTATTCAATTGATTTATTGCTTAAATAAAACACTAACAAAATAGGAAAAAGGGGGGGACGGGTTAAAGGTGTTAAATTGCCCAGAATGAAAATCTAACATTTGCTTATGCTGAGTATCGTGTAAAAATAAAATAAAAAGTGAAAACCCACCCATGCCTGTCAAACAGTATCGCGTCATACTCCTAACGGCGGAGCATAAGTGTCCCTTGATATTTTCGTACAGCTCGAAGAAACCTCCCAGATTAGATGAAAAGGTAGAGCGACTGATGGCCCACACTCCTAAGGAGTTATTCTTGTTGATATTTGTTCCGCCTCTGCCGATGAGAATACTACATGCAGTAGCTCGCAGGCTTTAAATATCACACAAACACTACAAACAGATCCCGCGAGAGAGTCTTATGCCGCCTTTGATAGCGGAGCCTTTTGTCCTGTTCACTGAATAAGGCATCAGGTGTTATTGCCGCGTGTTCTATGTCATACCACACAAGCTAAAAATCCTCCTCTTACGCCCGAGCTCCTGCGTCATTTGATGTCCTGATGTCATTTGCACTCTCTCCCCTTTGCACGCCCCCCCCCCCCCCAAAAAAAAGGCAAAAGCTCGCGAGATAATTATAACTTCGAAATAATATCGTATTCAGCTAGTGGTAATTGGCCTGGCTCCACATCCCATAATTTCCTCGCAAAGGCACGCCCAATATAGGACGCGTCTGAGCAGGGAAATGGACGAAGGCACAGCTGCTGCAGCCCCCTCCTCCAAATCTATAAGAGAAATTAGAACTACAGAAACTGTTCTGCTGTCGACAGCAGAACAGTTTCTGTAGTTCTAATTTCTCTTCTTTCGTGATCACAAAAGACTTTGTGTGTTGTTTTTGATATTTAGCCTGTTGGTGACAAGAAAAATTTTTGCAGTTGAATAAAACGTTTCTGCAGATACAATAGACAAGAACTATAGAACTGCAGACTGCAGAAAAAAACTCCAGAAAAAACGTACCGCTGGCAAGTACTGCGGAACTACATACATTTCTGATGTTTACGATAGAACTACAGAATATGTTGTCGTGTGTATGATACAGATCTGTAGTTTTATTCGACAAAGCCTTTGGCACACATTTAACGCAAGGATCGCGGCAAATACAGTTGCTCTGATTGTTACTTGGGTCGCTCTGGAGATTACCACTAATGATTGTTCAAGCTCATTGCAATTTTAATGCAGCGCTAATGAAGTCCTATGTTAGAAAATGCGAGCAATGTGATTTTTTGGCGGGCTACGCACGAGCTTTCTCTCCGACCCATTTTCACGGAGTACACGTGTCAAGAGCGCGTGTGTTTAGGGCAACGTAAAATATTTTGCGAATAAGTAGTGCTACCATGCTTCAATTCTCCCGTGTATACGTCACTCACTAGCTATACTGTTTCCATGATTTCATTGAATTAGGCGCTTATGTGAGCGTAAACCTGTCGAAGCTCTTTGTGCGAAAGAAAAAAAAAAAGAGTCTGCGACCTCTGAAAATTTTGACAGCGCTTTCGAATACCTCCCTTGCACAGACGAGACGAACGGAACAAAATGCTCGACCAAAGAATGAAAAAAGAACACAGGGAAACATGATTTACTTTCAGCACTTTAAGGAAACGTAAAAAAAAAAAAAACTTTTATTTGTGCTGTGTAATCTTCCCGCTGTCTGATTTCTCTCACATTTTGCCTAGAACAGTAGGAAATGGTCCCGGTTTCGAACCGTTATTTAAAATAAAAACTTGAAATCTTAAGTCCCAAAAAAACACGTCAGTGAAAAAAGTAAGAAGAAAGTTAAAATTTTCTGTTGTGAAGAAATTCTTGAAAGCGCTTTTCGCCCTGGTTGCAAGTCGAACTTGAGTGTGTTTACATTAAAAATAACATATATCTGCAACTCATAGAACCACATTACGTAGCTTCATCAATGTTTATTTTTTGCTAGCAACCAGAAAGTAAACACGATGGCAGTACTCCTCGTAATAATAAATTAGCTTCGAACAGCTATAGTACGTTCTGTGGATACTATCTGTAAAAACAAATAGTTTAATCTGACATTTATGGCGTGCCTATATGCTTTATTCTCGAAGCACATCCTTGTTCCAGCGTACAGTATATATCGTCTTCGTCAGCGGTAGCATAGAGAGTTTCAGTCCAGTTTAATTTACTATGAATAATTTCCTCACGAATGGTAGTTTTTACTAATAGGTTAGCAACAGGAGAGCTACGTAAGCGCTACGCTACGTTTTTGCGTTGGATGTAAGCATCTTGACCTCCGCAATTTTCTTATTTCATTTCCGCCAGGAAACTGTTCTTTATAGACGAGCCCATGGACGGCGTACAGTCTTACTGCAATTAAGCTGTCGCGAAGCCCATATGCAAGCTGTCGTTAAGGCGCATTACGTTCGATCCAGTTAGCTAGGCTGGTATGCTCCGCATCAAATGTTCGATGGATGAGAGGACTAATGCCTGTTACTCGATGGGAGCACCGCTTAGGGAGCCTTCGGGGATTACCCACAGAAGAAGGCTGAGCCCTCGTTATGTCCCTCATTACGCGCAAAGTGGCACAGTTAATTCGGCGCCTGTAACTGTTCTACCAATTGGTAGCGTTCACTGATGCATGCTTTATATACCCCGCTGAATCCCCGAGGCATAAGGAAGCCCTTAGTGCCTTTCGATTTGCAGTTACTGCTCATTGCAGTGGAACATGGATAATACCAGAAGAGTTTGATAGCGCTATCTTTAACAAGCACTGAGTGCAGCCAGCGTTCTTAATAATCTAAACTGTTGCATTCCAACTGAATAATCAAAATATAATCTAGTTTGGGGGCTGACGCCTTTGCAAAGTGTAGCTGCGGGTACCTGAGGGAATAACCGTGAATGAGCGCGACCATGTTTTCGGAATTGTACGCAGTTGGCAGCCGACTAGATTCTATGAATACCGCCTATGTGCCTGCATCTGGAAAAACTGTTATGATTGGGCTAACGCGTACATTTCGATCTCGTTTAGGCAGTGCCGGATGTGAGATCTCCGGTCGGATTGACAAAACAATATTTTTCCTCCCGTCCCTTAGGTTTAGTAGACGAAAGCATTTGAAGATGCAAAAATTATGTGCTACACACACCGAGATCAAAGGTCGCTCATATGCATGGCTTCCAGCAACGATTCTAAGGCGTCTATTTCTTTTAAAACTCATCTTTAAATCAGGCGTGAATGACTACATGTCGCATGTAACGAAGGAAACACTGAAATCAAGCGCCACCTATATTCTCAGAACGTCTTGAATATACCTAGCGATTTTGGTGCTTTAAAGCTTTATTTTTTTAGAGCTGGCTCTGGCTGCTTGCTTCTTCCGCGCTGATGACATTTTTAGGCTGTTTGCACCTTAATTTTCCACAGATTATCAGTGGCTGCGCTAACCCTACGTTGGGGAAAAACATACCACCGCCTCCGTTTTAGGGAAAAACACGCAGCTAACAAGCTCGCGGTGTCGGTTCACAATTTATGAATCGCACACGCTTAAAATGAAGTTTTTTTTGTACGGCTGCAACTAATATATCAATCCGGTTTCTGTTGCTATACAATCGTCACACCTGATTACCCGTTTGTGTCGTATCGTGATGTTCGCCGTTCATTAGCGTAGTTATTGTGGGAGGTGTTTTTAAAAATTTTGTAACCTGGATAGAGTATGTGTTTGCGCACACTATATGCACCCTAGAAATGTCGATGAGCTGATACTCAATCGCAATTCAACTATTCTTCCACCTACATAGAGCTTCTCTTCATAAATCACATGCCGAGGATGCATGCACTAATCGTTTTAGTTCGCAAAATGCCAGCATTTACACACTGTGACCTTATAAGAGCACGACATTTCACTCTTCTTGCAGCTCGAAAAAAATACATAGAGCAAACAAAACACTGCTGTTTATTCGAGTTCTATTTTGCCTCCATTCAGCGCTGCTAAGGCACTTAATTGTTAAGAACAGTAAAATCTACCTAGAGCAGCTACTAAGAAGTAAAAGGGTAACTGTTCATTCTAAATAGCAATGTTTCTATTTTCCGTTTAGACTAGGAAACGCGAGCAGCATTCATAGAAACGTAAGTACATTATAACTTGGGCATACTAAAACGTTATTTAGCCTAACGTGAAACAACAAGGGAGCTTTAATATTACCAATTGCGAAACTTTCCATATGACTCATGTATAAAGAAAACGGCGGTTTTGATTGGTCAAACTTCTGATGTATACGGATAGTGGCGGCGGGCGCGGTCATTAAAATAAACTTTGTATTCGCTGTAAATTGTGACATTGTCGATAAATGCCCAACCATCTCATCAATAAAATCATCTGTACGGGTGCATTAGAAAAACTTCTTATGCGTAAGAGTTGCAGAGGCAACTAACAGAGAAAAGAAGAAAAAAAAACGGAATATTTTGCTGAACGCTAAGATTCATTCATTCATTCATAAATCTTTATTCATGAGGATGACCTGAGGCCTAGAGGGGAAGGGGGCGGGGGGGGGGGGGGGGTTAGGTGAAGTTGAGGGCGCCAAACAGCGACATGAGGTCTAGCAGGGCACTAAACTTGTGCTGGGCGTTGGTATTCGGGGCTGTCCAGTCTTCGTAAGTCTGAAGGTGGTGAGCAGATGTGTAGCGGGCGCGGAGGCTAGCCGTGACCAGGTCCAGATCGCGTGTGTAAGGCCGCAGTGAAAAGCGACTCGCGCGTGGAGTACAGCTGGCGGTCGAACCCCCCCCCCCTCCCCCCCCCCCCCCCCCCCGCGCGCCGAGGCCAAAGAGCCAGCGCTGTTTTTTTTTTTTTTTCTCCTTTTCTTCCCTCTCTACTTGGGCGCTCGCTGGAGGCTTGGTTTTTTCGCCCCTTCGCCCCGAGGCGTCTCGAGGAAGCGACGGCAGACGCACCTTATCAGCCGGGAACAACAGCGGCACGCTTCTACGAAACACTTTAGGGCCGACTCGACCCGCGATCTCCCGCTGTGGCGCAAAACATCGGTGCAGGAAGACGCCGCTTAAAGCCTTTTGCACTGCCACAACCGCTCACTAAATGTCCTGTTGAAGGCGACAAGCAGCAACTCAGCCCAGCGGCCTCCCGCTGTGTCGCCAGACATCGGTGCAGAGAGAGCCCGCTGACGCAGCCATTGCCTCAAGCGTTCACTAAATGTCCTGCAGAAGTCGACAATATTCGCGGCCCTATTTTCTATTAATTAAGTTACAGATGTCTGTGTGACTCTTGTTGCTGTAATTTAGTTTGCCAATGTATACTATTTTTCTTGTGTAAATATAATTCTCCTCTTGATCATCGTCTACTGCTTCTTCACTGCCGAATGACCACGTTTGGAGAGGCTTCAGCCCCTTCGAAGATTGGCAACAAACGAGCTATTCATTACTACGTGCTAACAAAGGTAAAGACGGAAAAAGAAGACAACTTTTATTGGCTGATACTAGATGGCACCACACTCCATAAGCACCCGAGAAATATAATCACATTTCGAAGCGGAGTTTCCCAACTCGTATGATCAAAACGCTTTGGCGAAAACAAAATCACTTACCTAGTTGGATAAACTCTCGTCGTTCTGTTTCTTTCCTGTTCCACGGCCGAGTGGGAAAAAATATTATTTTTTGTGGTGTTTTGTTTGCCTTCTTGTCGTCTTTGCTGAATTGAAATGGCAACAATTTAGCGCTTCTCTACCCCAAAACGAAATACTGAGGTTATTTTGGCCGGCCGAAAACATACTGGAGAATACACGAGGAATGTTATATTTGTTTGCAGCAGACGCGACATGGTTGCTGATTGTCGTCTTTATGGCTCCGCCTCAGGAACAATGAGAAGAAGAAGACAAAGCCTATTGCTGTGTGCAACGCTCCGAGGACCACTTCATCTGAGCAAGGACCATGCCATCGAAATTCGGGCGCCTAAACACGTCCACTAATTCAATGAACCGTAAGCAAAGAAATTTTCTGCAGTCTTAGTCTACCCTAATTACACTTCGAAACGCACCTGTCTCTCGTGAGCGCTCTGCGGGTTGCAATGGAATATCCCCCTTCCCGGCCTAATCAGGAGGCCTAAAATACAGTAATTCCGTGTAGTTTTTTTTTCTGTGTGAACTGTCAATTCGGGGCATTAGTTTTCCGAACCGACGCGTGGGCTATGAGGGAAGCTCCGGAGGTTTGGCGGAACCATTTACAACACCTGGGGAACATTAACGCGCGCTTACAACGCATCGGTGACAGATGTTTTTGTGTTCTGTGTTTCTCTCCTGTTTGTATTGAAATCTATTCTAAGGCCACTATCGACACGCTATACCTACGGAGTAGCAAACTACCACTGCACCGGTGAGCTGTCTGTTGGCTTCAGTATTTTATGGCCATAGCCAATATCCGGTGCTCCCTTCACAGTTTCCATCGTACATGGATCCTCGTGCTTTCATGAATAGCAAACAATTTCACAAAACGGCTTTCTAGCACGATTTAGCTGATCGCGATTAGAAGTGAAATTGATCATTAAAAAAACATCCAACTTGTTATGCATATAAATACTTTCATCTCGCGGAACAGAAATGCACACAACGAGAATGCGAGATACGGCGATTATTCTTTATTTTTCGAGCCCCCATTGAAAGGTCAATGGCTGCTTTTTCCATGCGGTGGAAAATTTACCTGCAACAAAAGTTATTTAACTTTTCAATACTGAAAGAAGCAGTATCCAAGTACCGCCCTGCATATTTCTCTGAGCTAACAGGAGGATCTACTCTGTAAGCGGGTATTTCCTGTTTCTTTAAGTCCACAAAAGGTTCCAAAGAGGGTAAAGTGGAGGCAGTTGCAACATCGTGAAGCAGTTTTTTTTTTTTTTTGTATTGCGACGGTCCTACGTCGACATTTTAGACGCGTTCAAAGTTAAGCCACGTAGAGCGTATAGAGGGAGACACTTTCCCGCTGTCTTCTACTTTTTCTTTTTACCTCCCGCTCCCTTCACCCCTCCCTCCTCTCCTGTCTGTCTGTCCCTCTCTCATCAGTGACTATCATGATCTATCACTGACTATAGCTATCGGTCATTATATACTAGAACCCCGCCGATATCCTGTGCATTCTCGTGGAATCTCGCTGACACACCTCGCGCAGAGATTTTGTGCACACGTCCTGCGGACGCCACTCCTAAGCTGCTACACTTTCGCCTTAAAAACCACTTCTCTACATCTACATATAATATTGCAGCGGGGACGCTGAATCGGGAAACTGGGCAGACACCTTTTCGCCACCACCGCTGTATTACCACCACTCATATTTATTTCTTTTAAGGGATTGACCTGTTTTCTCATTTCAGAGTTTCAGCTAATTATGAGAATGTATGACAAATTAACTCATTATTCGATGAACTGAAGTGTACGTAATGCAGACGTGGACAACTTTTGTTTTCTTTTTCTGTTATGTTGTAACGAGATGTGTGCTGCAATTCCCGTGTCATGTGTGCAAAACAGCACTGTCCACAAGTGGAGCAACGGAATGGCTGACGGCCATGAGCGCTGTGGAAGCACCACAACCCTATCACCAGTTGGGGCCGGACGCCGAACCGCGGCGTTTGCGAAATCTACCTAGACAGGAACCAGAAGAGACGGCCAGCGAAGAGAAAGCGGAGGTGGAGTTAGACGGAAAGGTAAGCGTCCTTCTTGTCAGTATCCCTGCGGCCGGTGCTTTCACTCGGTTGTCTGAGGCGACGATCGTGAGGTCGTTCGTGAAGTTAGTCACCAGGAGCTCAGATCGGCCGTTACGGAGATGGATGAGACTCCGCGCCGAGGTGATGCCGTGGGTGAGCAAAAGGGACTGGTTGCCCTCAGCGACCGCCGTTCCGTCGCGCAGTTCATCGCAGTTAACGGTCACAAAAACACTGGTACGTGGCGGAATAGAAACGCTCTCGGCGGAAATGCGAAGAGGGGCGTGGCTTTGGCGGTCTGCGGTGTAAGTATCATCCGCTCTCTCGGTCGAAAAGGTCACGGTACGTTTCCGGAGATCGATAATGGCCCCATACTCCCGAAGAAAATCGACACCAAGGATACAGTCGCGGGAGCAGTCAGGTATTACAAGGCAGCTTACAACAAACGTGGAGTTGCGAATTTGGACTCTCGCCGTGCACTGACCGCTCGGAGTTACCACATGCCCGCCAGCGGCTCGAATCTGCGTGCCGGACCATGGCGTCATCACTTTTTTTAGAAGCGCCGCTAGCTTCCCGCTTAAAATCGAAAAATCAGCACCAGTGTCTACCAATGCGCTAACCTTATAGCCGTCGAGGACAACGGGTATATCCAGCGAGAGTCTATCTTCACGTGTACGAACTGTCGTCGGGGCCGTCAAGTCGCGGTCGCTCACAGGTGGCGTTGTCGGGGGGTCTTCGTCGCGTCGATTTGAAGCGGCCTCGCCCCCTGAGGTCGCTGTCTTTAGTTTTCCCGGCTCGGACTAGACGGCCGTCGCTGCGCCATCCAGGAGGAGCTGGGCTGCGATGATAGTCGGTGTGGAGACGGAGATCGTGACTGTCGTCTAGAAGTTGGCGCCATGCGCTGCTGGGCTACGTAGTCCTCGATATCCCGGGGTCGTTGGCCTAAAGGAGGGCTACGCATGTCGATGGGGAAACCCTTCAGTCCCAGTTGTCGATATGGGCACTGTCGATACAGGTGGCCAGGTTCTCCGCAGTGGAAGCACAGGCGCTGCCGATTTGGGGCACGCCACAGGTCTGCCTTTCTGTGGGGTGGTCGGCGGTTGCCGATGTACGGCTCGGGGTGGGCTGAATACAGCGAGCCTTGGTCAGGTGGCGGTAATTGTGTGGAATCAGTTGGGGGACGTCGCAAGATGTCCGCATAGGTTGGCCGACAGGACTCGGTGGAAAAAGATGGCGGGTTAGCCGATGGTACCGAAGGCCGAAACGCTTGTTGGAGCTCTTCTCGGACAATACTAGCGATAGAGCCGACCGTCGGCTGGGGTGCACCGAAGAGCGTCTGGAGCTCTTCACGCAAAATGGAGCGGATGATGTCGCGAAGAAGGTCCGGACTAGCCCCGAAGGCCGAATGCGGCTCCGTGAGCGAAGCGGCCAGTACCGGCCTGTCGTAGGTCGTAGACCGCTGCTGGAGCATCCTTTCCATGGTGACTGCCTCCGAAAGAAACTCGGCAACAGTGCTCGGCGGATTGCGCACGAGCCCAGCGAACAGTTGTTCCTTAACGCCGTGCATGAGATGGCGTACCTTTTTCTCTTCGGGCATGGCCGGGTCAGATCGTCGGAACAGCCTAGTCATGTCCTCCACGTACATGGTTATGGTCTCGTTCGGCATCTGTATGCGAGAGCGTAAAGCCCTTTCCGCTCGTTCTCGGCGATCCGGGCTGGTGTAGGTGTCCAGGATGCAGCGGCAGAACTCGCGCCACGATGTTAGGGCGCCTTCACGATTCTCGTACCAAATACGAGCGCCATCTTCCAGGCTAAAGAAGACGTTCCTGAGCTTTGCAGCATCGTCCCACTGATTAAATGCGGCGACGCGTTCAAACTGGGTGAGCCAGTCTTCGACGTCTTCCGTCTGACAGCCGTGGAACGCCTTAGGCAATCGTGGGTTCTGGAAAGTGTAATACGTTGGAGCTTGCATGACAGGTCGAGGGGCGGCTGCGGTGGCGAATTCCAACGGCCCGTGCTCAGGTGGTAGGCCTAGGTTCCTCCGGCTAGCGCGGTGAACAGGCGTGTCAATTGGCACAGGACCTGAATCCTGGGTATGCGGAGGAGTGCGGGACATATACTGGGATCGGGACCCAGCACCTCCACCAAAATATGTCACGGACAACAGGGCTAGACGTGGAATACGACGGGACGAAGCTGTACCAGCAGGCAAAGTTCGGCGCACAGCACGCGAGTCAACTTCAGTGTCCTCTTCTTCCAGGCGCAGCAAGAACATGGGGACACCAGGTGGCATTAGTAAGTTTATCTATAGATTTATTTATTTATTTTTAACGGGTTTTAGTGTAGGGCGAGCACGTTTGCTATGGCTAGGTCAAGGTAGGCGCTTGCAAGGTAGGCGCTGGCTCGAACAGCTGGTGCTCGCATCTCGTGCCGGCGCGCTGGCGACAGGTCATCTTCGTTACAATTACCCCAGGAGAAGGAGGAGCCATTCTGGCGACTTAAGGGGACAACAATACGTCTGGGTCGTAGTAGGTATATAGCCAAGAAACATGGACGGTCTCACGCCCACGTTTTCGAAAGTCTGGCGTAAGCGTGGCGGGCTCAACAATGTAATTGATGGGTGAGGTGGCTCAAGGGCGTGATAGAAGCCTTGATATTAAGGCAGTAGCTTGGAGGAGAAGCCAAATGATGTAGAAGGCACACATAACCAAACACGAGCTTGCGGAAGAAAGCTGTCGGCGGCGTGAGCGGAGTCAAAACAATTTTTTTGTCGGCCCTGGTCGGAAGACGTGAGCGAACGGTGGTGGCTTCAGAAGAATCGGGTCGATAAGGAAGTATGGTGTCGAGTGCTGAAGATGGCTCACGTCCATTTAGTATGAAAAATGGCGAGAATCCCGTAGCGGTCTGCGTACCGGTGTTGTATGCATACGTGAGGAAAGGTAGCAATGTGTTTCAATTGTAATGGTCGGCAGCCACGTACATTGGAAACATGTCGCCTAGGGTTCGGTTGAATCTTTCAGTCAGGCCATTAGTCTGCGGGTGGTAGGCCGTAGTAGTTCTATAGGTGATGTTTCATTGCTGCAGGAGGGATGAAACCACTTCAGATAAATATACACGACCACTAGAAAACAACAGTGTCGTCTAAATGGCGCAAGCAGGTCTTCCATTTGAGACCGCCCAATATGGTGTCCATCATGCGCTCGAACTTGGCAGGTGCATTACCAGTCCGAACGGCATGACGGTAAATTTGTACAATCCGTCTGGCGTCACGAAAGCTGTCTTGGCACGGTCTGCATCGGCCAGCGGGACATGCCAGTATCCAGAGCAGAGGTCCAAATATGAGAAAAATTCTGCGCCTTGCAAACAGCCAAGGGCATCATCAATACGCCGATATCAAGCGCCGATAGTCAATACAAAAGTGGTTGGAGCTGCCTTTCTTGGTGACAAGAACGACAGGAGAGGCCCAAAGACTGTGTTAAGGTTGAATGACGTCACGCTTGAGCATGTCGGCCACTTGTTCGTGGATAATTTGACGTTCGGTCGCGGAAACACGCTGACTTCGGCGCAGGGGCGAATGGGTACCGGTGTCAATCCGGTGCTTAACAAACGATGTGCGACGTAAACTATGATGTGATAAATCAAAGGAGGCACAGAACTGGCCAAGCAGGGCAAGAAGCTGGGGCTGTTGATTCCGCTTGAGTTCATTGTCAGAGCTGGCGAAGATGTCTACTGGAGATTAATCAGCTGAAGTAGCAGTAGCGATGGCCCTGGCAAGACATATAATCGAAAATTGATTTGCTGATGGACTTCATGACGTAATAAATTTGAGAGTCAGATCGGAATCAACCTTCTGAAGTCAGGCTCTCTACACCTAGGCTCACAGCACGCTCGTATGGCTTTGTTGGAGAGGAGCTATGTATTTTTGCACGTTGTTCACTTCTGACCGGCAGCCGAATAATGTAGTAGCTCTATGGTGATACGAGTGCACCAGTTACCGGAAATATAATTTAAGGCATAGGCAATTAATTGAGTAGAGGGTGCATGTAGGCAAACGATGAAACTAAGTGAGAGTAGTATACCAAAAAGCCAATACTATCAAGAAATACCTTTGAACGCGTAGCTGACGTGTTCCCGCGACGTTTTTTTTTTCTTTTCGTGCATTGTTACTCTGCCACTCCAAACTCTGCGTCATCTCAACCACCAGGCACGAAGTACTGCATAAGCGCAGACCAATTTTTTGTGCAGCAAGGCATGTTTTACTTCAATGAGCAAAATGATGAAGAAATATGGGTAGTTTGTGGTCTACCTCAAGAAAAGGATGCTCCAAGGGAAGCCTTGCTGCTTCCTAAACATGCTTCCTAATTATTCCAATTAGAACTTCATGCCTTCGCTTTCATCGTCGTTTTTGTACGAGGCTGTAATGTACCATTACTGTTGTTATTAACCAAGCCGCGTGCATGTAAATTACATGAAATTAATTTTCCATTCTTGTAGTGTGAAGTATTAATGCAAGTGCAGTATTACGAATCGAAATATTCCACTTTGCCTAAATATTGTATCAAATAAATTTGAACAATACGAAACATAAGCAAAAACAAATATTTACTGAATTGAACTTTGCACTTAGCTCTCCTCGAGAAGGAATCTTTCACGACAACATCGCACAGGTATTTGATCACACCTTCGCCTTTTCGTACGCAGTTTGCTCCACCTTATACTAATTCCCCAGGACCACCATCATTCAAGGCGGAGCCTAACTGACACAAAAGCTTTTTGTTAAATCACAACCTTTGGCCTTCTGAAGGGCCCCAAACGCGACGAAACATTTTGCGGTAAACTTAATCTGCTAATTAGAAGTAAGGATCGAAAGCGCTAACGGCTCCCGCCTGCTGCTCCTATTGTAGCTGATCGTTGGCGTGCACACTCTCTCTCATCTGACATAGTCATTATTGCTTTAATTTGTCCCGTTATTGTCCAGTACACATTGAATGGGACACAGTCGTAAGCTACACAGTTATGTGAAAAACCAACCTACGTATACATACTTGCAAAGTCTATTTTAACTGGATCGGCAAGTGTTTCATATGGCGCTGAACGTGTACGCCTGGTGGCGCGCATCCTCCGCGCCGTCCGTTTCGTATTTGCACCTGTGGCGAGTGAAGCCGGCAGAGCTCGCTTCATTTTTTACTGCTTCTCTTCTTGTTATGCATCGCGCATCTGTTTCTACTACTTCTTCACGCACCTGGCAAACATCATTCGTACCGGTAGATGTCTTGAAAAATATACAACATTGCGTGACACAATGCCATGCAGCTTTCTTGTCCGTTGCTTGTCCTCTGCCCACCGCTGCCCATGTGGCTGGCCTCCTGGGACCTCCGCTTCAAAATGCCCTCGACACCTTCGCGTCGTCTAGATTCGCCTATGGTGTCCATAAGGTTCGCAGACATCCTGGAGGAGTCATACACTTTCGCTTTGTCTACTTATGTGCAGCCGTGTTAAATGTTTCATGAATTTTAAGGCAGCAGCCTTAACAGGCTCACGAGTGCAGATCCGCCATAATTGTTACCTTCTTCGCAAGATTCTGTGGGATACCAAGAGATTATGACGTCATCGAGTGGCGATGCGACCGGCCATGACCGGACGCGACTTCATGACCGGATGTGACATCATCATGATGTCAGTGTGATAATGGTTAATAACAATAACTAATGTCATTATGACGTCATATCCCGTCATGACCGATGGCATCACCAGATGATCCACGCATACACGAAGCTCATCCCACCGGGCGTCCGATTCAGGCGTCCCTGCTGCGCCTTTCTTTTGGCGTTTCCTCCAACGCTACACCACATAGCACACAGAAGCAGACGCAGTAGAGCGGGATACAGTGACGTTTCAAAGAAAGGCTTTCGCCTCATTGCTTTAGCGGTCTAAAGTGCCTTTAAAACATTTTTTCTTTCTTTTAAAACACCCGTACAGAGGTGCCTGCGTGGCCTAAGAGCCACAGGTCTAATTCATCGTCCAAGCATTTCGGAGGATTATATTTCCATCTCACTCTCTTTTTTTTTAAATGGCCGAGTTGGCAGTTCCTACCATCTCATGTGATGTTGAGCAGTCAAGAAACCCGTCGGTCAAATCAGTGCCCGGCCAAGTCACCTCACGACTACCGCTTGCCAGAACCGTGCTTGTGATTTTTATAAGGTCGGATTTTCAGCATAACATCTTTCAAACCTATCGCCTTATTAAGGCTTACGCCTTAATATGTTTTCGTTACGTAGGAGGAGGTAGCTGAAAGCCGACATGGCCGAGCACTGCGAACTCGGGCATCTCCTTTCATATAGAAGGGTAATATCAAAATCAGGCTGCAAAGACCCTTGCATTCACGTCAACCCGATGCCATGCAGGCGCGTTCGTACGGCTCGGTTAAAGCGCAGCTTTATATTTTGGCTGGTAGCTTACGCTATCGCGTCATACCGATCCAGGCGCATTTTATTTGGCGCTTCTTCGAACGCCGCACCACACAGCCTACTGAAGCAGATGGAATAAAACCAGAAATAAGAGAAGTTTCAGACAAAGGCTTCGCCTTATCACTCTTTAGTGGTGCAAAGTGCCCCACAAATGTTTACAATGCAGTAAGCTGCTGCTGTATTTCACTGCTCTCCTGGCTTCTTATTCAGGTTCCTGTAATTCATATAACAGTACTGTGCTTAGTAAGTAACTACTTCGGGTTGCTGTTGCTGCTCATTTAGGTAACATTGTGGTTCTGAATTTAAGAAAAAAACCCACATGGAGCACGTTTGAGATAAGCAATCATGTTCTCATTAGTACCTAGAGACGTTACTGGCGACTACAAGGAAAAAAAAACAGAGAAAAGCAGACATTTCATTCAGTACACTTAATTGTGTGCGTTTCTAACATTCTAACAATCTGGCGGAGTCTTGCAATCAGCGCTCATATCATGCCAGCTTCCACTTGATGGACACATAGACTCTGCCTTATACTTGGCTGGCCTTTGTCCCATGTAGCAAGATCGGTTGAACGCCTTCACGGAAACTAAGGATCACATTACATCGAGCATAGAAACTCATACAGCCCCGCCGTAGTGGTGCAGTTCGCACAGCACCTGAAATCGCAACGCATTCATATTTTTATCTTTCCGGGTATGTTCAAGTGAATCAGTAGAATTAGCCCGACATCTTCCTACATATACACTTCAGTAGGAACAATTCACTTCACTGAACGTTTTAGAAATCAAGGGTAAATTGTGTTCGCCCAGTGGCGAACTTCTTCAACTGCTATAACGAGAAAACTGCGCGGCCCGAAGAGCTAACTCGCTGCATGGTTCGAGAAGCGGTCCTATGACTACAGGTCTCAAACAACTAAGCGTATTCTTGTATTCATTCGACGGAGGTAGTGACCTTATAGGAATGGAGGCTGAGCAGCTATGATGTCGGTCAGAATTCTGTAACTTTCGTTTTGAGGGCCGCGATAAAAATTAACCTGTTGCAGCCAACGCGGCATCGTCCCCTTCTGCTCCCGTTAACGAAAGCAGCGACTAATGCGTTGAGGCCAAAGGAAGTGATCTAGAGCCGCGAATAAGGGCATAAATTGATGCCCCGCCGCCGTCGTATACCGTCGCCGCATCAAGGTGCACGAAGAAGGTTTCACAATCTCGAAAAACGTTATCTGTGCTACGCCATGCCAGGCATTGGTCGTTTGCCTCAACGCCTCAGTCTCATTTCGCCAGAGTTATGTCAAGGATCCAATTATCTGAAAGTTAAATAATGACTGGTTCCTTGTTTGCACGCAGTTCTGGCTGAACCTGGTTCCACCTCTGGTTATCGGGTTCTTGATCGCTACCTCCACTGCCGCGTTTGTGCTGTGGTCCGCTCTTCAACGTCGAGAAGCCATGTTACCGCACTCCGAAGAGCCAGCCAGAAATGGTGTCGAAGATATCGCCTTGCCAGCCCTTGTAGATGACACTGCTAGCGACGAATACCTACGGAACGATACCGGTGCCGGCGCAGCAGAGGAGGCAAGCTCGATTACCGTAGTCCCGGAAGCTTGGTAAAGCTTCACGATCTATAAAAGCAACTATCAAAGTGCACGCAGAATACCATGTCACTACGGGTCTTAACTTGAATAATTTGAAACAAGGTTATGCGCAAAGAATTATTGTGAATTTATTGAAATGTATAATTTTTCTCCAAAAATGTTGCCTTTTAATTCCTCTCAGTTTTGCCCCGCTTATATGTGAAGAACCTGTTCCTCTTTAAGAATTTTTTTTGTATGCACAACTGCTGAACTCTCTACTGATCTTTTTTTGCAGCATCCTTCTGTGAGCGTGAGTGTCAACAGCCAGGTTTAGTAATACTGCAAATATGTGTATGGGGGCAGCTTACGTGCAGTGGACTTATACAAACCATTGAGAGCCGTAGCCCTTTCATCACGAGCACATCAGGTCATGAGTTAGAAAACCCTCCCGTTCGATCTGCTTGCTTGCCAATTACACGCTCCCGATACAGCAGTGCTTAATACTTGTGTATATTCGGTGGTACGGCAGGCACTTTGTCGACCAGGGTGCCACACACTATTGTTTCTGGTGCATGAGAGAAAAACAAGTAGTGCGCCGCACGACCTTTCTAAGGGGCTTTAATACAGCCAGTTCTACGCAACCAATTTCATTTCGTGCGTTCTATTTCGAAAGGGCTTTAACCATTGAGAATTAGCTGACTGAAAGAAACTTCCTCGTCTTGTTCTTCAAGTGTCCTGTTCTATCCGCAAGTCATGTTCTTCGAGATTGTCATGATCATAATCAAATAAACTACGCCTACAGCAGGAAAAACACCACTCCCATATCCTTCCAAAAACCAGTGCATGGGTCACCTTATCACTGCAGCATATTTATTCTCATCCGACTGCCTGGTTTTTCTCCGCTCCTGCTGCTCTTACGTTATTTCAGAATACCGTCTCATACCTTTAACTAAAACCGGGTATCTTGCATTAGCTTTGTATTTTCTGCCTGTACCCATCGTTTGTTTTTGATTGAGAGTAAAATATCGTTACCTTCCATTTGTTGTCTGACCTACTCCGCGGCCGTTGCTGCCCCGTAACGTACACTTAACATCGTTCGTTCCACACCCCACTTAAGAGCTTCCAATTCAATTTGATTCGATTCTTTAGTCTACATAGTTCCCCTTCGTTGGTGAGCACCGGTAAGATACCGCTCGTATGTCATTATTCTTTAGGGACGTTCTTTAACAACTATTCATCACCTGTGAGTTCCTGCGAATTGCATTTAGTTCCACTCTTCTCGTATTTGCCATTCGCTAGGAGTAAGCGGTCGCTATTCGCTAATGTAGATATGTTTCTTTATCATATCCAGTGCATAGGTGGCGATAATAAGTTCCTAATTCCTTTTGACACCTGTAGGTGGCTTAGATTCTTAAACATAAATTTTCTAGACCTAGGTTTCACCTCGGCCTGTTTTGATCCTAGACCAGGCTAATTCGAGCACTCCGCCGCACTCGAGGAAACCGCAGATGGCAAATATATTCACTATTACCTCATGTCCATCACTTTCCCACTCAGGTTCTTCGAATAGCTCCAGTAAAGATATTTTATGAACAATGCCAGAGATTATGTCTCTAGAGCGCGCACGCGCTCGGAAATTCCTAGAGCAAGATCACACAAAGCGATTTTATAAGAAACGCGTTTGAAGCAGCCAACGTTGCCTGAGATCCATCTTGGCTGTTGAATTATCAGTCTCTCTGAATTACTAATTTTTCTCTGCAAAAACTACAGAATGCTTCAACTCTCTTACGTGAGCATCTTAAGGACTGTTATAGAAAAAAATGTATAACAAAGTTAGAAATAAAAAAAAATGTTTCGAACAACAGATTAGAAACTAGCCGATCTTGAAGTTAACGATGTTTTGCAGAACTAGTTTTGATTGAATTGGTACAAAAGGCGGCCTCAAACCGAAGCTACCAAGAGGACGTCATGACATTGTGTGCACAATCTTTTATTGCAGTTACTGCATTGTGGGCATACATATAAAAGTGCTTAAGAGCTTTAATTAAAGGCACCGAAAAGTGTCTAGAGGCAAAACAGTTATGATAGTAATCTATAATGAAATTTATCTCATCTATAAATTAATCTGTATAGTGAAGAACCCAGTAGTGAAGAATGGCAGGGAAGCAAGCGAGCACGACGTCGTCTTAACAGTAGGCATTTAGAAATCTGGGCAAGAAAAGTTGGGGGTGGGAGGCAGGCAAAAATTATTTCTAACACTAGCAACTATTCGCTGAGCGATTGCGTTGCTTTGTAACTCAGCGGACAAAGGGCTAAGTATTGTTGTGCTCCTAAACGTATTTCAACCATTTATCTTTGCGCGCTTTTTCTCCGCTGTCTTAGTACGCGTGGAAGCAGCGCATTGCACATGTCAAAATTATCGCGGCGCGTCACACGTGGTCAAAGGAGCAGTCCGACTTAATAATAAAGGCCTAGTCCCATGGCGGTGCATTCCGGCGAGGAACTCTGCTGGGGCTTCTTACCTCTTTTACAAAACAAGGTATCAAAATATTTATTGTCCTTTCTTTGTTGCACAACCATTTATTTTGTAGAAATATAATTTTCCAGTTTGCTTGTTTTACCCTGCAGCCTGCTGCTATGCTGCTGTTGCGCAAACCGCCTTTTGGGTCCAGTCTTCACCACCTGTTAAGCTATTTGCAAGCCTGTTTTACAACTACGATTAAAATTCCGGCGTCCGGGAGAGCTGCAGAACGATATCTTCTTGCAGGGCATGTAGCCGCGACTGCAGCCACGTTATAAGTATTTCTTCCCAAAGTAGTTTTTTTTCCCTTTAAGTATTCAAGACAGCAAATCAACCTAACCTGGGGTTACAGTTCAGATTGCGCGAGTCGGCATTCATGTCGCTATATCATTATCTGAGTTGTCAATTATGAAACCCGGGGTTGTTCGTCATGACGCTTCGTTGTCAAACCAGGCTACTTATTACTATATTTCCTTGCGTTGCTGTCTGCATCGGTGTTTGAGCAGACGTTTTTGAAAGCCTCAAAACAAAAAGCGACAAGAACATTGTAATTTGAAATTTAAAGTTATTTTGCAACAAAAAGGTTGTTGTTAGGAGGCGAATAAAAAAACCTTTAAAAATCAGCCTGTGTAGCCTTGACTCCATAGCACACAGAGGAGCACTACGTACAAAGTGCGATGAAGGCCATACACATATTGACACATACGTTGGCTAAGCCACATCACTCTCGAGAGCAAATTAAAAAAGGAACGACATGAACAACATTATGATTGAAACAGCGCGCAATTTATTTACCAAAATTCTGTATATGTCAATATTTTTCTCCATGAATATCTGCTTTCAAGCTGTCGACAAAGAATATCTCAGCATCACTATATTTCAGGAATTTCCCTAGCATTATGCGTTCAACTAGGTAAAACAGGCGTATGCAAACGTTGCTTGTCGGCGCACTGACACTATCGGCCACGTGTAGTAGGGATTAAGATGAATAGCTCAGCGATGCCGGCATGTCTTTCTCTTTAGGAGATGCTTCAAGGTTACGGTAAAGTACTAATTATGATTGGATTTAATCCATTGTTATGTGATTGTTTCTTAATTTTACCATTGTTCCTTTATATACTTATTTTCAGTTATGATTTACCCGTTATTGACATGTAACACTCGCGGAAATACACGTCAAACCATGAAGTTTAAACGCTGATAGCTATAATGTTCCTTTTCTGTAGTCGAATAATGTCTTTTCAGGTACCGGCATATCGCTGCACTTTAAGTGTAAACAAATTCGCTCGTAAGTTAGAGATCGAGAGTGTTATTCCGTCCCATGGAATGGGAATTTGGTTGATGGAGATTGAAATCAAGTGTTAGATCAATGACTTGCTTTGGCTGACTGGGTTGCGAAGCACCCGGAGCGCTAAATAGGGGTCAGTTATTCTGGGGAATATTAAAGTCAACAAAAGAAAGATAGCTTAGGTGGGATTGTTGTCCCCAATGTATTTTAAATTAGGGTACAGTGAGTTGCTGAAAGATGGGCCATAGTCTATTGGTTCATAAGAAACGCCGAACACAAGTTTCGCATTTAAGGTTGAACATAAATCCATTCTACTTTTAGTATGTCGTTCTGGTACACTGTGTATGATGGCAATGTGCCTCATATGGCCTTTAAAACGCTACCCCCTACACCGCCAACCCCGACATCGCTGATCAATGTGAAGTTCAAATGAGTGGGCAGCAACTCGTTCTCGAAGAGTTCTTCCGTCAACCACGTTTAGGTTAGAATGATAATTTAAGTGCCAATATTGTCGATAAAACTCTGAAGCTGGTCACGCTTTGGAAAAATGCTCCTTAAGTTGGTGAATGCGATTTGGATGTCGAGGTTTGATGAAGGACGTCTGTTGAGAGCATTAGTTCTTGCGCGTCATTTATTACCATCGGCGTTAGGAACAGGTGCGGTTAGTTCAGTCACCGAGTCAGTAACAAAATTTTAATCATAGCACTTTTTCCAAATACAGACTTGATCAAGTCGTAGTTTGAAAACACATTTCTGAGTTAAGAAGTTTAGACCAAGCAAGTCTGCTTTCAGAGCGAAATATTCACTGATTGCATACACTATGCCTTTCAGTCGGGCCTACACGCCATAATTATTTCCTAAGTCCATAAATGAGCTATGAGCTAGCCTAACGATGGCTGGCCGGTGTTTATGGGTGCGCAATGTTTTTAGTCGATGTGCACGTTTTATACAACCTGCTTCCAGTTATACACCGAGCTCAGTAGAGCACATGTCTCGAAACTGTGCTTCAGCTTAGGTTCAGTTCAGGGTGTTCAGGCTCTTCCCAGCTCTACTTTTCGATGTCTCCAAGTCCCCCAAAAAGGTAAGTTGTTTCTTCACATATGTGTGCATCAATATTGGCGGTATGAATAACGGCAAGCGCGTAAGCTCTATTTGGTTTGTTTCATCTATTTGCACCTCGTTTAGGTACTTTTTTGCGAGCGAAGTCCAATAAAGGAATGCGGTTATGTAGCTTGGATATAAGACTTCCGTGGTTGTCTCGCCTAGCCTTCAGTTATTTAAATGTGGCCACTTGTGCCTCCTCGAGATGATTAGGTCGTCTGCAACAGATGATTTTTCGCGCTTTGCTGGTGGACCTGGGTTCAGCTCAACGTCACTCTATGAGCCTATTTGTAGGAATAACATATGGAATTCTGTGCAGTCACAGCACACTCTCACAGCTCTACTGCAATTGATCACATAGAGTCTAGGCACCTCTGCAAACCAGTGGTTTGCAGTTTTATATTCACTGCAGTTGTTGATATAACTAACCTGTAATTTCGGAAGCAGATAGCGCATGCTGCAACGTCCGGTGTCGTGGTCCAGGTGATCAGTGGTATGACGAAGTTTATATCTGCTCGGTCGGCAAGTTTGATGGTTGATGACGTCGATGAATGGCTGCGTTGCCAGGGTAGCAGCGGTATCAAGGGCTCAATGCAGAGTACCGTCCAATAAGTGCCGAGCACTCGGCCACTGACCGCGCAGTCTCCACCGCGAACGGATGACGGAACTTGAGGAAGAGGGCGTACAGCAGCAGCCAGCCAGAACCTGCAATGTCAGCAGTGGGTTCAGCATAGTGCAAGTTGCGGTGTCGTGTTAAGTTCCTGAGTCATGGCACCTTTCATAATAACACATTAAAAAATATTGCCGTAATATTTCTGGATTCTTAACGTCATAATACGGAGATCTGTAACGCGTTAGGTGGCGCTATTTGTCCTAGAGAGTCAATGAGGCAAGACTATTTATCAGTCATGCCTTGTTTCCGTAAAAAGATTGTGTAAAGCTATTATCAAATAAATTGAGAGAAAAATGGCAGGCTACATGGAAAGAGCAAGTAAACAACAAATTTCATTCTGTAAAGCCTTCTTTAGGAGACTGGAACTGGTGGAGACATCAGAAACGTTTAGAGAAATAATATTACGCCGCTTACGCCATTTGACACACTCATGTCACTGTAGCTCATTGTTTTGGGCTAATCAGTTCGTAGCCATATTGACACCAGTCCTGAGGAGCTACGTTCCTTTTTTATTTCTGCTATTCCTGCCATTTTTCTGTTTCAAGCATGCTCATCTTATGATGCTTGGGTGATCCGCCTCTCCTGGAGCTCTCCAGCCACCCGCCACCAAAACGTCCATGGGACCGATGGCTCGAAGTTGCGTCGGGCGGCATGGGCGGGGGTTGCATGTTCGCGTCCTTCGGTTCCTTCAGGTCTTTGATCTGGTCTCGTTCGTCTGTGCGCTTGTATTCAGATCCGGGCTGGGGACGGGGCGGCAGCTGTTGTGTCTGGTCAGGTCTGGGCAGGAAGGGCTGGGACGAAGCTCGCGACAATACCCGGGCTCTCGGCCGATTGTCCCGAAGTACGGATGGCGTCAACGCCCCACGATGAGGATGGGGATGACGTATACCGCACCTCCAACCGAAATGTTACGTGGTGACGAGCAAGACGACGGCACAGCATGGCGACAGGGTGACAGATAATTTGATGGCTGGCCTAGGGCGAGGGCTCCTGTCGCGGCAAAGCCGATCTTTTTCTGTGCAAACATATTCTAGGTGTGAATTAAATCGCACAGTGTATCATTTTTATACCCCCAGAGTGCTTTATTGTGCAGTTAGATAGGCCAGGGTTTTTATTTTAGCTGCAAACCAAAACGTCCTTTTTTGTGTTTTAGGCAATGATTTTACGTTTCCATGAAATATTAAAAAACAAGTTTGTTTTGAGCAGAGATAACAGCCTTTTTTTCTCTAAGCAAATCTCACTAAAAGAAAAAATCGAGCCAGCCTCGCGTTCTCTCTAAAGGCATGACCCAATTCTGAGAAACAAAAGGCAGTATGCTATAGCGCAATTTCCCAACGCTGTGATTTCCGCTATCGAAAAATTTCTGAGCCGTAGAGCAAGCTCACCATTTATTTCGAAGAATTTTAGTCATGCACTTTTATTGCGCTCCAAAATTTTAATAGCTTCTTTAGCTCAGAAGAAAGTTTGTTTACGGTAATTCTAGTGTTTTCAATTTGAAGGAAGAAAACTCACGTCCTCGTTTCCCTGTGTGTGTTTATTTTTTTATTCCTGTTCTGCTGTTTTCATATTCCTGCTGTCTCAAATCTTCCGTGCAAAAACGGTTTAGCAGAATGGAGAATCCCTCGTAATGCGTCGCTGCTTGTTCTCCAATTTTTTTTGTATTTTTGTAGTGTAGCTCCTCGCATTTGTTCGCTCGCCATTTTCCTCATTTTCCTTAGTGGGCTGATGGTATAAAAAACATTTCCATTTTACCTCTAGTTCTTCTTCAGGTGTTGCTTATTGGGCTCAATATATATAATAAAAAAACATTTCTATTTTTCCTTCAGTTCTTCTTCGGGTGTTGCACTGGTAGCCATTAGGATTATGGGAATGTGCTGCCAAGAATCTGAGCTCTCCCTTTTTTATATAACAATAGTTTTGATCTAGATCACAGTTGTACATTATGATTGTGTGCATTTCAACCAAAGCTCCTTGACACCAAATATAAAAAAAGAAACCTAATCAAAATTAGGAGTCAATACCGTCAATCTAAGGAGAAAATCTAAGATTAAGATAAAATAAGATAAATATTTATTTCCATTGAACATGGTGGAGACGAGGTAAAAAGCCGCTTTTCGCAGCTTGACTGGACCTCGTCCACTACAAGCAGCAGCGGGTCACGTTGTACAAAATACCCAGCTACAACCTAATAAACAGCACAACAATGTGTGGCCATAACATATCAAAGACACTTTCTAATGATGACAAAATTAACGCAGGAAGTACTATGCACAGGCACAAGAATAATAAAAAAATGAAAATTCTACTCATCTATACATAGCATGACAGCTCTCAATGTGATAGTAAAGAAAACAAGTTAATGACACTAATAAACGTGATATAAAAGAAAAATTTAATGAGCACTGTAGTTTTTTTTTGAAAAATACAAAAATAGCTTTGCAAACAGGTGTTCGCATTGCAGTCAGGCATGCCTAAAATTGAATTGAAATGGTTGACAACACTTACTTGTGTCGCTAGGGTCATTTTAAATTAGAACGCAGCACTCGTCCCAAAGGTATATTTAAGGCGTTTCAGGCTGTGCTGGAAGATGTCAATGTTATTTTTAGGTACATTTTTAATAACTGAGGGATATTATAACTTTAAGATTGCATTGCTAAGTTTCTGCAATAGGGATGAATATTCCAGTGTTCCCGATGTGGCGTGTCAAGACGGGAGGTTTCTTTGATGGAAAGTTCTGCTAAGCTCGCTAGAATATTACTGTTGGCTTTGCGTTCATTTATCCGTGTTGCACAGAAATTAAAGTTGCACATATCTTCTATTCGTATAACTGTGTCTCGTCTTTTGGCTGGTTAAGTATGAACCCATACCAACGTGCCCAGTCGTCAACCTTGTTGTATAACACCAGCTTTAGAAAAACTTCATCAGTGTTATATTCATACGGAGAGTATTTTATGACGCTAATAATTTTAAGTTGTAGCCTGGCAAGCTTTTGGATATTTTATTTGTAGTCGTTCCCCAGACCATACCGCAATAGCTTAGGTGGGATAAGAAAAGGGAATTGTACAGCAGGAGCAGTATGTGTTTTGGGAGAAAATCTGTTTGTAAAGAACGCCTATCACTGACGCAAGTTTCAACGATACATAATCCGCGTGCTTGTCCCAAGACATATTTTCTGAAAATACAACTCCTAAAGTTTTAAATGCTGTGGCTGTTCCAATGTTGTTGTTGTTTAGGGTAAGTGCAAGATCTGGTGTAGCATCCTTTCCTTTGGCACGAAAGATAATTGCTTCTGTTTTAGATTGATTAACTAATAAATAGTTTTTATCGCCCATGCAACCAGTTTAGATAACAACGAATTACCTAAAGAAAACAGTTCTTCGCCAGTATCAGCAGTACAAAAAATACTTGTATCGTCAAACTTAGCTCTAACATCGATGGTAACAATGTGATTCAGATATATTGTGATTCAAATAATAAATGTCCCATAATGCTCTTTTGAGGAACCATAAGGTGTACCTGTGCTCTATACGAAAACAAAAACCGTTGACATCAACATACTGAAAACGTTCTGGTGCTGTGATAATGATGCGTCTATGAATGCGTGACTGTGATCATGCCCAAGCGGAACCTAACTACATTTATCCCAGTTCTGACGACTGAATTAAGACGCTTAGAAACCAAAAATCTTTCATCGATCGTACGTTACGTAATTGCCCCTCCCCCCCCCCCCCCCCCCCCCCATCCCAGAAGACGATACCGCGGTCCCTTTCTCCATTGATATACACATAAACATAAAGTAGCTTGCTTGGACTTGGTTGCCGATGTAAAATGAGAAAGGATCAAGCCTGAAAGAAAACCCAGTTTAATTGAAAATTCGGAAGCGGCACAAGCCTTCACCGACCGTTCTGAAATGAAATCTTTGCACGACCGAAGTTTTTTTTTTCCTTCATGTCCATGCAGTGTGCGTGTGGCCGTGTGCGTGTGCACGCTTGTGTGTAAAAATATCACCAAATATCAAATATTGTTTTCCTGTTAGCCAATAACTTCACCATATATTTAAGTAGCATGGTTTACTTTATATACATTGTACAATAGGCATTTTGTGTATCCTTTAGTGATTTCTTAGTACACGTGTTCTTGGACTGTATAGAATTTGTGTTTCCTGTATTGGCCTACAGCTGTTAACAAGTAGCTTTTTTTACAATTCCTCCATTAGTACATTTACATGACAATAAATCTTTGTTTCAACTGAGCGTTAAAGGTGAAAAGGAGGAGAGATATCTATATCTGTCAGCAAAATAATATTTTTTCAGAGACAAAAAATAAAGAACCTAAATTAGATTATAGGCTATAGGATGCCAAGTATAGGTTTAATCTTTAAAATTCTTAACGCGTTGTGGAATCTACACTTCACAAATGCGATAGCCTGAGCATTGCTGGAGCGCACGGTGCATCACGTTTCCTCTAATTATCATCAACTAAATATGCCGTAATTATCATTGCTAATGCCATCATTGTCATTATCGCTGATAGTAGCGTCGTTGTCATCGCAACAATCATCCTGACTGTACACAAGAATAATCACAATGTGCGTTTTACGATCCCAGGCATGGTGTAGTTGGCTGAAGCACTCAGCTGCGGATCCGAGGGATGGAGGTTGGATTCCCGGTGGGAACATGATTTATTTATTTATTTAACTATCATCTTCACGGTAGACAAGAAGAATTACGAAGTGCCGTTTACTATCCCGAGCCTCGGCTAAAATGCTCGGCTGGGGATCTGAGAGATGGAGTTTTGATTCCCGCGGCAGCCCGAATTTATATTTTTCTGGTGTCGGTAAATTTATTTACAATTTCGCACTGTACTAAAGATAGCAGGATGTAGGTCGTTCTTTCCTTCGTAGAGATATAGTTTTCTTTAAATAGCTGTACAACGCATGTTTTCTGAACGCACTTTCTCCACTAGGCGCGCAAGAGCCAAGAAAGCCTTTTGCCTTAAAAATTACACAAACATGGTAGAAACACCAAAGAATATATTTGGTAGTTTTGTAGTAACATCTAGCTGACACTTCTAGAAGTTCTCTAGTGCTTTTTGAGGCCCCGTAGGTTTTATTTTGTGAATTCTTGTAGTATGTAGTTCTATATTATATTTCTGCTGTGAGTACATAAAATTATGATGTTAATGTAGAAATATATTCTTCCTCAACAGGTTCACTGCCGAAAAACAAAGCGACATTGCGTAGTAACAACAGAACTGTTCTGTAGTTGTTCGGCTGAGAACCCTACAACTTTCACCGCCTCTCTACCTACATAAAAATTCGCTTTCTTTCGGAAATGGTAATGAATAATAAATTTTTCATACAATAAATATTAGGCCCAAGAGCTGCTTCGAGTGTCAAAATCATTCATAATGCTTTCCGATTGGTCGTCTTACATCCTGAGGACAGAAATTTAACGAGAAAACTGCAGTTTTAGAGCGTTCTCCATTAACTCTTAATCAGAGCTACTGCATTTCCATGTGTGTAAATACTTCGCGTAGATATGTGGTTGTTATCTTTTGAAAGATTATGTCTCTGCATGGCACAGTTTTGATGAGAGCTTATTACTGCCATTTTGAAGTGGTAACTATAGATAGCTTCATGCGCTTTTGCATCTCGATTTCCTATGTTTTGATTTTTTATTCATGTATAAATGACTGCGGATATTATGGCTATGTAAATGCTTTCTCTCAACTAATAAATTAAATGAATTTAGAGTTTGTTATATTTCCGCATTTTGCTGTCATATGCATAATTTTGTCAACATACTATTTTCTAAAAAAGATGCCTTGTCGTCTTTTTATAATATTTACGATGCGATGCCTTGTGTCTTGACTGATGAAATTCTGAGGTTGTCGCAGATTTATCTGTGAGTACCTTGATGAATTCGACATGCAACCTAAATGTTTTGTTGACCCTTTCATTAGATTTTAGGATAATGTTACCTTAATTTCTTCCAAGGATTTTGTACAATCGAGACGATAATACACGTCGTATACAGAGTGTAGACGCGTTTTGAACTATCTCCCTACCTTCTTTCACGACATACCTATTCCTCTCCAAGGTGACTTCTGTAGTTTCATTTTTTCTGTTTCTTTACTTACGCCTGCCTTCACTAGCGGTGCTAAATTAAATTGCTCGACGCTGCTTGCACTCGTATCATCGTATTGATTACTTTCGTAACCTGTTGATTCGTGGACCCATCTGTACCTATTTGAACTATTTTATCCATATTCGTAATGAGAATGCCATGCCTGTCCTTGAATGCACACTCGTTTTTCCTGCAGGAAAACTCCTCTCGGCCACTTTTAAGCCACCAGTTTCATTAGCGCATGGATAAATGTCTACATTATACGCTTCCTAATGTTTAAATTTTGATTGTTGAACAACGGGCCAGTGTTCTTTTCTTTGTTGCCTAGATGATGTCAATTTTACCATTCTTTATTACGATCTTTCCCAAAACTTACATGCTTTCTAATAATTTTATTATTAACTTCCGTTAAGCTCTATTAATAATTTCAGAAAGATGTCATACTTTTCTTGCAGACCATGGCCTTTAAAGCAGAATATTTCTCCCTTGTAAGACCCTGAATTCCTTTAATCTGAGCCATACTCTTCCGTTTATGGAGGAAGATATTCTTGTTTTCTAAGTTTTTGAATTCCTGCGAAAACTGCGAAAACTGTCCCGGCAATTCTTGAAGCCTATGCCATAGTCGCACAACGCCTGCAATCACTACTCAAATACCTACTACTACCTACCCACTACTACTCTTACCTACTACTCCACCACTTACTACTCCACCACCTGCTACCACCCCCACAACTACTACTACTACTAGGTGGTGGTAGTAGTGGTGGGAACCACTACTACTACCACTACTCCAGCACTCAAATGCCATTAGGCAGACTTTTGTGTCTCTCTCAAATTTTTTTACTTTACTCACCGGTGGTCTCATGTCTTCGTAGAAGCTGTCTTATATCTTATTATCACAGCTGGATGTCGTCAGGCAGGATGTATATTCATCTATTTTTACTACTCATTTAGTCTAATTACGATCTAATCAGGACACCTGGCCTCCGTCTTTTACTGTTCTAGAATTCCTCTGTTACAATCTATATCGTTGCTGGTGAAACTCCCCAAAGCTCTTTCACTACATTGTCACCAATACCCAACAGCTTAGAATATGCAAACTGTTAGCAGTGTGTATACTTCGTTATGGGGTTTGTTACGGAATTAAATAAACCATGAATAGATATTTCTGTGTTGCTATCAATTCAAAAAATACCCCCTCTGTCAAAATTTCTGGGAAACATATGCACAACTGCTAAGGATATGAAACACGATCGGAATAGCTGCCGTCCGCATCCTTGTTATAAGCCCGGTTTGTGTGCATGCCCTATGAAAATATTTTATTCGTTCATTTTTGACACTTGTGCCCCACCCATTCTCATTACCACACAGCCGTAAGCTATAGACAACAGTCTATCGTATCACCGTGTCTACGTCGCAATGCCTTTCTGCGCGTAATGGAGGTTACCTGTAGCACGATTGTCGCAGTCTACAGTGTGCTTTTGCTAAATTTTTGCCAGGTGAGGTAGGGGATGCGAATGTGCAGCGGTCGTAGAATAGGGCAGTTATCATATTTCAGTGTATAGAGAGAGCGGTAGGCATCACCTCACTTCATCTTTTGGCTCAGAGCAACAGTGTAGCCTGACGTTTTCGAGTAAACATTGTAGCCTTACACCGGCGGCGCGGGCTTGGTTTATATCTATGCCGTGTTGCACATTGCCCTTTCTATATCTTGGATTATACCTTGGGCACACAAGAATGTGACAATTTTCACATAGATAACATGCTGCAGAGGAGATTGAGAAGACACGGCGGGAATTTAACAGCAAGATTTCTCAAAAAATAAAAGAAGAGACGGCTCACGACGAGAATGTAAAGGGCGCCATAGTCCAGTTTGGCCCCTTTTATCAGATAGTGCCTCTGCAATCATTAAAGCTCACTTCCTTGAACGTCGTTTGCGAGAAATAAATGTCTTCTCCGGCAGGCACTGACATCAGTTATTAATGATCGCTAAAACAATAGGTATAGATATATGATGCATTACATGTAATTATTCATGGCTAACAAAACAAATCATAACTAACAAAAGTTTGTATCTAGTACTTGTACGATAAATATTTTTGTCCATTACTGTACCGCACATCAGCTATATTCACGGTCCTGCCACGAGCGATCGTGTCAGTTCAAATCTCATTATTTTTCACAGTTCACTTCGTCACCTTTCATGTAGCAGCCTGCATTAAATTGCCGTCATATGCGAGTGGTATCCTGCTTGTGCTTGTACTTTCATATTGACTGGCCATTTCAGAATAGCATCAAATATATTTTAGACTTCCTTCGGTTTCATGTTTTACGTGTTTGTATTTTGAATCCTTTACGCACTTTTTCTGAGACTGAAATATATATCAGAGTATATAGTCAAATAACAGTCGCCAGTACTGCGTCTGCCTGGTAGCAAACTCTTACGATATGAAAACAATCCATTTAAAATCATAAGAGTCTTCTAAGTGCATACATTCAATATAAAGTTAAGACAGTTTTTCTCACCCGTGCTGAAACATTTGCAAAATTATTCCGATAGTGGCAGTGGAGGAATATATCTGTTTTCGCGAACACAAAAGACAATACAAAAGAACGGGTCTGAGTTTTATGGTGTATTTCGCGAAAGCGAGAATTGAGGTTTTTTCTTTACATAAGACGTACCGCGTTGCACGCTTCGCGCACAGCAGTAAGAAAAGAGCTGTAAATAAATATGGAGAGCCAAGGCGATGGAAATGACGGATGATGGACGCGCTCCCTCTCTTACGCTTTAAAGAGTGCGCGTAAACACACAAAAAAAAGCTCCTTCATCTTAAATGCGTCTGTATAGCAGACCACATGCGCATTTACCATGCGTACATCTGCAGATAAAACGTCTATAATAAATGTTACGTATGTATAAGTTTTAAACTGTTCTTTTATTGCGGTGTTGTGGCTAAAGCATTATGACAACTAGGAACGTGGAAAGATGAATGGCCGGACCTCTTGCGGCAGCGGCGGTGGTTTTCTGACGGGTGCGAAGGAGCTATAATTTATAATTACAATCTTTGTTTGCACCTTGATACTTAAACCATGCGTCTTTTGTTTTACAAAACCAACAGGTTCCATTGTTTAGAAAAATGAAGCAACCCTGGTCTTCTTGCCGGAAAATAAGACGCATTCTCCACCAGGTTTAAAGCCTTGGATTTTAATTCCCTTCAAAGCCCCAACCAGAAAAAAAAGCCCGTACTCTGGGCGCGTGCACGTCACTTGTTTATCTTTTGAAATTGTAATGTTTTTAGAATCACGATAATTTCAGAAGCCTACCTGCAGCGTGCAGAGGAAGCCCGACGACTCGCACTGCGCCGAAAATAGACTATGAAATGACTAAAATCAGGTAAACCCCAGGGGTCGGGCGATAGCTTTTCCCTCATAAGCCATCGCAAGAAGTTTTCAGCTAGCTTCAATAACACCGGAGATATCGGCGATTAAAAATGGCGCTCCTCCTCTTCTTCCTCAACTCAACACTCCAAGACACCAGGAAAAAATGACGAAAACAGCTTGGGAACTCCGTCCCGCCTATGAAACGTCGTCGGGTTACGCTCGGTTCGCAGACTTCTGGTTGTCGTGCCTGTTTTCCCGAGCATCGCCCACGCATTCAACGGTCCCTGCCTCTCGCTTCTCGTCTGCGTTTGCATGGCTTTCAACCTTGTCTTGTGTCTTCCTCGGCCGCCAGTTTCTTCATTTTTTTGGCCTATCGGAATTGTGTGCGATGGCAGCCCGAATGACCTGGGTCGTTCGCGAGCGCATGCCTGCAGGTGGGCAGGCTGCTGTCCACACACACCGGCGGCCGCCGGGGAGGAGCACTTTCTTTCATATCCCTGTCCCAGTCAACAAACAGTAGCGTGCAGTCCTACCGAGCACGGCGTTCTACAAGACCCAATCCTTCTCTCGCATTCAGTCTCCGGTGTCAGTAGATCGACTCTGCATGGATGCTGGCAGACGATCGTGCAAGTTGCACGCGTAAAAATATGCCGTCGTCGTTTTTAGCCAGTAGCGCTTTTATGATGGTTGGCGAGAGGCATCTCTTGTGGCGCATAACGAATAGAATGTATAGACATATAATAGGCGAGAGCACGGTCTGATGATCGCTACGAAGTTTGGATATCGGATTACATGTGAGCTCGAATTATTCGCCCGCGAATCTTAATATTTGAGATTAACAAAACGTGTAGTGTAGTGAATTATGTTTTTTTGTAGTCCTTTCGCACATAGTTTAAGAAGTGCCAATATGTACGTGCATGCGTGTTTTATCTCATGTGTACATATCGTCAGAGTCAGAATAGACAGCGCAAAACATCAGCAAAGGTGCTCGGCGCAAGCAGTTCGGCAGCGGATGTCGTCACTCAGTTCGGCAGCAAAACGCAAGAATCGCGCACAGGAGCACGCGAGCGGCTAGGCTAGAGGCAGCGAAACGACCGATTCTAAAACGCTGTTTCGATGCCAAACTAAGGCCTAGCGGAGACTAGGGAGCAGAGCAGGACCGGGGTGTCGTCGGCCGCAGCGTTCGCGGACGACATCTCTTCGGTAACCTGGCAGCATGCGGGGCTGCACTTAACCAGTGCGAACTTGTGCACATTCGGGATGAAGTTGAAAGCAGACTTTTTTTGACGCATGTTCCATTTATTTATCAACACACCGCACAAATCATCGATGCTTCAAAGACGCGACGGGACTGCAGTATGCTATTGCTGCGCCGTCAATCAGACACGAAGGTTGATGCTGCTATGTGCTGCTCCAGAAATATGATCTGAAGCAGGAGTGTACATTCGGTACGGTGCTGATTCGAACCAGCTCGTGCTCTTTTCGCACTCCGGCGCCGACACGAACTTTCAATTCCAAAATTCAATTCAATTCGAATGCCACCACATTCTCGGTTAACATCACGAACCGCAGCGCCAATCTCAGAGGTTTACTCATGCAGTGCATGCAGCACTCGAGCAGACGACTTTCGCAGCTACCGGAAGTGTGTCCGTGATAATGCATGTGACGTAGTGGCCATCGTGGCTGCAGCCAATAGCAGCCTGTTGTGGTCTGTCACTCTCGGTAGTTGTTACGTAGGTACTCAAGTCAGAACAGTTCCAAATCTCACCGCCACGCGAGAACCGTGGAGCCCGCGAATTTCAAAAAGCGCAGATTATCAAAATAAATAATAAATCGCTGCCTTTGTTCCAATTAGTTGTAATATTGGGAACGCTCAGACTCATTCGTTCTACACATTCAAAACGTTCGTCAGTGACCTTTCTAGTCATTTCATACCCCCTTTAGGGACCAGCAACGCACCGACGCCCGGCGATACAACCTACGAAGACGCGACGCAGAGTACAAGCCAGCTGACCAAGTTTGGGTATGGACCTCAAGACGCTATCGTGTACTAAGTGAACACTTCCTGAGCCTATACTTTGGGCAAAACAAAGTGCTTCGCCTCGTCGGGGAACTGCACTACGAAGTCATGTTCAACGGCGTGACAGCATCGCAGGAAAGACGCGCGTGACCGGAAATTGTGCATATTGTATTCACCTTAAGCTATACTAAGCACGCAAAAGAACCCTTAATCTTTAAATTTTCTCATGTTTACGTATTCAATTCTCTGTTTATTTTAGAAAAGTGAGGCGGTGTTTTTGTGCGGGGAGTAATACCGCGAAGCATTGGAAGCATTTTTCGTTGTTTCCAACAGCCGCCTGCGCGCGTCCTTAGCACTGTGATTGTTACACATGGAAACACCTCGCTCATGCTCGTTGTCCCGAGAAGCGGTTTTATCACTCTACTTGTAACACTAGATGCGCACCGAGAGTATGCTGGACTGAACGCTGCAAAACAGAACATTTGTGTATCGTTAGAGCTGTTTGCAGGTTCCCTTGGCTTGTTATCTGGATGGTTCTTCACCAACTTCATATTGAGCTCTGATTTATGCAACCGGCATTCGTAGATTCACAACCGTCGAGTTCGCTTTCTGCTATCGCCGCCACCGATTGCTTAGTTCTTCTGTGGGCGCAAGTCATGCGAATAAACAGTTTATTTCAATTAATTTCAAGCCTTCACATTTATCGCCGACGGCAGTGTCACCACTGAGTGACAATAGTTTCAGTAATTTACTTATTCACAATTGTGGCAAGTATACAACAGTTGCATCTTGCCTGTACTCACCTATGGGGCTGAAACGTGGAGGCTAACCAAGAGAGTTCTACTTAAGTTGAGGACAACCCAGAGGGCTATGGAACGAAAAATGGTAGGGGTAACATTAAGAGATAGAAAGCGTGCAGAGTGGGTCAGAGAAATAACTCAAGTTACCGACATTCTAGTGGAAATTAAGAAGAAGAAATGGACATGGGCAGGACATGTAGTGCGAAGAGAGGATAACCGATGGTCGCTTAGGGTAACAAATTGGATTCCAAGGGAAGGAAAGCGTAGCAGGGGGAGGCAGAAAGTTAGGTGGGCGGATGAGATTAAAAAGTTCGCAGGGGTCAAATGGATGCAGCTAGCACAGAACCGGGTTAAGTGGAGAAATATGGGAGAGGCCTTCGCCCTGCAGTGGGTATAATCAGGCTGATGATGATGATGATGATGATGATGATGATGATGAATTGTGGCAAACTTTTTTGTAGCATAACTGAAATATTTACCGCAAATGAAACGTTTTCCCACTACCAGAGCGAGTATAAACGTTCGAGTGTAAACGGAACAAATTTGCTGGCGGGGGCAGTAAGTGGTCTAGTAGTGAAAGGTAAAAAATAATGATTTCGATGCGGTCCAAATGAACTGCATGCAACAACACACGTAACCGTTAGTCGAATATGACTCAGAACATAATGTAGATAAAAGTAAAACTTTCGCACCCTGGCTCTATTTTGTATATCCGTAGTTTGCTGACGGCAGTCCGCGAAACAAGACTGCAGAAAACGCCTTTCAAATAATCTCTCACAGAGCTCATTTCAAAAGGACTAAAACGTTTTTCTGTGCGTAATAGAGTTAGCCGTTTACGTCTCACGTTTAAAATAAAAAGGGCCCTTTCAATTTCAACAGCTCGCAATATTTAATTTTCTCACCTGGTTATGCCACAAGAAATCGCCATGCCCTCAGTCTACTTTCTTGTCTTGCCAAAAACAGTGTATTCATATATTTTTTTTTACTCGCACAGTAGAGTATTAGAACAATCTGCATAACTATATAGTTGAAGAAACGGACATAGATAAATTTCTATCGTTTGTTGATGTGGAAACATTCGCACAGTGCTTTCCAAATAGTGTGTAATATTGCGATGGTTTTTTTACTTTGCAATTTCGTTTACATTTATGGTATCCATTTGTTCCCGCATGTCTGCTGAATGGCCTTGCGTCTGTATTCCTCTTTCTCTCTCTCTCTGTAATATCAGGGTTATTGTATTTTCGCAGCCTGCAACAGCCCCCTTCTTTGTAGCTAGCAGTATTGTAAATAAATAAATAAATAAAATTACTAAAAGCCTCATTGTCTGCCTTGCACCAAAAAGGGAAGGATAACTAGGCGGCAACATTGACAACAAATGTGTTCGGGGATAGACAAAATGTTCATTTGGTACCGCACTGGCCTGAACATATTAATGTCGCGTCCAAACCGTTTGGTAGCCTAGAAAACAGGTAAGTGTCGGCGTGAAATGCGCGGCTGAGGGAGCTCGCATTTTGTTTTATAGGTTACATGTGCGATCAATACAATTTAATGGCGCTTGCGTTTGCTGCACACCATAATATTTTGATAACGCTTACAAACATGTTGCAGACCCTTTTCAGGTTAAGTTCACCCTTTAGGGAAGTCACAGATTACATGAAATACTCGCTCGCCGAGGAAGCATTCAACTCAGTGTATCTGACTGCCGTTCACCTTCGCCGTACAGAGTGGAGGGTGAACATCATAAATACATCGAATTTCACACCCTCATTTTCGTGGACAAGTAGGAACAGTGTACTAGGCTCCGTAACTGACAGATTTTTTTTAAAGCTCTCTACAAGATATCCCATAGAAATACTGCGCCCCATGGCAGTCAAGGAAAATTTTGGGTTCATGCTATATTGTAGCAAATCAAGCAGTTTATCGAGCATGGGACGAAAAAGCTTTTATCCTTATAAATAGGTTAACAGGTAATGAACAACTGCGTTGAACAAAAAATTGTGTTCCCCACTAATTGCAGTGGAATTGTTTCCACTCTTTGTGGCATTTCTTCCTCATCTTCCACAGACTATTTCTAGCACAATGTAGCAGAACCGTGCTGTTTCACACTTCGAACCTTCTCTTAATGTTTAGAAAGTGCTGTCGTAGATAGGCATTTAAGCATTCTGATTCCTTTTCTGGCTGTCAGGAGGTGTAAGCTATGCCTTGCTTTCATATGACCCACCACCGTTTTCGCTCGCCAAAAGATTGTGATCTGCAAGGGCTCGCTATTTTGTAATGTCTTAGAACTCGTGTAATTCCTGTTTCGTTCACAGATATCTGGGGCAATAATGCGTGTAATATTACAGCGTTTTGTTTGAAGTGGTCCCAGAAGAGTACCGAAGTTATTAAATCACTTGTGCTGAGAATTAGTATGCGTAAAAGGCAAGTCAACGTTGAAAGAACGAAAGCTTGATTGGTTTGGTTTAGTTTACTTTAAGTTCTGCAATTTAATGTTCCAAAGCGACTCAGGCTATGAGAGACGCCCTAGAGGAGGGCAGTGGAAATTTCGACCACCTGAGATTGTTTAAGATGGATTGAGATCGCACAGCACACGGGCGCATAACTTTTCGCCTCCACTGAAAAGCGTCCACGCACTCGGGATAGCTCGGCTGGCTCATAAAATACAAAGTAACTGCGAATGAAGCTGAAGAAAATGGAATATATACACTTGCTTCTATCTTCGCCGCCCGCTTTCCACCTGGCTGTTATAATGGCATAGCGTACTTACTATACCTACTTCTAAACATCACCTGATATGCAGTTATCTGTAAATATTTCGGCGGTCCGTAATGTGAATCAGTTATGCGTGAGAAAAGTACCCCTTTTGCTGGCGAAGGGCTAAGTTCTCGCTTCCATTTGCCATTTACAAAGTCTACCGACAGATATGAATGTGTACTACAAAGCGGACCAGCCACAGACATTGTTTTGTAATTAGGGCCTATGATCACGGGTAGCAACGACTAACAAGCAGTGGAACAAGCTAAATAGTTCAAAAACTAGGCTGCGATGACATCATAATTTCGATCACTTTTGTGAAGAATGCACGTAACCCGTATTGTAAAGTACACGGTGTATGTTTGCATGCTTTGAAGAACTCTGGCATAGGTCCAAACGGGATAGTCTGCCAGTTGTGAACTGTATACCGGACTAGTTCGTCGGGCTTGAGCGCTAGATAGGAACGATATCAACCGGTCCAAGCTTCATCACCGACAGGCCACACTAATCTGAGACCTACAGCGGGCATATATGCCAGATAAAAAGCTGTTTGACGCAACTGGGGTTTTTCAATAAAGTCTGCTTCCTTCCGGCTGCTGGCTCTTCGCTACCTGATCCGTTTGTTGCAAATAGACGAAGGAGACTTCACAGCGCGGATACGCGCCACCTATTTTCATCCACACAGCTGCGGCAGTTGACGCTTGATGCGCTTATCAATCGAGATGCGTAAGCTTTGCGTATGCGTTTTTTTCTGTACCACTGTAGTAGCGTTTTCTAGGCAAACACTACAAACAATCCCAGATACCAGCGCCACCTCGAACAAGCTGGCAGGCTCCATGGAGTATTAATATTGCTCCTTGTGCAGGAGGCGTGCAGTCAGTTGCATGGTTGTCATTAACAGCGCCTTTTGTTCTGGTCACCTGCGTGACTTTATGAGTCAGTTGAGAAGGGTGAAGGGGGTCACCTATTCTTGACCATTTCGCAACGATGAAATCCAAGGTTGGTCGAAATCTCGTCTGACTGGGTAGCGAGGTAAATATTTGACTAATCAAAGTTTCATCGACTAGTTCTATTTCCCTGCAGAAGCCTTGTGAACTAAAACTAGGCAACGATTATTATGCACTGCATGATCAGCGAAGTGCCCGCACTGCCCTCTCCAAGAGCCTTATTATTGTTATGCAAGAAAGTGCAGTGGCCCGAGTTTTCGCATGGTCAGGCCATGCAGCATTTCGAGATCTGACATTTTCATTTCAAGTCCGGTCATATTACTCATGAGCACCTTTGCGCAATTCCCAAAGTTCCACTGAAAATGTCAAAATGTTTGTGTTTACAGTGTATCTGTGAAAGTAATAAATCAATTAGCATGCTTAAGATACAGAAACAGAAACTAAATGCATTTTGATATCATTTGATGCAAAGTTCATGGTGTATAACAATCAGTGGCGAGAACGATGTAAGTTCCCATTGGGTATTAAAAATCAAGTGATATTTAAGCTTCGCCTTGGAAGGCGTGGCGCTACTACGCGAGACGTTCGAGTCTGTAGCTGCGTTTGCACATGTACACTCACACACATACACTTAATTACTAGTTTATTTTCTGCGCATAATCTATTCATCTATGTCACAAAAATAATTAGCGTATACAGTTGTGAGATTTCATGTGAAAGGCCTCCTGCCTCCTGCCATTATTAAATAGGCCTTTTTAAAAACGTTTTTGAACCTGCCTACGGGGCATTGGGGTAGCGGAATTGAATAGGGATCCAAAAATCTCGAGATGAAGTCTTAACTAAAAAATCTACGCGATTTGGCAACTACTTCTAACTCCGTCTCATCTTGTTGTGTGCTCACTATGCTTTTGGACGCATCATGAAAAGGGGAACAAAGGGCAGTAAATGAGGCACAAAAACTAAGTCATATTCTCGTTTTGTTACGATGATGGTCTTCCTTCCGGCGATGCATAAAGTAACAATTTGGTCTTTTCGGCGCTGGTTCCAGGTGCTGTTTTCATTATATGCACACAGCTTCCCAGGTTTCACCTGAATAAATAGACCTCGCTAGAAGGAGGGCAATTGATTTTTCCATCAGCGCGGCCTCGTGAAGGAGAATTGAGCTGCATTAGGAATTCCGTTAAATGGCTATCCCGATTCGTCTCTCGTGACTTGAGTCGAGGAATGAGCGGCGTTCCAAATGATCCCTCAACTTCGTTCTGAAAATCAAAAATGTTTTTCTCATTGGCACAATTCTCCTATTTCCAAGTACCAGCTCCTGCATCAAAAGCTACAGTAGATTTTTCACAAGCAAAACCAAGATATCGAAGACTTGATAAAGCACGGGAGCGAGCCCCTTTGTAGATTTTTGCTGACATTTTACCTATAGCGGTGACTCACTGTCAGCTGATACCTCGATTTGTTCGGTTTATAAAACTTGCGTCCCAAAGCAAGATAAGCTGTGAAGGAGATGTAGCGGACGGCTTCGAAATTTCGGCGAGGAATTTGTTAACGTGCAAGGATACGTACAGGGTGATCCACTCTTAGGGTGAAGTGCGAGTCTGCAGCCGCACTCTTTAAAGCGCTCATGTTTTTTTTACATGACCGCACATCAGAGCAAAGTGGTGTGCGTGCAGGATGGTCTGGAGGGGGTGCTTTGAATCATGTGGCAATTAGCGTTTATGCAGGGCCAGGACAGATGCACTGGTATTGTGAAGAGTGCGGTCGCATACTTGCATGTTCACGCTAAGAGTGGATCACCCTGTACTATACGCGAGTATCTTGATTTTCACTCCAGCAAAAGGTGGCCGTTGCGGCCGGGATCTAACTTTCGTTCCCGATCACTGGGCCACTACAGTCGCCAAGAGGTGCCCAGAAAAGTCTTGCAAAATCTGCTATCTGCTGTTTACAGCCAAATTTATAAGATAAAAGCAAACGTCGGCCTAGGAGCTGCGTGTGTACCTCGTATTCAAGGGTCTTGGAAGGCTGGACTCGATTTCCCACTAGTTTCTCGAAGACAAACCTCAGTTAGCAGCCCCTGGCTGCTCTACCACGTAAAGCGATGTCATGACATCCCACAAACCGATGACCCTTCAGTGCACGGCCATTCCACCATCTAATTGCCAACTGCTAATGGGATGCCGTGGTTGTTCGCTTATAACGCCGACGCCGACAACGCTGGCGCCAAATTTTCAGACCGGGCCTAACGTTGTCGCGTAAATAGCGACTTCGATTCTTTGCATGAATAATTTATTTCCACAGTATTATTTAATATTTGTTTGCTAATATAAGGCTCTTTTATTTTTCCCGGTTATTTTAAAGTGAACTTGGTGACAATACTACATGACGCACGGTAAATTGCATTGGAGCAAATTCTTTTTGATTCAGAGCCGCCTATTTTCTTGGCCGAGATGAAAATAAGGCTCACAATATTGATGGCTAAAAAAGAGGCCAACAAAGACGC
The DNA here is from genome assembly GCF_055883805.1 of Amblyomma maculatum. Taxonomy (NCBI): domain Eukaryota; kingdom Metazoa; phylum Arthropoda; class Arachnida; order Ixodida; family Ixodidae; genus Amblyomma; species Amblyomma maculatum. The sequence continues at coordinate 122,760,227 of NC_139349.1, forward strand.
CTGTTCCTTCCAATCTGTTGTCTTGTGAAAACAACTGTGATGCACTTTGCCATTTCACTGTTTAGTTTGAAAGCGTAAAAGCTGTACTAGTTGGTCTCTAGCACAATTGCGAGACATTCTTCCAGCGCACGAAAAAACTTCGACAAAGGTAGAGAGACAAACACGAATGCTGTGTGTGTCTCTTCTACCGTTGTCCATGTTGTTGCGTGCGCTGGAAAAATGTCTCACGATTGCACTAATTTGAAAGACCGGTTAACTACTACGTGAGGTTGGACATCCTGAAATCGCCGAAACTTGGAACGACAAAGGTTTCGGCGCAACAAAATTTTATTTTTTGAAAGGAAGAACTGTCATACTAGTTAGGGACCACTATAGCTATATTTTCAACCAGGCCCAGAGTACTAAGAAGCAGAGCTGCTCAATATATGTGAATTCTTTGAAAGGGAGAGCTGCTATTACTCCTTTGTAACTATTTTAATTAAAGAAACGTTAAAACTCTGGTGAATATTAATACTATCAATTTACTCATGTGGTTACGTGATGGCTTTGTCCGTAGCGTACGGGCCTCTTCTTTATTTGATTGCGTGAATGCGCTTCACAGTGAACAAAATGACTTTTGACCAATCGCTGCTACAGCTGCCTCAATAATCAAGTCAGTACATTAGAGTGTCGGGACGGCCTTTTTGTTTTGTTTTGTTTCGGTATCAACTTACCCCTATATCTAGTTAGTAGTTTTCTTCTTATTTTTCACTTCCTTGCTTCCCTGCTTTTCTTCCCAGCTTACGCAGTTTCACTTGACGCTGCGATCCTTAGGTCGGTTCTTTCTCTTCTTTTGTCTACTCAGGGCACGAAATCATTTTTACGGCTCCTTAACTAGCCAAACTGCCAACCGTTGTGAAATTTAAAAAAAATTTTATAGGTACCTCAATCACTTCAACCAACACACCACAGTGAGAGCAGCAGTGGAAAAAATGCATTATATCTTGTTAATTAATATTGGCGAAATTTACATATTCTTTCTGTACCGAGAGTGCCTGCATAGCTACGGTAGAGCGCTGTTATTAGAACTAGCAAAAGTTTGAAATTGTTTAAAGTAACAAAATTTAGAAAATGGGATGAAATATCACTGTGGTACATTTATCTTGGATATCTGGGGTACATTTGCCAAGACCATGACAAAAAGCACCAAAAACACAATAAAGTTGGCAGAGACATTTTTTCAATTTAGTATATTCAGTGGAGCGTAGCGGCTGGGAATATAGCAAAATGCGTGCTCGTTCTCACAAGTTGGTGAATAAAAATTGAACAGGCAACTTCTAATAACCATGCAGCAACAACCAGCAAATGCTTTATTACTTACTACATGCCTGTCCCTAGCGGTGAACTTCACTATAATATCTGCATAAAGCGAAGTCGTCAGCAGCTTTGCTTGTACAAAGTATGAACTAAGAGGCGTATTCCTCGAGAGACGAGAAGCAGATTATTTAATCTGTGCTCCTTATGAGACTGCGTCCAATCTTCCAATGTCCCCAAAAAGAACCCCAGACAGCTGCACCTAATCACCCATTAGAAACTGCGATGTGGTTCAGTGGCGTTCAATATTTTTTTTTATTCCGAAAGACAGCAATTGCGTCTGCTACCAAAGCAAAGTTAGAATGTGGGCCATTAATAGACAGAAAGAAAAGAGCTTGTGCGGTCATTGTTCTTAATGGGGGTGGTCATAATGGAGCTGACAGCTCAAGGAAGCAATATAATTAGGAAGCAATATATGGCAGTTATGCAGCGTGGGGTGACATCGACGCTGTATTTTTTGGCGGAGCGAACTTAATTACTTGCTTTTTCTAGATGCCCAACCTCCCTTTACTACAATGGAGAATCCAGGAACGCAATCACAACACTGTTTACGCCTAGTGAGAGCATGTTAAATGAGGAGCTGAAAGCTTATGTTTGAAAGCACTCTTCCGACTTCAATAAATTTATTCACGAAGTTGATGTGCAGAAGGGCTTGATAAACTTCTGGATACTTTTATTTTTAATGATCGCGCCTGGTCGAAAGGTTTCTCTAAGGCTAGAAGTAATACTGCATGTACACAATTAAGAAAAAAAAATTGACAAAAATTGCACCATGTTTGCTAATAGGGTATGGTGTTTAAGCGAATATATGAAACGAGTACCAGAAAGGGGAAGTACAAATTACAGTAAAATACTTCAATGAACAATTGACAAGCCGCTATGTATATGCAATTACTCAAGACAAAGTAAAATACTTCCGAATTTCAAATCTTCTGTACTTAGTGCCAATGGTGAGTTACAATCCCAGGACAATCAGCTTTAGCAATCAGGCCTGACTAGGTTTTGATCGAAAGAAAGATTGTTGAAGTGCTACAGGAACAGGAAATCCGGCACATTTTCCGCTTAGAAGAGAATCTAAGCGCAGTATTCAAGCAGGAAGCTCAGTCCAAATGCAACATTCGCTAATGGCAAGTTACAAACAGTTTGACGCTCAATTCGAGTAGCAAGCGCTACTGTGCTACGTCATCTGCATTTAGTTTACCTCCACCTCGTTAAGGGCTCTATGATGCCGAAAAGCTGGTGTCAGCTTCTTCTTGTAACACGAAAATCAAACGAATATAAAGAAACAATAAAAGCTTTCCGAAAATCCGCGGAGTCGAACACGGTTCCTTCGTACTTCGAGGCAAGTACGCAACCATTCCGCCACAGAAAACGTTTTTTCGTTTACAGCCAACTTCAAAACTTGATTTACACACACAGAATATTACACGACAAAAACACAACATAGATTAAAAACCACGCCAGCTCAGGCTGCGTGATGCATTAAAATTCGCGCATGTGTAGCGGCGCTTCCATTCTCGGAAGCCATTCAGGCACTTGTGTTTGTGTCTTGAAAGCATCAATGACGCCAGAAACGAATTCTCGAACGTACTGCCGTATTTCTGCAATAATGTGTGCCTGCCTGATAGCCAATTTGGATCGCCAATTACAGTGCAGGCCCAATACCATGATCATATCCAGTGGTAGCCCTTCATATTTTTCCATTGGTAAAAATATAATTCCAAATTCACCACTATAGTAGGTCTTTTTTATTCGTTCATTGCTGAAGGTCCCAGAAAAAAAAAGACTCCCAACAGTTGAAGAAAACGTATTCAATAGTTTCTGGCCTTACGGCATATGAAACAGTAATTTCCCAAAGGTACAAAAAAAAACCTTCATTTCTAAATAACTCTTGACTTCTAGTGTGTTGGCATGGAGCTTGAAACAAAAGTTTTCCTCCGCATTGTACAGCCATATTTTTTACTCGTTTGAAGACTACATTCCATGGACCTGCACAGTACAACGATCTGTACAATGGGGTTGGGAGAAAGACATTTCACAAGTCCTTATACATTTTTTTTTCGATGAAGTTCATAAAAATTCAAAAGAAAATCGAGCTTGCAAGACAGGACATACCTTGTAAATTTCTTTAGGATTCCAAACATTCTCCGTTGCATGCTCGCCGAAGGTACTACTAAATTTGTCCAAACTCTGCTTAACCTAAGCTGACATAGTTCCTAAATATAGATCCTTCGTACCACGAAAAAACATAGAACGGTTAACTACCTGGCGCAAATACAAATGCGCCAAATCAACTCCTACATAGCGGACGCGATTATAACAAGCTGGTTCGGCGGATGCACCCCCAACTACTTCCCCTCACAAAAATGGCGAACACACGGTGCAATCTATGCACATTGACACGAGAATAATGCAGTACTTGTAACACGTACTATATTTTGGGAACAAAACATAAATTAAAAATTGTAACACGCGCAAAATTACACCAATCGAATCCTTTTAGTCTCTGCCTTCTCACGTAGGTCCAAAACATGCCGGTTTCAGTATGGATCACTGGCCTCGTAGTTTTCCAGCGGCAAGCCTACATATTTCTTTGGGGCTGTTACCCAACGTTGGCGTTAATTGTTGGCCACTCTCCCATACCAGAAGCCTAGGCACTCATGCCAGTTCACAGTACTGGCGCTCATAGAACAAAAGTCCTTCACCAATTGGACAACATTGCGAATGCTTTCTTAGTCGGCGCAGAAGACGCCAATGTCATTGGCATACGCAAGTATGCGGACCTCTGCTGCATGCAAACGAAAACCTCGAACACTGCTGCTCTCGATAATGCTCCGACAGATTGGCGCAATATGCAACGAGAAACGTAATGGTGACGGGGGGGGGGAGCCCTCAAGCATTTAGCGTTGCACTTGGATGGGTTCACCCACGCCCTTTTATTTACTATTAGTTGCTTCGGGCACCCTCTGTACGCCGTTGCGACTCCCTTGCAAATAACGGAGCCACCATCCACATGATCTAAAATTGAAAACAACGCATCATGCGGCACCATGCCGCAGGCTTTCTCTATGTCAAGCTGAACCATGGCAACTCTATCATGCAAGGCGTTGCAACACACCGACCGTGCCTCGTGGATATTCGTACATATGGTTGAGACTTTAATGCTTCTGGCATAATGTGGCTCTACTAATTCTCGCAGGGTTCGAAGCCTGTTAGCCAGAATGTTCATCAATATCTTATCTGTGTTAATCAGGAATATTCGTCAGTAAGCGGGAACTTGTTCAATTTGGCTTCGTCAAGAATCTGTGGTGTTAAAATTATATGGGCTGTTAAACAGAAGGGGCAAGCATATCTTTGTCATAGACCTCACTTCTTACTTCCTTACTTCCTTCCGACCTTCGTCTACTTTCGCGCTATTTTCCATCATGATCACAGACCTCATTAAGCAATATAGACAAAACTGGGGAGAAATCGTTTTTGGATGCCTTATACAGAACAGCAGCAAGTCCATCTGTTCCTGGAGACTTTCCAGGTTTGCGGTCTTCTATGGCTTTCTTTACTTCTCCTTTGGAATTTGCAATTCTAACTCTTTGCGTCTCTCATATCTTGAGTCGCTTTACGTCGTTAAACCCCAGAAACAAACCAATTCTGAATGTGTTTTTTCTTTTATTCATTCAGCCGCGGCATTAGAGAGAGGAAACTTGTTTTGAAGTGTTCAGTTTTCACTTTTGTGTTACTAAAAATACCGCTGCAGTATTCATAGAAAACACTATCTATATTCAATTTACCTAAGTAGACTTCACCGCTTCATTCTATTTTTGATATTTCATTCTTCCGGACGTGCTTCTTTTCAAATCCAAGAGCATGCTTTGTGCGCCTTTCGCCCGTTAACAGGCGCTGTGCTCTCGCCCTCACAATCGCACCTTGATACCGCTCCGTATCTATTGCCTCCAATTTCTGCTTGAAAGAGCGGCTTTATTCGATACTCGCGGCCGGCTGCTTACATTCTCGAGACACTAGAAGCGTTACATCTTTTCTAAGCGCATTTTCCTTAACCTTTTCTTTTTGATTTTTAGCACGCGACCGTTCAATAGCAGTCATTGCGCCATAGAACCGCATTGGCTCTCCCTGAATAAATGCGCACCTAATATATGCATCGCCTTACCATGGTCAGCTAATATTTAGGTGCGTCATTAGAAAGAAACTAATTACGGAAGTGATAGCTAAGCCAGTAGCAAAGGACACTTCCGCGTTTTGTACCTGCGATTCGAAGTTGCGATACTGCAAAATTCCTTCGATTGCGTACGGCGCTGCCGCAACAGATGGCGTGAGCAGCTGCCCCCAGATGCAAAGCCTTATACACCCATGTATAGCTTTAAAAGTATTAGGGTCTAAGGACAGGGGAGAAAAAACAAACTAAAGACTTTACGCGGGAAGATATAGCCAAACGGTTGTTATCTGATTGGCGGTTAAAATCGAAGCAAGAGGGAAATTTCACTTGCAATAAACACAAAAATGGAGTGATGTGTCATGAGAAGTATGTCGTTGTGAGGCTGAAGGGCATGAGAAGGCAATGCGAACGGGACCCGATAACGCTATCGCGTTGAGATCTTTTTAAAGGCGAAGCTTATGCACACTCCAATTTTTTTGCTTAGCCGTTTATTGTAAAGAAAATAACGGGCATTTCTATTTGTATAGTTGTTTTTTCAGTAAAGATAGAACGATAGTCTTTTACACGGCGCGGCGGAGGAAATATTTTGAATTAGGAGTCATTAATTAATACTCTATCACACCCGTTCTCTAACTAGAAAATTGTACTAGTAAAATGTTATTCAGTGATTTTAGCTAACTTGCCAATGATAATATACATTTCCCAGTAAATTACGTCTGCCGTGGCTGAGAGTGTTGCTGAAACCATACGTTTTTTTATTTCCAAATTCCCTATTTAAGGTTGATTTAAAGGTTTTCTGAGGAATACCTCGTGATGTGTATGTGAAAATAGAAGTATCAAAGTATTTAAACCTTAATGAATTACCGATAGCAAATTTTCGTTATGTACTATATGTTTGAAATGGTGCATAGCGCGTTACTAAACATAAAAAGCCACGTGGGTGGCGCGAAAAGCCGGAAAAAATTTGTAACTGTTGGTTCACTATTAAGGTTCAATTTCAATTGCGTCAGATCACATCTCATATGGAGGAGGATATTTCTGCCTAATATCACAGTAGTACATCGCTGTTTTGTGTTGTTGTTGTTGTTGTTGTTGTTTTCCAAATAACTCATGGCACATACCACAGAGGGGGATCGGCTAAGAATTGGGTAGCAAAGAATTTTTTTTAAGTATACTTGCATAAGACAAAAAATTGATTTGAGGGGTAGAGGACAGGAAATAAAACGGGAAATAAGTGAAATATAAAATGAAAAGTGGTAACACTCACGGGAGATTGACACTGTAATTGTAGAACAAGTGATGTTTAAATATTTAGCAAGGCAAACGATTTGATTCCAGTAAAAAAATTTGCATGGCGGTAAAAACAGACCTGTTTTGTGAATGCCACAATGTGGTGCCTCGCTTAGACAGCGGTAGATTTAATATTATGGTCAGATGACCGACGTGAACCCACAACTCTCTGGAGGCCACTATACTGGAAGGTATACTTGCATAGGACGCAGTCTAACACACGCATGCAAATCAGACACAAACGCAGGTTTGCGCGTGCGGGGACACACACACACACACACACACACACACACACACACACACACACACACACACACACACACACACACACACACACACACACACACACACACACACACACACACACACACACACACACACACACACACACACACACACACACACACACACACACACACACACACACACACACACACACACACACACACACACACACACACACACACACACACACACACACACACACACACACACACACACACACACACACACACACACACACACACACACACACACACACACACACACACACACACACACACACACACACACACACACACACACACACACACACACACAAACAAGCACACACACACACACACACACGCAGGCACATAACATATGAACTGAAGGGCAATATAACTGACAAAATATAGTGACGAAGACTTTCCGAGGGGTGTAGCGAGTTAATGTCATTCTGGTATTACGTTAGGCAACAGCATAACCAACGTACACTGACACGGCGGAACACCATCGACTATTCATGTATCGTAGAAAGCTGTCCTGTGTATACGGAGGATGGTATATATATCCCACGACGAAATGTTGATACAAAGATGTTCGTTTGCTCAGCGGTCGCCGTAATGGATGTCGTCCCAGATCGCCTCAGTTGTTGGCCGACCACAGACTGATAATCCAGACACGTTCGTCGCAAGGACGTTATTTTTTTCGCCAGCAAATAGTTTCTCCGCACACTCTCTGTGAAAACAGTACCCGTGTAAATAACTCGAATAAAGGCGAACCGTATCTTTCTTGCGTTTTTTCTGTTTTGCAAGAGTATGTGGACGAGATGTTGACATAAGCCTATAGCTCGAATAATGCATATATATCTTGGCCTAAACTAATGACTTACTATACTTTATATAGTAAAGCGGATGTGACTTAGTGTATAATCATCCTCGTAGGTCTTTCCTAAATCCCGCCATGCTAAACAAACGGGCCCGATAATGACGAGTAGGCGCCAACTCTGTGGGCAGCATGATTTATACCTCATGGTTTGGGCCTGCCACGAATACACAAATGTCGAAATTATAAATAAGCCAACTAAGGATGGCAGGGGCGCGGCCCTGTCCGACGGTCGCCCCCAAGAACTTAACGAGGCCAGTTCATCACCTTCTTTCGCAGCAGACACGATCACCCCTGCGGGTTGCTTATAAAGAATCAGCAAATGAAACCGGAAGCGCGGACCTGAGTTGAGTCGCGGGATGGTCCCTCGCCATTTTATTCAACCCCTGACACACACTTTCATTTGCTGGCACTCTATCACCCATCCGTTAGTTGTGACGTTCGCTGCTGGGAAGAAGGTAATGCAACGGTCTTGTGAAGTTCTTGGTGTTGGATTTACAACTCGTAGCCGGAGCCCCAGCTCGCCATGGTCCAGAGAGCTCGGCTAATGGCGACTGCCAATGGTGTCCCGGAATAGAGACTGCCATCCAGAACCTCAACTACAAGTAATTACAGTGAAACAATGTTTTGTACTCCTCTGCAGAAGTCCAGAAAGAAATGCATTTGACCAAAAATATTACAACCGCCAATCTAGTTCAACTGGCAAAGCACTAAGTATAAAAACTGGGACAGACATTGCTTGCGAACATTGTTCTTCTTAAGGCGTGATCCGATGTGAAGGCTATTTATTTGCGCGAGCTATTCTTAATACCGCCCTTTAGCGCGCGCCGCCACTGATGGCCATACGTGTGCGACGCACCACTCCCTAATTGGTGGTATCTGTTTGACGACATGTAGTGCATTGGTCGAGGAAGTGCCGAAGGCATATTGTATTAATGCAGTTGAAGCTGATCTGTTCGCGCCGTCTCGCCATTCAAACAGAGTCGCCACGGTATTTATTTTATTTTGATAAGGTCACATATGTAATCACTCGTATCAAAGGCTGAGAGGAAGCTTTAGTGTTAGTGCACTAAACATATATAAAAAATGATATTTATTGCAAGAAAGACGAAGTTTTTTTCAAGGAGATGTATTAATAGCCTAACTCGAGTCTTGAGAAGCCGCCGTCGTCGTCAGCGCATTGTCTTTTCTGAGCTGGTGCTACCGAATCATAGTGCTGAAATGAAAAGCCTCTTATCTAACAGAACAGGCTCTTACTGGAACGCGATGATGCTTCATGCCTACCATGTTTATGAAGAATAGGTCGATTTTAGGCCCAAATAGACAAGTATCCCTTCACAGTACTCATATTGGAAAGATCGACACTGTTCGGAGCCCGATGAGGTTTAAACGCATGAGGTTAACAGCTCGTTCCGGATATGCCGGTAAGCTCGGCGCTCAAACAGGCTTTAACACGACAGCAAGTAAAGCCCCATTCAGTGAAAATCCGGTGTCGGTAATATCCATTGTTTTTGCCGTTGTGAGCGAAAATTCACAAGCATGGCGCTGTCAGGTGGTAGCTGCCAGCTGAGCAGCTGATGACCGCGCACTGACTGCACATGGGGCTTCTTGACGTTACGTTTCGCAGTAGCCGCCAACGCGGGCCTCTTCTGTCGTCATCATCATCATCATCATCAGCCTGACTATACCCATTGCAGGGTGAAGGCCTCTCCCATATTTCTTCACTTAACCCGGTTCTGTGCTAGCTGCATCCACTTGACCCCTGCAAACTTCTTAACCTCATCTGCCCACCTAACCTTCTGCCGCCCCCTGCTACGCTTTCCTTCCCTTGGAATCCAGTTTGTTACCCTAAGCGACCATCGGTTATCCTCTCTTTGCCCTACATGTCCTGCCCACGCCCATTTTGTCTTCTGAATTTCCACTAGAATGTCGGTAAGAATGGTAAGCTCCATAAAACCCCGGCCCTCAGTCACCAGCGGCTGCGGAACAACTGACCACGGCGGCGGTCAGACCTCTGACGCAGCAGGGGGTGCTAAGAAAGCCTGGCTCTGCTGGACAGGCCGCCATTGGAAACTGACCCTGTCAACGTTTAATGCTAGAACCCTAGCTAGTGAAGCTAGTTTAGCAGTGCTGTTAGAGGAACTAGAGGGCATGAAATGGGATGTCATAGGGCTCAGTGAGGTTAGGAGCCCAAATGAGGCATATACTGTACTGAAGGATGGGCATGTCATCATCATCATCATCATCAGCCTGATTATACCCACTGCAGGGCGAAGGCCTCTCCCATATTTCTCCACTTAACCCGGTTCTGTGCTAGCTGCATCCACTTGACCCCTGCCAACTTCTTAATCTCATCCGCCCACCTAACTTTCTGCCGCCCCCTGCTACGCTTTCCTTCCCTTGGAATCCAGTTTGTTACCCTCAGCGACCATCGGTTATCCTCTCTTCGCACTACATGTCCTGCCCATGTCCATTTCTTCTTCTTAATTTCTACTAGAATGTCGGTAACTTGAGTTATTTCTCTGACCCACTCTGCACGCTTTCTATCTCTTAATGTTACCCCTACCATTTTTTGTTCCATAGCCCTCTGGGTTGTCCTCAACTTAAGTAGAACTCTCTTGGTTAGCCTCCACGTTTCAGCCCCATAGGTGAGTACAGGCAAGATGCAACTGTTGTATACTTTCCTCTTGAGTGATACCGGTAAGCTGCTAGTCATAATCTGCGAGTGCTTGCCAAATGCGCTCCATCCCAATCGTATCCTTCTTGTTATTTCCTTTTCGTGGTCCGGGTCTGCGGTTACTACCTGTCCTAAGTAGACATATTCGCCTACTACTTCCAGTATTTCGCTACCTAATGTAAACTGCTGTTCCTTCCCGAGGCTGTTGAACATTACCTTAGTCTTCTGCATATTGATTTTCAAGCCTACCTTTCTACTTTTCCTGTCTAGGTCATCAATCATTATTTGCAGTTCATCCCCCGAGTTGCTTAGCAAGGCAATGTCATCAGCAAATCGCAGATTACTGAGGTATTCTCCATCTACCCTTATCCCTAACTGCTCCCATTCCAAGTCTCTGAATACTTCCTCTAAACATGCTGTGAATAGTACTGGGGAGATTGTGTCTCCTTGCCTAACACCTCTCTTTATGGGAATTTTGTTACTTTCTTTCTGCAGAACTATGGTTGCTGTGCAGCCGCTATATACCGGGTGTCCCAGCTAACTTGAACCAAGGGTTACAAAATAATATATTTTAGGTAGGTCAATAAAACCAGTTGCATACAACTGGCAGTCGCCTTGCGCACCACAGGAAATTTTTTGTTTTGCAATTACTTAATTAGCTACATATGTTAATTTTTCTAATTTAAGCAATATTCATCTTAGACCAGAATTGTGAATTGGAAAGTTGTAGAGCACCTTCAGAAACTCCTCTTTCATGAATTGCGATAAAGAAAATCTCATGTGTATCTTTTTTTCCGGGCTCAGAAGAAAGCCCGCGAAATACAAATAATACCACGTGACTAGTGCATTTGTGCGCCGCGATTGTGGTGCTCTCAGACGTGGTTTGAGCGAACGAAATTAGCTGCTGCCATGTCTTCTTGGCCCCGTTAAAGCGGCAGGCCGATATGCCTGCGATGGCTTCTTCGCCCGCGTCAGACAGCCGGCCCACGTGACGGTGCAGTAGCAGCGAGAGCGGCGAGCCGACACCACCGACATTCTAACAAGGCCTTTGCATCAGCTTCTCTCTCATCAGCGAACGTAACGACAAACGGATGAGCGATGAGGTATCAGCCACTGAATCTGCGCATACAGGCTTGGGTAAAGGGACGAGATGACATCATGTGACTCGACTAAAATTAGCGCTGCACCTTCATTTGCCGGTTCTTTATCGCCATCCGCCTGTCGTGATGTAGGCTGCTGCGGTGCGCAGGCCTGGCCAAAATCGCGGTGGCGACGGGCGAGCTCGAGCTCGCTCGAACCATCGCCAACATTTCTGCCTGCCGCTGCAACGGGACCATCGGGTCACGGCTGCAGCTGATTTTGTTCGCTCAAACCACGACTGAGAGCACCACAATCGCGACGCACAAATGCGCTAGTCACGTGGTATTATTTGTATTTCGTGGGCTTTCTTCTCAGCCCGAAAAAAAAGATACACGTGAGACTTTCTTTATAGCAATTAATGGAAGGGGGGTTTCTGAAGGTGCTCTACAACTTTCTAATTCACATTTCTGGTCTAAAGTCGATATTTAATAAATTAGAGAAATTACCATAATTAGCTAATTAAGTAATTGCCAAACCAAAAATTGCCTGTAGTGCTCAAACAGGCTGGCAGTTGTATGCAATTGGTTTCACGTACCTACCTGAAATATATTATTTTGTAACCCTTGGTTCAAGTTAGCTGGGACACCCGGTATATCTTCCAGCACTTTCACGTATGGCTCGTCTACCCCCTGATTTCGCAATGCCTGCATCACCGCCGAGGTTTCAACTGAGTCAAATGCTTTTTCGTAATCAATGAATGCTGTGTATAAGGGCTGGTTATATTCCGAGCATTTTTCTATAACCTGATTGATGGTATGGATATGATCGATAGTAGAGTACCGTTTCCGAAACCCTGCTTGATCCCTTGCTTGATTGCAGTCTAAGGTTGTCCTGATTCTATTAGCGATTACCTTAGTAAATACCTTATACGTAACAGACAGTAAGCTGATTGGTCTGTAATTTTTAAGGTCCTTAGAGTCCCCTTTCTTGTGAATGAGAATAATGTTTGCATTCTTCCATGGTTCCGGTACCGTCGATGACACCAGGCACTGCGTATACAGGGTGGCCAGGTTTTCTAGCACGATATCCCCCCCCGTCCTTCAGCAAATCTGTAGTTATCTGATCCTCTCCAGCTGATTTCCCCCTTTTCATAGTTTCTAGTGCTTTCTTGACCTCGTCCTTCGTCACTGGTGGAACGTCTGACTGTTTTTCCCTACCGCCAATCTCATTACGGTCCTGACTACTTTGGCTACTGTAGAGATCTGTATAGAACTCCTCGGCTACTGTGACTATCTTTTCCATATTAGTGATGACGTTGCCCGCCTTGTCCCTTATCGCATACATCTGGTTTTTGTCTATGCCCAATTTCTTCTTTACCCCCAGGTAGCACAGAATGTGGGGCCCCAGTAGGTCCGATGTAGGCAAGTGGGGCTGGGGCAACCATCATAAAACCTGCATCGGTCCCCGATGGGGCAAAAGTGGGCAAGCCCCATTTGGGCTTGCCCCTGCTCCTCCTGCATGGGTCCCATAGCGGCGTTTCTTGGGCTAATTCAGAGCACATTCCTGCATCCAGACCACAAGGGTCCCTTGCTGGATATTTGAGGGCAATCCAACCTAAATGTGGGCTTTTTATGGGAAAGCCCTCATAGATCCGAAGTGAGGCCGCCCCCATTAAATCTTTGTGGGACCAACATCGGCCGTAGTGGGGCAAGAAAACGGACATACCCACATGCTGCCCCAATCGGCCCCTTGTAGGTTACTTGAGGGCAGGTAAAATATATATAAGGGCTCAATTTGGGCAAGCCCTCGTGAAGCCCAAATGAGGCAGCCTTAGCTAAACCGCTTTAGGTCCCATATAGGCTGTAATGGGGCTGGAAGGCGGGCGTGCCCGCATGGTACCAAAATCGGTCCTTTGTGGGCACTTTGAAGGCCCGTTCAACAGCAAGTGGGCTCTAGGTTCAAAAACAACGTCCAGCCCAATTTGGGCTGCCCACATAAAACTGCTTTATATCCCACATGGGCCGTAATGGGGCTGCAAGGCGGGAGGGCCCGCATGATACCAAAATTGGTCCCTTGTGGGGAATTTGAAGGCACGTGCAACAGCAAGTGGGCTTTAGGTTCAAAACCAACACCCAGCCCAATTGGGGCTGCCCACACAAAACCGCTGTAGGTCCCACATCGGCCGTAATGGGGCTAGAAGGCGTGCGTGCAATTGCGTAATCATTGTTTCCAACCTTTCTTTGCAATAGATGTTGCCATAAATTACTATTATAGATAATTTGTATAACAGTTGTTGCCATGTTTAGTCGATTAGAAATTTACATGGCTTTAGTTCTCGCCCTCATGCAAATTGCGCTACAAATACTAAAACAAACCGATTGCTAACTGTTGCCTCTCATGTGGTTGCGTTGGACAGCCTGCGACTCCCAGCACAATATTACTGTTCAGAACACATATCTCCATAGCCTGAACAAGATGTACATGAAGTCATTTCGGCTAGATGGATGTTATGAATTATTGCAAAATTTAATAGTGTGGCTGTTTAGAAAGTGCAGACATGAATAAAATAATTACTTAATTATGTGCATAAATATTGATTGGGAAAACTTGGACTAGGGCTTTCCATCAATTTCCTGCGTCGGACCCCTATGAGAATTATGTGGGCAAGCCCAAGTGCGGCTAGCGCTATAGAACCCGCATTGGTCCTATGTCATTATCTGAGGGGCTAACTGAAATAAAAAATAAATGTTCCTCCAAAGCGGCTGCCCAAATCGGTCCAAAGTAGGACCATCGCGGGGATTTGGCGGGATGTGCCCTTTTAACAATGCCGGAAAAATGTGGGCAGCCCCGCAAGGGCTGCCTGCATCGGCCCCTAGTGGGGCCAATTGGGGCTTTGTCGACAGCCCCCTTCGGGCCTACGTCGGCCCGTCTTGCAGCACCCACATTGAGCCCACCGGGGCTGTCCTGCATTGCCTACATCGGGCCCACCGGGGCCCACCCTTCAGAGCCCACTTTGTGCTACCTGGGCCGCTTTAAGGCTTCCCCCGTTCTTTACAGCATGCTCAATTTTCTCCATGTTATACTTCCTAATATCGGCCACCTTGCGCTTATTGATTAGCTTCGATATCTCGGCCAATTCGATCTGGTCTGTTGGATTGGAAGCTTTCATACTCTGGCGTTTCTTAATCAAATCTTTCGTCTCCTTAGACAGCTTACCGGTATCCTCTCTAACTATCCTACCGCCTACTTCTACCGCGCACTCAGTAATGATATCTCTGAAATTATTGTTCCTTGCCTCTAGGGTAATGTCGTCATCCTCAGTTAGAGCTGAAAACCTATTCTGTAGCGAGATCCTCAACTCTTCTGCCCTCCCCCTCACCGCTAATTCGTTGATGGGTTTCTTTCTTACTAATCTGTTGCGTTCCTTCTTCAGATTTAGGCTAATTCGGGACCTCACCATCCTGTGGTCACTGCATCGCACTTTCCCGATTACCTCTACATCTTGCATAATGGCGGGGGTTGAACACATTATGAAGTCGATTTCATTTTTAGTCTCTCCGTTAGGACTTTTCCATGTCCATTTCCGGTTCTTCCGTTTGCTGAAGAAGGTATTCATGATTCGTAAGTATTGCGCTCTGCAAACTCAACTAGCAACTCCCCCCTGCTATTCTTAGAACCAATGCCATAGTCACCTACTACCTTGTCTCCTGCCTGTTTTTTCCCTACCTTGGCATTGAAATCGCCCATTAGTACAGTATACTGCGTCTTTACTTTTCGCATTGCCGATTCTACATCTTCGTAGAAGCTTTCAACTGCCTGGTCATCATAACTACATGTAGGTGCATAGGCCTGTACAACCTTCAGTTTATACCGCTTATTAAGCCGAATTACGATGCCTGCAACCCTCTCATTAATACTATAGAATTCATCTATATTACCCGCTATATACTTATTGACAAGGAAACCTACTCCTAGTTGTCGCCTCTCTGGTAAGCCTCGATAACACAGTACATGCCCATCTTTCAGTACAGTATATGCCTCATTCGGCCTCCTAACCTCACTAAGCCCTAAGACATCCCATTTCATGCCCTCTAGTTCCTCTAACAGCACTGCTAAGCTAGCTTCACTAGCTAGGGTTCTAGCATTAAACGTTGCCAGGGTCAGTTTCCAATGGCGGCCTGTCCAGCGGAGCCAGACTTTCTTAGCACCCCCTGCTGCGTCACAGGTCTGACCGCCGCCGTGGTCAGTTGTTCCGCAGCCGCTGGTGACTGAGGGCCGGGGTTTTATGGAGCTTATCATAGGAGGTTGCGGCCAATTACTGCACCAGGGTGGCCATCTCCTGTTCTGGTGAGGGAGTGCGTTGCCGGAGGTGTTCACCGGCATCAGGTCGCACCCCAGACCTGTATATGCAATTCCATCGACACGCGGACTTTTTTTTTCATCCGGTGGAGAATTGCGTGGCACCGGGATTTGAACCCCGGTCCTCTTGCATGCGAGGCGGATGTTCTACCGCTACGCCACCGCCACCGCCAGGAGTAGGTTTCCTTGTCAAAAAGTATATAGCGGGTAATATAGATGAATTCTATAGTATTAATGAGAGGGTTGCAGGCATCGTAATTAGGCTTAATAAGCGGTATAAACTGAAGGTTGTACAGGCATATGCACCTACATGTAGTTATGATGACCAGGCAGTTGAAAGCTTCTATGAAGATGTAGAATCGGCAATGCGAAAAGTAAAGAAGCAGTATACTGTACTGATGGGCGACTTCAATGCCAAGGTAGGGAAAAAACAGGCAGGAGACAAGGCGGTAGGTGACTATGGCATTGGTTCTAGGAATAGCTGGGGGAGTTACTAGTTGAGTTTGCAGAGCGCCATAACTTACGAATCATGAATACGTTCTTCAGCAAACGGAAGAACCGGAAGTGGACATGGAAAAGTTCTAACGGAGAGACTAAAAATGAAATCGACTTCATAATGTGTTCAACCCCGCCATTATGCAAGATGTAGAGGTAATCGGAAAAGTGCGATGCAGTGACCACAGGATGGTGAGGTCTCGAATTTGCCTAAATCTGAAGAAGGAACGCAACAGATTAGTAAGAAAGAAACCCATCAACGAATTAGCGGTGAGGGGGAGGGCAGAAGAGTTCAGGATCTCGCTACAGAATAGGTATTCAGCTCTAACTGAGGATGGTGACATTACCCTAGAGGCAAGGAGCAATAATTTCAGATATCATTACTGAGTGCGCAGTAGAAGTAGGCGGTAGGATAGTTAGAGAGGAAACCGGTAAGCTGTCTAAGGAGACGAAAGATTTGATTAAGAATCGCCAGAGTATGAAAGCTTCCAATCCAACAGACCAGATCGACTTGGCCGAGATATCAAAGCTAATCAATAAGCGCAAGGTGGCCGATATAAGGAAGTATAACATGAAGAAAATTGAGCATGCTGTAAAGAACTGGGGAGCATTAAAGCGGTAAAGAAGAAATTGGACATAGGCAAAAACCAGATGTATGCGATAAGGGACAAGGCGGGCAACGTCATCACTAATATGGAAAAGATGGTCAAAGTAGCTGAGGAGTTCTATATAGATCTCTACAGTAGCCAAAGTAGTCAGGACCGTAATCAGATTGGCGGTAAGGAAAAACAGTCAGACGTTCCACCAGTGACGAAGGACGAGGTCAAGAAAGCACTTGAAACTATGAAAAGGGGGAAATCAGCTGGAGAGGATCATATAACTACAGATTTGCTGAACGACAGGGGGGATATCGTGCTAGAAAAACTGGCCACCCTGTATACGCAGTGCCTGCTGTCATAGACGGTACCGGAACCATGGAAGAATGCAAACATTATCCTCTTTCACAAGAAAGGGGACTCTAAGGACCTTAAAAATTACAGACCAATCAGCTTACTGTCTGTTACGTATAAGGTATTTACTAAGGTAATCGCTAATAGAATCAGGACAACCTTAGACTTCAATCAAGCAAAGGATCAAGCAGGGTTTCGGAAACGGTACTCTACTATCGATCATATCCATACCATCAATCAGGTGATAGAAAAATGCTCGGAATATAACCAGCCCTTATACATAGCATTCATTGATTACGAAAAAGCAATTGACTCAGTTATAACCTCGGCGGTGATGCAGGCATTGCGAAGTCACGGGGTAGACGAACCGTACGTGAAAGTGCTCGAAGATATATATAGTGGCTGCACAGCAACCATAGTTCTGCATAAAGAAAGTAACAAAATTCCCATAAAGAAAGGTGTTAGGCAAGGAGACAAAATCTCCCCAGTACTATTCACAGCTTGTTTAGAGGAAGTATTCAGAGACTTGGAATGGGAGTGGTTAGGGGTAAGGCTAGATGGAGAATACCTCGGTAATTTGCGATTTGCTGATGACATTGCCTTGCTAAGCAACTCGGGGGATGAACTGCAAATAATGATTGATGACCTAGACAGGAATGAGGATGACCTAGACATAATATCGTCAGCTAAAAGGACGTTAGGTTTCTTAAAGCGCCATCTTCATCATGCTCCCGAACACGTTAAAGTTATTAGCCTACAAATCATTCGTCAGGTCCAAACTAGAATTTGCATCGCCCATTTGGAATCCTCATCAAGCTTACCTCATTAGTGCCCTCGAATCTGTTCAAAATCGCGCCGCTCGTTTTATTCATTCATCGTATTCTTATGAAATCAGCGTTTCCTCCTTAAAAACAGCATCCGGATTATCCCCCTTATCGCTCCGTCGTCGCATTGCCAGCCTATCTTTAATTCACAAACTTTTCCACAGTCCTATGCGCATCGCACCTTATATTCTTCCCCCCACACGCATATCTCATCGCACCAGCCATCAGCTACAAGTTGCCCGTCCACGTTCACGTACCGTCACGTTTTCAAATTCCTTTTTTCCTCGAACAGCTGCAGACTGGAACGGCCTTCCGGACAACATTGCTCTCATCACTTGCACACCACAGTTCATCGATAGTGTCAAAACTTTCCTGTTATTGTGATTATGTATTTTTGCTCTTGCCACCCCTTATGTAATACCCCTTTTTAGGGGCCTTTAAGGTAATAAAATGAAATGAAATGAAATGAAATGAAAGTAGAAAGGTAGGCTTTAAAATCAATATGCAGAAGACTAAGGTAATGTTCAACAGCCTCGGGAAGGAACAGCAGTTTACATTAGGTAGTGAAATACTGGAAGTAGTAGGCGAATATGTCTACTTAGGACAGGTAGTAAGCGCAGATCCGGACCATGAAAAGGAAATAACAAGAAGAATCAGATTGGGATGGGGCGCATTTGGCAAGCACTCGCAGATTATGACTAGCAGCTTACCGGTATCGCTCAAAAGGAAAGTATACAACAGTTGCATCTTGCCTGTACTCACCTATGGGGCTGAAACGTGAGGGCTAACCAAAAAGAGTTCTACTTTAGTTGAGGACAACCCAGAGGGCTATGGAATGAAAAATGGTAGGGGTAACATTAAGAGATAGAAAGCGTGCAGAGTGGGTCAGAGAAATAACTCAAGGTACCGACATTCTAGTAGAAATTAAGAAGAAGAAATGGACATGGGCAGGATATGTAGTGCGAAGAGAGCATAACCGATGGTCGCTGAGGGTAACAAACTGGATTCCAAGGGAAGGAAAGCGTAGCAGGGGGCGGCAGAAAGTTAGGTGGGCGGATGAGATTAAGATGTTCGCAGGGGTCAAGTGGATGCAGCTAGCACAGAACCGGGTTAAGTGGAGAAATATGGGAGAGGCCTTCGCCCTGCAGTGGGTAAAATCAGGCTGATGATGATGATGATGATGATGATGTCGGTAACTTGAGTGATTTCTCTGACCCACTCTGCACACTTCTTTTCTCTAAATATTACCGCTACCATTTTTCGTTCCATAGCCCTCTGGGTTGTCCTCAACTTAAGTAGAACTCTCTTGGTTAGCCTCCACGTTTCAGCCCCATAGGTGAGCACAGGTAAGATGCAAAGGTTGCATACTTTCCTCTTGAGCGATACCGGTAAGCTGCTAGTCATAACCTGCGAGTGCTTGCCAAATGCGCTCCATCCCAATCTTATTCTTCTTGTTATTTCCTTTTAATGGTCCGGATCTGCGGTTACTACCTGTCCTAAGTAGACAGCCTCTTCTGTAATACGGCCCTATCAGAATCAACAAGACATGGCCTTTGCAATCACGTTACCCCTAGGGCACGCAGGCAAGTTTACTCGGGTTTTGTTTGAAGCAGGGCTTTACATGCGGGCTGGGTGCCTACGCTAACGCTTCCTACATTAATAGCCGAAGCCTAAGCTTCCCTCTTAGTATTTTCGTCTTTCTGTCTTAGAGCTCGTATATGAGCTGTCGCTGATGTGCGGTGACTAAACAGGGTAAACATCTGCGGGATTAGCGTTTACAGCGAAGAGACAGAATCATTAGGAGCTCCAAACAGGCTTACAGCATTTGGCATAGCAGCCATACCTAAGGTGGCAGGCAACTTCTTTCTGAGCTCGAGAGAATTGCTGTGTGCTTTCATATAACTGACTTAGCAAAGTTTGCTTCGCGAATATTTAAGACAGAGCGTAATGTTTTCCCACCAACATGAACAATATGATATCATATAACAGAAACACCGCGGTGACCTCCGAACTAAGTGCTGTTTGCTTCATAAGAGCAGACACAGTGCAGCAACTTCTTATGACGACAATGCCTATTTGTATCCTTCCTGTAATGGCCAACTAGCAAAGTCGCTACAAAAATAGATGCACGATATGAAAAGTGCATCGCCGAATTGCGTTATCTTCCAAAGTACGCCATTCATTGAAAGCATCCTTTGAAGCACGGCGTTTTCCTAGCAAGCATCCTTTCTTTCATTCGAGTGTGCTGCAGGCTAGCTGGAAGCGGAGATTTATAAAACAAAAAGAACGAGTGTGCAAGCTGGACTCGTGGCGCTATCTATCAGAGCACCACAAAAGCAAGGCACAATCGATGATGGCCTCAGAGAGGGGTAGCGCTCCCGCGCTTTGTAACGAATTGATAGGTTAGGTTATTTGCGTCCAGGTGGCGCGAATTTAAGCTCACAGTTAAAACCATTCAATAATTTGAAAGTAGCGCCACTCTCCTCCACTCCGGCGTTTTCCTCCTCGAATATCCTCGCCCGCCGGCTGCGCGCGCTGCACACGGCATCCTTTTTTTGGGCATCGCTCGCTCGCCGTCCGGGAAGTTGGCTGGCACATGCGCGCGCACTTAAGTTCGCGCTTTTTCCACGCTCTGTTATTGAATGAAAACACGAGTAAGACATGCGACACGCTTGACTACCACGAGCCACATAAATTAGCGTCTCGTACGCTCAATGAAAGTGCCAATTACGAGAGCTTGCGGTACGAACAAAACCACTTGCTGCATACATCTCACATTCCTTTTGACTTTTCAATACCGTCTGTCTCAACACGGCATAGTATATGAGGCTTAATATTTACAATATATAAAACATTCCAGAATATTTTCAGCATACCAATGTTTAGTTAAATGTATATTCACCTCGAACTAATTTTCGCGGAAGTGCAGTTTATGAAGTTGCTCACGAGTGGAGTTTTAGTAGTGGGATGATTGCTGGGAACAAGCTGGGACATTTGCTTTGATGGCCCGTCCTAAAAGTTTTCATTATGATTCAGTCGGAGTTCGGCACCACGCAGCGCACATGCAACGGCTTAATTGTTTTTGTAGTTGAGAATTTTCGCGGCGGCTTGAAAACGAGTATGAACTTTTTTCTATTAAGCATGAAACGCCTTTAGCTAGCTCCCTTGAGGTGAAGTCGAGCCGAAACCGAGAGCCAAAGTTCCGCGTGTGTAATAGATTCAAATTCTGCGCCTCGAATTTTAGGTGTAGTTCACCGAAATGTGGACATCACCGCTTAATTCGCCATAGTCAAATTAGGTTGGACACCATTTTTCTCCAGATTCGGACGGGGCAAATTTCGGGGGTACGTGGGGCCAAACTTTGGGGGAGGTGCACCGAAATTTGGATTCAATTTCACTGAATTTGGCCTACCCAAATTAGGTTAGACATCCATTTTGGCCACATTCGAATGAGAGAAGCTTAAAGTGTCCAGAGGGCTAAATTTTGGGAGTGGCCCACCTAGGTTCGGAGGTCACCACTGATTTCACCATAGGCAAATTAGGTGGGACACCAATTTTGTTCAAATTTGGACGGAGTCAAGCTTCGGGGATCCAGGGAGGTAAATTTTGGAAATGGCCGACCTAGGTTTAGAGGTCACTACTAAAGTCGCCATACGCAAATTAGGTTTCACATCAATTTTGGTCAAATTCGCACGATGTCAAACTTCGAGATCCAGAGGGCTAAATTTTGGGGATGGCCCACTAAGTTTGGAGGTCATCAAAGAATTGGTCATCCGCAAATTAGGCTACACATCAATTTTGGCCACATTCGGACGAGTTCAAATTTCGGGGGTCCAGAGAGCCAAATTCGGGGGGTAGCCCACCGAAATTTGGACATCACCGCTGAATTCGCCATACTCAAATTATGTTGGGCACCGTTTTTCGCCAGATTCGGACGAGGAAAATTTCGGAAGTCCATGGGGCCGAATTTCTGGGGAGGTCCAGCGAAATTTGGATTCGACTTCACTGAATTCGCCGTACCCAAATTATAGGTTAGACATCGATTTTGGCCACATTCGGAAGAGGTGAAATTCAGAGGGTTCCTGGGGTTGCATTTTCGGGTGGTCCTGAAATTTGAATGTAACCACTGAATGCGCCATATTCAAGTTAGGTTGGACACGACTTTTCGCCAGATTCGGACAAGGTCAAATTTCAAGGGTTTAAAGGAACATTTTTGATGTGCGGATATATAGTTTTGCGGACACGTTCTGTGGACAAGTTCTCTACACGCTTTCCTGCGGCTTAAGCCTATCAATGCTTAATAATCTCCCTCATTGCACGCGTTATCGTTGAAAAGCGAGACTTAGGTTCAGAAATTAAAGCGAGTGTATGCGAATGTATGCGCATTGTCTGCATCAGCCGTCGCTATTATAGCACGTTGAGCGGAACCATGAAGTGAAAACAATAACACGCATAACGACGCAAAATGATCAGTGAATTAAGTGAGATTGCCAGATTTGTGATGCGCTTGCATGGAGTTTAAGTATACACAGTCGCTTGGAAGAAATGCACGGTACCTCTTTGTCGGCGTAAAGTTATTGCGGCCGATGTTGCGCACCCACCTTTTTCTTCTAACGATATCTTTCTTGCCGCTCGGAATCGCGAAAAGAACATAGCCTTTTTCACGCCGGCTTGTGCACTGAAATGCGCAGCAACTGGGCATAGTACTGCACTAAAGGAGCGCAAATAACGCGAAGAGCGAGCGCGCAATGTCAGGGAGCTCGGTCGTAGCAGCGGCGGCTGCCCAAAAAATGGCGCCGACGAAAATGAAAACAGAAAAAAAGCGAACTTTTCGCGCACTTTTCCCGGAGACCACCCGCGGAGCCAATCACCGTCTGATGGGAGAGGTGAGAGATGAGGATCGGCGAGGGTGCGCGGCGCGGCGGCATAGTTCACAGAAAGTCGCTACTTTCAAATTATCAAGGGACTGTACTCACAGTGACTGGAAAATTTTCAGATTACCGCAAAGGTGCCAGCGGCCGCCATTTTTCTTCCAGACAACCTAGTCCGCCCACAGTTGGAAAGGTGAGTGACCGCATTCGTACGCTTGGAACATCTTTCAAGGTCAGCAAAAACAGGAAGGTTCTGGCGCGTTTATTCACAACAGCGCCAAGTGATTTTATGGTCGATAACTTTAAATACATTGTCAACAGTCGATGGGGAAAAATAGATGTGGGAGTGGATCGCTTCAGCAGGTCGCCTGCACTTGCAAGCCCACGGTCGTTCGGATCACCTCGTGTTCTACGCGCAACGCATGGGCGATACAACATTATAAAGGGACTGTGTGTGAAAGTGCATGTCTGCGAAGAACGCAGTGACGTGTGTATTTTCTTGAATCATGGATAATGCCGTGTGTCGACGCCGCTACGACAGACACCAAAAAACAAAGTGGGGGGGGGAGCGGATTATAATTACTTGTTTATGCTATAAACGATGACCCGCCTTGTATAAGCGACACAAAGTGAAACACCAGTTCGGCGAGACAGCGTAAACAAACCTGCATACATCGTAGCAATGTCTTCAAAAGTATGAGCTCTATGGAAGCGCACTAGGTGTGGCCTGCTGCGTAGCCCGAAACCGTGGGAGGCGCCTACTTCCCGTCGCCACCGCCGCGGCGACACTGCTCGGGGACAGTCGCGCGCTGCCGCGCGCGAAGAGCTGCGCCTGGCTGCGCTTTGAGTGAGGCGTCGGCGTAGTAGGAGCCTGTTATTTTAAGGATATAGGAGCACCGCTTCATACAATGTGGCAACACGAAATTGTATATACTGTCATGTCTTAGTGTGAGCATGTCAACAATTAGCACTTGCTCGGCAAGGATGTATACTGGAGTGTATCCCGAAAAACTTAATGTGATAGTGGTTTAAGGCCGCCCGATTGGAGTGCTCGCGTTACCGTGGTGTTACATTCGGATCAAGTTGTTTGTCAAATGAGAATGTCACCCGGCTGGGAACAATTCGAAGCTGTTTAGCTGCCATGGTAGCCTAATGCATAACCACTTAAATCACTATGTCGGGAATTCCGTATGTCATTTTCATACTGTTTACACATTCCTGCATGCAGCTTTTATACACAAATTGATGTCAACCTGTTCGAAACTGCTAGTGCGGTCCAATAAAAATAAATTTATTACTGTGAGCAGCCTCTGTGAAAATGCGACTGGTAACCAACCTTTCTATCTTATCCTGAGAAATGTTACGGTGGAAATATGAGGTGTTAATTACGTAAAATCTAGATGATAACTTGGTATCTTCGACTTAGCTGGAGACCTTAAACTTTGTACGACAGAGCGCTATCCGCCATGGCTTCCCGCATTTCGCATGACCGGTCAAAGTAAGCGCGCTTCATAGTGCCGGTCTGACTCAAGGTGCTACGTATAAGTGCCGAACCTTTTAATACTATTTTTATTAGCTGCTCGCAAACTCATATAATTTTGCTGGTTTCTGTTATTTCTGTTCTCTCTTCTTTTGCAGTTTCTGGCTACCCACGGACATTTTCTTCTCGGCTTCCTTCTTTCCTGGACTTCTTTATCTTTTTGTGCTTTTCTTTCGCTTTTTCTTTCTTTCTTTATCCTTTTTCCATTTCATATATCTCTCTATTTTAACTAGGGAGTTGTGATCTTTGTTTCCTTTTGTATCTTTAATGTACATTTTTTACATTTTTATGTCCATGTTTTTTTTTTTCATCTAAACTATTTTTTTATATTGTGCGTTTAGCTCCTTTTCTTTTATCTTAAATTGGATTAAGCCTGGAAAAGCTTTGCTAGTCCGGGCTCCCTCTCTCTTTCTTTTACATTTTTTTTCGTCATATTCTGAGAGGAATAATACAAAGGTAAAAAAAGGTTTCTAAGTTTCAATGGAAGAACGCGCATAGTGTTCCTGTTGTGAAACTGATTCTTACCTGCAATCGCAAGAATGTTCACGCTTCAGAGCGCAACTGCAGCCGAGATACAGCGAGCAGCCGAGAACACGGCCACACAAAAAATGGAAGAAAATTACCATTCGCAGACGGAAAACATTTCTAGAGAGAGGTTTATGCCATAGCCATAAACGTCGCTGCACTGATGAGTTGACATTTCCAGCCCAGCTCGCTATTAGTGGGTGCAGCAATTTAACGATATCTTGCATAGCTCCTCAGCATGGGCACGATCATTGTTTTCATAGATTAGCTGAAGTCACTGTGTACAGTGAGAAACCAATGCTGAAATCAAAAGTTTACACAGCTTGCTACTTCGCCGGACCTCTTCAGACTTCATTATCCTGTTACTGAAGGTGCTCGTAAGCTGACAAAGCTTGATTTCTTCCTTTGCGGGGTACTTCAAGCCTCCATTGTTCTTGGTTTTCATTTACCTGTAACTGGCCCAGTTGACTCATATTTTCTGCAACAGTCTCTTGCACGACAGACATTCCACCTCAAAACCATTACCAAATATAGCATAAATTTAGCTACAATTTGGTAGTGATAAACAAAAATTGGGGTCCTTAAGTCTCCTTGCGGAGCCTCCTTAGCGTACCCGCACTTTGCTACCTGCTGTGTGTTCTAATTGCGCCAAAATTGTCTGGCCATACCACCAACAAAAGTGCCTCTTGCCAGAGAAGTATTTTTCCGACTTTCCGCCGACAGAGCGGGCGCCGGATTTTCTGTGGAACGGGGCTTTTCAGTTTGTCGCATCGACTCAAACAGTCTCGAAAGTATAAACAAATGTTGTATGCACAGGCTACTTTGCTTGCAAGACCACTCAGAGTAGCGGCGAAATTTTGAACAAATTGTATGCCTATATAAATAAAAAGAAACCATCGTACCTTTAGGATATGTCCTCGCAACGTAACCTGCGAGAAAAGCTTCTGGTGCTACCTCATCGTGTTCATCTACCTCACACATCGTTAAAAATCCTAGTTCACTGGCCAGCTCCCTGGTAACTAAATAGGTTAAACAACGTGACGGGAACACAGAAAAAGAGGACGACACAACTAGCGCGGTTGTGCCATCTTGTTCTCCTGTGTTCCCATCACGTTGTTTGCGCTGTCAGCCTATGATTAATCACCAACTAGTCCAATCAGCTGCCCCTTGCAGCAAATTCAACTGCAGCTGGTAGGGCATTATGCTTCAGCATCTGGGCTTTTTAACCTCAGCGCCGCTTTCATTCCAGAGTAAGCGAGTGCATTTCCACTCCTCGGTGCTGCCTTTGCCTGAAGCGAGCGCAACAGATAAAATTAGAGGGTCTCCTAGATTTCTCTTAAGCGGAGGACGGAGAAAGCCTTCCCTTCTCCTACAAAACGTGGCGTCGTGCAAAAGGGTTTCTTGTGCCATGGTCAGTAAACTGCCGCCTGTGTCAGCAGTCAGAAACTATAGATCATTGTTTTGTGTATTGCCGTGGTGCAGTGTGTTTTGTTTTTTTGGAGGGGGGGGGGACATTCTTGAATGAACTATCAAAAAGGACTATAAAATTTTTGCCTAAAATGGAAGCTTCTGAGGCTCCATGTGACTTTTTTGTGCTCATGCGACTTTTTAGCCTGTGGAAGAGCCGCATGACAGATCCCCACGCAGAGCCTCACCTCAATCATCGAAGTCTCTGTTCACAGAACAATGTGCAATAGTGCTGGGGGTATATGCTGCGCAGGATCGACCTCCTTCCTGGTTACCTTTAATAGATGCATGTATAGGTCTCCCGGAATTTTGATGCGTGGCCAAAGTGAGAGCTCGATGCTGGTGTAACTGTGTATTGACAGGTTGCGGAATGCGATCTGGTTAACTTGCTCGAAATACTTCTATGCAATAATGAAAAAAAACACCGGGGCATGTCACAGCGGTAAAGCGCTCTGCTGGGGATCCTAGGGATGGAGGTTCAATTCACGAAAAGAGGCTAATATTTTTTAATGAGGATGAGTCGCACACACCTTAAGCGTTGCTAGGCGATGCCGGCAGAGCTTCAGGAGGGGGTTGCGCAGCTGGTCTTGGCTGTAATGTCACTCGGTCGCGGCATATATAACTCAGGTTCGCGCAATAGCAGAACTGGCAAATCTGTGCACCGGCTCACGTGAAGCTCGGCTCCGACACTCGTAGTGAAGGTGGTGGTGAACTCTTTTATTACGCTCAAAGGACCGGTTGCGCTGTTTTAGAGGAGGCCAGCGCGGATCCCTTTAGATTTCGCGGCCTCCACATCGAGCTTGATTCTCTCCTGCATACTATCGAGCCAGCAGACATCTTAGTGAAGCTTTTCGCTTCAAATAATGGTTAACCCTCTTCCTGGACCACGTGTATTTCTATGGCTTTTCAAACTATCATCGTTATTCATCATTTTTCGCCTTTTGTTGGAGAACGGATAAAGTCAACTAAAATGAACTGAAGCACTGCTATAACACATCGAACTACTTCTGTTTTGAGACATGTAATATAACACGAAGGGCCTCATCTTATTCACGACAAATTTGAGATTTGAGTGCGACATCCTGCTCTTTTAGTGGCTGCTGCAGCCCTCCCCCCCCCCCCCCCCCGCTCCCCCACATCGCTGCCTTGGTCGCAATCCTGGAGAGTGGCGCAGCTCAGGCGACATGCCAAGGCGCAGCTCGGGTGACAGGCCAAGCTGTTTCATCTGCTGCCGAGCCGGCCACACTTCACCTTATAGCCGTAGCCACCTTCCCCACCCTCGCTCCTATTACAACGCTGACCGTCGGTACTACTATATGGACCTCAAAGTTTTGCTACCCAACCAGAGTAGCCCCGCACCGCTTATGACAGACCTGGACACTTTCCTCCTCAACCAGAGGAGCCTCGCTCCGCAACCGTGCCAGCTGCTCGTCGCTGCACACGATCTCCATCTCCCGGGCTTTTCGATTGCGTTCACCGGTACCTCGTCGCCGCTCCTCCTCATCATACGCCGGCACCTACTCGGGAAACTAGCGAGTGTAGCGCCAGGGAGTGACGCTGCATTACCGACCCGGACTGCCAACTCGGCACTGAACCCCACACCTAGACGTAACCTCATTGATATTCTTTGGATGGAGTCCCAATTTCGGCACTTATTAACACTGGCGCCCATATTTCTGCCCTCAGTTCCTCGTTCCGCCTCAAGAAAATGCTCACAGCTGCCACCTCACCTATTGTTAATGTTGCGGATAGCAACACAGCTACTGTGATTGGTATGTGTATTGCACGAATTAGCATTGCTGGCCGCCACATCCCTCTGTTATTTGCAGTCCTCACCAGCTGCCCTGAAGACATTATATTAGGCCTAGACGTTTTAACTACACACTCCGCTGTCATTGACTGTTTGTCTGGACTGCTCATCTAGACCTGCCGCTCTGTCCTGACGAACAAACTCATGAAATTTCAATGCTTCGTCTTCGCTCCGCTGAATTTACTCGCCTGCCACCTGAAGCCGCTGTGTATGTACTTATGTCGCCTTTTCTCTCCATTCCTGATGGCGGCTACGTCGTTTCCTCCTCAACCGACGTTACTCTGCAGAGTATAGCATAGCTCTCCTCACAATATCGTACACGTAGCGAATAACCACTTTTATATTTCAGTCCTGAACTTCAACTTTTTTCTGCAAGTTCTTCCTGCGGCTATTTCTCTCGCCGAACTGACCCCACTGTCTGCCTTTTGTGTATCTGCACTTTTATTTGACCCCACTTCTGGAGTATATACAAGACCTGCGCCGTCCCCGCCTACTGAGGCCCGCATATCAGGAATGGTTGCTCCTGACCTGTGTCCTGATCATGCTCAAGCGCTTGCGAACCTTCTGACTTGGTACAGTGACATTTTCGATTTATGGTAACCGACCCATAAGACAAACGTCCCTCGTTACTCTTCGAATCGACACCGAAGACGCCAGCCCAATTCACAGAAGACTTTATCGAGTCGCCGTTTCTGAACGTCGCATCATGCAAGATGAAGGGGACAACATGTTGGCAAGAAACATTACAGAGCCTTCGACCAGCTCCCCCTGGGCGACACCCATCGTGCTTGCTAAAAAGGACAATACCTGGAGATTCTGCGTTGATTACCGACACCTCAACAAAATTATAAAGAAGGACATTTACCCACTCCCCAAGATAGATTATGCCCTCGACTGCTTGCACGGTGCCTGTTATTTCTCTTCGATTGATCTCCGTTATGGTTATTGGCAGATCGCGTTCGTTGAACGGGACTGAGAGAAGACCGTCTTCGTCTCTCTCGATGGCCTGTACCAATTCAATGTGATGCCTTTTGGACTGTGTAATGCACTCACTACATTCCAGCGTATGATGGACTCTCTTCTACGCGGTTTCAAATAGATAACGTGCTTCATCATCATCAGCCTGATTATACCCACTGCAGGGCGAAGGCGTCTCCCATATTTCTCCACTTATCCCGGTTCTGTGCTAGCTGCATCCACTTGACCCCAGCGAACTTCTTAATCTCGTCCGCCCACCTAACTTTCTGCCGCCCCCTGCTACGTTTTCCTTCCCTTGGAATCCAGTTTGTTACCCTCGGCGACCATCGGTTATCCTCTCTTCGCACTACATGTCCTGCCCATGTCCATTTCTTCTTCTTAATTTCCACTAGAATCTCGGTAACTTGAGTAATTTCTCTGTCCCACTCAGTACGCTTTCAATCTCTTAATATTACCCCTACCATTTTTTGTTCCCTAGCCCTCTGGGTCGTCCTCAACTTAAGTAGAACGCTCTTCGTACGTCCTTTGTTACCACCAGCGTCACGTAGAACGTGATCAAGAGCGAGGCCGAAAGCTGGCGGTAACACAGGACGTTCCACGTCCTCCGCTATGGCTGAGGGTGGCGCTGGTGAACACTCTCAAGGTTTGTATACAGACAACATTAATACCCCAGAAAGTAGCAGAGGGGACAGCGGCCGATGTAGCTGAGTTGGAAGAGCACCGGACGCGCTATATTCGGAGGTCGTGGGTTCAGTCCCCACCATCGGCACGTTTTTTTCTACTTTGTGTTTAATTATCTTCCCCTATGCAGATTACATTACTCATTTCTGTGATTATCCAAGTACAAATTAAAAAAAAAAACAGAAAACAATCCCCAATGCTTTCCTTAGCCTCGCCGACTGTTGGCTTCTTTCCTTCATGTATTATAACGAGCACCCTCATTTCCCCTTAATTTATCTGTTTGTAGCTTACGGGGGTCTCGGTTCTGGCAGTCTTGAAGCCATAGGTAGCGTAAGAGGGTTCTATCACAGCTTTCGCCCTCTCTCTTGATCACGTTCTACGTGACGCTGGCGGTAACACAGGACTTTCCACGTCCGCCTCTATGGGTGAGGGTGGCGCTGGTGAACACTCTCAAGGTTCGTATACAGACAACATTAATACCCGAGAAAGTAGCAGGGGGGACAGCGGCCGATGTAGCTCAGTTGGAAGAGCACCGGACGCGATATTCGGAGGTCGTGGATTCGGTCCCCACCATCGGCACGTTGTTTTTTCTTCTACTTTGTGTTTAATTATCTTTCCCTTAAGCCTGCAGGGACTACCTGGCCGGAAAACCTCACAAAAGAGCGTGTGCAATATTACGTTCCATCTCCCAGACGCACACAATTACATGGACACCTGGACACGAAGGCCTAGAAGGAAATGAGGTAGCGAATGATCTAGCCCGAGCTCTCACAAACCGGGCGGATCCCCATCCCTACCTCACCCCTCTTCTAGGACCCTACGGCGACAGGCTGGAACACCTACGGTTAGAAAGAAGAATTTTCTCACCACCACACAAACACCTTCCTTCCTCGGACGCTATAGACTGGAGAAAAATACAAACAAACACATTCCCTAATCTTCAAATTTTAAATAAGATAAGCCCAACAAAATACACGAGTTACTGTCCTTGGTGCGGTGCAAGCCCCACACTCTTTCACATCTCTTGGGAATGCCAGGACAAACCTGACCCAACGTTAATAGTGCCATGCCCGACACACGAGCAGTGGGAGGCGGCCCTGACCAGCGACAACCTGGACCAGCAAGCCTGGATTATCCAGCTAGTCCGCAAGTCAGCTGCTGCCAGCGGAGCCCTGGACTAGGGGCACCGACCACCCAGCTCCTGCGAATATTTACTGATTATATGCTCATTAAAAGTTTTCTCTCTCTCTCTCTCTCCCTCTCTCTCTCTCTCTCTCTCTCTCTCTCTCTCTCCCCTAAGCAGATTACAATACTCATTTCTGTGATTATTCAAGTAAAAATTAAAAAAGACAAAACATAATCCCCAATGCTTTCCTTGGCCCCGCCGACTGTTGGCTTCTTTCCTTCACACACACACACACACACACACACACACACACACACACACACACACACACACACACACACACACACACACACACACACACACACACACACACACACACACACACACACACACACACACACACACACACACACACACACACACACACACACACACACACACACACACACACACACACACACACACACACACACACACACACACACACACACACACACACACACACACACACACACACACACACACACACACACACACACACACACACACACACACACACACACACACACACACACACACACACACACACACACACACACACACACACACACACACACACACACATATATATATATTATTGTTTATAATATATTAACTGGAACTAACCACCCCGAAATGTTACGGAGGAGTGTTATGGCTAGAATAGTTTTCAGCAGTAAACAACTGGAGCGACTTACGTTGGTCGATTCGAGCCTTATGTTAGGCTAGTCACGAACTAGGATATTAAACGCGAAACGAAATTTCATGATACCGACCTTAACGCTGCATAGAGAGCCGTTATAGCACGAGTTTGATAATAAATATGCGTGATATTTTTGCTTTCATTTTCTGGCCACGTTTTCTGCACATTGCAAGTAGCACCAAAGTACAGCGTCCGAGCTACCGAGAGAAGAAAAGCGATTGACCCTCTTCCCGGGCTTATGCGTAAATATTTTTTCCTGCCGTTGTCAGATGGGGGGGGGGGGGGGGGGATTGACACCCGGAAGTGCCGTGCCCCAGAGTCACACATACGTCATCAGCCCATAATCATTCATTCAGCACCACCGTCAAGGTCCTCACCAGGGCCAGGTGGGGTCTGGGAGAGCTTTTTAGCTCGAAGCGAGGGCCCTACCCGGACGAGGGGGTAACCGTGCGATGCCCCCACAAACGTGAGTGGCATCTTACGCAAAGGCGATCTGCAACGCCATGAGCCAACGAGGGGGACCTTCACGACAACGCAACGAGTGCCAATAAGGACGACCATTCCCTGTAATAGAATCTAGGCGACACAGAGAGTGTTCCACCCTTAACCAAGAAGATCACAGACGGCCCGCACCAAATCTTCGAGAACCTCCGCTCGCCAAGAATGCGAAATTCCCGCTGCAGGCAGAATCCGGCCTCCTTCCGTACCTTTCCGTACTTCATGGAGGCCCGGAACTCTGCTGTTGTATGCGGCCGCGCAGCGTGCCAGCCATACTTGGTACGCACACTACGAGCAGGAGGACGAACTGGTTAACGGCTACGCCTGGCAACGGATTCAGGTATTGCACAGTCTGGTACGGTATAGCCGGAAGCTGGAAGAGATTAGCTACACGACGGAGAAGCGCTTCAGGAAGAAGACACTGCGAGAATATGCGCACACTGTCCTCTCTACCACCACAAGTCGGACAAGTTGGTCCCAAGCTGGCCCGTGTAAATGCTGGAGCCTTGATGGGGAGGACTCAACTGACGAAGCGGTACATAAAGGACGCTCTGCTTGCTTCCAAAAAATCTGCTGTAATATACAGCCAGCTGGGCCTAACACTGACAAGGTCGTACTGGCCGAGGTGAGGAGGGAGACTGGGAGTCAGAAGCATAATTCCTTTAGAGGAACCAAAACCACATCAATGTCCGCCTCCGCCCTACGGAGACGCTCAAGGCAGGTAGCTGCCTGAGCATAAAAAGAGGATGTAGAGCCCGACCGTGGCACGCAATGAGAATGCGTGCTCTGGGCGAAAAGGCGGAGTCGAGTACTCAGAAAAAACGAAGTCAGGCTTTGAGTAAGAGGCATGTCCGAGTTCAATGCCACTTGGACCCACCTGACGTGCAAGGCTGAGGCTACGATGCCCAGGTTGGAGATGCCAAGGCCTCCCCTGTACTAGGCAGCTTCACCACAAGTCTTTTGACTTTCTCCGGAGCTCCACTCCACAAGAAACGGAAAAGGATCCGCTCCAGGCGGAGCTTCATCGGCGCCGAGAGGTGTTACGCCGGCGACATAGGTCAGCACCGAAAACAGGAGGGGCCGCGTGATAGTGGCCCGAGCCGTGAGCGGACACAAGAGCTTCTCATACTCTCTTGTCCTCGATTGAATTTTCTCTTGAGAATGGGACCAATTCCTGTCTGAAAGACCTTTCGAAATGAAGTGAAAACCAATAAGGCGGACTTCAGGCTTCACGGGAAGACCATGAGCAGGCTGAGGACTGGATGGTGCACACCCAAAATAGAGGGGGGCACTCTTCGACCTATTAACCCTAGCCCACTCGCTTACAGTACACCTCCATGACATCCAGAACTGAGGATGTCATGGAGGTGTACTGTAAGCGGAACGAGAGTGGTTAGATCATCTGCATAGGCAAAGATGGGAGCTGGTGGAGAAACTGGCGGAAAGGAAAACGAGACAGCCTTTGTGAGAGGGTGTCATACTTCAATAAATGTTTATTTTTTCTCCTTTGCGGAGAATGAATAGAGCTGAATACACAGGACTGTGTAGTGCTAAGTGCTATGAACATACTGAACTCCTGGTTTGAGACAATTAATATAACACGAAGGGCACCCTCTTATGACAAGCGAAGTTTGGATTGGAGCGCTATAGATGCAAGAGTTTTGCGAGGACTAGCGTTGTTATTACAAGCAGTGTAGCGAAACATGGGACGCAAAAGTTATAAATAGATCTTAAGAAAAAAACATATTTTATGTGGTAACGTGGACAGGAGGTCTGTTCGGCTTGGGACTAAATATAGCCCTGCAAAATTTTCATGCCTGAGGGAAGTGATCTAAAAACTAAGAAAAATTGCGAATAGAGGAAACGAAGGAGCCCCGCCAGGGTGGTGCAGTGGTGAGACGCCCGACTACTGTGCCGGAGTTCCCAGGTTCGAACCCGACCTCGGCGGCTGCGTTTCGATGGAGGCGAAACGAAGTGGCGTCCGTGTGCTGTGCAATGTCAGCGCACGTTAAAGATCCCCAGGTGGTAGACATTACTCCGTAGCCCTTCACTACGGCTCCTCTCCTTCCACTTTCACTCCCACCTTCCTTCCTTCCCTTACGGAGCGGTTCAGGTTGTCCACAGAGCAAGTGTGACAAATACTGCGCCTTTCCCTTCCTGTGAACGAATTATTATTATTAGGAAACGAAGGAGAGATGAGCATAAAAGAAAAAGGCAACGACAAGACGAGTAGTGATAAGATCAGGGCCAGCGAATGACGTTGTATTCATCGAATTAATTACAGCCTCAAGTTCTCAAGGGTAAAAGGTGGATCCTGTACAGAGTTATTATTGGTGCTCAATAATACCTCTAACTTGAGTATGGAAAGGTAGATCTAAAGAAAAATGTCCACAGCCGCATACGTGCTCAGCAGCAGCTTTCTGGTGTCGTGAAACGTATCTGTATAAGTACCGTCAGGGCATCTCAGCATAGGATGTATTGAAGGAGACCTTAGCTTCATAAACGCACGCTTGTACTGCTTGCCAAAAAGAAATTTCCTTGTAGCATTGCAGCACACAATTGTCATGTGTGCGCCTGATGTTAACTCTGTAGGCAGCGAGAGCCTTATAATAAACTGAACGGTGGTAAGTTCTCTGTAGAAAATCGGAAATGCGCTGAAAACGGCGTCAAAGAGCTCACAAACTAGAACGCTCAATGCGCAAATCAGCTGTCCAACAATTAGAGCCCGCAGGAAATGTAGGTTTAAATTCTCGTCATAGAGTTTCATAAAGGCCTCCCTAAATTCTGAGAGGACGTTATAAAAGGCAGGCGCTGAATAATCTGATGCTTATAAAAAGGCTGAAACTAAGTCAGAGAAGCTAACTGGGATATTAGGCGACTTGAACTAGCTCTAGTTAGCCTCTTAAACAGGGAGGAAGGTTGAAAAATGAAGGAATAATAAATAAATCTGTGCTCAGAAAGGATGAATCTGGCATGACTTCCCAAAAATAACCCCTCTAAATCAAGTTTGCCGAACCTAATGTGACATCAATCCAACTTAGGCGTACGGAGTTTCATATGTTGGCAAGAAATTTGGATTAATAATAACGAGAAGGTTATTGGATGCGGAAAATGTTTGAACATGAGTTCCTCTCTGGTCGTAACACTTCCACCTCAAAGAATGTCTTTTGCGTTAAAGTGACCACAAATGAGAATATTATTTGTAGGTGAAATCTAAACACAAGTTGCCAGCAAAGCAAGGAAGCTTTCGATAGCTGCGCGAGGTGTAATAAAAATTTCTGTAAAAATAAATTGATGAGACGATTACGAACACAGAATGGAAACAAGCTCAGGTGAAATGAAAGTAGGAAAGATATTAAAATTTGGATTATGAAGCAATACAACGCAGCGGGGATTTTCAGTGCAGTAAATTTTACGAAACGAAGAGAGAATTTCTACAAATTATTTTAAGGGGTAATGTATGGATCGTAGGCAGCAGTTACTGAGAAGTTATTGTCTTGGATACATTTAGCCATCGTTGCAGTCACACAACGGTGCAATCCAAGTTTACTGGTAAAAACCTAACATTAAGATTCGAACGAGAGTTCGCCGTGGGACTAAAATCCATAGTTAGTTCTTGCTCGAGTGTAATGTATAGTGCAATGAGAGAGGTAAACGATATGCGCGGTTGATGCAAGTATAGAACTGACTGCTGTTCCCTACGGCAACAAGCAAACTCGTAGCCACTGCAGCCACCAGCAATCAACGCATCTTTTGGCAGCCTGTAGAAATTCGAGCTTTGTTGTCGCCGCTTGCTCTTCGGCGCGGAGCGAGAGAATATCAAGGCTACGTTACGCAGTCACGGGACACATGGGTGACGTAGCCTATTCCTCCCTTACACGTACCTCTTGGAGTATTTTTCTTTTTTTCACTTTACAGAGGCGCCCTGCTCAGTCAAAGCGCCCGATGAGGGAGAATGTAGAACGAACGCCGATTCTGTGCTTTCGCATTCTTTTCCTTTCTTTCTTTTCCTCCGGTGGTTGTGCGTTGCGGCTTGTATTCCAAGCGGCATAGAGACTCATAGCCGTGAGTCTACTTCGCAGCGCGCTGGAGGGATTGGGCATTTGCTTGCCTCATTGTTATGAAAGCCTACAAATTTAGTGAACGTATTAATGGCTGGAATTATAATGAGTGCCTGAGCATGAGTAACTTGCATAGTGGTGGTGGTGAACACCTTTAATAACTCTAAACGAGACTGTACACAGAGGCATGATTAGATAAATCCTTAGGGTTCTGCTCCTCTTAAGCACAAGGTGGGGTCCTCATAAGGTGACCTCAAAAGCGTCGGCTGCTGTCCGAGCGCGCTCCATCAAGGTATTTGGGCCTGTAAGTCAAATCAGCGAGCGGCGTTTGCAATATATAGGCTGTTTTGCCGAAGGCGGAAGGCTAGATAACTTCTTTGCTAAAATTAACCAGGCTGCGTGCTGCAGATTCTCAGACACGTAGTATAGAAGTCGTACCTCTTCTGAAGCTGTACATGTGAGCAAAGTAAAGCCGAGTTCATCTCCTTACATCTTAACAAGCTATGAACGTCTGGGAATCAACGCGAGCTTTAGAATACAACCGAGAAGATGGTACGTACCCAGTCTTGCTCGAAGTTCCAACAGGCCCCTCGCGAGTCGTCATTAAAGATTTTGGCCAATGTCGTTTACCTCTGCGCTGATGTATATCGAGCCCAAGTACCCTGACATCCGCACGTTCAGGGGTTGGACCTGTGTCGGGGGACAATATAATTTTGGCAGTGTACTTTGGTGATGGGCGTGTGTGCACTAATTCAGACTTTTATGGGAAGCATTGGAGGCCCT
This sequence comes from Amblyomma maculatum, assembly GCF_055883805.1. Taxonomy (NCBI): domain Eukaryota; kingdom Metazoa; phylum Arthropoda; class Arachnida; order Ixodida; family Ixodidae; genus Amblyomma; species Amblyomma maculatum. The sequence continues at coordinate 122,797,654 of NC_139349.1, forward strand.
AGCGGCGAATATAATGGTCCGCTACAGGTTCGCCTCAGTATATCCACGAAGAAAGCCTGCGTCGCTCACAGGATGATGTCATCGGCGTACCGTGCATGCTGCAAACAGATAACAGCACCGAGCTGGGCTGGCAGGTGCAACATGGCCGGATTGAATGACAGGGAAGAGAGCACCACGCCATGAGAAGTCCACCTGGTTCGTAAGCGAAAATTACCATTCTCCGTATCCTGGATTCGAATGTAAGTTTCTCCGACGGTCAAAAACTGCCACCAGGCCCCACACATGCAATTTTGCAGTGGCGGAAAAAAAATAACTCTCTAGACTGAGATAATCTTCCAAGGGTGCTAAGCGTTGGCGTGTGAATTAATAGGGTCCTGACAGCTAACATGTGAGAATAAAGTGATTATTGCATTTCACACTGCGCACGTGAAGTTGTTATGAGCTCATTCTGTGCAGTAGATATATTTAAAGTAATTTTTTATAATTATTTCGAAAGCATTGCCCTGGCCTGCCAACCACTGGCCGCTGCGGTTCCCTCGGCATATCATCCCCATGTTGTCTCCTATTCACTGTGTCGGCTGTACTTTCGCCATTGCACCGTGGACTTTGGTCGCAGATATTTTTCTTTCTCCTCAGAAAACGTTTCTATTTTCATGTTCTCGTTTGTTTTTAAGAAGCCTTCATTATAATTTGGGACCTTGGTGTTTTTCAGAGAAATGGACTTGTTTTGCCCTTCCGCCTTGAGAATGTCGAGGATGCAGAAATTTATGGATTCATCTTGCAAAATTTAAGCCTCCAATCAAAATGATAATAATCGTATATTATGAGATTTAGCTTGTTTTGGCAACAAGGGCTCCCGCATGTAAATGGCGACATGTCCAATGTTTCCTTGCGCCGTGTGCGCCTTAAAGGGGGGAGGCGTTCATGTTGTGTTGCTGTTTCCTGAGCAATTTACTGCCGCTCTTTCGGTTTAAGAACTAATAGGAAATTCCAAAAAGAAAAGAGTAACGCGAGAGCACACATTGTAACATTAAAGGAGGAGACAAAACCATTGAACGAAGCGGTACCGCTTGAGATGCTGTTATATGCGCATGTTAGTTAAAGGTAACCGAAGTAGACGCTCTGTTAGGCTATTTGGTTCATTATAAGCGAACAAACGAAATAGCGCGAAAGACGTGACTGAATTAACACACAGGCACAAAATACTGCTCCTTGTTATAACCTGTGTATTCCGTCTGTCCCGTTTTTCGTGCAGCTTTACTCATTCGATTCAGTCTGCCCACGGCTAGCGCAGGAAAGCATGCGCTGCGCCGCGGCTTCAATCCTGTTCGTGGTTCGGAGGCGCTACTCTGCCTTCTCCAAACTTCCCCGAAGCCGCTACCATCTCCATCTCGCTTACATAGCAGCCACGCACGCGTGTGACTACAAACGACACCCGAGCCTAACCTTGAGTATTTTGCACTGCTACATGTATAGGAAATGACTCTGTAGTGCTTAAACCTAAACGTACACCATTTATTATCTGTGAGCCTTAAACTCCCGTAAGAATGCGCCGATTCGCGGATTACGCGTGCGACCGAACCGTTTTGTATATACTCGTCGCGGAACGGGCTGGCAGTTCGGCGCCGACTGACATTTCTGGCCAAGGTCACTGCTGATGAGACGTGCGAGCATATAAAGTGTAGCTGCTTGTTCTCCTTTATATAACACGGTTAAGTCACGAAGAGTAGCTGCTCAGACCGTTACCTCCATCATTGAGCTTCATGTTTTCACCAGGCTTATGAACTGACCGAAACCTAATGGCCGAACGGCCGCTTCTCGGGGCGGAAGACCGCCGATAGGCGACCGTTGATTGTGTTGGCATCGTCGAAGGTGTGATGAGGCTAATCAGTGCGTCGATAAGCTAACAGAGCAGCGTACTTACTGAGAGCATGCCTATGCCGAAGAAAACTTACCTCACTCTGTATCATTCTTGTGCACTATATGTTCATCAAGCGCTTCTGAATGAGAGACGAACACTGTGTCAAACGTCCTCGAAAAAGAAAAAAAAAAGGATTCTTGTTCTTTTTATTACGGCCTCCATTGCAGTCGACGCTCCGCCGTCTATCCTCTTGTGACGTCACACGAGCATTTCAAAACCGAGCTAAGAAAAGAAACAAATGGATTGACCCTCTTCGTTGGCCCACGTGTAAATCTTTTTCTTGTCATACTATCATCATAGAGAAAGAAAACATAAAGAGAGGACACTCGGCTGAAACGGGCCTCAGGAAGTACGTCACAACTACGCTGGCGTCAAGTATTCCCACCCAACGCTTGAGGGCGCAAACAAGAAAAAAATGTTTTTTCAATTCTAGCGTACAACGTTCTTGTTATTACATAAGGTATCTTATGCATTAAGGCCGCTATCTTAACATACATATAAAGATGCAATTTATTGAAGAAACCTGCAAGACTTCAAGTCGTCTGCTCTGTCAGCTCGGTATATGGCTGTGGTGAACCAAACACCTTTTTGTTTGCTGGACAACAGGTGAGACACGTTTTTCAGCTTGAAAACACCGACATAAAGAATCAGCACAGGCTAGTGTTGTGTTTTTACATCGCAGTGAGATGTTTCCTTAAGGCACAGTACGGCATTTAAAGCGCGGCACCCATGCAGATTTTATTACAAAAGTAAGAGAATGGGATGGGGGGCATGATGGGGCCAGAGCACGAATGTATAAAGCATGCACTTATTTCGCGGCGCAACTTCAGGGCAAAGTCATGCCCATTTATGATACCCTGAGCCTATTTGTTACTCTGACAATTGCCGGCGGATTGTTTTGCGCAAGCGCTGAAATGGCGCATATTTCAAATATCGATCAAGGGCTCATATTGCTATACTACGGGTATACTTTACCTGCACCAGTCGTCAACTCATATTTAAAGTCAACTGAGACAAATCATATTACGTGTGTCATTGTGCCAGTGTTTCTGTATAGCGGAGCAGCGTGATTCCGTTCTCTCAACGGTGGATGGATGGATGGATGGATGGATGGATGGATGGATGGATGGATGGATGGATGGATGGATGGATGGATGGATGGATGGACGGACGGACGGACGGACGGACGGACGGACGGATGGATGGATGGATGGATGGATGGATGGATGGATGGATGGATGGATGGACGGACGGACGGACGGACGGACGGATGGATGGATGGATGGATGGATGGACGGACGGACGGACGGATGGATGGATGGATGGATGGATGGATGGACGGATGGACGGATGGACGGATGGACGGATGGATGGATGGATGGATGGATGGACGAATGGACGGATGGATGGATGGATGGATGGACGGATGGACGGATGGACGGATGGACGGATGGATGGATGGATGGATGGATGGACGGACGGACGGACGGACGGACGGACGGATGGATGGATGGATGGATGGATGGATGGATGGATGGATGGATGGATGGATGGATGGACGGACGGACGGACGGATGGATGGATGGATGGATGGATGGATGGAATATAGGAGCGTCCCCTTTGAAACGGGGTGGTAGCAGTAGCTATCATGCTCATTTTTCTCCCTATATCTTAATTATTGATTTAAATTGCTTAAGTAGACCATCAATCAATTTACTAAATTTTTGTTACTACATATACAAACATTACGTCACTTCTCTGCTTTTAAGCCACCAATCTTCCAGTCGTTTTTGCAAGATTCCACCGCTGGTTTATACACCCGGCCACTGGTATCTCTAAAACCCAGAGCTTCAGGAAAAATGATTACGCCTGCATCAACTTCCGGATGGATACCATTACATTCGAGTATAATATGGTCAATTGTTTCACTGGAGTTACCACATACAGCACATGCGTCATCTCCATTGTTAAATTTCTTTTTGTAGCTGCGTGTTCTAAGGCACCCTGATCTAGCTTCGAAACGTAGGGCACTGCCTCTTGGGTTATCAAAGAAATCTTCCTTCCTGATCTGCATTTTCCACTTTCGGTATAATTCCACACTCTGTGTCTTTTCCATCGAATTTATCCCATTTTTACCTTCTGTGTTTTTCGCCTGTTTCTTAATGCTCTTTATTTCTCCGTCCTTGTGAATAGCATACTTACTAGTTAATTTCTTAGTTCTTTTCCTCCATTGTGAGTCAACGCTTTTTAAGTACAGGTATTTAAATACTTTAGCTGCCCATCTGTTACTGTCCAATTTTCTCAGGCGTTCCTCATATAATATTTTACTCTGAGCTTCCCGTACTTCGAAAGGTGCCCAGCCCATATCTCCCTGTACCGCCTCATTTGTAGTTTTGCAGTGGGCACTTAGTGCTAATTGTCCAATGGATTTCTGATTTATTTCTAATGTCGACTGTACCTCTGATTTTAGGCACAAAACCGCATTTCCGAAAGTAAGTCCGAGCACCTAATTCCTTTCTAAATACCCCTCAAAACCTCATACCTATTGTATCCCCACAATGCCTTATGCTTCATTATCCCGGCATTCCTTCGCCCTTTGGCCTTAAGTGATTGCTCATGCTTTCCATTGTACGCCAATCCTTCGTTTACCCATACCCCCAGATATTTATATTCTGCTACTCTAGGTATTTCATGGCCTTTTATTTTAAGACCCTGATCAGTTGAGCCGTTGAAATTCATCAGACCCGACTTAACTGCGCTAAAACTGAAGCCTAGAGCGTCCCCTTCGTCTCCGCAATACTTAACTAGAGTTTGCAAGTCTTCCGGACTCAGCTAGTAGCACAATATCGTCTGCATACATCAAACCGGGAAGGCGCTGCTCTACCGTTTTTTCCAACTAAACTATATGACAGGTTAATACCTAGGTTACTGCCTTGTATCCTCCGTTCCAGGTTTATCATATAAAGCATGAACAGCATTGGTGATAGAGGACAGCCTTGTCTTAATCCTTTGCATACTTTGATATCTTCCGTACTTCTTATTCCTTCCCACGTAATTTCTACTTTGTTATCCCGGTATATTTCCTGTAGGAACTCTATCATCTCATAACCGATACATTCTTTTAATATGTTCCAATGGAGTTCCCTGCTTACGTTGTCGTACGCCCCGTTTATGTCCAGGAAGGCCAAATACAAAGGTCTATTTTCCACTCTAGATATTTCGATGCATTGGGCAAGCACGAACAGGCTATCATCTAAGCGCCTACCAATTCTAAAGCCGTTCTGAGGTTCTCCGATTCTGAAGTTCTCCGAGTACCTTGTTACTTTCTACCCATGCTTGCACCTTTAATTTCACCGCCTGCATGGCTAACCTGTACATAACAGATGTTATGGTAATCGGCGTGTAGGATTTTATGTGCATCCTGTCTCCTTTCCCTTTATAAATCAAATTTATTTTACTCTGCCGCCAGCTTTCCGGAATTTGCTTATTCGTTATGACTGTTTCCATAGCTTTTAACAACGCTTCCTTACTTTTTGGTACGAGTTTATTAATCAGCTTGATTGGAATTCCATCTATTCCTGTTGATGTGTTTTTAGGAATATTTTTTTCTGCCTTTTTCCAGTTTAGATTGGTCAGTTCTAAGCTGCTTTGTATTCTGCTACCTTGTGTTGCTTCCTGGTTTGCGGAGATTACCCTATCGTCGCTCTTAAATGACTCGGCAATAACTGATGTAATGTAGTTGACTGCGTTGTCTCCCTTAAAACAATTTCCCTCGTTATCTTGAATCCGTTCCAGCTTTCTTTGATTCTTCTTCCCTAGCCAACTTATATGGTTCCAGAATTTTCTTGCTCCGCCTCTAGAGGCGGAGCAACATGTAGCCATCCAGCGATCGGTAAACTGCCTTATCTTACTTTGGACGAGGGCCTGCCCCTCAAGTTTCTTTTGTCGATATTGTCACAGAAGCCAGTGAAACTGGTTCAGCAGGTTTACTAGGACTAAGTAAAAGCACCGGCAAGATCAGGCACGGAACCGACTGGCGGGCGAGCACCGAGAGCAAAGAAGACGAGCGCGTGCCAGTCTCCCGAGCTCACCACATGGCGGCACCAGTACGATAACATTGCGGCATTGCCCCTCCCGGTGGGAAAGGCATCGTCCCGATGCCGAGTGGCGAGGTCGAGGATAACCGTAGTCGGCGAGGATGCGCGTTCACATCAAGTAGTTAAAGGAAGCAAAGAAAAAAAAACACATGTAGCTTGACCTAGCGGGAGTAGAAGGGCTTCATCCTGGCGACATGTACGACTTCCGATTGTGCTTGCCGTCGGGATGAGCAAACAGTTCCTTGCGGGGTCACTTCGTAGGTGACGGCGCTGAGTTTGCGTTATACTTCGTACGGGCCGAAGTAGCGGCGCAGAAGCTTATCGGAGCGACCCCGCTGGCGAACAGGTGTCCACACCCAAACCTGATCGCCAGGGTTGTAAACTACCTCCCTGTGACGAAGGTTATACCGTCAAGCATCTTTAACTTGCTGTGTCTGGACTCTCAGTCTAGCCAGCTGGCGAGCGGTCTCGGCATGCTGGACGAATTTGTCGGCACCGGCAATCGATGGGTGGGCAACATCTGGCAGTAGCATTGCATCCAGCATGGTGACAGCTTCGCGACCGTACACCAAACGAAACGGTGTAAAGCGGGTCGTTTCCTGGACTGCGGTGTTATACGCAAATGATGCATACGGTACTATCTGGTCCCAGTTCTTATGATCTTCGTCGACGTACATAGAAAGCATATCGGCGATCGTCTTATTGAGTCGCTCAGTAAGGCCATTCGTCTGAGGGTGGTAAGCTGTTGTTCTGCGATGACAAGTGCCACTGAGCCGCATCACTTCCTGGGTTAGAGCTGAAGTAAATGCCGTGCCTCTGTCAGTTAAAACGATCGCAGGGGCACCGTGACGAAGGACCAGATTAAAGATGAAAAAGTTCGCAATATCAGTAGACGTGCCGCTGGGAAGAGCTTTCGTCTCACAATAGCGGGTCAGATAATCTGTGGCAACTATAATGTACCTGTTGCCCAATGATGACGTAGGAAATGGCCCGAGCAAGTCCATACCGACTTGGTGAAAAGGTAATCGCGGAGGAACAATAGGCTGCAGCAGGCCGGCCGGCTTGACAGGTGGTATCTTCCGACGTTGGCAATCACGGCACGTCCTAACATAGCGCTGAACCATAGCGGCAAGCTTGGGCCAGTAGTACTTTTGTCGTACTCGTGCCAAGGTGCGCGAAAAACCGAGTTGTCCGGCAGAAAGCTCGTCGTGGCATGCCTGCAAAACGTCGGTACGGAGCGGCGTTGGGACAACCAGCAGATACTGAATGTCTGTGGAAGCGTAGTTTTTCTTGTAGAGGACGCCGTCACGCAAGCAGAACGACGACAGGCCACGCGTGAAAAGGCGAGGCGGCGATGAGGCGGTTCCTTCGAGGTAATCGATGAGGGGCCGCAGTTCGGTGTCGTCTCGCTGCTGTTGAGCGAGATCTGGCGTCCAGAGAGCGCCGAGAAAGACGGAGGCATCTGTTTCACTTGAAGAACACGGGATAGGGTCTCGGGATAGGCAGTCAGCGTCACTGTGTTTCTTGCCGGACTTGTACACAATAGTGACGTCGAACTCCTGTAAGCGGAGACTCCAGCGGGCTAACCTGCCTGAAGGATCTTTAAGGTTCGCTAACCAACAGAGTGAGTGGTGGTCGCTGACCACTCTAAACGGCCGACCATACAAATACGGCCGAAATTTTGTTACCGCCCACACAACTGCAAGGCACTCCTTTTCGGTCGTAGAATAATTCGCTTCGGAACGAGACAGGGTGCGGCTGGCGTAAGCAATCACCCGCTCAACGCCTTCTTGCCACTGAACGAGAACTGCACCGAGGCCAACGTTACTGGAGTCGGTATGCAATTCTGTGTCGGACTCCTCGTCGAAGTGGCTAAGTACGGGCGTTGTTTGAAGGCGCTTGCGAAGCTCCTCGAAGGCCCTTTGCTGCTCGTCGGCCCAGATGAAAGGCTGGTCGTCCTTTGTTAGACGAATCAATGGTTCCGCTATTCGGGAGAAGTCGTGCACAAATCTCCTGTAATATGCACAGAGGCCCAAAAACCGACGCACGGAACTTTTATCAATGGGGGTCAGGAAAGCAGCTACGGCAGCCGTCCTCTCTGGATCAGGGCTAATTCAATCAGCACTCACGACGTGACCCAGGAACTTGAGCTGTTGGAATGCAAAGTGGCACTTTTCTGGTTTTAGTGAGAGTCCGGCCCCGCGGATGGCATTTAGCACGGCCGTCAATCGTCTGAGGTGCTCTTCGTAGGTCGCAGAGAAAATGACAACTTCGTCAAGGTAGACGAGGCACGTCTGCCATTTCAGGCCGGCTAGGACAGTGTCCATCATTCTTTGAAAGGTTGCGGGAGCGGAACACAAACCGAAGGGAAGCACCTTAAATTCGTACAGTCCGTCAGGAGTAATGAATGCGGTTTTCTCTCGATCACGTTCATCGACTTCGGTCTGCCAGTACCCACTGCGTAGATCGAGCGATGAAAAGTATCGGGCGTGGCGAAGTCGGTCGAACGAGTGATCGATTCGAGGCAATGGATAGACGTCCTTTTTCGTAATTTTGTTAAGCCTCCTAAGTCGACGCAGAATCTGAGTGCTCCATCCTTTTTAGCGACCAGCACAAATGGTGAGGCCCATGGACTTGTGGACGGCTGGATCACATCATCGCGGAGAATTTCATCAACTTGCGCCCGAATAGCCTCTCGTTCTTTCGGCGATACTCGGTAGGGGTGTTGGCGGATAGGGCGCTCGGTGGGATCAACTATAATTCGATGTTTGGTTACTGACGTCTGTTTCACTTTGGAAGTGACGGCAAAGCAGTCACGGTAAGTATCCAGAATTGCTTGAAGGCGGCGTTTCTGGGTAAGAGACAAAGCTGGGTTCACGTCAGTTTGAACAGTATCTCCAGTGCTCTCGGGAAGGTTCTCGTTGGCCAGCGAAAGGGCGCAATGGGCGGATGGCGCACTGACTTCGTCAAAATAAGCGATACCTGTACCTTATGGTAAATGGCGGTATTCGGCACTAAAGTTCGTTAAAAGTAGTTCAGTTCGTTTATTCCTCAAGGCAAAATTCCCCCGAGCGACGCAGACTTGTAGGCTCAACAATAAATTTACGTTCGTTTCCGCGAGGCCTTGCAAGGCGGGGGGGTTGTCGCACTGCACTGTAACAAACAAGCTGGTGCGTGGAGGTAGAGTGACATGGTCGTCGAACACTCGGAAAATTGGCCTGTCTGTGTAGTCGTCGCTGTGCTATCTGTACTCGTCGGAAATTGCGCGGTGAGTGGAGAAAGTCACCATGAAGTCACGGAGGTCGATGACTGCGTCGTTTTCTCTAAGAAAATCAAGGCCGAGAATCAGGTCCTTGGAGCACTCTGCTAGCACAACAAAGCAACACGAGAAAGTTACGTTGTGAATCTCGACGCGAGCGGTGCACACTCCGAGCGGCGTTACCACATGCCCTCCGGCTGTCCTTATCTTGGCTCCGTGCCAAGGAGTCAGGACTTTTCGCAGTATGGTAGCAAGGCCATGACTCATAACGCGAAAATCAGCGCCGGTATCTACAAGGGCAGTCGTGTTGTGGTTATCAACGACGATCGGTATCTCGGCGGAATGCAGCTCACCGTCGACAAAGTGCGGCGTGTCAGGGATCGTCGGGCTGACGGGTCGTTCGTTGCGTCGAATTACGGCGTCGAAGGTAAGCTTCTGTGATCGTCGGGAGGTCGTCGGACTCGTTGGTGGTGCGGTGCGTCGATTGGCGGCGACGGAGGAAAGCTTCGGCGATCGTCGAAAAGTGATCGGATTATTCGTCGGAGCGAAGGGTCGGAGGTCGGTCTGTGTAATCGAAACGGTGAGCGGAGGATGTTGGTCGTAGTGTCCATCGACGGCGGCGCTACCCCCGAGGGTCGCCGTCTTCAGTTTTCCCGGTGCGGACTTGGGGACTGCCTGAGGAAAGAACGGAGGCTGGTGGAAAACTGTCTCGGCGGTGGTGACCTGGACTGGCGTCGCTGGAGGGACGCAGGTGGGACGTGGTCACTGAGGTATTGGTGGATGTTCCGAGGTCGTTCGCCAGAGCGCGGTCGAGGGGCATCCGGGGAAATTCCGCGCAAGCCCATCCGACGGTACGGGCAGTCGCGCAGAACGTGACCGGCTTCGCCGCAGTGAAAGCACAAAGGCAGATTGTTCGGCGTGCGCCACGCGTGTGCTTTGCGAACGGGTGGTCGAGCTTCAGGCACACCAGTCGAAACTGGATATTGGGGTGGAGGACGAGCGGGAGGAGCAGGGTTGCAGGGTGCCAATGGTTCAGGCGCAGGGGTACGCAACACGTCGCTGTACGTCATGATCTGTGGCGCAATCGGCTGGGGCGAAGGTACTGATGGTACTGCTTGGCGGAGCTCTTCGCGCACAATATCCGAGATGCCCCCAACACGTGGATGTTGCAGCTTTTGCAGCTCTTCGCGCACGATGCTTCGGATAAGTTCGCGAAGGGCTTCCCTGTCGTTTCCGACCATTGGCAAGCGGAAGCCTACGGCAGCGATGTTCGCAGAGAGATCAAAATGTACAAATCGCTGATTCAAGGCACGCTCGATGCTTGTTGCTTCTTTCGTAAAATCAGCAGCAGTACGTGGAGGGTCACGTACAAGGCCAACGAACAGCTGCTCCTTGACGCCTTGCATAAGGTAGCGCACCTTCTTTACCTCCGACATGGACGGATCCGCCCGGCTGAAAAGGCGAGTCATTTCTTCCACAAACATGGCGACGCTTTCATTAGGCCGCTGTGCTCGGGACTGTAGAGCGAGTTCGGCCATCTCTTTTCTTGTATCGTTGCGGAATGTTGCGAGCAGCTGCCGCCGGAAATCCTGCCAGGTGGAAATGGTAGCCTCATGGTTTTCGAACCACATCTTGGCGGCGTCTTCTAGTGCGAAATAAACATTGTGCAATTTTCGCTCCTCGTCCCACGCATTAAACACAGCGACCCGGTCGTAGCTGGTCAGCCAGTCCTCAACGTCTTCGAACTTGTCGCCATGAAACGGCGTGGGCATACGTGGAGTATGGCAGATCAGCTGCTGGGCACTCACGGGAAGCTGAGTGGTGGTCTGAATTGCCGCTGTAGTCATCGTGGTTCGCGGTGGGGAAACAACACGACCACACTCGGGTGCTAAGCCTCTCAAGCGGCGGCTCGCCTTGTGCACAGGTGTCGTGTCCACGGGGTGTAGATGGGCGTAGGGGGCAGCCAGAGGCTCTTCGTACATGGGATCTACCCAGCACCTCCACCGAAAATGTCACAGAAGCCAGTGAAACTGGTTCAGCAGGTTTACTAGGACTAAGTAAAAGCACCGCATCATCGTTCACTCCTCGATTTCATTGCATCAGCCAACCTTTTTTCATTTATTTGACCACATCCCTCATCCATCATGACATTCCTCTTATACCCTGAGGCAATAAACTTCGCAAAAAAAAAAGTAAAAGCACCGGCAAGATCAGGCACGGAACCGACTGGCGGGCGAGCACCGAGAGCGAAGAAGACGAGCGCGTGCCAGTCTCCCGAGCTCGCCACATGGCGGCGCCAGTACGATAACATTGCGGCAATATGATTCCCATTTTTGGTCGATTTCCTCCTGAGATACCTGTGCTTTCTTTGCCACTTGGTGTTCCTTTAAAGCAGCCCGTCGTTGTTCAACAGCTTCCCTGATTTCTTTATTCCATCAGCTCCGTGGCTTCCTCTTTCTATTCCACCGGTTTGCTACTTTAACCTCCTTAATTTTCCTGCTTATGAGCAGGTTATGAGTAGTCTTCCATGTGGCTTTTCTCTATTGCTTCCTCTATGTCTGCTGCTTTCTGCGCTATTTGATCGACGTTTAATTTTGCGTTTACGTTTTGTCTAAGTTCCATTTCTCTTTTCATCAAGGGCCCCATCTGCAGACTACTACGTTTATGATCACTTCCCAGACTACACTCCCCTTCTTCGTCTATTTCCATTTTTGGGGCCTTGCTATAAATTTCCTGCGACATTAGACAGTAGTCAATGGTCGTCTGCCTGCTGCGGAATTCCCACTTGATTTGACCTTCACCCCCCTATTTTGTTTCTCTATTTACTATTACTAGATCGTGTCGCTCAAAGAAATCTAGCATTAGCTTCCCGTTACAATCCGTGTATCCATCCAGATCGTCGATGTTGCCGTTCATGTCCCCCAGTGGATTATTATTGGCCCCGTTTCCAAACTGGCTTTTATCGTCACTCAGACATTCAACAAAATCCTTGTTTTCTTGCCTGCATTGATGTCCTGTTCCTAAGTAAACTACCCTAGCCTTGTCCTTATGCCGGCAATTGTTCCTGAAACCCAGATATGTTCTTTACAAGATGATTTAATTCTTTGCCAATTTGTTCTCTGGTGTATCAACATACCTACCCCTCAACCCTTTTTTTCCGTTCTCATTCTGTTGCACCCTTCCCAGACGTAGCCTTCTATAAACGGCGGATCTTCTAGATCCCTGAGATGAGTCACGCAAAGAGCGTACACACTTATTTTGTCATCCTTCAACTGCTGTTCTATCTCTAGCCATTTCGCTCCTTTTTTTACCTCCTTGCATGTTTATGTAGCTGATCCTAGTGTTAAATTTCTTTTTTGTACTTTTCTTTCTCGACCTACTCTTTACCATTTTTTAGGGCTCAGCCTCCGATATTACACTTTCTTTTTCTTCACTTCTAACTACCTCTGTGCACGGAGTCTTCGCAGACCCCCTAAAAAACCTACAGCCCTGCCTGCCAGGCGCCTGCCGATCTCTGCTCCCCCCTTCTGTTAAAATGAATGCCATCTCGTTGAAAAGCCCTACCAAAACCTGCTTTATGCACCTCCCTGTTTACCTCAACCACTTCGAAGCGCTTCTCCAGGCTTAACTTTTTTATGTCCTGATTAACTGTCACCACTTCCTTGTCCAGCTTTCCGTTCAATCCTAGCACCTCTGGTGCTGTGCATACAACTAACTGCGCTTGCTCCTCTGAGCAGCGTCACCTGGCGACAGATAGCGGAGGTATTGTAAAAATGAAGAAGAGCGCATTTAAAGCATGGCCCACTCGTTGCATCAGCTGTGCTTTATCTCTGTAGCCTGCCCTCTCCAATACTGTTCACCGTCACGGTAAGCCATAAGCGGAACTCCCAAGTACATATCTGTTGTCGTCGTCCAAGGCACACATGCAAACCGTTCAGGTGTAGTTGACCACCTTCCATGCCAAAGTCCGAGGCATTTCGACCAGTTAACTCCACTACCGGTGACGCGACTGAATTCGCGCAAACACTTCACAGCTTGGCTTATGCCCCCTCATCATCGGTAAAAACAGCGATGTCGTCTGCATACGCTAACAGCTTTACTTCGGCTGCTTGTATAATAAATCCCTGAATGCTATTATTCTTGAGCTATTTCAAACAAAGGGTCTCTATGTAGATGTTAAATAAAGGCGGGCTGAGTGAACAGTCCTGGCGTACAGAACGCTGTACACTGATGGGGTCCCCTAAACATTTGTTAACAATCAATCCTGTCGTGCAGCTCCGGTATACGCCAAAGCCACACCCTCACGGACAACAAAACCGACATTCACATGGTCTAAAATGGCAAACAACAGTTCGTGAGCGACACAGTCAAATGCCTTTGCTAAGTCAATCTGGATAAAGGCAACCCGACCATTACTGTCATCACAGTATTCTAATACACTGCGCGCTTTATGGATATTAGTGAATATGGAGCACCCTTTGATCCCACACGTCTGATGAGGCCCAACTATGTCTCTAATCACGGTCTGCAACCTTCGCCCTAAAACCTTCATAAACATTTTGTACTCCACGTTTGTGAGCGCTATTGGCCGGTATGCAGTAACCAGTCTTAACTTACTTATTTCATTTGTTTTCGGAATTAGCACAGTGTGGGACGACCCATATGACGGAGGAAGAGCCTTTTCTTTGAAGGCTTCGTTAAAGATTACACTTAGGACAAGGGCTATTTCGTGTTAAATGCTTTATAAAACGTCGCACTGAACCCGTCCGGTCCAGGGGATTTACCAGGGTTTAATTTATCAATTGCGTGATTCACCTCCATTTCTGTTATGTCCAGTTCTAATCTAGCTTTGAAAAGCGGAGAGGGACCAACCTATCTATTTTTGCAAGGGCCACAGTTTGCAATTTGTTCTTTATCAGTAAGCTCTGGTATGTTATGCAGGTGTTGCACTGTTCTCGGTTAAATATTCAGAAACTGCACAGGAATTTCGCTATATTTGTCTGGGCATCTGAATGGGAGTGCTGCAGCCGGACTGACTTGTTCAGACGAGTAAAAGATGGTGGGCTAGGACTGGGCCACCTGTTTTTGTGACAGCTCGTCAGTCGTTTTTTGTTTTTTTAGAGACACGACCGACCTGTTCTTACGCATCGCATGCCAAGTCAGGCTGAGGCGGCTGCTACCGGAGTACGTGGTTTCAACGGAAGATTTTTCCGCAGGGATTAAGGGCTTTTATACAGAAGTCGTAGCAATTGTTCGGTTCCTTTGAGCGCGGTTCTCAAGGGATTATTTGGATACAGTAAAACGAAAGAAATTATATCGTGAATTGTGTGACATTATGTTCCCTATGCCTTTGTACAGGGCCTTGTACGATGGAGGCCCAGGGGCAGAGGTTTTGAAAAGGGTAAAAAGAATGCAGGTGACGCCAGGGGCAAAAAACCTTATTTTTTAAATTGCACACCGGAACCTTGCTGGTGAAAAATTTTTGGAGAAAAAGAGATTGTTTATATCTTGCGGATCACACTGTTTAATATGCAGCAAGCCAGAAACCATAGACCATGTTTTCTTACACTGTTGGAAAGGAGTATATTTTCGGGACGTATTGCAAAGAACGCTAATGAAAGATTTTCCGCTAGACCCGCATGGCATTCGGTACTTATACGTAGAAAGTGAGGATGGGTACCATATTGTCACGTAGTGGTGACGAGGTCGACGACACAAATGAAGGGTCGATGATTGCACTAAAGAAACTCTTTATTTGGGCTGACTTTCGCCCGCAAAAGAACTAAGCAACTCGGCGGCGGCGATAGCAACAAATGCGCTCGTCGGTCGTCGAACAAAGAATGCCCGTCACACTCGGCAACGCTCAATTTAAAGGCTGCACAGAACATTCTAGATAACGTCGCAAACAGCTACCAGCACGGGCTGGAACATTGTGGAAAGACACCCGAGTGGCCGGAACCTTCGAGACGAGACAGATCTCGGTGCATCTTTCGCTACAACAAAACTGATAAAGGTGTGACTTGCGACATCGAGCATTAACAAAGATTACGGAAATGATACGCGGTCCAGAATCAGAGTGATAAGCCTGTATGCCGGCGGCTGTTAAAAAAACAACAAATACTGTTTGAAGGTTTCGCGGCATTACTCCCCCCTTAAAAAAACATCGCCTCGATGTTCCAAAACAAAGAAACTTAAACATAAACACTGCAAAGTTTAAACACCACAGATTCTTTAACGCGCGTAATATGGCTTCAGTCGTACAACATGTACAATTTCTGGGCGTGCGTGTCGCCGTTGTGATGCCGATGTTCCGTCGGGAATGACTTCATAGTCCAGGTGTCCGACGCGGCGAAGGATTTTGTAGGGCCCAAAGTATCGACGCAACAACTTTTCACTTAATCCGCGACGGCGAATTGGTGTCCAAACCCACACTTGGTCTCCTGGATTGTACTCTGCATGGCGTCGTCGTAAATTGTATCTTCGACTGTCGGTGCGCTGTTGGTCTTTAATACGCAGCCGTGCGAGTCGTCGGGCTTCCTCTGCACGCTGCAGGTAGGCGGCGACGTCAAGGTTGTCATCGCTGGTTACGTGCGGCAGCATTGCGTCGAGCGTCGTCGTGGGCTCCCTGCCGTACACAAGCTTAAACGGGGTCACTCTGGTCGTCTCCTGGACTGCCGTGTTATACGCGAAGATCACGTACGGCAAGATGGTGTCCCAGGTCTTGTGTTCAGCGTCGACGTACATAGCGATCATGTCCGCGATCGTTTTGTTCAGGCGCTCCGTGAGGCCATTGGTCTGGGGATGGTACGCAGTTGTTCGTCGATGGCTTGTGTGACTGTATTCCAGGATGGCTTGCGTCAACTCAGCCGTAAACGCCGTTCCCCTGTCCGTGATGAGCACTTCTGGGGCGCCGTGTCGCAAGAGAATTTGTTCGACAAAAAATTTGGCGACTTCTGCCGCGGTACCATTTGGTAGTGCTCTTGCTTCGGCGTAACGGGTAAGGTAGTCAGTGGCGACGATGATCCACTTGTTACCCATAGACGAAGATGGAAAGGGGCCGAGGAGATCCATCCCAATTTGCTGAAAGGGCAGGATTGGGGGCGGAATCGGGTTTAGTAGTCCTGCTGGCCTGATCGGTGGCGTCTTGCGTCGTTGGCACTCACGACACTTCTTCACGTAGTGGGCAACTTCGGCAGGCAGTCGCGGCCAGTAATACTTCTCTTGGATTCGACGCAACGTGCGCGCAAATCCGAGGTGGCCTGCTGTGGGCTCATCGTGCAACGCCTGCAGAATTCCTTGCCGAAGGATTTTAGGCACTACGAGAAGCTGCGCGGTCTTGTTGGGTGCGAAGTTCTTCTTCACGAGGAGGCCATTGCTTAACGTGAAGGATGATAAATGCCGCCTGAACACACCAGGAGGGGAAGCGGTCTTTCCTTCCAAGTAATCGGCTAGCGCTTTCAGCTCAGGGTCTGATAGCTGTTGTTCTGCGAAACTGCTGGCGCTTACCGGTCCCAAAAAGGCGTCGTCGTCATCGTCCTTCGGGGGAGCGTCGACGGGAGCGCGGGATAAGCAGTCTGCGTCGGAATGCTTTCGGCCCGACTTATAGACTACAGTCATGTCAAATTCTTGAAGTCGTAGGCTCCATCTGGCAAGGCGGCCGGAAGGATCTTTCAAATTAGCCAGCCAGCAGAGCGGGTGATGGTCGCTTACCACCTTGAATGGTCGGCCGTATAGGTATGGACGAAACTTAGAAGTGGCCCAGATGATTGCAAGGCACTCCTTCTCGGTCGTCGAGTAATTGACTTCGGCTTTTGTGAGGGACCTGCTAGCGTAGGCGATTACTTTCTCCTGTCCGGCACTCTTCTGGACGAGAACGGCTCCTAGGCCCACACTGCTCGCGTCGGTGTGAATTTCGGTCTCGCGTTTTCATCAAAGTGGCCAAGTACGGGAGGGCATTGCAGGCGGCGCTTGAGTTCGTCGAAGGCTTCTCCTTGCGGCGCTTCCCATTTAAAAGGTACGTCAGCCTTTGTGAGCTGCGTCAACGGTTCGGCGATCCGCGAAAAGTTTCTGACAAATCGTCGATAATAAGCGCACAGCCCAAGGAATCGGCGCACAGCTTTCTTGTCGGCAGGCGGTGGGAATTGTGCGATTGCAGCTGTTTTCTCCGGGTCTGGGCGAATACCGTCATTGCTAACGATGTGACCTAGGAATCGGAGTTCTTCGTAGGCGAAGTGACACTTCTCTGCTTTTAGCGTTAGCCCCGATGACTTGATGGCTTCTAGCACTGTCTGTAGTCGTTTTAGGTGGTCTTCAAAGTTTGAGGAGAAGACAACAACGTCGTCCAAATATACCAAACAAATTTGCCACTTCAACCCTGCCAGGACTGTGTCCATTACTCGTTGAAACGTGGCTGGTGCGGAGCAGAGGCCAAATGGCATCACCTTGAACTCATAAAGGCCGTCCGGTGTGATGAATGCGGTCTTCTCGCGATCTCTTTCGTCGACCTCAATTTGCCAATATCCGCTCTTTAGGTCCATCGATGAGAAGTACCTTACATTGCAGAGTCGGTCGAGAGTGTCGTCGATGCGGGGAAGCGGGTAGACATCCTTCTTCTTATGCTATTCAAGCGGCGGTAATCAACGCAGAAGCGAAGTGTGCTGTCTTTCTTCTTGACCAAAACGACTGGTGCCGCCCAGGGGCTGTTCGATGGCTGGATTACGTCATCACGCAGCATTTCCTCAACTTGATCGCGAATGGCCTGCCGTTCTCGCGGCGATACACGATAAGGGCTTTGGCGCAGAGGTCGGTCGTGTTCGTCCGTTATAATGCGGTGCTTGGCCAGTGGTGTTTGTCGTACCTTCGATGATGACGAGAAGCACTCCCTGTAGTTTCGAAGAAGACTGCGAATCTGGTTTTTCCTACTGTGGGTCAATACTGGATTGATGTTAAATGTGGGCTGACGGAATTGGTCCGGTGCGTCTTCGAGTGGTTGGTCGTGGAGGGCGAATACGTCTTTGAGGTCCGCTAATTCGTCGAGAAAAGCGATGGTCGTGCCCTTGTTTAGATGCCGGTATTCTTCCGTGAAGTTTGTTACCAGCACCTGAGCTTGTCCTTTCCGGAATTTCGCGATGCCTCTTGCGATGCCGATACCTCGTTCCAAGAGCAATTGGATATTTCCTTCGACGATGCCTTCAGCGGTTTCAATGTCTGTGCTACCTACGCTGACGGCGACGCTTGATCGGGGCGGCACGGTCAATTCTCCGTCGAGGACGTTTAGAGCGACGTGTTGAAAGCTAAACATTTCGACAGATTTGCCTGTCTGGTTGGGTTGATAACTAAATAAAACATGAAATTTCTCCAACCAACACTTTTATTTTATAAAACCCGACGTTTCGGAGCCGGCTCGGCTCCTTCTTCAGGGGTGCATGACGCGGGGCTGCGTGCAGCTATAAGTAAAGGAATGGTCGAGGGGGAGAAGAAGGTGGGGGGGGGAGATGTGTGTGAAAGGAATGAGAAGGAAGGAGGGGGGTTTAGACGAGTGAGGGTGCCGCAGGTGCAGGTGTGCTCGCTGGCGACTTTTTTCTTTTCTTCTGTGAAGTGGCCAGGGGGGAGCGAAGACCTTGCAAGTATACAGCAGGGAGGTTGCCTATTGTCCGGTTGATGTTATTTGTGGTAGACTGTATGTGCCATGACTCGAGGAGGCGTCTTTTGCGGTAATTGGTCTCGGTCTCCAAGATGAACGTTTCTTCGAAATTTATTCTGTGGTCGGAAACTTCTGAATGTTCAGCTACGGGGTTGCGTTCTCTTGAAAAATTTCGTACATCGTTCTTGTGTTGCCGAATTCTTTCTTTTAGGTTTTTTGTTTCGCCAATGTAGCTAGCATCACAGTCGGCGCAGGGAATTTTGTAGACAATGCCTTGGGCTCTTTCTCTTGGTGGTCGATCTTTGGGGAAGGGTAGCAGGCTCCCCAAAGTGTTTGAAGGCTTGTGCGCCACTCGAATTCCCTCTTTTCTTAGAATACGGGAGATGGTTTCGCTGGCGCCTCGGACATAGGGGACAGTGACGTACTTTTGTGATGTAGTTGTTTGCTGCTGGTTATTTTCTTCCCGGGGCCTTTCGTTGCGTTTTTGGCGGCTAATGATTTTCCGGATAAATTTTTTTGGGTAGCCGTTCATGGTTAGTTCCTTGAATATTAAGCGTTTTTCGTTTGCTTTGTCGGGCTCTGTGGTGCAATGTGTTTCCACTCTTTGTAATAAGGTCTTCACAACTGACGCTTTATGGCTTGTCGGGTGGTTCGAAGTGAAATGCAGATATCGCCCTGTGTGGGTGGGTTTTCGGTATACGGAGAATCGCAGGCGGTTGTCTTTTCGGGTCGCCAGAACGTCCAAAAACGGCAGGGCGCCTCGCTTCTCCATTTCTAGGGTGAACTGAATCTCCGGTTGTATGGAATTTAGATGAGAAAGGAAATTTTGGACTTCAGATTTCTTAATAATTGAGAAACAGTCATCGACATATCTCAGAAAAATTTTTGGCGGTGGGCGGAAAGAGTTGAGAGCTCGTTCTTCGATGTGCTGCATAGTTATATTCGCCATAGCGACAGAGATGGAGGCACCCATTGGTGTTCCCTTAACTTGTTTGTAGAATTCTCCTCGGCATCAGAAGTATGTGTTTGATAAGCATAGTTCCAGAAGGCGGCATATCTCGTCTACACTGAGTGGGGTTCGTGCGCTGAGTGTATCGTCGCGTTGTAGGGCTTCTCGAGTGGCGGCCAACGCGAGATTTACAGGGACATTTGTGAAAAGGGACACCACGTCAAAGGAAACAAGGCACTCGTCGGCCTCAAGGCTCACCTGGGATACGAGTTCGATGAAATGCCCGGCCTGTCGGACATGGGTCGCGGTTTTTCCCGTGATTGGTGTTATGAGCTTGTGCAGGTATTCCGACAACGCACGGAGGGGGGAGAAACGGAAGTCGACAATTGGGCGTAGAGGAGTCCCAGGTTTATGGACTTTGGGCAGACCGTAGAAGGCTGGGGCTGATCCGTTGGTGCACGATAACTGCAAGTAGAGGTTTCGGTGGTTTGGGAGGTTTTTGAAAACTTCTTTTAATACCTTGTTCAATTTTGCCTGGGTACTTGTTGTGGGGTCCTTCTTCAATTTTTCGTATTCTTGATTGTTGAGTAGAGAAGAAATTTTCTCGTCATAGTCCTGTCTGTCCAGAACGACTGTTGTGTTGCCTTTGTCCGCTGGGAGGATTACGATGGTCGTGTCTCTCTGGAGGTCGTTGAGCGCCTGCCGTTCATCCCGTGGTAGATTCTCTTCATTTCGGCGTGAATGCAGACCTTTCAGTACTCCGACTGTTTTGAGCCTGACTTCTTCTCGAGGACCTGTTTTCAGCTGTTGGAGGCCGTCTTCAAGAGCAGATACAATTTTCGGGAGAGGAGGTCCGTGAGCCTGAATATTGAATTTGTGTCCCTTGGCCAGAATTGAAGTTTCGGCGGGTGTTAGATTTCTGGAAGACAGGTTCGTGACCACGTTTGAATGGTCAGTAGGGGCGTTGTCAGGTCGAGGTTGTAATTCTGCCAGCTTCTTCATTTGCTTGGTGCGGTGTTTGTTGGCTTCGGAAGCTGCTGTCTCCTGGGCGAAGGCCTCAATGGGTGTTAGAAGCTTGGGCATCCTGTGCTCGAGCTGTCGACGAGCAAAAAAGGCGTCGGTTTCTTTTTTCTTAATCACTGTGCGGCACTCCCGTATCCGAGCAGTTACTAGGTGCTGTTCTGCCTTGTCGATGATGTTTCGTCCTTCCGGTGTGGAGACCGGGCGTCGGAGACGTAGGCAGTGCGGTACGACCTTGGTATCCTTGCACTTCTGGTTGAACTCCAGGTGTGTTTGGTACACCGAGATACTCTTCATAGTCTTGACGTACTTCTTTGCAAGCTGCATAGCTTGCAGCCCGAAGTCTGCGCGGATAGATTGAAAGCTAAACATTTCGACAGATTTGCCTGTCTGGTTGGGTTGATAACTAAATAAAACTTGAAATTTCTCCAACCAACACTTTTATTTTATAAAACCCGACGTTTCGGAGCCGGCTCGGCTCCTTCTTCAGGGGTGCATGACGCGGGGCTGCGTGCAGCTATAAGTAAAGGAATGGTCGAGGGGGAGAAGAAGGGGGGGGGGGAGATGTGTGTGAAAGGAATGAGAAGGAAGGAGGGGGGTTTAGACGAGTGAGGGTGCCGCAGGTGCAGGTGTGCTCGCTGGCGACTTTTTTCTTTTCTTCTGTGAAGTGGCCAGGAGGGAAATGAAGAGAATCTACCACGGGATGAACGGCAGGCGCTCAACGACCTCCAGAGAGACACGACCATCGTAATCCTCCCAGCGGACAAAGGCAACACAACAGTCGTTCTGGACAGACAGGACTATGACGAGAAAATTTCTTCTCTACTCAACAATCAAGAATACGAAAAATTGAAGAAGGACCCCACAACAAGTACCCAGGCAAAATTGAACAAGGTATTAAAAGAAGTTTTCAAAAACCTCCCAAACCACCGAAACCTCTACCTGCAGTTATCGTGCACCAACGGATCAGCCCCAGCCTTCTACGGTCTGCCCAAAGTCCATAAACCTGGGACTCCTCTACGCCCAATTGTCGACTTCCGTTTCTCCCCCCTCCGTGCGTTGTCGGAATACCTGCACAAGCTCATAACACCAATCACGGGAAAAAACGCGACCCACGTCCGACACGCCGGGCATTTCATCGAACTCGTATCCCATGTGAGCCTTGAGGCCGACGAGTGCCTTGTTTCCTTTGACGTGATGTCCCTTTTCACAAATGTCCCTGTAAATCTCGCGTTGGCCGCCACTCGAGAAGCCCTACAACGCGACGATACACTCAGCGCACGAACCCCACTCAGTGTAGACGAGATATGCTACCTTCTGGAACTATGCTTATCAAACACATACTTCTCATGCCGAGGAGAATTCTACAAACAAGTTAAGGGAACACCAATGGGTGCCTCCATCTCTGTCGCTATGGCGAATATAACTATGCAGCACATCGAAGAACGAGCTCTCAACTCTTTCCGCCCACCGCCAAAAATTTTTCTGAGATATGTCGATGGCTGCTTCTCAATTATTAAGAAATCTGAAGTCCAAAATTTCCTTCCTCATCTAAATTCCATACAACCGGAGATTCAGTTCAACCTAGAAATGGAGAAGCGAGGCGCCCTGCCGTTTTTGGACGTTCTGGCGACCCGAAAAGACAACCGCCTGCGATTCTCCGTATACCGAAAACCCACCCACACAGGGCGATATCTGCATTTCACTTCGAACCACCCGACAAGCCATAAAGCGTCAGTTGTGAAGACCTTATTACAAAGAGTGGAAACACATTGCACCACAGAGCCCGACAAAGCAAACGAAAAACGCTTAATATTCAAGGAACTAACCATGAACGGCTACCCAAAAAAATTTATCCGGAAAATCATTCGCCGCCAAAAACGCAACGACAGGCCCCGGGAAGAAAATAACCAGCAGCAAACAACTACATCACAAAAGTACGTCACTGTCCCCTATGTCCGAGGCGCCAGCGAAACCATCGCCCGTATTCTAAGAAAAGAGGGAATTCGAGTGGCGCACAAGCCTTCAAACACTTTGGGGAGCCTGCTACCCTTCCCCAAAGATCGACCACCAAGAGAAAGAGCCCAAGGCATTGTCTACAAAATTCCCTGCGCCGACTGTGATGCCAGCTACATTGGCGAAACAAAAAACCTAAAAGAAAGAATTCGGCAACACAAGAACGATGTACGAAATTTTTCAAGAGAACGCAACCCCGTAGCTGAACATTCAGAAGATTCCGACCACAGAATAAATTTCGAAGAAACGTTCATCTTGGAGACCGAGACCAATTACCGCAAAAGACGCCTCCTCGAGTCATGGCACATACAGTCTACCACAAATAACATCAACCGGACAATAGGCAACCTCCCTGCTGTGTACTTGCAAGGTCTTCGCTCCCTCCTGGCCACTTCACAGAAGAAAAGAAAAAAGTCGCCAGCGAGCACACCTGCACCTGCGGCACCCTCATTCGTCTAAACCCCCCTCCTTCCTTCTCATTCCTTTCACACACATATCCCCCCCCACCTTCTTCTCCCCCTCGACCATTCCTTTACTTATAGCTGCACGCAGCCCCGCGTCATGCACCCCTGAAGAAGGAGCCGAGCCGGCTCTGAAACGTCGGGTTTTATAAAATAAAAGTGTTGGTTGGAGAAATTTCAAGTTTTATTTAGTTATCAACCCAACCAGACAGGCAAATCTGTCGAAATGTTTAGCTTTCAATCTATCCGCGCAGACTTCGGGCTGCAAGCTATGCAGCTTGCAAAGAAGTACGTCAAGACTATGAAGAGTATCTCGGTGTACCAAACACACCTGGAGTTCAACCAGAAGTGCAAGGATACCAAGGTCGTACCGCACTGCCTACGTCTCCGACGCCCGGTCTCCACACCGGAAGGACGAAACATCATCGACAAGGCAGAACATCACCTAGTAACTGCTCGGATACGGGAGTGCCGCACAGTGATCAAGAAAAAAGAAACCGACGCCTTTTTTGCTCGTCGACAGCTCGAGCACAGGATGCCCAAGCTTCTAACACCCATTGAGGCCTTCGCCCAGGAGACAGCAGCTTCCGAAGCCAACAAACACCGCACCAAGCAAATGAAGAAGCTGGCAGAATTACAACCTCGACCTGACAACGCCCCTACTGACCATTCAAACGTGGTCACGAACCTGTCTTCCAGAAATCTAACACTCGCCGAAACTTCAATTCTGGCCAAGGGACACAAATTCAATATTCAGGCTCACGGACCTCCTCTCCCGAAAATTGTATCTGCTCTTGAAGACGGCCTCCAACAGCTGAAAACAGGTCCTCGAGAAGAAGTCAGGCTCAAAACAGTCGGAGTACTGAAAGGTCTGCATTCACGCCGAAATGAAGAGAATCTACCACGGGATGAACGGCAGGCGCTCAACGACCTCCAGAGAGACACGACCATCGTAATCCTCCCAGCGGACAAAGGCAACACAACAGTCGTTCTGGACAGACAGGACTATGACGAGAAAATTTCTTCTCTACTCAACAATCAAGAATACGAAAAATTGAAGAAGGACCCCACAACAAGTACCCAGGCAAAATTGAACAAGGTATTAAAAGAAGTTTTCAAAAACCTCCCAAACCACCGAAACCTCTACCTGCAGTTATCGTGCACCAACGGATCAGCCCCAGCCTTCTACGGTCTGCCCAAAGTCCATAAACCTGGGACTCCTCTACGCCCAATTGTCGACTTCCGTTTCTCCCCTCTCCGTGCGTTGTCGGAATACCTGCACAAGCTCATAACAACAATCACGGGAAAAACCGCGACCCACGTCCGACACGCCGGGCATTTCATCGAACTCGTATCCCAGGTGAGCCTTGAGGCCGACGAGTGCCTTGTTTCCTTTGACGTGGTGTCCCTTTTCACAAATGTCCCTGTAAATCTCGCGTTGGCCGCCACTCGAGAAGCCCTACAACGCGACGATACACTCAGCGCACGAACCCCACTCAGTGTAGACGAGATATGCCGCCTTCTGGAACTATGCTTATCAAACACATACTTCTCATGCCGAGGAGAATTCTACAAACAAGTTAAGGGAACACCAATGGGTGCCTCCATCTCTGTCGCTATGGCGAATATAACTATGCAGCACATCGAAGAACGAGCTCTCAACTCTTTCCGCCCACCGCCAAAAATTTTTCTGAGATATGTCGATGACTGTTTCTCAATTATTAAGAAATCTGAAGTCCAATTTTCCTTTCTCATCTAAATTTCATACAACCGGAGATTCAGTTCACCCTAGAAATGGAGAAGCGAGGCGCCCTGCCGTTTATGGACGTTCTGGCGACCCGAAAAGACAACCGCCTGCGATTCTCCGTATACCGAAAACCCACCCACACAGGGCGATATCTGCATTTCACTTCGAACCACCCGACAAGCCATAAAGCGTCAGTTGTGAAGACCTTATTACAAAGAGTGGAAACACATTGCACCACAGAGCCCGACAAAGCAATCGAAAAACGCTTAATATTCAAGGAACTAACCATGAACGGCTACCCAAAAAAATTTATCCGGAAAATCATTCGCCGCCAAAAACGCAACGACAGGCCCCGGGAAGAAAATAACCAGCAGCAAACAACTACATCACAAAAGTACGTCACTGTCCCCTATGTCCGAGGCGCCAGCGAAACCATCGCCCGTATTCTAAGAAAAGAGGGAATTCGAGTGGCGCACAAGCCTTCAAACACTTTGGGGAGCCTGCTACCCTTCCCCAAAGATCGACCACCAAGAGAAAGAGCCCAAGGCATTGTCTACAAAATTCCCTGCGCCGACGGTGATGCTAGCTACATTGGCGAAACAAAAAACCTAAAAGAAAGAATTCGGCAACACAAGAACGATGTACGAAATTTTTCAAGAGAACGCAACCCCGTAGCTGAACATTCAGAAGATTCCGACCACAGAATAAATTTCGAAGAAACGTTCATCTTGGAGACCGAGACCAATTACCGCAAAAGACGCCTCCTCGAGTCATGGCACATACAGTCTACCACAAATAACATCAACCGGACAATAGGCAACCTCCCTGCTGTATACTTGCAAGGTCTTCGCTCCCTCCTGGCCACTTCACAGAAGAAAAGAAAAAAGTCGCCAGCGAGCACACCTGCACCTGCGGCACCCTCACTCGTCTAAACCCCCCTCCTTCCTTCTCATTCCTTTCACACACATCTCCCCTCCCCACCTTCTTCTCCCCCTCGACCATTCCTTTACTTATAGCTGCACGCAGCCCCGCGTCATGCACCCCTGAAGAAGGAGCCGAGCCGGCTCCGAAACGTCGGGTTTTATAAAATAAAAGTGTTGGTTGGAGAAATTTCAAGTTTTATTTAGAGCGACGTGTTGCGTCGAAGTCGTCGTAGCAGGTATGGCTTTGTCTGCAGAGAGCTTGATGAGCTTGAATCGGAGGTCGATGATAGCCCTATTTTCATTTAGGAAGTCCATGCCTAAAATCACGTCGCGGGAGCACTGCTGCAAGACCACAAAGCTGGTGGGGTAAGTACGCCCATTTACGGTTATTCTTGCAGTACACCGTCCCGATGGAGTAATCACGTTGCCACCTGCGGTGCGAATCAGCGGGCCATCCCAAGGGGTTGTAACTTTCCTGAGATGGGAGGCTAACGGTCCACTGATGACTGAATAGTCAGCTACGGTGTCTACAAGGGCAGTGACTCTGCGACCGTCGATATCAACTTCAAGGTCACTTGTTCGCGTTCTCGCATTGCACGTGGGCCTTAGTGTCCGATCTCGGCTCCGTCGTTTCTTCAGGTCATGGCCGGGGCATACTGTTGTTACTTCGCTGGGCGGCGGTGTCTGCTTGCAGTCTGCTCGTGTTGTCGTCGATGACGTCGTGTGGAGCGGCAGTGAAATGGCTGCGTCGTCGTTAGTGGTCGTCGGCGGCGGAGGATCTTCGTCTTTTCGCCGTTGAGCAACCTCACCTCCAAAGGTTGCTGCCTTTAGTTTCCCCTACGGGGGCTTGGGGACCTTCCGCGCACACTATCATCATAGTTACGTCCTGGCGACGCAAAGCGGGCCCTGTACGGCGATGGAGACCTGAATCGACGGCTTGGTGGCGTAATCTCACCGCTACGCAGGTAGTTGTCAATTTCTTGTGGTCGTTCACCTGGGCGTGGTCGTGGAGCGTCGACTGCAAATCCGCGGAGACCGATTCGTCGGTACGGGCAGTGGCGCAGAATGTGGCCGGCCTCACCGCAGTGGAAGCATAATGGCCGGTTTTTCGCTGTCCTCCATGCGTCGCACTTCCTGGGGCTTGTTGGTCGTTGGTAGGCTTGGCGGGCGGGAGCCAAGGGGCGGTTTTCAGGAACAGGCCGGTAGCGGCGAGGGCTCGGAAAATCATCACGTCGGGGCGGAGGGCGACGTAATGCACCAGCGTAGTTCATCGCTGTTGCCTCTTGTGCTGGAACAGTCGCAGCCGTCGCTATGATTTAATACGTAATATGATTTAATTACGCTCATGGGCCTCCACTGTATATGGCGCTCAAGAATGGCGGGTTACCATTGCGATAAAGATGCACGGCCTGCCAGAATTTATTTTCGGGAAAGCGTGGACAGATATTTGGCAATCCAGAAATCTACAGCAGAACCTCTCGAGTGGCACTCAAGGCTAGAGCCTTTGTTGTGTATGCGTGAATTTTAGCGTGCCATATGTAAATAGCGTCTGTAAATAGCATTTGAGTGATTTTTGTATATTTGGTTCTCGTGTCAAGACCAGGCAATAAAGAAAAAAAAAGCATCAGTGGTGCAATGGATCGACACTACTTACCTACCCACTAAGCGAATAAAACATCTCTTCGAATCCTGTAAGTGCAATTTTTTGTCCCATTTTTTTACATGATGCAATTTTTTTCTGATTTATTTTTAAATTGCAACGTTAAATTAGGCTACTAAGATCTCGCCTGGTCTGTGTTCCCCTTTCAGTCGCATTATGGGATGTTTTTAATTCTTAATAGCCGCAAAACCGGCCGTGAACAGAGCCATGAAGTGACAGCATGACAACGCTGACACTATTCATTTACCTTCACCGTAATCATTTCCTGCCTTTAGTGAGTGTATGTTACCTTTAGGTTGCGTTCAGAGACACCTCTCGGCAACAATCGCCGTTTAACCCGCGGTGAGGCAACCAGTGAGGAGAAAGAAGTTGCGGGACACCTACCGTTGAGGAGACGGAATTACGTAGCGGAGCACTTTTCTACTGCGTTCAAAACAACCTTTAACATAGTTATGACTTCTGATTATGGTCTGGTAACTAACAATAACACGTGCGTGTATCGGCATTTTTCAGACCATTCTGCCATGAAGTCCGGCAGCACTTACTACGGCAGCTACTGCTCTGTGTCGTTGTGCCAGAGCAACGCCAGAGCGCACAAGAAGCCAATAATTAGTTTCTACCACATACGATGGGACAGCAGGACAGTGAGGACTACAGTTCATTTCTCTTCGTGATAATTGGACTGCTAACGATGATTGACGGGTCACACAGTACTCATACTTGTGACAACGTGGTGCATAAAAGAGGGAAACGGGCTGCCGACACTGGAGAACCGTTCATTTTTCAATCTTTGTGCCAGCTGCAAAGCATAACTTGCACTTTTGAGCATGTTCACCTTCTTTGACGTTTTTTTTTCTGCAAGCATTATCGATGTGTTAACTTTTTTGTCTTATGTTCTCTTTTTTGTTATAACTATTCCGATCTGAATATGGATAAGGAACACAGTTGCCTTTCTATCGAGCCTTTCTCCGTCATGCTGGCTTTGGTTTGTGCCCAGATTTTGTGCTCATTTTTATCTTGCCCTGAAATAAAAAGATTCCTCGACACTCCGTCTGTTTAATAAATATTGCATGCTGAATGACTACTTGCTCCAAACAGAAGACAATTTCGCCAGACAAAAAGAACATTTATTGATTTATGAATCCACGCCTGCATAAGTACACGTTTCTGTACATTTTACACTGAAAATAATTTAGGGACGACTAAATTCGCAGAAGGGATTGAATAAGACATTCTACTCAACTCAGGCCACAGACAAACATGGGTAACGCGCGAGCAATTTGAAATTTGTGCCAGTGAACCGAAACAGGAAGTCAGTGATGGTTGCTTGGGTGCGCTAAAATCCACTGGGCGGAGCGAAAACAATTTAAAATTTGCGCCAGTGAGGCCGGAACCGAAAGCATCCGAAAGTCGCCAGTTGTTCTCGCCCACCGGTAGGTGCGCTAGAGCCGATAGGGCTGCTGGGGTATATGAGAGTGTCCTATTTTATTTATTATTTCTCTATGTTATCATCACTGATTTTGATTATTTAAAAACGGATGGAGCTAGCCGGACAGAACCAAGTGCGAGTAAGAGACGAAACTACTTCTGCTTTGCGACATATAAAACAATACGAAGGGCACTCTCTAATGCAAAATGGCATTACGAGTGGAGCGCTACGAGGCAAATTGTTTTGCAAAAAACTAAGATTTGTCTTTTCAACAGAGTAGCGATACATGGAACGCAAATGGTTTTAAATATAGGTTACGAAATAATATTTCTTTTGATCGTGTGGACAGGTCGTTTGGCGGAAAATGTTTCACTGCTGCCGTGCCCCAGTAATGAGTAAAAGATGGCGGAAAACGAACGCCGGCATGGGGCGCCCACAACAGCTAATCGTGACATAATTCGTTGTTGCCAAGACAGATGGCGCCTATGCGTTCGCGCTGATAAAGAGCCGCTGTACCTCCCATCGCTTACGTCAAGGACCGGTAAAGAGAGGACATGGTGATAGAACAGACGAGGTGTATGAATGTGAGGCTGAGCTCGGGAGAATATTTTGGAAGGTCTTGGATGTGCGATCACATGGCACAAATATGACCTAGGGGATACGTCAGTTTTGAGTATAATAGAGGTGGTTTTTGTAGTTTTCATTTTACTGGAAGGAGTGAAAGAATAGCTGCAACGTATCTCCGAAATTCAGTGCGTGGGAAGGAAGAAAGCAGGTGCTTTGCCGTCGGAGTGCGGAGCTGGATGAGTGGAAGTATCTAGCCGTCTTGGAGCATAACGCACAGCATCACGCATGCTTTCATCACAATCACAATCCTTTATTCAGCATCACAATCGTTCCCATCAGTCCGTAGCGCTTTCGTTTGATAATTTCAAAAGTGACGCAGTACATAATATAGAAATGCGCGCTCTCTCCCGGCGGGTACAAAATATAGGGAGTAGAGGTAACTGGGAGGCCCTTTTTGAAAGGCTGGACCCTGAGATTCAGCGGAACACCGTCAACCTGGCGGATGAGGTTGCCATGGGCCAAGGCCTAAGAGCTGCTTCCATACCGCGCCGTCCGGCCGCACGGTGTCGTTGACGTGGCAGTTGCGCTGACACTCGCACTCCTCCACCGTGGCGATCCGCTGTTCGGCCTCGGCTAGCCTCTGCGTGAGTTTGCTGACGTATCCCTCGAGGCGGGCCACGGCCTCCTGGAGCTCCTGGAACTGACCGCAGGTGGGTCACTGGGCGTCCAGCTGCGGACACTGCAGAAGCACGCCCTGCGGCTGCGCCACGATACGAACGTCCTGCAGCTCGCCGCGGAAGTGGAAATGGCGCGCATTGCGCTGGCCCAACCACAGCTGCCAGGACGGGTACAGCTTCTCGCTCTCCAGATCTTCCCGCGTACGGGGCGGCTGGCGCAGCAGGCGCGAGTACAGCCTGCTGCAGTCCACGTACAGCTGCACGTTGGGTCCGCTGATGGCGAGCGCCACACGATGCCAGGCGCCGTCGGCGAGCCGGTAGGGGAACGTCTCCACCAGCTGGCGGCCTCCGCGGCCTACGTAGTGGAGGAGAACCTCGTCGCGGCGTCCGCTGCTCTGGAGCTCCAGGACGCCCGCAGAGGAGCCTCCTGCCGACAGCGAGAGCAGGGCGCCTACGTTGCGCGGCTCCTGGCGCACGGAGGCCATGAGCGTGACGTCGCCGGGCGAGAGGAGCAGCCTGGCGGTGTGCCTGGCCACCTGGGCGGGCAGCGCCACGTGCCGGGCGCGCGCGGCTGTCAGCCGCACGGCGGGGCTCCAGCGGTGCATGCCCCGGGCTGGCTCGAGGCCCGCGTAGCTGCCGTTGCCCAGCGCCTCGATCAGGTCCAGCTCCGGGCGCAGAGCAGCCGCCGCCGCCGCCGCGGCAGCGCGCGGCGGCGACCGGTGTTGCAACAGCGGCAGACACAGCAGCAGGAAGAAGAGCGGCGGCAGCGTCCGAGGCAGCAGCCAGGGTCGTCGCATATCCTCGTCCTAGCTGCTGCACTTCGGCGCTTCGTCCGGCGGCCGCGGCACCCACAACATTCTTTCGCGGTGGGCGAGGCACTTCTGCGGGGCGGTCCGACCGGGCCGCATGCCGGCTCCCGACTGGGGGGAGCAGCGAGGAGAGCACCACCGCCGCCAGGCGTCGCCGCCGCAGCCTCCTCCGCCAATCAGGTTGAGCAGCAGCAGATCGGCGAACAGCAGCGTTAGAGACCGGAGATGCATGTCCCCATCATGCCGCAGCTTGTCCTCCTGGCTCAGGGAGTTGTCGCCCAGGATGTGCTGCTTCTGTGCAGACAGCTCGCGCAGCTGCTGCAGGAAACGTGCCTGGGGTGGATTCACCTCCATAAAGTCCTCATGGGTGAGAATCCCACTGAACCAGCCTGGCTGCTGCTGCTGTTGCTGTTGCTGCTGTTGCTGTTGTTGCTGTTGCTGCTGTTGTTGTTGCTGCTGCTGCTGCTGTTGAGAGGGCCTCCTAGCAATAGGCACAGACTCTGCCAGGCATCCCTGGCCACCCAGTTCCTCACGGGTCATCAAAGAGTTCATCTGGTTGATGGACTGCTCCCGAGCGGTGTCTGCCTGGCGCCCCGACACTGCAGTTGAACCGGCGACGGCTCCGTGGCCGGTGCTCACATGGTGCGACTGAGGCTGCTGTTGGTGGTTCAACAGCAATGCCCGAGAGGGGCCTTGGCAGAGCATGCGCAGGAAGGGCCGCGAGAGGGGCAGGTCGACCAGGCGCCCGTCCTGCAGGGCTTTGGCCAGGAAGATGCCTAGGAAGTGGAAGGAGAAGAGTTTAGCTCGCCAACAAGTATCCCCCGGGCTTACATGGGATCGCCCAGGCCGAGCCCCTTCCCAAGAGCTAAGTCCCAAAAAATGGCGGACACCCACGCCGGGGACCGCTCTTGCCCCAGTTTACGTCTGGTCATCGTCGAGCTGAAAAACTAATCCTGCAGCTCTCCCAGCGCGCGCGGCGGACTTGTCAACTACTGCCACCGCGTTGGTCGTGTTGTGGGTCGCACCCACGTGCTAGGGCAGGCGGGATCGCAACACCCGTGGTGCACTCCCATGACGTGCACCCCTGCCAGACGCCTTCGCGCCCCCGACTTCGGTAACTCTCTTCGTGCTGCGCTCCACTCGAGAGCCCGACTCTACCAAGTTTTGTTAAGCGTCTTGGATTGGACGCCGGCCCCGTTGCAAAACTCTTTGGGACCTACCGCCTACGTACCGGAAGCGCGAGTGGAGGCTTCATCCTCCACCCCTCTGGTCTCACAGAGGTACTACTGACAGACTCTCAGAGGGTGCTTGCACCAGTTCTGCTTTCGCTTCGTCTTCACCCTCTTAGCCTGCTGAGACGCCCGAAGGCCTCAGTGTTTCCCAGGACGTCTCTGGCACACCGGAGGGGGAGTGAAGACAGTCTCTAACAGCGCCCCCATGCCTTCTCGCGGGCTGGGTTACACAAGGTTGCCCCTACCCCTGATGACATTAGTCAGCGGGGATTCCCCCGCGGCGTCCATACATAGAGACTTAGCCGGCACAGCCCATCCCTGGACTGCACCGGCGGGTGAATAGACTCTTATTTCCCGCTACGAGGAGTGGTCACCTCCAACTCCAGCGGCTTCCACCCTGGATTACAGGGAGTTGGGAGCTCCCCAGCTTTATCCCTAGTCCCGTTTATCAATAGGGTACATCATCGGTAAAGGCTGTCATTTTCGGTGGGCCACATAGTAGCAGTTTCTAAGCCCGAGAATCTACCCCGCTTTAGCGGGGTAGACTTCCTCAGAGTGCACAAGGCTCCGAGGTTCCAGTCGGCCGTCTGAGCATTCACCGGCGTGGCCTCTCTCGATTACAGGAGCGCGCCATTGCTCCCAGCCTTATCCCTCAGGGCTTCATCGCCAATGGTTGCACCCCTCTCGGTTACAGGAGGACGCAGCCCCTCCCAGTGACCAACCAAAAGTCAATCCACCCATCATCGGGAAAACTGCCTTAGTTTGCCCGATGACAAATTAATGCCACCAGGCTGACCTGTCCCTCTTCATCAGGTCACAGCTGAGTCCTCTCCGCTTCCGCGGAGGGCTCTCGGGTGTCTGCTCACCCGTGTTGTAGTCCCGCTCCAGCCACCCAGAAGCTTGGATTTACGGGCCCGCGCCAGACATGAGCCTGGCTATGGGAGTAGGCTTCGAGCTGACTTCGGCAAAGTACAGAGCAGTATTTGCAGGCTTGTTCCCTTTTTTCCCTAGTAGTGAGGTATGGGGCTGCTTTGGCCTGTGCGGCAGCGCAAATGGCGCTAGATCTGACTGTTTTCGCAG
Source organism: Amblyomma maculatum (assembly GCF_055883805.1). NCBI lineage: Eukaryota > Metazoa > Arthropoda > Arachnida > Ixodida > Ixodidae > Amblyomma > Amblyomma maculatum. Next base: position 122,831,144 of record NC_139349.1, read on the forward strand.
CGCCTAATAGCACAGTGAACAACAATAGACATAACTTTGTCTGCCAATAAGCCAATGACTTGTGAATTATTTCACATCCTAAAAGGTGCTGAGGGTCGTTCAATGAATTCCCGTGTTTTTTTTTTACCTCTCCGAATAATATACAAGCCTGTGATTCCACTCGCAATGTTTTAGTGCCTAGCGCGCAGCACGGTAAAAAACGCGATATAAATTGGAGTAGGAAAACACCTCCTACCGAGAATGTCAGCCAATTGGAAATGCTCGTGTGACGTCAAAAGAGGATAGACGGCGGAGAGTCCACTGCAGTGCAGATTGAAATGTCCAAGGACACGTCTCTTTTTCTTCTTCGAGGACAGCTGACACAGCGGTCGTCCCTCATTCAAAAGTGCTCCATGAACATGTTACTGCTAAAAAACAATATAGAGAAAGTATATTTTTGGGGGCATATGGTCTCAGTAGCAGGCTACGCGGTTAGCGTATCGACGCATTGATCTGTCACATTGCACCGGTGACGACAGCAACGCGACCACCAGTCGACTATCGCCGTGGTGCCGGGATTTCGGCTCCGCGAAGCGGGCGTTCGGCCGATCTGTTTTGGGTATATCGGAGGCGAGCAAGAGTTGTGCAGAACGCGCGGAGGCTGAGCGATGTCTTGCCCGCGCACACACTTTTATGTCCGGCCCAGGTCCGGCAAAATTGTTGTTTTCCCGACCTAGGTGGGCCCATGGGCCGGGCCACACTCAGGCGCTTGGGCCGGCGAAAGCCCGTTAAGTGCCGTGGTTCGAAGTGTTCGAAGGTAGGCAGGGAAGACAAGGAAAACAGTGGGGACCACCTGCTTTGCCAGCAACGCACGACGCGGCATGCGTTGCAGCTCACACCAACTGTACAATGATGTCCATGCTAAGCCCACAAGCTTGAGCTTAATATATCTCTTACAAACGGACATTTTTGTAGAGCTCGGTCAGTTCTTGGTATGGCCCGTCGCCACAGCTGAAGCCGTTCGCCTTTCTTTGGCGCCGAAAGAAAGAAACCTTTTCCTTGCAGAATTTCTAGCCGGTATTGCAGAGGAGAGAACAGCACTTTTTTCCACATCATAGGAGCGCAGAATATACCATGATCGAAAAAAGGTATGAAGAGGGTGCTGCAGAGTAATGTACCGTGCAATGAGACAAGTAAAAAAATATGCGCGGCCGATGGAAGTCTAGAACTGACTGCCGTTCTTAGCGGCAACCAGCAAACTCGTAGCCTCTATAGCCACCCCACCAGCAGTCAAACACAGCTTTTGGCAGCCTGTGGAATTCCGAGCTTCATTGTCGGCGCTTGCTGTTCGCGGCGGAGAAAGAGAATATTTTTGCAGAGGCTTGTTACGCAATTACATTAAACATGAGTAACGTAGCTTAGTGCTCACTTACACGAACACGAGCATTTCAAAATGGCGGTCATTCTTGGCAGAGGAGAGGAGGTGACGCTTCGCGGATATAAGCGCTGCCTCCGTAGAGTCAGCCTGTCATGTCACTTGAATTAACGTCACCTCTATGCTTCGGGCAGGGGCTGCCAATTCGGGTCAGAAGTGCAAGATGTCGGGCTAGTTGGTACTGCAAATGAAATAAAATAGCGCAAGAAACGGGACGAAACACGAAGAAAGGAAACAAAGACAAGGGCGCTCAGCGCCCGTGTCTTTGTTTCCTTTCCTTCGTGTTTAGTCCTGTTCCTTGCGCTGTTTTATTTCAATTCGGGTCGCTCGTTTCATATGGGAGGGTGACATCAGATTCAGCCTGCCAGAACCATTTCGATTCTTTTTACTCCTACGACACGCAGGCATATCATACTGCTTGGTTGGACCGCGAGTTTGTATGTGGGCTGGTAGCTTAAGCTCTCGTGTCATACCTTTAAAGGATGAGGATAAGTGTCCCAATTATTGTACCACCTGACACTGATAAGGCGTTATAGGGGAATAATATCGCAGGCTTCCGCCGTAGCTTTCGGAATTCAAATAGGTTGAAGCAGCGTTAAACCACAACTGAGTTTTTTATAATATGCGCTGGGAGCTAGTTACTAAAGCTTTGCGAGCAGAATCACAAGCTTTCTTATTGTCACCGTCAGACAGATAGAAGAGTGAAATAGGTTCACCCAGATGGTAGGTTTAATAAGTGAACGTACGTGGGCAAGGCAACCGGGAGCTCGAGAGAGGAAGAACGCCGCGGGACGACTAGCACGGCTAAGTCAAGCTAAAACGCCCGGTAATGCTGTACGGCCGCATGACGGCGCCACAAGATTGATTAGGAATGCGGCTTTACACCCCCTTTGAAATACGCCGGCCTCGGCGCTAAGCGTTGGCTATTCGAGCCACAAGGAACATTGGTAGTGTCGGGTGGCTGGAGGGAACACATACCGACGTGTGGCTAACGGGGGTTGTAAGGCTTCATTCGTGCGACCTGGATATCTACGGATGTAGGCCGTCAAGAGAACGAACAGATCCCTGGGAAAGAACTTTATAGTTCATTTATTTGTTACGGACTCCTGTAGCGCCCGAAGGCATTATTACAGAAGCAGAGATGACAAATAACATTGGTAGAAATGCCAGTAGTACAATAAAAATACATAAAAATGAAGAAAATAACACGACACAAGTGACAATGCAGAATGAGAAACATGCATCTAAAGGGGGCACCTGCGCGACGAACAAAGAGATGAAAACACTCAAAACAAAGTGACTAAGGAAACACACGCAAGAGAACTGAGCGCCACGTCACACATCCGATAAAAAAGCCCGAAATAAATTTTCCGTGCTGCACTGCAGTGATGCCAGCTGGCAGTCGGTTCCACTCATTGATTATCAGTGGAAAGAACGAGGTTTTATATACATTTTTATGGCGTTTTATTTCTCGAATCTTCCACTGATGATCAAGTCGTCTAGATAAAAAGTGAGGTTGAATCAGGTACAGGTCTTTATCAATGCTGAGCATTTCAAAATAAATGCAATACATGATCTGCAATCTGAAATGTTTTCTGCGGTGAGCCAAAAATTCCCACCAAGATGATGTTTAATAGACGGGACACTAGATGAAAAGTTGTAATTGTTAGACACAAATCTGGCAGCATCATTTTGAACGCGTTCGAGCATGTCAGATAAGTAAATAAACTGGGCATCCCATACAGGGCATGTATAATCAAGAATTGGCCTTATGTAAATGAAATACAGGAGCTGCTTGACATTTGACTGCGCTTTGTTGAAATTACGCTTTAAAAAATTAAACATTCTGCAGGCTTTCGATGTAATATGCCCAACTTGTCTCGTCCACGTATGGTTAGATGTGAAATATACGCCGAGATACTTACATTCAGAAACGTTTTGCAGAGGAGCATTATTTAATGAGTAACAGGTCTATAGAGGGAAACGCTTACGAGTTAACGAGACAAGTTTGCATTTTGAAATGTTTGAAAGTTGGCAGACTACCTCATATGGGCCAAAGTATCGACGAAGCCGCTTTTCAGACCGCCATCTCATACAGATTGGGCTCCACAATCAAACTTGTTCTCCGGGCTCGTAACTCGCATTTCTGTAGCGTAGATTATACCGGTGAGCGTATGTTTCTTGCTGGCACCGGATACGCTGTCGAGCAAGTTGGGGGGCGGCCTCGGCATGCAAAACAAATTCGTCAGCACCCAAGACTGTGGGATTAAAATTATTAGGCAGCAGCATTGAATCCAGCATAGTGAAGGCTTCGCGGCCATGAATTAAACGAAACGGAGCTTAGTGCGTGGTTTCTTGCAGCGCAGCTTATATGCGAATGTGACATAGGGAAGTAATGCGTCCCAGTTCAGATGGTCCTCGTCGACATCATTGAAATCATATCGGCCATCATCTAATTAAGCCGTTCGGTGAGTTCGGGCATTAAGCAGTTATTCTCCGGTGACTTGCGCCACTCAGTCGCATAGCCTCCTGTGTAAGCGCCGAGGTAAAGGCCATTCCCCTGTCTATAAAACGACTGCGGGTGCACGGTGTCGAAGCACAATGCTCTGCATAAAAAAAGGTCGTAATTTCAGCAGCTCTTCCACGGGGAATAGCTTTCGTTTCACGGTATCGGCTGAGGTAGTCGGTGGCGACCACAATGTACCGGTTACCGAGTGAGGACTCCGGAAACAGGCCGAATAAATCCATGCCGATTCGTTGGAACGGGACTTGTGGTAAATTAATAGGTTTTAGTAGTTCGGCAGGTTTAGTGGGCGGCGTCTTTCAACGTTGGCACTTCCGGCCAGTTTTGACATAGCGCAATTGACCACTGCAGCGAGCTTAGGCAAATAATGTTTTCGGCATATGCGTGTCAACGTGCTGAGGAAACCCAGGTGACCAGAAGAAGGGTCGTAGCGGGACACCTGCAGGGCTTCGTCGCGAAAAACCTTAGGTACGACGAGAAGGTAAACAGCTTTCGTCAGCCTGTAGTTCTTCTTGTACAGGATGCCGTCTGTGTAAACAGAAAGATGACAATCCGTGTGAGAATATTCGGGGCGGAGTCTGTTTATTTTCTTCTAGGTACAAATGAGAGCCCGTAGTTCAAGGCAGTCTCTTTGTTGTTGAGCCAAAAGTTTCGTGGAAATAGCGCCAAGAAAAATAGAATCCTATGCGAACTCAGTGCTGTCATGCTGAAGAGGCGCGCGGGACACAGTCTGCACCACTGTGCTTCTTGCCTGATTTATAGACGATGGTTACACCAAATTCTTGAACTCGAAGGCTCCAGCGTGCTAGCCGCCCTGAGGGATCTTTGAGGCTCACCAACCAAGAGAGTGAGTGGTGATTGCTCACTACTCGGAAGGGCCGGCCATACAAGTAGGGGCGAAATTTTGTCACTGCCCACACAATAGCTTGACACTCCTTTTCGGTAGTGGATTAGTTCCCCTCGGACCGGGGTAAGGTGCGGCGTGCGCATGCTATTACGTGTTCAACGCCATCCTGCCATTGTATAAGGCCTGCTCCAAGGCCGGCTTTACTTGCGTCTGTGTGCAGTTCTGTGTCGGCTTGCACGTCGGAATGACCAAGTATCGGCTCAATTTGTAGATGCGTTGATAGTTTCTCAATAGACTGCTGTTGCTCTTGGCCCCAGCAGAACGATTCGTTCTCATTTGTGAGGCGAGTTAGGGGCGAAGTTATCCAAGAGAAGTTCCCAGAACGCCGATAGTAGGCACAAAGACCCAGAAAAAGGCGTACGCTTCGCTTGTCGATTGAGATGGGGAAAACAGCGACGGCGGCTGTCTTGTCGGAGTCTGGGCTAACTCCCTTGGCATTCACAATGTGGCCCAGACATTTTAGCTCTTAAAAACTTATGGCTTAAGGGACAGACCGGCTGAACGAGTGGCTTCAAAAATGGCGTGCCGACGCCTCAGGTGTTCCTCGAAAGTGTTGGACAAAATAATGTCATCCAGGTACACCAGGCATGATTACCACTTCACGTCAGAAAGCACAGTGTCGATCATTCGCTGGAAGGTCGCAGGAGCCGAGCATAGGCCGAAAGGGAGCAGCCTGAATTCGTACAAACCGCCCGTGGTATAAAAGGCGGTCTTCTCCCGATTGTGTTCGTCCACCACTGTCCGCCACTAACCACTGCCTAAATCGAGCGATGAGAAGTATTTAGCGCGGAGCAGATGGTCTAGGGAGTCATTAACGTGCGGTAGAGGCATTGAAGCCGTATTTTGTAAAACATACATCAACAAGGTCCGCTTTGTTCTTGTTGTTTTCTATAGGCCTCCCAGTTCTTCTGTTAGGGTCTTGAAAAATTTAAGAGAATAATTACAATGTCATGTCAAAACAGTCGATAGACTAATACTGGCTGGGGATTTTAACTTACCTAATATTGATTGGCAATATTTTTCATCACGCTCTGCCCATAATGCTGATTCTACCATGCTCGACATTGTGTTCACATTTGACTTGCTGCAAGTAGTAAATAATTTTACGAGGGTGCAAGGAGCCATAGGATCCATTCTTGATCTATTTTTTGTAAGTGGTGCTATCCGCAATCTCATAACCTGTGATGTCACAAATGGGATATCTGATCACAAAGCTGTACTTCAGAGCTTGCGAAATGTGTACCCAGATCGCCAGACTAATGTGCATTTTTTTCCCAATGTTTCGCGTGCTGATGATGAGTCTATTCTGGATGTGCTTGATTTATCTTTTGATAGTTTTAGAAACAGCACTGCTAGCGTGAATGACCTATGGCTGTCGTTTAAGAATATTGTCTCCGACTGTATTTACTGTTTTGTTCCCAAAATTGCAAAAAAGCTGTTCACCGTAACCCATGGATCTCTCGGGAGACGTTACGCTTACAGCGAAGACTAAAATGGTTAAAAAAAGAAATCAAATAGAAACTTATCATTAAAACTAATTGTGGAAGAAATCTCCGAACAACTTAAGCAGAAAATAATTTGCGACAAAGAAAAATATTACGAAACGTTCGTGCCTTCGTCCATTAGAACGTCTCCTGAGAAGTTCTGGCGCCAAATCACGCCAAAGTCTTCCTCCACGAATGAATTTATTGTAGACGGCAAACGTGTACGTGATGAGGCGGTGATTTGTTCTGCGTTCAACAAATTCTTCTAATCGGTATTCACACAAGACAATGGTCGTGTCCCCAAATTTTCGGTATCGCTCCCTGCCATAACTGATGTTGTCATTTCAGAGACCGGTGTTTTTAATTTGCTCCTGGAGCTTGACGTGAAAAAATCTTCAGGCCCCGATAAAATACCAAACGCATTTTTGAGACGCTATGCAGAGTGGTGCGCGAAATACTTGTTCATTGTATACACTAGATCTTTACGTGATGGTTCTTTATCGGATGACTGGCGGACAGCCAAGATTGAACCTTTGCACAAAACCGGCAAAAAACCACATATTGAGAATTATCGGCCTATATCCCTGACGTCCACATCGTGTAAAATTTTAGGACACATAATTCATGAACATATATTAGGTTTCTTGGAAGAGCACAAAGCACTTAGAAATGTTCAACATTGTTTCAGGCGTGGGTTTTCTACAATTACACAATTAGTTGAGACAGTACATATTTTCGCTCAATCGATTAATCAGGGAAAACAAACCGATGCCATATTCATAGATTTTCGCAAAGCATTTGACAAGGTATCGCATAACAAACTAATTCATAAACTAAGCTATTATATAAAAAAACGACCAGATACTTACATGGATCACAGCCTACCTTTCAAACAGATGTCAATTTGTCACCCTAAACCATACTTCTTCCAACAGTGCCCAGGTTGTGTCCGGCGTCCCCCAGGGATCCGTTTTGGGACCACTTTTATTTTTGTTATTTATAATGATATTGTGTCTGGCCTTTCAGTCCGCGTGAAGCTTTACGCAGATGATTGTATATTGTACTACGATGTTTCTTCAGTTGATGACCAGGTGTGCTTGAATAATGATCTAGAAAAGGTGATTTCGTGGTGCAACGATTGGCAGATGTATATTAATTGTGAAGAAGAAAATGAAAGAAGAAGAAGAACAAGAAAGTTTGTTTATTCACGAAAACAGGTATTACATAAATAATACCTAAATAATAAATAATAATAGATAAATAGGTCCCAAAGCTCAAGGCAGTATCGCGACCTCCTATGGATGGATGTATAAACTTATAAAAAATATTATTGGTACAGCAAAAGCAGTCAAAAGAGGCAAAACCGACGAACACAATATGGTAAAAACAAAAAAATTAGGAATTCAATACAAGTTCGAAAATTTCATGCGTGGCCGGTATTGGTAAAATAAAGTATTTGAAAATTATATACAAAGTGATACATCTTCCCAACGGGCATATGAAAACACTCATGAATTGAATGTGAACAAAGCGGTATGTATATAAAGGAAAAACTTGTTAGAAAGTTATGTGACACTATTGTGATAATACGGATAACAGTTGTTGTTTAAAACCGGACAGAGATGGGGATTGCTTGACATGAGAAGGGAGGTTATTCCAAATTTGTAAAGAAGCAAAAAGAGCCGTGTGCTTGCCGTAGTTTGTTCGAACGGTTGGTAATAGAAAATTGTTGCCCTTAGCTAATCTTGTTTGATTATTATTGGTGAGGGCCTCCCTGTTGATTACAATTGAGGGTATGGTGTTGTGCACAGCTTTATAAAGTAGGATTGCGAGACTAGAGGTAATCAGTGAAGCGATCGGTAAAATGCTGTGGTCGTGAAGAAGTGATAGCGCTTCGCTGCGGTATTAACTGTAGGTTATTATACGTATGGCCTGATTTTGAAGATGTTGCAGTTGATATAAATGTGATGGGTAAGTGTTTCCCCAAGAAGTGATACAGTAATTAAAATGACTATGAATGAATGCGTAGTAAAGAGCTATTAAAGTGTCACGATTGAAAAAGGGACACGCTTTTAGTAGTGCTCTGATGCCAAAACCACAATTTTGTTTCAGATTAGAAATGTGCTTATTGTATTTAAGGTTAGCATCCAGAGTAGCGCCAAGATATGTGCAATATTCTGAAAGTTCAATGCAATGGAAATTAAAAGTGAGTGGTGGGATGTGTACGAGAGCCTTGTGATTGGAGCTGAATACCATGAATGTTGTCTTAGAAGGGTTGATCTGCAAGCAGTTACGATGACACCAGTTTAAAATATTATTGAGATCAGTAGTCAGCATTGATGTTCATGAGTGGATTGATTTACCAGTAGGTAATATAGTAGTGTCATCGGCATAAAGAAACGGTTTTGATTTAGCAAGACAACTAGGTAGATCATTATTATATATTAAAAACAGCAGAGGGCCGAGAATAGAACATTGAGGCACACCTGTATTAATTGTATTTAGGTTAGATAGCACATTAGAAATCGACACGGCTTGTTTTCTGTCTAATAAGTAACTTTTGATGAGATTGAGAGGCGGCCCTACTACCCCTACAGCTTCTAATTTACTTAGTAATATAGAGTGGATGATAGAATCGAAAGTGTTGGTTAAGTCAATAAATACTGCCCCGGCAAAGAAAACAGTTTTCATGAGAAAACCGTTGTCATGAGAATCACACACAAGAAAAGTCCTCTTCATTTTGTGTACGGTACTAACAACACATCGTTATTGGAGGTAACAGAATATAAATATTTGGGCTTATGGATTACTAACAACCTTTCATGAACAAAACACATAGATACGGTTGTAGCTAATTCACTGCGCAAACGTTTTTCCTTGAGGCGCTCACTGAAGTCATCTCCGCCCTGTGTCCGCCTATTAGCTTACAACTCCCTCATCCGTCCACTGTTAGAATATGCCGTAATTATATGGGACCCTTTCACCTTAAATAACATTCATAAACTTGAGCGCATACAGCATAAGGTCGTTAGGTTTGTATTTAATTCATATGGCTGTGCGTCTGTCAGAGAGCTTGTGAAGCGTAGTGGATTACCTTCTGTGACTGAGCGCAATCGTATCTGCCGATTAAAGTTTCTTTTCCAGCTCGTAAAAGGTCATTATAATATTAACACTTCCAATTATATTACTTACTCTTCAGGTTATATTACGAGACAAAGGCATGCACCAACAATAACCCCTGTGAATGCGCGAAATAACTGTTTTAAATATTCTTTCTTTCCAAGGACAAATACAGAATGGAATAAACTTAACAGCGAGAGGTAGCACAGAATGTGGGGCCCCGGTAGGTCCGATGTAGGCAAGTGGGGCTGCGGCAACCATCATAAAACCTGCATCGGTCCCCGATGGGGCTAAAGTGGGCAAGCCCCATTTGGGCTTGCCCCTGCTCCTCCTGCATGGGTCCCATAGCGGCGTTTCTTGGGCTAATGCAGAGCACATTCCTGCATCCAGACCACAAGGGTCCCTTGCCGGATATTTGAGGGCAATCCAACCTAAATGTGGGCTTTTTATGGGAAAGCCCTCATAGATCCGAAGTGAAGCCGCCCCCATTAAATCTTTGTGGGAACAACATCGGTCGTAGTGGGGCAAGAAAACGGACATGCCCACATACTGCCCCAATCGGCCCCTTGTAGGTTACTTGAGGGCAGGTGAAATATGAATAAGGGCTCAATTTGGGCAAGCCCTCGTGAAGCCCAAATGAGGCAGCCTTAGCTAAACCGCTTTAGGTCCCACATAGGCTGTAATGGGGCTGGAAGGCGGGCGTGCCCGCATGGTACCAAAATCGGTCCTTTGAGGGGAATTTGAAGGCACGTGCAACAGCAAGTGGGCTCTAGGTTCAAAAACAACGTCCAGCCCAATTGGGGCTGCCCACATAAAACTGCTTTATATCCCACATGGGCCGTAATGGGGCTGGAAGGCGGGAGGGCCCGCATGTTACCAAAATTGGTCCCTTGTGGGGAATTTGAAGGCACGTGCAACAGCAAGTGGGCTTTAGGTTCAAAACCAACACCCAGCCCAATTGGGGCTGCCCACACAAAACCGCTGTAGGTCCCACATCGGCCGTAATGGGGCTAGAAGGCGTGCGTGCAATTGCGTAATCATTGTTTCCAACCTTTATTTGCATTAGATGTTGCCCTAAATTACTATTATAGATGATTTGTATAACAGTTGTTGCCATGTTTAGTCTATTAGAAATTTACATGGCTTTAGTTCTCGCGCTCGTGCAAATTGCGCTACAAATACTAAAACAAACTGATTGCTAACTGTTGCCTCTTATGTGGTTGCTTTAGACAGCCTGCAACTTCAAGCACAATATTACTGTTCAGAACACACATCTCCACAGCCTGAACAAGATGCACATGAAGTCATTTCGGCTAGATGAATGTTATGAATTATTGTAAAATTTAATATTGTGGCTGTTTAGAAAGTGCAGACATGTATAAAATAATTACTTAATTATGTGCATAAACATTGATTGGGAAGACTTAGACTAGGGCTTTCCATCAATTTCCTACGTCGGACCCTTATGAGAATAATGTGGGCAAGCCCAAGTGCGGCTAGCGCTATAAAACCCTCATTGGTCCTATGTCATTATCTGAGGAGCTAACTGAAATAAAAAAAAAATGTTCCTCCAAAGCGGCTGCCCAAATCGGTCCAAAGTAGGACCATCGCGGGGAGTTGGCGGGATGTACCCTTTTAACAATGCCGGAAAAAAGTGGGCAGCCCCGCAAGGGCTGCCTGCATCGGCCCCTAGTGGGGCCCATTAGGGCTTTGTCGACAGCCCCCTTCGGGCCTACGTCGGCCCCTCTTGCAGCACCCACATTGAGCCCACCGGGGCTGTCCTGCATTGCCTACATCGGGCCCACCGGGGCCCACCCTTCAGAGCCCACTTTGTGCTACCTGGGAACTCAAAGTTCTTTACTAATGTTTGAAAAGTGTCTGCAAATTTTATGAATTTGAGTGCATTTATATGCTTGTATTTCTTTTTGGTTTTCCCACCCTGCTATGATCTGTACCAGATCGCAGTATCTATAAATAAAATGAAAAATAAAATAAACCTTTTTGGTAATTTTATGTAAACACCGGCAATCGACGCAAAACCGTAGGGTCCCACTTTTCTTCGTCACTAGAACGACAGGCGACGTCCATGTGCTCGTCAACGGCTGGATCACGTCGTCCTCGCGCATTTCCTGAACTTGCCGGCGAATTACATCCCGCTCATTTGAAAAAAACCTGATAAGGCGACTGATCTAATAGTGTGTGGTTTTCGTCGGAATATAATTGGTTGCTATATGAGCGATGTCTGTGTAACCCTAGAGGTCATTGCAAAACAGTCCCGGAAAGCGTAGATAAAAATCTCAAGGCAGCGTTTTTGATTAGGTAGGAGGTCCGGGTTGACGTCGGGTTTAAATGGAGTAGTTGACGTTTCTAATGACTGTGATTTCGGGCAATGCGTACTGTCCTGCTTATTCCACGAGATCTTCAAAACACGCAACCGTTGCGTTGCTCAAAAAACATTGCGGTTCACAAGTGAAGTTTGTCACCAAAAGCTCGGTTCGCCTGTCCTTCAGTTCAATAAGCCGGCGACTTACACAGACTTGCTGACCCAGAAGCAGCGACATATTGGCTTCGGCAATTCCACGAGGTCCGGGGCTGATATCGCACTCTACAGTCAAAAACATGGTGGCTCTTGACGGTACCAGAACGTGATCGTCACAAATTCGCATCTTCTGCATGTGTTCCTGCGGCTCGGTGTCAAGACTGCTGTGGGCGGCAAACGACACGGTTATGTCCTTTAGGTCGAGAACAGCGCGATATTCCCAGAGGAAATCTAAACTGAGTATCAGGTCTGTGGACCTGATACTCGGGGAGCACAACGATGCAGCTGGGCTAAATTACGTCTCGGATCTGTATCCGCGAGGTACAGACACCAATCGATGTCACCATATGGCCTACAGCTGTCCGGATCTGCTGCCCATTCTAAGGCGTGAAAACATTTCCGAGGGTCATGGCTAGCCGGCTACTCATTACCAAAAAATCAGCGCTAGTGTCCACGAGAGCATTCACGTTACGGTTGCAGGCGGTTGCTGAAATTTCGGCGGAAACCAATTTTTCTCATCTCAGCGTGAGGCTCGTCGGGTCGAGTCAGCGTCGGTCGGCACGTCGCGATAAAGCACCGGGTGGAGGCTCTTGAATCTATACAGCTGCGGCGGCCCTACTCCCGGAGGACACCAGCTTTAGTTTTCCCGTCGTGGGTACGCACTGCGAACCAGCCAGAGGTCGACGGCCGGTTGGCAGAAAAGAATTGTCCAGGAGACGAGGATCGGAACAGAGGTCGTTGTGTGGTCGCGGAATAGCGGACTGGTAGTGCTCAATACCTGCGGTCGCTCACAGTAGCGCGGTCGAGGTGCGTCGGCAGAAAAACGCATGAGACCCATTTGGCGGTAGGGGCAGTAGCGCCGAACGTGGCCGGGCTCCACGCAGTGGTAGCACAATGGCTGGTTGTTTCGTGTTCTCCACACGTGAGCTTTACGGATGGCGGACCTGAATTCTTGCTGTGGGGCGGCCGCAACTGGGACTTGGTACTGCACAGGTGGTAAAGTAGCAACAGCAGGAATGGCTTGTGACACAGACGCAGGTTTTCTTCGCTCTAAGTCATTATGTAGGGCTCCGGTTGTGGGGCTTCTGGAGGTGGCGGCGCCACTCGCCGGATTTCATCCCGGACAACGTCCGCTACAGCAGCGACGCCTGCCTGGGGAGCTACGAAGCGTATTTTCTGGAGCTCTTCAAGCAAAATGTTCCGCACAAACTCTCGAAGTTCCTGAGCGGGCCGAGGATTAGGCGTGCAGTGATGAGCGGTCGCTACAGAAGCCAGTCGGCCGTACTGCGCGCTTCGCTCTTGCAAGGAGCGCTCCATACCCGTTCCTAGTTTTGTAAATTCCTCCACAGTTCTCGAGGATCGCGGGCAAGTCCGACCAACAACTGCTCCTTTACACTCCGCATTAGGCGGCGCACCTTCTCGGCCTGGGGCATAGCTGGATCAGCCCGGTTAAATGTCTTCAATGAACATGGCAACACTTTCATTTGGCTGTTGCGATCTGGAGTGTAGGACAAGTTCAGCATTTTCTTTCCGCTCGTTGGTTGAAACTGTGGCCAACAACTATCGACGAAAATTATCCCAGCTCGTAAAATAAGCTTTGTGCTTCATGTACCATGTTTTGGCCGAATAAAGCAATAATAAATAGACGTTATGTAGCTTGCGCTCACCGTCCCACTGGTTGAAGCCCGCCACACGGTCGAAACTGGCCAACCAGTCTTCAACGTCTTCGAATATATCACCATGTAATGAAGTTGGTGACCGAGGTGTGTGGAGGCCAAACTGCGGTGCCGTTCCAGATTTCTGAGGAGTGTGGCTACCCGTGGTAGAAGTCATGACTCTTGGAGGTGTTCTCAGGCCGCTGAACTCAGGTTGGCCTCGCAGGCGACGGCTCGCCTTGTGGACAGGTGTTATCCATGCACTCGAAACTGGCTTCAAATGCACCTTTTAACTTCGAGGTCAGCGTACATGGGAAGAACCCGGCACGGCTGCACAAAATGTCATCGTCAAATAGCCAGAACAGCCAAAGTAGGTTGACCCAGAATGTAGATTTATGGAGCGAACGTGCGTCTTCCTCGAGAGATGAAGAAGACCAGCTAAAACGTCCGCTAATGCAGTCTGGCAACATGATGGCGTCACAAGATTGATTCGGAATGCGGCAATATCATTCACAAAAGTAAAAAATGGCAGTACGTAAAAATTCCCTGTCATCACTCATTAAAGGGACACTGCAGCACCTTTTGCGAAAATTGGGCTTTCAGCAGAAACCCACAAATTTTCATGCTGCGAACTCGAATATCAGCTTAAAATAAGGCTACACAAAGCAGAAATAGCCTTTTTTCAGCAGAAGCACGCTGCCCGCGTGACCGGGCTCACCGCGGGTCGTGCCGCGGCCTGTGATTGGCCAAGACGTCGGGTGACGACATTTGGAGTACCGAAGAAGCTGCCGATGCGGCTCCTTCGCTGCGCTGTCTGCTGATCGCAGCTCTCTGTGGCTTTGTGAGTCATTATGGCATGCCATTTCCACACGAATGACCATCGAGAATTTCACCACATGTACCCGTACCAGATGCGCCCACAAACGATGCAGCACTTCCGTTGTGGGGAGCGTAGGTTTGGAAAGAAAACTTGCTTTGGTTACAGTGAGGCATTTTGAAAAGTAGTGTGTGTCGTTATTAGCAGAAACTACATGGCCCTGAGCGAAACCTCGGCGCGTATATTCCTGGGAAGGAACGGCAGCGAACAATGCCCTAGCCGACTACCTCCGTCTCAATTAGCCTCTCGCCCCAGACGAAAGGTCATTGTCGTAAAAATGAACCCAAGGCTTGGTGTACCAAATCCTACTTTGAGTGCCAGTCGCCGTACCTTGGGGAAACGAAGAATGTTATAGAATGGGTGAATCAGTACACAGCTGCCACCAGACAAATGAACAATAAGCGAAGCACGGTTGCAAGCTCTGCAATGCATGCGAGGCATTGACGGGGCCATTTTGCTGGAGACGAAGCCAAATGTACGAAAAATGCTGCGTGAGTCATACGAAATTTAGCAAACGTAGCGAATCTTTCCTTTGTATCGTACTATCACAATACAGGTTTAGTGAATTGACGCCCGACGTATGTTGAAAGTCAAGCTGCAGCTCCTCCGCACCCATACTTTAAACGGAAAACCATGTTCCGAAATGTGTTTTCACAAGAGCCTCATCGTTTTCATTTCAACCTAATTTGAAATGACGAGACAGCAACGGGTGCAAAATCGCAAGGCCATATGTGAACAATTTCAATGATTGCTTGCTTGGACGCATCGAAGGAAACCTCGCTCTGTGCGCTCCTTTCCTGAATGCGCCCATACCCAGCTGAGCGGTACACTCCTTATCGTCTAATAATGCTCTCGTAAGGGTTCCACGAACCTATCAGGCACGTGCTGTGCTGGAAAGAATCCCGCAAGGCCTTCACAACCTATCTGTGACACAGCAGTGGTCTTTTCTTAATCATCAGCTAGTTCGCTGTTGCACGCACTGATGAGTTGCTCATTTCTAGCACAGAAGCCGTTGCGCGAACCTAATGCGCAAAAAAAAAAAAAAAAAAAAAAAAAACGAGACACGCGAATTCAACCATGCGCCGATGCTGTCTGCCCGTCCAGTCGCGAGTTTCCACTCCATCAACGGATCGCAGTGAACGCTAAACGCAATGGTTTACATACAAATGAGACCTGAATAGTGAGAAAGTAATAGAACTACAAGTACAATCCTTACCTCCCTTTTCTTCCTTTAATAACCGCAGTTCTAAGAAATAATTACTGTCCGGACGCTTCTGTGCAAGGAAATAGAAGGAACCGCGTCATGGTTTAGCAATGCCTTTTTGTCAAAGCCCTATAGAAATCGCATTAGGAACAACCTGCATGTAGGCACAGTCACAAAAATGCTTTGAGTCGAATGTTTCCTTTGCTCGGCTTGAATTTGTCTCTCTTCTCAGCAACGCCGCATTGCGCCGCGAGCTTTTAATACAATGGAAGATTACATCGCCGCGTTCACAGCTGTTAGTGCATCCAAACACATGCAGATTTGTATTGTATCAGGTGCACAACACTAAGTTGATGTGTTTTGTACGTCCGCAACGTCCGCAACGCACGCAAGACGAGGAACAGCGCACGCCGAAAGCCTCCTCCGTTGGCTCTGAATGCCTCAGTCTCCTCATGGTGACGTCACGACGGACGAAGAAGCGAGGTTTCTCTCTCTGTTTTCCTCCTCTGTAGCAGTCACGCGGGGCGCGGGAAAATTGAATTGCGCGCTTCCAGTCGGCGATTGCGTAGGTGTTTTATGCATAATCGAAAACACAACTTAACAGGCATGAATAAAAAATACCGTACTTCAAAAATGTATACTATTGGCACATTTGAAAACCGCTGAGGTGTCCCTTTAAAGCTCTAAACTATTCAGCACGCTACTTATCTTATGACCAGACATAAACTTCCGACAGTATAGTTCTTTGTGCACTTACGCACTGCACACAGTAACAGTCAGATCTTTAGTGCCCCCTCCATGCTGCTCACGCCACAGCACCCCATACCTCACTGCTAGGAACAAAAAGAGGAAACAAGCCTGCATATGCTGTGCTGTGCTTTGCCGAGGGCAGCTCGAAGCTGTCGCTAGTATATTTGATTGATTGATTGAAAAATTTTAAGTTTCACCAGAAGAAGCCTGTCACCCGCCACCGGCAGGCAGGCCTGGGAGATGTGCCCGCCATATTATAGGCTGGCTGGCACCCTCCAGCTTCTTCAGCCTCCTCCGTCTGGCGGACGATGTTCTGCTGAAAGTCAGAGTCTGAACTTTCCAGCGGGGTCTCCCAGTTCTCTGCTGACTGTATTTTGCCCCACCCCGGGAGAGTGCGGGCACTCCCATATTGTGTACTGGACCACGGATTACGTCCTCAAACTAAAGCGTTACGGGCGGATGGAAACGATCGTGGCAGCGAGCTTGACCAAATAAAGGATTTCCCCTTAAAGGGGTCATGAGAGTTAAAAACTGAGCATAAACTTATGATTGCATCTCCACACACTATGTAATGGATGGTGGTTACTGAGCTTTTTTTTCTTCAGCAAAAATAATTTATTCGAATATTCGGTTTTAGTTGAGGAGATTTCACTTTAATATGCGACTGTAGTGATCATCGGACTTGTTTTGAGCTTCGTCTAGAGACCAGCCGTCTCCGTCTCGCCTCCCCCGAAGCCGCACTCACGACTGCGACCGACTCCCGAGCCTTACCTTGCGTTTTTCTATTGATTCTCTGGCAAATGACTCCTGAGGTCTTCAACGTAAGCATACATTATTTAGTATTTAGTGTGTGAACCCTAAACTCTCGCAGGGATGCGGCGATTCGCAGATTACAACTGTGACCCGAGCGTGTTTGTTTACATAGCTTTTGCAATGACTGGATGTGTGCGGTTCATTTGCACGGCATAAAATGCAAGCTTAGCTGATAATTCCAAAGGTATCAATTTCTTTTCGCACCGGTTGTACCTTTATTTCTTTACAACTACGACAAGAGCCGTGGATGCTATGTCTCCTGCCTGCCCCAAGTACCATAGCGACGCCGACACCTGCCTGCTGCGGTCGCCAGATAGGGTCACATTGACGCTTCCCATCTAATGCACACGTGCTATGTGATGTAAGCAGTCGTCGACTTAGGGTCGCTACTTCCAGAACTACACTCAATGGCCACATGCAACCGCTAAAGCTTCTGAATGCGCGCTCCGTAATGACTTTAATCCCAGCTTAATCACGTTAGGCCTACTCGTCCCTGAACGGGCCCGCAGTTCGGCGCGGACTAAAATTTCTGGCCAAGGTCATTCCTGATAACAACGGGGTACACATAAAGTGGCTTCTTGTTTTCCTTTTTTCTAAAACGGTTAAGCTACAGACAAGCGCAGCTGTTCAGGCCGTTCACTCATCGGGTGTCAAGTTCTCGCTCGGCCACCGATCACCCAAAACAGAGCGGACAATCGTCTGCTGATCAGATACATCGGCGTCGCGGGGTCTAAAGCCTCACGCTATGGTGATAGGTGACCGTTGATCGTGCTGGCGTCGTCACCGGTGTTATGCTAAAGATCAGTGCGTCGATAAGCCCACTGACCCTGACCTTACCTTATACCGATGGATAGATAGACTCAACTTTAATATCCAACGGACTTAATGTCCATCTAGCTCGTGGCTAGTCCGCGGTAAGTATCAAATCGACCGATCTATGTCCCTCCAGTTGCTTTCCGTTACTTTTATGTGTAGGCAGAGTCCTTCAACAGTATTCTAGCCATAACACAGCTTCATACATCATCATCATAAGCCGGAGTTGCCCACTGCAAAACGAAGGACTCTCCCATTTTCCTCTCATTAACCCGGGCTTGTGCTAGAAACAGCCACTTGACCCTGCAAACTCCTTAACCGCATCCACCCACATAAATATTTGCCAATATACGCTTTCCTTTTTTTGGAATCCAATTTGTTACTCTTAGCGGCTAACAGTTATCCTCTCCTCGCACTACCTGTCCTGCCCATGCGCTTTTCTTCCTTGTATGTCGACTAGAATGTCAGCAACTTGAGTTATTTCTCTTACCAATTCTGCCTGCTTCCTACCTCTCAACGCTAAACCTACCAATTTCTCTTGCATAGCAGTCTGCGTTGTCCACAACTTAAACAGAACTCTTTTTCGATAGCTTCCACAGTCCAGCCCCATAGGTGAGCACCAGTAAGATGAAACTGTTATATACTTTCCTCTTGAGCGATACTGGTAAGCTGCTAGTCATAATGTGTGAGTACGTTCCAAATCCATTCCATTTTAATCTCGTTCTCTTAGTTATTTCCCCTTCATGGCCAGGATGTACTGTTACTACAAGTTCTAAGCACACATATTTGCCTACCACTTCAATCGATTCACTACATATTCCATATTATAAACGTCTGTTCGCTTTCCTGGCTGTAAAATATTACCTTAGTTTTCTGAATATTTTATTTAACGCCTACCCTCCAGCTCGTCCTCTCTAGGTTAATAATCATTCTTTGCAGCTGTTACCCTGAGTTACTCAGCGAGATAATGTCATAAGCGAATCGAAGGTTATTGAGACTAACTGCTGATCTTCCATGTCTCAGAATAAGTACTCTAAGCAACCTGTAATTAGCCCCGAGGATCTTGTCTCTCCTGGCTAACCGCATTCCTAAATGGGATTCTATTATCTTCATTATGCAGAATCATGGGTGCGTGCTGGAGAAAGTGTGTCAACGTTTCGGCGCAAGCGTCAGGGTACTGGTTGGCTTTGTTTTGTTATGGGGTTTAATATCTCAAATCCACATAGACTACGAGAGATGGCGTAGTGGAAGGCGGCGGAAAGTTTGGCCGCACGGGATTCTTTAACACGCACTGACATCGCACAGCACAGTGGCGCCTTGCTTTCCGCCTCCATAGAAAAGCGGCCGCTGCGGTCGGGATTCGATCCCACTTACTAGGGCACAGAAGACGAGCGCCATAACCACGGCAGCACAACAGCAGGGCCGTCAGGCTAATGTGTGGCCGTACTCTACAGAGCTTACCCTCTCATAACTTGGTTTAACCGGTATAAACGTGCGCATATTTTGTCATATGAATGATATCACTTATGATTTTTTACTTGAAAGCATATTGATGCACGTTCCTGCGTGTTGATATTATGCCTTTTTGGTCTCTATAGTTTATATTCTTTGTCTGCTAAGAGCTGTGAATGATATACGGACTGAGTAAATAAGAGAATTGCTGGAGACCCGAATGAAGCAACCTGCTTCCTTTGCGGCTGGAAGTGATGAATGGAACATTGAATCCAGTTCAGCGATGGGCTGCAGTTCAGTCCATTGATCGAAGCAAAGCGTCGCCACAGAGCTTAAAAAGCGGGGGATTCGGAAAACTTTAGGCAGCTTGCGTTTCATAAAGAACATACGATATATCGCTCCTGTTCTCAACAACGACTAATATTTGGGCATCAATTCATACTCCCGATGTGACCATTCAATGACGCACGTAATGGCGAACCAACTTCGAATATTTTTTTCTATGTGATGCTAAAAATCTCCACATCAAAAAAAATCCAGAGAGCGCGATACGGCTACAGCGTCTCACATGTAAATGCTCACGGTATGTTGATCCGATATGTAACAAGGCGAAGCATTGCACTCATTCTAAAGGTTCACTGGAACCTTTAGAATGAGTGCAATGCTTTGCCTTGTTACATATATGGTATGGATATGGATACGACGGTAAACCAAATCATGATGCAGTACCCTGAGGCATATGCAGGTAGCAAAGATTACTGAAAAAAGGCGTATTGGAAAGCAGCAGAGTGCTTCAGCCACATGATTACAAAAACGCACCGCCACACATCCGCGCTTTGTGCGTTCGTTCTGCAAGGCTCGTACGTATTAAACAGCTCATTCCTTGTTTAAAATTAAGGGGATTATGGAGTAGCAATACCAAACATATTTGCTTTGACACGGTCTGCAAACAATGTCTGTAAAAGCAACTCATTAGGAGAGCAATGGTTTTCCATTACAACACTGCTTGCTAACTGCCCACGATACAACGGCATCAGCCTTCACTGCCCCCGAAGTATGTACGCAGAAGTGGAATGGCTAGAATACTATTCTAGGATTCTACCTACACCTGGACGATATACGCCGGTCGATTACTTATCACGCCTTATCATCGGCTAGCCATGAACTAGAAGGATATTAAACGGGAATCGAAATTTAATGGTACCATCCTAAATGCTGCAGAGCGGACGGTTACAGCACGAGTCCGATAATAAATATACGTGATATTTTTGCTTTCATCTTCTTGTCACATTTTATGCACACTGCAAGTATGACGATAAATAGAGCATCCGAGCTAAAGAAAAAAATGATTGACCTCTTCGCTGGCCCATGTGTAGATCATTGTCTTGTCATACTATCACTATAGAGAAAGAAAATATAAAGAGAGGACACTCGGCTGAAACTGACCTCAGGAAGTACGGCACAACTACGCTGTCATTTAGTATTCTCACCCAACGCCAGAGGGCACAAACAAGAAAAAAGTGTTTTTAAATTCTAGCGTACAACTTTCTTGTTATTAAATAAGTTATCTTAAGCTTTAGGGCCCCTATTTTAACAAATATATAAAGATGCAATTCATTGAAGAAACATGCAAGACTGCAAGACGTCTGCGCTGTCTGCTCGGTAGTGCTGTAGTGAACCAAACGACTTTTCGCTTGCTGGACAACAGGTGAGACACGTTTTTCTGCTTGAAAACACCGACATAAAGAGTCAACACAGGCTAGTGTGTTTTTACGTCGCAGTGGGTTGTTTCCTTAAGGCACAGTACGGCATTTAAAGCACTGCACACATGCTGATTTTATTACAAAAGTAAAAGGATAGTATGGGGGGCATGATGGGGCCAGAGCACAAATGTATAAAGCATGCACTTATTTAGCGGTGCAACTTAAGGGCAAAGTCATGCGCATTTATGAAATCCTGAGCCTGTTTGTTACTCTGACAATTGCCGTCAGATTGTTTTGCGCAGGCGCTGAAATGGCGCGTATTTCAAATCTCGGCAGCTACTTCTCTGTGTCGTGGTGCCAGAGCAACGCCAGAGCGCACAAGAAGCCAAGAATTAGTTTATACCGCATACCATGGGATAGCAGGACAGTGAGGACTACAGTTCATTTCTCTTCGTGATAATTGGACTGCTAACGATGATTGACGGGTCACACAATACTCATACTTGTGACAAACATTACTGAAAAAATTGTATGAGGCAATAACCCCACAATTTCTCACACAATCTCACCCAATTCACATAAGAAATCACATACAAGTCACATATAATTGCATAAGGTCTTATAGTTTTTTGTACATTATCATAACTTATGTAAGATATTTTATAATAATGATGCGCACCGTATGAGAGTCTATGCGATGAGATGATTGCGCCGTAGAGCTTTTGGTTTTTATGGAGGAAAGTGGTGCATAAAAGAGGGAAACGGGCTGCCGACATTGGAGCACCGTTTATTTTTCAATCTCTGTACCAGCTGCAAAGCAATACCTGTACCTTTGTGCATGGGCACCTTTTTTTACTTTTTTTTCTGCAAGCATTATCGATGTGCTGACTTTGAAAACTAATGCTGACTAAGAAAAAAATTAGTGTTCAAGCTATCAACAAAAAATTTCATTAATGGTTTGAAATTGAACGAGGATGAATCAACTATTATTGCGCCCGAAATAATTCGATGGTGCATGCTTGCACCAGATGCGGTGGTTCCCTTGTTGCGGGACCCATATGTTCCCAGCAGCTCCTGGCCCCTGTCCGTCAGTGCGAGCTGGATGGATAGGGCGGGGCTGGATAACAAGGTCTCCTATCGCTCAAAGGGTTGGGGATTGGGGGGTATTGGCGGGAAGAGGAGGGGGGGGGGGGGGGGGGGGGGGGTCTTGAGTTTTTTGCATTCTGCCAAAACGTGCGGCAGGGTGCCTTTTTCTTTTTTACAAAAAGGACCGAGCATATCGTGTTCCGCAGGGTATATGCGGTTCATCAGTACGGGATGCGCAAGCGATCCCGCCTGCGTTCGACGCAGGATCGTCTGTTGTTGCCTGGTGAGGTTGGGGTGCGGTTCTGGCAGTCTGCACCTTTCCTCTCGGTACATACGGGTTATCTCCCGAAAGCTGGTAACCGGATGTGGTAGCTCTTCCGGCTCTTGCTCCCTACCAGCGTGCTTCCAACAGTCTGTTAGCTGCAAGCGACATCTGTTAGGCGGAGAGAAATATGCAAGAGAGCTGTGACTGCTTTAGTGCCATCGATTCTCGCCACATGGCGTCGCTAGTCAATCCGCTGGAGTGAGTTGGCAAGTAAGTGTTTCAATCGCTTGCGGCGCTCACAGGCTACACAAAGCCGCAGTATACTGTAAGGTATACCGTATACATGATAAAAAGAGCCCGCAGGTTGTTTTTTTTTTTTTTTCAAAACACTGGCAGTCTGCAACCTTTGCTCGAAAGTGGAATTGCGCGTGTGTCGCCTTTTGTTTCTTTGTGTATTCGTTTGGGTTTTTTCATATATATTACATGTCCCAATAAATGTTTTGATAGTGAGCACTTGGTCTGTCTTTCTCTGTATTGTCCTCGTCCCTGTGGTGCCACAACAAGATTTAATTCTTGTTTTCCTATTTCCAAGATATATTTTTGGCACTGAACGTTATTTCCTGTTTGACTCTATATATAACGCTTATTTCTAGATCAATTCATTCTTGAAAGCTGCATCCTATAAGTTCAAACATCTATTTCCAATTGGAAGCTGTCACCTGTGGTAGGTCAGTAGTATGGATACTCAGGATTTTGGACAAAATAATATCATGTCAAACCATCCAGACAAGAGATCAACACACTCATAGAGGGCATTTATATGCAGTTTTAGTCACCTGGCAGGTCCTAATAAGATCATGGCCCCAGGAGCAACATTCAATTTCAGCCGACGAATGCTTTTCCCAGGTGCACGATAGAACACTCAGTGGCATTTAGTTTGAAGATACAATTTCATTATTGTAATTTGGTTTCGTTCGAGCTTTATTTTACGCGTTTATAGGAGTTTGGTGTTTAATTGTGTAGGAAGTTGTGACAATCGCAAAGTGTGCGGAAATTGCAAATTGTCCTATACGGTAATGTACAAATTTTTTGCTGCATGTGGACTCCCGAGGATAAATTATTCAAGCGTTGCCTGGTCAGGGAGCCTGCTATGCCTTTCCCCAGACCAGGTATGCCTGAAACTCACATTCCTTATTGTGGCTTCCTCTGGTTTTCTTGTCCACACTGAAATTCATATATCTGGTAGAATATTGTAAGAATATATACTCCTTTCAACCTATTAGTTCCTGAAACATTTGACGTAAGATAGTTTTTCAGTGCGGTGGCATGTTGTTGAAAATCAGCAAATATTTCAATAGTTGCAAAAAAGGAGCAACGCTTGATAGAAGCAGCGTTCCTTATACAAGTTATCAAAGGGATATCCGAAATACTGTCGGAAACAGTTAAGGCGAAACAAATGTAGCTGGAAGGTGAAAGTGAGAAGCCAAAATATTGAATTCATGAATCATATGCACCTGCTTTCGAACAACATAAAGAGGTCGTCAATCGTCAAGGTATTCAAGTAGTTCTTTCAGCCCCAAGTGAACTGGCTAGTCTGATCAGGAACATTGGTGTGAAGAATCGAAGTTCACAGCACACTGTTAGCCACGAAAGAAAGTTCCTTCCCTGTGCAATGCAAGTTTTGTATCATGTACTATTATCATGCTCGGGAACATGAAACAATCAACTTCGGGAACATGACTAGTGTGCACCGTCTCATGAGGGGAGGAATTTGAAAAAACGCTGCCGGAAGCATGCAGCCCGTTGCCTAAGAAAACTGCCGCTCTGGGGTGGGGTAAAACAAAGAGCCAAGGCGACATCCTAGAAGCGTATCATATAGTCAGAAATGAAGAGAACTGTGTCGGTAACATGTCTCGGTCCTTGTTTGATAATGAATTCGTGCTCTTATGGCCCTCAGAGTACCCGTAAATAAATTAGAGTATTTTGACGGTCATTGAAGCTTTCTCGATGTTATCTCTTTGTAGAACGCAGCTCCTTGAGCCCGTTCCTGCTTTTCGCGTCCTCGTCGGTGTTGTTGCTCGTAACCAGCTTCGCAGGTGGGACAGCGTGCGCTCCTTCACCCCCCCCCCCCCTCTTCCCCCATGGCGTCGACCGCGCATGTTCGATTGCTGCGCGCGTTCCTGCCACCACCGTTCGCAGCTGCGTGATCCCCCCTTCCCTCTTCCTGCGTGTTGGCGACGGTGTTCTCCGAGTTCTCCGGTTGCCGAAGCGCCGGCTCGCTATAAGCGGATCGAAGTGCGTGCATCCCAAGCCGAAACGCAGAGCCACGTTGCCTTGACTCGCTAGCGGCGTCAGCGGCAGTCAGCCGCTGCTATCTCTTCACCGCGCAACATCTTATGGGCCCACGCGCTGCCTGCCGCATCCTCCTAAGAAGTTAATTGCTCTCTTCATTTCCTTGAACAGAAAGCTTCCTTCATGACAGTCAAGAACTGTTAGTGGAGTGTTTCTAGAAGGAATATGTGTGAAAAATAAAAAAAGGTCGGTAATAGTGCGTACATGTGTTGCTCAAAATTTTTGCCTCAATCTATCGAAAAGGTGAAACGACTGATGAGCTGCGCTCAAATTTCGCATTAGGAAGTAACGTAATCGTTAGCAAATTTTTTTTTCATGCTATGTGCGCATGCGTTGCTTCATTGCTAAAACGTATATATGAGTGTGGATTTCTTAGAAATAAACTCGGTTGTTAGTGCAGCGTTATTCTGTGCACATCTATGTGTCTGCGTCTTTCCGCTGGACTAACTCTGTAATATGTACAAGTATGTACAAATTGCCCTTCTCTCCACTCTACTCTTTGCAAATGTTTCTTGACTGAGAAAAACGTTTCTGCACTATAGGCGAAGTGGGCCAGTTGCTGAAGAATTCGCTACAGGAACCCATGTTTAGAGCGTCGCCAGTTGGGATTGTTTCCTCTCAGTTTGTTTTGCGCGCATCAGCAGATTCCACACAGCCGGAGGTGCTGTCAAATTAAGGTGCAGCACAACATAAGGTTTTTATTTTTTTCTGCATAAGCCTGCCTTAGTTCCAAATCAAATCGTTGACTATCAAATAGAACTTCGCTGTTGATGTCTTGTTTGCTTTGTTAAGAATGAAGAATTTATATCCTCACCTAAACCTAGTTACAAAGGAGAAATTCACTTCCTGCTTTGGCTTTGGGATTAAGACGCTTAGATACTGAACCCAAGCACGCCGGTAGGAAGCCTTCCGTTTCTAGTTGCGCTTCGCTGCAATGCGTGTGTGTGTGTGGGTGTTTGTGTGTACGTATGTATATGAATGCACTACACGCGGACTAGCTAAATCCCCACCAAAACTACAAAGTCCTAGTTTGAGCTTTTGAAGCCTTAAAGGTAATTTGACGACACTTGGCGAAATTAGGAGCTTCACACTGAAATATCTTAAGGAGAAAAAGACGAAGTGGGGCCTCGGAAAGAAAAAAATGTCTCGATTCCCCCTCAGGGCTGCAAGGAGAATACATTGCGCGTTCTCGTGCAGAGCACGCGGTCATTCGCAGGACGCGGGATTCCGATCTTTCAGCGACAGGTCTGGCGAAAGCGGGCAAACAACTGTAGACACCGTCGTTAGGCCAGTACTTTCCTTAGTCCGGTGGTCGCCTGACATTTCGTGACGGGATCCACCATGGTGGTGCAGTGGTTAGGACGCTTGGCTTCTGTGTCCAAGGATGCGAGATCGAATCCCGGCCGCGGCAGCAGCTTTTCTGTGGAGGCAAAAAACAAGACGCCCGTGTGCTGTGAGATTTCAGTGCGCGTTGAAAGACCCCAGTTGGTCGAATGTTTCCGAGCCCTCCACTACGGCACCTCTCACAGCCGGAGTCCCTTTTTTTGTCGATAAACCCAACAAACCAAATCAACAATGGTCAAAATGATCTTTGCAACTCTGCGCAGACTTTTTCCGGGCCGATACGTTGAAACCACGTCACTACTGCACTTATGATTGAAAGCTTGACAAAACTTTTTTGCGTGATGCCCCCGTACTCAAATCTACATATTAGGCTCATTATAGAAATACCTTTCAAAAATCGGTTGAGTTGGCTCTTGTAACATTCTTTTGTAATATAACGACGCCCGAGACGCTTTGTCGAGATTTTCATTGAAGAACGGAATGACTCTACATTCTAATTCTCCAGCGAAACTACGCTCGGTCGTTATTTTGAAGGGTGTCGTGCTTATTGCAAAAAAAGCAAAAGAAAAAAAGAAACGAGATTAAGCACGCCCACTTTGACGAAATGCTAAATTATCTGCAGCTAAATTCACTATTTGATATCGAAGGAATACCGCGCCTTCTCATTGTTCTTCTAAAAAGAAGTTTTACGCAAATGCGAAGTTTTGTGATATTTAGGTCAACATTTATTGCGAGTAGAGAATTGCGGGGTAAGCAAGCTTGGAGCAACTAAAATTGTGCGTGGCATTCTTGGAACCATGTGTGTAATAAAAGATATAAAATAACATCTATGTGCAGATATCCTGTCGAAGCTCGTCATGTCTGACGTCTTCCGCAATATTTGACACCGGTATGTCTCCTGCCCCAGTCTCGCTGACTGGCGCGATAACAAAATTTAAGCCACTTAGAAGGGATGAATTTCAATGAAAATGGTTAGAGATTATTTTCTTCCGCTCTTAGTGTACCCATAAAGTGCCCCGCACGGGAACAAATTTTATAGTATATATAATCCCCTGCCCCTTGCATTACATTTTCCTACTGTCCAGAATAGTTAACATGTTCGTTGTAGCTTTTGATGCCCCAAGGCCAATATTGAAGGCCAGAGACATCACATGTGGATGTTACTTGCCTAAACTAGTTGGAAGCAGAAGCGTTTGTGTATTCGCAGCTTAGAAAACACCACGCAAAAAATCTGTCGCCTCCGAAGCACATACTGCAAGCATAAGGGAGCGCTACAGAACAGCATGTTGAAAATGTCCTGTGTACATCTACAGCATTCATTTGCTAATACACACATATGGGTTTCATCGCTTCATTCAATAATGTTCTGGATGACACCAAAGTAAAGTCGAAACGCAGACAATCGCACGCTGAAAATAAACTAGCCAACGCGCTTTTCGAGCTTCAACGCGGAGGATGCACAGATGTCCAAGCGTTCCGAGCGCCTCCCCTTGGATGGTGATAACAGGGGCCCACCTCTGCTGTGCCAGTGCGCGAATTGTGTCTATCTAATAATGTAAGTTTGCCCTAAATACATGTCTGTATGCATGCCACACATCGCCTGTTCATGCTCGTCAAGCAGGGAGGTAACGATTTATTTGGGGGAGCCTGTTCTAGCGCGATTGCAGTGGGGGATGCTGTGGTCAGGTGT
The DNA here is from genome assembly GCF_055883805.1 of Amblyomma maculatum. Classification (NCBI taxonomy): domain Eukaryota; kingdom Metazoa; phylum Arthropoda; class Arachnida; order Ixodida; family Ixodidae; genus Amblyomma; species Amblyomma maculatum. The sequence continues at coordinate 122,859,136 of NC_139349.1, forward strand.
TAGTGGCCGCTTTGTTGACTGAAGAGCGTTTGGGCCCCCTACGTGCCGCTTTGCGCTCGCGCATTTTCTGATCTCAACCTATCTGGGAACGCTGCCTTTTATTCTTCAACACAGCAGTTCCATTCAGCCCAACCAAAGCTACGGCAAGTGAAGAGGCAACCTTATGACGCTGCAGAATGTAGTTGCGATATTAAATGTCTAGGCGAGCATATGGGATAACATGTACGCAAGTGTGCATTCGCGAAACAGTAATTAAGGTCGAGCCTTATAGAGTGCTCGCGCTACATAGGCTATCTTTTTTTTTTGTTATTGTTCGCGACTCACGGGCTCGAAAAAATCGCCTTTTCAATTTGACGACACGCTTCAAAGCAATGCGTCTCGCTCCAGAATAAACTGCAACACCTTACTAGATTTTTCAGTGCCTTAGTTAATTAATCATAAATGATCCATCGGGCTTCGGTTTGACCTTCTGTTACTTAGCAGAGCAGCAAGCAGAAAATGTCTTTTACTTTTTATTTCGTGTCATGGTTCTGCCTCACCTATAGGCCTAAAGAAGAAAGGCTGCGTGGAAATGAACTGGTTCAGTATGAAAAAAGTCACATGTCGCACGTAGGTTGAGATTAACACAACGGCCCCGTTTGTATAGGGTGAACTAAACGTACGGATGTCAAAAGGAGCACATCTTTAAGCACTAAGCGACTCTGCATTTCTGAATGTTCTCTCTGATTTGGGTAGTAGGCAGCGGCTATTTGTACTGTATTTACAGGCATACCTGCATATGGCGTGAGTAGACGACTTGCAGAAAACGTATCACCAAGAAACATACTAAATTCACATTCATAATTGACTGAAGAAGACGCCTACCTTGCATATACATGGAGCTTCAAAATGATTATTGTATGAGTTGTGTGGGCTGCGTTCATCTAAAGGGCCTGTAACCTAGCACGCTAGTAAATATACGGCATGGAAATCTACGTTTACACCATCACAATAAATACTCGCCTTGCGAAGCATTGCAGCGATGCGAGCTATATCGATATGTAGTGCTTCAGTGACCTCAGAGTCTTGGTTTAGAGCATGCCAGATACCATCGGCGATGCGCGCTGGATCTCTGCGGTAATACAAAATGGCGGACTTTGAAATGCATCTCAGTCTTTGCGAAATTACCCGAGTCTGATGAGTAGGATGGGTGCAGAGCTGGGACGATATTTCGACAATGAATTTACTTGTGAAGAGTGCATTGGGGCGGTGTGCAAATAGTTCTGGAGCTTCTAGGGTCGTGAGGACCACAGATCCAGTTGCTGTCGCCAACTGTCCTTCTTTATATGGCTTAAAACGCAGGTTTTCAACAGTTCAACTCTCTAATGGCGATATTTATCCTTAGGACAAATACTTCGTGCACAATGCCGTTATACTCACAGAAGGCTGTATTTGAAACGCGTCGTGAAACTGTCTCATATTCTTTTGTATTTTACTCGTCACCGCGGTCTAGAATTTTATCTTGCTATGGGCTGCGAATGTTGCACGTCATAGTTAGTCTTTTAGGTTCACCTTTGTTTGCACGGTTAGTCTTAGAGATTGACTTGATGCGGGTACGTGTCAAAAGTTTTACAAGCAAAGAATATCCACTTTTTTGTTTAAAACATTCTGCCTCTCTCCATTTTTGAACAGCAGCACATAGGTACCATTAGCAACTGCTGCCCGATGAGTGAGAAGGCCGTCAATGAGAAATGTGGTAACGAAACATGACTGAACAAAACAGTAAGAAAATGAGAAACGGCCAGAATGGCAACTTCCAGCGGCGCTTTCAGAGGCCTTGAATTAGTCCTTTAAAGTCTTCCTCGGGGAAAAAAATCTGACTTTATGACGAGCAATCACAGTGAAATAAGATTTGTCTCCACTTACCTCACCAGAAATTACGACAATCTGGCATCGAGGGAGAGAGAGAGGGACAAACACTTATTCAGAGCCAGTATGAAATATTTAGTCCTAGGTGATCCTCCTTAGTACAGGAAGCCGTGGACCCGAGCCAACTAAGTCCGGTTGACCAGACTACGCTGATCATCCAGGCTGGTGCTTGACGGCTGAGTCTCCCACTGCTCTTCGGTTATGTCTATGGTGGTTATTGTACCATTTGGTCCCTTGCATCCCCACGACATATGTTGTAGGATGTTTGGTACGCTACAAAATGCGCATTCATATTTGCAGTTGGTAGGCGAGATTCTGTTTAGTAAGGTGTCGTGTACGTGGCTGTTGGTTTGGATTCTTCGGAGGCAGACTGCTTCTTCTCTGGTTAGTTTCTTGTGGGGTGGGGAATATTTTTTCTGTCAAGTCTTTAATACAGGAGGATTTCAGTATATTTCTTGGGCACATCATGTGTTCTCCGAAATTCTTCTGGAAGTGGTGCCCGATAGTATATCCTCAGACTGAGGAGTTGGCTAAAAATTTCTGGATTGAGAATACCGTGATTATTATTTTGGGAGCTGATGGCGCTGTTCTTCGTTCTTCAACTAGAAAGTTTTTCCTGAAGTCAATCAATAAATTTTCTTTGGTTGCGGAGTGGACGTGATAAACCAGAACAAGCAAGCGTTAGCTGCATTGGAAAGAAAATCACTCCCCTTATTGCAATATTTTTGGAATTCTTTCGTAGCATTCTGAGAAGATGCACTTTTCTATGCCTGGGAAAACATTGTCGAACTAAAATGTGGGAAGATGTCTTTTTCGATAGTAAGTTTCGAGCTTTTCCAATCAGTACGTGGTGCCCTACCTAAAACCTTCTTGCCCTTTAATTTAATTAATAACAGTGTGTTCGTTGTTCAGTTTATTGAGCGTTATACATTCGGTATCTTTTGAGGGCTCCGACGTTTCACCAAAAGGGCTATTTTCTATCAATTTTTATTATGTTTAAAGCCCTCAGCCGTTTTCTGACCCTATGCCCTTCGTTTCCATGCTCACAGGCCTTAGTGTATATATGTTGCTGAATTTTCCCAATAAACACGTGCTTTATATGGTTTGGTTGCCAAAACAATAGGCTACTGAGAGTAATTTGTTTCATCCGCTGCTATATGTTAAGGGCCGTACACGGGGTAAATAAATCTGTACAGCATCTGCTCCAGTAAACAAAATAAAAGAAGCTTAAAGTTCTGTAATTGATAATGCCTAAATGTGAAATAGGAAAAGAACCTGAAACGTCTCCTCCTCGTTATTTCTAGCGCCGTGTATATTTGTGCCTAGTTGTCTCCTTTATAGAGCTAACAAATAATATCAGAATTTTTTCCCGATGCCCCTCACAGATTAACACAGTGCTAACTAATTTTAAGCGCTACTGTAGCTTTGGTACATGTAACGTAAATGCCGGCAAAGCCCGAGAGCAGACAGTCAACCAGTATGGGTCAATGGCGCAGCTTTTAGAGCGCTGCGGAGAATTGGCCTGGTTGGCTGGTTCGAATGACATCTGTAGCTTGAGGTTGGTTATCCTTGTTTCAATATTCTTTTTTTCAATTTTACAATTATTAAAGCTCTTTTGAAGCGAAAAGCTTCACTTGTCTTGCTTGTGCTCCATCGCTAGAAACACATAAATCCTCACTTTAACCAATCCGTATGAACGTACCTTAGTAGGCCTATAGGGGTAACGCGAATCCAAAGGACCTCACAGGCTGAGTCCTACATAACCGTCTTATGTGAAACGAGAGACCCAAGTTGGCAGCTCCGGCCAGGGGACCACGGTCGTGAACACGGACACGGACACGGCACAAAGCGACGAGCGGTTAGACCTGGCATAGTAATGCTTTCGCAATAAAAGCCACAGCTGTGCATGCGTAAACCAAGTGACGTCACAGGAGAGGCCCAGGTGGTCGGAGCCGCCATTGCCGCCGCAACCGCCGCCGCGATGCCGCCGGTTAACCTTTAGCCGGTGTAGCGTGCTTTCACCGGGCTGTGTTTATGTCTATACATAAGTGTAACGGTGATGATGACGTGGAATCGGAATAAAGTTTAATCTTACGTGATGTATGGTTGTAATCAGTGTTTCACTGTGATGATAAGCCATGGAATATTTTTTAAATAAGGTGCAACCGCGAACAACAAGGTAAGCTACAACTACGCCAAGGTACCACGAGCTAACCCATGGCATCGCCGAAGCTTTTCGCTTCTGATATCCAGGCTTAACCAAGCTAAGCCACCACCAGTTTTCTTAGCACCATTCAATCACAATATATAATACAAAGCTGCAAACGCATTCCTGGGAGACGTTGATTGCTGAGTTATTATTATGAACTGAGCTATGAAAATAAATTCGATCATGCTCTTCTGTTAGACTTTCTTATCTTCGTAAGTCTAGCACGTTATTAAAATACGATAGAACGACCCGTGGCATTAGCGGGCGGATATAGCCCGTTGTTACAACCTTGGCACATGCGCGGAGACAAACATTCGAAGAATGCAGTGCCGTAGGCGTCTTTTCGTAGCATTTATTTTTATCGCCCCTCCACCACTACATGAAGATGCATCTCTCAGCCGCTGTCGTAGACACTCGCTTCGAATAATAAAATACTATAATCTAGACAGGGTATATTCACTGACATCGCTATAGAAATGCACAATCTGAGGTGCAGTAAGCCGAAATATTCGATCAACCTTATTTCTTCTGCGCTCGTTATCGAGACATCTGGAGGCGTATAATATTAGGCGAAAGGCACTAGTTAGATCGTCACTGTAAAGGAGAGCGTTGTCGAGTTTCTTAAGAATAACGAGCACAGCCCGATTTCAGAAATGTGTTCTGTCGTATGTGCGTATGTGTTATTCAATTCTGTTTCGAAAGAACTCAAAGCGATCAAAGAATGCTGCGAGGCCTGACGAAAGCCTGTATTTACGGGCCCTTAGAGGAGAATGCTCGAATCTGAGAAAAAGATACCATTTTTACCCTTAAACGAAGCAAGTTCGAATCCAGTCAGCTGAAAGAATGACTGGAGATTTAGGCAGGCGGTTTAGTGTCGTTGGCGAAACAATCGTAGAACCTCTGTGAGCAGTCAGGCGAACTGTCATGCAGAGAAAGGCAGGTTTAAAGATGAGCTTTTTCGGAATTTCGAAAGGGAATTCTCTACGATCAATGACCGTGCATATATAAAGCTTCGAGATGAAGCGCGGGTTGTATTATGCGCTATTTGCTTAACTCGAGAGTTGAGAAACGAATCAAATTACAGAGGTCCTGTACCTCGTAGATAAAGTAAAACGAAACGTTCACCGTCTGAAGGAGTTTAAAATCAGCGTTCCGTACTTATAACTGTTCGATACTTTGCGCATGATGCAAATGTATTTGTTTCAGCAGGTAAGGCAATGAATAAGAACAGGAGTAGCGCCTTTGCCGCAACTCTTGCGAATAAAAAGACTACAAATGCACTGAGTTCGATTTATGGGTAGTGTGTCGCTCGACATTACCAGTCAATCCTCAAAAAGGTAGAGCTTTATCGGTGACAGGAGCGGAATTTCGGGAAAGGTAAGCAGTATATTTCACGAAACAACCGCTGTTACAATCATTTTTTAGGCGCAAAGTTCCCGAAAATCGGGGCATGACGATGCTCTCCAAGAAAGAGTGCTTAGAAGAAACTTGTGCAACGTTTTGACTGTAGCCTTCAATTACTTCATTTATGGCTTGGAAATAGCGGTCAGGCATATGCGTGGTTCTTTCACCACGAGTGTAGATATTTAGTCATGATAAAGTGCAGCATCCCGATCTTTTTAGTTCGTGAAGGACGTTTATTAAAACTGGTCGCGAAGCTGGAAAGAAATGTTAGAAAGCTTGGAATATTAGTCGTATCGACACTCCCTTATTGTCGAGAAAAGGGATTAAGCAGAGCTTAGCGTACGTCAGGACGTATAATACCTCCATTACCTTAAATTTGCACAGCTGGTCTATTTTTTTACGAGCACTACAATTCTCACTCGTAGCAGTAATTTCACAAGATCGCTTTGTACTGAAGATGGTATAGCCAGGTTGGTAAATGTCCGGAAAACTTTAGTAATTTTCCATCCGGTTATAAAGACCCCTTTAACGCAATAGAACGAAATTAGTTTTGATGGAACAATTTAGGCCGTTTGGAGTAAATATTGGCGTATCGCATTATAAAAGTTCATCCTGAACAATTCGTTCTCTTTGCTCATGAAACATACTGTGTGCTGCCATCTTTGTGTATTTCCTCTTCGACTTGAGACCAGCCAAGCTTCCCGTGAGCAGATTGCCATCTTGTTTTTACACAACCTTGAATGTCATTGTTTTTGGAAGTAAACAAGCCAAATCAAACTCTTTTATATGCCCACCTTCAAATTAAGTACCGTGATGGAGAAACCTGCAATTACATTCTTTTTTGTTTCAATGCTCGTTTTTTCCGTTGAAACATTCGTTAGGCGGATAGACAAAATTTATCAATCAAGGTGGTACCGGTATTAAACCTAAGTCCCATGCCGACCGCCCATTCTGTTCATGCACTTGGCTGCATTCCTTGGAGAAGGTTCACAACCATATTATGTACAATTACGTTCAGATTTTTGTGAATAGAAAGCAGATTTTATAAACTGTGCAGGACAAATAGGAGTTTGCATTTTATAAACTTTAAAAATATTACTAAACATTGCACAGGTAAATTAGTTGATTTCAGTCATTAAACCGGCATATTCATTTCAGCCACGTAGCCTGTACCGGTTAGCCTTAACTTTCACACTTTTGTGACGTGTGATTTTATTTTAATGACAAAATGTAAGAATTAAACTGAGAACCTTCGCTTTGGGTTCTCGTGGGACTTTTTTCCCAACGGCGTGAACGGAGTCCCACATTCGACAGGAAACAGGGAACTCCCACAGAGAAGCGCCGAACTGCCTCCACTCCAGGGAATTCACGCGATACCTGCATCGTCGACGGCTGCGCTGACCTGGCACTGAAGCTAATGGCAGCTTGGTGTCAGTTCCGCGCTTGTCACGCGCAGCGCCTTTTCGGCTCCACGCCCCAGAGCAATTGGGGTTCTGAGCCAAGCTGGCGTGCAAGGCTCAATTACCGGCGGGGACGTAATTATCGTGCTAATGTGTTCTCACGCGACTCCTGCCCCCGATTGCCCCCTCTCTAACCTCCACCCGCCTTTCGTGCTTAAACCTGTGCTAGTTCAAACTTTGACACTCTCTCGCCACGCCCATCCCTCTTTTCCACGTTTTTTGATTTCCCTATAAAGCTCTCTCTCAACCCTAGAAAAAAAAAACATACAGTTAGCGACCCCAGCGAGGAATAATTCTCGGGTTTCTCGTGTTTTCCGGCGTTGTGTTTTAATGCAGCCATGCGCTATCGTTCGTCCCGCAAGCGCTGGCGGCAGGGATTGCTCGAGTTTGCGAGAAATCGTAGCTTTCAAAGCGGCTCTACCTGCGCAAGCAATGCGGCGGGCCAGGTGGCCCCAGGAGACGCACGCAGGCGATACGCGCGTCACGCATTTCGCGTGCTGCGAGTCGTTTAGCTGAAGCCGCTAAATCGGAAAGGTGCTCTCTTTTCAGGCGTCCGTCGTCTGCGGGGAAAAGAAGTTGCAGTACGTTTTCGGGCGCGCTTAAATTTCTTGGCTCGCTGCCACACGCACTGGGCTCCTTTATAATTCACTCACGTGTCCTCTATGTGTGTTTTAAACTCGAAAGCCACGTCATACATTAGGTGGACATGGAGGAGGAGTGAGAAAGCAAGTTATAATGACTGCAAATTAGTAGAGGGACGCCGGAGGTTTATTTCAAAGCGTTAGATGGCAAATTTCATCAACGCTCCTGCCCAGAATAGAACGCGAGGACAGACCTTGTTGTTTTATCGGCGCTTTAATTTGTCGCCTTAAGAATGAACGAAGGATGCCTGCACGAACTGATGCAGTTGCTTCGAACGAACAGTGTAAAATTGCTTTATGGGGGATTCATTCAAACGCATGGATGATTCTACACAAACTTACGCATTGTTGCCGGCCGAATACCTATTTGAAGCTTATTATCAAAAGAGGCAAGGAAGTACAAAAGGCCACCGAGAAGCGTGATAGATATTGTGGCGTTTTTTTATAGATACATATATAGTTACCAGTTCGGAATTTACAGAAATGTATATTGTCATTTTCTGCAGCAATGACCTCTAAAAGAAAAATTAATGTAGATGAAATTTGTAATCAAACATCAGAATGGGTAAAGTAGACGCGGGAACTGAGCACGAGCACATGATCATTCGTTGAAACACACCTGCAACTTGCATACAGCAAGGCATTTCTTTGCCTTGTCAGAGCTGTGCTTTACCAAGTGGCCAGTGGGCAATTAATAAACACAGACGCACAAATTAAATTGCAGGCATCATAGCCTGCAATTGTATACAGAAACATATCTCTGCATATAACTAAGAAAATATTCCTTTTATCCACGGTAATCATTATGCTTACTCTCTTCTGAATAGAAAGAGTGTACGCCGAAAATCACCTCTCATCGACACTTGCGTCTGAGTGACAAACAAAGTAACCCAAATGCTGAGATTTACTGAAACCTCAACCGCTTACACCAACTGTGAGCTCTGGCACCTGAACGTTCACTTGCGGATCAGCTCGCATCCATGTGTTCCCGAGGTCATCATCATTGGGGAAACAAAACACGCGGACCTTCGGCGCAAAATCGTAATTTTACAGCCCTTAATTTCTTAAATACCTCTGACTCTTGCTGTTTGAAAAACAAACGCGATATTTTCCAAGTCTCGTAATTTTGTATCTCGCAATATTGCTTCTTTTCTCTACACCTTCAACATATTTGGCCTGGCGGTAGAGATATGAGCATTGTTTTCATTCATGCTTTATTTTTACGTAAACCTGGTGTCTCCTCTTCTACCTCAGCTATAGCAGCCTTCCCGCCTGAAAAAAAAAAAATCTGTTGAGATGCGCGTTCGCCATCTTGCTCCTTTCTCCCTTCGCACTTTTAATAATGCACCGGTGAATCCAGTGCTTCCCAATGTCCCGTCCCCAATCACCATGAAAGATGGCGCTATGAAAGCCGTGAATGATAACCGCGCCTGTCTATACGTAAAGAAATACTCCAAATGAAACTACTGCATAGGAGCAGTAGTTTCATTTGGAGTATTTCTCGTCTTTTTTCGTTTTTTGTAGCAACAAAATGCCGAATATATTTCACAAAATCTCTCCCTCTCTGATAGTAGTGAGTATTGTCCGTTGCATGATAACTTCTACGCACACTTGTTGCTTTCTACCATATTTAAATAAAGAAAAATATGACATTGCCAATACGTCCCAAGGACAGGCCGGGCAAGACGCTGCTGGATTTCACGACGTGGTTTTGCTCCCTTGAGTAGTATGTTGGCTATAAAGGGGAGCAAAATACATGGCTATCGCTTAGTGTCTGCCATTTTGTTGTTTTTTATAGCGTTACTTATTGTTGGCCAAGCCATTCTCTTCGGCTTTATCTAAATGAACTTGCCCCAGGCGATATTGCCTCCAACTGTACACTTGTTGAAGACAGCGGTTCCTTTCATACCAAATTATATGACTACTAAAAATAAAGCAAGAAATATTGTAAAATCTATGCGATTTGGCTCTCATGAGTAGCTGTGGATAATGTTGCTTTGCGTGATTTGTTGTGAAACATCTTTGTTGCTTATGTAGTTTATATTCCTCATTCCGCTCTGTAATAGATACGAGAAATGTCGCGTTATTTATTCGTTACGCATAAGCCAAATTCATCTTAACGGTGTCGTCTTGAGCATCGAAATTCAATCTTCTTTTCTAATTTTTTATACACTTGGAACAGATGCAGAGATTGGCATTAAACTGTGGTTGAGACTCATTATTTTACAACTCTAGAACAGACATCCTCGGCTGATTCAGTTTCTAAGTGTTCGATGGTGTGTTTGAGTGTCGGTTTACTTCTTTTTCTTGAGTGCTCAAGAAGGACAGTGCAGGATAATACGACTTCACTGATAAACATTTGTGCATTTTAGATTGCATGCTTACATTCTATGCATTCTCTGGTTTCAGCACTAACCATAAAGGCAAATGATTAATGTGCATTTGTTCAATACTGAAACGTTTTGTATAGTGAAACAATAACGCGAATATACTCTAATTGAACCATCATGTTTGCTCCGTAACTTGAGTGATTTGAAAGTACCCTTGGCCAATGATTTTTTACGTCCTAATGAAAATATATTTACGAACCTCTGCTGCACCGACGTTCCCCCGGTAAAGACGAGGGAGCCGCTGAAGACCTTTTCGAGAGATATTTTAAAAGCCACATTTTTAAGTATAGAAAACTAAAAAAATGCGCAGTTCTTAACGATGCGACATGGCAGTCTATGGCATGAGAGATGTCACGTGGCAGTGGTGCAGTGCTTACAACGCTCGACAGTTGTGTCCAAGGATGCAGAAACGAAACATGGCCGCCGCAGCCTCTTTTCGGCGGACGAGAAAACCAAGGCGCCTGAGTATTGTGCGATGTCTGTTCAAGTTAAAAAACCTCAGGTGGTCGAAATTTTCGGAGACCTCCACAACGGCGTCTCTCATAGGCGGAGGCGCTTTAGGCCGTAAGACCACATAAAATCTAAAAGCTAAACATTTAGCTTAAAACATCGACGAAACAAACAGGCGAAAAAAATTGGAGCAAATTGAAACTAGCTTCTACATAAAAACAGCGCATTTCCAAAGGAGAATAGAAGTACTGTTTTAAGATTATGAATGAAGAAAGGAAGAACAGAAGTAATGTTTTGCAGCAGAAGAATTTGACGAAGAACAGCTTACGAAAAAAAAAAGAAGACAGAGGGCGCACAGTGCTTATGTTGCGCTAAAGTGCATACGGTAGAAATTTGCCGGTGTCTCAAGTGCTATAACTGCGATATTCAAGGTCACTAGACAGCAACTTGTAGGCAGTGGAAAAAAAAAAGAAGCGAAGAATGAGTAAGATGCATATTATAGAATTTACAGCGTGGCAGTGAGTAAGTCTGCACGCTTTGCCATTGTTAGCCCTCAAACATAAACATGAATAGCAATGAACATAGTAACGTAATAATTTACGATACCGGGAGACATCAAGTACTCAAAATATCATTCATACCACATATTAAATCGATAAAGATAAAGTTGAACCATCCGAATCTAAACAGAGGAATACAAATAAAAACTATAATTGTAATACACTCAGAATACAGAACCACAAGTAATTTATGTCGCAATCAAAATGTACGATGAAAAAGATCTCATTAAAAAATTACCGACGATTACGTTACTTCCTAATGCGAAATTTGAGCGCAGCAAATAAGCTGTTTCACCTTTTCGATAGATTGAGGCAAAGAAATCGAGCAACACATGTATGCGCTATCACAGAATTTTTGTTTTTATTTTTCACACGTATTCCTTTAACAAAGACTCCACTAACAGTTCTTGACAGTCATGAAGGAAGCTTTGTGGTCGGAGAAATAGACTGATATATGTTCTACTTGGTACACCAATGCTTGATTCTCAAAGACGAGATCTATACAAGTGCCTCGCGAGGTTGTCACAGCCGTGGGACGCGTTACGAGCGAGAGGAACGGGATGTTCTCCCGCATAAGTGTGAAGAAATTCCTGTTTGTCTTTGCGTCAACATTAAAATCCCCCACTAGTAACATCGGTGTCGGCTCGGGCGGTGCACATAAACAGATCCGCCGCCACCGATCTGGCTCTCTGATTGCCACCGCACAGGGGTTGCATTGGAGGAGGAGCGAAGAAAGGAATTAAGTTCGAGCCGGCGCTTTGACAACCGGAGACTCGCAGGAAGAGGGGGGAGGGGGGCGGCGTGTACACCCAGAGGCAAACGATGGGGGCAGAAGCGCGCGCAGCAAGCGGACAACGCGATAAAGGGAGGAGGGAAGAGATAGCAGCGACTGACTGATGCTGCTGACGCCGATAGTGAGTCAACCCCAGCTGCGGAGTTGGTTTCAGGGACACCGCCACCGATGCCGACGCAAACAATATGATACCCTCTCTTACGCAGCGCCAAGAACCAGGTCTAGCCGTGGGAAGGTGGCCACGTATTCGTCGACGTGCCGGGGCCTACGTGAAATAACCGGCGCGTCGGCAACTGAAGAGCACCCTATCCGCCACACAGGAACAGGGGGGGGGGGGGGGGGGGACCCTCCCCTCCTCTTTCTGCATGGCGGCTACGGTGTTCTATGCAGTCACGTTATCTTGACTCTCTAGCGGCGTCAGCGGCATCCAGCGGTATCAGTCGGTCGCTGCTAGCGCTGGGGGGATGAAAGGGGGGCGGAGCTGGTTACGAGGCCGACGACGACGCCGACGCGAAACCCAGGAACGGACGCCAAAGAGCTGCGCTCTAAAACAAATTGAAGTCCATCAAAATAATTCCTGAAATTATAACAAAAGCTGCACTCAGTACTATGGCAGGGGTGCCACCTGTACGCCTCAAAATCTAACGAGAAACCGGAATTAACACAGTAATGAACGACAACCTTCCGATCGGTGGAAAAAACAGCAACCCGAAATCAGATAGCAGATAAAACCTTTCACACTTTCACGCAGCCCCCCCCCCCCAAGAAAAACTAAGGTACAATGGTTCAAAAAATTTAATACACAAGGCTCCAAAATATACACACACTGTTTGCAAAATAGGAACGAAGCAGTGCTGCAATAGCAATTTAGGAGACAACCGGCGAACTTGTTGACTACAAGTAGTATGCAACCCCTTCTACAGCAGTAACTACGAAGCTGAAAAAATATTGGTCACAACAGCAATGAAATGCATGTCAGAAATGGATGACAATCAAAGAGCATAAGAACATTTAAAGCCCTAAAATCCTTAGTTACACGCAGTAAAAGGGAAACTGCAAGAACACACACAAAGCGCAGCTCATATAAATGAACGACACAATGAAGGCATGGGTAATGATAAAACGGATCAGCTGGTGAGAGCAGCCTCCGAAAGGAGAAAAGTACAAGCATCTGCAAACAAAAGACTTCATAAACGAAAAATAAAAAAACATCGTGGAGAGATAGAGAGCGCTTGGAGTTAAAACACCAGAAACACATATATACTTTCCGGTGAAATAAAATATTAAGCATATTCAATTCTTACAGATAATTACACAACACCCGCCATCAGTGAGCAACCGAAGATGTCTGCTTTACTTGGCCCGACTCAGTAGATGTAGGTAAGACAGGATGTTCCTGCTCTCTGATTTTACGCCGCCTTGAATTAAAGATGCTAAAACTGGGAAGTATGATGCAAGCACAAGTCAAAGATGCCGAACGCTAGCTGATTTATCGCTGGAGGAAGATGTAGTAGACGGGGGAGTAGTGATATTGCGCCAAAAAGCTGCAAGACGTGGTGTTGGGACATTTTCATGCAGAACAGGGCGTCAAGCACGAACACGCTGCATATTGACAGCTATGATGATCGCGGCAGCAGTTATTAAATTTACCGCAAACGACTACAAGGTATTTGAAGAAATGTGAAACCGTGGTCTCCGAGTTTCACTCGAGACAAGACCGATTTTCTCCCGCTGCTGACATCTACTGCACTTGCTGTCACCTCTATCAGAATTCTCAGCAAAACACGATGATTTTTTTTGCAGCGGATTTCATCCTGACAAATGAGCAAATCAAATACGTGCAACAGCAGCAATTGGGTTCGAAATGCAGGCCAAGGAAAACAATCATTTTTCTTGCCACCATTTTAGATGAGCACATTGCCTCATTTTTATGTGCTTGCGGCCAAAAAAGCATCATATAAAACGTGTCAATAAACAAAACGTAGCCCTATCTTCTTTCTCCTTCTCTTGCGCCACCGCACCTCCTCTCACTTTATGGTTATGGCTCCCCTCACATTCTACTATGCAATAAAACGCTCTCCATTGTAAATGCTCCGCTAAGTTTCAATTGAATTGTTAAGTTGAGTACTTTTGTCGCAATCGGTTCGCATTGTGGTATAACAGGCTGCCGAAGTATCAAGAGAAATGATCTGTCTGATACTGTGCCGCTCCACGTGGGACCGCGCGGTAAGTTCACCCACCACCTTCGTCTACTTTCATCATTCCTTTTTCAGCCCCCGGCTAAAGTGCTCAACGGGCCTCCAACTTTTTATTTTGGCTAGCTAGGCCCGAAAACAAGTTGCTAACCAGCAGTTTGTACGTAGTACTTTAAAGGCGGCGCTTAGGGTTGATCGACCGAAAAAGCTGTGTAAGCGGCTCGTCTATGCATATTGCTAATAGCGCAAACACACACTTGACTAGAAGAGTGACGACATAGCGCTGACTAGCAACTAACAATGTCGCTCAGATGATTCAGCAATTACCGCTGCCAATTCGTTTTCCGTCTATGGAAGCGAACAAAGTGAAGTTGTCCCTTAACTAGTCCTCATTCCATTGGCAGCCGCATATTAGAGTGCCTAAGCCGTGCCCACTATTTTAGAGCGCAGCTCTTAGTCGCGCGGTCCAGGTTTCAGCATCTTCGCGCAGGTCAAGGTCAACGATACCGATGAGCAGCTATTGGCCTCGAGATCGAGCAGAGTCGCCACCGTGCGGCGCAGCGCGAGCCTCACTCAGCGTGGATGCGTGTTCACGTCATGTGCCAGCCACCAGTCATTTGCGTGCGCAAGTGTGGCGTGTAAAAGCGTGTTTTTTGTTTGGTACGCGATTCCAGTGCGATGATTTTGCCTACCTATCTGCCTTTCGCACAAGAAATGCGAACAGGCTATCATCCCTGACTCTGAAGGCCTCGCCTTCAAAACACGGGTTCGCGAGCCATGGTCTCGCCCGACCAGTGACAAATCCGGTCTCTTAAAAACACCGGTTTATTTCGGGTAAACGAAAAAGCAAAAAAGAAACAACATCAGGCTCTACTGCGCTGAGGACATGCTGTTCATGCGCGCGACAATAGGAAACCAAAGAAAGACGGGAAGAATGTCAGGGCTTTCACCCAAATAGTTGCTCCGATGTGGCAGTGATCAGTTCCCCCATCGGACAACAATAAGTCCGCCTTGTGCGGCAAAAGCCCATTATGTGGCCCTTTTTCTTTTCTTCTTGAACCAACATTTTTGGTTCATGGCCCCTTTTTCCAAGCTTTTCACCCCAGAAGAGCCGAGCACCAGGCCGGGGGAAATCTTGTACCCATTGGAAACCGGTGGGTACCCGACGGCACTGGGGATCGAACCCCGTACCTCCCGAATGCGAGGCGGATGCTCTACTATGCGGAGCGAACACTGCGGAGCAAATAAGATGAGCAATAGGACAAAGAGCTAACGGTGGCACAAAAAAATTGCTCCTCGCGTGACAGAAACTCACGCGAATACGCCTAGGCCGTTTCTTCAGGCACTGCTTCCATCTTCGTGTCGCTGGTGTTTTTTCGTCGTCCGCGCACACCCCGCTGGCCCATGACGCTGGCTGGCCTCTCCGCCGGGGCAAAAGGCCCCGACGCGCTTATCTACCCTCCTTTTTCGCTGCTAACATCCCGCCCCCAAGATTGGCTGCTCGCTTATGCGCACTCGCGCTGCCCCCCAAAACACAATAAAAATAGGAAAACGTCGCTGCCGTGAATACGGAAACGTTGCCGTGAATACGACGTATTGCAAATGCTCAGAAATCGTATATACCCGTTTCTGTTTGGAATACCACAGCTCCTAAAGCATGCGACCTAAGACTGCTGCATAGCAGAATGAAATTTGAGCAGGCCGCTCAGTGCCTTCTTTATGCATGATAGTGTTGTTAGAGTGCTTTTTGTTTATGTTTTTTTGTGTGCTATTAAACCTTAGTCGCGGAGTCCCAGTGGTAGAGCGCTCGACAACTTAGTTCGAGAATGGGGATTCAATAGCGGACGTTTCTGCTGTTGCATTTGACTGCACGTTAAATAGGCCCAGGGGGTCAACGATACCGAAGCTTGGCGCTACATCATCCGTCATAGCCGACGTCACGCTGGTGGCATTAAACCTACATGCACTATTTTATTTTAATACTATTTTATATTTTGCTGTTGAAGGCTTCTGTGCACCCGTAAGAGGTGCAGAGAGCAAAATTGGCTTTAGAGAAGTGTTTGAAGGTTTTATACGCATGCTCCAGCACCTAATTGTTGCACTAAATAATACATAATACATCTAGATCAGTGTGCTTCACTCGTAGCCGAATAAAATCTCTTTTCGTTTTACTGCTACTGCTTTCTCCCGAACAAACTCGTTGTTTCTGACAGGGGGAGCAAAGTAGCTTCATAAGGGCTTAACTATCGGTGCTAGAGAATAAATCCATCATAGTCGCATACCGGCTAACGTGTTTCATACCGCATACCGATTAACGTCGCACACCGCATACCGCATTAGCGTGTTTTGCAAGTAGCCCGAATATTTTTCCTCGCATAAGATTGAATTCCTGCTCAAATAATACAATGATAAAAAAATCTTCAGCCCCTCAAAATTCCTTGACTGAACATGATAGCACCCATGTGTAGTATTTTTGCGATGTCTTCGCAGCGACCGATTCGTAGTTTGCAATTAAACGTTATAGAAAATTAATTGCTGGTAGTCCCAAACTTTGTGAAGTGTGTAAAACGTCTATCACACAGTGGAATATTGTCGGTTTCACTAATAGTGGCTGCAGAACCAGCCTTTCCGCATGCAGCGCGGTGAAGCGCGCATCTCTCTATAATTGAAAACGGACAATCCGGAAGCAGTCGTGTTACAAAAAGTAGGAATGCAAGCAAATCTAACGAGATATCGAGCTTTCTGTACGAAAGGTGAGAAACCGCGGTTGGCTACACTAATTAAGAAAAACATAACAGCAATCAGGCATTACACGGAGGTTAAAAACATTTACAAAATCCTCGTCGAACTCATACAAACCAAAAAGACAGAAGGAAACTTTCTCATCCTGAAGTATACAGAACTCGATCCGCGGCAGAGCAATGACAAATTCGGCACAATATTCCAAAAGACTTTGAAAATCGCCAACAACCAAGCACTAATCGTTCTGGGCGAATTTAACGCTCCCCACCCAGCATAGGGCTACAAGCGAGAAGATATAAATGGCCGGATCCTTTTGCAAGACGCACAAAAGGCAAGGCTAACGATGTCAACTGATCCACAGATTCCAACACGAAGCGGAAACAGAGTGACAGAAGACACTTCTCTATATTTGACTTTCTTGACAATGTAAAAGACACCACATGGCGTAACACACAAGAGAAATATGGCAGTGACCATTACATCATCGAAACTGTGGTGGAAGGACGACCAAGAATTATCAAAGGCAAGAAAGTTACACTAGTGGAATGGGAAAACTTCCGGAAAATCAGAAGCCAAATAGAAAGCGGAGAAATCACAAATACAGAAGAGTGGGCAACACCGCTTCGTGCCAATGTTAAAGAAGCAACCATAGAGGGTCCCGAAGAAGCATGTCTGAAGGAAGTAAACAGCTGGCTTCACTTATGGCAAGCCAGAAAGGGATTGGAGAAGAAGCTAAAGCAGCATGGATAGAACAAGACCGTACGCCGCAGACTGGCTCGGTTCAGCAAAGAAATATAAGAATATACACTTCAGCTATGTAGACAAAATTGGGAATCTACGTGGAATGACATGGAAAGATCGATAGGACTATCGAAAACATGACAGCTTCTACGCTATTGTTCATTGTTATAATGGGACGGAAAAGTAGCTCGTAGAGGAATTACAGGCACGCTATGTGGGAACACCTGTGCCTCAAGCACTCCCAGACTACCATGAATCGCGAAACCCGGACCTGAATTGACTCATAGGAGAAACAGAAGTCAGGGCTGAAATTGCTCGCCTTAAAGCGAAGTCAGCAGTGGGGCCAGATGGAGTGAGCAACAAACTGGTGCGAAATCTGGACGACGACTCAATCGCTGCCCTCGCAAGATACATGTAAGATTGCTGGCAACTAGGACGACTTCCGACCATATGAAAAAAGCGCTGCTCGTCGTGATCCCCAAAGCTGGCAAAAAGCTAGATTGAAAATATAAGAACAATTTTTTGAACATCGTGCTAGGGGAAACTCATGGAACACGTCATCTTGATCAGAAAAAACAGATGCATGGAAGACAATGGACTTTACCCAAACTCTATGATTGGCTTCGGACCTGATCTGTTGACCAAACAACAAAACCATATCATTGAAGCGCATAATAAAGACAGGCGAGTGATCCTGGGCCTGGACTTAGAAAAGGCCTTCGATAACGCCAAACATAAAGCAATACCTAAAAACCTACAAGATCTGGGCGTAGGCCAAAAAAACTTATAACTACGCAAAGGACTTTCTCTCAAAACTAGAAGCAAGCTTCCAAATTGGAGGACACAATTCGGAGAAATTTACACTGGGAAGCAGAGGAAAACCCCAGCGCTCCGTCCTTTCATCCCGGCTCTTCAATGTTGCGCTCATCAAGATTCCCTCAAAGCTAGCAGAAATTGAGGTGCTGAACCACAGTCTCTACGCAGACATCACACTCTGGACCACGGGAGGCAATGATGGAAAAAATAAAGACTTCCTTTAGGCAGCTGTGAAAACTGTTGAAGAATACGTAACCCCTAGAGGCTTGAAATACTGTCCTGAAAGGTCCGAGATGCTCGTGTACCAGCCACCAGGGAGCAGATTGGACAAAGAACAACCGAGAAACGAACTAAAGGCAGACGCAGTTCCCATCCATACAGTGGACAAGCTTAGGAGCCTAGTTATGTGGCTGCAGGAAAATGGTCGTCACGGAGAAGCTATAAAGAAACTCGAAAGCTTGGTTGGTTGGTTGGTTTGTGGGGTTTAACGTCCCAAAGCAACTCAGGCTATGAGAGACGCCGTAGTGGAGGACTCCGGAAATTTTGACCACCTGGGGTTCTTTAACGTGCACTGACATCGCACAGCACACGGGCGCCTTGCTTTTCGCCTCCATCGAAAAGCGGCCGCCGAGGCCGGGATTCGATCCCGCGTCCTTGGGAACAGTAGTCGAGCACCGTAACCACTGCGCCACCCCGGCGGGGAAACTCGAAAGCTGCGCTCAACAAACAATACGTCTAATTAGACGCATCGGAAATCGCAAGACGGCCATGAGAGAAGCAAGCCTCTTAAGATTGTACATGCATTTGTCATCAGTAAGATCACCTACGTAGTCCCGTACATACACCTTCCCAACTGCGAGAAGACTAAGATTGAAGGACATCATCAGGAAGAGCTTACAAACAGCCCTTGGTGTTCCCATAAGTACGTCTACGAATTGGCTAATACAGCCGGGGCTGCACAATACGCTGGCAGAGGTGATAGAGGCCACCCAAATCTCCCGGTACGAAAGATTGGCAGACCTGGACGGGAAGAAGCAGACTTCTAAAACTAGGCATTCGATAACCAGAAGACGGATGTCCCGATGGAAGTCAGGAAGCGACTAAAAATCCCCCCGCTGTCACGAAACATGCATCCATAGTATCACCAGGAAAGAAAGAATAAAATGGCAGAAACGCTGCAGAAGATATATCAAGGAAGACAGGACGTGTTCTATGTCAACTGTTGAGCAGACTCCACTGTTGATCTCACTCCCTGAGACTCAGTTAAGTGTAATCCGACTGCCCGAACACGCCGCCCTAGTCAAAGGGCTCCAGTCCGTCGTGTAGGCAGATAGGCTGACGCCTATCTTGTATCTGTTGGAGATTAAAGTTTTAACATAACCACCACAGTGAAATATATTGGCATTGTAAGAAAATCATTACAGTACTAGTTTACCATTTATGAACATCACACACATCAGAAATTCCTTATATTTTCTTGCTTATAGGAAATATTGTTACGGTGCGCAATATCTAGATGACGACGACGCACGCACTGGTGTGGTGTTGTGATGAAGACGACGCTCAGGCTAAGCTGGGTTCGTGCTGGTGGTGTGTGCTTCTGAGAGTTATCTGGCGTTTATCGCTGTGTAAGCTTCCCTTATCATATAGTGGAGGATTGCTGGAAGTGCACCCGTAGGAAACCTGGATCTCCGTAGTGGCCGCCAGATTGGTACCATCACGATGCCATCCGACGCGACATCAGCTTCAGCTGCACCAACGGCTTCCACAGTCGTCATGACGCAGCCTCGTGACCCGGGCACCTTTTGCGGCACCGACCATGTCGACGTAGAAGACTGGATCGGTATTTACGAGCGCGTAAGCAAACACAATCATCGGCACGCGACCCTCATGCTCCCAAACGTCATCTTCTATCTGGGGGGTACGGCGCGCGTCTGGTTTGAGACGCATGAAGATGATATCACATCCTGGGATATGTGCAAGGAGAAGCTTCGCGATCTATTCGGCAAGCCGATCGGACGCAAGCTCGGCGCACAAAAAGACCTCGTATTCCGTGCCCAGTCTTCCACGGAATCGAATCATAATTGTCTTATAATAAAGATAGTCTAGCCTTATGCCGAAAAGTGGACAGCGCCGTGTCCGAGTCAGACAAAGTGGGCCACATATTAAAGGGCATTAAAAACGATGTTTACAATCTGCTGCTTTGCAAAGACTGTCCGACGGTCGACTCAGTCATCCAAGTTTGCCGGCAGTTTGAGCAAGCAAAACACCGTCGCATTACTCCCCGCTTCGACCGCTTGCCAAATACAGCTGCTACGTCTTCGTGCGAAGACAGTCCAACACTGCAGCGCCATCTCATCCCTCTAACTTGACCAGGATTGTTCGCCGAGAGATAGAAGCTATGGCGCCCGTTGCGTTCGCTCCTCAGCCGGCAGATGCTACTATAGCCTTAATGCAATCTGTCGTTCGCCAGGAGTTCGCAAATGTGGGCCTCAGCGCGAACGTGGGCTTCTACTCGGCCAGTCTTCGGCACAGCCCTCGTTCCAACCTAACGCACAACCATCTGTCCAATCCACCGTTCCTGTGGTAGCAGCTGCGGCTCCAACTGCGCCCTTGCCAACGCGATACCGCTACTGCTACCGCAATCCGGCCGAATGGCGAACCTCAGATGACCGACCCATCTGCTTCAACTGTTCACGTGTCGGCCATATTTCTCGTCATTGCCAGGGCCGTTGGATTCCGCTACCTCGACCCCGCTACTTTCCTGATCGCAGCGCCGAATATCCACACCCAAACCATTTCCGGGATACGCGCTCTCGTGACTTTAACTCGTCAGCCCCGCGCATGTCCAGCTGCTCACCGTCGCCTCAGACCCGGAGGTCCCGCTCGCCCCTACCTCACCGTCCATCATCTCCTCATTTCTCTGGCTCTCTTCCGGAAAACTAGCAAATGCAGCTCCCGGTGGTGATGCTGCATTGACGACCCGGCCCGAAAATCCTCTGCTGACCCTCGCTCATCGCCGCAACCTTCTAAACATCTGTGTGGATGGTGCCCCTGTTACTGCCCTCATTGACACTGGTGCCCAAATTTGAGTCCTCAGCTCATCCTTTCGCCGCCGCCTCAGAAAGGTTGTCACACCCGCCGCTTCACCCACCGTTACTGCGCGCGCCAATATTTCCGGTCGCACTACCCCTGTCCTCTTCACTGTTATCAACCGCTGCCCTCACGACGTGATCCTCGGCATCGACTGTTTAACGGCCTGATATGCTGTAACCAGGGCCATCCCCACCAGCTGCGCCTCCGACGTTGCTGACTTTGTTTTGCATGACGTAATCTTGATTCATGGCGTTCCGCGTCAAGTGCTCACATATCGTGGCCGCTGTTTCCTTTCTAAAGTGGTTCATGACCTTCTCCGCTCATGCGCTACTCGTCACCAATTCACCCCGGCCTACCATCCGCAAACGAACAGTCTTACTGAGCGCCTCAATCGCACACTGACCGACATGCTATCTATGTATGTGTCCGATCACCATCGTGACTGGAACATCTCCTTACCTTTCGTAACGTTCGCCTATACCTCCTCACGCCATGATACCGCCGGATACTCTCCCTTTTATCTACTTTACAGCCGCAACCTTTTACTTCCCTTCGACACCTTGCTGCGACTTGACAACTCTTCCTGTAGTTACGCTTCGGACGCCATCGCCCGCGCTGATGCCGCCCGCCACCTTGCTCGAGACCGGCTTGACGCGTCTCAGTGCTCACAAAAGCGTCGTTATGACCTACATCACCGATACGTCCAATACCCTCCTGGTTCCCTCGGGCTTCTTTGGCTTCCGGCCCGTCGTGTTGGGATGTGCGAGAAACTTCTGCCTCGTTACGTGGGTCCTTACTGCGTCCTGCGACAAGTCACCGATGTGACCTATGAGAACGCCCCTCTACAGCCCAAGTAACCTTCCACAACCCCTCATGCAGAAATTGTGCACGTCGCCCGTCTGAAACCATACCTTTCAATTCTCCTGTGTAGGCAGCACCGGGATGGTGCTTCTAGCGCGGGGAATACTGTTACGGTGCGCGATATCTAGATGACGACGAGGCACTGGTGTGGTGTTGTGAAGAAGACGACGCTCAGGCTAAGCTGGGTTCGTGCTTGTGGTGTGTGCTTCTGAGAGTTATCTGGCGTTTATCGCTGTGTAAGTTTCCCTTAACAATATTTTAGAGACATTCGTGCAGTGCTATGCTATGAGTTTCCCTGGTGTTGGCCGCAAGAAGCATTGGCCTCGTTGTGAGCTCAGCAAACAAAATCCACTGAGCTCTCCATATGCGAACAGTCAGTTTTTCTATGCAGCGAGATTTCCTGTAGAGTGTCGGCTTAATACCATTGTTTGGGAATACTTGTGCCTTGTGGTCTAGCCAGAGTTGATGTTCTTATGGCAGCCGGCCAAACAGTACGCTGTCAGTGCTACTTTTAACCAGCTTAATCATCGAGACAAGTACGATATAAAGAACCAGCCTGTGCCTCGATTCATTCTGAAGTACTGCTGGTCAGAGCACGAATCTTGCATCTTGTGGGCTAGACACTAAATTTGCTTGTCTGCCACTCGTATAGGACACGCGCATACTGTTGAAAACGGCATATGAAAAAAAAAACATCTGTCATTAAGCAAATGGTACAAACCAAAATCTCAGGCCCATGATCGTTGTACAACGGAAAAACGACCAAACCGACGGTAGTACATCTAAAGGACCGCTGGTTGCATGCCTTGTTTTCCTGAAATCTCTACTTCTATTCCGCTACATTGGCCAAATCCAAGGATATTTTTAAAATATATGATCACATTAAAAAGTAAATAGCTAATGCATTAAAGAAAAACATGTTCAATTCGTCAATAAACCCGCCGTAAGCTCAAAAGCAGACGGAATTCCATCATGCACCAACTCGCCCCCCAGGCCGTTATTCGAAAGCAGACCTACGCCCCGTGTGTATCCGCAAGCGCTGTTTGCAGTCGAGAGGTGGCGCCACCTCTAGGTCAATCTAACAGCTGACACCGCCGAGCCCGCAGCGCAAGATTCAGCGCCGCGTTACAAAACCGGCTATGCCTTAAGAAAAAGAGATGTACTGGCCAACTTGGTAAAGAACATTGGGATCTCGAGGGGCGTTTTAATTCTGTCGCTTACACATAAAGACGGAGCATAAGTGATCCCGGTATGTTGCGAACATTGAAAGCTGCTGCTAGTGTTGTGAACAATGATGACGTGGCACTCCACACAGGCGGATTAAATCGTTGGGTGAATGATAGCTTTGCGGTCCTTAAAAGAATCGCGTCTTATGCTTAAGCGCGAAACTCAAATGTACCTGGGAGAGGGTGGCCCGGATGTCAACATATCAACAAGGTGCACGCATTCCAAGCTATTGCAAGTATTGTGAAGAGCGCTCATGTGGCTCTCGGAGAAGATTTTGTGTAGCGGTGGAGAAAGTAATGGCTGAAATATAAGGTTGAAAGCTGAATATGGAGTGTATGTGGAAGTGGTGGGCGTTAGCAATGTGGAAATTGACAGATCGCACGTATTGATGACATGAAGGACGTGTATAGATTGCTACCCGAATTCCAAGCTGCCAACTAAGGCGCTCCCAGATGGGATGGTGACATGAAAATCAAATCAGGCGCCTTTGGGTCTGGATTCAAATTTAGGCCACGCAGATCCGTTTGGACGGCTTTGTTAATGAGGTGTTGTACGTCTATATATATATCGCGGCATTTTCTATGCAAAGGGAAAGACCACGCGACGTTCGCTGACGTGTGATACGAGAGCCACGTATTCAGGGAGTAGCGATTGATCGCGCAGTGATATTTATAAAAGGGAACGTAAATCGATAAGGGGAGCAGCATCGGGAGCCAATAATTTGGTCGCAACATGCCCTTAAAAGCAGAGCTAGAGAAAAGCACGAATTATCGGCGGTGAAAAATATTTGCGCAGAAGAGAAACGCGGCACAACTCCCCGGCGCCGCTCGCCGAGTTCGACGAAACACAGCGGCGGCGACGGCAGGTGGCATGAAAGGGCCTGCTGCATAAAAATTATCAAACGAAAAAGAATAGAGTGTCTATTGAAGAAATATTTTGTGGCCAATATAGAGTTGGCTGAAACTGCACATATATAGGGACATGTCTGACAAATGCTTTACTTCTGCATAGTTCAAAGCTTGAAAACATAAAAAGCGGCGCTTAGCTTTCACGTTATCAAGTTTCGAAATCGGCAGCCTTTTTTTGCGAACTCGAGAAACGGTGGAAGAATCATTCACCACGTGTTTTCAGAACAATTCTAGTGCATATCATATCAGAGCTTTCATATGTGGCGCAAGCGGAAGCCAGAAAAATCGTTACTCTTAGTAAGCATATTAGTAAATCTAAAAAATAGCAGAAAATGACCTGTTCCCGCTATGTTTTAGCTACTACAGTCTAGTAAGGGGCTATTTAATTTAGATCGAGGCCTTGGAATCTCAAAAACGGTATTACAGAGGTTAAACCGAACTACATGTTTTGTGTAAAATTCGATAACTCTAAATTCAGGCGCAACACTTGTTTCGTCCCATGGTTTCTTATACATTGGCGGGATCAGGGCTAGAGGGAACAGGGCGACGACACCGGTAATTTGCAATAGAAGACAGAACGGGGCAGATCAGGCGGCGGCGACACGTCAACTCAGAGGGAAATTCGAGTGAGAATGGACGACGGGCGACGTCTTTGTGATCGATGAGGGGCTGCTTTCCAGCATCAGGGTATATTACATTACAGAATATACATATATTTATAAGAATACGAAAACGATGAAACGTGCAGTGCCAAGGGGTAGCGCACTCGCGCTAGGCCCGCTTGCTATTAAAAGCGTATAACGTCATCATTTTATCACGTCGTTTCATTTCTATCATGCCAGCGATTTTCATCGTTTGCCCCATGCAGGAATATACCGGGTGTCCAATCATACTTTCGCCAAGGGTTAAAAATAAAACATTCGAGGTAGGCCAGAGAAACTACAGCTGCCAGCCATCTGGCCAACCACAGGAAGATTTTTGTTTGCAATTAATAATTTAGTAATTAGGTTACTTTTCTAATTTACTAACCATTGCATTTAGACAAAAAAAATGTGATTTGCAAAGTTGGAGAGCACCTTCTCAAACCTCAATTCCATTTATTTCCGACAAAGAAAGTGACCCGTGAATCTTTTTTGCAAGTTCTAAAGAAAGCCTCTGAAATACAAACAAATATCGCGTGACTGGAGCATTCGCGCGGCACAATTGTGGTGCTCTCGACCGTAGTTTGAGGGAACGGAATCCGCTATGGCTGTGACTCGTCAGCCCAGTGCTAGCGGTAGGCTGATATGTTGGCGGTGGTTGCAGCGAGCGGGGTGAGCCATAGAGAAAGAATTCGATAAAGAGGGGACACTTCCATAGGGTACAGCGGCCTAATTGACTGTAGCGCACCAAGCGGCCGGTGCTTGACGCACAACCGCTTTCGGTTAAAGGCGCACAGTTTGAATGCTGTAATGCGCTGCGCCATCACAGGCAGCTTGAAGGCTAGCAAGCGCTCCTAGGGTGCTTCTAAGTGACCGCGGGACGGCCTTCTTATCGACAGTCGATCTGAAGTTCTTCGTGCCTCATCCACCCTCCATAAGACAACCTCAAGCTACCATCCCCAGACTAACGGACTGACTGAGCGATTTCATCGCACCCTATCAAATATGATATCCATGTACATTACATCGGATCATCGAAATTGGGATACTGTTCTACCATTCGTCACATTCGCCTATAATACTGCAGTACAGCGAACTACCGGTTACTCCCCATTTTTCTTCGTTTTCGGCCGTCCTCCCACTACAGTCCTCGACACTTCCTTCTTCTCTACGCCCGATTACTCCTCATCCTTACCAGCCCAGTTCTTATCCCGTGTGGCCCGATCCCGTCATCTTGCCCGCCTCAACACAAAAGCGTGCCAGCAAGACCGCAAGAGTCGCTGCGATTCGAAGCATCGCGTGGTCTCTTTTCGTCCTGGTGACGAAGTACTGCTCTATACACCACTGCGCACCCCTGGCCTTAGTGATAAATATCAGCGCCGCTATGTAGGTCCCTACAAGGTCATCAACCAAACGTCCCCAGTAAACTACCAAGTCACACCTGTTGGTCCTCCAGCCGAACGACACCACCATGGAACTGAAATTGTTCATGTATCTCGCTTGAAGCCGTTTGTGCGCCGCGGTACATCGGTTGATTAGGAGCGGCCAGGATGGCCGCTTCCGTTCCCCCGGGCAGATTGTGTGAGCCCTCCACGGATCTTCTTTCATTTGTACTTACCATGATCTTCTTCTTCCTCTTGTACATACCATCATCATCGTCCCGCGGAGCCGGCGCCGGCACGCGCTTGGGTTTTGTCCATCGGAATAAACGCCAGACACGGCATCCCTTGCCTTGCCCTCTCGACCTTGGCGTATCGACCTGGCCCTTTTCCACAATAATTACGCCGAACAGAATTGTTCAGCTTCTTGAAGCCAAGCTGGAAGTAAATGGAAGTAATTAAAGTGAGCCGATTTCACAAGTGACCATGTCACATCTCTCTTTTATGGGGCTCGCTGTTCCACATTCGTTAAGCTACACAGTTTGCAAGACAACAGTGTAATGGCGCTGATTATTATTATGTATGCGAAATAATACTGTGTTCTTAGCTGTAATCTATACTGCTGAGCGACTAAGAAAGCACGGCGCTTCGCCGCGGAGAGAATTTTTTTAATAACGTTGTTTACTGCCTCAGGGCATAATGGAATATGCTCTAGGACGTATCTAAACAAATGCTTTAGGCTTTCTCTCGAAATAAAGTTGTTTTCATTGTTTTTTCGGTGCCTCTTCATCACTGCACGTCATGTGAAACATTGCAAGAGGCAGATACAGCATGTGTATCCTAACACGTGTCTACCGCAGTGGCTTGTATCTCTCTGGCTCAACCGCTCAATCGTTTGTGGTGAAACTGCACACGGAGCTTTGATATTGCGGTAACGTTTATTTGTTTGTAGTAAGTTAGGTAAGGGTGCTTAATTCGTTGCTTTTGCGTACAATGCGAACCTGCAGTCTGCGCCAGTATCAGGGGCCAAAAGCTGCCATGCCGGCACACGATACCGCGGGTTCGCTCATCGCGCACGGCGGAGCCAGGTAGGTACGGTTGTCTTAGCGAATTTACTATACGACAAAAGTTTATACGCTACAAAATTACTACGTGCCAAAAGGAGCTTGACGCAATCAAGTGAACAGTTGAGATGAAAGGATTTTAAAAGCCGCCACAGTAATGATGCATCACAACAATGAATAACTCATTGCACCTGTGAAAACGTCGTTTATATTGTTACGGACTTGTTCTCAAACAGAGCACGCAGGAAGAAAGAAGGAAGAGGAAGAAGAAGTGTGCGCGCCCGTTCGACCTTTGTCTTGTGGCACTTGTGTCGTTCCCGCTAGCTGTGTGTACCTAGCGTACTGAACCGACTAGAACGGCTCCGTCGCGACGCTAAGGGCGTAGCATTATGGTGGAGAAGCCGGGTAACGATCCCTGGCGCTACAGAGAGCACCGACACAACTGGAGCCTCGCCGGAGTCGTCGCCTTGCGGGCCTCGAACCGCAAACCAGCGCCATGCAATCGGCCGATGACCCGCAAGCAGCCCGTGGCGACGCGGTGATCCAGGCTGAAGACCGGCCTGCGGGCACAGCGAACAGTTCTTCGCATCACTATCGGGAGCCCCGGACTTTCGCGGGAGCGGCAGGTGAGGACGTTGACGAGTGGTTGACCCACTACCAACGGGTGAGCCGCTACAATCGATGGGACGCCGCAGCTAAGCTCGCAAACGTGGTTTTCTTTCTAACCCATACCGCTCTTGTTTGGTTCGAAAACCACGAATACTCTCTTACCACCTGGGACTGTTTCGTTACTGAATTGCGGCAGTGCTTCGGCGACTGTCTTGCACGAAGGAAGCGAGCTGAACACACGCTTACGCACAGAGCTCAGCTACTTGGGGAAACATGCACAGCTTACATAGAGGAGGTCCTGAAGCTATGCAAAACTGCAAGCGCTAATATGACCGAGGAAGATAAAGCAGGACATCTTCTTAAGGGCATCGCAGATGATGTTTATAATTTTCTAATTGCCAAAGGTGACCTGAACGCCGTCTGTGATGTAATTCGGCATGTTCGCACATTCGAGACATTGAAGACTCGTCGCATAACGCCAAAATTTGGGCGGCTCGCCAACGTTCCATCTGTGGCGAGCATTGAAGACAACTTCATGCACTTGTCGTCGACGATCCGGCAAATAGTTCGCGAGAAACTGCAGCGGTTTGAGCCCCCTGTACGGTCTCCATCATCTTTGCCCTCTGATGTTGTCGGCTCTCGAGGGCCTCCCTCCTTGCTCCCTTCGACGCCCGTTGTGAATTCTATCAATACGGCACACGCGGACGCTTGCTCCAACAGCCCGACGCCAAGGTTCGATAGCCCTGGTCACCCGCCTTGCGACTCGCGCACGACTAACTTCTTGTCGCACTATGATCAGCACTATGAGTACCATCCTCAACCACCACCTGCTCGCTATTTCCGGCGTCCAACCCGAAGACCTGAAGATGAGTTTCGCTACCCAATGCACTCTGTCTCCTCGGAGCCCTCTAGGGAACAAGTTTTTCGTCGCACAGCCCCCGTGTGCCGACGCTGCGGCATTGAGGGGCACATAGCTCGATACTGCCGCAGCCGCCCACTCACCCGTTACGATCGGCCCGTCCAAAATTCTCCGCCACGTAACCGTTTCTACGACTCCAATTGGCAATGGCCCCCATCTTCGTATGAATATCCCCAGACCAATGGACCGCGCAACCACTCTCCTGCTTCCGAACGAAGTGTCTCACCACCACCTGCCTCTTCTGCTCGCCGCTTTCCGTCACCACGGCCACGACGGCGGTCGGCATCGCCTTTGCCGGAAAACTAGCCAGCGCGGCCGCTGGAGGTCAGGCCGCTGAAGACTGTGCGCTGCCTGAAGAAATTCCTCCATCTGTTGTTATGTTAAAGAACATGGTCTATGTGCTTGTGGATGGTGTGGCGACAATGGCTTTAGTGGACACCGGGGCAACCATTTCAATAATGAGTTTATCGTTTAAGAAGCGGTTAGGACGCAAAGTTATGTTTGTTTGGGACAGAAATGTGAATTTTCATGGCGCGGGTGGTGAGGTGTTGTGTCCCCTGGGATTGTGTAGTGCTTCGGTGTCCCTGGGTGGAACAGTATTCGCAGCGGAGTTTGCAGTGCATTCGCGATGCACGCATGACATAATTCTAGGTATTGACTTTTTGAGAATGTGTGGCGCTACGGTCGACTGCCGCTCTGGGGAACTCTGCGTTGATGGTTCCCTTCCTTCTGGACTCTTAGAGAAGCCACACGTGCGTGAGGATGTGTTCTGTGTAACAGAGGATACCAATGTGCCAGCCTTGTGTATGGTGTGCGTCCCAGTTTTTTGCCCCAGCCGTGCTTCCGACACCTTCGACGCTACAGTGGCACCGCTTCATTCTAACTGTGCAAAGAAATAATTCTGGTTCCTCATTGCCTACTGTCGGTGGTCAAGGGCTGCTCACGGCTGTGGGCCATTAATTGTTCTTCGCAACCAGTAGTTTTGCCTGTGAATATGAAGATTGCGACCTGTAGCCAAGACGACGCCCCGTCGGTGGCTTTGGTTACTGATGCACCTGGCGAAAGTGCTGCCGCTCCAGCCCCTGACTCGCAACTACATCGGATGATCAGCCGCTCTCTAACCAGGGACCAGCGTGACGCTTTGGAGGCCTTACTGGTCAAGTATTCTTCCATATTTGATTTTTGCGAGCCTAGCGGCTCACGGTGCATTCCCGTGACACGTACCCGGCATCGCATTGACACAGGCTACTCACACCCAATTCGACAGAAGCCGTACAGAGTGTCACCAACAGAACGGCAGGTCATCAGTGAGCAGGTTCGGGATATGCTGGAAAAGGGTGTTATTCAAGAGTCATGCAGTCCCTGGGCCGCCCCTGTAATTCTGGTGAAGAAGAAAGATGGTACATGGCGCTTTTGCGTCGACTATCGCCGTCTGAATGCTGCAACAAAGAAGGATGTGTATCCCCTTCCGCGGATCGATGACGCCATAGATTGTCCGTTCTCGGCATCATATTTTTCATCCGTCGATCTGCGATCGGGATATTGGCAGATCCCTATGCACCGTGACGACAAGAAAAAAACGGCATTTACCACACCCGATGGCCTGCTTGAATTTAATGTAAGGCCTTTCGGGTTCTGCAATGCTCCTGCAACTTTCGAGAGATTTATGGACGCTATCCTACGGGGACTAAAATGGCAAATATGTATGTGCTACCTCGACGATGTCGTCATTTTTGGCCGGACATTCGAAGAGCACAACGAACGCCTCGCTCTCGTGCTTGACTGCGTCAAAAACGCCGGTCTAGTACTTAATTCGGAGAAGTGTCGCTTCGGTGAGCGTCAGATTTTGGTACTAGGACACGTTGTCGATCGTGAAGGCGTCAGACCTGACCCTCAAAAGACCGCGGCCGTTGCATCGTTTCCAACACCTCAGAACGTGAAGGAACTCCGAAGTTTCCTAGGACTGTGCTCATATTTCCGCCGCTTCATTCCCCGTTTTGCTGACATTGCTAACCCGCTTACGTGCCTTCTCCACAAAGACGCTCCCTTCGAGTGGACATCAGAGTGTGACTCTTCTTTTTTCCAGCTCAAGTTTTTACTAACGTCACATCCGATTCTCCGACATTTCAACCCTTCTGCTCCAACGGAACTGCACACGGACGCCAGTGGTGTTGGCATTGGTGCTGTGCTGATTCAGCGTTACGGCGACAAGGAACATGTTATTGCTTACGCCAGTCGTTCCTTAAGCAAACCTGAACGAAATTACCCAATCACTGAGCAAGAATGCCTCGCGGTAGTTTTCGCCGTTCAGTGGTTTCGCTGTTATCTATACGGGCGGCACTTCACAGTGGTCACTGATCATCATTCCCTGTGCTGGCTGATAAACCTCCGTGACCCATCTGGCGGTCTTGCACGGTGGGCAATCCGTTTACAAGAGTTTGATTATACAGTTTCGTACAAGAGTGGACGCCGGCACGCTGACGCGGACTGTCTCTCACGTTTACCGCTTCCCACAACGGAATGTGACGCCGACAATTTTGATCATTGCATCGCTGCGGTTTTACCTCCATTCCCCGATACCTGTACGTTCCGCACTGAGCAGAGGAAAGATGAGAATCTCCAACCATTCTTTACCGCTGCAAGGAATCCTACAGCTTCTAGTCCCTATTGTATACGGAGTGGTCTTTCGTACAAAAAGGACTATTCTCCCACTGGTCTCCGCTACCTTCTGGTGGTGCCCGTCAGCCTACGCTCCTCTGTTTTGCGCGTTATGCACGACGACCCCACTTCGGCACACCTGGGATCTGCACGGACGCTCTATCGCATCCAAGAACGTTTCTACTGGCCCCGGATGCGTGAAACCACTGAGAAGTATGTGGCTAGCTGTGCTCAATGTGCGAGTCACAAACGCCCCGCCGGCACTCTTCCTGGTCTTCTTCATCCGGTGACGCCTCCAAGATCCCCAATTGAGAAAGTCGGGGTAGACCTCTTGGGACCCTTTCCCAAGTCTCATTCTTGCAACCGCTGTTTCGTCATCTGCACTGATTACCACACTCGTTACTGTGAGACGGCAGCCCTTCCATCGGCTACTGCACACCAAGTCTCCCTCTTCCTGCTGCATTTTGTTATACTGCGCCATGGGCCTCCCCGAGTGTTGATCAGCGACCGATGGCGTCAGTTCACCGCTGATGTTGTTGAAGAACTCCTTCGTTTGTGCCAAACGCATTTCCGACATTCTACCCCATATCATCCGCAAACAAATGGGTTGACAGAGCGAACCAACCAAGACACTCACCAACATGCTTTCAATGTACGTCGCCGCCGACCACAAGGACTGGGACACTGTGCTACCATTTATAACATACGCATACAACACCGCCCAACAGGAAACAACAAGTTACAGTCCATTCTTTCTCCTCTATGCCCGGTCTCCTCGACACATCCTCGACACCATCCTTCCGCTCTCCACAGACGACGAACCTGAGATTGCTGAGATCCTGTGCCGGGCTGAAGAAGCCCGCCGGATAGCCCGCCTGTGAACTCTCGCCTCACAAAAGCACTCGAAATCCCGCTACGACGACCACCATCGCCACGTCACCTACCTCCCTGGAGATATGGTCTGGCTTTGGCGTCCACTTAGGAAGCGTGGCTTAAGTCAGAAACTGCTCGCGCACAATATCGGTCCCTATGTTATCCTCGAGGCAATTAGTGGCCTCACCTATCGGATTGCGCGCCTTACCAAAAGTGGCCGACGTTCTTCACGAACTGAGCTTGCCTACGTCGCGCGTCTGAAACCCTGTCATCCTCGTGCTGATGATTGACTCGCCCGGAGGGCTTCGCCTGCGACGGGGGAAGTGTTACGGACTTGTTCTCAAACAGAGCACGCAGGAGGAAAGAAGGAAGAGGAAGAAGAAGTGTGCACGCCCGTTCGACCTTTGTCTTGTGGCACTTGTGTCGTTCCCGCTAGCCGTGTGTACCTAGCGTACTGAACCGACTAGAACGTCTCCGTCGCGACGCTAAGGGCGTAACAATATGTGCGCTATATTCAGCTAGTAGACACTTTACTTACTAGCGTATGTTGTCGGCTTGGCTCGATCCGAGGTGAGTATTTTGGTTTGGTGGACGCGGGAACGGAGCGGTTGCCTCGGAAATTTCGCTGCACTTCTTACAGCGCGGTGCACTGGGGCACGGCATTTAAGGCATCGACCTAATGCTGGAGACCGGTAAGCCGACTTCGAAGTCCATTTCGCATTAGAGCACAAGAAACGAGAATATACACAGGCGGAAAGCGCCTCGCGTGGAAATGAAACGACGTCGCCGTACGCGACCGCGCCGTGGTTACCGCGTTGCCCGCGCGAGAACGGAAGTGCAAGGATAAAAGCTTTCAAAAAATGTTTCTGTCTACAAAACATTCTAATTTTATTTCCTGATAACTAAACATTAAGCATATTTTTATTATTTTGGCATAAGTGGTAGTTTAATACCTGCGTGACGTCGCAAAGAAGCAGACTAATAGTCATTATAGAAAACGCATATACGTAGCAGCGTTGCACAGAGGAGAAGGAGGACCGCAAGAGTCGAAGGAAAGAGAGCGCCAACTTTCGAATAGGATTGCGCGACCTGTGCTGCGCGTAGACGTGTTTTATTACGTTCAAATGTGTATCGCAGCATATTCTAGCGACTGAGATAGTTTGTGAGCAACGCTCGGGAGATGTTTGTGGACCCCTTTGAAGTTAGATCAATCCAGGACGATGATTATGGTGTTATTCCCGATAAATTGAAATCACAACGAACTAAAACAAATTGAAAACTTCATGGCTGTCGAACAAGCTTAAGAATCGGACCAGCAAATTCTTGGAAAATTAAAGTTTCCAATCAAAATTATAGCAGCATCAAGAACTTGCACAGTAATTTGGTTCAAACAATTGTGCATTATTCCTTTACAGAAAGTTGAGCTGAAAATGGAAGAACGGTATCAAGCTCCAATGACAAATATATAAAAGCCGCATGCGCATTTATACAGCACCAAATTATTTCTAAATCACAAGCAGCAGATATAGGGAAACACTGAAAACTTTCATTGACGGCAGCTATAATTCCTCCCGCCCGACTTGTCAACTACATCACAACGAAATTGAATGAAGCAATTGTTGTACTAAAACAGTTTACTTGAGAATGCTTTCTTAAAGAGCCGTGTTTCCGTTAGGACCATTATATCTGCTTGCAAGACATTATTATGAACGCGTGAAAATTGTCATTTTTATTGTAATGGCTACGAGTGTTAGTGCTTACAACCGAGATGTTCGATACAGAGCTGCTTCATTTCACGCATTCCTACCTTTTTGATGAGTAAACGCCCCGAAACGTGTAGCCGTGGTGGTTAAGGGCTTGGTATCAACTGTTTGGCTAGCGGAACAGCATATCGCGAACATTGTTCGTAAGCGCGTCAAAACGTAGCATTTACCATCGGCAAGCAATTTTGTGTCGTTGACTGTACTCAGTGTTCAGCGCCTTGGCGAACTCAAGAAGACTCTTTCGAGCGTGTAGCGTAGCTGGTCAAAAGTGCTCGCTCTTGCCAAAATCGCTATAATCACTTACAGTTAGGGCTCGGAGTAGGTGGAGGATGTATTCCTCCCTCATCCTCATCCGGCGTCAGGTTATCCTTCTAATCATACTTGAACTGTGATTTATTTCGCTTTCAGTCAGAATCCTATAATACACTCTCAGGTTGCATTGCAACCACAGCGCCAAAGCTCTGATATTTTCTCAATTTATAGCCGGCGAGGTACAGTGAAATTTTTTTAAGGGACCTATAATTTTTGTATGGAACCTAATCAATTCAAATTTGTACGTACATTATTGAAGACTGCTCTTTTCGGGGAATTCCTTGTCTAGTTTAGTAACGATTTGTAGTGCTTCTTCCTTCTGCGCAAATGTCCCCGCCTTTACCATAGTTACGGGGTCCGTATATAAGATGAAGCCGAATCTTCCCCGGTTGAGTGGTTTTGGCTAATTTTAGCATTGTTATTTTCGATAACATTGGAGAGACTGCATAGTACTGCGGTGTGCTATTGATTGGAGTGGGTACCTTATTTACTCGGCTCTCATCAATGCCTCGATGAAAACAAGTCCACTTGTCTGAACGTTGGTTCGACCTGCGAGCTGAGGCTTGCCCCCCATCTACCCTTGTTCTGTGCTCTTTAATATTCAACACGAATGGTGGTTCTCCAAATCAACAAGAAATACTTTCTAATTGTTCCTCCCGGTAGTTAGGCATGTCTATTTCTTTAAGTATAGTTTTGTGGCTAATTTTACTAAATGCTCATTTCAGATCTAGTACTAGGAGCAAGTTTGGCCGCGTTAGGGATGGTTATGTCTTATCGTTCTCGAAGAAGGCATCGTGCTTGCAGAGTCCCTTGCGAAGAATAACAATGCAGGAACGAATAAGTTGCCCCTCTTTATGTAGTTTTGTAGCCTAAGTTGGATTAGTCTTTGAGAATGTTTTCGAGGAGGGCATGAAGTAAAGGAGGTTAGAAAAAGACTCTGTACGCTGTAGCTTTCCAAGATTTGGGTTAGTAATAATATCCGCATATTTCGAATCTCACAGCCTAATAAGATTGGTATATGCGGCAACTATAGTCTCAGCACACCTCGCGACCGGGTTTAATACTGATCATACGCGGCCAAAGGGGTATGAACCCATGGAAAGCTTCGTACCAGACTGCAGATTCGACTAGCCATTTATAAATGGCATGCCCTATCAGTCAAAATATGTTTTGTTAAGCGGTGATCCAGACACTGGTAGAGGGCACTGGTAGCGAGCAAGATCGGAGCGGAGGTGGCTTAAATCGTAGCCAGCTAGTTCTCAAATCCACTTCCTCTTTCTCGGCGATCTGCCCACTTATTCGGAACTTCTTTATAATCTGGCCCTCGCAGAAAAGAGGAGCCATCTTGGCGACTCAAGGAGATGAAAGGATAGCGGTATCGTAATAACGCTTCAAACGGTCGACGTGAGCAATCTCATGCCCACGGCGGCGAAGGTCGGTGGAAGCAGCTAGCGGTTCAACTAGGTAACTGATGGGATAAGTATGTTGGAGCACTACATAGGGTCCGTGGTACTTGGAAGTAAATTTGCTGGTCAGACCGGGTGGTGTCGATAGGACCCAGAACCACACTTGAGCACCGGGAGAGATTTGGTGGACAGAGTGGCTACTGTCGCTTTGCGCTTGTTTCTGGGCTTGCCCGTCCGAAGTAAGCGAGCGAGCCAGTTTGCGACATTCTTCAACGTGCCTGGCAGCTGCTGAAAGCGATGTATACTCTTAGATATCAGGACAATAGGAAAAAATGGTGTCGAGTGGAGACGAAGGGTCACGCCCGTATAGCAGAAAAAATGGCGAGAATCCGGTAGTTGATTGAACGGTGGTGTTGTACGCATAGGTTATAAATGGGATAATCTTGTCCCAATCGGAGTGATCGGAGGCGATGTACTTGGACATCATATCACCCAGTATGCGATTGAAGGGCTCTGTCAGTCCGTTAGTTTGAGGGTGGTACGCGCTGGCTGTCCGATTGATGGTTTAACATTCGTGTAGGAGTGCGTCGACAACCTCGGATAGAAATGATTTGCCTTGATCACTTAGAAGTTCACGGGGAGCCCCGTTCCGCAGAATGAAATGATGAAGAAAGGACGCGATAGTGGGTCCGGTGGCATCCTGAAGTGCTGCTGTCTCCGCATAGCGAGTAAGGAGATCGACGGCCACGATGATGCAACGATTTCCTGCAGGTGTGTACGGCAGAGGTCAATGCAAATCGATGCCAATGCGATCAAATGGTCGGTATGGGCACGGAAGGTGCTGTAGTGGAGCCGGCTGATGAAGAGGAGGTGGCTTGCGACGCTGGCAATCGATGCACGAAGGCACACGCTTACTGACGAAGGTATATATACCGCGCCAGTAAAAGCGCTGTCGCAAGCGTTCATAAGTCTTAAATACACTCACAAGACCACACTGATGATTGTTATGGTAAGATGCGAAGATATCACTGTGGAGGTGGCGAGGTACGACGAGAAGCCACTTACGGCCATCTGGCATATAGTTGCGTCGATAGAAAAGACGGTCACAAAGGGCGAAATGCTGCGCTTGACGACGATGGGCGCGAGGAGCCGGTGAAAGTGACGAGTTCGTAAGAAGATTGATTAATGATGTTAGCCACGGATCCTTGCGCTGTTCTTATGGCATGTCGTCGATGGACAGAGAAGACAAGGCGGAGCTCGAGGCAGGGGACGATGGAGCGTCAGGCGGCACTGGCGAGTGAGATAAAGCGTCTGCATCCGAGTGCTTGCGCCCTGTACGATAGATGACTCGGATACCATACTCTTGTAGTCTAAGCGACCAGCGGGCGAGACGGCGGGTGGGGTCTTTTAGTGAAGAAAATCAACATAAAGTGTGGTGGTCCGTAACGACATCGGATGGGCGCTCATACAATTGTATTGTCGAAATTTCACAAGCGCCCAAACAACTGCCAAGCATTTTCTGTCACCGAGTAGTTGATCTCGGCCTTGGTGAGCGTTCGACTTGCGTACGCCACAACGTATTTATCAACACCGGATTTTCGTTGGAAAAGAACAGCGCCGAGGTCCGCGTCGCTGGTATCGGTGTGCACTTCGTTAGGAGCACTTCGGTAGGTGTTACCCAGCACCTTCACAAAGTGTTAAGTGGGGATCCAGGCACTGGTAGCGGGAACAAGTAGTGAGCAAGACCGGAGCGGAGGTGGCGTAACTTGTAGCCAGCTAGTTCTCAAATCCACTTCCTTTTTCTCGGCGATCTGCCCACGTAATTGGAACTTCTTCTTTACAGTTCTTTTACGTTAGCATCTTCTGCTTCAATCCTTTGAACTTTTGCTTCTGTCTGGCATTCAGCAGGGCCATGTGCTATTTTTAATTTTCTGAACTCAGGTTCTACGTTTCAGGCTTGTGCTGCACCTAATTTTTATTATTTATCGAGGTCGAGCCTTCGGTCAATGCTTCGGAAAACTCAACTTTCTTCTTTAGGTCGTGTTTCGTCTTATCTGTCATTTCCGGGCTAATGTCTGCTACTAAGGTGAAGTCGACACCACGCACCTGCCACTGTGAATGCATGAGCCACGAACACTATTGCACGCCAAAAACACAAACAACCTTAGCAGCTGTTGCTCCTGTTCACCGCGTCGCTCTTTGGTATTTGTCGCTTGCTCTTGTCGCTGTATCTGGCCGTTACGATTTGTAGTCCTAGGGATTTGCAGGCGTGGCACAACTCTTTCTGTGAACGATAGCCAGATCTTTGTGAGCGGCAGACCTAATCAGCATGTCGTCCTGTGAATCGCACTGTTGAAAGTTCCAGAGACAGTATTCTTCCTTTAATCTTGGCCTTGTAACCAGCTGAACGACAGGGAGCAAAAAAATGTTAATTCACAGACAAACTAACTACACTATATAACACGAATGATACGCAGGAATATAGAAGCACAGGTGCAACATGCATAGATGACTTCAGTTCTGATTGGAAAAGCTCTCTCATAATTAAACCTAGTTCCATACGTTGGTACGCTAAACAACTTTGGAGTTCACAACTCTCACATTACGCATTCTTCATAGCAAGTGCCTGCCTGATTCCTCTGTGGAACGCAGGCCACGAACCTTCGCGGAACCATCGCGGCGCGGGGCACTCTCAAGTAACGACGCATAAAACTTCAAGAAACGAGAGGAGCGCTGCGATAACGCAAACCGTGAGGATCGGGCGACGCTCTGTATCGCTCCCTCTGCCCGCAGGAATGAACGCCTTCCTTTCAGAACTTATGGCTCCCGCGCGGCGCATCATTAAACGAATATACAAAGAGGAGTCCCATGCTCCGGAACGCCAAAGTCCGTGCCTGCTCATTTCATTCCCATTCTTGAGTGTTTGATTTCATCTCCTTCCGCGGCGGATGTGCTAAACAGGCCCTACACTGAGCAGAATGACCTTAAGTTAATGAAACGGCTCAAAGGGCGCCTTTTACAACATCTCTTACACTTCCGTGAAAGTAAAGAAAGGAACCGCAGCGTATGAGTGAGCTGCATGTCACAAATGCGTTCTAACCTAATACTATTCTCTACGATGTATCGTAAGGCCCTTGCTGTCTTGCGAAAACGCCAAATAAACATATCGGTCAAAAAGTACTTGGACTTGAGATAGAATGCTGGAATGGGGCGCAGGAATCTTATGACGCATATGAATGCAATGGTAAATATCCTTAAAGGAAATATCTGTGAATTTGAAGATATTAGATGTGAGGATCATAGTATTTCGGGACCGTAAAACTTGCCTTGGGTTGAAGGCTTTATATTTCAAAGTGCAAATATGTGGACCTACTTTATGCCTTGTAGTATTCAACTTGTTCAATTGTCGAGTAAATATATATTGATGTGGAGACTGCCTGTCCAGAATATAGCATAATAATTTTGAATACTACTTGAATTTTGGTTGCAATAAATTTTTTTTAAATTTTATTTGTAGTCAAACCTGTGTAGGATGCCGGTATCACGCTTTATTGTTTAAGACAGAGTTAAAGTGCTCAATAAACATTTTACGCTCCTTTATACAGGACAAAATTCACTAGTTATGTTTTCTTGTCTATATTCATTCCGCTCACGACGAGAAAGATGCTTGACAGGGTCCGTGAACCCAAGGTTTGAATACTTGAATTTTATTTCTTACTTACTCTGTCATGCAGATAGTATGATATACATTTATGAGAAGAATGAAGCTGAAAGAAGCTCCAGCTTTTCCATCAAATCCTAGGAATGATGAAAAAATGTAAATAAAATAGATTCAGCGGTATAGAAGGCATGCAAAGGGTGAATAGCTGGAAAGATGACTGAGCGATAATGTTTAGAACTGAAGTGTTCACTTGTACTCCGAAAAATAAAAAGCTGGGGTTCCTTGCTCCTATAGAGAGACCTTTTTACTGAGGCATTTGCTATTTAATGCTTGAGCCCAGAAAAACTAGAGGGAGTGTATAGATTATTTGTAAGGAAGCCGAGATGCATCTGGCCTCTGCGTTTATTTTGTACATGTGTATTATTAGCACAACGTATGCAGATGAGGAAGCTGCTGCTGATACAAAGTGTACCAACCCAGAAAGGAAGACAGACGGCTACACTGTAAGTACAAATTTCTCTCTTAATAATAAAGGCTAGAATTACAAATATTATCTTAAACAAAAGCGGCTGTCCATCATGCGTAAAGAAGTTGGAGTGTAATGTATCAACCGTGAGGTATATTTACCAGATGTGAGGAAGGAACATAAACCAAGGTGTAATTATATAACACAACGTATTAGAGGTAGAAGCGAGATTACGTTACGGAACGTTAGTACGAAGGTGTAGCTCCACTTTAGGGTTACTAGTTAGTAATTGTTATTTAAGGAAAGTGTTCACGTAAATTTGGGTACCTGCTCGTGTCCATGGCTAGTAAAGGCTAGCATAAAATATTTCAACGAAAATGAATGCAGATCGTGAAGATGAAGCGTATGCAAGCCGGGAAGCGCAAAGGTTTTTCCTAATAAAGGAAAGCGTCTAAATAAACTAACGGGTTCTCTCGACTTGGAGCATATTCCTCCTACACGGACTAAATAATGAAACTCCATGACCCGCAAGCGAAGGACCTTGCCTCGAAAGGAAAGCGAAGAGTGCGAAGGAGGCGAAGCTCAGGCCTGGTTTAGACGATGAAGCCGACCACAGTTTCACCACTCGTGTAAAATAGCTGTCGAAGACTAAGCAAACAGCAGACAATGTTCACATTTTCATCATGAGCAAGGACTAAATTGTTTGAAAACTGATGGTGTTACGCACGTAAATGTACCAGCCGGTGAGAAAGGGCGGTAAATGAGATTAGTACTCATGCCCATCAACGTAAACGTTCAGTAAACAATGCGCAGATCATTGGAATAATGAATAGCCTCTATAATTATCAATGTGCCTATGGAAGAGCAACGGCTGATGCATACTTCCAAATAATCATAAAATATGACCATGATGTACACTGCGTCGTCATGCGGCAGTGCTAGCAAAGCATATCGATGCAGCATATAGCGCCGAGTAGCGTTATTACCATCAGGCGCAACCGAGACGTGAAGTGCAGTTCAGATGGAAAACTGATGGGTAGAACTACCAAAGTAAGCGTGATAAATTCTGGTAGAGACAAGCTTCCGTGGAAAAGGCTTTAGAGTTTATGTGGGTCAGCAGCGTTCACCACGCAGAATATCAGTAGCGCATAAAAATTCAATTAACTAACAAGAGCTGCTGCTGAAATGAATGCCTGCAATTTTCTGCGATTATTTACGAACAGACTATAGCGATTTTTAAGAACAAATTAGGCAACATTTAAATGGCAGTTGACATTATTATGAAAAAACACTACTGCAGTAGAAATGGAATATTTCGAGAAATGTTACAGACGGATTTAGAAAGACTGTTTGGTTTGGTTTTGGGGTTTAACGTCACAAAGCGACTCAGGCTATGAGAGACGCCGTAGTGGAGGACTCCGGAAATTTCGACCTCCTGCGGTTCTTTAACGTGCACTGACATCGCACAGCACAAGGACGCCACTCTCTTTTGCCTGCACGGAAACGCAGCCGCCGAGGCCGGGATTCGATCCCGGCCGTATCCACTGCGCCACCCCGGCGGGGTCAGAAAGATTGTGAGATATGCGGGTTCACACTTTATAACAAAAAGCACTGCAGAATACAGGGAACTGGTATGTGCCAATCATTACGAAAGTGCGAAGAAGGGCAATTTCTTCAGAATTTTCATTGAAGAGTAAGGTCGCAGATGGGGGGAAAGAATCAATGGGCCTTATTCAAGAAAACACCAAACGAACCGACGGACGAGAAACTTCAGCAGTCATGAAGCGGCTTCTGACTTTTCTCAAACTGCCAATAATGTGCTGCTAAGAAACCGAATGCGATCAAGCAATTTCTGTACATGCGAGAGGCACCGCAATAAAGGTGCGTACGTCGAACTTCAACTTATAAAGCAGGAAGGGAGTGTGTTTTAAGCAGGACGGCGAGCTGCGCAAGGCTAGATTTCCGACTCATTTTAATGTACCAAGATAATAAAATCCTGTTGTGCGACAGTGTAACGTGTTTATATGTATGGGGCCTAGTGCTAGTGACTTGCTGCGGTTTGTTGAGGGGGACGTTCAGTGCAAATGCTGAACCGGGCACAACGATACGTCGATGTGCCACTAACGGTGGCCATAAAATAACAACGTTGGGCGAGTGCGGCTTCAGAATGTTTTGCAAGCTTCCTGCACAACGAAAGCAGCGAAAAAAATTCGAAGCGAAAATTATTGCCCTGTTGCAGACGGTTGTTGCATGGGTGCAATGAGTCATGTAAGTAAAATGTCATGGAGTGCTATTAATTCATTAGTTTCGTTCACCCTCAGGGCCAGAGCCAGTAGAAAAAGGAGCAGTTAGAGATAGAAATACAAATACGTGAAGTGAAGAAAAATAATTGTTACTCCCAGAAGAAGCGGCTTCTAGCAATACAGCATTGTCTAGTGCATGCTTGAATCGCTGGTTGATAATTTACAGGGCACATAGTGAAACATATATAGGATAGGTATCGGTAGTACAGAAATAAATGATCCTAATAACCCAATTATGTTTAAAGCGATTCCAAAAAGTTGTAGAGATCGATATTAGCGATTCAACCAGGTATGTGATTGGACGCAGGAGATGTCGGTAGAACCAAACACTAAAAAAAAAGCATAAGTTTCTCAGAATTTAATTTATACTCAATAATATGTGACCTAACGTCGATTGTATGAATTGGATGGAAGAGATCAGAAAATCACGAAGTGAGGTATGGTGAAATATCTTGTGGAAAAGTGAATCATAGGATTTGGTGGCTAGATGCTAAAGGTGGCATATTAAGGCTTGATTTGATTGCAGATATTCTGACAAATAGGTTGTAATCTGAAAGAATAAACCAACCTGAGTTTATGTGTAACAATTCTAATGAATAAATTAGGTTTTGCTTAACGCGATCTCAATCCGCGGCGCAATATTCGAATTTTTAGTGCGCGAACGATTGCTATAGTTTTACCTTTATAAAAGAAGGTGGCACAGCCAATTTTCATTTTAATAATTGCTGCATTCGATTATTGTTGTTAATTTAATAAGATATGTGTACGGACGAGGTGAAGTTCGTCGTAATATGAATACCAAGAATACCAAGTAAGCAGAAACGGCATCAAGAGTGACCGTTATAAGATATTAAGAGGCCCGTTTGTAAAATTTCTGGAGAAATGCAAACATTTGCAGTCTGTGACGTTTATTACCATTGACCAAATTTGGTAGTATGTTGACATAATATTAAACGTCCGTTTCATTGATGAATATGTTAGAATGGATGTGTACATGTTAGTTAATTGTGAACAATTTAAGAGAGATTGTAAGAAACGTTTAAACAAATAAACATACAGGTAAATAGCGGTTGCGAATCAACCAGGTTGAGCTGCTGCACAGGATTTTATAAACGTAGTGGACAATACGGTTTCATTTAAAAGCAGCAGTGAAGCCACAATAAAACAAGTCCGCGGGTTAAGTGATTTTGTAGGCACCAGGCCTGCACTTCTTGTCTTTTGTGGACTTTTTCTAACCAGAAAGACACCGGACATTGAAAGAAAGATTTAGGCTTCAGAAACAAAGACATGGTAGATATAGTCCAAGCATCAGAACATACGCTACGTGCAATTATGATGAACGTAGGCGAGGTAATTATACTCGTTGTGGCAACCCCTGTAAGAGCTGTAAGACATGATTTTCTACAGACTTGGATTTAAGAATCTGCTAGAGTGAACCCGCTCGAGAACCAGCGTAGCTCAGAAGACATACCAAAGCAGTTGCACGCCAACTCTCAGTACAACGTTCAGTGGTAAGGTACGTCGACAGAATTGTGTACTTGCTCTTGCGACCGTTCATTCGCTAACAAGAGAAAAAGAGGAAACTAAGGCATAGTTCTAAAGTTTCCTCCTTTTCTCCGAAAGATCAATGATGTCATGCAAGTCGCAACAAATGCACTAAGACTCCTGAGTTCAATTAGTTGTCATTAGAGGATCTTAGTAAGTTTC
This sequence comes from Amblyomma maculatum, assembly GCF_055883805.1. NCBI lineage: Eukaryota > Metazoa > Arthropoda > Arachnida > Ixodida > Ixodidae > Amblyomma > Amblyomma maculatum. Next base: position 122,903,298 of record NC_139349.1, read on the forward strand.
TGGGGACTGTTGTAGGCTGTCCCCTATTTGCTATCACATTCAGCAAAACGCATGCTTGGTACTTAGAGACACTCCCACCAGACCATCGTTCATTCGTCAATGAACTAGCCTTCACGCAATTTTCTATGAGTCATCTTCCACGAAATTGCCGTCGAAGTGACCGACGTCAAAACAACGGCTTCACCACTGGATTTTGCTATCGCAATTATGGCTTCTATTTCTAATCTGCGCTACAACCATTGTTGCGCATAGAAGGTGATATCTGTTTTATAAGGGAGGTTCCACGGCTATCTTTCTTTCTGAACGTTCAGGTAACACTGCAGGACCTGTGTGGCTGTTATAAAGCATAGTTCTTTTCTAAAGGCTTTCCTGAAGACTGAAGAAAAGCGCTGCTCATACTTGTGCAGCCTGTTTATTTTTATTAGAAACATATTGCTAACCCGCTTGTTATGCATTGAACCGTGGTAGGCGTCCGTGGTATGCATGACGACAAACCAGCATTACTCCAGTGAGCAGCAGGCAGGTTAGAAACAATGTATTGGTTATTTTGTGAGTATAAGATGGAGATTATTACTCTTTGAGTTGCTGTTGTGCGAAAGGTACGAAGAAATTCTTTTACAAAATATCGGCTGTCCGATTGTAGAGACAAAAGGAAAAATGTAGCTTTTATACCAGGACTAAAGAAAGAGTACCACCGACTGGAAGACGTAAATGAAGAACATAAGAATGTTGGCGAGAGGCTTTTCTTGCAGTATCGTCAGTCGTCGGGACAGTGCGTTGAAGAAAGTAAACTTTGTAACTACTGCTGATACTTGCAATCATGTCGGTTTCTCCTAAATGTTACACCCTACCTTCCGGCAGTTCAAGCTTAACAGGAAGTGTATTCATTAACATCCATATAGAAAGACTTGTGAATTTTCCCTGCGAACATTTCAGGTGTGCGCAGAAACACATTCCTGTTTAAAGAGGTTCAATAGGAGCCATCGCATGAAACCAGGAAAGGAAAATAGATGCATAAGCCTTTCTTCCAACTATGTACATTAAATTCAATTTCCACATGCCGTGTCTTAAAACCTGATGCAAGAGGCCTGATAAAATTTAAACATAATAAGTCAGTAAATCTAACATCAAAATGCTCAACTTGAGCCTTTATTCAGAAACAAAGGCATTATCAAAGCCGTATCCTTTACAGTCAGTACAGCAAACGGTACAGAAATGGGAGCTTCTTTTATAACTTGTTTTGTTCCCAAGCGGTACTGAACGCTTCTCCTTATGTTCCCGGCTTCGGCCCCGTACTATAACATACACGCAGTGAGTGCATTAGCTGTGTTGCAGAATATAATCGATCATCTTTATCGATAGGCGGAAGAGGTGCTATAAACAGATGATTGTGCTATAGTGATAATCGGGCATACGGACACCCGAAAGGAGGTGATTAAGCAAATTCGAAGAGAGCTGTAGTTTAATTGTAAAAGAAATATATGCTTGGTCGAAACTTGAAATTTTAACAAATAGTTAGAAATTGTCATATAATTATTCATAGTTAAAAACGCACACACTTATACCTAAGAAAATCTAAAAAGATGGGCATTCAGGCAATTTTCCAAAGCACAATTGCAAAATTTGATTTTTGCAACCCGCCAAATATGAACAAAACTGGCTCAGTCAAAGCGCAAAGCCAAATTGTAGTTTTTAGTGCCAGAATAGGCCATTGTTTTTGAAATGATCCGCTGAGGTATTATCTGGGCATTCTCCCATGCGTATTCTCCAATGCATGCGTGATCGCTGTACGTTATTTTCCTGCAAAAGTGCTCGAAATCTGGATTTTCGAATACCTCTGGTAAACATGAAAATTGGAGTGATTGTGTTTCTTTGCCTAACACCTTTCCCTTTTGCGCTCTCTTTTTGCGTATCAAATGCTATGAAATTGCCCCGCAGCCAGTTTTAGCATTTCGTAATATTTTTTCTACTCTCCTTTATACCATGGTTCAATACAGCCTACATAACAACTCACGAGTAGGTTTAATGAAACGGTTTGTTATAAGTTATGTTGAAACTAGGTATGTTCTGCCCATTTCTCGATAATTGATAGCCTGTGTATGAGTTATTGTTGAGTACCATTTAAAAGCATGCTTCGCTCATTTGTTGAAGGATGCTTATCGAGACCAGACACGCGCTGGAGCTGTTAGTCTGGGCATGAGGTGGTGCGCGGAGTGCAGACCGCCTGTACAAACACTATGACAGTACACCATATGAGGAGAGCTGGCTAGGTGACTGCGGGCTGTATCTGGTACGCAATTATCGCTTTCTTGACGGTTTAAAACCTTTTTGTGATCTCAAACTATTTAGCATAGAGTTTAACATGTTTTACACTCTTACCAAGATATGGCAGGGACAGAAAGAGAGAGAAAGAGAGAAAGAGAAGGAGATAAACGCGAAGCCAGAGAGTTGAACTAGGTGAAGCCCTATTGCACGCCCTCTTTAGCGAATGGGATTAAGAAGAGAAAAATGAAACATTTGCATTCTCAACCAAGTTTACAGATATTCATAAGCAAATTCTGTCCTACGTATTGCATATCCGCACGACGAACCGATAAATCCGCTCTCGTACATGTCTTGGGTGAATTGAGATTGTACTATTGGCCTCCTGAAGAAACGTGGTAAACCGGTCAGAATTGTTGGATTAAATGACTTGAAGCGCTAAACGCAGTGAGTGCATTCTCTACAAGACGCTCTCAAGTGCTGTAGATTTCACTGCTTGTGACATGATATGAAGGACGCTGTGAAGAATCATCAAAATCATTTGGCTTTCTAGCTGTGGGTGGCCGTTCATAACAACGAAAGCCATTGATGGGTCTATGAGGTCCTTAGTTTCGTCAGCTTAAGCACTGGAACCTCAGGAAGATATTGGGACTGAAGCGCTTTGCGAGCATCAGCAGACGTCGAGCCCTCCATATAGCGGGGACGGGTCCCACTCAGACTTGGAGGTACAAGTTATGCCGGTGAATCGTTATAACAACGTCGGTGCTACTGCCACTGCCAGACGCGTTCAGAATTTCCCGAAATTGTTTCGCATCCAGAACTCTTCCTTCTGACGACTGAAGCGGCTACGCAATAAGTCGAGTTGCCACACGACATTTGTGCTAATGCGGGGCTAGCGCCAGAGGGACTCGTCGCCCTAGACCTTAGGATGCCACAAAATAGAATTAATCATCGCGGGACGGGCAACTTTCCTTCAAAACGGAAGATTTGCGTCGCAGGAGGGGCGGATGTGCTCCCGAATGGCAACTACAATTGATGGTGCGAACGTTGGCATTTTACACTGACACTTCAATAAAAGCAGAACGATTGCATGTCTAGACGAAATACCGGTCGTGGTGGACCAAATGTTAGCACGCTCGGCTCCTGAACCCTAGCAAACGAGGAAAGTCTCTGTTGGCGGCATTTTTCGTTCCCAGCACGTACTTTGCGATGTCAGTGCAGGCAGAATAAACTAAAGTGGAAAAAAGATTAGTCATTGCCCACTACGGCATCCCTACCGAATAAGTTCGTTTGCGACGTTACACAGTAAACTTGACGAAGGTAATCAGCGACATACAAGACATTTTCGCTCTTTGACTACTACAGAGAAAGAATCCTTGCTTAAAACCAATTACCTTCCTTCAATAATCACCTAGAAATTAATAGTGTATATAAGAGACTATATAATGTGTTCAACCCCCGCCATTATGGAAGATGTAGAGGTAATCGGGAAAGTGCGATGCAGTGACCACCGGATGGTGAGGTCCCGAATTAGCCTAAATCTGAAGAAGGAACCCATCAACGAATTAGCGGTTGGGGAGGGCAGAAGAGTTCAGGATCTCGCTACAGAATAGGTATTCAGCTCTAACCGAGGATGGCGACATTACCCTAGAAACAAGGAACAATAATTTCAGAGATATCATCACTGAGTGCGCGGTTGAAGTAGGCGGTAGGACATTTAGAGAGGATACCGGTAAGCTGTCTAAGGAGACGAAATATTTAATTAAGAAACGCCAGAGAATGAAAGCTTCTAATCCAACAGACCGGATGGAATTGGCCGAGATATCAAAGCTAATCAATAAGCGCAAGGTGGCCCGATATAAGGAAGTATAACATGGAGAAAATTGAGCTTGCTGTAAAGGACGGGGGAAGCCTTAAAGCGGTAAAGACGAAATTGGGCATAGGCAAAAACCAGATGTATGCGATAAGGGACAAGGCGGGCAACGTCATCACGAATATGGATAAGATAGTCAAAGTAGCCGAGGAGTTCTATACAAATCTCTGCAGTAGCCAAAGTAGTCAGGACCGTAGTGAGATTGGTGGTAGGGAAAAACATTCAGACGTTCCACCAGTGACGAAGGACGAGGTCAAGAAAGCATTAGAAACTATGAAAACGGGGAACTCAGCTGGAGAGGATCAGATAACTACGGATTTGCTGAAGGACGGGGGGGATATCGTGTTAGAAAAACTGGCCACCTTGTATATGCAGTGCCTGGTGTCATCGACGGCACCGGAACCATGGAAGAATGCAAACATTATCATCATTCATAAGAAAGGGGACTCTAAGGACCTTAAAAATTACAGACCAATCAGCTTACTGTCTGTTACGTATAAGGTATTTACTAAGGTAATCGCTAATAGAATCAGGACAACCTTAGACTTCAATCAAGCAAAGGATCAAGCAGGGTTTCGGAAACGGTACTCTACTATCGATCATATCCATACCATCAATCAGGTGATAGAAAAATGCTCGGAATATAACCAGCCCTTATACATAGCATTCATTGATTACGAAAAAGCATTTGACTCAGTTGAAACCTCGGCGGTGATGCAGGCATTGCGAAATCAGGGGGTAGACGAGCCGTACGTGAAAGTGCTGGAAGATATATGCAGTGGCTGCACAGCAACCATTCTTCTGCATAAAGAAAGTAACAAAATTCCCATAAAGAAAGGTGTTAGGTAAGGAGACACAATCTCCTCAGTACTATTCGCAGCTTGCTTAGAGGAATTATTCAGAGACATGGTATGGGAGCAGTTAGGGATAAGGGTAGATGGAGAATACCTCAGTAATCTGCGATTCGCTGATGACATTGCCTTGCTAAGGAACTCTGGAGATGAACTACAAATAATGATTGATGACCTAGACAGGAAAAGTAGAAAGGTAGGCTTGAAAATCAATATGCAGAAGACTAAGGTAATGTTCAACAGGGCAGGACATGTAGTGCGAAGAGAGGATAACCTATGGTCGCTTAGGGCAACAAACTGGATTCCAGGGGAATGAAAGCGTAGCAGGGGGCGGCAGAAAGTTAGGTTGGCGGATGAGATTAAGAAGTTCGCACTGGTCGATTGGATGCAGCTAGCACAGAACAGGGTTAAGTGGAGAAATATGGGAGAGGTCCTCGCCGTGCAGTGGGTATAGTCAGGCTGATGTTGATGACGATGATGAGTCTTAGTGACACGCAAACTCAGGAGAAGGAAGGTGCTGCTAACCATAATCAAGTTTTCGTTGCCTAACTTTATACCTCTGACGTGCAACGTCCGCTTACCAAACGCTGGTGTTTCCAGGCCGCATCAGCAATGTGGACATCCCCTATGAACGCACCGCACGACCAATGAGCCCGACGACAATTAACGAACGACCCGTCAGCCCGACGATCCCTGACACGTTGCACTTTGTCGACGATGAGCTACCTTCCGCCTAGATACCGATTGTCGTTTATAACCACCACACGACTGCCCTTGTAGGCACCAGCGCTGATTTTTGCGTTGAGTCGGGACCTTACTACCATTCTGTGAACAGTCTTGACCCCTTGGCGCGGAGCCCCGATAAGGACAGCCGGAGGGCATGTGGTAACGCCGCTCGGAGTGTGCGCCGCTCGTGTCGAGATTCGCCACGTAACTTTCTCGTGTTGCTTTTTTTGTGCTAGTAGAGGGCTCCAAGGACCTCATTCTCGGTCTTGATTTTCTTAGGGAAAACGGCGCAATCATCGATCTCCGTTACTTCACGGGGACTTTTTCTACTTACCGCGCAATTTCCCATGACTACACACAACACAGCGATAACTACACAGGCAGGCGAGTTCTCCGAGTGTGCGATGAGCACATTACTCTACCTCCACGCACCAGCTTGTTTGTTACAGTACAGTGCGACAACCCTCCCGCCCTTCAAGGCCTCGTGGAAACGAACGTGAATTTATTGTTGAGCCTAAAAGCCTCCGTCGCTTGGGGGGTCCTTGCCTTGAGTAATAAATGAACTGAGCTGCTTTTAACGAACTTTAGCGCCGAATACCGGCATTTACCGCAAGGTACAGCCATCTCCTGTTTTGACGAAGTCAGTGCGCCCTTCGCCAACTGTGCCCGTTCGCTGGCCAACGATAACCCTCCCGAGAGCACTGGACATACTGTTCACATTGACGTGAATCCTGCTTTGTCTCTTACCCAGAAACGGCGCCTTCGAAAATTTGGGACACTTACCATGACTGCTTTGCCGTCACTTCCAAAGTGAAACAGACGTCAGTAAGCAAACATCGAATTATAGTTCATCCCACCGAGCGCCCTATCTGCCAACACCCCTACCTAGTGTCGCCGAAGGAACGAAATGGTATTCGGGCGCAGATTGACGAAATGCTCCGCGAGGATGTGATTCAACCGTCCGCTAGCCCATGGGCCGCGCCAGTAGTGCTGGTCGCTAAAAAGGATGGAACACTCAGATTCTGCGTCGACTATAGGAAGCTCAACAAAATTACAAAAAAAGGACGCCTAACCATAGCCTCGAATCGACGACTCGTTTGACACACTCCGCCACGTCCGATACGTTTCATCGCTCGATCTGCGCATTGGGTACTGGCAGATCGAAGTCGATAAACGTGATCGAGAGAAGACCGCATTTATTACTCGTGACGGACTGTACGAATTTAAGGTCCTTCCCTTCAGCTTGCCTTCTGCTCCCGCAACCTTTCAACGAATGATGGACACTGTCCTAGCCGGCCTGAAATGTCATACGTGCCTCGTCTACCTTGACGACGTTGTCATTTTCTCTGCGACCTACGAGGAGCATCTCAAAGGCTTCACGGCCGTGCTAAATGCCATTTGTGTGGCCGGACCCTCACCAAAAACAAGAAAAATGCCACTTTGCATTCCAACAACTCAAGTTTCTGGGCCACGTCGTGAGCGGTGAGGGAATTAGCCCTGATCCAGAGAAGACGGCTGCCGTAGCTTTTCCCGACCCCCAAGGATAAAAGTTCCGTGCGTCGGTTTTGGGGCCTCTGTGCATATTACAGGAGATTTGTGCACGACTTCTGCCGGATAGCGGAACCATTGACTCGTGTAACAAAGGACGACAAGCCTTTCATCTGGGCCGACGAGCAGCATATGGCCTTCGAGGAGCTTCGCAAGCGCCTTCAAACAATGCCCATACTTGGCCACTTCGACCAGGAGGCCGACACAGAATTGCATACCGACGCCAGTACCGTTGGCATCGGTACAGTCCTCCTTCAGTGGCAAAATGGCGTTGAGCGGGTGATTGCTTACGCCAGCCGCACCCTGTCACGTTCCGAAGCGAATTATTCTACTACCGAAAAGGAGCGCTTTTCACTTGTGTGAGCGGTAACAAAATTTTGGCCCTGCTTATATGGTCGGCTGTTTAGAGTGGTCAGTGGCCACAACTCTGTTGGTTAGCGAATCGTAAAGTTCCTTGAGGCCGGTTAGCCCGCTGGAGTCTCCGCTTGCAGGAGTTCGACCTCACTTTTGTGTACAAAGTCCGGCAAGAAACACTGACGCTGACTGTCTGTTCCGAGACTCTATCTCGTGCTCTTCATTTGAAACAGATGACTCCGTTTTTCTCGGCGCTCTCACGACGCCAGACCTCGCGCAACAGCAGCGAGACGATACCAAACTGCGGCCCCTCATCGATTACCTCGACGGAACCACCTCATCGCCGCCTGGTCTTTTCACGCGTAACCTGTCGTCGTTCTGTTTTGGTGGTGGCGTCCTGTACAAGAAAAACTACGGTTTCACAGACATTCAGTATTTGCTGGTGGTCCCAACGCCACTCCATACCATCGTTTTGCAGGCGTGCCACGTCGAGCTTTCTGCAGGACATCTCGGTTTTTCTCGCACCTTGGCACGAGTACGACAAAAGTACTACTGTTCCAAGCTTGCCTCTGTTGTTCAGCGCCTTTAAGACGTGCCGTGAAGGTACCACCTGTCAAGCCGGCCGGCCTGCTGCAGCCTATTGCTCCTCCGCGAGTACCTTTTCAGCAAGTCGGTATGGACTTGCTCGGGCCATTTCATACGTCATCATGAGATAACTGGTACATTATAGTCGCCATTGATTATCTTACCCGCTATTGTGAGACTAAACGCTCTTTCCATCGGCATGTCTACTGATATTGCGAACTTTTTCATCTTTAATCTAGTCCTTCGTCACGGTTTCCCTGCAATCGTTTTAACTGACAGACACACTGCATTTGGTTCAGCTTTAACCCAGGAAGTGATGCGGCTCAGTAGCACTTGCCATCGCAGAACAACAGCTTACCATCCTCAGACGAATGGTCTTACTGAGTGGCTCAATAAGACCATCGCCGATATGCTTTGTATGTACGTCGGCGAAGACCACAAGAACTGGGACCAGATACTACCGTATGCAGCATTTGCATATAACATCGCAGTTCTAGAAACTACCCATTTTACACCGTTTCGTTTGGTGTACGGTCGCGAAGCTGTCACCATGCTGGAGGCAATGCTACTGCCAGGTGTTGCCCATCCAACGATTGCCGGTGCTGACCAATTCGTGCAGCATGCTGAGGCCGCTAGACTGGCTAGACTGAGAGTCCGGACACAGCAAGCTAAATATGCTCAATGTTTTAACCTTCGCCACATGGAGGTAATTTACAACCCTGGTGATCAGGTTTGGATGTGGAGAGCTGTTCGCTAGCGGGGTCGCTCCGAAAAGCTTATGCGCCGCTACCTCGGCCCGTAAGAAGTACTGCTAAAATTCAGCGACGTCACCTACGAAGTGATCCCGCAAGGAACCGTTCGCTCATCCCGACGGCAAGCACAATCATAATGGCCCGACCACATGGCAGCGTTTCTTCAGCGTCACGTCAGCCTCTCATCATGAGCGTCGTCGCTCGGCGCACGCCGGAGAGGGCGACCAAGCACATGACAGCGTACGAACGAGCGTCTGCAAGCGAAGGCATGGGGAAATCCTGGAAGTTCGAACAATTGTTCCCCGTTCATAGATAAAATCGTCCTATTCAGCGACGGCGCGAACTTACTGGGGAGGGTGGGGGAGGCAAGGGCAACAAAAGGCCCAGGCATGAACGCGGACAAAAGAGGAACTGTTGCTTACGCGGAAACGAGTGGAGCCTGTGGCGGTTGGTGCTGCAGCTGCCCATGCGTGGCTTGTCGTTGGTCCCTACCTGCGAATAATTTCCGGCTTCGACGCTGAGATCTGGCACCTCCAGATACCTGCGTCTTTCAGCGTCGCCTCGCTTCAAGGGCCAGAATTGATTCTCCGGCGACGCCGATGGCCGCGACGCCGACGCGGAGCCGAAGAAAAGCTGCCATGTGGTTCGGCCTTAAGACGTACATGTCGCCATGATGAAGCCCTTCTACTTCCTCTAGGCCAAGCTACGTGTGTCTTATTTTTTTGCTGTGACTGCTTTATGTGAACGCGGCATCGTCGCCGACTACGCTCCTGCTCAACATCGGCACTCGGCATCGCGACGATGCCTTTTCCACCGGCAGGGGCAATGCCGCATTATTAATTTACAGGCGCCGCCATGCGGCGAGCTCGGGAGACTTGCGCTCGCTAGTCTTCTTCGCTCGTGATGCTCGCTGGCCAGTCGGTTAGCTAGCCGTGCCTTCTTTCGCTCGTGCTTTTGCTTAGTTCTAAGTAAACCTGCTTAAACAGTTCCACTGGCTTCTGTGTCAATATTAGCATATGTCACGTTTTTGAAAGATTTACAAAAGCACACATCTCATTCCAGCCTTGTCGTTTGGGCGCAGCACTCCATGGTGACTGTGCATTTCAAGTTCGCGATCACCGTAGTCTACAAGTCCGTATAAGCAGCACGGAGATGCACTTTGCATGTAATTAATCTGCATGTCTTGATGTTCCTTCAATTATTCTCGAGGATATTTTACGACCATCGCAATATAAACCGAAAGTGTGCGGCCTCAAATTTTCTCACAGCATCTACCGAAATAGGTACAAACAATAGTTGCGCCGTTTATTTGCTGGTGTTGCACACTACGATAAAAACTTCCCTGACCAGATCGACCGCTACCCTCTACCAACAATACGAGCAGAATTATTGCGTCCAGTTCAACCATGACCAATAGTTTTAACAGATCCGTATAGTTCTGACAGGTTTTTTCCCAGTATGTACATTCGGAAACCAAATAGTAATGGTAAAATTGGCTAGGTTACTTAGTATATTGATTGATTGATTGATTGATTGATTGATTGATTGATTGATTGAAACACGTTTATTTACAGCTCTGTCATGCACGTTTGCTGCTGGCATCTGTGCGGGCATCTGTCTCCACCATAATCAAGGCGGCCGAATGGGTGCTGGTTCGATTGTCTGTGGCATCTGCCGTAAAGCATGGCGCTGGGGCCCAAGCCAACAAACTCTCCATGCTTTATCCAGAACATAGCGACGGCCGCATTGTCGAGAGGCAGCGGAAGGACCCAGTCAATGTAGCTAACAGGGCGGATGGCAGTTGGAATATTGGCGAGAGCCTTAATTCGAATGTCAAAATACTCTTGACAGTCATATGCTATATGGGCAGCAGTCGCTGGACATCGACAATGACGGCACATTCCTTCGTTGGGGTCATTGTGAAATATTTTTGCCTCATTGACGAGGTTAACGAAGTATAAGTTGCGAGGCGGTGGACTAATGTCTGCGTGACCCTCGATAACTCATCCGGCATAGGAGGAATGGGGCACGTCTGTTCTTCGGTGCGTTCCTCTCTTTCATTAGCAAATGCCTTGAGATCTACCACAGCGGAAAAGGCAAATGTTTATGCTAAAAACATTCTCCTTCACCACTGCACCTCAGACAATCTCCAGAGCAATAGGCCAGCAGCATTTAGTACAAGGTAACCGATACCCCCTGCTATTGAGCGAAATGGACCTCCAGAAGATGCTGCCTACACTCCAAGAATGAGAGGACTAATAGGAGTAGGGAGGCTAGTTCTTTTGGGGCCAATGGCTTTGACACAACCAAACTGAAGGGCCAGTAACGGTTGCTCGTTGCAGGTGCACTCCAAGAGAATGACAACTGATGCTTGAAAATTATCCTAAGGAGAGCAAATTCTTCCCTTACCAGTGCAGTCTCGTTGAGCAGAGAGTCACTTCATAGCGAAGAGTTGAAAACATACCTTGATATTCTCAATCATTACAGATTAGAAAGACAGATGCTGCCTCGAGCGGGCAAAATTATGAGCAGCAAATACGAGGTTATAAAAAAGTTGCAGGCCGGGATGTTTCCCAACCCACTCGCGCTAAGCAGGTGGCATCCAGTGATACAGGACCCGCGGTGCAAACACTGCAACGAAATTGCAGGTGTGATAAACATGGCGTGGACATGCCCTAGTTAAAACGAACCAGACCGGAATTTTGAGTCCTGGGAGGCTTTAATGATCAGCCAGAACAAAGACGTCCAAAAAAATTTATCCATTTCGCCCTGGACATCGCTGAATCCCAAGGGCTTCCTGACTGCTAAATGGGAGGAATCTTTTCCTTGACAGGTGTTAATAAAGTTATTCATTCTCATCGCGATGTTGACACAGCCGTGCGAGGCGAACGGGATTGTTTCCCGCATAAGTGGTAAGAAATCCCTGTTTGTCTTTATACATGTAATAAAGTCTCCCACTACTAACATTGGTGTGGACTGATAGGTGGTTAATGCTAGTCGCAGGAAGGGCGGTTCCTAGTCACGAATGGCAAAGGCTATGTATTTTGGCTCGGGCGGCGCACATATCTAGAATTGCTGTCACAAATCGGGCGCTGTGGTTTGGAGGAGGAGCGGAAAGAGCAATTAAGTAATGGGAGGTCGCTTGAGACAGCGTGTGGGTGCATAAAAACGTTGCGTGGCAAAGAGAGCGACTGAGTGATGCCACTGATGTTGCTAGCGAAGGCTTGCTACCAATCTCAAAGCCTAAATCTCAAAGCCTACTAAACTCATGCAGCTCAGTATGGGGTCTTGTATAGACTGATTCTGAGCATGGCACATCAACAATATTTGTTCCATTGAATGTCTTATTGCCTGAAAATGATAGAAAGCTCAACTAATTCTGAAATAAGAATAACGCTGATATGGATAGCAAAGTTCTCATATTTATCTTTAACGGCAACCATAACAAACCTCGGATATACATAAAATTGTTCAGCGGCACTAAGAATAACAATAAACAAAAACAGGGAAGGCGGGATTCATACGACACTATTAAACGATGCAGATGCTTGGAATTCATACAGTAAAAGTGGCAACCATAGAGGAAACCATACAGTAAAACAGCAAATAAAACCTAATCCGATTTCGGCATTTTGTTGCTACGGTAGGCAATAATTTGTCCCAACCTTTTTCACGAAAACGAATTAAGATAGTATGCTCTCTAAATAAAACAATGTATATGCATTAAGTTTATACTCGGCTAGAAATTGAGATATCCAGTACGAAGACCTTGCTGTAGGTCATGAAACCCCATTTTACAACCTCTCTATATATACAGGTAGTTCTCAAATGGTACTGAAACACGCTAAATTTATTCTTCCCGCAGGCGGTACGGATATATAGAGCTTTCACGGCTGCTATTGCTGAATTTGTTAGAAATAAAATGTTAATAGCTTCTATTAAAATTTTTTTCTCCAGGAATAATATCAATACGCTCTAATGTCGTGATGTATTCGTGAGAGTTTTTGCTTTTATATCATTTTTAGCGGTTTAACTCACTTCTGGGGTACAACAGAAGATGCCTTTCAATTACTTTATTTAAACTTCGTAAACGTTCTGAAATCGCAGGCTATCTCTCTATATGTAAGATAAGAATACTGACACTAACCTTCGATGCAATTTTTCTTATAGCTTTTAGCGCCCAACAGCAAGTTTCGTTTAAAGAGGACAACGTTTGCAATTCAAACTGCTAACGTCTACCGATGTATTACTGCCACCGTAATTGAGAGAAACGACGCAGAACATGAAGTGTTGCTGACAGTGGAATACGACATCGATAACTCCAAAGCACGGTAAAGCGTTCCTTAGAATCCGGTGCAATATATTATTATCTCAATACTTTTACAGCAGTCCCAGATTTAACATTTGAAATTGGAATTTAGCATTACCTGTGCCCTTGCGTTGTTCACTTGATTTAGCATTTAAAGTTAAGTTGAAATTCAAGCATGCGATGTCTCTTTCTGCACATATTTAGGCTTATCGCTGATGTTTATCCAGCTGTTTTAGAAACCGATGCAAGTGGCCGCCTGGATACTAACGCCTTTCACAGCACTATTTCGTACATTGAAACTTTTGAGCAAGCACAGTGCAAAAATAAGTGTTAAAAAGACGGGTTATTTTTTAATTTTTTTTTATTTCAAGTACCCTCAGGGCCGTTGTCATTAGAGAGGGGAGTGGTTACAGGCATAAATAGAAATTAAATAAACAAAATGGACCAATTGTCGAAAGGTTACAGATGTGGTTAATCATACAATGTTAGCTAAGGCGTCCTTGAAAAGCTGATGATCTTTGATGGTTGCTGTTGGTGCCGGAAGGTGATTCCACTCTGCTGCAGTGCGAGGTAAAAAGGACTGAAAGAAAGCGTTAGTTTTGCAAAATGGTACACCGACTTTGTAGGCGTGATCTAGTCTTGATGATACGTGATGCGGGGGAGGGATAAGTTTAGTACGTAAGTGCGGATGATGAAACATTTTATGGAACAGACAGATACGAAACATTTTACGACGTGTAGCTAAGGGTGGCAGATTAAGGCTTGATTTCATTGAAGATATGCTGGCGCTCCTGTTATAGTTTGAAAGAATGAAACGGGCAGCGTTATGTTGGACCATTTCTAGCGAATGAATTAGATTTTCGTGATGAGGGTCCCAGATAGGTGCGGCGTATTCTACCTTTGGACGTACTAACATTTTGTACAGCAAAAGTTTGAGCGAGGAAGGCGCTCTAGCGAAATTGCGGCGGATGTAACCCAGCATACGATTAGCGTTGTTAATTATGTGTGTGATATGTAAAGACCAAGTAAGAGTGGAAGTGATGTGTACACCAAGGTACTTATAAGAGTGTACCGATTCTAACGGAAGATGGTTTAGAAAATAAGTGGGAGTACTGTCGCAAGTTCTGGATACGCGAAGGGATTTACATTTATTGATGTTGAGTTCCATTAGCCATGTTTTGCACGAAGAAGTTATAGCATTCAGGTCTGATTGAAGGGTGGTTACATCGTCACTGCATGTTATTGCTCGAAAAATGACACAGTCGTCAGCGAATAAGTGAATATGTGAGGAAACGGAAGAAGGCAAGTCGTTAATGTAAATTAGAAAAAGAAGAGGGCCAAGTACGGAGCCTTGTGGAACGCCGGAATTAACAGGGTTGAAGTGAGAGTTATGATTATTGGCTGACACTTACTGCGAACGGTTAGTAAGAAAATATTCAATGCAAGTAAGAAGCTTGCGATCCATGTTCATTAGTTGTAGTTTGTAAAGTAACAGTTTATGACACACTTTGTCGAAAGCCTTGGAAAAGTCGAGAAAAATACAGTCTGCCATTAAACGATTATCAAGAATAAGATTTAGTTTATGTGTGAAGGAAGCGAGCTGAGTTTCGCAGGAGTAAGATTTTCGAAAGCCATGCTGCGAGCTGGAGAAGAATGAGTTAGATTCGAGAAAATTTGCAAGACATGAATGTAGGATGTGTTCTAATATTTTGCACGGGATACTGGTGAGTGAGATAGGTCGGTAATTGAGAGGAGACTGCTTGTTTCCCGATTTGTAGAGTGGAATCACCTTACCGACTTTCCAGTCAAGGGGCAGGCGTCCTGTATCAAGTGATTGTTGAAAAATTTTTGCTAGTACAATGGATGAGTAAACAACAGTGCTGAGCAAAAATTTCACAGTAATCAGGTCACAACCAGGAGCAGAGGAAAGACAGAATGAATTATTAAAAGCTTCAACGCCACATGGGTCTATTGTGATTGGAAACATATCGTGGTAGTCGTAACAAGGTACAGCGGGTAACGAGACATTACGGGTTGCAGAAAAGTTTCGGGTGAATGTTTCATTAAGAATGGACGCGGTTTGATTACAGGGTATAACACTTCCAAAGCTATCAACGAGGGTTATAGTGTCGTTATCTTTTTGGTTAATGACGCGCCAGAATTTCTTAGTATCATTAATTAACATGGAAGGCAGCGTGTGGCATAGATATTTATTCCTGGCGTTCTTTAGCGCCAACACGTATTCGCTGGAGGCTAATTTATAGGCATTCCAACGAGCTTCACTCGATGAAAGCTTGGCTGACCTGTACAATCGCTTCTTTTTATTTGATAGTCGTCTTATGTGATTATTGTACCAAGGTGCGTCCGGCTTTTGAGTTAAAGTGCGAATGGGAATGTACTTGTCGGTTAGGTAAGCAACCTTTTGAACGAACATCATCCGGTTAGCTTCCACGGTACGTAGGTCAAAACCCTTGAGAAAGATATCAAGAAATGAACATAACTCGCTATTAATCGTGTCAAAGTCTGCGTTTTTGTAATTACGGATACTTACTGTTCTTTTGACATGTTTGGGTTGTGCGAAATGTAATTGAAAAAAAGTAAAGAGTGGTCACTCATTCCTGGCACGTGTGTGATGTTAGAAACTAAGTCGGGCTGTGAAGTAAGAACGAGGTCGAGTGTATTTGCGACAGAGTGAGTGGTTCTCGTTGGATTAGTGACCAACTGTTCGAGAGAAAAAACTGCGCACATTTCCAAAAACTCTTTTGCTAGTGTGGAAGGTGGTTGCATTGTAGGGACGGGGTTGGACCAGGTTATGTTTGGCATATTGAAGTCTCCGAGCAGAAGTAATGGACAGTTCGGGTAGCGAGACAAAACGATGTTCATTACATCATGTAATTCGTTAACGAAGCTCTGTATGTAGCTTGGAGGCCGATAACAGACCCCGATAATAACTTTCTTATGATTTAATGTGACGCGTGCCCAAGCAGTTTCTAAAGAGGTGTTAATATGGATGCACTGCGAAGTGAAACGTTTCGTGATGGCAAGTAAAACACCTCCTCCTTGTCTCCCAACGCGATCGCAGCGATAGATAGAGAAAGTATTTGCGAGAAGAAAAAGCTCGTTGTCTCGAATCTCGGAACGCAACCAAGTTTCCGTTAAAACTAATATATCAGCGCTACACGTGTCGATGGCGGAGTTAAAACAGTCACGTTTGTTTATATTACTGCGGATGTTAGTAATAAGAACGGATATCTGTGAAGACGAACGTCCACATCCCCTCGCGCGTTCCTACGAACTGCCCTGCGGCGAGCTGACAGAATCGCCATCGACTGAGGCGGGTTTATGCACGTGCTCTTTAGCAGAGTTAGTGGGATGAATATCAACTGAGGGTGGTTGCTGCGCATGCTCTTTAACGGTGTTAGATTCACGATCATACACGTAGTATTTCTTATTCACTAGTAGCTTGTTGTATCGCAGCTGAAACGGACCACCGCCAGCTTCCCTTTTGGCATACTCTGTTAATTTCTTCCGAGCGTGACGTGTAGCGGGTGAATAATCTTCATTGACCGTGATATCGTTCTCTTTTAGCTGTCTGCGGGCAGAAAGAACCATTTATTTGACTTTGAAGCTCGAGAATTTAACAATTATTGGTCGCTGTTTGCCTGGCGAGTACTGCCCTAGGCGATGAGCGAGTTCGAAAGGTATATCTGAAAGAGTGTCAAGCACATCAGCCAGAACTGTTTTTATTTTTTCTTCTGACTCTGCCCACGATTCCCGACAGTCATCTATTCCATAAAAGATAAGGTTGCAACGTCTTGATTGATCTTCAAGATCGGTCAGCCGTGATTGCAAAGAGGCCGAATCAGTAGTTAATGATTTTACTGAGCTTTCGACGGTAGCCAAGACCTCATCGATTTGGTTGAGGGAGTTGGTTTTATCTTCCAGGTCATCCAGCCTTTTTTCGTTAGCGCCCACTTTTGTTTCAATGCTCTTCTGACTGGCTTTGATAGCTTTTATGTCGGTGACCATGTCGGTCTGGCTCTTTGCTGCTTGTACGGATCGAGCTTGAAGATCCTTTAGAATATGAAATATGACTTTCATCTGCTCAGATGGATCATCAGGCAAAGACGGTAGTTCAGCCAAGGACTGGGAGCGGGTCGGGGGACCAGGGATCAACTCCATGTCACCCGAACACAATAGTAAAAAAGTCATTGAAAAACAATCAACAGCGATATCACACAGCACTCGTGGGCGCGGGAACAAAAAAAGGAAACGGTCGTCGCTCCTTCGGGCGTACATAGAAAAAACATTACACACCTGTAATGCGTAACAGCGCGGAGCGTGAGACATGGTGTCGATGGTGGCCCCGCGCCCACTGAAGGAACTGTCACGAAGGAAGCTTCTTATATCTTCGGTGGTAGTTGACGTCACAGTAAATTTGGATGATGCGCAGAAGATCGGAATCACGAACGGGTCGGTGCAGTTGACGGGGTGCAGGAGATAACGATGCGGCATAGGTGGCGTCCGGCTTGACGGGCAATCAGGCACATCGAGAGGAGAAGTTGCGTTGGACAGCAGGAAGAACGGCAGGAACACCTGTAATGCGTCACAGCGCGGAGCGTGAGACATGGTGTCGATGATGGCCCTGCGCCCACTGAAGGAACTGTCACGGAGGAAGCTTCTTATATCTTCGGTGGTAGTTGACGTCACAGTAAATTTGGATGATGCGCAGAAGATCGGAATCACGAACGGGTCGGTGCAGTTGACGGGGTGCAGGAGATAACGATGCGGCATAGGTGGCGTCCGGCTTGACGGGCAATCAGGCACATCGAGAGGAGAAGTTGCGTTGGACAGCAGGAAGAACGGCAGGAACACCTGTAATGCGTAACAGCGCGGAGCGTGAGACATGGTGTCGATGATGGCCCCGCGCCCACTGAAGGAACTGTCACGGAGGAAGCTTCTTATATCTTCGGTGGTAGTTGACGTCACAGTAAATTTGGATGATGCGCAGAAGATCGGAATCACGAACGGGTCGGTGCAGTTGACGGGGTGCAGGAGATAACGATGCGGCATAGGTGGCGTCCGGCTTGACGGGCAATCAGGCACATCGAGAGGAGAAGTTGCGTTGGACAGCAGGAAGAACGGCAGGAACACCTGTAATGCGTAACAGCGCGGAGCGTGAGACATGGTGTCGATGATGGCCCCGCGCCCACTGAAGGAACTGTCACGGAGGAAGCTTCTTATATCTTCGGTGGTAGTTGACGTCACAGTAAATTTGGATGATGCGCAGAAGATCGGAATCACGAACGGGTCGGTGCAGTTGACGGGGTGCAGGAGATAACGATGCGGCATAGGTGGCGTCCGGCTTGACGGGCAATCAGGCACATCGAGAGGAAAAGTTGCGTTGGACAGCAGGAAGAACGGCAGGAACACCTGTAATGCGTAACAGCGCGGAGCGTGAGACATGGTGTCGATGATGGCCCCGCGCCCACTCCGTGCGTATTGTAATGAAAGAGATTTCACTATACCAAATGCATTACTCACTAGAAACAGGTTTTCCTACACAATTTGACTCATGCTTTCCAAAATTCAATGGCCTCGGGGAGCTATTGGTACTGTCGTGACGCTGGGACTAACTCGATCCGGCCTTCACGTGGTAGCGTGCAGAGACTTCCAGTTGAGGAAGAATTAAAGCTTCAAAATTGGCAAAAAGAAAACAATCGGGTTTAATTGCGCTTTGAGAAAACTTATTTGTATGACGAAAAATGTAGGAACAGCAAAACGGCAAGAGTTGAGCTCATAGCGAGAAGCGTCTGGTTGAGCCGTTTACCCATGGCTCAGAGCCTCATTTCCTGCTCTGCACCGTCGTTAATTCCCCTTACGTCCAGCCCTCCTTTGAAGATGCTGACCAATGAATTCTAGGGCACATCTCTCAGATATCGGCAAGCAATCGAACAAATCACCGCACTGATGGTCTGATGCACTGACTGGTCTAGTATTGTTTTATTGGGCGTGGTGACTTGTTGTCGTGTAGAGCGTGGGAACGGCGAGGAGGTAAACTCCGCTTCTTCTGTAAAGATCCGCCATGACAGTGCAGGTGTGTTTCTCAGAATCACACGTATATGAGCGACGCCAAGGAGACGGCTCCCAGCATCGTCGAACTTCCAACTCTTTCCTGCGGTCACTGGTATAGTCTTCTAATTGCCGTAATTTCCAGGCTCCTTTCTTCTCTGAAACTTCTGCGGAGGGGTCACTCCGATTGTCCCTCGCTGACAAGGGGGCGCCCCACGACGAGAAGGGTGAACAGTCAAACGATGCGTGGGAAAACACCTCGGGCCGTTTCTCACGGGACGGCGTTTCTTTTCATTTTTCTTGAAGTTCACGTCGTCAGACGAAACGTCGCCAGCTTAGCAGTTGTACGGTCACAACAGCCCTCCCCCGCCAGAAGAGCCACGGAGGGCAGCAGTCGCAGCTGCTGCAAGAAAAGATGACTTAATGACCTGCACATGAACGCTTGAAGTTCGTGCCGCTTGTCGCGTTGTCTTGATTGCCGTAGGCCAGATAGCTTCAGTTGTCTCTGGAACTCAACCACATGTCCGAGCAACCATTCGGCTCACGTCTAAAGAGACCAGGTGAAGAGAGAAACTGCCATCGGTTGTCTGAGAAAAGCACACGCTCAAGACGCTTAGGACCACGTATGCCTAGAAAACCGAACGTGCTGCTATACAAAGTCTCATATATACAAGCGCACAAAAAAAAACATGTGTATCAATTTGTCTATATCGTGAGGAGCACCTCGAACCGCTTAGAAACAACTACTAAGGGCGTCCACATTTTTATTGACCTTTCTATAGTCTGCCGCAGGCGTCAGATGTTTACCTGGAGCTTCTACCAAGTTGACTGGCGAAGCGTAATCGCTTTCTGAGGGTTTTATTACTCCAGGTTCTAGCATACGACTTACTTCCCTATCCGGAATTTTTATTTGCCTTGGGGAGTCCGGCCTATCAACGCCGCAGGCCTCAAACGTTGCTATTAGCTCGCCCAGATCAGACAACTGAGATTTCTTTATTTCTCCACTCTGCTCCGTGTTTGTGAGAAGTTCCTGAGCGTTGCTTTCTTTTCCGCTGAGGAGTTACCAACCATCTCCCCAGAAAGGTTTGACGTTAGATTTACCACGGCTTCCCTCAGCACATAAAGCTTCATAAGGTTGCCATGATAACTGCGCACCTCTTTACGCCTACCGGCGATTTTTACCACGTAGTTAATGTTAGAAAGCTTTGCAACAACTTCAGCAGGTCCTTCCCACTGTACCCCGAGATTATTTTGCATTGAAGCCCTCAGCAACATCACCTGGTCCCCGATACCAAACGCACTTTGACGGGCTTACTTACCATAGTACACTTTTGAACGAGCGTGGGCTGACTTTATGCTGGTCTCAACGAGTTCCTTAGTGCTATGTAAGTGATTCAGGAGATTCAGAATGAATTCTCTGTTGCGTCTTCTTCGCGCCCCTCCGAGGCTTCGCATTTGCAAAGGTGAGCGCAGTGACCTTCCTTACACCAACTCGGCTGGGCTAGACCCTGGGGTTCATGCGGCACCGACTGCAAAGCGAAAAGGGCTGCAGGCTTGTTTTCGTAGCACAGTGCCCTCAGGACGTGTTTGAGAACAGAATGTCATCTCTCTACGCTGTTGCTCTGCGGATTGCGGATTGAGCTTTGCACTACCTTGACATCGCATCGCTCGAGAAATGAGGTGGTGAGGACACTTGCGAAAATGCTACCCTGATCACTTTGGATTTTGGAAGGGAATCCAACTCGTGCAAACACAGACAGTAGCGAATCCACAACATTCTCAGACGTCACCTCGCGCAGCGGAAGAGCCTCTGGACACTTTGTGGCTGGGCATAACATAGTGAGGATATAACGGTACCCTGACTCTGTCACAGGAAGTGGGCCAACTACATCTATTATTAACCGGTGAAACGGCTCGGTAATGGCTGGTATTAACACCATCGGGGCTTTCAATTTATCTTGCGCCTTTCCAACCCGCTAACACATTCCGCATGAGCGTACAAAATTCTCAGTGCTCTTAAAACATCCAGGCCAATAGTATTCTTGTAACAGCTTCTGCTTTGTTTTCCTTATTCCAAGGTGACATGACCACGAGCTCCCATGGGGTAGTCGCAGTAATCTTCGCGGTACTTTTGGGGAACGACTAATTTATGCCGCTCTACTCCGCGCTTGTCCTTGAATAAGCGATGCAGCTCTCCCTTTCTAATCTCGGAAGAAATATTTTTTGCTGCCTTAGTGGCGCTCCCTTATCTCCTGTTGAATGGAAGGTAGGAACAGCTCAAACGGACAGGATGTGTAGGAAGGCAAGACAGACACATGAGCTCATGTGCCTGTCTCGCCTTCCTACACGTCCTGTCCGTTTGAGCTGTTCCTTCCTTCCATTCAACATGAACCAACCAGCCCGACAAAGCCCTCTTCCTTATCTCCTGTATCGTGGGATCACATGTTTGCTCCATTGCTAAGTCCTCTCGGGTTCCACTTAGAAGTCTCGTGAGAATACTAGACCCTGGCGGCAAGAGGTTACTCTTAAGGACGCCCCTCATTCTGCGTCTCATCAAGCTCACTTTCAAGTTGACTTATCTCAGGTGCCTCGCTCTTTAAATTTTCTGACCCGCTATCTCCCGTATCGACCACTGCTTTACCTGCCGTTTCCTTCGCTGTGGAATTTTCTGGAATGGACAATATCGCTAGTTCGCCTTTGAACGTATTTTAGGCTGGCACAATTCTGTCTCCGAAAAGGATGCCATTTTTTCGTATCAGCATGTCCAATTTGTTGGTAAACAAATACGGGTAACACTTGGAAAGCTTTCCTGAAACGGCAGCCTCTGTTGTTAACTCGCCGAAAGGGCCCTCGATGACCACGTTTGGGATTGGCAAGCACACACTCTGCTCCTTCACTACATGGCGGATCCATGCACATTGTCCGGTATAATCGGAAGGCGACACAAACGCCGGATGGACAACATCCATCGTTGCGACCGAATTGCGCAGTACCTTGAAAGGCTTCCCGTTCACTACTAGGTAATGCATCGGATTCCAAAAGCTTCATGTTTTCATTGCAGTCACTGACATACAAGAACGCAAGCTTTTCTTTTCGCAGTTGACGGCAATGTGACCCGGATCATTACACCTAACGCATACGAGCGGCTTCCTAGCCTCAAAGTTGTTCTTTGTGTTCTGCGCGTTGGTCACTTCCCCACTTTGCTCACTGCCGTCCTTTCTAGAGGGTGCGCATGAAGAAGTCTTTCTTTCTTCGTTTTCAACTCTAGCAAAATGCCTGTCATGTCAGTTTATCGCACTTAACTTGGGATTGCGCGGCCTATCCACAGCTGGGTTGCTGAATAGTCGGCGCGAAGCGTACTTAATCAGTTCGGCGGCTTCCGTTGCCGACTTAATGTCGCCTCAGTTCTGCAACCGATTTCTTTCCTGTTCTTGGAGGCAGCTATAAAACTGCTTCGAAAGAATTCGTTCGGCTACAGCGTGTCGATCACTGCAGAAATCAGTGCTCTTTAGGAACTCGCCCACACTGACTCTTAAATTGTACAGCAATTCAGGGTAACTCTCGTCCCTGGACCTAATAGCGTTCCGAAAACGTCTGAATGTCTGGGCGCTAAGCCTACACTTTCTCAGAAGGCAAGCCTTAACCTTCTCGTAGTTCTCCGCGTCCTCCTTGCTTAACCGCGCGACAACCTCCGCTGCCTCGCAGGGCAGAACCGTCAATAATCTCTGAGACCAAGTGTCTCGCTTGAAGGATACTTTTGTTTGGTTCGTTCAATATTCGCAAGATACAGACCGATATTTCCTAATATCACACATGGCTGCATGAATTTGACATCTTAAAATCGGCATCTTTGTTGAGAAGAGGTACCGCTTGCTGGGGACAACTGCCCGACGTCTTGGTCAACTTTACTTTTAATTTGTGGAGCTCAATTTTTTGCTCCAGCCTATTCGCTTCGTTCTCGTGTTCTAGCGGCGTTCCGCAATATTACGCTCACACCTTTTCCCTCTTTTTCCCCGCTCTTCCTATTGTCTAAGCTGCTCCTCCTTTTTTTGTCCGATGACGCTCCGCGCTTCACTGAGCTCCTTATCATCGGCTTCCCAATCAGTGATTGCCTTTAAAATCATGGGTTTTCGTGACACACCACTTGTATCAATACCCAAGTCCTCACACAATAGCAACAGTTCCGTTTTTTGCAGCTCTTGTAGGTACATGATCGCTCTGAGTGTCGGCTACTTCCAAAACAACTGTGCAGACTACCAAACCTCGAGGCGTTTCAACACACTCTTTACCAGTTCTAAAATTTAACCGTGCTATAGACCCTGGCACACATCAGAAGAAAAGCCAAGCACTCACCCACACATGCGATCGATGTTCAGAGCGTCTCTCTCTGGCCGACTATTGCTACTGCTTGTGAACTCAGCGTAGTGTGAATAGTTTTCCAATCGCAAAATATCAATCCTAAGGGGCATTTTGACAACGAAACAACGGAAAGCAAGTATGCCTATCAGTCTTTACATCGAAGAGAAGCTCACATTCAAAACATTCTTTTTTCTTTACTTTTGTCTACAGATAGGCCAAATAAAGCGTATTTGGTATGTTGCGGTGTAGATTCAAAGCAGTCTTCGTCGCTTGTGTGTTTTAATGGCAATGCCGCCCAGTTAGAATTGCAGGCATCATTGTGCCATTCGGAGGCTCCGTTTTGCACCACTATTCGTGCAAAGCTGAACTACGTGTTCGGTTGTGCCCTGAACGATGAAGTAAACATGACCTCCTGCAAAGCTTTTGGGCCATGGTTAGCTATTGTCTACAATATAAGTAAATTGTTTAATCAACGAAGACCAAAAGCAAACTTTCTAGGGTTCATTATTTTTTCGCTTAAGCTCACTGGTGGCCAAAAACAACCAGTGAGATCTAGTTATAAATTTTGGTAAATCAGGGAATTAGCTGTGGTATTAGCGGGAAAAGAAAATAGTGGTAATTGCCTGTAAATGCTAGAACACGATATATTAGCACTTTGTGGCATATTTTGGTTTTGCAGAAAATACATTTTTCTACGCACTATTTGCCTTTTAGGAAAATAGTGCGAATTCCAGAATTTGTGTCCATGGTGTCCTTTTGTGGTTCTGCCGTCCCATATTATTGTAGACGTCGGAACCTATTGCACGTGCAAAGGCGCTGGTTTCGGAAAACGTTTTTTTGTTTCTAAGTTTTTTCGACACCGAACCGGCGCGAACGAGCGGAGGACAGTCGTGTGACACGTGCAGGACTAGGGCAATCACTCGCTCACTTTTTTTTATTCGAGAATTTTGCCATCAGGCATCTTGACGCTACTCGGTCTCGTATCCCTCGCATCGTCGGCTCGGGGCCCGGCCGCTACCTATACGCGGAGAAGCGCCAGTTTTTGCCTGGTCATCCAGAACACAGAACACTGATTTGGGTGGCATTTAGAAATGCTTTCTTCGTCACCGCTTCCTTCATTCCATTTCACGTTGATAAGAGAAAGAAAATGCACCGAGAAAGAATTCCTTGCAGGAAGCTAGGCTTAGCTGCTTTACACTTTTTTTTTTTTTTTCAAAACTTGGAATGGTTATGCTTTGTACAACGTGCGAAATTCACTATAGGAGACGCGCTGCCCAGGGGGCGCCACGAAGATGGTGTTAAAAAGCACCCTCTAGGCGTCTACTGGGTATTACAAATTCCCGCCCTTTGCATCCGAATGCATGCAACTGGTATGTATCCACTGCTTTGTGCTATGTACGAATTAGAAAGACGTTACGCCACTGAAAATGCTTTCACGGTTGTCACGATGTAAAAAGGCAATAAAAAGGCTAATGTCAGGCATTTTTCGACATGCAGAAATTGGAGATGAAGTTTCGGTGGGCTGCCAGTCAATATAGCCCGGAGGAAATCGCTGGAATGCGATGGAGGTCTTTGAAAGCTTTACATGCAACCAAGCTTACGCACGTGAATACAAGAAACACATTAACCCTACTGAGGCACAGTCTTTCTGACAGGTACCTTTAGCGGGTCATGCATTGGCCGCTGAACTGCATGCTTGTCCCTGAACTTGAAAGTTGATTCGGCGCAGGTTTTTGCTTTTTACGCCCCGTTTAGCTGATAATTGGCGCTCGTAATATTTGGAAATACAGAGTCTGAATTTCATTCGAAATTTGAAACGTTCGAATTTCGCCGCGGCAAGAGTTTCGGTGTTCGTCGTTAGGTAGATATCAGTGAAAGCACGCTGACATCGGTTCAACTGTTACCTGTTGGTGCATAGCACATTAGAAGCACACGATCAGCTCAGGCACGCGCGTTGCGCATAACGGTCGAAATGCTACTGTAAGCTGCTTAGTAATTGTAAATATGTGGGAAATACCGTCTATTGCTGTTTCTTTTTGAAAGTGCATGGCTGTTTTCATGGAGACAGAAAACGTTTTAACTGAGCTCTAGTTTCCCGTCCTCACCTTTCTTTGCTTCACGTATACGTGCAGTTGCCGAAAACAGTAGGATACCGGACGGTTTCCCTGGCGATCACAAATAATTACGCGCACATAGCTAGCTGTACTCTATATTTGAGCCTGAGCCGGCGGAAAATAAAAAAAGCGGCCGGCGTTTCTCTTAAACCAGAGCGTGCATGCACTTGATCGCCCGTACCAATCACACCGTAGCCCCTTTTCGTGCGCCTAGGAAAGAAAGCAGTAGAGTCGAACAATGAAATTGTTAACTTGTCTGCGGCACCCTACGACCCAAGTGGCAATATAGTGGCTCTAACGATTTTTCGATACGGAGAGGTACACCGTAAGATCGACGCCGCGCATGATTTGAACACTCGCAAGAAGGCAGCCACAGTGTTTTCTTTTTATTTTAGCCTACTGCCAGCTCACAATGCTGTCCATGATACATGATGAGTCTTTTCAGGCTCACCACGGGCCAGAAAGAAGCACGAACGAGTCGACATAGAAAGCTACGCACTTCAGCATAGGTAGAGCCGCTACTGTACTACCTGGTTATGTTTTCTTGGCCGCCACGAGGCGGCGCCAACGTACTCAAAACTCGAGCGCAAGGCTCCTATGGAGTTCACTGCGATGCAATGTAGCGCGACACTTCGTTACCAACAATCAGATTTCAATTTCGAAGCTGAACAAGGGTCGAATAAAAAAAGCTGCCACTTCGTAATGCTTTCAGCAGTAGCTCTACAGAAAAATTAGTTGTGGTTTAGCTCTGGTTAACCCTAGTCGAATTGTGAAAGCCACAGCGGAAGCTCTTTTGCCTGCTACATTATTCCCCTATCATGCCCTATCAGTGTAAGGTGCTACATAATTGAGGACACTTAAACTCATCTTTGAAGTGTATGACGCGAGAGCTTAAGCTACCAGCCGACATATAAAGTCTAGCTTCAACCAAACCGTATGGTTAATCTTAGGCTGACCAGAGCGGAACCACAACAAATTTTTTCTTCTTCATATTCTTGTCCTGCTTTGTCTTCTTTGTGGTCTTCTTCTTTTTACTTTCTTTTTTTTTCTGTTTTCTTTGTCTTTATTTTTTATATTTTTTATTTTTCGTTTTTTTTTCTTTTGCTTCCTCTTCTACTTCCTCTTTTCCTTTTCCTCTTTTTCTTGTGTTAATTCTTCTTGTTTGTTTTTTTTTCCTTTTCCTTTTTCTTCTCGTAGCTACGCCTCTTCACGACGTAGCTGCGGCTACCGAGGTCTCGCTTTGGCTGTCGTAGCGTTGCTTTCGCAACAACAAAAATCATTTGCAGAGGAGGGATAGGGTATCGCACATCTGCGGGGAATAAAAGAGAATGAAGATTCTATATAGGATGGTTATCAGGACCTGCATTGTTCACGAAAGGCTTCGTGTCACTGCATGCGATTGGCTCTGCTTTTATCATCTGAAACACTGCACGTAACAAGTGTTTCTTAAATCCCCGTCAAGAATTGCTGCTTCCCGAGCCCAGCAACGGACATTAGTCTACAGCCAAAGCGTGCCTTGACTCGATGGGCAACGTGCATAAAGCGGCAATATATTTTTAAATGGTCAAATCTGTTTATGAAAAAATCGAGGAGAGCGATTCGCGTGTTTTCTTAGCGAACGCCACGTTAACGGAGGCGAACGTCCAGAGAGACCTGGCTTACACGAGTGCTAATTTCGCAGCCATGATTTAAATAACTACAAAGTCAGACAAGGCTAAACTTTCAATAGATGATTTAAAAGCAGTCGAGGAAGTAAGAACATTACTTCAGGTATTGAAGTACCGGGAGCTACTAAATTTTACAAATATAGGACTGGCGGAAAAATGGCGGCCTCAAAACTTTTTCTTTGATAAGATGTCCACAAAATAATAATATGACCGCACTAATTGAAGCTCCTTTATCCTTTTATGTTTTACTTGCGTGTAGCTGGAGTCATGCTTTGTATACTTAAGCTTTTCAGTTACAAACCAGACAAGCTTGCGGAATACACAATGAACAGTTTGAGAACTGGAGAACATGCAGTATTGTGGCATGCTTCGAGGAATGCGTACGCTACGTGCTTGACTAATCAGTATTTTATTATACGTTTGTGCTACTAACTACCTAAAGAAGGCAAACTCCTGGCTCTTTTTAATGCCATTTCATTTAGTGTGCAGAATGTATCAATTAAGACGTCTCCGCAGAAATAAATCCTAGTAATACAAATGTCTCATATTGCTTTAAAGCAGATACTTTTATTAGAGATATCAGCCTCAACGTGCGCTCTCATCCTGACTGTTTAGTGCCTACATTTTTAGGAAAATATAAAGAGACATCTCGTTTGGCAAATAGTACGCAACATGCGGCTGAAAATGACTTTGTTCTATGTGGGGCATTGTGTGTTAAGAAAAAGTTGAAATTGCACGCTGAAACGTAAATTACGACTCTGTAGAAAAGAAAATAAATATTCCAAAAACACACGTTTTAGTTAGTATATATTGCCCCGCCGGGGTGGTGCAGTGGTAAGACGCCCGACTACTGTGCCGGAGTTCCCGGGTTCGAACCCGACCACGGCGGCTGCGTTTCGATGGAGGCGAAACGAAGAGGCGTCGTGTGCTGTGCGATGTCAGCGCACGTTAAAGATCCCCAGGTGGTCGAAATTACTCCGTAGCCCTCCACTACGGCTCCTCTTTCTCTCTTTCCACTTTCATTCCCACCTTCCTCCCTTCCCTTACGGCGCGGTTCGGGTGTCCACAGAGCACGTGTGACAGTTACTGCGCCTTTCCCTTCCTGTGAACCAATTTAACTTTATTTAGTTAGTATATAGCAAAGCGGCACAATCTAAAACATAGGCACTCTGCGAAGAAACAATTTCCCTGTGAAACTCAGTGATGTTGAGCATTCATTGTGCTCCCCATTTTACGAAAAACTAAGTGCGGTGGAGATGCAAGCTTGGGGAAGGGGCACGAAATTGAAGACATAATGTCATTGAGTTTAAACATGCATAAAAGACCACCCAAAACAGAAGGTAAGCATGGCACCCGTAGACACCTGCACTACACTGCAATCGCTGGGTCTTCAATAGGAGGCAGTAGCCCGTGACTTTTCTTGCAGGCGTTACGGCCATAGTTGAAGGGAGACCAGCAAGACATATTTTTCGAGGGCCTTTGTGGCAGGTTAAAAGTAAAAGAAAAACAAAATAGAGATAAATCACTGTTCAGTAAATGGAGGGGATGAGAGATCTAACAGTCTTCTGGAAACATCGCCCTGATATGGGACGTGAATTGAATAACTTGAGATGTGAAAATAGTTTCTTGTGTTCCGGATGACAAGACTTGCTCAGAAAACGCAACAGCCTCGTGAACGTCACTGATTTCTTCCATGTAGTCTATAACTGTCCCTTTCGTCAAGTGCGGTGGCTCATTCCTAAAGTTGGTCACGACGACGTTGGCCTGATCTTCGTTAATGTTTCCTATCCCTCTTGCAACGCCGATTCCCCTCGTAAGCAGCATTTCAACATTTCCTTCCATGACACCTTCGCCCCAAACAGATGTCTCGGCTCTAACAGGCAGAAAAACTGTCGACAGTGGCGGCAAATTTACGTGTTCAGAGTCTACTCGAAACACAGCTCGGCTCGTACATGAGGCTTTGGTGAATCAGAACGTGTCCGGAGTGTCAATTTGTTCTGTTCCATGTCGATCACTGCGCCATACTCGCGAAGAAAGTCTATTCTCAAAATAACATTCAAAAATAAGACCACGAATTTCGCAGTGCAGGTCTCACCATGAATTTCGATGCGGGCGGTGCATTTCCCTTTAGGGTATACCAGGTGACCTCCCGCGGTTCGTTTTGGAGGGCCATCCCACGGGGTAGTCACTTTTCGCAGTTGGCGGCAAATTTCTCCACTGAATATCAAATAATCAGCACCGGTGTCAACGAGCGCGGCAACTTTGTGACCGTCAATTATTATCTTAACGTTATTGGAAAGTGTAGGCCCGTTTGTTTCCCCAAGGGTTCGATCGTTCGTTGCGCTACGTTGTAACGTACATGGAGGCTCTTTGTTTCGGCTAACTTCTGCAACGCCACCTCCAGGCGTCACCATACTTAGTTTTCCCTACGAGGAAGAGGGGACAGGCTCTGACGGCGGGAGCTGCGGAGAGGGGAAATTTGGCGATGTGGTGACGGCGAGCGCGATGGACGTGAAGCTTGCACTGGCGAGGATGGAGGACTTCGAAAATACTCTTGGGTATCCTGCGGCTGTTCAGCGTAGCGAGGCGAGGATCACGTCGGCTGAGTCCTTGAAGGCCAAGTTCCTGATAAGGGCAACGCCGGTACATATGGTCCGGCTCACCACAGTTAAAACACAACGGCCGCCTGTCAGTGGTCCTCCAGCTGTTGGACTTCCTACGCCCTCGCGGCTCTGTGGGTGCTTCATACTGCGGCACATATTCGCGGCGCCGAGGGCCGAGATCCTCAGCCTGTGTGTATTGGCGCGGGGCGGGAGGCGGCCGACTGGCAATAGCGGAATAGCTCACCGTCAGTTGTGTGTGGAGAGCAACAACGGGTACTCCTTCTGAAGCAAGTGCGTGTTGCACTTCTTCCCGTTCGGCTGTAGTAATAGTTGCTGGGGAACATTGCTTTGTGCTCTGAAGCAGGAAAAACCCTCTTGAGCTCTTCTCGCACGACTTCGCGGATGATATCGCGAATATCGGCGAATCAAAAACCTCCTAGGCTAGGCGAGGTAAGGCTCGATACATTAGGGAAGTTGTTGCCCAATCGCTGATAGTGGGTGTTCCTTGTGGCCAACGCTCGCTCGATAGTAGTACCTTCGGTGACAAAACTCGCTACTGTAGTCGGTGGATTTTTTATAAGTCCAGCAAAAATCTCATTTCGTACGCCTCGCATCAACGCACATACCTTTTTCTCCTCTGTAGCCCTAGGGTCGGCGCGAGAGCTTGAGCGCAGAACGTCCTCGACGAAACTTCTCACGCTCTCTGCTGAGCCCTGAATACGAGTTTGCAGTAGCTCTTCTGCATGCTGTCATCGGTATTGGTTCGCGAACGCGTGTAACAGTTCGCTCTTGCACGTCTCCTAAGAAGTCAATGAAGCTTCGTGGTACTTGAACCAGTACTTCGCAGGTGCCTCCAACGAGAAGTAAATGTTCTGCAGGCGTTGATCCGGTGTCCACCTGTTGTGGCGAGCAACCCATTCATAATGGTTTACCCAGTCTTCAATTTCATCCAGGCCATCGCCACGGAAAGGAGAGATTGTCCTTGTGTTACAGGCACATCTCCAAAGAAGTCAATGAAGCTTCGTGGTACTTGAACCAGTACTTCGCAGGTGCCTCCAACCGGAAGTAAATGTTTTGCAGGCATTGATCCGGTGTCCACCTGTTGTGGCGAGCAACCCATTCATAATGGTTTACCCAGTCTTCAATGTCATCCAGGCCATCGCCACGGAAAGGAGAGATTGTCCTTGTGTTACAGGCACATCTCCCAAGAAGTCAATGAAGCTTCGTGGTACTTGAACCAGTACTTCGCAGGTGCCTCCAACGAGAAGTAAATGTTCTGCAGGCATTGATCCGGTGTCCACCTGTTGTGGCGAGCAACCCATTCATAATGGTTTACCCAGTCTTCAATGTCATCCAGGCCATCGCCACGGAAAGGAGAGATTGTCCTTGTGTTACAGGCACGTAGGCTATTCGTGTCGCAGTCGCATTGTCAGGCTGTTGCGACTGGAAGGTCATAGTTGCGTTAGCGCGAGACATGTTCCTCTCGGCGAGGAGTCCAAATTCCGGCGATTTGCCTTGGTGACGTGGGTTAGCGCGGATCTCAGGTGCAGCTGCGGACTCCAAGAAAACCCGGCGGCCAGGACCTAATACTGGGCTCGAAGTTAGTGTTGGGTACTGCATGCGAATCCTCACCTAGCACCTCCACTAATGTCACGTCCTGACACACACAGATACGACGGCAGCAGAGACCTCGGGTCAACAGGGCAACGGCACAGTACAGCACAACAGCACAGGAACCAGCCCGCGCGTGAGTCACGGTGCAGCATCGTCTTTTCCCAAGCGATCGCAGACTTGTCTTTCGCGGCTCCTCTGCAATGATTCCAACGGTATGAGTCACATAATTCTCAAATCTCGCGATCCAGAAGGAAGACGAACAGGCTCTTCTGACACGCTCACAGCCCAAAAGTAGGCGCGACCATCCTCCGCCTCCACGACGGAGCGTGGCACCAAAATATATGTTCTCGCTCCATTCGAGACATCTGGCTCGACGACTATTAAATGTTTACCCATGAAGGATTCAGATGACTTCAAGGGGAGAAACGTCGCCGTCATCGCAGGCAGCAGCACATCTTCCTTCACGGCGAGAACTCTTTGATGACTCTGAGACATGTTACCTACTAATGTGGGGAAAATGTTCAGCTGCAAACAAATTTCATTGGCACTAAAGTCTAAAGTCGCGCCACACTCGCGCAAAAAGTCAACACCCAAGATCACGTCATACGTGGCACGTCTCAATACAACGAATTGTGTCCTATAGCACTCGACACCAATTACAACTGAAACTGAGCACAGGGTAACCGGAACTAACGTTTCACCCTCAACTCCACAAAACGTAGTGTTTTTGTCCCACACAAACATAACTTTCTGTCGAAGGCGGTTCTTAAATAAAAGGCTCATAACTGACACAGCGGCACCAGTGTCAACCAAAGTATTCGTTTTAACATTGTCTACACACACTCACACTTTGTTCTTTAGCATGACGATACGTAGAGGTATGCGTGAAATTGAACGTCTGCCGACCTTACCTCCATCGGTCGCACCAGCTAGTTTCCCAGCGGTGGAGAAACAAAGCGGCGACGTGCGGATAGCGAACGGGGCTGTCGCTGCGGCGGGAGAGTGATGCTGCGATCGGACACAGGAGAGTCATTCCGAGCTTGGCGTTGAGGGAAAGGGGGCCTCCACCAAATGTAACGGATGAAATGGTTTTAATACAGGTGAATGTCGAATGAAGGACGGACGCACACGGCTAAGAAACCCGGATCAGTCTGCGCGCGCCTCGCTTTCTCTGCTTCTTCTTCTTCTGCTTCTGCTGCTTCTCAGTAAGCCGCTACGCGGCGTAACAATATTATGGAATATCTGGATTCTAATTCCCTTCTTTCACATTTTCAGGGTAGATTCAGAAGTGTGTTTAGAACATATACGCCACTTCTCGAGTTAACTCATGACATACCTTATAACCTGGAGCGAAAATGTCCAATTAATGCTATATTCACTACTTTTTTTCAAGACATTTGCTACCGTACTTCAATATAGACTACTCTGCCGAGACTGAATACCATTCTTAACAACCCTCATTTTATGGACTGAATCGCGAGTTTTTTCTCACTCTGCTCATTTCGGTAAAACGAGGGGAAGAAGATGGCTACACGGTATGAAAGAGCATTGAATAAGTGTAGAGGGCGGGAAGTCTCATATTGCAGGTCGAGCCAATGTTTTGACAAGGGTTGCTTGTCTCGAGGGTTGCTCCGTCGACCTCTCCTGTTCTTGCTACATATTGATGATTTATTTTTGCGAGATTTTATTTAAACTTGAATGTATGCAGACGACTCCACGTTATAGGACTGGATTTCATCTCCCCTTGATCATATTCCCCTGAACGAATGATTTGTCAAATTTTACAGATGGGGTAAAAAGTGGTGAATAGAGATTAAATTGTCACACTGCAGTGATGTCGCTAACGAATAAAGTGTTGCCACCCGGTTCCGTTACGAATTTAACGATATTAACATCCAACGCATTTTTAATATATATATATATATCGTGGCCTCATTTTCACCACTGATTTGTCCTGGTCAAGGAAAATTCATCCCCCCCCCCCATAACGAATAAAACTCTACAAAAATCTGGGCTCTTTGTTCGTACATTGTCTGATTCTCCCATCGACACCAAATTATATTGTATAAAACAATTATTCGACCCATACATGACAATGCTAGCATCATCTGGAATCTGTGAAGCAGGGAGAAATAGAGTTGAGGCTGTACAAAAGAAATTCACTAGATTTATATACCGCCGTTATGACTATCAGCTTTTGTCATAATCAGGCATATTTATACTTAACGTAACAGTTATCGCTCAACAGCGGTACATCAACTCTAAATTCATTTACGCCATTAATCACTTATCCTGCCGCCTCATCAGAAATACATATATGACCTCCTATAAATTATTTTTCAGTAAAAGACATGATGACTTTTTATGCATCTCCAAATACCTTGAAATTAGGTTGTTGTTCTACAAACTATTGAATTTGGTGTTCCCAATTGTCGATCGTCCGCGTCCAAGAAACAAATTCTCTATGTGCTCCAATATCATCACCGCTAGCGTTTTCTTTTTTCCTGTATTTATTTGTTACTGCATTTGTGTATGGTCTTGAATTACATCATTTCGTAGTCCTCATGTAGCTCAACTGAGGCTGCAGTATGTGAAAAAATAAATTAATATAATATGACTGCGCCAATGAAACAGCGTTGTAAGGAGCTCATAAAACACAATACAAAGAAATATTAAGGGCAAAAAACACAGCATAGGGGAATGGCAGGGGCAAGGAAAAGACCAAATAAAGCATCAGCTTCGGATAAAACAGTTGCTTTTTATAGGCAGAGAGGCGCTGGAAGCGGTAAGAGAGTATGTCTAATTATAACATGAAATTGATGCGGACCCGGACGGACCCGGAAATTCCGAGAAGGACCAAATTGTGCTTGAGCGCATTGGCCAAGTACTTTCAGGCCTTCAATTACTGGTTCTCAATTTCATAAAGAGCAATGTATAGAGAAACGGTATCAAGGTAACGAGAAAAATGACAATAAAATTGTGTACTCCGCAGTGAGCTAACCGAAGACATAATGATAGGCAGTTCAAACGTTATAAGCAGGTTCGACAGTCTGGGTTCTCAGTCAAGGGAAGCATATCATAGGTTGGTAAAAACATAGACCGACGAATCATATGAGAGACCATGCGGTGATTGATTCCAGATGACAGAGGACACGGTTACTTTTCAGAGTAATGGGAGAAGCCTTTGCCCTGGAGTGGGTGTTTTCAGACTAGTAATGAAGTCATTTATTTAAAACGCCTAACACGGTCAGGTAGAATTAGCAAGGTCAAATTGTGCTGATGTGACGGGACTAAACATGTTATGAAAACATTTATAAACCTATCCTTTACAATGAGTTACTTAATGTGTGTTGGCTTCAGTGCATTTCACATTTCCCTTCACCTGGGTCATGGGCATGGTAGTTGTCATGCTGCTCGTTCTATTGATGATTACGCCTAGCGAAGAGACTATAGCTATGCATAGCATATCGAGGTTTCGTTGTTTCTTCAGGCACACTCAGGCCTTATTTGGAAATAGGTTGCTAGAGGGAACGAATACCAACTCGGAATATCAGGAAATAAATATATCTGAATTAGAAATACTTTCAAACTAAAAATTATCTAGGCATTTTAGCGGCCGCCACTGTAGAATCTGCAATTGTCATCAGCTCGCGATGAGAGCCCCTCTCAAACACACCTGAGCTAAGCAAGAAATGTTATTGAATTATAGAACCTAATCACTTTACGGTTGCTGTCATTTTCTGGTTCAGCTAGCCTGGATCAAAAGGTAAAGTGATTTTTGTTAAGGTGAAACGTTTACGTTTTGCATTAGTAGCATAAGCAAAAGGAGAAAATATAACGCCATCTGGTATTGAGCTTGTAGCACAGCTATTTGGGCAGCATTCAGGTTGGTGACATAAAAGATTGCTTCCTATTTAGGATGTCTACTATTCAAGTTGAAGTTCGCGATAGGGATTCTTAACATCATAATACATATATATTTCGAAAACATGTCCACCGAGAAATAAGAGCTATAATGCGCCTTTCATTTTCAAAACATTAGAAATTTTTGAGTTTCTGGAAGTGACAGTTTGCCAAACTTTATGACAGTCTTTCACTGCTAAAGCGCAGACCAAAACCACGCCCACCAAATAAAGTGTGCTTTTACACGTCCTAATCAATATAGCCGCATTTGAACCACGACATTAGTTTGCATCTCCCTTGTACACTGGGTGATTTGAAGCAACATACTACGCCGAAGGCGATACAAACCATTTTGTCTTGTCGAAGCTCTCTGTGAAATGGTGTTATTATAGAGTGTCGGCTATACACTGAATACACAATTCTTGACGAATATATTGCTTGTATGCACACTCTTTAATGTGAACAATATATGTCTTTCTTAGTGACGGTTACAGCCAACGATTCCAGTTTCGATGTGAAAATGGATCTGACCTGTATAACATAATGCAGAGTAGTGGAACAATCGGTAAGTCGACATGTTACTTCGAATTATTTTTTTTTATTTTGACAACTTGCAAAAATTGATTATTATAGTAGAACATGAAATCCTTAAAGCATCAATAGGACACCCGTCACAGGGCGGTTGTAGAGAGCAGGTGAGATGTGTGATATATGATTGTTCATTGAATAGTGTGGCAAAATAAAACTCTTAATTCGGGCATCTTATTCGTGATGAGAGGTTGATAGCCTATGTAGCGCGAAGTGGTTGCGGCCATTTCGGGTCTGATATGGGACCCTAGTCTGAGCCTTGGTCGGCTCAATATGAGTTCTGCAGGGGAGAGATGTAGGCCTGCAGTGGGCTGCCTACAAAAGCTTAGGCGATCCAATTGAGAACGATGCAGGGAGCCCTTATATGGCTGCTTGCATTCGTTCTACTTCATTGGAAGATGTGCATGTCAAACCAATTTCCTCCAATGTTTCCTTCAACCACTTCGAGCACATATGAGTAGTTGGTCAGGACAAAAGTTTGCATTTTACTTCCGCTCGCTCCTGCAAAAATGACACGAGACCCCTGTGGTTCCAGTGAACAAACCCAATTTAGGCTTGCTCTTATTATTATTATCAGGAGTCTATGCGAAAACTAATTAGGTAAACATACCCCGATTTACCCTGTAGTCTCATGGGCAAACATCGTGGACTTATGTTTTCTCCACGTGTGCCTTTCACAGCAAACCGCATGAAAATTTACAATTAATTTCATGTTACCAATGCGGTTGAAGTACTTCCTATTTATAATTAGTTCACGATATTAGGTTCTCAGTTCTGAATGACAATAACGTACAGAATCAATCACACGTCTAGAGCGCTTGAGTGGTGTGCATCGGAGCATATTAAGTGAAATAATAACGCCGTCCCTTTGCAAAAGGCTATACGCTGGTGCTTCTAGACTTCTCACGATACTGAGGCCGCGCTAGAGCGCCAGTATATTAAGTTCGACCGCAGAACACCGCTCGAGCGCTATAGACAAATGTGATCAACTCTGTAAAGAGTTGCATGCTTTCCAGGCCAACCAGTTAAGGAGGTACACATTACATTTAGTTGTGGGGGTCATTTGTCTCAACATTTGCAACCAAAGAACCAAAGTCATGAAAATTTCACATTGACTAAGCATATTAAAAATTGTAAACGAGAACAAGAAGAGACACGGCTGTTCATTCTAACGCCCAGCTTTATTCGGTCTTCATCGTCGTCTTCTCCGCTCCTGCACTGTTCACTTCGTCGTCGCCTAGTACATCATAATCGGCCACGACTGTGTGCGTCTTTAAATGGAGCACCACCACAACGCTGACATCGCATCTGCTGCACATGGCGTTCTTTTTTTTCGGGCTGTCTTCCTGCGCAGCCATGATGACAATCGCACCGATAATCTTTGCTGGTCTGCCTCAGTGAGTGGCGCTTTCCTCTCTGAGCGAGACTCTTCGGGCAGTCGCCACTTGGGTGTTCTGCCTTGATGACAGTCATACTTCTGAATGTTTCTCCATTGCCAGTTACTTGATGTTGACCTGCTTTCCTTGCTCTGTATTCGATAGTTTTCCCTGATCTGGAACTGCCCTCGTGAGGCATCTACAGTGCTGACTGAATATGAAGAAGCAGCGCCTCAGTACTTGCTGCTGCTGCCACCGCTTCTACTGGAAGCACCGTGCTGTACACAGCTTCGCTGCGTACAGTGGTAGGTGTGGGCTCGCTCCTCCCAGACGAACTGCCGACGTTTCTGCTCGGACTTCACGTCTAGCACACTGACATTGGCAGCAGTGAGGCCTTTTTCTCTTGGAATCACCTCATACTCAACCTACTGCCCTTTCCGGTGGCGACGAAGTTTATGCGAGTGTTGTAACGCGGTACGGTGGACAAAAATGTCCTCGCCAGTGTCAGTGGGTTTGATGAAGCCGTAGCCACCTATTATGTTAAACCATTTCACTGTTCCACTCATCCGCTCTCGGGAAACAGAGGCTTTTTTTGGGTGCTGCATCGCTTTCTGTTGGTGTTGCATGCGGTTTACCTCCCTTTTAGGATGCTCGGGCTAGATGCGGTACGGCACGTTCGGAGCTGCACTTTACCGTTTTCGATGGACACAGTCACTTCCCCTGACATGAGGTAGTCTGCACCCAAGATGACGTTAGCCAGCAAGTCCGCAAACACCGGGACTCCAACCAGGACCTTGCTGCAAGCCTCAGTTCGGATTCAGATATCGACTGCAACAACGGGAACGGCATATACCCCCAAGCCTTACAC
The DNA here is from genome assembly GCF_055883805.1 of Amblyomma maculatum. NCBI lineage: Eukaryota > Metazoa > Arthropoda > Arachnida > Ixodida > Ixodidae > Amblyomma > Amblyomma maculatum. The sequence continues at coordinate 122,941,722 of NC_139349.1, forward strand.
TGGAGACGAGGTCCATCAACTCAGAGGTACCGGTGCAATACGTTGGAGCAACGCCGTTTGCTGAGCGACGTTCTCAACCAGTGCGGTCAGTTCCCCGATGCCGTCGACATGCACCGGGAGGAAAAGAAGAGGATGTTTCTGGTAATTTATGCATGAGTGAACAACATGCTGGGGTGCTGCGGATGTCCCGGTGGCAGCAAGAACCCCATGACGACTGGCTGTGTCGTACAAGACGGCCGCCCGGTGGACAAAGATGGACAGGCTTCGGTGTCCAGTGTGTTCATAATGAATGCGTGGGTGGCATCGTGAGGGCTGTCGACGATGTACTGCTTAGCAACAGGCGCGGGCCACTCGATATTGCAGTCCTCAAGAAGACGGTTCTTGTCGTAAATGTACAGGGCAACGTCTTCATATGAAGCCTGGCACCGCGATCTCATCGTCGTGAATTTAACGTCGTGCGCACTGGCCAAGGGTGTAAAAGCGGCAAGGAGGGCAGCGGTGCAGGCCGACCAAGTGGTGTAGCGGTAGCCTTCGTACAGGTGCCAGGCGCGGGCGACACCCCGGAGATGGTCTTTCGCTACAGGGAGAGTGTTGGCGGGAGACCAGGTGGAACGCCGGGCAGCAGCGTCGACAAGTTGAACCCACGCTTCGGCGTCGTCATGAAAACCACGAAACTTCGGATGCAGTACCGGAGGTATGGGCACCCAGAGGACAGCGAGGCGTGGGAAAGCGCTGGCGTGCAAGAGGCGGATAACTCCCGAAGGGTGGAGAGGACTTGGGGAAGAAGGGCCAGGGCCGAATCCGCCGAGGAAGCATGGACGCTGTTCTCGGATGGGAGAGAAGTCTCAGGCACCAAGTGAGCCGGCCATGGGGCTGCCTAGTCACTTGGAAGGAGGAGCGGGCCGGGGAGGTCCGGGTCTCCTGACGTTCGTCGACTGCACCGCAAAGGAGAACAAACAGAGACACGACCGCTCTTTCGAACGCCCTGTTTTATTCTTTCTTGATCGTCTTCTTGTTTAGCTTGTTTAGAGAAAGTATTCAGAGACTTGGAATGGGAGCAATCAGGAACAAGGATAGATGGAGAATACCTCAGTAATCTGCGATTTGCTGATGACATTGCCTTGCTAAGCAACTCGGGGGATGAACTGCAAATAATGATTGATGACCTAGACAGAAAGAGTAGAAAGGTAGGCTTGAAAATCAATATGCAGAAGACTAAGGTAATGTTCAACAGCCTCGGGAAGGAACAGCAATTTACATTAGGTAGCGAAATACTGGAAGTAGTAGGCGAATATGTCTACTTAGGACAGGTAGTAACCGCAGATCCGGACCATGAAAAGGAAATAACAAGAAGAATAAGATTGGGATGGAGCGCATTTGGCAAGCACTCGCAGATTATGACTAGCAGCTTACCGGTATCGCTCAAGAGGAAAGTATACAACAGTTGCATCTTGCCTCTACTCACCTATGGGGCTGAAACGTGCAGGCTAACCAAGACAGTTGGACTTAAGTTGAGGACAACCCAGAGGGCTATGGAACGAAAAATGCTAGGGTTAACATTAAGAGATAGAAAGCGTGCAGGGTGGGTCAGAGAAATAACTCAAGTTACCGACATTCTAGTGGAAATTAAGAAGAGGAAATGGACATGGGCAGGACATGTAGTGCGAAGAGAGGATAACCGATGGTCGCTGAGGGTAACAAACTGGATTCCAAGGGAAGGAAAGCGTAGCAGGGGGCGGCAGAAAGTTAGGTGGGCGGATGAGATTAAGAAGTTCGCAGGGGTCAAGTGGATGCAGCTAGCACAGAACCGGGTTAAGTGGACAAATATGGGAGAGGCCTTCGTCCTGCAGTGGGTATAATCAGGCTGATGATGATGATGATGATGATGATGATGTTGATCGTCTTCTTCTTCACTCCTGCACTGTTCACTTCTCCGTCGTCTAGAACGTCACACTAAGCATAATAACAATTATTTCTAAAAAAACATCACAGTAGTAATTTAGGGTACCGTGCAATAGAACATTACAGAACTGTGCTTGAGTCTGCATAATAGTGGAAACAACGAAATGCACATTACAGGATTGTCATAAATAACTGCACCGTCATTGATATCACTACTTAATCATTATAATTGTCACTGACAGCATCGACGTTGTCATCGGTACTATTATCATCACTGTACACATGGAGAATTATAAGCGATTTTCTCGAGCCCGGCGTTGCCTAGTTGTTTGCAATAACGTCTCAGGATAAGAGGGATAGTGGTTTGATACCGGGTGGAGACAAATTTCAAACTAAGTTCGTGCGAGCATATTCGCATTGCATGAGCTATGAAAGTTTTCGGCTTTATAAATGATGGAAGAGATGCATAAGCGACAGCAAGCAGGTACTCCCGAATATAGAGCCCCGCAACGGCCAATGTAGGATAGATGGAGCGCCATGGAATAGGGATCCTTATTTAGGCTAGCGGAAGTTGTTTTTGAAAAGACTCCGCTTTGGCAATGCGCCAGCCCTCAAGTTCCAACATATTTCAAGAAGGCAACATGCGGACTCTCGAGCGTTGTTCATTGCGGCCACAGTCGGCCTAAAAACCCGATTCGATATCTTCTTTCTACAGCTCAACACCTCTTCGATGCGCTCTTTGATTTGGCGGGCGACGTGTAGTTGACACACGAGTGAGAAAGGCAACGACGGGCTTGAAGCAACGGACGAATTAATTTTGTTTAGCACTAACGACAAACAAGATACGAAAGGTATTCACGGAAGACAAAAGGAGATTATACTACGAAGGTCTGACTGAAAACTAAGCACAGCTCTAAGAGCGACTGACACTGGAGCTCATAGCTCTCTTTTCTCGACAGTTTAGGGCGAGGCCTGCCAGCTACCGCTAACGTAGCTTTCTCAAGAAGCGGCGATCGCAAAGCGGTTGGGTCTCAAAACTGCAGCCATTGTAGATATTCATTGAAAGGCAAGAGCGTAAGCTGTTATGTTCGAATGAATAATGCACGTTTTCTAAATATTATATCATGTAAATTTTGTCATATCTTTATTCATTTTCCGCATAATGTTTAGACACGCTCATAAAACATCTTCTTTAAACAGTAAGATTCTTAATCGATAAATATTAGATTACCATATCTTTCGGAATTATTATGGAGCCCACCACTCCAGTGATTTTTTTTTTCTCTTTTTCTGACTCCAACTTCATTTCTGTCCTTTAAGGCAAGATTCAGGTCTCCCGCGAGAAATCTGAAGGGTACATGCACCTTTCCCTTCCTCTAAACCAATTTTGCAGTTTAGCCCCACGAAACATTTAAGTAACATCCCTGTTATGATTACAATGAGCAGAGGTTTTCAGTTCGACTCCCTCACACATTTTAAAGCTAGACTGGACTAGCAATTCTATATAAACACCGGTCCTAACCTCAGGTTCACAAAGATTAAACCGCAATTTCGGCCCAAATGGTACCCATAGTAGTTCAACAACGATCCATATTCATTTGGTGTATATACAGCGGAACGATGGCTTAGGAATAAATCGGCTACCGTACAGGCATCTAGGGGCGACGTTGACCACGTAGTTGTATGTTCTTCTCGAAGTAGGCCGGCATCTTTGATAGTCACGTAGACGCCACCTGGTTCCCTAAGTGGGAGACAATCTTGGATGGCGAATCCAAAACTATGCCGCCATCTTTGAATATGATGTCTATGTATCGTTGTAAGAAAGCAGGCCGCCAGCATGGATTATGACGTGGACGTCACATGGTTTATCATGATTGCCGCCATTTTGGTTGGCACCACATGACATGTTGCACATATCATGACCCTCATCCTGGGTGCGGAATGTTACATTCAGTTGATACCAAGGCGGCCACCAATTTGGTTAGCACCACCAATTTGGTCAAGTGGATGCAGCTAGCACAGGGCCGGGTGCATGAAAGAGGCCTTATTCATTCAGTGGGCATAGGCATGCTGCTGCTGATGATAATACCGCTGCTTCGTTGAGGACACGTGCTGTGCATTCGCGGGTAGGTTTAAAAAGAGTGCAATTATGTCCACAAAGTGGCGGACCGAATTATGGATCAGTAACTTTGCGCAGGCGAGAACAGAGGACGAAATGTATAATAGAACAAACGGCGCCCCTGTCGATGAGGGCCTCAACGCGCTGTCCTTAATTGCGGTTGGCATGCTCCACCATCGACCGGGAGGAATTTCGGTACTTTTCCTCTTAAAATTGCTTCGCTTAGCTTCCGCTCTAGGTGCGAGTGGCTGCGAGGCAGGACTTGCGGCAAAAAGGTGAAAGGATTTGGCGTCGAGAAGGACGCCAGGGCCCACAAACATCTGGAGAGTACGGAGGCGGGGAAGAACGCTGCGAAATGTCTGAGTAGGGCACAATAGAATCTTCAGTCTGGCGCACGCGGGCACGTTCTAAGGGGGCATGACCCTGTTGCTTATCCTGCTTGCGGCGGCGACCAGCACAGAAAATCTGGCCACGTATCCCAAAATAGTAGCATTATTCGCGGGAGGGGTAGCAAGCTGAAACATGACGGGGCACTGGAGGATATGGCGCTATGATAGCGGCATGACCGCACACAGGTGATAGGCAAGTCGGAGGAGTCAGGGCGGGTCAGCATGAAGCATACTCGACATAAGTGAGCTACCGGAAGGGAATGGGAGGAGTAACGAATAACACAGTGCAGTTGGAAGGGGCCAGTTGATCTTTGATGATGCGGCACAAATCCGCGGTAGATTGCGGGAGAGTCACAGATCCAGGGGCTGTGGTGGGGTGGTCGCATTGCCATTTAAGTATCATGGCACGTGTGAGGGGATTCCCGACTGTAAGGGCGTCGCCATTACTGTGGTACTGCATGAGGCGGCATGACTGAAGGTCGTCCAGATGCTGACAGACATAGGATGACAGACATAGAGATGGATTCTGCGCCAGCAAGGCGTGAAAAGCGAGAGTTGAATGAAAGGAAGGAACAGCTGAAACGGACGGGACGTGTAGGAAGGCAAGACAGACACATGAGCTCAAGTGTCTGTCTCGCCTTCCTACACGTCCCGTCTGTTTGAACTGTTCATTCCTTCCATTCAACATGAACCAACCAGCCCGACAAAGCCCTCTTCTTGAAAGCGAGAGTGCTGATGGCCTTTATTTAGTATGTGGCGAACAAGCTGAGAACCAGACACATTAGCATTCACACCGCAGCAAAGGACCTAGAACGCGTCGTCAACATACGATATATAAGACACCTAGGTATTGGAGACGAGCGGAGAGTTTTTTCTTGGCTAGTTCTGAGCCAGCAGCAGGAGGGCCGAAAATATTCTTGAGTTGGTCCGCGATAGCTGGCCAGTCATCAGTGTCGCCCTCATGATTGAGGATCCAGGTTTTTGCGACTTCAGCCAATTAAAAACTTAGTTCCGCAGTTTCTCACGGTCACACCAGCGGTGAAACGCACTGACAATGTTGTAGTTGTAGAGCCAGTCGTTGAAATCTTCACCGTGAAGGCCGGGAAAAATCTGGGGATCGCGTTGGAGGCATTTGATAGTCGAAGGAGAGGAAGCCGCAGTGGCAGATGGAGATGCTGCTCGGGAACTAGCACCGTTGCCCTGAACCAAGTGGAGGGCCCTTGACGTAAGCAAAGGCCAGAGTGGAGCTCCAGGGAGGATGGTAAGTGGGTCTAATGCGAGAGGTCTGGGATACGAGTCGCACCTCCGTCAGTTCTAAGACACCACTTCAACAAATGTCTGTTCTTTCAGGACGACCTGGTACACAGCGAGAGATGCTCCAAGCGGTGGCGAACTATGATGATCATGGGTCTATATAGATGAAAGAGGCGAAAGTTTGCGCACTGCTCTCAGATTATCGGTTTTGTGTAGTGGAACTTGCTGTTTCGCCCTTTGTACCTTTTTTGAAGTTTAGAAATTACAATTATGTTTAGCCCATTCTCCGCTAAGAATGCTCAATATTTTCTCTCACTGTCAGGAGTTATCAACTCCACCAAATATCCTGATAGCGCATAGGTGCTTAAAATGCATCTGATAATTTACTATTTTCTACTGCTGGCTTCTTTACGGTCATATTAGGACACATTTGTTCTTCCTACCTGCATAAGGGTTTCCTGCAAAAGTGTGTCATATCTGCGGCATTTAGCATGATATGGGGCTGCGGAGCTGCGCAACCATATGTTGAAAACAAAACCACGCTGGGTAGCAATAAAGGGTCGACATGCATCTCAGTTGGTTTATAATAGGAAGAGAAAGATCGAAGGAAACGAAGTAATTGTGATAACTGGTTGTGCCTTTTATTTTTTATTAGCAGATATTTATCCCTTGATACCGTTAACGTAGCTGTTTTCAATCTGCCGGTTTAAGAGAGGTAATTTGTTACAGCTGCTTTTTACAAAACCTTCATAGTTGCTTGCGAGTCCTTGTTTCTGCAGTAGGAGATTTTACATTTAGTTTAGTTGTACTGGCTTCAACGACCTAAAACTATGCAGAGAGATACCTTCATTGATGATGCGGAAATTTCGACCACATGGCGTTCTTTAATGTGCCCTGACTTTGCGCGCGGGCGCCGTCCTTTCACCTCCATCAAAAAGCGAACACTGAGGACGGCGTCCGATTCCTCATTCTTTGATAGAGCAGTTGACCTCTAACTGCGCCACCATCGCGGTGTCGTCGTGACGTGTTTCTTGTTTGGATAGCGTTTAAAGGCGACAGTTTTTCTAGTCGCATGACCTGCGAAAATGTTCGCAGAAACTGACTTTGTCTCGACTAGGAGTTGTACTACTACCCCTCCATTTACGAGCCTACGGCCCAAAGCACTAAACCATAGTGCTTAGGGTTTAAGCACTAAGATTTAAGATAAACCGATCGTAATTCCCCTCTATAAAGTGACGATAAATGTAGCGATGGTAATGATGATGTATTGTTACAGTAATGAAAATGATGACAGTACCGACGACAATCACTATGCATTCAGTCAATAGTGATGATTTGGATTGGGTTGTATCGGTGTTGAGGCTTCCCTTTTTACCAGGTGGACCAGACAGGTCCTAGCCAAGTCAAGTCAATGATAGTAGAGATATTGATGATGATGTTGATGATGATAATTGTAGGGATGACAGTGACGATGAAGTTAGAAAATTGGTAATTGGTAATTAGCTTTTACCATTTCCGTTCTTCAGCTCAATTAAGTGTAGGCCTGTAAATATTTTTTACATCTGTAACGAGTGACTAATGTTCTATTCCAATGGCAGATCCGAATCCAATTTTTCTGCCTCGTTTGGGGCAGTTGTATTCCAATGGCAGAATGGGAGCGAGAGTTGTCTGTTCCAATGAGAGATTGGGATCAGGTATGGATCCCGGATTGCTCCACGGGGCAACGATATTTGCTCAGCCGAAATCGGGGGATTTGCCGGAAGCGCGTATGCCGCATCTCATGCTTCCGCTTCGGTTCTCTGCCACGACCGGCGAATTTTCGCTTCTTCGTTGCTTACGGTGGTCCGAGCAGCTGTAGGTAAACATGAAAACTGGGCCTGCTGTCCGTCCTCCAAGGAATCAACTTTCACTGCGAAGTCCTCGCGCTGAAAGGGTGTATCGAAATCGAGCAAGGAGCGGACGCCATCGGCAAGCACCGGCATCAGGCTTATCGCAGTAGGCAACCGTCGCAACGACGCTGTATATAGACGAGCAGTGGCTACCAGTAGCAAACGAAGCTGCTACAGCATATGACGGAATAACTTATCCATCGTAACCTTATTTTTTGTATGCCTTACAAAGCCCGTCACGTGAGTTGTATGCATGATTAGCAATGTTGTTTCTGCACACTTCAACGGCAGCAAGACGACGAAACCCTGCAACCAGCCATGACAACGTCGACATTCGAAGGGTTTTTTTTTTTGCATTCGGATCTCGTAAACTATCTGCATCCCAACAGGCGCAAGACAAGGCTTTTAAGCATTCCTTACATTAGTTATATTATAATAAGCGAGCCCTTGAATTACTGCACGTAGAAAAATTTTCGTTCGCGTTGCTTGATATGACGTTGCACTGCGCTCGGCATCGGCAGCTTTTTCGAACGGCACCTCTGCCGCTTGAAAGACATATGTTAGGTTCTATTCAAGATTTGGTGATGCTTAATCAGGAACGTAAAAATCCATGCCATAAATACGCTTGTTTTGCCAACTGCTTCAAAAATGTGCTCGTAACAGAGCTAAGGCAATGGTGGCCATTGAAAGAGGACGGAGCCACGAGAACCAGTGGGCGCGCTTATTGGATTACAACCACCACGGAGCATGCTCCCGCGAGTGCGAACGCATTCTAATCGCAAATATGGACGAAGGGATCTATGACGGAGCGGTGCGCTCCGTTTGTGATTAGACCAAGCAAGCGCTCGTGAACAGCCATATTTCAACATAAGGTCCTCGTTTCACCTTCACCTTAGTAGCTACCCTTTGATGACAGATGTGAATACGCTTGAGACGATTGCACGTGCTGAAGCTAAGGGGATTGTATTTAACACACACTTGCGGCGAAGAACCGTAGCAAGCAGTTTGATTGGACACATGGTACACTTCAATCGCGTCATAACTTCGAACTATTTTTCGAGTAACGTTTGAACCACACATGCATATTGAAATTAAAGTTAATAACTTTTCACAATCACTGCCGCTAGACCCCAAAACACCGTATCGAGAAGCTTCTCTCGCATACCAAGCACGTCTTCTTGGAGCATTTCGCAAAGACCAATGGCTTGTCTCATCAATTTATAAACGTTTGATGCGCTGTGCTAGAGTTCCGAATTAGCTTGGCCTGCCTGTTTAGAGCTCCTATCTAGACGTGGTCCGTGCGGCCTGCGCTCTAAACAAGACGCGAACTTCAGATTTCAGCTCACAACTAATAAGGATCTGTCCGGTTCGAGCTTAACATTCCACGCTTTTGTCGGCTTTCCTGTTCGAACAGTACACGATAGATAGAGTTTCAGCTCTGTGATAGACTGGGCTGCCCGTTTTGTGCTCGACATCGGACCAGTGTAAACCTGCTTAAGATTTATACTGCACGTTTCACATCGATTTTAGATTAACAACGGACCCTAATGCTTCAGTAAATAATGTGACATATACGCCCTGCGTCACTGGTTGTTAAAGAAGACAACGATCAGAAACAGTGACACAGAAGACGACAAAGTGGTATCAACGTTTAGTGCTAGAAGAAGGTTAAGGCTGCTTTGATTCTGTGCTTCGTGTGCTGCGTCATCCTGGACTGACCTTCGTGCACGAACCTTGCCACGTATCATCTTGGTGGAGGTGACTAAAGACCCCCTTGTGCACGCATAAATCCATTTAAGCAGCCGAAAGCTGGATTTGCGCAGTGGCCGCCACCTACCTGGGATCACAACGTCAACGGCCACTATGACCTCTGAGGCAGCTCCTACCTAAGACAAGACAGATGTTGACGACTGGCTGGATGAATACGAGCGATGCAGCCGCAACAATCATTGGGACGCGACCATCATGCTAGCCAATCTGATATTCTATTTGGCGGAAACCGCTCGCACACGGTTTCAAAATCACGAGCACGAGCTGGTGACCTGGGAAATTTGCAAGCAAAAGCTTCACGACGTATTCGGGAAGGCCATTGGACGGGCTCTCGCAGCCAAAACCGAACTTTCGTCTCGCGCCCAATCCACCACGGAGTCCTACCTGGCCTACATTCAAGACGTGTTCGCGTTGTGTCGCGAGGCGAACAGCTCCATGCTGGAAAGTGAAAAGGTAGGGCACATCCTCGAGGGCATCGCAGATGACGCGTTCATCAACCTCTTCTGCATGGATTGCTCTACCGTCGAGTCGGTGCTTCAAGTTTGCCGAAGATTCGAGCAGGCTAAACAACGACGCCTGGTACATCGCTTCGAGCGCCTTCCGAACACGGCAGCCACATTATCCTGCGATGATTTGGCTCCTCTGCAACAGCCTTCTCAGTCCGCAACAATGACTCGGATCGCAGGCGAGAACTCGAGGCATTAACTCCTGCACCAATCCCATCTCCAGTGCCTGACACCGTGGCCATGTTGTCCGACAGGAACTCGCCAACGTCGGTCTTTCCTCCAGCCCCATACCACCCTCGTCACAATCGCATCCTGTTCCTGTAGTGGCTGCTGCAACCACTAGCCAAGCTCCCCCACGTCGCTAAGTTAATCACAATTCTGCACAGTGGCGCACCTCAGATGACAGGCCAATTTGTTTTATTTGCTGTCGAGCCGGCCACACTTCCCGATATTGCCGCAGTCGCACCTTCCCCACACATCGTTCCCATTACAACCCTGACCGTCGGTACTACTACGGACCTCGACGCTTCCCTGCCCAACCTGTACAGCTGCGCCCCGCACACGATATGGACTTGGACACTTCCCTGCTCACCCAGATGAACCTCACACCGAAGCCGTCTCAAGTGTCCGTCACTTCAGCCTATCTCCATCTCCACGGTCTCGTCGATCTCGTTCACAGCTGCCTTGTCGAAACTCCTCCCCATCATACGCCAGCGCCCACTCGGCAAACTAGAGAGTGCAGCGCCCGGGAGTGACGTTGCATTACCGACCCGTACTGCGAACTCAGAACTGACCCTCGCACCTAGACGTAACCTCATTGACATTTTTGTGGACGGAGACTCAGTTCCTGCCCTTATTGACACTGGCGCCCACATTTCCGTCCTCAGTTCCTCGCTCCGTCAACGCCTCAACAAAGTCATCACACCCGCTTCCTCATCTACCGTTCGTGTTGCTGATGGCAATACAGCTACTGTGATTGGTATGTGTACTGCGAGAATTACCATTGCTGACCGCCATATCCCTGTCCTATTTACAGTCCTCACCACTGTTTCATTTGGACCTGCCACTCTGTCCTGACAAACAGGCCTCTGATACTTCAACGCTCCGTCTCCGCTCCTCTACATTTACTCGTCTGCCACCAGAAGCTGTAGTGTATGTGCTTTTGTCACCTTTCCCCTCCGTCCCTGATAGCGACTACGTTGTTTGCCCTATAATCGACGTGACACTGCACTGTAAAATCGCTCTCTCGCATAACCATCGTGCAGGTAGAAAATAACAACGCTTGTATTCCAGTCTTGAACTTCGGCCTTTTTGTGCACGTTCTTCCTGAGGGCATTACTCTCGCCTAACTGACCCCACTGTCTGACGTCACAGTTGCCGCTCTTTTGCCTGACCCTACTGCTAAAGTGTTGACGCGACCTGGAACGTCCCCATCTCCGGAGGCCCGCACATCAGGAATTGTTGCACCTAATTTGCGCCCTGACCGTGCTACAGGACTTATGAGTCTTCTGAATTTGTACAGTGATATTTTCGATTTTGGTGACCGCCCCTTAGGACAAACGTCCCTCGTCACACATCGTATCGAAACCGGAGACACCCGCCCAATTCACAGGAGGCCTTATCGAGTCGCCATTTCTGAACGACACGTCATACAAGGTAAAGTGGACAAGATGTTAGCAAAGAACCTTATAGAGCCTTCGAGCAGCCCCTGGGCGTTGCCTGTTGCGCTTGTTAAAAAGAAGGACAATACCTGGAGATTCTGCGTTGATTACAGACACCTCAACAAAATTACAAAGAAAGACGTTTACCCGCTCCCCAGGATAGATGATGTCCTTGACTGCTTGCACGGTGCCAGCGATTTCTCTTCCATTGATGTTCGTTCCGGTCATTGGCAGATCGCAGTCGACGAACGGGACCGGGAGAAGACCGCCTTCTTCACTCCCGATGGCCTGTATCAATTCAAGGTGATGCCTTTCGGCTTGTGTAATGCGCCCGCAACATTCGAGCGCATGATGGACTCTCTCCTGCGCGGCTTGAAATGGACGAAGTGCTTGTGCTATCTCGATGACGTCATTCTATTTTCCTCTACATTCGAGAGCCATCTCCATCGCTTCGGCCGACGTGACCTCAAGGTGCTCGGTCACGTGGTCGAAGCCCGTGGCGTTCAACCCGATCCAGACGAAATACGTGCTGTAAGTGCATTTCCTATACCCCGTTGTACCAGTGACGTGCGTAGTTTTCTTGGGCTTTGCTCCTATTTTCGGCGGTTTGTATCTAACTTTGCGGAGACGGCTCGTCCACTCACCAATCGTTTGAAGAACGACGCTCCATTTTGCTGGGACCAAGAACATTCCCAAGCCTTTTCTGCGCTCATTGCAGCCCTCACCAACCCGCCCGTCCTGGCACACTTCAATCCTTCGGCACTAACGGAAGTGCGCACCGACGCCAGTGGTCACGGCATTGATGCCATACTCGCCAAGCAGCAGATGGGTCGCACTCGAGTGATTGCTCATGCCAGTCGCCTCCTTTCTGCGGCTGAACGAAATTACTCGATCACAGAACGTGAGTGCTTAGCCCTCGTGTGGGCGATTACAAAGTTTCGCCCTTACTTGTTTGGCCGCCCGTTCTCCTTCATCACCGACCACCATGCCTTATGCTGGCTTTCTACGCTGAAGGACCCTACTGGTCGCCTGGGTCGTTGTGCCCTCTGCCTTCAGAAATACACTTTTAATGACGTCCACAAGTCTGGCCGGCTGCACGCTGACGCCGATTGCCTGTCCCGCAACCCGGTAGATCCCCCCACCTGCGAGTGAGTGGGACGATGACACATGTGTGTTGGCCATCTCCGACCTTTCAAACATTCGCCATCAGCAGCGCTTGGATCCCAAGCTTTGTAGCATGATCAATCGCCTTAGCACTGATCACCTTGATGCTACCCTTGCTCTGTTTGTGCTCCACAACGGCACCTTATACAGACGGAATATGCGACCAGATGGCGCCGAGCTTCGGCTCGTAGTCTCCGAACAGCTGCGTACCACCTTTCTTCAACAGCTGCACGACGAACCCACAGCGGGTCATCTTGGCGTATCTCGTACGTACGATAGCGGCCGCCGCCGCTTCTTTTGGCCAGGCCTCTATCGCTCTGTTCGTCGTTACGTTGATTCTTGTGACCGGTGTGTCAGCGACTTAAGCCCTCGGCTATGCCTGCTGGATCCCTGCAGCCGATCGACATCCCAGTAGACCGGGTTTCCCGAGTTGGACTTGACCTCCTCGGGCCTTTCCCACTTTCTGCTTCGGGGAATAAATAGATTGCAGTGGCCACGTGCTACGCTGTCACCCGAGCGATACCCACCAGGTGTGCAACTGATGTGGCTGCGTTTCTTCTCCACGACGTCATCCTGCTCCATGGTGCTCCACGCCAGCTACTCACTGACCGTGGCCGTTGCTTTCTTGCTCGAGTAGTCGACGAAATTCTTCGGTACTGCTCCATTAAGCACTATTTTACCACCGCTTACCATCCACAAACGAACGGCCTCACCGAACGCCTCAACCGCACGCTCACGGACATGCTGTCTATGTATGTCTCGGATGATCATCGTGACTGGGATATTAATTTGCCGTTTGTAACGTTCGCGTACAATTCCTCTCGTCACGACACAATGGGCTACTCACCGTTTTATCTTCTATACGGCCGCGACCCTCCCCTTCCCTTTGACAGCGTATTGCCACCCACGGCTAACGCCAGTTGTTACGTTCGTGATGCGATCTCCCGAGCTGACACCGCCCGTGTTATTGCTCGCCGACGACTGGCCTCCTCCCAATATTCTCAAAAACGGCGCCATGATTCTCGCCACTGGGATGTCCACTACTCTCCGGGCTCTCTCCTCTTGCTCTAGACTCCCGCTCGTAATTTTGGGCTGTGTGAGAAGCTCTTGCTACGCTACGCAGGACCCTACCGTGTTTTACGGCCAGTCACCCCTGCGACATACGAGGTTGCCCCTGTATATTCGCCGCGACAGTCCTCTATGCCACGCACCGAGATTGTTCATGTCGCCAGAATGAAGCCATACTACCCCTGTAGTAGTTCGTCCTAGTGCGCATCGGGACTGTGCTTTTCGTGGGGGGGGGGGGGGGGGGGTAATGTGACATATATTCCCTGCATCGCTGGACGTTAAAGAAGACAACGATCAGAAACAGTGACACAGAAGACGACAAAGTGGTAGGAACGTTTAGCGCCAGAAGAAGGTTAACACTGCTGTGATTCTGTGATTTGTGTGCTGCGTCATCCTGGACTAACCTTCGTGCCCTAACCTTTGCAACGTATCATTATATTTGTTGTAGTCTGTTCAACTAGTAATTTGTCAGTAGGGGAGAATGGTGGTGAAATATTCCACGTTAAAGCTGGTTTAAATGCAAAGAAGGGATCGAGCAAACACAACGGTGAGCGGGGTTTTTTTCCGATTTTTCCGCTCCAAATTTTTTCTTTCCTCTTTTTCTGTGCTGTAGCGATCCCAGGCTGTCATGGGCACTTCACTATGAAGGCTATATCCCCTCTGTCGCTTGCGGCTTCAAGAAAGCACATATGAAGGCTATATCCCCTCTGTCGCTTGCGGCTTCAAGAAAGCATTTTTGTGCCACACATAATGAAAAACTACAAACTGGAAGCTATTTACAATCGCAGACAAGAGGTCTCACGACAACTGAGGCATAAAAATAATAATTTGTAGACGTCTACTCTATGCTGCTCGCTTCGCTATGGCTCCACGATCTACACTGCACAGCCCGCCCACCAGCCTCTTCCCAACTAGCAGCCTTTCAACCCAGTCGCTGCACCGAACCTCTGACACGCCAGCTTGAGGCATCCTTCTCCTGCGTCAGATCGCTGCATGGCCCCTCTTCCAATATCCCTGACACGCATATCGCCGTCACTATTTCGGCGCTCCTCATCACCGCACCCGGAAAACTAGCCAGCGCGACCGATGTAGATGAGGGCGCTGGATTTGTGCTGAGCACCGAACTAACTCACTCTGTTTTAATGCTTAAAATAAAGTTAATGTGTCCGTCCATGGTGTTTCTACATCGGCTCTCGTCGATACCGGGGCAACTGTTTCAGTTATGAGTTTATAAGTTAAACAGCTGCTGGGGCACAAAGTGATGTTTCAGTGTGCCCCTAAGTCGACGTTCTGTGGAGCGAGTGGTGAATTGCTACGGCCTTTAGGAGTGTGCTGTGTGGAAGTGAAACTGGGTGGATAAGTTTTCCAGGCGGAATTTATCTTGATTTCCCGCTCTACTCACGACATAATTTTAAGGTTGGATTTTTTCCAAATGTGTGGTGTTACAGTTGACTGTTGTTTATTTCGAGCACACTTTTGTGCCTGGACTGGTGGAAAGTTCGCGCGATGCGGAAATTATGTTTAGCATGTCCCAAGACACAGTCGTGCTATCGTGGACTGCAGTGTGCGTCCCAGGTTTCTCATTGCCTCGGAGCGGTTACACGTTTCAGGACCTAGTACAACCTATTTATTAAGCGTGTGTGAACAATGTCCTTGCACCTCATTGTGTGGTATCTGTGGTGAACAGCTCCGCCTGGTTGTGGACACTAAATTCCTCTCCGAACACGCCGTTCTGCCAGTTGGCCTGAAACTTGCCTTCTGTGGCCACGATATGACATCCGCGTTGGCATCGGTTGGAGTCGCTCCAGCCGACTCTAATCCAAAGGCTCCGGTAGCAACATCCACAATTACTCGCCGGTCAACACCAGCCTCAGTACCCCTCAGCCTATGTCCCAGGGGACCTCCTGCTTCAATACACATCTATTTTCAATTTCGACCAGCCCCCTGGACAGCCTTCTATGCCTGCATCTCGCGCTCACCCCTTCATAGACAGCCGTTTTTACCGCCCAATCCGTCAGTAGCCCTATAGAGTGTCGTCATCCGAGCACAAGGTGATCATTGAACAAGACAGAGAAATGCTTCAGAAAAGGGTTAATCAGAAGTCTTCGAGTTCTTGGGTGGCCCCTGTAATCCTTTTAAAAACGGATGGTACGTGGAGGTTCTGCGTCGATTATCCCCGTCTGACCGAATCACAAAAAAAGACGTATGCCCCCTACCTCGTATAGATGACACCGTTGACGGCCTTTCTGCCGCCTCTTACTTCTTGTGTGCCGATGTAAGATTGGAAGATCCCGTGCACCCTAATTACAAGAAAAAAACTGCATTTGTCACGCCGGACGGACTTTTTGAATTCAATGTTATGCCGTTCGAACTTTGCAACGGGCCTACAACAGTCGAAAAAAGACTAAGCGTAACTAAACGGTCACGGAGCAGGAGTGCCTTGCAGTAGCCTTCGGCATTCAACGGTTCCACTCATATTTACCCGGCCGGCCATTCACCATCTTCACTGACCACCACTCTCTCTGCTGGCTGACAAACGTTCGGGATCCTTGCGGTCGTCTTCCGCTCTAGGATCTTCGCCTCCTACAGTATACTTTCCACGTTGTCTACAAAAACGACCGGCGGGACGCCGACGCAGACTGCCTTTTGTGGCTTCTAGCCATACCGAGGGCGACGCCGACAACTTCGACAGTTACATTTTTGCTCTGGTTGCAAAAGTTTCAAACCCTTCAAGTTTTTAAATCAGAAAAGTAAAATTATCTCAATCTCCAACCTCTCTTCAACATCTCGCAGACCCGTCGGGTTAGTGGCCATTTTTTGTGTACGCGACGGTCTCCTGTGGAAGAATAACTGTTCTCCACTGGGCCACGACTATTACTCGTAGTCCCTAAAAGCATTCATCTGTTTTGTGCGTTTTTTATGACGACCACATGTCTAGTCATCTCGGATCGGCTCGCATGCTCCACTCTGCTCAAGAAAGGCGTTATTTTCTTAAGATGCAATATACGTGGCCGCGGATCACAAACATTTGGACACCATCCTTCCTTTTGCAACCTGCTCTTTTAACACTGCGACTCATGAAACGACAGGTTACAGGCCTATCTTCTTCGCGCCCGTCCACCGCGCTATACCCTGGATACAATCTTCGCGTTCTCAGTCAGTGACGATCCCTGCGTTACAGAGACCCTGCGGCTCGCCTAAGAATCTCGGCGAATTGCCCGCTTGCGGATTGTAGCTTCTCAAGAAGGCTTCAAGGCACGCTGCGATGAGCACCGTCCACATGTTACCTACGCTCCGGGTGATGTGGTCTGGCTTTGGCGACCGCTTCGATGGCGTGGTCTTTACCAGAAACTGTTGGCTCACTATGATGGACCTTACGTCGTTATTACCCCCATCGGTGATGTCACCTACGAGATTGCCCTTCGTCGAAGATAGAACGTTCTCATGTTGCGCGCTTGAAGCCCTGGAACTCTTGTGAGACAGCGTAACTCACCCAGTGGACTTCGGCTGCGCAGGGGAAAATTGTAACAGCCGCAAAGAAGATAAGGCGCTACGTGCTGTGGAGGAGAACGATGTTTGTTGATTTGGGCACATGCGCAGAGCTTGGAATACTGACAAGGCGTCTCTGACACCCTAATCTTTGTGAAGGCCTTCGAGCGTAACGATATGCCTTGCTTGTTGAAAAAGCCCTAGTGCAGAGGATTTCACCTTATACAATTCCACGGTTCTTGGACAAAAAATAAAAGACACTTGTATATTAAAACTCATCTACTATCCTCCGTGAACGGCAGAGTGACTCTCGCTCTATCATGGTGCATTACTCTTGATTTAAATCATATAATCATTTCCGCTGCAATCGACGCTATTCATTTAGAATATCAGAAGACACGTAGCGTTGCGGTTGAATTCGTGGATTAATTTTCGCGCGCATGCATTTTGCTAGTGAAGTAAAGGCTAATTCCTTTCTTTTATCCTATATTACCTGACGAATGCTGGTCATAGAGTCGGAAGCTAAAATGCTTTGTGAAAGAAACTCCCTATTGGCATAGAGCCCAGGTTTACCAAGGCTATGTGTACCTGCCTGCATTGTCTAGGGATTGTGTGTCTGGAATCAAAAGGAACCAGGGTCGATAGCGATCTGAACCTCCTATTAGAAATGAAGTGCCCGAGTTGGCAGCTCTTGCCTATTTTCTGTATGAACTTGTAACAGTAGAAAGCCCGCCGATTCGTTTCCGCCGGGCTCACTGATACCTACCAGTTCGCAGAGGCATTCTCATAATTTAAGCTGAAAATGCCGCTAACGGAGATCCCCGTATTAATATCCCTGCTTTTGCCGAAATATACATTTAACAGTTTCAATTTATTACCAAACCGTTTTGGTTAACAATAAATGCTTCAGTTCTCTGTACGTGAAAATAACACAAAAGTGAGAATTTGATAAGGATTGCAAAGAGTTCGAGAAAAGGGACAGTTTATCTACAACCTTGATTCTTGCCGTACAATAGCAAGTTTCCGAACGCACAACATCGCGTTACACAATTTCTCGCGTCATTTTTCTAGCAAGAGCAGTCCTTCCTAGGTAATCTCAGAAAGCAACACTTTTCCACGCATATTTTTAATGAATACTGCGCCAAGGCACACCAAACTCAAACAAGCTCGTACGTTATTGCTCTGCTCTTATCTTTCCCAGCTCATAACCATGAAGCACGTGAAGTACAATGGAGTCCTCTTAGCAGGGTACATCTAACCATTTACAAATAATATCACGCTGCTCCGGAGACACGATAAAAGGCAATTTACGTGCGAAAACTCTGCGCATGAGGTTCACCATAAGTGGCTGAACAGTGTGGTGAGATATTGCACTCAAAATAATTAAAATGTTGTCTAGTGAACTGAATTTAAACACTCCGGGTACAAACGTAGACTTTTTAACAAAACACTTACAGTGCCATCAAGGTCAGAGGGGTGAACCATTTACACCAGAAAAAATATCAAAGACATTTATAACAGTAGGCGACCGAATGCATTCACAGAGAATGCGTTCCACTCGTCTTTTTTTCCGTGAGGTCCATTTCGCGGTCTTTGGCTACGGTCGTTAACCCTGGAAACAGGAACTGAATGTTATTGCTTCGCGCGGCGCATACGTTCGTTCGTGGCATGAGCATCACTTGTGCGTCACAGTAAGTCGTGAAATTGGATTGGACATGGGGAAATCGTGGCTGACCGACATATTGTATCTGGAGGGTTTTAGTGGTTACAACTTAGCACGATCTGCATCTGTAGTGTAACACTGAGCATTCGGTGGCTGCCTTGAGCGAGCTGCATGCTTTCCGGCCGAGCCTATGCCTACCACATCAGCACCAGCGAGCGCAATCGCATTGGCGGGCGGGCCCGCCGTACCCGATTTCACTGGCGTGTGCGTATCGGCGGCCTGCGGATGCTGATTAGAGTAACGTACCGCGTTATGCTGTAAATCCGTATTATTGACAGATACATGAAACTTGGGGAGCGGCGACGTTCATGCTTTGTAAAGCTGATTTCTAGCAGAAAAGAGATTTTCTTTCATGTTGCCGGACCTCTCGTACTGGTCGGTAACAAACATCATACCATAGTGATAATTAATTTATTCCTTTTAGATGAATAAATATATGAAACCCCCTCCCCTCATCGTCAGTGATGATAATGATTATCTTCCTTTGATGTATAGGTGCTCCTGATGGTAATTACAAGTTCTTGAACACGGATTCAGCTTGTGTTGTCCTTGAAGCAGTAGCCTACAGCCTGCCTGCGGATGGTGAGTTATAAAAGATAGACGATGGGCATTTTATAACAGAAGACATTTTCGAGCGGCGACTGGCTTGAGGTTAGCACTTGTGCCTTTCTAATTTATAATTACTTGCATGTGTGTTTATAGGGGCCGGTATCTTTTGCGCTGATTCCTGTATATCGTCTACTCTATCATGGACAGAGTTCAAAGAAGACGATAAGGCTAACGGCGGGCGGCTACTACTCTCACGCCAACCCCATGAGCCAGACAGGTTTTGCTAAACTGAGGTTGATGGTTTGCACTCAGAAAAAGGAGAGTGGACAGAGAGCATCACAAGTGCTGTCATAAAGACGTACAGAGAGGCAATTTGCGACAAATGCTCAAGGACTTCCGCTATCTTGTACAACTAAATGCAATTTTGCAGATGCAAATGAAAGGGCGCTACTTACGTCAACGACGCTAGCACTCCTGTCTTGTTCCGCCTACTTTGTCCTCGTGGCTTTCCGGTACGTTTCGAAAAATTAAAATAACGAAGAGTAGAATAAAATAAGTCTTAGCCTTGGGGAAAGTGGGAGGTTGACAACAGTAACATTAGCAGCAGAGCCAGAAGTAACTGATATCCTATCCTGAGGGCCAAGGCCATAGCAATGTGACCCCGAATGTCATCGGAACAGAACACCATGATACCACTGCCTAGTAAGTTAATGGTCGCAGGTGTATATGCTGGCATGATACAAATCACAATTCTTTTTACAATTTAACTGAAACAGCGCCACTCAGAGGAAAGACCAGGAGAGAAAGTATACGTACATATCATTCCTATCACTGGTTTTCGTTTTGTTTTTCAATATGAAGCACAAACTCGTTCAGTATGCTGTTTTGTATCGCAGATTCTACTGAATATGGCCAGCTTATAGTATGGTGCTACATGAGAGCCTGATGAACTCTATTTTGTTTTCATTGCCCTTTCATTCGTGATTTTTTATATCCGGTTCTCCAATTGGGCAGCCGCCATACAGGCAATGCTCATGAAAAGTGTCGATACTTAGTTTGTGTTGTTTGCTTCACTCTTCCTCTAGCAGATTTCTAGTTTCTGCTAATGTATACCTTACAGCACTAAATGCACTGTGCATCAAAGAGATTACAAAAGGAATACCAAGCGTGCTGACGTAAATACTTAAGCAAGGAATAAATCATGGATAGATTTTAAGTATAGATATTCTTCTTTACCTTTTCTCTACTTTTGGTCTGCTAGTGCAAAAAAAATGCCAGTGAACTAAAAAAAATGCTTAAGAGAAAAGTAATTTAAAAACGCGAACGAGCATGTGAGACGCACTTCTTAAAGTCCCACAAAGCAAGGCGGTTATAAAAAGCCAAGAAGCCATTTAGAGCGCTCAAAACGCATTGTTAACTCCCGCAGGAAGGCAATCCTAAATGGGTTTCTGCTACTGCAGTTTAAGTGACCCTGGGAGTCAATATGTACATCTTTTATGATTCAGTGGTCAGTGCTGCGTTCAGAACATTGAATAAAATTTATCCTTAGTTGCCGTTGTCAGCACACTGCTGATGACCGTGACAGAATTGAGGGTGCACAAGAAGATGAACCGAAGGAG
Source organism: Amblyomma maculatum (assembly GCF_055883805.1). Taxonomy (NCBI): domain Eukaryota; kingdom Metazoa; phylum Arthropoda; class Arachnida; order Ixodida; family Ixodidae; genus Amblyomma; species Amblyomma maculatum. Next base: position 122,962,824 of record NC_139349.1, read on the forward strand.
ACACAATAAAACCTAAGTGCTGTTTGGTGGGTTACTCCCTGACCCTTACATGCCATGTTACCACTGAAGAAGGCATGCATGATAAATCGACTTCATAATCTCGTTGTGGGTGAATACAGACCACGGCGGAAAACAATATTACACTAATATTGTTTTGCGCCCTACAAGCACAGTTTCATGTTTTCCTCTGATGCTGAGTGCACAACCGCTCTAGGGTTATTGAGTTTGGTGAAATACGGTGGGAATTGCGCCCTTGACTAGGGGAGACCCGTTTTTCTTCATTAAGTAATATATCTCCTTTATAGCTGCTTTAGTGTTATATGAAAAGAAACTCATACTTGCATTGCCGAGCGCACATCCTGTGCTTTGCATGTAATTTTCCGTCACTCTGGGGAATGTTCCGCTTCCATAGCTCGAAAAGCTTGGAACCAGTTGGCAGCCGAAACAAGGGGACTTTTACGTTTCCTTCGCTCCACCCTGAACTACAGTAAACGACACAACAGTTCATTGCCTACCCTACTATACGCATGTATAAAAAAAATCAGTGCACAGTATGCGGTCCTCCCACGTCTGCCTTGCTGCGTGCCGTACCGTCCGCGTGCTGGTTATGTCGCTGCGTGGTTTGTCGTCTACATGCCCCTGTAGACTCATTCTCAAGGGAATGTGAAGACGACAAAATAAAAAATGACACTGGCGAAGCTTTATCTTAAAGTTATAGCTTTAAAAAGGATGCAGGTTGGCGTAAGCGAAATGATCACGGTTCCACTTGTGCGTTTTTCGGCTAGCAGACGACTTGCGAAGCTACCACTCCGTCTGCTCTCTGCCTGTTGTACGCGGCGCTAGCCTAGATCGGTCTCGGGGGCATTTTGTTTCGCTTCATTGTCGAGAGGCGGCGCACCAATTATTCTCTTTCTGCAGGTAGGATAGGTAGAGGAGCAAAGCGTGACCAAATCCGCGTCGGCGAGGAAAGGTGAGCGGAGGAAGAGAGTACAGTCCGAAGCTGAGCGCTGGACGCGAGCTCGGCGTTCGTGTAGCGAAAATCGGCCTGCGCCCAATGCATTGCAGCGCGCCAGAGTCGGCGGTTTTGTCTAATCTTAATCCGTGATATGAACACAGTGCCGGGAAGAGGATTATGGCGATGGCGTCCAATATGACTGCTCTGAGGCTCCAGTCTAATAGGTAGGCAGAGAAAGGTATTCGATGGCGTTATAATGTTGAACTTAACGAATATGGCGCTTGTTTGAAGTTTGAAGGTGCGTAATACCCGAGAACAGCAGTGAAACGAAAACTACACAAACAAGGAGAATAAACACGCACACTATGAACAGTTAATACGTAAAAAAAGACACAAAATTGCTTTTTCACATCCAAATACATGACCTGCATCAATCTCGCCCGCTCCTCTATCTCCCGGGAAAGAAGCTTCAACTATGAATTTTTTTTAGATATTGAAAAAAAAAGTACTTCTTGCAAGCCAGTATTCAGAAAACAAACCAAGCCAAAGTCAACCCCACACCACGCGGAACCACCAAATTCAAGTCAGATTCAACCACAGTCAGCAAGAAAAAAATGATGTACCGCCTTATACGCTGGCTGTAAAGGGATCTGAGAGATTTATGTAGGTCATGTACTTGGGTTTGAAGGAGGAAGTTTGATCGTCAGGTCTGCATTAACAGTTGCTAGTGTACGTCTATGTCGTGTTGTCTCTTTGGGCTGTAATGTACCTCTGCTGTTCCTAGGTATTATAGTGTTCAACGGATATGATGTCCCAGGTGTTCCGTGTAGGGTGTACCGGTGCGGAAAAAGCTAAACGGAGCACTCTACTCGCTTCAAAAACATTTCACGCATTGCACAGTGACAAATTGCAGTCTTGGTATTTGTACGAACTGGTAGTTGAGGCCAGTTCTTTTTCACATGAATAAATATTGTTTTCTTATTTTCAGTGCAGGAGGCGTGATTTTATTATGAAAGGAAAAGCGTGCTCCGTTTATTTATTTCCGCACTGTACCTGCCGTTGAACTCAGCATTAATCGAGGTGAGCGTCTTTCGTTGTTTTATCAATCGCTGTGTAGATTTCTTGAAACAAGTACCATTTCCTCGATGAATGCATTTCTTAGATACCTCATGAGTTTCCATTGTTGAAATGTTATTGGTTAGGTCATACGCAATTTCTTTGTAAAAATAGAGCGATATTATTTTTACTTCCCATGGGCATTTCATGTCGAAGGCCAAAAATAACTCTAGGGAATTTAAGTCATTACGGTTCACAGAGAATAAAACCTTGTTTTGGAAAGAACCAAGTCGGCACATATAAAAACAGACAAAAAACGAAAGAACCAGTATTCGTTTTTCTCATTTCTCTATCTAGTGTTTTGTTTATTTAGCAGGCCGATCCATCTAGTCCTTTATTACGGTTGCTCAAATTTTATTACGTTAAACAGCAAGATAAAACTATCAAACCTCAGCACCAATGACATACATTTTTAAGTGTGAAGTCGTATATTCTACATCTAGTTCTTAAAAGATGTGTGGAAAACCCTGTCTCATAAGCATAGTTCTTTTATTTGTTTTCTTTCTATGTAATGTTCTTCCAGCATTCTTTAGAATGAGTAGTACGGAACCCCTTCCTCGCGGTTGATCAACTAAAATAGCGGACATGTATTATTTTCTTTGGGCGCCGTAATTCATCTATTGCCTGTTGCGACGGGCAGCGAGCGTCTAATCATTTTAATGCACGGGCATATTTCAGCTTTCTTGGTGGCATTCAAAGGCCTTTGAACTCTTGACAGAGCACCATTTTTAAACAGCCATTGTTGCTGCCGACAGAGATAGTAATGAGCTTCCCACGAGAAACATTGCGCATGTTGGAAAGCGGTCAGTTTGGTTGGCAACACGCCTTTTGATAATCCCTTGAATGGGCCACAGTTAGAACTTGAAGTTAGATAGTTTAAGATATTGGGTACCTTAAAGTGTTTTTTTTTTCACAGCTCATGTGGATAATTTCTAATACTTTGTAAATAGTGCATCTACGCCCTTCCTCTTTAAAAGTAAATTAGCAAAGGAAAATATCAGCGCAGTTCAAGTAGGGGTCGAGAAACATTGCAATAGCATAAAATACGCACACATGCACCAAGAGAAGACCTGACTTCGTATGTGCGTCTCTCGGCGCTGTATGGAAGAGCACTGAACTAGCGCTGAGGGGGGACCTCAGTTCGCACCCCCAGCCAAAGTTTTGACAAATGGATTTGTATTCGTCTAGGAAGTGCGATCACCACTGGCGCGGAATAAATGCGGTTTGGCTTCTGGAAAGCCAGGAAGAGGAGGGAGAAGGGTGGGAGAGTGAGAAGTAGGGTAAAAAGAGAAAGAATGCTTCTTCATCATGAATGTCTCAGCTTGGGACTGGCGATTCCATGGCCTCAAAAAGAAAATATAAAGCCACGGCAGCAGAGAAAACTACAAAACGGGGAGGATGATGAGTGAGCATCTGAAGCAAGTTCCATGGTGACGCGAATTTCTTTAAAGCGGAGAAGCATTCCTAAAGGTAATGGTAAATAATACAGAATAAGTTTAATCAGGATCTTTTGGAATTCATATTTCCGCTTTGCTGTTTTTTCAATGGAGAGTTTCAGAATAGAGGGACCCAACGCTTAGGGCCTCTAAGAAAATAGCCTGCCGCGGCGCAACGTCGAGTCGACCGGCGAGTTATAGAATAAAGGTATTCCCGGTCTTGCGTTTGTCGAATGCAGCGCCCTGACGGTAAACCATGAAAAACATTTAAATATATAAAAGTCATCAACGTTATTTTATTCATCAAAAAGTACTCTTATTGTACAAAACTATTTCAAAACTACCAGTTAAAACCATTTTCGCCAGACAAGACGAAATTGGCCAATAGTAAACTCAAGCTGAGCCGGGTACCTTGATTTGAACCTCCAGCGCGTACTTACGTCTTGTCTCCACAGCAACAATAAGAGGCAAACTCGCTAAGCCTAACAGTTTGGCAAATGCGGAAGCAGTCAGAAATTCTGGTGAGGTTTATTGATAAAACTTGGTGTTGCGGGCATCATGAGACATAGCACGAGCTTCGTGAGCCTTTCATTTGCTGTGAACGCGTGACACCATGAAGAGCGGTAACGACGAATGTTCGCCGAGCCGAGCGGCCGCCGGTTTGCCGGACGCCGCAATGTTGTCACAACCCAAACAACCCAATGGCGGCTTGGACAAAACGCTATTTTCTAGAAATGGGGGCCGCCCCAAGCATTAAGCGAAGACCCTAAGCATGGCTTAAGTTCTGCGCATGCGCACTTCGATGCCCCAAACACCTTATGGGCTCCAAGGCTTGGGGCCCCAAGGCTGGGGCCCAGTATTCTAAATCTCTAACATCAACCGAAGGTTTTTCGAAACTCCATTGGAGTTGTCGTATTCTAGATGTTTCATGCAAATATAAAAAAAACTTGCGCAAAACTGGAATAGAACAAACTGCGATATTTTCCCGTAGTGGTGACAAGGCCGTTGACAGCAAAAGAAGACACAGGCTTCATGGTACTGAAATTAACTCTATTTGGCAGACTTGCGCCCGCAAAAGAACTAAGCAACTTAGGGGCGGCTGCAATAGCAACAAACGTGCTCGTGGATCGTCGAACAAAGAATGCCCGTCACACTCGTCAACGATCAAATTAAAGGCTGCTCAGAACAATTTAGATAACGTCGCAAACTGCTACCACCCTTACGAAAATGGGTTTTGAGTTTCTGGTTTGGTCTTATTGTTTTCTTAATGAGTACAAAGGAACTCAACAGACATTTAATCCTTCTGTGTTTTAGCAACAACCTTAAACCAGATTTTCAGCTGACATTTCACACCATTTTTTCTTGTTTTGGAAATCAAAGTTTTTTTTTTTTTGTGAACTGCTAATGTGTAAGCACAGAATGTGAAAAGTCAACGAAAAGTATGATGTGTATTTTCTCGGTCATTGCGAACACTCATTGAGAGGACACGGTGTGTTTCAACTTGAAACACAGTGCAATCTGAGCAGTTCAGTATAGAAAGAAATTATTGTCAACCATCACTACATGTGTGTTACTATTACTGCTTGATGATTTTGGAGGACGTATACATAATTAATGACGAACAACAAATTTTTAAAATATGTACAACCTGTAACATTGTAGAAGCATACGCAAGTGATCGGAATCTTCGATACAGATCTCGGCGCATTGCTGGCGACAAAGAAAATGATAACGCGTCGTATCACAACAACGAGCATGAACAAACACGGGATACAAAACTGATTCGCGATTCAGAATCAGAGTGGTAAGGCCGCATGCCGGCGGCTGTTAAAAACAACAAATACAGTTTTGAATGCTTCGCGGCATTACTCCCCCCATAAAAACATTGCCTCGATGCTCCAAAACAAAGCAACTTAAGCATAAGCACTACAAAGTTTAAACACCACAGCTTCTTTACCGCGCGTAATATGGCTTCAGTCGTACAACATATGTATAATTTCTGGGCGTGCGCGTCGCCGTTGTGATGCTCACGTGCCGTCAGAAATTACTTCATAGTCGAGTGGTGTGACACGGCGAATGATTTTGTACTGCCCAAAGTATCGAGGCAACGACTTTTCACTTACTCCGCGACGGTGAATCGGTGTCCAAACCCACACTTGGTCTCCTGGATTGTAGCCTGCGAGGCGTCGTCGTAAGTTGTATCGTCGGCTGTCGGTGCGCTTTTGGTATTTAATAATGCCCCGCCGTGTAGGTGCAGTGGTAAGACGCCCGACTACTGGGCCGGAGTACCCGGGTTCGAACCCGACCTCGGCGGCTGCGTTTCGATGGAGGCGAAACGAAGACGCGTCCGTGTGCTGTGCGATGTCAGTGCACGTTAAAGATCCCCAGGTGGCCGAAATTACTTCGTGGCCCTCAACTACGGCTCCTTTTTTCTCTTTCCACTTTCACTTCTACCTTCCTCCCTTTCCTTACAGTGTGGTTGAGCTGTCCACAAAAGAAGTGTCACAGTTACCGCGCCCTTTCCTTCTTATAAATAAATCATTTTTGGTCTTTAATACGCAGCCGTGCGAGTTGTCGGGCATGCTGCAGGTAGGCGGCGACGTCAAGGTTGTCCTCGTCGGTTACGCGCGGCAGCATTGCGTCGAGCGTCGTTGTGGGCTCCCTGCCATACACAAGCTTCAAAGGGGTCGCTCTGGTCGTCTCCTGGACTGCCGTGTTATACGCGAAGATCCCGTACGACAAGATGGCATCCCAGGTGTTGTGTTCAGCGTCGACGTACATGGTGATCATGTCCGCGATCGTTTTGTTCAGGCGCTCCGTAAGGCCATTGGTCTGGGGATGGTACGCAGTTCTTCGTTGATGGCTTGTTTGACTATTCCAGGATGGCTTGCGCCACCTCTGCCGTAAACGCCGTTCCCCTGTCCATGATGAGCACTTCTGGGGCACCATGTCGCAAGAGAATTTGTTCGACAAAAAATTTGGCGACTTCTGCCGCGGTAACACTGGGTAGTGCTTTTGCTTCGGCGTAACGGGTAAGGTAGTCAGTGGCTACGATCATCCACTTGTTACCCATAGACGATGATGGAAAGGAGCCGAGGAGATCCATCCCAATTTGTTGAAAGGGGAGGATTGTGAGCGGAATCGGATTTAGTAGTCCTGCTGGTCTGATCGGCCGCGTCTTGCGTCGTTGGCACTCACCACACGTCTTCATGTAGTTGGCAACTTCGGCAGGCAGTCGCTGCCAGTAGTACTTCTCCTGGATTCGACGCAACGTGCGCGCAAATCCGAGTTGGCCTGCTGTGGTCTCATCATGCAACGCCTGCAGAATTTCTTGCCGGAGGCTTTTAGGCACTACAAAAAGTTGCACGGTCCTGTTGGGTGCGAAGTTCGTCTTCACGATTCACGAGGAGGCCATTGCTTAACGCGAACGATGATAAATGTCGCCTAAAACCCCAGGAGGGGATGCGGTCTTTCCTTCTAAGTAATCGGCTAGCGCTTTCAGCTCAGGGTCTGATCGCTGTTTTTCTGCGAAACTGCTGGCGCTTACCGCTTAAAACTGTGTTTTTTTTAATAGCCGCCGGCATGCGGCCTTATCACTCTGATTCTGGGTCGCGTATAAGTTTCGTATCCCGTGTTTATTCGTGCTCGTTGTCTCTTGTGCTGGAACTGTCGCAGCCGTCGCTTGAGGGACGCCCAGCGCCTGCTGTACTTCTTCACGGACGACGTCCGAGAGCGTCGCAACCTGGGGTTGTTGGAATGATTGCAGTAAGCGATAAAGTTCCTCTCGGACGATCTAATGGATGAGGTCGCGAAGGCTTTCTCCGCTTGGAGACGCGCTGAGGTAGTGGTTTGAGTAGTCCGTTTATAGTGGTCGCTCGTTTTGACGCATTCGGGAGTCCAATGTCTTCGATGCTTCACTTTCAAATTCGCCCACAGTTTTCGGCGGGTTCCGGACACGTCCTGCATAAAGCGACTCTTTAACGCCTCGCATTACAAATTTGACTCTCTCACCTTCGGTCATGTTAGGATTGGCGCGGCTGAAGAGGCGCTTCATCTCCTCAACGTATGCCAGGACAGGCTCGTCAGTAAGTTTAAGTCTTGACTGAAGGAGAGCCTGGGCTCTTTTCTTTCTGACGACGCTTGAAAAGGCAGGCAAAAACGCTTCCTTGAAAATCTCCCAATCCTTCATAGCTACCTCATGATTTTCGAACCAAACTCGGGCATGTCCTTGAAGAACAAAGTAGACTTGCCTGAGTTTCGCGGCGTCGTTCCAGCCGTTGAATTCTGCCACACTGTCGAAAAGGTCCATCCAGTCTTCACCACCTTCACTGGGCAATCCTTGGAAGATGGGGGCTACCTATGCTGCACAAAGACGACTGGTGCTGTTAACTAGGCCATTTCCAAAGTTGATGCCTTCCGGAGTCGAGCGGGGTCAGGCAGCAGACCATGTGCGGGTTGTAGGCCTTGGACTCGGCGGCTGGCTCGGTCCCCTGTAGGCTGGTCTTCCAGAACGACAGGAACAAGGCTGAGGTCTTCGCTTGAAGGATCAAAGGCAGCACCTCCACAAGATGTCACGTAGTGATGACAAGGCTGTTGATACCAAAAAAAAAAAGACACAGGCTTGATGGTACTGAAATTAACTATTTATTAGGCAGACTTGCGCCCGCAAAAGAACTAAGCAACTGTGCGGCGGCGATAGCAACGAACGTGCTCGTCGATCATCCAACAAAGCGTGCCCATCACACCCGTCAACGCTCAATTTAAAGGCTGCTCAGAACAATCTAGATAACGTCGCAAACTGCTACTAGTACAACCTGGAACATTGTAGAAGCGTACGCAAGTGATCGGAATCTTTGATACAGATCTCTGCGCATTGTTCGCGACAAAGAAAATGATAACGCGTCGTATCGCGACAACGAGCCTGAACAAACACGGAACACAAAACTGATACGCGATCCAGAATCAGAGTGATAATGCCGCATGCCGGCGGCTGTTAAAAATAACAAATAGAGTTTTGAAGGTTTTGTGGCATTATATATTTTTAAAGTAAAAAAAAAGAAGTGTTGGTGCATAGAAATCGCAGAGACTTGTGAAAGCTGAGCACATATAGGGAAAGTTAGATCTTTTGGGACGCGAGCTAAATTACGGAAGCAATTTGAATGATGCTTAAATTTTTGTGACACCTTCCCGGAGTTTTCAAAGGCCGCACCCTTTACGTTTAGAATGAACTACACTTCCCATTCCATATAGCGACCGCCCATGGCTCAGGTAAATACGGCATTTACTCAATTCTCTCTTTTTCCATCTCTTTCCAACATTTTTTTTCATTATCGCGAGGATCAAAGTGCGCGGCGATAAATAGAAGGCAAAAATAAACATCCCTTCATCGTTCTTTTTGCTGGAGTTGTAATAGTTTTTATGATGGGCGGAAGAGATTTCGCGTGGATTGAGCACGTTCCAGATTGCCGGTTATGGCCGGCTGGCCATTCGTGACGGCGACCACTCCAGCCTATTCAATCTCCTCAGAAAGGCCGGGTCAGAGCTGGAGACAGCAGCCTCCCAGCCCTTATATATAGTCCGGGAGACCATAGGGAGTTGGTAGCTGGAATTTCCCACAGAGGAACATGATGGGCACGATGGTTGCCTAATGGCAAATTTGGCAACCTTCTTGAGGCACCGATGGTAGTTTAGGGTTGGCGTGATGGAGAGGACATGGCCAGCAATGCTGTTGTGGGAAGGGGACAAGGAGTTGCCTTCATGTGATTTGTGCGATTTAGAAAGGTATGATAGGGGTGTAGCGTAGGAGACTGTGTTCTTGATAGGGGAGCTTTGCTATTATATGTTACCGATTCATCTATGGCAGTGCCTGGGTCACTGGTACCCGCTGCAGTCGATGCGTGCTCGAGCAGCAGTGGGCTGCTTTGTTACTGCGGTTGCTCGAGTGAACAGGCACCCATAGGAGTTGAAGGATTTGGGTTGGTTGAGAATTGGAGGCGAGAATTCGATGAGCGACAGCAAGTGCTTGTCCTCTGTCGAAAGTTTGAGTGGGCTTTAAAAGTCACGGAGGATAAGTGTGGCAGTGAAATGATTGTGATATTTAGTCGAGGGAGGTGAGAGAAATTATTTGACAAACTTAGCCAAGATTTTCGCAAGTGCGAGTACAGCTAGCTGAAACCTCATTCTAAAGACAGCCCTCACAAACTCGTTCCAACTTCAGTTGCGGCTTTAAAAAACTGATACCGATCTAAGCAACGCGAACCCGTCATGATCGAAAACCTGCCAAGTGCCGCTTATACTATGCTAAAGGTAGAACACGCTCACACAGTTGTCTTGGTCGCTTTCAGTCAAGTAATGCTGAAAGTTGGGCAAGTTGGTTAACGTTCATGATGAAAAATAGCGCGGAAAAGTACACGAAGGACGGAAGAAAGACACGAACAAGCGCTTGTCCGTGTCTTCCTTCCGTCCTTCGTGTACATTTTTGTGCTATTTTTCATCATGATCGCTTTCAGTCGTTTTTTTCTTGCGGTCGGTGCCGCCATATTCGCATAGTGTCAGAACGTGCCAGCACATGAAGCCGGAAATCACGCCAAGGACGTCATGCCACATCGGAACTGTGACAGCACCCTCTCGACGACAGATTGAGTGTGGAGAGGTATTATGAAACAATCAGGCAACGAATGGCTGCTTCGCTGTAAACAGAACACATGACCGCACCGGCAAAACTAGGAACACATTTTACGGACACGAATATGAGGAGACGCGGTATACCACTGCACAACTTAAATACAAGTACAGATTACAGCAATTCAGTGGACAAAGAAGGTTTTGCGCATCCAAGTGTCAAAGAATGCGTTTGGGGAATGGTTCGGAGGCATCACGAGTGGTGTCTTATGTGGCTCAGCCTCTCCCTGTCGGGTCGGCCGGAAAAGTGAGAAACGCACCATTGCCAAGTTGAATGTGGTTTGGTTTGGTTTGGTTTATGGGGGGGGGGGGGGGGTCTAACGTACCAATGTGACTTAGGCTTTACAAACGCCGTGGTGGAAGACTTTAGAAACTTATACCACATGGTGTTCTTTACTGTGCACAGGGGCAACAAGGCAGATACGCGATCGGAAGGTACCCAATTGAGGCCAGAGCCTATCGATTGCCGACCAGCGGCAGAAGCGCTTGGTGACCAGGTGCGCCTGAGAGATAACCCAACATGGCGCCGAATGCGGCTGCAGGCCATGTGCCACAATTCAGGATCACGACTGGAGTACGCAAGCTTACGCCTCGTACTCCGGGATAGGTACAAGGGCTGGAAACAGCAAGTTAGCTCAGATCAGATCAACCGGGCTACGAGGGATAGCCTGCTTGTAGGGCTGGTAGGACGCCACGCGCCGGCGTTTGTGTCCGCCACCCTTTCTTCCGACCATTGCTGCTCCGCCGTTCTTTTCTAAATGTGGCTCTTTGTTCTCCACCACACGAAACTTATGTGTGTCGTTTTTATTACTTTTGTCAGGTGCCAGCGCTTTATCACACCGTGTGACACTGGTCCTTTCAATGAGCAAGCAAGATTGGGGGTCTTTGAAACATTCTCTTTAATGAAAATTAGTTGTCAGATTCGTATTTAGTTATTTGCATAAATCGTTTTAAAGAATAAGGGAGGGGGAATATAGAATCGCTAGGCTGATGGGATTCTGGGAAACGTGGTAACAAGAAGCTTGATATAGATATACAGCATCACAATCCTTTATTCTCCTTTCCTGTCAGAAAGCCATATTTGGCAAACAATGTTTCTTAGGCGCTCATGTGTTATCAAGCGCGTCTGCAGCGAAGCACATCTAATCGCAATTTTAGATTGCAGTCCAATTTAATGTTCAGGCAATTTTGTTCATCAAGAATTTAGGGCCCTGATAATAATTCGAAATGTATTTTAGTGAAGCACCCCAGAATTTAAAAGAGCAAATAACTTTTTTAACATTGAAATCTTGGAATTGTTCTTTGAGCGTTTCAATCTACAAAACACTGCAAATTTATGTAAATATACACTAATTTGATTTCTCGCATATGCATTGCATTTCTTTTCAGACGCAGTTGTTGCAGAAGGCCGTAATGCAGATGAAAGCGATCAGGCGACGAAGCGCGGACAGTGTTTGTTGTGGGTCAAGGACGATGAAGCAAATGCCCCAGACCGTTGTTGCTTGCATATGTTTCAGGAGCTTTGTGCTCACGCAAAAGTACGACAGGGCTTCAGTGACGCTGGATGCCAAATAGAAGCATCTAAAGATACCGCTGCGGTGCAATCGGATACCAGTCCGAAATGATTTGTGTTCAAGGAACTGAAAAGCACCTGAAGGTTCTGACCAAATCATCCACTACACTGTATGCTTCTTTCTCTGGTGGTAACATTCAGGGATATGATACGTATATTTAGAATAAATGAAAAATTCTCTCTTCTACTCTGTCTCTTTTTATATATATTTTATTTATTTATTTTTATTGGTTCTCTCAGGGTAAAACATTACAGAGGGGAGTGGGGATTACAACAATAACATTTGGAACATGTAAAACGTACAGCATGTAATAAAATAATAAGAAAAAACAAACAAACAAATAAGCAGATCATTGTTCTAATTACTACAAAAACATCAGTACATTATAGCGTATACGTAAAGCACTTTTGTACTAGGCATCATTGTGCGACATTGGAGACTGATGACTGGAACAATGGTAACCGTTCAATTGTTGCCACTGACGAAGGAAGGTGGTTCCACTCCACAGATGTGCGAGGTATAAACGAGTCAGAAAATACTTTGGTGTTACATGAAATTAGGTCGACTTTGTGTGCATGATCAAGGCGCGAAGACATGTATGTGGGTGGTCCGAGCAATTAATCATGTACTATTTCGTGATAAAATATTTTGTGAAAGAGGTACAGTTACGCAAGTCTGCAGCGCGTTGCTAGAAGTGGTAAGCCTAGCTTTTATTTCATGGCCATCACGCTGACGGTGCGATGAAAGTTCGATAAAATGAAACGTGCTAGTTTGTTCTGAATTGATTCGATCTGATTTGTAAGAACTTCGACGCCTGGGTCCCATATAGCCGATACATATTCTACTTGCGAACGAATTATGGTTTTGTAAAGCACTAGCTTCGTGTTAGTAGAGGCTGAAAGGAAGTTACGCCTGAGATACCCGAGCATGCGATTAGCGTTGTTGACGATGTATGCTATGTGCTTTTTCCAAGAAAGGGTGCAAGTGATATGAATGCTGTGGTACTTGTATGACAGGACAGATCCTAATTGGTTTCCGCCCAGGTAAGGAGATAAGTTAGTGAGTGAATGGGACACGGGCATGAATTTACATTTTTTTACGTTTAATGTCCCCCTTCATGGATCACTGCCTTGTCGTGGCGGAGGGGCTTGCGAAACTCGATGAAGTCGTGAGCTCTGCTGTGTAGGGCCACCCAAGATAGACAGGTCACGGCAGAGAGTTCTGACAAAATGTGATTCACTGGAGAAGGTAATGGCAACCCACTCCAGTATTTCCTGCCAAGAAAACCCTATGGCCAGTCACAATACCATTATCGATATGGCGCCGGAAAATGAGCCCCCCAGGTTGGAAGGCGTCCCACATGTTACTGGGGATGAACAAAGGGCGATTCCTAGTAGCTCCAGGACGAATGAAGCGGCTGGGCTAAAGCCAAAAGGACGCTCAGTTGTGGATGTGTCGGGAAGCGACCGGAAAGTCCGATGTTGCAAGGAGATATATCACATAGCAACATGGAATGTAAGATCTATGACGCAAGGTAAACTGGATATCGTCAAGCGAGAAATGGACAGGTTGAACATTGATATCTTGGGTATCAGCGAGCTCAAGTGGACCGGAATGGGAGAATTTAACTCCGGCGACCATTATGTCTTTTATCGTGGGCACGAATCCAAAAAAAGGAATGGGGTCGCTCTCATAGTAAACAGAAGAATGGGCAAAGCAGTGCTAGGGTACAACCCGAAAAACGACCGAATGATTTCACTTCGGATCCAAGGTCACCCTTTCAACATAACAGTTATCCAAGTCTATGCACCGACCACTGCTGCTGAAGAAGCTGACGTTGAGAGATTTTATGCGGACCTACAATGCCTTTTAGACCGCACCCCATCATCAGACGTCGTTTTTCTCATAGGAGACTGGAATGCTAAGGTCGGGAGTGAAGAAATATCCGGAATTACAGGCAAGTTCGGTCTTGGTGAGCCAAATGAAGCTGGGCAGAGGCTAGTAGAGTTCCGTCAAGAAAACAACCTGACCATAGCGAATACTCATTTTCAACAGCACATGAGGCGCCTGTACACATGGATTTCACCGGACGGTCTGTACAGGAATCAGATCGATTATATTATTTGCCGGCAGAGATGGAGAAGCGCTATACAAGCAGTAAAAACAAGGCCTTGGGCCGATTGTGGCACCGATCATCAGCTTCTTGTTGCCAAAATTAAGCTTCGATTGAGGAAAACGCAGAAAACTAGAAGGCCTTTCAGGTATGATCTGGATAAGATTCCATTAGAATATGCTGTGGAAGTGAGCAATCGATTTCAAGAATTAGATCTAGAAGACAAAGAGCCCGAAGAGATGTGGACTGATGTTCGTGATATAATACAAGAAGTTGCTACTAAGGTAGTTTCAAAGCAAAAGAAATGCAAAAAAGCGAACTGGTTATCTGAAGAGGCTTTGCAAATAGCTGAGGAAAGGAGGATGGCAAAAGGTATGGGGGAAAGAGAAAGATACAAGGTTCTCAATGCGGATTTTCAGAAAATAGCAAGGAGAGATAAGAATGCCTTCTTGAACATACAGTGTCAAGCAGTTGAGGACAACAGCCAATTAAGGAACACAAGAGCTCTGTATAAGACAATCAAAGATATCAAAGGAAGCTTCTGTGCTAAGCTGGGCGTGATAAAGGACAAACGAGGCAAGGACCTCACTGAAGCCTCAGAGATAAAGAAGAGGTGGCAGGAATACACAGAAGAACTGTACAAGAAGGACCCGGATGTGCAAACCCAACATAGGACGGTTGTGATTACTGATCTCGAGCCGGGAATCCTGAAGAGTGAAGTTGAATGGGCCTTAGCCAGCCTTGCTAAGAACAAAGCTAGCGGAATTGATGGTATTCCAGCTGAGTTGCTTCAAAACCTCAACCACGACGCTGTTAACACACTGCATACATTATGTCAAAAGATTTGGACAACCCTGCAGTGGCCACAGGATTGGAGGAGGTCAGTTTACATCCCCATTCCAAAGAAAGGCAGTGCCAAAGATTGTTCCAACTACCGCACGATCGCGCTTATTTCGCATGCTAGCAAGGTGATGTTAAAAATCCTGCAAGGTAGGCTGCAGCAGTATGTGGATCGGGAGCTTCCGGACGTGCAAGCTGGGTTTCGCATGGGCAGAGGAACTAGAGACCAAATTGCCAACCTTCGCTGGATCATGGAAAAAGCAAGAGAGTTCCAGAAACCCATTTACTTCTGCTTTATTGATTATGCGAAAGCGTTTGACTGCGTAGATCACAGCAGATTGTGGCAAGCTCTCCAAGAGATGGGAGTTCCAATTCACCTCATCTGTCTCCTCAGGAACCTTTATGAAGGGCAAGAGGCCACAGTCAGAACTGGGCATGGTCTTACTGATTGGTTTCCGATTGAGAAAGGGGTGAGGCAAGGCTGCATACTGTCGCCCTGCCTATTTAACCTAAATGCAGAGTGCATCATGAGGAAGGCCGGTCTGGACGAGTCTTCAGCTGGAGTGAAGATAGCTGGAAAACGCATCAACAACCTTAGATATGCGGATGATACCACTTTAATGGCAGAAAGTGAATTGGATCTCAAGAGACTTCTGATGCGCGTACAAGAAGAGAGTGAGAAGTTTGGGCTTAAACTGAACATTAAAAAGACGAAGATCATGGCGTCTTGCCCTATCAAGTCCTGGAGCATCAATGGACAAGAAGTGGAAGCTGTGACAGATTTTCTGTTCTTGGGCGCCAAGATTACCTCGGAAGGAGACTGCAGCCATGAAATTAGGAGACGCCTGCTTCTCGGAAAGAGAGCAATGGTTAGCCTTGACCGCCTAGTAAAGAGCAGAGACATTAGGTTGCCAACCAAGATCCGTATAACCCGTGCTATGGTCTTTCCAGTTGTGATGTATGGATGCGAGAGTTGGACTGTGAAAAAGGCTGACCGCCGAAGAATTGACGCGTTTGAATTGTGGGGCTGGCGAAGGCTCTTAAGAGTTCCTTGGACTGCCAGAAGATCAAATCAGTCCATATTGTCGACCATAAACCCTGACTGCTCATTGGAGGGTCAAATTCTAAAGTTAAAGCTCAGCTACTTTGGTCATCTGATGAGAAGAGAGGAGTCGCTGGAGAAAGATTTGATGTTGGGAAAGGTTGAGGGTCGCCGGAGAAGGGGTAGGCAGCGAACGCGATGGTTAGATGGCATTCTCGAGGCATTGCAGATGAAGCTATGTGATGTTAAGAAGATAGTGAGAGACCGGAAAGCGTGGCGTGACATGGTCCATAGGTTCACGAAGAGTCGGACACGACTGAACGCCTGAACTGAACGTTTAATGTCATATGCCATTTACTGCACCATAGGTTAATGTTGTCAATGTCGGCCTGTAAAGTGCGTGTGTCAGTATCAGATGTTATTTCGCGGAAAAGAACGCAATCATCACCAAATAGATGACTGTGTGAGGAAACACAGTTGGGCAGGCTATTAATTTACATTAGAAAAAGTAGAGGCCCTAGTACAGTACCATGAGGAATATAGGAGATAACTGGATGCAGGGGAGAGTTAACATCGTTTGCGGAGATGAACTGTTGGCGAGAGGTTAGAAAGCACTCGAGCCATTTTAGAACATTAGTATCGAATCCTATGATGCGTAATTTTAGGAGTAGTAGCTGGTGACATACTTTATCAAATGCTTTAGCAAAATCTAAATATATACAATCGGCAATGAAGCGGTGGTCGAAGATCACATGTAACTTGTTGATGAACGAAAGAAGCTGCGTTCCGCATGAGTATGCCTTGTGAAAGCCATGTTGAGCCTGATGAAAAGATGAGTTAGATTCCAAAATGTGATGATTAGAGAAAAGAGAATGTGTTCTAATATATTACTTGGTACACTGGTGATTGATATAGGTCTGTAGTTCTGATGAGAATGCTTGGATCCGGATTTGTGCACTGGGACCACCTTCCCTATCTTCCAGTCTGACGGTAATTCGCGACTTTCCAACGACCGCTGGAATATTTCAGCTAAAATAATTGACCAATACATTGTGGTGCTTTTCAAAAACTTTGCATTAATGCTATCGATGCCGGCCACTGAAAATACTTTAAGGTTGTCAATAATTTTAGCAACACCGTCAGAGTAGACCACCATGGGACACAGTGGCAAATATTTGTGACCGCGAAAGGTAGGAAGCTGAACGACGGAATAAGTAGAAAAGCAATTTGAAAACACATCATTTAGGACACTCGCGCATTTATTATCAGGTACTGGTTCATCATTTAAGTCTGTTAATGTAATACGCACAGTTTATTGGGTTTAATATTCTTCCAAAATTTTTTGGGCTTCTGTAGTAATGTAGTAGGTAGTGCGTTCTCTGAAAAATATTTTTTAGCTTTCCGTACAGCGTAAATATATTCATCGTTTGCTTTACAATGCAATTCCCAGCGGGTCTGATTATGAGATGATTTAGCCATACAATAAAAGCGTTTTTTTCTGTTTGAAAGTCGTCTTATGTGCGAAGTATACCATTGCGCATCCGGTTATATGATATGGTTCGAGTCGGAATAAAGCGATTAGTAAGTTCCTCAACCTTGGTTTTGAATAACTCCCAGTTTGCCTTAACAGAGCGCTCTTGAAAAGTATCTAAGAATGATGTTAAGAAAGAATGCAAGTGCATATTATTTTGGTCGAAATTAGAGTTTTGTCGTCTTGTGGTTTTTGTTTGCACAGGGATAGTGACACTAAAATTTAATACAACGTGATAGCTTAAGTTTGGCAAGTGGGTCTGTTGAGAACACAGTTCGGGACATGTGCACAAAATCAGGTCTAATATGCTAGCTGTTGTTTGTGTGATCTGGGCATGTTTAGCAACAATCTGGGTAAAGCTAAATGAACACAAATCAAGAAATTCGCGGCACGTTCGGGAGGAAAAATGTGCATTTGAGGTCCACTTAATGTCAGGGTAATTGAAATCTCCAGTAAGAACACGGGAGCCGAGGGATATCGTGATATAATGGTGTTAATAGTCGTGAAGTTCATTGATAAATGCATTGGGGGAATGGTAGCAAACGCCTGTTATAATCTGACGGTGAGCCAGGTTCACAGACACCCAAACGACTTCTATGTTTGTCGTAATATTGAGCGCGAACGATTCCAAATGTTTTTGATAGCTATGAGAACACCTCCGTCTTGCCTTTCCTCGCTATAAAATCTGTAAAAATGAAATTGTTTAGCTGAGTCGGGCATTTCACTGTCTCTGATGTTCCCACGCAGCCATGCTTCAGTCAGCACAGCAATATCAGCGGAGCATGAATCGATAAGAGAAAAAAGTTCTGTGCGCTTTTTGACAACGCTTCTAACGTTAGTGAATACGACCAATGCATGCGTTGATTGTTGCGTGTGGCCACATCCCCTTTGGATTCCCTAATCAGATGATACTTCGGTTGTTAGTGCAGGGCCTGGCGGTGTCGAGTTAATAATTGGAAGTTGCGGACTGATAGAGACGACTTCGTAAGTTTTGCCAGCAACAGGATCATACATGTAGCATTTGTGAGAAATGAAAAGCTTGTTGTAACTGAGTCGGTAACGCAGGGATGCTGGCTGTGGTTTAGCGAAGCCGGATAGTTTTTTCCGAGCAAGACGAGTTGTTGATGAAAAGTCTTCGGTTGCACTACTATTCTTTTCTTTTAGTTTTGAGGCGGACTGAAAAAATTTTGGTTTAGTTTTATAATTAGTGAATTTAACCATGACTGGACGACAGCGCGAGAGTGAATACTGACTAATCTATGAGCTCAGTCGATATCAGTCGACGACAAATGGTGACCAAGACAGGTTGCCAGCAACTTTGAAACTTTGTCTTCAGTTCCCGCCCACGTTTTTACGCCGTCTGGTATCCCATGCAAGATTATGCCATCGCGCCGGCTCCTGTCTTCAAGCTCGTCGATACGAGCCTGCAACAACTGGTTTTGTTCGCGAAGTTCGTCGATAAAACGGGTCGAGTACTGTTTATGGCTTTCAAGCGTTTGCAACCTAGTTTCCACAGCTTCTAGCCGGCTGCCAATATCTGCAAGTGAGGCTGCAATCTTGTGTTTTCCAAGCCGCATTTCATCCATGCCTTTATTACCTCGTCGCTAGCGTGAACTGTGGTAGTCTGAAGTTGCAGATCGCGGAGTAGGCGTCGAATTTCGAGATTGCAATCCGTTTGCGTTAATGGCGTTTCAGTGGCGGTTCTTTCGACTGTCTCTTCTTGCTCAGTCGAACGTATGGGGACAGGCTGTTTATTGTGAGTGGTATGAGAGCGGGTTTCGAGATTGGGAGGACTAGGATTTGCCTTCACATCTTCCGCTCGCAACAAAAGTACACCATTTTGAAAACACGCGTTTATGATGCATACTAGAACGCTTGGGCACGGGAATAGCCGTACAAAAACGATTATCGCACCTTTTTGCGTACAAGGAAATGCAATTACACACCTAAAGCACGAAGAAAGGTGGTTTGTCAGCCGATGCGTACGCCATGCTGCACCCGTGCCCACTGGAGCGGCTCCGATGTTGTCGGACATTTATAGCTGGCGCTACTGTTGATGTTGATGACCATGGTAATGGCATGAAGACGGCGTGCATTTCCGCGATTGGTGGCTCTCCGACGCGCTTCCGCCCCTTGTGTAGCGTTTGCACGCTGCCAAAGTTGACAAGCCTCGATATGAAGGTCCCCAATGACGGTGCCGCGCTGGACAACACCGTACGGTAGGAACGACAACATGACCTGAAGCGCGAAGCAATGTGGATTGTCAGCCGCTGCGTACGCCACGCTGCACCCCTGCCCACTCAATGGTGAATATATATATATATATATATATATATATATATAGCATAAGTAAATTGACGTACTTGGTTGCTAGAGGTTACATACAAGTGAAAAATTGCTTCATACTGTTTCCAAGTTTATTTGTAGTCGACGTTTCGGCAGGAGCGCTGCCTTTCTAAAGACTGAGGGTACATGATTCTTGTTTGTCTTCTTAGAGCGTTGGCAAGAGGTGATACAAACAGCATATGGGCACATACAGGTGAATCAGCTGGACACGCACAACACACACATACACACACAGGTGCGGAGAGCAGGCTAGGCCCAAAGGGTCATCAACCCAAGGCATCGGCCGCCGGGAGTCATCTGTATACAATACACAATACAGGCAACCGCGGAACAAGCTTTAAAGAAAAAAAAAAGAAGAAGAAGAAAACAGGTGGGGGGACGTGTTTGCCGCAGACGGTGAGAAAACCATCTCTCCCGTTTTCACCAAAAGATGGGAGCGCCCAGCGTGATGAAAGAACCAGGTGGACATTGCTGGCCAGAAGAACCCGAAAGCGGCGAGCAAAGTTCGAGCAACTCGCGAGAGATGAACCCCAAAGAAAGAACAAGAAGAAAAAAAAATTAATATGTGGGACAGCAGAATGGTGAAATACTTTGAGGTTTTCGCCAAAAGATGTGAGCGCCAAGCATGAAGAAGGCCCCTATGACAAGTGGCATCGTCTGCGGCAAACACGTTCCCCCACCTATTTTCTTCTTCTACTTTTTTTTCAAGGTTGTTCCGCGGTTGCCTGTATTGTGTATTGTATACAGATGACTCCCGGCTGCCGGTGCCTTGGGTTGATGACCCTTTGGGCCTAGCCTGCTCTCCGCACCTGTGTGTGTATGTGTGTGTTGTGCGTGTCCAGCTGATTCACCTGTATGTGCCCATATTCTGTTTTATCACCTCTTGCCAACGCTATAAGAAGACGAACAAGAATCATGTACCCTCAGTCTTGAGAAAGGCAGGGCTCCTGCCGAAAAGTCGACTACAAATAAACTTGGAAACAGTATGAAGCAATTTTTCACTTGTATATATATATATATATATATATAGTTGGAACAGCACCGGACGCGATATTCGGAGGTCGTGGGTTCGGTTCCCACCATTGGCACGTTGGTTTTTCATCTACTTTGTGTTTATTTATCTTTCCCCTAATCAGATTACAATATTAATTTCTGTGAATATTCAAGTAAACATTGAAAAAACAGACATAAAAGTACCATCCCCAACGCTTTCCTCGGCCTCGCCGACTGTTGGGCTCTTTCCTTCATGTATTATAACGGGCACCCTCATTTCCCCTTAATTAATCTGCTTGTAGCTTACGGGGGTCTCGGCTCTGGCAGTCTTGAAGCCATAGGTAGCGTATGAGGGTTCTAGCAGAGCTTTCGCCCTCGCTCTTGATCACGTTCTACGTGACGCCGGCGGTAACAAAGGACGTTCCACGTCCGCCACTATGGTTGAGGGTCGCGCTGGTGAAAACTCTCAAGGTTCGTATACAGACAACATAAATACCCAAGAAAGTAGCAGGGGGGACAGCGGCCGATGTAGCTCAGTTGGAAGAGCACCGGACGCGATATTCGGAGGTCGTGGGTTCGGTTCCCACCATCGGCACATTCGTTTTTCTTCTACTTTGTGTTTAACTATCTTTCCCCTAATCAGATTACATTAATAATTTCTGTGAATATCCAAGTAAACATTAAAAAACAGACATAAAAGTATCATCCCCAACGCTTTCCTCCTCGCCGACTGTTGTCTTCTTTCCTTCACACACATGTATATATATATATATATATATATATATATATATATATATATATATATATATATATTTTAGGGACTTGTTCTCAGAGCACGGAGGAAGAAAGAAGGAAGAGGAAGAAGTGTGCGCGCCCGTTCGGCCTTTGTCTTGTGGCACTTGTGTCGTTCCCGCTAGCTGTGTGTACCTAGCGTACTGAACCGACTAGAACGTCTCAGTCGCGGCGCTAAAGGCGCAACATTGTGGTGGAGGAGCGGGGTATGCTGGAAAAGGGTGTTATTCAAGAGTCATGCAGTCCCTGGGTTTTGACAAAACTTTATTTCCCACAGTAGGGGTCCTGGAGGACACTCGGCAAGGCGCCAGGTGTAGAGGGCAGCTCCCACGTCGGAACAGAGAGCCCAAAGCTCTCCGCTGCCGTGCGGGCCTCCTGGACAGCCCGAAGCTGATCATGTAGTGAAGCACTTTTTAAAACTTTGTCCCAACGTTCCTTGTTCTTCGCGTAGGCGTCGCTCGATGCACAACCACACAGCATATGGTTTAAGTCTACACGGTCACTGCACAGTTCACACACATGTTGTCCGTCGTAGTCTGGGTCGATGTGCTTCATGCGCCAGGGGTTGGGGTATGAGTTCGTTTGGAGCAAGCGTAACGTGACTGATTGGCTGCGGGTTAATTTCTTATCCGGGAGGGGAAATGGTCGTCTGCCTAGATAAAAGTGCTTAGTGACCTCGTTGTACGTGAATAATTGATCTCTGTACTCGATATGTGGAGTAGCAGGGGAAACCGGAGGGACGCGGTCGATGAGTCCTCGCGCCGCCTCGTGTGCGATCTCATTGAGATTACGCAGGCCGCCCCCAAGCTGCCCATGTGTGCCGGGAACCATACGATGGAGTGATCGGTGATGTTACTTCCGCCTAAGATCCGTAGCGTCGTCTTGTCTATCCCGCCCTTGGCGAAAGCTCGAGTGGCTGCTCTAGAGTCGCTGTATACAGTTGTGAAGTCCGAGACTTTTAGAGCTAGTGCTATCGCTGCTTGTTCAGCTACCTCTGGCTTCTTGGTGTAAAGTGTGAGTGAGTTGCGCGTACGCCCGTGTCCGTCGACTACTGCTACCGAGTAGGCATGCTTTCCCGGTATGTACGCTGCATCCACGAAAGCTGTCTGGTCGGGGAACTGTGCCGCGTCCGCAGCGAGGGCTTTGGCGCGGGCGAGCCTTCTTCCTTGATTGTGGATCGGGTGTACGTTTCTTGGGAAGGGGGATACTTTGATTGCTTCTCGCACGACTTTAGGTAACTGCAGGACGTTGTCCTTTTCTACTATGGTGTTCAGGCCGAGTTAATGAGAATCTTTCTGCCCGCTTTGGTGCTTGATAGGCGTGCAATCTGTGCCGTGTGCTGTGCCTCGATGATTTCGGCAAGGGTATTGTGCACTCCTAGCTGTAAGAGTAGTTCAGTGGAGGCATTATCGGGGAGCCTCAACGCTGTCTTGAAAGCTCGGCGTATGTGTACCTCAAGCCTTCTCTGATGTTTCTTTTTCCAGTTGAGCATTGCAGCCACGTATGTGATGTGACAGAGTACAAAAGCATGGACCATTTGAATAGCGTTGTCCTCGCTCAGTCCCCTGTGCCTATTCATGATGCGCCGAAGCATCCGGATCACGTTTGCAATCTTGATCGTGATGCTGTCAAGCATCGCCCAGTTGGACCCGTTGCTTTGGATGATTAGTCCTAGAATTCGTATTTTATCGACCGTGGGTATGCGATTTCCATCCCTGTCGTATAACGCCATGCACGGTGTGTGGTGTCGGCGCCAGTCGTTGGACGGGCGGCCTGGTCTTGGGGGGTGGTAGATGAGTAGCTCGGATTTTCTAGAAGTGCAGCGAAGTCCCATTGGGGCAAGATGGGCCTCGGTAACCGTGATGGCTTCTTGCATGCGCGCTTCTAATTCGGCATCACTGCCACCGGTGCTCCAGATGCGAACATCGTCTGCGTATATGCTGTGCTCCACATCAGCAATTTCACCCAATGCGCGAGAAAGCTTTGTCATCGCCAAGTTAAATAAGAATGGTGAAAGCACTGAGCCTTGTGTTGTTCCCTTATCGCCCAGATTAAAGCTCTCCGAGACGTGTTCGCCTATCTGGATAGTGGCCGTTCGATCCTGCAGAAACGCCTTGACATAGTGGTAGAAGCGTGTTCCGAGATTGTGGTCAGATATGGCTTTGAGAATGGCTTGATGTTGGATTTTGTCAAAAGCTTGCTCCACGTCGAGTCCCAGTAGCGCCTTGGTGTCTCGTGTGGGGCGATCCAACAGACTTTTCTTGATGCGTAGCGTAGCGTCTTGCGTTGAGAGACCTGGCCTAAAGCCAATCATATTGTAAGGGAAGTACTCCTTTTCTTCTACGTATTCCGATAGTCTATTCAGAATGACGTGTTCGGCTAGCTTTCCTAGGCAGGACGTCAGTGAGATCGGCCTTAGGTTGGGTAGGCCCAGCGGCTTGCCCGGTTTTGGGATGAAGATCGTATTGGCATGCTTCCGCTCTGCAGGTAGTTGGCCAGTTTTCCAGACTTCATTGATTTGTTGCGTTAGGAACGTGACCGAGTCGTCCTCTAAGTTTCGGAGAGCCCGATTTGTGATACTATCGGGGCCGGCTGCAGAGTTACTGTTGAGTTCGTGAATTGCGAAGCGTACTTCGCTTTCTGTGAAGTCCGTATCTAGCTCTGAGTTTGGCGCACCGTCATAGCTGTTCCTTTGTAAGGTACTGGGTAACCCCGATTTAAGCGGTAAGTATCGTTTGGCAAGGTCATCCAGAAGGGCTTCGGCGGTACTGATTTGCTTCTCGCGATGTACTAATTTACTTAGCCTGATCCGTTGCATAATTTTGGACTTTGTTCCGTGTTCGTCGAGGAGGTGTTTTATGAGTCCCCACCCACTTCCTCTGCGTATTTGCCCATTGAGGGAGTTACAGACTTCATCCCATTGTTGTCGGGAGAAAACCATGCAGTATTGTTCGATTGTCTTGTTGAGTTCGGCAAGTTTCCTTCGTAGTCTTCTGTTAAGATGTTGACCCTTCCACCTGGCTAGAATGGTATGTTTGGCTTCGAGAAGATTCGCTAGCCGACTGTCCATCCTCTCTACCTTAACGTCCGTGGTAATTGTCCGTTCCGAGGCTGCGATGTCTGCTTTGAGCTGCTCGGTCCAGCTCGTTATCGTGTGCTTTGTGGTTGCTCCTGATGAGTTGGATGGCTGCGCCCGTATTGCACGAAATTTGTCCCAATCGATAAGTTTGTATTCTCTTTGCCTCTTTCCCGGTATCTCTGCATCGATTCGGAGAATATAGTGGTCACTCCCAAGGTCTATTCCTGAGTTGTGCCAGGCACATTTTTCTAGGCCCCGGACAAAAGTAAGGTCCGGTGTGGTGTCTCGACATGTGGAAGTGCCACATCTGGTTGGGGTCTCCGGGTCTGTGATCAGCATGAAGTCGAGATCGGAGGCTGTCGTGAGAAGACGATTTCCCTTGCTAGAGGGATACGCGTAACCACAAGCCTGGTGTGGGGCGTTAAAATCACCACCTATAATCAGCGGACTGTCTTTGGCGATGTGCGCAATCTTGGCCAGAATGCCTCTAAACCCTTGCCTCGTATCCTTAGGGCTGCTGTACAGATTGGTGAGGAAGATGCTTTGCTTGTTCCCTACGTGGTCGTTCGGTATGATCTCAATCGTGAGGTGTTCTAGATAGCAGGCTGTGTGGCGGATCTCATGCCGAATGTACGGGATCTTCTTTCCAATCAGTAAAGCGACGCCTCTGCCCTGCTCTTTTCTGTGGGCTTCGGCCGTATATCCCGTAATGGCCAGTTCGGTTGTGAGTGTTTCTTGTAGCACGATGACGTGTGGTTTCTCGGTTTCTGATTTGACCATCTGCAGGAGGACCGCCTTTTTTGAGGCGATCCCCCTGCAGTTCCATTGCCAGACGCGGATAGTGCGTGTCTTATTCGGCACTGTCATTTTGGCCGTTGTAACCTCCTTCGCTTGCAGTGAGACCATCGCGAGGTGGGCCTTGCGCACCGATGTGTTGTGAACTCATCCTTGCCATTGCCGGTACTACCGTATTGTTTAGATACATTTCCATTTTCTGTACTCGTGAGCTAAAATGTCCATTTTCTCGTTCATTCGCACCATGCTCTCGTGCATTAGCCTCATAATCTCGCTCATGGCGTCCATAGCGTCCTTCCTGGTTCGCGGTTGCGTTAAAGCGCGCTTCTTAGAAGGCGGGCATTCTTCGATTTGTTCTTCATGTCTCTTCGTCTCAACGAGTGTGTGAATTTCGATAGCGGTTGATGGCTCAGGTGTGAGCGTTTGTTTACGGCTGTTCGCTTTACCCATTGCAGTTAATTCGAGCGTTAGCTTAGTATAAGCGGCTTTTAGCTCTCTTAGTTCCTGTTCTAACATAGCTATTCGCTCTTTATCAGGATTGCGGGACTCACTTTTCTTTGGAGGCGTGATAGCGTCTCTGACCTTGTTCGCCTACGTGCCATCGCCTCCGTTGTCTTTTCCACCAAAGCGCACCTGAGAACTACTTCCGTTTGTCCTCGCATGTGTGCGGCTCTTCGATTGAGAGCGGGAGCGGCTGCGTATTGGCGTCTTGGACCTAGATCGGCTTCGTGCCGCGTGCTGCTTGTCTTCTTCAACTAGCTGTACTTCCTCTTGTTGCTCCAGTCGCGATCGTTGTCGTCGTGCGCGTACTACGTATGGAATGAGATAGCGTTTCCTACACACCTTGTTCGCCGTCACGTGCAAGCCCCCGCACAGCTTGCATTTTGGATCGCACACATGGGATGAGGTGGGGTTAGGAAGTCCGCAACCCCTACATTCGGTTGAGTTTGGCTCGGGGCAAACATCCGCCCGATGTCCGAGTTTGCCACATACGTAGCATATGTCTACTTGTCTGCGATATAAGTAGCAGGGTACCAGTGTGGGTCCATACCTAACGAAGTTTGGGACGCGAAGACCATCGAACACAATGATCACTGATCCTGAGTCCTTGATTCTTTTTGCCGCTAGTGCCAAGGGGCTGCGGTCATTCACAATGTTTCTTTCAATCGTCCTGTGATCGTCGGCACCATCGATGTGTCTGATTACTCCTTTGCAGGTGTCGCTTGGGGCAGTTTCGTAAGCGCTGACTGCGTACTCTTTTTCGGCTATTCGGATAGCCCTTATTTGCGCATACTTGTCTGCATTTTCTCGAAAGGGCGTGCTCGCCACCATGATGTTCTGCGTAATATTGGGACATATTATGTCCTCCGTGGTCTGCTGTGGATCAAGATTAACTGCTGCTATTATGGCTTTGCTCACTAAGGTAGGTCCGATCTTTTGCAAGTTCAAGCCGCCCTTTGGGCGAAGCACTATCTTGATGTCTTGCGGCAGGGGTGGCATGCGTGAGGCTCTTATCACCCGGTTCTTAATGTTAGGAGGCTTGCGAGAAGAGCTCACCTGCCCGTCGCTTGCATGTTGTGCTTGCTGTGAAAGTTGAGCAGTAGGTTGGGCGCGTTCCTTCTTCGTTCTCCGGCTGGTCACCACTTTCCAACCCGTGTCGTCTTCTGCAGTCGATGCTTGTGGTAAATCCTCCGCAGAGCTATTCATTTCATCGGTTGCCATTCTCTTCGTGTTGCACCCAGCGCGAAGGGCGGCTGGCGTCTCACAGAGCTAGCGCGTTTCTGGCTAGCGCTAGCGCCTGTGTGCACGCCTAGGCTTAGTTCGGCGGCGGCGTTCACGTGGTAGAAACGTACTTGTAGATTATTGAAAAATGAAGACCCACCTCAAAATCAGGTATCCACGAATTCCCTGCCACTTCACGAAACTGCTGTTGCAAGAACTTCGGTGAAATTCGACAGAAATCACAGCGGAATCATATGAAGATGACGGAGCCGATTGGATCACGTCCACACATCTCGGCGACCGCAGCGCCACCCTCCCCCTGTAATTCTGGTGAAGAAGAATTATGGTACATGGCACTTTTGCGTCGACTATCGCCATCTGAATGCTGCAACAAAGAAGGATGTGTATCCCCTTCCGCGGATCGATGACGCCATAGATTGTCTGTTCTCGGCATCATATTTTTCATCCGTCGATCTGCGATCGGGATATTGGCAGATCCCTATGCACCCTGACGACAAGGAAAAAACGGCATTTATCACACCCGATGGCCTGTTTGAATTTAATGTAATGCCTTTCGGGCTCTGCAATGCTCCTGCAACTTTCGAGAGATTTTTGGACGCTATCCTACGGGGACTAAAATGGCAAATATGTATGTGATACCTTGATGATGTCGTCATTTTCGGTCGGACAATCGAAGAGCACAACGAACGCCTCGCTCTCGTGCTTGACTGCTTCAAAAACGCCGGTCTAGTACTTAATGCGAAGAGGTGTCGCTTCGGTGAGCGTCAGATTTTGGTACTAGGACACCTCGTCGATCGTGAGGCATCAGACCTGACCCTCAAAAGACAGCGGCCCTTGCATCGTTTCCAAAACCTAAGAACGTGAAGGAACTCCGAAGTTTCCTAGGACTGTGCTCATATTTCCGCCATTTCATTCCCCGTTTTGCTGACGTTGCTAACCCGCTTACGTGCCTTCTCCACAAAGACGCTCCCTTCGAGTGGACATCAGAGTGTGACTTTTTTTTGGCCAGCTCAAGGTTTTACTCACATCACATCCGATTCTCCGGCATTTCAGCCCTTCTGCTCCAACGGAGCTGCACACGGACGCCAGTGGTGTTGGCATTGGTGCTGTGCTGATTCAGCGCTACAGCGACAAGGAACATGTTATTGCTTACGCCAGTCGTTCCTTAAGCAAACCTGAACGCAATACCACAATCACTGAGCAGGAATGCCTCGCAGTAGTTTTCGCGGTTCAGCGGTTTCGCTGTTATCTTACGGGCGGCCCTTCACAGTGGTCACTGATCATCATTCCCTGTGCTGGCTGAAAAACCTCCGTGACCCATGTGGTCGTCTTGCACGGTGGGCAATCCGTTTACAAGAGTTTGATTATACAGTTTCGTACAAGAGTGGACGCCGGTCCGCTGACGCGGACTGTCTCTCACGTTTACCGCTTCCCACAACGGAATGTGACGCCGACAATTTTGATCATTACATCGCTGCAGTTTTACCTCCA
Source organism: Amblyomma maculatum (assembly GCF_055883805.1). Lineage (NCBI taxonomy): Eukaryota > Metazoa > Arthropoda > Arachnida > Ixodida > Ixodidae > Amblyomma > Amblyomma maculatum. The sequence goes on from NC_139349.1 coordinate 122,991,351, forward strand.
TTCCCCGATACCCGTACGTTCCGCACTGAACAGAAGAAAGATGAGAATCTCCAACCATTCTTTACCGCTGCAAGAGACCTTACAGCTTCCAGTCCCTATTGTATATGGAATGGTCTTTTGTACAAAAAGGACAATTTTCCCACTGGTCTCCGCTACCTTCTGGTGGTGCCCGTCAGCCTACGCTCCTCTGTTTTGCGCGTTATGCATGACGACCCCACTTCGGGACACCTGAGATCTGCGCGGACGCTCTATCGCATCCAAGAACGTTTCTACTGGCCCCGGATGCGTGAAACCACTGAGAAGTATGTGGCTAGATGTGCTCAGTGTGCGAGTCACAAACGCTCCGCCGGCACTCTTCCTGGTCTTCTTAATCCGGTGACTCCTCTAAGACCCTCTTTTGAGAAAGTCGGGGTAGACCTCTTGGGGCCTTTTCCAAAGTCTCATTCTTGCAACCGCTGGATCGTCATCTGCACTGATTACCACACTCGTTACTGTGAGACGGCAGCCCTTCCATCGGCTACTGCACACCAAGTCTCCCTCTTCCTGCTGCACTATGTTATACTGCGTCATGGGCTTCCCCGAGTGTTGATCAGCGACCGAGGGCGTCAGTTCACCGTTGATGTTGTCGAAGAACTGCTTCGTTTGTGCCAAACACATTTCCGACATTCTACCCCGTATCATCCGCAAACAAATGGGTTGACCGAGCGAACCAACCTGACACTCACCAACATGCTTTCAATGTACGTCGCCGCCGACCACAAGGACTGGGACACTGTGTTACCATTTATAAGATACGCATACAACACCGCCTAACAAGAAACAACAAGTTACAGTCCATTCTTTCTCCTCTATGCCCGGTCTCCTCGACACATCCTCGGCACCATCCTGCCGTTCTCCACAGACGACGAACCTGAGATTGCTGAGATCCTCTGCCGGGCAGAAGAAACCCGCCGGATAGCCCGCCTGAGAACGCTCGCCTCGCAAAAGCGCTCGAAATCCCGCTACGACGACCACCATCGCCACGTCACCTGCCTCCCTGGAGATATTATCTGGCTTTGGCGTCCACTAAGGAAGCGTGGCTTAAGTAAGAAACTGCTCGCGCACTATATCTGTCCCTATGTTATCCTCGAGGCAATTAGTGACCTCACCTATCGGATTGCGCGCCTTACCAAAACTGGCCGACGTTCTTCACGAACTGAGCTTGCCCACGTCGCGCGTCTGAAACCCTGTCATCCTCGTGCTGACGATTGACTCGCCCGGAGGGCTTCGCCTGCGGCGGGGAAGTGTTACGGACTTGTTCTCAAACAGAGCACGAAGGAAGAACGAAGGAATAGGAAGAAGTGTGCGCGCCCGTTCGGCCTTTGTCTTGTGGCACTTGTGCCGTTCCCGCTAGCTGTGTGTACCTAGCGTACTGAACCGACTAGAACGTCTCAGTCGCGACGCTAAGGGCGTAACAATTTATATATATATATATATATATATATATATATATATATATATATATATATATATATATATATATATATATATATATATATATATATATATGAATAGATGGATGAAGCAGAGGAGTTTAGGAGAGACGTACTGGCGCCGTCTGGTTCGGGTGCACTTGTGTGTGAGTAACGTTGGTTTACTCAGTAACAACAATAGTGTTACATTTGTTGGATGGTTGGTTGGTTTGTGGGGTTTAACATCCCAAAGCTGCTCAGGCTATGAGATACGCCGTAGTCGAGGACTCCGGAAATTTCGACCACCTAGGGTACATTAACGTGCACTGACATCGCACAGCACACGGGCGTCTTGCTTTTCGCCTCCATAGGAAAGCGGCCGCTTACATTTGGGGGAGGTGTGGTTTCAATACCCCACCATCGCCCGACCATTGGCGCACCCCTGGAGCTTCGTCGTAGCCGCCTTGCTGAACTTCCGCCACTGCTCGCTACCATGCCGCCGCCGACTGAGTCTTGCTCAGGGCTTTTCATCACTTAAATTCAGGCGACTTCGGCCCTTTTCAACCTTACCTGAAGCCCCGCCCTTTCGCTGGCGCGACGGAAGAAGATGTCGACGACTGGCTTCAGAACTACCAACGGATGCACCGTTACAACCGTTGGGACTCCGCCACTCAGCTTGATAACATAGTGTTTTTCCTGACCGACACTGCCCTTATCTCCTTTGAAAATCACGAGGACACATTGACGACATGTGAGCGTTTTGTCACTGAACTTAAACAGTGTTTCGGTGACTCCTCAGCGCACAAACAACGGGCCGAGCAAACCTTCATCTATCGTGCCCAACTACCCGGCGAGACGTGTACTACCTATACCGAAGATGTCCTCAAATTGTGCAATTCCATTGACATTCGTATGTTTGAGGAGGACAACGTAGGGCATCTTTTGAAGGGAATTGCAGTGGCTATTCACATCTTTCTCATTGCTAAAGATAATATCTCAAATATCTTTGTTGTTCTTCGTCATATCCGTACATTTAAAGCGCTGAAGACCCGTCGACTAACGCCCAAGTTTGGACGACTGGCCAATGTCACAACTGTCGCCAGCGTTGGCGATTATGTGTCCGCGGACGTAACTTCGACTATTTGGCAGATCATTCGTGAAGAACTCCTTCGGCTCGATTCCCACGGCCGGCACACCTCACCAGCGTCCTGCCGCTCATCTGCGTGCGCACCCGCCCACACGCTGCAATCGCAGCCCGAATACTCTTCTGTCCACAAAGCACACCCTGGCTCTTCGAGCGAATGGTCGCGCCAACATTTCGTCAGCCCTCTGTCTTCCAGGCATCCTGATCAGCATAACGACCTTCACTAACGAAGACCTAGTCAACCACTCAGGCTAACAGATCAGCGAGACCCTAGCTGTTGTCGTCATCATGACCTTTCAGGACCAAACCCTTTTCCACCCTGGTCTTGTCTGTTACCGGTGTGGCATCCCAGGCCATATCTGAAGACAATGCCGCCGTCGTCCACCATCGCGGTATGACCGACCCACGTACCCAGGCGCGACGAGTTATTACACAGTTGACTCTCCTCGGTACTGGTCACCTCCTCCACAAAGCCAGTTTAAGCCCGGTGGCGTGCGCAACCGCTATCCGGCTTCCGACTGGAGTCTGACTCCACCGCCGGCGTTTAGTGCCCGCCGTTCGCCATCCCTGCGGCGTCGCTCCCAGCCCACACCGCAGGGAAACTAGCCGCCGCGGCGGATGGAGGTGAGGCCGCCGGAGAACGATTGCTACTCGCTGAAATACCTCATTCTGTGACCATGCTCAAAAATAAGAATCTTGTGTCTATTGACGGTATTTGCCACAGTGACGTTAGTGGACACGGGTGAACTATTTCGATTACACGTTTATCGTTTGAAATCTTACTTTGACCCAAAGTAATCTTTTCATAGGACGGAAATGCAAACTTGCAGGGCGTTAGCGGGGATTCGTTTTACCCTATTGTAGTGTGTAGTGCCAAGGTGTGTCTTGGAGGAACCGTGTCTCCGTCGGAATTATTATTCCTGTCACATTCCGCTCATGGTGTAATTCTCGGTATTGACTTTCTGAGATGTGTGGCGCAACTGTAGACTGCCCCACTTGCGAGATCAGTGTTGAAGGCTGCCTTCCGCCTGAGTTCTTTGAGGGCCCCTTGTTTGAGATGATGTGCTTTATGTGTGCGACGAAGCTGTTGTGCCCCCGATGTCTCTGCAGTGTGTTCCAGTTTCGTTTTCTCGCCGGGTGACCGAAGCTTTTGATGCGGTCATACCGCCTAATTATTCGAACTGAGTAAAGGCATCTCTCCTGTTCTCTTATTGTTTGTTGTCAGCAAACCGCAGTTGCACGTGATAGTGGACCATTATTTGCTCCACGCAGCCAGTTCTTTGAGCAGCTGGCATGAAGCTTGCCTCTTGTAGAGAAGGCGTGCTAATGTCAGTAGCCTTGGTTACAGATGTACCGGAGCGGCATGTCGCAGCATCCCCAGTGAATGCTCAACTGCGGGCTATCATTAGTAATTCTCTCAATGTCACTGAGCGTGATTTGGAAGATCTTTAATTAAAGTATTCATCCATGTTTGACTTCTCGAAAATCACGAGCCCACGCTCCTTTCCTGAGTCAAGCAACAATCATCGCATTGACACCGGACATGCGCACCGAATCCTCCGTGTGGCGCCTGCCGAGGGCAGGGTAATCAATGAGCAATGTCGTGAAATGTTGAAACAGGGTAGGCGTGCAGTTCTTGGGCGGCTCCAGTAATTCTTGTGGGAAAGAAAGATGGTACATGGCGATTTTGTGTGGATTACCGCCGCCAGAATTCAGTCACCAAAAAGGACATCTATCCGCTTTCCTGCATCGACGACGCCATTGAATGTTTGTACTCAGCCTCATACTTTTCAGCTATAGACCTTCGGTCTAGGTACTGGTGGATTCAGACGCACCAGCTGATAAGGAGAAGACCACCTTAATCACTCCTGATGGGCTGTTCGAATTTAACGTTATGCCCTTCGGTTTGTGCAATGCACCTGCGATATTTGAAAGATTCATAGATTCTATACCACGCGGACTGAAATGGGAGGTTTGTATGTGCTATCTGAATGACAAAGGTATATTTGGCCGAACATCTAAAGAGTACAACGACCGCCTAGTGCTCGTACTGAAATGCTTGCGCGAAGCTGGTCTCGTGCTGAATTCAAAGAAGTGCCGTTTTGGTGATGTTGATCCACTGCGCCACAGGCGCGTTAGTGCTTGTTCACCTCGTCGATGGTGATGGCGTCTACCTGATCCTCAAAAGACTGTAGCTGTTGCTGCGTTTCTTTAACCTGGGAACGTTTTTTGGGTAACGCAATACCCCAAAAACGAGCTCCGCAGTTTGTTGGGCATTGCGATCCTATTTCCGACGCTTCATCCCTCGTTTTACAGACGTCGTCTACACGCTCACGTGCCTACTACGTAAAGAGGCTTCATTCGAGTGGGCATCTGAGTGCGAATCGTCTTCCCGGCAACTAAGCTTCCTCTTAACATCGCATCCTATTTTACGGCACTTCAGCCCTTCTGCTCTAACGGAAGGGCATACTGACGCAAGTGGTATAGGCATCGGTACTTTCGTTGTTCAGCGCTCTGACGACCGCGAACATATCATTGCTTATTCCAGTCGAACTCTGAGCAAGATTGAGCACCATCACCGAGCAGGAGTGTCTAGCGATTGTTTTCGCCGTGCAGCTGTCTCGCTGCTACCTGCACGGACGGCCTTTCGTAGTAGTAAGAGATCACCATTCCCTATGTTAGTTACTCAATCTCCGTGATCCATCTGGTCGCCTGGCCCGCTGGGCTCTTGGATTACAAGAATAGGACTATACTATTTAATTCAAGTGTGGCCAATGGCACGCAGATGCTGACTGCCTGACGCGGTTGCCACTTGCCACAACAGAATGTGACGCGGAAAACTTCGAGCATTACATAGCTGCTTTGTTTACGAGCTTTCCCGATAATCGCACCTTCCGAACAGAGGAACACAGCGACCAGCATCTGAAGCCGTTCTTGAATGATGCTCAGGACCCAACCTGGAACAGCCAGTTTTTTGTACGTGATGGCCTGCTATCTCGGTGGAGATGCAACTAATCTGCGGCAGTATTGATGCCTTTGGTGGGATCATTCTGTTTCCTGGAACTACTGTGCGCTTGTGTCGGTTTTACAGTTGCTGTTAGCCAGAACACAAACCAAAACTAATGCGGAATTTCGCAAGCAGCTCTGCCTATGTGCTTTTTTACTTCTCTCGTTACCAAATTTCCTCTCTCTAAATGGGCTGCACATCCTTCTCGTGCAAGTATCAGTTAACTCCGCTCCACAAATAATCGAAGATGATTCGGTATTGAGCCTTTTATTCAATGCAGCGGGCAGCGCATGGAGGGCTCAGTTCCTCGCCGCTTCGATCCCGAACCACCGCATGGTCTCGACACAATCAGTTTTCATCTTTGACGATATGCTTTCACCCGTGCTACTAGATCAGTTTAACTAAGTTGAAATCGCACCATTTTTTATGTTACGGCTGCTTGTGCTCCACCTCAGCCCGTCGGCAGTATTTTGGTGTTGTCACAAAGTCTTATAATTCTTGTTCTGTAAATATATGCTTAAATACGCTGCAGCTGTGAGGCCGCGGCCTACGGGCAAAATTCGCGGCGCAGAATGATTATGTCTTCTCAATGTCACAGTCCCAGTGCATTCGACAGAGCATAGATATAGTTCAGGTTGTGATTCAGAAGCATGATTCTGCATAAATCACTGTTTATTATGCTGAAAGGTGACCATGCATATGAAATTCGGGTACCAGAACATTGAGACATATATATTATGCCGCGTTTTCATAGGATAAAAAGTGACGCGAAAACAATACGTAAAGCACCCAGAACTGGAAACCATCACACAGAATCATTACGACCAGAACACCTCAACGTTCCCTTTCATACAGCATCTAATATGCACCAAAATCTTGCCACTGCAGTACGAAGCCGCCCAGCATCCTGGGTAATATGCTCTGGATAATAGCAATGACAAATTCAACGTCTTCTTGACATTGAACCACTTACGTTGGTACATCAAGATTGTCGACAGTCGTTTCTCTCCGTCATTTATTGGCGTTAGCAAATGCGGGCCACACTAAGGCATCACGAGGTGCGCGGTTATAATCGTGACATTATGGATTGTACTTGCTCCGAGAATTGCAAGGTAAACCTGCGTCACCCATTATTAATTATGGTTTATTAACGATGCACCACTATTGACGGGTATACTACCAGATACCCTTAATGTGTGTGGGGGCAGATATTTCAGTCTTAATAGAGATATTCTCGACTTGCGTGGCAAGCGCAGCCGGAACTCTGCTACCTGTAGCAATAAAGAGGGTGGCCGCTTGGTGCACAGCTTTCGCAGGGTGAAGCCAGAGAAAGGATTGAAGCCAGAGTTAAAAAGCAAAAGAAACGTTATACAGCAAGAGACAATAGAGAGGAATTGACATTACTACTTAAGATACACAAAGAGATCCACCGAAAGGCAGTGCAAATAATGGTACTAAAGAAGATTTCAATAAACACAGAAGCTTTACATCAACAATACACGGGAGAATTCGAACAAATAAACACAAAATTGTGCACCATGTACTGTCACGGACCGATGTCTGTAGACGGGCGCCGCTTACTCGCAGATCAGTGCGCTTGCCGAACAGCAGGTTGACCACGTGAATTGAGCAACACTCGCTGAAACACTGGCTCTAAGACTGGGTAGCTTGCTGAAGCGACGCGACCCCGATAAATGGAGTGTGCCGAGTCTGTTTGTTACAATGCGCCAAGGCAGGCGCCCACATGCACGAAACTTACTCTGCAAGCGTCCTCTCCTTCTCCCCGTCGATATGCGCGAAGTCATTGGTCCTGGCGGAATCTTCTAGAGACATCCAGTTGCTTCTCCAGCCGGGTGAGTCATCGTCTTCACCAAGTGACGCCGATGCACGAAAGACTACGTGCTCTCCTCGCGTGGAAAAGGAGGAATTTCTGCAATTTTCTGGAACACTTTACGCGACGCCATCCGCTCTTCCTACGGACTGCATTGACTCAACTAAGATGTGTACTGATGTTGTGAAAGCCTGTAGTTTTGTAGCGAAAGCTACACTACGCTACCCTTGAGCCTTTCGCCAGTGCCGGAAAGAGCCGCTTGTCGTCTAGCAACTGGGGTTGCAAATCGGGCCTCTCCTTTTTTGGAGGATGACATTACAATCAATCTTTGCATTTGAATTCACGTTACTCCTAAGCCACGCAGGCACGTTCATACGGCTTAGTTAAAGCGGGATGTTATACAAGGGCACGTAACCTACGCTATCGGGTCATAAACGTAAGGCCAAGCTTACGTGTGAACCATACTTTTTAGCAATAGGTACACTATGCCCCTTGAGCATTACCCGGTGCCTGAAAGAGCGCCCCTTGTTTAGCAATCGGTTGCGCCCAACTCGGGCCTTTCTTTTTAATATGGGGCGGTGACTTTACAATCAGCCTGCCATGCCATTAGAATTAACGTTACCCCTATGCCACTCAGGTACGATCACAATATGCATAAACATGGATGCTGCGTAGAACTCTCGCTAGCTTTGATGCTTTCACCGCAGCGCGGCGTGTGTTCGAGGCAACGCTCGATAGCTCGCAGCCAACGCTTATGCTCTTTATTCGGTTGAGCAGCTTTGTAACCCCTGTATTTATTCCTACGTCACTAGTAGCAGCAACCTAAGCAGATGAACTAGTGTATAAAAAATTTCGCTTCAGAAAATATGACTCCTGAGTCTCACAATTAACTTTTTTTTTCTACGGATAGCTATCAAATTCACAAAAACTGCCATCGCTAGGCTCGTCGCCCGATTATATTATTCAATGAGTATTTGTAGAAATGCAATTTTGACTGCTCACTTAGCATCTCGGATATTTGCAATCGTAGTCGAAGCCATGCTGTCTGCAAGCGGAGCCTTCCCCTATATTTATAACTTTGAGAAGTAATAGAATAGACGACTGCATGGCGAAAGAGGTGATCGGAAAAATCGGGCATGTCCATATTGCGCTATCAAGACAAGGAGGTGTCATTTAAAGGTCCACTGAAAGGGGTCACAAAGAAGGGTAAACAACGCCATAGCACTGATAGTTATTGAACCACCCATCATTCTCCCGCAAAAATTTTCGATCTAGCTTCTGCAACACCAGAGATATCGGCGATTAAAAATGACCCTTCCAATTTTCCCTCTCAACTCGTGCGCCGAAGGGAGCCATAAAAAAACAAAGAATACAAGCAAGTTCAAAGCTCCGCCCAGACATACGTCACTTCGACGAACTTCCGGTTGCCGCGCGCTCGCTGGCGTACTCGCGCCAACCCGTCCTCGCTTGCACACGACTGAGGAGTTCGCCAGTTCGCGCAGCGACGGTTAGTGTAACCGCGAACCCGTGGTTATCCTATGTTACACGGCGGACCAAACCATGGTTGCACCACTAACCGCGGTTACCGCAAACCGAGCTTGACGACCTCGGTTTGCGTCATTAACCGAGGTTATGACGGCGTCTGTTGACGGAAGCTACTCGTCGGCGCCCGAGTGCGCGAAACGTACGAGCGGATCTGCTTCACAAAGTTATTCATTTGCCCACTGTATCACGTTTAAAGATCGATGTATAGATTATGGTGCCGCCCGACGTCTTCGATTACGGCCGACAGCGCAGCGACTGCGTACTGAAGCCTTGTCGTGCCTACAGTATCGTTTGAACGGCTTGTTGCTGAGCAGAACGCCAAAAAATACGCGGCCTTAGCTATGAAAGTACACGAGTTTGCAACGCTTGCAGCACGGGATGCCGCGAGCAGGCTGAGGTAAGTCACACAATTACCGCGGGGGTGGAACGTGCGAGCGAGGCGAACGCCGGCGCCGTGCGTGACCGTCTCTAGTCGTCGCTAGGCCTATTGTTTCGCTTCGAAGCCGCGGCGGTCGACGCTTTGGAACATGATCAACGCTGTCGTAAACCGTCTACTTATGAAACTGCCCTATAGTGATTCCTATCCTGCAATAGTAAAATAATTATAGGATTAACTCTGCCGACGCATTAATCGCAGAGCTAGTACGAGCAGATCGGATCAGCCGAAATGCACCAGCGGCAGCTGGCTTGAGCAGAAACTAGCTTGTATCACGGCTATCGCTCTTACCAGCAATTTGCTGCTGGTCAGCGATCCTCACGAGGGCTTCATACTTGATATTCGGCTCAGTATTCCAGACGCCAACAAATTTTATCACGCTTTATTTCGGACATCGGTGCTAACGATCCGCCGTGTCGTTCGCGAACGGTATGCGGGAGGAAGGGCCACAGCGGCGGTGTTTACGGCGGTTGAGGAGGTGCTGCCATCGTGCGGTGCTTGACCGTGCTGTTGACGCCTCGTCGGACGACACTCCGATACTCCTGAAACCACGTTATATAAATAAGACATTTGTAAATGCAGCTTCGTTCTGCCGATTCCTGCGTCGCTTCGGTTGTTGCACTTAATGGGCAATGGCCACCTAACCGATAAGGGCGCCGAGCTGTGTAACAGCCCGCACAGAGTTCGAGCAGCGCACGAGCAGACGACTTTCGCAGCTACCGGAAGTGTTTCCGTGACGTCATGGTTGCAGTGACCGCAGCGAATGGCAGCTTCTAGCAAGCCTTGCCAGTCAACCGATCCGTGACGTCACGGGATTAGGAAATAGTTCCATGCGACACCGCCAAGCGACATTTCCTCTGCCCGCGAATTTCAAAAAACGCTGTTTTTAAAAATTAATAATAAATTGCTGGCTTTGTTCCAAGAAGTCATACTTTGCGTTAGTGCTCAAAAGGATGTGTTCTACACACTGAACACGTTTATCAGTGGTTTCTTGGGGGCCGTTTCCGTGGACCTTTAAGGAGGGATGAAAGGGAGTCCTCTGCTGACAGATCCTGATTCCTACTGACCCACTGGATTTCCATCACATGCACTCACTTTAACCGCACACAGGCGTATCACGTAGCCTGCCAACTGCACTATCGGCTTGTCATCATGCTGCACAGCTTCATCGCGATAATTATCTCACCAACCAGCCAGCGCTGCCCACCTGTGAATTCCTTCAGGTATGCAGAAAAAAGCTGCGAGCCCAGGATACACCTCATGGGTGTTACTTGGAGCTTGTTTTGCAGAGACGGCTGCTAAGATATCGCTGCCTTAATTGCAATATGTTGGACGACTAATATATTATTTTAGTTTGAAACATTATCACAGAAGCGATAGTAACCAGTAATTAACAATGGCTGTCTTTTCCTCTAGGTACTCATTTCGTCAGCATTTTCAATTTACGCGTGACAGTTCCGGATACAACACGATGAGCAGCACTGACAACAGCTGTAAGAAAACATTTTTCTCCTGTTCATGATTTCTTGTTGGTAGTGTAACTAAACATAGGTAGAAAAAACAGAGGTGTTTCGAACCATAATTTTGTTTTTCTACCCTACTGCAGTATCCACTCTCAAGACACTCAGCTCTTGCGTGCTCACGTGTCCAGTTTACGTATTTGTGCTTGAATATCACAAACACTATAAGTTATTTTATTTAAATAAAATAACTTGCACTTGTGATTTAAATAATGTGTACAAAACATTCCACGATGTATAAGGAATGCAGTGATCATAGAAAATTTCAGAGAACAAACGACATCAAATCTTCATGCCCAAATCTGCAAGGAGGAATTCTGTCTTTACATGATGTTACAACTTGCCATCCCTTGTATATGACTAGAAACATGGTTATATAAGGCAGCCATTTGTGGGTCGATAGCAAAGAAGCGTTCATAGATATTTTCAACCAACAGCATAAAACTAATTAATTCGTCATCTTGCTTAATCTAGAAGCACCGTCATGCAGAGACAGAGTAAGAAGCGGCCCTAATAAACAAGTGCCCTCAAAAACAGCGAAAACGTCAAATTCTTAGAAATATTCTCAAATGATATGTGTCATGGACAGACCGCATAACACTGACGCGCATGTCAAGTAAGACACAAGCGCAGGCCACACCGCATGACAATGCACATTCCGCCGTCAAAGATTTGTACAAGCGAGCGCGCGCAAGGCGCACATACACGCAAATAATCCTCCTCTTCGTTGTCTCGGCTCGTAGCTGAAGTTCTGATTAAACAGTGTCAATAAACGGCGGGTAGCAGCGCTTGATTCGCGAGACGTGGACGATATCTGGTGGTGCGGAACGGGAACGCAGGCACGATCTCGTAGGTACCGGCTTTTACTCGGTGCAGAAGATGATACGTGTGCGCAGTGGGGGTCGAAAGCTTTTCAGGAGCCCGGGATGACGTGAAATATTCTGAGCAGCACAATGGACCAGGTAAGAAGGAGGAAGTGGGATGATGGCTGCTATAGTGCCCCTGCTAAGCGGCTAAAAAACTGATCTAAAACTGATTTATTTATAGGAAGGGAAAGGCGCGGTACTGTCTCACTTGTTTTCTGTGGACACCGCAACCGCGCCATAAGGGAAGGGAGGAAGATGGGAGTGAAAGTGGAAAGAGAGAAAGAGGAGCCGTAGTGGAGGGTTACGGAGTAATTTCGACCACCTGGGGATCTTTACCGTGCGCTGACATCGCACAGCACACGACGCCTCTAAGTTTCGTCTCCATCGAAACGCAGCCGCCGAGGTCGGGTTCGAACCCGGGAACTCTGGCACAGTAGTCGGGCGTCTTACCACTGCACCACCCTGGCGGGCAAGCGGCTAGAGAGACTTGCAAGCGCAGCATGCAAGTTGGTGAGGAGGTTTTGAACGCGCGATGGCTCCATGTGCGTATACATGAGCTGTAGGAGCAGATTTTTAAAACATTGTCAATTTAAACTTAAATTGGTTCACAGGAAGGGAAAAGCGCAGTAACTGTCACTCTTGCTCTGTGGACACCCGAACCGCACCGTAAGGGAAGGGAGGAAGGTGGGAATGAAAGTGGAAATGAGAGAAAGAGGAGCCGCAGTAGAGGGCTACGGAGTAATTTCGACCACCTGGGGATCTTTAACTTGCGCTGACATCGCACAGCACACGGACGCCACTTCGTTTCGCCTCCATCGAAACGCAGCCTTCGCGGTCGGGTTCCAACCCGGGAACTCCGGCACAGTAGTCGGGCGTCTTACCACTGCACCACCCCGGCGGGGCAACATTGTCAAACGGCGATGGATACTCGCGACTACCAAGGTGAAACGCGGGGTAGCCGGCATTATCTTAACGGATTCAGTTGTATGCAAACTTAGTATAGGAAATCTATCCCAGAGCCGAATATCCCCTTCGGAAGAGTTTAGCGGAGGGTCAAGGCCACGAACCACACAAATGTAGCGGGGCGCTATCCGCCATTTTGTACCGAGGCACCCGGAGCTCACCTTGGTGGCCGAGCTAGCGCTGTGTCTCTGGCTAGATTTTATGGAAGAAAATAACCGCAAATAACGTCCGTATTCGAAAGTTTTCAAAGAAAGGCATGATTATAGAAGGAGAATCTTACATGCGTCAAAGACAGGACCGCATTTTCGAGTGGAAATGCACTGTGTGCGGCGTTTCGCAATATAACTGCCGCTCTACGCTGCACCTAGCTGTGTACTACATTTGCGCCGTGCCAGTTTATATTAGCCACATAAATAAATTTAATCGCCTTTCAGGCGCGGAGATACTTACCTTCAGCGTTCTCTTATGTCGGACATTATTATACCTGTTGCACATAAATAAATTTAATCGCCTTTCAGGCGCTGAGATACTTACCTTCAGCGTTCTCTTATGTCGGACATTATTATACCTGTTGAGGTATAACCAAACTTTTTTTTTTATTTTTTATTCGCTGACTTACCTGCATGTCTTCTCTTTTTTTCGCGTGTCTCGTTTGACAATGCCGCCGGATATCCCCGTCGGAGTGGCGCTGTGGTTACGGCGCTCGACTACTGTTTCCAAGTAGGCAGCATTTAATCCCGGCATCGGCGGCCGTTTTTCAATGGGGTCAAAAAGCTTGACGCCCGTGTGCTGTGCGATGTCAGTGCACGTAAAAGGACCCCAGGTGGTCGAAATGTCTGAAGTCCTCAACTTCTGCGCCTCCCATAGCCTGAGTCGCTTTGGGACGTTAAACTCCACAAACCCAACAATGTCATCATTCTTTTTAACGCCTTCACTGCTGGCCTGTGAGAAAGTGAAGCAGCTTTTCACACTGACCAAAACATATTGTGTTGAACTTCAGCGCACGCCATCATCTGAATTTTACATGTGTACAGTGATGGGACATTTATGACCCGATTTCTCTTCGTAAACAAACCTGGTGTGTACGCATTTGAATGGTAATCGTGAAAATGTTTACAAAGCATAGCTTGAACAAAACCTAAAATCAGTTGAAGTGTCTTATCTATTGTTTCAATGCTGGTAAATAATCATAATTGTGGCTGGTTTCATTATGAACTACGTGATTTAATCGCGTATGGTCTGAGTAAAAAAATGTCATTTTGCAGTTGCTAACGTGTATTGTGGTACATTTTGCGGTCTGTAACCTGGCAATTTTTGCCTAATTTATGACTTATGTAAAAGCGAGATTGACCAGTTTATTAGTCATTAATTTAAGTATTAAACCTTAATCACTTTCAATAGACGGCAAAATACAGTGGGCTAATTACAAGATTTAAAATTGGCTATTTGGCCGCTGACTCAAAATAAGCTGGGCTAGAATGGATGACATCACGCGTGAGAAAGGCGTTTATACAAATGCGCTTAAGCAAAAGTGGGGTCCGTTCCTGACAGGCTTTGAAGTTCCTGAAGCTTTGAAGTTCAGCTGTGAAGCAAGTTAAGATGAACTCAAAGACATATGTTTTTAGAATACCTTTAGAAACACTATCGTGCCGAGCATTACCTGTAACAAATGATTTAAAACTGCTGAGCAACGAAACCAGCAGCTGGAATGGAGCTTCACCACCTTTTATTCATGTACATTATGATGGTGACCTACAGAACAAAACGACAACAAAAGGTTTGACTTACAGCTACAAAAGAGGAAAACCAAATAGCCAAATAGAGGATGAAAATAGCCAAGAAGACGTACTTTAATTAAAACTCAATTCCATTTATGCCGCTTGGCAAGTGTTCGAATAAAAACAACTGCAGAAGTAATGAAACAGTTGCATAAAATGTTTTATTTCACATGCTTAAGCATCCTCTGAAGGATTAGTGTTCACAAATTATTACAAAAAGAACAAAATATGACACATATTCATGACGAAATACAAAATGAAGTCTAATAAATTGGAATAAAACACTTGGTAGGACTTTACAAGCGAAAATGTCAGATAGCAGAAGCATGACCATCAGACAACATATTGGAAAGGAAGAAGGCTGATGTACATAGCCTAAACAAAACTTTGGCTACAGAATATTCTGTAGTTTTGTCGTAAACGTATGATTTTTCTGTAGTTTTGTAGTAGCTTTCTGCAGTTTTCCTGTAGTTCTGTAGTAGTTTTTTGTTGTCTGTAGTTTTCTGGCACTTTTCTGTTGTAACTACAGAAAGCTCTGACGTTACTTCAGGTGTTAAAACAAGTTTTTTGTCAAAAACCACCCCGAAATTCTGTAGTTTTTTCCGACCGGGAAGCCGGCATATTTGTAAGGCTGCTCAGAGTGCCCACTTCATACATTTCTTGAAAACTTGTAATCTGGTAGGCTGAATTGGTGCATGACAATTTTGCAAGACACAGGTCTAGGTCGCTTTATATGCAGGATCTGATAATTACATGATGACGTAGCGAAAACAACCCATAAATAAGGTAAAAAACTCGCACACACCTGTTTGAGTTAAAAACTGTGTACAATAATTGAAATTCTGATATATCTTTCCCCTTTATAATGAACACTGTAGGCAATACTACAGTCAGTTAGCAATGTTGGGTGTCATTAATATCTATCGAATGTTTTTCTGCTCTTACAAAAAAGGTCTTAACAATAATATTCAACTTAGGTTTAACGTTGGATAATAGTTTACGATGGATAACAATGTTATCCAACGTGCACGGATAGCAGCAAAGCTGCAAAAGGTCGGTCACAAGAAGAGCACAACTGCCGACTGCAACTCTGCACGCACAGCACTGCGAGGAGACAGCCACCATAAAGGAGCCTCGGCATAAAATGGTTTCGGTGGTAGTGGTAAAAGAAGATAACCGATGGTCGTTAAGGGTAACAGATTGGATTCCAAGGGAAAGAAAGCGTAGCAGGTGGCAACAAGAAGTTTGGTGGGTGGAAGTGGTTAAGGAAGTTCGCATGGGTTAAGTGGATGCAGTTAGCACACAACCGGGTAAATTCGAGGAATAGGGGTGAGGCCTTTGCCCTGCAGTGGGTGTAGTCTGGCTAATTATGATGATTATGACCGATGTCGAAACTTGGGAACAGTGGTGAATGTAACGGTTCCGTTGTATCCAGGGCACACAGTGGTGAATTGGCTCTGAAGGTATACTGACCTTGTCAAAGAGTGCACCTATGTACAACACATACAGTGGTGTGCACATACTAGGTGAGAGAATTGCTGGTTAGTTGTTTGTGAAGTGCATCCAGCTTAGCATCCTTAGAAGAGTATTTGCCGCTTTGTTACTAAGTTGCAGATGCTTGGTACAAAGGATGACTTTTTGTAATGCAGCAAGCCAATTTAAATGATCACAGGGACACGCCTTCTCTTTCAAACTTGTGATCTTTTTCTTGATGAAACAGAGGAATATGTATGAACACGAAGATGACCACGCTACATTTTCCCCCCAGGTAGCGAAGGAGCCATCCTGGCGACTTATGGAGCCAAAAGAACAGACGGATCGTGGTATAGGGCTTGATTCGGTTCACATTAACTGTTTCACGTCCACGGCGACGCAAGTCCTCAGGGGGGTGTAACAGGCTCAACTACGTAGTTGACAGGAGATGTTTCTTGAAGGACTCGGTATGGACCGTGATACAGAGCAAGAAGATTCTTTGAAAGGCCGGCGGTTGTGGCAGGAACCCAGAACCACACCAGGGAGTTGGGTGCATATGAAGGCGCCTCGCGAGTGTCCCGATGATGTTTTTGTTGACACTGGTTTTCCTTTGTAAGCGAACGAGCGAGCTGACGGCATTCTTCTGCGTATTGGGCGGCATCCGAGAGTGGCGTCGATTCAGAAACATCAGAGCGGTAGGGAGAAGCGCGTCCATTGCACAGGTTGGCTCGCGCCCGTAAAAAAGGAAGAAGGGAGAGAATCCAGAGGTTGTCTGTATTGCAGTGTTGTACGCGTAGGTTACGAAGGAAAGAACCTGGTACCAGTTGGAATGAGCGTCGTTGAAGCACATGGCGAGCATGTCACTCAGAGTACGGTTGAAGCGTTCTGTCAGGCCATTCGTCTGAGGGTGGTAAGAAGTAGCGGTGCGATGACTGATGTGGCATTCTTTCAGTAGGGCCTCAAGAGCGTCGGACAAGAAAACGCGTCCACGGTCACTGAGCAGTTCCTTCGGAGTCCCGTGGCGAAAAATCAAGTTGTTGAGAAGGAATAAAGGAACGTATCTTGAAGAGGCAGAAGGTAACGGTGAAGTTTCAGTGTAGCGAATAAGATGGTATACTGCCACAATAATCCACCGGTTTATAGCGGGAGTAGTAGGAAGAGGGCCATAGAGATATATGCCAACGCGGTCAAACGGACGAGCAGGACAGGGTAACGGCTGCAACGAAACAGGAGACTTCTGAGGAGTTTTTCGGCGTTGACAAGATTCGCAAGCGCGCTCGAAGTGTCGTGTAAAGCGGTACATTCTACGCCAGTAAAATCGTAGATGTAGGCGCATGTAGGTTTTCAATAGGCCACCATGAGCACATTGTGGGTCACCGTGGTACGCAGCACAAATGTCGGCACGGAGATGACGCGGGATCACTAGAAGCCACTTCCTTCCATCAAGCAAATAATTGCGGCGATAGAGAATACCGTCCCGAATGGGAAGTGGTGGGCTTGCCGGACGAGCGTTTTGGATGGACGACCGGGAGTAGGACATGAGGGAAAATCCAAAAGTGTATTGATCCAGGGGTCATTCCGCTGCTCAGTAGCCATGTCGATAGTGGCAAGAGTCGACAAATCGTAAGCACAGACATGGCCAAACGAGGTATTACTAGGCAATGTCGAGCGGGAAAGAGCAGCCGCGTCCGTATGCTTCAGACCTGATCGATAAATGGCATTAATGTCATACTCCTAGGGACGGAGAGCGCAGCGAGCAAGGCAACCGGATGGGTCTTTTAGAGAGGCCAGCCAGCACAAAGCGTGATGATCGGTCACAACATAAATCGGTCGGCCATACACATAGGGACGAAATTTTCCGATGACCTAAATAATGGCCACACATTCCCCTTCTGTGACTGAATAATTGTACTCTGCTTTCGTCAATGTTCGGCTGGCGTATGCCACAACATACTCGCTGTAACCAGGCTTACGTTGGGTAAGGACGGCACCAAGACCAATACCGCTGGTATCAGTGCAGATCTCCGTAGGCGCCATTGGATCAAAGTGGCGTAGAATGGGGAGGCGAAACCAAAAGGCGGCGTTAAGTGTCGAAGGCTTTATCGCAGGCTGGAGTCCAGGCAGAAAGGTCGGAGCTGCCGGCAAGGAACTGGGTCAGAGGAGCGATGATAGAGGCAAAGTTTAAGATGAAACGCCGAAAGTAGGAGCAGAGGCCGATAAAGCTGCGGAGCTGCTTCAGGGAGGTTGGCTTCGGAAACTCTGCAACTGCGCGGTTTGGTGGGGTCGGGAAGAATGCAGTCCTTAGAAACTACGTGGCCTAAAATTGAGACTTTTCGAGCGGCAAAATGGCACTTCTTCAAATTCAACTGAAGCCCAGTGTCGGCGAGACACGTGAGTACGTGCTCTAGGTAGAGAAGTTGAGAAGAAAAGTCGCTAGAAAAAACTACGATGTCATCCAGATAACAAAGACAGGTCTGCCACTTCAGGCCACGAAGAACAGTGTCCATCAGGCGCTCGAAAGTAGCTGGCGCATTGCAAAGGCCAAAGGGAATAACGTTGAACTCGTATAAGCCGCCCGGTGCTGTAAGGGCAGTTTTCGAGCGGTCATCGTCAGCCATCGGTACCTGCCAGTAGTCGGAGCGCAAATCCACAGAGGAGAAATACTTGTCTCCCTGTAAACAGTCCAAGGCGTCGTCGATTCGCGGCAGAGGATAGACATCTTTGCGCGTGATTTTGTTTAGCCTACGATAATCGACGCAAAACCGGATGAAACCATCTTTCTTGGTGCCAAACCAACCGGAGAAGCCCATGGACTGTTAGATGGCTGTATGACACCCCGGCGAAGCATGTCTTCCACGTTATCAGCAATGACTTGTCGCTCAGAGGCCGACACGCGATAAGGACGCTGTCGTAAAGATGCGTTTGTACCAGTGTCGATTGTGTGCGTAATGACAGACGTGCGACCCAGCACAGTGCCAGGAAGGTCGAAGGCAGAAGGGAATGTTCTGTAGAAGAGCAGCGAGTTGATCGCGTTGTGCGGGTGGAAGATCTGCGTCAATAGATTTTTGAAGAACATCGGGTGGTTTCGAAGCGGTCGCTTTATGGCAAGAGCTAAGAAAATTAACGTCTAATGAAGTAGGCGTGGCAGGAAGAGTATTTACAAGCGCAGGATCAAGTTCTTCAATACGACCGAGACACTCGCCGCGTAGCAGGACGGGCAGGCACGAAAATGGATTTGAGACGTACATTGCACTAAGGCCATTTTCGAACTTGGAACAGCAAATGGGAGCAGGAGGCAGGGATGGCGTGAAGCGGCGTCGGCATGTTTGAAGAAGACAGTCGAATTAGTAATGCTTTCACAAGAGAATGGAACGAGGGCAGCAGAAAATGGAGAAATGTCTGTGTCATTGGCGCCAAGGAGTTTTGCAGACCGGGTAGAGACGTCACACAAGACGGTATCACAAAGAGGTAAAAAGGAAACTTCCGAGCGGGCGCAGTCAATAACGGCACGATGAGTGGAAAGGAAATCGTAGCCCAGGATGATGTCGTGTGAGCAGTGAGACAATACAATAAACTCGATGGTGTATAAGATGTCTTCGATGAGAACACGGGCCTTGCATGCCGCTGAGGGATGAATGCGCTGTGATGAGGCGGTGCGAAGTGAAAATTCGGAAAGCGCGGTGGTCACCTTACGAAGACGACAGCAAAGAGCTCCACTGATGACGGATACGGCAGCGCCCGTGTCGACAAGAGCGAGTACACTGCGACGCCATCGACAAACACTTGTATTACGTTAGCGGGAGAACACGGAAAACTTGAAAAGTTCGAAACAAGCGCAGTTCTTGCCCCGGGAACAGCGACTGTTAGTTTCCCTCAACAGCACCAGTAAAACGTCGGAGAAGCGGGGACGAGGAAAGGCGATGAGGGGAATTGATTGTCGTGTAATAGATACAAAGTCGGAACCGGGCGGAGTTCTCGGGGAGGGCTGGTCTGTATCGCAGGAGTAGTTCCAGAGGTCAGTTCGAGAAGGTGGAAGGCGTTGGCGGCAAAGGCGTGCGACATGGCTCGGCAGCCCGCAAGAGTAGCAGATTGGCCGATTGTCCGAGGTACGCCAAGGGTTCGTAGGGCGTTGGCGTACCCTTGGATTAGGGACATGGAATACAGACCCAGGCAAAGGCGAAGGAAGGTTTGAAGGAGGCACCTGCTAGGAAAGAGATGCTGATGGCATTAGCAGCCTGGCCGCAACTTGGGCATACGTCAATGGTGCCGTTACTTGCGCTGGCACGGGGCTGGGTGGCAGCACAGGACTGGGCTGCCGCCCGGTCCTGTGCTGGGCGGAAGGACATCAGCGATGTGATCTTCCATGGTACGCCGTATGATAGGGGCCAAAGACGGAGCCATGTCAGGAGCACGACGGCCAGTATCCTGTAACTGAGGGACCAGTGATAGCGGGCGGGCAACCTCTTCTCGAACGAAGGCTTTGATTTGTTGAAGCAAAGGGCTGTCCTCTGATGGAGTAGAACTGCCCAACCCTAGTGTAGAGATGGCGTCGTCTCCAAAACCGGACCGTCGGGTAGAAGCGCGCTTTTTACGAAGGTCGTCGTAGCTCTGGCAACGGTTGATCACGTCACTGACCGTGGCCGGACTTTTCACCCAGAGCATCTGGCACGCGTCTTCATAGATGCCTTTCAGGGCGTTTTCGATCTTATCCGCTTCGGACATTAAGAGGTCGACACGCTTGCACAGGTCAACGATGTCTTCTATGTAACTGGTGAACGACTCTTCGGCCTGCTAAGTGCAGTCGCGCAAGCGTTGTTCTGCTCTGGGCTTGCGATCTGCAGGGCAGCCGAACACTTCCGCAAAATTCTTCTTAAATGCAGACCAAGATGGCAGGTCTGCCTCATGGTTGCGAAACCAGAGGTTCACCAAGTCATTCAGGTAAAAGATTACGTTACTTAACTTGATAGTGTCGTTCCATCGGTTGTAACTACTGACACGCTCGTACGCCGACAACCAGTGGTCGACGTCTGATCGCCTGCGCCACTGATGAGGCATGGGTCACGCTGCCGCAGAGCTCCAGAACACAGGACCACGGTTAGGAGGGACGGCGATGTCGAGGCAGTATCGTCCGCCATGGTGGAAGCAGATGGCAATGTGCGGCTTCTTAGTTCCAGGGCGGACGGGAATGTACCCAGCAGCACCTGCACCAGTTGTAGGTGTGTGTTTATTCGGTAAACCCAGATGGATCCAGCCGCTCAGGAGGAACTCGCAGCGGAGCGCCAGGCGTGGCGAATCAGCAAGGCAGCGACCAACTTCTTCGTCCTCGAGTGCGCCAGCACGCCATGCATGGCAGTGGCTATGAAGACGAAGAGTACCACACTACATAGGAAATGATATGGGACAACACGACATGTTGCACTTATCTCTAATTTGCATGCAGGTTTTGCGATGCAGTTTTTGTTTGATTCGAAATACTTTCGGCCATCTAGGGTTTTTGAATATGTGTTACTAGCATTTTGCAGCACTTAAAAACTCTGCTTCTTTTGAAATGTAATGTCTCTCGGCAAGATTTTATCATGGAGCTTCTAAAGCTACTGAGTTTCATGACCATAAGATTTTTAGCACTGATTAAAATGAAACAGTATAATGCTTTTGATCCATATCAGCTA
Source organism: Amblyomma maculatum (assembly GCF_055883805.1). Classification (NCBI taxonomy): domain Eukaryota; kingdom Metazoa; phylum Arthropoda; class Arachnida; order Ixodida; family Ixodidae; genus Amblyomma; species Amblyomma maculatum. Next base: position 123,013,034 of record NC_139349.1, read on the forward strand.
ATTAAATAGGCCATTTTATTTGTTTATCCTGATATTATTAAGGGGAAAGTTCCTTTTTGTGCCAGAATGCAAATCACAAAACCATGCTGTTTACGGTTTGTGCTGCATTTAATTGTGTGCTTTCTGACTTTAGTTCGTTGGTTGGTTCGTGGGATTTAACGTCCCAAAGCGACTCAAGCCGTCCGAGATGCTATAGTGGAGGAGTCAGGAATTTTAGACCATTTGGGGTTGTTTAGCGTGCACTGACATCACACAGCCCATGGGCGCCTTGCATTTTGCCTCTCGAAAAGGGGCCGCCATGGCTGGGATTTGATCCCGCATCCTTGGGCACAGAATTAGAGCACCCTAACCACTCTGAATTAGGTCCTGGACACAAGCATTCTTCAGGAGTTGTGCAGTATGTTTTTGTAAGATTTTCTTTGTTTTGAAACAAAGAAGCTGTTCAAGCTTGTTATGGAATAAGCGGCATCCATTAATTTGCCCATGTTGCATTTATACACACGCGAAATTGCTATTCTGTAAACCCCATATGTTCACGGGACCTGTGTATGTGATCATCGGTCGGGCGCGCAAGAACGCGTACGTGCACGTTGCCTCGGAACAGTACAGCTTTTCCTGTGTTAGCTCCCACTCTCTCCATGCTCAAACCGAAGAGTACGTGCTGCCTGTGTTGTACGTTTCTCACTAAAAGTCACCCCTACTACGTCCAAAGTATAGAGCTTCCTTTGTATATCCGCATATCCTCTTTTCCCTGGCAATGTGACCCCCAGAAGAACCGACGTTAGGGGCATACGTGACTTTTGTTTTTGCTGTGCGTTATGTTTTTCAAACCTAAGATGGCGGCCATGCAGTGCTGAAGTGTGGTGTGTCTACGTTCGCCTTCCTCTGTGAGTGAACTACTTTGTGCGCTCTATGTGTGTGCTTTGTTTCGGACTCCGACCCTGCGCACAAGGCATCGTCGACAAGGCTTTTAAAAGGAGCCGCCGAGGCCCCAAAGTCAGTCCGTCCAGTTCGCTCCCGGAGAGGGAAACCCGAGCTGCCGCGTACTTCCGGGGGGTACCCGAGCGCCGCCGCCGGCACCGCATCCTCAGACCGCAAGGTGCACCGGAAGGACCGTCGCCTTCGAGTGCCGTCCGTCTGCGTCGCCAAAGTGATGGCGGCGCTTCCCGGTCAATTGTATGTTCGAAACGGCCCTGAACTTTCTTTCCCTTACTGTTACTAGAATTGTTGCTTCCATCCCAGAAAAGCATGACCCTGTATATGTAATTCGAAGTATTTAATTAGATTGTGTCTTCACTCATGTCGTTGCCTTTTAGAATGTTAACTGCTGCCCTCTAAATGTTTTGTGTTTTCCTCGTTCTGAGCCTATAAACGTCTTCAGTACAGAACCATTACGCCTTACAATATGGCCGGGTATTAGATAAGTCGAAGGCCACAACTATATACAGTGAAGGACGCAGTCGTCTCATAAACCTGACCATCTACTGCCAATTCACAAATAGCCATATCGTAAGTAGAGGAGGGGCATTTAGTTCCTTAGAGGCAATACAAGGCATCGTGAGTACGAGGAAGTGTGTATACATCTTTATTTTGCTCAGGTTCATAGAGAAGAGGCATGAACAATATTTTCTCTTACCCAGGACAACCGGTGGTGGTGGTGGTACAAAAATTTACTGCCAATATTACAGAAGGTGGGGGTGTTGCCCCCTACATGGCATTTCAGGGCCCCCTTCATGTACGGAGGGCCCTCTTACAAAGCAAAAGAAAGCCGTTGGAGAGCTATCCGAGCGAGAGCGCATGTAATGATCTTGCGCTGGTCCTTATAGGAGGTACTGGTTAGTAGCTTCTCCCAGTAATCTAGGGCCACCTCTGGTGAAGGAGGACGAGCGAATGAGGGGCAGGTGAGTAATGTGTATAGAAAGTCGCCTTGTTTGCCACAGAGCTTACAGGAAGAAAAAAACTGCTCAGGAAAGCGGGTGTGGAGAAGGATGGGGTATCGGGCTGTGCGCGTTTTTAGCTTGCGCCAATGGGCAGCTTGTGTTATTGTAAGATTCGGGGCAGGGGGTGCGTAAGTCCTCCTATTTTCGCGGTGGCAAGTAAGGATGTCACGAAAGCACAGCAAGCACACCCCGGAATCTGAGAAAGAATGTTCCTCCCCAGCCTGGAAAGTGAGACCTCTGGTCATGGAGTAAGCCTCCTCATTACCAGGAAGCCCGCATGCGCGGGTGTCCAAATAAGGGTGACAGATTGTCGGGATTGCCAGAAACGCAAAAGGCGGTGAGTTTTGGATGACACTAAACTATTGGCAAAGTTCAGGATAGCTGCTTTGGAATCCTAAATTATTTTCGCAGCGGGTGTGGATGTCATGGCTAGCGCCATGGCTGTCTCCTGAGCCTCTGTAGAATCGGTGAGAATTGAGCAAGCAGAGAGAAGTTTTGCATGATAGTATCTTACGATGGGTGTTTGCATAGGTGGCTCAATCTTCATATGCTGCACTGGGGTCTTCTGCATATTGTCTGTGTAAGGCTTGCGTCCTGGCTGTTCTACGTTTCCCATCCCATTCTGTGTTCTTGTTTTTCGGAAGGGGGCACCAAAATTTTGGAGCGAATTGTAGGAGGTAATGGGGTGCCTTTAGATGGGAGTCCTATTGGGAATATGTGTAGAGAACAGAGAAGTGCGCGACCTGCTGATGTACGCGAAAGGCGGGCCATCTGGGCTGTCAGCATGGCTTCACGGAGTTCTTCATACGTAATATGGGCCCCATGTTTGAGTAAGTGGAGTGTATTGGGGCTGGGAGGAAGGCGCAGGGCTGTTTTTGTACAACTGCGGAGTAAAGCGTTCACTCGATCAAGCTCCTTGCTAGTGAGGGGTAAGTATGAAAGTGCGTATGCGACTCTGCTAGTAACGTATGCTAAAAACTCGGCTAAAATGCTCATTTGATCAGCGCGGCGTGAACGAAGCCCACGGGGCATCTACAAAGAATATTTTAGTACATTGTAGAAACCTCTCCTTTTTCTCGCGGGGAGCACCCGTAGGCTGGCACAAATCGTCGTCACCACCGCCTCCTCAGCACTGGGCGTCGATGTTGACTCATCTGGCCAGAAAATGTGGCTCATCTCGAGACGCTTCAGCCGCGCCTAACCAATGACGACGCGCGGCTCAGCGGGAGCAAAAGAGGACGCTGAAAAGATCTGTATGTGCACACCGACTCTTGCGCGTCGTAACAGACAGAGGCGGCGAGTACTATTTATTGAGATCGCGTCGCTTAAATAGCCAGCTAGTGTTTGAGGCATGTCAGCAAGTGCTATCGCTCGGCTACGGGGTTCTCCCCTGCTCGTTAAGCCCACAGGTCGAGGACATCGTGTTTGAGACGAACTACCCCCACTGACTCTAAGGGTGCCTGGGAGTGTGCGCACCATTAGTGGCTCATCATTGATAACTCATAATTATCACCTGGTAACAGTCAATAAACGCTTGTGAGCGCCTGCCAAAGCCTTTGTTGGAACTTTCAGGTTTCCTGAATCTTTTAAAATTACCTTACATGGTCACCTTATACCTGAAGTAGAGAGAGCGGATCGGTGTGTAATTTGAGTGCGTTGTAGAAGTAGGCGGTAGGATATTTAGAGAGGGTGCCGGTAAGCTGTCTGAGACAAAATATTCGATTCAGAACTTCCAAAGTATGGAATCTTCGAATCCTAAAGAGCTGATAGAATTGGCAGTAATATCAAAGCTACTCAATAAGCCCAAAGTAGCCGATATGAGGTAGTATAACATGGAGAAAATTGGGCATTCTGTAAATAAAGAGGGAAGCCTTAAAGCAATGAAAAAGATTTCGGCTTAGGCAAAAGCGGCGGCCTTTTGGTAGAGCATCCGCCTCACCTTCGGGAAGTACGGGGTTCGATCCCCAGTGCCGCCGGGTACCCACCGGTTTGCAATGGGTACAAGATTTCCTCCGGCTTTGTGCTCGGCTCTTCTGGGGTGAAATGCTTGGGAAAAGGGGCCATGAACCAAAATGTTGGTTCAAGAAGAAGAAGAAAAAGGGCCGCATAATGGGCTTTTGCAGCGCGAGGCGGACTTATTGTTGTCCGATGGCGAAAAGGATTATTGCCACATCGGCGCAACTATTTAGCTATGCGCTGAGGGGCAAGGCGGGCAACCCCAAAGCGATTACGGACAAGATAGTCAAAGTAGCCGGGGAGTTCTATGTTGGTCGCTGCATTAGCTAAATATTCAGACCAAGATACTTTGTTGGCCGAGTTGGTTGTTTGTAGCTTCCTTTTATCTTGTCCTATGCCTTCCTGTTCTCCCTGTTTTTATTGTCAAAGTAGTCACGACAATAATGATATTAGCAGTAGGGAAAAGCAGTTAGACGTTCCGCCAGTAACGAAGGACGATCTTAAGAAAGCATTAGAAACTATGAAAAGGGAGAAAAAAGCTGAAGACAATCAGGGAACTCAAGATTTGTTGAAGGGCGGCGGATATCGTGCTGGCAAAACTGTCCACACTGCAGACGCAGTGCCGGATGCCATCGACGGTACCGGAATCATGGAAGAACTCAAATATTATAGTAATTCGCAAGAAAAACGACGCTATGGACCTGAAAAATTCTATACCAATTAGCTTACTGTCTTTTACGTATCTATATTTATTTATTTGATACATACTGATAACCTCCTTGCGGAGGTTGTTGCAGGTTTGGGGTATAAAATGAAAGCACAAAATGAGAAATGTTGACAGCCCACACTTGCTAACTTTTTGCACAATTCTATATGGCAGTGTGGAACAACAACTAGAAAAGACGAGAAGGATATGATACAATACAATACAATATAATACAATGCAATATGATACAGTGCAATACAATACAATATTATACAATACAAACACCCTTAGGCACATATGTTTCACAACATTTGTACAGAGATGATGATGATGATGTACAGAGATCGGACTAGACATATAAGGGTTCTCAAGAAACAGTTGCCAGCCGTGAACTGAAACTTTCTCATCATCATCATCAGCAGCCTGATTATACCCACTGCAGGGCGAAGGCCTCTCCCATATTTCTCCACTTAACCCGGTTCTGTGCTAGCTGCAACCACTTGACCCCTGCGAACTTGTTAATCTCATCCGCCCACCTAACCTTCTGCCGCGCCCTGCTACGCTTTCTTTCCTTTGGAATCCAGTTTGTTACCCTCAGCGACCATCGGTTATCTTCTCTTCGCACTACATGTCCTGCCCATGTCCATTTCTTCTTCTTAATTTCCACTAGAATGTCGGTAACTTGAGTTCTTTCTCTGACCCACTCTGCACGCTTTCTATTTCTTAATGTTACCCCTACCATTTTTCTTCCATAGCCCTCTGCGTTGTCCTCAACTTAAGTAGGACTCTACTTTTTAGCCTCCACGTTTCAGCCCCATAGGTGAGTACAGGCAAGATGCAATTGTTGTATACTTTCCTCTTGAGCGACACCGGTAAGCTGCTAGTCATAATCTGTGAGTGCTTGCCAAATGCGCTCCATCCCAATCTTATTCCTCTTGTTATTTCCTTTTCATGGTCCGGATCTGAGGTTACTACCTGTCCTAAGTAGACATATTCGCCTACTACTTCCAGTATTTCGCTACCTAATGTAAACTGCTGCTCCTTCCCGAGGCTGTTGAACATTACCTTAGTCTTCTGCATATTGATTTTCAAGCCTACCTTTCTACGTTTTCTGCCTAGATCATCAATCATTATTTGCAGTTCATCCCCCGAGTTGCTTAGCAAGGCAATGTCATCAGCAAATCGCAGATTACTGAGGCATTCTCCATCTACCCTTATCCCTAACTGCTCCCATTCCAAGTCTCTGAATACTTCCCTCTAAGCAAGCTGTGAATAGTACTGGGGAGATTGTGTTTCCTTGCCTAACACCTTTCTTTATGGGAATTTTGTTACTTTCTTTATGCAGAACTATGGTTGCTGTGCAGCCACTATATATCTTCCAGCACTTTCACGTACGGCTCGTCTACCCCTGATTTCGCAATGCCTGCATCACCGCCGAGGTTTTACCTGAGTCAAATGCTTTTTCGTGATCAATGAATGCTATGTATAAGGGCTGGTTATATTCCGAGCATTTTTCTATCACCTGATTGATGGTATGGATATGATCGATAGTAGAGTTCCGTTTCCGAAACCCTGCTTGATCCTTTGCTTGATTGCAGTCTAAGGTTGTCCTGATTCTATTAGCGATTACCTTAGCAAATACCTTATACGTAGCAGACAGCAAGCTGATTGTTCTGTAATTTTTAAGGTCCTTAGAGTCCCCTTTCTTGCGAATAAGGATAATGTTTGCATTCTTCCATGGTTCCGGTACCGTCAATGACACCAGGCACTGCGTATACAGGGTGGCCATTTTTTTTAACACGATATACCCCCCCCCCCCGTCCTTCAGCAAATCTGTAGTTATCTGATCCTCTTTTTTTCCCCCTGATTTCCTCTGATTTCCCCCTTTTCATAGCTTCTAGTGCTTTCTTGACCTCGTCCTTCGTCACTGGTGGAGCGTCTGACTGTTTTTCCCTACCGCCAATCTCATTACGGTCCTGACGACTTTGGCTACTGCAGAGATCTGTATAGAACTCCTCGGCTACTTTGACTCTGTTGTCCATATCAGTGATGACGTTGCCCGCCTTGTCCCTTATCGCATACATCTGGTTTTTGCCTATGCCCAATTTCTTCTTTACCGCTTTATGGCTTTCCCCGTTCTTTACAGCATGCTCAATTTTCTCCATGTTATATTTCCTTATATCGTCCACCTTGCGCTCATTGATTAGCTTTGATATCTCGGCCAATTCGATCTGGTCTGTTGGATTGGAAGCTTTCATACTCTGGCGTTTCTTAATCAAATCTTTCGTCTCCTTAGACAGCTTACCGGTATCCTCTCTAACTATCCTACCGCCTACTTCTACCGCGCACTCAGTTATGATATCTCTGAAATTATTGTTCCTTGCCTTTAGGGTAATGTCGCCATCCTCAATTAGAGCTGAATACCTATTCTGTAGCGAGATCCTCAACTGTTCTGCCCTCCCCCTCACCGCTAATTCGTTGATGGGTTTCGTTCTTACTAATCTGTTGCGCTCTTTCTTCTGATTTAGGGTTATTCGGTATCACCATCCTGTGGTTACTGCATCGCACTTTCCCGATTACCTCTACATCTTGCATAATGGCGGGGGTTGAGGACGTTATGAAGTCGATTTCATTTTTAGTCTCTGCGTTAGGACTTTTCCATGTCCATTTCCGGTACTTCTGTTTGCTGCAGAAGGTATTCATGATTCGTAAGTTATTGCGCTCTGCAAACTCAAGTAGTAACTCCCCCCTGCTATTCCTAGAACCAATGCCATAGTCACCTACGGCCTTGACTCCTGCCTGCTTTTTGTCTACCTTGGCATAGAAGTCGCCCATTAGTACAGTATACTGAGTCTTTACTTTTCGAATTGCCGATTCTACATCTTCATAGAAGCTTTCAACTGCCTGGTCATCATAACTACATGTAGGTGCATAGGCCTGTAGAACCTTCAGTTTATACCGCCTAATTACGATGCCTGCAACCCTCTCATTAATACTATAAAGTTCTTCTATATTACCCGCTATATACTTATTGGCAAGGAAACCTACTCCTATTTGTCGCCTCCCTGGTAAACCTCTATAACACAGTACATGCCCATCCTTCGGTACAGTATATGCCTCATTCGGCCTCCTAACCTCACTAAGCCCTATGACATCCCATTTCATGCCCTCTAGTTCCTCTAACAGCACTGCTAAACTAGCTTCACTAGCTAGAGTTCTAGCATTAAACATTGCCAAGGTCAGTTTCCAATGGCGGCATGTCCAGCGGAGCCAGGCTTTCTTAGCACCCCGTGCTGCGTCACAGGTTTGACCGCCGCCGTGGTCAGTTGTTCCGCAGCCGCTGGTGACTGAAGGCCGGGGTTTTATGGAGCTTATCATAGGAGGTTGTGGCCAATTACTGCACCAGGGTGGCCAACTCTTGTTCTGGTGAGGGAGTGCGTTGCCGGAGGTGTTCACCGGCATCAGGTCGCACCCCAAGCCTGTTTATGCAACTCCATCGACACGCGGATTTTTTTTTTTTTTTTTCATCCGGTGGAGAATTGCGCGGCACCGGGATTTGAACCCCGGTCCTCTTGCATGCGAGGCGGATGTTCTACAGCTACGTCACCGCTGCACCTCATAATCATTAGTATCACTCATAATCATCAGTATCGCTATTGGCGAGCAATTAACCACTTCATCGGCTAAGTCGTTTCATTCGCGGACCGTCAGGGTAAAGAAAGAGAACATGAGCGTATCACTGTGTGCGCGCTACTCAACTAGATGCTTGGAATGTCGTGTTCTTTCGTTTCTATGTGGTGAGAGTGAAATGTATCTTTTGCGATCAATTTTAAGGGCTCCAGTTAGAAGAAGGTAAACAAACTTCAGCCGTGTATTTTTTGCTCGGGTACTAATAGTGCTAAGACCAGCCTGTCTAAGACGTTCGGAGGGAGAGTCAAGCCGGCGATACCTAGTGTAGACGAACCTTATGGCCTTGCGTTTTACGTATAAGTTTACGTAAAATATTCACCATTGATTCCGGACAAACTTAGTCTGCAATCAAGCAAAAGATCAAGAAGGCTTTCGGAAAGGGTACTCTACTATGAATCATATCCATATCGTCTATCAAGAGACAGGAAAATGCTCGGAATACAACCAGCCCTTATACATAGCATTCATTGAATACGAAAAAAGGATTCGACTCAGTAGAATCCTCGGCGGTCATGCAGGTATGGCGAAATCAGGGTGTAGACGATTCGTGCGTGAAAGTATGAAATATATATATATATATATATATATATATATATATATAGTGGCTGCAAGGCAAACATAGGACTGCATTAAGAAAGTAACAATAATCATATAAAGAAAGGTGTTAGGCAAGTAGACACGATTTCCAAAGGACCATTCACAGCTTGCTTATAGGAAGTATTCAGAGACTTGGAATAGGTGCAGTTAGGGATAAAGGTAGATGGAGAATACCTCAATAATCTGCGATCTGTTGAAGATATTGCTTTAATAAGTAACTCAAGAGATGAACTGCAAAGAATGATTAATGGACAGGATAGGAAAAGTAGGAAGGTAGGCTTGGAAATGAATATGCAGAAGACTAATTTAATGTTCAATAGCCTCGGTAACGAACAGCAGTTTACGTTTGGTATACGAAGCGCTGGAAGTAGTAGGCGAATATCTTCTTAGGGTAGCTAGTAATCGCATATCCGGACCATGAAAGGTAAATAACAAGGAGAATAAGATTGTGGTGTAGTGCGTTTGGCAAGCACTCGCAGATTATGTCGAGCAGCTTATCAGTATCGCTTATGTTGGTATGCAACAGTTGCATGCCACCTGTACTAACCTACGGGGCTGACGTGGAGGCTAACGAAAAAGGTTCTACTTGAGTTGTGGACAACGCAGAGGCCTATGAAACAAAACGTGATAGGTCTAGCTTTTGCTAGTCTGGATTATGCAGAGTGGTTCAGAGAAATAACTCAAGTTAATGGCACTCTAGTGAAAATAAAGGAGAAATGTGCATGGGCAGGACATATGTAGCGCGAAGTGAGGATAACTGATGGTCGCTTCGAGTAACAAACTAGATTCCATTAGAAGGAAAGCGTAGCAGGGGGCGGCAGAAAGTTAGGTGGGCGGATGAGATTAAGAAGTTCGCAGGGGTCAAGTGGATGCAGCTAGCACAGAACGGGGTTAAGTGGAGAAATATGGGAGAGGCCTTCGCCCTGCAGTGGGTATACTCATTCTGATTATGACAATGCTTCTCTCTTTTTATTGTCCTTATATAATAGAAGCTTTGCTGCTTTCGGTGCTTCCAGGCTTACTAGACACGGTATGATCAAGGCGCCAATTTTTTTTTTTTTTTTTTTTGCGAGAGCTCCTCTGACTTGTTTCAAGAAATAGGCAGCTGCCTCATCATCTTTAGCTTATTTCCTTCACTTCATTTATTCTAAAGATTTCTCTATGTCATCTGTGTTTGCCGAAGAACAGTTTCCTTGCATGACTGTTTCACTCATAATCATCAACATTATTTTCGCTGTTCGTTATGTGGGTGTACCAGCAATTAACCTTTTTCAACTCAATTTCGTCTACCTCTTCAAAACTTCAAAAAACAGTATGTGTAATACGTGAAACACTTATAAATCATAATACAGATTTATTGTATGTTGTACACATTGAAGAGCAGTTCTGCTGAGCACTCAAGCTGCGTTTTTTGTGTAAAGGGAAGAACTGCTAAATATGGAAGGACCTGTAAAACAAAAATTAAATGAAGCGGCATACGTATCGCTGTTTGTTTAAGCTGTCTAAGCAAAGGAAGCCCGTTTTCTCGTGTTATTCGATTTACGATACACCGGGGCACCCACGATGAACACAGGCTAACGCCCGTATTTTTAAACGCGCCTCGACGTGAGCTCCACCTGAACTCCGTGAGTGGAGAACACAACCGCTCCTCCACTTCAGTACTCATTCAGATTCATGAATACCCCTCGGCATTTCCTACAACAAGGTCTCCTCGAGAATACCTCCTCGACTCGAAGCAGCGCAAGAGGCGACTAGAGACGAGATTAAGGCCAAAACGTGGCCCAGAAATGCGTGATGCAGTGTAAAACATGGTCATTTTTGCATGTCGATACTTCAAAGCAACCTTCGCCAGCAATGTTGACTTTCGCAGTGCAGTAAAACGTGTTGCCTGCTACATGAACAAGGTGCTAGGAAAAATGGCTGAAAGCGTTTTACGTATGGCAATAGTAACTGCTGGTGATACAGTTTACGTACAAGATGTAGGCTTTGAGAAAGGGTATGGAATATTTGTTTATTTATTCAGTTGTTTTGTGAAGTTTACGTTACGCAACTCCATTAAACTTATGAGGGTTTTACGCTCTCCCATTAAGCAAGCAGAGGCGTTTATGTGCGGTACGTCGTAGCGCATAAGCAGTAAATTCGACTCTTTAAAAGCAAGTGCCTACTGCGGTTTCCAAACAAGTTGTGAGCCGTAATTGCAAACGTGCTTGCAAAGCTGTGCTCCTCGCCGGCCGCGAATATTCTTCCGTCGGACGAGCAAACCAACGTCCTCCCTTTACAGCACCGCGCGTCCGAAGGCATTTGTATCCTCAGGCAAGGGGCAAGCCATTGATGCGTGGGGTGCAGCAAAGATGGCCGCAGAGCCTCCGGTTTCTAGCAGCTTACTGCGTGCAGCATACTGTTCTCTCACAAATTCGCCTTCGTCTGCCGAAGCCACCGCGTATTGCGAGCCCCGGAAGGAGCATGCGTCGCTGTCGTTCGAGTTTGATCACGGGCGAACTCACCCCTTGTTCTCAAATGGACGTAACTCTGCTCTCTTAGGCTCTGAAAAATTGTTCAGTTATCCAGTGAAGACCTCAAATATGCTCGTGCACTGAAATGTAATGCGATTATCCATGCTCGGAACGAAAGCTGCAGACAGCATTCTTAGCTCTAAAACACATGCACACGAAAAAAACGGAACGACACGTAAAGGAAAGGCAGGATAGGATAGGATAGGATAGGAAATACGTTAATTTATCTAGGAAGGTCTTGTGCTAGTAGCAGAAGAGGTCCATCTTCCGTCTTCTCACAGGGTCGGTGCCCCTATTCCAGGGCCGAGCTTCGCTGCTAGCTGGGCGTGCTGGATCAGACCTAGTTGGTAACCCAGATCGCCGCTGGAGAGCCGGCTCTCCCACTGTTCCGCACTCGGTCTTTACAAGCTATCGTTATTTCTACATTGCCACGTGATGTGGTATTACGAAGGTTTGCTACTACACCATGGGCAGGTGTCCCGATATTGTGACGGGTACATTTTGCTTAGGATATGCAGGTTAGGGAATGTTCCTGTCTGCAGTCTTCGCCAGTACACTGCCTCTTGTTGTTTTAGATCCCGATGAGGCGGCGGATAGCGGATCCGTACCCCCTTATAGTAGTTCAGAAGGAAAGACAGGGACGGCGAGAGGCTAGCCCCGGCCGCACCCGTAGGACAGTAACGCGCCAGAAGTTCCGGGTCGCTGTCACCCACAGCCGATGCTTTAGAGAAAGCTTCCATGCATCCTCGTTGTGGCCAGTTTCTTGAAAAACTTGGTAACCGGTAGAAGAAAGTCCAAACAGCGAACGATGTGACGTCCGCCATGTTTATAAAAGCTTTGGCGGTTGAGGATCAGTCAAGGTATCGTCATTGCTGTATAAAACTCGAGTTTTCTTCGCCGCTGGAGGAGCGATTCGAGTAGAGGTTAGTTTCGGAAACGACAAATAGCCCTAAAGGGTCTCTTGAAGTGGACGTTCGAGTGAAGGCGTGTTCATGAATACGGCGGTAAGAAACTCGGGAATTGTGTGCAACCTTTTTGCTGTCAGTACATGTACTTTTGGCGTGCTTCTTTCCTCTTCACCCCTTATTGGTGATACACTAAGAGGTCTCGTGAGCATTGGCGATGCAGGTCAATGTGGCTACGTGTTTAAATTTCAACATTTGAACCTTGCTCCCTGATGTGCCTTTGAACTTGTTGAAAAAAAAAAAACATTTGCGAAAATTATTTTGACCGAACAAACCCAATTTATTTTTTCTCAATTCTAGCTGTCCCATCTGCATCCTATAAATTTATTTTGACGAAAGAAGACTGCACTATCATTGAATATTTAGGCGGTCCAGATGACGAAAGATGTAAGTCAAATGGCTTTTTGAACTCCATTCATTCTAAAATTGAGTGCTTCCTGGGCATTGAGGTTTAACATTGACTTTTTAATTTCCACCGAAAGTAAAGTGTTTTAAGTCACTAGATTCTGCACGTGCTAAATATTAACAATTGTAAGCTTTCGCTAAAAACACGATTTAGTCGAAGGGTTTAGTTGCTAGGCAATCTCACGTTTCCGTCTGGAGGAAAAAATGACCATTCAATTCACAGTTGGCAGGGTAATTAGTTTGTGAGTTGGCAAGCAGTGCCTGAATGGCGGTTAAATCGACGTCAAGAAACAAAATGACATTTCTGAGACTGCACACGCCCACACTCGGGTATCACTTTTGATATGGGACGGTGACACGGGAATCAAACTCCGGAACACTTGGATTACGTGTATATGAAGGTATTATTTTTCCGCGCATCTCTGCGTGTGAACCTTTGTTAAAACAGCAATTGATATATTTGCTGTGCGAAAGACGCACAGAAGCCCTGGCGACAGACACACGCCAAGAACACAACCCATGAACCGAGCACTCATCTGGCGCCGAGAGCGCAATAATGCACCACCGAGGCACTTCCTTTTGGTCAATATACCTGTAAGCACTCCGGTGAACTTAGCACTAACCCAAGGCCCCACGAATACTGTCTCGCTGCAAAAAAGGTTATGGCCGGGGACTAAAGTTGTAGGGCTTCATACAGGACTCGAGTACTAGGAAGCGTTGTGCATATCACGAGTGGGACAACGCCGTGTAGCGGACGATGTCATTTACATGTATTGTGACCTGGCGCTGAATATGGTACGAGACCATATTATTGGACAGTTTTGGGCGAAGCTGAAGAAATATGCAGACCAAACCAGGAGGAGGGAGCCATGGGACAAATGTGCAAGTTGACAGGGCAGTCATATCAATCATGCGATAAGGCCTACGAGGAAAGTAGTCGTAACGGTGAGAGTTGGCGGCGTGCTCAGCGCCCTATTGTCTTCTGAGTATTAGGAAGATGCAGCATTAGGGGTTGCAATCGGTAGGGTCAGATTAAAGAGCGCTTATGGCCATATGAAAGCGGCCCTGTTACAGCAGCTTGAGTTATGTGCGAGGGTAGCAAAGCGCAGAGCGATGTCACGGTCACACTTAATGAAACTTACGCTTCGAGCATGTCACCGTTCATGAGTGTTTGAAGCGTTTCTTAAGGCCGTTATATAGTCACGTTACTCAAGTAAAACAAATGGTCCTAAGCACGAGGATTTCAGCGAGGCGCTTGAGGTATTAAATGATATAAGGAAGTCGACACCGTGAAGTTGCACTAATGTTTGGCAATGCTCAGGTGATTGCACAGCGAGTAGCAGTAGTAGCTACAAACTGCATATTTCCGGATATATACTCAAGGAACGAATCCAACCCTCTTAAGCCGGGACGGAAGTAAAGGCTCTGTAGTAATTCCAGTAGCCAAAATGTGCCCGCTGAGTGCCTGCTAGGTCGTTAATGCGCTGCTACAGGTCGCAGACACCGACATGGAGCAGAACGAAGTGTTTTGAGTGAGGTGCCCAAAACACCAAGATAACCACTGGTAGGTAAGCTATGTAGTTGGTGGAGCATATTAGTAGGGAGAGTTTGGATATATCAAACAGAGGGTAACACTGGCTGGGTGCACGATTCAGTTGTGCAAAAATTTATTGTTAAAACAGACCATCACCCTGAAGACAGTGTTGTGCCCGTTAAGGCAGAGAATAGAGACCGTACTTCAGCGGCTGTGTTATTCGCTGAGGTTAGCTGAGGCAGAGAGCAAGAACTTCCTAGTATTGTGGCGCTCATCAACGGGGAGGCTAGGTCAAGGAGCAACGGTGTAACAAGGCAGGGAGGCCGCTTCCACTTATAACAGGCCTGACTATTGCTCTTCCATATTATTATTATTGTGCACGTAAAAGGACATTTTGAATCGCATATTTAATTGCGGAAGTGTCTGCTTTCACTTCACCTATCAGAGACAGGAAACTTTTTGGGCGTTAATTAGCTTTTGTTGATTGTTTCCTGAATACAATATTTATTTCGTAATAACACGCGAACTTGTCAGGTCATTTCCTACAAGCCGGTACTGGCTTAGACGGGTCTATTTAATATTTTAGCCAACTATGATGCCAATAAATGTTTGTTGTTATATTTCTTTTATTTGTCTTGTACCCCTCATTAGTGAATATCCTATAATGTTTTGTTTTCTTGATATGTATGTATTAAATGGCACATTGGTTAATTTTAATTTATGCGGCATCTGCATATATCAGAATACTAGACTGCATCTTAAATGTTTTCTTTCTTGGGCCAAGTACAACAAGCCTCAAGTAGATTCTGGCGTGCCCGTTCTTTGTAAAGTTGCAACACGAAACAAGTCCAAAAAACATTATTGTTTTTTATTATAATAATAATATTATTAATATATTATAATAAATGATTATTAATAACCAATATTTAATAACTAGTATTTATATTATTTTATTATTTATTATTTATTATGAACCTTTAATAAGAAATAATAATTAATAAATTATAATTATTATCATTATTAAATTAACAATTATTATTATAATAAACATTATTATTTTTAATATTATTAATAATATTATTAATATTATTATTATTTGTTATCATGACTCTGCAAACGTAAGGCTCGGCACCTATGCAATCCCATGGAGTCTGGAGAGAGGAATGTGACAGAATGCACAGTGATCAGTGCAACATAAAATGCCGCCATATAGATCATTTTCTGCTAGAGGAGGAAAAAGCATCGAATCGGTGTGCGTAGCTCTACTTCTCCTCCCCTTTCTACTCGAGATTCATCGTGGTAAAATGCCCATTGAATTTGGGTTGAGGATGTTTGTGTCAGGCCTTCTTTTTTTTTTCACGAGAAAACAGCCTTACGTCTTTTCAAGCTATGATTATTAATAATGACGGGAGGTCATTACAATACTACGACGATGTTGGCAACGCCTGCAAAATATATCTTAGGCGAAACCAACTAGCCCTAGTGTCATGTGCACAATATCGATAGCAGCGCCATCAATGGGGATGCGATGCCTTTGTACTAAAACGCTTTTCGTCAATGAAGATGAGTGACGGCTTTGGTTTCTGAGAGGCAATAAAATGATTTTGTGGGATCTCCGCCTCTCATGTGCTCTCGAAAAACATTGTTAGCAGACAACGTACAGCCATAAATGCATTCCGGATACTTAAGCTGGGCTACGAACGGAAAGCAAGCGTTACGTGCGTATGTGGGAATGTGTAAAAACACGGTCCTTCAAATACGTAAATTCAGATGCTCGAATTCTTTTTATCAGGTGTCAGTTTTATAGAAAATAATTATATGTGATAACTTTCGCTCAGATCAAGGCCGCCAAAAGACAAACAGTGAGAACGGACCGCGTTCCGAAGAAAAAGAGAAAGGTGAGCTTTGGTTTACGCCTGTCATAGCATAGCGCTTGTACCTGAGGTGCAACGAGTCCGAGAAATGAAAAGTGTTCCTTGTATATGTCTTTAGGCCTGATGATAGCGACTTCCAGTCGCTGTGGAAATGAGGTGAGTAAAATAAACGATGTGCGAGCGTACAAAAAGTTGGCCGTTCATTTACAGTGTTTTATTTCCTGACTACATTTGGGCGCTTTCTATCTTCACATGTGTTCTTAAACAGTAACAAAAGGCTTGGCATTTGGACTGGTGATAACATCTTAAGTCATCACCTCTTGCAGTGAAAATGTTTAGATATCTTTACGACTTGTTACCTGCACACAAGCATGACGGTCACAAAATTAGAGCACACGTTTGCGATAGCCCAGATAAATAGCAAGATAACATGCTCAAAATTCTTGTTGCAGCGCATTTTAGACAGTAAAAATATATGCCAACCTAGTGCCGGGAAACGTTGCAGCACATTAGTGTCCTGAGCGAAAGGGGCTTGGCAGAAGCAAGTGCGTGTCCACTTGACCAGTTTTCTACTTACAGAGACATAAAAAATTTGTATGAACATAGGCAGCGTAATTAACAGCTACAGTAAGCACGCTAATTGGTTCCCCCCGCAAAATCAAGGTAGAGGTAACGTGCGAACTCCTACTGCCGCCTAGCTAATACCCATACAACCTTGAATCTAACTTTCTATGTTGAACGCGACAGCTATTCATGGTTTAAACGCATTTCTGTTGCAGAATCAAGAGGCGACGCTACTAACCTGAAAACGCCACTAAGGCAGCTAGAAACGGCCACCGCTACGCACGCAACTGTGACATACGCGCTGTCAACCGCCGTAGAGGTTGATATCGTTCGGTACCTGCGCGCTCTGGCTGGACAAATATTCTCGAACCTACCGCCTTGACCTGTTCCTATGTTAACATTTGTGTCAAACCGATAACCTGCTAAAAGAAAGAAAATACGCTGGAGATCAAACGCTTCAGTCTAGCAATGCGCATGTCTCTATGAGGAGTTCTCTGTAGTATGCGTTTAAAATTGTGACTTTTGTCCAGGTGAGCTTAGCTTTGACGAAATGAATCCACCACATTGGTGGTCGAGCAAAAATGTTCGCGTCCGCACATCAGACACACTTCAGGGAAGGAAAGTGCAGCTAACCTGTATGTTCACTGATCGGCTTTGTATGGTATTGTTAGTGTAATCAAACCAGTGAAGTAGTGTAAAAGAATCTGGGCAGCTTTCTGTATCGCTTACTCGACTGCCGTCATAGCCAACAGTGCGACCGTCGTAGAAATTACAAACTCGTAAACAAATTTTTCTTATCCATACGGAACATAGGAACGCCGGTAAAAGCGCCTAAGTACAGGTTTTCGCCCCACTCAATTCTGGCTCTCTTGCTCGAGAACCTTCATCAGTCGCCAAGGAGGAAATCTAACACCAAAACAATTACAACGTGTTGACACAATTTGCGGCAGCGCCGTCGTGCACATCAGATACGCCACAAATGTGTGCGCACACGAACCATATGGCGTTAGAAAACAAGAACTGAGCATAAACGGTGCCACCTTACCAAAATGACAGACTCCTAGAAACAAAGGTTTGTAATGAGGAAAAGAAATTTCAATTACCATAACATTGATTATGTACTAAATGTGATAGAGAACTTGCGCTATAATTTATAGGGTCGGTGGTTGGCCTAGGCAATCACTGGGGCTTTTCCGCATTATGGTTGAGAAATGCGGAAATTTCATAGCTACTGATGCTGGTTCGGGCCTCTGCAATGGCTGCAACATGGAATTGTGCTAACAATGGTGTGCTGTTACGCAACGGGCAGCGATTTGCATGGAGCCCGAAAGAAGGTGGTGACCTTTTGTTATCTAGCTCGATGCGGATGCGGGTGAAGTAACCGTAATATGGTATATCACTGCGAGATTGTGACAATGGAAAGCATTTCGCGGCATGGTCGTCATGAAGCTTAAAACGTACGAATTCGACGACATGAAAAAGCATGTTTATTCGACACTATGTGAAAGTCTCTTTCAACGAGTTCAGCAGGAAACGACCACGATAAAGAGAACTAATATTTTCAATATCAAAGAAATGAGAAGAACAAGTAACTGAAAAGCGAATCCCGTCTTCGAAATAACAAGCACAGAGAAAAATAGAAGGCAAAGAAGCTAATTTTTAGCATGTGTTTCATAGTCGCCGGCGAGTGCGTAAAAGGAAGGCATAAGATTCGCATAGTAAACTCCATCTCTGAATTCAGATATAGCCTTCTCACGATACTGGGCACCTACTACAGTTTCTCAATAGCAGGAAGGAAGATAAAACGAGATCAATTTGACATGAAATGGGAAGTCAAGAGCATCTTCACTTCAAAGCAGAGGGTACGTATAGACAAACATCCGAGTTGGTGACCATTTTGAATGCGAACATCGTGACAGTTGTAGACGGAAAGAAGAAACAATTGTAAGGAACACTTATTCTCTGTTTTGAAGGGTATGACGCTGTAATGTTGGCGACGCGACAGCCCCGTTTTACCATGGCATATAAATGTGCTTACATAGCCCAGATGTAGCATGTCTGGCTCGGCATCCAAGAGCATTAGGACAGCGTTTCCTATCCCATCTTCGCTCCCGAAACGAGCAATCCAGTTTGAAATCTCCTCCCAACGTGCTTGTATCATGTGTTCACCTTAAGTCCCACAAACCCTCGACAAAACAGTGCGCGAACATGGCAGCTGCCAGCTACTATCTGCTAGTGTCATGCAGTTAAGCACGCCCTAAGTGCGGGCACCGGATTTCTTGCGTCGCGGGCCATGTAATGCTGCCACATAAAAAATGCTTGAAAATGTTCGTCGAATTTAGGAAAGGAGAATGACGAAATATTATGATGCACTGGAAGATGTCTACAGAGATTGCACATCCAGCATTATCAACCGAAAAGAGGCATTAAAATCTAAATCATGAGAATGTTTGGCTCAGAGACACAATCTCTGCAGTACTATTTACAGCTTGCATAAAATGCTAACAGTCGTAGATAATGATTGACGTAGAACACCAAGGCAATCGGGATTTGCTGATGAAATTGCCCTGCTACACTTCGGATGAGCAGCAAAGAATCATTGATGAACAACTAAGCTACATAGGCAAAGCAAGACGATAAACCTAAATATAATATCAGAATGAAATATTCAGCGGCCTTGGAAAGAACTACAGACAACATAGTGAAGCAGGTGCTAGGAGTAGCAACAAAACATACCTTCTTCGGACATGTAGGAGCACCAGATCCATATCTAGGAAAGAAAATACTTACAATAACCACATTTGCCTGTTGCATATTGGGCAAATGCTATGCGTTATGACTGATAGGTTACCATTAGCTCTGAAAGTAGACTAATTAGTAACTTTATCCTGCTCCTGCTCACGTATATATCAGGAGAGTGGGTTCGACAAAACGATTTCCCATTAGAGGACCACGGAAATAGCTGTAGAACAAAAATGATAGGTGTAACGCAAACAGAAAACTGTGGCGAATATATGCTGGCACGCTCCAAGTAGTGACATTATTGCCGCGACAAATTCGAACCTTTGTTCTTTGACGACAGCCGCTGGCGCGCGGTCTTATCACTGTGAATCTAGCGCACGTATCGATTCTATGTTTGTTTGTTTATTCATGCCTGTTGTCCCAAGACAATACTGTATCATTTTCTTCGTCCCGAAAGATACGCTGAGATGTTTCTCAAAGATTCCGACCACTCGATGTTCTTCGTAGCATTTAAATTGAGCGTTGGCAGGTGCGACGGCCATTCTTTGTTTGACGACCGACGAACATATTTGCTATTATCACCACCGCCGATTTTCTTAGTGCTTTTGAGGGCCAAGTCAGCCCAATAAAGAGTAGATTCGAGTGCTATTACGCCTGTCTCTCCTTTTATGGCCTACGGCCTTGTCACCACTACGTGACATCTGGTGAATGTGCTGCCCTTTGAGTCCCGGTTTATCCCTTCAAGCTAAGACAAAAGCACTCTTCCTGTCACCCCAGGAAGCCTACCAGCCGGACACCGAACATGGTATGCTACCGGGCTCCGTTCAACCCCGGAAGGCATCAACGCTGACAATGGCCCAGCCTACAGCACCGGTTGTTTTCGTCCAACCCCATGAGCTCCCCTGCTTCTAAGGACGACCAGATGAGGATGCGAAAGATTGCTTCAACCTGTTCGAACACGAGGCAACATTCAGTGCACAGAATGACGGAGCGAGGCTAAGGCAAGTGTACTTTGCCCTCCTGTGGTGAGCCCGAATATGGTTTGACAATCGTGAGACTTATTTGAAGAATTGAGACTTGGAAGGACTACAGCTTGGATTGAAAGTGCTTTTCTTCAGCGTCAAAGGTTAGACAAACTTCGTTTCTAAAGCACCGCACCATCACGGACAAACCCACTCGACCGCTATGTCAAAGCCCCTACAGTGTATCGCCGCGAGAACGCTGACCATACGCCATCAAGTTGAGAAAATGCCGCGTGATGACGTGATCCAGCCATCGAAGAGCCTGTAGGCTGCACCAGTCGTTTTGGTAAAGAACAAACAAAGCAAACTTTGTTATGCTTTGATTACCGCCGTTTGAACAGCGTAACGAAGAAGAATATCTACCCGCTTCCCCACATCGACGACAGACTAGACCGTCTCTGTAACGTTAAGTATTTCGTGTTTATCACGCCGGACGGCCTCTTTGAGTTCAAGCTAATGCCATTCGGCCTCTGCTTTGCACCAGTGACGTTGCAACGTATAATGAGTACAGTGTTGGCTTGCGTGAAGTAACAATTTGTCTAGTGCACTTAGACGACATTTTTGCCTTTGAAGGCCACCTGAGAAGGCTTCGAATAGTACTTGATGGAGTCAAGTTGTCATGCTTACCGTTGATACCAGAAGTGTCACTTCGCCAACGAATAGAAACATCTATTCGCAGAAAAAAGCTGCGATTGCAGTTTCCATAGCGTGGCGATAGTAAAGCTGCATGTGCGCCGGTTCCTCGGACTGTGACGATTCGTCTATAACTTATCGCGCCTCGCCGAAACGTTGATGCCGCTTACAAAGGCAGGCGTGCCATGTCAATAGGAAGCACTGCAAGTGGAAGCCTTCGAGGAACTTAAGTGTCACCGACAGTCCCCTCCTGTGCTAGCCCAAATTGATGAAAAAACGCCAACATTGAGATAAATATCGATTCGAGGAGCCTGGGCTATGGCGCAGTTCTCATTCAGAGGAATGCCGAACGGAGAACGTAGCTGCCTGCGCTAACGCGCCCTTCTCAAAAAAAGAAGCCAGTTACTCGACGTCCGAGAAGGAGTGCCTCGGGATCATCTGGCTCACTAAACAGTTCAGGCCACATCTATACGGCCGACTATTCAAGGTGGTAAGCGATCACCACACGCTTTGCCGGCTAACAAATTTGAAAGACCCTTCCAGTCACATTGCCCGATGGAGCCTTCATCTTCAACAATTCAACATCACAGTCGTCTACAAGTCAGGCCGCAAGCACTGCGATTCAGGCCGCTTATCTCAAGTTTTGTTGATGCGCCGGCGAAACGAAAAAAGACGACGAAGACGACTTTTTCGGACCGGTAAGCGCCAGCAATTTCTCAGAGCAACAGCGATCAGACTGCGCTGAAAGATCCAGTCGACTACTTTGAAAGAAAGACTGCTTCCCCTTCCGCTGTCTTCAGGCGTCGTTTATCGTTGTTTGCGTTAAGCAATGGCCTGCTCGTGTAAAACCTTCATACCGAACAGGACCGCGCAGCTTCTTGTGCCTTAAATCCCAAGCTATACATTCTGCAGGCGTTGCACGATGAGCACACAGCAATCCATCTCGGGATCGCGCGCACGTTGCTTCGAATTAAGGAGAAGTACTACTGATTCCGACTGCCTGCCGAAGTTGACCACTACGTGAAGACGTGCCGTGAGAGCCAACGAAGCAAAACGCCGCCGATCAGACCAGCCGGACTACTGGAACCGATTATGCTCCCAGCCCCGCCCTTTCTACAAATTGAGATGGATCTCCTCGGCCCTTTTTTATCTTCATCTACAGTTAACAAATGAATCATCGTGGCCACCGAGTACCTTACCCATTACGCCGAAGCAATAGCACTACCAAATGGCAACTCGGTAAAGTCGCCACATTTTTGCCGAACAAATTCTCCTGCCAGAAGTGCTTATCACGGAGAGTGGAACGGCGATTAAAGCAGAAGTGACACAAGCCATCCTGCAATGCATTCATAGAAGCCACGGACGAACAACTGCGTACCATCTCCAGACCAACGGCCTGACGTAGCGCCTGAACAAAACGATCGCGGACATGATCGCCATATACGTCAACGATGAACACAAGACCTGGGACTTAATCTTGCCGTACTAGATTTTCGCACATAACACGGCCATCCAGAAGACCACCACGGCGACCCCGTTCATGCTTGTGTACGGCAGGGAGCCCACAACGACGCTCGACGCGATGCTGCCGCAAGTGACAGAAGACAACCCTGACGTCGCCGCCTACCTGAAGCGTGTAGCGATGAAGCGCGACGACTCGGCTGGCTGCGTATCAACGACCAGCAACACACGGAAGCTCGGTAGTACAACTTGCGACGACGCTGCGCAGAGTACAGGCCGGGAGATCAATTGTGGATTCGGGCACCGATACTCCGCCACGGGCTGAGTGAAATGCTCTTGTTGTGGTACTTCGGCCCATCGGACCCCTTTATATGAAGTCATCCCCGACGGCATGGCCACGTCTCGTTACTCACTTCCCGTATAAATTTATTATCTTAAGGTATGCTCGAAGTACATTTTGTCCCTGGGGATTAGTGCTTTCTTGATAGCCTGCACTTTCTCCTCGGAAGGACGTATTTTCTTGCCGTCAATCGCATAACCCAGGTACGTTACTGAGGTCTGAAATAACTTGCATTTTTCTTTCTTCAGTTTTATTCCTCTTTTTTAAACATTTTCAGCACATTTCCGACCTTCTTATTGCTTTCTTCTGTTTTCGTGGCTATCAATACATCGTCAAGATAGCAAGACACTCCTCACTCGCTGCGAACATCATCCATTACTGCCTGAAAAATGTACGGTACACTTGTTATTTCGTACGCAAGACGTGTGTATTTATACAAGCCGGCATGCGTGTTTAGTGTCACAAGCACCTAGAAATCCAGGTGCAATCTTAGTGGTTTGTAGGCTGTTGAAAGATCAATGACTGTGAAATACTTGCAGCAGTGTAACGTTGCAAATATTTCCTGTATTACTGGCAACGGATAATAATCTATTCTGACGCACGGGTTTAGAGTCACTTTGTAATCTCCACATTATCTTACTTTTCCGCCTGCTTTGGGAATGACTACTAAGGGAGTCACCGCTCCCCGCTAACTAGCACTCCTGCTTGTACCCAGGATAGGAACGTATTTGGTACTGTTTCGTGAAGCACAAATTACATGGGGCGGTGCTTATAGAACACAGGGGTACTAGCGTCTTTCAAAAGAAGCTTCACCGAAACGCTGTCCTATATTCTTAGTGCGGGCTCAAATACAACCAAGAATTTTTCCACAAGACCTGCTATCTTGTCGACACTGAATCCACAGACGCTCATTCAGTCTAACTTCAAAGCTTCCCTCCAGTCGCGACCGAACAGTAAAGTTTCACACCTTTGTGAATTGCGCACAATAATAAGAGGCAGAGTAATCGTTTGACTATAGTGCTCGACCGGGACATCTACCTTCCCTACACTCTTTATAGGCACTTCCCCGGAAGCTTTCAGTTTTAGTGCGCAGCCTCGTAAAGCTAGGCTTGCCAGTATTTCTGATAAACGCTTTCTAGACAAATAGCAACCGACGCACATGTATCAATTTGCACTAACATTTCTACCGCCCACAAGGACATTCACAGTGTAAATACGGCGACTTTTTTCACAAGAAAATACACTATGCAGTACGAGGCAGTCCTCACCGTTCATTACTGCTTCTAGGTCTCTGCTCTCCTACACGGTTCGCACGAAACGCACTCGTGCTAGTCAGACTCTGGCCAGGTGTCCTGTCCGCTTGCAGATACGGAAGCATTATTTACAGAACAGACAGGTAGCTTCAGCATGGGCGTTTCTGCAATGAAGACAACCACGAGCTTGGTAGACCACAATAGTACGATGAGGCGAAAGTCATTAGAGTGTGGTGGATCGTAGCCCTCCATTATGGCAATACTATCTCCATCTCTTCTTTCACTCCCACCTTCCTCCGTTGCTTTCTGGCGCGGTACATGTGTCCGCGGAGAATTGTAATAGATACTGTGCCTTTTCTACCCTGTAAATAGATTTCAAACGCCGCTGATGACTGCTGTACTAACGCCTCCTAGACATCTGGGTCCGCTTTTGTTTGCTGTGTAGTGCGGCGTTCGAGGAAGCGGCAAATGAAAGGGCGCACTGATGCCTGGATTAGACGCCTTGAGGGCTCTGCTTCGTATACGCATTATTCGAGTTGTGACTTCAAGAGTTGTAGTGACAGTACATCGCGCGCCCCTTGCCGGACACAACTAGCATTTCATTTAACGCATCAAAGTTCACCGGCATTCTATAATTCGTTTACAGGAAAAGAAACCTGCATTATCTTTCAACCTCGGAATTCCGCTATCATCCTAGCGGTAGACAAGAGGAATTATGAAGAGCATTTCACGATCCGGGGCGTGGTGTAGCTGGCAAAGCGCTGGGCATCAAGCTTGGCTGCGGATCCAAGCAATAGAGGTTTCATTCCCTGTGTAGACAAGGTTTATTGATTTAGTTTTAACTCTCGCTCTCAAATGCGTGACACCTCTGCTGACAACCTTCTGCCGACAACGATGAGGCATTAAAGGCTTTCACCCTAGCATGTATGATGTTGTGTGTCGAAACTTGATGAGATTTGAGCGATGGCCGATGCTCTCCCGATGTCTTTCAGCCCCTCTATGTCCAAAATGACTTCTTGCGAGACGAGCTGCAAGTGCACAAAGCTGGTAGGATAAATGCGTGCATTAATTATTTCTGTGGACGCCGTCGAGACGGCGTACGTAATAAGGTTGCCAACAGTGGTGCGGATCAGCGGGTTATGAAAAGAGGTTGTCAGTTTCTTTGAATTGGCGGCGAATGACCTCGTGCTGACTAAGTATTCGGTGTCAACCAACGCAGTAATCGGGTGTCCATCGACTGCTTTCTCGATGACACCTGTGCTTTTCCTTCAATTTTGGTTGGGCGCCGTTTCCTATTTCAGCTTCGACTTATTCTGAGGTCACGACCGGGGCACATCTTTGTCATCGCATTGGGCGGCGTGCACGTTCAACTCTTCTCGGATGGTCATTGATTCGTGGTGTGAAGCGACACTCTCACTCGTGTTCGGCGGCGGAGGATATTCGTTTTTTCGCTGTGGAGTAATCTTGCCAATAGGTTACCATTTCGTTTTTTCGGGGCGGATAGCTTACCTTCCTTGCACGTAGCTCTGGCGCTACAACACAAAGCGAGAGCTGAACTGCGATAGGAAAAGAGACAAACCACTTTACGACGCGTGCGGTTTCCTGCGCCGAAAGTTGTTGATTTCCTGCGGTCTCTCGACAGAAAGGGTTCGTAGGGCGTCGATAAAGAAACCATGCAGGCCAAGTCGTCTTAATTGGCAGTGACGTGGGTTTTGGCCAGCCTCACAGCATGGGAAGCATAGAAGGCATTTGTTCAAAGTCCTCAAGGCATTGCGTTTCCTCTTGTTTGACTGTCATCCATACCTTTCGCATGTGGAAGACAAGGGGTATGGTCGAGGAACACGTTAATAGCGACCACGGCTCGGCATCTCACGTCTTGGAGGCGACCTACGAAGCTGGGCGGCGCAGCTCACACATTGTGGATGCTGCATTGTTTCCGCCAGTGCAAGGGTACGATGCACCGGCTGCACTTAGTCACGGACAATGTTTTCGAGATTGGATATATGGTAATTTTGTGGTGCTAGTAGTACCTGGCAATGTTCTTCTTAGCCAAATTCACAAATACGTTCCGGCAGGTTTTATTTGCCCAGGTGTACTACACCGGAGTGAAGAGGCAAGCCTGTATAGTATGGTTGTACTGGCGGGCTTGGGAGTCGAAGGTCACTTCCGCGGTCAATGCTTCTCGAACAACTTGGAAATTGTTTTAAGAACATTCCTTACTCGATTGTCAGGAAACTCCTTGAAACCTCACAAATAACTGCACCTTCTTTTCTTCGGGCATGTCAGGTTTTCCACAATTAAAAGCGCTTCATTTACTAAACGTAGGCGAGAATGGACTCGTTCGGGAGCTGGACTTTGGAATGAACAAGCAGTTCTGTGCTTTCTTTCTTCATGGGTGTCACAAACCCCCGCCTTTACGGTCAACGGAGGCGCGGGATCCCCTTTACGGTTACCCGTCGTCCGTCTATGAGGTTTGGGAACACATCTAAAAGTAAGGCCAGTCAACCCGTCAAGTACGTGTGTCGGTGGGTGATTGAAGAATAAGTTCTTAAAAAGTCACTTTCTTTTACAAACTATTTAATATCTGTATATAGTGGTTCAAATTACATTGCATAATAATAAAGTACAAAATTAAAAAGCCACTACAAGATATTGATAAAAGGGGAATAATTAAATGACAAGAGAAAAACCCGACAATGAACAAAAGGCTACGATAAAAAGAAGACTATAAGATAACAATGCAACTATTCTAGATATAATAATATATGGGCAAGGGTTACGTAGCAAACGCAGCGTAAAATTTTAATAAATCAGAGTAGGGTTAAACAAAAGTGAAAATAATGTTCGATGAAACAAGTCTCTGGCGAAATGGAATTTTCACGACTTTCTAGTTTGTTGAAGCGACGCAAGCTGAGTTGTTCGGTAGCGGAGGCCGTACAGATGAGGAGAATGATGCGTCGATTGCGGACCCGATGAAGCACAAGACTATTTCCCAGAGCGGCCACGAGAGAGGCCCGGAAGAAGACTGAATCTTCCCAGAGCGCTCTGGCGCGGGCGTGCTGTGGTCTGTCATTTTATACACTCGGCTTGCAGCGCAGCGGCCGCGTCAAGGACGCGCTGTCGCTGCACCGCCGGCGTGTCGAAGCCGGCTCAGAGGAGCAACGAGGCCCCGTGAGTTTCGCTCTATATGTGGAGTAGAAGGCCCCTGAAATTCTGCTGTATTGGTGAGGTAGCTTGTGACAATGAGGCTGGCGAATATCTTTAACAGTTCCCTCTCGAACACTTACCAAGTTTTGGAGATTACTAGTAATATTCGTAGTAATTTTGACTGAGCCCTCAAGGGTGAAGAACGCATTGCATAGTATGCAAATTGCATCGTAGTTCAAGGATGCCACTCTCTCGTATTGTTCAGCCACCCCCCTGGATCTTCACATGGTGTGCTATGGAAACTTAATTGCAACCTGGGTAACTGCAAAACAACAGAAAATTATGCTGCTTGCTGGGTCATCGCAGATGTTAAGAATTTTCAATGATCGAATAAGGACTTCTGGTTTCCCGCGTTCAGGTGGCAAGCCTTCAAGTCTGCGGTTGATTCGATGCGTTGTAGACAATTGGTTCTGACTGACACGTTCGGGGCCACTGTTATGGGTCGTAGTGGGTGTGCCAACCATGAAGAGAAGCACCTATGCTAAGTGCTGTGACACGAAAGCAACATATAGTGAGACTGTATTTGGAATAAATATAAAATATTTATTGGGTAAACAACTACGCGAATTGGTGCTGGAGATAGCAGCACGCGCGCTCGGCAGTCGTGATCCACGAATACCCATTGCACTCATAAGCACTAAAGTCAGTCTACAAAGAAGAATCTAGACAAGAAAAGACGCAGTAGGTAGCCGGATCAACCTGGAACATTATGCAAACAGAAGAGAGTGCCATTTTGTCATTGAAGATATATTTTGTTTAAATCTTGCGCGATAAAAAAATAATAAGGCCATGTCACGGTGACACTAAGGGCAAGGATGCAAAGAACACGAGATCTTTCCTTGCAGTTTAAGAAAATGGGATGCGACCACACTCAAGCGGCTGTAATGAACAAATATGGGTAGCAAGAGTTTGCGACACCATAGATGTTATCAAGAAAGAGAAAAGCCACTTACAAAGACCTGGCAATTGCACATCTGCAGGATGAAGGCCGGAGAATCGTGGCAGAAAATCTGATCGCCATGTGGAAGCTCTCGTGACATTGACTTGGCATGAGTCTTAAGTTTTTCCATAAAAATGCTTCTTCAAATCATTGGAAAATCAGAGACTGCTATACCTACCACGTCTTAGATAATATTATTTACTAAAGAAACCGCTAATAGAATCAGGTAAACTTTTGAATTAACTCAAACAAAGGATCAAGCATTTTTTTTTCAGGGCTATATGACCATGTATTACACCGACACTATGCATGATGTGACAGGAAATGCTTGAAATATGAACAATTCCTAACATAACATTCAGCATTTGAAAGCAAGAGTTCTAGGCAATCGAAACCTTAGCAGTCATGCCATCATTATAATCATTATCCGCCGGGCTATACCTACTGCAGAGCAAAGGCCTCTAGCATATTCCTCCAATTAAACCGGTCCTGTGTTAGCTGCATTCACTTGACCCCTGCGAATGGTCACCCTAAAATTATTCAAATGGATATATTGTTATTCTACAACTGAGGGTTAAAGCAATATGCTAGTTAGAGAGGCGCTTAATATATTATGAAAGGGCGCTTAATATATTATGGAAGTATATCTACTTAGGATAGGTGACAACCGCAGGTTCTGGTCACGACGGCATAGCAACTAGAAGTCAGGTTGGAATTGAGCGCAATCGGCCAGCACTAATGCGGAATCGCAGCTTACTAGTTCATCTAAAGTCAGAAGTATATAATACCATGTCTTATTGGTACTCAGACATAGATAGAATGGTGGAATTAATGAGAATGGTTACACATAAATCAAGGACAACACCGAGAGCTACTAGAAAAAAATGGTAGGTGTAACGTTAAGGCACATAAAGCGTCTAGCAGCAGTCAGCACAAACGTGAGTTAGGAACAATAGTTTATATATCTGGACTAGGTAAGATTACCGGCGACCATTAAGAGCGATAGGCTACATTCCAGTTAAAGGCTGGTTTTCTGTGTCGTGGCTGAGATTCGGAAGTTTAAGAAGGATAAGATCTACGCATCTGGCAGAAGAAAATTTTGTTTGGGGGAATTCTGGAATACCATTTCCCTAAGTGGGTGAAGTAAGCCATGGATGAAGATAATGTTTGTTGATATAGAAAAATTGGGGTTAACTATATCTCACCTTTTAAAATAAACTTTAGCGCTGACACCTGATTGACATTTTGCGCTCTGTCTGCAACGCAACGTGGGCAGAAAATTTACTTCGCCCCGCACGATTCCTGCTTGAACCGAAGGCAAGCGATTATTATTACGGGACCATAGTGTCACGTGGTCACACTAATACCAAAGACACCAAATGGCGATACTGGAGTTGCGCTCAGAGGCACTATTTATTGAGCTGACTTGCACACAGTAACGAAATAAGCGACTGCGTGGGGGCAATAACAGCAAACGTGCTCCAAGGTCGTCGAACTAAGAATGCTCGTTGCAGTCGTTACTCGTCAACTTGAAGTAGGGAAAAAAGCATCTAGGTAAACAGGAAGGGATTACCAGAATAACCTGGAACATAGTGCGAACGAACAACAGTGGCTGGAATCGATCGAAATATATCCTGGAGCATCTTGCGGGACAAAAAAAATTGCTATGCTAATGGCCACGTACCGCTGTACTTAGTATGGCCAAGATTGTTCTGTGCATAACAATTATATTTATTAGTCCGCGTGTTGGCGGCTGTTAAAAACCACAGCAAATAAAGCTTGCAGAGGCTCGCGG
Source organism: Amblyomma maculatum (assembly GCF_055883805.1). Taxonomy (NCBI): domain Eukaryota; kingdom Metazoa; phylum Arthropoda; class Arachnida; order Ixodida; family Ixodidae; genus Amblyomma; species Amblyomma maculatum. The sequence goes on from NC_139349.1 coordinate 123,043,171, forward strand.
CATTACTCCCGTTTAAAACGAATCACTTCCATGCGTCCCAGAATAAATAACGAAAGCTAAACATCACCTTTAGAAGTTAATGCCTGGTGCTTTGAACATGCGTAAAAGGGTTTCAAGCGTACAGGCGGTGCGTTTACTGTGCACGCAGAGCGCCGCTGAAATATGGTCGTTCCGTCAGAGATGACTTCGTAGTCCAGTTGCATGATGCGCCAAAGGCCTTTGTACAGCCTGAGGTGCCGCCATAAGAACTTTTCAGTCAGTCCATGGCAGCCAATTGGCTTAAAAAGCCACACTTTGTTTCTGGCTTGTACTCCGCGTCCCGTTGTCGTAAACTCTACCCTCGGTCGTCGAGTAGTTGTTGATCTTTATTGGGCAGCCGGGCGAGTAATTGCGCTTCTGAATTCTAACGGTAGGCGGCGATGACGAGGTTCTTCTCGTCTGTGACGTGCGGCAATAATCCGTCGAGCGTGGTCGTGGGCTGACTGCCATGCACAAACTGGGACAGAACGCCATGGGTGTCTCATGTATGGCGGCGTTATAGGCGATGATGAGGTGGGGTACAATGGCTTCCCACGTCTTGTGCTCGGCGTCGAAGCAGATGGCACGCATGTTGTTGGCACGCGAAGCAGATGGCACTTGTTGAGGCTCTCCCTATGAGTGTTGGGCTGGAGATGGTATGCAGTTGTAGGTAGGTAGCTTGTATGACAGTGGGGTAAGATTCCTTGCGTCCGCCTCACCATAAATGCTTTTTTACGTGTCAGTGATAAGCACATCAGGGGTACCATGTCTCATGAGCATAATGCGATGAAAACTTGGCAACTTCTCCTGCATTACCACTAGGCAGCGCCTTCGCTTAGGCATCGCGAGTCATGAATTACTGATACACTTGTTACACTTGTTACCCGCTGATAGTATTGTTACGATATAATAGCAAAGGGGTGTTTATTTACAGTGATATGGCAGTGGGATAAGGTGAAGCCTACTAGCCCCAGGGACCAACGCTTTTTCCCTCGTCTTCTCCCAGATCATCACTACCCTTCGTCATCGTCAGTGGCGTGACATTTCCCCCCTACTCAGCCTAAGCCCTCTGGGCGTGTTTGTGAGTCGCGCGAGGCTGACACGGCCTCAAGCGGGCAACACGACATAGTTCGGTTTTGGCAGACCGACGACCCGATGCTGTCAGGCGGGCTATTGCATAAGTTAAGTCACTGATGCGTTTGACAACCACATATGGCCCGTCATAGCGGGCCAAGAGTTTTTGATGTAGGCCACGGCGCCGAATTGGGCGCCACAGCCAGACTAGATCACCTACAGAGTACGTGACACGCCGGTGACTGGCATCGTATCGCACTTTAGAACGTTCTTGTGAAGCACCAGACCGTAATCAGGCGATTCTCCGAGCTTCTTCGGCGAGACAGAGGGCCTCAGCCAGGCAGGGGTCTTCACGGCTTTTGAAGGGCAGGATAGTATCCAGGGGGTAGCGTGGCGGTCTGGCATAGAGAACGAAAAATGGACTGTACTCAGTCGTCTCATGCGTGGCGGTATTAAACGCATACGTGATGAAGGGTAGTATGGTGTCCCAGTTCTTATGCCCTGCGTCCAAATACATGGCTAGCATGTTGATAAGCGTTCTGTTGACGCGCTCAGTCAAGCCATTTGTTTGTGGATGGTACGGCGTCGAGCGTCGGAAAGTTACAGAGCATAAACGCATGAGCTCTTCAATAACATCAGCAGTGAATTGTCGACCCCGATCAGTGATGAGAATTCGTGGCGGCCCGTGTCGCAAGATGACTGAGTGCAGCAAGAAAAGCGACACATGATGCGCCGTAGCAGATGTAAGAGCGGCGGTTTCACAGTAACCTGTGAGATAGTCCACGCAGATTACAATCCAGCTATTTCCATCCACGGACTTCGGAAACTGACCTACGAGGTCAATGCCTACTTGATCAAACGGAGCAGTCGGGGTCTTCACAGGGTGCAGCAAGCCAGATGGAGTTGCAGTTGGACGTTTGTGGCGTTGACATTGCTCGCAACTGGCAACGTATTGTTCAATCGTCGAGCGCATTCTGGGCCAGTAAATTCTTTCTTGAGCACGGTGGAGTGTTTGAACCGATCCCAAATGCCCAAAAGTTGGATCATCATGCATAACATGCAATACGTCCATGCACAGCGTCTTGGGAACTACGAGTAAGTATCGCTGGCCGACAGGCGAATAACTCTTTTTCCATAAGAGGCCATCACGCACACAAAAACGGCTTGTAGGTACGCTGGCTTCGGCGGCGGCAAAGAGAGGCTGCAGACTGCTATCATTTTGCTGTTCCGTTTTGAAAACACTTGTGTCGGGGAACGCTGGCTCGAGGGTCAATATATAATTGTCGAAATCGTCACTGTCAGATCCAGTCATGGCCATTGGTATCCTAGAAAGACAATCTGCGTCTGCATGATGCCTCCCGCTTTTGTACACCACGGCAAAGTCATATTCCTGTAACCAGAGGGCCCAGCGTGCGAGGCGACCACATGGGTCTCGAAGGTTCCGCAGCCAACAGAGTGAATGATGGTCAGTTACGATAGTAAATGACCGTCCGTACAAATGTGAACGGAAACGCTGCACAGCGAAAACTACAGCCAGGCATTCCTGTTCGGTGACTGTGTAGTTTCGCTCCGGCTTGCTCAGGGTACGACTTGCGTACGCGATAACGTACTCTCGTTCATCGTGCCGTTGGACAAGGACTGCCCCGAGACCAATTCCACTAGCGTCCGTGTGAACTTCTGTCACTGCAGCAGGATCAAAGTGACGTAGGATGGGTTTTGATATTAAAAAAAACTTCAGCTGACGAAATGACGCGTCGCCGTCTGGTGTCCAGTCAAAAGTGGAGTTTTTGTTGAGAAGGCAAGTAAATGGGTAAACAACGTCAGCAAAGCGATGTATAAAGCGTTTAAAATACGACCACAACCCTAAAAAACTGCGCAACTCCTTCACTGTCTTCGGGGGTTTAAAAGACTCAACAGCGGCAGTTTTCTGGGGATCCGGCATTACACCATCACCACTGACAAGGTGTCCTAGCACCAGCGCTTGGCGCTCTCCAAAGCGGCACTTTTTCGAGTTTAGAATTAGGGCGGCGTAGTGCAGACAATTCAAGACGCGTACTAGACGGTCATTGTGTTCTTGGAAGGATTTCCCAAATATGACGACATCGTCCAGATAGCAAAGACAAATGTCCCCGTTTTAAGCAGCGCAAAACTGTGTCCACAAAGCGTTCGAATGTGGCTGGCGCATTACACAGCCCGAATGGAATAACATTAAACTCATAAAGGCCATCTGGCGTTACGAAGGCTGTTTTTTTCTTATCCGCAGGGTTCATTGGAATTTGCCAGTAGCCAGATCTGAGATCAAGAGAAGAAAAATAGGACGCACCAGAGGCAGTCGAGGGCATCGTCTATGCGAGGAAGAGGATAGACGTCCTTTTTCGTAACAGAATTTAGACGCCGATAATCGACGCAGAATCGCCACGAACCGTCTTTCTTGCGTACAAGAATAACAGGGGCAGCCCAGGGGCTTGATGACTCCTGTATCACCTTCTTCCGTAGCATGTCCTCCACTTGCTCATGAATGACTTTGCGCTCAGATGGGGAAACGCGATATGGCTTTTGACGAATGGGACGAGCCGAACCAGTGCCGATAGTATGATGGGTCCGATGTGCAGGGCGAGAGGTCGGTCCATCTGTTTGAGAAAAGTCAAACATAGGCGAAAAGGGTAGAAGAATATCCACAAGAGTACGGCGTTGAGGTGAGCTGAGATCGGCGCTGATCATGCGGAAAATTGAAGTTTCATCAGTAGTTAGAGGTACAGTGACACTCATAGCATCTGTGACCAAAGCAACGATGTGGGGCGCATCGGGTTCACAGGAGGCAAGCTTCAATCCCGTTGGTAAAACTGCGGGCTCGGACGATGGATTGATTGTCCATAACGAGGCACTACCGTGATGCACGGAGATCATACAGTGAGGGATAATAACATTTTTCTTCAGGCATGCTGAGTGCACAGGGTGCACCAAGGCCTGAAATGAAACGTGGTCAAGAAGTGGAGCGGACACTGGGACGAACATGGCAGACAAAGGTGGAACTGCTGTGTCTTCGGTAATAACCGAGAATGGCGACATTACCCTAGAAGCAATGAGCAATAATTTCAGAGATATCATTACTGAATGTGCGGTAGAAGTAGGCGGTAGGATAGTTAGAGAGGATACCGGTAAGCTGTCTAAGGAGGCGAAAGATTTGATTAAGAAACGCCAAAGTATGAAAGCTTCCAATCCAACAGACCAGATTGAATTGGCCGAGATATCAAAGCTAATCAATAAGCGCAAGGTCGCCGATATAAGGAGGTATAACATGGAGAAAATTGAGCATGCTGTAAAGAACGGGGGAAGCCTTAAAGCCGTAAAGAAGAAATTGGGCATAGGCAAAAACCAGATGTATGCGATAAGGGACAAGGCGGGCAACGTCATCACTAATGTGGACAAGAGAGTCAAAGTAGCCGAGGAGTTCTATACAGATCTCTACAGTAGCCAAGGTAGTAAGGACCGCAATGAGATTGGCGGTAGAGAAAAACAGTCAGACGTTCCACCCATGACGAAGCACGAGGTCAAGAAAGCATTAGAAACTATGAAAAGGGGGAAATCAACTGGAGAGGATAACTACAGATTTGCTGAAGGACGGGGGGGATATAGTGCTAGAAAAACTGGCCACCCTGTATACGCAGTGCCTCGTGTAATCGACGGTACCGGAACCATGGAAGAATGCAAACATTATTCTCATTCATAAGAAAGGGGACCCTAAAGTCCTTAAAAATTGCAGAACAATAAGCTTACTGTCTGTTACGTATAAGTTATTTACTAAGGTCATCGCTAATAGAATCAGGACAACCTTAGACTGCAATCAGGCAAAGGATCAGGCAGGTTTTCGGAAACGGTACTCTACTATCGATCATATCCATACCATCAATCAGGTGATAGAAAAAATCAGCCCTTATAAATAGCATTCATTGATTACGAGCAAGCATTTGACTCAGTGTAAACCTCGGCGGCGATGCAGGCATTGCGAAATCAGGGGGTAGACGAGCCGTACGTGAAATTGCTGGAAGATATACATATAGTGGCTGCATAGCAACCATAGTTCTGCATAAATAAAGTAACAAAACTCCCATAAAGAAAGGTGTTAGGCAAGGAGATACAATCTCCCCAGTACTATTTACAGCTTTCTTACAGGAAGTATTCAGAGACTTGGAATGGGAGCAGTTAGGGATAAGGGTAGATGGAGAATACCTCAGTAATCTGCGATTTGCTGATGACATTGCCTTGCTAAGCAACTCGGAGAATGAACGAATGAACTGCAAATAATGATTGATGACCTAGAGAAGAAAAGTAGAAAGGTAGGCTTGAAAATCAATGTGCAGAAGACTAAGGTAATGTTCAACAGCCTCGGGAAGGAACAGCAGTTTACATTAGGTAGCGAAGTACTGGAAGTAGTAGGCGAATATGTCTACTTCGGACAGGTAGTAACCGCTGATCCGGACCATGAAAAGGAAATAACAAGAAGAATAAGATTGGGATGGAGCGCATTTGGCAAGCACTCGCCGATTATTACTAGCAGCTTACCGGTATCGCTCAAGAGGAAAGTATACAACAGTTGCATCTTGCCTGTACTCACCTATGGGGCTGAAACGTGGAGGCTAACCTAGAGAGTTCTACTTAAGTTGATGACAACCCAGAGGGCTATAGAACAAAAAATGGTAGGGGTAACATTAAGAGATAGGAAGCGTGCAGAGTGGGTCAGAGAAATAACTCATGTTACCAATATTCTAGTGGAAATTAAGAAGAAATGGGCATGGGCAGGACATGTAGTGCGAAGAGAGGATAACCGATGGTCGCTTAGGGTAACAAACTGGATTCCAAGGGAAGGAAAACGTGGCAGGGGGCGGCAGAAAGTTATATGGGCGGATGAGGTTAAGAAGATCGCAAGGGTCAGGTGGATGCAGCTAGCACAGAACTGGGTTAAGTGGAGAAATATGGGAGAGGCCTTCGCCCTGCAGTGGGTTTAGTCAGGCTGATGATGATGATGATGATGAAAATTCTTTTACTGGGTAACATAAAAGCATAAAAGGGGTTGTACGAAACGACAACAGGGTGATAGGCATCGTAATGAAGCCTAATAAGCTGCATAAACTGCAGGTCTACAAGCGTTGATGCAATTTAGATGACCAGGCAGTCAATAGAACATGAACCCAAAAGGGCAATCCGGGTCGGCCCACGCTGGCCCTTGAAAATATGGCCAAATAAATCTTATTGACCCGATCTTGGCTGCCTACCTCGGCCCGAAGTCGCAGATTGACAATGGCCTAAGAACGACCGATCATCTGCAATTGACCTCGGGCCGACGAGGATGGTCGACTTCGCCACCCTTCTGCCGCCCAAGGGTTATGACCCAACCACGTTGGCGGTACTTGCTTCCCGGTAATTCATCCATGTCTAATAAGTAGCCTACTCATTCGCAGACCGTGGTTTACCCATTCAACGTCTGTAGTTCGATTGTGCATGGAAGGTTAGTGGTGCGGAAGTATTTTTAGATCCGCGCCTCTTCCTGCAAGCGCGCTGTAACTTTGTGACATAAACAAAGGCGATGTTATCCGGGTAGGTGAAAAGCCGCATATACAATGTAGGTGAAAAACGCCTGCGCACGAACAAACGAATCCAAAGCATTATTTGTTGCGTTTTCTTAAATAATCAATACAGGCACAAAATTCTCCTATTATTAAAAAAATATAAATTGTAACGCTTCACAGCCAATATTTCTGTTTCAAGCTTTTTGGCTCAGTTGAAGATGTCACGCTTCCTTGCTCGTTGTTCCCGCCGTCCTATTCCTTCACTGTTACGAGGCATCGTTTGGCTGCAGCCGCCGGCTATCCGGACAGCACGTCATTAATGGGCAACCTGAACGTCCTCAGGCATCCTAGAAAATATACAGAAGAAAAGAATCAGCTTTCACTTCGTATTCATATGAATGATTTTCCACCATATTAAAGTGGTTAAAAGGCTGCCAGTCAGACAATTATTATACGTACCTTCATTGTGATCAGTGGTGAGATTCTTCTGTTGTAGTCATCAGGTGATATCTGAAGTCGATTGAAATATGAAGTGCACCAGTTTTACACATAGTGCGCGTTTAAGCAAATTTATCTAATGGCTAAAAAAAAAGAGACTTCAGAGGCAGGCGACGGAAGCCAGTTACATATTGCCGGCAGTTACCTTGAGCGCCACAGAGAGTTTTTGTTCGCAAATTTTATTTGACATTATTTACTAAAATACTACATTTTGACCTCACTCAATAAATGAAAATTGCTAAGCTGAAAAGCCCCTCCACTAACAACGCTTCATTATCTGCGATAAAGAACCATCACGCCTACAGTTGTTTCGCGGATAAAGTATAAAACTCCGAAAATACAAAGCTTTGCAGGCCCGAGAATACAACTGCGGTTTTGACTTAGCTCGACAGTCCAGTCTAGCAGTGGACCTATAAGTTGCAGATAGTTTCTTCCTCCGTGGAAGCAAAACCGTTCAACCCTACTGTATTGGCTTTTTTTGTTACAACTGACAGATAATGTTCATGTATATTCTTACCGCATTGCACTCATTATCGCCATTGCAAAGTGCGGCTTGCTCACTGGAACTTGCGCCTTCATGCGCGCCAAAGAGCTGACGCCAATAACTATCGTCAGCATATCACTCTTACCATGCAAGGGGGGCACCCACCATGGCCCTAGGTTGTCTTCTCCGTTGAAATCACGTTGCGAGCAGCACAAATGCGCCACTAGAATGGGTTCTGTAACAGTTTCGGTGTTTACATTTCGCGGAATATTTCTGGAGATGGAAAGAAAGACCCACATAAAATTTCTTTATGATAAATATAAAAGCGAAGCAGGAGTTTCTGAAGGTGCTGTCCGGCTCTGTAAGTCCCAACAATTGTCTAAAGAGAATATTCAGTACTTGAAGCCAATAACGTCAATTCACAACTTACAAAACAAAACAATAACTATGCTGTACTAAGAGGCTGAATATGCGACCGCTCTTGGCGCAAGCTATCGGCGACAGCAGGTATAGTGCAACTAGAATGCATGGATTCTGCTCCGCCGACGACAGCTGTGCGGATTTCCGCTCTGTTATAACCTGGCGCAGCATCCACGTCCAAGCAATCATCAACGCCTACATGCCCCCAGTCTGCTTCGTCTTCGGATGGAACGATTTCGGCTCGTCCCATGGATTGCTCCGCGGCCTCTGTGCCTGTAACCCTCCCTCAAGGAACTGTGCCCGTCGCACCGATTCAGTCTTCCCTTCCAAGGCCAACTACAGCGTGTAGCCCCTGACACCACCACAGATGCCGCCAGTGAGTCGAGCCTCGCTTCCACTTGCTGCTAACTCGTTCCGCGTCACCATCAAGCCTACGTTGCGCTTTGATATAACGACTACCCCTCCCCGGTATGTCCGAGCCACAATTGACCAAGTTCTAGGTTCTACTAACTACTGTGGATTGGTCGTCCATCGCTCATCGAACACCATTACGGTGAACTTGCCATCCTTGGTGGACGCCCAGAAAATGTGTGCAGTTACTCAAATTCCCCTGGATGCGAATGAGCATGTCCCAGTGCAAATATATTTTGCCTTTGGCCCTGACACCCTCCGCTGCGTCGTTTACCATGTTGACAGCAGAAGTCCTTCTGAGGAGGTGCGAGCAAACATTCGCTGTTCAGCCCACGCAGTGTTGCAAGCACGGCCTCTGGGGCGCCGGGGTTCATACCTACTCACCCTACAAGGCCTGTTGACTTTGCTTGAGTACCTAACCTATTATGGCGCGATTATCAAAACACAGCCCTTCCGACCTCGTCGTATATTTTGTTATCACTGCCATAAAGAAGGGCACATGCAAAATACCTGCCCTAATCTGGCAGCTGTGGCCGACATGAATGAACCAATAGCGCTCTGTGCCCTATGCAAATCGGCGGACCATGACATGCACTCCCCCGCTTGTCCAAAGAAGAAGCGAACGAGGCCGTCGCGCAAGCCGCCTGGCAAAGCAGATATTCCTACAAGTAATCGCTTCGCTGCTCTTACATGTGATGAAACCGACTTCCCTGCACTTCCTTTACTTGACCCACCTACTCATCATACATCTTCTCAGCATCATTCATACGCACAAGCGACTCACCCTCGTGGATCAAATGGTACACCAAAACGGCCAGTGCACCAATCACATGTGGATGCCGCAGATGAAGACGCTGTTTTAGACAATGCCATTGCAGAGGCTCGCCAACGTCTAGACGAACTCACCCAGCTCCAAGAACAGCGTCGCTCTCACCCCTCTCGAAGAACTATAATACCTCGTGATAAGATTTCAGATGAATCACCTCCAATAAGCATCCAACCCCAATCACGTGCAGACAACACGTTAATCCCGAATACCCCGACAGTGGATAAAATATTAGCCCTTATGGAGCAGGTGACCTCCCTCATCGTAGAAGCTCTTCGGCCTCGCAATGGATAATGCACTGTCTCTGGTGGTGCAGTGGAATTGTTCGAGGCTCTGCGAATAAGGCCTCTGAAGTGAACATCCGTCTTCGCAACAAAAAGCTAGAGGCGTGGGCCTTCTTACTTCAAGAGCATAACTCACTTCCTCGCCTTTCAGGATTCTGCGCTTACCATTCACCTTCCATTCCTGATCACCGTTGTATCACCTCTTCCCTCCGCCCAGGTAAATCTGCAATTTATATTCACACTTCAGTTCCCCACACACCGATCGACCTTTCACGGTGGTGTAACACACGCCAAAAGGTGGTAGCACTCCTAGTTAAGCCTGTACGCACGCCACTTATACTAGTTTTCTTTTATGGCCGTCCTGGTTCCGCATCTCCTAATCTTGGATGGGTTCATTTTCTGCGTTTTACCTACTCGGTTATCCCTATTCTAGTCGGTGGAGACTTCAACGGCGCACATACTTCGTGGGGCTACCCATCGGATTCTCCCAGGGGTGCACACACCCAGGCAAGCTTTTCAGATAATTCTTTTCATCTTTTAAACCACCCGAATACATCTACCCGTCCACGAGGTGGGCCTTATTTCCCTGATTTGACTTGGTGGTTAGGCCCTGGTAGCCCTCGTTGAGCTGTTGAACCAGATACCGAGGGGTAGTGATCACAGTCCTATCTTTATCTCTCTCACTCCTTCGCGGATACGTAAAATACGCCGTAGCGTACAAATAACATTTTGGGACTCTGTACGCGCAGACAATCGCTTATCTGATTTCACCCCATCATCAGCATTATCTACTCTCTCTGCTGTTCTTGCGTCCCACACGATTACCACCACTGTAAATGAAGACGAGCCAAACCCGGACATCCAGCTCCTGAATCTTTGGGCTCTGCATCGCCAGGCAGATCATTATGCTGCTGGTAACCCCGATGACCTATCGGCTATCCCCGCTCTTCACCGGGCTACCGCGCGTGCGAGGCAGTATGAAAAGCGTCTAGGAAGGCGACGTTGAGCTTCATGGTGTGAGCGCCTGTCCTCAAAGCAGAGTAATCGAAAACTTTGGAGAGTGTTTCACGCCATGGAGCGCTCTTCTCAAGTTTCTGATTACACAGAGAGCATTCGCCTTACGATGAATGTAGATGAGGACACATTTGCAAAACAGGCGGCCACACAGTTTTTTCCCCACTATGATTCCACCTCAACTTCTCCACCTTGCTTACCGGTTACCAAACCCCCCGATGCGATTACTTCTGACCTAACCATGGCATAGCTGCTGGCCTCCATTGAACGCCTCAAATCTAACTCTGCTCCCGGGCACGACGGCATACCTAACTCATTCCACAACTTGGAAGGGACTGCTTTGCAGACCCTGCTTGATGCATTCGATGACGTGAGGCATTCTGGTGTCATGCCGGACGAGTGGAAGCATTCTATTGTTGCTCGAATACCGAAGTCAGGTCATCCTCCAGTATCTCTCTCGGCCCTTCGTCCAATTTCCCTGACGCCAACAATCTGCAAGCTTTACGAAAACATTCTCGCCACTTGCTTATCGTGGTGGTTGGAATCCCATGATTGTTATCCAGAATCCCATATTGGCTTCCGCCCGCAAATAGGAGCGGAGGACGATCTTGCTACTTTGGCTGCTGACGTGCTTCACTACTCTCCGCACAGTCATCTTGTTAGAACTGTGATCGCTACAGATATAACAAAGGCATACGATAACATCCTTCACTCAGCCATTCTTGCCTCCCTACAAACTCTTCGTCTTCCTCACAGGTTTCTCCTCGCCATTCACGCCTTTCTAACAAATAGAACATTCAGTGTGCGTGTCCATGGAAAGCCCTTTGGTCCCTTTCCCTCAGGAGAGTGCCCCAGGGCTCCGTTCTCGCCCCTACATTATTTAATCTGGCCTTCATTCCACTTGTTCGAGCCCTAGAGGCCATCCCTTCTATACGCGTGCTTGCGTATGCCGATGATATAACCTTATGGTGCTGTCACCCAGATACGTCTGTCCATCAGGCGGCCCTCCAGCATGCGCTGGATGTATTGACATTTCGCCTCCCTCCTTTGGGCCTAACTCTTTCGCATACAAAATCCTGTTTCATTCGCATTGGAAATAAAGCTGGCTTACGGCAAGCTCCCACTATAAATTTTATGATAGATAATACCGCAATTCCTCAGGTACGAACCGTTCGCATTCTTGGTCTTCTTCATTCCTCTGGGACTGGCACCCAGTGGCTGACAGCCATCCGTAAGACCGCTCACGCTACTCTAGGTCTCATTCGTCGCATAGCTATGCGCTCTGGCGGCGCGCGTGTCCATCAACGACTAATATTAGGCAACGGATAATCATGAAAGTGGGCCTGCGGTGGAATCGCGATAGTGATTATGAGAAATGGACAATCGCTATACTGCCCACCTTCTCGAATACATAAGCGCAACTGGACTTCATTCCTTCTTTTAACTTTCTATCTCCTGCATCTCATTCCCCCTTTCTCAACTTATGCCTTGTGGCAAACTCTTCGAAAAAAAAACTAGAATAAAAGCTACATTAGATATTGTTACTGTGTGCAGTATCGAGACGACGACGACGTGCTGGTGCGGTGTAGTGAAGAGGACCACGCTCAATTTAATATGGCTTCGTTCTATGGATGTATGTGTCTAAGAGTGAACTAGCGTTCACCAATATGTACGTTACCTTAACACTTGCCGGAGTATTGCTGGGCCTACATAAATAGCCAAACCTCCATCTCCATAGTGGCCACCAAAACTGCACAGCCATCAGCAGATTGATCTTGAAGTCTGGTTGCTTACTGATTAATTCAAAAAAGAAGGTTCAAACTAGATGGAGAAACCAAGTGGCCAGGAACGACTTCTAAGCAATCAACTTGCACAAACAACCCAATCCGTTGGCAGAAGCCGCAGAATTGCGCAGAATGAGGGGCGAACGAACAGCTCAGCGCTGACGGCGAGTCTTTCGGAGGGTAGCGCGGCGTAGAGCTATGGGAGCAGCCCATTTGTGTTCGGAGGGGTGGAAGGGCGGTGGGAGGACGAAACGCGAGGCTGGCAATGCGGAGAAGGCCAGAAAACAGATTCCATTTTATGAGCACTCGGCGGAGGGCGCAGCAGATGGAATACCGTTTTTTTTTTCCTTTTCATGGATTTCGCATTCTACTACCTTTTGGCTCGAGCACTCCGGACCCAGACTTCATTGTTATAACCGAAAATGAGGTGTGAGGACATTGCAGGAAGCGGGTTATTTTACCAAAGAAAACATAAAAGTGGACAGTGCAGCAGTTTTTCGCTGTTGTAACAGATATATTGTTAAAACCGGTATTGTTATAAGTGGACTCGACTGTATCACTATGCCGTCCGACGCGACACCTTCCACAGCGGAACCACTAGCTCCCGCCGCCGTCATGACGTAGCCTCGTGATCCATGCACCTTTTGCGGCACCGACCACGTCAACGTAGAGGACTGGCTCGCTACGTATGAGCGCGCGAGGACGCGTAATCGTTGTTACGCGACCTTCATGGTCGCCAACGTCATCTTCTGTCTGACGGGCACGGCGCAGGTCTGGTTTGAGACGCACAAAGACGACCTCTCATTCTGAGATATGAGCAAGGAGAAGCTCCGAGATCTATTTGGCAAGGCGATCGGAAGCAAGCTCGGCGGACAAAAAGACCTCGCATCCCGTGCCCAGTCTTCGACCGAATGATATTTGTCATATATTAAAGACATATATTTGTATATTCAAGACACAAAAGATATGAAGGAAATGGTACAGAAATTGTGGAGAGTGCCCAGAACTGAAAAACTGGCAGCTGACGTCAATGACCTTGAGTGGAGAAACCGTCGGTTAAATTTAGAATTTCATAGGATTCAGCTTAATTCGAGAGATCTGTGAACTCAGTGTCAAGTTTATTGCAAGTTCCAAAGCTGTGCAAACTTGATATTGATGCTGTGCACCGCCTGCCAACCCAATCTGGTAAGATTCCCGGCATAATAGTTTGCTACTCCAGGCAAGCCGTCAGGGGCAAATGGTTGGAGACAGTGAAAGAATTGCCTTTCAAGTAGAAAATATGACAGCTTGGTCCCTAGAACTGTTCTGTGCAGTAAATTATACAGAAAAAAAAAGGCTAAAAATATGTCTGGTTATGGAATAGGAAAATTTATGTTCGCAAGGCCGATGGCGATTCTGCAGTAGTCATCGCAGTGAATCTGACTTTACGATATAACCTTGCAGAGTAGCCAAGAATGACTGCTTTTGTTTGTTTTATATGTTGCGATTGGTAGACCAGCGCGTCAGAATTTTCTTTCACCGCATGAGGTGAATGTTGTTGTCTCGGGCTATCCGAGGAACACCTTGAAATGCGTTCATATTGTAATGAAGAAGTTGCCATTAAGCGGAAAGATCTCCGAGAAAGAGGAAGTGCTTTTGCGGACTAGCTGTCGACAGGCTAAGCCACCATCGCTCCGGTCTTGCTCGCTACCAGTGCTCACTACCAGTGCCTGGATCCCCGCTTAGCATTTAGTGGAGGTCGGGGGATTTATCTTCAATTTCCTCGCCCTGGAGCTCCGCAGCCGCTGAAATCCGACCTGAATGACTGACTCCAGCAACAACACCACCGGCCCCGCTCCCTCGGCCACATATGTTCCATGCTCCGGGGTGCTTCGACAGAGGGACCCGCCTTTCCTCAGCGGTACCGACGACAGGACTTGGAGGACTGGCTTTCGTCGTATGAAGGTGTAAGCACCCACAATAAGTGCAATGACGTCTTGACGCTTAACAACGTTATCGTCTACCTAACAAAAGTAGCAAATTTGTGGTTCGCCAATCAGTAGGCTGACATTCCAACTGGGGCCTCGTTCAGATTTCGCTTTTTGGATGTCTTCGGTCGCCCTGCGGTCCGTAAGCTTCACGCCGAACACCGTTTGCGCGACGCGGATGCAGCAGACAGAAGAAACCTTCATGTAAATGCATCCATGACTGAAACCGAGAAGATTCGCCACACCATGATGGGCATCCACGAAGGCGTATTCAACTTTCTCATAGCCAGAGTCCCGCACTGTATGCGATGTCACGATGTGTCAAAGCTACGACGACCATCGTCTCCAACGCATCGTCCCTCGACAACCTGAAGCCACAATCGCTGTTATGTCTTATGCCACTGTCAGCTAAGCACTTATTCAAGAAATCAGACTTCGTACGGGAACAATTTTGCAGGCCTATTATCGCTAATTCCAAACGTTCCGCATTCCAGCTCACACCTGGTTCCGACCATGCGCCAGGTTATTCAGGAACAAGTTGCCGAAGCACTTCCACCCCCTCGACAACCAACTCTTCATGCCGCTACACTCACAGCTCCGCTCATTTATGCCGTCGCTTCCCGATGCCCGGACTCACTCCACTGTCTTACGCTGAGTTTGTCGCAAGACTACCCCCTCCTACGCCTTTTCCATCGTACGGTTCGACTCAGCGGGCATTTTTCACTCAGCGCCCTGCGCCACCTATTCTGTGGCCTTGGCGCACATCTCACTACCGGCCCATTTGTTTTGCACGTGGTCTCCCTGACTATGTTGCACGCCTGTGCTGCTGTTACCCGGCCCCGTACGTTTACGATCTGAGCCCGGTCATCTACGCGCAGCCGCCGTCCCCACCCCGTGCGCCACCTCAGCCCTCATCCCACGTTTACCACTTCTCGCATGGCCACCGCTCAACCTAGCCGCGTCGTCGCTCGCCATCACCTATGCGTCGTCGTTCCCCCTCGCCAATGCCGTAAAACCGCTAGACGCAGTTCCGCAGGCAAGAACTGCGCATTCGTCGACCAGTGAAAGTCTTGCTTCGCCACTGAACAATTTAGTCGAATTTGTCATTGAAAATGTTTGTACTCTTGCGTTTGTGGATACTGGTGCTGCTGTGTCGGTTATGGACGTTAGAGTGTGCTGCCGTATAATGGGGTTCCTTGCTCACCGCCACTAATCAGCACGTCGAACCGCTCGTTACCTGCACGGCTCGAGTCATCATTCAGGACGTTCTCTATGTCTTCAGTTTTACGTTCTCCATGACTGCTCTCACGACACTATTTTAGGGTGGGACTTCTTGTGTCGCAATCGCGCCGTAATTCATTGCGCTCGTGCGGAAGTAGAGCATTCTCCGGTGTGCACCACACCGACCGCCGCTAACGTTCTTGGGGAAACCAAATGGTACTTTGCGGATGTTGCTGATGTCCCGCCTTTATCTGCTGCGATTGTGGCTATAAACTGTGCCTCTCTTCATGACTGTACAATGCTCTTCACCCTATTTTCCTTTTTCGTCTCACGACGTTGTCTTCCGCTGCCCTGCACCGTCCTTAGTGTACGAAGCGGCCGCATTGATCTAGACATTAGTAACGATTAGTTCGATTTCAAGAATTAGATCTAGAAGACAGAGAGCCCGAAGATATGTGGACTGATGTTCGTGATATAATGCAAGAAGTTGCTACTAAGGTAGTTCCAAAGCAAAAGGAATGCAAGAAAGCAAACTGGTTATCTGGAGAGGCTTTGCAAATATCTGAGGAAAGGAGCATGGCAAAAGTTATGGGGGAAAGAGAAAGATACAAGGTTCTCAATGCAGATTTTCAGAAAATAGCAAGGAGAGATAAGAATGCCTTCCTGAACATACAGTGCCAAGCAGTTGAGGACAACAGCCAATTAAGGAACACAAGAGCTCTGTATAAGACAATCAAAGATATCAAAGGAAGCTTCTGTGATAATCTGGGCGTGATAAAGGACAAACAAAGCAAGGTCCTCACTGAAGCCTCAGAGATAAAGAAGAGGTGGCAGGAATATACAGAAGAACTGTACAAGAAGAACCCGAATGTGCAAACCCAACATAAGACGGTTGTGATTACTGATCTCGAGCCGGGCATCCTGAAGAGTGAAGTTGAAAGGGCCTTAGCCTGCCTTGCTAAGAACAAAGCTAGCGGAATTGATGGCATTCCAGCTGAGTTGCTTCAAAACCTCAACCATGACGCTGTTAACATTCTGCATACATTATGTCAGAAGATTTGGACAACCCTGCAGTGGCCACAGGATTGGAGGAGGTCAGTTTACATCCCCATTCCAAAGAAAGGCAGTGCCAAAGATTGTTCAAACTACCGCACGATCGCGCTTATTTCGCATGCTAGCAAAGTGATGTTGAAAATCCTCCAAGGTAGGCTGCAGCAGTATGTGGATCGGGAGCTTCGGGACGTGCAAGCTGGGTTTCGCAAGGGCAGAGGAACTAGAGACCAAATTGCTAACCTTCGCTGGATCATGGAAAAAGCAAGAGAGTTCCAGAAACCTATCTACTTCAGCTTTATTGATTATGCGAAAGCGTTTGACTGCGTAGATCACAGCAGATTGTGGCAAGCTCTCCAAGAGATGGGAGTTACAATTCACCTCATCTGTCTCCTCAGGAACCTGTATGAAGGGCAAGAGGCCACAGTCAGAACTAGGCATGGTCTTACTGATTGGTTTCCGATCGAGAAAGGAGTGAGGCAAGGCTGCATACTGTCGCCCTGCCTATTTAACCTATATGCAGAGTGCATCATGAGGAAGGCCGGTCTGGACGAGTCTTCAGCTGGAGTGAAGATTGCTGAAAAACGTATCAACAACCTTAGATATGCGGACGATACCACTTTAATGGCACAAAGTGAAGTGGAACTCAAGAGACTTCAGATGCGCGTACAAGAAGAGAGTGAGAAGTTTGGGCTTAAACTGAACATTAAAAAGACAAAGATCATGGCGTCTTGCCCTATCAAGTCTTGGAGCATCAATGGACAAGAAGTGGAAGCTGTGACAGATTTTCTGTTCTTGGGCTCCAAGATTACCTCGGAAGGAGACTGCAGCCATGAAATTAGGAGACGCCTGCTTCTGGGAAAGAGAGCAATGGTTAGCCTTGACCGCCTAGTAAAGAGCAGAGACATTAGTCTGCCAACCAAGATCCGTATAACTTGTGCTATGGTCTTTCCAGTTGTGATGTATGAATGCGAGAGTTGGACTGTGAAAAAGGCTGACCGCCGAAGAATTGACGCGTTTGTATTGTGGTGTTGGCGAAGACTCTTGAGAGTTCCTTGGACTGCCAGAAGATCAAATCAGTCGATATTGTCGACCATAAGCCCTGACTGCTCATTGGAGGGTCAAATTTTAAAGTTAAAGCTCAGCGCTTTGGTCATCTGATGAGAAGAGAGGAGTCGCTGGAGAAAGATTTGATGTTGGGAAAGGTTGAGGGTCGCCGGAGAAGGGGTAGTCAGCGAACGCAATGGTTGGATGGCACTTCGAGGCACTGCAGTTGAAGTTATGCGATGTTGGGAAGATAGTGAGAGACTGGAAAGCGTGGCGTGACATGGTCCATAGGGTCACGAAGAGTCGGACACGACTGAACGACTGAACTGAACTGAACGATTAGTTATATCCGCTCACGTTGCAGCGTGCGAGTGCGCTGGCCTGCCGAGCCTGTTCGATCAGAAAATGTTGTGGCCGTCTCGCAGCTTCTCTCTACCTGTGCCGACACAATCTCAGACAGCGTCAGTGTCCTTAGCCCAAGTAGTTCCTCGTCTGCTTCATCGCCTCTGGCTGCCTTTGACGAAGCCGACGACAGTGCTCTCACTCCAGATAAACGCGCCAAGCTCCGTGACTTGCTGAATCGATTCCGAGTTTCCTTTGATATCCAGCAGCCAACCTTGAGTCGTACATTAGCTGTTGCCCACCACATATATACTGGTGCGCATGCCTTATTACGCCAACGTCCTTTACGTGTATCATCCTCAGAGCGCCGCATTATTGATGAGCGAGTCGACGAGAATGCTCAGTAGGGGCGTCATCCAGCCTTCCAGTAGCCCTTGGTAGTCCCGGGTCGTTTTATTCTAAAGAAAGACGGGTCTGTTCGATTCTGTGTGGACTACCGCTGCCTTAATACGATCACACAAAAGGACGTCTATCCGCTAACACGCATACGCGATGCCGCGACGGACACTTTAAATGGAGTGAAATGTTTCTCTTCTATCGATTTACGTTCTGGCTACTGGCAAGTTTCAATGGCTGAGGACAATCGGCCCAAGACAGCTTTTGTCACTCCCGACGGGCTCTGAGTTCAACGTCATGCCGTTTGGCATGTGTAAGACGCCCGCCATCTTTGAACGCATGATGGACATTTTTCGCGGTTTGAAGTGGTGCACATGGCTCTGCTACTTGGATGATATCGTCTGTCACAAACTCTCGCCTTTACAGTCAAAAGAGGTGCGGGATTCCCTTTAAAGTTGCCCATCGTCCCTCTATGAGGTTTGAGAACACATTTAAAAGTTAGGGCGGTCAGCCCGTGAAGTACGTGTGTCGGTGAGTGATTCAGAAATAAGTTCAAATACGTCACTTTGCTTTAGGAACAATTGAATGTTTTTAAATAGTAACACAAATTACACTGCATAATAATAGAGTACAATGAAAAAATAAAACGCCACGACAGGGTATTGGTAAAAGACGACGAATTAAATGACAGGAGGGAAATCCGACAATGAACAAAACACTGCTATAAAAGAAGACTATAAAGACAACAAAGCAAGTATTCTAGGTACACGTATGGGCAAAAGTCACATAGAAACCAAAACGTAAAATATTGTCACGCTACTGAAGACGACGAAGGATTGTGATGGTGTGGCAGTCGAGGAGGAAGAAGCGTTGGTTTCTGGGGGCTAGTAGGCTTCATCTTGTCCCGCTACTTCAGTACTGTAAATAAACCCCCCTTTCTTACTAGACCGTAACAACTTGGTGGAAGGTGCTCCGTTCGATCCCTATATACAGCGCTGCAAGACCAACTGGAGCTTCGACGTAGTTGCCGCATCGCTGGACTGCCACCACTCCCGACCATCATGGACCACACCGACTCAAACCGTGCAAGCCGCGACGCCGCAAGCCAGGCTGGCGACAGGCCTGCCCACTCCAGCCCTATTCCGTCCCAATCTTACCGGGAACCACGACCGTTTGCCGAAGAGGAAATGGCGGACGTTGAGAAGTGGCTGCTTCATTATCAATGAGTTAGCCGGTACAACCGGTGGGACCCTCTTGGGAGTTGGGAACCGGTGGGAGTAAACGATGCTAACAAACGTCGTTTACTTTCTCACTCACACAGCTATCACCTTGTTTGATAATAACGAGGACAACTTGATGACTTGGGAACGGTTCGCCACCGAGTTAAAACAGCGTTTTGGCGACTCTGTTCCCACCAAAATTGGGCTGAGCAGACCCTTGCTTAAAGAGGTCAATTGCCCGAAGAAACTTGTACAACTTATACAGAACAGATCCTCAGATTAGGCAAATGCGTCAATTCCAACATGCCCGAGGAAGGCAGAGTCGGTCACATTTTGAAGGGTATCGCGGCGGAAGTGTACAACGTCTTAATCGCCAAAGACAACCTTCACACTGTCTCCGATGTCATTAGACACATCCGCGCGTTTCAAGCTTTAGAAACACGTCGTATTGCGCCCAAATTTGGGTGGCTGGCCAACGTGCCTACCGTGGCCAGCCTTGATGACCATGCCCAACTAGATCTTCCGTCAACTATCTGGCAAATCGGGCGGGAAGAACTTCTATGGCTCAACCCGCTTTCCCTGTATGACTCTGCTGAGGTCTCTGTCCAGAGAATCTCCAGACAACCGGCTTCACCACCACAAGCGATTGCAGTGCAGTCTTTCTCGCAAGTTCCTGAAATTGCAGCTTCTATTGACTACCCGCCAATGCATTTTACCAACCCACCTGTGTCGATGCTTGACGCCCCAAGGTATGACGTCACCTCAAATGCACCTAGATCTTCAATTTGATCTACCAGAATTCCTGAGCAGTATGAGCATTCAGCCAGACATAGGACGCGCCCTGCTGTTCCTGGCTCTTGTCCACAACAGCATTTTCTACCTTCACCGCCGATATGCTACCGCTGCGGCGTCGAAGGTCACATCGCCAGGTACTGCCGCAATAGGTTCCCGCCACGCTATAACCGCTCGGCGCCTCCAAGAGTACCCAACAATCGACAATACAGTCCCGTTTTTCAGCAATCCGATACTCGGCGCGGGTATTACCGCAACATCCAAAACGAGAATCTCCGCGACCATTCCCCTTTATCTGATCGAAGTGTTACTCCTCCACCCGCTTTCCGTGCGCGTCGTTCTCCATCACCGCGGCGGCGCTCCATGTCGCCCCGTCAGGAAAACTAACCAGCGCTACCTATGGGGGTGAGGCCGCTGAAAATGTACTGTGTGCCAACATCCCTCCAACTACAATGCTCAAAAACAAAATTCGTGTATTCATTGATGGTGTGTGTACATTAGCTTTGGTGGATACGGGTGCGACTTTGTCAGTGACAAGTAATCAGTTTAGGCGCTTGTTCGGACGCAAAGTGAAATTTGAATATGACCGTGCTTCAACGTTTTGTGGTGTGAATGGAGAGGCGTTGCGGCCTCTGGGTGTGCGTAGTGCGCAGGTATCTGTGGGTGGCGCAATTTTTCCAGCCGAATTCGTCGTCCTACCCCGCTCTACGCATAACATAATTTCAGGAATGGACGTTTTGAAGTTTTCTGGAGCTACTGTGGACTTCCTGTAGTGAAGAGATTAATTTTGACGGCTCGCATCTGCTGAGTCTTTTTGAAAGCGGCCGTAATAAAGAAACAGTTTTTAGTGTTACCAAAAACACAGTAGTTCCACCCTTGTCTACCATGTTCGTGCCCATGTCCGTTCTACTTCTTGAGCAGGTTTCGTTTCTGGCCGTGGTGCACCCAGTTCACTCAGCATGCCTGAAGAAAGTGATATTATTCCTCGTTGTATGATCTCCGTGCATCACGGTAATGCCTCGTTAAGGACAATCAATCCGTCGTCCGAGCCCGCAGTTTTACCCACCGGATTGAAGCTTGCCTCCTGTGGATCCGATGCGCCCCGCGTTGTTGCTTTGGTCACAGATGCTATGAGTGCCACCGTACCTCCGGCTGCTGATGAAACTTCGATCTGCCACATGATCAGCGCCGATCTCAGCTCAGCTCAGGGCCGTACTCTTGTGGATATTATTTTACCCTATTCGCCTATGTTTGACTTTTCCCAAACAGATGGACCACCCTCTTGCCCTGCACCTCGGACACATGATACCATCGACACTGGTTCGGCTCGTCTCATCCGTCAAAAACCATATCGCGTGTCCCCATCTGAGCGCAAAGTCATTCATGAGCAAGTGATAGAGGAGTCATCTAATCCTTGGGCAGCCCCTGTTATTTTCGTACACAAGAAAGACGGTTCGTGGCGATTCTGCGTCGATTACCGGCGTCTGAATTTTGTTACTTAAAGGGCGTCTATCCTCTTCCTCGCATAGACGACGCCCTCGACTGCCTTTCTGGTGCGTCCTATATTTCTTGTCTTGATCTCAGATCTGGCTACTGGCAAAATTCAACGGACTCTGCGGACAAGAAAAAAAAACTGCCTTCGTAACTTCTTGGAAAGCAAAACAGTGCACTTCAAAACACAGGCAGAGAAAGGGAACAACAACACAGCGCTGACCACAACTGTGTTTTTATTAGAGAGTGGCACATTATATATGTCCGAAAAGTGGGCGGGAAAGAATTGATAGCAGCTGCTGAGCTTCCACGTGGCGGGAAGACAACGAACGCAAAGTTGAAAGGCGCACGATAACAATACAAGTAAAATCAAGGCAGAACGGCAAAGCTATGAAGAAACGAAAAAGAGAAAGGCCAATAGGTAAAACCAGTTACAGATGACACGATCCGAAGATCAAAGACTAAAATCGAAAAAAGAGCCAAAAGGGGCATTAAGAGCAATAAAAGAGCCACAAGGACAATGAGAGCGATAAAGGAGCCAAAAGAGGACGTTAAGAGCGATACAAGACCCAAAAGGGCAACAAGAGCGATAAAGGAGACAAAGGGGCATTCAGAGTGATAAACGAGCCAAAAGGGCAATTAAAAGCATTACAAGACCAAAAGGGCATTAATAACAGAATACCCAAAACAACCAAGGCCAGGCCGCTAAAGACTGAAGAGTGTACACCAGAATGTAAACATTAAAACTACTGTGCGCCTTGTTCAAATATTCTAACTCGCGTTTAGTCAGGGCTATTGAGGGTGTGCTAACACAATTTTGACCTAGCTTTAGAATGTGAGCGGCATCTATGATTTCCCGTGTTACCTGATGTGCATTTTTCGCAATGACAGTGCATTTATGAAGAGATATCTCACAGGACCGACAGGGACATTTTAGGCAGTGAACACCTAGGTTTCTTTTTGCAGTATTGTAAACACTGTTTGGGTGTTCCATAAGACTTTCGTTTGGGCAACGCGGTGATGGAGCTGTGGCAAGGCCTACGTGGGGCAAACCGGGCGTTGCCTAAACACTGAAAACAGTGTTTACAATACTGCAAAAAGAAACCTAGGTGTTCACTGCCTAAAATGTCCCTCTACGTCCTGTGAGCCATCCCTTCATAAATGCACTGTCATTGCGAGAAATGCACATCAGGTCACACGTCAAATCATACAACCCGCTCACTTTCTAAAGCTGTTTTTACCTATTGGCCTTTTTCTTTTTCGCTTCTTCATAGGTTTGCCGTTCTGCTTTGTGTTGACTTGTATTGTTATTGTGCGCCTTTTAACTTTGCGTTTGTTGTCTTTCCGCCACGTGCAAACTCATCAGCTGTTATCAATTATTTCCACCCACTCTTCGTACGTATATATTGTGTCGCTTTCTAATAGAAAATCCAATTGAAGTCAGCGCTGTGTTGTTGTTCCCTTTCTGTGTGTGTGTTTTGTAGTGCGCTGTTTTGCTTTCCAAGATAATTTACCAACTTGCCCGTTCCTTCACCCTTGCAACCCTTCGTAACACCAGATGGCCTCTATGAGTTTAATGTTATGCCATTCGGGCTGTGCAATGCGCCTGCCACATTTGAACGATTTATGAAAACAGTGTTGTGTGGCTTAAAATGGGACATTTGTCTTTGCTATCTGGACGATGTCGTCATATTTGGGATGTCCTTCCAAGAACAGAATGACCGTCTAGTACGCGTCTTGAATGGTCTGCACAACGCCGGCCTAATTCTAAACTTGAAAAAGTGCCGCTCTGGCGAGCGTCAAGCGCTGGTGCTAGGACACCTTGACAATGGTGATGGTGTAATGCCGGATCCCTAGAAAACTACCGCTTTTGAGGCTTTTAAACCCCCGCAGACAGTGAAGGAGTTGCGCAGTTTTCTATGGTTGTGTTCGTATTTTATACGCTTTACACATCGCTTTGCTCACGTAGCTTACCTATTGACGTGCCTTCTGCAGAAAATCTCCCCTTTTGACTGGACACCAGACGGCTACGCGTCATTCCGTCAACTGAAGTTTCTTTTAATATCGAAACCCATACTACGTCACTTTGATCCTGCTGCAATGACAAAAGTACACACGGACGCTAGTAGAATCGATCTCGGTGCAGTCCTTGTGCAACGGCACGATAGACGAGAGCATGTTATCGCATACGCAAGTCGTACCCTGAGCAAGCCGGAGCAAAACTACACAGTCACTGAACAGGAATGCCTGGCTGTCGTTTTCACTGTGCAGCGTTTCCGTTCATATTCGTACGGACGGTCCGCGGAACCTTCGAGATCCATGTGGTCGCCTCGCACGCTGGGCCCTCCGGTTACAGGAATATGACTTTGCCTTGGTATACAAAAGCGGGAGGCGTCATGCAGACGCAGATTGTCTTTCTAGGATGCCAATGGCCACGACCGGATCTGACAGCGACTATTTTGACAATTACATATCTACCCTCGAGGCAGCGTTCCCCGACACGAATATTGCAAAATAGAACAGCAAAGGGATAGCAGTCTGCAGCCTCTGTTTGCCTCCTCCCAAGCCAGCGCAGCTAAAAGCCGTTATTGTGTGCGTGATGGCCTCCTATGGAAAAAAAGTTATTCGCCTGTCGGCCAACGATACTTACTCGTAGTTCCCAAGACGCTTTGCACAGACGTATTGCGTGTCATGCATGATGATCTAACTTCTGGGCATTTGGGATCAGTTCGAACACTCCACCGTGCTCAAGAGAGATTTTACTGGCCCAGAATGCGCTCGACTATTGAACAATACGTTGCCAGTTGCAAGCAATGTCAACGCCACGAACGTCCTACTGCAACTCCATCTGGCTTGCTGCATCCTTTGAAGACCCCGACAGCTCCGTTTGATCAAGTAGATATTGACCTCGTAGATCCGTTTCGAAGTTCTTGGATGGAAATCGTTGGATTGTAATCTGCGTGGACTACCTCACACGTTACTGTGAAACCGCCGCTCTTCCGTCTGCTACGGCGAATCAAGTGTCACTTTTCCTGCTGCACTCAGTCATTTTACGACACGGGTCGCCACGAATTGTCATCACTGATCGGGGTCGACAATTCACTGCTGATGTTATTGAAGAGCTCATGCGTTTATGCTCTGTAACTATCCGACGCTCGACGCCGTACCATCCACAAACAAATGGCTTGACTGAGCGCGTCAACAGAACGCTTATCAACATGCTAGCCATGTATTTGGACGCAGGGCATAAGAACTGGGACACCATACTACCCTTCATCACGTATGCGTTTAATACCGCCACGCATGAGACGACTGAGTACAGTCCATTCTTCCTGATGTATGTCAGGCCGCCACGCTACTCACTGGATACTGCCCTATCGCAAAAACCAGCGTCTACAGGGCGAAACCAGTAAAATTTTCGCGCTGGTTTTGCACTGGAGCTGCTGGGCACGCTGGAGATCTGCGATATTCACTGGAGCAGTAACCGGAAGGCACTGGCAGCACTGGTGCGATGGGAGAAAAAAGCTGGGATTAGCCTCTTGACGCTGGGTTTGTCGCTGGCATCCGCGAGCACTGGGAGAAGAGCTGTATGTGCGCTGGGGCCGCACTGGTCCCAGTGCCCCAGTATAGCCGGTGCGGCCTGCGGCGGCAGCCGGAGTGGCATCCGGCCCTTAGGGGCTAACAGGGCAACAGCGTACTCGCAATCGATCATCGGGGCGCATATGAAAAATATGGTTCAAGCAATAATGCACATTTTGCTGCGAAGTCGTTGCGCATTTGTAAGAAAACAATGGCAGTATTTTTTTCTGGAGTTTCCATGTTTCGATAGGTCGTTTCGAGCGTTTCGAGAGAGACCACGACCGCCGCGCCTCTATCTCATGACACACTGAAGATTAACGCACAACTAATGCTGGAATTGAATAATGTGGGTTACCATGCATAACCAACTTCACAGCTGATCTTAAGGGCACTCTAACACAACTATTACTGCCAAAATGTTCAATGCGGGTTCAATCCCAGGCGAGCGTAGCCTGCACCACGGCCCAGTATAGACAGCAGAAAGAAAAATTAAAACAAGGAGGAGAGTAGTTTACCGAGCGATGGGCCCATGAGAGAAAAAACAACATACAGCGCTTGTAATGCACAATATTTGGTGTATTCCTCATGCTTTTGCGCTCCTTCTTACTCTGCATATGAAGCAGCCGATCCCTCGGTCATCGCAACGCTTCCCGCAATGTTTACATACAAATAAGGTATAGTTACACGCAATATAGGGTCATCGCTGCGGCGCTTGCTGGTATTGAAGCTTGGTTGCACTTTTTTCCTTGAAGGTTTGTACTAAAGCTCCGTGTTGAGCGAAAATTACGCCCACGGTAGCAGAGCACCACCGAAGAGCCGTCGTTGGTAAATTTGCCAGCGATGTCAAACTCCACATGTTAAAATGATTCCAGTGCACAAAATAACGCGCATAGGCAATCAGAACATTAGTTGCAAGTCGTGAGAGCAGACAGCAAGCTCCAATGATCAAGAAGTTGTAATTATTAGAGCGGTAGCAATGGCCTGTAGACTGCAAAACAAAGTCCCATCCTTTATAAATGCGGGTCATGACATAAAATGCAGATATGTTTCAAGGAAATCCAGTTGTCGGCGTGGCCGAGCAGCAAGACGCTGCGGAGGAGGTCTTGCGTCTGATGGGCGATCTTGGGGTGATGAAATTTCATTAGACACGGTTGGCAGCCAAGGGGCATGGCAACCACGATCCTTTACTGGTGTATTTGTACCATCATGCAACAAAAGGAAAAAAAAGTCGGCGACAGTATTGCTGTCCAACGCTCAGTTCGTCAAGGTTGCCCCCTTTCACCTCTTCTCTTTTGTATCTATCTTGAACCTTTATGTTTAAGCATTATCAAGCATGAGAAAATGCGGGGCTTCAAGCTGCATCAAGCAGAAGTGAAGCTTTTGGCTTATGCCGATGATGTCGCGATGTTTTGTGTAGACTACGAAAGCATCGTAGAAGTTGTGAAAACTGTAAAAGATTTTTGCGCTGTAAGCGGCAGTGCTGGTAACTGGGGCAAGTGCCTGGGCTTCTGGCACGGTGACTGGCCAGCGACCCCAGGCATTTTTGCTAACATGAAATTTGTTACCAACCCTGTCAGCTACCTTGGTGCCCCTCTTGAATCGGATCGGGACAGTGACCCATACTGGAAAAACCAAGTCGGTAAATTGAAAGATAGAGTGGACAAATGGAATGGATGGCAGTGGTCGGTGTTTGCTAAGGCCACGATTTGTAATTTGTTTTTAGTGACAAAAGTTTGGTATGTGCTTCAAGTGTTATATTGCTCAAGAGCTAATGTCCAAAAGATGCATCGTATATTTGCCGTCTTTGTGTGGGGGTCTTCGTGGAAACGGACAAGTCGGACAAATCTCTTCCGCCGGGTGAAGAACGGCGGGCTTGGTTTGGCACATCTGTTTCTGCGCCAGTTAGTAAATCGTTTCATGTTTTTGAGGAATGTGAAAAATCCATTTCTTCGTACGGTCTGTCAGTTACGCCTGGGTCAAGCTCTCCCGGGAATTGTCGTTTCTTCTGACCGCATGTCAGGAGATGTCCACGGGTATCTAAGGGAAGTGGTCTTGGCGTACAGGTTCTTGATGGTGCGGTTTACTTTAGACTATTTGTGGAGTGTAAACCGGAAAAAACTGTATAAAGACTTGTGCGATGTGGTGCTTCCAGAACCGTTGTACAGACCTGTGTGCTCGTCCACAGGGGGCAAAAATGTTCTTAAAAGAGTGAAGAGGATGATGGTGCCGGCAGGGGTGAAAACGTTCTTTTTTAAGCTGCACACTGGAACATTGGAGGTAAAGAAATGGAAGGAACAGAAAGGGCTTTTTGTACCCTGGGGTGTCCACTGCATAATATGCAGGAAAGAGGAGACGATTGAACACGTGTTTCTCGAATGCTGGGATGCCGTATTTTTATGGGACGTGCTCCAGAAGACGCTTAAAAAATAACTACCCATAAGCCCACATGGTATCCGATTCTTGGTAGTAGAAGCGAACAATGATACACCGTTGGACCTTTAGGTGCTACTGGCTCTCCACAGCATATGGAAAAGCAGAATGGCTGTAGAGCACGGTGACGTCGATGCACGTTCAGCGAGACAGCTCTTTAGAGAGAGCATACGGGCATATGTGGACGAACAGAAAGCTTTAAAACTAGAGCCAGAATGGTTAGTTAGTTGTGAAGGGTTGTCACATATGAGGGATTTTTAATCCGACAACTTCAGCTAAGGAAGGCTGAAGCTTTAAGTCAATGCTTGATCTTTTATTTTGTCATGTTAGTGATGTCACATGTGTCTTTTTCTGTACGTCCTCGGTCAGGAAATAAAGAAAAAAAAAAAGTCGGCGTGGCCGAGTGGTTAGCGTGCTCAGCTAGCGAATATGTGCCTATGGACTGAGTTCGACGTGCGCTTAGTGCACTCATGTTTTATTTTTTTTTACTTTTTAGGATTTTTTTATGTAGCTAACTTGTTTCGTTACTTTTTACTTTTTAATTTTTATCCCACGCCTTTTTTCCCCCGGGCGAACAGTGCCGCCAGTGCGGAGCGTCCCAGTATGCCGCGTCCCAGTGCGCCCAATTTCCAGCGTCATACTGCGACCATAATCAGGTATGGCGCTAAGGCGCTGAGACTCAGTGGCACTGGTTTTTGCAATAGGGTACCCTGCCCTTCTCAAGCCTTGAAGATCCCTGCCTGGTTGAAACCCTCTGTCTCGCCGAAGAAGCGCGGAGAATCGGCCGCGTACGGTCTGGTGCGTCACAAGAACGTTCCAAAGCACGATGCGATGCAAGTCACCGGCGTGTAACGTACTCTACAGGTGATTTATTCTGTCTGTGGCGCCAATTCGGCGCCGCGGCCTACACCAAAAACGCTTCGCCCACTATGACTGCCCGTATGTGGCTGTCAAACGCATCCGTGATTTAACGTATGCAATAGCCCACCTGACAGCATCGGGTCGTCGGTCTGCCAAAATTGAACTATGTCCTGTTTCCCGCTTGAAGGCGTGTCAGCCACGCAAGAATCACGAACACGCCCAGAGGGCTTCGTCTGAGTAGGGGGGAAATGTCACGCTACTGACGACGACGAAGGATTGTGATGGTGTGGCAGAGAGGAGGAAGAAGCGTTGGTTTCTGGGGGCTAGTAGGCTTCATCTTTCCCGGCTACCTCAGCACTGTTAATAATCCCCCCTTTCTTACTACACCGTAACAATATTACTAAGTCAGAGTAGGGTAAAGAAAAGCGAAAAAAATTTGGAGGACGCTTAAGCTTCGCCTTTAAAAATGGGACATGGTAGCTTTATCGTGCCCCCTTCAAACCATCTACTCATTTGCTTGTCGCGCTTTTGAGTGACACAAAGAAGTAGTTCACATGATACAACACTCGTTCACTTGTCCAAAGTTGCTCATATTTATTTATTATTCCTTACGCGACGTAGAAGCGCTACCAGCCACCTTACCAAAAAGCGTAGGCCTCAAGTTGCAGTCGTAGTTCGTCGGCAACATCATTGCCGATCCGAGCCGGTGCGATGAAGATCTCGGAGGCCATGCCCTGTCTATCTTATTCCGTGCGCCACACACATGATGGCGCTACGTGAACGCCAAGCAAAGAGGATGTATAGCGGAAAGGTAATTTGCCACTAGCTTAACTGCGTGTTCTGTAATTCTGTAATTTACATGCTCATAACTATTATTATACGCCACAGTACACTTCTCTAAGGGACATTTCAGAGACAACACCGCAATCAATAGACGCGCCTTTGTCGATTTCAAACCATCTATTTGGCGTAGCGGAGTGGTTAAGGTGCACCCCCGAGGCCCACGTTCGATTCCCCAGGTCGGCGATTTTTCCTACTCGTTTTTAGTTATTAATGATTCTGGGATTTTTCGCTCAAGGACAACGCTGGACGACGCGGGACGGCGGCCGCCGACGACGACACCGACTTTTCTGCGACACGGGGCCCTTAACGCTACCGCGTTAATAATGTTCGAGTAAACAACAGTCTGTGGGGAAATGAAATTATCATGGTTTTCTTGTTAGCTGAGGCGTCGAAGGCTGAGTTGCTCGGTGGCGGCAGCCGTGCAGGTGAAGAGTACAATGCGTTGATCGCGGGCACGAGGAAACACGATACGCTTTCCTGGAGCGACCGCGAGAGTGGCCCGGAAGTCTGAATCTTCCCAGAGCGCACTGGCGTGGGCGTTTTGCGGTCGGTTATTTTATACACTCGGCGTGTGCCTCAAAGACAGGCGGTCGCTGCCCCTGCCGACATGTTGAATCCTGCTTTGAGGAGCGGCGGAGTCCCGTGAGTTTCGCTCTATATCTGAGGCAGAAGCTCCCACAACTTCCACTGTGTAATAGGTGAGGCAGCTTGTGACATTGCCTCCTCCCCCCCCCCCCCCGCTGAGGAATATTTCCTCGAAATATTGTAGACATCCACAAGCGCCGAGAACGATGTTATTGAATCACGAAGAGGGGTGCAGCATCCAAGATTGTGAGATTTTATATCTGGATACCTAGGAAAAATCTGTGAAGCGCATGTGCCTTTGGTTGTCTTCTGCGAGTATTTAATCTGTGTTCTTCGAATAAGCGTTCAGTTGACAGTAGCGCCTGTCCTTGCCATTACTCTCTTGTTGTTGTTCTCCGTCGCAGCGCTCGTAATTTGCAAGCGAAGAGGGGTGCAAGTAGATTGGGTCTTTTCGATGCACTGAAGATCGTTCGTTACTCACTACGGTTGACGACGCGCACCATGTACGCACTGATTAGAACCCGCACAGTACCACAACACTGTAGTTCGTCGGTCATGTCTTGAGTACATGTCACAAGTCACTGATCACAATCAAGTGAGCACAACTAGACAGGCACATCAGGTACGATTTTCATTACACAATCAACATAATGCATCTAGGTAGTAATGCAAGCTCAACAACTATTCCAGCCGGCTCATGTAATCTGCTTCCACGTTCTCGCTGCCTTTAATATACGCGACACGTAAGTTGTGTTCCTGAAGCTTAATACTCCAGCGAAGAACGCGGCTGTTCGCAAATTTTGTTTCTTTTATGAACTTCATAGGCTGGGAGTCCGTTTGAACGAGAAAGCGTCTCCCATAAAGGAAGACTTGAAATTTCTCGATTACCCAAACGAGTGCTAAAGCCTCTTTATTGTCGGACGTGAAGCTTCTTGCACCTTCTGCAAGGTTTTGGTGACTCTCCAGCGTCTGTGTCTTCTGCCAAAATTACTGCACCGACAGCTGCCACGATGGTGTCTCCGTTCCTTTGCTGGTATTTCTTGAGCATGTTGATGTGGAATAATTGTGTGGCATGGCCCAAATCCATTTCATAGTCGACATCGCCCCTGTGGCTGGTGACCGAAAAAGGACCCTGAGCAGCTTATTTTGCTCTGTGGGAAGAAGAATAAGAACCTGCTCTCCCGGTATGAGAGAGCGTTTGCGGCTCTTGATGTTGTAATAGCGGCTGTAACACTGTCCTGCGTGCTCTAGCTATTCGTGGGCAAGCTTACAGGTATTCTCCAGTCTGTCCAGTAGGGCAAGCACGTACCGTACATAGTTCGCAACTCGTCAGGGATGGTTGCATTAGTCCAAAGCTCTCTAAGTACATCCAGAGGTCCACGCACATTTCGCCCATATAAGAGTTCTAATTGGGAAAGGCCGAGGCTTTCTTGGGGTGCCTCCCTGTATGAGAAGAAAAGTTGAGCCAGGTAGCGATACCAATCGGTTGGCCATTCTTGACACATGCGCTTCAGCATTTGTTTAAGCTAGCCGTTAAACCGTTCAACTAGGCTGCTCGCTATCGGGTGGTAGGGAGAGGTATGCAGCTGTTTTGATGACAACAGACGGCTAACCTCTTTCATTACTTCGGACGTAAAACTATTGCCCCTGTCACTGAGGACCCCTCTGGGTAGTCCTACAAGGAAAAACATTTCGACAAGAGCTTCGGCTGACCTTTCGGTCTCGATGCTAGGAAGAGCGACCGCATCAGGATCAGGGTACCGAGTGGCATAGTTACCATGGTCAGGATGTATCGATTGCCTTGAGCGGATTGAGCGGACTTCGGATTGAGTGGGCCAACAATGTCAATCGCCACCCCCTGAAACGGGGTCTCAATGACGGGCACTCGGACCAAAGGCGCTCCTGTGGTGTTACCC
Source organism: Amblyomma maculatum (assembly GCF_055883805.1). NCBI lineage: Eukaryota > Metazoa > Arthropoda > Arachnida > Ixodida > Ixodidae > Amblyomma > Amblyomma maculatum. The sequence goes on from NC_139349.1 coordinate 123,075,291, forward strand.
TTCGGAGTTGTGCATTGACATAGATCGCAAGAGGCAACGAACCGCTTAGCGTCCGCCTAATTTGCGGGCCAGAATTTTCTCTCAAGCTTCAGTAGGATTTTCTTCGCGCCATGGTGACCTCCCATCAACCCATCATGTGCCAGCTTCAGAATATCTGATCTGTGCTTTTGGGGTACAAGAACTTGACTGTACTCCTCGCCGGACTCGGCGGCGTATTTCCTTTGAAGGACGCCGTTAGCAATGAAACATTGCTGGCTACCCTTTCCTTTCTTCGCATGTGGCGGGCCCATGCGGTCGAAGCATGACCGTAGGCTCGCGTCATTCCCTTGCTCTTGAACCAACTCTTCGCAGCATACACTAGGGAGGCCTTGCAGGACTTGAAGCTTTTTCAGCGTTTTATTCTTGCACGCCTGCGCTCTTGTCACTACCGGACAAGCTTCAGCGGCATCCGAAATGGGTGTGGTGCTCTCGGTGTCTGGCGCTAACTCTTCAACTTTTGTTTCAGTGGACTTCGTAGTCTCGCTTTCTGTTGTTTTGTGCCAGTTTGGATCGGGGTCGTCTGCTGGCCTAGCACCTTCCACATTTCCCAGCACCAAACCATAAAAGGGATTCTCCACACACTTAGCGCGAAGTCGTCCCTTAAAGTACGGGGTGTCGACATCGACCCAAGCTTCTGGGAGCATTACGAATGAGCAGTTAAGAAAGTAAACTGGAGAATTCGTATCGGTGATATCTTCCTTCTGTACTAAGTCCTTCCTTACCACCACCGTGTTGCAGCCTGTGTCTCTCAGTACTCGGACTGTCCGGCCTCCAATTATGCCGGCTACGACAGGCAAGCATTCCCTGACTGCGCGTTCTCTACAGGTGAAATCAGCGTTGATGACGGGAATCTTCCCTAAGTCCTTAAGTTCGAGGTATCCGTTCTCAATGCATACTGTAGCGGACTCCCGATATTCTTGTCTCTGTTTTGGTGCCCCATTTTCCCAGCATCGCCAGCTTGGATGACCTGGCTTGCCGCATTTGTGGCATTTCTTGGGTGGTCTCAATCCGTCGGAGTTGGCGGCCGGGCAATTGAGCATAGTGTAGTGGTGTAGTGGCCCATTTGAGCGTATAGCACCAAGCGATCGGCCGGCGGAAACTACTTCCGGTCTTGGGGAAAGGCGCCCGATTGAAATTCTAGCATGCGCTGCGCCCTGCCCTTTTGGCGCTTTCTTTTTGTTTTACATGGTCTGCTAGTGTTTGTGTAGATTTGCATCATGCAAAACAAAATCAAAAATAGATTCTCAGTGCTCTAAACTTGCCATTGTGATAGCGCGTGTGCATGACGCGCTACTTGCGAACTGATAGCAGCAGCGGATAAGTAACCGCGCTGGCTATATAAGCGCGTCAAACACGGTAGAAACAAGGCGGAACCCCTAGAATGCTTCCGTTGCGGGAAAAGGCATGCAGCCGAAAGGTGCCGGTATCGCAAGTACAAGTGCCATATCTGCGACGAGCAAGGTCACTTGAAAATAATGTGCAGACAGCAGGTGGTCAAAACGAAGGCACTGAACGCAATCGATAGTCCCGCAGATGAGTCTGAGGACGAGCAAAAAATCTACAGTATGACAACGAGTACTTCTGCATACTATGTCACTGTTAAGATGGAAGGACGGGCCGTAAGAATCCAAATTGACACAGGGGCGTCACTCTTCGTCATGCCAAAATCGGTTTTTCGGCGCGAGTTTCCGCATTTGGCAGTGGAGGAAGCTACCGTTCCTTTAAGGACGTACACAGGGGAACTGGTGCCGGTCGTAGGATCGGCAAACGTACAAGTCGAGTACGGTAGTCAAACTGAGGTTATGCTGGTGCTGGTAGTAGCTGATGGTGGAAAAGAGTTGCCGTGTCTACTGGGTCGCAATTGGCTGAGTAAGCTTAAATTGAACTGGCCAGAAGCTAAAGCTTTGCAGCAAGATGATGCCGTACTAGAGCTAAAGAAGAAATTCGAACCCGTGTTTTCGCCGCAAATGGGGCTGGTAACGGGCTACAGGGCACAAGTCCTTTTGAAGCCGAACAGTAAACCAGTGTTTTGTAAGGCCCGTCCAGTGCCTTTTGCTTTGAGACAAGCAGTGTCCGAGGAACTTGACTTCTTGGAACAGACTGGCGTATTAAAACGGGTCACTAGAAGCGATTGGGCGACACTTTTGGTAGTAGTACCAAAGGATGGAGGAGTAAACGTACGGCTCTGTGCTGACTACAAGGTCACAGTAAACCCCGTACTGTTGAGTGAACATTACCCTCTCCCCGTGCCAGAGGATTTGTTCGCAACGTTGGCAGGCTCAAGGGTATTCTTCGTGCTAGACCTGGCTGCCGCTTACCAGCAAGTGGAACTTGACGAAGACTCGAAGGCTGTTTTAACTGTAAACACACACCAAGGTCTTTATCTATTTCAGCGACTGCCTTACGGCATCACAAGTGCTCCTGCCATATTCCAGCTTTCATGGACGGTATTCTCAAAGATATTCCCCAAGTAGGATGTTACATTGAGGATGTCATCATTGGCGGTTCGAGTATCACTGAATGTCGCCAAAAGCTAGAAGTGTTGAGACGATTACAGGATCACAATGTGACACTGCGCATGGAAAAATGCAAGTTCTTTTGCAGTGACGTCCGCTACCTAGGTCACAAAGTTTCAGCGGAGGGAATCAAGCCACTGCGGTCCAAAGTAAGGGCAACAACTGACGCACCTGAGCCCACCAATAGTACTGAGCTGAAATCATTCCTTAGAATGATAACCTTTTACTCAAAGGTCCTGCCAAACTTGGCAACAGTTGCTGCCCCGCTGTACGAGCTTCTGAAGAAAGGAAAACGTTGGGAATGGAGAGACATGTGTGTTCAAGCATTTCAGAAAACAAAAAAACTTGCTCACGGACAGTCCGGTACTATCGTACTACTACCAAAGCAACCCTTGGCTATGAGCTGCGAGGCGTCACAGTATGGGCTCGGCGCAGTTATATTTCACATACTTCCAAATGGCATGGACAAACCTGTTGCTTTTGCGTCCAGGACGTTATCACAAGCGGAAAGGGGCTATGCCCACATCGAGCGAGAAGCGCTAGCGATAATCTTTGGCCTCAAAAAGTTTCATCGCTATCTATATGGGCGAAAATTCACGTTGTTCACTGATCATCGACCATTGCTACACTGTAAAAAAAATTGCTCAAATGACGGAAAATTCTTGGCAGCTCTATTTCCAAGCATTATCCGTCATTTCAACTGATGGTGCTTTTAGTCATTTTGATGTTTACTTGGCAAATTGGAATACATTTAGGCCGTCAATATGACAGTTGACCATCATTTCTAAATGACGGTGCATTTCCTCATTTCGATATAATGTACTTAAGTTGTAAATATTACAGTTGATTGTCATTCTCAAATGACGGTTCATTTCATTATTTGGTATAATACAATTAGGCCATTAGTATGATGGCTGGATGTCATTTCCACATGATGGTGTTGTTAATCATTTTGATGTACTGCTTGTGAACCAGGAATACAACGGAGTCATCAATGTGCCATTGTACAATGTGACGTCATATTGACGGTTGTTGTGTCAGTTTGAAATACATTTAAAGCGTCAATATGACAACCTGGCATGTTTTCACTTCACGGTCAAATGAAATTAAGTACTTTTTCTACAGTACAGCATCAGTTAAACATTTTTTATCATTCAACATAAGGCATATTTAAGCCATCAATATAATGCTATATGAATCCATTAATATCATTTCAGCTATTTGAATCTGAAACACATTTATTTAGAATTTCCTACAGCATCGGTTGTAAGATGCTGAGCAAAATTTAAGTTTGTGCCGCATTGAAATCGAACCTCAAGAGCTAAGTGCAACTGCTTCTCTTTGTCATTTGGATCTGTTCCTTTTTTATTTTTAATCAAAGACTTCCACTGCTGCTGCTGTCAAGCTGCAGACTGAATCGCAGAATATCTTTAACGAAGTAACAAAAATTAGCACTTTCAAGAAACCTTTATTGTTATAAATGCGCTAAACTGTAATGTAAAAATACTTCGAACTTGCAGCTTGCTGCTCGCAGATTCTTCCCAAAATCATGCACGGCGTATCTAGAAAACAGAGTATGATGTATACTCATATTAGATACATGATAATAATAAGGGTAAATAGAACAATATGGGGCCATAGGAAAAGCATACAACATACGCTGAAACTAACTTCGGATGTAAAAAATACAAACATTCAAAACGTGGGCAACTTCTGCTACCATCATTGCATACCAGTAATTTCTAAAAAATGAGACCACAGAAATCTGTCCAACTCGTATTTATGAACTTTGAGTCATTTTGTCCAGCCTCTTCCCTGACTCTGCGAGAGATAGTGATTTTGTCAAGGTAGCGTGACTTTCCAGTTTCCAAGTCCACTTATCCCAGCTGTTATTTTCCAATGCCTTAGAAAATAAACAACTTGAACAGAGATGAACCACAAAAGTTGAGATGACAGTCAATTTCTTTATAGTACCGTAGTTGAGGTAAAAATTTTACACTGTCGGAAGGAATGGCTTCATTTCCTCACTTCATTACCATTTCATAAATAAACCATTGAGATTATATTCATGCAATTGCTTTTATGTTTCCCATGTGAAGGCAACTATATTGGTCAATTTTCTTCCTTTGCCTGCTTCTTTCAGTAAAGAACACAAATGCTTAAAGTCGTCTTCAGTCCAAACAATAATAATTCCTCAAGGTCAAACTTTTACTTATGGGGCACTTCATATGCTGCAATTTAGGCACAGTCTTAGTTGAATGCCTCAGTACCATCTCACTCAACTGGCCAGCTCCGAGAAACAAATTGTCCCTCCCGCAAGGCACATTTGCAACCGCCACAAGACCGACAACCGACTTTTCAGATTCACTAGGGCTGCAGGAAGGTTAGAAAAATCAAATTTTTTACAAAAACATGACTTTACATAAACTTCCAATTGCACACATGGTGGAGCAAGAGATTCGCAGTTTTGTTTCCATTCTGATGCTTGACTGTCTCAGCACATCGTTTACATAGACGACAAGTAGTAATCGATGACAATGGCTGCAGTGGTTCTGCAAGCCTAAGGCAAAGGTGGGCTTAGACGAAGTTTAGACTCAAAATAAACCTGCCACTGTGAGTTCACTGAAGGGTAGATGCTTGGGCTTGTTGGTTCATGGTATAAAAGGAAAGAAGCATAGCAGAAAAAGACATGGACACACGGTCAAGACACACAGTGCGAACTTCCAGCAAATGTTTATTTTAGTAAATAAAGGTTTTTATACCTTCATATTACAGTGGATAATCAGGCATGGACTAGCAAAGCATATCTGACACATACACAAGTTCCCTTGACAACAGTGCGACCGAAGGGTTGCTTGCATAACTTTCTTTCGAAAGGGACGATCCACTGGGCTTCAATTATTTCACGTGTTAACATGTTTTTATGCACTTTTAAAACCACAGGATTTCTGAGATGGGAAATGCATTCACACACATGGCAGTGAGTCGATAAACTTTTCCCGCACATGCTCTTCTACGTCCAGCCCATGGTGCCGAAGTTTATCATTCAGACATCTGCCCATTTCTCCTACATATTGTTTTCCACATGGGGGAGGCATTTGGCAGGGAATATTCTCGGAGCAATAAACAAATTTTTCCCCAAGCTTCCTTGTGCAGCAGCCAACCGCCTTATTGAGCTCTGAAAAAGTTTTTGTGCACAGACGACTCAACTTGTTAGGAGCCGAAAAACCCGCTCTGCTGCTAGATCACTGCGCTATTTTCTTTTGAGCCCAGCAACCCAGTGGCAGAGTTTTATTTTTCGGCTCATTATAAGTTGAGTCATCTGTGCACGAAAACGTTTTCAAAACTCAATAAGCAAGTTAGCTGCACAATGAAGCTCGAAGAAAAATCCATTTATTGCACTGAAAATGTTGTCTATCCAATTTATCTCTCCTGTGGGCTATGGCAAACAATATGTAGCACAAGTGGGCAGATGCTTGAGTGATAAGCGTTGGGACCATGGGCTGGGCGTCAAGAGCATGTGCGGGAAAGGTTTATCGACCCAATTTCATGTGTGTGAATGCATTCCCCATCTCAGAAAACGTGTGATTTTAAAGGTGCATAAAAACAAGTTAACACGTGAAATAATTGAAGCCCAGTGGATCGTCCCTTTCGAAAGAAAGTTATGCAAGCAACCCTTCGGTCGCACTGTTGTCAAAGGAACTTGTGTATCTGTCAGATACGCTTTGCTAGTGCATGCCTGATGGTCCACTGTGATATGAAGGTATAAAAACATTCCTTTACTAAAATAAACATTTGTTGCATTGCATGTCTCTCCTACTTGTGTCCATGTCTTTTTGCACTACATATTTTTTCTTTGAGCTCACTGAACGACCACATTTTGTGAGACACTTCCCTGCATAGTCTTGTAGTTCATGTGGCTAACCACTTTCAAAACATGCAGTTATAGCTGCGAAAAGCCACCACTGCTACTGGGTTGCACTTCAGAAAGGTGTGCGAAGGCACTGACAATTCTAGATCATTTCTTGAACATTTACAAGAATGTGTGCAAAAGCAGAACACGAGATTAAATGGAAAAAAAATGGTCCTTGGCGCATGGTTTTGAATAATATTCAGAGCGTTCATTAGGCAAAAGTACTGTGATGCTGTATGTTCTTGGCAGTTCTTGTCAGTTTCATAGGGTTATTCAAAAATTCTAAGCATTTACCTTATCTCTTAATGATGAATTAATCAAGATTGTTGTATTTGCGAAGAAAACAAGCACATGTGAGCTCCGCGAACTTTGAGCAATGCAAGCTTTGGCAGCGGACGATATCTCAGAACAGTAACTTGCAGCCATTCGTATGTACTGAATGAGCCCACTGATCATAATAGACTTGCTTTTATTAAGCTCCTTTCTGGATTAAATTTTCTGTCTGATCACATTTTCGGCCCTCTTAAATTCTGAATTTTTGACTTTCCACTCTGCATATTATATAGTGGTTCGGCTCTTTGCAGCAGCACTGTGGTGAATATAAAAGGTTTGAAAAACTTAGGGTTCTATGACTACTGCCGTGGTTCCATGAAAATTTCGAAATAATCGAGAGTCGGAAAGCTCACAGGTCAGCAATTTCGCCTTTGAATGCTGCATAGTTGGTCGTTTTGCAGATTGCCTGCTTCAAAACTACAGATATTCAAATTTTTGGAGCTGCAAGAAATAATCACAGTAAAGGGGGTTTTGCAATTTACTTTAACTGTCACAGCAACTACCAGCTGCCGCCGAATATTTCCTCGCCTTATTCTCAGACGAATTTATAATACAAATGAATTCTTTCTTAATGCACTACACAATTTCCAACTCAGCCTTTCATGTCTAATGGCGCATAAATCAAGTCACACTAAACAACACTTTCTTTAAAAAGCCTTTCATGTAGGAATGAGGTTCCTTGAACTAAGAGGAGTGAAGGAAATCCTAATTCATTGTGTAGATGTGCATTAACTTTAGCCACTGCTATAAGCAATCACAGTAGCACAAGCCGCATAACAGTGACTGTGATCAATTCAAAGGTCAACTCACCAGTGTAAAAACACCCGTAGCAGGCTCAACGACCTCGGTGAAATACCGCTGTCTGGCCCTTTTCCTCGGCCCTTGAAAGGGTTCATTTTTCAAAAGTACCTGTAAAATATGAATAGTAAAATAAATTAGATTGATTTGGTGAGCCACGCTGCTAACAATAGTGCATTAAAAAGCAGAGGGGTGGGAGAAGCAAGAAAGTAAAGATATGCATGGAGTAGTTCCAGCATATACTCAATAATTTGTCCAAAAAATTGCAAGGGCAGTGATGGTATGAAGGAGCACTGAACGAGGATAAAGAGGGTACGCCTCAGTTTGCAAGTCGAGCCAATGTTTCGATATGTAGACTTATCTTCGTCTGGCATGACATGGAAATATGACATGGGAATGAATTTTGAGTATGTCAAGAATTGTTTTCCTTCCCTCCTCTTTTCTAATTACTTTCCTTCGTTAGTTACTCAAAAATGAAATAATTGTTAAACCTAGCCTGCCTATATTTTTCAGTTATATCATGGGCACATCTATATATTCTTATAAACTGAGGCAAATTCCCATATATTTTTTCACCTTTCCCACGACGTTTTGGTAGCCTGTATCTATGCGTAATCGAACATTAAACACTATAATGGTCAACAAAAATATTGATTTATTTATACCACGCATTACGTTTGATTAGGATAGCACATGTTACCTCAAATATCTCCATCACCGGCATTGGTAGAACGAGAGGAAGACGATAGTTTACACGGTATGATGGAGCACTGAACAAGGGTAAAGGGGGTACGCCTCAGTTCGCAGGTTGAGCCAACGTTTCGACAAGTGGACTTGTCTTCGTCTGGGGCGTACCCCCTTTACCCTTGTTCATTGCTCCATCATACCGTGTAAACCCTCTTCTTTCTCTCGTTCTACCAAGGCCAGTGATGGAGATATTTGAGGTAACATGTGCTATCCTAATTAAAAGTAATGCGTGGTATAAATAAATCAATATTTTTGTTCAGCAGCATAGTGTTCATTGTTTGATTACGCATAGATACAGGCTACTAAAAAGCCGTGGGAAAGGTGAAAAAAAAATATATGGGAATTTGCTTCAGTTTCTAACAATATATGGAAGATGTGCCCATGATATATCTGCAAAATAATGGCAAGCTAGGTTTAACAATTACTTCATTTTTGCAACAATAACGAAGCAAGAGTAATTAGAAAGGAGGGAGCAAGGAAAATCATTCTTCAAATACTCAAAATTCATTTCCATGTCATACATAATGTGACTCATATATTTTGGCATATAGTTGTCTAGAATGCCTTGAATGTTTATAGTGCATAATCTTCTTTGAGGCTGAGTATGCTGAAGTAGTGAACAGAAACATGTTTGGGACATCCTAATGGCAGACATGTTCACACTCTTAATATGCTCAACTATACAGAATCATTTCCTACTATACATGCTTCAAGAGGAAAAGAGTGTAATCTTCAATAGTAGTAGGTTGCAGTTAGGGCAAAAGACTTAACTTACTTCAAGATGCAGTTAAATAAATTGAAGCATCCTCTAAATATGACGATGAGCGACAGCAATGAAACAACATTTTGACATTATTACCGTGAAAGCCTTAAATATCAGCCCAAAACAAAGGACGCGAACTCAAAACCTTCAGGTAGCTACGTGGACATCACCTAGAGTTCAGTAAAGGAAGCTATTAGATCTCATTAACAACTTGGTTGCTTCCTATTCAACGAAGTAAATAGAATGTACTGTCATGATCAATACGAGTTGCAACGCATCACGAGTGAATCAATTCTGGAATCCATGCAACAATAAATTAGTGAGCATTTAGGGAGAGCATGCAACTTGTAAAAATAATAAATGAACTCTGTTATTCATTTCTTCAACAGAATGAATAAATTGTGAGCAAGCCTTTAGTCAGTGTGTGCCAAGAACATAGCTCCTACTGCATCTTATGCGTTGTAGTGCATATTAATTGCAACAGTACATTTTCAGAAATTTTTATGCAAGTCAGAAATGTATTAAGCACATGATGTAAAATGCATTACTAATATGCATGATATTTACTAGTGTAAATTATTACAGACTGCCATCTTGCCATCCTAATTACCTGCTAAGTAATATTTTTATGGATGATAGTCAGGCACAACTAACGAATGAACCAGCAGTTGCTCTACAAGTGCCTTCAGCAATTGCCATCAAACAGTTTCATGATGGCATAGTTAATCCAAGTGCAGAGTGTTTATTCACCTTTCCTAGTCATCAAAATCCAAAAGATCAGTTGTGCAAGTTGTTCTATGAAACCCAATATATACAAAGCCTTAGGAATGATTAAATTGCTCGAACACTAGAGATGAAATTCTATTTATTTCCAAGCAACTAAAGGACTTTATCCTTATCGTAACACTTACGTCTTAAATATGTAACCAGTACAGAAATTACAACACCTGATGAAAATATTTTTTTTTGCATCATTTGAAACTCATTTACTTCTGCGAAAACACCATAGTAAGAGGGCGCCAGGCGGATAGGAGATATTGAACACGAAGAACGCTCCAAGTAGTAGGGCCATTGCTTTCTCCATGCTAGCAATGCTAAAGCGCCCTTCTTCATCTACTGCCAGCACAACTCGATGGATGTCCCCCATGCCTGAGCCTGCATGTGAAAACCACATTACTCCACATAAAACGTCATCACTGGTACGCAAAACAATTATGATTTGAAACATACTTTGCATAAGTACACTGACAAATATGAAATGAATCTCGAGAATAATAACATACAGGACAATTGTTTCTATATTAATATAAACTGTCCAGTTGTAAGATGAGCAAAAACTCTCAGCATGGTGCAACCCGCCTTTCTTGATTTAGAACAAGTTTTTCTAGCAAGAGCACTGCTTCTACAAAATGAGGCTATCTATTAACAAGAAAATATAATAATATATGTATACAAAATAGGCTCGATTGGAAAATGACTACTGACAGGCCATAAGGATTACAGCTACAACTTTGCCCATCTAAATAAAAAAAAAAAAGGTTTACAATATCTTCTAATTCTAGAAACAAAATTATTTAAAATTAATAGCACTGCGAACACATACTATATTTGACTTCGTTTTGGCTCAAGAGAAGATGCCCCTGCGGCCGAAGAAAGACAAAATCAATTGTTATCAAACATTTTTCTCTGCGCATGCGACCATGGTGGCGGGGCTGCCACGCAGACGGCTCTCTGGGCAAAAGGCAGCAGCGGGCAGCTCTACTGTGATGTTGACTGGAGTCGTGTAACGCTTGGCACGCGGTTTTTTCCGCGCGTACGTTCGCCTACTTAAGTACAGAGAAAAGCTGGCTGAGGCTTTCAGCGAACATCGTCCCAGCAAAAAGCAAAAAGAGACAAAAGGTATTGTTATCAAACACCTTTCTCTGCGGACTGCAGGTGGTTACGCGATAGACGAAAGACAAGCTGGGGCACCATGGCCGCGCTGTGGCCCGCAGCGACGAGTTATATGATAGCTCCCAAGAGCAGCGCCGAAGGACGCAGGTGTTCAGGCGGGCGCTAGGCCCCGCCGCTTGAGCAAATCGACTATGAGCGTCAGCAAGACGCCATCTTCCAAATTTTCCGTGCAAGCCACATACCCTGCCCTAGCGGCTAGGCGTCAAAGAGATAAAACGGTCTTCAAACAGACGGCAGCTCACCAGGCATCGGATGTTAATCCTTTCAATGTCTGCAGTCACCAAAAGTATCAAAACAATCAAAAATAATCCGTGCATTTTGGTATAAAGAAAACAGCAAAAAAAAAAACAGCCAGCTTTGTCATGTGCTTTTAATAGGCGAATGCACACATTGAAAATATGAGCCTCGTGCCATCACTCCGGTCAACGCCACAATATTTCAACCCGCTGCTGGGTTTCGTGCTTTTGAACACGCGAGAGCCCTCTCTGACTGCTGCTCTTCAATCACCGAGAACAACGTACCATTTAACTTATGCACCTGTATCACGCCCAATGTGCAGTCCATGCGCGCTTTAAAAATTACTTGCACAATGCGCCGTGAGCACCCTGGCCGTGAGCCACGCCATTATCGCATATATTCAGCAACCCCATCTCCACAGCAACTCCTTCCTAATCACCTCTTATACGTAACATTTCAATTTGTGACGTTAGGCCGCAGAAACCAAACCATGGACACACTTTGCACAAATACGCGTGAAATATTCACGTTCTCTATACAAATATATCGCGCCTACAACTTTCCCTTAACGAATGCTAGCGGACAGCCTTCTGTCGTCATGTGGAGCACAATACGAGCGCACGCCGGCTGCCTTCAGATGCATGTTTCGCATAAGCTCGGCGCACGCGCTTGTATCCTACACCACAAGCTCCACAAAGTATTCAAGTAAATAAAAAACACGCAGTACACTTACCGTAATCAGGCGGACTTGGTCGGAGACTGCAGCTTCCTGTGCGGGGCCGACTCCGAACCACGCCGTCCTTTTGCAAAGTGCAATACAAAATGGCGCAACACACTCAAAGGAAGAAGGAACACGAGAAGCCGACGAAAACGGTGCAGGAGGCGTCGACTTTGCACGCAGTCAACGCAGTGGCAGGCTGGGTCTCACCCGACGCCTACCAAAACATTGCGATAGGCCAAGTGCGCATCACGGGTTGTGTGACGTAACCCAAACGGCGGCGAATATCACACCATATCGCTGCGCCCATTGTGTTTGTTTTTGAGGACTCCTGGTCTCTTCACTCTCTCCCGCTATTTGACTCCTCGGCGCAGTTTATTTTGTTGGCGTCAGCGCTCCATCAAAACTTAGTAGAGGGAGGCTGTCAAAGGGACGAATATTTGTTAGCATATTAGGCTCACAGAAGCCTGTTCCATCTTTGGCGGCGGCTCGAATGCAGAGATGGGCTTTGATCTTGGCTTCTTATCGTTACGACTGGAGATATCGGAAAGGATCTCAAATGCAAGTCGCAGATGCGCTCTCCAGACTGCCTGTTGCAGGTGGGACCAATGTAGATCAGACATATACACTAGCCGTTTTCCAAACTATGTCACTGACGGCCAAAGATATTGCCAAAGCGAGCAATGTGTCTAATTATCTTTCCCCTAAACAGATTACATTACTAATTTCTGTGATTATCCAAGTAAAACATAAAAAAAGACATAAAGTACCATCCCCAATGCTTTCCTTGGCCTCGCCGACTGTTCGCTTCTTTCCTTGATGTATTATAACGAGCACCCTCATTTCCCCTTGATTGATCTGCTTGTAGCTTACGGGGCTATCGGTTCTGGCAGTCTTGAAGCCATAGGTAGGGTAAGAGGGTTCTAGCACAGCTTTCGCCCTCACTCGTGATCACGTTCTACGTGACGCTGGCGGTAACAAAGGACGTCCCACGTCCGCCGCTATGGCTGAGGGTGGCGCTGGTGAAAACTCTCAAGGTTCGTATACAGACAACATAAATACCCAAGAAAGTAGCAGGGGGGACAGCGGCCGATGTAGCTCAGTTGGAAGAGCACCGGACGCGTTATTTCGGAGGTCGTGGGTTCGGATCCCACCATCGGCACGTTGTTTTTTCTTCTACTTTGTGTCTAATTATCTTTCCCCTAAACAGATTACATTACTAATTTCTGTGATTATCCAAGTAAAACATAAAAAAAAGACATAAAGTACCATCCCCAACGCTTTTCTTGGCCTCGCCGACTGTTCGCTTCTTTCCTTGATGTATTATAACGAGCACCCTCATTTCCCCTTGATTGATCTGCTCGTACGCTCAGCAAGGTATACCGATATACACTGGAAGCATGGCCAGCACAAGTTCAAGATGCCGAACTTGTGCCATCGCTCGGAGTTATCTCTCGAAGCAGGTTGCATCACGTGGTGGAACAGAGTTATTGTGCCCACAAAGTTGCAGGACTGTGTTAGGACTTTTGCACGAGGAACACTCTGGGGCGTCACACATGAAGATGCTCGCACTGAGCCTGCTATGGTGCCCAGGGTTAGACTCGGACATCGAAAAAACAATGGAAGCATGGCCAGCACAAGTTCAAGATGCCGAACTTGTGCCATCGCTCGGAGTTATCTCTCGAAGCAGGTTGCATCACGTGGGGGAACAGAGTTATTGTGCCCACAAAGTTGCAGGACTGTGTTAGGACTTTTGCACGAGGAACACTCTGGGGCGTCACACATGAAGATGCTCGCACTGAGCCTGCTATGGTGCCCAGGGTTAGACTCGGACATCGAAAAAACTGTAAAACTCTGCAGCATTTGCCAAGCAATGCAAAATACTGCTGCCCGTGCTCCACTCGAGCCTTGGCCGTTTCCCGCCCGCTGCTGGCAGTGAGTACATGTAGATTTTTTTAGTTTGAAAAAACGACATTTCTCCTGTGTGCCGACTCGTTCTCAAAGTGGCTCGAAGTGTTCCCTATGTCCTCAACTACCGCCGCAAAGACCATCGAGTGCTTGCGAAGTCTGTTTGCTGCTTACGGATTCCCTGAACTGGTTTCTGATAATGGCCCACAGTTTTCATTGCAGGAATTCTAGGAGTTCCTCGATACATGCGGCATCCGACGCACGTACAATCCCGCCATACTATCCGGAGTCCAACGGGGCAGCCGAAAGGGCAGTTCAAACGGTCAAGAAGAGCCTTCGCAAGCACCTCCTCCACGACAGCAAGGAAGTTAACAGCAGATCGCTGCGGGAGAGACTGGATCACTTCTTCCTGGCGTATCGGACAACACCTAACACGGTCACAGGTAAGTCTCCCGCAGAACTATTCCTGGAACGAACGGCGCGCACAAAGCTTTCATTATTAAAGCCGTCGTTTCGTGATGACATGGAGAAAAAGCAAGAAGTAGTAAAAAGGCCGCTTGATAAACGAAGATCGATTTTCCGTTCATTTAGGGAGGGCGACTTCGTATAGGTGAAAACCGTCAGGAAAGAGAAGGTGTCATGGACGGAAGGGCGTATAGTACGGCAAATCAGCCCTGTGACCTACCTTGTAGAAAGGCAGAACGTCGTCCGGCATGTTCATATTCATCATTTGCATTCGTGAAGTTGTTTCCGACATGCAGGGTTGGAGACTGAGGCGATGGGTTCTAGATTAACCAGGACCAAGGACTCTGCACGCCATCAGGAGGCCTTCGCTGAACCCCAACAGGCGCATCATGAGGTGGACATGCCTGCCCTGGGGATACCCAGCACGGATGCAGATGGCTTCACCGCACGCCAGCAGGTGCATCCTGAGGTGGGCATGCCTGCACCTCCCCTTCTGGAAGATGCTACAAATCGGAACCCACCACCACCACCACTGGAAGAGCAGGAAGCGCTACCTCCAGCTGCCGGTATCGGGGATCCTCGGACGCAAGCCGAAACTCATTCAGACTCTCAAACACCTCTGCGCAGAAGTCAGCGCGCCCGAAAACCACCTGACCGGTACACTTCTCATGATTTCCGTCATTGAAACCAAGGATTAAAGACAATGATCTTGGGGGAAGGAAGAATGTGATAGCGCGTGTGCATGATGCACTACTTGCGAACTGATAGCAGCAGCGGATAAGTAACCGCGCTGGCTATATAAGCGCGTCAAAGAACGAATAAACGTCATTCCTTATCCTGCACCTGGTCTGGGCTGTTTCTTTGAGTACGGCCAGCTCGGCTGCCGCCGCTACTACAGCCATAAACGCAGCTGTATCACAGCCTTTTCAAAACAGTATTCCAGAAGAGATGCCAAGTGCTTTGCTAAATGAATATTTACTTTGCTGCATATAAAGCACATTAGAGATGCAATAGATGTAGAAGGAGGCATTGACAAAACCTAGAACACATTAGGCGATGTACGCAGTACAGAAAAAAATACACAAGGCAAGGATGAACATTTAGGTAGAGAGAAAAAATAGCAAAGCGTTGATTTTCGAATTACGGCAAATGCTGTATAACAAAACAGGCATTATACAAAAGGTACACAATCACAGTCGCGGCTACCTTAGCTAGAGTAACTTATATTGTTCAGGGCAGAAAGGAGTACTGATGCTTGGGGGAAGGCCACACGTTCACTTCCGTGTTTCGGCTGTAGTCCATGGGTTCATGCAGTTCCTGTTGTTCCTGCGAAACTGGCTTAGATTTTGAACACTTTGGCTCAGCATGCTGGATAGAGTGGCATGTGAAGGAACTAAGGCACGCTGTTGCGCCAACATGGCGTGTTCTCCGGCAGGTGCGGCCAGGCCAGACGTGGTTTGCCGAACGGCTAGTTTTGCTTAGTGTTGCATTTAGCAGGGCAACCGGAAGGTGAGAAAGGTCTCATTTATGTCAAAATGCGCAGAATTTCAGGCAGCTTAGTTAAAAAAGACCGTCTGCGCTTCACAAGGTCTCGTATGAAGGGCAAGCTAACATGGCGTGCTCCCTGGCCGCGGTGAGGCCAGGCCGCGTTAGCCACGCCTGATGCAGTTTTGTGAACGGCTAGTTTGGCGTTTTGTCGCGTTGCATTTATTCGGATAACGGTAAAGTGAGAAATATTTTATCGCGCTGCAAGCTTAATTTCTTCAGTTTTTCGGTGCTTTTGAGGAGCATTATTAGTTTAGTGGCTGTTATTTCACTCACTGTAGAAATGCATTTTCAGATAGGTACGGTTACCCTGCATTTCCTTACCTGTACATTGCAGGAGTAGCTTTTCTGCCAAATTTACGAATGACAACTTTCCTGTTCTGGAGCATAACTGCTGTTTACCAAGGATCAGTTCGCACCCACATGCACAAATGTGTGCGCGGTGCAGTGCAGTGGCCTTAAAGTTCATTGCAACCTTCTGCTTCATGGTCATCCTTTTCTAACAGCGCTGCATGAACCCATGGACTACAGTCGAAGCACGGAAGATGCGACGAGTGAACGTGTGGCCTTCCCCCAAGCATCAGTACTCCTCTCTGCCCTGAACAATAAAGTTACTCTTGCTAAGGTCGCCGCTACTGTGATTGAGTACCTTCTGTATAATGCCTGTTTTGTTATATAGCATTTGCCATAATTCGAAAATCAACGTCGCGCTACTTTTTGTCTCTACCTAAGTGTTCTTCCTCGCCTTGCGTATTTTTTTCTTTACTGCGCACATCGCCTAATGTGTTCTAGGTTTTGTCAATGCCTCCTTCTACATCAGTTGCACCTCTTATGTGCTTTAAGCGCAGCAAAATATTCATTTCGCAAAGCAATACTTTTTGCAATACTGTTTTGCAAAAAGCTGTGACACAGCGGCGTTTATGGCCAGTTTAGAGCACTGGTAATCTGTTTATTATTTTGTTATGCATGACGAAAATATATACAAACACTAGCAGACCATGTAAAACCAAAATAAAGTGCCAAAAGGATAGTGAGTGAGTGAGAAGGCTTTATTTACACCGACATGGACCTCGGGGCCGGGGCTCAGCCAGGGAGAGGGTCTCCTTGCCGGCTCTCCTGTGCCGTGGCCGCAGAGAAGAACTTGGATTAAGCCTCCTCCGCCAGGCGCAGGACGATCTTTTGTTCATCCACATTTAGGCTGCGAATGCAGGACTCCGAGGTAATTTGATCAAGGGGATCAGTTTCTTTATCTCTCGGAGAATCGGGCCACTGCCAGGTTAGGTGATTTTGACTCAGAGGTACGTTGCAAAGATTGCAAGCCTCTGGGTCCCCTGTCAACTCATTATGCAGAGTAACGTGAGGAAAGAAACGATTGGCCTGAATATTTCGCCAGGCCCTGCATTCGGAGGGTTTTAGGGACCTATCTGATGGTGGACAGATCCTTCTGTTTAGTCTGGGAGTCTCAGAGAGCTCCTTGTAGGTGATGAGGGGGTCTTTGTCTCCGGGTAGCGGGGTCTCTATGGCCGCTGGGGTGTATACATCTTGAGCGAGGCGATGAGCAGCCTTATTGCCTAGTAGAACCTCGTGAGCTGGAACGCAGATGACTGAAACCTCAAGGCTTAGCGGGTGCTTTCTCAGTAGACTGTCCGCCTGCTTGGAAATTAGGCCTTTGTCGAAGTTCCTAACAGCCGCCTTATTATCTGAAAGGATAGTTCTGGCTTTAGTGCCTGTACATGCTAGCGCTAGCGCAGCGTCTTCAGCTATTAAAGCGTTACGCGTATTAATGGATCTAATTGCTTTCTGGGAGTGATTGCCATCTACCGCTGCTATGACCGCGGCCCCTTCTAGCCCGCAGGCAGCATGTAATAGGCTGATTCCTCAGGAGGGTCGTTTATTAGTTTGCTTTGAATAAATTTTACTCTATGCTGTTTTCGTTCCTTGCCATGAATCGGGTGCATATTCTTAGGGATCGGTGCAATTTTATAGTTTCCGCGTCTCAAGCTCCAGGAGTTCAGCGACATAGGGTGGCTCACCTACCTGACTGAAGCTTTAGTTCTTGCAGTAATTTTCGGCCCACTACAGTGGAGTTGAGCCGCCAAATCTGGGTCTCCCTGACCGCATTAGCGATCTCTTCCTAAGTATTATGCATTCCCACAGCTAGAAGCTTCTCTGTCGACGAGTTGGGGGGGATGCCTAAAGCCCTTTTGAATGACGTTCTGATCATTTTCTCTAACTTCTCTACTTCACCAGGATTGAGATTGAGAAAGGGGGTGGCATAAGCTATCCTGCTGATTACAAAGGCACGAAGCAGTTTTATTAGGCAGTGTTCTCTGAGGCCTTTGTTCCTGAGAGGTTCGTCTGAATATCCCCGTTATCTTGTCGACATACGGCTGAAGCTTTGTCAGGATGATGGTGTTTTTCCTATTCTGCTGTAGGAAATACCCCATCCCCCCCAGGATCCTAATGGTGCTGACTCTCGGTAGCTTGCTCCCTCCCATGTAAAGCTCCACTGGTTTGTGTAGGTGCAGTAGGTGGGATTCTCTGTTTAGGTGTGATTTGCTGCACATTGAGAAAAGGTCAGATTTGTGAGGAGAGCAAGATAGTCTTCTGTCTAGGACGTAGTTTTCAACTATATACGCCGCTTCCTGCAGCCTATGCGATATATCGGCGCAGGAGCCTTCATCGGTCCAGATTATTGTATCGTCTGCATAGATGCTATGCTTGATGCCTTCTATCTTATTAAGATGGGACGAGAGATCTTTCATTGCAAAAATGAAGAGTACCGGGGAGCAGCGCATACTAGAATTCAAATCGCGCGCCTTTCCTCAAGACCGGAAGTAGTTTCCGCCGGCCGCTTGGTGCGCTACAGTCACATGGGCTATTGGGCTTTATGAGAGTGTCTGCTCTTTACCAATCTCTTTCTCTATGAGCAAGGTTCGGGGCCTTTTTTGCCCGGTGGGGGGCTAGCGCGGGGCGGCCAGCCAGCGTCACGAGCCAGCGGGATATGCCAATACATCCTTAAAGCTTCAAGAAATGGCCTAGGCGTATTTGCTCCAGTTCCTGCCACGCGAAGAGCAATGTTTCTAGTGCCGCCGCTAGTGCTTTAGCCCTATAGCTCTCCCCATTCGTTCAGCAGTGTGTATTGTTTTGTTGCGATAAAGCCCTTACCACTGGTATGTTTTATCGTTATTTACTGTCGTACGAGTCGACAGCATGTTTCCAGCGCAGTGGGTTTCTTTTGTTTGTTGTTCCTTTTTATCTGTGCTTTTCAGTTCAGCCGGAAATAAACTGCTGTTTTTAAAAGAGACTGGATTTGTCACTCGTCAGGCGAGACCATGGCTCGCGGACCCGTTTTCTGAAGGCGGGGCCTTCAGTTTATAGATATGAAAGAATAAAGCTATGGTTCCTGAAGTGCGTAATAAAACCTTTTTCTGCCGTTAGAAAAACACCTATGGGCATACGAATGCAACGCACGCAGAAATGCTTTTTTAAAAACACCACATTCTTCCTAGTCTGCACCTCACACGCTTGATTTGGCATTCGACTACTTATTCCCAGGCCGCGGGTTCGACCATGGCTGCAGCGGTCGTATATTGGGCGGAGTCCACATGCAAAAAAAAAAATTAAACCGTGTTTTGTGAGTTATTAGCGCAAGTTGAGGTAGTAATCATCAAATGTTTGTTCTTTTTTCTTTTGTAATGACGCGCAGGAATAATACAAAAACCAGTCATTCACGTGGATTCTGCGAAAGAGCGGGAAATAATTTAGTACAATACGTTTGCGTTGAATTTTGGCTTTGGTTCCAATTAATTAATGCGAAGTTCTTTTTACACGTCACGCGCAAAGCCCTAGTTTTATATTGGCTTTCAAAATTTGTTTTTAGCATACTTAATTATAGTGTTTTCTGCCTTCCTAATCCTCTTAATTCACTGCTATTGATAACTTCTAATCGAAACGAGATGGGAAGGGTTGGTATATTTACCCTGAGCATCAACTATAATAAAACGTCTGAGGTATCGAGTGAAAAAAGCGTTAAAAACTTTGCCCGCGAACGTTCTCCTTTGAGCAAACAAATGCACTGTGGAAGCTGCTATCCTGGTTTTAGCTTGGAAGGAGCAGCTTCTCTTTTTGCAATTTCGACGAGTAAACGTTCACCCACTTGCTATACGCAAAAAACAACACCTCGTTTCGCATTCAAAACTACATGATATTTACTTTTATTTAAAAAGCCCCAATCATGAGATTTAAAATTTTTATTTTTAATCAGGAGATAAAATTTTTGTTTTTATTATTTATTCATAAACTTAGAATAAATCCTTCACCGTACATAATACTATCGAACATTAGACAAACCCGACACTCCCACTCTCTTTCTCTGACCCCGTACTTTGCCAAGTCTAGCTTATTTCAACACTCTTTCTTTCCCCAGATTATTAATGATTAGAACAGCTTGCCAGCGTCCTGCCTACAGTCTACCTAATAAATGAGCATGTTTAGCATAATTTCATGCTCTGCTATTATCATTCTTCATTTTCTGCTGTTCGTGCTCTGTTTTGTTTGCATTTTGATAGTACTGATCACTGTAATAATTTATTTTAATCCACTCCTGCTTGGGCCTCATGGCCTGCAGTATGTAATTAATAAATAAATAAAAAAAAACACTAGCGAAATCATCAGACGGTTTTATATGTGGTTGTAGAAGATATACATTAACATTACCATGCCTTACCTCACCTAACCCTAAGTATTCGATCAAAAGTTTGGCTATCACCAGGTCATGCCTCGATTTAGCTGTAGTTAGATTTTACTTGACATGCATTGCCAATTAGATATTTCGCTCGCCGTTGGGAAAGAGAGCAAAAACTTCACGAGCAGTGCATTTCACGTCGTTGTCTCTACGGACCGCCAACAGCGCAGCAAACGTTTCGCACGTCATACTGATTACCTACGTTAAACCGCTCCCACTGTTTCGACCTTGTCACATACATCTTCACTATGATTTGTGAATAGAAGACAATGCACTAAAGTCGGAATTCTGTCTTCAGGAAAGATATTCACATCCAAAGAATTTTGACCCGACCAAACGCTACGCACTTGTGCACTAGATGAGGTATTGTTTAAATATGATTTATATTCTATGCTTATCATCTGTGAATGATATTTAGTTGGGGTTTCGCTATTTTGTGGCGAGATTGAGAGAAAAAAAATTCAGATGTTCACCCAGTTGATTTCATAGAAATGGATAAGAGTGTTTGGTTTCTCAGTGCTAATCTTGCACCCATGTTATCAAAATGTTTCAAGTCGAAGCTACTGACACTTATGAATCAGGTATCGTGGCTTACGCAAGCAGAGGCGGCTACGCAGTAGGTGAAGATCTGCAGTCCTGAAAGCGTGTACACTATCTTCATAGCAATGGTTGTGTACCCTGATACTGTTACCAAGTGCGGTTTTGAACACTTAACAATTTGAAGGAAACACCCTTGAAAGTCTGCAGCAAAACTGGAGTCTTTGAGTTAATGGCCATTATCATCATCATCAGCCGCAGCAGCCGGACTATAGCTAATGCAGGGTGAAAGCCAGGCCCATATTCTTCCAACTAATCCGGCCGAGTTCTAATTGCATCCACTTAGCACATGCGAACTTCTTAACCTCATCCGCCCACCTGACTTTCTGCCGCCCCCTGCTGCGCTTTCCTTCCCTTGGAATCCACATTGTTACCCTAAGCGACGGCGTAATTCCACCTCCTCAACGGTAGGGTCCCGCAACATCTTTCCCCTAACTGGTTGCCTCTGAGCGAGTTAAGCTGCGATTGTTATTAAAAGGTGTCTCTGAAGGCAAAACTAAAGATAACATACAGTCACTAAAGGCAGGAAATGATTACGGCGAAGCTAATTGAATAGTGTTACCGTTGCCATGCTGCCATCTCGTGGTTCTGTTCGCTGCTGGCTTTGCGGCTATTAAGAATTAAAAAACATCCCATAATGCAACCTAAAGGGCAATAGCCCTCTGAAATGATCTTGGTAGGTTTTTTTAATGTTGCTTTAAAAACAAATTCAGAAAAGGGTAACACTTACAGGATTCGAACAGATGTTGTATTTGTCCGGTGCTCAGGTAAGAAGGGTTGATTCATTGCGCCATTAAATCTTTTTTTTTCGCTATCGCTGTCCTAGCAGCACGACCAAAAACAAAGTACTTTTACATGACAATAAAAGCAACAATCACTTTCCGGCTACTGCACGATGATAGAATTGAATTAATGATTTTATTTTGTCGAGGACTGGCAGCCACTCAGGTTGAGGAACTTGCTGCCCAAAACGTCCTGTGTGTAGGTGATGCTTTCAATGAAATACTGATAAGCAGGATGCACAATAATACGTTCATGTCTTATATTCATTCGCGTGCGCCAAACACTCTGCACGCAGAACAACATTAAGACACTTCACCTGGTTCTGCGCATGGTAGGAAACGCATTCCAAAAGGCGTCAAATGTAACTGTTTTTAGGGTGCGTTTCAAGGCATCCAAAAAAAAAAATAGCATCCTGACAGTCTAGAAAGATATGTTCGATTGTTTCCATCTTTTTACATATAATACAATCGACCTACCGTCGTACAAAAAGATCTTTGCTCTGCAACCACGGCGTCACCGGAAATGTGCCAATGTGATTCCCCGTGTCTACAGTGAGAATGATACTGAGAATCCGCGAGTGAAAGATACTGCGCCTTTCCGCTCCTGTAGACTAATTATATTGAACGTCGGTGAACTTGAGTGCGTTCAATGAAATTCTTATTGTATTCGACAAGGGGCACGCATTGTACCGTCACGACGGCTTATGACGTCGCAAGGCGATTGATGCATACACGACGCTGACCCCATCGGGCGTCGGATCCAGGAGTCCGTGAGCCTTTTAAATTGCCGCTTCCTCGAACGCCGCACCACACAGCAAACAGATGCAGACCCAAATCTCTGGGAGGCGTTAGTACAGCAGGGACCAGCGGCGTTTGAAATTGATTTACAGGATAGAAAAGGCGGAGTATGTGTCACAATTATTCGCGTAGACATTACCATGCCATGAAGGAATAGACCAATGCGAAGCATTTGTTACGCTTTTTACTAGATGCAGCGTAGACTTCTCACCTATCATGTAATAACACTTCACTATCGAGAGGGAAGGAAGGGCCCCGCCGGGGTGGTGCAGTGGTAAGACGCCCGACTACTGTGCCGGAGTTCCCGGGTTCGAACCCGACCTCGGCGGCTGCGTTTCGATGGAGGCGAAACGAAGAGGCGTCGTGTGCTGTGCGATGTAGCCCACGTTAAAGCTCCCCAGGTGGTCGAAATTACTCCGTAGCCCTCCACTGCGGCTTCTCTTTCTCTCTTTCCACTTTCACTACCACCCTCCTCCCTTCCCTTACAGCGCAGTTGCGGTGTCCACAGAAAACAAGTGAGACAGTTACTGCGCCTTTCCCTTCCTACAAATAAATCAGGTTTTTTTTAAAATCAGAGGGAAGGAAGGAAGGAAAAACTTTATTTATGCCTATATTACTTCGCGGTTTTTGGGACGTCTTCGGAGATGTCTGCGTGTTAAATCCACAAGAGTCTTCGTCTGCCTCGTCAACTTCAGCACAATGGTCGGTTGCCCTCAGTCCAGGGCTCCGCTGGCTACTGCCGCCCGTTGGGCTCGCTGTACTAGACCTTGCTGATCTTCGAAGCGGTCGCTGGACAGCTGAGTCTCCCATTGCTCGGCACTCGGGTTTCGAATTTTGGGGACCACATCTATGCTTTGACAGGCTAATGTGATGTGATATAGTGTTGGTTTTTCATCGCACCATGGAGATCTGTCCGCGTATATGGTAGGGTGCATTTTGTTTAGTATGTGTATGTTTGGGTATGAACCCGTCTGTAATTGGCTCCATATAATAGCTTCGTCTCTGGTGAGAGAACTGTGCTGTGGGGCATATGGCATTCTTCTTCCTCTATAGTTATCTAGTATGGCCGAGTATGCCTTGGGTGCTGGCAAAAGTTTCGCGGACTCGTCGGATGCTCAGAAAGTAGTGTATGCTCGAGCTATCCTGTAGGCCTCTTGGTTCCCTGCCACCCCAATGTGCCCCGGTACCCACATAATTTTGTGTCTGACCTTGTTTTCTTCGTGGTTGTTAATTCTGTCGCTCGCTTCCAGGAGTATACGGAGCTCGTGACGACCAATCCTACCATTCATGAAATTTTAACAGGCTGTTTGAGAGTCCGTGAGTATCGTTAGCGACCGCCCAGTTCTATAGCCCTCCGCCCCCGCTAGAGCAACGGCTACTTCCTCGGCCTCTGCTACTGTACAGTGTCGGATAGAGGTGCTGGTCACTTCAGGTAAGGACGAATCGATCACCGTGGCGACAGAAATTTTGTTGTGGCCTCCTCTCGAGGACGCGTCTGCATACACGGTCGTGTCTTAAGGACCGTATGTTTTTTTAATAAAATCGGCCCTTGCTTCTCTTCTACCTTGGTAGAGGTTAAAGTCCATGTTTCTCGTGATTGGAGCTACCTTGAGGGACTTGCGAAGTTCTTCGGGGATCGCTATTTCTCGCATCTGCCCACAGTAGCCGAGTCTCTGTAAGAGCGCTCTTCCAGTCGTTGTCTGCAGAAGCCTAAGTTTTTGTGACTCAAGCTGCGCCTCGCGTAGCTCTTCGAATGTGTTTTGCAATCCAAGCGCCATAAGCTTTTCTGTAGACGTGTTGCGCGGTAATCGGAGCGCCGTCTTATACGCTTTGCGTAGCAGGGCGTCCGCTTGTTGTATTTCACTCTTGTTGAGGCACTGGTAGGGCAGGCTGTACAAAATTCGGCTCACTACCAGGTTTCTAACTAGTTTTAGTGTGTCCTCTTCGTGCATGCCATGCCGCCTGGTGGTGATGCGGGTGATCATGCGTGTCACTTGTAGCGTCGTTGTTTTGAGCATGGTAAAAGTGTGACTACTGCGTTGGTTAGATTGAACCCACATACTTAATATTCTTATTCCTGTCTTTTCCGGGATGGGCATTCCTTCCAGGTAGATGTTGAGTTTCAGGTGCTTTCTGGTTGGGACGGTCCGGTTTTGTTTGCCTCTCCACACTCGAAACAGCTCCGAGTTCTCGGTCGAGCATGCGAGTCCTCTTTCTCCGAGATATTTCTGTACATAAGAGGCCGCTTCCTGTAGTTTTTCTTCCTTCTCTCCTAGGGAATCGGTGTTCGTCCAGACTGTTATGTCGTCTGCATACAAGGCGTGCCTGATGCCTTCAATCTTTAGTTTTAGTGCTAGACCTATCATAGCTATATTGAAGAGGATAGGTGAGATGACTGATCCTTGGGGTGTTCTTTTGTTGTTCGCGTGAATTTTGTTCGATCGAAGGTCTCCCACGCCGATGGCGGCAGTTCTATCTGAAAGGAAGTCTTTGACGTACCCGTAGATTCTGCGTCCTCAGTCCATGTCGTCTAGGCCTCTAAGGATCGCTTCGTGACTGACGTTATCAATGCTCCCTTGATGTCGAGGGCCATTATGACATTTTCAACCGTTCGGGGTACGTTGCGGAGCACATCTTGTATTTGAAACAGCACGTCCTGCGTCGAGAGTTTTGCTCTGAGCCGAACATGGTATGGGGTACATGTTCATTATCTTCCATGAAATTTTGCAGTCTGAGCATCAACACCCGCTCGTAAAGCTTGCCGAAGCACGACGTGAGCGAGATGGGCCTGAGATTTTCAATTTGGAGCTGTTTGCCAAATTTACGAATCATAATTACTTCGGCGTGTTTCCAGTCTTCGGAAACCGTCTCCGCCTCCCAATGTTTGTTTAGAAAGCTGACGAGCTCTTGTATGAGGTCGTCACTCAGGTTTCGGATCAGGGCATTGTCGATCGAGAACAAGGACTCTTATGACCCTCAGCTCACACCTCTCTCTCAAAACCCCAACAAATAATCTGGCGACAGCTACAAGTCAGAACCTTTTCCTCCCCAGCTTGGTTGGCCTTGGCACACCCGGGCCGGTACGACCCCACATGCTCTCTATGTGGCGCACTTAGAGCCACCTACAATCACAATGTTTCTATGCGACGATTTGAAGCCACCGCCCCAGTGGGGCCTCACGGACCAAGAGGGTTAGGAGATCGCGGTCTCCAGCTCGGACCCAACAGCGCAAAAGATGCTGGTTGACTGGGCTGAAGCAATCGCTGCCAGGCACGGCCTGACAAACACCGGCCGGGATCACGAACCACCTCAACCCTTGTAATGTACCCTGGTTTCCACAATAAATGTTTCACCACCACTTCACCGCCCCATTTGCAACAAATGCGTAGCAGAATGCCGCACTCAGCCTTTTGCCTTTCACCCCTTTCGTCGCCAAAGAGTGTCGATTTTCATTCCATATACTTTCTACTCAAGTAGAATCCTTTCCGTTAGCCTCCACATCTCATCCACATAGGTGGGTACAGGTAAATTGGAACTGTTCTATACCTTCCTCTTGAGTGATACCAGTAAGCTGCTAGATATAATCTACGAGCACTTCTGAAATAATAATAATAATAATAATAATAATAATAATAATAATAATAATAATAATAATAATAATAATAATAATAATAATAATAATAATAATAATAATAATAATAATAATATTGTTTCAGAGGGAGAGAAAAATTTGGAGGACGCGGACACTGAATCCTACTACATAGACGCAGCAGTCAGAAGCGGGGTACACGGTAGCGGTTGTGATTCACCAACAACTGGTTGATGCTCTCACCATCTGCGATGAAAATATAGAAATGGCGGAGGAGGTGGCCATTGCTTTAGCCGCCACGCATACCACCTGCGCCTATATAATAACAGACTCTACGGCTGCCTACCGCAACTACATCAAAGGGCGAATATCCCCAGGCTGCCAGAATATTCAAAAATTATGGACACCCCGAACAAGACAAATGCCTCGTCTGGACACCGGGACATCAAGGCGTGGAAGGGAACGAGTGCGCCCATGCCGCTGCCCAAGCTCTCCTCCCCGGGACTCGACCCCTCCATCCTCCACACCGCCCTATCCCTGCCCTCTGGCGACGTATGCGGAGAGGTTACAGCACTGCAGACTCTCTCGCAGAAAATATCCACCCCCAGCCAAGGGGCTCTCCAAAGCGGAGGAAGTCAGATGGCGACGCCTACAGACAGGTACATATAACACACCAGCCCGTTTAAACACAATACACCCCGGGTTCTGCGACCCCAAATGCAAATATTACGGGGAAAAGGCAGGCCTGCACCACATGGTGTGGACCTGCCCACACAATCTTCCAGATGATCCGAATGCAGTGCCAACAATTGAGGGGTGGGAGGCTGCCCTATCCAGCTCTGGACTAGAGGCCCAACGGGCCCTCGTGACACGTGCGCGGGTAGCAGCGGCAGCCGCTGGAGTCCCGGACTAGGGACCCCACCTACACATCCCCCTCCCTTAAATATACTTAATAAAGTTTTTCACTCACTCACTCACAAGCTTCTCCTTCAAGAGTGGAACGCGATAGCGTTATTGCACCTCGTCGAGAAAACTTACTAAACGCAAGGGTATTGGGGCATCCTCGCACCGGTACCCGCGCGGCCCGAAGGGGAGAAGCGGGTTAGCGAAGATAGTGATCCAAAGAAAGGAAAGACGCTTGATTCTACAACCTGTGAGGGTGCATGGCGAAACGTCAGGGGCGAGTGGCGCGCCACGTGTCGGGGCAGCGCCGCACATTGCGAGGAGGGGTTCTTCTGTGTTTGCCGCAAGATGGCTCTGCATGTGCGCAGAGCGCAGAAGAAATGTAGCGGAAACGTACTTCGCTACTCGTGTAACTGCGACTTCTGTAAGTAACATGCTCATAATTACCGATATACACTGCAGTATAACTATAGTGCCTAGAATATACTGGCTAGTGTGACGAGCGCCCGCGCTTCCCTATGGGCGAGGATGGCGCTATTTGCAATGAAAGCCAATCGTTAGCGGCAGAGGGCGCTGCTTGTCAAGAGGGTGCCACCTGAGCAGACGACGCAGTTTTCTCTCTTCAGAATACGGCAATCTGTTGGTGTTGTGCGTGCGTGTTAAACCTGCTTCTGCGCCTCTTTTGCTTTCACGAAGGTGCAGTAGTTTATTTACGGAGTAGATGTTTGCTCATACGAGTCGTTCCGCACTTCTACCTGCTCGGCGACGATTGCATCGGTTTTTTTTTTCCTCGTTTTGTGCGCGCGTTCTGTGCTCGCCTGTATCCCTTCTTTTTTTACTGTGTCGCCAGTGGTGAAGCGCGGTTCCCGATTGTTGTTTCCCCAGTGCCTCTAACTAAACTGCAGAGAAAAATGCCAAAGAGAAAGCGGTGGTGCACAGAGAAGGTCTTTTTTGGCAAACGGGGCTACCGCTAGAACAAGGAGCGTACGTATTACTGCGCTTTCTGATGCTACGTAAGTACGCATTCTGTACAATAGGAACGAAGCATCGATAGAAATGACTGAAGGTAAACGGCAGCTGCTTTTGTTGGCGAGAAACATTTTTAGAGCATGCACTTATATTCACAAGGATGCAAACCTGGGCGAGTCGGTAACGGTGCTCCATGGCAGTGTGTAGCGCAAAGAGTGCGCTACAGACAGCACCTGTGTTGTGTACCTTTTCTGTGTCCCTCGATTGTCATTTTGCGCTACACATATGTCATAAGGATGCAGTTATATATTAGGCGCATGTTTCACCGTAAGCGCGGCATTACCAACGAGCTTCATCGCGATTAACCGGCCGCGTCTCGTGCATATTGCGTATCTGAGAAAAAAAAAAAACTTCGTCAGCTTCTTCATTTAAAAGATGGTGACTTCGGCAAAACCTTGTGCAATCGCAGGCCGCGGTGTACCTTAATTAGCCGCTGTAAGTAAAGGTTCCTCGTTTGTGTTCTGCTGTTTTTTTTTCTTTTTATTCAAATACCTCACGGGCTCCGATTGGAGTAATATGTGAGGGGGGTTACATAACTGGGGTGCGAAACAGAAGCATGTAGAAGATGGTTATTTTAACATCGTTATTTTCAAACCGTTAACATTATACCCTCCACACCTTGTGCACAAGACGGCACCAAAAAGGAAGGAAAGAAACATATGCGAGCAGCAACCACCTCGTAAACGCCATAAGCGGGACGCAGGGACTGGACCCGGCGATTCGGGCTCGGAAATCAACGAGGGCTCCTGTTTTCTCGAAGCTGGCTTTCAAGACTGTAACGACTCCTCCGGCTCCAGTGAAGCGGGCATTGTGGGTGAACAGAGTGGCAGCCAGGCTACACTGCAGACACCTAACCACCACGGAGGCCGTCATTCGTTTGAGGACATTCTCATTCCGGTTACATGGATGCGGATACCTTCCGTGGATAACAGCCTAGCTTATGCTTAAGACCCAATAACTTTGAAAAGATGAAGGTTGAACTTGCATTCCAACTTTTTGGAGATGAGGTTATTAAAGGACTTTTTTTGCAATGGCGGCATGTGGAGACTATATACACTCGGGTGCAACCAACAGAAGACTTCGTCACGCTAATCAATCGCCTGATACGAGTAATGACCTCCAGGATAACCAAGCGTGCACTTAAGCCGGGTAGCCCAGACATGCGTTTCTTGGAAGACTTTTTAGGATATCTGGATAAGTGGGAAGAACATGCCAGCATTGCCTTCCACTCGCATTGTCACCTTTGATTAAACATGCTGCCTTCGTTCTATTAAACCGAATCTGTGTTTCGTGACTTGTATTCTTTGAGTTTGAATTCCTCCAAACGCGAAAGCTCTCATGTGCGTTTACCGGGTTAGCGTGTGGCTCACGTACCGATCGAGCTTTCAAGTTCGAGCAATCTGTACAAAGCAATTCGATATTAACATTAGCATGTTAAAACGTGATATCAATCCTAAGCTCCTGAAAGAGCTCTAAAACAAAGTATTAAACGTGAGCCAAAGCAACGCGCAGCTCCCTTTCCAACTCTCAGCAGCGCGGCGCAATGTGCGCGAGAAACCGGCTCGCACCCTCTCGCACCACAGCGCCGCTATGCGGCCGCCGGCGGCTTTCATTGCTCTCCGAGCCATCCCAGCCGGCGCGCTCGACACACTAGCCAGTATATTCTAGGCACTATAGTATAACGTTCTACGGCATGTTTCTAAGGCAACACCGCATTCACTAGAAGCGCTTTTGTACCGCTTTCAAGCATCGAACTCGTGGCTGAGTGCAATAAAGAAAAAAAAAAAAAAAACTCGTGGCTGAGTGGTAGCGTCTCCGTCTCACACTCCGGAGGCCCTGGTTCGATTCCCACCCAGCCCATCTTGGAACTTGCTTTTTATTTATGAAGTGCATGTTTATTTATAAAGTGCATGCCGGGATTTATCGCTCACTGGACGCCGACGACACCGGCTTTTCTGCGACACGAGCTCCTTAACGCTACCGCGTTAAAAGAGCAGTATCTGTCACACTTTTGCTGTGAACAACTGACCCGCCGTAAGAGAAGGGAGGAAGGTGGGAGTGATAGTGGAAAGAGAGAAAGAGGAACCGTAGTGGAGGGCTACGGAGTAATTTCGAACAACTGGGGATCTTTAACGGGCGCCTAATATAGCGTTCCAAACTTGAATGAAAGGCCCATAGCTTTCGCGCTTTTTAATGTTCACGTCATTACTAATCACCTTACATGAAGCATTTCACACGTGTGAGCAAACCATTTTGTTTGCTACAAGTAAATTGTACGCTGATCGAATATTATTAACAACTGGTTCACAGGAAAGAAAAGGCGCGGTATCTGTCACACTTACTCTGTGGACACCTGAACCACGCCGTAAGTGAAGGGAAGAAGGTGGTCGTGATTTCCACTGAGATAAAAAACACTGCATTTTGGTTATAAGCGTTACAAGTCCGAAGAAACTACAGGCAGTTAAAGAAATCTCTTAGAAATCGACTCGGTAACATTCACCTAAACATGCTTGAAGTAGTAAACCAGTGGTGGTAAACTTCCAGATCTTTATTTACCATAATCTGCACAAACATTCGCAGTTATCTCCCCAAGAGCGGACAGATTTCTAATCGTATTTCCTCATCCTCAAGCAGCATACTCATAATAACTGACACATGGACCATAAAAGATTTAACTGATGTAAATGTTTTTGCCGACTTTCCTATTTTTAAGGTTTTTCGGAATGATAGCAAAAGCTGCCGAGATGGAGGCTTTCTTATCGTCACTAACGAATAGGTACCCTACTTTATCATTAACATCAATTCTGACCTTGAGTGTGTACGAGTTATCTGCCGTTCTCTTCATTACATATTCATACTAGTTATTTGCTACTGCTACCCAAACTTCGCGTTCAGGATTAGTGATTGCTTAGGTGAACTCAGCTTAAATACCGTAACGCGCGCCTCCTCTTTGGCGATTTCAATTACCCAGCGGTTAACTGGCCAAACATTACAACGTCCGGCAGCGCAGAAACGAAGGACTTCACTGATGTGTATTTAAATTTTAGCCTCGCCCGTTTGATAACAAAGCCGACACGCGTCACCAGCGAATATTTTATTATTCTTAACTTATTACTAAGAAATCACCCTGAGAGTTTATTAACCCTTAACTATCTCCGCGAAATTGCCGACAACAAAGTCTAGCAGGCCATTTCACCTTTGTCCTATAGGCACTCCAAAATTACTCTAGAAAGTTCTGCTTGTATGACAGAGGGAATATTGAAGCTATCAAATACCAACTGCAGACTTTCTTCCAACCTTTAAAACAGGCTTCCAGAACAGATCGGTAGAAGGCAGCTCACTTACTTTCAAAATTAAAATGGCACAACTAGCGACCGACATTATTCCCTTGAAAATAAGAAAAACCACCTATTCCGCGTAGCTAACCACAACTCTAACGTATGCACGTGGAACAAGTTTTATGCAGCTGAAGTCGTGTATCTGAAATCTACCTGTAACGCTAAATGCACATATTTTTTTTTAACAGACCTGCCGAAAATGTTTATATTCTTATATCCGCAAAAATTCTGGAAAGTACTGCACCCTCAAAAACACGCACTATACCTCTTACTGATACCCTAGGGAAAGAATCCGTTTTAACTAAAAACTGACATGTCACTATCTGCCGCCGCAACTCATCCGATATCCGGAATGCCGCCAGCCACATTTTTTGCACATGAGATCGCTTGTATTATCGAAAACATCAAGTCGTTATCCTCAGTGGTACTGATGAAATCCCTTCTAAAGTCTTGAAAAATACCCGTTATGCTTGCGCGTTGTACCTTCCACTACTTCTCATGCAAGCACTTCGCAAAGGCAACATACCCTGCGATTGAAACGCGGGAAAGATAATTCCATTCTACAGTTCAGGTAGCAAAGAACCACCACTTAATTACCGTCCCATTTTTGCGTACTTCGTTTGCGTACTTCGCTAAGGCTTTCCACAAAGTGCCACAGACACGCTTGATACAAAACCTTACGGAGTCAAATTTACACCCTGATGTACTAGAAGTGATAAATAGTTAGCACAACGCAGGCAGATTGTCTATCTGAAATAGAAATCTTCTGATTCTCTTCCGGTAACATCAGGCGTCACCAATGGGTCTGTGTTCGGCCCCTATTGTTTTTTAGATACATAAAAGACTTAATCTCGCATGTTACTTCTAAAATACGCATGTTTACCGTTGACTGCGTCGTCTACCGCACGGTTTCTAACACATCTGATCAGTTAGCTCTAGAAAACGATTTAACCTTTGTACAAGACTGGTGCTGCCAGTTACTTATGGACCTCAATTTAGATAATGCAAGCCCGTGTCGCTCCACTGCAAACGCAACCTATTCTTTACCCCTACTAAATCTCAGGCGTCGGATTATAAGCCACCGAATCTTGTTAATACCTAGGTCCAACCCCGTGTGAAGATCTAACCTGGAGAGCGCATTCCACCCCCATCCACTAACAGATCTCTTCGTTTCTTAAGACGGCACTTGCTCCCCCCCCCCCACCAGAAGTGAAACGTCTAGCATACAAATCTCTTATGTGAACAATACTATAATATGCGTCCCCCATCTTGATTAAACGAAATCTCTCTGATAACTTCATTTGAATCTTTACAGAATCGAGCCGTTATATTCATTCATTCCTGCTGTTCATGCAATGCCAGCATATCAATTTTAAAACCTAAGTTTCGTCTAAAACCTCTTGCATGCCGTCGTTGAATCGCCAGTCTGTGCATGTCGCATAAGTGTCTTTCCAGCTCACTTCAAGCTCCGCCCTAAATCAACCCGGTGGCACACATTTCACCCCGCATTGGCCATCCCCTGCACATTGCCCGTCCACAATCTCGTACTACAAAGCTTGCAGCATTATTCTTTCGTCGCTCAACCGTAGACTAAAATAGTTTTACACATGGCATTGCTGAAATCACATGCTCATCCTATTTTATAATGTTATAACTGCCATATTTACTAACAAATATTATTTTGTACATATATTAATGCATGTAACCCTTATGTTACAGCACCGAACTGTGCGTCGAGGTAATAAAGCTATTTGATGTGAAGGCTGTAGAGTACTGTAAGGCGGACATGCCAGCATGATACTAAAATCGCTACCTTGTGAGGAATTTGAAGGCACGTGCAAAAGCAATGGGCTCTATGTTCTAAAGCAACACAGAACCCAATTGCCACTGTCCACACAAACCGTTCGACGTCTCACATTTGCCTTGGCCGGAATAGAAACTCGGGCGTCCACATGTTCATCATATATTATTCTAACGAATGACCGCTCATCTAGCATAAATGCGAGCACTTGTCGCGAAAAAAAAAAAATACGCTAGCCCAAATGGGGCTGCCGAATCAATGTCGTTGTGGGTACTAGTAAATTGGTTGTAGCGGGGCCGAACACTCCGCAGTGGCTGCATTACTGCACGAATTTTTTCTAACCTTTATTTGCAATATAAATTATAATAAATTACTATTGTCGAATATTTGTATAAACGTTAGCATTTCTAGTCGGTTAGAAACATTTCATGGCTTTGGTTTCGCGCTCATGTAAATTCTGCTAAACGACTGGAAGGTAGAACTTGCTAACTGTTCCTCCATAAGTGGTCTCCCTGGACAGCCTGCAACGCTCGATGCAGTATTACCGTACGGAACATAAAACTTCACCCCCTGAACAAGGTGGAACATGAAGTCATTTAGGCTGGATCAACCATACAAAATGTTGTGAAATGTGATGCATCTATTTAGAAAAGGCCAACATATATAAAAAAATCCCTTAATTATGCCCATAAATATTCAGTACACAACATGAACTAGGGCTATTCATCTATTATCTGCATCTGACACCTATGCGAAAAATATGGGCTAGCTCAAGGTAGGCTGGGCCACTGTAGAATCCGCATCAGTTCTTTCATTATCTCATGGGATGACAAAAAAGTTTTCCAGTGAATTTCGCGTGGTAGGCTAAACAATTCACTTCCGCTTGCCTACCGTGATTGCGCGGTGGTTTGCTGCTGCCGGAAAAATATAGAAACATGTCTTCTAGCTGCGTCGCTGTGGCATCTGCTGCACAGAAAGGGATGTTTAGTAAGCTTGCGCACATTTCTTGCCGAGGAAGGCAGCCGTAAACAGCGGTCCGATGCGGTAAAAATCGAAGGCTGGATATCGACGCCGGGTCATGTATATATACAGCAAATATTTTGTCACGTATAATATGGACCTTATGCACCTTTACGCAAGCGTGGCCTACCTGCTGAAAGGTACGATTAAATCGAGGTTGGCCTTAATTACGACACGTAATGGGATCTTGGTTCTGTTTTGGCGCGGATGCGACCCACGTAACATGTGCAAACGAGGCAGTCAGTATATTGTTTCTTTGTTGGAGCATGCCTAAATGTGTTTACTTATTTGAACAATTCATCAAACAAACTTTTTTTCTCCTTGGTAATTGCAAGTGTCTCTAGAAAGCTGCTGCGAGAGCGACCTGTGTTGAACTACTCTCCATGCATGGTTATGTTCCATTGTTAACCCTTAACCACGCTCACGTCAATATATTTTAAAATATATTTGGTGATGAATATTACCGCTGAACGTTGACGGCCGCTTATTTGCTTGACTGGAGCTGCATTTTTACACTCAGTGGGTTTAGTTCTATTCACCGCGGTTATTTGCGATTGCAAGTTGCGGGGTTGCCTGTTGCCAAGCGTCATATGTTCTCGTTTTAAGGACATAGTTTTCAGCGTAGAGGCACGCGGTCAAAGGAAAGAAGAACGCAGGCTATCTTAGGATCACTACACCAACTACGCACTACATGGAACATTGTCGCATACTAAGCTTATCCTACACTGAAACGCGGCCACGGTGGCCGGAACTGAACTAGAGCGCCCTAAGTACGGAATCACCGTAGCTTGTAAATGTTATGCAGGCTAGAAGAATGAATATCCGCGATGAGATTGCGAACTTTACAGCCGTCCACTAACAGCGCAGATACTACAGGCGCGTCGCGCGGTAATTTCAGCGAAGAAAGCAAGGATAATCAAAACCTCATGGTGCCAAGGCAAAAATGCTCTTGCTACTGTTGATATTAGCCAGGGGCTTCTTGCTTACCAACAAGACTCATTCGCCACTCTCTGTGAACAATGATTTGAGGGTGCAATGACCTTTAAAGCGGAATACTTTGTGCGTCATTTACGCGAGCTGTTTACAAGCGAAAAGAAAAAAATCA
Organism: Amblyomma maculatum; assembly: GCF_055883805.1. Lineage (NCBI taxonomy): Eukaryota > Metazoa > Arthropoda > Arachnida > Ixodida > Ixodidae > Amblyomma > Amblyomma maculatum. Next base: position 123,110,935 of record NC_139349.1, read on the forward strand.
CTCTCTACTTCCTTGACATAAATAGTTGTGAGCATCCAACACTTTGTAATTCTCGACGCGTTCCGCGTTCAGTTAGCTGTGCGAAAACAGCATATAAATAATAACGTCGCCCATTTTCTTTGGCAGGCAGCTTGTGCGTCTTGATCGTACTCTCCGGCTATCATGTCACGCGGGACCAGACGCTGCATGCACGCCGTGTAGGTGGTGTATTTCCATGTATCGTTTTTGTTATAATCCCTGAGGCTCACAAAAAAAGACACACAGTGCTGTGTACATCCACTTGACAGAAAATATGTTGAGTCGAATACTCGAGAAAAAGCCAGTTTGAGTGGGAAACGCTTGACTGGTGGTTTGCTTTTTTCCAGGGTAGGAGAAAGGTGCCCTTTTCCTCTGTGTTTTTCCCTTTCCCTCTAAAAGGAGACTTAAATCTTTTATCGATTCATGTAAAGCCCGGGAACATATGCTTATTTTGTCTGCAAAAAAGGCGCCTGCACATTGCAATATCAAGCTTTTGACAAGCTTGGCCAAAATGCCCCTGCCGTGCTTTTTGCCTGGCCTGTGATTGCAGATGACTGCGGCGTCACCTCGGCTGCCTTGTTGGTTTGTAAACATGGAGGAGGTCTATAAAACGCCGGTAAACTTGATGCGTTGACCTGAACGTTGGTTGTGTTCAACAAAGGCGCGCATGTGTTAAGCGTGCCGCAGCAACGCTGAGGCGCACACATTTCTGCACTCTAGGTTATGCACTAGTACTGGACTTTTTCACACTGTTGTTGCTTGATTACCACTTTATAATAATTCCCACCCAGATGTGCACGCAAACCATGCTTTTTGCCGCTCGTTCACGTTCAAATATTTCAAATTTCTAGCCACCAGAAGTTAGGCCTACTTCACCGAATGTAGAGTTCCACGTGACCCCGTTTGGACGTCGATATTACCCCTCACGACTATTTCAACAGAAGTTCGCTGGCAGCTATCTTGTCTACAAATAACGCACTTATTAGTTCTAATTATTTATCTAATTAGCCCACATCCATCATTTCGTCTCTTGGACACCTTTGTTTATGCTCTAACCGTTGGCAACATTTTTTTTGCCGATATAAGTGCTAGTTCCTCTTTTACATCTCGAAAAAGGTCCAGCTGACGCAAAACCCGCCTGCATAACGATAGAATGCTTATGCATTAAAAAACGAACTTTCGGCAAGAGGGGCTGCCCAAATCTTTCAGGAGAAGTGGGTGGGATGTGCACATATGTCAATTCCATGGGAATGTGAGCAGCGGTATATGGGCGGCCTGCATCTCTCTCAAGTAGGGCTCATCGGGGCGTCTGTCAGCAGCCAACTTTAGGCCGATGTCGGCCCTGTTGCAGCACCCGCATCCAGCCAACCGAAGCTGGTCTACTCAGCCACATCAGACTCACCAGGACCAGGGGCCCTATTATTGTTTAAGCAATACTGCGCCAGGTTTCGAGTCGTCGCCTATACACGCCACGCTTGACTTTGAGACACAGCTGCGTCGACACCGGAACCGCGCTGTAAGGTAAGGGAGGGGGGGGGGGAGTGTTAGCATTAGAACGAAAGCTGACGCACCGCTCTCTTCCGTCCTCTCGCACTTCGCACTCCTGGCGTTCCCCGGATCGCACTCTCTCACCGCATGCGATGCAAGCAAGGTCCGATGTTGCATGCGCGCGTCGAAATCCAAGCACGTGCGCCAAAGAGATGGTCGAGACGCACCACTCAGGATCCAAGGGGCAGACGGCCGCCTCCTAGGGTAAGGAATTGCGCAGTAATCAAATACACAATAAAAGACGATCGCTAACATGAGTGAAAGTGGAAAGAGAGAAATAGGAGTTCGCGTCGGGGTAAATCAGTTGCTATGCAGTCTTACAAGGAGAAGCATTGGCGATGCTACACTGCATGCCGAACTTTAAGCGCAATATTGCAGTATTCCTTGCGTAACTTACCAGATATACCAGAGCTAAACTACTGCAAATTTTTTTCGACAATTCGCCATTTTGATCAAATTGTGACGTTCGCGTGACGTGTGCAGTAGGACGACGCCAGGTTACGTAAGCACACAATCAGGCTAAGCATTCTAAAGAAAAAGAGAAATGAAATGACAGAAAAATGCGCGCTATCATCTCCTACAGTATTTGAGCGCTCAGCATGAAAAACGACTCTTCTTTTGCAGGAACCGAGCCGATGCGGTGCATTCCGCGATTCGGAGAGCGGGTGAAGTATGTGTAGGCATTGCAGTATTAGTAAGTCGTAACATAATTGCTGTCAGACATTTGACAGCAGCTATGCCCGGAGAGGCTGTGCGTGTTTTAGCTGAAGGGCAAGAAAGGCAAGGCAATATGCGCAGAGGGTTGGCGAAGAATGGGCGCGGAAAGTAGCATTGCTCCTCACAACCGCCGTTAACCACTCACATTCACTTATCAGTGGCTTTTAAATGCAATAACTAAAATGTTTAAAGACTTCGTAAAAATAAGGAATTGACAGATTTCCAAAGCAGCTCCAGAACTAACGAAGAGGCGCCGGCGCAGCCGGCAGGGTCCATGTCTGCGAATGACGCTCGCAGTCTCAAAGTATCAATTACTGTGAGGTACTGGCTGTGCTACCGATCTTTTTTGAAAAGCCGCTTTATGACCAGATACCGTCAGTTAGCCAAGTCTGCTTAGTTGCTAACATATTGTGTCGGCTTTAGTTGTGTAGAGCGCAGAAAGCAGCGCAGAGAGAGAGATGAAGAGAGAGTGTCTTACACACACACACACACACACACACACACACACACACACACACACACACACACACACACACACACACACACACACACACACACACACACACACACACACACACACACACACACACACACACACACACACACACACACACACACACACACACACACACACACACACACACACACACACACACACACACACACACACACACACACACACACACACACACACACACACACACACACACACACACACACACACACACACACACACACACACACACACACACACACACACACACACACACACACACACACACACACACACACACACACACACACACACACACACACACACACACACACACAAAGTGAAAAGCATACGCTGGACCTTACACATAGTCGGTTAAAAGTTCCTGCTCTGGTGTAAACAAATGCAAAAGACGCCCAAGAATAAGAAAGAAGCAGAAGAGCGTAATAGCAGAAAAGTTATTTACGCAATACCCAGGCTACCGTACACGTGCAGAGGAGGATAAATGGAGAATAAGTAAAGAAAGCGAAAGATAACTGAGGAAATCGTGGTACGAAACTGGGGCAGCGCCGCGTGCGTGTATTCCTCACTGTCGAAACGGTATAATGCAAATAAATAAATTGAGATTTTTTTCCGGTTGCATTTAAAGTGCAATCAATACAAAATGCCACTCAAGTACATTATATTATTAAAGCATACCATCATAACGTACTCTGGAGTACCTTTTCTATAAAATAAGCTAATGTTGAGCCCACATGCATATTAAAACAAAACTTTACATACGAAACACATCTTATGTGGCAGGCAAATATGTGCCATGTACATTGCATATACATGTTCTTATTAAACTAGAAGCTGAGAGTATCGTTGCTTGCTTTTCCTATCGTGGAAAGGCTGTTCAATTCATTAACATTGCAGTGAGTGCATAGTGCTAGGCAAAAATGCCGTGTTTAGGATCGACGTTTAAGACATTCTTTAGGGATACCTCGCTGCCTGTCGCGCTAAGTTCCTGCACAGCCATCGAGCCATATGACCCCTCAGGTTGTACTCACAAACCGACCATACAGATAATTAAAAGCATAGGTGCTCTCTGAAATTCATGATGGTTTGGTGGGCGCTGGTAAACAGAGCCAAAGAGAAGAAAACACGGGATTGGCGCATTTCTTTCTCTTCTTTTCTTCTCTTTGTCTCTGTGTTAAATAGCGCGCAACAAGCCATCATGAACAGCCTACAAGTCGCCCAACTTTCATTTCCGTTGCTCTCTGAATTGCCTCGTCTCGCGCAGATCAACTGCTTACGTTAGCGGGCCACATTGCTAGCTTGGCAATAACGGCACGGATCGATGGTTTCTCTATAAAAGCAAAGCATTTGCAACGGTACGGTAGCTGCGACTCTCGTGCGACTGTAAATTTGCATCTTAATTATTAGTCCTCTAAAATATGAAGCAGTTGAAAAGTACCCTTATGACGTCGTTTTAGTGCTTTCTGCAATAACAACAAAATGTCTCAGCTTACTTCACCACCCAATAAACTGTCTACCAAACTGCGGTGTGCTTACAGCCGTACAAAATGAACGTCGAATTCGCCATATTTAAAACGCATCCACCTCAAGTGGTTCTAAATGTGGCGCCCAACTTTGGTCATTTACAGCAATGGCGGCACATTCTTTACGTGATGACACGTGATTATGAGAGCATCATATAATGTTTATGCATGACGTATTTCCCGCCACACGACGTCAGCCAATCAGATTTCAGGAGGCGGCTCTTGGCAGTGGGCAGTTCATTTCAGCCCATTTTTAATACAAGCATAATTGCTTCCCTTTCTATCATCTATACCTCTGTTTTCACACCACAATCATTTAGAAATACCATCCAGAGATCATGAATAGCGCCGTTAAAGATCAGTTTTACGTCACCGCGAAAAGCTATTTCGACAGACCGCAGTTTCGCGCCACAAATTTGAAACACGTGACTTTTCTGACAACCACTCAAAGCAACAGCATGGCGCCGAACAGTGGCCATGTGTGTCGATAATAGGGCCCCAGAGCCCCATTTTAATGCCCTCGTTGTGCTGCATGGGTGTTTATGCCCACAAACAAATGCTATCTGCAAAAGCAGCTAATTAAAGATCAGCAAAATTTGCAGTACTTGAAACTGTGCTCCTACAAAACATGTTACACTGAAGTTGGCTGTGATCTATGGTTTGCCCGTGCTCGGCCCTTTTCATTATCGCCAATGAAAACGCACCGAGTAGAGCTTGCGTACCTAGATTGGTTCGAGGACGGGCATTGACTTTGTTTTAGAATCTCGGAGCATTAGTAGTCGACCTCGAGCCAACCGACTTCGACGTCGTGGAGTAATATTGGCCTTATAATAGTTGACCATCGGCAGTCGGCGTAGCGCCATGTAGTGTACTGCCGAATTTTTCAGCCTCCTGCCGAACATAGGATATGCATACACAATGTGATTCGCACGCATGGCTGATCCACTGCCTTAGTCTAGCCACATCGGCAGTGCGTCGGCGGTAGTAGCTTGACCTTTGTTTATCCATACCTCTGCGGCAATCTACTCGTTCATGTCCTTAGTATCGCCCTATCATGGTCCGCAGTTCGATGGTGCATTAAATATTTTGTAACGGCAACATATTTGGAGGCAATGTTTGTGCTTGGGACGCGCTCTTTACCATTCAAGCCATGCCACGTATAAAAGCTGAGGATGTTCGTGTAATCGAAAACCAGCCTATGCTTAATTACGGAGCTTAAAAGTTTCAGTCCGACAAAAGCTCGCAACAAAAGCACATTTTTTCGCCATTTTCTTGAAATAACCGAAACAGGCCAGGACAATTTATAGTACACTGTAAAATTTTTATCCAAATTATTGAGCTCGCGCGCCACGCAAGAAGGTGAAATCAGGCATAGATTGAGGTGATCAGTTTATGCCAGCTTTAGCGTTGTGGTGCCCTGCTCCAAGCACGAGGCAGCGCAGCGCGTCAGCCACATTTTAAGGGCGCGCTACTTCCCGGCACTCTTTTTGCATCTCCCACTGGTCCTCTCCGCTCCCGCCGACGGAAACCGGTCCTTGATCGGTCCCCGCTCGGACCCCTTAAAATCATCCCTTGCCCTACTCCCGGATGCCAGTGCATCCGGGAGTGAGGCAAGGGACGTGGCAGAGCCCGCACAGATTCCCGATGCAGCCGCTCTTATGCAGCACATGACCGCAAAGTTTATGCTAGCAAGTCACCTCGGTTCGGTGGCTAGCGCCGCTGACGGGAAACCGGCTCATGATCAGTCCACGCTCGCACCCCATAAAACAAGGCGCGCGGGCGTCTCGCTCCCTCTACGCGCTCTTGCTGCCCGCTTCCTGGCTGCTCTACCGACCTGACAACGGCACAACCTCCTGACCCCCCGATTTTCCTGACGAGCATATTTGCCCCTGAGGGAAAGATACTTGCTTCACGGCCCGCTGCTTGTGTTTCTTGCGTCTCCCTCGGGTAGAGGAATCGCCCACAAAATGGCACCCATGAGGAGAATTTCTCTGCTTCGAGAGAGCGCACGGCAAGGCTCACGGCAAGCGTCCTTTTTGTGATAGGCGCACCGCCATTTATAATTTAGGGTTATAGGGTGTGTAGATGACGCGGAATGTAGTATTGTGGTGTTTGTACAGCGTTTAAATTTTGTTTTAGGTTATGTGTGTGTGTTTTAGTGTAGACCGGTTTGGGTTTGAAGGTTTATTTTTTGCATATCTTGTAGAAAGACCTGAGGGTTGTCACTGCGATTAGTATTTGCGACTGGCCTGCTGTCACGAAATCGGCGCCCATTTTCATCAAGCCGGCACGGCGCGAGGCCCGCGCGGCGTCGCGTGGAAAGCATGTAGAGAAAAGCCCCCTTCCCCGCGCGGGAGAGCGCGTAGCTTTGTACGCGTTGCCGTCACCCTCTTTCCCATTGCCCGGGGAGGACGGTGGTTCATCGGCCTGGAATGTGCCAGGCCTTTCGAGAACTTTCTATGGGACCTGGTCAATGACGACGCGCGGCTCAACGGGAGGAGAAGAGGGAGCTATAACCAGCGAAGCTATGTGTGTGTGTGCGCTAGCTTTGACTTGTGCTAACAAACAGACGCGGCGCGCCCTATTTAAAGAGACCGCGCCGCTTGATGAGTCAGTCAGTCAGTTCGTCAGTGTTTTGCGACGTATTCGCCTGTGCTTCGGCTGGACTCCCGGGGATCACCCGCTGCTGGCAAGCCCACGGACCTGCAAGGGAGCGGCGCTCGTCTCGTATGGCGGCCACATCGTGACTCTTGAGGCGTCGGACTGCAACAGTGCCCGGTGAACAATTTGGTGTTTGTTTATGTCTCTCTCGTGTTTGATCTGTTGTAAAGCCTGTGTTATTGATTCATTCTGTAGTTGCATGCTTAGCGTTTGTTATTCTGTGAACCTCTCGTCTGTTGTATTTCAAGTGATCTTGTGTATTCCTCTGTATCGTCTCTTGCTGTACATAAATTGTGTTTTGTTTGTTACTTCTGACTCCGATCCTTACTCTGGTTTGAACCGGCGACCGCTGGGCACCAAACGACCACCCCCTTCTGTCACTACAAGGTAGCTGAATTCCGGCTGAGCTTGCCACGCAATTCGAGGGCATCTCCTTTGCGACCGGAGCAGCTACCCCCACTCACTCTAAGGGTGTCTGGGAGTGTGCGCACCGTTAAGGGCGCATCGTTAATAATACCCCCTTAATTATTAACGGGTGACACCTGCTGACGCGGACTAGCATTTGCGCGCGAGAAGTTTTGCTTCTTTCTGGTAGCCACAGTTTGAGGGAGGCATGCCGCCGAGGAAAGACGTGGCAGATAGGGTCACGCCTTCGGATGCCGGTGCATCCGGGAGTGAGGCAAGGGCCGCGGTCGAGCCCGCACAGGTTCCCGATGCAGCCGCTCTTATGCAGCATATGACCGCTTTGTTGTCTGTGTTAGCCCGTCACCTCGGTTCGATGGCTAGCGCCGCCGAGGGGAAACCGGTTCATGATCGGTCCACGCTCGCACCTCATAAGAGCAGGCGCGCGGGCGTCTCGCTCCCTCTTCGCTCTCCTACTGCCCGCTTGCTGTCCGCTTGCTGCTCGCTTCCTGGCTGCTCTTCCGACCTGACAACGGCAGTCCGACAATGGCAGATTTCACAGATCGCTTCTGCGCGGAGTTCTTACCGCCCGATTAGCGTCGGATGCTTGAGGCGCTCGCGTTGCCCACACAGTACACAGAGGGGAGCCTCCTCGAGTATCTACGCGCAATGCAGGAGCTCTACAAGAAGGTAGATTCCGTGGCAACCGATATCGATCAGGTCGCGCGCGCGATCAGGGAGTATCATCCGCGCTTCAAGCCTTATTTGCGGGGAGGTGGTTTTGCGAACCTCGAGGCCCTAGCATAGTACAGGAAGTATAGTGCAGGCGGATTTACCAAGACTACGCGCCGCGCGCCAGCGGCGCAGACTTAATACCTTCAGGGCAGGAAAGGCCAGCGGAAGGCTCCGCTTATTCCTCGCGCACTTGACCCCTACGCGTTCGAGCAGCGGCGTCGAGCTAGGCTTATTAGCGGCGTCCGCGTAGGCGCGAAGAGAGGGGAAAGATGTCCCCAACCACTTCGTGTAACACTGAATCCCCCGACCGCACTACAGGTAAACGATCGGCGTTGCTGGAATTGCAACCAGCCGGGTCACGGGGCACCCGACTGTTAAGCTAGGTGTATGCAGGAAAACGCGGACCGCTGGCGGAGATAATTGATAGCACCAGACTTCAGCCGTCGCCGGAAGAATTCTGTGGTAGCCACGGCGGAAAATGGAAAGTGTACTCCCACGCCGCGTCACCGTACGACCGCACCGTGGAGCAGAGGATTTTGGTCCCCTCACCTGTAGAGCGCAAGGAGTGTTGTCGAGCTCAAGCCATTTCATGCTAGTGCGGTTAGCTGATCAAATCTAATCTGCACTCGTTGACAGGGGCTCAACTCTGTCACTGATCGGTGATGACGTGTTCGAGGCCTGCCGTAGATGTAATATCCGCGAGCCGAAACCTCTTTGAGCTTAGAAGCCGGGACGGTAAAAGCGGAGGGACCAGTGCGTCTTGTGGTGCGCTTTGACGGCAGAAAGCGGAGGCATCGCTTCGTCTACCTGCCAGGTTTAGCCATACCAGTCGTTCTGGGAAGGGATTTTCTTTGAAACGAAGGCATTGTGCTCAATATGGGGGAGAACGGCTATCGCTCCCCTCCGTCTCCCCTTCCCCCACATTTTCTTTGTTAGCGCACCCAGGCAGGAATGCATCGCCCAGCGGTCGAGCGTTCACACTTTTGGGGCAGACGGCTCCCCCGCGATGCTGAAAGGTAGCCCATTAGGAGAAATTATCGCGTCTTTCTCAGGACACGGTAGTCAGCGCCGAAGGCTTGCGGAAACGTTACTTCCGTTTTCGGATTGCTTCACAGAGAAACCAGGCCGAAACGACGTGCTTCCGCACGAGATTGAAACTAGTGATGCGCGCCCTTTCAGATGTAACCCGCGGCTGTTAAGCGCGCATAAGAGACAATGTTCGACAGCGCCCTTGACGAGAAGGTTGATAACGGCGCGTTGAGACCCTCACAAAGTCCTCAGGCGTCCCTAGTGGTTCTAGCGCGAAGAAAGATGGTTCGGTCAGGCAGGGTGTTAATTATCGAAAACACAGCTAACTGACGCCTACGGTTGCTTACCCTTTCCAGTCCATCGAGGCTGTGATGTACGCGTTAGAAAGTACCTGCAGATTGAGGTGGCGGAAGGTGCCATTAAAAAAATCGCATACACCAGCCAGCGCGGGCTCTTCAAATTTACCCGACTACAGTTTCGTTTGTCCTAATGCCCCGAGCACGTTTATGCGATTGATGGACATCGTGTTGGGCGACGCAAGGTTCAACTACCCGATGGCGTACCTTGACGACGTCGTGATATTCTTATAGTCATTCGAAGTGCACATCATTCACCGGAATTTTGTTCTTGAAAGATTGCGACGTGCGTGTCTAACGACCAATCGAAAGAAAGTGCAGTTGTCATCAAAGTGAGTGAACCTCTTGGACTTTGTGGTTGATGATGGCACTTTGAGATCGAACGATGACAAACTGCAGCCAAGTCTCAACTCCCCCTGCCCGATGGAAGTGCAAAGCTTGCAGAGGTTTTTGAGAATGGTTGCTTTCTACAGGCAATTAATCCCTCGTAGTTCGGAGCTCGCAATGCCGTTGAACGTGCTGTTGCGTGAAGGCTCGAAGTTGGTCTGGGGCAGGGAACGGAACGATGCGTCTGTTGCCTTGGTTCGGGCGATAGAGAATACCGCTAATTTGCGCCTCCCTGACATGAACAAGCAGTTTGTCTTGCAGACAGGTGATAGCGATGCTGGTGTTAGAGCTGTTTTGTTGCAGTAACACGAGGGCAAGCTGCACCCTGTTGCGTTCGCTAACCGCATGCTCACACCGGCGGAGCGGAATTACTCCGTGACCGAAAAGGAATGCCCGGCGATAATGTTCGCATTGTCAATGTTCGATATGTTCCTAGATGGAGCGGGCTTCACCGTGCAGATAGATCACCAGGCACTTTCGTGGTTAATGAGGCTGAACAATCCCGCAAGTAGACCAGAGAGATGGGCGCTGACGTTGCAACGTTACGCGCAATGCATCGAGTACTGCCGGGGTAGCACATATAGTGGCCGACGCTTTCTCGCGCGCACCGTGGAAGGCTGCGGAAGCGCATCAGAGGCGCAGTCAAGCACTGCTGAAAGCGGCGTCGCCGCTATTGGAGGAGAGGAGAGGGCGGACGCGAGTGTCGCGCCCAGCGTAGTTAAAGACAACCAGGAGGCGGACAGAGGTGCCGCGCTGTGCTGCGAGAAAGAGAATGCGCAGCAGCTGGGGGCGGCAACTGCTCGCCAGCCAAGGAGCGAGGCAGAGAAAAATCTGTCTTGGGGAGTAGCGGTCAGTAGAGAGGAGCTGATTGAGGCCCAAAAAGCAGACGGTCTATGCCAGCAGGTTCTGACAGAGCTTGCGAGTAGTGCAGCTTGCACCGGGAATGCTTGCAGCGAGTACGACGCGTAACTGCAGGGGATGATGTTTACTGCTCCTCTATATCCCCCAACTTGACGAGGAAGAGGGGATTAAATCCCTTTTTTGAGTCGTGGTCCCGAGAAAGTTGTGGAAATGAATCCTCTGGTACTTTCATGACTCAGCGCTGGCAGGCCACGGCAGCGGCAGTAAGACTTACAAGTTATGCAGTGTCGTGACCTGGCCAGGTATGAGAAAGAATGTGCTGGTTTACGCCCGTACATGTCCTGTTTGCCAGGTAGCCCAGCGCCTCGGGCGGGGAAGCCCGCTGGCATGATGAAACCGGTAGCTAGAAACTACCCATGGCAAGTGGTAGCGTGCGATATCATGGGACTCCTCCGTCGGTCCGCGCGGAAACCAATATATCCTTTTAATAGCGGGTCACTATTGCATGTGGGTTGAGGTATTCCCCCTTATGAAGCTTGTGTCGGAAAGAATTTGGGAGAAACTGTTGGAGACGTTCACTCGTTTCGGTTTCCATATGTCATAAAATCGGCGTACAATTTTACTAAGCCGGCGCGACGAGAGGCCCGCGCGTCGCCGCATCGAAACATCCGCAAAGTTCTAAAAAACCTCTTTCCCGGCGCGAGAGAGCGCGTAACTTTGTAGGCGTCGGCGTCACCCTCTTTCTCGTCACCCGGCAATGATGGTGATTCATTAGTCCGAATATTGCCACACGTCTCCAGAAAATTCTACGGGGCCTAGCCAATTATGATGCGCAGCTCGACGGCAGGAAAAGAGAGCGCTGTAACCAGTGAAGCGAAGTGTGTGTGCGCTCTAGCCTTGGCGCGTGTTAACAGACAGACGCGGTGCGCCCTATTTATTGAGGTCGCGCTGCTTGTATAGTCAGGCAGTCAGTGATTGCGGCATGTTCGCTAGTGCTTCGGCTGGACTCCCGGGGATCACCCGCTGCTGGCAAGCCCACGGACCTGTGAGAGAGCGGCGCTCGTCTTGTATAGCGGCCACATCGTGACTCTCTAGGCGTCGGACTGCAACTATGCCCGGTGCACAATTTGGCCTTTGTTTATGTGACTCTCTCGTGTATTGTTCTGTATTGTAAGCCTCTGTGTTATTGAATGCCTGGTTTGGTGACTGTGTCTATCGCCATTGAGCCCAAATGACTGCTATTGTCAAAACGCACATGAAAACACCTTACTACTGAGATTTTCTACAAGAAGTTCACTAGATATCTTTATGGATAAGGGATTTGCTTAGGTAATTGCTGATAGATTCAGGACAACCTTAGAAATCAATAAAAGAAAGTACCAAGGGGAACTTCGGTAGTTGACAGTATCAAAATACACAGGCTTTCATTTTCAGGAGCCCTATCACAAATCTTCTGAATGGTGGTAGCAGCAGCGATCATCTTACTTTATTATGGTAGTGGAATTTTAACAGATGCTGGAATGAGGGCACGATAGATAAAGATATAGTAGAAGTGAGATAATGGCAAGCTGGATATGATATCGCATGATGCATATAGAAATGTCGTTTATGGAGTACCCTGGATGGTGCATAGTATATGGCTTAGCCGCCATGATGCGCCACGTGCCTAGCGCCGCGCGACAGCCGTGTTTGGTGCCGACGACGACGAAGCGGTGGTTGGCACGAGCGGCGCGCTGGTGCTGGACTCTGTGACTGTGATCGGAACTACAAGCCGACCTTATTCTCGGGTCCTCGGCTACGTGTACCTTCACGGCTCCCTGTGACTTCAGTCGTGACACTGGTGGATGTGCCATCGATGATCCTTTCTCCTGCGGACAACCCAACGGGGCTGCCTCTCGCGACCACTCCGGTCCATCGTACCAGCCGACGGCTCCGAGGCTTGCCCCCCGAGGCCTTCCCTATTGACGAAGAGACTCTAGCTGTGGCAACGACACCGCCCGCCCGTACCATGACTGTCCCTTTCACCCCTTCGTCCTGTCTCATCCTTCAGACCCCACGTACCCCTAAACTATTTCACGGTAAGCAGTTTGAAGACGCCGAGGACTAGCTAGCTCACTACGAAAGGGTCGCGACGTTTAACGGCTGGGACGACGCTGGGAAAATGCGGAACGTCTACTTCAGCCTTGAAGACGCTGCTCGGACATGGTTCGAGAACCGCGAGGCCACATTCTCTACGTGGCCGGCCTTCCAAAGCCAGCTCCTCGGTACGTACGCCAACAGTGACCGCCGAGAGAATGTCGAGCATGCCCTGACCTTTCGAGTTCAGCGTCAGAACGAAGGGGTCGCAATGTACGTTGAAGACGTCATGCGCCTTTGCCATCGCGCCGACTCGTCCTTGAGTGAGGAGAAGAAGGTGCGGCACCTGATGCACGGCGTCAAAGACCAGCTGTTTTCCGACCTCGTGCGGAACCTGCCCACCACCGTCGCGGCGTTTCTGGCTGAAGCTGGGATCATGGAGAAACTGCTACAACAGTGATGCAGCCAGTACGCTCGGCCGCTGAATTCCATCTCCACACTACCGCCGTCTGACAGAACCGACTACAATCCCGGGGCAGATATGAGCTCCCTTCGCGACCTCATTCGCACCGTGGTTCGCGAGGAGCTCCAGCAACTTCATGGATCATTTACTCCTGGCGCGGCTTCCCTGGCCAGCATCATCCGTGAGGAGGTCCAGAACGCACTCACGCTACCGACAAGCACAGTCGTTCCTCCACCACCCCCGGGCCCCACCCAGCGGATGACTTATGCTGATGTCCCACGCCGCCCAGCCCTGCTACCTACCCCTTCGCCTTACACGCCACCTCAGGTCACTGTGCACGCTGCGGAACCACTGCCCCTTTGGGTAGATCGGCGCCAGGCGCCCCGGAAGACTGATCTCTGGCGCGCTCCAGATAACCGCCCTCTCTGCTACCACTGTAGCGAGGCAGGTCACCTCTACCGGCAGTGCCCTTATCGTCAGATGGGCCTTAGAGGATTTTCCCCCGACAGCCCTCGTCCATGGCCTGGTCAGCGGCCTCAGGACATCGCCGAGTACGTCACTCTCCAGCGTAGTCTGCCACATTCTCCTCGTTGCGAGTCGCGCTCGCCTTCGCCTCGTCGCTCTTCACCCTCTGGGCCACCGTATACCGCTGGACACCATGGTTCCTCGAGCCCTAATCGGGAAAACTAGCTCCGGCGACCTTTGGGGGCGAGGCCGCCGCACACCGATTCGCCGGAAAGCTTCCACCACCGCACCGCTCGATTCGCCCCGACGTCGAACACCGAATTCCTGTCCAGTTTTCGCCGCACATACCAGATCGCCCCGACGTCGTCCGCATCGCCGACCAGTTATCACCGCCGTGTCACTTAAATTGTCCCGACGCAGAAAACACAACTGCCGCCCAGCTTCCGTCGCCGCACCGCTTGCTTCACTCCGGTCTGCCGTTGACATTGAATTGTCCCGACGCCGACCACCCAGCCGCCGTCCAGCTTCCGCCGCCACACCGCTCACTTCACTCCGAACCGACGTCGACAGGCCCTGGTCTTGGCCGGGTCTCCCTGGACATCCCTGTCATCGTCGACACGAAGGAGGTCAGCGCTTTAATTGATACGGGAGCCGATTATTCTAACTTAGCGGGCGGCTTACAAGGACACTGAAAAAGGCGATGACGCCATGGAACGGACCAGACATACGGACGGCAGGCGGACATGTGGTTGTACCACTGGGTATGTGTACAGCCCGGGTTACGGTGCGAGGCTGCACATTTATTGCGACTTTTCTTGTTCTACGCGAATGCTCTCGTGATGTTATTCTTGGCATCGACTTCCTTCGTGAGCAAGGTGCCACTATAGATCTACCGAACCGCTTGGTGACGTTTTCTGCCAAACTGACCACTGAAAAGCAAGAGTACCGCGGGTCCCACTCGACGCTGCGAATTGCCGATGGTAGCCTCACAGTACCACCACGCGCCAGCATCCTCGCCAGAGTTACTTGTGACGAGCCACATCACGGCCTCCGGGTTGTTGAGTCTAATGTCTCCCTCTCACTCGCCTTGGGAGTTTCTGTGGCAAGAGGTCTTTGTTTCCTTCGTGGAAGAGAGACGGAGGTGGTTGTCACCAATTTCTCCAATGAACATCGACATCTGTTCCGTGGCATTGTCATTGCTTACGTCGACCATCTGCACGAAGTCGCCGAATGTTTTGCTTCAGAGGAAGCTACGCCTAGCACTGAACCAGATGATGCCGTACACGCTGTCGACATCAATTCTAGCCTTTCCTCCGTTGAAAAGAGGCAACTCCAAGATCTATTGCTGGAGTTTCGTGTGTGCTTCACGTCTTCATCTAAACTGCAGCAAACGTCGGTCATTAAACACCGGATTATCACGCATGAAGGCACTCGACCCATCCATCAGCAGCCCTATCGTGTGTCTCCTCGGGAGAGAGACGCTATCCAACAGCAAGTCAAGGAGATGCTCGCCGATGGCGTCATTCAACCATAAAGCAGCCCATGGTCGTCGCCTGTAGTCCTCGTTAAAAAGAAAGACGGAACACTTCGTTTCTGCGTTGACTATCGGAAACTTAACAGTATGACAAAGAAGGACGTCTGTCCGCTGCCAGGGATTGACGACTCTCTCGACCGACTTTGCCGAGCCAAGTACTTCCCCTCCATTGACCTCAGGAGTGGTTATTGGCAAATTGAAGTTGATGAGAGGGACCGTGAAAAAACTACCTTCGTAACACCAGATGGGCTCTATGAATTCCGCGTCCTCCCATTCGGGCTCTGCTGTGCTCCTGCCACCTTCCAGCCGATGATGAACACTGTGCTCGCAGGTCTTAAGTGGCAGACATGCCTTGTTTATCTCGACGACGTGATAATTTTTTCAGCGACGTTCATGGAACGCCTGCGCCGCCTGAGAGCTGTTCTCGAAGCTGTCCGGTCTGCCAACCTTTCTCTCAAGCCTCAAAAGTGCCACTTCGGGTTCACCGAATTGAAGTTTCTTGGGCACATCGTGAGTGCTGATGACATCCGAGCTGACCCTGAGAAACTTGCTGCCGTTGCTGCCTTTCCCATCCCCGCCCACAAAAAAGCAGTCCGACGGTTTTGGGGGCTGTGCTCCTATTATCTTCGCTTTATCAAAAACTTTGCACAGATGGCCAGCCCTCTGACTCTCCTGACTCGAGATGACGCATCTTTTCCTGGGGCGCCGAGCAGCAGATGGCTTTCGACGAGTTACGACGCCGGCTCCAGTCACCCCCGATCCTGGCACATTTCGACGATTATGCCGACACAGAGTTACACACGGATGCGAGCAACGTCGGCCTTGGTGCCGTTCTAGTTCAGCACCAAGACGGGGTCGAGAAAGTAATTGCCTACGCCAGCCGTGCACTTTCCCGTGCTGAGTGTAACTATTCCACCACTGAAAAAGAATGTTTGGCGGTAGTGTGGGCCGCTGCCAAGTTCCGCCCGTACCTTTATGGCCATCCGTTTCGTGTCATCACTGACCATCACTCAATGTGTTGGCTGAAAAACTTAAAGGATCCTTGTGGCCGCTTAGAACGTTGGGTATTGCGCCTGCAGGAGTTCGATTTCAATGTTATTTATAAATCTGGCCGGAAGCACACCGATGCTGATAGCCTGTCCTGCGCGCCCGTCGGCCCTCCGTCAGATGCCACCGACGATGATAGCTTCCTCGGAGCAGTCACTACGTCCCATCTCGCCTCCAAACAGCGTGCCGACGACGAGATGCGACTGATTATTGACCATCTTGAAGGTGGGCATCCTACAATACCCCGGTATCTTGCTCGGGGGTTGTCGTCGTATTGCCTCCGCAATGGGGTGCTTTATAAGAAGAATTCTACGTCGAGTGCGAAAACATACCTGCTAGTCATACCGGCTGATCTAGGGCACGAAATCCTCCTGGCCTGCCACGACGAACTAACTTCAGGGCATCTTGGCTTCACACGCACCCTAAACCGAGTACGGTAGAACTATTACTGGCCACATCTTTCTCCGAGCGTTAGACGTTACGTACAGACTTGTCGACAATGCCAGCGGCGAAAAAAACCCACGCTCAAGCCATCCGGTATGTTACAATCTATTTAACCACCCCTCACACCCTTCGAGCAAGTGGGCATGGACCTTTTAGACCCATTTTCTTTATCCTCGAACGGACACAAGTGGATCGTAGTCGCCACAGACTACTTAACCCGCTACGCTGAAACGAAGGCCCTTGCCCGAGGTACTGCCAGCGAAGTTGCTCGATTCTTTATGAACGACATTGTGCTCAGACACGGTGCACCGTCGACCATCATTACTGACCGAGGAAAGGCGTTTACAGCTCGGCTACTGCTGGACGCCTTAACTCTCAGCCATACCGAGCATCGCACAACAGCGTATCACCCTCAGACAAATGGATTAACGGAACGACTAAACAAAACTTTGGCGGACATGATCTCAATGTACATCGACGTTGAGCATAAAATGTAGGACGAGATCCTGCCGTATGTCACCTTCGCCTACAATATGGCGCCGCAGGAAACCACGAAGTTTACGCCTTTCCGTCTCGTATATGGCAGAGAGGCCCGCACGATGTTGGACGCGATGCTCCCGTGCGGGGAAGAAGCGGTCGAACCCGACGCCGCCCATTTCGCAGAACAGGCCGAGCAAGCCCGTCAGCTGACCCGCTTGCACATCAAGGAGCAGCATGCCACCGACGCTCGACACTATAACATTCGGCACAGGGAAGTCCACTACGAACCAGGGGACCAAGTGTGGGTGTGGACCCCCGTGCGCCACAAAGGCTTGAGCGAGAAACTACTCCACCGCTATTTCGAACCCTATAAAGTCCTCCGTCGCTTAAACAGCGTTAATTACGAAGTCATTCCAGATGGAACTGTGACCTTCAGTGTTCGACGCCAGCGGCCTGAAATTGTGCATGTGGTCTGCTTAAAGGCGTACTTTTCGCGTGACTGAGCGTTTCCTGCAAGTGAAACCTTGTTTTATTGTACAGTTTATCTCGCGCCTAATTTTTTTTCTCCTCTCACCTTGTCATCGGGACGATGTTTTTTTTCACGGGGGGGGGGAATAATGCCACGTGCCTAGCGCCGCGCGAAAGCCGTGTTTGGTGCCGACGACGACGAAGCGGTGGTTGGCACGAGCGGCGCGCTGGTGCTGGACTCTGTGACTCTGTGATCGGAACTACAAGCCGACCTTATTCTCGGGTCCTCTGCTACGTGTACCTTCACGGCTCCCTGTGACTTCAGTCGTGACAGATGAAAAGTAGAAAATCTATCATGGCATGGTATTTAAGCGAAATGTCAATGGCTCCGTAGGCCATTATTGTTCTCCAGGAGGCATGAACGAAAATCAATGAACATATCAAATTGTAGGCTAGAGACACATCACAACCTTTTCTAAGGTTGAGGTTACACCTTCCCCACTCTTTCTTGGTTCAGATGTATTTCGATATCAGCAAGAAGGCTTAGGTACTTCCGGGCATCCCCAATCTTGGGATGTGGATGAACGTGAACCAATGGGTGGAGGTAGACGAACATCATGAAGGATTCCGAAACATTACTGCAGATAGCATAAATTTGATGTAAAGTTCATTTTTGTGCAAGTGTGATCTGTAGGCGTTTTTCAAGGAATGAAAAAAAATTGCAATAATAAAACAAAAACCATGCTGCGCTGACCAGTAAGAAATGCGTGGTCAAGTATAATAAACACCGCTTAAACGTAATATTAACAGATGACTTCTTCACACACCCGGGTCCTCCACTATGGTGTTAAAAGCCTGAGTTGCTTTCGGGCGTTAAAACGTATAAGCCGAATAAAAAAAAAATGTTAAAGAAAAGTTGAGAAAAATTATGCCAGTTCTCAATTCCAGAAGCTCGTGTTAACATTGGGAAGAGAACGAATTCTATGAGACAATGTTCTGTGGCCATGTAATGCACGATACATATGCGCCCCAGCCACCTTCATGGATCCATCATTCGCACATTCATGAGCTACTGCTTTAAGCTCGGCGCGGCTCATGCGCTTGTATCATCCCTCATGTAGTTGTGGAAATTTCTCCCAAAGAAAAGTAAACATCCAGACTACATATCGCAGTCAGACTGGCATGTTTTGAGACAAATTGCTGCAGCTTCATGATGGCCGAGTTTCGTTGCTGCTTACCCAAAACGGAAAATAAAACGGCGCGGCGACACAAAGAAGACATACAGAACTGTCTAGTGAAACATGACACCAAGATAACCAGGAGCTATATGCGATGAGGCGAGCAAACTGGCTCACCGCTTGCTTTAAAATGCGGCCCGTGACGTGGAACCCAGCCTAGGCGAATCGTGTGTGCGCCTGACCATCAGGGACCGTAAAGGAACGAAACGGCAAATGCTGCCCGCGCACGTATTCTACTAGCGTGCCCCTATTCTCCATTCATCCGATGACGAGCTAGGCCGACTGCTGCTGCGGTTCCGAGAAATTATTGAAGATAGTAGAAAACAGCACCAACGATACTCACCGCCGGCGAAGTGGTGGTCGAAAGCCAACCAACATATATCCTACGACCGCCACCGACGAGCACCGTCTGGTGTCCGACGTAGGCTGCTCATCACGACCCAGATGTGATAGCCGAATGCCCGCACTGTGAAGAGAGTCGTTGCTCTTTATCTCACATGTTTTACACATTCCGATGTAGTCCTCACTTTCCTCCCCATCCCATACCCACTTAAGAGGCTTGGGAGACCTTCCTCCTCGGGTGCCCGTCGGTTGGGGCTCAAAAGGCCCTGTCCCGCCAGTTCACGAGGTGGGATCGCACTTGCCGCGGCACTGACTGGGGCTACTTACCAAATGAGGATGGGTTTCGACGCCGATACGCCGCCGCGGACTGAGTAAAAAGCTCTAGCAGCGCTACTTCGGACCATACAGAATACCTCGATGCATCGCACAGCTCGACTACGAGGTCATCCCCGGCGGTCCAAGCACATCCTTAAGGCGCCGGGAGCGCCCATAGGTCACCCATGTTGTGCGTCTCAAACCTTATTGCGCTCACTATTTGTTTTAAAATCTACTGTTTTGTTTACATTTCTGCTATTTTATAATCGTCTGGTAGATGTCTTTTTAAAGGTGCAATAATGTCGCAAAACATTCTAATCTGTATTTGTTCTTTTTCGACACCAGCCTGGATGGGGCTTTATCACTCTTATTCTCGCACGAGTATCAATTCTTAGTTCTTTGTTTCATCGTTCTCTTTGCCGCGAAACGCACCTTTTTGAGTTTCTTTGCCGCGCAAGATGCTGTGCGATGTTTCCCGAAGATTCCGGCCGCTCGCGTATATTTTTGCATTCTTCTAGTTCGTGTTAGTCACTGTTTGCGGGTTTATCACGATCTTTCTTTGCAGCCTTTAAACAAGCGCTAACGCATAACCGCATTCTTAGTTCGACGATCGACGAGCGCGTTTACTGTTCGCGGCGCCGCCTATTCGCTTAGTTCTATTAGGGGCGCAAGTCAGCCCAAACAGAGAGTTTTTTTCTAGTGCAACACCAGCCTCTTTATTTGTGCCTGCCGGGCTTGGTCACCACTACGTGGCTCTGGTGGAGGTGCTGGACTTCCGGTTTCGCACACCTCCGACAAGCCTAGACAAGAGCCCTGTTCGTGTCACCTCGGGAGACCTGCCTACAGCCCACCGAACCAGCCGCCGATTGCAAGTGCTTCAGGCTCATTAAAAAAAAAAGACTAGTGCATTTATTTATTTATTCAAATAACTCACAGGCTCCTTGTGCATAGGAGAATTGTGAGTGGGACATACAAATGAAGTAACGAAATGTAAGAACAAATACAACAAATAAAATAAAACGTTAGACAATTGTTACCAGAAAGTATTCAACACAAAAGACTAAACGGAAATAAACAATTATGCAAAAATTAAAACAAGGTTACATAGGACAAAACACAGGCACCAATTGAAGCTAACATGAGGGTAATAATGTGAATTTTCCCCTTGTAACACAACCGCTCGGCAAAATTCTTTCATTTCAGATATAACATCCGAGTGGAATCACTTGCCAGCAGATGCTGCACTCACTGACGATCTCGAGCATTTTAATTAGAAAAAGTTGAGTGATTGCTTTTCTTGCTCATGAAATGTGTGCCCTTCGGTTAGTATTGCCACATGAACTCTGTGTCGCTGATTTGTAGTTTGTTTTTGTTGGTTTTTCTTTTTTCTCGTTTTCTTTCTCCATTAATTGTTCAAATTTGTAATAACTCAGTGCAGTGAAGAATTTGTGTAAGGTGGTAACCCATGATTGTATTCATTTTTTGTTATCTGTGCTTGCCCCTCCCCTCAATAATGCCCGCAGAGCCTTGAGGGTATTTTAAATAGATAAATAAATACAATGTCAAAAAGTTATTGTTTCTAAAATTGTATAGATATTAAGCAATTATGCCATTTATTATTTCTCTTAACGCTGCAGTGTCACTGATATTAGTACCGTCGTCAGGAAGGTTATTCCGGAGGCTTCTGGCGCTTGGGAAAGCAGACAAGTTAAATGATTTGGTATGACCGAAACTGCGTATGAAGCTATTGTGATAGTGAAGGCAATGAGATGTAAGGCAGGGCTGTGACAAAGGCAACGTGTTTCCGCGAGAATTGTATACCATTTTATGAAATAAACAGAGAAGTGCGATTGTTCGTGGTGACTCTAAAGATGGAATAGGTAGGGATAACTTGATCTTAGTCAAACTGGAATGATGGGTATATTTGCGAGCGATGAACCGTGCAGCGTGGTTTCATACACATTCAAGACGATGTATTAAGTATGCTTGATGAGGCGACCGGACGGGCGGAGAGAATTCAAGTTGTGGGTGAACAAATGTCTGATAAGCAAGTTTTCAAGTGGCAGAAGGCGTAGCGTGAAGATTGCGTTTTAGACATCCGAGAGTGCGTGAAGCCTTTGCTGTGATTTTATTTATGTGTGTGTCGACCAGGACAGATTAGCGGTGAAATGCATGACAAGATATATGTATGAAGACGCCGCAGAGACTCGTTGATTATTTAGCGAATAGGTGAAAGTTGAATTAGATATTTTTCGGCTGAAAGTCATGAGTTTGAATTTTACCGCATTAACGGTTATTAGCTGTCATTAACACGGACACAGACAAAACAGAAGACAGGACGTCCTGTCTTTTATGTCTGTGTCCGTGGTAAATGCGCTTGTCTTTTTATTAATGATGACACACCAACTAGACCAGCTTTCTGCCATGGCTCCAACCTCAACACGGCCTATACCAGTTTATCGAGTGAGTTGCGCCAATAAAAGAGCTCAATGAATCGGCGGCGACTATAGAAGCAAGACTACTCGACGATTACCGATCTGAGAATGTCTTCAGAATTTGGCAGCGCTCAATTTAAGTGGGCGAAGATTCATCTGGATAACTGGCCAAGAAAACCTGAAAACATCTAGATCGATGTCGAAACAGTCGTGCTTCGTTGCGACCATTGTTGAAACGTTTCGTCGCATCTTGCTCTACAAAGAAAGTGATACAGTAATGCCTCACATGAATGAGCAGAAACAGAAGTAAAGCTTTAAATGGTTCGCGGCGGTATCAATAGACGTTCCTAGGCAGGCTTCCAGATTTGTTTTCTGTATATTTGCAGACACACCCAAATCATTTCACGTAAACAATTTGTTGAGAATGCTGTGCAAACTTCAGAAGACATATTTTTCTATACAGCGGCAGTTCAGCAGAAATCGGCCAATAGGCTCAAAACAGTAACTAAAATATGCGAAACATGCCTCATACTTTTTTGTTTTCAAAATGAACACTGATTGTGTTTTCTACTGCATTTTCGACTGCATGAAGAAAAATTCGTTGAGAACTTTGACAGCAGACAATTCCTACCCGTTGAAAGCTTATTCGATTCCCAATGCTGTGTTTATTACGGCATATTACAATGCCCATAATTCGTGAATATTAAAAATGGTGCCATGACGCATGACCTCTTTCCTCAGTTACTATAGAGCGACCGCACTGGAAAATAATGTTTCCGTGCTCGAATCCCGAATAACGACAGAACATTGAACGCGCGGAAAAGTTGATACTGGTCAATATGTACATTCTGAGATTAAACCGTGATTATTTGTTTTTTGTGGATTGCAGAGATGTTTATGGCAGCTGGAACAGTCGTACAGGCTCTTCGGTATTAAATAAAGTTTTGCTGACCAAAATGAATATTTTCACCGAGAGCCTGCCCTGCCTCCAAGGCTCAATTAATGCATGCAAAGAAGTGCTTGAAAACCTGCTTGCGCGAAATGCCCGTAAAAGAACGTGGAGACCAGTTTAAAAAGTTGGGAGAGGGGTGTGAGTGCAGCAATATCATCACTCAATCATGATTTGTGGGCTCATGCCCATCAAACAGCACAAAAACATACGCCTTCTGACGGCGCAAACTGCAGCACATTTGAAACATGGCATGCTCTCTATTTTAATGCATTGCCTCTGCGAACCAAACAAAGAGAGAATTGCCCGTTTTTTAATGCCCGTGCATTCCCTCTATGTCTAAAATGATAATCGAACGACCTGCAACATGAAAATACAATTTGTAGGGTTAGTTGATTTTATCCTATTTTTAATATTTTCCTTATTTTCGCATCGAAGTTTTTATTAAATGCTCGTCAGGAATTCTCTGAAAGCATGATCATGTGTTCTTTACTGTCATCTTGTTCACTTTCTTACACGTGGTTAGAGTCAGCAGCATTATTGCAGTGTTGCACAAAGGATGACTAACCTTCTTTATCTAATATATATATATATATATATATATATATATATATATATATATATATATATATATATATAATACGCTGGAAACATTTGTGTGGTTCGCCTGAAAATTAATATGTTATAGCAAAGCACATTGTTCGATAGCTGCCTAATTTAATTCTACACCGCTATGTCAAAAACGCGAAACAATAGCGATTTGACTGGTTGAAACATGTGTACGGGCTGCGAGTGGGGTATATAGCGCAATATCGGGAATTATGTGCAGAACCTCCTCCGAAATCTGTCTGAAAGCAACAAAATGACTGTCTTAGTAAAACTTTTTTTGTGCCTGCAAGTCGTGAAAGTGTTTGGAGCTGAAACAGGCACTAGCTGTTCCGCTGCGCAAACAAATGGTGACCACATAGATGGCTATAAGGTAAGAAAAGTTTTCTGGCTGCTTAATTTTTAGACTTTTCCGTGTGATGATTTTATGTGATGAACCTGGAAAACTTGCCTCTAAAGCAATAAAGATTACGGAATGCCTGCAGTGGCTTGTAGCACTTGCAATTTGTTGGAAACATTGTGACTTATATCTAAGATGGGCACATTCTAATGGTTATATTTATCGCCCAGGCCAAATAATAAATGCATCAATGCAATAGCTTCTTTTCAACATGATGTCTTCAGCGCCGGCATAAGCGAAAATTGGGATGAGTCGTAAAGCAATCAAATCACAGAGATCGGAGGAATAAAACGAGAACCCAAATGTGCTCAAAGGGATATTAAGTTAAAAATTAGGACAAATTATCATAGCTGTGTTTTTTCATAGCTTAGTTTACTTTGATACTTTAAGTACTACATTTATTATAAACGCTGGGCTTGGAAGCGTAATTGAATCCTTCAGCTCAGTTCAGTCGTTCAGTCGTCTCCGACTCTTCGTGACCCTATTGACCATGTCACGCCACGCTTTCCGGTCTCTCACTATCTTCCTAACATCACATAACTTCATCTGCAGTGCCTCGAGGATGCCATCTAACCATCGCGTTCGCTGCCTACCCCTTCTCCGGCAACCCTCAACCTTTCCCAACATCAAATCTTTCTCCAGCGACTCCTCTCTTCTCATCAGATGACCAAAGTAGCTGAGCTTTAACTTTAGAATTTGACTCTCCAATGAGCAGTCAGCGTTTATGGTTGACAATATCGACTGATTTGATCTTCTGGCAGTCCAAGGAACTCTCAAGAGTCTTCGCCAGCACCACAATTCAAACGCATCAATTCTTCGGCGGTCAGCCTTTTTCACAGTCCAACTCTCGCATCCATACATCACAACTGGAAAGACCATAGCACGAGATATACGGATCTTGGTTGGCAGACTAATGTCTCTGCTCTTTACTAGGCGGTCAAGGCTAACCATTGCTCTCTTTCCCAGAAGCAGGCGTCTCCTAATTTCATGGCTGCAGTCTCCTTCCGAGGTAATCTTGGAGCCCAAGAAGAGAAAATCTGTCACTGCTTCCACTTCTTGTCCCTTGATGCTCCAGGACTTGATAGGGCAAGACGCCCTGATCTTTGTCTTTTTAATGTGCAGTTTAAGCCCAAACTTCTCACTCTCTTCTTGTACGCGCATCAGAAGTCTCTTGAGTTCCGCTTCACTTTCTGCAATTAAAGTGGTATCATCCGCATATCTAAGGTTGTTGATACGTTTTCCAGCAATCTTCACTCCAGCTGAAGACTCGTCCAGACCGGCCTTCCTCATGATGCACTCTGCATATAGGTTAAATAGGCAGGGCGACAGTATGCAGCCTTGCCTCACTCCTTTCTCAATCGGAAACCAATCAGTAAGACCATGCCCAGTTCTGACTGTGGCCTCTTGCCCTTCATACAGGTTCCTGAGGAGACAGATGAGGTGAATTGGAGCTTCCATCTCTTGGAGAGCTTGCCACAATCTGCTGTGATCTACGCAGTCAAACGCTTTCGCATAATCAAGAAAGCAGAAGTAGATGGGTTTCTGGAACTCTCTTGCTTTTTCCATGATCCAGCGAAGGTTGGCAACTTGGTCTCTAGTTCCTCTGCCCTTGCGAAACCCAGCTTGCACGTCCGGAAGCTCCCGATCCACATACTGCTGCAGCCTACCTTGGAGGATTTTCAACATCACCTTGCTAGCATGCGAAATAAGCGCGATCGTGCGGTAGTTGGAACAATCCTTGGCACTGCCTTTCTTTGGAATGGGGATGTAAACTGACCTCCTCCAATCCTGTGGCCACTGCAGGGTTGTCCAAATCTTCTGACATAATGCATGCAGAATGTTAACAGCGTCATGGTTGAGGTTTTGAAGCAACTCAGCTGGAATGCTATCAATTCCGCTAGCTTTGTTCTTAGCAAGGCTGGCTAAGGCCCATTCAACTTCACTCTTCAGGATGCCCGGCTCAAGATCAATTATCACAACCGTCTTATGTTGGGTTTGCACATTCAAGTCCTTCTTGTACAGTTCTTCTGTGTATTCCTGCCACCTCTTCTTTATCTCTGCGGCTTCAGTGAGGTCCTTGCCTCGTTTGTTCTTTATCACGCCCATCTTAGCACAGAAGCTTCCTTTGATATCTTTGATTGTCTTATACCGAGCTCTTGTGTTCCTTAATTGGCTGTTGTCCTCAACTGCTTGGCACTGTATGTTCAGGAAGGCATTCTTATCTCTCCTTGCTATTTTCTGAAAATCCGCATTGAGAACCTTGTATCTTTCTCTTTCCCCCATAACTTTTGCCATCCTCCTTTCCTCAGCTATTTGCAAAGCCTCTTCAGATAACCAGTTTGCTTTCTTGCATTTCTCTTGCTTTGGAACTACCTTAGTAGCAACTTCTTGTATTATATCATGAACATCAGACCACATCTCTTCGGGCTCTTTGTCTTCTAGATCTAATTCTTGAAATCGATTCCTCACTTCCACAGCATATTCTAATGGAACTTGATCCAGATTATACCTGAAAGGCCTTCTAGTTTTCTGCGTTTTCCTCAATCGAAGCTTAATCTTGGCAACAAGAAGCTGATGATCGGTGCCACAATCGGCCCCAGGCCTTGTTTTTACTGCTTGTATAGCGCTTCTCCATCTCTGCCGGCAAATAATATAATCGATCTGATTCCTGTACAGACCGTCCGGTGAAGTCCATGTGTACAGGCGCCTCTTGTGCTGTTGAAAATGAGTATTCGCTATGGTCAGGTTGTTTTCTTGACAAAACTCTACTAGCCTCTGCCCAGCTTCATTTGGCTCACCAAGACCGAACTTGCCTGTAATTCCGGATATTTCTTGACTCCCTACCTTGGCATTCCAATCTCCTATGAGAAAAACGACGTCTGATGATGGGGTGCGGTCTAAAAGGCATTGTAGGTCCGCATAAAATCCCTCAACGTCAGCTTCTTCAGCAGTAGTGGTCGGTGCATAGACTTGGATAACTGTTATGTTGAAAGGGTGACCTTGGATCCGAAGTGAAATCATTCGGTCGTTTTTGGGGTTGTACCCTAGCACTGCTTTGCCCATTCTTCTGTTTACTATGAGAGCGACCCCATTCCTTCTCTTGGATTCGTGCCCACAATAAAAGACATAATGGTCGCCGGAGTTAAATTCTCCCATTCCGGTCCACTTGAGCTCGCTGATACCCAAGATATCAATGTTCAATCTGTCCATTTCTCGCTTGACAATATCCAGTTTACCTTGCGTCATAGATCTTACATTCCATGTTGCTATGTGATACATCCCCTTGCAACATCGGACTTTCCGGTCGCTTCCCGACACATCCACAACTGAGCGTCCTTTTGGCTTTAGCCCAGCCGCTTCATTCGTCCTGGAGCTACTAGGAATCGCCCTTTGTTCATCCCCAGTAACATGTGGGACGCCTTCCAACCTGGGGGGCTCATCTTCCGGCGCCATATCATTAATGGTATTGTGACTGGCCATAGGGTTTTCTTGGCAGGAAATACTGGAGTGGGTTGCCATTACCTTCTCCAGTGAATCACATTTTGTCAGAATTCTCTGCCGTGACCTGTCTATCTTGGGTGGCCCTACACAGCAGAGCTCACGACTTCATCGAGTTTCGCAAGCCCCTCCGCCACGACAAGGCAGTGATCCTTCAGCAGAATGCAAATTGGTTTAGGCTTGAACCAGAAGCTCACTTATGAGTAGCTTGATTAACGTGGTCGCCAAACGGGTGTGAGCGGTAATGCGCAAGACCAAGGATCTGCACGAGGTTCAACTAACCTGGGCCCTACCAATGTCCTGTCACACAAGCGCTGCTGCTAGAAATGTAGAATTGTGTTTTTTAATGAAGATTATTCTTTACTGCAGCATCAGAAACCAGGCCCACATGATATGTTGGAAGCATAAAGCAGTGACTTTTCATTATCTGCGCAGCTGTCTACTGCACTATTTAGGAGTTTAATTCGTACGACTAAACGACATGTTATAGGCAATGGTGGCTGCGTCAAAAACACAATAAAGTGTGTGCATAAAAATTTCGCTCTCTCTTTCACCTCTCATACTTTATATATCGTTGTGGCTAAATCGAAACGTGTACTGGAAAAGAGCAATTGCTACCTTGGGCACATTAACTAGCTTCGCTCCAGATTGAAAAATGACTTCAAGCGTTGGCTAAAATTATCACTAATGGGAGCGCTCCCAAAGCTAGCAGGAAGTAATTGGAGCTGTACCATCTATCACACCTGCTGGATGTTATTCAATTACCCATTTAGAGCAGTCACCACCGTCCACTGAAACGAGGGCTGAATGAATAGCGTTTACTACCTCTACAAAATGATGCTTCATTTGCTGGTTTATATGTTCACAGTGTTGGTAACCCAGCACCTCCACCAGGTTTGTCACGGGGTTGGTAACTGGGGCTAGCTTAAGAGAGCCGGTACAGGTGAAAATCAACGGTCACAGTTTTAAGATACATCCTGCGAGGGCGGAGCCGATTCACTTCAAAGTCTCACTCCGAGCGCCCCCTGGCAATATTAACTTCTCAAAGTACAAAATGATACTTACCCACTCTATGCGGGTTCTCAACAATAACTCTTTTGTAAATATTATGAGTCTAACGTTATCATGGGACGCTCCGAAACATTGTGTATAATGCAGGAAAAATGTGTTTGTACATTTCTTTCAAAACGTTTTATTTCAGCTGTATATTTATTTCAATTTTCTTGAGCATAGTTTTTCTTGAATTGTAATGATGGATATAAGTAGGGTGAAGCTTCTATCATTATATTCTCTCAATATATTCTATCTATCGAACATAGAGTATGTGTATGTCGCAGAAACACATTAGCCTATTCAAACTGTTTGCATATGTGTGACAGAAATTAAGCTACAATTTGCGAAACTAAGCTTTCAAGCAGCTTAAAGTTTACGTCTATCGTTGGAAGCGTCATCTCAAGCAAAAACATAGTCAGCAGAGAAAGAACTGCTGCACTCATATGAGACTCCTTTACGTAGAATGGCAAAACCTCGTGTATGTCGCAGTTGCAACGCTGCCCACAACTCATGACAGCACTGACATGGAGGTGGGGCTAAATAACTTTAGAAGCGGAGCGAGACGTTGTGAGGTGATTGCCAACCATATGTATACAGGAATCCCAAAGATGACGAAGAGCATTCATCACGTATGAGGCCGCCAAGCAACTGCTGCATAACACCTAATATGAGGTGGAGTACTTCGGTTGCCTCAGGATTGGCAGAGTCCGCCAGATTGCAAATTCGTATCATAACCTTTATGAACATAACAAACCCCGCTTTAGTGGGTGAAACATTAAGCAATGGACGACAGTTGTGTTTGCAGGCTTCGCACAGAAGCGAGATTCCGAAGGGGCGACCAAGGTCAAGGGGCAGCTTGACGCGGGCAGATTTATGACGGTCGCGCGGGCGATCGCTTCTCGGAAGTGAGCCCAGAACACATGGCAGCGGGCGACGCTGCCGGCCCTGTCCGTCCCGCGAGGGAGGCAGAGCAGTGCAAGTAGAAGGCGCAGCGTAAGCGCGTGGTTGTGGGTTCGGCGCTAACTGCGGTGTTTCCCGGTTCGAGTGGAGAGGGCGCGGAGGCCATAAATCCCAAAACGAGGCGTAACACGGACCTGGGAGAACGCGCTGTTGACATGTCTTCCCGGGAAGACGCCTGTGTGTCCCTTTGAATCCGCCACCCGCGCGCAACCGACCAAGAGCAGGGATCGGAATGTTTGGGCCTGAGGTTTGCGCGTCTGTGTTTTTATGTATTTTCGGAAGTGTAACCGTCGACGCCGTTTGTCTTTGCGACTGCTTGGCGCCTCTTGCGTGGGAGGATTTTGGAGAGGGAAAAGTTGCAGATGTATGCATTTGTGTGCGCAACCACTCGCCGCTTAGTGCGTGCTTTGTGTGTGTTTTATTTGACATGCGTAGGAGAGGGGTATATGTGGCACAATGATTGGCCAACCCATTTCAAAAGACTGCACGTTATTGGCCACAGAGTGACTAGTCGTTGATTGGTCAACAGACTAGATTGGAATTTGAGCGCCAAGGAAGGAGCGTTGAGACAGTTTGGCTCGGAGAGAGTTGGGCTCAGACGAGGGCCGAGGGCAGAGGGGTTGTTCGAGGAGGGAGGCTAGGCTGACGGAGGTCTTCTCAAGGGGCTCCGGCCTAAAGTATAGCAGGAGGCCAAGGCCTGATTCTACTGGCCTCTGACCTCCGTTCGTGCACCCAGTTGCAGTTAGCCCTCTATGTTTGACGTCGCATCTGACGACGTTATTGTAAATGGTTTGTAAACAAGTGTAAATAAATGTGTACAGTCGAGAAAGGAAGTCGTCATCTCCACACCGCGATGTGTCGCTGAGCCACGGTCGCAGCGGGGGTCACCAACGCCACTCGGTACGAGCGAAGGCAGCAGAAGAAACAGCAAGAACACCTGTTGAACAGGGAAGCCCATCGATTCCCCACGCCCTTCGCCAGTTCTGTTTAACTACGACTTCGCTTACGTGGCAAGAAACAGATGACGCAAAGCAATTCGTCGGAGAATCACGCCTAGTGTTTCTCGAAACGTCAGGATGAGACTGGCAGTGAAAAATACAAGTTGTTCAGGTATAAGTTGGAGCATTATCTCATGATAGCCCCCCCCCCCCCCCTCCCATAAGCTACACTAGCCAACAAATATTCTTTTGCCGCTAAAAAACAATAAACGTTGAAGGTGGCGGCGGCCGATAGTAGCATAGGAGTAGAGCAAAATTTCAGGGCTTCACCATCTCTCTCATCGAAGTGTGTGTGGGGGGGGGGGGGGGGCGGAGTTTATCCGCTGTTTGTTTTAAGCTTCTAAACTTTCTTAATGACCTGCTTTCTTCAGGCGTACTAACGTTCCAAAATTTATCAATTATTGTGGTGCCTGTGTGTCAATTATAATATTTGTGAAGCTATCCTATTGCACAGACCAGCGTCTTCCAGTGTGAAACAAGTAAGATTTTGCGCTGGTTTTGCACTGGATCTGCTGGGCACGCTGGAGGTCTGCGATATTCACTGGAGAAGTAACGGCAAGACACTGGTTGCATTGGTACGATGGGAGAAAAACGCTGGGATTAGGTTTTTGACGTTAGGTGTGTCGCTGGCATCCGCGATGCACTGGGAGAAGCGCTGTATGTGCGCTGGGACCGTACTGGTCTCAGTGCTCCAGTATAGCCGGTGCAGCCGACGGCGTCGACCGGGGTACCATCCCTCAGGGGCCAAGATGGCAACAGCGTACTCGCAATCGACCATCGGGGCGCATATGAAAAGTATGGTTCAAGCAAGCGCTTTTTGTTTGGAAGTCGTTGTGCACCTGTAAGAAAACAAAGGCAGTATATTTTTCTAGAGTTTCCATGTTTCGATAGGTCGTTTGGAGCGTTTCGAGAGAGACCACGACCGCCGCGCCTCTGATATCTCATGACACACTGACGATTAACGTACAACTAAAACTGGAATTGAATAATGGGGGCTACCCTGCATAATAAACTTCATAGCTGATCTTAGGGCACTCTAACACAATCATTACTGCCAGATTGTTGAATGCGGGCTCACTCGCAGGCTAGCAGAGCCTGCACCACGGCTCAGTATAAATAAACAGCAGAAAGAAAAAAATCAAACGAAGAAGAGAGTAGTTTACCGAGCGATGTGCCCATGAGAGAAAAAAAAAAACATACAGCGCTTGGAATGCATAATATTTTGCTTTTGCGCTCCTTCTTACTCTGCGTATAGAGTAGCCGAGCCTTCGGTCATCGCAACAATTCCCGAAATGTTTACGTACAAATAAGATTTAGTTACACGCAAAATCGAGTCGTCGCTGCTGCGCTTGCCAGTATTGAAGCTCGGTCGCACTTTTTTTCCTTGAAGGTTTGTATTAAAGCTCCGTGGTCAGCGAAAATTACGCGCGCAGTAGCAGAGCACCACCGAAGAGCTGGCATTGGTATATTTACCAGCGTTGTCAAACTCCACTTGTAAAAATGATTCCAGTGCTCAAAATAGCACGCATAGCATCCAGAACATTAGTTGCAAATCGTGAGAGCAGGCAGCAAGCTCCAATGATCAAAAAGTTGTAATCGTTAGAGCGGCAGCAAGGGACTATAAACTGCGAAACATGAAGTCCACACCTTATAAATGCGGTCATGACATAAAATGCAAAAATGTTTCGAAACGTTCCTGTTGTCGATCTAAAGGGATTTTAGAACAACAAGGCCGGCCCCTGGCAGGCTTATTATATCAATGCCTCGTCTGTGTTTGTGTTGTCATGGCAAAGGTCAGGCAATGAAGAAAAAGAAAATTTGGCGTGGCCGAGTGATTAGCGTGGAGAGCTAGTTATTGACTATACTCCGTTTCATACATCAGGTGCAACGCAGCGAAAGCTACGCATGTAGTCCGCAAGGAAAAAAACAGGAGGCGTATCACTACGCGCTCGTTCTGTAGGCGAGTGGTTCCTGCCGAAACGGGCTCTATTCCGAGCATACACGTTTGCAATAAGATGCTTCGCATGCTTAGACATCTTCACAGAGCGGAGCTTATAGAAAAAATGCGCACCAAAGAACCATTTTCTCAAAAAGAGATGCGCAGCGCGGAGGGCACAGCCAGCGCCATCTGGTGGCACAGCTGGCAAGGTTGCGGGGCAGCAAGACGCGACACGAACAAAAACGACATAAAAAAACTTACAAATCAACCGCATCCGAGCTTTTCTCCCTAAAAGAGGTGCTTTTTATGAAGTTGATGGCAAATGTAAAATGTATTAAGCTTGCAGACAAAGCAACTATTATTTTCTCTCGTCAGGAGCAGGCACTATTTTTTAGCGTGGATGCGGAGAGCGCAAACAAGAGCTGTAGCTTTGCCAGTGTTGCACTTGATGTATGAAACGGAGTATAGGTGCCTAGGTACCGATTTCGAAGCGCGCTAGGTGCTACTCTGTTTTTCTTCTTTTTTATTACTTCTTTAAGGTTTTTTTAATGTACCTAACTTGCTTCGTTACTTTTTACCGCAGAAGTTTTATCCCAGACCTTTTTTTCTCCGGGCGAACAGTGCCGCCCGTGCGGAGCGTGCCAGTATGCTGCGTCCCAGTGCGCCCAGTTTCCAGCGTCATACTGGGACCATAAAGAGGTATGGCGCTGGGGCGCTGGGACAAAGTGACACTGGTTTTTGCAATAGGGATCCCAAGCCGAAACGCAGAGTCACGTTCTCTTCACACGCTAGCGGCGTCAGCGGCTTCAGTCAGTCGCTACTATCTGTTCTTCGCGCAACTTTTTTATGGGTCCTCGCACTGCCTCCCGCAAGATCCCGATAAATTAATTCCTGTCTTCATTTCTCTGACCACAAATCTTATTTTCTTTCATGATAGCCTTGAACGTTTAGTGGAGTGTTTCTGGAAGGAATACGTGAAAAATTAAAAACGTTGTTTGCATTGTACATGCGTGTCTTGCTCGAAATCCGCTATTGAAAAGGTGAAACAGCTGATCAGCTGCTCTCAAATCTCGCGTTAGGCAGTAAAATATTCGTCGGCAATTCTTTTTCTACAACTGCGCTGCATTTCGAGTAGTTTAGGCAGACTGCGCCGACCGGTGCCAATTAAATTTTGCCGCTGGTGATGAGGCGCGGTGCGTACGTCTTGTGGCCAACCGGCTGCTCAGGCGCGGTTCATGAAGATCCAGCAGTTTCCAACCACGGCAAGGTGCAATATGTTGTGTTTCTGCGAAACTGACTTACATTTGAATAGTTTGGCTCAGCACACAGGATAAAGTGGCATTTGAGGGAACCAAGGCACGCCGTTGCACACACATCGCATGCTTGCCGGCCGGCGCGGCCAGGCCTTACGCGGTTTGCCGAACAGCTAGTGTTGCTTAGTGTCGCATTTAACAGGGCAACCGTAAGGTGACAAAGGTTTCATTCATGTCAAACTGCGCAGCATTTCGGGCAGCTTAGCTCAGCAAGATCGTCTGCGCTTCACAAAGTCGCGTATAAAGGGCAAGTCAACACTGCGTGCTCACCGGCCGCGGTGAGGCCAGGCCGCGTTGGCCTCGCCTGATGCGGTTTTGTGAACGGCTAGTTTTGCGTGTTGTCGGGTTGCATTTAACGTGATAACGTTAAAGTGAGAAATATTTTATTGTGCTGCAAGCTTCATTGCTTCAGTTGTTCGGTGCTTTTGAAGAACGGTGTTAGTTTCGTGGTTGTTATTTCACTCACTGTAGAAATGCATTTTCAAATAGCTAGGTACGGTTAGCCTGCATTTCCTTACCTGTGCGGTGCATGAGTACATTTTGTATCAATTTTACGAATTACAGCTTTCCTGTTCTGGACCATAACTGCTGCTAACCAAATGTCAGCACGCACCCACATGCACATATGTGTGCGCAGTGCAGTGCAGTGGCCTTAAAGTTCATTGCAACCTTCTGCTTCATGTTGATTCATTTTCCAACAGCGCTGTATGAACTCATGAACTACAGCCGAAGCACGAAAAATGCGACGAATGAACGGTGTGGCCTTCCCCCAGCATAAGTACTCCTGTCTGTCCTGAACAATACAAGTTACTCTTACTAAGATAGCCGCGACTGTGATCGTGTACTTTCTGTGTAATGCCTTTTTTTTATATAGCATTTGCCATAATTCGGAAATCAACGTCATGCTATTTTTCGCCTCTACCTAAGTATTGGTCCTCACCTTGTGTATTTTATTTTCTGTATACTGTCCATGTTGCCAAATGTGTACCAAGTTTTGTCAATGCCTCTTTCTACATCTGTTGCATCTGTTATGTGCTTTATATGCAGCAAAATAAATATTAATATCGCAAATCACTAGGTATCTTTTCTGCAATACTCTTTTGCAAAACGCTGTGACATAGCTGCGTTTATGGCCAGTTTAGAGCACTGGGAATCTATTTTTTTAATTTGTTATTCATGATGAAAGTCTATACAAACACTATCAGACTATGTAAAATCAAAATAAAGCGCCAAAAGGGCAGGGTGCAGCGCATGCTAGAATTCAAATCGCGCGCCTTTCACAAAGACCGGAAGTAGTTGCCGCCGGCCGCTTGGTGCGCTATAGTCAAATGGGCCATTGTGCCCAATGAGAGTGTCCGCTCTTTACGAATCTCTTTCTCTATGAGCAAGTCTCGCGGCCTTTTACTGCCCGGCGGGGGGGCAGCGCGGGACGGCCAGCCAGCGTCACGTGCCAGCGGGACGTGCCAGTACCTCCTTAAAGCTTCCAGAAATGGCCTAGGCGTATTTGCGTCAGTTCCTGCCACGTGAAGAGCAATGTTTCTTGTGCCGCCGCTAGTGCTTTAGCCCTATAGCTCTCCCCATTCATTCCGCAGTGTGTTTTGTTTTGCTGCGATAAAGCCCTGACCCTCGGAATGTTTTATCCTTAGTAGTTTATGGTTGCACGCGTCGACAGCATGTTTCCAGCACAGTGGGTTTCTTCTGCTTGTTGTTCCTTTTTATACTGCGCTTTTCCGTTTATTCGGAAATAAACTGTTGTTTTTAAAAGAGGCTGGGTTTGTCACTCGTAAGGCGAGACCATGGCTCGTGGACCCGTTTCCTAAAGGCGGGGCCTTCAATATATAGATATGAAAGAATGAAGCTACGGTTCGTGAAGTGCGTAATAAAACCTTTTTCTGCCGTTAGAAAAACACCTATTTGCATGCGAACGCACATAGGTGTTTGCCGACAATTTTTGCCTACAATGGAAGATTCTGAGGCGCTATGTAACCTTTTCGTGCTCATGGGACTTTTAGCCTGTGGAGAGCCGCATGAGAGATCGCCACGCAGAGCCACCACGTTCATCGAAGTCTCTCTTCAGAGAACAATGTGCTATTGTGCGGAGGGTGTATGCTGCGCCGGACAGACCTCCTGTCTAGTTACCTTTACTAGGTGCATGTATATGTCTCCTGGAATTTTTGTGTGTACCCAATGTGAGAACTCGATGCTGGTGTAACTGTGTATTGACAGGTTACGGGATGCGACCTGGTTAAATTGGCTCGAAGTAATTCCATGCAATAAAGAAAAGAAATCCGGGGCGTGGTGCAGTGGTAAAGCTGGACTGGGATTCCCAAGGGAGGAGGTTCGATTCCCCGGTTGAAGACAAGGTTTAATAATTTTTTTTAAAGTATCGAATTCACGGGTAATTGGGCATAAAACTTCTGGTTGGTCGCTTTGAATTTAGCGGCTGGTGACATCCCTTTTCTGTTGACCCATCAGGTACGCAGCTCTCGCGAACAGCTTTTGTCGATGACAGTATGAGCCATTAAAGGTTTTCTCCTCAGATCAACCAACTATGACCGTGTAATCGGCTTGTGGATAATCACGTAAAATTCATCTAAAAATATCTAGCATGAAGCATTGTTTGCTTGGTCATGAGATGAGAAATAATTGTGGAATTTGAAGCTAGTTTTTTCACGATGTATGTTTCAACTAACACTGCAAATCATTTCATTCGAAAAAAATCAGTACACCATGAACCTGTGGATTGAGTGCAAGGCAATAACAAATCACACCACATGGTCAGCTGCCACGTTGCGGTTCTGCTTGGGTCAATATGAAGTGCCTTTCTATAACTTGACGCACCCTTCACCTATGCTTTTCATGAAAACTGCCAGGTTTTTGAGCGCTGCGCTCAAAATATGTCACACTGAACAACCCTATAATTTTCATCTAAAGTGAAACCTCCGATACAAAATGCACCTAATGGTTTAGTTACATCAAGATAATTATTGCGCCTCCTTATTCAAATGGGGCTGCCTAAACATTGGTAAATATAAGCGTGTAATAAACTTGGTGGACAGCTTTAGCCCTAAATTACAGGAATTATATAATAAGAAGGCACGTCGCAAAACATTACGAAAGTCAAATACGTAGTGTCACAGCATCCTTTTCAGCTTTCTGCGAGCAACACCTTTGATTTGAATTTATTCTGTTCTAGCTTTTACAGAAGAATGCCACGTTCCGCCTGTCCAAAACAACATTCCAAATCCTCAACAACAATACGTATCGTTGTATCACTGCAACAACGATTGACAAGGTAGACAGCAGTCATGAAGTTACCGAAGAGGTTCGTTACCAGGTGATGCCTTTTGACAAATGGTAAGTTGCCATGCTATTTGGGATATTTAAAAAACGCGCTAAATTGCCAGCATTTTTGAGCAAGAAAATGTTTTCTCTGAAAGTACAGATACATTGTGCATTAACCCTCCGCGTAGGTAATCGCGTATACCGAGAGTGTAGTTTTAAATAATTGGTAGCATTTCTTCATGGCACATACTTGAATTAGAAGTTAAAACTCAGGCACACTAACACAAACTAACCAGTTCCCGGAGGGTCGATATAATGGCCGCTTAGTTTAATAATTTTGCAGTAGAAGCTACGACAGGTAGGTTTTCAAGCCGGCGGCGTCGGACTATAGAAGACGAAGAAAAATTTAGTGGTGAATTACCTCGGGTTAACCCTAGCTGCATTGCGATAGCAACGGCAGAATCTTCATTTGCCTGCAACATTATTTCCCTATCACATCCTATAATTAATAATTAAATTCACCTTAGAATAAGTGCTTCGGCAGATCTTCTTTCCGGACGCTTTTAGTTTTCTACAATTGATAGTAAAACTGCACCCGTTCGCTATTTATGACACTTCTACTACTCTGGATTAGCGCAGGAGAAAGATCAAACGCGTGAGTAAGCTACGCGTAATTTAGACCATTCCAATAGCGCATTCATAACGGCAAATTACAAAAATAAATATTCGCTCGCAACTAAAAATCATGTCCCAGAAAGCTTAACTTAACTCTGAGTTTTGAATACAGTATGTAAAAGAAACTGATATCTTCAGACACACAACACACGCGATGAAGTTGTAACCTGAAAATCACACAAAACACGCGTCATGTTTTACAGGGCCACGTTTTTCTTTTGCAATACAAATTGGCCACCTCTGCGCCGTAAATTTTGTCATTGTGACCAGAGTTTATGGATACAAAATAGAGCGCTGAAAATTCAGTTCAGAACTGACTGGCGTGGTGCGGTCGACATAAATGACTTTCCTTTCTCGCAAGCATATCGGTTATTAACATGAAGATCAAGGCTGACGACATATCGCATCAAATCATGCAAAAAAAATGGTATCTTACCGTACGGCTAGCGCAGATTCGCAGACCTCAGTTGCAACAATCAAAAATGAATGTTGCCACGCAAAGTACACCCCAGTGATCTGATGCATTATTACACCTGTTAAGAAAAAAATAGCTATCTTACAGGGAGACAGAGCAAGAAATAAGCTCAGAAACCTCAGGTATGAACGCACAACTTAAAATGCTGGTGGTACTCACAGATATCCTCTTTCAGGCATGGCCATTAAAACGAATCGGATCTTTCACAAGGCTTGGTTTTTCGGTGCTGCTGTCCAAAGCTGCGGGAGCTCGAGCAGCTCGAGCGGGTGCGGATTGTGTGGACGGCCGGACGCCTCTGAATCAGCTGCTTGTGTCGAGTTTCGAGGCACGGTTAGAAGAAAGCAGAAGGATCCTTGTGTTTTCTCTCTCGCTTTTTTTTTTTTGCATGAGATCTGTCGAAAGAGCAGGCATAAAGCTCGA
Source organism: Amblyomma maculatum (assembly GCF_055883805.1). Classification (NCBI taxonomy): domain Eukaryota; kingdom Metazoa; phylum Arthropoda; class Arachnida; order Ixodida; family Ixodidae; genus Amblyomma; species Amblyomma maculatum. The sequence goes on from NC_139349.1 coordinate 123,149,564, forward strand.
AAGGGTTGAGAGAAATGAAAGAGGTACCATAGGACCGCACGAGCCCAGAAGGCTGCCGGCCAGGAATGTTGGCGGGAAGGAAGGGAAGAGTGCGGGGAGTAGAGTGGGGGGCATTGTGAGCAACGCATGCCTAGCCGGGAGGAAAGAGGGCAGTGAAGGTCGTTGCTTTTCCGCGATGACTGCTTCACGGGGAGAAAAGGCTACTAGTCGGGAAGTTGAAAGCGGTTTAGAGAATTACTTTAGTCAAGGCCCTCGGGCGGAGAGGTGACAAAAGGACGAGAGAATGGAAACCATATGTTGTTTGCGCCAAGCTTGTGAACAGGAATGCTCGGAGTTTTGCCCTTGGCTTCGCTAAAACGAGGAGTGCGTTCGGAGCTCTTTTGTCGCCTCGACTGTTGGCTCGGTAACGTTTTCAGTGGGATGATAACTTCGCAACATTTTTTTTTGTTAATGCAGAATGCATTTTTCCTCAGTGTTTCAAATAATAATCAGGTACGTAAAACAATCTTCAGTTTTCACGCAATCGTTCTCGGTTCGAACAAATGAACATATTTTTTCCTAAAGATGGCACACAGGTCGCTGTTCATGACGGAGTGCTCTTGAAATGTCATCACGCGCAACAGAGCGATGCAGCAGCCCGTATACGTGCTGCATTCCTAATAAGGAAAAGTAAAGCGAGAACGACCATAACTACGCGTACTTCAACGTTAAAAATTCCCATGTTATTTATTTTTTTTTTTTTCAAATCAAGTCGATGTTTAGAGCAAGAAAAAATCCGCATAGAACTAAGCGGGGGCATATAAAGCAGCAAGAAATACAAAATACTCGACGAGCTGAGATCTGAAGAACTGAATTAGCAGTAAAGAAAAAATAGAAAGAAAGCAAGGGTCAACATTGAGACTATATCTAGGAACTTGGGACAAGGTGTAGTCATCAGAATCTTTTAGCCCGCGGATGCTGCGCTTGTGAAAGCGGCAAAATATTTCAGAAAGGATACCAATTCTCAATCATGTGTTTAATTCTTCGAGAGTGATGTTATCTAAAAAGGCCCCAAAACTGCTTAAAGAATGCACTCGCATTGCTTTTAATATATATGAATTGCCATTAGCTGCCTGGTTGACATGGTGGGATAGAATTATTTAGTTCTCTGTAGAGAAACGCCTTCGGTGCGGTGATTATATGGTTGAATAATAAGGCAATGAATACCTGAAGAACAGTTTCGGAACAGAGCTTAGGAGAACGCTGTCAAACGCTGTAGTCATATGCATCATTGTGAGCCATGTATTGCAGCTTTTAAACATAAATAACTTCCGTAAAGAGCATCGTTATAATGCAATTTCAATTTTGTTACCATATATATGCTGGCGACACATGAGCGCTCATTCATTGCACTGTAGGTAACTATATTTAATTTTTTTTTCGTTTGCTTTGCCCTATGTAGTGCTGTTGATTTTTTGATTATCTTCCACATGCACACAACTTTTTGGCAGTGTGCAATTTACGTCGCATTAGAATACGAACCGTTCCAGGACAGTTCAGATTAATTTTCTTGTCAAGTGAATTAGCTAGACATATGTAGAATATATGTTGCTTGTATTTTTTTAGCTGTAATATGTTATGCGCTGCTGCACCGGTGGCCAAAGTCGGTCAGTCCTTATCTGTCTGTTGCTGAAGCCCACAGCAGAGCCCAAAAGAGTACAGGAATAAGATGCAAATTTGTGTTTAGTAGATATTAGAACTCGAAGGCCGTGAAAGCAGCCCAACATATCTGTCTATAAGAATAGCTTATAGTCGGTGCTCATGCTGAATGCCAGAAACAGCTAGCGTATTGTCGAGTCATGCAGTGCGGGTTTGAGTGGCTAGCGCGATCAATCTCTCCCACCTCTGCTATCGCTTCAACATGTTGGGTTTCTTCCCATCATGTAAAAAAGGCGGAAATAACGATGCTACCCGTACGTGTTTTCAATCATGGACAAGCGTTTACAGAGTGTGGATTCGCCGGATATATATTCGATCATTTCTGCGTTTACTATCCAAGCGTAACTGTTCAAGCTCCTCACACGTTCTGTTGCGTTCTTTTCCTTTGAGTACCTTGTGTTTCTTGACTGCGCAGGAGTTTTTTCGCGGACACTCATCTATTAAACTTTTACTTGTGAGATGTGTGCCCGAGCATGCGCGCATGCTTGTCCACTTGTATGCGCGCATATGTAGGCCCATGGAACAAAATCCCGTGCGCGAGAGTTGTGCGCGAAATGTGTTCAGGACCTGTGCGTGGATATATCTGTGTATCGGATCTGTGCACTGATGTGTCAATCACTTCCAATTAACCTTAATTTACGAGATCAGAAAAACAAATCATCTCCACCGGGAATCGAACTCCCAGCCTAGCTAGCGCTTTAACCAACTGCGCTAAACCCTGGATCGCGAAACTAGCACGATATATAATTCTCCTTGTCTGCCGTGAGGATAGCGGCGAGAATGAAGCTTCAATTAGTGATAATGACAATGACAGCATTAATAGCAATGACACTGCGTTTATTTGATAACGATAACGATACGCGATGCACCATATGCAGCATTATTCTTGCCATCGCAAATTTCGGCAGTGTAGATTCCACGTGCTGTCAAAATTTTTTCAACACTTGGCTAAAATTTGGAACACTATCTGTGTTAGTATACGTCCACACGTGATCGACATCCGGCCATATAGTCTGCAGGAATTGTCTCGAAGAGATTATATGCAGAATTTTGCATAAAAATCGTGCCTAAAATCGTAAATAAAAGAGTAGTCTACTAAAAATGTCAAATATAATCGCAAGTCATATACAACAATTAGCAAATCACAGAAAATGTATTCAGAAAAATATATTCCACATTTTCCATGATGGACGCTTCTGTGCATTTTGTGTGTTCAGCTCAAACAAACAATTTTAGGACAATCTATACATTATACAAAATAAACATTACATATATGGTGGCCCAAATTACGTATGACGCATGAATATCTTCTACAGTTGAATGTAAACTGACGTCCCGGCCTGCGAAAAATTTAGTTGGGACGAAGTTATCTCTAAAACACTCATACATGTACATTGAAAAATGTATGTGTCGGTCAGAACTGCTTCTGCTGTTTTTTTAGCCCCTTATCCTGAAATGTGCAGTGGTGGAGGGCCATCAAAGCTCGTTAGACAATATCCACCACTAGAAACCATGATATTGTGAGCCTTCCGTGGATATTCTTTAATTTGTTCATGCCATGATCTTCCTCTTTCATTTGTACATACCATCATCATCGTCCCGTGACGCCGGCTCCGGCACGCGCCTGGGTTTCTGTCATCGGATTAAAAACGCTAGACAAGGCTTCGCTGGCCTTGCCGTCACGACCTTGCCGTTTCAACCTAGGCTTCTTTCACAAGTGGTGGAGGATAAATTCGATCCCCTTGCTGCCTTGGGCCCTGTCTCTCGCTGGAGCTACGTTCAGGTCGCCGTTTGGCAACTTCCACCATAATCATGTCCACCGAGAGCAATCCCAACCAGGCCGGACCTTCTACCTCGGCTGCACCGAAGCCTCCTACTCTGCCCCCACGTCAACGTGACCCGCCGCTGTTGGCTGGTCGTCGCGACGAAGACGTCGATGACTGGCTCGACACATATGAACGCTGCAGTGCCTATAACCTGTGGGACGATGCTATTAAATTTCTGAACGTTTCGTTCTATCTCATTGAGGTCACCAGAAACTGGTTCATTAATCGCGAACCCCACACTACTAACTGGACCATTTTCAAACAGCAGTTCCGACAATACTTCGCCGACCCGGCAGTTCGGACTGAGATCGCGAGAAACAAGCTCGCTTCCCGCCTTCAAGGTCCTGATGAATCATATGCGTCTTACGTAGAGGCTGTTCTTGCACTTTGTCGGCGCATTAGTCCCACCATGACAGAACCTGAACGTGTGAACCACGTCTTAAAAGGGATCAATTCTATGGCTTATCATACCTTAGTTGCCCAGAATCCTTCAAGTGTTGATTCAATTATAATGACCTGTCAACGCCTCGACCAGCTGCAGTCCTCTCGATTACAGCCCAGCTTCGCAACTGGTCCGACCTCTGCTGACCTTGATCTGCGGGCAATGATTCGAGCAATCATCCGCGAGGAGCTCCAAGCCCTCAACCCTTTTTGTCGACATGGGTGCGATCATTCCTCCGCACCTTCTAATGACGCCGTTCTCCGCAACATGATTAAAGAACAGTTATCAACTATCAGCCACCCTATGGCATCCGAACCTTCTGCAAACCGTCCAGCGCCGACCTACGCGCACGTCGCTGCATCCCCCCTTCTTTGATTTTCCCGCCCCGACCGGCACCAACTTACAATCACGTCAATGCAATGGCGATGGCTCAACCTACACCACCCTATTACGCACCTTGACGCCCTTCCCGACCATTCTGCTATTACTGTGGTATTAGAGGACATATATCCCGCTTATGTCGTCGCCGCCTTCAGAACGAGCGCCGTGGTTACGACACCTTTGAAACTGACATGCCTTCAACCTCATATGATCAACGCCGGTCTATTCCAAGCCCACCTCGACGATCCTCCCCACCTCCAGTATCTTCCTCTGAGCCTCGTGGGAACCATGTATCCCGACGCCGGTCCACATCCCCATATTGCCGCTCAGTTTCCCCTCTCCGCCCCGCAACCATTCTCCCTGTCCGCCATCCGGAAAACTAAGTGTTGCAGTTTCCGAAGGTCAAACTGTACTCTGCGAACTTACTAAACGTCCTCCTGATCGCCCGTATAATGTGATTGCTGTTATCGCTGAAGGTTTACCGGTCGAAGCTTTGGTTGATACAGGGGCTGCAATTACCTGTCATTCACGCTGATTTGTGCTACTCTTTGCGAAAAGTGACAAAACCATATGATGGGCCTGAACTCCGTGGAGCCAATGACGTCACTTTGCGCCCTTCAGCGAAGTGCACCGTACGCGTTGTTATCGACGGCATCCGCCTTCATGTGCAGTTTGCTGTGCTCTCACCTTGTGCGCACCTGATGATTTTTAGATGGGATTTTTTGTCAACCGCTTCAGCGTTAATTTCTTGTGGTGACCGTGTTATCTATATGACAGACAGCGATTTTTCATCTGACTTTTTGGAACATCATCCCGTCGTTGCTGCCGCTGATACTGTTTTGCCTCCTCAGTGCGAAAAACTGCTTACTGGTGTTTCTGACCACATCACTGACGGGGACGTACTCATAGCACCATCATATAGTCATCTTGCAGGCGGCATCGCTTTCCCGTCAAGACTTGTCCGGTTCTACAACGGCTCAGCGACAATACTGGCCACTAACACTTCACGTGAATCTCTCGTGCTCCTAAAAGGAACTTCTCTGCATTGCATGGTGGATGTTCAACCTTTTTCTCTGATGGTGCTAACCGCCCCTCCGCCTCAGCAAAGTGTTTCGTCAGACGTCTCTCTTTCTGTTCTGGCAAAGACTGTTAATCCTAAACTTACGCCAAACCAACGCCAAGAACTGCTGACATTGCTTCGACACCACCAAGCCATTTTTGATGCCACTTCCACACCACTGGGACGGACTAGTGTTGCGCACCATCGCATCGTTACTGAAGGTAACTCTATCGTTCGCCAACGACCTTATCGGGTTTCCATCTCTGAACGAAAAGTAGTTGAAGAAAATGTAAATGATATGTTCCATCGCAATATAATTCGTCCTCAACAAGCCCATGGTCCTCCCCAGTAGTGCTAGTTAAAAAAAGGACGGCTCGGTACGCTTTTGTGTTGATTACCGCGCACTTAATAAAATTACCCGCAAAGATGTATATCCGATGCCACGAATTGATGACGCCCTTGACTCTCTCTAAGGCCCCGAATATTTCTCGACCTTGGACATCCGCTCAGGTTATTGGCAATTACGTATGCACGAGGACGACAAAGAAAAAACCGCTTTCGCAACACCCGATGGCCTTTACGAATTTAATGTTAAGCCTTTCGGACTTTGTAACGCACCAGCGACATTTGAAAGAATGATCGATACTGTGCTTCGTGGCCTAAAATGGAGAACCTGTTTGTGTTACTTGGACGACATTGTTATCTTTTCGGATACCTTTAATGACCATCTCACGCGCCTGGATGAAGTCCTCACCTGTCTCGCTTCGGCAGGCCTTCAGCGCAACACCAAGAAGTGCCACTTTGCACAGAAGGAAATTAGAATGTTGGGACATCTGGTCAGCCATGACGGCATTCGCCCAGATCCTGAAAAAATAACCGCGGTCTTGAACTTTGCTCGTCCACAACGGACTATAGATTTGCGCAGTTTCCTCGGCCTCGCCTCTTATTTCCGGCATTCTATAAGGCATTTTGCAACTATTGCTGCACCACTTCATGAGCTACTTAAAGCACGCAGCCCTTTCGTATGGACGGAGCAGTGCAAAACTGCTTTTAATGACCTAAAGCACGCATCAGATCTTGTTCTTGGCCACTTCACTGACAGCGCTCCAGCTATCCTGCACACCGATGCCAGTGGTCACGGTCTCGGCGCTGTACTTCTGCAGCGCGATGCAACATCGCGTGAGAAAGTGATTGCCTTTGCTAGTCGGACTCTGACTCCAGCTGAGAAAAACTACACCATTACCGAGCAGGAGTGTCTTGCCGTCGTCTGGGCTGTCCAAAAATTTCGCCCTTACCTATACGGTCGGCACTTCACAGTTGTGACCGACCACCATGCTCTTTGCTGGTTGTCTTCAATCAAAAATTTGACAGGCCGACTTGGCCGCTGGATTCTACGCCTGCAAGAATACCATTTCGACGTCACTTATAAATCTGGTCGCCAACACCAAGACGCCGACGCTCTCTCTCGCTGCCCACTTACGGAATCAGTCTGCTGTTTTTCTTCGCAACGCATTTCTACCTCTGACCACAGCCGACCATCTCTTCCCCCGACGCATACAACAGTTTCTTTTGACGATTCTGAGCACAAACACGCACTCCGCTCGCAGCAATGAGCTGACGCCTACTGCCGTCCTATCATCGACCGCCTTATCGGCGCTTCGGACCCACCCAATGCTAGGCTTCGCCGACAGCTTCGCTATTTCAAGCTCGAAGATGGCATCCTACTCCGTTACGTGTATTGCCCTGATGGAACTCGCTGGATCCCAGTCATGCCGCGTGTGCTTCGCCCACGTATAGTGGCGGCTCTCCACGATGACGCTACTGCAGGCCACCTTGGGTTTGACAAAACCTACGACCGCGTGAGAAAACGATTGTTTTGGCCTGGCTTATCTTCCACCGTTGCCAAATACATCGCATCCTGCCCTCTGTGCCAACGCCGCAAACGGCTGACTTCTTCGCCCGCTGGCCTTCTACAACCTCTTCCTTGTCCCGCCACGCCATTCGACATAGTCGACATCGACTTATATGGTCCCCTATCTCTCCCCGATGGGGATAACCATTGGATTATAGCAGCTGTCGACCACCTCACACGCTACGCTGAGACAGCACCTGTACCGACTGGTTCCGCTCAAGAAGTAGCAAATTTCTTTTTGCGATCAATTGTATTGCGTCATGGCGCTCCTCGGGTGCTCTTAAGTGACCGGGGTACAGCCTTCTTATCGAAAGTCGTTGCCGATGTTCTTCACGCGTCATCCACCCTTCATAAGACAACCTCAAGCTACCATCCCCAGGTTAACGGTCTGACTGAGCGATTTCATAGCACCTTGTCAGACCTTATATCCATGTACATCACACCAGATCATCAAAATTGGGACACTATTCTACCATTAGTCACATTCGCCTATAACACAGCAGTACAACGGACTACCGGTTATTCTCCATTTTTCCTCGTTTATGTCCATCCTCCCACTACAATTCTCGACGCTTCCTTCTTCTCTACGCCCGACTACTCCACATCAGTACCTACCCATGTTTTATCTCGTGTGGCCAAATGCCGCCATCTTGCCCGCCTCAACACGGCAGCGTGCCAGGAAGATCGCCAGACTCGCTATGATTCTACACATCGAGTGGTCTCTTTTCGTCCTGGCGACGAAGTACTGCTTTATATGCCATTGCGCACCCCTGGCCTTAGTGACAAATTCCACCCCCGCTACGTAGGTCGCTATGAGGTCATAAGCCAAACTTCCCCAGTGAATTACACAGTGACGCCTGCTGATCCCCCAGCTGATCGACGCCACCGTGGAACTGAAATTGTTCATGTGTCTCGCTTGAAACCGTTTGTGCGCCGCGATGCATCGCTTAGTTAGGAGCGGCCAGGCTGGCCGCTTCCAACCCCCCGGGCAGATTGTGTGAGCCTTCCGTGGATGTTCTTTAATTTGTTCATTCCATGATCTTCCTCTTTCATTTGTACATACCATCATCATCGTCCCGTGCGCCGGCTCCGGCACGCACCTGGGTTTTTTGTCATCGGATTAAAAACGCTAGACAAGGCATCGCTGGCCTTGCCGTCACGACCTTGCCATCTCAATCTAGCCTTAATTCACAATATATACAATGTTGGGATGCTACCAAAGCTGACGGTACAATATTGACCAATCTATGTCAAGATAATTCAATGTTGACAAGCCATCCATATTGGCAGAACATTATTGCCCAACATACCATTAGGGTGCAATGCTGGCTGGCCATCACAGTCCATCAAACAATATTGAATATAGCGCAGTATGTATACATTGTTGGCAGGCCGTCATGACAGGCTGGTCACTATTGCCCAATATATGCCAAGATTTATTTATTGCTGACAAGACAACCATAATGGCCGCACAATATTAACCAATTTACGCCTATATATGTGCAATGCTGGCTAGCCATCAAAGCTCATTAGATAATATTGACCACTATAAACCAAGATATATAGAATGGTAGGATGCCACCAAAGCTGGTGGGGCAATATTTGCCAATGTATGCCAAGATATATTCAATGTTGACAAGACAACCATAATGGCCGGACAATATTAACCAAGCTATACCATGATATGTGCAATGCTGGCTAACTATCACAGTCCATCAAACATTATTGACCACTATAAGCCAATCTGTATACATTGTTGGCAGGCCACAATGACTGTCAGAACAGTATTGACCAATGCATGCCAATATATATTCAATGTAGACAAGACAGCCATATTAGAGAACAATATTGCCCAATCTATGCTATGATATGTGCAATGCTGGCCAGCCATCAAGGCTGATTAGACAATATCGACCACTAGAAACCAAGATATTACAATGTAAGGAAGTCGCCAAAATTGGTTGGACAATATTGACCACTGTATGCCTAGATATATTCAATATTGAGAAGCCATTGTTATTGACCGGAAAATGTTTACCAGGTTATACCATGGTGTGTAAGATATTACCAAACCATTGTAGCTTGTTGGCCAATAATGACCAGGTTGCCTCATTGTGTATACAATAATGGCAAATGCTCAATATGCATGGGCAATACTGACCGCTGTTAGCTGGTTGAATGCGAATAACTTCTTACCAGTCGCTACCCATATTTTTTAGGCCTATTTCACTGTTGTGCTAAAACCCTGGAGCACATCATTGCCAAACACATCTCTGTTTTTCTTGACAATCATAATTGATAAGCGTCAGCACGGTTTTCGTAAAAGGGCTATCTACTGTAACTCAGCTACTTGAAACAATTCACGACCTTGCCGCAGCCTTAGATAATCATAATCAATTTGACATTATTTTTTTAGACTTCGAAATAGCCTTCGATCGCGTATCTCATAGTAAACTACTGTTGAAGCTAAAATCTTTACTGAAAAATGATACCTTGCTTGCATAGATAGAAGCTTATCTGTCCTTTCGTCATCAGAGTGTTAAGGTTGGCAATGTGTCCTCCAGACCTGTTTCAGTTGAGTCAGGAATCCCTCAGGGATCGGTACTAGGACCACTCTTCGCCTTGATTTTTATTAACGACATCGCTTGTAAAATCCCAGTGAAAATCAAACTTTTCGCAGATGACTGCGTGATTTACCATAAAATCCATAGTTTTGAAGATCAGGTAGACTTAAACACATCTCTGGCCAAAATACAAGAATGGTGCCCAACGTGGCAAATGGCTATAAATAACAAAAAACAGTCGCTATGACAATCACTCGTAAAAAACAACCATTGCTTTTTACATATTGTCTCGGAAACCATGCCTTAGCTGCAGTATCAAGTTTTAAATATCTTGAATAATAATCACAAGCAATCTCAGATGGAACCAACACGTAGGATACGTTGAAAAGAAGGCAATGAAAGGGCTCGGTTATCTGAGAAGAACACTGGGAAATACAACGCGCGACATAAAACTTTTGGCTTACAAAACGTACATCAGACCTATATTGGAATACGCTGCCGCTATTTGGGACCCCTACACACAAACCAACATCATCAAACTTGAAAGCGTACAACGTAAATTAGTAAGATTCATTTATAACGCATATAACTGGCGCACCTCTCCAACCCAACTCTTACTAGATGCCAGCCTGGAAAGCTTAGCATTAAGAAGTTACCGGGAAAGAATGAAGTTTTTTACTTGCGTTATCATGACGAATTAGGAATTGATAAAACGCTTTATATTGAAACCGCTAACCCACGCACATGTTCCTATCACCCTAAAAAAGTTAAAGAATACTCCTCTAAAACCAACATTTTTAAAGAATCATTCTTTCCTAGAACAACTCACCAGTGGAAAACCTTACCTGCTGATGTTGTCCAATGCACAAGTGTATCTTCATTCTGTCACGCGCTGTCCTCAATATATTGACACATTTGGTGTATTGTATTCACATCGTGGCGTCGCTTGGTGGTCTAACGTTGACTTGTATTTATGATGAGTAGTTACGGCTCCGTGTATTGACGCTATGTATGCATTGTGTAAATTGTATGTTTTGCAAAGCATTGTATGCCTGCTCCTGCCTAAAGCCTGACACTCAGGCTGGCAGTATGCTCGTAAATAAAAATAAATAAAAAATATCGAATATGGGTGAAGTTCACTGGGCCAATAATGGTTATGTTACAGCGTGGCTGCGCATTATTGGCAGCTCATTGGCACCATTGGGCAACTTGTGGGCCAGTAATCCCCAATCAATGCCCATTACTGAGCCGATGACATGTGCTACCTGGGTCTTTTTCGCTGCTTTTGGACGTCAAACGTGGCCCTTCCAAGAACGACGCGAATTGACGAAACCTGGCACAGTATTGCCATTGTAATAAAAGGAGACAGATAACTGGGTAGTTGGCAGAGGCGAGCCACAACAAAGAGATTCTAGGGCAGAAGCTTCGTTCGAATGTTCTGTGCGGTCTGGAGTTCGGCTTAGAGAGGATGTCATACCATTAGAAGTCTTCTAGACCCGAATGACAATGGTCAACGACGAGAGGCAATGTGTGCTGTTATGTGAAGTGTTTCCCCTATGACATAAATAAAGCTGAAACCATAGAGTAAAATACTATGTGCAAAAGCAATGTCTACTTTGAAGCCGAACCTAAGCGTAGCCTTGCAGATTACGTTCGCGTAACTCGTGGTTTAAGCACAAGCTAAACCACAAGCATTTTTTTATTTTTTTAATTCGTTGTAGCTAACTGCCTATGAATTCCCAACTTATTTTGCATGAAAGTCGGGCGCTAGATTCGTGTTCCTCTGTCAAGGCTCTGATATGAGAAGACAGAGAGCGCCAGAGCTATTCCTTGGGTTATCCACGGTGCGTTTTTGTGTGTTTTCAAACACCTTGATTTCGCAATTGACTGTTGCACACAGATGAAAAAGAATTCGGCCTTCAGTACTCATTAGGAGTATAATATAGCCGGCATGAATAGCCCCAGTAGCACACAATAAGTGGCCACCCTGGGGAACTTGTGTGCTAGTTGGTCTGGGACATGTACTATAAACCCATGCGCCCCTTTATGGATGGAGTGGGCAAGCCCAAATCTGGCTTGCCCCTCTTCAACCCATTAGGACATCATATAGGCGTGACAAGAAATAAGAATAAGATATTTCTACTACAGGTCCCCAAAGTGCCCTCGTGGGGAACTTTACGGCCGATGCAAATAAAAATTTGGTGTTTATGTAGACTAAGCCTGGGCTAGGCTAAATGTAGCTGTACACTCAAAAGTCCAATATGTCCCGCATGGGCCATATGGGCATGCACGCAAGTTGCCTACGTCGGTTCCTTGTGGGATGCTCGAAGGAAGCTCAGAAGGACTTCCCTCGGCTGACGGATAGTCTTTCCAAATTGAGGTGCCCACACCAAACATTAATATGTTCGGCTTGTGCTGTGGCGGGGTTGGAACGCGACCATAGCCGTTTACTGCCCACATCAGTCAAATCGGGAGCGCTCTATGACAAATACAACACAAATTTGGGCATCAAGGCATTAGTCCATCCACTCGAAAGCGAGGCTGAAAAGCAGACATGACCGCACCGTACCCACACGGGCCTTTTGTAGGGTATCTGCGGGAATTTGCACCATATATTCCGGTTGTCTGCAGTACGTATAAGTTTAGCACTGTTGAGGTTGCCCATGGTAGGCCAAACTGGGCCCAAATTGGCAATTAGCCAGGCTTAAAACTCTGACACCCCTCCATTCAATTCTTAAAGGTGTCAATTTTTTTATGTGATTCATAAAATGCGTGTCGGTTCTTCCCTCTTCAGGAGGTTTCATATAAAAGTTCCCAGCATATTAATCTCTTCCTGAAAACTTTATCATTTTTATTCTCCGACTATGCAAATTGTGCATTATTGTCAGAAAATCAGAAAATATGAAACAGTAATTGTTCTGCATTATGAATATATACTGAACTACCTCTGAATATTGCCAGTGCCATTATGGGCCGATAATTAGCGCTGAAATAAAGCTTACCGATGAGGGGAATATCTCGGATAGGCGCTTGAACATATTGTTGGGAAAGAACTTCTTCCACGTGGCTACGCACATAATACCAGATAAAGAAACAGTAATCAATATTTCACACTTAATTGAACTTGGGCAACCCCGAAAATATTAACTTCCACCTATGAGGGGAACACGTAGGACAGTCCAAACCGGGCTTTCTTTTGTAGAGCCCGCGCCGGTACTATTCTCGTATTGGAAGTTTACCTGACGTGGGTATACACCATCATTTGGGGGTCATGCGCCTATATAAATAAAGGACTGAATCACTTGGTATTCTTTCCACAAGGCTATGTGGGCCGAGTGTGGGCATCTCTATTCGGGCTGCCCTGACGGGTACGAGTTGGGACTGATGATGGGATCAGTGCACAGCCTAGGGCCCTTCTGGTCACGAGTTGCAAATCCCGCGTGGCGCCCGAAGGGATGATACATGGGGCCGGCATAGAAGGCCCCAAGGGCTCAGCATCGGTCCCCACATTATATAGGCAAAGTTCTGCTACTTGATTAGTACACCGTCCTCGTGGCGGTTTTTCTCGCTTTAGGTTGCAGACTATTTTGTAATGGAGGAACGTTGAAGTAAACGTACCAAATACTTTCATATAGAATTCAAACATAAAAATAGACGCTTTCTGTTATCGAGGTTATTTTCTTTAGTTGTCGATATTCTTAAAGAAAAAAGTTGCGGACAATCAGGAAAATGTAGTGATCACCCCTTTACCACATATAGCAGTGAGTAAACGTGAATTGAAATTTTTATTCTAATTTTCAAAAGCCGGCCACTCATAGCACAAATAGGCCTGCCCGTTTAAACTAGGAACAATTTTCATACTTTGTTTTCACGTAGCGTGAGATACAAAATAGAGCGAACTAAAGGAAGGGAAAATATAACCAGTTATAGGGGCCACAGATTTCGTCGCAGAGCCACTGCTAGCAACAGTAATATTGCCACTGTGACTCAGACGCTTCACAGGTAAGGTATTACGCGCAAGCGGAAAGCAATGAATTATGCCATGACACCGTGATGTAGGCCCAATAAGGCACGTTAGGACTGCCAAGAGCGTCGCTTCTATCTGTGACTTACCGGCGGTGGTGACTGCTCCCTAGTGCGGCTTCATGAGGTGTCCGTTTATGCAAGAGGCATTATGGATGTCGCTTGCCGCGAAGAGAAATGTTAACCTGAAATTTATCAATGTGAATAGGAGCAGCGACATTGGAGCAGGATGGAAAGATTTTAACACAAATTTTGTGTCAGAAAAACCGTGCCTGACTTTATTAACTGCAAACTTTACTCATCCGATGCCTATGTCTCCTTTACATAAGCGGCCATGGCCCACGTACGTGTGCATGGCATTTTATTCAGTCAGAATATCATCACGAAAAATTTTGGAGGACTCTTATGCTCCGCCTCAAAGAGCTCAACGCAATAGCCTTTAAACCACCATGCTTTCGAGCCGACGAATAGATGCATAAGCCTTTGAATCGGGTGTGGATTGCACCATCTGCTGTGGCGGCGCCGTATGATCGTAACAACTTTCCAGTGAGCGCCGCATCGCGATAAGCAAATCGTAAATGTTCTTTATTACTCACATAACTATTACTTCCACAATTAGTGTCTAATGACGCACCTAACACTAGCTGACAGTCATAAGGCAACGCATGCATTAAGTATATCTTTTTTTTTCGGAAACAAGCACAGCGGCTCTGTGGCAGAGTGGTTGCGTACTCGCCTTGCACTGCAAATGAATCGTGTTCTACTCCGAGGGTTTCAGCTAGGCTTTCTTGTTTCTTTACTTCTCATTTTTTAATTAAAACCACAACGCCCATACCAGCTTCTCAGCGCCACGGGGCCCTTAATACTATTGCGTTAAATGGAGAGAGGGCAATGTGAGCATGGCCGTGTTTCCTGCAAGACATTGAAGATAGTTATATACTGAGGAGTGAAAGGGGACAAACAGTGAGCGGCTTTTTATCACTACCGGCCTACTGGCTCAGCTTCACTCTCAAATACTGCGAATCGCAAACGGGCAGATCACGTATTCTGCGCCATCTCACAATCGGCGTGCGTCATGCGCGACGTCTTCGTGTTGATAGTCATCTCGCCAGCCAGCCATCACTGACCGCCTTTGACTTCATTCAGGTATGAGGTTATAACCGTATGCTTAACAGACGCGCTGCAGTAGCAGAACTTGAAACGCGTGCTTTGAAGAGACTCAGTCACTAAATACTGCGTCTCCGTTTGCATTTCGCCGATATCGTAACGTAATAATCTAGCTTCTATGATTATCAGAGAAGCAGCAGTGTGCACCAATAAACTGTATATATTTTGTTTTTGTTAAGGTACTCATTTCAACAACGTTTCCAATTTATCTACGGAAAGGAGGGATACGACACCATGATCAGCATCGATAACAGCAGTAAGAACAAGTTTTTGTCTGATACTGCATGCTTTCGTCCTCACAGAGTAACAGAAATAAAGTAGAACAAAGGGTATATTGACTATATTTTTCTAATATTTTGCGAAAATTAGCGCTTCCCACCAGTGCAGCCTTCACGTATTCTCACGCCGAGTTGTTGCTGTTGTGTTTGCACATACATAAAACAATAAGTTTTATTCCAGCCAATATGGTCATACATTGGGCCGCAATGCATAATCAGTGCATTGGTATGATAAGGGGTATCAGATAATTATTCCGGATGCCCGGAAACAAGAAATATGTCTTTTTAAATGTTTTTTGAGTTCTCATAGGAGACTGGAATGCTAAGGTGGGCAGTGAAGAAATATCCGGAATTACAGGCAAGTTCGGTCTTGGTGAGCCAAATGAAGCTGGGCAGAGGCTAGTAGAGTTTTGTCAAGAAAACAACCTGACCATAGCGAATACTCATTTTCAACAGCACAACAGACGCCTGTACACATGGACTTCACAGGACGGTCTGTACAGGAATCAGAGCAATATTCTTTGCCGGCAGAGATGGAGAAGCGCTCATACAAGCAGTAAAAACAAGGCCTGGGGCCGATTGTGGCAAATTTAAGCTTTGATTGAGGACAACGCAAAAAAACTAGGCCTTCCATGTATGATTTGGATCAAATTCCATCAGAATATTTTGTGTAATTGCGGAAACGATTTCAAGAATTAGATCTAGAAGACAGAGAGCCTGAAGAGGTGTGGACTGATATTCGTGATATAATACCAGAAGTTGCTACTAAGGTAGTTCCAAACCAATGAAATGCAAGAAAGCAAACTGGTTAATTATCTGAAGAAGCTTTGCAAATAGCTGAGGAAAGGAGGATGGCAAAAGGAATGGGGAAAAGAGAAAGATACAAGGTTCTCAATGCGGATTTTCAGAAAATAGAGGGGAGAGATAATATTACGAACCGACAAGCCGATGAAAACAGGAGACAGAACATGACCGATGGCGATGGTAGATGACGTTTAATGAATATTCGCGGGCCTAGCGCGAGCGCTCCTGCCCGCGCCACTGCCCGATTCTTCTTCCTTGTCGTCCGTAACATAACCCGGGGCCACTGAGCGATCGTCCCGATTGTGGACGAGAAAGTTTAGCGATGTTAATGATTTGATGGCATGATGATGGGCGTGTCTGGATGCTTGAAGAAGAAGAGGAAGTAGGAAGAATAGAACGGCTTGCCGGTACGATGTCTGATGCGAGGGTGATCCGCCTCCCCTGGAGCTGTCAACCATCCGTCACCAGAGTCCATGGGACCGACGGCTCGAGGTCACGTCGGGCAGCTTGGGCGGGGGTTGCGTGTTCGTCTCCATCGGTTCCTTCGGGTCTTTCGGGTCCTTCGTCTTGGTTCTGATTGGTCTGTCTGTTCTCCTTGTCTTCAGGTCTGGGATGGGGGCTGGGCGGTGGTAGGTGTTCAGATCTGGTCTTGAAGGGCTGGGGCGAAGCTGCTCGGCGATGTCCCTGGGCCCTGAGTGATGATCCTGGCTTGAAGATGGCGTCGATGCTCCAAGGTGAGGATGGCGATGCCGTACGCCGCACCTCCAACCAAATGTTACGAAGCGACAAGCCGATGAAAACAGGAGACAGAACATGACCGATGGCGATGGTAGATGACTTTTAATGAATATTCGCGGGCCAAGAGCGAGTGCTCCTGCCCGCGCCACTGCCCGATTCTTCTTCCTTGTCTTCCGTAACAATAAGAATGCGTTCCTGAACATACAGTGCCAAGCAGTTGAGGAGAACAGCCAGTTAAGGAACACAAGAGCTCTGTATAAGACAATCAAAGATATCAAAGGAAGCTTCTGTGCTAAGCTGGGCATGATAAAGAACAAACGAGGCAAGAACCTCACTGAAGCCTCAGAGATAAAGAAGAGGTGGCAGTAATACACAGAAAAATTGTTCAAGAAGGATCCGGATGTGCAAACCCAACATAAGATGGTTGTGATTACTGATCTCGAGCCGGGCATCCTGAAGAGTGAAGTTGAATGGGCCTTAGCCAACCTTGCTAAGAACAAAGCTAGCGGAATTGATGGCATTCCAGCTGGGTTGCTTCAAAACCTCAACCATGAAGATGTTAACATTCCGCATACATTATGTCAGAAGATTTGGACAACACTGCAGTGGCCACAGGATTGAAGGAGGTCAGTTTAAATCCCCATTCCAAAGAAAGGCAGTGCCAAAGATTGCTCCAACTACCGCACGATCGCGCTTATTTCGCATGGTAGCAAGGTGATGTTGAAAATCCTCCGAAGTAGGCTGCAGCAGTATGTGGATCGGGAGCTTCCGGAAGTGCAAGCTGGGTTTCGCAAGGGCAGAGGTACTAGAGACCAGATTGCCAACCTTCGCTGGATATGCAAAAAGCAAGAGAGTTCCAGAAACCCATCTACTTCTGCTTTATTGATTATGCAAAAGCGTTTGACTGCATGGATCAAAGCAGATTGTGGCAAGCTCTCCAAGAGATGGGATTTCCAATTTACCTCATCTGTATCCTCAGGAACCTGTATGAAGGGCACGAGGCCACAGTCAGAACTAGGCATGGTATTACTGATTGGTTTCCAATTGAGAAAGGAGTGAGACAAGGCTGCATACTATCGCCCTGCCTATTTAACCTATATGCAGAGTGCATCATGAGAAAGGCCGGTCTGGGCGAGTCTTCAGCTGGAGTGAAGATTGCCGGAAAACGTATCAACAACCTTAGATATGCGGATGATACCACTTTAATGGGAGAAAGAGAAGTGGAACTCAAGAGACTTCTGATGCGCGCACAAGAAGAGAGTGAAAAGTTTGGGCTTAAACTGAACAATAAAAAGACAAAGATCATGGCGTCTTGACCTATCAAGTCCTGAAGCATCAAGGGACAAGAAGTGGAAGCAGTGACAGATTTTCTCTTATTGGGCTCCAAGATTATCCCGGAAGGAGACTGCAGCCATGAAATTAGGAGACGCCTGCTTTTGGGAAAGGGAGCCATGGTTAGCCTTTACCGCCTAGTAAAGAGTAGAGACATTAGTCTGCCAACCAAGGTCCGTATAACTCGTGCTATGGTCTTTCCAGTTGTGATGTATGGATATGGATGCGAGAGTTGGACTGTGAAGAAGGCTGACCACCGAAGAACTGACGCATTTGAATTGTGGTGCTGGCGGAGACTCTTGAGAGATTCTTGGACTGCCAGAAGATCAAATCGTCGATATTGTCGACCATAAACCATGACTGCTCACTGGAGGGCAAACTCTAGTTAAATCTCACCTGCTTTGGTCATCTTATGAGAAGAGAGGAGTCGCTGGAGAAAGATTTAATGTAGGAAAAGGTAGAGGGTCGCCGGGGAAGGGGTAGGCAGCGAATGCGATGGTTAGATGGCATCCTTGAGGGGCTGCAGATGAAGGTATGTGATGTTAGGAAGATAGCGAGAGACCGGAAAGCGTGGCGTGACATGGTTCATAGGGTCACGAAGAGTCGGACACGACTGAACGACTGAAGTGAACTCAGTACAAACCTTTTTATATCAAGTAATAGCTCCGCTAAACAATGAGAGCTTGATTTGCTTTCAAATGATAGTTTCCACAATATTCCATTTTGTTTTGGTCACTTTTCCGACTCTGTGTCGATGTTCCCTCGCTGATTTTAAATTGAGCATATAGGAGCGCAGCGTACGTTCTTATTTTGATGACTGCTGGGCACAACTGCTGTTACCGCCCTGCCGAGATGCTTAATCTTTATTAGTATACAAATTAGCACAATACAGAGTAAACATAGGTGAAGCCTGTCTCGTCCCCGACCCCAATCTGTCGCTTTCAGCATTCTCACACCAGATAACAATATTGTAATACATGACGAAAAATGTGTGATTACTACAATACCAATCGTTCTTAGAGGTATTCAGAGAACTAAAAAAAGTGAGCACTTCCGTCAGCGCGACCCTACTGCTTACATTCTTACACAGATTAAGAAAGAACGCTTTAGAACAAAACTAATAAAACGGCAAAATGCTTGTATTTCTAAAACTGTCTTGCTGAGAAAACGGTGGCAAGTTTTATATGTAAAAAGTAAGTCTCTTTAGCAAAACTCCACCACGAGTCTCAAAGTATTGATTGCAAAGTATTGCAAACTTACGAAATGCTCTAAGAGAAGTATTGCAATTCGGAAAATGAGAGCCTGGGTTTCTTTTATCAAATAGTCTGGTCATAAAATTTTAGCCTCACAGTTGCTTATGTAGCTGTTCTGCACATGCACAATAACACACAGCGGTAACAATACAAGCCCTAAACGCCTAAAAGCTCGTATTTCTGAAAATACATTCCATGAACGAAATGCATTACGACAAAAATGTTGCTTCAAAAAATCACTTGAGTTCCCATGATCAGCTACATATTGAACTAAAGTGGTTATCGACTTTTAGCTCATTATGCAGCTGCTCATGCTTTTTATGCTATTTAGTAAAAACAAGATGGTACTCTGTCATGTAACATTCGTTAATCAGCCATGTGCAAAATATATTGATTCCAGGGCTTTCATATTAATATGTTACATTGGGTTCTGTACAGTGGTTTCTGTAGCCGCATTGGACAGTCTACTTGAGTTATTTATTGTATTTTAGTCGCCTGCTCCGTCCATCTGGCGGAAGAGGCCGCAACAAGCCAAGGGCTACTTGCCAACTTCTAATCCGCGGGCGCATGACTCCCCGTCTTCCCCAGCACGCGTGCCGGGGGCGGGGAAGAGGACGTCCATTTCCGAAAGAAATAAAAGTTGTGCAACCAACCATTGTGGCCTGCTCCAGTTCACGACCAGAATATTTCTGCCTGAGTATTAGGTTGGTGTAATTTACAGAGAATAACACAGAGAGCTATGTAACGAAAAATGATATAGATGAAACATTTATAGATGAATCGCGTGCAGAGGGGGTCAGAGAAACAGCTTGAGTTATTGACCAGCTAGTAGAAATCCAGTAAAAGATGTTGGCATGGGTAGGGAAACTATTGCGAAGAAAGGGTTGCCCATGGTCACTAAGGGTCCATGGTAAATTGTATTTAAATTGAAAGAAAGCGTAACAGGGGGTGCCAGCAAAATAGGTGGGTCGATGAAGTTAAGTTTGCATGTGTTAGTGAATGCAGCTAGAACAGGACCGGTTTAGCAGCAGGAATATTACAGATGCCTTCTTCTTGCAGCAGGCATTGTCCGGCCGGTGTTCATGATTCCTTGCGAATATGAAACATCAAGCAGCGCCTTGCAGAAGAGCCAAATATAAAAAGCTACCATGACTTCCTGAGTAAATGTGGCTGCTTTTAGCAAGCAAATCTCTGTCACTGCCAACAATTTGTGCAAACAGATGGTTCGCTCAGCTGCAATGATTACAATATAATTCCATATGAAAAACTCGCACGTGTATCATAAATGTGCTTATGTTAATTACCATGGTCACAATAACTGCACTCAATGCAAGGCATAGATGTGCTTCATAATCTTCCAATTAAATTGGTCGTGGCTAGGTCTGTATACATGATCTCCAAAAATGTCCTAAACACCTCGTTCTACCTACCTTTTTACCGCCTCCTATATGTCCCGTCTATTGGAATCACCTGAGTTACATTTAATGAACCATGGCTATAGCATTACATTCCTGTCCATGCTGTTTCTTTGTGAATTTGTCCAGAATATCATTAACATGCGTTTTCCTACTAATCAGTCTGCGGGTTTGTGTTAAAGTTAAACCCATAATTTTTCATTTCATGGAACTGCGCGTCACCAGTAGATTAGGAGCGATGCTTTCCAATAGCCTCCTAGTTTCCTTCCCATAGGAGAGTTCTGGCATGTTTCAGCCCTTACTAGTTTTTATTTTGTGGATATCAGCAAGCTGTCTGTTCCGATATCAAAGCGCCTGCCATATACGCTGCATCCCAATAGTTTTCTTTTAGGTATTTCATTTTAGTAGTCCTGGTGTGTGGTGACTACCGGTCCTAAGTAGACCCATTCCGCTAGGACTACAAAGCATCGCTACCTGTCTTAAATTGTCGTTCCCTTCCGAGGTCGTTGAACATTAGTTTAGTTTTCTGGATGTTACGTTTGACGTACTTATTTGCTTTTACTGTGCAGGTTAATACTCAGTAATTGCAATTTGTCCTATGAGTTACTTAGCACAGACTAATTTTGTACTCTGAAATAACCATTATGTCACACAGTTTCCAACTCTGCCGCTTGAATGGCAGTGCAAAACTGCGCGGTCTCTTTTTAAAGTACAGTGCCGTGAACCACTTTTATCGGCGCGTGTGATTGCAGTCATTTTTAGCCATACCATCTGTATAAACAACGGGACAATTTTTTAATCCTAGATGTGCAAATTAAGAAATATGCCAAAAAGCTAGCATGCTTTTCCTGCCACAAAAGAAAAGCAAAAGTTAGCTTGTCCGGTGAATATCATATTTTGTACTGGTGACCGGCGTATTTTCACATAGACCTATTTTCTCATCCCGCAAACCGCTTCGTCACTCATTTCATATTCGTTTTCGTTAATCACTTTAACGGCGATGCTCCATGACGCACTTCATTATCGTGCCGCTACGCATAGGAAGTCAATTTCGTTCTTCAATGGGAGCTTCGACGTCATAATGAAACGCTATCTACCAGAATCCTTGACAGCACAGGCTTATATCTCTCGGGTAAAGTTATTGTTATTTACGAAATTGTTTACGCTGTTAACATAGCCGGGTAGTTTTGTTCTTAGCACACTGTAGAATCTTTTCAATGCATTGCAGGGTTGGTGCCAGATTTCTCCAATATTGCTGTGATGTGCTCTCTCCTTCTATCTCATTCATAATCACGCTTTGAACTTAAAAAGAATTTCTCATTTTTTGAATGACAGGTGTGCCTCATGCAACTTATAAATTTCTTTTGGCCGAAAGTAACTGCACTGTCATTAAATATGTAAGCATGGAAGGTAACGATGAAGGTAAGTAACACAGGCAAGCATTTGCATTCTGTCCCGATTATACTCGAGTTTAGTGGTTCCTTGGCAACGAAGCTCGACTTGTGTCTCTTCTTCTAAAATAAGAGCAAAGTGTTTTTACTCCCTGGGTTTTGTACACGCTGAAAATACGATTAAAAGCTTCAATATACTTTATTAAAATGCAATAGTTATAAATGACCTGCCTTTTGGACAATCTGATGTCTTTGTCGTGAGCAAAAGTCGCGGAATCCGATTCCTAGTTGACCGTTAAGGGGTGACATGACCAGGCCGATATGGTTGGATGGATACGTTACGACAGAAAATTTAATGACGACTAATAAAGGAGGAAGAGTGGGAATCATGACGGGTGAATGAGATGGAAATCAAAGTTCTCATAATGCCTGAGTTTATAATTAGAGAAACTATTCTTTTAACCTCGCAAGCATGCTTGTGCAGCATGGTTAAAGCGGTGCTGAACATTATTTTTCGGCGAAAGACGCAAGGACAACTCGGGTACATACACAGACCACGAAGCCAAACCCGCAAAGAGAGCAAAGCGCTAGCGTCAGATATTCCGATATTCCCCTACCGAGGCACTTTTTACCTCTCGACTTTGCGGCGATGACAGACTATCAATATCATAGACTCCTAACCCTACGAATAGTCTCGGTGTAGAATAGTGTATAACAGGTAAATTCGCATGTAGGACTTGATGCAAGACTCATGTACCATGCCCCTTTGTAGTTATCACCTGGTAGGCACCAGGAACCAGAGAATGATGTCCTAAATATCCATGGTACCTTGCGCCGCATAATGTAAGCGCCATTATGAAAGGACAGTTCTGGAAGCTGAATAAAGTAAGATGACGGCCGAAGCCGATCAAGAAAACTTAGGAGAGAAAAAAGGTTGTGGGACAGTTATGGTAGTCATTCTATGAGGTCTGCGAAGAATATGGTTAGTATTCTCTTAATCAGTTGCATTGTAGAAGCACTCTACTGCGTCTAGTGCATTTTCAGAAGGCGGGAAATAAGGAACTGTCATCTGTACACTCAGATGTACTATGGGGTTGGGGCCTTGGCATATGTGAAGTGCAACATTGACAGTGATATGGCGGCAGGAGTGGTATGCGAAGGCAAGGAAGGGGCAAACCAGTATCTCGGTCACAATAATTTTATGAAACATGAATTCAGCGTATCACTTTATCTCTAGTAGTTAAGGAATTTTAGGAGACCGCTCAATTAGTGAAGATTAGTGAAAGGATAAACGGCCAATGTGGGCTATAGCTTTCTTGAAACGCAGCGTTCATGGTAACTACAAAGATTGTAAGGAGATCTATGGCTTATTAAAAGATTGGGAAGAAAGTGGGCAAAGTTAGTTGCTGTAATGTTTGGTAGTAAGCACTTGACAGCATAGCGAGTAGCAAGCTTGTAAAATATGCTGACTGTAGCTTTCGCGACTTAGACGCAGAAAGCAAACACAAAATGTCGAATCCGCGCAAGTAGTAAGTCTCTACAGAAATGGCGGTAGTTTAAGCACTTCTTCAGAGCGTGTAGTGGGGGTTGTGTTGCGGGGCCGCTGGTCACATCCACCAACATAGGTGCACACCGAACAGCATGGACGAGTTACGCGAAACACCCAGATGTTCAGCAGGGGAACCAATATAATGTATGAGAGAATATTAGTGGGATGAGTTCGTATGTATCAGAGTGGTTGCGGCGACTCGGATCACCATTCTTTACTGGAATGAAATAATTTTGACCAACACAGAACAGCAAGCCACAGCATCGGTGGCCGATCAGTTGAGGCAATAAATTTAAAGCGCAGCACTTGTGTGGCTGCGTTATTCATTGAGGCTTCGTTAAGGAGCAAAGCGGTAATGGGCCAGCAGGCGGTATCTAGTTCCATCCAACCAAACTAGCTCACACCCTTATGATCATAGTCCTGGAGTATGTGAAACGATAATGCAACAGGGAAAATTAGGATGTGGCCCTGTATGTACTCGTTATGCGGAACAGTTACTGATCCATATTCTTGGGCCAATACTATGTAATTGACATATGTTGCAGAGTCAAATAATATATTCCTTAGCAATGGCCCAATCGTCCCTATAATTAATTAGTGAAACATCCAGAAGAGAAGATTACCTGCGCGTATACTATGAAATGAAGAAAATGACGCTGCTTAAGAAAAGAATGAAGGCGTTTCCGTGGGTTAAAACAGCCTACAGCCAACTTCGGGTCCCCTGCGGCCTTCCATCGCCGTAATTATCAGCAGTATTATACCCACTGATAGACAAATGCCTCTCCAATATTACTCCAACTAAACCGGTTGTGTACCAGCTGCATCCCCTTTGCCCCTGCAAAATTTTTAACCACATCCACTAGACTTTTTGCCTCCCCAGCTATGATTTCCTTCCGTTCGAATCAAATGTGTTGCCCCTTGCAACCATCGGGCTTCCTCTCTTCGCACTACATATTTCGCCCATGCAAATATCTTCTTGATTTTCACTAGATTGACAATAACTCGAATTATTTCTGTCACCAATATTGTTCACTTTCTATATATCCTTGTTATGCCTGCCATTTTCCGTTCGGTGGCTGTCTCTATTGTCCTCAGCTCAAGTAAACGTTTTCTTCGCATTACGTTCCCTACCCATGCTAACTTCTTTTACTGAATTTCTACTAGCTGGTCAATAACTCAAGCTGTTTCTCTGACTCCCTCTGCACGCGAGTCATCTATAAGCGCTTTATCTATGTCAAATGAGGCCGCCTTGGCTAAACCGCTTTGTCTCAGACTAGATGTAATATGGTGGAAATACATGCTGTCGCGCATAGTACCTAAAACAGTTCCGTGAAGAATTTGAAGGCAAGTGAAATAGCAAATGGCCTTTATGTGCAAAAAATTTAACACCCTGCTCACATGGCGCGGACCTTACAAAACCGCTTTACGTCCCACATCGGTATTGGCGCATATTGAAACTTGCGCGTTCATATGTTAACAAAATTTATCAGAAATTAAGAATGATAGCTGACATACATAATGCGGGATCTTTCTTCGACCGATAGCACTGGCCCGAACAGGGCTACCGAATTATGTCACTATGGGTCATACATTGACTGTAGCAGGGGTGGAACCGCCGAACTGTCTGCTAACTATTGCGCACACTTTTTCCAACCTGTAACTCTTACTAGACATTACTCTAATTATTATTATAGATTATTCGTATAACAATTATAGGCATGTTCAGTTGGTTATAGAAATCCCATGGCTTTGTTCTCGACTCATGTTTATTGCAATATAATGATTTGACGGTTCACACGCGCAAGTTACTCATTAATAAGTCGCCTTGTGCAGCCCGACTCTGCACATCATTATCCTTCAGAACTCACAACTTCGCTGCTTGAACAATTTGGATTATGAGTTCTATGAAATTACTTTGGTCATATGAATTTACTGTGAAATTTCATCCTTTAGCTGCTTAGAAATGGTAGACGCATTTAAGATAAGTACACCATTATGACCATGCATAGGCAATTCAAGATCTTCAACTTCTGATGGCCATAAGTTACCTGTGTCAAGTCCCTATGGGAATAATGAGGGCAAGCCCAAGTGGCGCTTGCCACTGACATCAAGGGTAAACCCTGCTTTAAAACGGCTACCCAGATCTTTCCGATGCAGGACCAGCGGGAGAAAATTGCGTGATGTGCACGTTTGGCAATACGGGTGCAAGTAGGATACCTACATCGGTCATAAGTATGACCTATCGGGGCGTTCGTCAGCAGTTGACTGATCACGCCTGCATCAGCCTTCGTGGCAACACCCGCAGGGAGCCCACCGGGGCCTTACCGCATGCCCACATTGGACACACTGGGGCGCTCACTTCATAGCCCACTTTGTACTACATGGGTTAAAGTCATATAAAAGCCTTCACCAGCAAGTCTCTCATTTTCCTTAGAACAATGCGAACATCATTCTCAGCAAGCCCACTGGAGTGTGAGAATTGCGTGCTTGAATTGATGCATCTTAAACCATTACTGACCTTAAAGGAATCTAATTTCCTACAAGAAATGTACAGTCCATTGTACGTAAAGTCCCTCAATAAACTAAAAATATCCTCTGCTAATATCGCTGTCCGACTCCTCTCAGGCGCTCTCCTTCGGCGTTCGACCCTCCCATTAGCCAAGTGCCGTCACCTGTTTTCAAGCGCTTTTTTCTTCTTGTGTTGGCTGCCTACTTTCCATCGGTATAAAACGACGCGCGCGCGTCGCATATCGTCTTGTATTTTATTACGGCTGGCGCTTCTTTCACGATCTCTTTTACGTTCCTTCGTTCGAAATGCTATGTTGTTCCTCTTTCTGGTGTAGCACAGTTGGGGATGATGTCAAACGGTTGTTCATAATGCCGTCTGCAAATCGAGATGTGGCGCGGAGGAAGGTTTCGCGGTTCAGCCTGGTGGACTCTAACTCAACTATATGGCCGCTGCTTTGTGAGTTAAGTGAGCAATAGCCATCATAGCACTTCAAATCCTCCGTTGCACCACAACTCATCACCTCCCAGATACCTACATCATATGGACTCCGGGACACACTCACTTGGAAGGAAACGAGGCCGCCAAAGCCTCAGTCCGAGGATTTGCTAACCGGACACCACTTCCAGAGGAATTTCGGAGACACAGGATGTACCTAAGAAATATTCTGACATCCTCCTGCATTACAGACTTGGCAGAAGAAAATATTCCCCACCCCACAAGAAACCTACCAAAGAAGACGCAGTCACCGTCCGAAAAATTCAAACCAACAGCCACGTCCACGGCACCTTACTACACAGAATCTCGCCCACCACCTATAGATACGAATGCGCATTTTGTAACGTACCAAACACCTTACAACATATTGTGTGGGGATGCGAGGGACCAAATGGTACTATAACCATCATGGTCTTAGCCGAAGAGCAGTGGGATAGATCAGCTGTCAAGCCCCAGCCTGGAGGATCAGCGTAGTCTGGTCAACCGGACTCGGGAGATGGCTCGGGCCCACGGATTCTTGGACTGAGGAGGCTGCCAACCTAGGGCTGAATATTTCACGCCTACTCCGAGTAAATGTTCGTCTCTCTCTCTCTTATCTCTACACTAATATGCCGCCACACAGTCTGTACGGATTTTCTCATTTTTTTCGCCTTGCCAAGTGCGACATGCCCGCGCGTCATATTTTTTTTACTCTTTTCTTGTTATACATCTAAGTAGAGAATAAGATCCTTGGTTTTTAGGTACTCAGACATGCTTTCTGAGATGTTGTCGTTTTCGTGAATCTAAGGTAACTGCATATTTTGAGCGTGTCGCAGCATTTAACGAAACAGTGAAAGCTCTTAGGAGACCCGATAAAGCCCCATATTTCGTGCTATGCTTTCGTTTGCTGTGCCAGTTGTTGATTTCACACGCCACGCATGCAATCACTGGTAGATCTGCAGGTGACATTGAAAACACATGGAGGACAACGGCTGCCATGCTTCTCAAGTTTACCGGCAGCTCACAAACCAGTAAAATCTGCAATAAACCATACACAGACTGTTGCTAAATTTTTCCCGTTTGCCGACTAGCTACCATTTGTTTAAAGCGTGCCGCTCAGTTTGACCAAAGGGTGACGAACTACGGACGCACGGAGGTGAAGGTAACTAGAACCAACGCCGAAATCGCGTACGTGTGTGTAAGGCATTTACAGCTGAAATTATTCTGTCGGGAATTCCCTGTCATCATCCTGTATTGATATTTCAACAGCAAGTAATATTTTAGCCGCAACAAATTGCGACAAAATACAAGCTGAAATGATCTGGTGAGATCTGGCGCCAGCGCTTTCACCGCCGCACAGCCGCCTCGATCGGCGCTCGCGTTGGGGGGGGGCTGCCACGCGCGCCGATCTAGGCGACCGCGACCGGCGCCGGCTCTGGAGGGAGCGCGCTAGCCCTGCACCGCGTAGGTGGAGCCACGGTCGAAACATGAGCGGAGGAGCGGCGGCGCCGGAGGAGGAGAGAGGAGATGGCGCTACTTTTAGTTTATTGGGGGGTTTTATTTATACGCCATGAGCTGAAGAGATATTTCATGCATGAAATGCGCGTGTGCTGCTCAACTTAAAGGTAGCTTGAATAGTCATCATGAACGACATAGTTTGTACCTGGAATCTTGCTGAAGTACACAACCATCTCTCCGTGGGGCGTCTCGATGTTGTCACGTAAGCAGACGCTCTTGTGATTGGGCATAAAAATGAACCTAACATGCCTTACAGCACTCTACATATACCAGTCTTGTTGCATTTGTAGTGTATGCCACCTACCACTGATATTTCCGGGGAGATAGCTTGAGCTGGCGAGCAAAGTGCTGATGATAAATTATAGCTTCCAATATATTGAAGAGAATCGGGCCCTTTTCAGTATTTAAACAGCTTCTTGTTTTCAGTAATTTAATAGACTGTACATTTTTATTTCATTTTGTGCTAACAGAAAACGACATTTCTAACCTGACCATGGCAGCCGCGTTTCTTTTGGAGACAGGATGAATAATCGTGCCTGTGTGTCATATCAGTGAATATTAGTGATCCTCATATGGTCGGACATATTCAAGCCTCTGCATATCGCTCCTTCTTTCTTCTTTCATTTCGCCTTCCTCGCTTGTCTAAGGTATGCATTGTGGTGTGTGACAGATAAGAGCCTTTCTTTCATAATAATCAATTTTGAATTAGGAAGCTCATTCGTAGAAAACGAAGGGCCTAATATCAATTTGACATCTACTGAGAATATGGTTCAAGCAAGAATTGACAATTCATATCTGACTATGCAGCCTGGAGTAGCCGACCTTAGGCTTTTAAAACTCATTCGGAACTGCTATACGCTTACATTGCAGTGGACGAATGCCATGTGCCAGCTCTTTTGCTGAGCTAATCTGTTGCTGTGTCAATGGCTCGACTACCGGCGATGTGCGTTCATCGTCTTCGTGACCGTTAGTGGCCGCATACAAGAATGCCACACTTGAAATTTATTAAGCATGAGAATTGAAGTAGATAATGAAGCGCGTCATCCTAGCGTCAGCGGAAGTAATTAGCGCAATCTTCATAGAGGGCGTGGCGCAAGATATCAACGCACCTTTGGCTGCAAAGGTGCGCCTTCCCCTACAGGCGTGGCTTATTTACTTAGCTTGCTTAATATAAACACCGCCCAAGGTCACATTTCACCCCGTCTTTTAAGTTTCCTAAAATGCTGACGCGCCATAGCACGGTGAGAATAGCTACCAACTTTATGTGCCGCTTTTTAAATATGAAAATTTATCATTTGTTAGGTATTTTTCATCTCTAAAATTCGGAACTGATCTGAGTAAACGCCAACCTGCTGTAGTTATTATTTTCCGAACTTCACTCGTATTTGACTATCAATGAATGGATATTTAGTCACTGTTTGTGTGCCTCTATTGATGTGCTCATGTTGCCTGCTGTCGTGTCATATATGCGTTGAGGCGCATGTAAGCGTTTTCTTTCAATCCTATCCATACTTACATGGGAAAAGAAATTGAGGAATGAATAGGAATGAATTAGAATGCGCAGGGATGACGCAACGTTGTCTTGTTTCTTTAGTTCCACTGGGAAATGTTGAAAAAAAAATTGGCATCGCCTCGGTGTATCCTTTGTGATCATTTCGGTTACTCAATTGGTAAGCATGTTGTACATGTTTAGTTTTTGTGACTTGCGGTACTAGCCCCATAGCCTCCACTGTAGGTGGTGAGATGTGTAACCGCAGTTCCTCTGCGAAACACTAATTATAATTACATGATAAATCCCACTGAAGAGTGTCGCGAGTTCACTATCAATACACAGGGAAAAGCTTACGTTTCCACTGAAACTGTGGTTACTCACTAGCATCGCGTGGCTGATTTGCATTCAGTAATGTGCCGCAATCTGCCTCTAAAAGAGGGCTATAGAGGTTTCCAGAAATTGCATAGTTAAACTAAATTTGTCGCAAAGTTTATTTTAGATAAGACAGTGGCAGTGTACAAAAAGCATTTTTGTCTCTCATGGTTTAGCTTTCTTTTGCAGCTTGTTACTTGTCATTGAGACGTAATTTTTCAGCAGCAGGACCTCACATATTGCAATGTATAGAACATTAAAAATAATAAAGATGGTCATATGTTCCCTGTAGTATATTACGCCGATCGGCATTTCACACTCAGCTAAGAAATCGCCCACCTCCCATCTGCATCCATCTTCCTGGCTTCGCTGCGCGGATGGGAGCGCCACTTTCGAAGTGCTGATGTTGTGGAAACATGGTGTCGTCACAAAACGACTAAGCCGCTCAGAGCTATGGCACAAAAACTTGCGATGGTCGCCTTGCTTCATCCTAGTAGAGTACGCGTGCTTAAATTCTATGTTTAGGCAGTTTTCGCGGACTCAAAACCCAACACAAGGAAACAATTTGCATTAAAATACGAAGTTTCTAGAAAAGATATATAGCTTCTGTTTGTAGCCACCTTTCTGCTTTTGTACAAATAATATTGCGCAATTTTGCATTCCACGTCTATAGTCCCCCTTGAGGGATTGATCACTAGCATTGAGGACAAACCATATTTTAAGTTCTCTGGTCAGTTCGCTCACTTTCTATTTTATGTGCTCGCCGTCCTCATTACCTCATTTTTGCCACCTGCCTCAGAAAGATGTCGGCATCGTTTGGATCTCCGGACAAACAGGAAGAAGGTTTAAAGTACAAAGTTTTTGAGAAAGCAGCGTAATATTTCTGCTTAGCGTTCAGGTTGTGCTTTTGGTAGGTGGCAATTAGTAATTCTCCCAATATCAAAATAAACTGCAATATGTGCTTTATTTTATTCATCTCACTGTCCGCACAAATTTCATTCAGAGAGTGTAGATGCATGTAGGAAAAGTTCGTCGTTTATAAACGCGTACAGCTCCAGTTATGGACAGCGAGTTCAAAGGATTTCTACAGTTGGTTATGTTGGTTCTAATTGTGTCGCACCTTATATATTCGCTTTTGACTAGACATGTGAAATTTTATCTGCGTTGTGCGAAACATATCGAGGAGACTGCAGCCATGAAATTAGGAGACGCCTGCTTCTGGGAAAGAGAGCAATGGTTAGCCTTGACCGCCTAGTAAAGAGCAGAGACATTGGTCTGCCAACCAAGATCCGTATAACCCGTGCTATGGTCTTTCCAGTTGTGATGTATGGATGCGAGAGTTGGACTGTGAAAAAGGCTGACCGCCGAAGAATTGACGTGTTTGAATTGTGGTGCTGGCGAAGACTCTTGAGAGTTCCTTGGACTGCCGGAAGATCAAATCAGTCGATATTGTCGACCATAAACCCTGACTGCTCATTGGAGGGTCAAATTCTAAAGTTAAAGCTCAGCTACTTTGGTCATCTGATGAGAAGAGAGGAGTCGCTGGAGAAAGATTTGATGTTGGGAAAGGTTGAGGGTCGCCGGAGAAGGGGTAGGCAGCGAACGCGATGGTTAGATGGCATTCTCGAGGCATTGCAGATGAAGCTATGTGGTGTTAAGAAGATAGTGAGAGACCGGAAAGCGTGGCGTGACATGGTCCATAGGGTCACGAAGAGTCGGACACGACTGAACGCCTGAACTGAGACTGAAACATAACGAAACTACACTATAGCAAACACGGTGATTCTCGTATTTTATTATTGGTATATATTTGTCCTTATAAGCAATACTTTCGTTGTTGACATTGGACAATTTCGTTTCAGAGAAAGCTCAGCATCAAGAACGAGAATCCAATATATATGGTGCGCAACAACATCAGCCTGACTGCATGCTGTGGGTGGAAGGTAAAGAAAGTCAACCAAGCGATGCCTGTGAAGCAAAATTTTGTCATCTTTGTGGAAGTACTGCACGGCAAAGTTTCAGCACAGTGGGATGCGACTCCGAAATTGTTAATGTTGAAGCAATTAACTAAAGCTGAACGCTGAAAATGGAAGCTAAGAAATGTAGAAGGCTTGCGCATCCGACATCATTGATATAGTTACGCTGTTTTCTGCGCCCTTTATTGACTGTTTCCTTCTGCTCTATCAATTTCTGAGTAAAACTATGTTATATGCATGGCTACATCTGTGGTTCTGTAAGCTACAAAGAACCAATGTAGTTGAATGTTGCTGAATAAAACTACTGCAACAATAATTTTATACTTAGTGCGTTATTGATTACAGAGGGGTAGTGAAGCATACCTGCCTCTCAACGCCAAGCTAAATTTTTCGCTGGGATTTCTTGTTTACATCTCAGTGCCGCACCACTATATTAGGGCGCTCTATTGAAGGACAATATGTCTATCATTAATATTGTCAGTTATTACTCGAGCGAAAACGCGCGAACGCATAATAGGGCATACGATTTGTACCACTCTAGACACTGCAATTTCTAGTGAGTGGAACAAAGGTTCGCCAGACTGCGTCCACTTTGTAGAAGTATTTCCTAGGTTTTTACATTACAGCTACATTGAGGCATGTTCAGCCAAGACATTGCTCTTAGACTGCAGAGAAGACTTACTGTAATAAAGACGAGAAGCTTGCTCCCATTGTTGCATGACGAAATATAACCCAGAATTTCGAAGCTACATTTGAGATAATTATTGAAGTTTTATAAATAAGGAGAAAAGGTAACAATGGCTGCGAACACTGAAATATTCAGGTTGAACCAAAAGCACCTAATTTGTTCTATTGATTTTGGTTACGGAGCCATCGCTTGAGCGCTGTGATAATATAGAGAAATGTTCCAGCAACGTAAAAATTACAAATTGGTGTAGCCGACTTTCAGGGGCTATAATGAAGTCAATGAAGGTAACAATATTGAACATAATATCGCGAAACATTCAAAGCTTCATATGTTGTTTTTTAGCAGCCGGCGCCATGCGGCCTTGTGGCTCTGATTATGGTACGCGTGTCTGTTCTGTAATCTTTGCTTGTTCATGCTCGTTGTCGCGAGACGCAGCTTTATCAATTTATTTGCCACGTAAGATGCGCCGAAATGCATCTCGAAGATTCTGGCAAATCGCGTGTATTTCTGCAGTGTTCTAGTTTGTGCTGGTTACCGTTTGCGGCTTTATCTTGCTGTTTATAGCCGCCTTAAATTAAGCGCTGGTGGGTTGTGGTGGTAAAACCATCTACTGCCAATATTAGAGGGTTGGGGCGGTGCCCCGTACATGGCATTTCAGGGCCCCCTCCATGTACGGAGGGCCCTCTTACAAAGTAAAAGAAAGCCCTTGGAGAGCTATCCGAGCGAGAGCGCATGTAATGATCTTGCGCTGGTCCTTATAGGAGGTACTGGTTAGTAGCTTCTCCCAGTAATCTAGGGCCACCTCTGGTGAAGGAGGATGAGGGAATGAGGGGCAGGTCAGTAATATGTGTAGAAAGTCGCCAGGTTTGCCACAGAGCTTAAAGAAAGAAGAAAACTGCTCAGGAACGAGGGCGTGGAGAAGGGTGGGGTATGGGGCTATGCGCGTTTGGAGCTTGCAACAATGGGCAGCTTGTGTTATTGTGAGATTCGAGGCAGGGGGGGGGGGGGGCGCAAGTCCTGCTATTTTCGTGGAGGTAGGTGGATGTCACGAACGTACAGCAGGCACTCCTCCTTGGCCTGGAAAGTGAGACCTCGGGCCAAGGAGTGAGCCTCCTCATTACCAGGAAGCCGTGCATGCGCGGGTGTCCAGATAAGGGTGACAGATTGTCGAGGTTGGCAAAAACGCAAAAGGCGGTGGGTGCTCGGGGACGCTAAACCATTGGCAAAGTTTACAACATCTGTTTTAGAGTCCGAAATTATTTTCGCAGCGGGTGTGGATGTCATAGCTAGCGCAATGGCTGCCTCCTGCGCCTCTATTATAGAATCGGCGAGAATTGAGCAAGCAGAGAGAAGTTTTGCATGATTGTTAATAACGGCTAGTACCTTACGATGGGTGTTAGCATAAGTGGCGGCATCTACCTATGAAAAACTGGGGTCTTTCCATATCGTGTGAGGCTTGCGCCCTGGCTGTTCTACGTTTCCCGTCCCGTTCTGGGTTCATGTTTTTAGAAAGGGAGGTACCAACATTTTGGAGCGAATTGCAGAAGATAACGGGGTGCCTTCAGATGGGAGTCCTATTGGGGATATGCGTAGGGAAGAGAGCAGTGCGCGACTTGCTGGTGGACGCAAAAGGCGTGCCGTCTGGGCTGTCAGCGTGGCGTCACGGAGTTTTTATACGTATTATTGGCCCTACGTTTGAGTAAGCGGAGTGTTGAGGTGCTGGGAGGAAAGCACAGGGCTGTTCTTGTAGAACTGCGGAGTAAAGTGTTCACTCAATCGCGTTCCTTGGTGCTGAGGGGCAAGTATGGAAGAGCTTATTCGAATCTTCTGGTAACGTATGTTTCTGTGCGGCGAAGTGTATTTCTTTCATGAAGGTCTGTTGTCCGAGGTGCTACACGACGGATGAGCCGAGTAGTTTGTTGAGCATGACTCTGAACTGCTTTGATTACGTCTCCATGTGCTCCATGGGAGTAGAGAGTCTTTCCTAGTACTCTGATTTCAGTTACTACAAGATTCGGTTGTGTACCGAGTATCAAAGTGATAGGTGGGCTATCAAGACATGTGGATTTGGGTCGGTAAAGGAAGAGTTGAGAATTAAATGGTGAATGTAATAGGCCTCTCTCTTTCACGTAGGTGTCAATAGTGTTGACGGCTTTTTGGAGGTGAGTCTATATGGTGGCGCCACTGCCTCGACGTGCCCAGACAGTAATGTCATCCGCATAAATAGCGAAATGTATGTCTGGAATCTCAGAAAGTTGCTTTGGGAGTTGCATAAGGGCAATGTTAAAGAGTGGCGGTGAAAGGTCCGCTCCTTAAGATGTTCCCCAAGCATCGAGCTTGTTGTTTGGAAGCGTATGAGGGCGCAGTGTGAGAGTCGCTGTTCGGGTGCTGAGGAAGGCCCCTGTGTAGTTATACATGTGGCTGCCTACTTGTAGCATTTGAAGATTATTAAAAATAGCAAAGTGTGCTACATTATCAAATGCTTTGGTGAGGTCGACTCCAAGAATAACACGTGTATTGCAAGGTTTTGAATCAAGGATATGGTGCTCTAACTGTAGGAAAACATCTTGAAAGGCCCACTGTCCACCCTCCGGTCGAAAATATTTTCTTCCCCGGTACTGTGAGACTTCGCCCCTAGAACGCAAGGCCGCAAAATGTTTTTGAAAAGAGTAATTAATAACGCAGTTACAGCTACCGCAATCACCCGATTCTGTCATTCTTCTCTCATTCCGTTCCCTCGCAAAGGTTTTTCACTCTCCTGCCCGAAGTCGTCTAGCCTCCGCAAGACAAATTCCCCTTCCTCCTCCAAGTTTGGCAGAAGGTGAGGCGTGACACTCCGCGAGCGCGAAAAAAAAAAAATAATACGGCCGAGGCAGCGCGAGCCGCTGGATTCAGTCTGGCCGTGGCGAGGGAAAAGCGCGCAGCGAGCGGTGGACACCCATCCTTCTCCCGTCAGTAGCGAGACGGACCAATGGACGTCGTTCGCGGTACGTACGTCAATACTGTGGCCCGTCGGGCCAGCGCAGGAAACGGGGAAGTGGCTTCCCAAAGGAGAGCATGAGAGAGCATTGAATTGCATTTTCGATGCTTTGCGGCGCGCGTGTCACTGTAGCATTTTGCACAGACTATCTCCGGCGCCTGATCGAAACACTGGGCTCCTTTGCTTAAAAGGGCCTTCACTGGACAGTGGCCCTTTAACAGAGGCGCCACGTGAATGAATTATTTTTAAACCTCGGATCTAGCAGATAGGCAAGGTAGGCACAGTATTACGCCTGCAGTGCATTTTAATGTTCGAAGCTTCAGGCAACATTTCGATGATGTTAAAACTTTCCTGCTTTTGACAAACCACAACGTTTGACTCTTCTGCTTTTGGAGACTTGGCTTCACCAAGCAGTTTAAAATTATTATTTTTTAATGATTACAGAGCTGAATTTTTCCATCGTAGTAGCAGTCATCATGGCAGTGCTGCAATATTCGTTTCATCTCTTCTCTCATATAACAGGCGAGATGATTTGGTAGTGAGCATTAATAAGGTCTAGTGATTATGGCTAGAAATTGATAACCTCTTACCTAAGCACAACAAAAAAAAAATAATCGTAGGCACTGTTTACCGGTCCCCTTCATGCTCGCCTGCTGATTTCTGCCACTTTTTTTCCACTATGCCCGAAAAAATATCCATGGAAAACAAAAACGCCCTAATATTAGACGACTTCAATATAAATTTACCTGATGATACCTGTGCAGGCAGGGCATCGTTTATAATTGCTTTACTAGCTTTGGTTTCGAGTCTCTTTTTACGATACTGACTCGCTGCGTGACGCGCAATACATATTCTTTGCTTGACACTATTCTATCCGCTGTTGAGCGTACGCGAATTATTGGAGTTGGAGAGGTGAACATTATTGACCACTACTCAGTATTTTGTTTTTTATTTTTATCTGCATTGTGACTACAACAAACCCAATTATAATAAAACAAACCTTCACATGACTTACATCGCTGCAGTAGCGCGGGCAGATTTTTCAGCGGTCATTTCAATTTCAGATGCTGAACTGCCGTTCGATTAGTTTTCATACGTAATAAGTGCAGTTCACGCTGTGCAAAACATATAGCAACCAAATGGTATCAGGAGCCTCGATGTCCTTGAGTCTCTTCAGGCCTACTTGCATCTTTGAGGAAAAAAGGCAGTGTGTATAAAAACCTAAACAACATACATTTATTACTTGCCTTTTGCCTCGTTAAAAGATGTTCTTTGAACATTTAAACCAGAGACTTAAAAATGCTATTTTATTTTTAAAGCAAGCTTAGGGAATGCAGCGATGATACAAAAAGACAACTGAAATTGAATAATCTGTTCTTAAACATGGAAATGAGCCAACAATCTATTAGGCCTATCTTGAAAGATCACACAACCCTTCAAGACCCTTTACCGATAACCAATGCATTTTGTGAATTTTTTCTTCCTCTGGAACACTTGAGACTGTTGAAACCCTGTACTGCTCCATCAGCACAGTCATCTTTATGAGAGCATGCACCGCCCCAGGATGTATTTGATATCACATTTAATCTAAACCGTACATGAGTTTGATTGAGTACTATACATTCATCCCGTATTAAATGTGACAAAAACCTTATTTCAGAACCTCTCTGCAACATTATTAACCTTACTTTTGAGGCAAGTATATTTCCTGATCAAATAAAACGAGCTAAGGTAG
Source organism: Amblyomma maculatum (assembly GCF_055883805.1). NCBI lineage: Eukaryota > Metazoa > Arthropoda > Arachnida > Ixodida > Ixodidae > Amblyomma > Amblyomma maculatum. The sequence continues at coordinate 123,187,141 of NC_139349.1, forward strand.
TTTCAATATTAAAGAAAGGAGACAGATCTCCAATGCCGAATTACCACCCTATATTTATGCTGCCCTTCTCAAGCAAAATCATAGAAAAATTGCTCAAAATTCAAATTCACACCTATTATGCCAAGTTCAATATCATGTCGCCTTATCAATTAGGATTCTTGCATAGGCATTGAGGGAAAAAAGCTCTATTATATTTTATTTTTCTGACTAAGTAAGAACAGACCTTAATAGTTGCTTGACAGCCGGAGCTGTTTTTATAGGCTACACTAAAGCATTCGATAACAATAATCATTGTATTCTTTTTTCTAGACTGGAAAATTGTGAAATTACAGGCCCGGCATAAACTCTGATCAAAAGTTACTTATCTGATAGGTACCAAAGCGTGTGCATTGAAAGTATATTGTCGTATCATAGACAAATTATTAATGACATTTCACAACGTTCAATCTTAGGGCCCCTCCTTTGTTTAACATATATTAATGACCTTCAGTCTTACTTAAACACAAGCCATTGTCTCTTGTATGCTAACGACACAACCATCATAGCTTCTAAAAACTCTTCTTCAGAATTACTTGAAAACTTTGACTATACGCTACAGTGGCTAGAAAACTGGAGTTACATTTACTGCATTAATAATTATCCATCGAAACCCAAATAAGTCGCCTTCCACGCCCCTCAGAGAAACATTACTTCTGCCATTGAGTACATATCAGTAATGTTGCCATACCACAAAAACACTGTGGTGCTTATTTTACGAGGGGTGATTGTTGACTCGAATCTTAGGTTTAATAATCATGTTGCTAGTCTTGTTAATAAAATTTGATTTTGAATGAGAGAAATAATCCGAAAAAGACCAGCTTTCAATTTAGATACACTGCTTTTCATTTATTACGCACTCATACACTCGCATATTAAATACTGTATTACTTCACGGGGTAGCAAGTACAGATCACATCTTTCAAGGCTCATTTCTATGCGAAAACAAGCGCTCAGAATCATTACTTTTCCTTCTTTTAACAAACCATCTGCGCCTTTGTTCCAATCACTGCATATCCTCTCGGTTTATGTTTCTGGTGTTTCTGAGTTCTGATGTTTTTTTTTTTTAAAGTCATCAATAAATATTGTTACGCCCTTAGCGTCGCGACGGAGACGTTCTAGTCGGTTCAGTACGCTGGGCTCACACGGTTAGCGGGAACGACACAAGTGCCACCAGACAAAGGTCGAACGGGCGCGCACACTTCTTCTTCCTCTTCCTTCTTTCTTCCTCCGTGCTCTGTTTTAGAACAAGTCCGTAACACTTCCCCCGTCGCGGGCGAAGCCCTCCGGGCGAGTCAATCGTCAGCACGAGGATGGCAGGGTTTCAGACGCGCGACGTGGGCAAGCTCAGTTCGTGAAGAACGTCGGCCACTTTTTGTAAGGCGAGCAATCCGATAGGTGAGGTCACTAATTGCCTCGAGGATAACATAGGGACCGATATAATGCGCGAGCAGTTTCTGACTTAAGCCACGCTTCCTTAGTGGACGCCAAAGCCAGACCATATCTCCAGGGAGGTAGGTGACGTGGCGATGGTGGTCGTCGTAGCGGGATTTCGAGCGCTTTTGTGAGGCGAGAGTTCTCAGGCGGGCTATCCGGCGGGCTTCTTCAGCCCGGCACAGGATCTCAGCAATCTCAGGTTCATCATCCGTGGAGAACGGGAGGATGGTGTCGAGGATGTGTCGAGGAGACCGGGCATAGAGGAGAAAGAATGGACTGTAACTTGTTGTTTCCTGTTGGGCGGTGTTGTATGCGTATGTTATAAATGGTAGCACAGTGTCCCAGTCCTTGTGGTCGGCGGCGACGTACATGGAAAGCATGTTGGTGAGTGTCCGGTTGGTTCGCTCGGTCAACCCATTTGTTTGCGGATGATACGGGGTAGAATGTCGGAAATGCGTTTGGCACAAACGAAGGAGTTCTTCGACAACATCAGCGGTGAACTGACGCCCTCGGTCGCTGATCAACACTCGGGGAGGCCCATGGCGCAGTATAACAAAGTGCAGCAGGAAGAGGGATACTTGGTGTGCAGTAGCCGATGGAAGGGCTGCCGTCTCACAGTAACGAGTGTGGTAACCAGTGCAGATGACGATCCAGCGGTTGCAAGAATGAGACTTGGGAAAAGGTCCCAAGAGGTCTACCCCGACTTTCTCAAAAGGGGATCTTGGAGGCGTCACCGGATGAAGAAGACCAGGAAGAGTGCCGGCGGGGCGTTTGTGACTCGCACATTGAGCACAGCTAGCCACATACTTCTCAGTGGTTTCACGCATCCGGGGCCAATAGAAACGTTCTTGGATGCGATAGAGCGTCCGCGCAGATCCCAGGTGTCCCGAAGTGGGGTCGTCGTGCATAACGCGCAAAACAGAGGAGCGTAGGCTGACGGGCACCACCAGAAGGTAGCGGAGACCAGTGGGAGAATAGTCCTTTTTGTACAAAAGACCACCCCGTATACAATAGGGAGTGGAAGCTGTAGGGTCCCTTGCAGCGGTAAAGAATGGTTGGAGATTCTCATCTTTCCTCTGCTCAGTGCGGAATGTACGGGTATCGGGGAATGGAGGTAAAACCGCAGCGATGTAATGATCAAAATTGTCGGCGTCACATTCCGTTGTGGGAAGCGGTAAACGTGAGAGACAGTCCGCGTCAGCGTGCCGGCGTCCACTCTTGTACGAAACTGTATAATCAAACTCTTGTAAACGGATTGCCCACCGTGCAAGACGGCCAGATGGGTCACGGAGGTTTATCAGCCAGCACAGGGAATGATGATCAGTTACCACTGTGAAGGGCCGCCCGTATAGATAACAGCGAAATCGCTGAACGGCGAAAACTACCGCGAGGCATTCTTGCTCAGTGATTGTGTAATTTCGTTCAGGTTTGCTTAAGGAACGACTGGCGTAAGCAATAACGTGTTCCTTGTCGCCGTAACGCTGAATCAGCACAGCACCAATGCCAACACCACTGGCGTCCGTGTGCAGTTCCGTTGGAGCAGAAGGGTTGAAATGCCGGAGAATCGGATGTGACGTTAGTAAAAACTTGAGCTGGCAAAAAGAAGAGTCACACTCTGATGTCCACTCGAAGGGAGCGTCTTTGTGGAGAAGGCACGTAAGCGGGTTAGCAATGTCAGCAAAACGGGGAATGAAGCGGCGGAAATATGAGCACAGTCCTAGGAAACTTCGGAGTTCCTTCACGTTCTGAGGTGTTGGAAACGATGCAACGGCCGCAGTCTTTTGAGGGTCAGGTCTGACGCCTTCACGATCGACGAGGTGTCCTAGTACCAAAATCTGGCGCTCACCGAAGCGACACTTCTTCGAATTAAGTACTAGACCGGCGTTGTTGAAGCAGTCAAGCACGAGAGCGAGGCGTTCGTTGTGCTCTTCGAATGTCCGGCCAAAAATGACGACATCATCGAGGTGGCACATACATATTTGCCATTTTAGTCCCCGTAGGATAGAGTCCATAAATCTCTCAAAAGTTGCAGGAGCATTGCAGAGCCCGAAAGGCATTACATTAAATTCAAACAGGCCGTCGGGTGTGATAAATGCCGAGAACAGACAATCTATGGCGTCATCGATCCGCGGAAGGGGATACACATCCTTCTTTGTTGCAGCATTCAGACGGCGATAGTCGACGCAAAAGCGAAATGTACCATCTTTCTTCTTCACCAGAATTACAGGGGCGGCCCAGGGACTGCATGACTCTTGAATAACACCCTTTTCCAGCATATCCCGAACCTGCTCACTGATGACCTGGCGTTCTGTTGGTGACACTCTGTACGGCTTCTGTCGAATTGGGTGTGAGTAGCCTGTGTCAATGCGATGCCGGGTACGTGTCACGGGAATGCACCGCGAGCCGCTAGGCTCGGAAAAATCAAATATGGAAGAATACTTGACCAGTAAGGCCTCCAAAGCGTCACGCTGGTCCCTGGTTAGAGAGCGGCTGATCATCCGATGTAGTTGCGAGTCAGGGGCTGGAGCGGCAGCACTTTCGCCGGGTGCATCAGTAACCAAAGCCACCGACGGGGCGTCGTCTTGGCTACAGGTCGCAATCTTCATATTCACAGGCAACACTACTGGTTGCGAAGAACAATTAATGGCCCACAGCCGTGAGCAGCCCTTGACCACCGACAGTAGGCAATGAGGAACCAGAATGTATATGCGTTAATTTTTCCACTGAAAATATCTTTTCTAACAATAATATGAAAAGTTTTGCTTTATCCAACAATTTCCTGTTACCTAAAGCACAGACTAATTATGGCAAACAAACGGCAGCCTTCAATGCCATTTCCACCTGGAATAATTTGGATCCTTTACTCAAATCATCAATGCCATTTTATAACTTTAAAAAATAACAAAACAGCACATGTTTGAATATTTAAATATCCATCATAGTTTTTTTATTAGCAGTGTATATAAGTGCATATTTCCTTGTATTTTGTTGTTGGTTATTTCTTCTCTCTTTTGTAGCACAAATTGCTATGTATGTGATGGTATATATTACTATGTTCATGCACTAGAGAAGGCCCTACTTCCATTTTGGACGTTTGGGCATCCATCTGTAAATATACACTGTAATCAATTTTGCACTGTAACAGCGAAAAACACGGCTTTTTTTTGGTTGTTAAAAGTGCAAACACAAGGCCCATAAGGTAGAAGTGATGTCTGAACAGCGATAATAGATGTACAATTCCTTCCACACCTCCTCTAGCTGCCTGTAGACAAAGTATCGCTTGTGGAATGACACCGTAGCCCGCCTAGATAGCTTGGACCAATTTTTCTAGACTACAAGGATGTAATGGGCCTCAAACAACAGCAAGCGCTGTGTATTGGCAGCCATACATTCTGCAGGCTGTTCATTGCTCTGAATGGCTAATAGAAAAACATCCAAAATGGGTGAAATTAGGCACCACGCCGGTGACTCTCTGCTCGTTTTCCTAGTGTACGCATGCGGGAAAGTATTAGCTATCCATCAGAGAGCGCCATTCTTCCATAAAAAAAGAATGGCTTTGAGTCTGCATTAAATTAAAAAAAGATAAAAAATGATCTTTTTACGGCCACGCATTTTTAAAGCACTATAGGAAAGCTGCACTGGCTAGGCAGCGCTGGATATTTGTTCCGCCGCGCGACTAAAAAATGTTGTTGTTAGCCATTTGGTTCGCGATAAACAATCGAGCATATTCATTACTGTCATAGATACGCATTTGACAGGTAACGTTCTTGCCTAAGCACTCTCGATGTAGCCCAATTATCTGACGCGCCATTCAAAGCTTATGCAGAGCGTGCAGTTTGATCCCTGTAAGGCCATGCAGGTAGCGTGAAAACGCCTTAAGAAGGCAGCTTAAAAGTAACTGCTGTTCTCGTAATGATATGTGTTACGGGGCGGCTATCGACACAGCAAACTACACTGCGGGTTGCCCATAATGCGTGAATGAAGAATAAAGTTCAAATAAATGAACAAATTTTGGCACTTAAAATCAAGCTGCATATTTGCGTTGAATATGTCGTTTGGTTGCGTGCAATTAGCGCAAGGGTAAATCAGCGAACATAGCTTAGAAGATAGGTGACGGTCGCCACTTTATTCCTTGTATACCACAGGTGGGTCTGGTTTCTGATTCAGCCAAGAAACATTCACCCTGGCCAGGAAACACATTTCACGTTCACTTGAGCTCCACCATTAGGGTACGGCAGGACCGAAAAGCACTGGCTCTACTTAGCAGCTGGACTTGCATATTCCGGTTTGCGAACATCACCGCTTACCTCCGACCACGCGTCTTAAGCCATGCCCGTGATAGACTAGGCTGCTGGTTCACGTCTAGCTCCGCTTGATGTTTCGGTACATGACTGAGAGATAACTCTTTCAGGCAGACTACTGATTTGGATTGTAGAGTCTGAAGTACAATACGAACATAAGCATTGAATGTACACACAAAGAAGAATTCATTCGATTGAAAGTTTTGGGAATATAGTGAAATGCTGCACCCTACAAAAATGCACTTGGACTCAAAATATTGCCGCAATGTTATCTTACTGGCGCCGTCATGTGGCGAGCTCGGGAGACTAGTATGCGCTCCTCTTCTACACAGGTGTCGTGTCCACAACAAGGTTGACGGCTGGGAAAGTTGGTAAGGGTTCGTATTGTGGGGAACGATCTCACGTCGTCCGCTTTAAAGTCGGCTTTCCCCCGTGGTAGTTACGGTAGCTATCTCGGAATGACGCCAACATTGGTGATTAACATTATAACTATCGAGAGATGGCGCCAGCGTCGCGGCAGCACAAGCGGACCCCTGAGTTTGTCAGCGCGCACGCGGACAAAGCCAACTCCTCATCGGCATCGGGACCTGGATGCGAGCGGACGTCTCCTTGCGGCACTCCGCAGTCACCGGCGAGGTGAAGCCTCGCGGGACTTATCCCGCTTGCCCGTCTTGTCCAGCCTCGGAGTTTATTCCCTGCCCTAGCGTGGTCGAAAATTCTCCCGTAGCCCTGCTAGTGAGTCAGACGACCTGTTTTCATTAGTGCGTTTTATTGCTAGCTGGCGTTGTTGTTATTGCAGCAATAAATGCCTGTTTGTTGTCAGCACGTGTTGTTCTTTTGTTCCCAAGAGCACGGCCCGCAGTGGTCAGCGTGCGCTCGGTAGCGCACGCGATCACTGGGTGGGGTCGGCGGTTGTGACAGTCATCCGCGATTAAGTGGGGAAAACGTATTTGTCCCCCTAGTACAACCCTACAATATTTAACCAGCCAGAGCACGAGACACAGGGAAGAAGACATGGTGTGTAGAAGGGCGTAGGGGGCAGCCAGAGGCTCTTCGTACTAGGGATCTACCCGGAAGCTCTAAAAAAAATGTCACAGAAGCCGGTAGAACTGGTTACCCTAGTGAAAAATCCCTTATCGCGACAAACGGTTTTGAATTGGTCCTGTATTATCCCGTATACATTTCATACCGGTGTGACCAGTCCAGTATGAAGCTTGAACGGGTTTATATCGGACAGGTCATGTCCGGTATGAATCTCAATCCGGATGGTCCAGACCGGTATAAAATACAGGGCAGACAATTTCCAGTATGCATCTAATACATGACATCCCAATCCGGTATGAAAATGAAACAGGGCGGACCAGAACTGTATTGAGTTCATATACAGGACAGGTCATGTCCGATTTAACAGAAACCGGACAAACCGGGGAGTGTATGTGGAGTACGCGTTGCGAAACAACGCGTACTCCACATACACTCCCCGCACCTCCACCAGATGTCACGTGGTGGTGACAAGTCCGTTGACACCAGCAGAAGACACGGGCTTGATGGTACTGAAAATAACTCTTTATTGGGCTGACTTGCGCCCGCAAAAGAACTAAGCAACTCGGCTGCCGTGATAACAACAAACGTGCTGGTCGATCGTCGAACAAAGAATGCCAGTCACACTCGGCAACGCTCAATTTAAAGGCTGCTCAGAACAATCTGGTTAACGTCGCAAATACCAGCACGCGCTGGAACATTGTGGGAAGACACACGAGGGGCCGGAATCTTCGAGACAGATCTCGGTGCATCTTGTGCTACAACGAAACTGATAAAGGTGTGACTAGCGACATCGAGCATTAACAAACAAAGATTACGGAACTGATACGCGATCCAGAATCAGAGTGATAAGCCTTTATGGCGGCGGCTGTTAAAAAACAACAAATACAGTTTTGAAGGTTTCGCGGCAATGTGAAGCCGTGCAGGTGTGCGCTAGCAAGTACATACACGCATCGCGTTTTGCTTTTGCGTGTGCAACAGTCGCTGCAGCTTGTACGATCTTGCGGTGCATCTTCATATCTGCGAATGAAGATCTGCCACCTTCAACGCGAAAGTGGAAGCAAGAACGTAGCGTTTCGTTATCAAGGATAAACTACGCTCCAGAATAAATGAAACACATCGCTGACCATCGACACCGGGAGTCGCTTCCTCGAGTGTTTACGTATGCAAAACACTTGGTCAGACGTAAATCCATTCACGTCGCGGCTCCGCTGGCAGCAGGTGAAGCTAAAACAAGCAGTATTACAAGAGTTGGCGCACCGCATAATTTTATATGTAGCAAACATTGCATGCGTTTGAAGACGATGACAAAACACATCAGCACTAGTGAATTGTGACATTTTTAGGTTTGTCTGCAAGAAAGCGATACGGGACACGGGGGACATGGATGCGGGGCACGAATAACCCTTCGTGATAGCCAGGAAAACGATTCAGCATGTTCAAAGGGTGATCGTGCAATTGCGATCCCAAATTCTACGCCCTACAAAAATGCACAAACTACAAAAGTGCAATGTCGACTACATAAGCAGAAATATAACCACTACCACCGTATCCTGCCGTGGTGTAGTGGTTAAAGTGCGTGGTTTCTGGCTGAAAAAAACCGAAGTACGAATCACATGTAAGTTTTTTCTTATTCAAATGTAGTGGTGTTATTTTATAGCTCTGCATGATTTTTCCAGCCTGCCGTCCAGTGTTTTTTCTGAAACAAGGGCCACGGACCAAACAGGAATGTCCGGAATGAGAGCTCCGCACGGTTTCATTTCGGTTCAGCCTGTATCAATTGACCAGAAACCGGACGAGCGCGTCATTTCTGAAACTGATAGCGGGCAGAGTATTTTCGCTTCAGAACAGAAGCCGGGCCGATCGACGAAGCTTAACCAGAATCACCATGTCGGACACGCCAGCGCACCAAATAAGCATGATACCAATCATATTATACAACTATTCTGTATATAAAGAGCACGCTTCGTTTGCCAAATACCTCGAAAATACGAAGCCGTCGAAGTGTGCGCTAGCAAGCATATACGCGCGTCGCGTCGCTTTTGCGCGTACAACAGTCGCTGCAGCTCGTACGATCTTGCGGTGCGTCTTCATATCAGCGACTGAAGATCTGCCGCCTTCAACGCGAAAGTGGAAGCACGAACATATCGTTTCGCTAGCGATGACAAAAAACTGTTCGAGAAAAAATAAACATCGCTGACCATCGAAAGATGCGCAGATAGCCGCACACCGGGCGACTCGTTCTCGAATGTTTACATATTGAAACTGCTCAATCGGAAGTGTATTCATTGACAGCAATGCTCCGCATGTAGCACGTGAAGATAAAACGCCCAGTGTTACAAGTATTAGTGCACCGAATATCTCTTTATGTAGGAAAACTTACAAGCGTTCGTAGACGATGAAAAACACATCAGCACTAGTAAATTATATCTTGAGGTTTGCCTTCAATAAAGCGACGCATTATAAAAATACGGCACATTTGTGAACCCTGGTAAAAGCGTAGAAAAATATCCAGCGTGTTAGAAGGGCGATCGGTTAATTACGGCCACAAATTATACAGCCAAGGAAAATCTGCAAAGTACGAAAGCAAAAGTAGCTACATATACTGAATAAAAACCACTGTAACCATAACCAGCCGTAGAGTATTATTTTGTTGAACAAGTGTATAAACAAAGAAATTTTGAGGCAGCAAGAAGCGGCGGAGGAGGTCTTGAGTCTGATGGTGAACTTGTGTTAATGAAAGTCCATTAGACACGATTGTCAGCCAAGGGGCATGGCAACCATGATCTTTTACTGATGTATTTGTACCAATTCATGCAATAAAGAAAAAAAAGCCGTAGAGTAGTAGTTAAGGTTCCTGTCTGAAGACCATGATAACCGAGGTTCGACTCCACACTTGGTAGTAAAATTTATTTTATTTTATTTATTATTTTACATTGTTGCATGCTTTTTCCAACGCGGCGACACCTTTCTTTCCGGAAACGAGAGCCATCAACCATACAGGCCATCCCGGTATCAGAGCTCCGCGCGGTCTCATTCTGGACTTTCCAGGGCAGTACAGGAATTACCTGAAATAGCCCGCAATCCGCAATCCCAGATCCTGTACAGTAAACCTGTATACGCTTTTTTGTACGAACTTTATACAAGATTTTTCAGTAGGGTAAGCAGGTTTACTCAAAACTAAGCAAAAGCACCGGCAAGATAAGGCACGGAACCGACTTGCGGACGAGCACCGAGAGCGAAGGAGACGAGCCCGTGCCAGTCTCCCGAGCTCGGCACATGACAGCGCCAGTAAGACAGCATTGCGCCAATATTATTCCGCTTTCTTATTGAAAACAAGCTTTATTATAATCTCAGAAGCAAATTCTGTGGAATACCTTGTGTATTTAGGGCTGCCAACGGCATGTATGCATGAAGTGCGAGCTTTAGCTGCCAAATGCCTTTCATTAAGCAGGTAAAACTAGCTTTTTGCGGCCCCTGTTAGCCTCTGCAGGCATGTGGGGCTGGTGCACTAGTCATAATGTCTGCACCGGTCCCCAATGAGGAACTACTAGACAAGCCGTGTTTGAGCTTCACCTTGTACATACTAGACGTGTACCATACCGGATAGCTCAGCCTAAAATAGACCATATCTATGCATCCTGACTACAAGATTAATTTCTCAGAAACACGAGTGCAAATCCAACCTCAATGAGGGCTTTATGCGGGAAATTGCTCGTCAAGCCGAAATCTAGAGACCTTATTAACTCGGCATGTGACCTAATAGGGCATAGTGCAGCAACAAAGAGGCATCTCTATGGTGCACTAATGGCTGAAATGTAGATCAGTTGAGGCCATGTGGAATATCAAAGAATGTTTTATTGATTAATTCTTCGTTAAGCCCAAATGAGGCCACCTTTATTAAACCACCCTAGTCCCACATCGGCCGTATTGAGAATGGAAGACGGCCGTGCCCGCGATGGAATCTGAGCGATACAACATGAACTGGAGGGCTGGATGGTCTGACATCTTCAAGTGGTGCAGCGCAACGGCACGAAGACTAGGCAAGAGAATGGGACAGACACAGCGCGTAGCGCCAACACTTCAGGTAGAAGGATGCGCTTGCGAATGCACAAACCTAGCATTCGTGACTTGCACATGGAATTTGCAATAAAAAGAATGAAACAGAACGGCTGGTCGACACAAGGAGAATACATAGAGCCCCTTGTACTGGAAATAAAGCTATACAACATGAACTGGATGGCTAGGTGGTCTGGCATATTCAATCTGAGGGACTTGTAACAGCATTGCGGGCGTTAAGTAAGAAGAAAGACAGAACAACTTGGTCCGCGAAACCATAATAACTGTCTAGCCTGTTTTGGTATTGGTGGTGAAATCGGCTTTGCCCTTACAATACTAGGTGGAGTCCCTTATTCTGGGACTCCATTCGTCTGGGCCACCACACGAGCTCACTGGACCAGCGCTTGTTGTGCCGCTAGATTCAGGCAGCCGAGCAGCGCCGCCTCCCAGTCCTCTCGGGTAGGGGAAGGGGTTATGGGTAAAAGAGAAAGATTTAGCTGGCATGCCCAGACTATGTGAAAGATGTCAGCCACCTCTCCACAGAAAGGGCAGAATCCAGAAAAGGAAGGGTCGAAATGTTTGAGTACTGCCGGGCAAAGTCAAGTATGTCTAAAAGTATTCTTTCACCACTTTCACCCGCTTTCCCTAGCCCCTTCAGAGGGGCCAGAGTGATGTTTAGCTCGTTCGTTGCCAATCTTCGGAGGGGCTGAAGCCTCTCCAAACGTGGTCATTCGGCAGTGAAGAAGCAGAAGACGATGATCTGATGATGGTCAGGAGGAGATATATATTTACAGAAGCAAAATAGTATACATAGGCAAAGTTACAGCAACAGGTCACACAGACAACTGTAACTTTAAAAGAAAATGAAGACTCTCACCCAGAGAAGTCACTTTACAGGCCCTTACTTTCCTACCGAGCGTTTCGGTTAAAGCCTAGGGGGTGTAAATACGTGCTCAGCACGGAGTCTCAATCTTGACTGTCGAACATGGTCCGAGGACCGCTTTTTGATACCAGACATCAACAAAGACCCAAGGATGGTCACCTTAGGTGATCCGCCCCGAAAATGAAGCAACCAATCAAATTATTTAAAAACATGCCACAACCCCCGCGGGTAGGGAATAATCTTGGACCCGGGTCCTTAATTACGCCAAATAAAAATACAACATTCAAAACACACACTCTCTCCACTCGCTGGTCCCCGAAACCTCTCGCACGGCGCCTGTCTTTGCCTCCCCTGCTCAGCGTGTTTGCGACGCGACCTTGCAGCTGGCGCCTTTGTGAAAGAAACGCCGCGGGGGATCTGGAGACTAGGCGACCCAGCCGTCCCGTTCGAGGAAAGGGGGGGGGGGCACTGTCCCAGAGCAGTGTACAGTCGCCGTTGCTCGGACCCAATGTCTCGCGACACGAAGGTGACCAGCGCAATAGGTGAGTTTCCGAGCTTGCGGACGAAAGCGATTTCTCCGTCGCGGCAGATGACTTTGTTGCGACGAGTAGCCGAGGTCGCCCGCTCGTGGACGTTGGTAACACCCCGACACACCTCGTCGTTGAGTTTTGCGTGGCCAACGAGAGGAAGTGGGCCCTCACTTGAGTTCAGGATGAATTCCCGGGCCAGCTTGTTGGCCGTGGCGACATCTTGGGTGGCGCAAAGAAAACTGTTCCGGTCCCAGAGGGGACATGGTGAGGGCCTTGACCGCCTCGGCGCCAACATAGGAGGTAAGGGCTAGGCTTAGGTAACTGGGCTTGAAAACTTGACGGAGGTCAAAGGTGGCCGGCAGCTTCACCACCACAATGATGTCTTCCTTCTCGAAGCGAGGTATCTTGCTTGGACGCCACGATGGCTTCTGGACCAACGACGCCCGTGCGCCGACATCAGCAGCAGGAGAATTTCGGGACGCCGCGTCTGTGCCGGCGCCGGTGGCGGCTGCCTTCGTGCGTTTGCCACGCTTGCGCAACACGACCAACGTGAAAAGGCTCTCGTCAGAGATAGCGTCCGACGATTCCGCAGCGTATTGAGCATCAACAAGGGTGGTTTCAGTCCACGACAAGGTAGATGAATCGTAGTCCGGAAGAACGCCGGCCGACATGTTGGCCGACGGCCGCCGGGAGTCCCCGTTCAGGGCGATGGTGGCGCTAGCTATCGTAAGGTTTAGCGGAGCTTTCACCAGGCAGAATCAGAAATCCGGCATAAAATGGCGAAAAAGGTCCCACCTGGATGGACGTGGTGTTTTCGTGGTCCTGGAACCTTTAAGAAAATGATGCCAGCGCCCCGAAAACATCCTCTCGCGCGAAGGCGGCGTCGGCCGACCGTGTCTTGGTGGAGAATGTCTGTTGTCCGCACGATGCCTAAGTCTGCTTTGTTAGAAATATAAGCGCTGACGGAAAACTCAATACGGGCTTCCCGTGAAACAAATGCCAGTAGAACATATAGCAACGCAGACTTAGTGCCATTTACGGTCTAACTTTGGCCTTAGCGGGGCTGAACACACTGGACAGCCTGCATACTACTGGACATGCAATATTTTCATAATTTAATTGTAATACACTGTGCACTTATTAACTATTGTATTGTTCCCCTAAACATTTTAAGCATCTTACACAGTTTGAAAACGATCATGCCAGTTTTGCTCACACTCAGGTAAACTGCGTAAAATATCTGGACCATACACTCTCCAAACTATACCTGCTGAACGGGTTATCTTCGGACGTCTGCATCTCCCTGTATATTTTTGCCGTTCAGAAGACAAAGCTTAACTACCTGTACTAATCACGTTGGCCATGTTTCTAATTCGAAATCGACAATGAAAGTTTATGCGTTCTGTATACAATCAGCAGTATTTAAAAAACAAGTCCATTTAAAAAAAAACAAGTTTATTTTGTCACCTAGAAATTTCCAGATGGAGGGGAGCTGCAAGATAAAGCTGGCCATTGGTAGCTTCATTAGCCGGCAGCACCCAGTGTGGCCCAGCGGCAGCACCAGTTACCAGCACACGAACATGTAAAAAGAATGAAACTTAAGTACAGCATAGCGTTATAATACAATAAAGTCAACTATCACTGAAAACTTCAAAGCGAGAACAGTCATATTTTAAATATTGTTCAAAGAAAAGCAAACAAATGAAAAAGACGCAGGCACATACGCTCACACTGGAAATCATTCAAGTGTCACAAATAAAAATACAAAAATATTGCATATGTTCCTGGATATGTTACAGCACTCATGGATTTCGGAGGTAGGCAGCAATGCTCAAAATATTTTTATGCCACAATGATTTTGTGAAGAGCGCGAAGCTCTTTACATGTGCACGAGGATAAATCAGTGGCACTCAATTTATATTCATTCAGTAAAGACGGAAGAAGATAACAGAACCCTGCTTTTAAATTAGTTAGCCGAGGGGTGGGCACAAGCCAGGCATCTATGTGCCTTGGTTTATAAGCGCAGTTTCTTGTTTAGATTTTCGCGCTCCTATTCAAGCTTTCAAAAGTTTTCTTGTTTTTCTTTTAGCTCTCAAACTTAACTGGTATTTATAGAGGTTAAATATAATAATTATTCTTGAAACACGGAAAAGTTTCGCACTGGGCGCTGCCTAAAGGGCATTGTGTATATGACGCGTATATTTATTTTGCAGTAGGTGAATTGTCTCTAAAGTAGAACGTGGTGCCGTTCCCCAGACTAAATGGCAGGAGTTAAGATGAGAGCAAAACAGTGCGTCGTATAATTAGTTTCACCTGTGCAGGGAGTAGAGATTGTACACGACCTATAATTCCAGTAAACGGAGCTAGCGTTTGTGATACATGATTACCATGACCATCCCACAATATATTGGACGAAAATACCAGCCTGAGACATTTAATAAGGTCGACAATATCAATCGTACGGTTATTGAGCAGAATATTTAGCTTGAGCGGGACATACTTATTCTTTTTGCTCAAAAGATTACTGTTTTTGCTTTCTTTTCATTAATGCTCATGGAATTAACAGTAGCCCAGTCGTGTAATTATTTCAATGTGCAATTACAGTTGCAAATCAGACCCTAAAAAGAAGAGGGTAATGTCTTCGGCATGTGCTACATATTTTGCTGCCTTGGATATATTAACAATATCACTGAGATAAATATTGAAGGGCAAAGGCTCTACAACGCTCCCCTGTGGCAAGCCGCAATCAAGAGACTTAATTGCACGAGTTTCGGTATACCCGAAGAACGTTTTTTTGATGGGAGTGATATGAGTTAAATAGTTGCAGAGGCAGTCCATGGAGATAGCATGCTTGAAGCTTTTGGAGCAGGATATTGTGATTGCCAAGATCAAATACCTTCGAGAAATCCACAAACACGCCAACCACAAATGCCTTATTCTCAAATTGGGATAGAATATATTCTTTTAGTTCAAGCAGCGCCATTTTGGTATTTTATTTTTACGAAAGCCGTATTGAAATGGTGTCCCCAAGTTACAAGCATCAAAGCCTCAAATATAAGACTTTCTCAAATGCCTTAGAAAAAATCGGCAGAACACAGGCCTGTAGAAACCGATGTTGTTCCTGTCAGCTTTTTTATACAAGACACTAACCCTCGCTGTCTGCATTGTTTCTCTAAAGACTCCGGTAATCAAACATATGTTAAACAAAATCAGCAAGAATCCGTTTTATGACATCGGCTGTGTGCATGACAGGCCGTATCTGGACTCCACCGACAACAAAGCATGCAGAATTGCTCCTGTTTTAGCAGATCTGCAACTTCTGCGCTAGTGGGGTGAAAGAAAAGCGACCTGTCGTTCACAGTATGCACATATTTGACCGCTTCAAATGGTACTTCATTCGACCACATAAAGCCACTTCTTGTGACGAAGAGCATGAACAAACAAAGAGTACATAATCTACCCAAGCATTTCAGTCACGGTAATAAGGCCGCATGACTGCGGCTGCCAAAAAAGAACAAATAAAGATTTGAAATGTTCGCGGCAATATTTCATGGCAAAAGCCTTTCTAGGCTCATTGTAAAAATCTGGCGTCCTGGACATTCGTCCATCAGAGTCCGCGAGGTTTCATTTACGAGGTCTGTGAGATTCTGTCGATATGTACGAGGTGTATGGGTTGGAATCCCATGGGACCAAGTCCCGTTAAGGTCGCGGGTTCCAGTCACGTAAAGGTCGTAGATTTCAGTCCCGTAACCGTCGAGGGTGCGAGTCCCATGAAGATCGTATGTTCGATTCTCGTAGAGGTAGTGGGTTCGGGACATGTCAAATGGCTTTGGGAGCATTAGTAGCATGGATTGAATGCATGGCAAACAAAGTTGGAAAAAAGTCTAGGAAATTCTTCTTTCCGTCGGGGGGACCTATATGTAGAACCGAAATGAAAATGTGCTAATAAATGTTAGCGCAAGGATGCAAATTATGCTAATGTAACTGCCGGTTCAAGTTAGCATTTATCTCCCTGAATCCGATCCCCCTGCTTGACAAAGTGCGCATCAGTGAGATATTTTAGGCAGCATGCTCGAAGAATTTGGGCATCATTTATCAATCCAAGAATTTGGAAAGCTTTCATCAACTGCTATTACACTGCTTCTGAAAGAAATTGCTTATCTTTAGAATTACAGTCATGATACTCGCTAGCCGCCTGTCTCAAATTTCTTATAGCCGGATTTTTGATAATTTAGTTTACTTCCAGCCGATCACGTCTTTCAAATCGTCGCCTGTACTGCCCCCATGAGCAAACATCAAGGTCAATGGATTGGCCAATATTGACATTGTACTCTCGTAACGGTCGCTTAATTTCCTAGGCCCGTTTCCCATGCTGCGACTGAGCGAAAAGTTTTGGTTCAGTCGGTGACACTGCAGTGCGATTTCGAACAGCGCTTTCACATGCAGCGAACCCGCGTGGGAATTCGGTGACAGATACCCTCAGGGTTGTTTGGCGCTTTGTAGAAAACGCGTACGTAGAGCGTGTTTGATTTATATATTGAGATGTATTTTTTAAATTCTTAGAGATAGCTCATACGTATTTATAAAAACGGGCAGTCTTTCAGCATATAAAAAGCGCGTAGCTGCGCCGAAGGAAACCACTCGGACGTGAAAATAGGGGTGTCTCAAGGGGGCACGCGCTCTCCTTCGATACTAGGCATGCCAGCCCGTTTCACGTCAATTTACGTCACATGACGTCGCGGCGCTCCTCGGCTCCTCACTGGTCAGTCGCAGGACGACCGCGCCGACGCTGCGACTGAATTCCAACCTGTTGGAAGCGCCTCCGCGGCTTGAGCGACGCTCGATCTGCGGCTAGATCGATGAGAATTGCAGCATTGCAGTGCAAAAATCGCATCATGTGAACGGGCCTTAACCGTCTAGCAGAAGCGAAAGATCACTAAGGTCTAGCTGAAGCCGCGCACGCCTCATACACTTCAACACAACTTTGCGCTCAACAGTACAGATAATCGTCTTTGCCAAGTTTAGGCTACAAAGGATGTAACGCTGTGCAGTGACCACTGTCGTTTACATTTAGTTCTATTGGGCCAACAATCAGTTAAGCTAGGTAAATATGCCATACACATAGGCATCTCGCTACACCCCAGCCGTGGTAGGTAGGATTCCGAGACCCTCAAGAAATAAGAACGCATACTGCCCGTTTTCCAAGAAGGCGAGCCAAGATCGAAAGGGCAGTAGTGACTGGATCTGCGGCCAATGGCTAACGGTCGTTTAACGGGGATCAATATTAATTCAACCATCACAAATTTTTTTGTTCTTTTGTGTGTCTTTCTGTCGTTTTGTCTATTGCTTATCTTCCTTCCTACGTGAACATGTTCCTTTCCTGGGGCCTTTTTCATCACATTTGAATTGCATCAATTCTTTTTGTTGTTTTTTTTTGTTGGTTAATACGCATTCGCCCTTTTTGCTTCCATGTACCCCTTTCGTCTGTTCATTTCGTGATAGGTTTTTCTAATGGCCACAGTACGTACCGTTCATTTTATTCAGCAATTGTTTTTGTTTTGTAGCTTGCAAGGTTTGCGGTATATATTGAGATATTAAAGCTGAATCCCAGTTGAAGGAGAGCTCCTTAGCTCTGCGCATGATTCATCCTGTATTAATGCTGCTTCAAGCTTGACAAACAGGATGATTTTGCTCTCTTGCACGATTCCATCAAGCCTTTGACATTAGCTTGTTCAAATGAAAATAACTTAACTAACTTATGAATGGTTAAAACTGCAAGTTCAATTTTTATACTGCAAGTTGTTGCTAATAACGTTTGATGGAAAGCATAAGGGATGCGTTGCAAAACAGAGAAACCTTTTAGAGGTTCGTGTTGGTAGCGACAACAAATGAAAAAAGGATAGGTTCCACATTTGTGTGCTACAGTTTAAGCGAATTGAAAGCTCATGTCTTGAGCATAGGCATGGGCCGACAGGACATAATGGAGCGATGAGATATTTACACTCTAAACCCTCTCCCCCCCCCCCCTCCACCCGCCTGTTTTAGATTCTCGCGTTCGTGTTCTTGTAGAGGCGTTCAAAGCAGGTGGGCCTCACCGGGGTGGTGCAGTGGTAAGACGCCTGTCTACTGTGCCGGAGTTCCAGGGTTCGAACCCGACCTCGGCGGCTGTGTTTCGATGGAGGCGAAACGAAGAGGCGTCCGTGTGCTATACGATGTCAGCGCATGTTAAGGATCCCCAGGTGGTCGAAATTACCCCGTAGCCCTCCACTACGGCTCCTCTTTCTCTCTTTCCACTTTCACTCCCACCTTCCTCCCTTCCCTTACGGTGCGGTTGAGGTGTCCACAGAAAAACAAGTGAGAGTTACCTCGCCTTTCCCTTCCCATAAATCAATCATTTTTCCAAGGGAGGTGGATTTTGAAGCATCCTTCGCAAGCAGAAGCAAGCCATCAGGAGAGACCAACTCTCGGTGACACTCGTTGTATAATAATATTGTTAGGGTTTATTTACAGAGTGATTCGGCACCTTAGCCCGACGTGCTAACAGATGGTGAGCTTCTTCTTCTTCCTCTATTCCGGAGAGCCTCTTTTTGCACTTCCTTCTCTTCTTCTTTTGGAACGCAGCGGCAAATAAGGCCACGTCCGCCGCCGCTGCCGAAGGATGATATCAAGATCATCTACCGCCCCAAGTGAGGTATAAAAATCAGCGAAATCCGTGTCGACCAGGCAACGCAAGCCCTCGTCGCGGCCAGCGGAGGAAAGATCAAGGAACAAGACTTCATCATGAGACTCCGGCCCGTTTCGAACATCATGATTGCGAGCACGCCCGACCTGGACATCGCCGACGTGCTCAGGAAGATCGAAAAGGTCACTATAAATGACCAAACCTATGAAACCAACACCTATTCAGCCCTACCGGATGACCTCAAGCGTGCCGTCATCCACGGCGTTATGCCGGGACAATCACCGGCCCTACTAAAATCTAGGCTCCGGCTTCGATCCCAAGGAGTGGAGATTCGCGAAGCGAGAATGCTGGGCAGGTCGGAAACGGCGCTCATCACTTTCGACGGCCCGTATCTCCCGCAGTGGGTCATTTACCGTTCTGGAGAATTCAAGACCTACCCATATCGTCCTACGAGGCAGATCTGCTACGTATGCGGAAAGCAAGGCCACCGTTCGGACGTCTGTTCAACGCCGAACACCAAGCTCTGCAGGACGTGCGGCACACACGACCCACCAGAAGGGCACCAGTGCAAGGCGAAATGCATGGTGTGCCAAGGCGACCACGTAACCAGACAGTGCCGTCGACGCCTCAAAACTACTGACGAGCTCCGGGGCAGCACGACCGGCGTCCGGCAGTCCAGGCAACAACACTGGCAGCGGCAGCAGCAGCAGCAACAACAACTGCAGCAGCTGCAGTGGGAGCCCCAGCAGCAATTGCAACAATTGCAGCAGCAGCAGCGGAACCGGAACCTGAGTCAAGAGCGCCGAACCAGGTGGCTGAGCTCGGAGCGGGATCATGGCCGCTCGTCGAGTCAAGACCGTAGCATAGTACAAGATCGCTGCCAGAGCCGATCCAGGGAGGACTCTTTCCCGCCGCTAAACCGGTCAACGGCCAAGCTGGAGCAGCAACAGCAGCAGTCGCAGAAGCAACAACAGAAGAAGGGTGGCGTTAAGGTGAGCTGGGGAGCGGGCCCTCCAAACTCACTGTTTACGCACTCGGATCAAAAGAATATTACGCGTAACTCGGAAGAGGTTAAAGCTCTAAGAGAGGAGAATGCATATCTCCGTAAAAAAGTCAATGACCTCATTAAAGAGATGCAGGCTCAAAGAACAGGGCAGGTACCGTGGCCCCCGATCCCGCCGGCAGAAGTGCAACGACCCCCGTCCGCCTTAGACGTGAGCCCCGAGGAATTGAGAGCTTTCATGCAGCACGTGGAGAATTTCACGGTTCGCATCAAAGAAGAGTTTCGCCAAACTCATGCAAGATTAGATGCTATGTATGTCAAAACCAACCTATTAGAACAGAAAGTCACGTTAATAGAGCAAAAAGTTGCGTGGCAGGACCACGTCAAAAGCCAAAATACGCGACGAATAACAAACGAGGCCCGGGATAGGCTCATACAAGAGCGCCGTTTCGTCACTGAAGGCTCCAATCCGAACAACGCCCAAAGCCATGGCTAAACAAACACCACTAGAAATCTGGCAATGGAACTGCAGGGTTACCGCCAAAAACAGGGACTCCTAATGGAGTTTCGACTCACGCAAGACTGCACACCCGATATAATAGCTTTACAGGAAACTAACACGACACCGACACTCAGGGGATATACGTGCTACGATACCGGACACACGGCAACCCTGGTGAGCAAAAAGTTGGTAACCATAGCCCATGACCCGATTCCCAACACGAAAATTGAGCACTTAGTGACGGAAATTATTTCCAAAAAGAAGTACAAGCAAAAGAGTGTCTTTCTCGTAAACCTCTATAGCCCGCCTCGCCAGCGGGACGCGAATTTTCATAAACTCTTTCTATGGGCCAGCAAACTTGCTAAAAGCAACACGCTGCTAATTGCAGGTGACTTTAACGCTCGCGGACAGCAGTGGGGATACCCCACAAATAATCAGAAAGGTATAGAGGTCGAGGATGCGGCGGAAGCGATCCAATGTACCCTCTTAACAGACGAAACTCAACACACGCGCCTTGGCAATTCTGTCTGCCAGGATACGTGTCCGGATTTAACTTTTGCCAGGTGGGCGAAACATGCAACGTGGGAGAATCTGATGGAGAATCTAGGCAGTGACCATTATATCTTGAAGATCACGATAACAGCCACCAACATCAAGCGCAAGCTCGGCACGGCCAAGATCACCAACTGGCCGGCCTTCCGCAAGTCATGCACGGACCTGGAAGGGGGGATTACTTCCATATATGATTGGTGTCAACAACTCAAAGACATCCAGAAGCAGTACACTCAGGAAGTGAATCGCACCGAGCAAAGACCAGAGGTGGACCCTCGGCTCCTCAGGCTATGGGAGGCACGCCGAGGGCTCACCAAGCGCTGGAAGAAGCAGCGCTTTAACAGGAAACTCAAGCTGAAGATTGCAGAAGTCACCAAGATAGCGGAGGAGTACGCAGCCCAACTGGCCAGGCAGAGCTGGCAGCAGTTTAGTAGCTCGCTGGACGGCACCCTCAGCACGGCCAAAACGTGGCGTATACTCAAGACCCTTCTCGACCGTATCCAAACCAGGGCCGAAAGCGGGAAAGCTATCCGCAGACTCATCCACACCTTCGAGGGTACGGAGAAGGAACTGTTAGATAAAGTAAAAGAGAAATGCTACGGCACGACCTTGCCTGCAGCATACCCGAAACCATACTTGGGAAGACCGAACACCCACCTGGACAGACCGATCACCAGGGAAGAAGTGTTCGCTGCCATAAAGGTATGCACGCGCAACACGGCGGCGGGTGCAGACAAGATCCATAATGCACTCATACGCAACCTCAGCGACGGGGCAGTCGACCAATTGACAACCTTCCTCAACACGGAACGCACTGGGCCGCAGGAACGGTTCCTGAAGAGTGGAAGCATGCAGAGGTCGTAATGATCCCCAAACCGGGTAAGAAACTCCAGATCGAAAACCTCCGACCTATCTCACTCACCTCCTGCCTAGGCAAGGTCTACGAGCGTGTCGTTACTCTGAGGCTCCAAAATTACATGGAAGATGAAGACCTGTACCCCCACAGCATGTTCGGCTTCCGAGCTCACCTCTCCACGCAGGACGTCCTCATACAACTCAAAAAGGAAGTCCTCACCAATGTCCCGAGCGCTGGCGAGAACGCGGTCATGGCCCTTGATATTAAAGGGGCCTTTGACAACGTTAGCCACGCGGCTGTAATGGAAGGACTAGACAACCTCCACTGTGGCGAGAAGATTCACAGCTACGTGAAGGCCTTTCTCTCCAACCGAACTGCAACGGTTGGGCTCGGAGACCTTCGCAGCGATAAATTCTCGACCCCCAACAAAGGCACACCTCAAGGGTCCGTGATCTCGCCACTACTTTTCAATGTGGCTATGATCGAACTCGCTAGACAACTTGAGAAGATCGAAGGCATACAGCACGCCATGTACGCTGACGACTTCACGGTTTGGGTTACCTCCGGATCACTCGGCCAGAAAGAAGAACGGCTGCAAGCAGCGGCTACCTGCGTAGAAGAATATGTCCATGCACGAGGTCTCGCCTGCTCCACAGAAAAATCCGAACTCTTGCGAGTTCACAAAGGGAAGCACAAAGAGGGGACCCTCAATGTCTCCCTCGAAGGACAGCTACTTCCCGAACGAGACAAGATACGAGTCTTAGGAATGTTGCTTCAGAACAATCAGCGATGCAGCCATACGCGCGGCCTTCTCAAGCAATCGACCACTCAGGTCGCCAGGATGATCACGCGTGTGTCGCAGAAGCGGAGCGGTATGCGAGAGGGGGATACCCTGCGCCTGGTTCATAGCCTGGTACTCAGTCGCGTAGGCTACGCCCTCCCGTATTTCAACCTCAACAAAGGAGAAGTGGAAAGTGCAGATATCATCATCCGCAAAGCTTACAAGACAGCCCTGCACCTACCAATGAACACCTCTAACGCAAAACTGCTAGCTCTTGGCGTTCACAACACCTTCGAAGAGATCAAAGAAGCCCAACTGGTCACGCAGATAGCCAGGCTCCAGCAGACTCCTACGGGGCGCTCCCTTCTTAGGCGACTGGGGCTAGGTGTAACTGCGGAAATCGAGAATCGTACTGCGAGCATACCGGACGCAATTCGCCAGACGCTAAAGGTTAGCTCCCTTCCCCGGAACATGGACCCCAACTTGCACGTGGCCCGTAGAGCAGCCCGGGCGAAGTATGTACAACTAAATTTAGCTACAAGATCCACCACGGTATACACGGACGCGGCTCCGTATACAGGAAGCTCACATAATAGCGCAGTGGCGGTAGCTGTTGATTCCAACCTAAAGGAACTAGCTAGCGCCTCAGTCAGGGAATGCACGGTAACCGAAGGGGAGGAGCTGGCCGTTGCTCTTGCGGTGGTAGCCGGGTATCAATGCAACACGTCCCTTACCATTCTTACAGATTCTAGAGAAGCGTGCCGTAACTACATGAACGGCCGCATAGGTCGCGCCGCCCTCAGGCTCCTCCATAGCACGACCCCATCAAAAGTCAAACACAACATCTACTGGGTGCCAGGACACACCGACATACCGGGGAACGAACGCGCCGATCAGGTAGCTCGAGGGTACACGAGCCGAGCTTCCTCCCAATCGGACGATCTACCCGAGCGAGTCGGCCCTACGTACTCCGACATTCTTAACTACTATAAGGGGGTACGGATCCGCTATCCGCCGCCTCATCGGGATCTAAAACAACACGAGGCCGTGTACTGGCGAAGACTGCAGACAGGAACATTCCCTAACCTGCATACCCTGAGCAAAATTTACCCGTCACAATATCGAGACGCCTGCCCATGGTGTGGTAGCAAACCTTCGCTATACCACATCACGTGGCAATGTAAAAATAACGACAGCTTTCGTAAAGACCCGAGTGCGGAACAGTGGGAGAGCCGGCTCTCCAGCGGCGATTTGGATTGCCAACTAGGTTTAATCCAGCACGCCCAGCGAGCAGCGAAGCTCAGCGGAGCCCTGGAATAGGCGCACCGACCCTGTGAGAAGACGGAAGATGGAACTCTTCCGCTACTAGCACAAGACCCTCCTAGAGAAACTAACGTATTTCCTATCCTATCCTATCCTATCCTCTTCTGTGCGCATGCCTGACATTTCCCCCTTCGCAGACGAAGCCCCTGGGCTGTCAGATTCCCGAGCGAGAGTGGCAGCGCTTCATTCTTGCGACATGAACTACCCGTGTTTTCCGGGAGGGGCGACCGTGGGAACATTGGCGAGACACGACGTAATTCAACTCATTGATGCGTTTGAGCACAATAAATGGGCCTGTGTAGTGCGACAACAGCTTCTGGGACAAACCACGCTTGCGGAGAGGTGTCCAGAGCCACACTAAGTTGCCGGGAAGGTAGGAGACATCCTGATGCCCGCGATCGTAGCGCTGCTTAGAGCAGTCCTGCGAGGCCAAAGTGCGTAATCGGGCAACCCGACGAGCCTCTTCAGCGCGGCAGAGGGTGCTCGAAACAGATGACTCGGTGTCGAGAGAGAATGGCAAAATGGTGTCAAGAGAACGTCGAGGCGGACGGGCGTAGAGGAGGAAAAATGGACTATAAGAAGTTGTCTCATGCTTCGAGGTGTCCTTTCGAGCTTCGAGCTAAGATGTTAAGAACCGTCTCGGCAGCAAAATTATGTTTGGCTGGGATAAAACTGTCATATTTCGAGGTGTAGGGGGAGAATCATTGGTTCCGCTTAGTATTTTTAATGTAAATGTAGCGATGGCTGGACACGAGTTTAGAACTGATCTTACGGTGCTCCCTCGCTCTACGCACGACGTTATTCTAGGAGTTGACTTTTTACAGCAGTGTGGCGCAACTCTCGACTTCAACAGTGGCGAGATATCAATAAGACCCAACCTTCGATCGGCCCTCATAGAAGAATCGCCGCGGGCGGTCCAAGTGCTTTCTGTCTTCGAGGATACCATCGTTCCGGCGATTTCCGCCATCTTCGTCCCAGTTGAGCCTTCGGGTGCGGTTCCCAATGCCTTCGACGCTCTGGTGGAACCCGCTTCCCTTTCCGGTGCCAAAAAGAGTGTGTTGGTGCCCCGCAGCGTTGTTCGAGTGAACAAGGGCCGTACCACGTTTTGGACTGTCAACCATACCAATGAACCTGCCGTATTGCCGCATGGTTCGAAACTCGCCGACTTTGAAGAACGCCTTTCTATGCACATCGCCGCGTTCAATGACGGCGTTGATCGTTCTACTAGACGTCCCGATCTTGCTGATTCCCAGTTTAAGTCTATGATAAATGAATCGCTACCCACCAACGACCGGCGAATATTGATGGAGGTTCTTATGAAATATGCGGACGTGTTCGACTTTGCTCGAGATCAGCCACCACCGATTCCGCCTTCCCGCACCCATCACATGATCGACACTGGATCTGCACACCCGATTAGACAGACACCATATCGTGTTTCACCTTCAGAACGTAAGATAATTGACGAACAGGTCCGTGATATGATGCAAAGAGGAATCATTCAGGAATTACCTAGCTCATGGGCCGCCCCTGTGATTCTCGTGAAAAAGAAAGATGGCACCTGGCAATTTTGTGTCAACTATCGCCGCCTCAATACTGTCACCAAGAAGGATGTTTACCCTCTCCCGCGTGTTGATGATGCCATTGACTGCCTCCATTCAGCTTCCTACTTTTCATCTGTTGATTTACTGTCCGGATACTGGCAGATACCGATGCATCCGAAAGACAAGGAGAAGACAGCATTCGTGACTCCCGATGGGTTATATGAATTTAACGTGATGCCTTTCGGCCTATGCAACGCTCCGGCTGCCTTTGAAAAATTTATAGACACTCATTTGCGTGGTCTGAAGTGGCAAATTTGCATGTGTTACCTAGATGACGTAGTGATTTTTGGGAGGACCTTCGCCGAGCATAACAGCCGTTTAGCTGTGGTCCTTAACTGCATAGAGAAAGCGGGTCTCGTGCTGAACTCTAAGAAGTGCCGCTTCGGTGAACGCCAGATCGTTGTGCTTGGGCAATTGATTGACAAAGGTGGTATTAGGCCTGACCCACAGAAGACTGAAGCTGTCAGCTGCGTCAAAGAGCCCAAGTCTGTGAAAGAACTCAGGAGCTTCCTGGGACTTTGCTCTTACTTTAGACGCTTCGTCCCTACGTTTGCTGATGTAGCCTACCCCCTCACATGCCTCTTGCAGAAAGATATTCCTTTCAAATGGACTCCTGAATGTGATTCTGCGTTTCGCCAGCTCAAGTTTCTTCTTACCTCGCGGCCCATACTCCGTCATTTCAGCCCGACAGCTTCCACTGAACTCCACACTGACGCAAGTGGCATCAGCGTGGGTGCTGTGCTCATACAGCGGCATGACGGAAACCAACACGTTGTCGCTTACGCAAGTCGCACCCTTAGCAAGTCTGAACGCAACTTTACCGTGACGGAGCAAGAGTCCCTTGCCGTCGTTTTTGGCGTACAACGGTTTTGCTCGTACCTTTATGGACGTTCCTTTACAGTCACCACCGATCATCATTCGCTTTTCTGGCTGGTGAATCTACGCGACCTCTGCGGTCGGTTGGCCCGCTGGGCATTACGCCTTCAGGAGTTCAACTCTACAGTGTCGTACAAAGGTGGCCGCCACCACGCTGACGCTGACTGCCTCTCGCGGCTGCCTCTCGCAACTACCCTCTGCGATGACAACTTTGACGACTATCTTGCCGCCGTTTCCGTACAATTTCCGGATCTTGGTACTTTCCAGCGAGAACAACGAAAAGATCAAGACTTGGTAGCACTTTTTGAAACAGCTCGTAATCCGGCATCTGCGAACCCTTTCTGCATTCGCGATGGTTTCTGTATCGAAAAAAAAAATTACTCGTTTGGCGGTCCACGCTTTCTGCTAGTCGTTCCGGCTAGCCTCTATTCCTCTGTTATACACTCTATGCACGATGACGTTACAGCTGGGCACTTGGGGTTTGCCAGGACTCTTACGCGCGTTAAGGAACGTTTCTACTGGCCAAATATGCGTCGAACAACTCAGCATTACGTGAACTCCTGCGTGCAATGCCAGCGGTTCAAGCTCCCCACGACTTCTCCGCCGGGCCACTTACATCCGGTGACACCACCGACCACATGTGGGTGTTGACCTCATAGGCTCGTTTCCCCGCTCGTCTAAAGGCAATTGCTGGGTCATCGTGTGCGTTGATCATCTCACGCGTTACTGTGAAACTTCCGCCATCCCTTCCGCCACCGCCGCTGACGTCTCGTTCTTTCTTCTTCATGCTGTCGTCCTCCGTCATGGGCCTCCTGGTGTAATTATCAGTGACCGAGGCCGCCAGTTTACGGCAGATGTTGTGGAACAGCTTCTGCGCTATTGTACTTGCCAGTTGTGTCACTCTACGCCGTACCATCCCCAGACAAATGGCCTCGTCGAACGTACAAACCGGACACTGACAAACATGCTTGCGATGTATGTTGACTCGCGGCACAAGAACTGGGATGACGTGCTTCCTCTCATTACTTACGCCTATAACAATATTAATAATGCCCGTGTGCTGTGCGATGTCAGTGCACGCTAAAGAACCCCAGGTGGTCGAAATTTCCGGAGTCCTCCACTACGGCGTCTCTCATAGCCTGAGTCGCTTTGGGACGTTAAACCTCACAAACCAACCAACCAATATTAATAATAATAATAACTGGTTCACGGCAAACAAAGGCGCAGTATCTGTCACACTTGTTCGGCGGACGCCTGAATCACGCCGTAAGGGAAGGGAGAGGGGTGGGAGTGAAAGCGGAAAGGGAGAAATGAGTGCCCCGCCGCTGTGGCGCACTGTTCCGCAGTACCCGGTTCGATCACGGCCGCAGCGGCTGTGTTTCGATAGAGGCGAAACAAAGTGACATCCGTGTGCTGTGCGATACCAGTGCACGGTATCGCACAGCACACGATACCGTGCACTGGTATCCCTAGGTGGTCGAAACTACAATCATTTTTTCTGATCGGCAAACATTTGATCTAAACACATGGTTACCATGACCTTTTTCGTTCTCACATATGGTTTGGGAATCAACACGAATACAAAAATTCTTAATGCATTGAAAACTTTCCATTGCGTTCTTTTTTATTTAACACGCAAATTAGTAACGTCTTCCAGTATCCAAGTACAGTCAGGAATCTAGAAAAGAAAAGAGCATGTTCTTCGAGAACAAAATACATTTTTAAAAGTTTTCCAGCTACTGAGTTGAAGCAGAAAGTACCACTTTTCAGGATGGCTGCTCTAGTAACTGAGCTAACACATCTTGCTTTGTGGTAGCGTTTTCAATTTTCAAGAGCTGTTAGGACTGTAGGATATCCTAAATATAGGTTTATTGTAATTGTAAGCTTTCAATGAGTCGCAGTAGTCTGCTCTCAATGTTTGACCTCCCATGTTTATGCATTTTAAACAGCAGAAGTAAACTAATCGGCTGCGTATTAACTAATCCGTGCGGCAAAGTTCAAACATTTTAGATAACAGTTATGAACCTAATGATAGATTTGGTCTAAGATGCTGATCAGTAGCGAATTTATGTTCAGAAATTTGTCCTGCGCTCACAACAAATTGCATACCAAAATCTGTTGGATGCGTTTTTGTAAATAAATAGACGAAAACTGCAAGCCTGTCGATAGGCGAACTTATATTTTTCTCTAGGATTAGTAGAAATTGTCTTATAGTTCTGACTCTTGCAGGACGGGCAGCAGATCGAGCTTTAAGTCTAGGGTCAATTCACAACAGCCCGTGAGAACGCCCCAAGGAGGATTACATTTTCAAAGCTGTATTTACTATTTCTATTCATCCAATCAGAACCGTGAAGATAAGAACAAAAACAATACTTCTTTTGAAGAACCTAATATTTGTCTGGGTTAATTGTTAGGACCCATACACAGCCTATCTGACACTGAGGCATCGCCAACTAAACAAACCAGGACAGCGAGCACCTCGAAAGTCAGGCCGAGAAGTAATGGGTCCACAGTAATAGAGGCAGTACTATAGTCTAATGCTTAGGCTACTACGTTATGCTTTCGCGCAGAGTACTGTGAAATTCCCATGCGTGGCGTTAATGGAGATGATCTCAATTTTTAGCAAGAAGTCACTTCGGAACACCACGAAACGTCAATGACTGCAAAATATTATAAGGACTTGTGGTGTGTTTACGAACGCTGTTTGTTTTTGTTTCTGCAAATTTATGCAAAGCGATACTTATAGATTAAATTTTAATTAGTGTCCTGCAAAACCACTGCGAGAATAGGCGCTTAAACGAAAAATAATAAATTAGATTGTACAACGCTGTAACCGTACGTACTTTCTGGGGCCTTAACCTTGTCACACTTAACTAAAAAATAGGGTTAGTATTAAAGATCAAAGCTGAAACGCGCCGATAACGCCATTTTTAATATAACAAAGACTAATGGAGCATCGTTCTCGGACAAGGTCACAAAGGGCGCAGAGGCCTCAAACAAAGCCATCGTTTGTTGTCGGGCGGCAAGAAAAAACATTACTGAAGGCCAAAGCCCTGTGGTTCGAGCATAAGTAGAAACACAATATTAGCCAGGCAGGAAGATGGTATCAAAATGCTATGAAATAACCATTTGCAACTAAGAGATGAGCGCTGAATAGAAAATATAGGCGTGTAGAGGTTAACGCCGCTTAGTACAGTCGCCAGTAAAACTATTTGTACAAATGATATCCCACCAGAGCAGTGATATTACACCACGAGCAGCTGCGGTTCGCGGACATCCCCAGAGGGCCATTCCCATTTTTTGAGCATGGGAACGGGGGAAAGGGGCAGGAAGTACCCTTTATGAAACATGCCACCATCCAGGCGTTAAAATTCCGGACTTACGTGACTGTTCATTATGATCCCTCTCTTGATGAATGACGATGGCCTAATTTGTGTTACTTTTATGTGAGAAAAAAAATTTTGCTGGCCCATGCCACTTTGCTAAACCTCCTAATACTCAATAATGGGAATGGCCCAGCACTCTCATTGTCAGTCTCTTCGTGACCTCCAGTGCCACGCGTTGTCATTCTCATGATCGGATCATCCATCACGTGTGCTAGTCTTTTTTACTCGCGACTGTAGGATGCGACCCGCACCTGGGCGGATCGATTTTTGCATTGCACGCGTAATGGCGCCGGAGCCAATTTTGGCTATATGTTTTGTCTGCCATGATCAAACATAAGTAGTCCAGAGGAGCTGCTAGATGCAATCAGGACTACATATACATGTCAGGATCCCGGCTCTCCTCTACCCTGCTATACTGGTCCCGAGGATAAGGCCATAGATGCTTCAAGTGAATTGGCAGAAATTAGGGCGCTCCTGCAGGATCTCAAAAAGAGATCTGCTCCAGAGCCAGTTAATATCACAAACACTATGCTTAAAAATCTGGACGAAAATTCCGTTCACTTCATTTGCGAAGTAATGAATAAAATTTGAGAAGGGGATGAAGTCCCAGAGGAGTAGAAAATCTCAAGATTAGTCCTCACTCCTAAGCCGGGCAAGAAACTTGAACTATCCAACATGAGGCCCATATCTCTCACCCCTTGTCTGGGAAAGCTCACGGAAAAAGTGGTCCAATCCAGAATCACTAGGCATATGGAAACCAAGGAACTCTGGCCAGTGGAGATGGTAGGGTACAGGCCGAGATTAAGCGCGCAGGATGTCATGCTCAGATTAAAGCACATTATGGACGCT
The DNA here is from genome assembly GCF_055883805.1 of Amblyomma maculatum. Lineage (NCBI taxonomy): Eukaryota > Metazoa > Arthropoda > Arachnida > Ixodida > Ixodidae > Amblyomma > Amblyomma maculatum. The sequence goes on from NC_139349.1 coordinate 123,217,842, forward strand.
CCCAAGGGCGATGCATCATATAGAGCTATCCTGGGACTTGACCTCACTAAGGCATTTGATAATGTTGAGCACAGAGCGGTTCTCGAAGGCCTCAATTCGGCTGGAGTGGGAACCAAGTGCTTCAACTATGTCAAATATTTCCTCACCTGCAGGAAAACTGAAGTTAGCTTCGTGGGACTTAGGTCCGAGCCCATTAGTACCAGGGGCAGAGGAACGCCCCAGGGATCTGTCCTCTCCCCGGTACCCTTCCATTTTGCAATTAAAGATCTCTCGTCCCATCTTAATAAGATAGAAGGAAATCAAACATAGCATCTATGCAGATGATATAACAATCTGGACCGATGAATGCTCCAGCGCCGATATATCGCAAAGGCCGCAGGAAGCGGCGTATATAGTTAAAAACTACACCCTAGATAGAGGACTATCTTGCTCTCCTCATAAATCTGAAGTTTTCTCACTGTGCAGCAAATCACAACTAACCAGATAATCCCACCTACCGCACCTACACAAACCAGTGGAGGTATACGTAGGAGGGAGCAAGGTACCGAGAGTCAGCACCATTAGGATCCTGGGGTATTTCCTACAGCAGAATAGGAAAAACACCACCATCCCGAAAAAGCTTCAGACGTATGTCGACCAGGTAACGGAGATCCTCCGACGAATCTCTCTCAGGAACAAAGGCCTCACAGAACAGTCAGTCAGTTCAGTCGTTCAGTCGTGTTCGACTCTTCGTGACCCTATAGACCATATCAAGCCACGCTTTCCGGTCTCTCACTATGTTCCTAACATTGATTGATTGAATGTCCTTTATTAAATGGGAAGGCTCATGGCCATGGATGGGGATAAAGGGGAGTAGACATAATCTTCATTGTTTAGGTCGTCACTCGAATCACATTGCTCTAACCATGCCACTAAGCCAGCCATACTTGGCAAATATCATCTGTGTGTTAGCATCAGTTTCTAGAAGGGAACGCTAGTTCAGGCGGTAGGGTTCGATCTCGGGGCGTCCAGTAGAAAAAGTAGGGCAATTCCAAAGTAAATGAGATATGCCGCCGCAGGTTAGAGTCGTACAGTAGGGACACGTAACTATTTTCTCCGTATACTGACGCCAGCGGGCCATAATACGTGGCGTGTAAGCCGCATGGGCGATGAGCTTATTCAAAAATACTTCTTGACTTCGGGTGAGGTGGGTTCTTCTCGTAAAATGTGGGTCTGGTGTGGCCACCTGCATGCGATGCTGACTGAGGCTAAGAAGACTGGTCCACATAACTTCATCTGCAGTGCCTCGAGGATGCCATCTAACCATCGCGTTCGTTGCCTACCGCCTCTCCGGCCACCCTCAACCTTTCCCAACATCCCTCACAGAACACTGCCTAATAAAACTGCTTCGTGCCTTTGTAATCAGCAGGACAGCTTATGCCACCCCCTTTCTCAATCTCAATCCTGGTGAAGTAGAGAAGTTAGAGAAAATGATCAGAACGTCATTCAAAAGGGCTTTAGGCATTCCCCCAACTTGTCGACAGAGAAGCTTCTACCTATGGGAATGCATAATACCTGGGAAGAGATTGCTCAAGCGGTCAGGGAGGCCCACATTTGGCGGCTCAACTCAGAAGGCATTTTTTTTTTTCATTAGTTAATCATTTGTGCACAGATCGCAAAATTATGTTGCTGGGAGATTTTAATTGTGTTTGTAGGGATGAGGACCGATCAGCATTATGTAAGAGATATGACCCTAGCGCTGCATTACTTAACGATTTGGCTTGTGAATATAATTGTGATGTGGGGCAGGAAAAAGGCGACAGTATTCACTTCACTCATTTTCAGTTCTCCTCTAATGCCCGCCTTGAGAGTATTTATGTTTCTGCAGACACGTTAGCAAATGTGTTTGATTACTGGGTGCGGCCCATCTTCTTCAGTGACCATTGTATGGTGTCTCTTCAGGTAGGGAGGTACAGTCGGCAGATACTTCACCCTCGATGGGAACTGTGGAAAATGAATAACTGTCTGCTCTCAGATGAAATCTTTAAGCTTGCTGTACCTACTTGTTTGAAATACATATGGTCACGCCATGATCTGTCAGTTTTTCAAAAATGGGACTTGTTTAAACAGGAAACCAAAATCTTAGCAATTGAAGCCTCTGCAAGAATCGCGTTCCTAAAGAGACACCACCTTCGTGAGCTTGGGTGCACTCTAACTGATCTGCATGAGCTAGAGAGGGTTAGCCCGGGTGCCTATGTTGAAGAAATTAATAACGTAAAGGCAGAGCTTCAACAATTTGCGACGGAAAGATACAAGGGGGCTCTAATAAGATCTAGGACTCGAAGGTTTCTTGACGAGCAACCTTCACATCGGGCCCTCAGTGATGAAAGAGAGAATGCTCCTACGAAGGAAATATTGGAAATGCAGTATGGCGATTGCACATATAGTGATGCTCCTAGTATTCTTGCTGCTTTCTATGATTATTATCGAAAGCTGTTCGGCAGTTGTAAAGATCCAAATCAGGGTTTCGATTATAATTCCTTACTTGAGAACTTTCCTCGACTAGACGATGAGAAGTGCGCTGTAGTAGAGGGACCCATCACTTTAGAAGAAAGAAATCAGCCATTTCAGACCTTCAAAACCAGAAATCTCCTGGCCCAGATGGTATTACTAGCGAATTTTATAGAACATTTTCGCCTTGCCGAACGCCTGTTTTGACGGAAGTATTCCAAGAATCTTATGATGTGGGTTTCCTGCCTCCCACTTTCTATTCAGGCCACACAATATTAATTCCCAAAAGCAAAGATACTAATAGGTTGAAAACTGTTGAAGGATATCGCCCAATTTCCCTCTGTAATGTTGATTACAAAATTTTTGCCAAGGTCCTTTGTTCTCGTTTGCAGCTGGTTATCATGGACTTGATAGGTTTGCATCAGGTGTGTGGTATCAGAGGGCGCAGTATTCAAACACACATCCATATTGCACGTTCAGTAATCGAGACAGTATCAGATGAGACAGACCAAGTAGCTCTGATTCAAATTGACCTGGCGAAGGCGTTTGATAAAGTTCGGCACAATGTCTTGTTCGCGGTCTTGGAGAATGCAAAAATTGGTGACGTTTTGCTCAAAGGCATAAGGCTGGGCTACATGAACTCGTATCCAAGACTAATTGTTAATCAGGAGCTAACGAAACCAATACCGCTGGAATCATCTGTTCGTCAAGGATGTCCACTGTCTCCACTGTTGTTTGGCTTATATCTGGAACCCCTCTGTCTCAGTATAATTAACAGTGCAGCCATCCGTGGTTTCTCTCTGGCTCAATGTGAAGTTAAGATTTTAGCTTACGCGGATGATATCGCCCTCTTTTGTTCTGACAAAAAGAGTGTACTTGAGGCTTTACACTTGACTGAACAGTTCTGCAATGTATCAGGCGCAGCCCTTAATTTAGATAAATCCAAAGGGTTTTGGTTGGGACACTGGGGCACTAGACCAAGCCAGTTTGGAGGCATATGCTGGGACTGTAGTCCTCTTCAGTACCTAGGGGTTCCGCTGAACCAAGTTCGTAACAGCGCAGCCTACTGGGATTCACAAATCGTACCTATGCGGCGACAAACGCAGGCTTGAATGGGTAGGGAACTCTCAGTGTTTGCTAGGGCACAGGTCTGTAACATATTTTGTTTGCAAAGCTTGCGTATGTCCTTCAAGTCCTGCATTGTGCGAGGAGCAAAGTACAAGTTATACACAGAATATTTGCAACATTTGTGTGGCGCTCTCAATGGGAGCCTATGCGGCGTGACAACTTGTTTCTTCCCTTAGAGTCTGGTGGAGTGGGCCTTGTACACTTGTTTGTGCATCAACTTGTTTCCCGTTTTTTCTTTTTCAAATCGGCAAACCATCCGTTTCTTATAACTGTGCTCATTAGGCGTCTTAGTCCATACTTGCCTTACTTATTCGCACCAACTGGGCAGGCTCGTGAGGGGCGTTTATGGGGATTCCTTAAGGAGGTTGCTGACACTTTCAATTTTCTCACTGTGAGTTTCTCTGTCGATTACCTGTATAGCCTCTCGAGAAAGCATATGACCCAGGCTCTCACTGAGTCTTTGTTCCCTACACCGTTGTATCGGCAGCCTTATCTGGGGTTTTTGGACACCACTGTTCTAAAGCGTGTTAGGCAAATGTGCATTCAGGCAGCTGCAAAAACGTTCTTTTTCAAATTACATACAGCGACGTTGCCTGTCAAGACATTTCTTCGCAATAAGGAGATGTTTGTGCCCTGGTCGGTAAATTGTCGTCTCTGTAAGGTGCCTGAAACAATTGATCATTGCTTTATTCTGTGCCGTGATGCTATGTTCTTTTGGGACATACTACAAAGAACTCTTAAAAAGGACATTGAAATTACGCCTTATACAATTAGATTTTTGCCTCCTGACAAAAACTCTGTCGTGCCTTACGATCTAATTGTGTTGATGGGACTGTTCAGCCTTTGGAAATGCCGCATGATCGACAGGCACGCAGAGCCACCAAGATCGTCCAAATCCGTGTTTCGCGAGCAGTGTGCTTTGGTGAGAAGTGTATATGCTGCACGTGAAGAACCTCCAAACTGGATGCCGTATCTAGACGAATGTGTATGTCTCCCAGACTTTTGATGTTCTGATGATTGTGCATTGTCGGGCTGGTGATATGACGGGCTCGTATTAAGCAGCCCGGTAACTTTAGACATGGACATGTTTAAATAAGTGCAGTTGTTCCTTTTTACGGAAGTTTTTCATGCAATAAAGAATAAAAAAAAAGCCGCCATGGTGTCGTGGTTAGCGTGCTGGGCTGGTATACGGTGTAATCCGTGAGATCATGGTTCGATTCTTGGTGCGGCGAGATTTTTGTTTCATTTTTTTACGTGCAATTTTTTATTTGCCTGAACGTTTTTTAGCCTGCATCCTCATTTTCCCCACAACGAGGGGCGCTGACCACATTCTACAACGCACATAGCCTGCGACTCCTACTACTCTTTTTACTCCTACCACTCCCTCAACTCCCACAACTCCCATGTCCAATAACCCCATATGAATAGGTCCTATATATATAGATTTTTTTCAATAGGGGCTTTAATAACTGAAGAGGCTGCGATAGCGCTAGCATGTACAGGCACTAAAGCCAGAACTATCCTTTCAGATAATCAGGCAGCTGTTAGGCCTAATTTTCAAGCAGGCGGCCAGTCTACTGAGAAAGCACCTGCTAAACCGGGAGGTTTCAGTCATCTGGGTTCCAGCTCACGAGGGTCTACCAGGCAATGAAGCTGCCCATCGCCTTGCTCGAGATGTATGCACCCGAGCAGCCATAGAGACCCCGCTACCCAGTGACAAAGACCCCCTCATCACCTACAAGGAGCTCTCTGAGACTCCCAGACTAAATAAAAGGATCTATCCACCACCAGGTAGGTCCCTAATACCCTCAGAATGCAGGGCCGGGCGAAAAAGTTCAAGCCAATCGTTTCTTTCCTCATGCTACTCTGCATAATGAGTCGAGAGGGGACCCAGAGGCTTGCATTCTCTGCAACGCACCTCTGAGTCAAAATCACCTGATCTGGCAATGCCCCGATTCTGCGGGAGCTCAAGAAACTGATCTCCTTGATCAAATTACCTGGAAGTCCTACATTCGCAGCCTAAATGTGGATGAACAAAAGATCGTCATACACCTGGCGGAGGAGGCTTAGTTCAAGACCTTCTCTGCGGCCACGGCACAGGAGAGCCGGCAAGGAGACTCTCCCCCTGAATTAGCCCCTGCCCCGAGGTCCATGTCGGTGTAAATAGTCTTCTCACTCACTCACTCACTCGTCCAGAGGAGGCGGAAAAGATAACTAAAGATCGAATGAACTAGGTTTACAATAGACAGGTTTTGGAAAATATAGTAAACAATCGAAGCAACAGGAACGGAATTGCTTGCGCGGGATAAATAATTTTTAATTATTTATTCAAAATAGCTTATAGCCCCATTTAGGAGGATTGCGTAAGGAGGACGACAAATGTATACATATTGATAGAAAATAGAAATAAACATGAATATTAGCCACCAACGAAATACAGAGGCAATGAAATCAAATTACAGCTCAAAAACAATCCAAAATTCAGTGTAATAATAATAATTGGTTCTCAGGAAAGGAAAGGCGCCGTATCTGTCACACTTGTTTTTGTGGGCGCACCCCGATTTATTTATTTGTAGGAAGGGAAAGGCGGGGTAACTGCCTCACTTGTTTTCTGTGGACACCGCAACCGCACCGTTGGGGAAAGGAGGAAGGTGGGAGTGAAAGTAGAAAGAAAGAGGAGCAGTAGTGAAGGGCTACAGAGTAATTTCGACCACCTGAGGATCTTTAACGTGCGCTGACATCGCACAGCACACGACGCCTCTTCGTTTCGCCTCCATCGAAGCGCAGCCGCTGAGGTCCGGTCACCTGAACCGCGCAGTAAGGGATAGGAGGGAGAGGGGATTTAAAGTGGAGGGAAAGAGAAGCCGTGTTGGAGGGCTTCGGAGTAATTTCGACCACCTGGAGATCTTAATCATTGTTGTTGTTGTGGCTGTAAGAAGAAAGAAAAGAAAATGCATGGGCCTGCTACTGGTTCTGTAGCTGAGCCACTTCCGGTGCCTCGTGCGGACAGAGGACTGATTAAACTGATTTATTTATAGGTAGGGAAGGCGAGGTAACTGTCTCATTGTTTTCTGTGGACACCGCAACCGCGCCGTAAGGGAAGGGAGTAAGGTGGGAGTGAAAGCGGAAAGAGAGAAACAGGAGCCGTAGTGGAGGGCTTCGGAGTAATTTCGACCACCTGGGGATCTTTAACATGCGCTGACATTGCACAGCACACGGAGACAGAGGAGAAAATAGACAAGAAAGAAAAAGAAGAGGGAGAGAAAGACGCGCGCCCCAACAATAGCCTTCGTCCACCACCACCCAAGCGGTGGCGGGTGCAATGCGGCCCACAACAGATAAAGATCAGTGGCAGACTAGCCCCCGCCGCAAACGGCGGTGGTGCTGTTGTGGCTGTAGGAAGAAGGAAAAGAAAATGCACGGGCCTGCTACTGGCTCTGTAGCTGAGCCACCTCCACTGCCACGTGCAGACAGAAGAGAAAATAGAGAAGAATGAAAAGGAAGAGAGAGGGAAAGACGCACGCCGCAACAGCAGCCGTCGTCCACCACCGAAACGGTGGCGAGTGCAATGACGACCTACAACACAAAATTCGGGGGCAGGCTAGACCCGCGGCAAGCGGCGGTGACCTACCTGTCCCGGCCGCGTATTTGGGTTTGCTCGGTACGGTGGCTCCGCAAGGGACAAAGCAACAGAAGAGACGAAGAAAGCGGGCTGTTCCGACTAGCATCTACCGCCCCCAGGAGCCGAGCAGCCTAGCGATTAGCGGCGCATGCTTTTTCAATGGGCGTCATGTTGGCCGCAGCACTCGCTTGAGAGAGCCTATGATACTACTACTACTACTACTACTACTACTACTACTACTACTACTAAATAATAATAATATTAATACGCAGTAATATTTTTCTGCTAATTATTATTATTATTATTATTATTATTATTATTATTATTATTATTATTATTATTATTATTATTATTATTATTATTATTATTATTATTATTATTATTATTATTAATATTATTATTATTATTATTATTAGTAGTAGTAGTAGTAGTAGTAGTAGTAGAGAGGAAGACTCGTTTCACGAAGTTGGCACTGAATTGTCTATTAACGGCCGAATTAACTGGCTAAATATTATCTTCACAGTTTTAATTAATAATAATAATAATAATTGGTTCACAGGAAGGGAAAGGCGCAGTATCTGTCACACTTGTGTCTGTGGACACCTGAACTATTCCGTAGCCCTCTGCTACGGCTCCTCTTTCTCTCTTCCTCCCTTGTGTCTGTGGACACCTTCATCCCTTGGTGTCCACAGACACAAGTGTGACAGATACTGCGCCGTTCCCTTCTTATTAACCAATTAATATTATTATCATTAATAACTAAAACTGTGAAGATAATATTAGGCAGTTAATTTGGCCGTTACCTACAGACAATTCAGTGCCAACTTAGTGAAGCCTGTCTTCCTCTATACTACTACTACTAATAACAATAAATAATAATAATAATAATAATAATAATAATATTAATAATAATAATAATAATAGTAGTAGTAGTAGTAGTAGTAGTAGTAGTAGTAGTAGTAGTAGTAGTAGTAGTAGTAGTAGTAGTAGTAGTAGTAGTAGTAATAGTAGTAGTATAGGCTTTCTCAAGCTAATGCCGCGTCCATGACGCCTACTGAAAAAGCATGCGCCGCTAATTGCTAGGCTGGTCGGCTCCTGGGGGCGGTAAATGCCAGTCGGAACAGCCCGCTTTCTTCGTCTCTTCTGTCGTGTTGTCCCTTGCGGAGCCACCGTACCGAGCAAACCCAAATACGCGTCCCGGCCCCGCAAGGGGACCTACTTGTCCCAGCCCCATCTTTTATTATTATCATTAGTAGTAGTAGTAGTATAGAGGAAGACTCGTTTCACGAAGTTGGCACTGAATTGTCTAGTTAACGGCCGAATTAACTGGCTAAACATTATCTTCACAGTTTTAATTATTAATAATAATAATGATTGGTTCACAGGAAGGGAAAGGCGCAGTATCTGTCACACTTGCGTCTGTGGACACCTGACTACTCCATAGCCCTCCGCTACGGCTCCTCTTTCTCTCTTCCTCCCTTGTGTCTGTGGACACCTTCATCCCTTGGTGTCCACAGATACAAGTGTGACAGATACTGCGCCTTTTCCTTTCTGTGAACAAACAATATTATTATCATTAATATTTAAAACTGGGAAGATAATATTCAGCCATTTATATTCGCCGTTACCTACAGACAATTCAGTGCCAACTTAGTGAAACGAGTCTTCCTCTATACTACTACTACTACTACTAAATAATAATAATAATAATAATAATAATAATAATAATAATAATAATAATAATAATAATAATAATAATAGTAGTAGTAACAACAGTAGTAGTAGTATAGGCTTTCTCAAGTTAGTGCCGCGTCCAACATGAAGCCCATTGAAAAAGCATGCGCCGCTAATCGCTAGGCTGCTTGGCTCCTGGGGGCGGTAGATGCTAGTCGGAACAGCCCGCTTTCTTCGTCTCTTCTGTCGTTTTGTCCCTTGCGGAGCCACCGTACCGAGCAAACCCAAATACGCTGCCGGCTCACTCGGGGAATCCAGGAAATGAGGCGGCACACAACATGGCTTGAGGTTTCGTCAACCGAGTCGGTGGGTCCTTCGTATCCATGGGTTACTCCGAGGAGGGGCTAGCATCTTTTCACAATATCACAAGTCATTACAGATTGGAACGGCACAAATTTCCACCACCTGAGAAAACGTTGGATGAGGCACAGGAGACCGCTTGGAGGAGACTCCAGACGAGATCCTTTCTTAGCCCTTACTTATTAGCAAAAATGTACCCGGATGACTTTAACCCAGCGTGCAGGTTCTGTGGCGAAACAGCCACGTATGATCACATACTATGACAATGTAAAGAAGAACCTCCACCGGAAGCTCTAGTACAAATTCCTTCTCTTGAGCGATGGGAGGCCGTTCTGGTCAGCTCGGACCCGGGCATTCAAGCCTTGGCCACCGAGTGGGCCACTAAGGTCGCCGCCAGCCATGGACTGGAGGCCATCTAGAGTGGACCCTCTGCATCTGCATTTTGACGAAAAAAAAATGTTTTCCAATCCAATCCAATCCAATCTAACAGCCCACACAATTTTAATACCAAAACACGTTGACGAAGCCAAGCTTCAACAAGTTACCGCCTAAAGACAAATATCCCTGATGGACACAGATTATAAGATCTTGATGAAAATTCTTTCTAAAAGGCTTCAAACTGTAACGGAAGATTAGTAGGACCGCATCACACCTGCGGCATTAAAGGCCGAACCATATATACTGATATCCACAAGGCAGGATCTGTGCTGGAGTGATGCGACGCCCTCCATGAGAGTGTTGCCATGTTCCAGCTTGACCTAGAGAAAGCTTTCGACAAGGTGCCGCATGATGTCTTGTTATCAATTTTAGAGCATGCAAATGTGAGCTCAGTTATTTGCAAAGGCGTCGCAATGGCGTACAGAGGGCGCACGACGCGCTTGATAGTAAATAAGAAGGTGGGTGAGCGCATCCAAGTGCAACGCTCTGTGCGTCAAGGCTGCCCCCTGTCGCCACTGCTTTTCTGCTTTTATATTGAACCATTTTGTCTGAGCAATATCGAGAGCAGCAGTATCCAATTTTTTCGTTTGCATGCAGTAGAGGTCCGCATATTTGCGTATGCCGATGACATTGCCGTCTTCTGTACCGACTACGAAAGCATTCGCAGTGTTGTCAAATTGGTGAAGGACTTTTGTTATTTTAGTGGTAGTGCGGTGAACTGGAATAAGTGCTTGGGTTTCTGGAATGGAGAGTGGCACACAACCCTTGCGAATTTCGTGAACATGCCTTGGGTAACAACCCAAGTGAAGACTAGAAAACTACCGATACAGTGAGACAAGTTGGAACCAGCAGGATTTAGAAGTACGTGAGAAGGCCGGGACTAAAAGGATTCGGTTGGTCTATGTTTGCACGTGCTACGATTTGTAATTTATTTCTTGTTACCAAGATATGGTTCGTGTTACAAGTACTGCATTGTTCTCGTCTGAATGTGCAGAGATTTCTACGTGTGTTCGTCATGTTTGTGTGGGGAAGTACTTGGAAGCGCACCCGCCAAACCAGCTTGTTGCACCTCGTCCGCTCGGGAGGAGTTGGGTGGCGCATTTGTACTTGCGCCAAGTGGTTACCCGTTTTATGTTCTATTGTGATACAAAGGACCCATTTTTACGAACTGTGTGTCAGGTTAGATTGAACAGAGTGCTACCAAATTGTGTTGTAAGTTCGGCGAGCATGCAAGGGAGGATTTTTGGAATCCTTAACGAAGTGTACATGTCATGTCGTGTATTGAAAGCCCGTTTTTCGTTTGAATATTTATCAACTGTGACGCGAAAGAAACTTTACAAGGACTTGTGCGTTGCCTTTAAAAGTTAAATTGGTTCACCGGAAGGGAAAGGCGCAGTAACTGTCACACTTTCCCGTGTCGTAAGGGAAGGGAGGAAGGTGGGAATGAATGTGGAAAGAGAGAAAGAGGAGCCGTAGTGGAGGGCTACGGAGTAATTTCGACCACCTGGGGATCTTTAACGTGCGCTGACATCGCACTGCACACGGACGCCACTTCGTTTCGCCTCCATCGAAACGCAGCCGCCGCGGTCGGGTTCGAATTCTGGAACTCCGGCACAGTAGTCGGGCGTCTTACCACTGCACCACCCCAGCGGGGCCGTTGCCTTTCTCCCGATCCCATTGTAGAGATTGCCGTACTGTGCAGTTCCATGGAAGTCAGTCCTTAAACGAGTAAAAAATATGGCTGTACCAGGGGGAACAAAAACTTTCTTTTTCAAACTCCATAGCAATACACTAGAAGTTATGATTTATTTAGAAATAAAAGGTTTTTTTGTGCCTTGGGGAAATCACTGCTTCATATGCCGCAAACCGGAAACTATCGAACACGTTTTCCTAGACTGTTGGGAAGCCTTTTTCTTCTGGGACATTCTACAACGAACAATTAAAAAGACCAACCCATGGATACTTTCGGAATTAAATTTTTACCTATTGAAGATGATGATGCGCTATCGCTGGACATGATCATGTTATTGGGTCTGCACAGTATCTGGCGATCCAGAATGGCTTTAAGGCATGCAGACGTTGATGCGAGGAAAATACGGCAGTATTATCAGGAAATGAGGGCCATCAACCATACAGGCCATTCCGGTATCAGAGCTCCGCGCGGTTTCATTCCGGTCTTTCCAGTGCAGTACAGGAAAAGTCCTGAAATAGCCCACAGTCCTTTTTCCCAGATCCTGTATAGTAAACCTATATACAATTTCCTTTAAGAATTTTATACAGGATTTTTCAGTAGGATTGTGAGCTATTCCAGTGGCCACTCTGCACTTTACACTTTACACTTTACGTGTTTACATGACTACGCCTGAAGGAGATACCACCCGCTATCAGGTCGGTCGTGTAGTTCCGCAGGGAGGAGTCCTCAGCCCAACTTTATTTAACGTTGCGCTAATTGGCCTGGTGAGTGAACTGCCAACTAACATCTACATCAGTGCATATGCTGACGATGTCTGCATCTGGGCTTCTGGTTCGACGCGACCACAACTACGTGCGAGATTCGAACGAGCGAGTCATCGACATGGATCTGCTTACGACGTCAAGGCTGACTTTTAGCGGCTGAAAAGTGTGCAGCGACCGCATTTACTGGAAAATGTGTCAGCCGCTACCCGATTACTCTTCATGGAGTCGCAATACCGTACAACGTCAGGCAGAGATTCTTGGAAGATTATTGGGACTTCTGGCCTGGACTTTCTGCCAACGTCGTCAAATATATTTCATCATGTCCATCTTGCCAGCATCGCAAGCGTTCAACATCTCTTCCTGCTGGCCTACTGCAACCTCTACCTTGCCCTTGTTCGCTTTTGACACGATCGCCATTGGCTTGTTTGGTCCTCTTCCTTTGATGTCAGACGGCAACCGTTCGGTTTTTACTGCCATCGACCATCTGACGCGGTACACTGAAACCGCGCTCCTCGCTCGGATGCCGCCTCAAATGTCACCAATTTTTTCCGGCGGGCGATAGTTTTGCGTCATAAAGCTTCCCCTTCTCATTAATGATCGCGGAAAGAGTTCTTTCTCAAGTCCTTGAGGAAGTCTGGCACGCCACCAACACCGTTCATAAGATTTCTGCTAGCTACAACCCTCAGACCAATGGACTCATCGAGCGGTTTCACCGCACTTTGTCCGACACGATATCCATTTATATCGCTCCTGATCACCGGAACTGGGAAAGCGTTTTACCTTTCGTCCCCTACGCCTACAATTCCGCTGTTCAGCGCACTACTGGTTATAAGCCTTTTCTTTTTAGTTTATGGCCGTCAACTATTGACAGTATTCGACACTACTTTCTTCTCTGCTCCCACTTCTACGTCTGAATCTCTGGGCGAAGATTTTGCCACTCGTATGGCCCAGTGTCGCCAACTTGCCCGTTTGAACACTGAAGACGCCCAACAAGAACGCAAAGCATTGTATGATCCCAATGCCATCGAACTCCCTCCTTTTACCCCGGTGGTGAAGTTCTCGTGTGGACAACAGTCTGCATTCCTGCCCTGTGTGAGCAGTTCCTCCATCGTTACATTGGCCCTTACACAGTACTCCAAAAAACGTCTCCGTTGAACTATCTCATTATTCCCTCGTAAACCGTCGCAGATCGACGTAGCCGCTCCGAAGAGACCGTCCACGTCTCGCGCATGAAGCCTTATGCCCGTCGTCCCTCATCCCTGTAATCAGCGACCAGGGTGGCCGCTCTTTTGCCGGGGGGATTTGTGTGAGCACAGTGGGCGAACTTTCACTTCTTTTATCTCTATAGATCCATCATCATTATCATCATCATGGCTTACCGCTGCTCGGAGCGGCGCGCGCTGTGTGCCAGCTGGTTCTGAAAAGAACAGACGTTCATCGTGTGCTACCAAGCAACGTTTTTAGATTACTTTCAGTTCGCAAGCTCTCTCGAGTCACTCCCGAGAAAGCGGCTCCCGTCCATTTCCACTCGCCACTCGGCGCTGCTGTCGCTGTCGGCCCGAAACCGCTCGTACTCTGCTGTTGGTGGGGTGGCAGCCTTCGCCGGTTCTGATCCGCGATAAAACTGGGAACGGACACGTAGAGCTCAAATTTGCTGGGCTTTTGGAGCTGTCACGTTAAAACTTTAGTCTCATGGTTAAAAAAACTGTTTCGCCTGAGAGTACAGGCTGGGTGAGGCCATTTCGAAAAAAAAGAAAAGATCGTTTATTTGCCTCGCGCTTTATCGCATCGCATTTGCAACGTTTATCCTGGACATTTTAGTATTTGTTCGAGTAAAGCTATCAATAGCTATTCGGAAGAATGCACGACACATTAAGGAATGAGAACCAGCAATGTTCCGTTTCTAGATCGCATTCACGAAATTCCGCGCTGTTACGAACAGAGCACCGCACATACGAGCAGCGTTTTCACGTTTTTTACAATGCCGATTTCACTGGACACAAGTAATTAATGCAGACACACTTAGCCGGATGCACGGAGGGAATAGCTGCAGAAGATGAGCTTTTTATTTGCAATGATCGCACAGCCGGAGCAGAGTTTTGCACTTTAATTTTTAGAATGTTAATTTCAGTGAGCATAGGCAAGCATTAAAAGCAGGCACACTGAGTTGGAAGCACAGATAGAATGGCTACAGAAGGCGAGCTTTTTTATTTGCAATGGCAACCTTTCCTCTCAGCAGGCGATTCTGGTCTCTCGCGTAGAAGTCATGCGTGTCACTATGACGAAATGCAGAACCTGGCATGTAAAAGTGGCCTTATGTTCTGCACCACCAAGCCGGGCAAGGTTTCGGAATTCAAGCTCATCAAGTACATCCCCAAAAATGTCCCCAAAAACTGGACCTCCTTTCAAGGAAACCGAAACTGCTTTGTTTACAATGTTAGTAAACTCTAGCATCTTTTTTGTGGGATGCTTTAGGCATCCTTGCTTGAAGCTTTTATACACTGTAAGTTATGCGTCTTTGCCAAAAACTGCCACATGAGAGCTGATATCTTCCATGCAGGAAGTGCAAGTTGAGGTTTTGTAGAATTTGTGGACCACATAGCCTGAAAAATAGTACAGTATGCTTTCATCGACTTCTGCTTTCGAGTAAATGTGGTCACTGTCACTGTGATCAAGCGTGTCAACTTCAGAAGTTAAGTCGAGCATCCTTTATAGGAGTGTACAGACTAAGCAGTCGAAATATTTGGGTAAATTTCACAACTGTAGGATGAGATTCATTTCCACTTGTCGCGCGGAATGACGACAGTGTCACCATTAATCTGGTGCACAAAATGTTTTAGTACATCCTCATCGTGGAAGTATACATCAGATACAACGAAAGAGCTCGAAAGCTGTCTGTCCAGTCGGGAAATCATGCGCTGCCATTCTAGGAGATGAACAGGGTCGCCGAAAAAAAATGTCTTTTCCTGGTAGCAGGTGTCTGGGAGTCATAACCGCTTTTGCAGCCGGCCACGAAGCAACGTGGCATGTTCGCTACTCACTTCGTAGACATACTTCGTAGACATAAGCAAGAGGCAATAATCACGGCACCACACACCACAAACACGTACACGTGCAAAACAACTGCGAGCGCAGGTACAAAGGGCCGCGACAGTCGGGCAAACCAACGTTTTGGGGTTTTGGGCAAACAGCGTGGCGAGCGCCACCGCGCGGCAGGCAACGGAAGGGCGACACTCCCCGCGCCGCAGCTTTCAAACTGAAAGGGATCTAAAAACATTGCTACCAAGTGCTACCTTACAATATGTCATGTCTTTTCCCACATCGTCAGAAATCCTGATCTTCTTTCTTCTCTCCTTCTCCTGGGCTGCCAGAGGATGCATCCAGTTTCTTCCAGATGTGGCGTGGAAAATGCCGCAGTCCACAGATATGAAAGGATAATCCTCGAATTTGAGAGGGCGCAGATAGAATCTTCAGATGATTGTTGCTTGTAACAGTAGAAGGTGTAAGCGTGCCATTTCCGTTGCGGTCTTTCGCAATAGTTGTCGAGTAAATGGTGTCAAACTGAACAGTTTATATTCAAATTGCGCGTTATGTGATTTGCAGCACATTTGACATTTATTTGCGATTGTTTTAAGCCCACCGCATATATATATATATATATATATATATATATATATATATATATATATATATATATATATATTGTGAGCCTTCCGTGGATGTTCTCTAATTTGTACATGCCATGATCTTCCTCTTTCATTTACATACCATCATCATCGTCCCGCGGCGCCGGCTCCGGCACGCGCCTGGGTTTTGTCATCGTATTAAAACGCTAGACAAGGCATCGCTGGCCTTGCCGTCACGACCTTGCCGTCTCAACCTAGCCTTCTTTCACAATATATATATATATATATATATATATATATATATATATATATATATATATATATATATATATATATATATATTGTAGGGGTTGTGTTTATTCAGTCCACGCAGAGGGATTCAGCTGCTCAGGATGAATTCGCAGCGGAGCGTCAGGCGTACCGAATCGCGAAGACAACAACGAACTTCTTCGTGCTCGAGAGCGCCAGCACGCGATGCATGTCAGTGGCAACAACGATGAAGATTACCACACTACAGTTTCCCCCAGGGCAGAGACTCATGCAGCCGAAAGGACAGACGGATCGTAGTATGGCTTGATTCGGTCGACATGAACTATTTCGCGTCCACGGCGACGCAAGTCCGCAGAGATCGTAAAGAGATCAACTACGTAGTTGTCAGGAGATGTTTTTTTGAAGGACTCGGTATGGACCGTGATACCGAGCAAGAAGCTCCTTTGAAAGTCCGGCGGTTGTGGCAGAAACCCAGAGACACACCAAGGAATTGGGTGCATAAGAAGGAGCCTCGCCAGTGTCACGATGGTGTTTTTGTTGCCACTGGCTTTCCTTTGTAAGCGAGCGAGATAGCCGGCGGCATTCTTCTGCGTACTGGGCGGCCTCCGATAGTGGCGTTGATTCAGAAACATCAGGGCGGTAGGGCAAAAGCGCGTCCATTGTGCAGGATGGCTCGCGCCCGAAAATAAGAAAGAAGGGAGAGAATCCAGTGGTGGTCTGTATCGCAGTGTTATACGCGTAGGTTACGAAGGGAAGAACCTGGTCCCAGTTGGAATGAACGTCGTTAACGTACATGGCCAGCATGTCACTCAGAGTTCGTTTGAAACGTTCTGTCAGGCCATTCTTCTGAGGGTGGTAAGAAGTAGCGGTGCGATGAATGATGCGGCATTCTTTCAGTAGGGCCTCAAGAGCGTCGGACAAGAAAACGCGTCCGCGGTCACTGAGCAGCTCCTTCGGAGTCCCGTGGCGAAGAATCAAGTTGTGGAGAAGGAACAAAGCAATGTCTCTTGCTGAGGCAGAGGGTAACGGTGATGTTTCAGTGTAGCGAGTAAGATGGTCTACTGCCACGATAATCCACCGGTTTCCAGCGGCAGTAGTAGGAATAGGCCCATAGAGATCTATGCCAACGCGGTCAAACGGACGAGCTGGACAGGGTAACGGCTGCAACGAAACAGGGCACTTCTGAGGAGTTTTTCGGCGTTGACAAGATTCGCAAGTGCGCACGAAATGTCGTACAAAGCGGTACACTCCACGCCAGTAAAATCGCAGACGTTGGCACGTGTAGGTTTTCAATACGCCACCGTGAGCACACTGTGGGTCTTCATGGTACGCAGCACAAATTTCGGCGCTGAGATGACGCGGGATGACTAGAAGCCACTTCCGTCCATCAAGCAAATAATTGCGCGCGATAGAGAAGACCATCACGAATTGAGAAGTGGTGGGCTTGCAGAACGAGCGCTTTGGATGAATGACCGGGAGTAAGACTTGAGAGAAAATCCAAAAGTGCCCTGATCCAGGTGTCATTCCGCTGTTCGGTAGCCATGTCGATGGTGGCAAGAGTAGACAAATCATAAGCACGGACGTGGTCAGACGAGGTATCACTTGGCAATGGCGAGTGGGAAAGAGCATCCGCGTCCGTATGCTTCACACCTGACCGATAAATGAAATGAATGTCATACTCCTGGAGACGGAGAGCCCAGCGAGCAAGGCGACCACATGGATCTTTCAGAGAGGCGAGCCAGGACAAAGCGTGATGATCGGTCACAACATAAAACGGTCGGCCATACACATAGGGACAAAATTTCCCGATGGCCCAAATAATGGCCAAACATTCCCTTTCTGTGACTGAATAATTAGACTGCTTTCGTTAATGTTCAGCTGGCGTATGCCACAACATACTCGCTGAAACCAGGCTTACGTAGGGTAAGGACGGCATCAAGCCCAATACCGCTGGCGTCAGTGTGGATCTCCGTAGGTGAAGTCGGATCAAAGTGGCGTAGAATGGGAGGCGAAACCAAAAGGCTGCATACAGTGTTAAAGGCTCTGTCGCAGGCTGGAGTCCAGGAGGAATAGTTGGAGCTACCGGCAAGGAGCTGGGTCAGAGGAGCGATGATAGAGGCGAAGTTCCAGATGAAGCGGCGAAAGTAGGAGCAGAGGCCGATAAAGCTCTGGAGCTGCTTCAGGGAGGTTGGCTTCGGAAACTCTGCAACTGCGCGAAGTTTGGTGGGATCAGAAAGAATGCCGTCCTTAGAGACTACGTGGCCTAGAATTATGAGTTTTCGAGCGGCAAAGTGGCACTTCTTCAAATTCATCTGAAGCCCAGCGTCGGCGAGACACGTGAGGACATGCTTTAGGTGGAGAAGGTGAGAAGAAAAGTCGGTGGAAAAAACTACGATGTCATCCAGATAACAACGACAGGTCTGCCACTTGAGTCGCGGTCGCTATATCGCAAGAGCTTAGAACATTGCGTCTAATGAAGTAGGCGTGGCAGGAAGAGTATTTACAAGCGCGGTATCAAGTTCTTCAATACGACCGACACACTCGCCGCGTAGCAGGACGGACGGGCACGAAAATGGATTTGAGACGTACATTGCACTAAGGCTATCTTCGAACTTAAGGACAGCAAATGGAAGCAGGAGGCAGGGATGGCGTGAAGCTGCGTCGGAAGGTGTGAGGAAGACAGTCGAACTAATCACACTTTCACAGGACAGTGGAAAGTCTGGCAGCAGAAAATGGAGGAATGTCTGTGTCATTGGCGAGGAGGAGTTTTGCAGGCCGGGTAGGGACGTCACACAAGACGGTATGACAAAGAGGTAAAAAGGAAACTTCCGCGCGGGCGCAGTCAATAACAGCATGATGAGTGGAAAGGAAATCGTAGCGCAGGATTATGTCGTGTGAGCAGCGAGACAGCACAATAAACTCGATGGTGTATAAGACGTCTTCGATGAGAACACTGGCCGTGCACGCCGCTGAGGGATGAATGCGCTGTGTTGAGGCGGTGCGAAGCGAAAAGTCGGAAAGCACGGTGGTCACCTTACGAAGACGACGGCAAAGAGCTTCACTGATGACGGATACGGCAGCGCCCGTGTCGACAAGAGCGAGTATTGCGACGCCGTCGGCAAACGCTTGTATTACGTTAGTGGGAGAGCACCGAGGACTTGAAGAATTCGAACCAAGCGCAGTTCTTGCCCCGGGAACTGCGACTGTTAGTTTCCCTTAACAGGGCCGGTAGAACGTCGAAGTGGGGACGGGGAACGGCGACGAGGGGAAGGTGATCGGCGAGTGGTATACGTTTGATTGTCGCGAGATACAAAGTCGGAACCGGGCGGAGTTCTCGGCGGGGGCTGGTCCGTATCGTAGGAGTAGTTCCAGAGGTCAGCTCGAGAATGTGGAATTCGGCGTTGGCGGCAAAAGCGTGCGACATGACCGGGCAGCCCGCAAGAGTACCAAATTGGCCGGTTGTCGGCGGTTCGCCAAGGGTTCGTTGGGCGTTGGCGTACCCTTGGAATAGGGACATGGAATGTAGACCCAGGCAAAGGCGAAGGAAGGTTGGAAGGAGCGGCCTGACAGGAAAGAGATGCTGATGGCATTAGCGGCCTGGCCGCAACTTGGTGCGTATGTCAGTGGCGCCGTTACTTGCGCCGGCACGGGGCTGGGCGGCAGCACAGGGCTGGGCGGGAGCATGGAACTGGGCGGAAGAACTTCAGCGATGTGATCTTGCACGGCACGCCGTATGGTAGGGGCCAAAGACGGAGCCATGTCAGGAACAAGGCGGCCAGTATCCTGTAACTGAGGGATCAGTGATAGCTGGCGGGCGACCTTTTCTCGAACGAACGCTTTGATTTGTTGAAGCCAAGGGCTGTCCTCTGATTGAGTAGAACCGCCCAGCGCTAGTGCAGAGATGGCGTCGTCTTTACCACTGGACCGCCGGGTAGAAGCGCGCTTTTTACGAAGCTCGTCATAGCTCTGGCAAAGTTTGATCACGTCACTGACCGTAGCAGGACTTTTCACCCACAGCATCTGGCACGCGTCCTGAGAGATTCCCTTTAGGATGTTTTCGATCTTATCCGCTTCGGACATTAGGGGGTCGACACGTTTGCAGAGGTCAACGATGTCTTCTATATAACTCGTGAACGACTCTTCGGCCTGCTGAGTGCGCTCGCGCAAGCGTTGTTCTGCTCGGAGCTTGCGAACTGCAGGGCGGCCGAACACTTCCGAAAACTTCTTCCTAAATGCAGACCAAGATGGGAGGTCTGCCACATGGTTGCGAGACCAGAGGTTTCAGATAAAGGATTACATTACTTAGTTTGGTAGTATCGTCCCATCTGTTGTAGCTACTGACACGCTCGTACGTTGACAACCAATCGTCGACGTCTGGATCGGCCGTGTCACTGAAGAGGCATGGGTCACGCTGCCGTAGAGCTCCAGAACAGAGGACCGTGGTTGGGAGGGGTGGCGATGTCGAGGCGGTATCATCCGGCATGGTGGACGCAGATGGCACTGTGCGGCTTCTTAGTTCCAGGGTGGACGGGGAGCGTACCCAGGAGCACCTGCACCGATTGTAGGGGGTGTGTTTATTCAGTCCACGCAGAGGGATTCAGCTGCTCAGTATGAATTCGCAGCAGAGCGTCAGGCGTACCGCATCACGAAGACAACGACCAACTTCTTCGTCCTATATATATATATATATATATATATATATATATATATATATATATATATATATATATATTGTAGGTAACGCGAAGGTCGGACTTGGGGGATCAAGCTTTATTGCAGACCTAAAGCCTTGGTCGCACACTGCAGCCAAACACACTCCGCGATGACGATGGGTATCTACAAGAGAAAGCAGGATAAGATGAAGCAGCACGTTCAGCCATGTGGAAGATGAAGCGCCACACAGTGCTCACACTATTTCGCCCGCGCAGTTGAAGCGGCCAGCCTGGCCGCAATTATTCCGCAGGATTGCGCCGAATAAAAGGTTTCATAGTGAAACGTGGACAACTTCAGTGCCATGGTAACGACAGTCCGGAGGAGGGTAAACAGGGAGACGCGATAGTTGACCGGGGAGGTTTTTGCAAGAACTGTGTAAGAACCAACGTAACGGTGCTGTAACTTGTCACAAAGGCCAGGAGTGCGTAATGGGGTCCAAAGTAACACCTCCTCGCCGGGACAGAACGAAAATTGGCGGTGGGTTGCATTATAGCGGCACTTGCGGTCTTCCTGGCTAGCTTCCGTGTTGACGCGAGCAAGCCGGCGAGATTTGGCCACTCGGGAAAGGAACTGGTCAGGAAGAGAGGATGAGGAACTGGCATGTGTAGAAAGGAATGAGGCGTCAAGAAAGGTAGCGGGAAAACAGCCGTAAACGAGGAAAAACGGGGTGTAACCTGTGGTCCGCTGTACAGCTGTATTGTAGGCGAACGTAACAAAAGGAAGTATTACATCCCAGTTTCGGTGATCCTGGTCGACGTACATAGACAACATATCAGAAAGCGTGCGGTGGAACCGCTCAGTCAACCCATTGGTCTGCGGGTGATAGCTGGAGGTCAATTTGTGATGTGTGGTTGAAGCCTCAATAACTTCGGCTACAATCGTCGACAGAAATGTCCGACCACGATCGCTGAGAAACACTTGAGGGGCCCCAAGGCACAGTACGAGCGATTCCAAAAAGAAGGTCGCGACCTCATGTGCTGAGCCATTAGGCAGGGCAGCGGTCTCTGCGTAGCGCGTTAGGTGGTCGACGGCGGCGACAATCCAGCGATTACCTCGTGCGGACAATGGAAGTGGCCCGTTTAAGTCTATGCCAACAACGGCAAACGGAGTAGCAGGCCAAGGTAGCGGCTGTAGTAGGCCAGCAGGAGGAGAAGTGGGCCGTTTGCGGCGCTGACATGGCAGACAAGAGGCGACGTATTTTGCCACACTTGAGGCGAAGCCTGGCCAGAAGAAACTGGTTTTCACGCGGCAGTAAGTTTTATGAAAGCCTAAGTAGCATCATCGTCGGCTGTAGCATCATCGTGGAAAGCCGTCAGGATACGGGTGCGAAGCGCTCTCGGAATAACGGGGACCCAACGGGTGCCTTCAGAGCAATAAATATAACGGGGGAGTACGCCATTGTCTAGTTTGAACTTTTGGAGTTGCCTGCGCATCCTAGCGGTAGGAGGGTGAGAAGCACCGGTGAGAAGATTGATTAGGGAAAGACAGTAGGGATCTGCTCGCTGGTGTGAAATAATGACGTAGCGATCTGGAGCAGCGGCAGGAGTAGCACAGGTGATGTTTGGAGCTCTGGACGACATTGGGACGTCGAGGGTGCACGCAGGAAGGCGCGAAGAAGCACTAGGTGGTGATTCTGAGAGCGGGCAGCGGGAAAGAGCATCGGCATATAGATGTTTGCGACACGATTTGAATATGACATTGAAGTGGTATTCCTGCAAATGCAGAAACCAACGGCCCAGGCGTCCAGTCAAATTTGTGAGGGTTGATAACCAGCACAGAGCGTGGCGATCGGTAACGATCGTGAAATGGCGGCCGTAGAGCTGGGGCGGAATTTCTGAACTGCCCAAACGACGGCGAGGCACTCTTGCTCAGTGATGGTGTAGTTGCGTTCCTCTGGTGTTAGGGTTCGACTGGCAAACTCAATTACCTTTTCCCGAGAAGCGGTATCACGTTGTAGAAGTACGGCGCCGATACCGAGGCTGCTGGCATCGGTATGGAGAATGGTGGCAGCAGCGTCGTCGAAGTGAGCGAGAACCATTCTTTAGGGTTTGGAGAGCTTTTTCGCATTCTTCGGACCAATTGTAAGTAGTACATTCGGTAAGAAGGCGGTGGAGCGGTGCAGCAATGGTAGCCAAATTGCGAATGAAACAGCGAAAGTACGAAGACAGGCCAAGGAATCTGCGTAGTTCCTTAGTCCGCTGAGGGCGTGCAAAGTTCAAAACTGCAGCAAGCTTGTCAGGAATGGGTCGAATGCCAACGCGGCTGACGAGGTGGCCCAGGATCTTGATTTCTTTCATGGTGAAATTACTTTTTTGTGTTCAGCCGGAGACCAGCGGATGCCAGGCACGTTAATACTTGATCAAGGCGGCATAAATGATCAGAAAAAGTCGCAGAGAAAATACCTATGTCGTCCAGGTAGCACAAGCATGTTTTCCACTTAAGTCCTCTAAGAACAGTGTCAATCATGCGCTCAAACGTAGCGGGGGTATTACAAAGTCCAAAATGCATGACATTGAATTCGTAAAGCAAATCGGGGGTAGCGAATGCGGTTTTTTCTTTGTCGGCTTTGTGCATCGGTATCTGCCAGTAACCGGGACACAAATCCAGAGTGGAGAAATATTCGGCGCCTTGAAGACAGTCGAGGGAGTCGTCAATTCGTGGCATAGGGTAAACATCTTTGCGAGTGACTTTGTTAAGTGCGCGGTAATCAACGAACAAACGCACGGACCCATCCTCTTTTTTGACCAAGACGACCGGAGATGACCAGGGGCTAGCTGAGGGCCGAATAATGTCTCGTCGGAGCATATCATTCTCATTATCTTCTATGATTTTACGTTCTGATAAGGAAACACGGTAAGGGCGGCAGCTAACAATAGACATACCTTCTGTAATAATGCAGTGCTGTGCAGAAGCAGCTCGGCCCATAGTCGGAGAAGTGACATCAAAGGAGGCTTGATGTTTTCGAAGTAATTTCTGCAAAGCTTGGCGGGGAGTCGCTCACGATCAGAATTGATGGTGCCAAAAAGAAAACAGAGAGAAGCATCGGAAGAAGCTGCTGGATAGGAAGAGGGGGCGGTAAGGGTGGTGAGGGACACCGGGTGGATGTCCAGGGCACAAACAAAACATGTCCCTTTTGTCAGCACAATGGGCTCTGGGGAAGTGTTCGAAGCAGCGACAAGCGCTGTGCCATGCTCAAACCGAACAAGACTTGGTGGTAGCGCGATTCCACGGGTCAGATGGCGATCAGAAGGCACGATTAGCCCATTTACGTTATCAATGTCAGTAGAAGTAAGCGCGACAAGTTGTTCGCATCCAGGGGGCAACACTGAGTTAGTAGCGGCAAGCAGGCGATGACGGGGCTCGGGAAGTTCAGAAGACGGATCGCTCTCGTTCGTGTAAATGACCTTGCAGCGACACGAAATGCTGGCTGATGCGGCAGACAGAAAATCCCAGTCTAAATTGGGTGAGCGCACGGTGACATCACAGCAAATTGTACATGGTGGCGGACACCATCAACAAAAACTCGCACAGTACACTTAGCAAAAGGCCTAATTATTGCACCATTAGCTCCACGGAGGTCGGGTCCATCATAAGGCGTTTTCACTTTTCGCAAGAGGGAGCACAAGTCAGTGAGTATCACAGAAACAGCGGCGCCCGTATCAACCAAAACATCAACAGATAAACCTTCAACCTACACTAAAATAATATTCCAGGGACGTTCCGGAGGATCTTTGGGATGGCCGAAGAGTGCAGTTTTCTCTCCTAAAACTGCAGTGGTCAGTGTTCCTATAGGCGGGGGGTCGTTAGAGAAGCTTGACGGAGAGGCGAGGTTGAGCGGCGAAAAGGCGAAGGAGAACGGCGTCTTGAAGGCCTGTAACCAGCAGGCGGAGCGGGGCTTTCTGGCGGTGGTGATGAACGTCGGGGATAATCAGGGAATTAACGGTTGTTAGAGCCGAAATAGCGAGGAGGGTAGTCTGCTTCAAATGAGTCGTAGCCGCGGCGTTCATTTTGGAGCCTGCGACGACAGAAGCGGAAAATATGGCCTCGGTACCCGCAGTAATAACAAACAAGGCGGGCTGGGCGCCAGTTGGGGTAGTATGTCTGCGCCGCTGCAGGTGGTGCCAATGCAGCGACATGAGCAGTGGTAGGCGCCGGTTGTGTAGGCGCTCCAACTGCAGGTGGCCAAGACGTGACCTGGGCGTATGTTGGCACCTGACAGATGGTAGGAGCGACCGATGTTGGGGGGGAATAGGTCATTGAGGCCAGCTCTTCTTTGACAGTGCTACGCAGGCCGGCACTTGAAGGATGTGGCTCAGATGCAGGGCGGCACAAATTACCTTAAGCCGAGAGCTCTTCACGAAATAATCCGCGAATAAGCGCACGGAGGTCAGCGTCGGCAGTGAAACTAAATGAAGTGGGATCAGGCTGCAGGCGTATTGATTGTAGTTCGTCAAGGCGTTGACAAGTCGATATGATGGCGTCGATTGTGGTAGGGTTTTGCACGGCCAGGGCGTTATAGACGAGTGGCCCAATACCTTTAAGGACGTGCTGAAAACGATCGGCCTTTGGCATAGTGTCATTTATGCGTCGACAAAGTGCAAGAACATCTTCGATATAAGAGGTATAGGTCTCATTGGACCGCTGAAGTCGGGCTCCTAGCTTCTTCTTGGCGGACTCCGTGCGAACAGTAGGAGCGCAGAAAATCTGGCGTAACTTTTGTTTAAAGGTAGCCCAGTGCGGAATCGTCGATTCATGATTTAGGAACCACGTTTTGGCCACATCCGTCAAATAAAAGGACACATTAATGAGTTTAAGAGAATCGTCTCACCGGTTGAAAGCACTGACACGGTCGTAGCTGCCAAACCAGTCATCAGCGTCATCGCCGCGGAGACCGGCGAACATCTGCGGGTCGCGCTGACGGCTGCTGACAGTCCAAGTGGCAAGGGGAGCTGGAGTAGAGTTGGTAGAAACCGGAATAGCGGAGTGGCCCTCTTGAGTCATGACGATTGTGGTCGGGGTCAAACGCCGGCCAGAACGAAGCTCCAGGTGGATGCAGGTGACGAAGCAGCGGGGAAATCAAGGCACACCTCCACCACGTGTAAGGTAATGCGAAGGTCGGACTTGGGGGATCAGGCTTTATTGCAGACCTGAAGCCTTCGTCGCACAGTGCAGCCAAACCCACTCCGCGACGACGATGGGTATCTACAAGAGGAAGCAGGATGACAATGAAGCAGCACGTTTAGCCATATGGAAGATGAAGCGCCACACAGTGCTCACAATATATATATATATATATATATATAGGCAGATCAATTAAGGGAAAATGAGGGTGCTCGTTATAATATATTACATGAAGGAAAGAAGCCCACAGTCGGCGAGGCCAAGGAAAGCATAGGGGATGTTACTTTATGTCCTTTTTTAATGTTTACTTGGATAACCAAAGAAATTAGTCATGTAATCTTGTTTAGGGGAAGATAAACACAAAGTTGCAGAAAAAACAACGTGCCGATGGTGGGAACCGAACCCACGATCTCCGAATATCGCGTCCGGTGCTCTTCCAACTGAGCTACATCGGCCGCTGTCCACCGCTATGGTTGAGGGTGGCAATGGTGAACACTCTCAAGGTTCGTATACAGACAACATAAATACCCAAGCAAGTAGCAGGGGGGACAGCGGCCAATGTAGCTCAGTTGGAAGAGCACCGGACGCGATATTCGGAGGTCGTAGGTTCGGTTCCCGCCATCGGCACGTTGTTTTTTCTGCTACTTTTTGTTTAATTATCTTCCCCCAAACAATATTACATGACTAATTCCTTTCATTATCCAAGTAAACATTAAAAAAAGGACATAAAGTAACATCCCCTATGCTTTCCTTGGCCTCGCGGACTATTGGCTTCTTTCCTTCATGTATTATAATAAGCACCCTCATTTCCCCTAATTGATCTGGTTGTAGATTACGGGGGGTCTCGGTTCTGGCAGTCTTGAAGCCATAGGTAGAGTAAGAGGGTTCTAGCACAGCTTTCGCCCTCGCTCTTGATCACGTTCCACGTGCCGTTGGCGGTAACAAAGGACGTTCTACGTCCGCCGCTATGGTAGAGGGTGGCGCTGGTGAACACTCTCAAGTTTCGTATCAGTTCAGTTCAGTTAAGTCGTTCAGTCATGTCCGACTCTTTGTGACCCTTTGGACCATGTCACGCCACGCTTTCCGGTCTCTCACCATCTTCCTAACATCACATAACTTCATCTGAAGTGCCTCGAGGATGCCATCTAACCATCGCGTTCGCTGCCTACCCCTTCTCCGGCGACCCTCAACCTTTCCCAACATCAAATCTTTCTCCAGCCACTTCTCTCTTCTCATCAGATGACCAAAGTAGCTAAGATTTAACTTTAGAATTTGACCCTCCAATGAGCAGTCAGGGTTTATGGTCGACAATATCGACTGATTTGATCTTCTGGCAGTCCAAGGAACTCTCAAGAGTCTTCGCCAGCACCACAATTCAAATGCGTCAATTCTTCGGCGGTCAGCCTTTTTCACAGTCCAACTCTCGCATCCATACATCACAACTGGAAAGACCATAGCACGAGTTATACGGATCTTGGTTGGCAGACCAATGTTTCTGCTCTTTACTAGGCGGTCAAGGCTAACCATTGCTCTCTTTCCCAGAAGCAGGCGTCACCTAATTTTATGGCTGCAGTCTCCTTCCGAGGTAATCTTGGAGCCCAAGAAGAGAAAATCTGTCACAGCTTCCACTTCTTGTCCATTGACACTCCAGGACTTGATAGGGCAAGACGCCATGATCTTTGTCTTTTTAATGTTCAGTTTAATCCCAAACTTCTCACTCTCTTCTTGTACGCGCATCAGAAGTCTCTTGAGTTCCACTTCACTTTCTGCCATTAAAGTGGTATCATCCGCATATCTAAGGTTGTTGATACGTTTTCCAGCAATCTTCACTCCAGCTGAAGACTTGTCCAGACCGGCTTTCCTCATGATGCACTCTGCATATAGGTTAAATAGGCAGGGCGACAGTATGCAGCCTTTCCTCACCCCTTTCTCAATCGGAAACCAATCAGTAAGACCATGCCCAGTTCTGACTGTGGCCTCTTGCCCTTCATACAGGTTCCTGAGGATACAGATGAGGTGAATTGGAGCACCCATCTCTTGGAGAGCTTGCCACAATCTGCTGTGATCTACGCAGTCAAACGCTTTCGCATAATCAATAAAGCAGAAGTATATGGGTTTCTGGAACTCTCTTGCTTTTTCCATAATCCAGCGAAGGTTGGCAATTTGGTCTCTAGTTGCACTGCCCTTGCGAAACCCAGCTTGCACGTCCGGAAGCTCCCGATCCACATACTGCTGCAGCCTACCTTGGAGAATTTTCAACATCACCTTGCTAGCATGCGATACAGTTTCGTATACAGACAACATAAATACCCAAGCAAGTAGCAGGGGGGACAGCGGCCGATGTAGCTCAGTTGGAAGAGCACCGGACGCGATATTCGGAGGTCGTGGGTTCGCTTCCTATCATCGGCACGTTGTTTTTTCTGCTACTTTGTATTTAATTATCTTCTCCTAAACAAGATTACATGACTAATTCCTTTGATTATCCAAGTAAACATTAAAAAAAAGGACAAAGTAACATTTCCTGTGCTTTCCTTGGCCTCGCCGACTGTTGGCTTCTTTCCTTCATATATATATATATATATATATATATATATATATATATATATATATATATATATATATATATATATATATACATATTGTGAGCCTTCCGTGGATGTTCTTTAATTTGTACATGCCATGATCTTCCTCTTTCATTTGTACATACCATCATCATCGTCCCGCGGCGCCGGCTCCGGCACGCGCCTGGGTCTTGTCATCGTATTAAAACGCTAGACAAGGCATCGCTGGCCTTGCCGTCACGACCTTGCCGTCTCAACCTAGCCTTCTTTCACAATATATATATATATTCTCTGCATCGCTGGAGGTTGAAGATGACAACGATCAGTAACAGTGACACAGAAGAAGACAAATTGGGAGCAACGGTTGATGCTAGAAGAAGGTCGACGCTGCTGTGTTCTTGTGTTTTGTGTGCTGTGCATCCTGGACTAACCTTGCCACGTATCATCTTGGTGGAGGTGAATAAGATCCCCGTACGTGCTGATTAGCCCATTTACGCTGCCAAAAGCTTGATTTTCGAAGCGGCCGCCACATACCTGAGATCACAGTCACGTTTCAAACAGCCACGATGACCTCCGAAGCAGCCCCTACCACCGCAGGAACATCGGCTGAGCCAGTAGTCCTAACGAAAATTCGCCACTCTCCCATCTTTAATGGCGACAACCCAGACGTTGACGATTGGCTAGATGAGTGTGAGCTCTGCAGCCGGAGCAACCACTAGGACGCCACCATCATGCTCGCTAACATCATCTTTTATTTGGCGGGAACAGCTCGAAAATGGTTTCAAAACCACGAACAAGAGCTAGTTACCTGGGATACCTGAAAGTGAAAGCTTAAGGACTAGTTCGGGAAACCAATTGGACGTGCTCTAGCTGCAAAAACGGAACTTTCTTCTCGCGTTCAATCCCCCACAGAGTCCTACCTAGCCTACATTCAGGATGTGCTTGAGTTGTGTCGCAAGATTAACACCTCCATGCCAGAAAGTGACAAGGTAGGGCATATCCTCAAGGATATCGCGTATGATGCGTTCCACATCCTATTCTGTATGGATTGCTCTACCGTCGACGCGGTGCTCCAAGTCTGCCGAAAATTCCAGCAGGCTAAACAAAGACGTCTCGTACATCGGTTTGAGCGTCTTTCGAACGCGGCGGCTACTTCATCCTGCGATGACCTGGCCCCTTTGCACCAACCCTCCAATCCCACGACCGTGACTCGGATCGTCCGCAGAGAACCTGAGGCCCTAACTCTTGCACCACTCCCGCCTCCGCTGCCCGACACCGTTGCCATGATACAGGCCGTTGTCCGCCAGGAACATGCAAACGTCGGCCTCTCCTCTAGCTCCGTGCCGCCCCCGCTACCATCGCACCCTGTTCTTTTAGTGGCTGCTACAACCACCAGCTCAGCCTCCCCACATCGCTACCTTGGTCACAACTCTGCAGAGTGGCGCACCTCAGACGACCGCCCAATCTGCTTCATTTGCGATCGAGCCGGCACACTTCGCGATATTGCCGTAGCCGTACTTTCCCCACCCCTCGCTTCTATTACAACGCTGACCGTCGGTATTACTATGAACCGTGACGCTTTGTTGCCCCACCAGAGGAGCCCCGCTCCACCTATGATCGACCTGCACACACTCCTCCTCAATCAGATGAACCTCGCACCGAAACCTTCCCAACTGCTCGTCGATACAGCCGATCTCCTTCTCCCCAGGCTCATCGATCCCGTTCACCGGTACCTCCTCGCGGCTCCTCCCAATCATACGCCGGCACCTACTCAGGAAACCAGCGAATGCAGCGCCCAGATGTGACGCTGCCTTACGGACCCGGACTGTCAACTCGGAGTTGACCCTCGCACCCAGACGTAACCTCATTGACATTATTGTGGACTGAGTCTCAGTTTCTGCCCTTATTGACACTGGCGCCCACATTTCTATCCTCAGATCCTGGCTCCATCAACGCCTCAACAAAGTCCTCACACCCGCTTCCTCATCTACCGTTCGTGTTGTTGATGGCAACACAGCTACTGTGATTGGTATGTGTACTGCGAGAATTACCATTGCCGACCGCCATACTCCTGTGCTATTTACAGTCCTCACCAGTTGCCCTCACGACGTCATATTAGGACTCGACGTTTTAACTGCACATTCCGCGCTAATTGACTGCTCTTCTGGACTGCTTCATCTTGACCTCCCACTCATTCTTGACAAACAGGCCTCTGACACTTAACGCTCCGCCTGCGTGTCCTCCACATTTACTCGCCTGCCACCAGAAGCTGCAGTGAATGTGCTCATGTCACCTTTCCCTCCCGTTCCTGATTGCGATTGCGCTGTTTGCCCCATACCCAACGTAACCCTGCAGCGTAGAATCGCTCTCTCTCATAACATCGCGCACGTAGAAAATAACAACGCTTATATTCCAGTCTCGAACTTCGGCGTTTTTGTGCACGTTCTTCCTGAGGGTATTACTCTCGCCGAAGTGACCCCACTGTCTGACGTCACAGTTGCTGTACTTTTACCTGACCCTACTGCTAAAGTGTAGACACGACCTGCACCATCTCTACCTCCGGAGGCCCGCATATCAGGAATCGTCGCACCTAACTTGCGCCCTGACCGTGCTACAGCACTTATGAGCCTTCTGACTTCGTACAGCGATATTTTCGATTTTGATGACCGCCCCTTAGGACAAACGTCCCTCCTTACACATCGCATCTATACCGGTGACGCCAGCGCAATTCACAGATCTAATCGAGTCGCCATGTCTGAATGTCGCATCATACAAGATGAAGTGGACAAGATGTTAGCAAAAACATTATAGAGCCTTCGAGCAGTGCCTGGGCGTCGCCTGTCGTGCTTGTTAGAAAGAAGGATAATACCTGGAGGTTCTGCATTGAATACCGACACCTGAACAAAATTACAAAGGACGTTTACCCGCTCCCCAGGCTAGATGATACCATCGACTGCTTGCACGGTGCCAGCTATTTCTCTTCCATTGATCTTCGTTCCGGCTATTGGCAGATCGTAGTCGACGAACGGGACCGAGAGAAGACCGCCTTCGTCACTCCCGATGGCCTGTATCAATTCAAGGTGATGCCTTTCGGCATGTGTAATGCGACCGCAACCTTCGAGCGCATGATGGACTCTCTCCTGCGCGGCTTGAAATCGACGACGTGCTTGTGCTATCTTGATGACGTCATTGTATTTTTTTCTACATTCGAGAGCCATCTCCATCGCCTTGATGCCATTCTTGGCATCTTCCGAAGAGCTGGCCTTCAGCTGAACTCGAGGAAATGTAGCTTCGGCCGACGTGAACTAAAGGTGCTCGCTCACGTGGTCGATGCCAGTGGCTTTTAACCCGATCTAGACAAAATACGTGCATTGAGTGCATTTCCTACACCCCGTTGTATCAGTGACGTGCGTAGTTTTCTTGAGCTTTGCTCCTATTTTCGGCCGTTTGTACCAAACTTCGCGGAGACGGCTCATCCTCTCACCAATCTTTTGAAGAACGGCACTCCATTTTGCTTGGACCGAGAACAATCCCAAGCCTTTTCTACGCTCATTACATCCCTCACCAACCAGCCCACCCTGGCTCACTTCAATTCCTCGACACCAACGGAGGTACGCACCGACGCCAGTGGTTACGGTATTGGTGCCATACTCGCCCAACAGCAGATGGGTCGCACTCGCGTCATTGCTTATGCCAGTTGCCTCCTTTCTGCGGCTGAACGGAATTACTCGATCACAGAACCTGAGTGCTTAGCCCTCGTGTGGGCCATTACAAAGTTTCGCCCTTTCTTCTTTGGCCGCCCGTTCTCCGTCATCACAGACCACCATGCCTTATGCTGGCTTTCTGGTCGCCTGGGACGTTGGGCCCTCCGCCTTCAGGAATACATTTTTTCTGTCGTCCACAAGTCTGGCCGGCTGCACACTGACGTCATTGCCGGTCCCGTAACACGGTAGATCCGCCATCTGCGAGCGAGTGTGACGATCACACATATGTGTTGGCCATCTCTGACCTTTCAAACATTGGCCATGAGCAGCGCATCCGAAGCTTTGCAGCATTATCAGTCGCCTCAGCACTGATCACTTTGACGCTACCCTTGCTTTGTTTGTGCTCCACAAGGGCACTTTATACCGACGGCATATCGACGAGATGGCACCCGAGCTTCTCCTCGTAGTCCCCGAACACCTGCGTACCCCCGTTCTTAAACAGCTGCACGACGCATCCACAGCGGGTGATCTTGGCGTATCTCGTACGTACGACAGCGTCCACCGCCGTTTCCTTTGGCCAGGCTTCTATCGCTCTGGTGGTCGTTACGTGGCTTCTTGTGACCGGTGTCAGCGACGGAAGAAGACCTCGGTTATGCCTGCTGGATCCCTGCAGTCGATCGACATCCCACTAGACCTGTATTTCCGAGTTGGCCTTGACCTCCATGGGCCTTTCCCACTTTCTGCGTCGGGGAATAAATCGATTGCGGTGGCCACGGATTATACTACGCGCTACGTTGTCACCCGAGCGATACCCACCAGCTGTGCAACTGACGTGGCTGCGTTTCTTCTCCACGACGTCATCCTTCTCCATGGTGCTCCACGCCAGCTGCTCACGAACCGTGGCCGTTGCTTTCTTGCTCAAGTAGTCGACGAAATTCTTCGGTACTACTCCATTAAGCACTATTTTAGGCACAATTCTTCTCGTCACGACACAATGGGCTACTCACCCTTTTATCTTCTTCACGGCCGTGACCCTCCCCTTCCTTTTGACAGCGTACTGCCTCCCACCGCTAACGCCAGTTCCTACGTTCGTGACGCCATCTTCCAAGCTGACGCCGCCCGTGTTATCGCTCGCCGCCGACTGGTTTCCTTTTATCACGCTTCGGTACTAGCAACAGTACTAAATGTGCAAATTCCTATGTTAATCAGGGCTAAGCCTCTGGGCGATAATCGCGGCCTGGCGGCTGTGAATATGTTAACTGTTTATTGTGGCACACCTAATATTTTCCATCAGTTCCAGAAGAAAACTCAATGCGAATATAGGTAGGAAGACGCAATTATAGGTGCGAATGCTAGAGTTGACGGAATGGAGTTGCAATTTTAAAAACTCCATTAGTACATGCACTCCTGGAACTGCAGTGCCGGGCAATCCCACGCGCGGATAGGATTTTGGAAACGAGCAACCATGCTTATTATGTAGCATGAGTTTTGCTTTCAGCGGATGTATGTTCCAGAGATGTGCTGTCAATAACAGGCAAACTGCTCGATGCAAATATCTAAAAACTGCTGCGGTGGCCCGCGGTACTTACTATACGACTGCAGCCCGCCTAGCCGTGTATTAAAGTCCGTAAAGTCATACTGTTGCTTTGGTGTAATTATTACTGGTGATCTATCTTGCAAATCGCCTACACTACATCATCTCTAAAGCCAATTGTACTCTCTGATACATCCGTCGTAATTTCTTCCTAGCAGCATGATTAATAAAATTAATAATGTATACAAAATACATTCGTCCACAACTAGACTATGCCTCCTCTGTTTGGGACCCCGGACAAGCAGTCCTCATACACTCCGTTAAGGCAGTACAAAACTGCTGAGCTCGGTTCATCTTAAACAACTTTCAAAACAGGACACTTAAAGGACTTTAAAACAACTTAAAGGACAGCCAGCGTTACTAGTATGAAATCATACTTACATCTCCCGCTTTTATCGACTCGAAGAAAACTATTCGGCCTGTCACTTTTTCTTAAAATATGCCACCATAAGTCCAAATCGTACTCCTTAAAGGTACAAACCCCATCCTACATTTAATTTCGGCGTAACTGCCGTCAAAAGGTAAACATTCCGCACTCAAACAGAGTTGCCTATTCTAACTTGCTTCTTCCCCGGACCTCTAACTGGTATTAAACTTCTTATATGGTTATTTGCTTATATTAATTGTATAGTGTGTGTATATTATAATTTTCTATTGTGTTATTTTTTACATCTATGCCATCTTCCTAAATTACACATGTACCTCATTGTTCTTCTTAGGTGCTGACTTCTATAACAAAATTAGTTTTTCAGAGATTTATATATTTTTTGTGTTTACCTTCTTTTCTTATATATATCTATTAAGTCCTGTATGCGCCCCCCTCATCTGTAATGTTCATCTGTACCCGGATGGTATTTTAAATAAATTAATCATCAAAAAATGAAAAGAGATGCTGTAGTGAGACTGCGCTCTCCAGAAAATATCATATTCGCATTCTCCTTTCAGTTACTTTTTTCCGCATTGCATATCCCTTACCATGTAAACATAACTAAGCACGCGAGACCAAGTTATGCGAGCTATTTCAGAGTGGATAAGAAAAGCCTCACCACGTGGCTGTACTGAGAGTGAGCAGGAGAGTATCGGGCATACTTTTGTGAAGCCATGTTTCTGTGCGTAGCGTTACGTTGGGGACATAACCAAGAAGGCTTTCAAGTTCATCGGTTTTGCTTACGACGCTCCTAGCATTGAGATTTAGAATAGATTGCGGTGTTCTGTCAGGGCGCAATTTTGTCGACTGATAGGCGCTGTTGCCATTCTGTTCTCTAGAGTTACACCAGGTATGTCATTTCGATTCCAAAGCAACTACCCTGTTAAGTCCTTCGTCCCATCTGTAAACCTTGCCGTTTACTTTAACTTTATCGAAAGATTACGCCCCTTTGTCGCACGGCAAGAGCAACAGACATACATCATTACTACGATATCCAGGAACCTGTCTGCAGCCTCTCACCTGGAATAAGAACGAGAACGGGCTCCTTATGTTCCAATGTTTTTTCCAATGCTGCCGCCGTGCCCACTGATCGATTGCCGTTGTGCAGCTGACTTTATACAGCCCGTGAGGGGTGACGTAACAGACGAGGGCACCTGGTGTCGATCAAACTGTGCCGTCCATGTGCGCATGCCTGATGTGTTGCCGGCAGGATGCTCCGTCAAAGCGTTGAATAGGCGCCCGCGCAAGGCTGTCGCCGTCATCGCAGCCACGCCGCATTCGATAGGTGAAGTAGCAACTCTCGAGGTGACCAAAAGCACGGCCTGGATTAAGAACAAGAACCTTAGATGCATGTTTACAATGCCCCTGCCGTGCACAGGAGGGTCATATTGTGCACGTTGAGTAGACAAGAGCGCCAGCGACAGAGATGATGTACTGATGTATGAGCTTATATATGCGGGAGGGGGCGAAATTGTGCGAAGCTCTAGCTCTTTCACAATGGCCCGTCATCATGAATCGCTTTTGGGACCCTATCTCAGAAACCAAATGTAGCATTTATGCATTTCCCGTCACGTAAATTCTGTTCACTTGCTTATACGTTTACATTTTCTCAATTTTGTCAGTAATAGCTTTAGCTCCTTTCGAAAAAATAAAGGACCAGACAGATTGAAGCGAACCT
Source organism: Amblyomma maculatum (assembly GCF_055883805.1). Lineage (NCBI taxonomy): Eukaryota > Metazoa > Arthropoda > Arachnida > Ixodida > Ixodidae > Amblyomma > Amblyomma maculatum. Next base: position 123,253,705 of record NC_139349.1, read on the forward strand.
TTCCTATCGGAAGGAGAGGTTCACGAGAGGAGAGGTAAGTTGGGACATGCACGCGGCACCGCGGTCCGTGATCAAGACCTCGGGAGCACTGCGATGGAGGATGATGCACTCGACGAAACACTTCGCTACATCAGCCCCTGTTGCACAAGGCAGAGCTCGCGATTCCGCATACCACGTGAGGTAATTCGTGGCAACAGCATTTCAGCGGTGTCCTGAGTTGGAAGTCGGAAAAGGTCCAGGTGCACGTTGTAGGGGCAGTCTTACGTCTTTGTCATTCACGGCAGGTTCCTGTATATTAGCGAACAATCTTGGATAGTTGAGGGCAATAGTATAGAGCGAATTCGTGCGTGTGTTTGACTGCACCTCTAATTTCCGGATGTTGGGTCATCATAATAACCTTCTATAATTTAATTACGTAGGTGAGCCGGGAAACAAGCAACCAAGATCTCGCAGAAGTTCGTTGTGTATAGAACGTTGTTGCGACGACGAAAGGCGGGTAACATGCGCAAGAAGACGCGTGAAATGGTCCCTTCTTGACCTGCCAGATGGGCGATTAATTCACAAAGTTAAGTGTCGAGTCGCCTTACGCACTCCATGTCAACCGTGCTTATGGCTCCTAAAAAGACATTCCTGCTCGTCGTCTTGACATACAGATGCTGATTTTATGGGGCTCTCAAGAGGCAGTCGTCATCGGGATGCCTACAAGAGGACAAAGAAACTATCGTAGCTTCGAATGCTTTGCAACCGAAGGCTCATCGTGCAAGTTGCCCTGGAAGGTCTCGTAAAGTGCTAAGCCAGCATAGAGAGTGGCGGTCGGTAACCCCCTGAAATCGGCATCCGTATAATTAGGGCAGTGGTGGTGTAGAGGTAGACTATCTGCCGCGCGTGGAAGAGGACCGTGATTCGAATCTCGGTGTCGCGCAATTCCACATCGGTTTAGAAAATGAGAAAAAAAAATTCGCGTGGCGATGGTGCTGAATAAACAGGTTTTGGGGGTGACCTATCCAGTGATAACCTCCGGAAACGCACTCCTTCACCGGAACAGGCTTTGGCCACCCTGGTGTAGTAATTGGCCACAACTTTCTATCAATAATCTAATAAACCCTCGGCCCTCAGTCCCCAGCAGCTGCGAAGCAACTTACAACAGTGGCGTTCAGACTTGCAACGCAGCAAAGGGTGCAAAGCATCTCTGGCTGGGTTCAAGTTGCTAGTGCAAACTGACACCGGCAACATTTAACGCTAGAACCCTAGCTAGTGAGGCAAATTTACAGCAATGTCAGAGGAATTAGAGGGTATGAAATGGGATGTGGTGGAGTTTAGTGAGGTTAGGAGGCCAAATTAGGCATATACTATACTGAAGGGCGGACATGTACTGTGTTATCGAGGTTTACTGGAGAGACGGTCACTTTGAGTAGGGTTCCTTCTCTATAAGGATGTAGTTGATAATAGATGAGTTCTATAGCATAAACTAGAGGGTGGCAGGCATCGTAATTAAGCTCAATAAATGGAATAGAGAGAAGGTTGTACAGGCCTACGTGTCTACATGTAGTCGTGATGACCAGACAGTCATCACGACTACATGTAGACCAGAACGCTTCTACGCAGGTATAGAATTGGCAATGGGTTAAGATTCACTATACTTTAATAATTTATTTATATATTTATTTGTACAATTTCAGCGCTAATTTCAGCGCTTCGGTTTTATTAGCCGAAGGTGCGCCAGACGACTGAGCGATATGTGGCGAGCTGCACTGAGTGTCAACGGCACAAACGGCCTACGTCCACGCCACAAGGCCTGCTGCATTCTGTGACTCCTCCACATGGTGCATTTGAGAAAGTTGGCATCGACCTTATGGGTCCCTTCCCGAGATCTTCCGATGGAAATCGCTGGATCGTGGTTAGTGCCGACTATCTCATCCAACCGCTACTGCGAAACGGCCGCTCTTCCTTCAGCCACCGCTCACCATGTGTGCATGTTCTTGCTCCGTTCCGTCATCCTGCGCCTTGGGCCTCCGCGAGTGATCATCAGTGATCGAGGTCGGAAGTTTACGACAGATGTTGTGGAAGAGCTTCTCCGTTTGGTGCTCGTCCCATTTTCGACACTCCACACCATACCACCCTCAAAGCAACAGTTTGACGGAGCGCACCAACCGCACACTCGTCAACATGCTCTCTATGTACATTGCATCAGACCACAAGAACTGTGATACAATACTGCCGTTTATAACGTTTGCCTCCAACACTGCAACACAAGACGACCGGCTACAGCCCGTTTTTTCTTCTCTATGCCCGTGATCCTTGGTATTCCGTCGACACCATTCTTCCCTCTCCGTCCATGACGAACCTGGTTTTGCCGTGCATGACGAAACGTGGTTTTGCCCAGAAAATGTTGGCGCATTACGCTGGCCCTTACGTTGTCCTCGACCGCATCAGTGTCCTGAATGGAAATCGCGTGCATGGTCGTCGCTCTGCTACATCTGGTCTGGTCGTCGCTCAGGTACAACTGAACTCGCTCATATCGCCCGGATGAAGCCGTGTTAATCCTGTGGTAACGACTACCTCCCTCGCCCAGGGGGGCTTCGGCTGTCCCGGGGGGAAATGTAGCAATCCTAAGGAAGAGGAAAACACATAAAATAAGAGAGGAAAAAGGATGTTGAGAAAGACGAGGAGACTCTCGTGCCCGTGCCGGCCTCGCAGGCGTTGACCAGCTGAGTTCTCTGCCCCCTCGACCTGTGCACCGCTCCGACGTCAAACCCCCGTCGTAACAATCAGAAACGAATGGCTTTCTTCTGGACCGCCTCGATTTGATTACAAAAAAAACTGAGAGTTGTGCTAATTGGTACATCATTTTTGAAAACACACAGCGCAACGAAGTATGTTGTTGGGCGAGTTGGTGACTGATTATGGTAGAAGAACATAGCGCAGGAGACGCATCTGTCGCCCAGTATATTCATACACTCACGCTTTGAATACATTCAGTGGTTAGTCAGCACTCGTGCTGTCTACTGCCTTGTCCCGTCTCATACACTATAATCTTCTACCCTGACACAGCGCAACAAACGAAGGACAAGCGAGCAATCGGGAACAGCGCTGACTATTAACTGCATGATTTATTGAAATAACACGCATATATACAAAAATGCTCTGACAACCAAGTGCGCTTGTCCTTTGTTCGTTGCGCTATGTGCTTTTAACAAATAAATTTGATTAATTTGACGCTATTTATGCGGGTTCCAAACAAGAGAAACATATTCAAGTGGCTGATGGATTTGAGATTTCTATAGGTGACCTAATTGCCATGGTAGGAAAAAGGCAAGTGGAGACCACGCAGTGGGTGACTATGGATTTCGTATTAGGAATAGAAGGGGGAATTACTAGTATAGTTTGCAGAGCGCGATAACTCAAAAAGTATGAATACCTTCGTCAGCAAACGGAAGTACCGGAAGTCTATATGGAAAAGACCCAACGGGGAGACTAAAAACGAAATTTGGCGTCGTATTGTGCTCTAACCTCGGATTATGCAGGATGGAGAGGTAATTGGAAAGGTACGATGCACTGAACACGTAATGCTAACGTCTCGAATGTGTCTAGTTTTGAAGAGGGGAATGAACAGATTAGTAAAAAAGAAGTCCATCAACAAATTGGCAGTGAGGAGGAGGGCAGAAGAATTCAGAATCTCGCTACCGAATAGATATTCAGCTCTAGCGGAAAATGGCATTAGCTCTGAAGCAATGAACAATAATTTCAGATATATCATTACTGATTGCGCAGTAGAAATAGGCGGTAGGATAGTAAGAGAGGATACCGGTGACCTATCTAAGGAGACGAACGATGTGATTACAAAATGCTAAAATTGAAAAGCTTCCAACCCAAAAGACAGGATAGCACTGGCAGAGATATCAGAGTTAAATAAGCGAAAGTGACCGCCATGAGGGAGTATAAGTAACATGAAGAAAATTGAGCATGCTCTAAAGAACGGGGGCAGTCTTAAGCAGGGAGGAGGAGATAGGGCATAAGTAAAATCAGATGCATACGTTAAGGGACAAGCATAGGGACGAATATGAAAAGGATAGTCAAAGTAGCCGAAGATTTCTATACTAATCCATATATTAGCCAAAGTAGTCAGGATAATAATGAGATAGGCAATTGTAACGAAGGAAGAGGTTAAGATAGCGTTAGAAACTATAAAATGGTGAAGATCAGCAGAATGAGGTATGGGATATTATACAAGAAAAACTGGCCACCTCGTATACGGAATGCTTGGTGTAACTGGCGGTAGCGGAATAACGGCAAAACGACATCATTATGGTAATTCTGCCTCTGGTATCTCCATGTTCTTGCTGCGCCTGGAAGAAGAGGACACTGAAGTTGACTCGTGTGCTGTGCGCCGAACTTTGCCTGCTGGTACAGCTTCGTCCCATCGTTTTAGTCACGTCTAGCCCTCTTGTCCGTGACATATTTTGGTGTCGATCGATCGCAGTATATGTCCCGCACTCCTCCGCATACCCAGGATTCAGGTCCTGTGCCAGTCGACACTCCTGTTCACCGCGCTAGCCGGAGGAACATACCACCTGCGCACGGACTGTTGGAATTCACCACCGCAGCCGCCCTTCGACCTGTCATGCAAACTCCAACGTATTACACTCTACAGAACCCACGACTGCCTAAGGCTTTCCACGGCTGTCAGACGGAAGACGTCGAAGCCTGGCTCGCCCAGTTTGAACGGGTCGCCGCATTTAATCAGTGTGACGGCGCCGCAAAGCTCAGGAACGTCTTCTTTAGCCTGGAAGATGGCGCTCGTACTTGGTACGAGAATCGCGAAGGCGTCCTAACATCGTGGCGCGAGTTCTGCCGCTACATCCTGGACACCTACACCAGCCCGGATCACTGAGAACGAGCGGAAAGGGCTTTACGCTCTCGCATACAGATGCCGAATGAGACCTTAACCATGTACGGGGAGGACATGTCTAGGCTGTTCCGACGATCTGACTCGGCCATGACCGAAGAGAAAAAGGTGCGCCATCTCATGCACGGCGTTAAGGAACAACTGTTCGCTGGGCTCGTGCGCAATCCGCCGAGCACAGTTGCCGAGTTTCTTTCGGAAGCAATCACGATGGAAAGGATGCTCCAGCAGCGGTCTACGACCTACGACAGGCCGGTACTCGCCGCTTCGCTCACGGAGCCGCATTGGGCCTTCGGGGCTAGTCCGGATCTTTGCGACATCGTCCGCTCCATTTTGCGTGAAGAGCTCCAGAAGCTCTTCGGTGCTCCCCAGCCGACGGTCGGCTCTGTCGCTAGTATTGTCCGAGAAGAACTCCAGCAAGCACTTCGGCCTTCGGTACCATCTGCTAACCCGCCATCCTTTTCCACCGCGTCCTGTCGGCCAACGTATGCGGACATCTTGCGACGTACCCCAACTGATTCCACACAAATACTGCCACCCGGCCAAGGCTCACTGTATTCAGCCTGCCCCGAGCCGTACATCGACAACCGCCGACCACCTGCAGCGAAAGGCAGACCTGTGGCGTGTCCCAAATCGGCAGCGCCGGTGCTTCCACTGCGGAGAACCTGGTCACCTGTATCGACAGTGCCCATATAGACAACGGGAACTGAAGGGTCTCCCCATCGACATGCGTAGCCCTCCTTTAGGCCAGCGACCCCGGGGTATTGAGGACTACGTAGCCCAGCAGCGCATGGCGCCAAGTTTTAGACGACAGTCACGATCTCCGTCTCCACGCCGACCATCCTCGCAGAACAGCTGCAACAGGATGGCTCAGCGACGGTCGCCTAGTCCAAGCCGGGAAAACTAAAGACAGCGACCTCAGGGGGCGAGGCCGCTTCAAATCGACGTGACGAAGACCCCCCGACAACGCGACCTGTGAGCGACCGCGACTTGACGGCCACGACGGTTCGCACACGTGAAAATAGACTCTCGATGGATATACCCGCGCTCTTCTACGGCTATAAGGTTAGCGCATTGGTAGACACTGGTGCTGATTTTTCGATTTTACGGGGGCAGCTAGCGGCGCTTCTAAAAAAGGTGATGACGCCATGGTCTGGCACGCAGATTCGAACCGCTGGCGGGCATGTAACTCCGAGCGGTCAGTGCACGGCGAGAGTCCAAATTCGCAACTCTACGTTTGTTGTCAGCAGCTTTGTGATATCTGACTGCTCCCGCAACTGTATCCTTGGTGTCGATTTTCTCCGGGAGTATGGGGCTATTATCGATCTCCTGAAGCGTACCGTGACCTTTTCGACCGAGAAAGCTGATGATACTGACACCGCAGACCACCAAAGCCGTGCCCCTCTTCATATTTCTGCCGAGAGCAATTCTATTCCGCCACGTTGCAGTGTTTTTGTGACTGTTAACTGCGATGAACTACGTGACGGAACGGCGGTCGCTGAGGTCAACCAGTCCCTTTTGCTCACCCACGGCATCACCTCGGCGCGGAGCCTCATCCATCTCCGCAACGGCCGATCTGAGCTCCTGGTGACTAACGTCGCGAACGAACCTCGCCATCTTTTCCGCGCTACCGTAATCGCATTCGCCGACGCCTTAGCGAACGTTTCTGAATGTTTTACGTTCGGAGAAGTTGAAAATATGCGCCCATCCCTTGATCGTCTGGATATTAGTACAGATCGCTCGAAAACACAGCAACACGACCTGCGTTCTCTCCTTCTGAAATACAGTGCTTGTTTCGCGACGTCATCGAAAATTCGGCAAACGCCTCTTGTGAAGCACCCTATAATTACTCCCGACGATGCCCGCCCTATACGCCAGCAGCTATACCGCATCTCAACGACGGAATGTGAAGCGATTCAGACACAGCTTCAGGAGATGCTTCGTGATGGTGTCATCCAACCTTCCAACAGTCCATGGTCGTCCCCTGTTGTGCTGGTGAGAAAAACAGGATGGCACCCTTCGCTTCTGTGTTGATTACCGAAAGTTGAACGACATCACTAAAAAAACGTCTACCCGCTGCCCCGTATCGACGATCGCTCGACAAGCTTCGTCGCGTCCAGTATTTCTCCTTCATTGGCATGAAGAGCGGGTACTGGCAGATTGAGGGCCATGAGCGGGACCGCGAAAAAACAGCTTTTGTCACCCCAGATGAACTAAATGAGTTTAAAGTGGTGCCATTCGGCCTATGCTCAGCGCCGGCTACTTTTCAGCGCATGATGGACACCGTTCTCGCCGGCCTCAAATGGCAAATCTGTTTAGTTTATCTCGACGACGTTGTCGTGTTCTCTGAAACCTTTGGAGAACACCTCGAACGCCTTCGCGCAGTATTAGATGCCCTCCGGTCAGCTGGCTTGACGCTCAAGCCCGAGAAATGCCACTTTGGCTACAGAGTTGAAGTTTCTCAGTCATCTTGTGAGTGTCGCAGGCGTAGGCCAGACCCCGACAAAACTGCCGCTGTAGCCACATTTCCAGTTCCTGCCACGAAGAGGAGTTTAAAACGTTTCCTGGGTTTGTGTGAGTACTACCACCGCTTCATCGCCGACTTTTCCAAGATAGCCGCACCCCTCACCCGCCTCACGAGGGATGATACACAGTTCGTGTGGGCCGCCGAGCAACAGGAGGCTTTTGCGGAGCAGTGCAGACGACTGCAAACTACCCCTGTTCTTGCGCACTTTGATGAAGACGCTGCCACCGAAGTCCCCACCGACGCTAGCAACATCGGCCTTGGCGCTGTAGTCGTTCAACACCAAACTGGCGTGGAAAGGGTCAATGCGTATGCCAGCCGCGTGCTCTCCCGCGCTGAAACAAATTATTCCACTACGGAAAAGGAATGGCTCGCGGTTGTGTGGGCAACTATGAAATTTAGGCCTTACCTCTATGGCCGTGCGTTTAAAGTCGTTACTGACCACCATTCTTTGTGCTGGCTGGCCAATCTCCGTGACCAATCGGGGCGCCTAGCACGATGAAGCCTTCGCCTCCAAGAATTTGATTACTCCATTGTGTACAAATCTGGTCAGAAGCACGGAGACGCTGACGCGCTCTCCCGGGCACCCGTCGGATTTGTCGATAACGTCACGGATGACAGAGGTTTTCTTGAACTAGTGAATGCCTCAGACATAATGGCCCGACAGCGAGCAGACCCAGACCTTCGACCTGTCATTGACAACCTGGAGGGTCGCGCTACTGACGTTCCCCGCCAGTTTGGAAGGCACCTGTCTGCATTCGGTCTTCGGAATGGCGTTTTATTCAAGAAAAACTCCAGCGCTGTTGATCGAGCGCACCTCCTGGTCGTGCCGGCCGACTTTCGTGACGATATCCTTTTTGCTTGTCACGATGAGTCCACCTCCGGCCATTTGGGCTTTGCACGCACACTCGCTCGAGTTTGTCAAGCCTATTATTAGCCTAAACTTTCTGACGCCGTCCATCGCTACGTCTGAGGCTGCCGCGAGTGTCAACGTCGAAAGGTGCCTCCTCTCAAGCCCGCGGGTTTGCTCCAACCTATGATTCCACCTCGGACGCCGTTTGACCAAGTCGGCATCGACCTACTGGGCCCATTTCCGCTGTCATCGATGGGTAACAAATGGATTATAGTCGCGACCGACTATCTCACACGTTATGCGGAAACCAAGGCAATGCAGCGGGGCGCATCAATTGAGAGCCCTCTATTCTTTATGCAGCATATCGTGTTGCGTCATGGCGCACCGTCCCTAGTCGTAACTGATCGAGGCACCGCGTTTACGGCACAACTCATGCACGACGTGCTCGAGCTTAGTCATACCAGCCACCGAAAAACTACTGCATATCACCCGCAGACGAATGGCCTCACGGAGAGACTCAACAAAACCATCGCCGACATGATCGCAATGTACATAGACTCGCCGCACAAAATCTGGGATGAAATTCTCCCCTACATCACATATGCCTACAACACAGCCACCCAAGAGACGACGCGTGTTACACCATTTTGCCTAATCTACGGACGTGACGTTCAGACGATGTTGGATGCCATGCTTCCGAGCTGCACAGATGATCATCCACTCACGCCAGACGCCGAGCAGTTTGCTCAGCGCGCTGAGAAAGCACGTCAACTTGCCCGCATTCACATTCAACGACAGCAGGGCACGGATGCACGCCGCTGCAACCTCCGTCATGGACACGTCGCATACCATCCTGGAGAGACATTTTGGGTGTGGACCCCGGTGCATCGATCGGCCCGGCTTGTGTGATAAGCTGATTTCCCGTTACTTTGGACCTTACGAAGTTCTGTGCCGAGTCAAGTAAGTGACTTACGAAGTTCTTCCAGTGGGTACTGTGCAGCCCTCGCGTCGGCAACCACGCTCCGAGATCGTACACGTGTCCGCATGAAGCCCCCCAGGTAGCACAAAGTGGGCTATGAAGGGTGGGCCCCGGTGGGCCCGAAGTAGGCAATGCAGGACAGCCCCGGTGGGCTTAACGTGGGTGCTGCAAGAGGGGCCGACGTAGGCCCGAACCGGGCTGTCGAAAAAGCCCCAATGGGCCCCACTAGGGGCCGATGCAGGCAGCCCTTGCGGAGCTGCCCACATTTTCCCGGCATTGTTAAAAGGGAAGATCCCGCCAGTTCCTCGCGATGGTCCTACTTTGGACCGATTTGGGCAGCCGCTTTGGAGGAACATTTTTTTTTTATTTCAGTTAGCCCCTCAGATAATGACATAGGACCAATGCGGGTTCTATAGTGCTAGCCGCACTTGGGCTTGCCCACATCATTCTCATAGGGGCCCGACGCAGGAATTTGATGGAAAGCCCTAGTCCAAGTTTTCCCAATCAATAGTTATGCACACAATTAAGTAATTATTTTATACATGTCTGCACTTTTTAAAAAGCCACAATATTAAATTTTACAATAATTCATAACATTCATCTAGCCGAAATGACTTCATGTATATCTTGTTCAGGCTGTGGAGATGTGTGTTCTGAACAGCAATATTGTTCTGGGAGTTGCAGGCTGTCCAAAGCAACCACATAAGAGGCAACAGTCAGCAATCAGTTTGTTTTAGTATTTGTAGCGCAATTTGCATGAGCGCGAGAACTAAAACCATGTAAATTTCTAATCGACTAAACATGGCAACAACTGTTATACAAATCATATATAATAGTAATTTAGGGCAACATCTAATGCAAATAAAGGTTGGAAACAATGATTACGCAGTTGCACGCACGCCTTTTAGCCCCATTACGGCCGATATGGGATCTACAGCGGTTTTGTGTGGGCAGTCCCAACTGGGCTGGGTGTTGGTTTTGAGCCTAAAGTCCACTTGCTGTTGCACGTGCCTTCAAATTCCCCACAAAGGACCAATTTTGGTATCATGCGGGCCCTGCCGCCTTCCAGCCCCATTACGGTTCATGTGGGATATAAAGCAGTTTTATGTGGGCAGCCCCAATTGGGCTGGCCGTTGTTTTTGAACCTATAGCCCACCTGCTGTTGCATGGGCCTTCAAAGTCCCAACAAAGGACCGATTTTGGTACAATGCGGGCACGCCCGCCTTCCAGCCCCATTACAGCCTATGTGGGACCTAAAGCGGTTTAGCTAAGGCCGCCTCATTTGGGCTTCACGAGGGCTTGCCCAAATTGAGCCCTTATTCGTATTTAACCTGCCCTCAAGTAACCTACAAGGGGCCGATTGGGGCAGCATGTGGGTATGTCCGTTTTCTTGCCCCACTACGGCCGATGTTGGTCCCACAAAGATTTAATGGGGGCGGCCTCATTTCGGATCTATGAGGGCTTTCCCATAAAAAGCCCATATTTAGGTTGGATTGCCCTCAAATATCCGGCAAGGGACCCTTCTGGTCTGAATGCAGGAATGTGCTCTGCAATAGCCCAAGAAACGCCGCTATGGGACCCATGCAGGAGGAGCAGCGGCAAGCCCCAACGGGGCTTGCCCAGTTTTGCCCCATTGGGGACCGATGCAGGTTTTATGATGGTTGGCCCAGCCCCACTTGCCTACATCGGACCTACTGGGGCCCCACATTCTTGCTACCTGGGCCTATTTCACGCGATAGTGCGCTATGCGCTTGTTTCGTTGTCGCGCAGGACACCTTACCCCGCCTCCGTTATCTATGCTGTCCATGTGCTCATATTTCTTTTCGCTTACATTGGCCATCGCTCGCGCTCCGTCCCTTATTTGTTTTTTTTAAGAGGGGGAGTAATGCCACCTGGTGTCCCCATGTTCTTGCTGCGCCTGGAAGAAGACACTGAAGTTGACTCGCATTCTGTGCGCCGAACTCTGCCTGCTGGTACAGCTTCGTCCCGTCGTTTTAGTCACGTCTAGCCCGGTTGTCCGTGACAATTTATAAGAATAAAGCGCACACTATGGATATGAAAACTTACAGCCAGTCAGCTTAATATCTGTTACATATAAAATATTTACTAAGTTAATCGCTAACATGGTCAGGACCAGCTAAGACTTCAATTATGCAAAAGATCAGTTCAGTTCAGTTCAGGCGTTCAGTCGTGTCCGACTCTTCGTGACCCTATGGACCATGTCATGCCACGCTTTCCGGTCTCTCACTAAAAGATAGCATAAATCATTTGATAAAAAATGCTCGAAATATAACAAACCCTTCTAGATAACACTCATTAATTACGAAAAATTTTTTTATTAAGTGGAAACCTCGGCAGTAGTACAGGTATTGCGAAATCAGGGTGTAGACAAGCCGTATTTGAAATTACTGGAAGATATCTATAATGCAGCCGTAGTTCTGCATAAAGAAAGCAACCGAAATTCCACACAAAAAGGCTTAGGCAAAGGGACACGATATCCCCAGTACTATTCAAAGGGTCCTAGAGAAATTATTTAGAGACTTGGAATGGGAGCAGTTAGGGAAAAGGGTTGATGAAGAACACCTCAGTAATCTGCGATTCAGTGATAACATTGCCTTGTTAAGTGACTCAGGGGATGAACTGCAAAGAATCATTGATGACCTCGACAGGACAGAAATAGCAGAACTGTAGGCTTAAAAAAAATATGCAGGAGACTAAGGCAATGTCCCACAGTCACGGGAATAAACAGCAGTTCTCCATAAGCAGCGAAACCCTAGGAGGGGTAGGCAAATGTCTGCTTAGGACAGGCAGAAACCTCACATCCATGCCATGAAAGGGGAATTTGGCATGTATTCGCGTATTGTTACTAGCAGCTTACCGGTATCGCTCAAGAGAAAAGTATGCAAGAGTTGCATCTTACCTGTGCTCAACTATGGGGCTGAAAACGTGGAGGGTTATGAAAAGGGTTATACTTAAATTGAGGACAACACAGAAGGCTATTGAACAAAAAATGGTACGTGTAACGTAAAACGATAGGAAACGCGCAGAATGCGTCAGAAAAATAACTCGAGTTAATAATGTTCTAGTGGAAATCAAGAAGAAATGGGCATGGGCAGGGCATGTATTACGTTGGGAGCACAACCGATAGTAGCCTAGGGTAACAAATTGAATTCCAAGGGATGGAAAGTGTAGCAGGAGGCGGCAGGAAATTAGTGGAGCGGATTGAGGTTAAGAAGTTCATAGATGTCAACTGGATGCAGCTAGGACAGGACCGGGTGAATTGGGGGACTATGGGAGAGGCCTTCGCTCTGCAGTGGGTATAGTCCGGCTGATGAGGGTGATGGCAATAGAGCCTGAACTTAGTAATGGCTCAATGTACTGCAAGGCATTCTTTTTCAGTGGTTGAATAGTGAGTCTCTGCATTGGATGTCTTACTCGCGTGCACAATTACACGCTTGATGGCGCTTTGTTTCTGAATGAGCACGGCTCCGAGGCCCTTGCTGTTAGCTTCTGGGTTAACTTCAGTCTCGGCGTTCTTGTCAAAGTTTCCGAGTACAGGGGAAGTCTGTAAGTATTATTTAAGGCGGTCGAATGCACGCTGCTGTTCATATGAACACTGGAGGGCGACTTTCTCCTTCTTTGGGATGAGAAAATTCAGAACAAAGCGCCTATAGTAAGCGCAAAGATCGAAGAACTTTCGCACGGTATATTTTTTTTTTTCGATGGTTTGGGGAAGGAGGCGCCGGTGGCTGTTTTATCGGGATCTCGGCAAACACCTATGGTACTGACAACGTGGCCATGAAATGCGAGTTCATCTTAAGCGAACTGGCACTTTGCTGGAGTCAGGATCAGGCCTTTGCTTGTTATAGCCTGTAGTACTGTTTTAAGGCGGACAAGATGACCGAGGAATGTTCTTGAGAAAATCACGACATCGTTAATGTACACCAGACATGTTTTCCACTTAAAGTGCGGCCAAAAGAATGCTCATAACTCGCAAAAAGTTTGCTGAGGTGGTACAGAGGCTGAAGGGCATCACTTGAAACTCATTTGACCACCCGACGCGATCTAGCCCGCCATTTGTTGGTGGCGCTCATCAGCTTTGTTTTTCAAGTAACCAAGTTTCAGATATATACAGGAAAAGTAGCAAGCATATCGTAGATGATCAAGTGCGTCATCGATTCACGGAAGGAAATAAACTTCCTTCTTGGTGACATTGAGGCGGTGATATTCAACGCAGAACTGAACAGTGCAATAAGTTTTCTTGACTATTACCACTGGAGCTGCCCATGAGTTGTGCGAGTGTTGAATTATATTGTCATGTGCTAGTGACGAGGCGCTGGTGAAAAAAGAGGAGACAGAAATAATAACACTGATATAAGCTCTTTATTTGGCTGGCTTGCTCCCGAAAAAAAAACTTAACACCTCGGCGGCAGCAATATCAGCGAACGTGATCACTGGTCGTCAAATAACTACCCTTCACACCGAAAAGCCTTCAATTTAAAGACAGCGAGGAAACACGTGATAAAGTCGAGAACGGCGACTAGCATAAATTCGAACATTGCATAAACGCACGCGGGTGGCCTCAATCTTACAAATAGATCTCCGCGCATCTTCAAAAATAAGAATATAAATAAAATAAATAATTAATAAAGCAGCATCTCGCGGCTGCGAGCATGTACACAGAATACGGAGTCGACCGGTGCGCTAGAATCACAGTGATAAGGCCGCATGCCGGCGGCTGACAAAAAGAACAAATAAAGAACTCATGATCTCTAGCTCCTTAGCGTCCTCCGCTAAGCACTCGGCCACGCCGAGATATGAACAAATAAAGATTTGAATTGTTCGCGAAATTACTCCGCCCTTAAAAAGGCGTTACCTCGATGCTTACAAAATAAACTTAGGAAAGTAAACAAAGCATGAGTGTAAGGAAGATGATACTGCGCCGACATAAACGACGATGAAGACTGCTGGGTTCCTGGCCAATCAGCTGGCACGCGCACTGAAAGCTCGGGCTGTCAGTTTTTTTATAACGTTGTTTATTGCCTCAGGGCATAACGGAATATTACAAAAATATAAAGGGCATTAAATGAAAGAAAAAAAGATTGGCTGCTCTAATAAAGATCGAGAGCGATGATAAGGCCCTTGCGCCCAAGCGATGTACGAATATGAATTGTTCGGCGAAAGGCTCACTGCGGAAAGGTGCTGAATTCTCATCGGCTTCACTGCCGGGCAAACCCACAACAAGAGGTGAATATCTGCCTCATTATCTTGTGACTTGCAGACAGGACATCCTGGAGGCTGTTGTCCCCCTCAGTGTTCCCCCCTGGATGCGAACAACTTGTCACGCTTACTTCTACTGACATTGATAACGGAGATGTGCTAATCGTGCCTTCTGATCGCTATCTAACCTGTGGAATTGAGCTACCATCAAGTCTTGTTCGGTTTGAGAATGGCACAGCGCTTGTCGCTGCTTCGAACACTTCCCCAGAGCCCATTGTGCTGACAAAAGGGACATGTTTTGTTTGTGCCCTGGACATTCACCCGGTGTCCCTCACCACCCTTACCGCCCCCTCTTCCTATCCAGCAGCTTCTTCCGATGCTTCTCTCTGTTTTCTTTTTGGCACCATCAATTCTGATCGTGAGCGACTCCCCGCCAAGCTTTGCAGAAATTACTTCGAAAACATCAAGCCTCCTTTGATGTCACTTCTCCGACTATGGGCCGAGCTGCTTCTGCACAGCACTGCATTATTACAGAAGGTATGTCTATTGTTAGCTGCCGCCCTTACCGTGTTTCCTTATCAGAACGTAAAATCATAGAAGATAATGAGAATGATATGCTCCGACGAGACATTATTCGGCCCTCAGCTAGCCCCTGGTCATCTCCGGTCGTCTTGGTCGAAAAAAAAAAGGATGGGTCAGTGCGTTTTTGCGTTGATTACCGCGCACTTAACAAAGTCACATGCAAAGATGTTTACCCTATGCCACGAATTGACGGCTCCCTCGACTGCCTTCAGGGCGCCGAATATATCGCCAATACTGAACTCCGTACCGACGCAAGTGGCCATGGAATAGGAGCTATCCTCGCTCTGCAACAACACGGCCATACAAGGGTGATTGCGTATACCAGCCGCCTCCTCTCAACACCCGAACAAAATTATTCTATTACAGAACGAGAGTGCCTGGCGCTTGTCGGGGCTATTGCGAAATTCCGCCCTTATTTGTTTGGCCGCCATTTTATTGTGATAACAGACCATCATGCCTTGTGCTGGCTTTCCTCTCTCAAAGATCCTACTGGCCGTTTGGGGCGCTGGGCGCTACGATTACAAGAATACACCTTTTCCGTCGTCTGCAAGTCCGGCAGGCTTCACCAAGATGCAGACTGTTTGTCACGTCATCCCGTCGACTCCCCTAGTCCTACAGACTCTGACAATGATGCATATGTCTTGTCTGTCTCCGCCTTTGCTAACATTGCCAAGGAACAGCACCTAGATCCTTCTTTGCATTCCATTATCCTCCGTCTTACCTGCGACCGGCCTGACCCATCTCTCGCCTTATTTGTGCTCCACGAGAACACACTATACCGACGTAATATGCGACCAGATGGCATAGATCTTTTGCTCGTCGTTCCACAACACCTGCGTTCCACCATCCTTGAACAGTTCCATGATGCTCCCACGGCTGGCCACTTGGGTGTCTCTCGCACATACGACAGCCTGCGCCGACGTTTCTACTGGCCGGGGCTCTACCGCTCTGTCCAGCAGTACATTGCCGCGTGTGAACTGTGTCAGCGTCGGAAGAAGTCCACAAGTTTGCCTTCAGGTCATATGCAGCCGGTGCCCATTCCAACTGACCCGTTTTCCCGTATAGGCGTTGACCTCCTTGGCCCCTTTCCAGTTTCCGCCTCGGGGAACAAATTGATCGCCGTCGCCACTGATTACGCTACTCGGTACGCTATAGACCCCTTTCGTAAATGTTAAGTCAGCTTCACCTCTATGCAGCATTCCCCTCTAATGGCGGAACAGCAATGTATTGAAACATTATATTATGACCATAATTCATATCATTTATGCATCAGAACATATTAGCATAATTGCTCTATTACCACTACATGCATCTGTGTAGAAGCAACATGCAATTTCAGATCTATATCGCTGTTTTTCTGGCGGCCAGTGACGCCATGTTTGGGGAAAGAAGCAGCGTGGGAAAGCCCACTTAACGATTTTTGCAAGGGGTCCATTATCCGAGCCATACCGACCAGCTGCGCCACAGACGTCGCTGACTTCCTTCTAGAAAACGTAATTCTTCATCATGGTGCTCCTCGTGAACTACTAACTGACCGTGGCAGCTGTTTCCTGTCGCGAGTGGTTGACGAAATTCTCCGTTCGTGCTCCGTCCGCCACAAATTCACCACCGCATATCACTCCCAGAACAATGGCCTCACGGAACGCCTAAACCGTACCCTCACAGACATGCTGGCCATGTATGTGTCTGACGACCATCGAGATTGGGACGTTCATCTCCCCTTTGTCACATTCGCCTACAATTCATCTGTCCATTCTACCGCTGGATACTCCCCATTTTATTTATTATTTGGCCGACAACCGTTACTACCCTTCGACACCTCCCTACCCGCGGCAGACGCCACTAGTACTTATACCAGTGATGCCATCAACCGCACTCATGATGCCCGCCGGATAGCTCATGCCAGGCTCTCTGCATCCCAAGAATTCCAAAAGATCCGGTACGGCAACCGCCACCGTGATGTCCACTACACCCCTGGATCTCTCGTTTTGTTGTGGCTCCCGTGCCGTCAAGTGGGCTTGTGTGAGAAACTTGCCCCGACACTGGCCTTTACGGTGTTTTGCGCCCCGTGACCGACGTCACCTGCAAAGTTGAATCTGTGGTTCCGAAGTCCCCGTCCACAACTAGAACCACCAAAATAGTACATGTGTCCCGTCTAAAGCCTTATTATCAACGTTCTATTTTATTTTATTTTATTTATTTGTACCCTCAGGGCTTACAAGAAGCGTTATAGAGGGGAGGGGCTTTTGCACATCATTATATAAATGAAATACAAACAAGATGAATAACATAATTGCATCGGCAAAATAGAGACAAATGAGTAATATGGCAACTGAACAAAATAGATAAACAAAAACAGATAGCTTACAGTATGCGAAAGAAAAAGTTTTCATATAGGAATAAGCTCACTTCCTGAAATATTTGTTAGTGCTTTGCGAAAATGATCGGTGTCGGTGATAGCAACTAAAATCCCTTTGTTAGTGCTTTGCGAAAATGATCGGTGTCGGTGATAGCAACTAAAGACGCAGGCAGGTGGTTCCAGTCGTGACAGGTCCTTGGCAGGAATGAATATGAGTTGGTGACTGTGCGCTGCGAAGGTACATGAACTTTGAAACGATGATCCACACGTGGGGAGATATAGGACGCTGGTGTAATGAAACGTGACTTAAGTATCTAGTTATGATAGTAGATTTTGTGAAAAAGGGAAAGACGTGATAGTTTTCTAAGGGAAGAAAGAAGGGGAAGGTTAAGCGCAATCTTCATATCAGTAAAGCTAGCAGTACGATTATAATTGTTAAGTATAAAACGGACAGAACGATTTTGTACGCTTTCAAGGATTTTTATTAGAGTGGCATATCCTGGGTCCCATATTGAACATGCGTATTCGAGGATAGGCCTGACATTTGTGATGTAGAGTTGTTTTTTAGAGGGGCTGGGGCTAGAGAAAAGTTACGTTTGAGATAGCCAAGAACGCGGTTAGCTTTCGATGTAATGTATTCAATGGGTTGATTCCATGTGAGATTGTCAGTAATATGAACGCCAAGATATTTGTATGAATTAACCTGGTCAAGTGGAGTATTATTAAGTACGTAAGTGGAGCAAGTTGACTGATTTCGAGAGATTCTCATTGTTTTACATTTTGAAGTGTTTAGTTCCATTAGCCAGATCGCGCACCAGTTTACGATGTTATTCAGATCATGCTGGAGTGTTATTGTATCGTTACTGGTTTCGATCTTGTGGTATATGACACAATCGTCAGCAAATAAACAGATGGAACTAGAGATTTGATTAGGAAGGTCATTGATGTAAATTAAGAAAAGCAACGGTGCTAAAACGGATCCTTGAGGTACCCCTGAACCGACTGGTACCTCAGAAGAGTCACTGTCATTAGTGGTAACATACTGCGTGCGGATAGAAAGAAACTCTGGAATCCAGTTTAAAACCAAAGGATCAATGTTTAGTCTGCCGAGTTTTAATAAGAGTAAGTGGTGGTTAATTCTGTCAAATGCTTTCGAAAATCCAGAAATATACAGTTGGTAATAAAACCAGTGTCCAGAAATGTATTAATATCATTGCGGAATGTTAATAATTGAGTTTCGCAAGAAAAGGACTTTCGCAACCCATGCTGACTGCTATGAAAAAAATTATTTGATTCCAAGAAGTTAGCAAGATGTGAGAAAAATGACGTATTCAAAGATTTTACATGAAACTGATGTCAATGAAATAGGTCTATAGTTGGAGGGGTTATGTTTGTCACCGGACTTCTGAAGAGGAACCACCTTGCCTGTTTTCCAGTCCTTCGGTAAAGAGCTTTTGTTAAGGGAGTTCGTGAAAATTATGCTTAGGATAGTGGAACTATATTCTGCAGTGCCCTGCAAGAATTTGGACGTAATGCCATCGATGCCGCACGAAGAAGATCTTTTTAGATTGTTAATAATCGAGTGTATACCAGATGAATCAAATATGAACGGGTCCATTGGAAATAAATTAGGGGAATTGAATGGGGGAAAGCTGCTAGAGGATGCGGAGCTAAATGAATGGGTGAAAGCAAGGTTAAGTACAGAAGCACAATGACTGCTTGGTATTACATCACCTGATTCGTTAGTGAGGGTTATAGTTTGATTATCGTGGCTTTTCACGACATTCCAAAAGCGCTTTGGGTTTGTTTTAAGTAACGATGGGAGGGTGGTGTTAAAGAAATTAAATTTTGCTTCCTTCAAAGCTCTGGTGTATACTTTTGCTGCAATGGCGTAAGCGGACCATTTGTCAGCAGTCGGCGTTTTTTTCGCTGCTCGGAAACGCCTACCTTTGGTGTTTGATAAACGGTTAAGGTGTCTTGTGTACCATGGCGCGTTAGATGATTGATAGACTTTCCGTAGGGGAATGTATGCTTTTATTAGGTGTAACGCTTAAATTTTAAAAGGTGCCCATAGGTCATGGACTGATGCATTAAGGTTTAATAAGATGCTGTCGAGAAAAGAAGAAAGATCGACATTGATAGCGGCAAAGTCAGCTCTATTATAATCTATGATAAGTTTCAGGCGCTTGTTCCTTTTAGAGGCTGGTACGGAAACAGAAAAATGCAACACGTCATGATCACTGAGTCCGGGCAAGTGGATCACTGGGGATGTAATATCATGTGGTGACGTTAGTATCAAATCAAGTAAAGATGTGGTAGAAGAAACACGTGTAGGATGATGAACCAGTTGAGATAGATTGAAATCTAAGCAAGTGTTAAGAAGGCTAGTAGTTTCAGCGGAAGCCGGCTTTGCAAGCGGACAAAAATGAGTCCATTGAATTGAAGGGAAGTTGAAATCGCCCAGGAGGAAAACTGGTGTAGCGGGTAATCGTACCAGTACTTGGTTTAAGCTGTCATGAAGATCTTCGCAAAAACAGCTGTTTGAGTCAGGCGGGCGGTAACAAATTCCAAAAACGATCTTTCTAAAACTAATGGTTAAGCAGCACCACACCATTTCTAAATTGGTTGATATATTCAAAAGAGCACAGTCAATGCAATCATTCACAGCGATGAGAACACCACCACCTATTCTCTCATTTCGGTCACAACGATGTACATTGAATTGTTTCTGGCACTGAAAAAGTTCACTGTTTGCAATTTTATTAGATAACCAAGTTTCAGTTAATAAGATTATATCAGCATCTGTGTCATTGATTAAAGCGCTCAGACTGTCTCTTTTTGGAACGAGACTGCGAATGTTGGTGAACAGAATAGATAGTTCTGACGGTATGCCGCCACCCCTCGCGTGATCCTAGTTCGCGGAAGAGTAGATGCGGCCTGATCTGGTCGCCCTCGAGGAAGCAGCACCAGCATTTGATGAGACAGTTGGGGGTTGCAAGAAAGTTTGGTAAACAGAATTCTCGGAAGCATTGAACATGTAGCACTTATTATTTGCATACAGCCTTTTGTACCGCAGTAAGAAGGTTGTGTTTAAGCTAAGGCCGAATTCTACCAACCTTTTACGAGCGTAGCGAGTTGATGCAGAAAAATCTTCGGTCATGCTTGTGCCACTATCCTTCAGTTCGGATCGTTTAGATAAGAGAAGTTCTTTTGACTTGTAGCTGGAAAATTTGGCAATGAGTGGTCGATCTTTGCCCGGTACATATTTACCTATTCTGTGTGCACAAACTATGTCTTCAGACGTTAAGTGAATGCCCAGTTTGTCACAAGCCATAGCGATAACTTTTTCTTCGGACTGACGAGAATTCTCAGTTTCTGCGTCCGATATACCGTAAAATAACAGGTTGTCCCTTCGGGACCTGTCTTCGGCTTCGTCAAGACGGGCACGCAACTCAGCTGCTTCTTGTTCTACGTGACTTAGCGACTCGCGTGCGTTAGCTAGTTCTCGCTGTAAATTCTGAAGAGTGCCAATATTATTTTCTGCAATCTGCAATCGCACGTTGATGTCGGTGACAGCGGCAGAAACTGTCTCGTGGGAAACCTTAAGTTCCGCTATTGTCTGCGACATATTGGATTGGTTAGCTTCAATTCGGATACAATGTTCTTTTGTATCTTTGACCATCTGAAGCAATTCCGCCATGGCTTTATCAGGCCCTGGATTTTCTTCAATATCACCTCAAAGCAATAGCAGCAAAGAAGAAAAAGGTACAAGCAGCGCTTCTGGGTACGGAAGCACAACCAAAAACGGATCATCTGACTTGTAACATTTGCTAGGCAAGAGAAGGGGATGACCAACCTGCATGACAAAAACGATGAACCGTGAGTCCTTCATCCTGTTCGAGCTTTCGTGCCCACTGGCGTGGTAACAAGCGGTACAAGCTTTTAAACTATCCGCTATCACACGTGTCGATGTCACTGGCGCTGGGCAGCGCTGCTCGATGTCGAAGTAGGGAATGACGCTGTTGGGGCAGCCGGGCGCTTCGCTCTCTGACGCACGTGAAAATGCAGTGTCGATGCAGTTAAAAACTGGGCTCTTTGAAGTAAAACAGCAGCAGAGCATTGCCACTGAAGAAGGCGTTCCAAGATCCGGGTAACCGCTTGATAGGAAGCCGAGCATCTGCATGACAAAAACGATGAACCGTGAGTCCTTCACCCTGTTTGAGCTTCCGTGCCCACTCAAGGAAAGCGGTATACAAGAGGGATGCAGTGCGAATTACTGGTTTAAAAGAAGACCATTCTACGCTGGGCATATTAAAATTACCGGCAAGGATAATATGTGTTGCGTTTAAGGCTAATAATGTGTTGCTAAGTTCAAAGAATGGCTGTGCGCAGGTTGAACCGGGCGTCCTATAAAAAGAGCCAATTGCGAAAGAAGTACCATCGCCCAGCCGTACCTTGCACCAGACAGCTTCGCAGGAATCGTTTTCTAAGTTAACAGACACGCTTCTCAAACTGCTATGAACGAAGATGAACACACCTCCACCGCGTACATGGCGATCCTTCCTATACGTGGTATAGCATGGAGGAAATATTTCGCCATCGCTTCTGTTGCTGTCTAGCCATGACTCGGTTCCAGTCACCACATCTGCGTTCGTCATTTGTAAGAGTGAGAAGAATTGGTCAATTTTGTTTTTAAGACTGCGACAAGTAACAACAATACAGACAAGTTCATTTTTAATAGCAGTTTGTGGCCTAGCTAAAAGCCTCGGTGATGGCTATTGGTTTACACAAGTGATATCGTCGGTTTCAATGTTGTACATATAGGTTTTGTGGTCCAGGTTTAGCTTATTAAACCGCAGTTTCAGCTTTCCTCCACGTGCCTTAGCAATCTGCATGAGCTTTTTTCTTTGTTGCCGTACGTTGGCCGAATAGTCCTCGCTTATCGCCCAATCAGTATTTTTTAGTTTGGCAGCATTTCAAAGAATACGATTCTTCGCTTTAAAGGACAAGAATTTAACGATCAGGGGTCTGTGCTTGTCGGGCGCATATCTTCTTAGTCTGTGCGCTCTTTCAATAACAGCGGCGTCAGCGGAAAGTTCTAACTTTTCAGCGCAAAAAGAGATAATATTAGTCTCAGACTGTTCCCACGATTCGGTTTCTTTGTCATGGATGCCGTAGAATATTAAGTTGTTTCTTCGTGATTGGTTCTCCAGGTCATCGTGCGATGACTGGAGGGCCGTGCACGCGACAGCAAGTTTCTGGGAATTTTGAGATAATCTTTCTACTTCAGGCTTTAGCGGGAGCACCAGTGACACATTATCTTCAACGCTCTTGACTTTTTCTGCGAGTTTTGTTAGTTTTTCTTCGAGATTCTTTTGCTCAAGCCGAATGGAACGTAGTTCGTCCAATATTTCGGTCTGTTGCTGTTGTATGACAGGTATTGTCATGATAGTATCGAACATCCGCTTTTCCTGCTCAGCAGACAGAGGCCCAGGGTATTGCTCTACGTCTCCCGCAAGCAAGAGCCTTCTTTGAAACAAACCTATGTATCCTGAACAGCTCACAAACACATCGTACAGAAGGCGTAAAAACATGCACACAGCAAAGTTGGGATCTGGCGTCGACTTTCTAAACAGTTTGCCATGAACAGAAAGGTAGGAGTAACAAACCTGAAGGAGAACAAGGTGTAAGCGTCTGGCTGCCTTGTCGGCGCCAGATCCCCGTGTGGCTGGGTACAACAGCTGCTTATGTAGGTCATGCTTGTGCAGAAGGTTCCAGGGTTGCCAGTCGATGAAGTGTTCGAGCGCCGGTAGCGCTGTTAGGTCCAACGGCGAAGCGTCACTCAAAAAAGCCAGGTCAGCAGGACCGATTTGCTCGGTAGAAGCGGCTCCGTTCATTAGCCGGCACTTCGACATTGCGGCAGGATGGAAAATTGCCATCATTTGCAGCACCTCAAGAAGAACAAGGTGTAAGCGTCTGGCTGCCATGTGGGCGCCAGATCCTCGACATCGTATTGCGTTGATGTTTCGGTATCCTAGGGTTCCTTTGGCGTAATTTTTCGTGATATCCCTGAGCATTAAACCGAAATTCCGCTGTAAAGCAAGCTTAGATTTATTTTAGCCAACCGAATCCTTAGGCGAGAGCCGGCCAAACACTGTTAGGGCTTCCTCACCGAGCCGTAAGCTCAAAGCTGCTACCCAATTTTCCCTTGACCAATCTTTTCCTGTGGCAACATGTTCAAACCTTTTCAAACAGGCATCTAAGTCATCTCAACTTTCTTTGAACGGCGGTATAGTCTGATGGGGGATTATAGAGAGGGCCTGAATGACACTGCATTCTAGAAATGGCTGACGAGAAGGATCTGCGCCCTATTTTATGAGCCTTACTTGCAACTTCAAATTACAAGCCTCTATCTCCTTTGTAGCTCGTTCTAACTCTAGTTTCTCCCTCGTAGCTCGTGCCTCTAGAGCTACTTTCATTTTTGTAGCTTCGCACTCAGCTATTTTCTCTTCCCGCACTTTCCAAAGGTCTTCTTGCACCCACTCTCACAACTCGGCATCCTTTATTACCATGCGCTCGCCTAAGCGGATCTACCCTGAAGCTCTCATATCGAATCTAAAAATCTTTCTTAACTAGCCAAGAGACCGGCCTGGTCCTACCGTAGACGTCAACATTTCGAGAAGATTCTTTAAAGGGTCGCCGTGAAGTTCACCAGACGGCATATTCCAGCCTCCTTCTAGGTTCTTTACACCTTCCCGATGTCCCAAAGCCCAAACATTACGGCGAAATCGTAGCGCGTAATATTTTATTCCGTTTCGATAATACGTGTCTTGGCACCGATGTGAGCGATACATGACGGCGAAGTTTGTTAACGGATACGACGTTTCCTTCTAGCTTGGGCGCTGCTTCGCTGATTGCCCGAGCCCGCGTATTAGATTTAACAATAGAGGGTTCTTCAAGTTACTGTACAGAAAACAAATAAAAGGTATTTTAGCTCCGCGTGTGTTCTTGAAGTGCTTGTAAAGATAGCTTCAGTCCCGCGGGCTCCTCAAATCCCAAGGCAGCTGACAACGTTCGGATGTCGGAGGTTGGCGAAATGGCTGGACAGTCGAACTCATTCATAATTCTTAACTCTTTATTCATAAGTATGACCTTAGGCCTATAGGGGAAGGGTGTGGGTTAGGTGAGATTGAAGGTGGCAGTCTAGTAAATCACACGGCTGATCGTTCTGCCGACGCTACAAAGATGGCGGAAGTTGTGTCCAGATCTCTTGGGAAGCGCGCTCGCCGCAGCTGAGTCCGCAGCACTTCACAGCGGGCTTCCGCCAGCGCGTAATGCTGTCTCCTCGACGGTAGGGTCCCGCAACTTCTTTGTCCTCACTGGTTGCATCTGAGCGGGTTAAACGGCGATTGTTACCGGGGGGTGTCTCTGAACGCAACCTAAAGGTGGCATAAATTCACTGAAATCAGGAAATGATTACGTTAAAGCTAATTGAATAGTGTTATCGTTGTCATGCCGTCACCTCGTCGTTCTATTCCCGGCTGGTTTTGCGGCTAACAAAGAATTAAAAACAGCACATAATGCAACTTAAAGGGAACCAGACCACCGAAATGATATTGGTAGGTTATTTTAACGTCGCTTTAAAAATGAGAAAAAGTTACGCTTAAAGGATTCAACAGATGTCTTATTCGCTCAGTGCTCAGGTAAGCAGTGTTCATCCGTTGCGTGATTGAATTTTTATGTTATTTCCTGTTAACAATGATATTTACTGTGGGGCAAATTTCAAGTATACTGCCACAAAGCGCTCTACCAAAAGTAAGGGTTCACAAAGTTTCAAAAACGCTTTAGGTTGGCCAGTTCACTCAAAGCTGGCAACTATTCAGGTTTCTCACTTTGGTATTATAGATGGCGGTCAGGTGGTTAATACTCTCAATGAAATACAGCCTCGCTGAGCTAGAATCCACGTCCGTGTGTCTCAGAGCCATTCTCTTTTTCCATACACTGTGGAGGCAAAGCAACATGTTTAAGTCAATTGGCACACCCCTTGATTATGGACCGGAAGAAACCATATACAATAGAGTGTAATTGGCAAGTCCCTTTTTAAAGTCCTCTGCAAGATATCCCACCGAAAGACTGCATCCCAGTAGTAAAAAAAAAAAATAAGGTCTATGGTTTCCGGCGTATGACAAATCAAGCGGTCCACCGACCACGGAACAAAGACACCTTTTTCCCTCAAGCACTGTTTAACAGGTAATGTACTACTGTGTAATGGGAAGAAAAAAAACTTTTTCCTGAAGACCATGTTGGTATCTTTGTAACTCTTTTTAGGACATCCTTACCTTCCCCATCACAGTGTAATGATCAATACAACGGCACTGGCATCATTACAGCAAGCAGGCCCTTATACAGTTGCTTTTGAGTTACAGCACTTAGGTATTCCATTGAGAATATCTTTTAAAGTGTTGAAGGAAGACACAGCCTCAAACAAAAAAGCACCCAGTTTTCTGTGTTTAAAATTGCCTGAGGACAACTGAAAATTGAGGTAAGTCTTGGCTCAGCCCAACTTGAAAAACCGTATGCACAAAAGGTTTGGTTCCATAAGAGCACAAACCTGGATACTATTGCTTGTAAAAATAAATGGGCCAATTACCACGTCCACCACTTCTTACCAAGCGAAACAAATCTGTACGACTTGTTCTCTCCCAAACTGAACCCCAGACAAAAACCGCCAGCAGTCGGTGAAATTTCTGAACGCTAACACTTGATATAGACAATGCTTGCAAAACATACCAGACTTTCGCGACAAGGAACAAATTGCATACAGGTGAGCGCGCGAAATTCATAAATCAAGGCCACCCCACTTTGTTGTTTTCGACTGGGCACGTTCACGTTCAGCATTCCAGTAATCTTTCGTATCCTTGTAGTGTTCCAGCGGCACTCCAAGGTACCTCGCAGGTGTGACAGACCCAGAAAAATTTTCGAAAAGGGATGGCGCATTACACCAAACCCCATGCCTCAGCCCCAAACGTTTGTCCCAGTTGACATCGCTGGCCGTTTGCCTACAAAATCGACTAGCACATTTGATTGCTTCTGAAACGATGCCTTAATTTTGATAGAAAACGGCTATGTCGTCAGCATGTGACAAATATCTTTACTTCGATTTCCATAAGTCTAAATCCTCGGACCCTTACATTTTTGATCACCTTTAAGCAAAACTGTTTTATACATAGGCAAATACCAGAGGAGAAAGTGGACATCCTTGCCTTACGGACGATCTTATCTGAAAGCTTTTTGTGATTTTCTTATTCACAATAATGCTAGTGAAACAATTTGCATATGCCATTTTAACTCCATCTAGTAAGACTGAGCCTACATTTACACATCCAGTATTGAAAATAAAATTCGTGACTCACCCGGTCGAAAGCTTTCTTCACGTCTAGTTGCAACATTTCAACGTGATTTGCAACAAATACAGCATGCTTTAGATGCGCTGTTATTCATTTTTACAATATTTCTGCTATCTGTCGCCAGGTGACACTGCTTAGAGGACACTACCGCTGATATAACGGAATCTCACTCCGCCAGCAGCCCACTGCCCAGGGAGGTGTCATATAGCTGTTCCCGGCAGATGACCTCTTTGCTGGCCCTGTACATGTACATGACAGGCCTCGCCTTAGCTCCTGTACGCCACTTCCTCATCTCCGCGTTCGCACTCGTTCTCGAACTTTCGCACACGTAGCGCGCGAGTGATCTGCGGCAGCATCAGCGATGGACGCTGGAGCAACGCCAAAACAGCGTTTCGGGGAGTTCTGCCATATTGGCGAAATCTTCAGCATAAAGAAGGGCTGGAATAGAAAACCCGACACTTCAGCAGTCATGCAATACACGTGGTTGCTGTTACCATGCTAACGACGCTGTCAAAACGCGCGGCTGCAGGTTGAGTTGGACAGGCGACCATGGTTGATTGCTTCCCATCTGTCAGCAGAAAGCTGCATTTCTCATAGGTGCAGCCCAAGTCGGGCGCTGGGCGAGCGAAATGGTAGAGGAGCTCCCTCTCACACAAGCTCAGATGCGCTGTTCTTTTTTTCTTGTATTTAGAATCTTATAAAGAGAATAACTCTCGTTTCCGTGCACCAAGTTTTGTAATTCTTTTTGAACTGACATCGGCACGCCGCAAAGAACCGAGAAGTTGGCTGGAAATACCAGCCTGACGAAGGTCACTGTGCCTTTTTAACACTGACCAATCAAACGGCTGATTTGGTGGGATCAAACCCACGACCGGACCGGTTACACCAGGAACATATGTTTCGATACAAAGATATCAGACTAGACAAACAAAATAAGAACAAATAAAAAATAACGAGCTTAACAGACAAAACGAATGCAAATACAAAACTATTAAACTGTTACCGAACGTTGGAAGGAGAAATTTTATGCAGACCCTCCTGGTTGCGTGACTTCGAAGTGCCTGAGTCGCTCGGTGTCCCCAGCGCTTGGGTGAGGTAAGCAAGTAGCTTGAAAATGGGAGACGCTCGGCCGAGGCGAGAGGTCGTCACGCGGCAGAAACGCCCAATTTCGAGAGGCGTTTATCTATCGCACCCAGAACGACGCCGAATGTGCGTGCTGAAGACTTGATCCATGAGCACAATATGAGTCAGCCACACCCAGGTCTGGTCACCCGGATCAGAAAAGAGGTGGGGCACGATCAGCAGGAACTCCGTGGCCACTCCCCGGTCTGGTATCCCGGCTCGTAGGTCAGGCGGGCCACAATCAGTCGCAGCTCCTTGACCACCCGCTCTCCAGCAATGCTGGTCCTTTCGATCTCTCTCCTATGTGTCCCTCTGCCTTGCTTGTCAATAATTCCTCTCACGCGCAACATATTTGCAGCCACGTCTTCCTCGGTTAACCCTCATGCCGTAGGTTTTAAACACCATGTGGAGCTAGCTCCTTACAGAGAGTCAAGCGTGCACTCTAGTGCCTCCCCTGCGAGAGGAAAGCACCAACAGTTGAAGCATCACATACCCAATGCATAATGCTGTCCCTTTCGAGCGGTCTCATGAGCTTATATTTTGACGGATATGATTTCGCAGATGGTGGTTGCCTATCATGTACTGCATTCTGTAAGTATCCAATTGAAACTTCTATTTTAAAACTGACAATGAGCTCAATGCGATAGCACAACTATTGACATATTACCTCGAAGGAGCCAAGACTTAGTTGAACTACAGTGGGTTAGGGATCAAATAATTAGAAGTGGTGCTTCTGAATGCGACCATAATCTGACTCGGCATGCATGCTGCGACTCCGTCCTGAGTGAGGGTTTCACACCGCAAATATTAGGGCGACGTTCACTAGCAACGCTTAGTGTCTTTTTTGTCATATTTGCTGTACAGTAGGTTTGACTTCTGCATTGTGCAACATTTCAAAGCAATAATCGTCGAAATAAAATGGCAGCTTGTCCACATGAACACGGTAGCCTTCGCCAATCTCGGCTAGTACTATTTTACCACCGGCTGCTAAAACAGACATATGCAAGGTGGGGTCGCTAATGAGGTGATTGCGGTTTTGCTTCAATTGAATACTTGCCGCAGCTGTAGCACCGCACAGTGTGAAATGGCGCGAGAAAAAGTGGATCCCAAATGTAAAGTGGACACTGACCCTTTGACACATGCTGACCCGGGGTTATATATTTCTCCTCATACAAGTTGTGGGATTCGGGCTTGCCGCGGCTGCCCGGCCGCCGCCCGTGCCATGATGTTCTCCTCCTTCCCTTCTCCCGACTGGGGCCGCGGGGAGAGGTTCGGACGACTTGTCACTGTCGTTCGGCCACAGCTCCGCCCTGGCGTCCCAGTGGCTGTTCTCATTGGCGCCTTTTGGCGGGAACACGGCACCGCTCCCAGCGGAGCTCAGAGAGAGTGCCCTTCAAGACATTGCAAGGTGCGTGCGGTACTGTTTTTGTCTGCCGGCCTTTGTCCCCGCAGACCAGTGTGTAGTCGAGTGCGTCTGCTCGGGGTTCGTACCTC
The DNA here is from genome assembly GCF_055883805.1 of Amblyomma maculatum. Classification (NCBI taxonomy): domain Eukaryota; kingdom Metazoa; phylum Arthropoda; class Arachnida; order Ixodida; family Ixodidae; genus Amblyomma; species Amblyomma maculatum. The sequence continues at coordinate 123,283,148 of NC_139349.1, forward strand.
AGAGCGCAGCTCGAGCCTGTCGATCGTGATCCAACAATCCGCGACAGGCATACCTTGCGGTGGTTGCCCGCTCTCTCTCAAAGGAACCCTTTGGTCACTGCGAGAGAGAGAGAGATCACAGTACGTCCTTGCGGGCTTGCGGCGCGCACTCCATGTCACTTCGTGTGCGCAGTGGAGCCTTGCTCCTCGCGCGCTCTAGGGACACGGTGACTGAGTATCTGCGTGTATGTGCGTTTGTATATTTGTGTATGTGTGTGCGTGTGTGTAGCGCCGGAGGATGGCGTTTCAATAAACGTCTCCTTTGTGAACTTTGAGGCTTGTTTCCTTGCAGCGGATTGCTCTCCTCCCTGCGGAGGTTAAGTGCGCGCTGCGGTGTTTCAGTGTGCGCGTTGTGAAGGCTGATCGGGCTTCGGCTCGCGCGACGCTCGAACAGCGGTATTTGGTGGCCTATGCCCACATAGAAACTAGAAAGTAAAAGGAGGAAACCTTCTTGCTATTTTTGTGCAGGAGAAAACAATGCAATTACCACCATAAAAGTGCCCCGATAGACAGCAAAATATTGCTGCGTAATGAAAAGAGTTTAGCTAGCTAACAAAGAGAAAACATTCTGGAGCTAGCCATTGCACGTCCTTGAGCGATCATCGGCAGTATTCGCTCAATTTTCGATTTTAATTTTCTGAATTATAGCCCGCTTAACCGAACGCAAATCGGAGAGGAGGAAAATACTCTGTAAAATCAGTCATTGCGCCGGCCCAGTGGTGCCAGTCAGAAGTGGGCTGTGCATTCGCATGCTTTATGCATGACAAAGAAGCATTGCCCCTCAAAATTTATTTTTGCACATCGAAATCCCTTCAATACTGCTGCTCTTGGCAGTCGCTTTATTGGTACAGCAATGCGGGATCACGGACGACATAAGCAATAAAATATATTTCAAGATGAATACCGAGAAAATATGCGAAAATATGCAACGACAGTCAGATTGCGGTATTTAATTTCGGTTTAACCTCTTGATTTAAATCTTCGATAAGCATTTTGTGTAAATCAGACAGGTTTCAACCCAAAGAGGCACTCCCGAATATGATACCCACCTCATCTCCTCCACCGCTATAGCAGCGCGCGCCGCACCAGCCGTGCCTCATTGAAGTCCCTTGACAACGATATGGTGGATACCTTGTGCCAACTTGAGCAGATCGTTCTAAGATATATTCCTTAATTAATGGTCGACTGCAAAAACCGATCTTCCTTTCGGATCAATGACCCGTAAGGTGTTGTTGACATAAATTATGACAGCAATTTCAGCGTGTTTATGCTCAAAGATTATGCTCAAAGCAAAACGACTTATGATCTGTTTGCACAACGTTGAGGCTAAGCATATATTTCTGTCATTCCATATGTCAATGCGATTGCTAGCAAGGTAGCGTCCCGAGAGATCATTTACTCTTGCGCAGAGCAAATTCAAGCGCCGTTCGATATACCATCAGTGTGAAACAATCAAGGTCTAGCGACCACTAGGGAGGGGTGCTCGGCTGGAGCTCCGTCGTCCGCTATGCCAGCGGGCGGTGGCGCGTGGTAAGCTCGTGGCATCCCCTGCTCTAATTGTTGCAAACTGGTTGTCAACTTTAATGACGCAACTGACGGCACACGTTTTTGATGTTCAGCTCAAGGAAAACTCTGCGCAAATGATGTCGCAAAGACGATAGGAGAATGATCTGCTGCCCCGCAGTGGGGCCTACTCAAAGGCTGAATAAAACCACCGTCGAGCGGTACTTTAGACAAAGCTCCTTTAATATGTTGTTCTTGAAAGTGATTCAGCATAAAAAGTGAGTTGTTGAAGAGGGCCAGCTCGAGCGTATGCTTTTCGAACTCGGGAGGCGGGTGCCGAAGACGACATTCGCCAAGCGTTGCTCACGATAGCAGCGGCTAGCGGCGTAACCGTGGTAAACACTGCCTGAAACTAACAATATTCAAATTCTTTAATGCAATGGACAGCGCAATATAGCACAGGTGCTGTCGAGAGAAAACACAGGACATGTAGTAGGTCGCACTTTACGGTTAATCAATGCGGCTATGAATGAAAAGCAACTCTGGTAGTAAGGGACCTGCCCGTAATTGGTTAAATCGCTGTGCCCTTGTGTCTACAGCTATCTTTACAACTGCGAAGTGAAAACAAAGGCGAAATCTTGGTTAAGCCCCGCCGCGGTGGTGGACAGGTTAAGATGCCACAGTACTGTACCGGCGGCTGCGTTCAGTGGAGGGGAAACGGAGAGGCTTCCGTGTGCTGTGCGATGTAAGTGATCGTTAAGGATCTCAATGTGTTCAAAATTATGCCAAAGCTCTCCACTACGGCCCCTTTTTCTTTCATTACACATTTAGGCCCACTTCTTCCCCTCTATCACAGCGCGTTCTCCAAACAACAAGATTGACAAACACTGCGCATTTCCCTTCCTGTGAGCCAGCTATTTTCATTGTCTTGTTTACCTAGGACACTCGTCATTAATGAAATTTCAGCACGAATCAACGCAGCGCAGCCACTCTTGGTCGTCCTGGCCGCTGCTGCTGGTGCCAGCAGTTTCCGCCATGCAAAACGCATGGTAGGCTCAGCTGGCGCGCTAAAACAACGACAAATTGCCCCATGATGCGGAACAGCTTTCATGAACAGCGCGCAGAAGCGATTCAACCCTACCAGTGCCGCAGCACCAACAGTGGAAGCACAGCCGAACATGGCGTCGAGTGGAACTGGTGCGCACCTTCTTTGTGTGGCTCAGATGGGGCACCACTATAGAAGGAAGATGGCCGCGCCCAGGCATCAAAACTTAAATTGTCTATATATATGTGTGCTGGTCGTAAATACAGTGGTCTCAGAGGCACGCACGGCGGCGTAAGTGGCTACGGCATGTGAACCACTTTCAAACTATGATACAAATCAACACTAAAAGCTCGTTTCTTCATGCAGGGATGCAAGTTGATCAGCCAGACGCCAGGGTGAAACAGGGCACATGTTTATTGATAAGGTGTTGAACATGTTATCCACCAACTGGTGCTTTTGTGGCTGAAAAACGATGGTGATGGAAATGCCGCGTCATTAAGAGCATCTGATATTGGTGCATAGAACGTATTTATTCTAAGAGTTGTTACACACTCCAAAATGTTTGGCTAATCAATGCTATAACGTATGATAGGTCGTCACACGCATGTTGGTCATCGCGGCACAACCAGGTCTTGAATGCTTTGCTCTGAACTTGCTATTGGGGTTCTTCCGTGCCAGCAGGCAGCTGCTGTCGCCACCAGGCTGTGCGAGGAAGCCTGATGTGGTTGTCCGCACTTGTGTCTGCACTGACTTCAAGCCTCGTCTTTGCGCTCCTTAACTAGTTTCAGTGCCTGTGATGGCGCTCGCCGTTTTTCAGCTGCACCATGCACTCTAGGCCTCTGACTGGCACGCTCCTGGCTGCCTTCCACCTGAGACGTGGACAAAAGCTTTTAGCGCGTGGAACCTCTTTGTATGCGGTGGTTGTAGCGGAGGCGCATGTTGCCTGTATGAATGAAGCCTGTCAAAGGCTGTCCTCAGCCTTCGTCCAAACATGAATTCTGCCAGCATTTTCCCGTGATCGAATGCGCAACCTGCACTGCTTAAACACGAACTGCGAAATCTTGCACTGTGTCAAACCTTTCTGCTGCTTCTTTAACTTCTGTTACCATCTTCTCCGCCCTGCCATTTATGGTAGGGTAAGGTACATTAAAAACAACCCCCACCATATTTGCAACATTGAGCATGTGCAGGGTGTGCCATTATTTGAAAGGGAAACATCTGGTATACCATGTGTCTCAATCATTTTAGGCTGGTGACGACACCCACAGCCTTCATGAAGGACATGATGTAGATCTCAGCCATTTGCTGTACGCTTCTACCACAATTAAGAACACCTGTCCTTAAACTAGGCCAGTGGAATCGATGTGTTTTCAAATGCAAGGTTGATCTGGCTTGATACAAAAATGCATGGAAGCCTTAAGATCTCTTTGCCGGTTACTCTGACATGTCTGAATACCATACAAATTCCTAAACTTTATAATCCATCTTCGGTCACCACATGAGCCTTCTAGCTGACGCTTTCATAACATATATCGCTGAATGATTTGCATGCAGCAGTTCAAGCTCTCTTTCTCTTATGAATTAGAGCGCAATTCCCCCACAGTACGCAATCACGCTGCAGCAATAACTCTGACGTTATCTCCTCGTAATGTGCAAACTTGCTTTTCAGTGGCGAAGACGGCCAGCTAGTGAGAAGCCATTTTTTACCATGGATACGACACTGTCTTTCTTCATTAGCGCAGCTGTGTCCGCAGCGCGAAGTGGCGCATATTTCACCGTTTCCAACAGGAGCTCGTCTCCATGTGGCTGTGGCTCGTCATATTCTGGATCTGGCAAACGACTGAGTGATTCTGCATTGGCGTTGCCTTGGCCTCTACTGTACTCAAGGCGGTAGTTAAATGGTCCATCTCATGGTCAAGTTACTTATAACCAAACAGGGACAAAAACCCTTTGCCAGCGACCCCCATCGCTTAGAAGGGCATCTTTTCAATGAGTTGTAAATATTGAAACGACTGAGTAAAAAAAAAGTGGTCCACTCTCTTGTGTCTAAGAAATTGACATTGTTGATTTCTTGAAAAGTGCGCAGCATAGTCATTATGCAGTAAATATAGTGCAGCTTATTTCTAGCGGCTTTTTTTGCTCTTGCAAATTCGGAGAAACCATTCATAACGCAGTGGACTTGCGGGCAGGAAGATGGCCGTTCAGCGGTGCCGTCTTTCTTTCGTCACAGGGGGGAAGTAAATGTATCGGGACGCCTTTGTCTTGTCATTTGAAAAGACACACAGCGGGAACCTAGTTTTGAATGTGTCAGACGTAGGTACAAGTAATTGTGTTGGATGTGGTACAGGTTTTATATCGTGCAAAGCTTCCCTGACGATGATGCGTCAGCCCATCTCCGAAGAGACTGCCGCCTCAGCAAGTGGCGGCATGCGCTGCTTGAACGGCGTCTAATGCGTTGTTTTGATATTTTAACTGAAAACGTGAGCAAGCGAGCATTGAAATTCCTTTCTGGGCGTGCGCGGCATTCTGAACAGCCCTCCCTCTGCATGTTTACAGCTCATTTCGGTTACTGCGTCGCGTTAACCAGCATTAACTGCATACATTCGCTCCTAGAGTTGTTACTGACGGGTTGGCGACGGAACATAGCTGTACATGATTTATGTGGCTTATTAAAAGAACATGTTCAAAAGTGCTGTTGATAAATGCCACAGCCGAGACGGCGGTGCCGTCTCGCTCGTCTGCGAGGCTAGCAGCTTGCTGGGAATTCCTCATTGGCATTCCTCAGTTTTCATTGTTGGTACGTTTCATAATCCACTGACAGAATACATTTGCTTTATAGCAGTTCCTAGTATAGTGCTCAAATAGAACTCTAAATACAACACCTACGTTCTAATTCAATTGGCAACATTGAACAGTAACAGAAGCGTTCATTAGTGTTTCTTACAGTGTCCACTTTGTTCTTTTGCGCCTATTCATGAGGTTACAAATGTAATTATTACCGGCTTGAGAAATCCGTACTATACATGAGATATATCGCTAGTGCCAAGGCTTGGTTAAAATGCCTACTCGGTTTTCACCGTTATCCGGTGTGGTACTCGTTTCTTTCAATTGCTTGTAATGCATCTTGCAGCTGGCTGTACTAGCCGCCGTTCCGCCACCTGGAACGTCCCCAGTCACGAAAGTAAGAGCTGCTTCAAGAGCTCAACCAGAAATTTCACAAGACCGCACACCTACGCCGCAGAGGAAATTGGCCGAAATTGTAAATGATGTAAGCACGCCTGTATCATCAGCGTTTGCTGCACTGGTTGAAATTCAGCTCAAATTCAGCGGTGGTAAACGCTATGGCTACCATTACAGCAGCTATAGCAAAAACATTTGCCCTGGATGTTTGCCTTCATCCAAAAGGGCTATATATAATTTAGACTGTTCTTCATGTGAACATAAGCCAGAACACTGCAGCTCTGGTTGAAGGTGTGTTCTATTGGAAATACATTTTTCTTGAATTTTTTCACTACTAAGGGTCAAGGTAATCCCTTTTTGACACCCGGGCATACATGCACTATATTCTTTGATGATATTGTCACGTAGTGGTGACAAGGCCGTACACGCCAAAAGAAGCAGGCGTGATGATACTGAAATAACCCTTTATTAGGGCTGACTTGCGCCCGCAAAAGTACTAAGCAACTCGGCGGCGGCGATAGCAGCAAACTTGCTCGTCGGTCGTCGAACAAAGAATGCCCGTCGCACTCGTAAACGCTCAATTTAAAGGCTGCTCAGAGCGATCTGGATAACGTCGCGAACAGCTACCAGCACGGGCTGGAAAATTGTGGAAAGACACACGAGTGGCCGGAGTCTTCGAGATCTCGGTGCATCTTGCGCTACAACGAAACTGATAAAGATGTGACTAGCGACATCAACATTAACAAACAAAGATTACGGAATTGATACGCGTTCCAGAGACAGAGTGATAAGCCTTTATGCCGGCGGCTGTTAAAAAAAAACAAATACAGTTTTGAAGGTTTCGCGACATTACTCCCCCCTTAAAAAACATCGCCTCGATGTTCCAAAACAAAGCAACTCAGACATAAACACTGCAAAGTTTAAACACCACACATTCTTTAACGCGCGTAATATGGCTTCAGTCGTACAACATGTACAATTTCTGGGCGTGCGCGTCGCCGTTGTGATGCTGACATTCCGTCAGGAATGACTTCATAATCCAGTGGTCCGACGCGGTGAATGATTCTGTACGGCCCAAGTACCGATGCAACAACGTTTCACTTAATCCGCGACGGCGAACTGGTGTCCAAACCGACACTTGGTCTCCAGGATTGTACTCTGCGTGGCGTCGCCGTAAATTGTATCGTCGGCTGTCGGTGCGCTGTTGGTCTTTAAAACGCAGCCGTGCGAGTCGTTGGGCTTCCTCTGCACGCTGCAGTTAGGCGCGCGACGTCAAGGTTGTCCTCGCTGGTTACGTGCGGCAGCATTGCGCCGAGCGTCGTCGTGGGCTCCCTGCCGTACACAAGCTTAAACGGGGTCGCTCTGGTCGTCTCCTGGACTGCCGTGTTATACGCGAAGATCACCTACGGCAAGATGGCGTCCCAGGTCTTGCGTTCAGCGTCGACGTACATGGCGATCATGTCCGCTATCGTTTTGTTCAGGCGCTCCGTAAGGCCATCGGTCTGGGGATGGTGCGCAGTTGTTCGTCGATGGCTTGTATCACTGTATTCCAGGATGGCTTGCGTCAAATCTGCGTGAACGCCGTTCCCCTGTCCGTGAAGAGCATTTCTGGGGCGCCGTGCAGCAAGAGAATTAGTTCGACAAAAAATTTGACTTCTGCCGCGGTACCATTTGGTAGGGCCTTTGCTTCGGCGTAACCGGTAAGGTAGTCAGTGGCCACGATGATCCACTTGTTACCCATAGACGAAGCTGGGAAGGGACCGCGAAGATCCATCCCAATTTGTTGGAAGGGCAGGTATGGGGGCGGAGTCGGATTTAGTAGTCCTGCAGGTCTTATAGGCGGCGTCTTGCGTCCTTGGCACTCACGACATGTCTTCACGTAGTAGGCAACTTCGGCAGGCAATCGCGGCCAGTAGTACATCTCCTGGATTCGACGCAACGTGCGTCCAAATCCAAGATGGCCTGCTGTGAGCTCATCATGGAACACCTGCAGAATTTCGTGCCGGAGGTTTTTAGGCACCACAAGAGGTTGCGCAGTCCTGTTGGGTGCGAAGTTCTTCACGAGGAGGCCATTGCTTAACGCGAACGAAGATAAATGCCGCCTGAACACACCAGGAGGGGAAGTGGTCTTTACTTCTAAGTAAACGGCTAGCGCTTTCAGCTCAGGCTCAGATCGCTGTTCGGCGAAACTGCTGGCGCTTACCGGTCCCAAAAAGGCGCCGTCGTTATCGTCCTTCGGGGGAGCGTCAACGGGAGCGCGTGATAAGCAGTCTGCGTCGGAATGCTTCCGGAACGACTTATAGACTACAATCAAGTCAAATTCTTGAAGTCGTAGGCCCCACCTGGCAAGGCGGCCGGAGGGGTCTTTCAAATTAGCCAGCCAGCAGAGTGCGTGATGGTCGCTTACAGCCTTGAATGGTCGGCGGTATGGACGAAACTTAGAAGATGGTCGCAAGACACTCCTTGTCGGTCGTCGAGTAATTGACTTCGGCTTTTGTGAGGGACCTGCAGGCATAGGCGATTACTGTCTCCTGTCCGGCACTCTTCTGGACGAGAACGGCTCCTAGGTCCACACTGCTCGCGTCGGAATGAAATTCGGTTTCGGCATTTTCATCAAAATGGCCAAGTACAGGCGGGCATTGCAGGTGGCGCTTAAGTTGGTCGAAGGTTTCTACTTGCGGTGCTTCCCATTTAAAAGGTACGTCAGCCTTTGTAAGCTGCGTCAACGGCTCGGCGATCCGCGAAACGTTTCAGACAAATCGTCGATAATAAGCGCACAGCCCAAGGAATCGGCGCACAGCTTTCTTGTCGGCAGGTGGTGGGAATTGTGCGATAGCAGCTGTTTTCTCCGGGTCTGGGAGAATACCGTCCTTGCCAACGATGTGACCTAAGAACCGGAGTTCTTCGTAGGCGAAGCGACACTTCTCTGCTTTTAGCGTTAGTCCCGATGACTTGATGGCTTCCAGCACTGTCTGTAATCGTTTTAAGTGGTCTTCAAAGTTTGACGAGAAGACAACAACGTTGTCCAAATATACCAAACAAATTTGCCACTTCAAGCCTGCCAGGACTGTGTTCATTACTCGTTGAAATGGGGTTGGTGCGGAGCAGAGGCCAAATGGCACCACCTTGAACTCAAAAAGGCAGTCCGGTGTGATGAATGCGGTCTTCTCGCGACCTCTTTTGTCGACCTCAATTTGCTAATATCCGCTCTTCAGGTCCATCGATGAGAAGTACCTTGCATTGCAGAGCCGATCGGGAGTATCGCCGATGCGGGGAAGCGGGTAGACATCCTTCTTCGTTATGCTATTCCAGCGGCGGTAGTCAACGCAGAAGCAAAATGTGCAGTCTTTCTTCTTCACCAAAACTACTGGGGCCGCCCAGGGGCCGCCCAGGGGCTGTTCGATGGCTGGATTACGTCATCGCGCAGCATTTCCTCAACTTGATCGCGAATGGCCTGCCGTTCTCGCGGCGATACACGATAAGGGCTTTGGCGCAGAGGTCGGGCGTGTTCGTCCGTTATTTTGCGGTGCTTGGCCAGTGGTGTTTGTCGTACCTTCGATGACGATGAGAAGCACTCCCCGTAGCTTCGAAGCAGACTGAGAATCTGGTCTTTCTTGTTGTAGGTCAATGCCGGGTTGATGTCAAATGTGGGCAGACGGAATAGGTCCGGTGCGTCTTCCAGCGTTTGGCCGTGGAGGTCGAATACATCTTTGAGGTCGGTTAATTCGTCGAGAAAAGCGATCGTCGTGCCCTTATTGAGATGCAGGTACTCTTCGGTGAAGTTTGTTACCAGCACCACCGCTTGGCCTCTCCGGAATTTCGCGATACCTCTTGCGATGCCGATACCTCGTTCTAAGAGCAATTTGACATTTCCTTCGACGATGCCTTCAGCGGTTTCGATATTTGCGCTACCTACACAGACTGCGATGCTTGATCGGGGCGGGACGGTCAATTCTTCATCGAGTACGTTTAGAGCGATGTGGTGCATCGACGTCGTAGTAACAGGAATGGCTTTGTCTAAAGAGAGCTTGATGAGCTTGGATCGCAGGTCGAAGATAGCCTTATGTTCCTTTAGGAAGCAAATGCCTAACATCACGTCGCGGGAGCACTGCTGCAAGACCACAAAGCTGGTGGGGTAAGTGCGCCCATTTACGGCTATTCTTGAAGTGCATCGTCCCGATGAAGTAATCAGGTTGCCACCTGCGGTACGAATCAGCGGGCCGTCCCAAGCGGTGGTAACTTTCCTGAGCTGAGAGGCCAACAGTCCACTAAAGACTGAATAGTCAGCCGGTGTCTACTAGGGCAGTGACTCTGCAACCATCGATATAAACTTCAAAGTCACTTGTTCGCGTCCTCGCACTGCACGTGGACCTTGGTGTCCGATCTCGGCTCCGTCGTTTCTTCAGGTCATGACCGGGGCATACCCTTGTTACTTCGCTGGGCGGCGGTGTCTGCTTGCACTCTGGTCGTGTTGTCGTCGTTGACGTCGTGTGGAACGGCGGTGAAATGGCTGCGTCGTCGTTACTGGTCGTCGGCGGCGGAGGATGTTCGTCTTTTCGCCGTTGAGCAACCGCACCTCCAAAGGTTGCTCTATTTAGTTTCCCCTGCGCGGGCTTGGAGATCTCCCGCGCACACTTTCATTGTAGTTATGGCCTGGCGACGCAAAGCGGGCCCTGTACGGCGACTGAGACCTGAACCGGCGGCTTGGTGGCGCATTCTCACCGCTACGCAGATAGTTGTCGATCTCTTGCGGTCGTTCACTTGGGCGTGGTCGTGGAGCGTCGACTGCAAAACCGCGTAGACCGATTGGTCGGTAAGGGCAGTGGCGCAAAATGTGTCCGGCCTCACCACAGTTGAAGCATAATGGCCGGTTGTTTGCTGTCCTCCAGACGTCGCACTTCCTGGGGCTTGGGGTCGTGGTAGGCTTGGCAGGTGGGGGCCAAGGGGCGGTTTTCAGGAACAGGATTGTAGCGGCGAGGGCTCGGAAAGTCATTACGTTGGGGCGCTGGGCGACATAATGCAGCTGCATAGTTTATCACTGTTTCCTCTTGTGCTGGAACAGTCGCAGCCGTCGCTTGAGGAACGCCCAGGGCCTGCTGGACTTCTTCATGGACGACGTCCGCGAACGTCGTCATCTGGGGTTGTTTCGAGGATGGGATCAATCGGCGGTGCTCCTCTGGCACGATCTTCCGGATGAGGTCCCGAAGGTTCTCTCCGCTTGCAGATGCGATGGGGTAGTGGGTTGAGCAGTCCGGCTGAAGTGGTCGCTCATAGTGGCGCATCCGGGTGGCCAACGTCTTCGCGATAGTAGACGCCTCCGTTTCAAATTCCGCCACGGTTCTTGGTGGATTTCGGACAAGACTTGCAAAAAGCGATTCTTTAACGCCTCGCATTAAAAATTTGACTCTCTCACCTTCGATGATGTTAGGGCCGGCGCGGCGAAAGAGGCGCTTCATCTCCTCAACGTACGTCAGGACAGGCTCGTTAGGAAGTTGAAGTCTTGACTGAAGGAGGGCATGGGATCTTTCCTTTCGGACGACGCTTGAGAAGGCAGTCAAAAACGCTTCCTTGAAAATATTTCAATCCTTCATAGCTGCCTCATGATTTTCGAACCAAACTCGGGCATGTCCTTGAAGAAAAAATAGACCCGTCTGAGTTTCGCCGCGTCGGTCCAGCCGTTGAGTTCTGGCACACAGTCAAAAGGTCCATCCAGTCTCCAGCGTCTTCATCCGGTCGTCCATGGAAGCAGGGGGGCTCACGGTGTTGGACGAAAACAACCGGTGCTGTAGGCTGGGGCATTGTCAGCGTCGATGCCTTCCGAGATCGAATGGGGTCAGGCAGCAGACCGTGTTCGGGTTGTAGGCCTTTAAGTCGACGGCTCGCTCGGTGACCTGTAGGCTGGTCTTCCGGGGCGACAGGAACACGGCTTGGATCTTCGATTGAAGGAACAAATGCTGCACCTCCATCAGATCTCACGCAATGGTGACAAGGCCGTACATGCCAAAACAAGACGCAGGTGTGATGGTACTGAAATAACTCTTTACTGGGGCTGACTTGCGCCCGCAAACGAACTAAGCAACTCGGCGGCGGCGATAGCAACAAACGTGCTCGCCGGTCGTCGAACAAAGAATGCCCGTCACACTCGTCAACGCTCAGTTTAAAGGCTGCTCAGAACAATCTGGATGACGTCGCGAACAGCTACCAGCACGGGCTTGAACATTGTGGAAAGACGCAGAGTGGCCGGTATCTTCGAGATAGATCTTGGTGCACCTTGCGCTACAACGAAACTGATAAAGATGTGACTAGCGACATCGAGCATTAACAAACAAAGATTACGGAACTGATACATGATCCAGAATCAGAGTGATAAACCGTTATGCCGGCGGCTGTTAAGAAACAACAAATACAGTTCTGGGGGGAATTCTGTAACGCTCTCAATTTCGCTCTCAAGTTGTAGAGCATGACGTCAAATTGACGCGGCTTTCACGTGACCTTAAGACGTCACTCGTGACGGATTACGGAATCGACCAATTGCCAGCGACTCGTAGCATGACTCCGCCCCTGAGGTCCCCGTTTCGCGGTCGTGCCTACTGCTACACATTTGTCGCAGCGCTAGCCGAGGCCGACGAGGGACCGTCTCCTAAGTTTTTATGAAACGGCGCAGTTAATACGCAGTAAATAAAATTAATAAATATTTATTCTGCTGAGGAACTGTATTTACAACTAACTAACATGAAGCATAAGGGGATACGTTTTAGGCTTCGCAATTAAATTTGCTCTTCGGTAACTTTTTGTCTCCGCGAAGGCACGCTGAAGGTGTCAAAGAGTGCACATGGCGGCTTGCCAGAAAACAGCTGATTCCTCGGCTAGTTGCTATTTTCCGTGCGTCGCCTGAAATCGAGGTCCTGTGCGGATGTAGTGAGCAGCTGGAAAAATCCGACTGAAAACAATGAAGGCTACCAACCTGCAGTGATCAGCGTGGTGAAAGCGTTGGGCATAAAAATCGACTAAGTCATCAGCTTACTGAAGAGTGTCAGCGTTGTCAAACAGTGCTTACTAACGATAGCAAGAGCGACGAGTGGGAGGTATGTGGTCTGCTGTTCTGTTTGTTTAAAATAAAATACAAGAAGATCATGAAGGCTGCATTACTGTATTTGCCGACAGAGGAACGTTTGCACTTGCAGTAAGGCAGGTGGCAGCTACTATGCAAGAGTTAGCAATTGCAGTGCGGGAAACGAGATCCGACACACGACCCTCCACCACGGACTCCTCATGCAAGCCACGGTGACAGTCACTCCTGTGCTTCGCAGCCAGTTTACTTCGGCCACATCGGGCTCCGTTCCCGATATTCCGTTGATGTTTTGATGTTGATTGTTTAGTCTCTATAAGGTACACAAACTGTGATGTTAATGCTTCCTTTGGTGTGTTCAGAGAAAGAAAATACTTTATTCAGAAATTTGATATAGTGACCGAGGAGAGGACGAGCTTGTTCAGCCAGGTCTGGACAGGGATGTGCAGTATGTTGTATTTCGCGCAGCAGTCTGTGTTTGTTAGTGGCACATTGTTGAAACGTTGTCAGTGTTTGTTCATGTTGAACGGTATCCCCCTCCCCCCCCCCCTTTTCGACGGGAAAGGCAAACACATCACGCAAGCTTGGTGCGCGATGCCGGAGGCGAGCTGGTGAATCTGCTTAATATCCCTAGTCTTATAAAATAGGGGCCCACCAGTGAGGTGTGCAGATTACCTCGAAGGCGAAGAATGTGTGCTAGTTTTGAAGTGTCATCATGGAGTCTGTGCAGTGTTTCAAAAACATGTTCATTTTACACACATTCCTCATTCTATTACCTTTCCATGTTGTGTGCATTATGTACAAACCATTTCAATTGAAAAGCCAGTTTGCGCAAAAGATGCTTTTTCTGATTATTTGGTGAAAACAACTTGGAAAATAAATTCCAAGGTCAAAAGTAGGTGACAATTATGTAAAGAGGTGCTTATCACATGTTTATGGTGTATGAAAGAGCGCTGAACAAGGGTTGAGGGGAGCCTCAGTTTGCAAGCCGAGCCCACATTTCGGTTTTGGCTAGCAAACCAAGGTTCCTCCTCAACCCTTGTTTAGTGCTGTTTTGTATTGAGTAGCCATCTTATTTCCCTCGTTCTACCATGTTTATGGTGTAAAATATTTTTGAACGCTCATGTTTTGGTTGCCTCTACTGTCTTAAAGCTGCTCAGCAGTCCCCTTGCAGTTTTACACGTTTTATTAGTGTACATAACATCTGCTCACACATTGCCTTAACAATGTATGTGTGATGCTTATTTTATTTTCACTAGAATTTTGTAATCATTCAGCAATCATTGTGGGCACTGCAGCCTAGTATTTGTACACCATTCTCCTAACAGCTGTTACAGCATTTAGCACTGCGAGCAAAATCTCTAGTAGTATACCATCCAGTTGGCATTTTTACCTCTGATATGTAAGCGTTTTGCACACTGCACCATGCATACAGTACCTATTTCTATAGGTAGCTTCAATATGTTGAAAGGAAGCGGCTTCTTTGAGCCCAATAATTATTCTGCAATATACATGTCAATGTTGTATGGTCATTGTACATCAAGGTAAGTGTGCTGGTATGTATGATGTCTCTTTCTCAATAAAAACACTCGAGTGAAATGCAGCGACAAAGAAATAAGTGCTTCTACTGAGTATATATGGCAGTAAAAAATCTTTGGTGGCATTTATCTGATTCCAATAAGCGTCATGGATATTTATTACCTTGCTGTAACGCTACGCTTTTCGGTTTAAGCATGTTTACACCACAGCTAGTGACCACAGCCAACTGTGCCAGGCTGCAAGGTGATAGCAGAGAAGGGACAGCAAGTTGGGTCTGGGATGACTTGGCATTGGTGTAAGCAGCCATGACTCCAGTGGGTAGTCACTGTCTCCTGCATAACCAAACAATGACATCCACTTAAGTCCGCCTTTTGCATGTTCTAGTATACAATCAAATATCCATACCAACTAGCCCACAGTGAGGTGGTAAACATTCACAGGAATGTTGGAAACGTGTCACAGGGCTGTCCAAGCAAGCATCATTGTAAGGATAGCCTTGTAGCTTCACAGTGATATAAACAAAAAAGTGTTAAGATTACCTGCACAACACAAGCGCTACGGTTTCTTAGGCAGTAAAGAGATTTCAAACATTGAATATTTGGTTCCTGGTGCCATAACACTAAATTTGTACATTAACAAGCATTCATATGCATAACTAGTCCGTCTTATGCATGCAGCTTCAGCGAATTCAGACAATCGATCACTCGCCGAAATACAAGTCAACTTCTCTGTAAGGCTCGTAATCCAACCAAAAGGTCTCGTTATCACACAACACTCTTCTAGTTCTTGCTGAAACAAAAAGAAGCAGGCGCTTTTTGCACCGTACTCACACTTTCGAGTAGCGAACGTGTCGTAGGGAGGGAGCGTAACGAATGGGGGCAAGGCACTACAATCCCCTTCGTCCTGTACTTTGAGGTATTTACAGGTATTGAACTTTCGTCAGGTGTCGCTGGGTAATCTCGAAGACAACAGCTGGAAAGAAAAGAGATCTTTCCTCTGTTTGTTTTTTAACATTGCGAGGGGGAACGAGTCCTTTTGGTTAGAAAACAAGACTTGCAGAGAAGCCAACTTACAGCAAGTGGTCGATTGCACATATTAATGCATATAATCAATATCGTTCGATAACCGACGCGGCTTTTTTACAGCTTACCCAAGAAAAAGTCGCAGGCGTTTAGCAGGCCTTCGTTCACCTTTCGGCGTGCAGGAGTACCGCTAGACGAACGCGTTGTTTGGAGTCCTTGGTCCCACGGGGCAACGAGGGTCAAAAGTGCGTATGTTAGCGTCGCAGATCTGTGATAAAATAGGCACAATACAAGTTTACAATGACGTTTCGAAGTCGTAGCGAAACACACACAGTCAAAACCAACATTTACTCACTACTGTGATGTAGAACCCCTTGCCTAGCGACTTCTTTCCATATCGCACTGCGGCGCCTTGACGACAATCAGCGTTCCGCCGGATGGCTTCCGCTATCAGCGCACGCACCTGCTGATTGATGCCTATGCGATGCAAACCATGTTACGTTCCCGACGCAAGCTGGTAGCCCTCGATAGCAAAAAAACGCGGTGCGCATGCCGCCGCAGTGGCTGCGCACTCGTCTGTGAGCTGCGTGAGCCCCCGTTCATCGATGTTCGTCGGCAATCGCCGCACAGTCACTCCACTTTCTGCTGGTTTCCGAGTTGAACACAGTCGGAACAACTAGACCGGTACGTCAAACGCGTCTTCGTCCTCCCTTCTACGCCGTGGATCGCACCGACACAACTGTCACACAGCCAGCGCAACGCTATAGCAATGCAAGGAACACAGCCGCCATTTTCGCTCTACTCAGTTGACTGGTTTTGTGGTTACCTCGTTTCGCTCACAATTTCAGTCAATATTCAGCTCATGGGCAACGTCACCACTTTAGTCTTGTTGATGACGTACCCACAGTCACCGGTGAGATCAGTGATGACGCAAAATTTCAATATGGCTGCCGACCAATAGGAGCAGGGCAAGTTGAGGGGTTTGAGACTGGTTTTGTATTGAGAGCGTTACAGAATTCCCCCCCTGGAGGTTCTGCGGCAATACGTATATTAAAAAAAAAATCCTGCTACACACCTTTAAATAGGTTTGAAGCCCTTGTAACATACTGTGGCATCCAGTGGTGGAATCTTCGCAATAAGGCACTGGTGTTCATGGCTAGAGGCATTGGAACGCCACGAGAACAGCTTGTTGCATATTTTTTGTTCGTGTGAATGCATATTTAAGGCTTTTATTGAGAAAGTTGTGTTTGGAGACAATATCGATCGACCAATATTGTCCATCTCCATTTTTAATGATAAGGTATAACATTTTTGGTAGCGTGGAGGAGTGCTGTATACGATAAAATCATTTTCTTCTTCACACGAGTTCGGCTTCATTGATTTGCGAGGTAACAAAGGCCGAATTTTGTTACGTGGCTGCTCATTCGAAGGCGGCAAACAGGCGCAGAGGGCAGGTACTTGAGTCCATTCAGGTGTCGGATATATTACTGCGGTTGGGAAAGAAGGGTTGTTTTGTGGTATTGTTGTATATATATATTTCAGTTGCATAATTATATGGGTTGATGGGAATATCACTGCCTTGGCATCATGTTGGCAGGCTCACTGCTATTTGTAAAAAAAGTCAGTCCTCCAAATACAATAGGATTTCATGTAATAGTGTATTTCTACGGAGTGCTGTCATTAATTGTTGTGGACATTCCCACGCTTTCGTTTTCTTGCAGGTTCTTCTTTACTTCTATGCCCCGAGGCAGTGGACACTTAGCTGTGAACAATTTATCTTGTAAATAACTATAAACACGAAAAACGATGTACTAACAGTACACGCTTCGTTATGTGCCTTTTTCATCTTCATGCTTGACAGCACTGCTGTTGCGACTTATTACTTTGTATTATTATTCAAGCTGTATATTGCATCTTGTTTTAAGGTCTCCTGTTTCATTTACGACACCATGTTGCTGCTTCATCACGACCGAGAGCTGACATTAAACACAAAGGCAGTACTCAATTCTGCCTTTGTGTGTTTCGGGGTGTGTAAGTACTACGGCGCCTTTGCCCTACATCAGGTCAGTACATGCCAGACGAATGAGGGTGGATGTAATTAGGGGCGTAAAACTACATGCTCTGACATGACTCACACAGAAGCGCAAAGGCAACGACCAAGGAGACAGAACGATCCTTGGAGAAGTCGGCTAAGAATAGACCCTGTTCAAATCTAAGGGTGCCTTAAATTGGCTGTCAAGTTTTCTGTCAAACTAAATTTACACAATTACGAGATATTATTTTGCCGTATTGGCCGAGTATTGTTCAGTCTTCGTTGTTGCTGGCCTTGCTTTACGTGTCCAAGAAAAAGATTCGAAATTCGCGCCAAACATACGTCACTATAACGTTGTGTTTTTGTTTTTTTTTATTATAATTAGGGCTTTTTATTATCATTAGGGCACTGACATCGGCAGACATGCATAAAATAATTACTTAATTATGTGCGTAAATAATGAGTGGAAAACTTGGACAACGGCTTCCCATCAATTTCCTGCATCGGACCCCTATGAGAATATGGTGGGCAAGCCCAAGTGCGGCTTGCGCTATAGAGCCCGCATCGGTCCTATGTCATTATCTGAGGGGCTAAACGAAATAAAAAAATAAATGTTTATCCAGTGCGGATGCCCGAATCTGTCCAAAGTAGGACCATCGTGGGGAGTGGGCGAGATGTGCCCTTTTGGCAATGCGGGGAAAATGTGGGCAGCCCCACAAGGGCTGCCAGCATCGGTCCCTAGTGGGGCCCATCGAGGCTTTGTTGACAGCCCTCTTCAAGCCTACGTAGGCCCCTCTTGCAGCACCCATATTGAGCCCACCGAGGTTGTCCTGCATTGCCTACATAGGACCCACCAGGGCCCGCCTTCATAGCCCACTTTGTGCTACCTGGTACCTATCGCAGACGAAGGCACAAAAGATTACGCGCATAGCCATTCAGTGCAAGTGCGCACAATCCTGATTCGTCCAGATCACCCTTAGCTTTCGTAGTGCTACAAACAGCTTGTCCAACGAAGTATAGAACAGTGGTGGAGTGACGGTGCAAAGAAACTCGTGCCTCACTCAGTCTGTCTTCATGGGGCTCAATGGAAGTTTCGCTACCATAAGATCTACCTCCGTGGTTATACGCAGACAGTAATAAAATTCAACGACGCATTCTGAGAGAGAGCACTTCAGGCACTCGCTTGTCCGTTTTAAGAAAACCCAGTAGCGGCTTGTGGTGAGTTATCACCGTGAATTCTGCAAACTACTGGTGGAATCGTTTTGCTCCAAAGACCAGAGCCAAATAATTCTTTATCAATCTGAGCATAGTTACGTTTACTGACATCTAGCGTCCGCGAAACCTGAACTATGGGCTACAACTTCCCGTCAACTGCATGATGAGAGAGCACTTCTTCCACTCCCACCGTAGAGGCGCAGCACAAAATTAAAGGTTGCTTGTTGTGACAGGGAACAAGTACAGACTCTGAGCTGAGCGATTTTTGCAGTTCCTCAAAGGCACGTTAATGCTCACCTGTCCACTTCTACTTGTGATCATGGTCGAACATATTATAGAATAGTTCTGCCGCTTCCGTTTTGCCCTTGAGGACTAGGCTGTAAAAAATAAATCCCATGAACGCTTGCGGCTCCTTACTTCTTAACTCAGGCTCTTCATGGATGACAGCAGTGTTGCCTCGGCTAGGTGTATTCACTAGTCATCGATTATGTCACCCAAAAAGTCAAGTCTCGTTATATTAAACTCGCACTGGTCTTTATCTACTCTAAACTGTGCCTTCTGCAGACTTAATAACACGATCTGTAATCTCTGGGGTGCTCTTCCGCATTATTTCCTAGATAAACAAATCATCCAGTTAGGCTTTCACTCCGCGATTGCCTGCTAACAGCATGTCTATAACTCGCTCAATGGTCCACGGTCCCACCGAAGTTCATACCAGCCGCTGTTTGACCTCGCACACTCGTTTTATCGTGTTACCTGTGAGCAAATTAGCCGAGTCGTCAGACAGCGTAAGCTGACAACCTTGAGCTAAGTCCAGATCGGTAAAATATTTTGCTCCAGTTCAGAGCTGAAAGACTTCAGCGGTAGTGGGCAGAGGGTACTGGCTGCTTTTATTACCTTCATTTACGGTGTTAGAACAGTCGCAGCGCAGGCGTGAAGTTCCGTCTTTTTTCTTACCACTATAAGTGGTGTATAAGAGCACTCGACGGGCTCTGGAAGTGGCAACGGAAGTAGACCAGGCGGTCTACTTCCTTTGCCACGTCGTGCTTGAGGGCCAGTGGATTTCGTCTACTCTTGAGAAACACCGGTTGGGTGTAGTCGTTCAGTTCGATGTGAATTGGTGATCCGTTGAAGCCAGTAGATCCCTGTGAAAAACCTGGAAAAATCGTTAAGTCACATCCTCCACATCAAGTCGCATGATTCCTCAAAACCAAAGTCTAAAGAATTAAACCAGTTACCTCCAGTCAGGCAGTTCCTTGCTTCTTCACTAGCAGCAAATCTAGTTTTGCTTTCCGACCATTGTACTCCACCTAGACACTTGTCCTACCCAGCACAGGCAATGTCTCCTTTGATCAGGTTACGATAGCATTGCGAGATTCTCTCAGCGGTATTTTACTCTAGTTCCTAAGAGTACCAGTAATATATCGACGCTCAAAATTCAGCACGACGCTACGGAATCAACTTCTATAGAAACTTATTGCCCTTTAATAAGTACTAGAACCATGAACTTCTGTTTTTGCTCGTTCACTTAGCAGAACAAAACCGGGGAACTCATGTCATACAAGCCGTCCTTATCTCCTTTTTTCTTCTTTTGATAATGTGCCGTCTTCCTAGCTGGTCTGCTTTCCTCCATAGCTATATGTCCTTAGCTTACCTCCGTAGCCTTAGCTATATGTCCAACCGTTTTGCACATGAAACATGTCTCTTTCCAAAAACGGTATAAATGCGGAGCCTGCTCACCGCTTCACCGGTAGCATCTGGAGACCTCAGTTCGGCTATCTTGATTCATGCGGGTTGCTTGCATTATGCCCTTTCAGTCCATCTCATCTCGGACTTGCTTGCGCACGTCTCGCTGTTGCTTCCTTGTTGCTTCTGCGGTCACAGCCAAGTTATACGGAACATGAAAATCAAGGTTGTCTTTCGTGGGAAGTTGTTGAACTCTCGCGTTCTGGCGGCCGCATGCGAAAATATGGCACAACATGGCGTTGAACGGGAGCTGCTCGTTGCCAAAACCTCCAGAGGATAAGTTCAGCTAAACCTTCGGCTAGTTTTCGCAGCGTGGTGACGTAGTCCGCAACCGATTCTACGGCAGCCTGGTTTCTCCTATAGAATAAAAGTCTTGCATACAGAAAGCCTTAGATGCTGGTGCTTTCGGACCACAATGATAATGTTTTTGTAGTTAGCTGCTTTCGGTCTTGCTGGCTTCACTAAGTTTGCGATGAACCCGTACGCTTCTTCGCCGCAACATCTCAGCAGCACGGCTCTTTTCTGCTTTTCTTTATCTGGTTCGCTTCGCAGAACATATCCAGCCGCTCGACGTATTTGTGCTGTGATACGTTCGTTCCGACGCGATACTCGCCGATTCTGCCGACTGCCATTGCCAGTAATGTCTCCCTGCCAGTACTGCCTCGTCGTCAACTGCTGTGTATCAGCCGAATGCCAGGATGAAACTGAACATATGTCGATTGATATTTTAGGGTGATAAAATGTTATTCGTCGACTGCTCCTTGCATACCCGACAAGCGATGCTGATCGAAATGCCGTGTCAGTAACAACATCTGATGATGGTATATAACACATATATAAATGCAAGACTGTAAAAACAGAAGCTGGATTGCATTCATGCTGGAACTACTCTGGGTTGAAAAAAATTCTAGAGGGCACTTCGGACATATAAAACTGCGATGAGGCGAAAAGCATTATAGCGCGATGGATGAAAGCCCTCCCCCAAACTACGGCACCTCTACTTCTATCGCTTCTTTCACTCCCACCTTTCTCTCTTCCTTTATGCGAGGTTCATGTGGCCGGGGAGAATTGTGACATTACTGCATCTTTTCTACCCTGTAAATCAATTTGAAATGCCGCTGATGCCTGTTGTACTAACGCCTCTTGATATTTGGGTGTGGTTCTGTTTGCTGTGGGGTGCATCGTTCGAGGAAGCCGCAAATGAAAGGCGCCGCACGGATTCTTTGATCGGACTCCCGGCGGGGTCAGCTTCGTCTATGCATAAATCGCCTGGTGACGTCATGACCAGTTGTGACGGTACATGGCGCGTCCCTTGTCGAACACATCCAGCATTCCATTGAACGCATCAAAGTTCACCGGCGTTCTATAATTTGCTTGTAGGAAATTAAAGGCGCAGTATCGGACACTCGCGGAGTCCCGCTATCTTCACGGTAGACAAGAGAAGTTAGGATGAACGTTTCACGATCCGGGGCGTAGCTCTCCAGTGCCACAATGTCGATAATCCATAGCACTTCCAGATAGCATTTTCAACAAATATATGACATCGTATCGTACTTCATGGTCGTGAACGGGCAAGTACATTATACCTTTCGGTGTACGAGGAAGCTTTTCCTTAATGGTGCGCTGTAACACGTCCCATACAAGATAGCGCTTTTATAATTTATGAAAATGTGTTCAGGCGTTTTAAATTTGTTACACAGAGAGCAATTTGTTCCCCATGGTACATATATTCCCTTTTGATACAAATAAGTTATAAAAGGTGTGTGTGTGTGTGTGTGTGTGTGTGTGTGTGTGTGTGTGTGTGTGTGTGTGTGTGTGTGTGTGTGTGTGTGTGTGTGTGTGTGTGTGTGTGTGTGTGTGTGTGTGTGTGTGTGTGTGTGTGTGTGTGTGTGTGTGTGTGTGTGTGTGTGTGTGTGTGTGTGTGTGTGTGTGTGTGTGTGTGTGTGTGTGTGTGTAGTGTGGAAAACTTGATTTGAAGGAAGCTTGAGGTAACCGGGGCAACCTCAAGCAATCACTAGGTGGGCTCCTCATTACAGGAGGTCATTGGCGACCGCCGCGGCTCGGGCTCGGTGCACCAATGCCTTCTGGCTTGCCAGGTCGGAGCAGCCGAGCAGGGCTGCCTCCCAATCCTCCCGGGTGGGTTTGGGGGCGAGGTTCGGGGTTGACTGGCATGCCCACACCATGTGGAAGATGTCCGAAGACTTCTCCGCACAATGTCGGCATTTCCCTGTACAGACAGGATCAGTGTTTTAAAATTGCAGAGCACAGCAGCGTTTTGGTGTAAAGGCGAAGGAGTGCGCGTTCCTCCACCTTTGAAAGGCCCTTACAAGGCTTAGGATAAATTGCACGGCCGAATTGAAATAATTCAGTAATTTTTCGAAACGTCAGAACCGGATCGGGTTCCGGATCCGTGTCATAAAGGTCTGAATTCGTTGCCCGGAGAGTGAGCGCGCGGGCGGCGGCGTCTACCGTTTCATTGCCTTCGATGCCCATGTGAGCTGGAGCCCATACAATCGTTCGAGACGCAAGGGCCCCGAGGTAGTCATTGTTTTGAAGCATGCGGTGCACTAAGAGAGGAATGTGTCCCTGCTTAATATTTCTGCAGGCCCCTCTCGAGTCGGTGATGAGGTAAGGCACCAGTGTGTAGACGGAAGAAGAAGGTCTTGGCTGCAGGCATGACGCACATCGTTCTCCCCCTCCTCAACACATCTTGACCATCTGAATCTCTGAAAATCTTTCGGTGTATGGGAACTGGCAAGACCAGATCTGTGTGTGAATTGAGAGCATGAGAGTTAAGAGCATTGAAAAATTTTTATGATGCGTTGAAAGATGCAGACTGTGGTGATGAAACAGAGTTGGTGTTTAGGAAGCTAACACAAAGGAACGATTCCATTTTACAGGGCCGGCAAACGGCCTGCGAACCTATATATACGTTGTATATTTTGTAATGATTAAATATAGCTATAAAGAAAAGAAATCTGGTGCGTGGCGCAGTTGGTAATGCGCTCGGCTGGGGATCCAAGGAATGCAGGTTCCCTCCCGGTTGAGAACAGTTTCAATAATTTATTTTTAACTATATCCTAAGCTTGACACTTTCTGGCAAAACCTCTGCCAAAAGCTTGTTCTGACAAAGATGAGGCATTAAAGGCTTTCGCCTTAAAATTAAGCGAAGAGGACCATACGAGCCTCTAGTACCAAGAACAGTGACGTTACATTTAGAGCCCCTGTCAAGCCCTTTTGAATGTATGAACTCCTTCCGACCATATTCTGCCTGCAGTGACTTCCCAAGTTCTTTTTTTCTGAAATACTGTCGAGATGCCTTCAAAAATGTGTCCCTTGAATAACCTCCGGTGCAACGACACAGAAACAATCGTTTCAGCGCGTCTGATGAATGCATGATCCCAGAGGTACCACAAAACCGAGTCCTTTGTATTTTTGATAAGCCGAATCAATCATCGGCATGTGGCATTAGAAGCGCGAAGCACAATTGGTTTTGGGAGAGCTCCAATCAGCAGCTTGAAAGGTTAAAGGCCTCATACTAAAGGCTTTAAAGTTTTGGTTAGAAAATTCAGCAATTTTAGCGCTGCCTGGTGCATAGTATGGCTCAAGCTGAAAAATCGGAAGCACACTTTCAAAAATATGCTGCCACCGAGGTATTACTGAAAGGGAATGCGGCGGTGGATGAGGGCGAGTTTGTTTAAGAGGTATTGCGCTCTGCACCTCCTAAATGTACTTCCCCACAGCAAATTTTTTAGACAGATTTTGGAGTAATATGAAACAACTGTCATTTCTTCGTTCTATTAAGGTCTAAATTGACGAGTGTTCAATATTGGCGCAAGCCATTCCAATCTTTATTTGTTGCTTTTTCGAAAACTGCCGGCATGCGGCCTTATTGCTGTGATTCTGGCACGCGTATCAATTTTGTGTTCGTTGTTTGATCCTGTTCGTTGTTCTCAGATGTAGCGTTATCAGTTTTTTGGTCGCAAGATGCGCCGAGGTATGTCTCGAAGATTCCGGCCGCTCGTGTTTGTTTCTGGTATGTTCACTGTTGTGCTAGTCACCGTCTATGGCTTTACCTACATGTTTCCTCACTACCTATAAATCGTGTGTTTGTCGGTATGAAGATTTTAGTAGACTGACTACGATTGTTGCTATTGCCGCCGCCGAGTTGTTTCGCGGGCGCAAGTCAGCCCAATAAATAGTTGACTCCTTTGAAGATCAAGACTCCTGATGTGTTGCCGACGGCATTGTTACCACTATGTGACAATATTTATTGCTGACATATTATGCGGTGCAATCTTTGAGTCAGTAGAGTACTGCTCCAATATTTGGCGCTTTAAATTCAGAATTACTTCTTACCTCATGCTTGAAGAGATCAGAACGCGTGACCAGAAAAGGTTATTTGTAGAGACACTGGCGGCGACAAAACGGTTAGCGGCAATCGAACCGCCGTGACAAAAGATTTCCTTTTTTGTCTCACGCGCCAGAGAACTTTGCTATCACTGCGTCCGGTGACTCCTTGCGTAAACCTGCAACAAACACTTGAACTTGTAGTAAACATTGTTTTCTTGTTGAAGTTCCAACTGTAAAACGATTTCTCGCATTGTGGTGAACACAGTCATCATCGTAAAATTTTGTACGCGCCACTATTTCCTTTAATCTAGCTAAAAGGCCCCCTCATCAGATAGTACACGTTCTTTGTGAAGCTGTTTTCAAAATAAATAACTGTTTTTGAAATATTGTAACTAAGCAGACTTAAGTGCATCGCTGCAATGATATGAACTTCCGCGCTTACTGGAAAAACAAGCTGGGAAGATTTCCAAATCTTCGCTACAATTCTTATCTTCTTAAGATATGTACACCCTATCAGTGTTTTAACGCGAACCAGCGAGCGCCGTCGCCGAATCGATAACTGCCGTGCAACGCAGCACCGCAGCGAGAATAGAATATTAGCGGCATGTGCGCAGTGGGAACTCCGGTGCAGCTATCATCTGCTATATGCTGGGACGGGAACGGGACCCATCCCCAAATGCTTTAAGGGCAAGACCTGAATAGGCTCATAGGTGTGCGGAAAGTGTCAGTTCGCTTAGTGTGTCCAACCGCCCCTTTCGATAAATGACGTGATTTGTGGGTAAAATAATGGTTGTATGAAATAGTGACATAAAAATGGGTTTGTGTTGGAAATTTTCTTTATGGTGTAATTAGATAACTAAATTAAAACAACCACGGACGTTGAAAGTCTGCAAAACGTGCAGACAAGGTCCAAAATATATGCATAACCGTTGCAAATCTTTAACGTGAGGCTTTCTCATCGTGTTACCGCATTGAAAACACTAAAACGTGAAGAAGGCAAAAGTAGTAAAAAAATTGTAAAAATAGTAAAGAAAACAACAAAAGGGAAAATTGGAAAGAGTAAAAATAAAGTAGAAAATTGCAAAAAAAAATGAGAGAAAAAAAAGCCAAATAAGTGCAAACAATCGGAGGAAAGGCTTTCCTCTTACCGCACTTAAGCATCATGCCATGGTCCCTCAATATATTGCAGTTGTGTAGTTTGGCAGCTAATACTGGACCTTTGAGCCCTAGACAAATTCTTTATTTGAAATGAAGTGACTGAAGTTGAGACAACGAAGCTCCACCCATTGACAGCGACCGCCATTTTGAGACCATTGGTGACGTCACAGGCTGCCTTCCCCTCGCCTGCTGCTGTGCCTGCGCTGAGAAGCTGCTGATACACTTCTGTGTTTGCGCTTGCTGAACGACGACCGTCACTCCCAATAAGCACGCCTCGTAGCCAGCCGCACCTTATACACATACGCGGGTGATAATCGAAGACTGTACAAAAGCGCCGTCGGACGGCACCCTATGTGCATTTTACGCGTTGCTTGTGAGGCGTGTTTTAGTATACAGTGTGTACGTTGTTCAAGCTCGCCGGCTCATGCGGCTTTCGTGCTCGGGCGCCGAAATGCTCCTAAATCCCTCCCTCAGGCTCCGCGCGACTTGTTAGGCTAAAAGCGCAAACATAGATCGAAGAACAGTCTGCAGTAACAGCAGTTATTGGGATAAGTGCTGTTTGGTCCGCCACATCGGCTTCGCGTAACCTCGGTTGGCGCTGCACGTGCACAGAACTGAATCAGACGACGCGGCGTCAGTTAACGTGTTCACCGGTTACGTCGGTCGCGCGATCAGCAAGCTGTGCATGTACAAACTGAAGCACTAGTTAAAAACATATCTGCTGTTCCGATGCAGCGGGAACATTGAGGTTTAGTTGCTTGTCACATCCGCAATAAGATTCAATAAAATGGTTATATTGCAAAATTTATCTCTTTTAAGAAAGATTTAAGTGCCTCCCAATTTTTTTGTTATCAGTTGTCGCATTTTCTGCTGTTTTGTGCGCGCCCTTATCAACAGAAAAGGTAACGTCCAGCACCGTTTTTTCGTTTGAAGAAGGTTGCAGTTGGGAAGAAAATTATTCCTGACGATGGAGCTATAGCGCTTCACGTGATGTAACACCTTTCATCTGCTCTCTTACCAGTTCGAGCATTGAAAATCTCACTGACGCTTGGTTCATTCTAGCTCTTCAGGAAAGCAATAAATTTCTTGCTGTATAGGCTTTCAACAAGGTGCCCACGCATTTCTGTGCAATGTGAAAAGGTTTAATGCAAATGACCTGTGGCCATAAACGCTTTATTTGCAGCTAAAATATGTTGCGTGAACCATAGGAAAAAAGAAGAAAATTTTGATATTCACTTAGTATGATTAGTGCGGTTATATCGCATTTCATCTAGCTGCAGAACTGATGCTTGACCCTTTAATTAGAACTTGATGGTTGCGTACAAATAAAAACTTACGAAAACGATAACCGTCTTTATAAGCACTGAATTCGGGCCTGTTCAAGGATCAGCAATGCAGAGAACCGTTGCACAGGACGGCGTATTGATTCTCGCAAACTTCATTTTCGCGCAGCGTGCGCCGTGATCTCTGATACGGCATTTATCAACAAAAGAGTCGATGCTCGCGGTTTCAGGTTTAAATTTGTCATCGTGTACTTGAGTCGTCAATGGTGCATAAATAGGGTAGTATGTATGCACACTGTAAGCCCTCCACGGATCTTCTTTCATTTGTACATACCATGATCTTCGTCTTCCTCTTGTACATACCATCATCATCGTCCCGCGGCGCCGGCTCCGGTACACGCTTGGGTTTTGTCCATCGGAATAAACGCCAGACACGGCATCCCTTGCCTTGCCGTCTCGACCTTGCCGTCTCGACCTGGTCTTCTTCCACAAGTGGTGGAGGTGAGACTGGATCCCCTTGCTGTTTTGTGCCCTGCCTCTCGCTGGAGCTACGTTCCGGTCGCTGTTTACCGCCTGCCACCATCGTTATGTCTACCGAGAGTACCCACGAATCGGCAGGACCCTCTACCTCGGCTGCACCACCCCCTCCGACTGTGCCCACACGGCAACGCGACCCGCCGCTGTTCGCTGGTCGTTGCGATGAAGACGTCGATGACTGGCTGGACACCTATGAACGCTGCAGTAACTACAACCGGTGGGACGATGCTCTAAAATTTCTGAATGTTTCTTTCTACCTCATTCACGTCGCCAGAACCTGGTTTATTAACCGCGAACCCCACACCACTAACTGGACCACATTCAAGCAGCAGTTCCGCCAATATTTTGCGGACCCAGCAATTCGGACTGAGGTCGCGAAGAACAAGCTCGCCTCTCGCCTCTAAGGTCCCAATGAGTCGTACGCGTCTTACATAGAGGCCATACTTGCACTTTGCCGGCGTATTAGTCCCACTATGCCGGAACCTGAACGCGTACACCACATCTTGAAAGGAATTATTTCTGTGGCTTATAACACCCTAATTGCCCAGAATCCTTCTACTGTTGACGCCATTATTGCGACCTGCCAACGCATCGACCAGCTGCAGTCCTCCCGATTGCAGCCCGGCATTGCTACTGGCCCGACCTCTGCTGACCTGGATCTGCGGGCACTGATTCGAGCCATCATCCGGGAGGAGCTCCAAGCCCTCAAGCCTGTCTGTCGACACGGGTGCGATCATTCTTCCGTACCTTCTAATGACGCCGGTCTCCGCAACATCATTAAAGATGAGCTGGCAACAATCACTCGACCTATGGCGTCCGACCCTCCTGCACCCCGCCCAGCATCGATGTACGCGCACGTCGCAGCATCACCCCCTCCTTTTGTTCCGCCGCCCCAACTGGCACCACCCTACAATCATATCAATGCAATGGCAACGGCTCAACCTGCATCACCCTATTACGCACCTTAGCGCCCCTCCCGACCACTCTGCTACTACTGTGGCATTAGAGGACACGTATCCCGCTTCTGTCGCCGCCGCCTTCAGAACGAGTGCCGTGGTTACGACGCCTTCGAAACTGATCTGCCTTCAACTTCATATTATCAACGCTGGTCTATTCCCAGCCCGCCTCGTCGGTTCTCTCCGCCTCCAGTGTCCTCGTGTGACCCTAGTGAAGCCCATGTATCTCGACGCCACTCCCCTTCCCCATACCACCGCTCAGTTTCTTCGCTCCGTCCCGCAACAGTTCTTCCTGTCCGCCATCAGGAAAACTAAATGATGCAGTTGCCGGAGGTCAAACTGCACTCGGCGAACTTACTAAAAGTCCTCCTGATCGCCCGTACAATATGATTTCTGTTTTCGTTGAAGGATTATTGGTCGAAGCTTTGATTGATACAGGGGCTGCAATTTCTGTTATTCACGCTGATTTGTGCTACCGCTTACGAAAAGTGACGACACCATATGATGGACGTCAACTACGTGGAGCCAATGACGTTTCTCTGCGCCCTTCAGCAAAGTGCGCTGTGCGAGTTGTTATCGACGGCGTACACCACCATGAGCAGTTTGCTGTGCTTTCACCTTGTGCGCATCTGATGATTTTTGGATGGGTTTTTTGTCAACTGCTTCAGCGTTAATTTCCTGTGGCGACCGTGTCATCCATATGACAGAGAGAAATTTTGCATCTGACTTTTCTGAACGACATTATCCCCTTATTGCCGCAGCTGATACTGTTTTGCCTCCTCAGTGCGAATAACTACTTACCGTTGTTTCTGATAATATCACTGACGGAGACGTACTCATCGCACCATCTCATCGTCATCTTGCACGTGGAAGCGCCTTCCCATCAAGTCTTGTACGATTCCGCAGCGGCTCAGCGATAGTAGCTGCCACGAACGCATCCCATGAATTCCTCGTGCTGACTAAAGCAACTTCCCTGCCATGCATAGTGGATGCTCACCCTAATTCCATGATGGTGCTCACCGCCCTGCTACCTCAGCAACGTGATTCATCGCACGTTTCTTTTCCCATGCTGTCGAAGACAATCAGTCCGGACCTCATGCCGCACCAACGCAAAGAATTGCTGGAATTGCTTCAAGCCCATCTAGCCATTTTTGATGTCACTTCCCCACCACTGGGAAGGACTAGTGTCGCACACCACCGCATCATAACTGAAGGTAACTCGATCGTACGCCGACAACCTTATCGGGTTTCTCTCGCGGAACGAAAAGTAATCGAAGAAAATGTGAATGGCATGCTCCGTCGCGATATTATTCGTCCATCAAGAAGCAAATTGTCCTCCCCAGTAGTATTAGTTAAAAAAAAGGACGGATCATTACGATTTTGTGTTGATTATCGCGCACTCACAAAATTACCCGTAAAGATATCTACCCGATGCCGCGAATAGATGACGCCCTTGACTCTCTCCAAGGTGCCGAATATTTCTCGACCATGAATATCCGCTCAGGTTATTGGCAAATACCTATGCATGAGGGCGACAAAGAGAAAACCGCTTTCGCAACTCCCGATGGACTTTAAGAGTTTAATGTTATGCCCTTCGGCCTGTGTAACGCACCAGCGACATTTGAGAGAATGATTCATACGGTACTTCGTGGCCTAAAATGAAGAACCTGTTTATGTTACTTGGACGACGTTGTTACCTTTTAGGCAACTTTTACCGACCATCTCACTCGCCTAAATGAAGTCCTGACGTCTCTTTCTTCAGCGGGCCTTCAGCTCAACACCGAAAAGTGCCAGTTTAAACAGAAGGAAATTAAAATATTGGGACATCTGGTTAGCCATGACGGCATTCGTCCAGACCCTGATAAAATCAGCGCGGTCTTGAACTTTCCTCGCCCGCAAAGGACTGCAGATTTGAGCAGTTTCCTCGGCCTGGTGTCATATTTCGGGCGTTTCATAAGGCATTTTACAACTATTGCTGCGTCACTTCATGAACTACTTAAAGCGCGCAGCTCTTTAGTGTGGACTGAACAGTGCAACGCTGCTTTTACCGACCTAAAGCACGCCCTCACATCAGATCCCGTTCTTGGCCACTTCAGCGACAGCGCTCCTACCATCCTGAACACTGATGCCAGTGGTCACGGTCCTGGCGCTGTCCTTCTGCAGCGCGATGCAACTTCGCGTGAGAAAGTCATTGCTTTCGCCAGTCGGACCTTCACTGCAGCTAAGAACTACACCATTACCGAGCAGGAATGTCTTGCCGTCGTCTGGGCTGTTCGGAAGTTTCGCCCCTACCTTTATGGTCGACACTTCACAGTTGTGACCGAACACCATGCTCTTTGCTGGTTGTCTTCACTGAAAAATTTGACAGGCCGACTTGGCCGCTGGATTCTACGCCTGCAAGAATACAATTTCGACGTCGTTTATAAATCGGGTCCCCAACACCAAGAAGCCGATTCTCTTTCTTGCTGCCCACTTACGGAATCAGCCTGCTGTTTTTCTTCGCAACACAGTTCCACCTCTGACCACAGCCGACTATCTCTTCCCTCGACGCATATCACAACAGTTTCTTTTGACTATTCTAAGCACAAACACGCACTCCGCTCGCAGCAATTACCTGATGCCTACTGCCGGCCCATCATCGACCGCCTTATCCGCGCTTCGAACCCGCCCAATTGTAGGCTTCGCCGACAGCTTCGCAATTTCAAGCTCGAAGATGCCATACTTCGTTGTCTCCCAGTTGTGCCGCGTGCGCTTTGCTCACGTATACTGGCGGCTTTCCACGATGACGCTACTGCAGGTCACCTTGGTTTTGACAAAACATATGACCGCGTGAAAAGACGATTCTTTTGGCCTGGCCTATCTTCTAGTGTAGCTAAATACGTCGCTTCCTGCCTTCTGTGCCAACGTCGCAAGCGGCCGACTTCTTCGCCCGCTGGCCTCTTGCAGCCTCTTCCATGTCCCGCCACGCCATTCGACGTAGTCGGCATCGACTTATATGGTCCCCTAACTCTCTCCGATGGGGGCAACCACTGGATTAGAACAGCTGTCGACCACCTTACACGTTATGCTGAGACGGCCCCTGTACCGACTGGTTCCGCTGAAGAAGTAGCTAATTTCATTTTGCGGTCAATTGTATGGCGTCATGGCGCTCCTCGAGTACTCCTAAGTCAACTCGGGACGGCCTTCTTATCGACAGTTGTATCCGAATTTCTTAGTACGACATCCACCCTCCATAAGACAACCTCAAGCTACCATCCCCATACTAACGGTCTGACTGAGCGATTTCATCGCACCCTATCGGATATGATATCCATGTACATCACACCGCATCATCGAAATTAGGATACTGTTCTACCATTCGTCACATTCGCGTATAATACTGCAGTACAGCGGAATACCGGTTACTCCCTATTTTTCCTCGTTTTCGGCCGTCCTCCCACTACAATCCTCGACACTTCCTTTTTCTCTACGCCCGATTACTCCTCATCATTACCAGTCCAGTTCTTATCCCGTGTGACCCGATGCCGTCATCTTGCCCGCCTCAACACAAAAGCGTACCAGCAAGACCGCAAGAGTCGCTACTATTCGAAGCATCGCGTGGTCTCTTTTCGTCCTGGTGACGAAGTACTGCTCTATACATCACTGCGCCACCCCTGACCTTAGTGATAAATTTCAGCGCCGCGATCTTGGGCCCTACAAGGTGATCAACCAAACGTCCCCAGTAAACTACCAAGCCACACCTGTTGATCCCCCAGTCGACCGACGCCACCGTGGAACTGAAATTGTTCATGTATCTCGCTCGAAGCCATTTGTGCGCCGCTGTACATCGGTTGCTTAGGAGCGGCCAGGCTGGCCCCTTCCGACCCCCCGGGCAGATTGTGTGAGCCCTCCACGGATCTTCTTTCATTTGTACATACCATGATCTTCTTCTTCCTCTTGTAGATACCATCATCATCGTCCCGCGGTGCCGGCTCCGCACGCGTTTGGGTTATGTCCATCGGAATAAACGCCAGACAAGGCATCCCTTGCCTTGCCGTCTCGACCTGGCCTTCTTCCACAATACATATAAATGTGGTGTCCGGTGCTTCACCACCTATCCACGAACTTGAAGCCCATATGTTTATATTTCTAATATACACTCTGTTAAATGGGCTCTTTGCAGCCTTCTAGGGATGTTTTATGAGATCAGTTTAACGCAAAATATTTCTTGCGTTATATGAGTTTCATACCAAAAGCTGGAAAATAATCTAATACTGGAAGTAATAGTTGTGGGGCCCTGTGCCACGACAACACGACCAGAGTGCAAGCCGACACCCCCCCCCCCCCCACCGAAATAACAATGGTATGCCTTGGCCGTGACCTGAAGAAACGACGGAGCCGAGATCGGACACCAAGGCCCACGTGCAATGCGACGACGCGAACAAGTGACCTTGAAGCTCCTGTCGACGGTCGCAGTGTTACTTCCCTAGTAGACACCGGAGCTGACTATTCAGTCATCAGTGGACCGTTAGCTTCCCAGCTCAGGAAAATTATGACCGCTTGGGATGGCCCACTGATTCGCACCGCAGGCGGTAACCTCATAGCTCAATCCGGACGATGCACTGCAAGAATAACTTTTAAGGGCGTATTTACCCCACCAGCTTTGTGGTCCTGCAGCAGCGTTCCCTCGACGGAATTTTAGGCATGGACTTCCTAAATGAACATAGGGCTATCATCGACCTGCGATCTAAGCTCATCAACCTCTCTGCAGACAAAATCATAGCTGCTACGACACCTTCGACGCAAGACGTCGCTCTAGATGTCCTCGACGCAGAATTGACCGTGCCGCCCCGATCAATGTTGTGCAAAAGATGTATATTTTCTTTTCTTCAAATCAAACCAAAAAAGTTTAAACAGCACTGCAGAATCTGCAGTGTAGAAATTCGTAAGTCTGAGCGTTGCTGCTGGAAATGTACATCACGAGCCTATTGTCAAGCAAGTGGCGTCAAAGTTGACCGGCGTTGTTTAATTTATAGGAAAGGAAACGCGTAGTGTCTTTCACGCCGAATCTCGCTGACACATATCGCAGACAGATCTCGCGATGCGAGATTTTAATCGCGAGACTAGAGAGGCTTTCGTCTTAATTATTGGTTCAGAGTAATGGGAAGGCGCATTATATTTTACATTTGTTTCTGGTGACACCTGAAGTCTATGACAGCGTCTCCAAACAGCCGCGATCATCGGCCCAATGTTTGTCCTGTGTTGGCAATACACTGGTCCTCCGTGGTAGCGGACACAGCCAACACAATATCAATATTGGCATATTGATGGTGCTTCCTGGGCCGAGTCCACAATCCGGCGACCGGATTTTCGCTTACTGGGGCTAGTAAAGCGTTCGCCTAAAAACAATGTTTCAATTATGCAGCATGCCAAACGTACTCGTCCTACCACGCACCCAGCACTCGAAGCTCTCAAGCCGGTGAGAACCCTGGCCAGCCATGCACGAGTGCCCGTAAATACGCAGAGCCCTCGAGCGCCCGCGTCAGCTTCAAACTATGTGACTACTCGAAGTCGCGGCTTGGTTTCATCGCCGAAGCGCCTTGAAACCCGCAGAAAAATCCTCGGTGAACGCCACAACAGGACCTTGGTCAACATGTGCTTTCTTTTTATGTAAATGACGAGCCCCACCACATGTTAAATTGCTCGCGTATAAATCACTTATAAGAACCAAATTAGAATATGCATCCCCCATCTGGAGCCCACATCAAGCATATCTAATCACCGCATTGGAAGCTGTGCAGAATCGTTCTGCCCGATTCATTCATTCCTCATACTCATATGACGTCAGTGTTTCATCCTTGAAAGCTACATCCGGACTGCCACCCCTCTCTTTACGTCGTCGCATTGCTAGCCTCACCCTTTATCACAAATGCTTTTATTCTCCTCTCAATCAAGCACCGTATATCACCGCCGCATCACGCATATCTCACCGCACCAGTCATCCCCTTCAAGTTACCCGCCCACTATCACGCACTGCTACGTTTTCAGCTTCGTTGTTTCTTCGAGCAGCCACGGACTGGAACGGCCTACCCCATGACATCGTCGCCAGCGCTTCAACATCTGCTTTTCAAGAACGCGTAACAGATCACCTTCAATGTTAAATTACCATCGCTGTTTGTTCT
The DNA here is from genome assembly GCF_055883805.1 of Amblyomma maculatum. Taxonomy (NCBI): domain Eukaryota; kingdom Metazoa; phylum Arthropoda; class Arachnida; order Ixodida; family Ixodidae; genus Amblyomma; species Amblyomma maculatum. The sequence continues at coordinate 123,317,986 of NC_139349.1, forward strand.
CCTCACTACAAATGTAATCCCACCCCTTATGTAACACCCCCTGAAATGGGGGCCTTTAAGGAATAAAACTGAACTGAACTGAACTCAATACATGGAATCGAATTTTTCACTGCAGAGCATTCGCCTGCCCAGCAACAGACGATGCGGGCCCCTCCGTTCCAACCAGTCAGCGATCACTGGCCGCTAGCACGGGAGAAGCGCAGAAACTGGCCAGACAAAGAATCCACCGTCAACATCTGATCGACGCCCATTGTTACAACCACGGATGCCGCTGGACACCCCATGCGAATATGTCTGGAATTGGACGCCGGTTCGTCCCCGCGGGCTGTCCGAAAAGTTACTTCGCCGCACCTTCGGCCCTGACTTGTCCGCCGCCTAAACGAAGTAAAGTGCCAAGGTGCGCAAGCCGGCTGTCGCACAGCAGCATATGCAGCGACGGTGCGCACGTTGGGTGAGTTGAACCCTACTACGAGCGATCTGCCGACTAATTTTCTGGCTGGCTGCTGCCCATGACGTGATGTGAGACTCATTTTAACTCTTCTACGCGTTCTCTCCGTCGTCTATCTGGCGGAACAACCGCATAGGGGCTTTGCTGCAGAAAAGGGGGCAGTGATTGTACGTTATGTGCAGAAGAAAGACCACGCAGGCAGTATGGGTAAATGACTTAGAGGTGCGGGCCCGTTCTTGGTCCGCTCGTTCTGCTGATGCCGCCGTTGTCTCTGCTTCTGCATTGGGATGGCGCGCTTGGATGCAGTTGCCGCGGACTTTTTGACTCCCATGTCTTCCTATAAACATATAGAAAACTACGATGCTTGCATTTAGTCTAATGAGTTGTTTTCTCGTGCCCTTTCCAAGTAATCTTTGACGAGTAATCAGCGTCATATTGTCGCCTGACAACTATCGGCAACCTGCTATTTACTTCTCACAAAGGCAACGCCCATGCTACATTTTCTCAAGGAAGAATCGCGTTGGCAAGGCAAACGGTTATAGAATGTGATGCTGGAGGCGTGGAAATTTATTTGACGCCGCGGAACGTTCTTGTTGCGGTCACCGAGCGCAGCCACCTTGCGACTGCAAAACCTATATTTTGCGAGGCGAAGTGAGACCTGTCGAAGGCGGAGTTTATCAGCGTTCTGGAGACATAAGAAACACAATATTTTACCGTGCGTATAGTGAGTAGGATAGGGACACGATATGGCGCACAGATGAATGTTGATGCGGGCTACAACGTGCAATGCAAAGCGCGAGAGTGTGTGGCAGTCTACATAAGTGTGATCGGCTTCCTTGATATCTAATACGTTTTGTATTAGTTACCTATGACGACGAGCTGTTTTGGAATACAAACTTCTCTCATTGCTGGATGCGTACGCAAACAGAATAATGTTGCTACGGCAAGTAGGCTAATGCTCGAGATCGTTAGCAATTTGTTTGCTCGGCTGAAGCGCTGGATGGGGGTTACGAATTGAAATAGAAGGCCGGACTCAAGCAGCACGTCCCCTTTTTTTCCTAGGGAGATCCGACCAGACAAGCTCCGGCACGACATCAGTAGCCTGAACTTTATCGCTCCCAATACGTTGAGTGCCTCTAGAGGTGATGGGGAGGCGCCAATATGCTCAGAACACACCAACGACCTTTACGAAATAGCTTTGTATTAGATCCCCAATATTAAAATAAATTCCAGCAGGAAATGTGAACGACCGTTATAGACAGACCGAGATAAAGATAAGGATAATGAATACGTGCATCGACTGAAGCAAATATCAAACAAGAGATAAAATGACACCGAGGCATCGCACGCTGAAGATGTACAAAAATTACGACATATTTAAAAAGAGTGTGGAGTGAATGCTCTAAGAAGGGACAAAGAGCGAACAACATTGTGAGAGGTTGTTAGCAACAAAATGTTTAACTCTTGTCAAAAACGTGTTGAATAATAGTGTATTCACAATATCTGGCAATAGTTTGCTCAATTCTCGTAAGAAAAAAAAGAAACAAATTGCATATTATTTAGATTCCGTATGAGGTAAAGTAGCAGTTTTGTAAAGATATTGTCCAGTTGGTGCGGCTTCATTGGACTTCAAAATGTATTTAAAAGTCTATTTTTGTTAGTTTGAGTGCAGACAATGAATTTTTCTGTCGCATCTTATGTGTTGAAAGCCGTTACTTTTAAAAGAGTGCTAGGTGGCCTTTAGTGCTCAGATGTGTTGCGGATAAATTTTAAAGGTTTCCTTCGAACATATTTAATCCTTGTTCTGTTCAATTTTGTGGTCCACAAAATGGAGATTTATTGCTGCAAGGGCTTTTGGGCCGCGTCTGTGTTTTTAGATTTGTTTCTTGATTCCAGTGCCGCAGTGGAGAAATCAATAATGAGAGCTTGTCGACAGTTATACGTCATGGTAACTGCATTTATGCTCTAAATCATAACTCGTGCACTTACGACAATACATTTAAAAACAGTAACCCCTATATATCCGTCATAGTTATTTCATCAGTTATTACCACCAGGTTGCAAGGGAGGCCGGATGTGGCAGTGGGCTGTCCACTCACGAAAACAATGTAGAAAAGAAATAAACATATACATTATGATGAACACAAGTAATGAAAAATGTGGGTCGCACATCGCACCCAACCGTGTATTAAGCAATGAAAGAATGACACATGTCATTAGGCTGGTAGATCTACTTGCAATACGTAGAATGACCCTGCCCTGCCGAACTGGATAGCAGAGGAACAGGAAATAAATATAAATGCAAAGCATACTCATCAGTGTGGTTTACTGTAAATCGAAATGATGATACTTGGCTTCACCGATTATGACAGTTCAACAGCGAATGTTTGTATGCACTGGTTTATGTAGCTTTGCTTTGTCTGTATACAAAAATCTGATTTTTGTTTAATTTCTTTTGTTCAAATTCTTTGCCTTTCTGCTGCTTTGATACACATTGTTCGGGTTTAGATATATTATCCTAAGCGCTTCATTGCTTTTTCCAGCATGCCGGCGAACGCTGAAATTGCACCGTGCACCGTCATGCGCTGTGCGATGACGGTGCCCGTTAAAGAACTCCAGGACGCTTCGCATAGCCTGAGACACGCCCTGGAGTTTTTAGGGCGTGAAACCCCGCAAGCCAAACCAGAACAGCCGCCCCTCATGCCGAAATATTAATATTCCTCATTTACACAATCAGCTCCTCTTAAGACTAGCAACACTCAAACACACTACTCTTAATAACAACATTGTAAATACGGCTCTCCTTTACCACCCTAATAATAGTAACCTGCATTTCCGATAAGGAACAATTTGCTACTTGCGAAACTTAACGCTAATTATGGCAAGCAACCGCTTCCATTTTCAAGTACACAAGTATTGAACTCATCACACGCTTGCATTACAATAGTTCAATTATCCAGACTTTTCAATGATAGCATCAAAACATCTTTATTACCAGGTTGTAACCACACTGCTGACAGTTTTTCTGTTTGAAATTTATGTTTATATATTCTTGTAGTTATACTTACATTCTTCTTTTCTATGTGTTGTATAAATATTTTGTTACATGAGGTCCTCAAGAGCTTCACTCTGGCAATTTCTTCTGTATCAATAAAACAGCACTACTTCTTGTAATCTTCTCCTGACAATAAAACCACATGTTAAGCAAAGCGTGGAAAAAGAGTGCATATTGTATTCCGAATACCTAGACATTTTGCCATTTTATGTATAAAATGTTCATTTCACAAAAGTGTGGGGCGGAAACCCTACGGCAGAAAACAAGGCGTTTTGTGGCGTTGAGAAAGAAAAGCCACGATTGCTCGAGTGGGGCTGTGACGTATACTGACTTTGCATATAGTGATTACACACGAAGGAGTCAGAGGCTTAATGTATGGTTCCTCGATTTGTGCTCTGTGATCACGCTTAAGAGAGTGCTGTGCACGGATAACGATGTGATATTTGCGTTCGCCTGCTCAAGATTTTAAAATCCCGTTTTTTCACATCTGGATTGAATTTGACATACGAGAAATGGCTCTAAAATTAGTCAGGTTCAGGCCATGAGAAGAAAACAAATAGCGATTTAATCTATTCCCCTTTGTTTTGTCGCACTAGAGCAGTAGAGCCAGCCTGCACCGATAACGGGAATCAAACCACAAGAAAAGGGCCTAATATATTACTGTCATTTATACCGCACGTAGCCGAGACTTGACTACGACGTCACAGCTATGTCTTGGTTGTTGAAACGTAAGCCGAAAACTGCTGAAAGAAGTTTAAATATTTCTTAATAACATTGAAACCACGAGTGATCCATTTGCAGGTGTCGGTTAAGTATGATTAACGTCAAGACAAACTGAACTAAAACTGAGTTTCTATTGCCCGTAAAGCTTTTCAGGCGCTAAAAATAATACTAGCACCCTTCGTTCACGTCTAATTAGCAGCTCCCTACAACACGAATGCACGTTCTTCAGAACGTATCGAAAACCAGTTCATGTCTGCGTGAGGGTATGTCCGGGTATCTTCACAGGACTGTAGGTACGATGTACTCATATGGCGTCATTATGTTAAGGAGAGTATAGGTGCATCCAAAAGTATTGTCATTTCATGCATTACTGTTATGGTGCTTGATACTTTGCAAAAAATATGAATTTCTTAAGCACCAAGGTCTGTAAGCTGCGGCCTTAAACGTTTGGGAGCAGGCTTTTGGACGAGGGATTTTTTTAGCTTGTTTAGTGAGAAAATTAATTGCTTTTAGCAATTTTTCAAAGCGATCTGCCGCACTGCAGTTCAGCGATAATGACGAATTACAGCCAGGGCTCTCTCTTTGACCACATAGGGCGCCATAACACGATTTCTTGATTTCATGAATGAGAGTATTCTTGCATTGTTAGTAAGTGCCAGTTATCATGAAAAGCTTTTTTTTTTTCAGTTGATGCAAAAACGAAGAAGCGATCTCAATTTAGAGGTCGTTGGCCAGGACCTGTAAATGAGCGCCGTGTGAGCAAAACCGCGTGTGAAACCGCATTTGCGTCCATAGGTGCATGCCATTTGAAGGACTTGCAAATTATTGCGCAAATTTGCATGTGGGTAAAATTAATACTTGCTGCACGCATGGCAAATTAAAGAAGAGGTTCCTTTAGTCATCGCAGGTTATGCTGACCTACGTGGCCTGCTTTTGCCGCTAGCGTGCTCACATGTTTCAGGACTGACCTCTCAGACTATGAAATTTTTCCAGCGTCTTTCTCCGCGAGACCCTCTAGAATTCCATTGTTATGCTGCTCCAAATCTAGTCATGCATCGCCCTCCCGCTTTCATTTCCCCTCTTTACTGCGGCGTCACTGAAATAGACACGATACTGGTGGCAAAAAATGCGCACCTCTAAAATTGTACAATTTCTCTCCCAGGCCAAGTTTTGCAATGTCAGAAAAGGAGTCTTGTCGTTGCCGTCCCACGCGCACAGTTCCGCAGCCTGTTTCAACATTTTTGCCTCTTAACTGTCACGTGACACAACGTTCAACCACTAGCAGTATGATGCGCAGTTCGTTTGTTACAGAAGTCGTTTTGAACGCCGTTGAAATTTAAAAGCCTTCTTACATGCGTGAGGTGCTTTAAAAGGCGTGGAGCCTCACCGGCAATCTTTATATGCTCCTTGCTAAGAGCTGCTATGTAGGGCATACTTAAACGCTTACCAAAAGAGACAGCACCGCTCCTAAAAAATCCATAGTGAGGTAAGCAGTTTTCTAAAATTTGTCGCAAAGATTCGTCACACTTCATCAGTACAATCACTGATTGCAACCGAGTCAACAACAAACAATCTGCGCTTGGCATTGTACCTGGTCGGACATATATGCATTAGCCGCTAAGATTCTGGTTATCTAATAAACTGATAATCTGTTATGCTCTCCATTTTGTTCCTGCTTGCCTGCTTCTGTAAGACTACTCTTTTATCTGCATCTGATAACACTGCACGTCATCTTAACGTGTGACTTCCTTTCCCTTTTCTCAATTCTTCGATTCACTGCAGCGCAGTAAACGTCTGAATACTATTTTATTGCCATCAAGGGTTTTTGTTGGGTGAAGGCATTCATCAGGTGGATATATCTGATCACTCCCTGCCATACGACAATATTCCGCTCGATACCATCAGTTCACCTTCTGCAATGTGCAGTGACGACCTTGATCGGCGACTAGGACAAAGCTATGTTTTAAGGGTTTCCATTCTTTCTTTCAGTTCGCACTAACACCTCTGGGCGTCCGCAAATAAATCGGAACCCAAAATATCGAGACCCACCGTTCCTCCCTTTTCAGACAGAGCCCTAACGATATGCTGGCTGCTTAAATGTCCTCATTACAAAACCAGTGGGTGAGGTGCTTTGCGCGATGTCGTACAGTCATCACACAGCCCCTACCCAAGCAGCACACCAGCATTGGTCCAACAATGGTTCATCACTGGAAAAGAATGGCATCAATATTGGACTGATATTGGCATATGGGCATTTTACTACATTCTCCATTCTTGGCCCATCTTTCGTTCCAAGATTGGTCCAGTGTTCAACCAAGCTGGAGCCACCAATGTAGGCACAATATTAGACTTTCCATTCATGCACCATGATTCTTGCCAATACTGTCCAGCATTATACCATCATTGTATTACCAATATTTGTTTAATACCAGCTATTCCATTGATGGCCCATTGTCAATGCCAATATTATACCAATGGTTAGCCATTGCAGGTGCACTGGCTACTCCATTCATGCCGCATATTGTCGATACCAATATTAATCCAATGGTTTATGGGTACACCGGCTACTCCATTCATGTGCCATTGAAGATGTCAAGATTACACATTTTGTGGCACTGCCTGTGCAGGCCAGAAAATGCAGCCTTTTTCATTCTAGCCATATTCGTGACAGCACATCGAACTTGCTGGGACAATAATGGCCTTTCAAATAGGAGTGGCCATATAAATTCAAATTGTTGCTCATGAGCAACAAGTAGATATTCACAAAACAAGGGCATGATTCACAAAAAGATAATATTTATTGCAATTGTTACTATAGACGGCCGTTGTTACTAGCCAGCGCTGAGGGCACACACAGCAGCAGTTAGCGGGGCAGTGGCAGGGTTGGTCAGGGCAGGGCGGGCTCTCGGGAAGTGGAAGGGGCCAGGGAGCTGGAGGGCACACTCATAGGCGTAGTGAGGGGGCTGACCCTGCAATTGCATTCACAGGTGGCATGCCTGGTTCGCCAGGAGAGGTTTCAGCATAACGCCTTTTTCTTCCACCCCTCCTGTCACAGGAACCAGGCAGCCACCTTCGAATAAATGCGTGTGCCTCCAAATCGTCCACCCCAACTTTTTCGCAAATGGCACCTGCACAAAAACAATGAGGAAACAAAATTTACAACACTATTACGAGGCATGTAAAATCGCGCGCATTATTTTAGGAAGATGTAGAAAATTCCAGGATTCATGTACCGAAATTTATGGTCAATGAGAAACACTATACTGATGAGTTCCAGACTAGTTTCAGCTGCCTTGGGTTTATTAGGATGAAAGACGCACATACATTGCATAGCATGTGACCTGTTGCATTTTGATCGCCTCCACAGCAATACGGCTGAGACAGCCAGTGTTTCATCCCACACTAGGAATTAGTGCTTGATTATCGGCTGTCTCCGCATATGACTGGCGCGCTAGTTTTTTGCCGCTCCTACGCTTTCTGCGATGTGCAAACAGTTTATACTAATAATCGTTACCAAGAGAATGTTCGGCGACCATTTTCATTTTTTTTAAATGGCAAGATATAATATACACAAGCGATCTAAGCCCACGACTGCTCCACTGGCCGCTGGTTAGCTGATATACGCTTTTGACTGGTTTTGTGGGTAGTTCACTTAAACGGGAGCTCACTTAAACGGGTAGCTCACAGGTGCATCATTTTACACATATACTGCTTGTCCAAGCAAATTTGATCCAAGGGATAAAAAAAAAAAAACATTTCGGAGGCAGGCAAAGGAAACCAGATATATATTGCTGGAAGCTACCTTGAGCGCCACAGAAAAGGTTTTGTTTGGAATCCTTATTGACATTATTTACCTAAATTACTGATTAATTACTTACACAATAAATGGTGTTGCTACTTTGAAGAGTACCGGCACAATCCACGTTTGATTATTTGTGATAAAGAACCCTCACGTCTGCATTTTGAACGCCAGATACAATAGGAAACCACGAAAATACAGAAATCTGATTCCCGGACAATACAATTGAGGACTTGGCTTGGCTCGACAGCCCTGTGTAGCGTTATACCTACAAGTTGCCTATGGTTTCTTCGTCCGCGCCAGCACATCGTCCAACAAGACTGTATTTGTATTTTACAGCTGAAAAATACTGTTAAACTCATTTATATCCTTACCGCTTTGTAGTCATTATCCGCATTGCAAAGTTCGGCGCGCTCATTGTAACTCGAGCCTTCATGTGCGCCAAAGGGCCGACGCGAAGCAACCATCGCCAGCATATCACCCTTACTCATGCATGGGGCTAGCAATCTTAGCGGCAGGTTATTTTGTCCGCTCAAAATCATGTTGTGAGCAGCACAGTTGAGGTGCGCGAATAGGCTGGCAACGGTTTCGGTATCTACATAGCCCGGAATTTATCTACAGCTGAAAAAAAAGGTACACATGAGGTTTCTAACAGCAAATATTGAAACAGGGGTTTCCGAACGTGCTCACCGACTCTGTAAGTCCTTTTTATTGTCTAAAGTGAATATTTAGTACTTGAAGCGAATAACCTCACTTCCCCACGTACAAAATAAAAATTTTCTGAGCTGTCTTAAGTGGCTGCCAGCAATTCACCACCGGTTTCCATCGTCTGTTTCTAATGGTTTATTTATAACCCTTGGCTCAAGCTATGGGGCGCAGCAGGTGTAATGTAGCTTGAATAAAACCTGCAAGAGATCATATATATGGGTAGATTTGTAAGGTTTACAGATTTCACTTACAAATTCTACAGGAATCGCGTCACTGCGGCCTTTCTTTAAAATTGACACGTAATAGCGCTATATTCGTGGCTAAAATAAAGTAATCAACGCATTATTTCAGCTTAGCAAATGCAGCTGTAACAGAAAGTGAGGGCTGGCTACACCTAAGGTGTGCCTAGCTTTCTAATTTTCTTAGATGGCACAACCGTTCGAAATATGGAATATTAAAAAAAGCCCTTGATATTGGCTTTCTCACAGCGTATTATGGGTGCCTTAGATAAGAAACATAATCGAGGTCCCATGGCCATCTTTCGTTTCCAATTAAATTCTTATATGGGGTGGGCAAGTATCTAGACACAAAAGAATTAACTTTAGTTTTTCAAGATACGCGTAGTTTCCTCGAAAAAAAAAACAATTGTATGGTATATCTCTAGAGGTAGAAAACGCTGTTTTTGCCATTTCAAAATGTTGCAAGTTTGAATACCGTGATTTTGTCACCTGCTCTTTTTTACTCACTAAATATATGCAGGTTTTATATTTACAAACACTATTAGAAACCTTTTTTGTTTTTGCAGTTGTGTTATTAAAAAATCGCAAACTTTTCTTCAGGAGCGATACGCTGCAAAAATATTCATTTTTAACCTTATGTACTGGCATATGATGCATTAGGTTGGTTGCACTAAATATGTTTTCACTTCCTGACGCATGTTCTTAATTCCAGGCAGTATCTGGAGCTCCAGACCACTAGGTGTGTTCTCCACAACGCATCAAAATTGCTCAGAATTCGAAAACAGCAGTAAAGGGCAAATTTGCTGCAATTAAAAAAAGATCATCTTCGATTTTCATTCAAATCCCTCTCAAAAATCTTCAGTACCTCAAAAATATCACGGACTAAAAAGTGTTGCGTTATACTGTTTAAAAATATAACATTAAATATTAAACCGAGTGCTTGTGCTGATAATGGCCAAACTCAGCCTGCATTCTTGCAAGATCCAATAATATCTTGGCACAGAAACTATTTTTCTACATTATCTAGGTTCCATTCTTTATTTCTGAAAAAATTTGAAGCTCTAGATTTGTGTGTGTATCTGCATATTATTTTGAAATTGGACAAAAGTAAGAAAATGGTAAAATAAGGAAAACTGATTAGAATTGAAGAAACGGCCGCAACATCAATTTTTATCAAAATCTGTGGAAACAATGCAAAGTACTTTGTTAATTTGAGTCAGTAAATATATTGAATTCTGCAAAATGTAATATTAGAAATATATAAATGCTTGTTTTTGTTCTATAGATGTGCTTATATGGCTCCCCCTTGTGGAATAAGCATCAAAACTTCAATTTAGTATTTGCTTAATTTAGTTACATTTTACCTTAAGTAAAATTTAAAACATTGTCAGCGCTTAACACCGTTTTTCTGCTTCTGGGACAAATACTTAATATAGCTTAAAATGGTATTAATTCACTATTTCTGTCAATTTCATGGCAGAACGCAAGTTAAGGCTGAACTTTTTCTCTGTCCTGCATTCTTTTTTATCGCTAGGTGCAATAGTATTAATCTAAGTTATTAATATATTATTCCATTTGTCAGCTGTGACCACCACTAACAATACTATATTTTTGAAGATGATTTTTCAATGTGTAATTTTTATAATTACAATCTTAAGCAAATCGCTTTCCAGCATAATACTTTTGGTGGCGTTACAGAGAACACACATAGCAGCTTAGAGCTCCAAATTCTGCCTTAAATTAACAATATGACCTGCATAATAAACACAGAATATTTTAGTGCAAACAACGCAATGCGTCACGCCAGTATGTAAGGTTGAACATTAACATTTTTGTAGCGCGTTGTTCTTGAAGCAAAGTTTGCGATTTTTTACTAAATCAACTGCATCAATAAAACACACTTTTAATACTTCTTATACAAGTAAACGTTACCCAAATGCGGTGAGTAAAAAACAGTGGATGACAAAATTTTACGCAACCAGCCGGCCTCCAAACGTGCAACTTTTTGAAACGACAAAAACGGCGTTTTCCAGCTTTAGTGATAGGCGTTTTTTTTTTTCGAGAATACTACGCCGCATCTGGCAAACCTAAGGGTCATTCCTTTGTGTCGAGACATTAGCCCATGACATATGAAAATTTAATTAAAAAAATGGTCATGGCACCACGATTACTGTTCCTGTCCGAAGACATCCATATTTGTTTTCATTTCGTCTCTTCAACAGGCTGGTTTAGCCAATGCGGTGAATAAAAATATCATCGCATATATTAAAGATTTTCGCGCTATATGTTATACCTAAAGATACCTATATTGTCACAACTGTCATACATTATTTGTAGCTGAAACATCACAAAAGGGATTCGATTGCAAATTGTTCGCTAGTTAAATAGACGTACGAGATGACACACGTATACTTTGTAGAATACAATTTAGGAAAGAGCAGATACAAACTACAGGCGAATAATGCTATGATATGGAGCATATGTATTACTCCGGTTAACAGTAAAAAAATCAACTTTTAACATATTAATATATTCGACAAACTATTGTATGCTCACATAGGAACACAATTAATGAGCTCATCCACGCATCTAATGTCTATGGGCATTAGACGTGTGGATGACTTCGTTTTATTCCAATTCGTGCGTCACTGCAAATAATTGAACGAGAAAAAAGTTAATGTCTACACAATTTTCAGTGAGTATACCACAAATTATACTAAGGTGCTTCATATATGTCACATCACCTAGCAAGTGAAATGGGATAACAGAAGTAATCAGACTCTAACCCTGATCAGCATTTCGCTTTTGCGCCATCTTTGTAAGTTTTTAGGCAGGCTTTTCCACTGATTATCCTCTTCTATATACCCCTGCCACCCACAAGACACAAATCTTCTGGGGGTACCGAACTGTTGTTTTCGCACCAGTGATACAACTTAATCGATCCATTTATACGTAGAAAACACTCTCGATGCGCACCTAAAAAAAAATGAAAGCATGTATGTGTAGGCGAAATCATTCACCGGCGATTTAATAATATGATTTGAACAATAAAATCAAAGGATCACACTGGAAGTAACAAAAAAGTGGTGGAGAGATAGGAATTGAAGAAATGAAAGGCGGTTGCTTTCTGCAAAAAGCCAATAGCAAGAGGTCCACCGTCTATAAGAATAGGCAATAAAAATAAGGCATATTTAAAGGTGCATGCAGCAGTTACAGTGATGCAGTGCTACCTTTTTTTAGGCAGGCTTTACCGCTGATTTTCTTCTTCTTTATTTCCCTTCCAACCACAGGACACATATCTTCTGGGGGTTGTCGGCTTTCGCACCAGTGATACAACTCAATCGATCCACTTCTACGTAGAAAACGCTCCCGATGCGCATCTAAAAAAATGAAAGCATGTATGTGCAGGCTAAATCATTCACACATGATAAAACAATATGATTTGAACAATGAAATCAAATGATCACACCCAGAGCAACAAGAAAGTGGTGGAGAGATAGAAATTGAAGCAATGAAAGACGGTTGCTTACTGAACAAAGCCTATAGTAAGAGGTCCTGCGTCTATAAGAATAGGCGATAAATTAAGGCACGTTTATAGGTGCATGCAGCAGTTAAAGTGATGCAGTGTTACCTTTCTGTTTCACTGCAGTGATTGGTATAAATATTACAGCAATTGCTAGGCATCTCAGGTAACCCCATTGAAAACTTCATCCAAGGTACCGAGGAGCAGTGGCGTGTTATTTGCAGCTGTTAACGGAAAGACAGGCTATCCTATGAGTGCATGCGCATTTCCTCCTCTTTGTATACTTGAATAAAAGCGACTGAACAGTGAGTGTTGTAAGAGGTGCAGCGTCCCTAGGAATGGGGAACAAAATTAAGTTTTAGTAAACAGAGGTACAAAAAGAAGCAAATATGCCTGCAATAATAGCATGATGGCCTACCTTTTGATCAACAGCTGTAAACAACCTGTCACTGCCAGTCGGTTCTTTAGATAGGCTTATCAATGCCAGAGCTTAAAGCTAAGAGCAATATGAGTAATGTTTATTGCGGTCACGGCCGTAAACAATTCTAGCGGAACACTCCATTACTGTAACTAATCAACCGTCCATTTATACATATCGTTCATTAAAGAACCATGCACATCATATTAAGTTGCTCTTTTCTACTCCCAAATGATTTCCTATAGAATTAGAATACGTGGATCGCTGCTTCGGTTTCAACATTCTTGCACGATGGCTATGGCGTGCACTTCATGCATACGGTACGGCACGTGAGGTACAAAGAGCTGTAATTGCCGAACAGGCGGACCTGACGTCCTGTCCCATTTCGCCTGAAAGTGCGCGCCGTCATCGAGCGCTTCGCGAGCAATATATTTCGGACGATATGGTTGCCTCATACCGGCCGTCAATGTTTTGTACATTGTGTCCCGCGTGCACGTTGTTTACTTTGCAGTGACAGGGACGCAGTGCACAGACGGCTGATGTGCCTTTTTGCTTGTATTGTTATTTTGCCCCGCCCTCGAAGCGCGTCTGCGAAATCGCTCTCCTATTGTCGCCGCTTTCTGATAACGCCCTCACCTGAAGGCACGTGCTCAGAAGGGGGGCGTCGATTAAGAAAATTTTGAAAAGGGGCTCACTTGCGCTGTTCACGGCTTTCAATTCCTCAATATGATATTAACCATTATAAAAGTGGAGGTTCATTATGACTTAATTATAGCCTAGTCATCAAGCGGCATCACGCACATGTCTGCCCCACTGTAAAATTCGCTTGCACAGACGGCACGAACAGTTTTCAAAACTTCGTCTGTACATCTGAAAACAAAAAACTGCCCTTGACTCTTAACAAAATCCAAAAACTCTGTGAACATGGCTTCCTGCGCGCAGAAGAGAGGCTGTCCAAAATATATGCACAAAGCCGGGCGCATAGTATCTGGTTACTAATTGATTGCGGCGCGCTGCACAGTCAAAAAACTGCGCAAATGGCTGCCTGCAGTGTTCTGTCACGTGTTGGTGGCATACACACCTGTTACGCACGGCTCCTCTATTTTCGGCGCAAATGCTATTCATATCGCAGCCAGCAAATAAGTCCACGCACTTGCTTGCATGTAACCCGGACGAAAATTCGCTTAGTTCTTGAAGTCATGCTTCGCGCAGTTGTTTCGAGGAGAATAAGGAAAGAGAACATTTGGGACTGGTAGGAGTTTATATAGAACCAATTATGAAGCAATGGCATGCTGCAAAGATATATACTCACGGTCTAAGATGACGGCGTTCACTGAGTCCGATAATGCCGATGGTATCCCGCCGTTGCTGTAATCCGTACTCCGGCGACATTTCATAGCTCAGCTGTTCACTGATACGTAGCAAGCACCAACCGGAGCACATGGACACGTATAGGCGCAAGAGAAAATTATGCACAGCACAATGAAAAAGAAAATTAATGAGGGAAGAAATTAAAGAAAGGTTTAAGAAGCTGTCACAAGCCTTGTAGCGTCTCCAACAAGCTCTGAAATGAACGCTTCGGGAGGAGGCCGCACAGCAGCGCAGCTGGGGATGCTGTCTGTTGTGTCTTGCACGTAGACGCGTAGGCGAGGGGGAACAACGACCCGCTCAACCAGCGCGTGATTCCCGCCGCGGTGTTGTGTTCGCAAGGGCTGCGCGTGGGAACGAAGGACCAACGACCCTCTCAACATTCCATTCCTCCTTTACCCAGCCCTCTTCTGCTTGCACCGGCCAGCCGTGACTTCGGACCGTGCCGATGAGCGGCCGCCAGCGCGCACCGCTCGAGTCGAGTTCTAATAAATAGTTTTGTTTTGTGTGTTCGCAAACGCATTGTTTCTTCAAGCCAACCACGGACAAACATTTTCTAAAAAAAAAATAGAAAGCCTCCCCATCTACCATCCACATTCTTGCGTAAATCCATACAGCTGGTGCATCGACAAATGCGCGCGTCCCCTCCCTTTCGCCACCTATGATCGAACAAAGGATGGTCGTTCGACCTTTCATATTTACTTCAAAATATTATATAATGTTGCGTGATGACTGATGAATAATGTCAATGAGGCGGAGTTCCGAGCTTCTCTTCTATTCTGGCCAACTTTGGTTATAGATTATACAAATTATGCTCAAGTTAGCTAGCTGAAAATTATCCGACTAAATATATACATGTTTTTATTTGTATTCAGTTAATGTTCGCTTTTCGGGTATGAGTAGATGTTTTTATAAAGATTCTAAACATCGGAAACGAAAATTTTCCTAATTTGCAGGCCTTTATTTCAGAAAAGGTTCATGGTAGAGCAGCAAAAATTCCACAATATGTTCTCAGCATATATATCCGCAAACAGCTAAAGCTCATATTTTTATGACATTTGGATACAGAGATACGATCACGCTAATTTACAGAGAACAGCGAGCATTGAAAATTTTTAGGAAAACAAAAACAGTTTTCACATTGTTTAAACTTTTTCCACCTATTCTACACTACCTGAGCTTTCAAAACCATTAAAACACCTTGCATAATTTTGTTGCGCAAGTAATTATGGCCACATCGATAAAGCCTTTGTCTAATTATAGCGCACCGCGCTGTTCTGAACATTCTACGGAATTTGTGAATTGTTCAAGGTTTTTAAATTTTGGCATATAATTTTGTAACAGGGAGAAATATATTTACAAAAGAGGATTAAAGATATATACATTGAGGAACAGCCAAGGAGCCAGGCTACGAGGGCCGCCCATTCGACGCACTTCTTTTTCTTAATCTTCCACAAACGAGCGCGCCACTTCGTCCTCATCATTCTCCAGCTGTAACAATATTTCTTCGCTCATGTTTTGTCTCGACTTCGCAAATCGACGGTGACAGACACAGCAATGAATGATTCAGAATCAATTTTGTGCGCGTCGAGGTCCTGAAGCGCTGTGGCATCAGGCAATACACAGACGTTTTTCGCAGTCACCTTCACCTTAACGCGGATTGCACAAAAAGACGATAACGTTCAATGAGCAAGCAACGTATTCCAAATCATTTTAGTAGAATGAAAGAATTGGAAAGGGCATGGAAAACTGCCTCATTAAAACAGTGTTTGTAGGCTGCATTCGTTTTTTCGAATGACTCGACAGCGCACATTATTTTCATTCCTGTACAGTTTTTTTTTATTCCTTTACAACCGCCTAGCGCGGTTGGAATGGTCAAACTCTAAACTAATAGGCGGCAAAAAACTATTTTTTTTGTTTATTGGCGATATATATGTTGTGCGCCATATAAATGTACCGGGGCCTTCATGCTCGCAGTCTGCACGAAAAACTGTCATTTTTTTTACCACCGTGTGAATGCCCAAAACTAAAATGGTAACCTCGCGAGTCTTCCGGCTTTTCATTTTCCAGTGATTGCGTCTAGAAAGTACACACATCGTATTCGGTCCTTTCTCCAGGTAAACAGACGATGCTGCGCGTAGTTCCTTATGGATAATGCAAAAGCACTAGAACAAAAACATCGCTGAGAAAATGGTAATTTGTTCCTTCAACTTGAGGCAACGTTTTCCTTCTCGGCAATGAAAAAGCTACCTTCTAATCACTAATTTAATGTCACATGAACATGCTATGGCGACACGATTTCGTTTTTATGCGCATTCTCACTGACAACTGGATTTGTACTAGAGGTTACGTATAGATGCAGGGATGTAATCGGCGTCCAATACAGGCATATTGGGTCGTGAGTGCTAGCCGGTCTGGGGTATACATATGTGGTCGCACGGTCGTGCTATCATTAGATATAATTGTGCGACAAACGTATGCGCCTGCGACGAAATCTGCATGCATGCCAATAGGCTAAAACCATAAACACATATAGCTGACCCCCAAAGGTGCGCCGCATATGAGCGCACCGAAAAGACGAATCCAGACAGTTGCAGCGGTATGTGCTTGAATGCGTTATAGTAATTGTCGTCCCGTACGTGGTACTTGGTGAGGTCCGAACGATCGGCTAAAATGTTATCGGAATTAAATGCCGCGGTTTGGCATCCAGCGCACGTGTATTCAACCACAAAAATGGAGAATTTGTTTTGATTGAATGGTCAACAGAAAATATTCACTTCGGCAGCCCATTAAAGCTGCGTTTTTAGGATGGCAATGACATTTGCGAGATCAGGGGAAAAAGTGGTCCATCGTGGGCAGTTTTCATACAGGGATAGCTAATACTGGAAAAACACAAGACAAATTGCAATGGTCCATTACAGCCAGTTTAAAACAACGGAACGGTCAACGTCGGAAGAACACAGGACACCTTGGTCCATTGTAGCCAGTTTTAAAAACTGAACGGGCAACGCCGGAAGAACACTGGACAACATGGTCCATTGTAGCCAGTTTTAAAAAAGGGACGGCCAACGACGGCGGAACACAGGACAACTTGGTCCATTGTAGCCATCTTTAAAAAACTGAACATCCAATACTGGAAGAACAGAGGATAACATTGTCCAAATTAGCCATGTTTAAAAACCGGAACAACCAATGCCGGGAGAACACAGGACAACTTGGTCCATTGTAGCCAGTTTTAAAAAACGGAAAACCCAATGACGGAGGAAGGCAGGACAGCTTGGCCCATTATAGCCAGTTCTAAAACCCGTGCGACCATTATTGGAGGAACAACGGCAATCTCGGTCCAACATAGACATTCTGTATGTACGGCAGTGCCAATATCGGGATCTCACTGTACATCTTGGCCCAAGCTAGCCAGTGTTGGCTACTGGCAGCGCCAACAATGGGAGGGCACTGGCTAGACTGGGCCATTGTTGGACATTGTGTTGACTGGCATGTCCTATGTTGGGAGCATGCTGGTTAGGCTGGCCCAATGTAGGGCCACTGCTTGCCGTCGTACTTGCAACATTGGCCCAATGCTTTGTGCTGCCTGGGTAGATGTCCACTATTGATGGCGTACAAAAGTAAGATCGGTTCATCCATTTTTGCAGTGGTTACTGGGGACTGTACAAGATTAGGCTGCAATATCGCTTAGGTTCGTATATCTCTTCACCTTTGGGACTGATCTGAGGCTGCTGATAGGTTAACATAGATGCAGGTTTGGTTTGTGGTGTTTAACGTTCCAAAGCGACTCAGGCTGTGAGAGACGCCGTAGTGGAGGACGCCGTAGTGGAGGGCTCCGGAATTTTGACCACCTGGGGTTCTTAACGTCCACTGACATCGCACAGCACACGGGCGCTGCCTTGCTTTTCGCCTGCAACGAAAAGCGACCGCAGAGGCCGGGATTCGATCCCGCATATTTGGGAACAGTAGTCGAGCGCCGTAACCACTGCCACCCCGGCGGGGGTTAACATGGACGTAACTCGTACGTATTGGCTTGAAATAGCTTTACTGATAACTGGCAGCCTTTATGAATATAATGTCATGCAGGTCGGGTTGTCCTAACGCCTCTTGATTGTTTTCAAAGTTGCGACTCTCCCCTCCTCCCTGGCACTTTCCTCTTCATTATTAATATAAACAGCGCGAACACGAAAACAAGGGACAAGAAACAAGAAGCCACAGTACATGCGCTGGCTCACAACTAAGCCTAAGCCGTTTACTCCAAGGCCCAGAAAAACAAACATGAAGAAAACGAAAACAGTCACGTGAAAAAACCCCTGGGTTCACCTGCTGCATAAAAATTACTTTAAAAAATCACTTAAAAAAGACACCTCTTTGCTTGAAAGAGCCAGAGACGTCTTGCTGACACACTTACTGTCCGTTGAAATAAAATATGCTTCCACTATCTCTCTCGTTATCTTCTCTTTGTGTCGATATAAAATCTTAACACTGTCAAACTTAGGAGTGCACTTCTTCTCCTTCTTCATTATTTCACATGACTGGCAATGGGATACCAGAAACGCTTTGTCCTTTCCAATTTCCAAGTTGTTACAGTGTTCCTGTAGTCTCTTATTTATACACCGTCCGGTTTGTCCTATATAACTGGCTCCACAAGAGAGTGGAAGCCTATATACAACACCTGTTTTGCATCCAACATAGGGGTTTCTATGTTTCACCCCACATTCTTGCTTCTCTTCTCTTTCCCTTTGAACAGCCGGGCAGATCCTCTTCATCTTGAGCGGAGCGGTCAGTGCGACGTCCACATTATACCTCTTGCCTACATTTTTGAGGCCATGCGAAATCCTGCGCACATATGGTACCGTATGTGCACAGGATTTCGCATGGCCTCAAAATGTCTGGGCCAAATGTCGCATGGGCCAGTAGAATGTCTGTCGTATCCTAGCAAGTGTGCGAGAATAGCCCAAGTGGCCAGATGTTGGTTCATCGTGGCACGCGGAAAGGATTTCCTCTCTCAGAGCTGTGGGTACCACGAGGAGGTAGGTTCTTGACTCGGATCTAGAGTTCTGCTTATAAAGCACACCACCTCTCAGGCAGAAAGTTGAGAGGTTACGAGAAAAGCACTTAGGTATGGTGGCTGGCTGACCTAAATAATCAATCAGTGCTCGTAAATCTGGATCTGCACGCTGCTGATGTAACATATCTGAAGCATCAACAGCTCCGAGGAAACTGCCAGCGTCATCCGTGTCTGGTGGAGCGAGCTCGACAGGCGCGCGGGAGAGCGTGTCAGCATCTTCATGCTTATGTCCGGACTTATAAACAATAGTGAGATCGAACTCCTGTAGGCGAAGGCTCCATCGCGCCAGGCGGCCGCATGGGTCACGCAGGTTGGCCAGCCAACACAAAGAATGGTGGTCAGTGACAACTTTAAATGGGCGACCATAAAGATAGGGGCGAAATTTCGCAGCAGCCCAAATAATGGCGAGGCATTCCTTTTCAGTAGTTGAATAGTTCGTCTCGGCGCGGGATAAAGTACGGCTGGCATAGGCGATGACTCGTTCAACACCCTCTTGACGTTGCACGAGAACCGCCCCAAGGCCAATGTTACTGGCGTAGGTGTGTATTTCTGTCTCCCCCTGCTCATCGAAATGGGCTAGAACAGGCGGCGATTGGAGACGGAGACGCAGCTCGGCAAAAGCAGCTTCTTGTTCGTGCGTCCAAACAAAAGGGGTGTCTCCCCGGGTGAGCTGAGTCAGCGGTTCAGCGAGATCAGCGAAGTTATCGATAAAACGCCGGTAGTAACTGCACAAGCCGAGAAATCGGCGAACAGCTTTCTTGTCACGTGGAATCGGAAATTCCGCAACAGCAGCAATCTTCTCAGGGTCGGGCTTCACGCCGGCGGCGCTGACGACATGGCCGAGAAATTTAAGCTCTCGGTAGCCAAAGTGGCATTTCTGTGGCTTAAGTGTCAAGTTAGCGGATCGAAGGGCTTCGAGTACTGACCGCAGGCGCTGAAGATGTTGTGCAAATGATTCTGCGAAGACCACCACGTCATCTAGGTAGACTAGACAACACTGCCATTTAAGGCCGGCGAGGACAGTGTCCATCATCCGCTGAAATGTGGCCGGCGCTGAACACAGGCCGAAAGGTAGAACTTTAAATTCGTAAAGGCCGTCGGGTGTGACGAAGGCCGTCTTCTCACGATCTCGCTCATCGACCTCAATCTGCCAGTAGCCACTTTTTAGATCGATGGACGAAAAATACTTTGCAAGCCGAAGGCGGTCGAGAGAGTCGTCAATCCGCGGCAAGGGGTAGACATCCTTCTTGGTTACGGCGTTCAGTTTGCGGTAATCGACGCAAAAACGTAACGTGCCGTCTTTCTTTTTAACTAGAACTACCGGGGAGGACCACGGGCTATTGGAAGGCTGGATAACCTCATCTTCGAGCATTTCCTTAACTTGTGACCTAATAACTTCGCGCTCGGTCGAAGAGACGCGGTAGGGGTGCTGGCGGATTGGGCGCACATTATCGAACGTCACGATCTGGTGCTTGGCGATGGGAGTTTGATTCACTTTTGACGACGATGCAAAACACTCTTTGAATTCGAGTAACAATGAAAACAGCTGGTCGCGCTGGCTGACCGATAGCTCTGAGCTGACATCGAGATTGTCGAGGGATGTGGGCGGTGGCACGGTTTCTGCTGACAAGCACTCGGAGACATCAGGTATGCGTTCGGCGAAAGCTACGGAAGTGTCACGAAAAAGGTGCCGATACTCGTGCGAAAAATTTGTAACAAGTACCTTGGACTGACCACGGTGAAGATGTATCAAACTGCGGGCCACGCAGACTCCTTGTGTCAACAGTAACGATACGTTAGTTTCGGCTATTGCGTCACCATCGTTAAGGGCATTGCATTTGACATTAACGAAGGTGCTGGTTCGGGGTGGCAGAGTGACACTGTCCTCATAAACTCGAAGCACATTGAGTGGTCGCTTTGCACCGCTGAGGGCCACTGCTTTTTCAGTAGAAAACGAGACCTTAGAATTCCGGAGGTCAATAATTGCGCCATATTCACGAAGGAAATCTACGCCCAGAATCAGGTCACGCGAACAGCTTTTCAGAACAAGGCAGCTTACCACAAATGTTGATTCTTGAATTTGAACTCTGGCCGTGCACATGCCCAGAGGAGTAATCAGATGACCACCCGCGGTGCGAACGTTTGTGCCAGCCCACGGAGCCAAAACCTTCTTGAGAACTGCGGCAAACTGGCTGCTCAAAATAGAATAATCAGCGCCAGTATCCAACAGAGCCCGAACATGGCGACCATCCAGTACTACGGGTATGTCCAACGAAATCTGCTCGCGAATGTCAGGCTTCTGAGTCTTTGAGTGCTCTGCGTTGGTGTACGCGGTCTGCTTCACCTGCAATTCGTCGTCGTTGCAGGTGCGTTGTTGCAGCGTCCGTTCCACCGGCAGTTCGTCGTCGTTGCGGGTGCCTTGTTGCGTCATGCGTCCCACCGGCAATTCGTCGTCGTTGCGGGTGCGTGGTTGCGTCGTTTGTTCCACCGGCAATTCGTCGTCGTTGCGGGTGCGTGGTTGCGTCGTTTGTTCCACCGGCAATTCGTCGTCGTTGCGGGTGCGTCGTTTCGTCGTCGGTCCCACCGGCAATTCGTCGTGGTTGCAGGTGCGTCGTGGTGGCGTCGAGGTGGCGGTTTGATCGGTAACCGCGGACTTTTCCAATGTCGATGCGTAGTCTTTCCGTGTCCGCATCAATGGGGGGTCTCCCGCGCCGCGATGTCCAGCGAGCCTACCCCCGAAGGTCGCTGGTTTTAGTTTTCCCTCTGGGGACTGGGCGAGCGGCCCTGCGCTGCCCATGAGGAACTCGTAGCAGATGGCGACGGGCGAGACCTGGGTGACGGTGATCTAGATGGTCGCAGACGAGACGGAACGATCCGGCGCTGATCATTGACGAAATCATCAACGGCTCGAGGCCGTTCGCCGTAGCGAGGCCGCGGAGAATCAGCGGAAAACCCTTCGAGACCTAGTCGACGGTAGGGACAGCGCCGATAGACATGACCCGGTTCGCCGCAGTGAAAGCATAGCGGCCGTCGGTCGGGGGTACGCCACTCGTCTGCTTTCCGTGTAGGCGGTCGAGAATCTGTGACGTACTGGATCACGGGGGCTGCTGTTTTCGGCCCAGCTACGTTCGGAGGAATCAGGGACGGCGACGAGGGCGGAGAGTATTGCAGCACCTGGGAGTATGTAGGGCGGTGACACTCTGGTGGTGTAGGAGGAGGAGTAGGGCCAGGTTCACCGATTGGAAATGGAGGCCGGAGCGCTTGCTGCACCTCGTCGCGGACAACGCTGGCGATGGAGGAAGGAGCTGGTTGAGGTGTGCCATACATCAGTCGGAGTTCGTCGCGCACAACGGAACGTATGAGCTCCCGTAGCGCCGATGTGTCCATGCTATGCGATGGGAACTCAGCAGAGACGGAGGCGGCGTGGATGGTGGGATCCCGTGCCGAAGCTCGCTGCTGAAGCACTTTCTCTATAGTGGATGTTTCAGCAAAGAATTCTGCAAAAGTTTTCGGCGGGCTGCGCACCAGGCCAGCGAAAAGCTGCTCTTTGACGCCACGCATGAGGTAGCGCAGCTTTTTGTCCTCGGACATCGTAGGATCCGCACGCTTAAACAGGCGCGTCATGTCTTCAATATACGCCCCCAGTCGAAAAGAACTAAAGAAAATTTTCTGATGTTACGACAGAATTTCTGTGCGGTTTTTGACGGGAAACCTGTTGTGACAACAGAACGTTCTGTAGTAACATCAGAAATTTCTGTAGTTCCAACAGAAGAGTGCCACAGAACTACAGACAACAGAAATATACTACAGGAAAACTACAGAACTACAGGAAAGTACTACAGAACTACAGAAAAGTTTGATGGTTACGACAGAACTACAGGATATTTTGTCGTGTTTTTGACAAAGTTCTGTAGTTTTTTTCGACTGGGCCGCTACAGTTTCGTTAGGCATTTGGACCCGAGTGTGTAGAGCGCGTTCGGCCCGTTCGCGGCGATCTGAGCTTCCGTAAGTTGCCGCAAGATGACGTTTGAACTCACTCCAAGACGACAGCTGCTCTTCATGGTTCTCGAACCACGTCCGAGCGCCATCCTCGAGGCTGAAATATACATTTCGAAGCCGTGCGGTGTCATCCCAGAGATTGAATGTAGCTACCCTTTCGTAGTGCTGCAACCAGTCGTCGACGTCTTCATAGGTGTCCCCGTGAAAGGTCTTTGGGACGCGGGGGTTTTGCAACGTCACGTAGGTGGGGGTCGCGCCAGGCATTGCGACGACGTCGTGGCTACTGGTAGTCATGCCCGAGGGGGAAAACTCAGGTGGTAGGCCTCGTTGCCTGCGGCTAGTGCGGTGAACGGGCGTTTCCTCGAATATATGACCAGCACTCCTGCTAAGCGTAGGGTACGGGAAATCAGACCTGACCTCCACCAGATTTGTCACGGTGTTGGCGACTGGGGCTAGATTAACAGAGCCGGTACAGGTAGAATCACACGGTCCAAGGTTTAGATACGTCCTGCGAGTCCGGAGCCGATTCACTTCAACGTCGTCTTTCACTCTGAGCGCCCCCTGGCAATATTAATAATGAATAAGTACCAACTCGCCCAACAAAGTATCTTGGTAAGCCATACTTTCCTCTTCGTTTCTCTCCGCCCGCCCGCAGGCTGTGCTGCTCACGGTACGATTTGTCACCCTAGCGCCTGCCGGCCAGCCGCATCTTTGGATGCTGGCGGGCTTTTATTAGGGTAGCAATACTGCGCCAGGTGTGAAGAAGAATAAGGATGAAAAGAAAAAGAACGCTCGGTCACAGGTGGCTAATGCTTTCGCTCCACATTCGGTTAAGCAGCATTGAACCATTCTCATTTATATGTGGGCTGGTAGCTTACACTCTCCCGTCATACGTTACAAAGGATTAGCTCAACCCCCGTATTCACAAACCTACCTGGCCCTTATATTTAGTGCCCTTTCTCTTTTCAGCTCCTTAACGCATTTCACAAACAGGCCTCGCCCTCAGCGGCTCCCTTTAGCCCAACTTAAATTTCACGTAAAGGGAGCCATTTAGGGTACCATCCCAGACACCTTACGGCTCAGAATTCAACATGGCGGCGTACTACGAAGATAGCTTCAGCGAGTTCG
This sequence comes from Amblyomma maculatum, assembly GCF_055883805.1. Classification (NCBI taxonomy): domain Eukaryota; kingdom Metazoa; phylum Arthropoda; class Arachnida; order Ixodida; family Ixodidae; genus Amblyomma; species Amblyomma maculatum. The sequence continues at coordinate 123,342,468 of NC_139349.1, forward strand.
TCGATTTTGTCCGCCGCTCAGAAGATATTATGCATGAAGCATACAGTTTTGCGCACCTGTTGCGGCTGGACCTTATTGATCGTCAGAATCCAATAGAGCTGTACAATAACCAAGAATGCCTGGCAAGGTACCGCTTTTCCAAAACTGCTGGCTCGAGCTTCTGTCTATGTTGCCCCTGTACCAGAACACAGACGGACGTGGTTGCCCTGTGTCGCCGTTATTGCAACTGCTGGTGACGCTGCGTTTCTACGGAGCGGGGAATTCTCAAGTGGTCTCCGGAGACCTTGTCAATATTTCACAGCCAACAGTTTCCCCGGTTGTATTGCGAGTGTCAACGCTGATAGCCGCAACTTTGTACCCGGCGCTAGTTAGGTTCTTCGAAGCTGGAGACATGCATGAAGTCATGTATGAATTTTACAAGACTACACAGTTTCCCAGGGTGACAGGTTGTGTGGACTGCGCGCACGTGCGTATCAAGAGCTCGGGCGCAGACGACGCGGAAGTATTTCGAAACTGGAAGGGATTCTTCTCAATTCATTTGCAGGTTAGTTAAATGTGTACATATGTGTAGAGGGACCAGAAGCTGCTGCTTTACGTCATCTGCCTATTCGCTGCAATGTGCGGCTGCGACAGACGCAGTAGCATTTTAAGGAGTTCATGCAACGCGGAAGAGTGGCCGACGTGTGCTTTACTGCTGTTACAACGGAGACCTGCTACTCATGGTCTTCCTAGAAACTGCTTTATATCAGGTGCAGAAAAACATGACACCAGACCACAATCATTTATGCCCATTTTTTTTTGCGCGTGTGTACATGCTATCACAGGACCTCAGCTGGAATTTTTTTGATGTAGTTGCAAGCTGACCAGGCTCGGCACATAACAGCAGAACTTTTGATAACAGCAGTGGAAGAGTTCGTTATGAAGATGAAGTGTTCCTGGAATACTCCTTGATGAAATGGGGTATGCTTGCCGGCCTTACATAATGACTTCACTGAGAGATCCTGGAGAGAGAGGCAACCCAGAGTACAGGTAGGTGAATATGACTGGTCACAATATTGTACGCCTACTTATCCAAATTTCAAACGTCTCTTTATTCAGGTACAAAAAGTCGCAGATAAGAACAAGGAAAGGGCTTTCGGCGTATGCGAAATACTGTTTCCATGCTTAGATATGAAGCTGCAAACAGAAACAACATCTGTAATCGTCATCACAGCGTGTGCCGCTTTGCACAACTTTGGCCGGAACCATTCAAGTGAAGAAATGACTCCTGCACCCCCCCCCCCCCCAACAGGCTATATAGGACCCTCAGCAGCCCCCCGCCCCAGCTTTACAAGCTGAAGAGCCGCTTTCTGTTGACTTGACCAGTGGCTTCAGGACCAGAGCATGCATAATTCAGCAGTATTTTTTGTAGTGTGGGAAAGAAAAACATGACACAGAAACTTAATGTGAAAGATTTCTCTTTTTATTCGAGACTTTTTTTGGGGAGGCAAGTATTTTCACATTTTTGAGGTCTAATTTAGCTTTCTTGTTGGTGCATTCAAGCTCATGAAGTTATTTTGTGTTGTTCATGTGGAAAGCATGCTCGGCTCTCATGCGTTGCATTTCCAGTAGATCCTCCCTCCTCTATTGCTTGTTGTCGCTGTCGACATCTCTCAGACGTGCACCGAGTTCTTCTTCAACAGTCGTCTGTTTTGCGCACTTTCTGCGTTTAGCAGACCAGGAGCAGGTAGTGGCAAAGGTTGCGAAGCCGCTGGTGGGGAGTTCTCTGCTTCCACTGCAGCCGCTCCGTCTTCTGTACCCTGCACACCCTCCATATGGCTGCTTCCACCTTCACGGCTCGCTGGGGTGTCCAACTGATAAGACATATCTGTGAAAACATTTTCAAATATCATCATCATCATCATCATCATCATCATTAGCAGCAGCAGCTTGACTATACCTAGTGCAGGGCGAAGGCCTCTCCCATATTTATCCACTTAACGCGGTTCTGTGCTAGCTGCATCCACTTGACCCCTGCGAACTTAACCTCATCCGCCCACCTAACATTCTGCCGCCCCCTGCTACGCTTTCCTTCCCTTGGAATCCAGTTTTTTACCCTAAGCGACCATCGGTTATCCTCTCTTCGCACTTCATGTCCTGCCCATGCTCATTCCTTCTTCTTAATTTCCACTAGAATGTCGGTAACTTGAGTTATTTCTCTGACCCTCTCTGCACGCTTCCTGTCTCTTAATGTTGCTCCTACCATTTTTCGTCCCATAGCCCTCTGGGTTGTCCGCAACTTAAGTAGAACTCTCTTAGTTAGCCTCCACGTTTCAGCCCCATAGGTGAGTACAGGTAAGATGCAACTGTTGTATACTTTTGAGTGATACCGGTAAGCTGCTAGTCATAATTTGCGAGTGCTTGCCAAATGCGCTCCATCCCAATCTTATTCTTCTTGTTATTTCTTTTTCATGGTCAGGATCTGCGGTTAACTACCTGTCCTAAGCCGACATATGCGCCTACTACTTCCAGTACTTCGCTACCTAATGTACCTGCTGCTCCTTCTCGAGGCTGTTGAACATTACCTTAGTCTTCTGCATATTAATTTTCAAGCCTACCTTTCTACGTTTCCTGTCTAGGTCATCAATCATTATTTGCGGTTCATCCCCCGAGTTGCTTAGCAAGGCAATGTCATAGTTCAACTCTTAGTTTAGAACTCTTCATCACCACATGCATAAAAGCTAACTGTGCAAACAGATAGATTTTAGCCGCACTTAAAGGTACTTGGAAAAATAGACCTTGCCGAGTACACAATTTGTAGGATTGTACTTCATTTATAGTTGTTGCATTGGTTAGTATGAGTGTGCAATATGAAATGCAATACATTGTTAATGCTATATCCTACCTATTCAGCTGTTTTTTTTGTTTCTTATGTTTATGACTTGTAAGACAATCTACTGACAGTAGTTCTGGCTACCATTGTAGAAATTTGAATACGCAAAATAATCGGAGTTTTCGCTGGGATTTGGTTAAGCTGGCTCTTGTTCTAGCTACCTGAGGGGTAAGGCTGAGTGGTTGCGTCGATGCTGTTATGTGCAGGGCACAGTCAATAACAGCAGTGCACCCATTCGCTCATTCATGGCAGCGGTCACAGTGACTGATGCCCTGCGGCTAGCCGAAGCTTAATATTCAACATGGGCTCTCACAGTGCAGAGAAGCAAGCAAATGCATCACACTAGTGGGAGGCGTTTGCAATTTACAAACAAGACATTTATGGCTCTCACAGTATGCTAATGACTAGAAGTTACCAGGAGATAACCATTATTAGCAACACGTTTTATGTTTGCACAGCTTGGCTGCAAGTCTAGTGTGCCACTTGTTTGGCTAAATGTAAAGAGTTAACCAACAAATGAATTTTATCCCCTGAAAACAGACTCCGATTAAAGCACATGACATCTGAGAACATGAACTTTCGGATATAATCTGTACATGAGCGCAGGGCAAGAAAGGATTGGTTATAAGACACACAAGCAGTAATTTCCAGTATTGAAATTCAGAAGATTAATCAAGACATCCTGAAATCGAAGCATCAACAGTAAACATACCCCCCCCCCCCCCCCCCCCCCCCCCCCCCCAGAGCAGTCGTTAATTTTAAAGCAAGCCCCTTAATGTATTTATCTATGCTCACCGCCACATAATCAACTAGGCGAAACAAATGCCTTGGCAAAACACGTACCGTTGGTCAATTTAAGCGGCTCCGCTTGCATGGTCCCGAGCAACGCTGCGCCGCTCGCTGTGCACCCTGTTTGGGCATTGCCTGTGTGGCGCCCGCGGTCACTATAGAACGGATTTGGCAACCGCGTCGACAAGTGCGATGCTACTGCCCCAACGCGCTCTGATTCCTCCGTGAGATGGCTGGCTGGTGCGCAGCCACCTCCTAAAAAAAAAAAAGGAGCGAATCAGCATTAGCAGTGGTATAATTTTTTTTTTTTGCCTACAGTTGTTCATAGTGCAAGACATCGTGAACACCATATCCTCTAGAGATCTCAGATTATGTGGCCACATTCGCAGCATAAGATAATACCAAGAAGCAAATTCCAAGCCCGCACATGCATGATATTTCAGTCAACCAACTTCTCATTGCAATCAACTGAAAAGCAAGCTAACACGGCTGAGGCGCAATTGTGCTGCATATAAATACGCCTAAACAGTGGCTTTACGGCAAAGGGAATCAAACGAAAGTTGCAAAAGCAAACTCCCATCAGTCGCAAACACTCCCTTTATGTCATCGGCCTTCGCCTTTTTCCACTTTTCTTGTAAATTGTCCCAGCATTTGCGGAGTTGGTCGACTGTTCGAGAACGGATGTTGGGCCAGCAGTTGAACTAGTCTGTGATCTGCTTCCAGGTTTTCATTTTGCTGTCAAGGGAAACTGCATCTGTTTTTTTTTCCCACAATCGCCTGGTACTTTGTGACAAGTTTAATAATCACGCTTCTTTCTTCTTCTATGAAGTTTACCCTCTTTCTCGGCTGCATCTACCAACACTACACACAATCTGTTTGCAGACCCCAACACAACTACGACGCAATAGGCACAGATGAAAGAAAAAAAATCCAGACAAGACAAAAGCATCCACCTACATCGAAACCTAACTCATAAAGAAAGGGATGACGTGAAATCAACAAGGGAGTTATTGTGACGGCTATACTGCATGGTGGCCAGCCAAAGAAGAAAAAGCGTCAAAATGCGAATATCATTTGCCCAACTTTTGTGATGCTTACTTCTAAGCGTACTAGTAGTAATATATTTCTTTATGTCTTGTCGTAAAAATAATTTATACGTTCATTCCCAGATGATATAAGCATAAAAACATGCGAACTTTCGCTTTCATATGACATGCACATTCGGATAAGAGCGCCTTTGGCAAGGCGCCCTTAAAAGCACGCAAGTCTGGTTTATGAAGCGGACTTCAGCCTTTTTTTACAGTTCACTTTACACTATCCCTGCCGAATGAGAGCTTAGCGCGTTAAGGAAAGGAGTGTTTGTGAATACGGTGGTAAGTGTTCCCAATAATGTAGCACCTTACACTGATAGGGCGTTATAGGGGAACAATGTAGCAGGCAAAAGAAGCTCCCACCGTTGCTATTGCAATTCAAATAAGGTTAACCATAGTCAAACCACAACTCATTTTAGGACGGTTTACAGCCGTGTTTAAAAGAAATCTCATCAACAGTTACCAAAGCATTGGGAAAGTTGAGAAAAAAATATTGTGTAATTTTGTTCATTGTTAAAGGACTTAGAAACAAAACTTTGGGGCAATATTTTTGTTAATGACACGTAAGTCAATACTCCATATTGATTCGCACGCAGTTTTGTGCATACAGTTGCTAATAATTTAGAATTAAGTTTTATTTTCTCGCCAATTTTGGTTTCTGTAGCCGAGAGATAGCCGTGAGGTCACAATTTTGTCTTGGTGCTCGGCATAAGAAAACTGCAATAAAATCGCAGATTTTTCACTTCTAGTGACTCGTATTTTTCAAGCAGGCTGTCGTTCACTTTGTGGTGACTTCAAATGACACATCAATAATTATATCGCTGTAATTTCATCCCTCGCATGAACTAGACTTTACAGAGACGTCACAACCTTCTCTCGGCCGTTCAAACTGAAACCGACACAGGTGATAATAGAAATTTTAATATAAGCTTATCAGCAGTCGTAGGCGAAAATGAGGTGGTGACCCGTGTACAGTAATGTCCGTAGGTAATGTCAGTAATTCCAAACAGTAACACACGAAATGAAAACTCATGTGTCGACACTCCTTTAAGGCGCCTAATTCTTAAACATCTGGCAAAACAGACATTTCAGCGAGCTTAATTGCCTTTGAAAGGAGATGTGATGCGTCGCGTAATTCGCTAAGTACTCCTACAGGCATGTGCTGAGGTGTGTTAAGCTTATTAGTACAATACAACTAACGTGTTGCTATTGTTTACCACTGAATAAAATAAATTCTTCTGCTTTATTGCTTATGCGAAAGCGTTTGACTGCGTAGATCCCAGTAGATTGTGGCAAGCTCTCCAAGAGATGGGAGTTCCAATTCACCTCATCTGTCTCCTCAGGAACCTGTATGAAGGGCAAGAGGCCACAGTCAGAACAGGGCATGGTCTTACTGATTGGTTTCCGATTAAGAAACGAGTGAGGCAAGGTTGCATACTGTCACCCTGCCTATTTAACCTATATGCAGAGTGCATCATGAGGAAGGCCGGTCTGGACGAGTCTTCAGGTGGAGTGAAGATTGCTGGAAAACGCATCAACAACCTTAGATATGCGGATGATACCACTTTAATGGGAGACAGTGAAGTGCAACTCAGGAGATTTCTGATGCGCGTACAAGAAGAGAGTGAGTAGTTTGGGTTTAAACTGAACATTAAAAAGACACAGATCATGGCGTCTTGCTCTATCAAGTCATGGAGCATCAATGGACAAGAGGTGGAAGCTGTGATAGATTTTCTCTTCTTGGGCTCCAAGATTACCTCGGAAGGAGACTCCAGCCATAAAATTAGGAGACGCCTGCTTCTGGGAAAGAGAGCAATAGTTAGCCTTGACCGCCTAGTAAAGAGCAGAGACATTAGTCTGGCAACCAAGATCCGTATAACTCGTGCTATGGTCTTTCCAGTTGTGATGTATGGATGCGAGAGTTGGACTGTGAAAAAGGCTGACCGCCGAAAAATCGACGCGTTTGAATTGTGGTGCTGGCGAAGGCTCTTGAGAGTTCTTTGGACTGACAGAAGATCAAATCAGTCGATATTGTCGGCCATAAACCCTGACTGCTCATTGGAGGGTCGAATTCCAAAGTTAAAGCTCAGCTACTTTGGTCATCTGATGAGAAGAGAGGAGTCGCTGAAGAAAGATTTGATGTTGGGAAAGGTTGAGGGTCGCCGAAGAAGGGGTAGGCAGCGAACGCGATGGTTAGATGGCATCATCGAGGCACTGCATGTGAAGTTATGTGATGATAGGAAGATAGTGAGAGACCGGAAAGCGTGGCGTGACATGGTCCATAGGGTCACGAAGAGCCGGACACGACTGAACGACTGAACTGAACTGACAATAAATTAGTTTTATGTGCAGTGCAAGATGAAGTGTTTCATTTCTTGATGCGAACGTGACTGCATGAGATGCGCAGGGCAAAAGTGATGGCCTTACAAAAACGTACAAAAGGGACAGATAAAAACAGAGCATAAATAAGAGAACATAGGTGGACAAAAATAAGATCGCCTCATGCATGAATACACCAGTTTCATTATTGTTCAAATATGGCCAGAATGATCTCAAGCATGAGCTGATACAATTCACAGATAGAGACTGATGTAAGGGAGCGAATGCTGCAAGGTGCAAACGCTAGCACATTCTTTGAGCCCGAAGCTCTGACCTGAAAGGAAGTTCAACACGCTAAACACAATTTTTCTTGAAGTTTATTTTCTCTTCCGCCACAGGCTGGAAATTCCGTAACTTCGTTTGTTTTTGTTGTATAGGTGCCCCAAAGCAATACAGGTCACGCGAGCTGTGGCCGAACTGGAAAAAATTGCATGCCAACGCGCTCAATCAGCAGTTGCGCCGCAAAGAGCGAGGGTACGCCGGCACAACCGGGGCCCGATTCTCGAAATTCGCCTTACTCTGGCGGCGCCATATTGTCTTTCTGATTGGCTCTGAAAAACGTCACGTGCTTCAAACTTGTGGCACGAAACCATCAGTTGAGGCAAGCACTTTTTGCGGTTACGTCAAAACGACGTAGCCGTGAAAATTGATTTCTACCGGAGCTGTCCTTGTTGCCTGGATGACAAATGATTTTGGAGTGGAAACAAAGTTACTGATGGTGGTTTGGAGAACACGCTAGAATAACTAATGGGATGAAAATAATGGCTTATTGGAAAGGAGCGGATGCTCAAATTTGATTGGCTGAAGCTATGTCACGTGAAACACGTGATACGCAAGCATATTTAGATTACGTCAAATTGAAGCGTCATGACTTAACTTATGTGCCGGCATTGCCGAAAATGCTGACGTTTGGCTGCCATAATTTCGTCCTGTGGCGGGGTACCCGAATTAGGCTAATGAGAATATGGCGACAGGCAAGCTGATTTATGCAGCCGTTAGCCTACCGTAGTTTTTTAGATTGTTATTAAAAGTAAAAGGATAACTTTATAAAACCTTGTATGGCTTTTTAAACGCAATAGAAACCCCAAAATATGAGCGCGTATGAAATAAGGACGCTTGAGACCATCTCTAATGGGGGCAGAAGCGTGCAGCCGCGTGACGGCGCCAAATACTTTCTTATCTCAAACTCTTTCTTCCCATGGTAAGAAATCATTGGTGCTCGCTTATGATAACCCAGCAATGGCGGCGGCCATGGAGGCAGGTGCCCTTATGAGTGGTCTTCGTGCCGTTCGTCGTCTGCAAGTGGTGATCGAGGATTTGCTACAGCACAGCAATGCTGTCAAATTGTCTTGAAAGATAGCTCGTCAGTACAGTCATCTGACGAGGAGTGTAGTGCGGTGGCTTTGCAAGCTCCGAGGCGAGAATCGCCCTGCACTCGGAGTGTTCAACTGTTGAGCTGATGGTGTTTCGGGTGCGATCGCCAGTGGTGAACGCCTCTGATGTTGGATGACACGAAATGTATTCGTGCGCCCGAGCAACGAGCTCCCGGAATTTCTTGGGTTTCTCAATGGCTATCGACCAGCAAGGCAACGCAGTCAGTCTGCTGGAAATGTTGCACAACGTGGAGCATCACAGCGGTGAGTGCATTAGGAAAACCTGTAAAGGTAGACTGTTCATACAGCGTCATTCGCATTCAAGTTTTACGCCGCCGGGAAATGACTGAAGATTAAAGGAATACTTGCAGGACGAATGCGGCGAATCCGATATTTTTAATCAGCTTTTTAGATTGCTTTTAGCTGCCTATTTCTACGGCGCATTATAATTTTATTCAACTTCTCTACACTGCACGAACTTAAAAAAAAAATGCTGAGTGTGCTCGTACGTTGTCAAGAGTTCTTGGTTTGTGGTTGCGGCGACCGAGAAAGGGAAAACAAGTGAAATAGCCTTCAATTAACCATCACTATACAATGTCCGCCACCAAGCCGTCTGTATCTGTTACGGAAATTGTTCACTTAGGTGACAGGTTTTGCACTGACCATTTCTTGCCTTCATAGTTTACCGCAGTTTAGCTTGCAGCTTTGATGGTTTTAAATATTCCTGTGCCATGCATGTTTGAAATGTTATTTGCATATAATTTAGGCACTAAACATTTGCAGGTGATTGTGTGGACCTTGTGCAGCCTTTGCAGCACTTCCGATCTGAGTCATCATGTGGTGAGAAGTTCTGGGGCCATATTCAACATCATTAACTTCTCTGCTAGGCCTGTATAACCTGGGAGACCAAGCCTTGTCCCTGGATGGCCACATCAGATGTGAAGTGCTATGCAGTATAGACAGAAGCTCTTGTTGAAGATCGTTACAGCTTGCAGTGTGTGCAGATCACATGACATCGGCGCCACCTGCAAATGGTAACCGCAGCAGGAACATCAAGTACAGGGAAGAGGACATGCAACATTTATATTAACTCGGACAGGAACAACTTGATCACCTGCACTTGAGATTTGCACTCGCTGTCATGATTTTTATATATGCCACAAGTGATCAATCACATTCTTACTGCTTCATGTTGGATAGCGTACTGCAGAAAAGCCGTCATAATCTTAATTGTTTCTGTGGTTTTGGGATATCACCATTTCTTTGATGTACACTTTGTTTATAGCATGTGCAAGACCCAAGTTCAGCTTTCTTTGAGGCTATAACTTTTTGTCTACCATCTGTAGACATACTGAGTGTATTCTTCTACAAGTACTGTGGCCCTCGCTAAGAGCTGTCATTCTTTGTTGTATACTTTGCTTTTTTCTGTTCTGCTTGAACTCAGCGTGCATTTTATTAGGTGCTTCTTGCCAATGAAACACAGGCAGGTACAGAAACGTTCTCCTTCTACCTCCAGAAGGGTCATTCTGAGTAGGACATGCATGCACCAATACTTCACAATTCACTTAGATGTTCGTGGCAAGCAGGCAGTCTGCGGTGCACTTGTGTGCTACTATGGTGAAACGCGAGGTACCCACTATGTTTTTCTACAAACTGCAGAGTGAAGCGAGCTTTGCTTCTTTGCATTTGGTTGCCTTTATGCTTGTTGTCTATTGCATCCTTCATATGCTGCTAGTAGTTAAACAGCAATCAACTAGTTTTCCCAAGGATAAATTTTGCACCTATTTGGCGGTCATTGTCTTTTATTGTTGTATGCACAAAAAGTGAGACCCCCGCCAAATTGTTGATCCATTTTGATGATTTTAGATTTTACTTTTTTGCGAAATTTGCCATTTCGACTTTGCACGGCAAGTACTGACACAGTTGGTGATTTTAAGCAAGATCCCAGATAACTTGTTTAATCTCTGCATCATTTATGTGGCTCGGCTATCAATGAAGATGTTTGTATTCTTCAGTTTTTTTACAAAAGTAACTATTGACTTCCCTGTTTTGTTACTAGGTTATATTGATGTACATATGCACCCACTGTCAAAAGTTCTTGAAGGTGGCTTCGCAGGAGAAAGAATGCATTCATTTTGTACGAGACAAATTTCTTGACGTTTCATGTTACACTATGTAACCCACAGTCACAATAATGATCCATAAGCGCAGGAATAAAATAAAAACTTTTTGGTAATATTGTCCTTCATAAATTTTTGACTGCAGCTCTACAAAACGCTTGGCTATTTTTGTGCATTGCGACATATCTTGTTCCATAAAATCTCTCCCTCCATGATAGCGTAGTGTGTAGACCTTCCATACCCCTATTATGTGGCTGCTATCTGGGCCAGTTGCTTGTTGACATATTCTTGCTGCTGCCACATGCCCTCCGGCACTCATTTTATTGTTAAAAGAGAGTTTGTAAAGGTCACATATTCATGCTTTAAATCACTGGAACATGTCTTCATCACTCAGGATGTTTTTCTAATGATTGCAGCTGTCTATAACTGCTTCTTCATTATGTTGTTTTCTGTTAGTTGCTTTTGTAGCCTTCATTGTTCTTTTCGAGCTTTACATGGAGAATTTTAAGGAAGAGGCACAAATTTTATGCCAATCACTTTCATTTCACTTATGCAGAAGCACTTTCAAGGACACTTTTGTTTCATCATCACATTTTAACACTTTTTATATTAAGTTTGGCGACTACATTACCCGTACTGCATCGCAGCAATCGAAGCTGCATTTATTTCGCGAAATTTCTTCTTAAGAACCAATACTTTGGATCAAGTATATCCAAGAACCATCTCTTCTTCAAGCAGTGTGCTAGTACTGAGTTGTATAACAATTCGCTCTCATAAGTGACAGCTGCACTAGTTTAACTTACACCTATCCTATCGTCACATTTGTTTTCTACATTATCTAATATCCCTATGCTTTCCTATTATATCAGCTTCAGTAATCCTGTCTGCCTTTAACCCTCATAATGTGTTCCATATTTTGCACGTCTGCTATTTGTACAGCCGAAATTGAACGCCACATTTCTTAAGAAGATTGCATTCAAAAGATAACTTCTTGAAGGTACAATTATATTGAACACAGTAGACATCATACTATCCATAAGTGAGCCATTCTTTTTCATGATGTATTGAACAATTTGTGAACAAAGTGATTTCATTTTATCTTCATCACATTCATCTGTTGTTTTTGTGGTGCAGCCTCTGCCACAGCTGCATCTATAACGTGACTGTTGGCACCGTGGTCAAATGTCTTGTGAGCCAGCAGAGCCTAATGTAGCATGGATGTTCAGCTATTGGCTTTTTGCTCTTTTTTATGCAGCAACGTTAAAGCCTCTCTTCTGCACAAAAAGCGATGTTGTGAATAAAATATCTCAGGCATGTTTCAGGTAGGTGACATGGCCGAGTACTCAATGTGATGTCTTTGGCTTCATCTTTGAGATGAATGTGTGAGGTGATAAACCTTGCAGGATCTTTGGTTAATAATATAGGCAACTCTTAGGCCAGAAAAACGCATCCATATGATTTGGTTAGAGTGGGCTTTATAGGTATTTAGACAAGTGGTCTTCTACATAATTGGGTAGCTTACAAGTGTAGCTACTGATATGTATCATAGAATAAAGACTAGGTGTTAGCAGTAGCAAAGTCGATTTACACGAAGGAGAGTCTGCAGGCAGGAGCCATAAAAGCTGTTGTGTCATAGCGGTAAATGCTGAGCTGGCGTGTCCCCACAATTGTTTTAGAGCATGAAGTTTTTAGGTGCTGTGCTGGTTTGCCTAATAGCCGTCACATTGAGTGACTTGCTGAAATAATGCTTAAGGCTTGTTGTCTGAGACAAACATTTCTGCTTTTTACTAGACTGCATAAAGGGAGTATTCAAGGTGTGGCAGGCATTTATGCACCGGTAAAATTATTCTTACACACCTATAACTACCTTTGCCCTGTCTATAACAGAATCAGGGAATACTTGCTCTGTCCCAGGTGCCGACTACCATTTAAATGACCTTGAGTTCCATAATCTTTGATACTGGTAATATTACTGCAGAACGCATTGCTTTCCTTGACTGTAGTTGCAGCCTAGTGGTTTGAGCATTTGGGGACCAATCCTTAGTGGTGTTGGGTACTCATTGGTAAAACAGTGGGTGCTTGCTTTGCTGATGCTGGGGTTATCTTGGGCCAAACACTTGGAGAATGGGTTTTTGACCCTATCTTGTGTTCCCTTGCTTTGTATAACTAATTTCTCTTCTTTGGTCTCCAAGCCCGTGCCACCTTTAAAATATGGCGATGAGCTATACAAGCACAACAATACTGCAATCACTTGACTGTGTGACAGCCTTTCATTTTAGGGTGTGTATTGTAGAGTGTGGAGTGCTGTAAAGAAATGTTATATTGTTTTGTATATTGTAAGTTTTAGTTTTTCTTATAATCAAGGCTTCATGTCAGGTGCATGTAAAAAAATGCCAAAAACTACCGAAAGCAAATGGTACACCAGAAGTTAATCAACGACGAGCCGTTGAAAGCTACAGGAAATGTGGTACTTGAGTAGCAGGTCTCTTAAAGTGTGTATGTTCTGCCAAAATAAAGGACAGAAGCTATACTGCAGCCTGTTGGAAAACCCAAGCATACAAGATGCACTAGCTGCAAATCATACGCTCATTTAAACAAGCAATCACGTTTAGTTTTCCAATGATATGCAATCAGATTTTCGAAAAAATAAATTCCATGCTTTATTGCCATGTTTATGCCCGTATTTAGGTGAGGTTCATTTGAGCATCTCTGAGTCAGGAGTGTAGCGAGTGGTTGTTAAACAGTTGCACGTGGGACAGTTGCACGTTGGACATGAGACGTTGCTGGAAGAGCACACAGGGGATGGCAAAGCTAATACAAATCATCCAGTATCATCAGCTGGCATTAACGAACCTTCGCCAGAAAACCCAGAACACCACGCTTTTGCGTTGCTGTCTTTTCTAAAAATAATGTGCTGCGGGAAACATCAACCTTGCAATTCATGCCTCTTTTTCACTAATATTGTCCTTGTGCATGCTTCTGCTTTTCTTTTTTGTTGCTGTTATTTCTTACTTACGGTGTCCTTAAAGTCACGCTTGTTTTCCCCTTCGGCTTCCTTGCCTCACTTAGAGAAAGGTTCGGGCTTTGTGTAGCTTGTGCACTGGTTAATGTGTGCATGAATGCCACATTACGATGACAATTACTTAAAAAAAATGATTTTTATACTGCATCTAGCTCATTGTAATTAGGCATCAAATATCATATTCACTCTTCATGTCTGTTCCCTCACTTCCTGAGCATCAAATAGTATATGTGAAGTCATTTCTCTAGCCGACCTCTTCACCCTTCTTTCCGCTGAGGAATCTTGCTGCATTGAAAGGAAGTGCCGGATGCTATTACAAGTGCAAAACTGGTAAACAGTAGCAAAGGAACTAGGCTGTACTTAACAAATTTTGCTTCACTTGTGACATTGTGGTGTGATGTGTACCTGTATCAGACGAGCAGTATTGGTACTTTTATAAAATGTTTATACTACATGCTCAGAAACCAAAGATAATACCACCGACAGTTTTTTATTTTAACGAGGTGATTAATACACCTGCCACAACAGAGTGACACTCTGCATGCGGTGGAATGTGCATACAGCTTGCTGTGCCTAATTCAGGGCACAATAAATCTTATCAGCGTGAAAGCTAACCTGTTGCTGTCAGTGGGCACCTAGCTACACTTTTTTTATTGCATTTTCATTGCTGTCAGAAAATCATATCTCCTTATTTTTGTGACGAAATTCGCAGTAACGTTTCCTGTGCGGCTGCGTGAAAACGTCCCCACCGCGATGGCTCAATAAAGATTATTGGCGCAAGGCCGAGCCACGACGGTCGCATTTCGATGGAATTAACACGCTAAAGGTGGTCCGATGTCAGCGCAGGCTAAGAGCGCCAGATATATGGTCTAATCCCTGAGCTCTCAACTATGCGCGTTTTCACTACGCCGCTCCACCGGGCCGATATCCGCACGCTACGCCACTGAAGCCGACCCGTAGGTTTTAAGCCGTAGCAGACTTGCTCACATGATGGAAACGGTGGGCTGCCACTGGCAGTTTTCAACAGCAGTGATACCTTGAGAAGGCCAGCGTTGTCGTCGGACAGGCTTGTCTCTTCTCTAGTGGCAACTGCATACCGAAAATCTGCTTGGGCGCTTCCTTCTCAGTATCCGTAAACAAATTCTTTATACTGCACTAGCTAAGAAGTGAATGTTTAAAGCTTGATCCTGATACTCGCCGATTTCTCTGCACGACTAAGTCCATAAATAAATCTTAAGCACAGGGACATGCACGCATCTCAAGTAAGGCATCGCTCACACTTGATGACCGGCTGTTTGTGGGGTTTGCGTCGAGTGCCGCCGTTCGCTCAGCCCAGCTGCTGCAGGACGGCCCACAGCGTGTGTACTACGATGCACGGTGGTCGCAACGACCGTAACTAATAGCACAGTACAGCCGCAACGTATACGTTTGTATCTAATTATCTCCTCAGCCTTGCCTTGCCGCGCGACGCGTATATGCAGCGTAAACACGGTTCGCACCGACCCTTCAGCTTCTCGGAATCGCAGCGTTGGCAGTTTTGTAATCGGCGCCAAGTAGCAGGCGACGGCGTTATTTTTTGTAACTTTTTTCCATGTTTTTAAATTTCGTCATCAATTTCTACGTATACGCGTTTTCGCGCCGCCCCGATTTACACATCACGAGTACGTCACAACATGGCCGAAAAGGCGAATTTCGAGAATAGGGCCCCCGGCAGACGGTCGACCCATCTCGATAACTTGATGCTCGCGTTATCGCCGCCACGAGCGAAGCTCCGTTGCTATCATAAGTGCTCGCTGGGGGCGCTGTCAATACATCATGCAAGGGTCTGTTTTCTGTCCGCGCCGTGCAGAAAGTTTGCGTTCGACAGCTTGCGCTTTTTGCTTTTTAGGAATTCCACCATTTTCAACGTGCATGAACGCCGTGGTGCGCCCTTCACTACGCGGCGAGTCTGTGACAATGAAAACAAGCAAATTTACGAAACACGCAGAAAGAGAAGACGAGACGCAGGCGCTGATATGACAACTGGTCGTCGTCCTCTGATCGTCTTCCCTTTCTAAGCCTGTCGTGGAGTTTGCGCAGTTTTTATTGTGATGGACTACCAACTAGCTCATGATGTGTTCTGCGAGTTTGTGCGCAAGCTATAGGATACAAACGCTCGTCCATCGCTTCGGCAAATCTGGCCAACTTTTTCTCGGCTTAAGGAAGCGCATGAAAAAACAAATAGCATGCAGGTGTTGACTTCGTTGTCTCCATTATGACGATAGGGGCTTAACAGTATAGCAAGTGAGCTAATTAGGGTTACTTCCCTCGGCAGAAGTTTGCTTTCTCACGTTGGAGGAAAAAAAGACAAACAGAAAACGAAGTGCGCTCTTTTAGTCGTCTGCGCTCGGCTATATTTTGCAAACATGCAAGGAGAATGGGGCAACATGGAGTAGACGAATAAAAAAAACTTCCAAACGCACTTTTTATGAAAACTCAATTTAATTACGGGTGAAGCTGCCACTCACGTTAATAACATCTGTCATACGTAGAGGAAGGAACTTCTATAAAGAATCCGAGTTGCTCCGGAGGTTGTCCCACTCCGCCTTGACAGCCTCCCAGAGGTCACCTGGACCCATTCTGTGATAGATACAAGACAGATTACTTTCCAAAGTTCCCCAAACGTTCTCAAAGATGTTCATATAATCGCCTTTTAGAGTCGACTCCAATAGCTGCACGGCCTATTCTTCAAGAAAGGTTTTCACAATTCGTTCATTGTGAACGGGGCTATAGTCTTGCTGCAGAAGAAGTCCTCTATCTTTAAATGGCCCGTCCAGCTCATGTGACACGAGATAGTGGTCGAGGATGTCGCAGTAGCAGGGTCTATTAAACGTATATGGCAATCTAATAAGAGGGCAGAGACCTCCTGCACTGACAGCTCCCCAGACGCTCACGGCACAACGACCACTGCTGATTACTTGCGTCGTGAAGTCGGGCAAGTGCCGATGTGCAAAAGAATAATGCATTGATCAGCTCCTATGTAATACATGAATAAAAAGCGCATTTAACTCAAAACTAAGTTTTAAGGCCAATGACAAAGAGAAAAACACTTTTCGGCTTACAGAAGTTATTTGCTGCACGAAGACCAGCGAAGAAAAACAGTTTCCTTTCTCTACTTTCTCTTGGCCATGGCTTAGTGTGCTTTACAACGCTGTGCTCTTCACACAAATCAATCTTATTCGGACATGCCTGCATGAACGCCAAATACGGCGCTACTGGTCCCATCTTGAAGAGTAAGTTGATTCATTTGTGAATATAACTTATCGCCAGTCATTCATACTCCACTGCTCGTGGGTGCGAGCAAATGCTATGCGCTGTGCCTTTTTCTTGCCGTCAAATACGGCTTCTGCGCCGCCACACATCCAATTTATCCGGCTTCCTAGAGACGGTCCCGAATGGGGCTCAGACTGATGTCTAGGCCGATGACATCTAGAATTTCTTTTGCGCTCTGAAGAGGATCCGCAGTTGCAGCCGCGAAAATCAGTTGGTCGGCCTCAGGCGAAGTGCACCGCTCGTGACCTGGATGTAAAGCATTGCAAACGGGCCGCCTTCATCCCTGTAAGTTTGTATTATACTATTCACTGCAGTCATTGACCTCCCAGTCCTGTTGCATATTTCTCGTTGCCGTACACCATGTGCGCATAGAAGAACAATATCGCGTCTAATGTCCAGTGAAAATCTGGGCGACATTTTTCGTCGAATGGGGATTTTCACAACGTTTGTTGATATATACGTGCGTTTGGGCATCTTTTGCAAAAGGCGTCTAGCCTTCTTCTCATCGACTATAAAGGTGACAGCATGAACGAAGCCCGTTACTGCGACATGCTCGGCCACTATCACATCCCATATGACTTGGACGGTCCTTTAAATGATGATGTATTCTTCAAGCAGAAGCACTGTGGTCCCGTTCACATTGCGTGAGTCTTGGCAGTCGTTAGTCGGTCTCGGTAGTCGTTAGAGGCGAACTACAACAGCGAGCTACTAGGACAGAAAGTTCGTTGGAGTGTTGTGACAGCGGTGTGCCCCGGAGTTCGACATAGAAACGATGTCATACCACTGGAAGTCTTCTACACCCGAATGGAAATGGTCAACGACGAAAGGCAAGGGGTGCTCATAAGTGAAGTGATTCCCCTATGGCATAAATAAATCTGAAACCATAGAGTAGACTACGATGCGCAAATGCCGTGTGTTTACTTTGCATGCCATGCAGATTCCTTTCCCGTAATTCCAGGTTTAGCCACAAGCTAAAACACAGATAGTTGGGTTTGTCCATGATATTGAATCATCGTTGGGCCTCAAACAACACTTGATATGCACCTTTTAAAGCTAAGGTGCGGATTGGAACGTTTCCCAGGACAAGAAAGTGCCCCGCGCAGGTATTCACCGCGGCAATCTTAGCGTAGCTCATTTTATGCTGCAAGCATGAGAGCCTGCAAGTTAAAAAGGGGGACGCCTGCTACCGCCCTTTAGGATATAATACTGTCACGCAACATAGCACATCGACGGAAGAAGATGAACCGTCGGACGATCGGTAGAGGAAGAAGGACGTTTGTAGTCGCAGTCCTACTTCCATCAATCCCTCTGTTAATAAACTCCCTGTGCGTACTAAGCACGTAACAGTAGTGATGGAGGTGCTGGGTTATCGACAACTGAGCCTTCCATCCAACGAAGGAGTGGTAGACTCGCTGGCTTGCAACCGAACCATTGGCTATAGCGAGCAACTGGGACCATCGACGGCGAACAACTGGCCACACTACCCAGAGCCCTGGACATTTTTTTTTTTAAATCTGAGGAAGACGCTGACGAGTGGCTCAGCACTACGAAAGGGTGAGCAAATACAATTACTGGAACCCGGCTACTAAACTGGCTAATGTAGTTTTCTTCCTAGCTACAACTGCCTTCGACTGGTTCGACAATCATGAGGATTCACTAACTACATGGGCGACCTTTACAAGCGAGATTAAAAACGATTTGAGGGACGAACTTGCCAAGAAGTAGTGTGCAGAACAGATTGCTTCACCGGGCGCAAGTACACGAAGAAACTTGCACATCATACATCGAAGCTATTTTAAAGCTATGCAAGCAAGTGAATTCCAGCATGCACGAAGAAGGTAAAATCTGCCGCCTCTTAAAAGGAATGGCGGAAGATGTTTAAAATTTACTGATTAGCAAAGAGAGCCTGAACACCACCGTCGACGTTATAAAACACTGCAGAACATTTGAAGCTCTCAAGCTGCGTCTAATCATCCCCAAATTCGGAAGACTGGCCAATGTAACCTCTGTAGCCAGTACTGAAGCATGTTCTATACTTCCGATGGCTGATATAATACGGTAAATTGTGCGTGAGGAACTGTCCAGGTCCAGGGACACCATCTGCCGTGAATAATATCTGCGCCACAGTAGTGCACCGCAGGCAGATGTCGCCGCCCTTTCCACTCCGTGGGTAAAACCTAGAGGCGCCTCAAATATGGACGATCACAACAACTGAGCCCAAAATTATGTCCATCAGCCGAAGGGAAGGAGGTCCGCCTATCCTCGAGACGTGGATCGTCAGCAGCGAGAGCCTGTCTACAACCAACGTCGACGTTGTCACTCAGGACTCGTATGCTGATCGCCGGCGCCCTCAACCTGTGTGTTACAGGTGTTTCATTGCAGAGCACATTGCTAGATATTGCCGCCGCCGCGTCCCTGCTCAAGACTACCGACCCCCGGCGAACATTCATGGACGACCGCACACCGAACAGCAGCGATCTCTGACTATGTCCGCTTGGGACACATACCATTCGACTTATTTGCGGAGTTCATCACCTGCATCTGATCGCAGTGTGACGCGGCCAGTCCAGCGCCAGTGGCGGTCACCTACCCCTCGACGTCGTTTTTCTCCTCCGCCTCCGGGAAACTAGGAGGCGCGCCGATGGAGGTGAAGCCGCCGGCGAGTTGATGACGTCCATACCTCTACCCGTGTTCATGCTAAAGAAAAAATTGGAAGGGTTCATTGATGGTGTGAGAACAATAGCTCTTGTGGACAATGGAGCTACAGTATCTGTTATGAGTTTGAGTTTTAAGAATCGTTTGGGTAGGTAAGTAATATTTAGTGGTGCCCGCACAGTGTTATTCCGTGGTGTCGGTGGTGAAGCTTTGGTTCCAGTTGGTGTGTGTGCTTCTGATATTGCTATTGGTGGTCTAAAGTTTAGAACGGAATTCGCAGTGCGGCCTCGGTCAACGCATGATGTGATCTGTGGATTTATTTTCTGCAAGAGTGTGGCGCAACTTTAGACTGTCGTACGGGAGAGAATAATTTGAATTCTTCACTACTTCCGGTTCTTGTGGATGATTCGACACCTGAGTGTGGAGCATTTGCGGTGGAAGAAAACACAATTGTACCAACTTTATCAGCATCATTCGTGCGGGTTTTCTCTATCCGCAATCAACCTGAATCGTTTGAAAGTGAAGTAGTACCAACTCTCACCTGCTCTAAAAAGAATATCCTCGTACTGCACTGAGGCCGCACTGAGCTGTGGAGAGTCAACCATTCTGAAGAGGCAGCTGTGTTACCTCGGGGCCAAAGCTCGTCCGTTTCGAGGAAGGTGTCTTAGATTCCGTCGCGGCGTTAAACAGCTCTGTAAAAGAGCAGCACGTACAACACGTTTTGGAGACCGATGTTTAGGCAATAATTAACAAGTCTCTTTCAAAATCAGATCATCGAATTCTAAAGGAACTGCTTCTGAAGCACGTGACAGTGTTCGACTTTGCCAAGGAAGACACAACACCGCTGCATACCAGTCGGATTCATCACACAATCCACACCGGGCCTGCAACTCCGATACGCCAGAAGCCCTACCGAATCTCAAGAGCTGGACGTAAGATAATCGATGATCAAGTTCAAGAGATGCTAAAGCGCGGAATTATTCGAGAATCTTCTAGTCCTTGGGCAGCTCCAGTCATCCTTGTTAGGAAGAAAGATGGCACATGGATGTTTTGTGTTGACTACCGTCGCTTAAATACCGTAACGAAGAAAGATGTCTACCCACTTCTACGTATAGATGACGCAATAGACTGTCTGCACTCAGCTCCATACTTTTCTTCTATTTACTTGAGATCAGGCGACTGACAAATTCCCATGAACACTGCAGGTAAAGAGAAAACGGTATTCGTGACGCCAGACGTTCTCAATGAATTCATTGTTATGCCTTTTGGATTATATAATGCGCCTGCCACATTCGAGCAGTTCATGGATACAATCCTGCGTGGACTAAAGTGGCAAATATGTTTATGTTATTTGGACGACGTTGTAATTTTTGGCAAAACGTTTCGTGAGCACAACAGTCGTCTGGAGATTACTTGCTTGATTGCATGGTACAAGGTGGACTTATACTGAATTCAAAGAAATGTCATTTTGGTGATCGTGAAACAATTGTTCTTGGTCACTTAGTTGACAAAGAAGGTGATCCATCAGATCCAAAGACAACTGAAGCTGTCAAACATTTTAAGGTGTCCCAATCAGTAAAAGAGCTGCATAGCTTTTTAGGTATATGCTCGTACTTTCGACGATTTATACCAAGGTTCGCAGATATGGCTTACCCATTGACGTGTCTGCTGCACAAAGATGCATCATTCAATTAAACTACCGAATGTCACGCAGCTCTCCGTCATCTCAAATTTTTTTTGACCTCGGGCCCCAGCCTACGCCGCTTCTGCCCAACAGCTCCAATTGAAATACACACTGACGAAAGTGGTATCGGTATCGGCGCTGTACTTACACAACGCCATGGTCGTGATCAGCGCGTCATAGCATATGCCAGCCGCTTGTTGAGTAAGTGCGAAAGAAATTGCACGGTTACTGAGCAAGAATTTCTCGCCGTTGCTTTCGCTATACAGCGCTTTCGCTCCTATCTGTATGGGAATACTTTCACCGTCGTGACAGACCACCACTCACTTTGCTGGCTCGTTAGTCTTCGTGACCCATGTGGGCGGCTCGCTCGATGGGCTTTACGCCTACAAGAGTTTAATTTTACAATGGTGCATAAAAGCTGCGAGTGGACAAAATCTGAGTGGACACGGCGACAGTACTTGCAATCTGGCACTGAATCGCTCCCATTTTGCTATGCAGGCCCTGCTTGCATTCCTTCTGCCGTGGTTATCGGCCACTTCGCGGAACCCGATATGCCAGCCTCCGACGCCGACACTGGGTTGCTACCACGCCTGCGCGTCTGACGGGTGCTTCCTTTGCATCTTACCTTAGCGCCCTTCCTTGACGCATCTGGTCCGGTACAATTCATCTTCAACCAACTACCGTATCGTCAGCAACATCACCCACGTCCATGTATTTAAGAGCCCAGCTGAGCAACTTTCGCTTCACTGGACACGGCGACAGTACTTGCAATCAGGTACTGAATCGCTTCCATTTTGCTATGCAGGTTTGCACAAAGCTTCCTTTATACGCTAAGAAAAGTAACAACGTCTGCTTGGTACTGTTTCCGTGTCCACAGGGGTTGTGCGATGTTTTTTATGAGTGCTTTTCTATGACCCTTTTACTATAGCGCGCTGGTGATGTTGAGATGAACCCTGGGCCTCCTACCTTACGCTCGGAATTCCTCCTAGATATTGAATCTTTGCCCTCTGACCCCGCAGAGCAGATGAAAGTTATATTTTTGTTTCTTTAAGACGCCCATACTCGCTCCTTGCAGAGTTCTAAAGCGCAGACGGAATTAGCAGCCGACGTTAAAGCTATTAAATCCGGCCAGAAAACTATTGAAACAAAAATAACTGCCATTCAGGCCCGCTTAGATGTGCTTGAAAACAACTGTAAAAAAAATAGGTGAACTGAGCATGGAAATTTCCGACATTCACACTCAAACAGACAAACTTTCGGAGTTAGTCAACTCGTTAAACTCACGGCAGGATGAGCTTCATGATAGATCCCGGCGCAATAATTTATTTTCCTCGGCATTCCCGATTCCGATGAAACCTGGCAGGAATCTGAATAAAAGCTAACCGCTATTCTTACCGACTGCCTTCCTGACTCCCTTGCCCCCAACGCAATAGAACGCGCCCACCGATTAGGGACTTTCAAAACCAACAAATGTCGTCCTGTCATTGCGAAATTCTTAAATTTCAAAACAAGACTTAATCCTCACCAAGCGTAACAGCCTGAAAGATAAACAGGTCTCCCTTACTGAAGGTTTTTCGGTGGCAACACGTCTGGCACGAAAAAAGCTAATCGAGTTTGCTAAGAGCCAACCTGGTTCCCCCACCCACAAGCTGCGCTACAATAAGCTAATTATGAACAAGTCATGTTACATGTACGACACTAACACTGACACAGTCATTATAACATTGATACACGCACCGCACATGTTGGTTCTGCCTCTGCCGCTGTCTCGGATAACACATCCTAGGTACGCGGGAGCGGTAGTGGTCGGGCAATCGCAGCTTCTGTATCTGTTCTTTTCACTAATGTCAGAAGCGTTTTGAACAAGTATAACGATCTAACATCAGGTATCGACACTTGTTCCGCTAAAATAATCGCCTTAACAGAAACATGGCTCATTGCGCATATTAACAACAGGGAAATCTTTTTAAACGCTGAACATTTTTCATTTTTCCGGTGTGATCGTGGCACGCAGCGAGGCGGCCGAGTGCTCCTAGCTATTTCCAATGACATTCCTTCATCATGCATACACATCCAGACTAGCCTGGAAAGAGTTTGGTCCGCGATCACCCCTAATCACCAGCGTGTAGTGATAGGGGTTTGCTACCGTCCACCTTCCTCGTTGCCTACGTTTAGTGAAAAACTTTATGATGCTATTAATATGGTCACTACACGTTTTCCTTCATGTCCGCTTTTCTTATTTGGTGATTTTAATTTTCTGAACATAACATGGATCTCGGACCCCCCTTCAATGTCCCCGTTCTCTTCTCAAGTTCGCGAGTGCATAGATGTATGCACAACATTCTCTTTAGTACAATTGCGCGCACAAGCAACTAGAATAACAGCAAACGCAGCGAATATACTAGATTTAGTCTTAACGAATCGATCTGACATAGTATCACCTATAACATACCTCCCGGGCATCAGCGACCACTTGCTGCTGCACCTTGACATTAACCTATCTCCTACGAAGAAACTTAAAAAGAAAGTTATACGTGACTACAACAGAGCAAACTTTGAGGCGATAAATAACGAGCTATCTTCTTTTATCAATGTTTTCCTTGATAACTTTGACAACCGTAGTGTGCAAACTAACTGGAGCATGTTCACAACTATAATGACCCAACTAACTTAACAGTTCATTCCCTTTCGCAGGGTAACCGATCACTCAAATGCTCTCTGGTATAATATTCACATTAAGCGTCTAACAAAAAGAAACGCCGCTACCGTAATGCGAAGCTTTCCCCAACTAGCGAGCGATGGGGTTCATATACAGTTGCGTCCCATATGTACGTGCATGCGCTCAAAGAAGCTAAAATGAAATTTTACTCACGTGTACTGCCCTCTGTGCTAACCACAAATGTGCAAACATTCTAGCTTGTCATAAATCCTTCCAATGATGATAGCATCGCCCTAACTTACCCATCAGGTGACCCCGTTCCTTCCGACGTTTGTGCTACAATTCTGAATCGCACATTTACTGACAACTTTACAACCATATCTGATGTACCTATGCCAACAATACACTATTCAAACTATTTTATCATGCCCCCAATAACCATTGATATGCCAGGTGTCAACAAGCTTATTGATGGTCTCACTTATCACTCTGCTCCGGGATATGACTGTATCAATTCAAAGTTCTTAAAAAAACACTTCGGCTTATTCTTCTATAATGTTATCAAACTTTTCCAGCAATCACTTGATCATTCAACGCCTCCTAATGAGTGGAAAATCGGAAAAGTGGTTCCAGTCTACAAATCCGGCAGTAAAGCATCCCCTAGTAATTATCGTCCAATATCCCTTACTAGTACCTCTTTCAAAATGCTCGAACATATAATATTCACTAACCTTGTTAATTTCTTCGAATCGAAATTGTTTTTTACATCAGCGCAACATGGTTTTCGGAAATTCTACTCGTGTGAAACACAGTTCATATCATTTAACATGCTCTGCATCACATTCTAGACATCTCATCACTAGCCGACCGCATATTCTTAGATTTTTCTAAAGCGTTCGACAAGGTCTGTCACAAACTACTACTTCACAAACTATGAAATCTGAACATTGACTGTAACTTATTGAAATGGATTGAATGTTTTTACTTAATCGCTCACAATTTGTCTCTGCTAATGGTTATAATTCTAGCTTTACAGAGATGTGTTCTGGAGTTCCACAAGGTTCCGTTCTTGGTCCTCTTTTGTTTCTGATCTACATTAACGATCTTGCCTCTCTTGTAAATTCTCATATTCACCTTTTCGCCGATGATTGTGTCATTTATAGAGAAATAACCAATACTAACGACATTACCTTACTTCAGTCAGACCTTTCTGCTATTGGTAAATAGTGCAAGGATTGGCTAATGCAGCTAAATATTAACAAATGCATAGTCATGCGTGTATCTAGAAAAACTTCCTCCCCACCCCACTACTACCTCGATAACATTTCCTTGGAATCGGTTCCGTTATATAAATACCTCGGCGTCCACATTACTAGTAACCTTGACTGGTCCCTCCATACCGATAACATATTTAAAAATGCTAATCGCATGCTAGGCTACTTACGTCGCAACGTTTATAATGTTCCTTCTCACTTGAAACTGTTACTATACAAAGCATTAATAAGATCGAAACTCCAGTATGCTTCACCGGTATGGGACCCTACTCATGTGAACTTATTACTGATCTCGAGATGGTCCAAAATAACTCTGTACGTTTTATTCTTGCTAACTACAACCGAACAGCCAGCATAAAGGCCATGAAGACTAATTTGTGCCTCCCTCTACTCTCATCGCGCAGAAAATTTTTCCGCATAACCCTATTCCACAAGTTGAACCATCATCCCGCTCTTCGTGATCACCTCATTCCCCATCCAATTTATGTATCCTATCGCATTGATCATCAACACAAAGTTGGAATTTTATCATGTAACACGAAATGCTTCTCTCAATCTTTCCTGCCGCGAACCTCACGAGACTGGAACCACTTCCCCGCAGGCGTTGTTGGCATTACTATCTATGAGCAGTTCCGCGTAGCTTTAGCTAACATTGTATACTCAGGTGCTATTTGACATTCATGTACATACTGTACTCTCTTCATTTTTGTGTATTTACCACTCCCCCTCTGTAATGCCTCTGGCCCTGAGGGGTAATGTAAATAAATAAATAAAATAAATAAACACTCAGATGCTGATTGTCTTTCTTGTTTGCCGCTTCAAACGACTGATGACGAAGCAGACAACTTCGATGAATATTTGGCTACACTTTCGCAAACCTTCCCCGATCTACGAGTTTTCCGAACCGAGCAACACAAGGACCAAACATTAACCTCTCTGTTTGATTCTGCCAACGATCTTATGAAGAACACATTTAGCATTCCAAAAAGAACTTCGCCTCTGTTGGAGCACGCATGCTTCATGTCGTTCCGGATAGCCTACGCATCATAGTTTTAGAAATGATGCATGATGACGCCACGTCTGGTCACTTAGGAGTAGCCCGAACACTCCATCGCGCACAGCAGCGGTTTTACTGGCTGAAGATGCGTTCAACGATCGAGCGATATGTAGCCACTGTGTGCAATGCCAGCGAACCTCAAGTCCACCGGGCAAACTGAGACTAGTCACATCTCCAACTGCCCCGTTTGAGCAAGTTGGCATTGACCTTCTTGGATCTTTCCCACGGTCCTCTAAAGGAAACCGATGGATTCTTGAGTGCGTAGATTATTTAACCCGCTATTGTGAGACCGCCGCGATACCATTCGCTACTGCGTCTGAAGTATCTCATTTCTTATTTCGATTGGTCATTCTTCGGCATGGCCGTCCTGTAGTCATCATTAGTGACCGTGGACGCCAATTCACAGCGGACATTGTCGAAGAACGTCTTCGCCTGAGCGCCTGCAGTTTCCGCCGCCCCACACCATATCATCCTCAAACGAATGGTGTGGTAGAACGCACTTAATCGGACGCTTACTACATGTTGGTTATGTACGCCGCTGCAGATCATAAAGACTAGGATGGTATTCTACCGTTCATTACTCATGCATACAACACAGCGCAACATGAGACAACAGGATATAGCCCCTATTACCTCCTCTATGCTCGCTCGCATCGCTGTGGCCTCGACACCATACTGCCATTTTTCATACACGAAGAACCTTCTTTTGCTAACACGCTCTGCTCGCAGGCTTGCCCGCGTTTGAATTTTATCTATTCAAGAGCGTTCTAGGCACCGCTTCGACGCGTGACACCAAGTTTCGTATGCTCCTGGTTACAATGTGTGGTTGTGAATACCTCTACGTAAGCGTGGACTGTGTTAGAAACTGTTGTCACACTACACTGGACCGTTTGTTGTGTTAGAGTGCAACAGTGACTTGAACTACGTTATAGCACGCCTAACTGCATGTGGTCGACGATCGCGCCAGTCTCAAGTGGTGCATCTTGCCAGCCTCAAGCGGTTTCATTCCAGATGATCGATTTAACTTGCCCTACGAGCTTCGTCTGCGAGGAGGGAAATGTCATACACCGTAGCACATCGACGGAAGAAGGTGATGAACCGTCGGACGATCGGTAGAGGTAGAAGAACAACGAAGGTCAAAAGGACGTTTGTAGTCGTAGTGTAAATTCGTCTGTAAATAAACCCCCCTGCGCGTACTAAGCACGTAACAATACGATAACGTAGAAACCAAGCCCATACATAAACCCCTGATTTAACCAAGTAGCATGAACGTACCTGCGAGGCTTAGGGGTAACTATAATCAAATAGTCCTTGCAGACTGGTTCTTATATCGACATCCAATATAGAATAAGCTCTAATTGTCACCTCCTTACAAACATAAAGTCAGGCAGCCCTACAACCTGTCAGTGCACAGTGATACCCTATTGCAAAAACTAGCGTCTCCAGTGCGAAACCAGTAAGATTTTCGCACTGGTTTTGCACTGGATCTGCTGGGCACGCTGGACGTCTGCGATATTCACTGGAGCAGTAACGGGAAGACACTGGCTGCAGGGGTACGATTGGAGAAAGACGCTGGGATTAGCCTTTTACCGCTGGTTGTGTCGCTGGCATCCGCGATGCACTGGGAGAAGCGCTGTATGTGCGCTGGGGCCGGAGTAGCATCCCTCAAGGGCCAACAGGGCAACAGCGTATTCGCAATCGACCATCGGGGCGCATATGAAAAATATGGTGCAAGCAAGCGCTTTTTGCTGCAAAGTCGTTGCGCATTTGTAAGAAAACAAATGTAGTATCTTTTTTCTAGAGTTTCCATGTTTCGATAGGTCGTTTCGAGCGTTTCGAGAGAGACCACGACCGCCGCGCCTCTACCTCATCACACACTGACCATTAACGCACAACTAAAGCTGGAACTGAATAATGTGGGTTACCATGCATAACCAACTTCACATCTGATCTTAAGGACACTGTAACACAATGGTTACTGCCAAAATGTTCAATGCGGGCTCAATCGCAGGCGACCGTATCCTGCACCACGGCCCAGTATAAACAGCAGAAAGAAAAACTAAAACGAGGAAGAGAGTAGTTTACCGAGCGATGGGCCCATGAGAGAAAAAGCAACAAGATACAGCGCTTGTAATGCATAATATTTGACATGTTTCTCAAGCTTTTGCGCTCCTTCTTACTCTGCGTATGGAGCAGCCGAGCGCTCGGTCATCGCAACGCTTCCCGAAATGTTTACATACAAATAAGGTTTAGTTACACGCAATATAGGGTCCTCGCTACGGCGCTTGCCGGTATTGAAGCTTGGTCGCGCTTTTTCCTTGAAGGTTTGTACTAAAGCTCCGTGTTCAGCGAAAATTACGCCCACGGTAGCAGAGCACCACCGAAGAGCCGGCGTTGGTAAATTTGCCAGCGATGTCAAACTCCACATGTTAAAATGATTCCAGTGCACGAAATAGCGCGCAATGGACACCCAGAACATTAGTTGCAAGTCGTGAGAGCAGACAGCAAGCTCCAATGATCAAGAAGTTGTAATTGTTAGAGCGGTAGCAATGGGGGCCTGTAAACTGCAAAACATGAAGTCCCAGCCTTATAAATGCGGGTCATAACATAAAATGGAGAAATGTTATTAGGGATTCCAGTTCTCGGGACGAGCCGTCATCAAAAGAACCGGGGGTTCTACGTTCGACGTTGAAGCCTCGGCCAAACGTTTCGTCCGAAACGCGGCAGACGGGGAAACCGCCTCCGTAGTTTGTACGTGGCCTAATGCATGTGAGTTCAGGTGGTGCGTTAGCCGTCATAGCCTGTTTTCGGCTGTGGCTCTTTGACTGTGTTTATGGAAGGTGGCAAGTGCGGTGGTCAGGCACGCCTCAGTACGCATTCAGACATCCCGTTGGGAGGCCGAAATCAAGCGCGTACGCTTCGAAACCTCGGACAAGCAGAGCCACATGGACGATTTAGGTAGGCATCACATCGATCGGTCGCCTTTTTCCCTAGACGCATGAAAATTAAGCTAGATGTCCCATTACGTATAGCAACCTTGAATGTTAGAGGGCTTGGAGCCGAAGGCGGCAATGCCAGTTGAATCGCCTTCTGCTAGATAATGAAATCGACTTATTAGCCGTTCAAGAGTCGAAGATAGAATCTCAGGACCATGCAGACCGCATGGTGTCTGTTTTCCATGCAAACTTTGATGTGCGTGCTTGTCAATCTTTGGGGGCATCAGGCGGATGCCTTCTTTTCATTCGCAATACTTTGGGTATAAGGGTACACTGCGTATTTGCATGCGAAAGTGGCCGACTCTTGGTTGTTGACTTTTTGTTCTCAAATTTATTTTGGCGTGCTGTCTGTATGTACGCCCCCAATGTTGAAAGTGATCGTCAAAACTTCTTTTATTCAGTCGAGCCGCACTTGAAATGTGACAAAAGTTTGCTTGTATTGGGCGATTTTAACTGTGTGTGTGCTGCTACTGATCGAGTGAAGACTAGATCAGTGAAATACAAGAGCGGTGAACTGTTGAATGTGTTTGTGCATGACTATTGCTTGGAAGACATTCGAAGTGTTTTCTTCTGGAACCCGTCCAGAATACACGCACTTTCAACGCGATAGTCATGCGAGACTAGACAGGCTGTATGTATTGATCTCGTTCCAATTTGTACCGACTATAATGTAAAACCTATTTCGTTTAGTGATCATTGCCTTGTCAGTGCGACTTTTGGAATGAAGGTTAAGAAATCTGTTTTCAACTGGCATCTATGGAAACTGAACGAGAAAATTTTGGAGGATGAAGAGTTTGTTAAGGCAATCACGAACGATTTGGAATGTTTGCTTAAGGGGCATGAAGAAAGCCATGCAGATAAATGGGAAAGATTTAAAGAGAGTGATTCCCGCCATATTTCTTAAAAGATACGCGGAGCTTATGGGCAGATTTCTCGTCATAATTTCCAATAAATCCTTAGAATCTGGTAAAGTACCGACCGATTGGCTTCTGACTCGTGTAATCCCAGTTTTTAAGAAAGGTAGCCTTCTAGAAATCAGTAATTATCGACCTATTTCACTTACGTGTATTTCTTGCAAGGTGCTAGAGCATATTCTGGTGAAACATCTAAATACTTTCTTGCATAAGCACAGTATTATAAATAAAGCGCAACATGGCTTCCGAAGGGGCTTTTCTACTAACACGCAGTTAATTGTAACCATTAATGAATTTGCTAAAGTTATAGATAAAAACGGTCAGGTAGATATAATATTTCTGGACTTTTCAAAGGCTTTTGACAAGGTGTCCCATAATAAATTAATCATAAAGAAGAAAGCACTGTATATACCTCCTGAAATAATCAACTGGGTAATATCTTACTTGACAAACCGAAAGCAGTACGTAGAGGTAGACGGAGCGTGCTCTGAAAATTTAGAAGTTTACTCGGGTGTGTCACAGGGATCTGTTCTAGGACCGGTCTTATTTAATATTTACATAAATGACCTCGTCGATTCACTGAATCCAACGGCATCAATTAAGCTGTTCGCTGATGATTGTGTCATTTTTAAAACCATAAATTCTCTTTCTGATCAACTTGAGCTAAATGATAATCTAAAATTGCTAGCAGAATGGTGTGACAAATGGGACATGATAATTAATTTTGACAAAACTGTTCACATGTGCCTTACCAATAAAAGAAACAAGCTGGAATTTCTTTACAGCATGGATGACAAGATAATTAAACAAGTTGAGGAATATAAGTATTTAGGGCTTACAGTTACATCCAGGCTTAAATGGACAGCGCACATTGACAACGTGTGCTCTTCAGCTCGTAAAAAACTAGGTTTATTAAAACATAAATTAGGCAGATCAACAGCTGCACTGAGAAACAAGGCGTACAAAGCCATGGTGAGACCCTCTTTGGAGTACGCGAGCATTGTGTGGGACCCTCACACAAAGGTAGAGATAGGAAAACTAGAAAAACTTCAAAGGTTGGCCGTTCGTTTTATTTATAACCGCTATAAACGCCGAGACTCTCCATCTGCTATGTTAAATGACGCAAACCTGGAATGCTTGAATGAACGCAGAAAAAATTTGCGAATTAAATTCCTTAATCGCTTATATTTTTCGAAACTAGGTATTGATCCACAAGAATACATAACTAAACACTCGTCAAGGAAGTCTCGTCATAAGCACAAGCACTACATAGAACCTATTTTTGCTCACACAGATGTGTATAAATTCTCCTTTTTTCCTCACACGATCTCGGATTGGAATGCACTGCCGCATGATTCACCACTACTTGTTTCCGACGAGTGACTGCATCATTAATTGACACTGTCTGTAATTCGATGTGTTGTTGACTTTGTGCAGCGTTTCTCTCAACTAGGGTAGTCTTTTGATGCATGATTTCACCCCACTTAGTTTTGTATAAGTATTCATTGTTCGTTTTTTTTTTCTTTTTTGTGCGTGTTCTGTCAATACCAATGCTGTCCAGGGTCAGTTTTTTGTACTTTCTTTTATACCGTGCCTCTCCTGCTTGGACCATGTTTGGTACGCAGTATGTGATAAATAAAAATAAATTGAAAAGCAAAAGAAAGGAGCAGTGTTATTCGGTACAAACAGAAAAAAAAACAGAAAAGGAACTTCATGAACAACTTGAGTGCCTGTTGTGCATGGAAAGCTGTGCGCCAGGAAAGTTCACTAAGCAAATAAGAGATGTGAAATCTCATTTAGAAAGAATCGACGCTGAGAAGTACAGAGCCGTGGTTATACGCGCAAGAAGCGATAAACTGTGGGCTGGCGAGGCGCCGACAAAGCAAGCGCTATCAGATGAAAAAAGGTACGCTTGCCAGAAGGAAATCAGGCAAATAAGACATGAAGGGCAGATTAAGAACGAAGCTAAAGATATAAAGTGTGCGATTCTGAACCATTTTGCTGAGCTTCTGAGTAATACGCGCGAATATAGTGAAGGGTTTCCAATAGAATATTTACGGCAAATGCCAACGCCCGAAGATCGTGTGAAAGAGAGCCTTGAAATGCCTATTACAATGCAAGAGATAGAAAAGGCCATAGATGACCTCCCATTTAGGAAAGCCCCTGGACCAGATGGGCTGAGCGCCTCATTTTACAAAGCATTTAAAAACCATGTTTCCAGCCTTATGTTGGAAGTGATAAGAGAAGCCTACGAACCCAAAAAAGTGCCATTATCATTTACTACGTCACACATCGTACTTATTCCAAAAAGTGATGAGAAGTCCTATAGGCCAATAAGCCTGACAAATGTTGATTATAAAATCTTTATGAATGTTTTAGCGAAGAGATTGCAGAGTGTAATAGCCAAATTAGTGGGACCGCACCAAACGTACGGCGTAAAGAGGTCGCAGCATCGCCACAAATATACATGTGGCACGAACCGTACTGGAATGTGTAGACACGCTTGGATGTGAGGTTGCCATGATTCAGCTGGATTTGGAAAAAGCGTTCGATCGTGTATCGCACGACATCCTTTTCTCCATTCTAAAGCATTGTAACCTGGGCTCGGTAATTGTGGAGGGAGTGGAAATGGCGTACGCAAACTGCTCGACGCGTATTATAGTGAATGGCGATCTCACAGTCTCGCAGTGCATTCTTTGGTGAGGCAAGGATGCCCACTCTCTCCTCTGCTTTTTGCAGCCTATCTCGAGCCATTATGCTTGGCCATTCTCAATAATGAATGCATCTCGGATTTCATGCTTCAGTCGGCGCATGTGAAGCTACTTGCATACGCGGCCGACATTGCAGTATTTTGTAAAAACAGAGAGAGCATTTGTGAAGTGGTTAACGTTGTTGAAAACTTTTGTGACCAGACTGGATGTCGGGTTAACTGGGAAAAAAGCTCCAGATTTTGGCACGGCTTATGGGAGGCTGAACCGGCTTCTTTCTCCCGATTGCATTGGTCTTCCTTGCCAATGCAGTATCTGGGTGTGCCACTACAACGTTATCGCGATCCTAGCTTACACTGGAAGGAGGAAACAAATAGAGTGCGAGAGAAAGCGGAAGCATGGCAAGGAAGGCAACTGTAAATCTTTTCACGCGCGTTCATCTGCAATGTGTTTTTGATTTCAAAGATATGATATGTAATGAATGTTCTTGGTGCGTCACAAACATCCATTCAAAAAATTCGTGTGCGGTTTTTCTTTGGACTTCGACCTGGGAAAAGACGAGGCGAACGAATTTATTTCTTTCTTTAAAAAGCGGAGGAGTCGGATTGATTCATTTGTTTCTGCGCCAAGTGGTATCGCGCTTTTTTTTTATTCGCGACCAAAAGGACACATTTTTAAGAACAGTCATACAAGTGCGGCTGCAAAGGCTGTTACTCGGATTTGTTGTCTCCTCAAGTGAAAACATGCGTGTTGCTGTCACAGGATATTTGCGCGAGGTAGTTCTCTCTTACAAGTTGTTAGAAGTGCGTTTTTCCCTTGAATATTTGTACAGTGTTGGCAAGAAAAAGCTGTATAAGGGCCTAGTGGAAATCATGCTGTCGGCACCTTTGTATCGGGAGCCTTACCGTGGAGGCCCAGGGAAGGATATTTTAAAACGAGTGAAGAGGATGCCAGTTAGACCGGCCTCCAAACCATTCTTTTTTAAGTTCCACACGAACACTCTACCCGTCAAAAACTGGCTTCACGAAAAAGGAACCGATATCCCTTGAACGATAAACTGCCAGCTTTGCAAGAAGCCAGAGACAATTGAGCACATATTCTTAGACTGCTGGGATGCAGTATTTCATTGGGACGTGCTACAAAGAACAATTAAAAAAGAGCTGCCACTAAACCCTTATGGCATCCGGTTTTTACCGGTGGAGAACGAAGACGTACCCTATGATTTACCAATGCTTCTAGGCCTCCACAGCTTGTGGAAAACACGAATGCAAGTAAGGCATGAAGATATTAACATTCGCAGTATGCGTGAAATTTTTGTTGAAAGTGCTGTTTATCTACTGGAATGTATCTGTGCGCTCCCTGACCCACCACAGTGGGCAGAAGTTCTGGATGACCTGGTAAAATTGAAGAAATTTTAACCTCACACGCGTCAGCTCAAGGGCAGCTGAAGTGTTTTATTAAGTGCGACCATTTGTTGTTCATGTATACTTCGGAAATAAAGAAAAAAAAAATCGGCGTGGCCGAGTGGTTACCCTATTGCAAAAACCAGCGTCTCCAGTGTGAAACCACTAAGATTTTCGCGCTGATTTTGCACTGGATCTGCTGGGCACGCTGGAGGTCTGCGATATTCACTGGAGCAGTAACGGGAAGACACTGGCTGCACTGGTGCGATGGGAGAAAAAGGCTGGGATTAGACTTTTGACGCTGGGTGTGTCGCTGGCATTCGTGATGCAGTGGGAGAAGCGCTGTATTTGCGCTGGGCCGCACTGGTCCCAGTGCCCCAGTATAGCCGGTGCGGCCGGTGGCGTCAGCCGGAGTAGCATCCCTTAGGGGCCAACAGGGCAACAGCGTACTTTCAATCGACCATCGGGAGGCATATGAAAAATATGGTTCAAGAAAGCGCTCTTTGCTGCGAAGTCGTTGCGCATTTGTAAGAAAACAAAGGCAGTATCTTTTTTTCTAGAGTTTCCATGTTTCTATAGGTCGTTTCGAGCGTTTCGAGAAAGTCAACGACCGCCGTGCCTCGATCTCATGACACACTGACAATTAACGCACAACTAATGCTGGAATTTAATAATGTGGGCTACCATGCATAACCAACTTCACAGCTGATCTTAAGGGCACTCTAACACAATAATTACTGCCAAAATGTTCAACGCGGGCTCAAACGCAGGCGAGCGTAACCTTTTTGGAATAACAGCGCGAAGGACGAGGACGAAGATCAGAAGGACACTGAAGCGCTGTGTTTGTGTCCTTCTGATCTTCGTCCTCGTCCTTCGCGCTGTTATTCCAAAATGTATTACCAACTAGCCGGCACCTCAACGCTTGTTAGCGTAGCCTGCACTACGGCCCAGTATAAACAGCAGAAAGAAAAACTAAAACCAGGAAGAGAGTAGTTTACCGAGCGATGGGCCCATGAGAGAAAAAGCGCTTGTAATACATAATATTTGGCGTGTTTCTCAAGCTTTTGCGCTCCTTCTTACTCTGCGTATCAAGCAGCCGAGCCTTCGGTCATCGCAACGCTTCCCGCAATGTTTACATACAAATCAGGTTTAGCTACATGCAATTAGGGTCATAGCTGCGGCGCTTGCCGGTATTGAAGCTCTGTCGCACTTTTTTCCTTGAAGGCTTCTACTAAAGCTCCGAGTTCATCGAAAATTACGACCACGGTAGCAGAGCACCCCCCAAGAGCCGGCGTTGGTAAATTTGCCAGCGATGTCAAACTCCACATGTTAAAATGATTCCAGTGCACAAAATAGCGCGCATAGGCACCCAGAACATTAGTTGCAAGTCGTGAGTGCAGACAGCAAGCTAAAATGATCAAGAAGTTGCAATTGTTAGAGCGGTAGAATGGCCTGTAGACTGCGAAACATGAAGTCCCAACCTTATAAATGCGGCCCATGACATAAAATGCAGAAATGTTTCAGGCAAATCCAGTTCTCTGCGTGGACGAGTGGTTAGCGTGCTGATGTAGTGACTGATATGTACCTATGGACTTGGTTCGAGGCGCGCTTGGTGCAGTACTTTTTTTTTTTTTTTACTTTTTTTTTAAGATTTTTTATGTACCTAACTTGTTTAGTTACTTTTTATTTTTTAATTTTTATCCCACACCTATTTTTCTCCGGGCGAACAGTGCCGCCAGTGCGGAGCGTCCCAGTATGCCCCGTCCCAGTGCGCCCAGTTTCCAGCGTCATACTGGGGCCATAATCAGATATGGCGCTGGGGCGCTGGCACCCAGTGGCACTGGTTTTTGCAAGAGGGTAGCGTGCTGAGCTAGTGATTGAGATGTGCCTAGGGACTGAGTTCGAAGCGCGCTTGGTCACTCATTTTTTTACTTTTTTAGGTTTTGTTTATCTACCTAACTTGTTTCGTTCCTTTTTAATTTTTGTCCCACGCTCTTTTTCTTCGGGCGAACAGTGCCGCCAGTGCGGTGCGTCCCAGTATGCCGCGTCCCGGTGCGCCCAGTTTCCAGCGTCATACTGGGACTATATCAGGTATGGCGCTGGGGCGCTGGGACCCAGTGGCACTGGTTTTTGCAGTAGGGAAAACTCCCGTCGGCCAGCGCCATGTTCGTGATTTACGCCAAAACAGGTGCAACGTATGCATTTGAGTAAACAGTACCTTTTTGCAAATGATTCTTCAATTCCACATGTGAGAAGAGGCGCACTCGAAACCAAACGCCATATGCACTGTGTCCGATTTCACGTTTTTGCACTACGCTCGAGCACATACAAAAAAAAAAAACATTGAGAGGGTAATTAAGAACAAGCCCCTTTTTAGGTTATCTTTACGCGAAGAAAGCGGGAAAGTCATTTTATTTTTAATTCCATGAATTCTGGCGGGTGGTTGGGAAGCTCTGCAGCACCCGCGAAATTAGCACAAAGTTTACGATACTGCTTATGTTACCTTATTGCTGAGAACTGCCGCGAAGGTTTCGCATGTGTTTCCGTGGTGTCGGATGTTTACCTAATCAATGCCGCGACATTCGAAAAATGATGTTTGGGTTGACTGCCGTTCACTTGCACATGTACACATATGTCAGGTTCCGCACTCATCTGCCGTATACTTAATGCGCAAAAAATAGCAACATGATATTCACTCATATCAGTATCGCTCTCCTGAACAATTCGGCATGTCCCAGTGACGCAGCGACTAAAATCTACGCTAAGGTTCTCGCCTTTTTTCATACAACGTTAACTATAGAAGAATCTGACATTCTGCAAACATGACTTTGAGTGGACCTTCCCTGCAAAGGTTTTTCTCAATATTTAAAGGTTCAGATTTCTAATTCTTTTACGTTTATCGAACAGAAAAAAAGATAAGCGAGCGGGCACCTTCTAATATATGTACTCCAGACTTCGATGCAAGAGCTTTTGAAGCAAAGGTTCCATTCGACGTAGCTCATAGGAATGCGATCGTATTTCTGAATGCAAGTTTGCTTTTCAAAAAACGGCATATTTGCAATCCATTAGAACCTTGGGTGAACAATACATTTAATGTGCTCGATTCGCATACTCCGTGACATTTAAAAGATCGCGGATGGAATGTTTCCGAAAAGGCTCTTAAGAGCCTCGAGAAAATCAAAATATAAATATTTAACAATAAAACAGATTCACTTTATTATGTTCTCTATTTAAATACAGGCACTCTAAGACAAACGAGGAACATCTGTAGAAGGCAGAGAACTTACCTTCGTCACAATGAAGGGCTAAAACAACTGCATTTCAAAACTGCCCAGAAACTGCATTGCTAACACAAAAAGACCTAATTTTAGAGTCTTTTGAGCACAAACTTCTAACTCTTGGCATATTCGTTGATTTATCAAAAGCATTCGATCGCATCAATCACAAACTAATGTTGGCTAAACTCGAACACAACGGTTTCCACGGACAGTTTCTTCATATATTACAGTCCTATTTCAGTTCTCGATCACAAGTAAAAATAAACAATGACTTATCAGATGTCAAGCACGTGGTTTCTGGTGTTCGGCAAGGTAGTATCTTGGGACCGTTGCTGTTTCTACTTTACATCAATGACGTTGTCCGTATCAGTAATCTACCAACTTTTATGATTTATGCTGACGACACCAGTTTATTTTTCAAAGCTGCCCAACTGGTAGATCTTGAGAAACAAGCCTCAAAATGCCTACAGTCGCTTCTAGAATGTTCTCAAAATAATCGTTTAAACATAAACACTGAAAAAAGCAAAGCTGTGCTGTTCAGGCCTCGACACAAGTTTACAAATATGCCACCCAACACTCTGTTTAAAGATCGGCGCGTCACGCATCCAAACGGTCTCGGCGGTAAAAAAGCTTGGGCGTTATTTTCAACGAGAATTTGAGTTGGAGTGATCATGTTGATATGGTGATGAAGAAGCTGTCAAAAGTTGTCGGTATCTTGTGTCGATTGAAATATTTTATGCCGAGGCGTATTAGGGAAATATTGTATAATGCTTTGTTTTCTTCTGCTGTTTAGTATTGCTTTTTGGTGTGGGGTATCATGACATTTACTAATATTAACCGCTTATACCTCCTTCAAAAGAAAGCCGTTCGAAATGTTATGAATGCTCCCCGACTTAGACACACTGAACCAATTTTCAATAAACTTCGAATTATCCGCTTGCCACAAGTATAGGAAACTTTACTCTTGCGGCGGTATGAAATCGGTGTTCACAATAACAACTGCCTGGTAACAAAGCTGTCAGGATTACAACGCAAAGAGTCAATATACACTACACGAACGACACCCATCCAAATGGCTTGTACCTAAGATCCGAACAAATTATCGTTACAAAAATGCTGCGCTACACTCTCCCGCATCAATTAAATAAACAGTCTGAACGAATGTATAGATAATGAAAAATCGATTGTTTTATATTTGTTCTTGTTTCTGAAAGTGATATTATGCTATGTACCACTGCAATGCCTCTATAGGGTGCGTCGGCCTGGTCAAGCTTTTCTACTGGCTTTTTGCCGGCGCACCCAACATCCTCAAGATGTTAAATTCTTATTCTTAACTAGCCGTTGAAACATCAGTGTTGTTGAGAGTGCTAAACATCTCCCCTGCAGACCAAGATTGCTGTGCTGCAAAAGTGAGTACGGTTTGTGTTCGAAACCGGCACACCAGTTTATGGTCGCTTCAATGCCAAAAGACAAAAATTGTGCAGGTTTAAGCGTGGATTAACCGAGTGACTGAGCGAACGGTCTTACTGCTGGAGCGATATAAACCAGTAACACCAAATTTTAAATCCGCGTTTTCTTTCTTATTTTTTTTATTAAGCGCCGTACACGAAACGAAAGGCGTATTATTTGTCGCACTTTCTTTGTTGACACCTGAATTGCACCGTAAGGAAATATGAAAGCTGGAGTTTGAAGCAGACAGAAAGAGAGGCCGTATTGGAGCGGTAGGCGGTAAGTTCGACCATCTGGAGATATTTAATATGCACTCATACCGCACAGTAAAAAGGCGTCTCTCCGTATCACAGCCGCCGGCTGCTAAAGTTCGATCCAGTGTACTCCGGCACAGCAGTCAGACATCTTAACCCCTGCGCTTTTATTTTTTCATTAGATTTCTTTAGGAGAAAATAAGACGCCTTCAACGTTTGGGTGGAGGAGGACAAAGCATCGTTGTTTATTTAGTCAGTGAGGGGGAAGGGGGGGGGGGGGGGGGACCCTCACTCCAGGGTCCTGTTGGCCGTGGCTGCAGTAAGAGCGCGGCGAGCCAACCATTGCTGGCGCTCCGGACAGGGGTCCTGCAGGGCGGACTCCCAATCTTCCATGCAGGGGTGGGGGAGAGGGCTTAAAGAAGGGGTAACTTGGCACGCCCAACCATGTGGTAGAGCGTTGCCCGCTCTCCGCAATGTGGGCAGTCAGGGGAATAAAGGGAGGGGTATCAGAGGTTTAGGAGAAATGATGTAATAAAGGTATTAGTTTGCAGCTGGCGGTAAGTTGCTGCTTCTTGAGTAGACAGGGTGAAAGAAGGGGGAGGTAATGTACGGCGAGAGAGCCTGCAGTGTTCAAGCAGTTCTGTGCATGTCAAAATTGGGGAGGCATACGTGTAATCCGGGAAAGGGGAGGCTTGGGGAAGCAGCGCGCGAGCGTGTCGCTGGGCAGCTTCATTGCCGGGCATCGACTGGTGTCCCAGAATCCAGATCACACTGATCCTTTTCGGAGGATTAGCGACGAGGATTTGGTGGCTGGCGGCACCGATGCGTCCGCGAAGATAGTTACGGCAGACGGTGCGGAAATTTGACATGATGGTAGCTTGTGCATTAGTGGCGGCGGCCAGAGCTATGGCTGCTTCTTCGGCAATACTCGGTTCGGTGGTGCGAAGAAAGGCATAGTTGAGGAGAGTGCCCGCTAGAGATGAATGGTGGGCATCTACACCTAATCAGTCAAGGTTTTCGTAGTTTTAGAACTTAGCTGTTCCTGCCCGTTCCTGCGTTTCGTGTCGTCGTCGCCGTTGGTGTGGTGGTGGTGGTGGTGACAAACATTTCTTTATTTATTTGTTTAAGGGGATGTTTCAACCCAGGCCCTATAAATCCAGGCACTCACAAATCTAGGTGGAGCTCCAATGGCGTCTAACTCCCGTCGCGCCCTGGTCCCCAAGGTCCGCTGGGACTGTAGGTCATGGCAGCTGAGCAGCGCCACCTCCCAGGCCTCACTAGAAGGGTGGGCAATGAAGGATTGGAAACGGTGGAAATTGGACGGACAGGCCGAGACCATGTGGAAAATGTCCGAGAAGGTCGCTTCGCACAAGATGCAGCCCTATTGCAGTCTGCATTCAAATGCTTTAAGGCTGCCGGGCACAGCATTTTGTTTGTAAAATTTTATGCAGTCTTTCGTCCGCTCTCCGGAGACCTTGCCGCCGTCGGCCTCGTAACCAGGTGACGTTATTGGCCGTGGCGGCATGACCGGATGTGACGCTATGATGATGTCACAGCCGGCCATGCCTAATAACCGTAAGTGGCAATGACGTCACAACCGGTCAAGACGAAATGACTGGTTATGACGTCACTCGGAGATTCACTATAGGTAGTATTCACTAGTGGTCGACACTGTGATTCACCGACGCGTCGCAGTGCCTCATGGGAAGCAGTTGCTTCCGTTCCGCCATTGCTTAGACCCAAACGCCGCCCGAACAACCGCTCGGCGGCTGCGTTGGACATCTGCAGCATCGACAGTGACTGTTCTCTTCAATACGGCGGCGGTTTTTTGTCGTGATTACGGTAATTTGTGCTGTGTGCGGTTGCAACAACAGGTCGGAGCGAAGGTCTGGTGCCGGTGAAGAAAATGCGCAAAAAGTAAGCTTTTTCTCGGTGTCCAACGTCGTTCGCGGGCAATGCAGCAGGACGCTCGAGCTGTCAGAGAAGCGTCGTGCGGAATGGTTTAGACGCCTCCGCCGAAGCGATATCAACGTAAAAGCGACGCACTACAAGGTGTGGAGCGTGCATTTTTTGTCCGGTAAATATCTCCAACTCCACTATGAACGTGAACTATGAGCGGCAAACTAACGTTTTGTGCCTGTTAACGTTTGGGCTGTTTTAAGAA
Source organism: Amblyomma maculatum (assembly GCF_055883805.1). Classification (NCBI taxonomy): domain Eukaryota; kingdom Metazoa; phylum Arthropoda; class Arachnida; order Ixodida; family Ixodidae; genus Amblyomma; species Amblyomma maculatum. Next base: position 123,383,921 of record NC_139349.1, read on the forward strand.
ATAAAAATTCTTGCTCACTTTTCCACTGTCAGCGCTTATTGCGAAGGCGTACGTTTGCGCGCTCCTCTGCGTACTGCGGTCTGCTGTTGGCGCTTTGAAAGCAGTCTTTGTGCTGGTTAAAATTACTGTGTATAGCTTTACAGGGATGTCTCTAGTTTACGACTCTCTGCTCTTTCTGATACAGGTCGGCGGCGCACTGTTTCGGATGCCTCTGTTTACTGCCTTGAGTCGGCTCTCCAAATGTAGCCGTTTTATGATCGCTAAATATTGCATGCATGGCCCGACAGAAACGTTTCTAGCTGTGCAAAAAACTAAAATCGATTGTGATACATTGTTGGAAAATAGCGATCAATGACCTCAGGCTGTTGCACAGCATATCCACGGTTCATGGTTGTAATTGTAATTTTACAAATTTACAGGCGAGACATCTTACTTTATGGATGAAGCAAATCCAGACTGGGCACCGAGCCATCTCCTAGGATATGACACAAAGCCGATGGCTCTCGCAGATAAGAGGTATGCTCCTACACAATGCATCATGTTTGAAAACTGCTTGTAAAGAATCCAACAAAACTTGGTCTGTCGTGTGCATAGTGACCTTAAACTAAACTTTTCTGTATAATTGTTTAGGGGTTGCATGACCTCAGATGTGCCATGGACTAGTTACTGTCTTGTTTTCCAGGAGCTGGGAAATATGAAGCAGCAGACTTTCGTCAAGAGCTAGTTGCACTGTTTGGATTAGCAAAGAGTGGTTTTTGCCTAATCTGTCTGTATTTATCTCTGTAGTCAACTCCATAAACACTGCTTAAAGCAGTGTAGAAGTGCTCATTCCATCACAGAGGCCTCACTTCTTTCAGGCACAGACGCCGAGTAAACAGAGCCACTGCAACAAAGCAGTGCTCAGCTGCCACACAAGCAGTGCTAGCTCCTCTCAACTTGGAGCAAGAGGAGAACCATGCTGAAAAACAGACTCGAGGCACCAGAGTGAAAAATAAAAAAAAAATTAATTGAATCCCAGGAGTTGGCCTTGAACAGCAACTGTCACCTTTTCCTCTCCTCTAACCTTCTGATGGCACTAGCAAGCCTGACCTCAACACGTAGTCTACTGAGCCACGCGTGGCCGACGCCATACTGACCAGTCATTTAGGGAAGTGTTTAATGTGTATCTGCCGTGAATATTGTCACTTCAAATGCAATACACTGCCTCTGTACGTATCACAATACTAAGCCCTTCATATGTGTGCTTGATTATTGACACACTAATGAGAATACTTTTAACTACAGATGAAGAGCCCTCGTTATCAGCACCTGCAGGAAGCCATGTGGTCAGACATATGATTTTAGAAGCCTCACACACACTCTAGTTACTGGTCCTCCTACCTGCACTCCAGGCAAGTATAATGGCATTCATGCGTTGCATACTACAGCCTTGCAAAAGGGTATCAGAAACAGAACACATCAGAAATGCCTATCGAACATGAGGATCTCAAGTTGAATGTACCCGAAGATTGCAGTTGTTCATCCATTACTAAGCGGAGTTCTGGACACGGCTACTCTTCGTCTACGCTTGCGCAGCCATATTTTCTAGTAACTCATCACGTCGATGGACACGCCCCCTGGTTCAACGGAAATTCCAGCTATATAAAGTACCATCTCCAGCTTTTCATCACTTTCTGGCAGCATTTGCGGCTTCTACAGGCTTCGCTAAGTACGTGCATTTGGTTCGCAGGTTAGTTGAACTAAAAGTATTTTGGTCTTGCTTGTTTGATATTGCCGCCGGTGCTGCCAGCTGCCTTTTGTACCCTTTGTTTGTTGTCGCAATAGTGTGAAATGCCGACGAATGCAGAGTTCGCAAGGAGAGTTGAGGAATTGGAGTTGTTACTTAAAGGGAAACTAGATGACGTGGTGGCCGAGATCACCACAAAGGTTTTTTCACAACTGAGAGCTTCTGAAGGTGACGAAGCTCCTTCTTTGCTCAGCACTGTTCAATTTGCAAATTAATTAGAATCAATGAAGGTCAGAGAGGCCGAGCTCATGAATACCAACAAGTTGCTGGCAGAGGAAAATGAAAAGCTCCACAAAATGGTTGGGGAACTCGAACAGTATTCTAGGATCAACAATGTGGAGATAAATGGTGTTCCAGTAACTAAAGGCGAGGATGTCAAGAAGGTGTTTCAAACCATCGGGGATGTCATTGCGTGTCCTATCAACGCCGCTGACTTTGACACCTTCCATCATGTTGCCGCCAAAAATAAAAATGCAAAAACCATCATTGCTCGCTTTGTGTATCGGGAAAAGAAATATGAATTCATGCGCAAGGCACGGAAAGCTCGCCTACAAACAGACCAAATTGGCTTCCCTGTTGATTCAACTTGCTCGATTTTTGTAAATGAACACTTTACCTTTGACAGCAAGAGGCTGTTTGCTAGAGCTAAGTGGCGGAAGAAAGAAAAGAAATGGCAGCATCTCTGGACTGACAATTGTCGCATACTTGCGCGGGAGACTTACGTGAGCACGGTCTTCCGCATAAGCACAGAAACAGACCTTCTAGTCTTCCACTAGTTCATACACATTCATGGCTTCTGGCGGCGCTGAAACCTTAGACACCCCGCTATCTCCTGATAAGCTTCATCATATCTTGGAAAATAGTAGTCATTCTCTGATCCATTTCAATGCACGCAACCTCAGGAAGAATCTTGAATCTACTGATAATTTTATCTTCTCACTTCAGCACTCGTTCTCTTTCATCTGCGTTTCGCAGACCTGGCTTTCCACTTCTGATGGCAATCTATTTGGTTTTACATCTTATCTTCCAGAGTACTGTCATCGCTTGTCTAGCAGCCACGGAGGCACTGTAATTTTTATTTCCCCTGAAATGTTTCACCAGCCTAGATGTGATCTCGCTCTAAATGTACTGCAATGTGAATGTGAGGAAGAAGCGGGAATTGGCGTTAGTAGGAACGCTCGGGCTAGACCCGTCGTGATTGATTAAATCATCTCGCGGTCATCGGACATCTCTGTTCTCTGCTCTTTGAGCTCATTGGCTTGCCGCCCCAATAATATTATTACCAGCAAGGTAATTACTCAGCAGGACACATTTCCGCTTGTTGTTAGCGTTCCTTCTGTCGGTGTTCACGTGAAGCTTTCAAGCGATCTTGAAATCTTCTAGAAAATCAATATTGTGTATCTCGATTCTACATGACTATTGCGCCTGTGGACGTGTAGGTAACAATACAAAGGGTATGAAAATTGTCTTGCTGGCATGAGCAATGCACTGTTCATCGACAAAAGCGAGATTTATTGATTGTCAGCCGACGGGATTTCCACTTCAAGGTACTGACTGCGCCGAAGGATATTGTACAGCTTTTAGTATCCTAGAAATTATCATCTTAAAATCTTATTCTCCCGATAATGCATACATTTTGATGGAAAGTCAGTAAACTTGATTGCAGCAATGAGATGCATGTCTGTTTATTTTTACCATCACGTGCAGATGTTCTGATTGCTCAGTCTTCAAACTTTGTCCAGAAAATAGCCAGAAAGGTTGCTTGTTTTCAATGTGTACAAACATACTTATTGGGGCAGCCGCATCATGACAAGAGTGACGAAAAATGTGGCATTGCACCTAAGCCTCCGGGTAAACAAAGACAGCGTGAAAAAACAGCATTTTTGAGTATCACACGAGAATTGAGATAGTGGATAAAAAGACGTTAAACGTTTGATCGACTGTATTATTGTGCGCAGAAGCATAGGGTATTTAAAACGAATGCTCGAAGGAAGAACGCGGTGTCAGCCTCAATATCCCTCCAAGGTAGACAAGATGTATTTTGTCGTAGTGCTTTGTGTCTATGCCTGTATTGCGGAAAAAACGGCTGCACAGTCTGCCCCTTGCAGTATCCCTAATGGTGTTACAGATGGCTTTTCTGTGAGTATATATATGCCGAAAAATTTTATTTAAGTCGGACAGTTCCTACTATTATAAAAGTAACGTAGGCAACGATTACAAAGGGCAGTGTCTAATGCATATATGCGCATATCATACAATATTCGGCCATTAAAGTTGCCTAAATGAGTTTACAGAATAAACGGGTTCAAACCTAAATGCTTTTTAGACATACAAAATCTGTTAAATTTAAAAGTCACCAAGGTTTCCGTCCATGATTTGAAATGTCAACTGATCTTTATATTGGTCGGTCTGTTTATTTTTCGTCACACAATCGTAAGAGCCATGCAAAACGACAACACCTGTCGTAGTAGAAAATATATTTATTTTGACAACGCTTCCTTATATGATATGACAAATTTATCGCTGTATGTTGCACATCCACCTAGAATCGTCAGAGCAAAGAATATGAATTTTAAATTTTGCCGTGTAGACTGCGTTGGTGAAACTTATTATGCGCGACTGGGTTAAAGTTAATTTTCGATGGAAAAAAGGATACCGGCGTTGTCTTGAGACCTATATCGATGTAAGGCGTAGCTGCACCCATGAAGTTTCGAAGAGCGAAACATTAGAAAATTACCAATATGCCATTGCCATATGCTTTAACCGTTATTATTATTTATATTATAAGAAATAGTTACGTTAAAGCAAATCTAAAAATAACAACACAATCACGTTAGAGGATCGCCTTGTGTTTTATGGCAAACGAACTCTTGAGTATGCTTGGTGACTTGGTAATTATAGGCTGTCTTCCCGCATATACTAGTGTTGTGACAGCTCCATCTGACCAATGACAACATTCCTTTCAAATGTCCCGAATCCTATGGCGGCTTAATAATCACAGTATCTCCATGTAACTGACACATATTATGCCATCATTTGTTGGTATACTGAAACGCGTTTCGGGAGGAATGTATAGTGCAATGGGTGGAAGAATAGGAAAAAATTATTTCAGTGCCTATTGTCGGCCCGGCGTTGCGACCCCATTGCGTCATTATTGATAAAATATAGACAGGGCCGCAGTACCAGCCGCTATATGCAAGGCGAGCTGTCCACAGTTCACTGTGTATCTGCTGTGTTGGTTCGTCAGCGTCTTCGCTATCCGCATAAAATGATTATCTAGGAGACTCTTCGTTAAACCAGAGCTAAAACCCTGCGAATTGCGACGCCGTGCTTTACTAAGATAAGAAAGCCAGAAGGGAGGGGCTGCAATTGTGACGAAGATTATAACTTGAGAGATTGTGGGCCACAAAACGGCATCGCGTCATACGTTTTCCTTTATATATTCGTATAGTTTATTGTACTTAACATCTCACCCGTCGCACGGGCTACGAAAGACTCTGTAGGAAAAGTCTTGGGATGCCTTTAACCGCCTCAGGATCATCCACCGTTACTCGTTAACAAAAATATTTGCTTAGCACTTAATATCACACAATCGCCTCATAAGATGAAGTTTGCAGATATTCGTATTTTAAACATTTATTGTTCATAAAAACCTAAGTGAAAAAAGTTAGGCTGATTCCTCTTCATGTTGTAGCAAATTTTATTACGCCTCAAACTTAGCAGCTATGAGTCGGGGGTATAAATCGGGGGTATAAGCTTAGAATTGGATGACAGCCGTTTTTCCGTCAGTTTCGCCACGCCACTTCAATATACTACTACTACTACTACTACTACTACTACTACTACTACTACTACTACTACTACTACTACTACTACTACTACTACTGCTACTACTACTACTACTACTAATAATAATAATAATAATAATAATAATAATAATAATAATAATAATAATATTATTATTATTATTATTATTATTAAAAATTGGTTCACAGAGGAGGACAGGCGCTGGACACATGACCGCTCCGCAAGGAAAGAAAGCTGGAAGTGAAAGCTGAATAGAAAGAAAGAGGAGTCGTAGTGGAGAGCTACGGGGTAATTTCGGCCAACTGAGGATCCTTAATGTGCACTGACATTGCTCAGCACATGATCGCCTCTTCGTTTCGCCTCGATTGAAACGCATCCGCCTGCGGTCAGGATTGAAACCGGGAACTCCGGCACAATAGTCGGGCATCTTAACCACTGCAGCACCGCGGTGAGGTGGAACTGCACGCGACAGGCAATGCTCGTTATACCGCTAGGAAATCAATTGGCCGCTTAGGATCGCGCTATTAGCGCCACGTTGTGTTTTACCTTGCCGCGTTAAAGCCTGGGCCCCGTTCTGGTTTGTTCACGGCATTTTTTTGTCGCTAGTCTCGACCGCATATTTGCAGCAATGTGACGTCCGCCGTTCTTTGCTGACTATTTTGTTGCAAAAGGAATACTGCTGTAGGTTTCAAGCCTTCAGTGTAGTGCAGCGGTAACCACGTACGTCTTACCCACGTCACACTGTGAAGTCACACCCCACGTGACACTAGGGTGAGAGCTAGAGTTGGGCAAGACGGCTCATTTTAGTGACTGTATCGGGGAGGCTCCGCTCATTAAAGTGAGCCGGCTCACTTGACCGGCTCACTGGCTTACTTACATCTGTAGAGGTGAGGGAGTTGCTCAGGAGAGGACGGATCTTCAAAAAATATATATATATATATATATATATATATATATATATATAATAATAATACAATCAATTTTAGCCCTCTTGTGACACTGCAAGCGGTTGCATTTCGCATCTGTTCCTGCCTGCGGTTGTGATTGCAGTTTTGGTTTCTTCCTGTTGAGATAACTGAAGAAGGTGCTACGAAAGTACACGAAATATTCGGACCACTTCGCTCTACATTGCTCCTCTCCGGAACATATCTCCGCTCCGGACACTGTTTTCGTCGCTCTTTTCGTCCTCATGGCAACAGGAATAGCAGCTGCGCTTCCGCCCCATCTCGATCGTTTTCTTTGTATGCCGGCTCGATCCCCCTCCGCCCTCTCTATTCCACGGTGCATACAAATTTTCTTATGCGTGTGAAGAATACTGACGATCATGACATCATGCCCTCTTCCCTCTAAAAAAAGGTGTGGTCCCATTAAAACCTAACCGATGACTGGCCTCGATTCACTTACCTGATACACGCTCAAAAAATGCACAGAAGCGGATTACGTATGGGCGATATCTTCATGACTGCGTTACATAAAAGCTATTCCTTTCGCATGTAAATGACCCAATTCCTCGGAAATAATTCCTGTGTGATCGTGACAGGCAGCTTACAGTATGTGCTCCCTCGGGGTCGATGAGCTGCCATCGACCTTTCTGAGCAATATTCCAGTGTCTGAATGGCTTCGGTAATCAAGGAAGGCTCGCCGCCGCAAGGAGTGAGATCTGACCCATGGCAACATATTCCCCTTCAAGCGGTCACATTCATGCAATAAAAGCTTTGATTAAAAAGCCAGTTGTGATTGCTAATTAATTCGCCCTCGCCCCAGCAGGGGCCCGTATTTGGCACAGCTATTTCGGTGACCTAAGCAGGCTAATGTTCTAAACTTGCACCTTCCTACTAGGACCGCATGTGCCCTTGACACTAGCATCGACGCAGCCAATGGCAGACGTGAGGAGATTCACTCCCCTCTGGTTCACAGCTATAGTGGTTTGCTTCTTATAAGAAACGCCTGAAAGCTATGTCAATTGATATCAGATTTTTATTAACCTCAGACTCAAAATAAGCTGTAGAGTGTGTCGAGGAACGCACTGATGAACTTGGAGTGCTGGTCTTTTAGAATTTTGCAAATATAACGGGTAGTGGGCTTTTAGATATTCAAACATTTATCTGACTTCATCATTTGCCAAATGGTGCGTTAGCTTTTATCGTCAAAAAGACGGCGTTTTTATTGCCCATACATTGCTTCTATCCTTAGTGACTTACTTTTAGGTAAATACGGCCGACTAGAATGATGGTAAAATCTTGAGTGATGTAGTGTCCTCTTGTTTCCATATTTGTTGACCGCTACTTAATTATTTTAAACACTAGCTCCGGAGTTCGTGCGCCTGATCCTAAAACACTCCCCAACTTCCTTGAGTTTTTAAATAAAAAAAATTTCACGCCCGAAATTCTAGAAGATGGAATGATTTTCTTTTTAGATTTAAAGATAGTATTGTCTGGCAACCACGTGTGCTGCTTATCTGGTCCAAGAAATGACTACTGCCGGTTAAATCGGTGTATCCGAAACTGATAAAGAGAGACATAGGGACCACAGTGAAATTATATTTAAAGTATGCGCTTAGGAAATCATGTGAGCACCTACCAGACTACGTCTCGACCAAAAATTATGTAGACTGCAGGCTGCCCGACTAATATATATTTCTAACTGCGTCCGTGCTTGGGCAGGAAAAGAAAATGGGAACATAGCCAGCTTACTGATAACTATAACAAGCAGTGGAAGACAGTTGTTATTCAGTTCATACAGACGTTGTCACAAAACCTAAAAAAGCGCAACGTTTTGAGATGCGATTATCCTTCTCCGCTTTCTGCACGCTGTCAATATTTAGCCACGTCAGTAACCCAAACTTGCTCGGGAAGTCTACTCCGAGCCCACCCCATGTCGTATTACATTCAAAGACATTACCACTTAATATAAGGACAGCCACCGCCGCTTTCCGGAACCTTGTAAAGGTCTCCGGAGAGCGGACGAAAGCTCCTTCTCAAAATTTTTACAAACACAATGCTCTGCCCGTCAGTCTTGAAGCACTTCAATACAGACTGATGGGGGCTGCAGCCTATGTGGAGCGACCTTCTAGAACGGGTTCCATATGATCTGGGCCTGTCCATGAAATCTCCACCGTTCCCAATTCATTACCCACCCTTCTAGGAAGGCCTCGGAGGCGGCCCTGCTCAGCTGCCATGACCTACAGTCCCAGCGGACCTTGGTCGACAGGGCGCGAGCGGCGTTAGACGCCATTGGGTCGCCGGAATAGGAGCTCCACATAGTTTTGTGAGGGCCTTGGCCAATAGGGCCTCGGTTCAAACACCTCCTGGTAGAAATAGTAAATAAATGTTTGTCACCACCAACGTGAGCGGAGACAACTCATGGATGCAACACGATGCATAAAAACTGGTTTGCTGAATGCACACAGGTAAATGAGATTCTTTTGTTGTGGGGAAAATTGTAAATGGGATAACAAGGACGGTGCTTGAATGATAGATAAAGAGGCCATAACGACGATATAGCTGTACCTTTCGCCTTTAATGCCGTGATGGCATTAAAGCCCCATTTTCTTTCTACGCGTTTTTTTAGTATTATTATTTCTCGAGAATTAATGAATAAAAATCTGCCATATTCGTCCCGACAAAAATCTGTAGAGGACAAACGCCTCCTTGCATTGTCTCTCTGATTTTTTTTTACTGTGATCCAAACGCTGGCTTCTCGGCGGCTCCCTCTGTTCGCGCGCCGTCAGTAAGGAGACATTTGATGACAAATACTACAACTGTCGTGTTTCTGCCGGTGTGATGCTCTTTTGTGTTTGGCGCAAACAGCAGTTGTGCGATGAGCGCGACGGGCATATGGTCATTATTTCCCACTTCTTACCTCCCACTGACTTCTGTCACTTCCCTTCCTATCAGATATATAATAGTTGTAGTCAGTGCTCTTTGTGTCCCCTTCTATACTCGTCCTAGTCCTACGTGCTATTTTATCAAAAGAGTAAACTGCACGTTCGGCTTTCTTTTGAGATACGAAAAACGTTGTCTTCAATTGGTGTTGTTGCACCAGCGAACAATGCACGACCGATGAGTGTCGTGAGACATCGTTCGAACGGCATAATGGCAATTAACGGCCCCATTCTTTGCAAATTAGGGCTTCTTTTCTCCGCCCTTCAGTGGCATTGAGTGTCACACTATATTGAGCATACATTTTAATGGCCATCCTCTTCTTAATTTTGATGGAGCTACTACGCCAACAGAACAAACGGTGCCTCGGTGTCAAGTAGCGGGAGAAGGAGAACAGAGCAGGAGTCCTGTAAAACAAACAAAATGTGTGCCGGAATATGGTGTGTTCATTCGCTGCCGTTTGGTTACGTTGCACAATCCGTGATACGTACTTAACCTATCGCATTATAGTTGCGTTTTACGCCGCGTCAAGTCAGACCAGCGTGCTGCTGCGTGCGAAGTCAGCGGTGGCAGAGCCATCTTGACGTCTCCACAGTTTACGTCAATTTCCCGGGATCATTTTTGAGTGGCGCGCCATTTTTTGTAGCGCTTTGTAGAAAGACGGCGATGCTCGGAGTCGTCCCACGCACACTCAGCTGCAGTCTCCGATAAAGTCGGCTTGATTACGGTAAGTGTATTGCGTGATTTCTATTTACTTGAGGAAGACTGAGGAGCTAGTGGTGCATGATGCAAGCGCGTGCGCCGAGCTTAAGCGATACATGCATCGGAAAGCAGCCGGCGCGCTCTCACATCCTGCTCCACATGACGACGGAAGGTTATCCGCTAGCATTCTTCAAAGGAAAGTTGTAGGTACGAGGTATTTGCATAGAGAACATTCATTTTTCACGCGTGTTCGTGCAAAGTTTGTCTGATCTGATTTGTGCGGCTTGACGTCACAGAGCGACTTGGGATTTGGGAGATGCTATACGTATAATGGAGGCCTCGGAATAATAGTGACCACCCGCTGTTCATTAATGTGTGCGCTGGCATTACACAGTACCCAGCATCCTTGCGAGTTTTGCCTGTATCGAAGGGTGGAGTGTCCTTCGCAGCTGCGATGGCATCGAGTGCGCGTTGCGCTATTAATACTCAGAGTGTCGAGATACAGTACTCGCGGGTTCGAGACCACCGCGCCGGCCGCGTTAGGATTTAAAGAGGTGCTGCTGTGGAGAGGAGTTGCTGTGGAGATAGGGCTGCTGAATAGTTGTGCGGATGGCGTGGAGGCGAACCGTAAAATGCACCCATGCGCTGTACGACCTCGGCGCGCGATCTTGCTGGTCAACGTATATATCGAGGACAGATGTCAAGTTTTTCATTCGCTGAAGTGAAATAAGTTAAAGACAACGCAGGAGCGACGCGAATGAAATGTTTCCCCAGTGCGTGCTAAGAAACGGTTGTTTATGGCTTTGTTTATCATTTATTACCCCGCGTCGGTGGATTAGCGGCTAAGGTAATACACGGGTTTGATGCTAGCCGCGGCAGCGGAGAGGAAAAAAAATAGCAGCCTTGCACTTTGCGGTATCAGCACACGCTAAAGAACCTTATAGGTGCTCAAAAGTATCAGGAGACCTCTACTGCAGCGTCCCTCACAGTCTAAGGCGTCTTGTGCCCGTAAGCTCCAAGAACATAGTCTTTATTCTTTTTTGTTCTTGTTGTTTCTCGGTGAGTTCTGTAGTTTAGCCATGATCTAAGCCTTAGATTTAGTTGATCAGCGTCAGTAATGACGCATTCTGAAAGTAGTTCTCGAAGCGCACATGGGCCACGTTCGGCGATACTGGGGCGTAAGGTAAATGGTTGTTCTCGGTGATTGAAAAGCAGCAGTCACGGAGGCCTCTCGCTTGTTCAAAAGAACAAAACCCGGCAGCGAGCCGCAATATTGTGGTGTTGAAGGGTGCGATGTAACGCCTTACACGCGGCTCATATTTGCAACACGTGCATTCAGCTGCTAAAGCACAGGACGACGCTGACTGTTTCTTTTTGTTCAGATATTGCATTTCTATTCAAAAGCATGGCGCATTTGTAGAGGATTTTGTTACCTCTGGTGACTGCAAACGTCGAAAGGATTAACGTCAGATGGCTGGCGACCTACCGTCTGTTTTAAGATCGTTTTAGTTCTCTTTGACGCCTAAGCCGCCAGGGCAAGGTATGTGGCGCGCGCTGTGCAGACATTTTGTTTTTAAGACCGCGTCTTATTGATGCTCCCAGGGTCGAATTGCTCAAGCGGCGTGGCTTAGCGCCTTCCTGAACACGTGCCGTCCTTCGAGCTGCTCTTGTGAGCTATTATATAATTCGCCGCTGAGGGCCACAGCATAGCGTTCTCGAATTGCCCCAGCTTGTGTTTCGTCTCAAGTAGCCGCCTGCAGTCCGCAGAGAAAGGTGTTTGATAACAATACTTCCCGTATCTTTCATCGCGGTAGCAATAACTTTATCTGTGCACTGGAGGCAACCACGGTAAAAGAATCACAGATGGCATGGTCGCCATGAAGCGTGCAAGAGCCCCGCCGCGAAGGTCAGCTCGTGTTCAGGTCGCAAGCTAGCTAGTTCTCTTGCGATTCTGTATTGTGAAGCTATAGTTAATAAGTGCCTTCATCGTCCAACCCCCCCCCCCCCCCCCCCCCCTCCTTTGAGCTTGAGAAATTGGACTGTGGTAGCGTCAGCAGATGTTCGCAGCTCGCGCAAGCGGCTTAGGCGCCAAAGAGCGCTTGACAACGTTCTTGTAATGGACGGCCGCTCACCCAGTGACAAAATAGTGTTTTTCTTGGTGATCTCTGAGGATTCCAGTGTCTGCATGCACTCAGCGGTAACATACCGATCAAAATTTGCGCCGTGCCTTTTGCTGGGAAGCCAACTTCACTTCTGTGCTTTAGAATCCGAATGTATGCGCGAAAAAAGCAGCATGCGAAGCGTTACACGACTCCGGTCAATATCACAGTAGTGCTGCCCGCTGCTTAGTTTTGCGCTTTTGAACACGAGAGAGTCGTCTGCGTGGCAGCCCCGTTGGAGCTTATTTCTTTCTTCTACCGTAGTAGCTTCCACTGCGAAGAGAAAGGTGTCCGATAAAGTTATTTTGTATTTCTTCGGCGGGAGGAGCACCTTCTCTTGAGCCAAAACAAAGTTAAATATGGTATGAGTTTGTAGCGCAAGTACTTTTAAATAATTTGTGTCTAGATGGGAAGATATATTGAACAATTCTTTTTTTATTATAATTGGTAAAATTGTAGCTATAATCTAAATTTATGGTCTGTCAGTAGCCATTTTCCAGCTCGTCTCTTTCGTTTATGTGTACATATAATATTATATCTTGTTGAGAATAGAAAGCCTTATTTTGTAGAAGCAACGCTCTCACTAGAAATACTAGTTCAAGATCAAGAAAGGCAGGTTGCACAACGCTAAGAGTTTTTGCTCACTTTACAGCTTACACTTTGTTATCTATGATGGTATGTAGGATTCCTGAACTGGACTTTTTATATTATTATATCAACAATTGTCTTATTTATTGATATTGCGCAGAAACAAAAGTAACTAGCATAATGTTCACCAGATTCTTTTTATATTTGTCGGTGTAGTTATGCAACGTAATTTCCAACTCATAATTGTTTTACATACCCGTAATGATATTTTCTGTGAAGTAATTTCGTTTTCGCATACAGGCTCAGAAATGGGTGACTTTCATCAGCTGTGATGACAGTAGTTGGAGAAGAGTGCATTAGCACTACAAGCATGGAGGAAGCAATGCCACTATTACTTGTGGCGTTCTTCGTGTTCAATACCTCCTATCCACCTGGCGCCCTCTCACTATGGAGTTTTCGCAGAGGTAAATGAATTCTAAATAATGAAAAATATATCTTTATTAGTGTTGGAACGTCTGTACAGGTTACATATTTAAGACATGTGTTACTAAAGATATAGCATTTGTGGTGCTAGGAAACAAATAGAATTTCATCGCCAGAATTTAGGCAATTTATTCATTGCTGTGGCTTTGTATATATTGGGTTCCATTGAAGGACTTGCAAAACTGAAATCTTTTATTTTGAGGATAAGGACAGTTGAGTAAACACTTTAGAATTAAATTAATCATGGCATCACGAGACTGTTTGATTGCATTAGCTGAAAGGTCTTTGAAGAGCAACTACTGCTTCATTCTTAAGTTGTATCTGACTTCGTGATTGAACAAATAAATTAGCACATAAGTAGCATGGTAGGAGGGCAGTCTTAAATAATTTACATTAGTGCACATCGTGCGTATCAGAAATGTATTTTGTATCTGTGCTCATTAGTAGTAGTAGAAGTAAAAGACTTTATTGAGGCGCAACACTTAGGCGCCTAATACATCGATGGCCTGCTGGACGAGTAGGCGCTGTTCTTCACCCTCAGCACCCAGCCAGTCCACCCAGGTCCAGATAGTATGGGAGGAGGTGGGAAAGAATCCCGATTGCAATGCAACCGGACATGAAAATAGGCAGTGTGAAATGTTGGCATAAGGGGAAGGGCAGTTGGGGCATGATGGATCACGACGGAATTTGTAGAGATATAGCCGTGCAAGGGTTATGAGTGTGTTCAACTGTATTTGCCGAAGGATATGAGCCTCCCGAACGGAAAGATTAGGATGAGGGTCGGGGTAGAGCTTGCTGTCTAAGCGAGCAGCATTGTAATAATCGCTGATGGTGGCGCGAAGAGACAGTCTCGACCCGCCCTTCAAGGATCTTGGCCAGGAGATGAACGATGCCAAGTTACGAGTTTCACAGGCGAGCTGGTTCGCCAGCTGAGTGCCGTCAATCACCGAGTGTCCAGGGATCCACCGGAGGAAGACGGGGCAGGGCTCCAGCGCAACAAGTGCAACCTCGAGCTCCGTGGACAGATGACGTGTTAGACTTTTAGATTGAATGGCACGGATAGCAGCCTGGGAGGCGGTGTATATAATATACTGAGGCACAGGTGGGAGAGAATGGAAACTTTGAATGGCATGAATGATGGAGAGGACCTCAATCGAGATAATATCAGGAGGGTGGAGAAAGGGGCCCCTAGTGTGTGTGACAGGGGTAGATAGACGAGGATGAAAGAGGACGAGGATGAAAGAGGCTTCATGACCCGTGAGGAACCACATAAGAGGCATCCGTGTAAGCGATTCCATGGGTATTGAAGGGCAGAATATAATGAGAGGCAGCAGCATGTCGGCAGCCAGCATACAGGACCGGCGACATATTGGCTGGAAGAGGAAGTATATGGAGATTTGTGGCCTCTGTAGGGGAAGAAGTTGGCAGAGAGACTGACTGGATAGGGGAAATGTTAGCCTGGTTTAGAAGTCAGCGTCCATGAACTGTGCCAGAGAGGCGAGCTATCTGTCGGTCATGGTGAAGGGAAAAGAGCCTGCGAAGAGGATGAAAAAGCCAGGTGGCATAAAGCTTATCGGTGGAAGTGGTTATGGGAAGACGAAGAGCAGCTTTATAAACGCCGTGAAGAGCTGTTGAAAGTGTGTCTAGCTGGCCCTGGGTGAATGAAAGATATGGTATACAGTAAAGGAATTTGTTAAGGGCCAGCGTCTGAGCCAGTCGACAGGCGTGAGCTTCCCTCAGGCAAGATGACCGTCTCACAACTCGGCGAAGTAAATGGGTGACGGACTGACAGGTAGCAACAGCCGCATGAAGAGCCCGGACATTTTTGGCGGCATACAGAGGCGTGCCAAGAACGCGGCATTGAGAAATTTTGGGGATTGGGGAGTCGCCCAAGGTAAGGAATACCAGTGAGTTGTGAGCTCATTGATAAGCAGAGTGAGTCAGAAGTAGGAGTTCTGACTTCTCGGGCGCGGGAAACAGGCCTGCATGATCAACCAAGCAAGAAATGACATCCAATATCTGCTGAATACTGTCTTGCACGTGACCAGGAGATCAGTGCGGGCGCCACAGAGTGATGTCGTCGGCGTAAAAAAAGTGCTGAAGATCGGGTATAGACGATTACTGAACCGCGAGAGGAGCCATGGCGATATTAAAAAGGGTGGCGATATTAAAAACGGCACCCTTCGGGGTACCCCGGGTGAGACGGTGGGGTGTAGAAGTGAAGTTCAATGTTCGGAAACGGGCCTCGCGATTAGAATGAAAAGTTTGAATGTAGTTATACATGCGGGAGCCGCAGCCGATGCTGGAAAGGCAGGTAAGAATATGGTCATGGGAGACGCAATCGAATGCCTTGCGGACATCGACTGTGACCAGGGCGTGAAGCAGAGCTACAACAGGCTAAGAAAGTATGCTGAAGTATAAGGAAAAGGTCTTGTGCAGAAACGCGGGAACGAAAAGCAATGAGGGTATGAGGGTGCGAGTTTGAGACCTCCAAATGCCTATTAAGCCTAGTGAGTGCCATTCTTTCCATCGTCTTACCGATACAGGAGGTCAGAGCAATGGGCCGGAGATTTCAAAGGGCTGGAGGCTTAACAGGTTTAGGAATGAGAGAAATAAGTGAGGAAGTCCAGGATGATGGCAGAGATCCTTCTTCCCAGGCGGCGTTATACAGGTTGAGAAGGTGCTCTTTTGCATTATCGGGAAGATTGCGAAGAGCGGAGTAAGTGATTCCATCTTCACCGGGAGCCGACAGAGTGGCGTTAGCAAGAAGTGCAGCTTCAAGCTCGCGCAGTGTAAAAGGGGCATCTAGGTCATTGCTTGCACAGCCTGTGTATTCAGAGTAACAGCGGGATAAAGGAGGTGGGAGATATAGATCTGCATGGGTTTCAAAAACCTTATCGGGAGACTTTGTGGCTAAGGGGCAGGGCAGGGGCAGGGGAAGGGGCAGGGGCAGGGCCAGGGCAGGGGCAGTCGGGGCAGGGGCAGGGGCACCAAGGAGGATTCGAAAGAGTCCAGGTTGATTTTTTTATGGAGCGCCGTGTCAAGATTGTTGCATAGGGTATTCCAACGAGAATCTTCAAGCGTAGCACAATACGTCACGATATCGTCTCGGAACTTTGAAAGCGTGGTCTGCAGTTGGATGTTGCGGGGTTGCAGTCGGGCTGTTCAGAGAAGCTTTTTGTGACGCTTCCATAGCCTGATGAGATGGAGGTCGGGGTCAGACGTGTGATATGCGGCGGTCCCCGTGCGAGTAGAGGATAAAGCCGCTTTGAGAAGGGCATTAGTCCACTCCTCATAGGACGTGAAGGAGGCAGAGGAGAGGAGACAGCGAAAGGCCTGCCAGTCAGAATGTCGAATGCGCTGCTTGCGGGTGGGTATCCGAAGAGGGACGGAGATGAAAATAATATAGTGATCACTAGAAGGGTATCGGCAGTGGCTGACCACTGAGGTGATATAGGACCAGAACAGTAAGCGAGGTCAGGGGTTATGTGGTATTGGAAGGAGGTGCCCGCCCTAGTGGGCACTCCGGGGATGTTGAGGAGAGTGAGGTGAGCTTGCTGGGCCATGGAGTGGAGCAGGCGGCCGGCACGAAAAGTCTGCGGATAACCCCATAGTGTGTGCGGGGCATTAAAATCGCTGCAGAGAAGTATAGCCGTATGAGAGGGCAATGTGTTAAGAAATTTACCTAGGGCCGTGAAATGTGTGTGTGGGTGGGGGGGTTGTAGAAGAACAACAGTGCCAGGCTGAGATGAGCCTGAGGAAGATAGTAGAGGGTGCCCAATAGGTAGGATTGGAGCGATGAAGGAATTTTAAGGGCTGCTACCGAGAGGTCACGGCGAACGTAGGTAGAAGAGAGGAGGTTAGTAGCTATAGAGTGAAATGTTTTTGTAGCCAGGGACGTTAGCAGAGCAGAGAGTCTCCTGGAGAAGAAGGATGTGGGGCAGAGAGGGGAGAGCAGGAAGATACTGGTGTAATGGAGTGCGGTTAGTATTGTGACTGCGACAGTTCCACTAAATTATTTTGAGGTCCTCCATGTTGACATCTAATGTGATTGCGCTGTGGCGTGCCATCGCGTTGGAAGAGAATCCGTGATGGTTTGCAGTGAAGTCTGAAAGGTGGAGATCAAATTAAGGATGTGTTCGAATTGAACATTGACGTGAGTATTGAGGTTATTGAATTTGGAATCAATTTGGGTGATACCTTCCTCATGCTTTGGAGGCGGCGCTCAAGGTAAGACTGGTATTTCAGACAGTCAGCGACGATATTCTCTATGTTTGAGAATTTGGAATCTATTGTAGTGAGTAGCTGATCCATGCGAGCCTCAAGAGCATCTAGGCGGCGATCGATGCTGTTGAGATCTTGTTTGAGGGGGCGAATGGCCACTTCCAAACTAGCCACACGGAGCTCGAGGGCATGAAAGTGTTCTTCAATAAAGGACGGAGGAGGGAGCGAGTGGGAAACGAGTGACTGTGGAGGTGATTGGAAAGAGTAACGAGGCTTGGGAATCGGACGCGTCGAAGATTGACGAGATGGAGAGCACCCGAGTTGAAGCTGGGAAGCTGCCTGTGTTACTGCTGCATAGGAACCAGGAGGGGAATAGAACGCGTACTCTACAAGAGGAGGATTGCCATCGGTTATAGGGGGCAAGGGAGGAGCAGGCTGAGTGGCCTGGCGAAGGTTGACACGCTGTGGGAAGGCGTTCTTGGCACACTCCTTGTTTTTCTGCTTATGGTAGGGGCAAATAGGGGCGAAAGTTGCATGCTGATTTGTCTGGCAGTGCCGGCACCAGGGCTGCGTGCACTCGTGGACAGAGGGCAGCGGGGAGATGAGTGAAGTGCATTTGGGGCAGTTAACAGTGGCACTAGAGCACTGATGTGCGCGGTGGCCAATCTCGAGACAGCGCGTACATGCAGAAACGCGGGGTTTGTGAGGGCGGCATCGAAATGCTGCTCGACGAAAATAAACTGTGCTGGAGATGACAGCACCAACAAATGCAATTAGTACAGTTTCGGTGGACCCCATCATGCGCGCGGTTATGATATCGGCTGTGTATGTCTCTAGGTCCCTCATGAGATCTACGGATGTCTTGACATACATAAATATTGCTGAAAATGTACCGTCATACTCAATATGTGCTACAATGCACAAGATGCGGTTGGTGCTAAGTTTTTGGCACACAGTTGGTTGAAAAAATGAAAAACAGAGTTAATTTCGGCTGTTCTTCGAAATGAAGAACAGAGACAGCGCTCGTCTTGTGTTCCTTTGCTGTGCTGTTCGTCTTTTGCGCTGGTTTTCCATCCAAGAGCTAATTTGTTACTTTTACAAATTACATGCGCTCTCTGAGTGCCAACTGATTCTTTTGCGCCCATAGCAGCAGAACTGATTCACACAGGATGCGTTTCAAATCATATTGAGCGCGACAGTGCATTCTATTCACTTTGATCGATAGGTAGCGCCCAATTTGGTAATGAGATATAATAGCCTTCTTTACTGATCTCAAGGTCAAGTGCACATCACTACCTTCAGGTTTTGAGTTGTGGTTTGGGCTGATATTTAAGGCTTGCACGGTACTAATGTGAAAAAGTATTTCGTTGTGGTCACGCATTGTCATATATATAGGCTGCTTAGATTTATTTAGCTAATCTTGATGTAATGTTATTAGTTTGTCCTAAATGCAACCTGCTACTGTAGACGATTAACATTTTTTTCTCTTTAATTATGTATAGTAGGAAATGATTGTGTATAGATGAGCACAATAACAATGCGAAAATGTCTGCTATCAGGATATCTCAAACACGTTTCTTTTCACCACTTGAGCATACTCAGCCTCACGGAAGGTTATGCAATATTTACATTCGAGGCATTCCAGACAACTGATACCAAAATATATGTCACAGTATATGACATTAAAATTTATTTTATTATGTCGAGGATTTTTTTATTGCATCCTTATTAATTACTCTTGCTTTAGTAGCGTTGCACAACTGGTAGTATTGTTAAACCGACTTGCCAGCCATTATTTGAGTTATGTCTTATGGACATACATTCCATATATTGTCATAAACTTACCCAAATTCCCATAATATTTTCACCTCCTAAATCAATCCACTTTATTTCAGTATTCATGTTTTACAGGTACTTTGGACTAATAAACCCTTTCAAGGGCTGAGGAAAAGAAGGCAGCCAGCGTCATTTCGCCAAGGTTGTTGAGCCTGCTTCGGGTGCTTAGAGACAGGTGAGTTGACCTTTGAATTGATCACAGACACTGTTATGTGGTTTATGCTACTGTAATAGCGTATAGCTGCGACTCTAGTCAATATACATCTACACAACGCTTTGAATTTCCTCCACCCCTCTTGAATTCAAGGAACCTGCTACATAAAGGCTATTTAAAAAAAAGTGCTGTTCAGTGTGCCGTGATTTGTGCATCATTAGACATGAAAGGCTAAGTTACAAGTTGTGTAGTGTATAACGAAAGAATTCTTTTGGATTGGATATTTTCATTAAGAAAATATTAGGCGACAGTTGGCAGTTGCTGTGGTAGCTAAAGCACATAGCAAAAAACCGCTTATTATAATTATTTGTTGAAAATCCAAACATTTCAATGTCTAGTTAATTTGACTTGAATAAGGCAATTTGGAAAATGACAAAATATGTAGCATTCAAAGGCAAAAGTTTTGACCTGTGATTTTTCAGATGCTCTATTATTTGAGCATTTTCACGGAAACACAGCAGTATTCATAGAACTAACGTTCTCAGTTTTTCACACTTTTCATATTCGTCGCAGCGCTGCTGAATAGCCAAACCATTATATAGTATGGTACTAGAAAGTCATTATTCAAAATTCAAGGAGGCCGAAAATATGATCGCACAGAAAATTTAATCTAGAAAGCAGCCTACAAAAAGCAAGTCTTATATCCTCAGTGGGTTCATTCAGTGCATTTGAATGGCTGAAAGCTCTCTTTTTAAAATGACGTTTAAAATGTTATGCTTTCTCAGTTAGGGAATGCATTCACACATATGGCAATTGGTCGACAAACCTTTCCCGCTAATGTTCCCAACGTCCAGCACATGGTCTCAAAGCTTACCATTCAGGCATTTGCCCAGTTGTCCTACATACTGTTCGCCACAGCAGAGAGAAATTGGATAGGCAGCATTATCAGTGCGATAAACAAATTTTGCAATAAGCTTCTTTGTGTAACTAACTGCCTTACTGAGTTCTGAAAAAGTTTTCGTGTTCATATAACTCAACTTAATAGGAGCTGAAAAATCATTCTGACAATAGAGGGCTGACCTGAGAAGAAAATTGTGCAGTGATCCAGCAGAAGAGTGGTTTTTTCAGCTCCCAATAAGTTGGTCCATCTGTGCACAAAAAAAAGTTTTTCAAAACTCAGTAAGGCAGCTAGCTGCACAAAGAAGATTGGCGAAATATTTGTGTATTGCACTGAAAATGTTGCCTATAAAATTGCTCTCTCCTGTGTCAAGCAATATTTAGGATAACTGGGAAGATGCCTTAATGATAATCTTCGGGACCATGGGCTGGACGTTAAGAACATGTGTTGAATAGGTTTGTCGACCAATTGCCATGTGTGTGAATGCATCCCTAACTAAGAGAGCATATGATTTTAAAACAGCATTAAAATTGGTGTGGAGACGAAGATGAGCCCTTTTTGCTGGACGCTGATGAAGAGGAAGCAATCTGTGGAATTGTGATCGCGCATATCATCGTGCTGGGTCGGTCATCGCACGCTTCCTTGCCGACCTCGATGCCGTGCTCGACATATAAATTAAACCTTCTCTTACACTGGTGGAGGTGCGGCCTTGCCTCACGCTGGAGCTTCGCACCCGTACGCTACCGGTAATTCACATGGCAGAAGAGGAACACCCACCAACTGCCACGATGACCCCGCCGGTCGTCTGCTCTGGCTCCTTGCGCCAGCGAGACCCTGCGCTCTTCAGTGGGACGGACGACGCCGACTGTGACGACTGGCTTGCGTCATACGAGCGAGAGAGTTCGTACAATAAGTGGGAAGATGCAACAAAGTTAATAAACGTTATCTTTTATTTGACCGGAGTCGCCAACCTCTGGTACCGTAACCACGAAGCCGAAATAACGAATTGGGACTCATTTAAGGCGAACCTTACCACCGTGTTTGGTCGTCCTAGTGTATGCAAGCTCCGCGCCGAGCAACGCTCGCACGATCGAACGCAGCGGCTCGGCGAGACGTTTACCAGCTACATTGAAGATGTGCTCTACTTATGCAGTCGCGTAAATGCCCAGATTGCCGAGGCCCGAAGGATCAAGCACATCCTGAAGGGAATCGAATATGACACCTTCCTCATGTTGACATCCCAGGATTTGACAACTGCTGCACAAGTTGTCAACCTTTGTCAACGTTATGAGTTGTGCAAGCACCGACTCCTCCCTCGACAGCCTTCCGCGCCTGTGGAATCACTTTCTGGCCTCTCCGCTACATCTGAGACCTCATCGCTGCTGCAGCAGCTCAAAGATTTCATCCGAGAGGAAGTTGCTCGCCAAATATCCCTATTGCCAACAAACTGCGAGCTTCCCACAATTTGGCGCCCCTTCGACAGGTCATCGCCCACCGCGTGGCTGACGCCCTTCCCCCTGTCCATCCGCCAGCGCCCATTCCTCAGCCCGCGCAAGCCATTGAGACCCTCGCATACGCCGACGTCGCTCCACCTGTCGCTCCACCAATGACATTTGCCCCCGCTCCTGTCGCACCGCTGACGTATGCTGCGGTCGCTGCCCGACCACGCCCACCTAGCTACCCTGTGGCGTACGCTACGCCTCAAGCGCCTGTACAGGAATATCTTCAGGCGCCACAGCCTTTCGTCCCGCCTCGACCTCAGCGCCGCAATCCATGGCGAACAAGTGATAACCGTCCCATTTGTTATTCTTGTGGATTTTCTGGCCATATTGCCCGGTACTGCCGAAATCGCACTCCCAATGAGTTTCTATCGCGCCGAACATCACCTTCCTGGCAGCCAACCCGGGATCAGTACGCAGCCGCCGATTCATCTGCAAGTTCCGTTGCGAATGACCGTACTACCTTTTCTACTCGCCGCTCACACCTCGCCGCGTCGCCGCTCCCTATCTCCTCTGCGCCGGCGTCCAATCTTGCGCAAGAGGAAAACTGAATGCCTCAGTTCCTGAGGCGAGAACTCCGGAACGAGCGAACTGTAAAAAGGCCTCACGTATCTCCTGCAAATCTGCTTTAAGTTTCTGTGGAGGGGGTTATAGTACTGGCTCCGGCCGACACCGGCACTGCTGTTTCTGCCATGGCTGCAAGTCTTTGCCATTCCTTGCGCAAAGTGACAACACCTGTTTCAGGATTCTCGCTATGCACGGCAAGTGCCCAGCCTGTAAAGCCTATAGCGGTGCGCACCGCTCGAGTCATCATTCAACAAGTTTTGTACGCAATAGAGTTCGTAGTTTTGCCTTACTGCTCTCATGATCTTATCTTGCGTTAATCCGTTCTCATTTCCCGTATCCCTGTGTCGCGGTGAATGCCTCAGCACCATCCAGCTCATTGATTCTATTCTCCCTGTTGACGCAAAACCCGCTTCACAGCCCGATGACTTGGCTGCACTTACACCGCCTGTTCTTGCGCTGGACCAGTCTTCTGCCGACGTTTTCCTCCGCTTCATCGATGCTAGTCTTCCTGAACCTCAACGCTCTGAACTTCTCGCGCTGCTTCATCAGTTCCGTTCTTCATTCGACTCTCACCAGTCTGCTTTGAGCCGCACATCAACTGTTGCCCACCACATTGACACCGGTTCCCATGCTCCTCTGCGTCAGCGCCCCTATCAAGTGTCGGCCACCGAGCGCCGAGTTATTGAAGGCCAAGTTCAAACAATGTTACAGAATGGAGTGATTGAGCCTTCTAATAGTCCCTGGTCCTGCCCTGTTGTCCTAGTGCGGAAGAAAGACGGTTCTATTCGCTTCTGCATTGACTACCTTCGCCTAAACAAAATCACAAGGAAAAACGTCTACCCTCTTCCGCGTATAGATGATGCATTGGACTGCTTACAAGGTGCTGAACGTTTTTCTTCACTTGATTTACGATCCGGTTACTGGCAGGTGCCCATGGCTGCGGAAGATCACCCTAAAACCGCGTTTGTCACCCCCGATGGCTTCTTTGAATTTACCGTCATGCCGTTCGGTCTCTGCAATGCTCCTGCTACATTCGAGCGTATGATGGATACAATTCTGCGTGGCCTAAAATGGAAGACGTGCCTCTGTTACCTTGACGAAATCGTGGTATTCTCGCCGGACTTTGCGACCCATCTCTCCCGACTGAAGCAGGTCTTGACATCTCTTGCGAATGCCGGTCTGCAACTAAACTTGAAGAAGTGTCGTTTCGCTGCTCGTGAGCTGACCATTTTGGGCCACGTTGTGTCCAAAGATGGTATCCGTCCTGATCCCCCCAAACTTCGAGCTGTGACAGCATTCCCGAAACCTACTACCATCAAGCAACTGAAGAGTTTTCTGGGTTTATGCTCATACTTTCGGCGTTTTATACGGAACTTTGCTTCCATTGTATCCCCGCTGACTGAGCTCCTCGGCAATAACTCAGACATTTCGCTGTGGTCATCAGCATGCGACGACGCTTATAACACCTTGCGCCGCCTTCTCACAGCCCCACCTATCCTGCGCCATTTTGACCCCCAGGCACCAACCGAAGTGCACGCAAACGCGAGTGGTGTCGGCCTCGGAGCTGTGCTTGCTCAGCGTCCCTCTGGCTTCGATGAGTACGTAGTCGCTTACGCCAGCCGTACTCTCACCAAAGCCGAAGCGAACTACTCTGTAACGGAAAAGGAGTGCTTGGCCATTGTCTGGGCAATCACAAAGTTTCGCCCTTACCTTTACGGCCATTCTTTTGACGTAGTCACGGACCATCATGCCTTATGCTGGCTTTCATCGCTCAAAGACCCATCCGGCCGCTTGGCACGGTGGGCTCTGCGTTTGCAAGAATACGATATCCGCGTTATTTACCGATCTGGTCGCAAACATAAAGACGCCGACGCTTTATCACGCTCACCGCTTCCAGCCGACCTTGCCAGCCTCTCCGTCTTAGACTCCGTGGCATCTTCAATCGACGTCAGTGACATGCCTGCCGAACAACGGAAGGATCCATGGATCGCCTCTCTTATTGACTACCTTTCAAATCAATCAGCGATTACCCTTTCACGCGCCCTTCGCCGCCAAGCTTCCCACTATGAGATTCGGGATAACCTCCTTTAACCGCGCAACTACAGCTCAAGTGGACGGAAATGGCTCCTCGTGATTCCGAACCATTTACGGACTCAAATATGTACAGCCGTTCATGCCGATCCACAGTGCGGACACGCCGGAGTTTTCAAGATGTACACACGAATCCGTCTTCGTTACTACTGGCGCGGTATGTACAACTCGGTTCTCGGGTACGTTGGATCGTGCCTGACGTGCCAGCGCCGCTAACCTGCCTTTCCCCGTTCGGCTGGTGAGTTACAGCCTCTCACATGCCCGCTTAGACCTTTCGACGGCATTGGAATTGACCTATATAGCCCTCTTCGTACACACCCGATGGCAATCGCTAGGTCATCGTCGCCGTCGACCACTTGACGCGATATGCGGAAACCGCCGCGCTCCCAGCTGCAACAGCCCGAGATGTGGCCGGTTTCTTATTGAAGACCTTTATTCTCCGTCACGGTGCTCCTTGTGAATTGCTCAGCGACAGAGGCCGTGCTTTCTTATTCGAAGTCGTTCAAGCCCTGCTCGATCAGTGCAAAGTCATTCACCGGACTTGCACCGCTTACCACTCGCAAACGAACGGCCTTATAGAACGATTTAATCGCACCCTCGGCGACATGCTCGCGAAGTACATTGTATCCAACCACAGGAACTGGGACATTGTCCTTCCTTATATCACCTATGCGTACAATACTGTACAAAATATCGCCATGACACCGATCAGGAGAATGCACCACACTTTGAGCCCGGCTCACTTGTATGGCTATGGGTTCCATCCGGTAGCCCCGGTCTCTCCGCAAAGCTGATCTCAAAGTATCACGGGCCCTACCGTGTCGTCGAGCGCACATCACCAGTGAACTACATTGTTGAGCCGCTTACGCCATCTTCTGATTTGCGACGCCGTGGCCGCGAGACTGTATATGTACAGCGTCTTAAGCCGTTCTACGATCCAATTGTACCTTCGCCCCCTTAAGTCGCCAGGATGGCTCCTTTTTCTCTGGGGGGCATTGTGAAGACGATGAGCCCTTTTTGCTGGACGCTGATGAAGAGGAAGCAGTCTGTGGAATTGTGATCGCGCAGATCATCGTGCTGGTTTGATCATCGTGCGCTTCCTTGCCGACCTCGATGCCATCCTCGAGGTATAAATTAAACCTTCTCTTACATAGGTTAATACGTAATATAATTGAAGGGAAGTGGATTGCACTCTTTGAAGATTCTAGTGTAAGCAGCCCTTTTGTGGTGCAGTAGCCAAAATAACTTGTGTATCTATCACATGCGCCTTGCTATTGATTGCCCTATGGCCCGCTGTGAAATAATATAAAAAACGTTCTTTACTAAATTAAACATTTGTTGGAAGTTAGCACTGTGTGTCTATATCCTGATTTCATGTCTTTTGAGCTGTGTTTCTTTCCTTTATACCATAAACCAACAAGCCCAAGCAACTATGCTTCAGTGCACCCACAGTGTCAGGTTCATTTTGTGTCTAAACATTGTCTAAGCCCAAGTTTGCCTGTATCTTGAGGAACCACTACAAACACTGCAATCCAATATTGCCTATCGTATATGTAAACACTGAACTGAGGCTGTCAGGCATCATAGGACACAAAACTGCACATCTCTTGCTCCATTATGGCGGCAATCAGAAGTTTATGCGAAGTGGTGTTTTTCTGCAAAATTTTATTTTTCTAACCTTCTTGCAGTTGCAGTCCTAGTGAGTATGAATAGTTGGTTGTCGATCTTGTGGCGGTTTAAAAAGCGCCTTGCGGAGAAATATATATTTCTCCATGCTTTGCAAGCTCAGTTAGATGGTTATGATGATTTCAACTAAGACTGTGCCTTAATTAAAGCATATGGAGTGCCGAGAAAGCGATAGTTTCGCCTTGCTTAAATTCTTAAGTGTACTTACCTTGAGATTGGGGAACCATTTCGTTGCTGTCAAGATATGAAGGTGACTTTAAGCATTTTGTGTTTTTTAATGAAAGAATCAGGCAAAAGAAAACAAAACTGACCAATATGAAGTACAGCACATAGCTGCCATCATATGGAAACATAATAGTGACTGAATAAATATATTCTGAATGGTTTACACATGAGATGCAATGAAGTGACGAGATGATGCCATTTCTTTGACAGTATAAAGTTTATACCTGCACAAGAGTGCCATAAAGAATTTGACAGTCACTTCAACTTTTGTGATTCATCTCGTTTCAGATTGTTTATTTTGTAATGCTTTTGGAGATAACAGCTGGGAAAAGTGGACTTGAAACGGCAACATCAGGCTAGCTTGACAAAATCCCTCTCCCGCAAAGCCAGGAAAGAGGCTTGGCAGAATGACGCAAAATTCATAAATAGGAGTTAGAGAGATTTCTGTTGTCACATTTTCTATCAATTATTATTTTAGTTTTATTTCTGGGTACGTAATGTTAGGAACAGAATTGGTTCATGTTTGAATGTTGGTATTTTTTACATATGAAGTTAGCTTCAGCCTATTTATACAATTTCTTATGGTCTCATAGTGTTCTATGTTTAAATACCTTTAATAGAATATTGTATCTAATGTGAGTATACGTCATATTCTTTTTTTTAGGCACACCATGCATGATTTTGGGAACAATCCGCAAACATCAAACTGCAAGTTCAAAATGAATTTTTTATTACATTTTAGATAATTTAAAACCATAAAGGCCTTATTAAAGTGCAAACTCTCGTGACTCTTTTGTAGAGATAATCTGTGATCCACACTGCAGATTGACAACAGCAGCAGTGGAAGTCTTCGAATAAAATTAAGAGGAGCAGATCAAAAATGACAAAGAGAAGCACTTGAATTTTGCTCTGAGGGTCGGTTTCAGAGCAGCACAATGTTTAACTTAAATTCAGCTTCGCTGAGCGTCTTAATACGGAGGCTGTAGGAAATTCTAAATGTATTTCAGATTCACCTAGCTTAACTAATATGGATGGATTCATATAGCACAATATTCGTGGCCTAAATATGCTTTAAATTAAATAAAAAAATGCTAAACTGAGTCTACTGTACAAAAAGGTGTTTCAATGCCATTGGACTGTGCAGTGAAAACACTTCAAGTTGTCATATTTACGCTTTAAATGTATTTCAAACTGGCCCAACAACCGTCAATATGACGGCACATTGCCTAATGACATATTGATGATTTCGTTGTATTCCTGGCTCACAAACAATAAGGTAAAAAAATAAATAACACTATAATTTGACTATGATAGCCAGCCGTCATACTGACGGCCTAAGTGTATTATTCCAAATAATGCTTTGAACCGTCACTGAAGAATGACCATCAGCTGTCATATTAACCACTTAATAACACAGTATCAAAATGATCAAATGCGCTGCCATCAAATTGACGGCTTAAATCTTTTCCAGGTTGACAAGCGAACATCGAAATGACTAAAAAAAACCCATCAAATTGAAATGATTGAGAATGCTCGGAAATGGAACTGCTATGCAGTTTCCGTGATTTTGAGCATTCTTTACAGTGATATATATATATATATATATATATATATATATATATATATATATATATATATGTATAGGGGAAATGAGGGTGCTCGTTATAATACATGAAGGAAAGAAGCCAGCAGTCGGCGAGGTCAAGGAAAGCGTTGGGGATGGTACTTTTATGTCTTTTTTTTTTAATGTTTACTTGGATAAGCACAGAAATTAGTAATGTAATCTGTTTAGGGGAAAGATAATTAGACACAAAGTAGAAGAAAAAACAACGTGCCGATGGTGGGATCCGAACCCACGACCTCCGAATAACGCGTCCGGTGCTCTACCAACCGAGCTACATCGGCCGCTGTCCCCCCTGCTACTTTCTTGGGTATTTATGTTGTCTGTATACGAACCTTGAGAGTTTTCACCAGCGCCACCCTCAGCCATAGCGGCGGACGTGGGACGTCCTTTGTTACCGCCAGCGTCACGTAGAACGTGATCAAGAGCGAGGGTGAAAGCTGTGCTAGAACCCTCTTACGCTACCTATGGCTTCAAGACTGCCAGAACCGAGACCCCCGTAAGCTACAAGCAGATCAATCAAGGGGTAATGAGGGTGCTCGTTATAATACATGAAGGAAAGAAGCCAGCAGTCGGCGAGGCCAAGGAAAGCGTTGGGGATGGTACTTTTATGTCTTTTTTGGTAGAGCACCGGACGCGTTATTCGGAGGTCGTGGGTTCGGATCCCACCATCGGCACGTTGTTTTTTCTTCTACTTTGTGTCTAATTATCTTTCCCCTAAAAAGATTACATTACTAATTTCTGTGCTTATCCAAGTAAACATTAAAAAAAAAAGACATAAAAGTACCATCCCCAACGCTTTCCTTGGCCTCGCCGACTGCTGGCTTCTTTCCTTCATGTATTATAACGAGCACCCTCATTTCCCCTTGATTGATCTGCTTTTAGCTTACGGGGGTCTCGGTTCTGGCAGTCTTGAAGCCATAGGTAGCGTAAGAGGGTTCTAGCACAGCTTTCACCCTCGCTCTTGATCACGTTCTACGTGACGCTGGCGGTAACAAAGGACGTCCCACGTCCGCCGCTATGGCTGAGGGTGGCGCTGGTGAAAACTCTCAAGGTTCGTATACAGACAACATAAATACCCAAGAAAGTAGCAGGGGGGACAGCGGCCGATGTAGCTCGGTTGGTAGAGCACCGGACGCGTTATTCGGAGGTCGTGGGTTCGGATCCCACCATCGGCACGTTGTTTTTTCTTCTACTTTGTGTCTAATTATCTTTCCCCTAAACAGATTACATTACTAATTTCTGTGCTTATCCAAGTAAACATAAAAAAAAGACATAAAAGTACCATCCCCAACGCTTTCCTTGGCCTCGCCGACTGCTGGCTTCTTTCCTTCATATATATATATATATATATATATATATATATATATATATATTAGCGATATCAAACGTTTTAAAGGCAACTGAGCAAAAGTAGTATGTCAGGCGCCTTTAAACCATTCTTCAGAAATGTCGTGCTATGACCGAAACATCAAAATAAATATGTTTTAAGTTTTTCAATATATATATATATATATATATATATATATATTCGAGGAGAGCTTTTATAAACTTGAGTAGTTTAACTTCAGCTGCTGTTCTTTTTTTCAATGTCCTCCGGTGTCCTTAAGCCAGGTGATAAGATTTAAGTACTGGTTCTCAGAAAGTCGTTATCATTTTGGAATATTGTTCATGAAAGAAAACAAGTGTCTGCCTACAGTAGCGATTTCCGCGCCCGTTTGAGGAACGAATTGTGGTTCAATGTTTGGTATGGGGACTTTTTTCGTATTACAATTTACAGTTCATGAGCACGCGCAGTGTCTACATCCTAATTTGACGCGCTCTTTACACGCCACTCATGAGGCAAGAAATGCTTTGCGATTAAAAAAATGCCATCATATCCTTAGCGCAGCGCTTCGCCATGGTTGGACGCAGCGCAAAGGACATGGTGGCAAATCATCACTAATTACAGCAAGTATATTTTAGCGCCGGATGTTTGTTTTTTAGTATATATGATTTAGAGGTGTTTAAGAGACCCTGCGGACTTCAAACCAGCAAGGATTTAATGTTCTACTCCCTTCTTTTGACATCCGCTCTGAGTC
The DNA here is from genome assembly GCF_055883805.1 of Amblyomma maculatum. Classification (NCBI taxonomy): domain Eukaryota; kingdom Metazoa; phylum Arthropoda; class Arachnida; order Ixodida; family Ixodidae; genus Amblyomma; species Amblyomma maculatum. The sequence continues at coordinate 123,414,209 of NC_139349.1, forward strand.
TGACGTAGCCACCTTGTGATCCAATCTAAGTGCTTCGCACAAGATGACTCGAAAAGCCTAAGGTGCCGAATTTTAGGTCAACGCGAAGGCTTTTATTCAAAGTATTCAAGTTAAAAGTTGCAATTTATTGTACTGAACATACTTATCCACAAGCAAAGAATAGTAAAATGGTAAGAGAAAAGTGTTTTATAATACAATCTTCAGCAAGGTTAAATCGCTCAAATCATAAGATTATCAGGCACCTCCCTGTGTTGCAGTGAGAAAGCAGGCTTCCCTGGGCACTTGTGTTTTTTTTTAAAGCGGTAGTCAAAAACAAACAAATAAATTTTATTGTTATCGAATGCACGCCAACACCGATCATAGTTCTTCCGGTTGCTACAAAGCAACTTTATCTCATATGGTGTGAGGAGCCTTGTTCCCAACAATTGATGCATTGTAACGCATTTACGTGTTCGTTATCAAAAAAAAGCTCATTAACAATCTATTTTTGTGTTCAAAACTTGCAAAAATACGAAAAAAAAATTTTACCCATTTTTGTATTGCACATACACTGATCTTAAATTGCTTCTAGGAGATAATCAACCGGTCGCGATGCCCAGTGTCGCAAACAATGCTGCTAACCAAGCTACGATAGTTCAATTTGTTAATCCTCCATGTCAAACACACTGCACACTTCGTACTTAGCGCATAATAGACCGAGTTCCTTATGCGCCAGAAAAACCCCGCACACCGCCGCAAATAACAAGCTTGTCACAGGGAACAAGCCATGGAGGTTCGGTTTACCCTTCCCGTCTGCGGCGGTACAGTGACATGTTAGTCAAGACTATGCAGTCTTCTTCCTATCAGAATTGTTACGTCTGGCGCCAGGCAGATCGAAAAGTCCTCCTGATTCCGTAATGTCGGTACAAGAAAGTGCTGTCTATCCCGAGGCAGTGTTAAGAAGAATAAAAAACAGAGTGAAAACTTCGTTTCTTGTGGTTGTAGGGAGGTAGTCTGCCAAGACGATAATGATGGCATATTACAAGAAACAAAGATTACTTGCTTTCTCTGTTTGCTAGCCGTTGTTTGTTCATCCTACATTTTATGCTATGACTGCACATGCAACCATCTGGAGACTAGTGTAGCAGCAGTCCGCTCGCGCACATTATTTAATTGTCGTCTAGAAGCACTGGCACACGTACATTTGCCTACCTCTCTAAATGCGCTATATCTTGTAATCGCTTCTTCAAACTTAGACGTGAAAATAATTGTTTATTAAATTAAATCTTTACTCGCGTCGTTAAAATAAAGTCATCGGAGCCAGAGATTTGTCCTCAGGTGCGGCACGGGGAGCAGGTGGGGCTCGCAGCAACTTCTGCTGTTTCGTTTCTCCCGCTTGGCACACCTGCCAAACTATATTTGTGCCGATGCATATCTCCTCAACCTTACCACTTTGTCTGGTAAAATCACAAAGCATTTAAGTCGCCTACTACATTTTACACCACCGCCACCGCTGCCCCTCTCGTTCACCTCCTGGAGACCTCCTCCATCAAAATGCCCTCGACACCTACTTCTCTCCTCGAACCGGCTTTGGTGTCATTGAAGTTAGCGGATAGCCGTGAACATGTTGCGCCCTGGAACCAGGAACTTCAAGTGAATATCTTTGACGTTTGCAGTCAGATATAGAGGAGTTGAACCCCTGACCCGTGTCTGCATATGCCTAATCATGCTGTAAACTGAGTTCTGTATGGGTCTAAACTGCATAGGAACACTGAATAAAGAAGCTAAGAAAGCTTTCGATAGGACTACCTGGCTTCGTCGGGCTAACCGTCGCAGTGATATTTTTTTTTTCAACGCACTTAATTAAACGCAACAATTCTCTTTTGGAATATTGTCACCAATTCCTTGAGAATAATAGACGAACGTTGAACGAGTTGGTCGCCCATCTTAGAAGAAGGCAGCAGAGCAAGCAACAAAACACAAGAAGCACACACAAACACAAGGCAACACCGCGTTATCCTTGTGTTTTGTTGCTTGCTTTGCTGCCTTCTTCCGAAATCCTTAAAAATATAGTATAGCACAATTGAGAATATGCCAATATTTTAAGCCGAAAGCGTTTCTTGGCCTATTTGGCCGTACACAGAATTGTCTAGAGTCCGCAAGTGCATCAGCAAAAGTGAGAGCTGGGAATATGAACTTGGCTTGCGTGCACGAACGGTCAGTCATTATATAGTTACCTTCAGAGATAGATAGTGATGTGGGTACTACTAATAATGATATTGGGGGAAGAAATTATGGTGGTGAAAGGTACAGTCTTTGCCAAAAGAGTAGAGCCCAAGGGGTCTGCTTCTCAGCCGCTTCCTTCGGCTTGTAATTTATTTCTAGTGTTTCTAATCTATTGATGGCAAGGTTTTTATCTTACCTCCTCCAATGGGGAGGACCTCTATTAATGCTAAATGAGCGCTGCTACACGGCTCAGAAGCAGACCCCCTGGGCTCTACAATTTTGACAAAGGCTGTACATATAATGGCGGACAGCATATGGTGACACTATAGTTAGGAATAGTAGTACTGATAGCGGTAGGTAATGGAAGTGGTTATGATGACAGCGGCGATCACCATGACGATGTTCTTTAATGATTGTTGGCGATAGGGGTAGAGATGATTATGAACGTTGCGATGAGAATGGCGATTCTAGTTAATGGCAGTGATTGTGACAGTCGCAATGACCATGACGATGCAGTTACCGCTAGTAATGATAATGACAGAGAAAATGATGATGACAATGTAACTGCTGATAATGATTATGATGGCCTCGACGATGATTATGCAGTTGTTTTTGATAATGATGATAATTACGATGATAGCATAACCTGAGGGTTTTGAAAGAAAAATGCTTCAGCATATCCGGTATTAGGTGGGCTTAGGAGCAGTTTTGTAAAACTTTTGCCGGAAGAATTACACGCAGCTCGAAAGAGCATTTCCGGATTGAAGCTGCCACAGTGTTCGATAGGCCATATCTCGCCTAGATGCTCTTTGCCAAAAAAAAAAGGATCTTAAAAATCCGAAACTTCTTCGTCCATATATAGACTTGACAACCGCTTTGTAATATCCCAAAATGCACTTGATAATTGTACCACTGGCTATGGCCGGCCAAATATCGATCTAACATTGTGCTGTTATGACGACACCGCTTGAATGTGGCCGCATATTTATCAGTCAGAGAAAATGGTATCAGATGACATGCGCCTTGAGCACGCAGATTCAGTTAGGAGAGGTACGTGAAGCGAGGAACTCATTCCCTGTAAGCATTGAGATAACTGTGACCCATTGCTTGAACATGCGCGCGTTTTGTAATGATATCACAAGAGCGTGACCGGGAAGCCCAAGAAGTTCTCATGTGCATGTGACGGGTCCTGTTATGTTAAAGCTCGCCTTCAAACGCGTTCCTCAAAAAACCTTGTTTCATCCTAATTTCCTTGCCCAAGTGCTTTATATGTTTTATTATTTTAAGTACTTCCGGGAATTTTAGTTAGCTTGTTAGTTTTGATCTCGGGCTGACGCAGTGTCTAGTTTTTTCTACACTTGTTTATTTTCTTAGAAAGAAGCAAGAATACAGAATCGCTTTGACGTTCAGCTGGCAGCGTCAGCATTCGTGCCTGTGTTTTTTCCTTCTGCCTGTATTATCGCAATTAGTAGTGCATCGCTATCAACCAGCTAGTTCGAACTGTGAGCTTTCGTGAGCGCATTCAGTAAACTTCAATTTCTGTTACAGCAATATGTCACTCGAATATGTTAATCATCTTACTCGGAAGATTTTTCATCTGAATTATGGAAAACCATTCAGGTGTTCAGGTGGTTTTCAAATAGAAAAATACTGTAATGTACGCACTGATAAATATTGCCTGATAATACAAAATGCAGCAGGTTTCTTCAACACGAGTGCTTCAGGCTGCCATAACAAATTAGGGCCTTGTTTTTACAATGCTTAAAGGGAGGTTATGTCTATGCAATGATGGCTTTCATCCAGTCATATACATGGTAAACATTACACTTGGAAACGTTCCCCGGAATGTATTACATTTTCTGGACACGTGCATAAATTGTTACTCAATCTTTTATTTTAATGCCTCCTCCGACATAGAAACACAGTAGTTAGGATGATTACTGGTAAGAGAATATTTTTTGCTCTACCTGTTCATATTGATGCCTCTCTTTTGCTGAAATATTTGTGCCTCTTATCAAATTGAAGCACTAATATCCCAAATTGTAAAATATTCTGCTTGCCACCGATTTTGTGCTCTCTGTTCTAAAGATTTTTAGCTGGGAAAATTTTATTCGCGTTCACATCTGGAATGAATTGCTTTATTTTTTTTTGGTAATGCCTAGTATAATTATCGGTCAAATATTTTGGAAGTATTCGAGAATTATTCTACTTTATGAATACATATAGTTTTGTAATCTATATCCTCTGCACGACAATTTGCTCTTCGCAAAGCTCCACTAACCTGTCTCCATTGGCTCGACAGTTATTTCCAGACATTTGTTTAAGAAATTCAAACTTCCAGCATTGCATTTCAGGATATAAAAACTATACCAGGATAATTGCAGGATTTTGCTCTCAAGATGTTTCTTTGAACACAGAATGTACCGTCTTTGCTAAAAGCAACCTAGCAGCCCAGTCGGCTGGCGGAGCAAGCCCAGGGCCGAGCAGCGGTGCGGCCATAAAGAAAGGGATTGGGTAAAGAGCAGACACTCGGCTAAATCTGGCCCCAGGAAATGACGCATGACTGATAGCGTTAGTTCAGCTCCTCCAAATAGATTGCGCCACCAGCATTTGTCGCGCCGCGCGCGCGGGTGCTGCCGGCGCAGACCGAAGCAGACTGCGGAAGGGCACGGCCGTCTACGCGGGCTGCATGTTCGTGAGGTCTGAATGCGGCTTCCTTGGCCTTCGAAAAGGGACAATTGCAGTTTGTCAGGACGGCAAGGTGAGGAACGTTATTTTGGTTTAAAACGTTGCATTCCGAGCAGTTTATGCTGACCGCCCCGGCCGGTCTCTTGAATTACGCAGTTCGTGAACAGGCGCCGGTGCGCACGTCGTGGGTCGGCCAGTTCGTGACACCCCGGCAGCATCCAGCAAAGGCGAGGTGAGATATTTTTTCTGTTTGCAAACTACGCTGCATTCCAAGCAGTTTAGCTGAGCACTCTGACCGGCGCGGTTGTGAAGAGAAGGCCTAAATTTGCTTGCTTGGTAGTGGCACAACAAGGGCTCACCGGTTACGGCGCAGTTAGATAAGAGCGCACCCACGCCTGACATTCTTTGCTTGGTTTGCCTAGTGGTTACTTAAATGGCGGCAGAAGAAAATGGCTGAGACCGAAAAGCTTCCTGCATTGAGGAAGAGATTGGTAAAGAGCGAACCCAGCGGCCCATTTGACTGTAGCGCACCAAGCAGCCGGCGGGAATGACTTCCGGTCTTGCTGAGAGGCGCGCGATTTGAATGCTAGCATGCGCTGCGCCCTTCCCTGCCCTTTTGGCGCATTATTTTGGTTTTACGTGGTCAGCTAGTGTTTCTATTTATTTTCAGCATGCATAACAACATAAAAACGTTATTCCCAGTTCTCTAAACTGGCCATCAACGCAGCTTCGCCACAGCCTTTGCGAAACAGTATTGCAGGAAAGATGCCAAGTGCTTTGTGAAATGAACACTTATTTTGCTGCACAAAAAACAGGAGATGCAACAGATGTAGACGGATGCATTGACAAAACTTGGCACACATTAGACGATTTGCACAGTACAGAAAAATAAAAATAGACAAGGCAAGAAACAGCACTCAGAGACAAAAAAAAATAGCATAACGTTGATTTCCGAATTATGGAAAATGATATGTAGCAAAACAGGTATTATACATAAACTACACAGTCCCAGTAACGGCTACCTTAGCAAGGGTAACTTGTATTGTTCAGGGCAGAGAGGAGTTCTGACGCTTGGGGGAAGGCCACACCGTTCACTCGTCGCATCTGCCATGCTTCGGCTGCAGTCCGTGGGTCCATTCAGTGCTGTTGGAAAAGGAATGAACATGATGCAGAAGGTTGCAATGCACTATAAAGCCACTACACCACGCACACATCTGTGAATGTAGTTACGTACTGAAGACTTGGTGAGCAGCAGTTATGGTCCAGAACAGAAAAGCTGTCATTCGTATAATTGATACAAAAGCTACTCTTGCAACGTAGTGGTCAGGAAATGGAGGCTAACCGAACCTATCTGAAAATGCATTTCTACAGTGAGTGAAATAACAGCCACTAAACTAACAATATTCCTCAAAAGTAATGAACAGCTGAAGCAATGAAGCTTGCAGAATAATAAAACATCTCACTCTAACGTTGTCCCGTTAAATTCAACGCGACACAACGCAAAACTAGCCGTTCGCGAAACCGCGGCCTGGCCTCACCGCGGCGGGGAGCACGCCATGTTGGCTTGCCCTTCATACGCGACTTTGTGAAGCGCAGACCGTCGTGTCGAGCTAAACTGCCCGAAATATCTCGCAGTTTGACGAAAATGAAACATTTCTCACCTTGTGGTTGCCCTGTTAAACGCGACACCACGCAAAACTAGCCGTTCGCAAAACCGCCTCACGCCATGTTACGTTACCGCGGCGGCCAGCACGCCTTGTCATGCCTGTTAGCTTGCCCTTTATGCGCGACTTTGTGAAGCGCAGTCACCGCCGTACTGAGTTAAACTGTCTGAAATTCTGCGCAATTTGACAAGAAAGTCAAGAATGCAACATTTTTCACCTTACCGTCGCCCTGGTTAACGCGACACTTAGGAAAACTAGTCGTCTGCAAACCGCGTCAGGCCTGGCCGCACCGGCCGGCTACGCCATGTTGGCGCAACGGCGTGCCTTGGGGCTTCGAACCTTCGCATGCCACTTTCCCCAGCGCGCTGAGATAAACTGTTCGAAATCCAGCTGAGTTTCGCAGGAACACAACATATTAAACCTCGCCGGAGCGTCATGAACTGCGCCTGAACTTTTCTATGCCTGAACAGCCGGCGCACCAGTTCACGAGCTGCGAAACTTAATTGGCACCGGCCGGCGTGGTCGTGGTAAATTGCTTCGAGTGCAGCGTAGTTAACAAAAAACGTTGCTCACCTTGACGTCGTTCCAAACCGCAGTCGTTCCGCGTAGCAGCCCACAAGAGATAAAATATGCGGTCTGTGCCACACAGGCACGGCAAGGCACGAGCCGACAACTGCTCGCTCCCTTCGAGGGCTTTTTGTCGTCTGCTCTGGCGGGCTACCGCTGCAGCGAGTGCCGTCGTGCGCGCGTCCGCGCATGTCCGCGCAGGTGCCGCCATCCATCAATCGGCGGCAGCGCAACAAGTCGCGCGTCACTTCCTGGGGCCAGTTTTCGCCGGGTGTCCGCTCTTTACCAATCTCTTTCTCTATCATTCCTGCTCCAAAGAGCAAGAAAAGAAACGTTCACATGCCTTTTCGCCTGCTACGCGAGCCGGCACCGGTTAGTGAAGACAACTTTGCACCGCTGCTTGTGCTAGGTCGCGTGGATGTAGGCAGGAAGCAGAGGTAAGACCCTTGGATGAGAAAGGTTTGCGTGTTTTCTCGTTGCGTTTTACGTGTTGGGGTGTTTTTTATGGCCTTCACCAGTGCGCAATCTCTTTTAGGTGATGTGTTGGCCGGGTGAAATCTGAACGTTGAGAGTAGGCTGTGTTAGAGATGAGCGTTTTCGCGTGGTATGTACGGGATCGTTATTGTTGACAAGGCAGAAAACTAAGGTACCGCACAACATCTGGAGAACCAGAAACTTGTGTGTCGAGCGAGGATCGTCATCTGCAACGAAAAACCCGCGGTGAATGCGCGGTAAAAAATGGCAATATAAAAGGAAACGCCGAAGTGCTTCCAAACAGCTTGATACTAAAGAAGTGGCGCGCCGATAATTCTGTCCTCTCCGTTTCTGAAAACATGCATTCCACCCGCGCATTTATTTTCACTGCTCCTAACGCGCACTGGGGTATACCCTGTGTTGCCGCCAGGTATTAAATATTTTTAAAGAGTGAAACACGTAGTCGGCTGTCAATGCAGCTTTTAAAACCAAACACTAACATCGGGAAATGGAGCAATGCTTGGAAATTACTGGTAGGAATCTTCGCCGTGTAGCTTGATTTGTGTATTTTATGTGGGTATGCACGAGGGGTTCGGTAAATCATTGACCAATATTCGTAACTTTATTCCTTTACAGATTTCTCGTGTTTATTCTGTTTATACAGTGTCAGTAAAAGGTGCATCACGATGACATGTATTTCTACTGTAAATTTTGCAGCTGATGGCAGGATTCGGCAGTCTCTGCTGTGTGCCCTGATGAGTCGATTGCAGCATACGTGCAAGAGGTCCGGACCAATATCCCGCATTCCACGAGTCGGTAGATTTGAGCTTTCACTTTCGGCTAGCCATTTCATGTGATTTTATGTGCACGTCAGGTATTTCTAAAACGATATAATTGTTATCCAACATAAAAAATGTGTTAATAGGCATAAAATAAATGTCCCAATTGTTTCCAGAAATATTATTATCAGTACATATTTTCACAATTCAACAAAGTGACATTCTGAGAATATTGCAAGCTAAGCTTGATTGGTTTCTATTTGCCGTCCCAAAGAGACCCAGGCTATAAATACGCGAATAATAGAGGAACAATTCTTATATTTACACTGTTGAGCATTCTGGCTATGTATTTAACGAGTGCTAATTACATTGCCCTTGTATAATGAATACAAGAAACTTTTTAACATGAGTAAACGTTTTCAAGCTTATTTCGGGCTTACAGAATATTTGTGATTAGGAACCCTTCAAACTATCTGAAAAAGGCGATGCTGAGGATGAAAGACGTAACCGTCGGCTGGAATTTGCTGCCAAGGTCGTATTCAAAAACATGATTGTATGGGGAGGGGTGCGCATTGAAGCTAAAAGCAATGTGTCTGTGGCATAATGCCCAAGACTACTTGAAGTATATTTGTTTGAAATCTGTGTTTAAAATAAAATACAGGGTATTGTGAGGGAGCCGCGAATATATTTTGAGCATAGTGTATGTCTATTTTCTTGTGTATCATTTTTCATACAATGTATATCACCATGTAATGCTACATTTACCTACCTGTGTATTGTTCCTTGCCTTGTGTATTTTTGTTGAGGTTTTTATAATGTACACGTGGGGTGATGTATCCTACGTTTTGTCTCTCTTCCTGGTTGCTTTCGTTCAGCAAACTGTGACAGAATTGATTCTGTTTTGTTATTGTATGAAGCAAAATAAATGTTCATTTCACGGAGCTCCTAGCATCTTTCCTGCAATACTGCTGTTTGGCAGAGCCTTTGGCGCAGTTGCGCTGACGGCCAGTAAGCAGTAATTGTGACATACCGTTATATTTCATTGCTGAAATTAAATAGAAAAATAATACTGCACCGTACAGAATAGAAATAATGTGACAACAAGGCGCGGCAGTACAGCAAGCGCTTACTAGCATTCAAACTGCGAGCCGTGGCGCACCGCGTTTCAGCATTCAAACTGCGCGCCTTCAACGAAAGCGGATGTGCGTCAAGCATCAGCCGGTTGGTGCACTACAGTCATTTGGGTCGCTGGGCCCTATCGAAGTGTCCGCTCTTTACCCTATCCCTTTCTCCATGGTGTGGCGGTCGCCGTCATTGACCGCTGCTCGCCGGCTGCTACTGTAAGCTTGCTGACGTAAGGCTGCTCCCTCGCTATCTTTCTTGGGATTATAATATGTAAGCGGGTAGCATGTGCTGCGCGCGATTCGGTTCCTTTAGAACGCTGTGCTAGTCATGGAGGGCGCTGTGCACTGCAAAACTATCTCAACGCTGATTTTGGGCTGGCGTCGTGAAGCTGCGCTATTCATTAGAATGCCTTGCATGTGGAATGCCAGTACACAGCTCCCGTAGATGAAGCGATTAGAAACGTTGGCCCAGTCAGACAGAGCTGGATAGAAACTTGAGTTTGATTCTTCTCGCGATTCCTATTCTGCGATGATTACACTTTGTTCAGCTAGAGAGAAATAAAAACAAGGCAATATTTTCCGCGATTTCTAGTGCGGCTGTTCTTGTCCATGTGATGAGGCGAATCCGCTAATGTCGCATTTGCCGCCTCTTGTTAACGCACAGAAGTGCGTAACGGGTTTCGCGATTGCGACGCCAAACTGAATACGAAAAAAAAAATCTGAGCAGAGATTTACAAGTGCTTAGAAAATATTTTGCAATACCGAATGAGTGATGCAAATGGCCCCAGTATAGATCCCCACAAGAAAGCCTTCCTATTGCGAAGAATGTCTACGAAGACGTTTTTCTTTCACTTGCATCGAAATTCCCTTCTAATCAAGCTTCACCTTTTTGAGGCCAGGGAGTTCAGTAAAGACGAGAGTCTCAGGTTTACCAGCCTGGTCTTGTTTCGCATTTGAAGGCTCTATTCCACCAACTTATTTATCGAGTCACTTATGCACCATTCTACCACCGGCCACTAAACTACCAAAGAAGTTGCTAGGTAATAGTAACGCAAAAGTAGTTCGCAGTCCAAATCAAATCATTCTGTGCGGATTTCTTTGCACTTCCAGGACATATTGCTATTGGATTGGTCGCATGATGTTCCCTCGTGAAATTAAAGAAAAAAACGGCGTTACTTATTGAGAAAATGGGCGACATATGTTTATGGCGTGAGACTGACATTTTTATGCCGTTCAGTAAATAAACGAATAGATTGCCACCAGGCTGACGCCTGAATGTAATTACCAACGCGAGAAACACTACGCGCTTTTTTACGTTACCAAATAGCGGGGAAGAATGCATGCAGCAGGAGGGGCACATGAAACATTTGGAAGTATTACTTTTCTATCCTTCAGGTTGACTTAGCGTCACAGCAAATCCGATAGTGGTCGCAACAGATGACTAGAAACCGCAGGAAAAGAGCATCGAATTTTCGAAATCAATACCTCGCCATACTTCGCGGATAATCGAAACGAGTAGAAAAGCATGCATTTGTACATTCGTTGCACCTATAGGAGCACTGTACCGATATTAAACGCGAACACATTCTAACGAAGAGCGCAGCTTCACAGCACAATACAAAAAGCAACATTGAGCGAGAGGTGCTATGCGGAGTGCCCTTCCTCGGTAGCGCTGCGTTCGGGAGGCGCCACATCAGACACCGCACATGATACTCGCTTACTTTTTATCATCCCAAGAAGAGGAGCGAGGTATGAGCGATGGAGCATGCTTACGTCAGTCAGCTTACAATTGCCGCCGGAGAGCAGCGGCCAGCGACGGCGACGGTAGCGCTGCAGCCCGGACCCGTGCCTGCTCCGCCAGCCGGCTGGGCTGCTCGGTTACTTTTGGCAAAGACGGTACATTTTTTCATCCAAACATCTGCGAGGGGATGGAGCTGAGGAAATAAAAAAGAACTGTAGATGATGTAGTGCCACGAAGCTATTCTACAGGGCTCACCTCTGAGATTGCTTTTTTCGCTTTGTGCGTTCTGCACACGATCCCAAAAATTTACCAGGTCACTTAGCACTGCATCGAAGATGACAGCATATAGAGGGTGGTCCACCTCTAGCTATAACACAGTGATTGCTTTCAAGACAAAAAAGTAGCAGAACGGGTGCATGAATTTGTTTGCACTTGAAGGGAAAATATGCTAGTAGAATTATGCGCTAGTTTTCTCAATATCTTTGTTTTAATACAGAATATACCGTTTCATCCGCACAAGTGCAGTAGACGAAAAAACAGCAGATAGAACGCGATATCATATGCAAACAGGCTGTATTTCGCTCAATGCATTCTTCTTGGCTCATTTTGGGGCCTATTTTTATCCCTTGGTGCATTCTGCACTGAATGCTGAAGTGTCTGGATTTTTATTGCAGCTGTCAAAAATACTGATATTTACAGGATCGAGCGCTCCTAGCCTAAAACGCGCTCATTGGTTTCAGAACGTCATTGCATCTGACTGGAGCACGAATATAAAACCTAAATGGCCGGCTATACGAAGCAACAACTCCTGACCTCTGTGTGCTTGTATCGCTTTACTTCGCTATGCCCCTGGCATGTAGTACGTACGCTATGCTACTTTGAAAGCAGTGAACGCATTATATCTAAAGCTAGATAACGCTATACCTCCCTCTAATTTGAAATTGGAGCAATATTTTCAGTCCAGCTTCAGTTTAGGACACCAAATGGTTTAGTTACGCTAGAATAATTTCCCTGTTTGGATAGAGCTCTCTTATACATCACTGGCTATAAGTTGTTCAAAACCCATGTGGATGGCTGGAGGTATATATCACAAAAAATCAATTCACTGGGATGTCCTGCACAAAATGACGTTGGGATGTTTCGTAGCAATGAGTCCGAATTCTAGTAACCAACGCCCTCTCCTTGGGCGTTATTCTGTTTTAGCTTTTACAGGAGGGGGTCTCGTACCGTCTGGCCCTAGTGAATTTCGGCGGCCTCAGCGTAGATACCATTCGTTGTATAATAGCAACGACGACTCAAAGGAATGATGACCTTCATGAAGTTACCGAACTTGTGCGGTACATGGAGCCTTTTGTCTTCACGTAAGTTGATCTCCAGTATGAGATTGTTGTAAGCGCTGAAATGAAAGCCAGACATTTTAGATCAATTAATATCTTTCTTTCTCTTGAAAGTTCTGATAAAACATGCATTAACGTTTCGCTTGAATGTCCGCACGTAGTAGTAGTGCAGTGTTTTACGATTGACGGCGTCGTCATCTAACACATACTTAATGATATGGAAATACGTTGGAAGAGCGTAATAATGGGGAATAAACATCTTAGGTATTCAATAGGGTTTTAAAAATATGTTCCCCGAGCTAACCTAATCCACGTGTTCTAAATAAACAAAACGTAGAAGAAACTTCTTCTGCGGGTAATACTACGAACTCAACTTTTTAAACTGTGGTCACAGTTGTAAGAGAAAGAATGCCCAAATAGCTCTAATATCACCACCCATTTCGAGATTCACCTTGCTTTGTTGAAATGGGACCATAGATTCCTACTGATCCTACTGACACATAAGCCTGAGATGCAACCTCGTCGAATTCGGTGAACTGCGTCTTAATCAACCCTGCTACTACGCGCGTGCACACTAGCGACTCGTGCTTTAACCGAAGCCACCAAGTAATATCTTATCCATGCAGACCCCGGGACATTTTGCTAGCACAGCTCTCTATGCTTCTGCAATGACCTCATGAAGCTAAATATTGAGATACCTAATTCGTGCAGTAGAAAACCTAAATGTCGAAAGTGCTAGCGTCTAGTTCACCAGCATCATCCGGATGCACCATAGTAGCAGTGAGGCAGATGGAAATGGAGAGCACTAGCACTCGCCAAGGAGGACGCTCACAGGCGTTCAGGGAGACCTTCAATGGTTATATTAATGGTGTGGTAAACATTTTCTAGGATATCAACCACCCCATGTTTGTAGCTTACAACATAAGATATAATACGAAAATGATTGACGATGGCCTATTTCAGACGTGGTGAAGATATATCGGGGCAACCAGATTTATCACTTCAAAAGACCCATTCATAAAACCACCTTACTGGTCTATGAGCTGCCTATGTTCATTCATTACTACTGCAGATGATGAGACATTTCAAACGTAAAAAGTGTGCTACCATTTCGCTTTTTCTCAGAAACCCTCAAGAGCCATTTACCAGACAACGGTCTTTTGAAAACAATATTGGAGAGCAGCTGAAGGGCCTCTCCGCTCTTAAGACTCCTTTATTCCGCCCACTCCACTACTCAGCTACAATGACGCCCTACATACTTCCACGGCTAGATAGCTGCTCATGGGGCTACGCAAGAATGTTTTCTGTGATTCTAATCTATCGAAGGATAGATTAGAATCATCATCTCAAAAGCATCATCTCAAAAGCAATTACTGTTGTTAAAATATTATCCACCACCACTTTTACACTTGCGATTATTGTAGGTGTACATCCTAGTATTGCGGTCATCTTTATACGGTTTTTTTGATGTTCTTCGTTTACAAAACGGAAGGACGCGCGGGTATCTCAACGTGAAATATGTAGTTCGAATGCATGGTAATTGTTACCTGAGCGCATACAAACCCAATAATAAGCTGGATCTTAGACGCGCCACATCAATTTGAGAAATTTCCGGACAGAGCTGGCGTGCTTCCTAATAATTTCACGATGCTTTGCGTTGCCCTTTAATAAGTAAACGATAGATATCGCTTCTGATTAGAGAGGTGCCGAGGAAGACCACTGAAATATGCAAGCCATAACTGTGCGATGGTGTCATAAAGGCACGGGACTAGAGCAGAAACAGTGCAACAATAAGGTAGAGGCAGGGCGTTATCAAAACCATGCTTTAAGACAAAACAGGGACGAGGTAGTGGCCATTGAAAGGTGGATACGTTGAACCGAGTTTTGGCACAAAAAGTCGCTCGAGGACGAAAAATGAAGTCACAATCAAGGCGACAGAAAGAACAGTCGAATACCCCACGATGGGAGGTTGACTGTGGAGAGAGGCTATGCAGACGGTAGGCAGATCCTATAATAAGGTAGGCCGTAGCCGCGAAGTGAAATAACCTGGGCATGTGGCGCAATGCAGTTGTCCAATCCTGTCTGTATAGTACAAATACATGTTGAGGAGTCATGTGCGTTAAATAGAAATCGATGTCGGAAGATGTCGCGTCACTTGTGTATGCTATTAGAATAAACGATTTTCCACTGGATGACAAATATAATGATCGCTCAGTTGATACTTTTCAGCTTTCTACTTTGGTTATTAACTGCATTGAACGACCATATATAGATTACACGGCAGTCGAAACAAATTTCGTGCTCTTCTCATAGAACTATGAAAGAAGAAAAATATTGTCACGTAGTGGTGACGAGGTCGACGACACAAATGAAGGGGTCTATGATTGCACTAAAGAAACTCCATATTTTGGCTGACTTGCGCCCGCAAAAGAACTAAGCAACTCGGCGGCGGCGATAGAAACAAACGTGCTCGTCGATCGTCGAACAAAGAATGCCCGTCAAACTCGGCAACGCTCAATTTAAAAGCTGCACAGAACAATCTCGATAACGTCGCAAACAGCTACCAGCACGGGCTGGAACATTGTGGAAAGACACCCAAGTGGCCGGAACCTTCGAGACAGATCTCGGTGCATCTCGCGCTACAACAAAACTGATAAAGGTGCGACTCGCGACATCGAGCATTAACAAGATTACGGAACTGATACGCGGTCCAGCATCAGATTGATAAGCCTGTATGCCGGCGGCTGTTAAAAAACAACAAATACTGTTTGGAGGTTTCGCGGCAATATAACGAAAAACTAAGAACAATTTCTTTCGTGTACAATAGCGGGATTACGGTTGATAAACTCCTTTACTTCAAAAATATATCGAGCACGCAGAACGGAAAAAAAGGGGGCTTCACTACTCAGTGGAACACGCTAATCGGGGCTGCTTCACCCGCCTTATCTCTCATACTATTTCGTACTGACGGAAACGTTGAGCCAAATGTACGGAAGAATTCCATATGGCGTTCAAGAAAATACCTAACTGGTTTGTGTTGTCGAAGTTGTATCCATTGCTATGCCGATGGTCTGCTTCTTGAGCTGGGATATTAAGCGAAGTTTCACTGATAATTCCTTTGGCATAAAACGTATTTTAAATACGTGATCTTTTGCACTGTGGTTCAGTGCGAACAGGAAAGCAGAAACTAATAACTTTACCTGTCGAGTACCGGCCACAGCAACGCTCAAAATATCCTGCCCATTTCTGCTAACTTTTGGCACATTTTGTTTCCACGTAACGTGAAATGCTGCAAAAGAAGCTTGAGGATGGGAAAAATAACCAGTCAGAGGTGCCACAGATACGATCGTAGAGTAACTGCTAGCCACCCGAGTCGCCGCTGTCAGCTAGCCACGTTACAAGTAATTATGCTGTGGCCAACCGCAAAGAACCTCTCCCTGTCTTCTGGACGTGGGCTCATCAGGCGTGCCGATCGTGTCGTTTCCGTCCGTCATTTATTGGCTTTAATAAAACATGCAAGCTGTGGGATAAGTTTGAATACAAGTTGCGCGATTATGCAAGTGCTATCATGGATTTCTAATTTGCGGTTAATGCAAAGTTAACCAGCAAAGTTTTCACGTCACCGGTAGCAGCAATGTATAAAGAATAAATACGAAATTGAAGATCAAATTAAAACGGCGGTTGACTGCATAATATATATTTTTTTCAGGTAATCCTATCCGCTTCTTATAAATGGCTAATGCCTAAGCCCGCCTGCATAACATTTTATTTTTTGAGGAGTGGAAGAAATCCGTTTTAAAATGCTGTGTTTTTATAGCAGTCCGCGCGGGGCTGTCTTCATGCGGAACATCTATGAATTTTATGTTCTAATGTGCGCAGGCAGTGGAGAGTTGAGTATGGCAAACACTAGCGATAAGGGAAAGTGGGCATGCCCGTGGTGCCCCAAGACGATGGATGGAGTCATATACGGAGGGGTGAAAGGAGTCACATAATCGACGGCACCTTATCTCTGCCCAACCTCTGGCTTGTTTCCTTCACATGCCAACACTCTGCATCACACATCACACATGGCCTTATCACGTATTCGGCCCTGTCACAAAAGTGGCCTGCCATAATGTCCGACGTCATCACAGCATTATTCATTTTTTCCAGCCAGCCACCACCGAATGCATGTGACTTCATTCGGCTATACGAATATAACTGCGATATATATGCACGTCAGCGTCCGCGCTTGAAATCTGCGTTTTGCGGATACTCGGCCACTAAGATACACTGCGCTATTTGCATTTGGTTGAAATTGAGATTTAGGAGGTTTGATTGAATGATTATCATAAAACCAATATCATGCAGCTGTAACCTGCGTGATTTTCGTTTTTTTTCTAGGCACCAATTTATACAACGTTTCCGATTTACGTGTGAAAGCCAGGGATACAACACGATGACCAGCACTGACAACACCAGTAAGCACTGGTTTTTCTCATAGGTTTCTAGCTTTCTTCTTCACACTGTAAGTAAAAGTAGCCATAACAACAGATATTATGGGAATCATAATTTATCTACGCATTCTGGAAAAGGTTCAACTTCCAAACAGCTTAGCCTTCAGATAAATAACCTTTTGGAAAAAGAGTGACGCTTGGAAAAGCGAGTGTATTTACTATAACTGCTACTGTCATTGTACCCATGGTCTAAAATAATAATTAACAGGTAACAAATGTTACTTCACTTGAGAAATTGTTGCAATTTTCAGGAAATGTATTATGCCAAAATTATAAGCAGTTCACAGCCTTACAGCATGTGTTTTTACTTTTAGTCCGAAAAGTGGATGTTGTGCCTTAGATAGCAAATACAAATAGATTTTTTTGGATAGCAAGCACACATCCATGCACAAAAGTATGTCGAACGACAGCGCTTTCCCATTAATGTGCTGACCAGTCTCTCTAGCAAAACTGGTGGGTATTTAACCGAAGAACATAAAGGTCTCTTGGGGAGGGTCCACATCAGGTCACAAATATATTTAAATGGCATGCACTACTCCGGGATAAGAATACTTCAGACACAACATAAAGTCGGTGTAATCTTCCGAATATGAAACCTGGAACTGCGGCTCCCTGAGGATACCTACATACAAACTTAATGTAATATTCTAATCACAAGGTGTCTGCTTTAGCAAACAACGCAATCTGAACGCCAGCAATTTGTTCAAACAGATATTTCTCCAAACTGCAAAAAGTACTATTGATGTTCGTACAATTCAGTCGCAGGTGTCTCAGCTGTGCCTTAATTATCACCCTCATCTGTCTAATGGCACTCAATGCAATGCGAGGTCTCTTCTATAATGCACAAAAAACCAGGTCTCCGCTAGCTACATGTACATGGTCCTCAGAATCTTCCTAAGCTCGTCGGCACAGTTAGCTTTCTTCCGTCTCCTGCTACGCTTTCCCTCCATTGGAATGCACTCTGTCAAATTTAACAGCCCACTTAAATGTTGCTTTCGCAGTACATTACGTATATCAATAGCTTGTGTTCCTCTCGCGAGG
Source organism: Amblyomma maculatum (assembly GCF_055883805.1). Taxonomy (NCBI): domain Eukaryota; kingdom Metazoa; phylum Arthropoda; class Arachnida; order Ixodida; family Ixodidae; genus Amblyomma; species Amblyomma maculatum. The sequence continues at coordinate 123,432,325 of NC_139349.1, forward strand.
CACTCTGTGGGTTTATTGTCTCTTAAAGGCCTCTTTCCACAGCTACCCCCATCGCCCCCACAATAAGTTGAACGTACTTAAACTTTCTTGCTAAGTCTATTCCGCCTAGGTGAGTACAGGTATGGTTCAGCTGTTGAGTCCTTTTCTTGTGTCAAACATTGTTAAACATAGTAATAAAAAGTGAGCGTTTCAAAAATGTCTACCTCCCAGTCACATTCTCTTCGGCAATTCATCCTAATAACCCAGATGTGTGGTCCCTACCTGTCCTAAGCAGACGTATTCAGCTTGTATTTCAACAACCTTGTTACCTATTGCAAATAGCCGATCCTCTCCGATGGTTGCCAGGAGTTGCCATCAGCAAATCGCAGATATCACTGGTTTTCTTCATTAACGCTCATTCCTAACGCTTCGCAGTTATGTCGTTCCATCACTAGTGGAAACGCCGTGCTGCCTCATTTTGAAGCGCCAAGGCAGTGATTATATTTATTGCCCCGCGAGAAAACAGTTGATTGTATCCTGAAAATGACCATATAATTGCCTATTTTGTTATTCCTTTATGTGCAATTTAATTAATAGGTTCAAAAAGCAACTGCGCCCTTCCAAAACGCAAAAGCACGAACTGCAATGAATAACATGGTTTGGTCGGTTTTTGTGATGCTCCGGGCATTGGAGCCGTATTGTTTACGAGGGATTTATTTTGCACCTAGCACCTGCGTGGTGAGTGCATTCATGCTCGCTAGTCGCTCTAACGGGGGCAGAGAATAATGCCACGCAGCTTCAAGAACGCGCTGCAGTGCCTAGCGCTAATGCGCAGCATTCGGGGGTCTTATAAGCAGGATGTGCAAATAAAGGAGTCGTATGCATAATAAATTAGCATCTGGATTTCACTGCATCACATCAATTGGATATAGCTGACACGACGCGAACACAGAGCGCCCCCCGACGCTCCTTTCCGGGTAAAATAAAGTAAAATAAGAATGCGCGTTGAAAAATAAAAAAAGAAAAAGCGCGCGCGCATGGTGACGAAAGAGAAAATGGCGCCGCCCGCGTCGCTGTGATGCATCCACGTCATCTGCGTGTGCCAATCCGGAAAGTCAGGCGCCTGCTCTACCGACTCAAACCGGTTCTTCATTTGTTGCTCTGTTGCCACCCCGCGCTGAGAGCATTGCGCCGTCGATTCTTTCTGTGCGATGGCACTGCGTTGACATCATTGCCGCATCCGTGCCTTTCCCAGATCGGGGAGTTGAAGGCTGCCTCAACGCGCGAGCCCAGGGGCTTGACTTGCACCTGGAGCGATGGAGGACTGTACGCCGACCTCGTCAGGTGCTAAAAGGAAAGCTGTCGACATCGCAACGAAGATGGCCATTGTTAATGAACTTGCTCAAGGTGCAAAAAACTGCAAACTGATCAAGAAGTACGGACTGTCGAAATCGACCATTTCAACCATTGCTAAGGGCAAGGAAAAGATTCTTGGTGCTACCGTGAATGCCGACCCGACGACGAGAAAGCGCCTTCGGAAGGCGACCTACGCGGACGTTGAGGGTGCACTGCTGAAGTGGTTCGCTGACACCCAGTCTCGCAACGTTCCGATCAGTGGACCGCTGATGCTCTCCAAGGCTAAAGACTTCGCCTTCCTTTTGGATTTTCTCGATTTCAGCCCAGGCAATGGATGGCTCAACCGGTTTAAGGCTCGCCATGGAATTGTTTTCAAGGCGGTCGTCTGTGAGGCCGCGTCTGTGAACAACGATGACTTCGATGCGTGGCTTTCCGACAACCTCCCAACAATCACGAGCTATGCTCCACGGGACGTTTACAATGCCGAGGAGACTGCGTTGTTTTATCAGATGTTGCAATCTAAAACGCATGCATTGAAAGGCGACAAGTGCGCAGGAGGGAAGAACAGCAAGTTGCGCATAACCGTTCTTCTGTGTGTCAGTATGGACGGCAGTGACCGGCGGCTGCCTTTTGTCATTGGCAAGTCACGTAAGCCGCGATGCTTTGGAAGCTGCGTGCCCGTACGCTACAGGAACAATACAAAAGCCTGGATGAGTCGTGACTTATTTGCCGAGTGGCTCGTCGAGTTCGATGGCGACATGGCACGAAAAAACAGGGAGGTCCTGCTCATGCTGGATAACTGTGCGGCGCACCATGTGCAGCCTTCCTTGAGTGCGGTGACAGTGCATCTTCTTGCTTCCCAATGCAACCTGCAAAATTCGGCCGCTGGATATGGGCATCATTCGTGCGTTCAAGGTGTGCTACCGGTGGCGCGTCATCCAACGCTAGTTGATCGCGATTGATGCTGCCATGCCAGTTCGCATCAGCTTGCTTGACGCCGTGGAGATGTTGAAAGCGGCGTGGATGATACTCACTGCGGAGTGCGTAGCAAATTGCTTCCGCAAGGCGGGTTTTATGGGCCCAGGCACCGAGGACGTCATAGTTCACCCACCAGAATGCCGGTCGCACGAGGACTTGTGGCAACGCGTCGTTGACACGCAGCTGGCCGGACCTGGCGTTGCCTGGGACGATTTCGTTTCTGCTGATGACGACGCCGAGATTGCGGAGCCGTGCACTGACGAAGCCATTGTGCGTGAAGTGCGAGCCCTTCCTGACTGCCCAGAGACCGACGAGGACGATGACGAGGATGCTGCTCCACCGCCGGTTGCTGCGAATGCATCACATCGCGTCGCTTAAGGAACTCGTGTGCAGCAGAGGCCTTGGCGATGACCATATTACCGCGCTGGAAAAATTAGAAACGGCAGTGATGCGATCAGCTTTCAAGAAGCAGATATGCATCACGGACTTTTTTCAAAAATAATGTTAACTTTCGTCTCGATTGCTCTATTTGCCCGTATTATAGGTGGTCCACTTACTACGAACTTTGGATACAACGAACAAATTCCGCGTTACGATCAAGTTTGTTATAAGTGGGCTGGACTGTACTTGCAAGTATTAAGTCCTAATTAGTAAAACAGCTGCAACAACATGTACACAAGTTACAGTAAAACGTTAGCAGCGCACAACGCTATTCAAATAAATACGCTTAAATAAACATCCCGTAAGCACTAGATTTCTTTCTGGCAGGCGATGGTAGCGAATGTATAGAAAATGTTGCTATTTATTTTTTCTGCGGGTGGATATACCTTATCGCTATGAGATATACTGCAGCAATAGCCTAAACAATTTGCTCATAATTCGCCCCCTGGTTAACAACACGATGCAGAGAGCGCCGGCATATAGGATTCAAGTGCAAGTTTATGCTTAGTGGAAATCACAATACATCGTATGCTCAACTAGCCCAACTTCTGTGCCCACAACACCAGCTATAACGTTAAGGCACAATACAGTCGGTGTTGGCGCCGAGTTACGGAGTCAGCCAGTGCCCATTTCGATACAATGCAGCATTTTCGTTCACCAGCGCAATCTCTTCGACCTATGTTTTTGCGGCACTAGATTATATTAATTTCATTTCCCCAAGCAAACGAAGCATTAATAAATAAAGTATATACGTGTATCTTTGCAGTCATGGGCACAAGTACACGTGATGTGGATTAGAAACTCAGTGCTAGGAATTATTCCGGGCCGGCAGCCTGCAGTGTAAAATGTTTAAGCGCTACGTCTTCAAACTATCACCCATGATAGATATAATATTGGGAAGCTATCTCAACTAGTAGTAGAATATTGACCATTGTATGACAGTAGATATTGTTAATTGACAGGTCGTCAAGTATGCAGGAAGATATCGACTAACCTAAGGTGTGCTGTGTAGTATTTAGGCGAGCCATTAGAGCACGTCGTACAACACCGACCACTAATCTCAAGGTGCCCAATGGTAGAAAGCCAGCATAACTGGCTGGAAGATATTGACTATTGTATGTCACAATATATTCGTGTTGACAGGCAACCACAATGGCAGGGCATTGTTAACCAATAGAATCTGAAGTGTGCAATGTCATCAAACCATCACAGTTAGGCGACATCTACCATTGTAACTGCTGATATACATAATGTTGGAAAGCTTTCGCGGCTGGCGGGAAGATATTCACCAATGTATACCAAGAGACATTCGATGGTGACAAGCGATCAAACTGGCAAGGCAATATTGACGAATAAATGCCATGATATATGCAAAGTTGAACAGTTGCCACAGCCTGTTGGGCGATACCTATCACTAGAACCAGAGACGTCTACAACGTTGGGAAGCCAATAAATGTGGCGGGGTGATATCGACGAATGTATGCCAAGATTATTTAAATATCGAAGAGCCGTCTATACTCGTAGAACGATATTTACCAGTGTACATCATGATTTGTGCAATACTGGTAAGACATAGCAGCTGATCAGGTATTATTGACCAGCATATATCATCGTGTATACAATGTTGGCAAGCAATTCTATACGCAAAATCATTATTTCTCGCTGTTCGCCAGCTGAATGCTAACATTGGGGAAACATAATTCACTGAGCCAAGAGCGGTCAAATTTATCGCATTGCTGTACCATTATTGGTAACGAATTGACACCGTCGGGCAACTGTCGGCCCAGGCGTAGCCAATCAATGTCATATATCTGGCCGATCGCATGTGCTACCTTGGCCAATGAGTCTTTTTACTCAAAAGCGACTGAAACGTAATAAATAAATGGGCAATAAAAGGACAGAGGAAACGTGCATTTCACTCATAGATACATGCTTTCAGTGCCCGCTGGTGCCACACACAGATAGAGGAAGGCTCAACTACTGGCTATTCCATTAGAAGGTAAATAGCCTTTATATATACAGTGAATATTCAGAAGCGTATACCTATCTCGTCCTATTGAGGTGCTGGCACTTTAAGTTAACCAAAAACGTATAGGCGACAGTTGCATATGTATAAAATGAACGGAGGGAGAGCTTTTGGGAAATGGCTCGTGTCGTCCAGGGAGGTGGGGATACACCGCGTGATGCCGCGCCCAGCGATGTCAGAAGTTGTGCAGAGATGCGAACCGTGCCTCGCTTGAGAGGATGCACAGAGTTAGCAAACCGCTTATTCCGGTGCCTTCTTGATGTAACCAATCAAGCAACCATTTGAAGGTCAAATTCAGGGGTTCATCAGCGGTCATTCCTTGTTTTGACTAAAGCATCTGCAAAAAAGTACACAGGCGTTACTCAACCACGTAGAAATCCGGTTGATTGCTAACATACAGAAGCAAAAAACGGGGAGCACACGTCATTTTGAACAGTGAGTCTCCCTTGACGATGAGTGGACTCGAATTGTTATCGGCCCTCTGCTCCGACTGAAGGGTATCTGATCTTTCCCTGCTTAATTTTATCTAGCTGCGAATTATAAGATAACTGCATAAATAATTACACCAAGGTCATATTTATCCAGTTATACAAAATGATGGAAGCGTTGTGAATAAACTGGAAAGAAAATTGCAGCTAAACATACGTAATATAAAAAGCGACCATTCCTTGGCATTTTTGAACTTATGGTATTTAACTAAATAGACTGTTGCCTGGCACCTAATCGCTTCGGTTTCAGATGTTCATGCGCTGTGCCACATTGCAAAAAAAATATTTTCGAAAGACCAAAAGAAGTTAAATCTGATAGAAACGCCAATATACGTAGTGTTTTCCGAATCCACGAACTACATTTTTCTACTATATGACAATATATATATATATATATATATATATATATATATATATATATATATATATATATATATATATATATATATATATGCAGATCAATTGAGGGGAAATGAGGGTGCTCGTTATAGTACATGAAGGAAAGAAGCCAACAGTCGGCGAGGCCAAGGAAAGCGTTGGGGATGGTACTTTATGTCTTTTTTTGTAATTGTTTACTTGGATAATCACAGAAATAAGTAATGTAGTGTTTAGAGGAGAGATAATTAAACACAAAGAAGAAAAAACAACGTGCCGATGGTTGGAACCGAACCCACGACCTCCGAGTAACGCGTCCGGTGCTTTTCCAACTGAGCTACATCGGCCGCTGTCCCCCCTGCTACTTTCTTGGGTATTTATGTTGTCTGTATACGAACCTTGAGAGTGTTCACAAGCGCTGGTGAACACTCTCAAGGTTCGCATACAGACAACATAAATACCCAAGAAAGTAGCAGGGGGGACAGCGGCCGATGTAGCTCAGTTGGAAAAGCACCGGACGCGTTATTCGGAGGTCGTGGGTTCGGTTCCCACCATCGGCACGTTGTTGTTTCTTCTACTTTGTGTTTAATTATCTCTCCCCTAAACACTACATTACTAATTTCTGTGATTATCCAAGTAAACAATTACAAAAAGACAAAGTACCATCCCCAACGCTTTCCTTGGCCTCGCCGACTGTTGGCTTCTTTCATTCACCCACATATATATATATATATATATATATATATATATATATATATATATATATATATATCAAGGAAAGAAGCCAACAGTCGGCGAGGCCCAGGAAAGCATTGGGTATTGTACTTTGTCTTTTTGAATTTTTACTTCGATAATCACATAAATTAGTAACACAATCTGTTTAGGGGAAGGATGATTGAACACAAAGTAGAAGAAAAAACAACGTGCCGATGGTGGGAACCGCACCCACGACCTCCGAAATTCGCATCCGGTGCTCTCTCTCTCCCTCTCTCTCTCTCTCTATATATATATATATATATTGTCACGCACGTTCCGTGGTCTTTTATTGGAGGGCGATGAGGAGTTGCAGGAGAGGTTGAAGAGGAAGAAGAAGCTAGTTTGGTTCGCTCTGGGTGTGCTAACGACCACCGAAATCTAACACCGCCGTGGACATAAACCACGTAACAACTGTGGTGGAGTTTGCAGGTATCGATCACCACGGAGCCTCTCCTGCCCCGTCGAAGCAGAAGAATAGTTGGCCTACCACCTCTACTGACGAAGATGGCGCAAGCAGATGTTCCAACGCAGCCAATGCCAGCAGCTCAACCGACCACCACACAGCCCTATCGGGAACCCCGACACTTCTATTGAAAGCTCTTGGAAGACTTGGATGATTCGCTCACCCACTACAATCGGGTGAGCAAAAACAACCGCTGGGATGCGAAGACAAAGTTGGCGAACGTAGTATTCTTTCTTGAAGAGATGGCACTAACATGGTTTGATAATCATGAAGCATCCTTTATCACCTGGGGTCGCTTCATGGAAAAAATAACAGCGGGATATGTCTATGCCGATGCTCGAAAAAAGAGCGCCGAGCAGGCTCTGGCTCAGCGAGCGCAAGTACCGGGCGAGGCCTGTACAACATACATATAAGAAGTCCTCAAGCTGTGCAGAGTAGTTTATGCTCGCATGACTGAGGAAGACAAAGTGGGCCTCCTCCTCAAAGGAATAGCGGTAGACGTATAAGGATGATTTGAATACCACCTCTGATGTTACCCGACACGGCCGCACGTTTGAAGGTTTCTAGCGACGCCGTATCATCCCGAAGTTTGGTCGGCTGCCGAAGGCCACAACAGTCGCCAGCGTGGAGGTGCCTAAAGCGACGAGCATGGCAGATACAATTCGACAGATTGTCCGCGAAGAGCTTCGGAGGCATCACGATATTGGAGGTCATGGAATCTCTTCGGCAGACGATTGTCCACCTTCACCTTCTGCCTGGTATGCTCAGTCTGATAGATCTTGGGACATCCGATGCTCAGCTGCTCATGGCTCGAACATCCTACATGCCACCATCATCGCCTACAACAGCCAGCTAGCTCGTCCTCCTCGTCGACATCCAGACCATGAAGCGTTCGACCGAAGCCACGTGAGCTTTACTGATCGCGTGAATGTTAGCCGCCGGTGTGCGATACCAGTGGAATGATGGGCCACAATTCGCGTTTTTGCCGAAATCGCCGTCCATACCAGCAGTATCGCCGACAGTGGGTGATCTGCCGTACAAGGTTTCCAGCTGACATTGCTGATTCATATAGAAGAAAACCTAGCCGTAATGAGTACAGAGAAACACCTAGCCGACAAGAGCACAGAATAACACGATCTGTCGGGCTAGTTGGTAACGATCCATATGTATCAGCAGCGCGAACACAATCAGAGGAAAAAGAAGAATACGATAGGACAGAGCGCTGAACTTGCAACTTTATTAGAGGAAACTGAAACCCGCACTTATATACACACCGAGAAAACACCCACCAGGGGGAATTATCACGGCGACGTGACCGTCAGGGCGCACGAGTGAACTGGTAAAAACACACGTGTCCGGGACATCAAAAGATTACACGAGGAGCATCATGAAAAACACGCAGACAAACCTTTTCGTGAAATGACGCACTACGGGCATGTGTAAACAAGAATGGAAAAACAGGGTTGGGGGCGGGCAATGACGGAAGGAAACAATGGAAGAACAGAGAAGAGGGGCGACTTATTAAAAACATGGGAAGGCGAAAAAGCGGTAAAAAAGGTTAGCAATACGAAGGATGAGCGCCAACAATTAACACGGCTAAAGGAAAAAAAGTGAGGGGTGTGCTTCTAAAATCTAGGTGAGATCAGATACCGCCAGAGAGGAAGGTGAATTCTTTTTCAGATAGTGAGATAGATGGGGTGCTTACGCAGCCTTCCTTAAGACCTGAGATGTAGGCGGCTTCAACAATTTCGCGCGTCAGTTGATTCTTATGTTTCTTCAGTATGGTTGTCTTCTTGAAACTGGGGATGCATTTCTTTTTGCTGTCACATCCCCGACAGTGGGCGGGTAAGTTTTTTAAAAGGGCCCCGGATAAATCGTTCTTATGCTCCATTAATCTCTCATTTAAACATCTCCCTGTTTGGCCTATGTAAGCCTTACCGCATGTTAAAGGAATTGAATAAACGACGCCCTCCTCGCAGGCCGCAAGAGGGTCGCGATGTCTGGTTGTACAGCCACTAATCTTTTTCTTATTATTGACTTTGTTACACAGGCTTGAGAGGCGCAGTGGGGCTGAAAAGACTACTTCGACGCCTGATTTTTTACCAATTTTTTTCAGATTGTGCGATATTTGATGCAGGTACGGCACAACAGCAACCCTTTTGTTCCGCGGTCGGGCCTCATTTGGAACGTCACATTCGTGCTTCATACCTTTCAGGATTATTTCTGCTACAGATGCAAGGAGAGATTGCGGGTAACCTGATTGCGTCAGCCTCAACACTTGGTTGGAAAAACTAGCCTGCAGCTTGTGTTCACAGGATTTTGTGAGTGCGTTTTTAAAGGTTGACTTTACTATGTTTCTTTTGACCAGTTTTGAATGTGCTGAGTCGTAGGGCAGAATGGGTTTTTTGGCTCTTGGTTCAAATGACCAGCACACGTGGTTCTGTCCGAAAAAAACTTTTAACTCCAAAAACCTGATGGCGTTGTGTTCTGGGAATTCATGCGTAACTTCAAGAGGGGAAATAGTGCTCGAAACGACTTGGAGAACTTCATCTGCTTTTGTTTGAAATGCTTCAGGGATGCAATCTAAGAGAACCAGGAAGTCGTCAACATAGCGGAAAATTTTGAGAACGCTTGAAGACTCGAGCTGGTCCTTCAAGGATCTGTCGTGCATGGCCAAGAAAAGGTCACTCAAAATGGGGGCTATGCATGAACCTATACATATGCCTTGTTTCTGAATAAATCTGCAGCCGTCCCACTCAGTAACTGTCGATTTTAGGTAAGTGCACAATACTTCAATGAAGCCGTCCACAGTTGCACCACACTCATTTTGGAAGGCCACCACACCGTGTCATCTATGGCATCACGAACACATTCTATGAGGTCAGCCTGCGGGATGGAATAAAACAGGTCTTTTATATCAATGGAGAAGCCATTGAACGTCTTTGTGCTGTTCTCATGCAGGAACCCGATTACTTCTGCGGTGTTTTTTACAAGGAAGGGGTCATCAACAGTGAGCCGCTTAAGGTTGCCTTGTAGAAACCTGGCAACTTCTTTTTGCCAGGTCAATCTTTCGGACACAATCACACGCAAAGGGCATCCAGCTTTATGCGTTTTTGCTGTGAAAAACATTTCCAGACAGCCTGTCTTTTTTCCCTGTATTGAACGTGAAAGGTTCTCTAAATTCAAGCGTTGGCATAGCTTCTCTGCATTACTTCTTTGTATTACTTCTGTCCTATCGTATTCTTCTTTTTCCTCTGATTGTGTTCGCGCTGCTGATACATAAAGAGCACAGAACGGCGCTGAACCGAAATGAATCACCGGCCTCTGACCGCAGCCTGACACCACCATCTCGGCGCTTACGACGCTTACCTTGTCCCCGACGATGGTCGCCACCTCCGGGAAACTAGTCAGTGCGGCCGATGGAGGTGAGGGCGGGAATAATTCTAGCTTACCTATGCCTCTGCCCGTTTTAATGTTAAAGAACAGAATTGAAGTTTTTGTGTACGGTGTCCGAGCTATGGCGTTGGTGGAAACAGGTGCCACCATTTCTATTATAAGCCTCGCTTTTAAAAACTGCCTTGGTCGTTGAGTTGTGTTTGGTTGGGATAGAGCGACGACACTGTGTGGTGTTGCTGGCGAACCGCTTTACCCACTTGGAGTTGGTTCCGCGAACCTCGTAATCACCGACCGCACATTCCAAATCGAATTTGCAGTACTTGCTCGATCAACACCTAACGTCATTCTTGGTCTTGATTTTCTGGAACAATGTGGGCTACTCCCGACTTTCGCAATGGGGACCTTTCTGTGAAGACTCGCTTTGAATCTGCTTTGCGTGAAGATTCGCTGACCAATCCTAGCACGCTTTTGGTTTCGGAGGACATAGTTATTCATCTAATGCCAGCAGAGTTTATACAAGTTGCTTGTTCAAGCTGTACCAGTGATGCGTTCGGCGCTGTAGTGTAACCACTCACTCTTAACTGCGCGAAGAAAAATGTTCTGATTCCCCGTTGCATCGTTTCACTCAGGAATTGCCATTTTTCTTTATGGACGACTAACTGCTCTAATGAACCTGTTGTATTACCACGTGGCCTAAAACTTGCCAACTTTGATGAAGGCGCTGTTGAATCAGTGGCAGTGCTCAGCACAGACAATTTCCAGCCTACCGCATGCTCCGAAGTAGATAAGACAAAATATCTTGCCATGATTAACAAATACCTGTTAACAAGTGATCATTAAAGTTTAGTGGAAGTTCTGTCGAAACATGCAGCGGCTTTCGATTTCTCTCGAGACTCGCCACCATGGATTCTCATTTCCCGTACTCAGCACAGAACCAATACTGGGATTGCTGATCCAATCCTTCAGAAGCCTTATCATGTATCCCCAGCAGAGCGTCAGACGATCGAAGAACAAGTTCGTGACATGCTGCATAAAGGCATTCAAGAATCATCTAGTCCGTGGGCTGCCCCTGTGATATAAGTAAAAAATAAAGATGGCACATGGCGGTTTTGGGTCGATTATCGAAGGTTGAATACAGTTACTAAAAAGGACGTGTATCCTCTGCCACGTATTGATGACGCCTTTGATTGTTTGCATTCTGCCTCCTATTTTTCCTCAGTTGATCTGCGATCAGGCTATTGGCAGATTTGCATTGCATTCACCCGGAAGACAAAGAAAAGACGGCATTCATTACCCGAGACGGTCTATTTGAATTTAATGTGATGCCGTTTGGATTATGCAATGCTCCAGCCACCTTCGAAAGATTCACGGGCACAGTTTTGTGCGGACTGAAGTGGAACATTTGTAAGTACTATTTGGACGATGTAGTAATATTCGGAACTACCTTTCGTGAACACAACAGTCGATTAGAGGTTTTCTTGGAATGTATTGAGAAAGCTGGTCTGGTACTCAATTTCAAGAAATGTCGTTTTGAAGAACGCCAGACAGAAGTACTTGGACATCTCGTAGACAAGGATGGTGTCAGACCTGATCTGAGAAATAATTGAAGCTGGCACTTGTTGTAAACCACCGAAATCGTTAAAACAGCTCAGGAGTTTTTTGGGGGCTTTGCTCCTACTTCCGGCGTTTTGTTCCGACGTTTGCTGATCTAGCATATCCACTTACTTGTCTCTGCAAAAAGATGTGCCTTTCAAACGGATTACTGATTGTGACTCCACCTTTCGTCAGTTAACATTTATATTGACATCACGACCTGTACTACGCCACTTGTGCCCATCAGCTCCAACAGAACTTGACACTGACGCCAGCGCAGTTGGAGTCGGTGCAGTCCTGATACAGCACCACAATGGCAAAGAACATGTCGTTGCATATGCAAGCCGTTCTTTAAGCAAGGCAGAGCGCAATTACACAGTAACTGAACAGGAATGCTTAGATGTTGTTTTCGGAGTGCAGCGGTTTCGGTCATATCTTTATGGATGTGCATTTAAATCTGTGACCGACCATCATTCCTTATGTTGGCTTGTAAACCTCCGTGACTCCTTTCGACGCCTTGCGTGGTGGACTTTACGCCTCCAAGAATTCAATTTTACGGTGTCTTTTAAGAAGGGTCGAAAGCACGGGGATGCTTACTGCCTGTCACGGTTACCTCTTGAAAGTACTGATTGCGAGAGTGAGGTCTTGGGTGAATGTATAGCTGCTACCTCTCCAAGCTTCCCCGATGTTGGTGAATTCAAGATTGCACAGGGGAACGACAGCGAGCTGGCGCCACTTTTTGATGCCGCAAGTTCCCCCAACTCTGTGTCCTCATTCTGCATTCGTGATGGTCTACTATACAGGAAGAATTACTCGGCAGTAGGTGCACGGTTTCTTCGGCTAGTTTCTACATGTCTTCGGTGTCAGGTTCTTCGGGTAATGCACGACGATCCCACGGCTGGACACGAGTTTTGACAGGACATTGCACAGGACTAAGGAACGTTTTTATTGGTCGATAATCAGTCAAACTTAACATTATGTGGCCATCTGCCTCCAGTGCCAGCACTTCAAACACCCAACCTGCTTTCCGCCGGGTCATCTTCAGCCTACAACGCAGCCACGAACTCCATTCGAACAGGCGGAATTGACCTTCTGGGACCATTTCCCCGTTCCACCAACGGGAACCCCTGGATCATCGTGTGCGTAGAGTACCTTACGCGGTAATGCAAAACTGCTGTCATACCGTCAGCCACTGCTTCTGATGTCTCGGCCTTCCTCCTGCGGTCCTTCGTTCTTCGACATGGGCCTCCTCGTGTGCTAATAAGTGACCGGGGGCGACAGTTTACGGCAGAAGTTGTAAAAGAACTTCCTTTCTGCTCATGCCATTTTCGCCATTCACTCCTTACCACCCACAAACAAATCTTCTTGCCGAAAGCCCCAATCGTACGCTTAGCAATGTGCTCGCAATGTATGTCGACTTCCGCCACAAAAACTGGGATGACGTCCTACCGTTTATAACATACACATTTAACACTGCTAAGCACGAAACGACAGGCTACAGTACTTTTCTCTTCTTTACGCTCGACTTCCACGAAATACTCTGGGGACATTTTTACCTTTCTCAATCCCAGGTGAAACTTCATTAGCGCATACTCTCTCTTTGACTGAAGACGCTCGCCGACTCCCTAGACTTCGCACTTTAGCCTCCCAAGAACGCCACAAGCAACTCTACGACAAGCGTCACCAAGATGTTATGTCCCTGGTGACTTGGTGTGGCTTTGGACGCCGTTGCCTTAGCGCGGCCTGTCCCAAAAACTGTTGTACCAGTATACTGGTCCTTTCGTTGTGCTGGAACGCATCAATGCAGTCAACTTCGTAGTCTCTCGCCTGACCACCCATGGTCGTCGTTCTCAAAAGACTCAAATAGTTCACGTGGCCCGCGTGAAGCACTGCTATCAGCTTGACGAACCCTGACTCGCCCGGCGGGCTTCGTTTGCGAAGGGGGCAGTGTCACGCACGTTCCGCGTTCTGGTATTGGAGGAAGATGAGGAGTTGCAGGAGAAGCTGAAGAGAAAGAGGAAGCTGGTTTGGTGCGCTCTGGGTGTGCTAACTACCAGCGCATCTAACACCCGCCGTGTAAATAAAGCAGGTAACATTATATTGTTACGACGGGGGTTTGACGTCAAAGCTCTGAAAAAAAGGGCGAGAAGGCAGAAAGCTTAGGTGGTCAACGGCTGCGCCCTGCATGAGAGCCTTTTTTCCAACGTCTTTCCCCCTTGGCTTGTGCTATTAGATGCATCTTTTTCAGGACTGCTACATTTTCCACTTGGACAGCCGAAGCCTCCGGGGGAAGTAGTTATTCGTTTCTACGGGAGTGACAAGGCTTCATCCGGCGCGACATGGGCAACTTCGGTTCTTACTGATCGACAACCACTTTCTGTCATGCGTGCTCGGTAGTTCACTTCGTTGACGCGATCAAGCACAACGTAAGGGCCAGCGCAATGCGCCAATATTTTTTGGGCTAAACCGCACTTCCGCAGAGGTCGCCAAAGCCATACTAAGTCTTCAGGGGCGTAATACAAATGTTTCTGCCGGCTGTCGTACCGAGCTTCGGAACGCTATTGCGAAAGGAGAATTAGCAGACGGGCGAAACGGTGAGCTTCTTCCGACCAATAAAGAGTTTTGGCGATGCAGGGTTCGACATGGACGGAGTAAGAAAGAATTGTGTCTAGACAATATCGAGGAGGCCGGGCATATAGAAGAAAGAATGGGATCTAGCTGGTCGCCTCATGCGTAGCAGTGTTATAGGCTCACGTTTCAAACAGCAGTATGCTATCCCAGTTCTTGTGGGCAGATGCTCTTACACAATATCTGCCGCTAACTGGCGATCTCGATCATTGATGGTCACTCGCGAATGTTCATGGCGGTAGATGACAAAACGGAGCAAAAAAAAGGAACATGTGGTGAGCGGTGGCGGAAGGAAGAGTGGCCGCTTAGCAGTAGCGGGTGTGAAAGTCGGCACAAATAAGCATCCAACGATGTCGGTCCGAAGACTTTGGGAAGGAACCCATAAGATAGATTCCAACTTTCTGGAATGCACCACTTGGTGGAGTCACAGGTGCAGCAGGCCTTGTGGCATGGACGTAGGACGTTTGTGTCATTGGCACTCATTGCAGCTCGCCACATATCGCTCAGCCGTCTGGCGCATTTTCGGCCAATAAAACCGGTCGCGGGCAAGGTGGAGCGTTTGTGCAGAGCCCAGGTGACCGGAGATGGGGTCGTCTTGCATGGCACGCAGGATGCACGAGCGGTAGCTCTCGGGAACCACAAGTAAAAATTTTTCGCCGGTGCTTGAGTAAGCCTTTTGAGGCTTATGTCGGTCGCTTGCGCAGTCCGTAGAGCCGAGCGGCCACTTGTCATAGGCAAGTACCAAACCCCGAGATGTATGCGCAACTGCCCCAGTGTTCTGGTGACATACGCATGGAACAAGAAATCGTGGATGACTCGGGAGATATTCCAAAAATGGTTGAAGGCAAGGGACTCGGAGCTGGCGCGTCAAGGCCGGACGGTTTGCCTCATCGTTGACAATTGCACAGCACACCACACTGATGTCCAGCTGAGCAACATTGAAATTAAGTTTTTGCCGCCGAACACGACGTCGAAGCTGCAGCCATTGGACCAGAGCATTAATCGCGCTTTCAAATCCATTTATAAACGTCGGCTGATCGACATTTTGCTTCTCAAGCTGCGGATGGGCCAAGATCTAAAGATAGACCTTTTGGGTGCCATTTAAATGCTGAAAGCCTCGTGGGACAGCGTCAAGCAGTCGACAGTAGTTCACTGCTTTCGGCATGCGGATTTTGCAAGCCGCATTGAAGAAGCTTCCGAGCAAGCAACTGAAGAATCAGCGTTGGACGACGGCACAGAGCAAGAACGCCAGCTCGAAGAAACCTGGAGCCAGTTGGAGCGCTTTGTCGGTGCTGAGCCACACAGCATGTGCATTGATGACTTCGTTGGCGGTGATGACAGCACCTGAACAGTGGCAGAGTTGACAGATGTAGAGATTGCGGCGGAAGTTACTGCTGAGCGGCCAAACGAAGACGCTGCCGAGGTTGATACCGTAAGCACTGCCCCGCTCCCGACTGCAACTGAGACTGTAGCTGCTTTGAACCTTGTACGCCGCTACTGCGGCGCAATAGAAGGCGCTGGACTATCGCTTGTGGACCGTTTAGACTACGTTGAGGACGCCGTGGTTAAGCACGCGCTTGCCAATTTGAAGCAAGCTACGCTGCTACAGTACTTTAAGCCAAAGGAATAAATACTTTGTTTGAAACTTCAAGTGAGTATTTATTGCGCCACTGTGCCACGATTGGTTCATTGATTGATTTGTACTAGTTTTTGCCGCGTTTTCTACGTGATTTTGTATATCGAATTCCGGCTATATCGAACTATTTTGAAATCACCGCGCTGTTCGATACATCGAGGTTCGACTGTATATGCATAATCCTGCTATTTCGCCGCAGTGTTTACAATTTGGATTGTATTGTGCTGGTACATGTGCGCTAATTTAGAAGGGCTGAAGAAGGCACGCGTCTGGAGCCGACGCCAGATTACTTCCTGCCTTTTGTCTAGTTTCTTGTATGGCGGAAGATATATCCGCCTTTCTTGTTTAAAGTGATTAGTGAAGTCATGAAATGAGATAAGTGCATCTGTCGTGAAATTGGGGGAATCAATCAGGCTCACTGCTCGGCTGACATAAACTCGAGCTATACTGTGAGCCAACTCGTTTCCTTTGTTTCCCGAGTGTGCCGGCACCCATATTAATGGCACCTCCTTTTGGTTCCAGCCTTTATATCTTAAAATTCGCTGTTTCTTTTCGAGATCATGCCCCTCGTAAAATTGTTTATAGCAGATTTCGAGTCGCTAATTATGGTAACCGCTTTGGTGCTGACTATCGCCATGGTGATAGCCGCCTCCTCCGCTCTCTCTGAGTAGTTTGTTTTTATTGAACCTGCCATTAATATTTTGCCCGAGTCGTTCACGCCCACGATAGCAAATAAGTTTTTTCCTTCATAATCCGCCGCGTCTATATAAACAGTGTATTCAGAACATTCTGACTTAGCCTCAAGGGCCTTTGCTCTTGCTTTTCTCCTGCCTTCATGAAAAGCAGGGTGCAGGTTTTGTGGTAGCGGTTTTATAGTGAGTGGATTCCTTACTTCAGTCGGCAGTTTTACTTGTCCATTTCTTTCCGGGATTCTAACTTGTAGTCCTAATTTACCCAGGATTTTCCATCCCGTGGATGTGGTGGCGAGCCTCTTTAGCTGTGTTATTATATGTGCCTCGCTTAGTTCTACAGTGTTATTGTAGACCCCCAGTTTAAGACGTGTTTCCGTAGGGGAGTGGTAGCCCCTGTGCTGCTTTATATGCCTGCCTTATGATTGTTTCAATTTTGCTCTTTTCTACCACCCCTAGCTTGACGGAGGGGATGGTGTACATTAATCCGCTTATAACAAAAGCCTGAACAATTTGGCACTAATCTTTCTCTTTGACCCCGCGTCTTTTGTTGGCTATTCGCCTTATCAACCTGGTTGTCATGTTAATTGTTGAGTTAATACGATTTATTATTTCTGTGTTCTTTCCATTGTCTCGGATTATCAGCCGCAAGACCCTGATTTTGTCCAGTCTGGTTTTCGGTGTGGCATTCAATTCCACCAAAACGTCTTAAGCGTTGATATTGCGTTTTTTGTTTCTCGGATTACCAGAAGTTCTGATTCGCTTGGTGAGCTTTCAGCCCTGCCCATTCCGCATATTCTTCAACAATGTCGATTGCGTGTTGAAAATTTTCTTCTATTTCACCATTGTTGCCTGTGCATGTCCATAACGTGACATCATCAGCATATAGTGTATGTTTCACCCCGTTCACAGTTTTCAGTAATAGTGGAAGGTTCTTTAATGCTAGGTTGAAGAAGAAAGGGGAAAGAACTGAGCTCTGCGGGGTGCCCTTGTCTTCTAGCTTAATTGTTTCAGACCTGATGTCTCCAAGGCTTATTTCTGCTGTTCTTTCGGTTAGAAATTCCCTAACGTAATCGTAAATCCTCTTGCAAGGGGAAATTTCCTCCAGAATAATTATATGGCTTCGTGTGTGACATTATCAAAGGCTTTCTGTAGATCAAGGCCAAGTACAGTTTGTGCGACCTTTATTGGGCGCGGCAATTATGCTTGCTTTGAGTTGAATCATTACATCCTGCGTGGACAGCTTGCTCCTGAAACCTAGCATTGTTTCGGAAAATACCTCCCTTTCCCCTGCATACTCCTGAAGTCTGTTTAGTATTACATGCTCCATCAGCTTCACTAGGCACGATGTTAGCGATATCGGCCTGAGGTTGCCTACTTCACGTTTCTCCCCCTTCTTCGCAATGAAGACCACTTTAGCACGCGTCCACTCTGAAGGCATTCTACCTCGTTTCCATACACCATTAGGAAGTCTGTGAGTGCCGTGACTGATACTGAATCTAGGTTTCTTAGCACTTTTTGCCGACTCCATCTGCTCCCGCTGTTGATGTGGCTCTTAGCTTACTCATTGCTCTCCATACCTCCGCTTTTGATATGTTTCTATCTAGCTCTGTGTTCTCTGGTCCTCGATATTGTGCAGATGAACCCCCTTTGCAGGTGTTAAGGTATCTGCTCTTCAGTTCCTCCATGAGATCTTCAGCCGTGCCCTGGTATTTATGAACCAATCTTTTCAGCTGTCCATCCAGTTTCTCCTGGATCTAGCAAGTGGCGAAAAAGTTGCCACGTGTTTTTACACCCAAGTTTCCCATTCAATTCATCGCAAATCTGCCCCCAGTGTTCACTCTGAAGTTCGTTTGCGTATTGTTCTATCTGTCGTTCAAGTGTAGATATTCTCTTCTTTAGCCTTCTATTGCGCCTCTGCTTTTTCCATCTTTTCGTAAGGCTCTCGTGGGCTTCCCACATGTGGGCTAACCTCGAATCCGTAATATCATTTCCGGTGGTTGGGATCTCTCTAGTTTGTGTGTATACATCACTTTTTAGTCGTTCAACCCATTGATTCGGAGCGGTTCTGTCCCTGACTTTTGCAAGAGTATCCCAATCTGTCAGCTTCTATTTGTGCAGCATCCCCTTCAGCGGTCTGGTATGTATTTCAATCTCTATGACATAATGATCATTACCTAAGGTGTGTCCTGTGTTTGACCACTTCTCGCCCTCTAGGTCTCTGCCCAGCGTCACGTCTGGAGACATGTCTACACTGATGCTGTTGCCTATCCTTGTGGGGACTTGTGGGTTGTTTAGTATTGTTAGTCTTAAGTGTTGAATTTCCATCCATAATTTGTTTCCTTTGTTGGAGGTCATCCTATATCCCCAAGACGGATGCGGGGCATTGAAGTCCCCAGTGAATATTAACCCTTTCCATTCAGCTAGTTTTATGTGTTTCCGTAAAAGATGTACCGCCCTGCCCTTAGGCTTTTGGGCGAGTTTTACGTATTCAGAATAAAGAGACTGTTGTCTCCCTTCGTGTTTGGGATTAGTTCAATTATTACATAGTCTTCACTCGTGTTTTCGAGTTCGTGTTGTATTGCTATCAAATTACTGTGCATTATAACGTAGCCGTGAACGACCTAGGTTGATGGACCCCTTGTAATTCTAGCGGGGTATACGCGGCGCAGCCGGTTACTTTTACCGTGCCGCTTGCCTCTTTTAGCGTGATTACATCGGGTGTGTTTTCAATTTTTTTGAATGTGTGCCTGCGTGTTCCCTCTCTTAGAGTGGAAACCTCTGCAGTTCCACTGCGAGATTTTAATTTGGTGGTGAGGGGCCATGATGTCCTAGGACTGTTGCTGCGGTGGCAACTGAGGGAGGGTGTTGCCGGCAACCGGGGAAGCCTTGCTTCTATGTTCTTTAGTTGTTCCATAACTTGCTGGAAGCAAGTCATTGTTTGTTCTCTGAACATGATGAATTCCGCCGTACGATTATCTACCTGCTCGGTCAGTTTGTCAACTCTAGCCTAAACGGCATCTATTCTAACATCTTGACCTCCTGCCCGCTTCATCAGTACATTCATGTTCAACCAAAGCTTGCTGTAAGTCAGGGTTCGATGTTTCCTCATTCGAATTTTCTGCCACCTTTTTGTACTTGCTGTCTTCTGTTTTCCTCTCTGGATAGAGGTCTCTTCGCGAGAACTCGGGTGTCCGTCTCCATTGATTTTTCGTTATGTACCATTTCGTTTGTATTACATGGAGACGATTGAGTAGTGCTTTGTGAATTCTGAATAGGTGACTTGTCGAGTAGCCTCTGCATTTTCGTGTTATCAGTAATAAGTTTCTTCATTTCTGCCAATTCCTTCTTTATGGTTCCAAGCTCTCTGTCCCAATTAGGGAGTTGTTCTACCAGTTCCTTCTCTCGAGCCGTTGATCAAGGGGAGGTCTTAACTGGCCAGCTCACCTTTTTGCTTGTGTCGCCACTCTTGCTTAAACTCCTTCCTTTGACTTTGTCAGGAACTGAGCCGACCACTCCGTCTCCTGTCTCCGGCAGTGGTGGAAAGGAGTTCGAGCTACTTCTCCCCCGGTAGCCTTTGTGGCTGTCGCTGACCCGCAATCGTGGCTGGTGTGCAGAGCCATGTTGCTCTAGGCCGTTGTTGGGTTTGTACGGCCTTGGGTCTTGGGTCTTGAGCAGCATATACTTGCAATTCCTACTGCCAGTATTGTGCATCCCCCCGCATACAATGCATTCGGGCTTGCATGTCAGTAGTTCTCCGTCCGTTGGCTCCGTGTGGTTTCGCCGTATCTGCGGCAACGCTCTAGCCGTGGTTTGTAGCACACATCCGTCCTGTGCCCCGTCAGGATAGATCTCGACTTGCCGATTCTCCTTGCGTTGAGTACGGCGATGTTCGGTTTCCTCTTGGTAAAGGGCGGACCTCTTCCGGAGTTCCGATGTCGTAGGTGTTGTATACGACACCCTTAATGGCATAGTCGGGTGCCGCGATGTAGGGCGTCATGTCGAGGGTCTTCTGGTCTATAATTATGAATTTGATGTTCACATAAGTGCTCGCTCGTTGACGATTGGGCGAGCTGATCGTGTGCGTGTTGTTACCGGAGTTGATCCTTGAAATATCTTCGTCCAGGACGTTTACATAGGGTAGGTTTGCAGACGCGCACATGGCCTGCAGTAGGCGACGTGGCATATAGTCATTTAAATTCCAGCCTCTTGGCCTGAAAACTATTTTATAGTCGCTCTCCGGGAGCTTCGGCATTCGTGCCCTCTTGCGGATGTTGGGATCTTGCCTGCTTTTCTGGATGATAGATTTCATCTCGCCGGCGCCGTGCTCGCCGGCGTTCATGGAGCTCGAAGCGAGTTTCGAATCTTTCTTCCTCATGCGGTCGTGCATGCTGAAAACGGTCTCCCATTCACCGTTCTCAAATTCTGTGGGGTCAATATCTTCACCGTTCACAGCACTTTTCATCGTGGTAGTCTGAGGGCCGCCACAGAGGCCGGCATCCGTCGACGTGAAGTAGGGTATGCGGCGCTAGGTCTGAGAGTTAGGCCTAGCTAGCTCTTCCATCTTGAAGGTGAAATTCCGATGAAAAAGGAAATAATCCACGGAATGGCCAAATTCAACTCTTACACGGAGTGATGACCGGGATGTTTGTGGTGGTTTCCTGCCCGCAGGAGCAGATGAACGCTGGAAAACAGCTTTTTGGCTGAGCGTATGCGAAGCACGTCTTCCTCGCTCGGCTTGGCTTGCAATGCCCCTAACGACGAAGCGGATTGTTTATGCATAAATCCAGTAAATTTTGGAGTTATGCTGTTAGACATGAGATTAAAAAAATACTAATAGCCACAAATATCAAATACGATAGAAAACGCCCTACCTTTCATAAAAAAAGAATAATTTCAACTGAATAACAATCTGAAGGGGAGAAATAGAAGAATCGGAACACCTAGCAGGGATTCCTACCAGATGTGGTTACAAATTTGTGTACAACGGTGTGAACTGTCCCGCTGCTGAAGCCCAGTTGAGTAGAGCCAAACGAAAGTAACTTCTGGGACAGTGAAGGATGTCGACAAATTATTGCAAGAACTTTAAATAATAATAATAATAATAATAATAATAATAATAATAATAATAATAATAATAATAATAATAATAATAATAATAATAATAATAATAATAATAATAATAATGAGAATAATAAGAATGTTATTATATTACTATTATTATTATTATTATTATTATTATTATTATTATTATTATTATTATTATTATTATTATTATTATTATTATTATTATTTTATATAATTGGTTTACACAAAAAAGGCGCGCAGTATCTGTCAAACTTGTATTGTGGACACCTATACTGCGCCCTGAGGAAAATAGGAAGTTAGGAGTGAAAGGTGAAACAGAAAAAGAAGAGCCGTAGTAGAGAGCTTCGGAGTAATTTCCACCATCTGGGGATCTTTAAAGTGTACTGATATCGCACAGCACACTGACGCCTCCCCGCCGCCTTCACAACCTGCATAGGCGTTTCACTGGAAGTGGCCACAGCAAAGGAAATAGAGAATTCTAAAGAAGCAGACACGCAATCATAGTAGCGAATCCGGAGATGCGCTTTTTTAATATTGCCGCAGCGTCGCCATATTAACAACGAAGTTTTTTGGTGTTTTCAAGGAGAGCGCACTCATTGCTACGAGTAGGGCAATTGAAGTCAGAAGCAGCGTGCGAGGCAGACCATAGCATTAATTCCACACATCAGATGCACACTCTGTTGCGGAATGGGGACCACCACATGAGCCACAGCAAATTTCGAACCTGCATGCAATTGCATGCAGGTCCCTGCATGCGCTGTGGCCAAAACACCATCAATTAAGGCATTTCAGCAGACTAGGAGCTAAGTGCTGAAGTCGAAACAGTATAGTTCCGACTTAATTTCAGACGGCCAGGTGAGATCGTAGAAAGTTAAAATAGCACTCTCTGTGCGTACGCGAAAATCACCTTCAGGCCTGGTGCACCAGCAAATGACCACCACGCCAGCAGCGACAAGAAGTTTCAAAAGGGCTTCCGGGGAAAGGTTTCCAGAAGTCATTAAGGCTGAGGTGCCAAACCTGATACACGCCAGAAGGTAAATCAGGCATTCAACGTTTAATAATATGCATAAAGTGTCTGCCTTTCCAAATCGCTTCACCTCCAAAATGTCTAAAAAATGTGGAGTAATTAAGTGAAGTTATCCTACTGGATAGCTTCAGTCTCATTTAATCGAATGGCGCTACCATCAACCGGAACAAGAGCACCGGGACCGTTTTAACTCCCTTTCTGAGGAAGCAATCCAAAGGTACCGACTCCGCCGGATGATTATTAAACTAGGGCGAAGAACCGCGGCAGGACGAAATAACCGGCATAGGCGGAATAAAAGGACCCAGCCTATTGAGCTACACTAGCTAAATGGTCAATCCCCAATAACTGGTTCAGTCAGACAGCAGAGCAGATCAGGTTCGCCGAGCAGCCCGTGCGCTTTTATAACCTCGGCATTGATATGCTTTTCATCGTCGTCTTGTATTCTCCGTTAATCCCCTCTTGCACCATCATGGCCACACTGCCGCTTTCTTTTGTAGCCGTTTGGCTGTGCTTGGATGGCTGTCAATGAGTAATTTATTCCTTACTACAAATGTACTGAAAGTTGGGGATTCCCATATATATATTTGACCAGACTAAGAAATGCTCAACAGCAGGAACAAGGAACACCAGTTCACAATAGGTAGCGAAGTACTGAAATTTGTAGGTGAATATGTCCCCTTCATGGATCACTGCCTTGTCGTGGCGGAGGGGCTTGCGAAACTCGATGAAGTCGTGAGCTCTGCTGTGTAGGGCCACCCAAGATCGACAGGTCACGGCAGAGAGTTCTGACAAAATGTGATTCACTGGAGAAGGTAATGGCAACCCACTCCAGTATTTCCTGCCAAGAAAACCCTATGGCCAGTCACAATACCATTAATGATATGGCGCCGGAAGATGAGCCCCCCAGGTTGGAAGGCGTCCCACATGTTACTGGGGATGAACAAAGGGCGATTCCTAGTAGCTCCAGGACGAATGAAGCGGCTGGGCTAAAGCCAAAAGGACGCTCAGTTGTGGATGTGTCGGGAAGCGACCGGAAAGTCCGATGTTGCAAGGAGATATATCACATAGCAACATGGAATGTAAGATCTATGACGCAAGGTAAACTGGATGTCGTCAAGCGAGAAATGAACCGATTGAACATTGATATCTTGGGTATCAGCGAGCTCAAGTGGACCGGAATGAGAGAAATTAACTCCGGCGACCATTATGTCTTTTATTGTGGGCACGAATCCAAGAGAAGGAATGGGGTCGCTCTCATGGTAAACAGAAGAATGGGTAAAGCAGTGCTAGGGTACAACCCCAAAAACGACCGAATGATTTCACTTCGGATCCAAGGTCACCCTCTCAACATAACAGTTATCCAAGTCTATGCACCGACCACTACTGCTGAAGAAGCTGACGTTGAGAGATTTTATGCGGACCTACAATGCATTTTAGACCGCACCCCATCATCAGACGTCGTTTTTCTCGTAGGAGACTGGAATGCTAAGGTCGGGAGTGAAGAAATATCCGGAATTGTAGGCAAGTTCGGTCTTGGCGAGTCAAATGAAGCTTTAGTAGAGTTTTGTCAAGAAAACAACCTGACCATAGCGAATACTCGTTTTCAACAGCACAAGAGGCGCCTGTACACATGGACTTCACCGGACGGTCTGTACAGGAATCAGATCGATTATATTCTTTGTCGGCAGAGATGAAGAAGCGCTATACAAGCAGTAAAAACAAGGCCTGGGGCCGATTGTGGCACCGATCATCAGCTACTTGTTGCCAAAATTAAGCTTCAATTGAGGAAAACTCAGAAAACTAGAAGGCCTTTCAGGTATGATCTGGATCAAATTCCATTAGAATATGCTGTGGAAGTGAGCAATCGATTTCAAGAATTAGATCTAGAAGACAGAGAGCCCGAAGAGATGTGGACTGATGTTCGTGATATAATACAAGAAGTTGCTACTAAGGTAGTTCCAAAGCAAAAGAAATGCAAGAAAGCAAACTGGTTATCTGAAGAGGCTTTGCAAATAGCTGAGGAAAGGAGGATGGCAAAAGTTATGGGGGAAAGAGAAAGATACATGGTTCTCAATGCGGATTTTCAGAAAATAGCAAGGAGAGATAAGAATGCCTTCCTGAACATACAGACCCAAGCAGTTGAGGACAACAGCCAATTAAGGAACACAAGAGCTCTGTACAAGACAATCAAAGATATCAAAGGAAGCTTCTGTGCTAAGCTGGGCGTGATAAAGGACAAACGAGGAGGACCTCACTGAAGCCTCAGAGATAAAGAAGAGGTGGCAGGAATACACAGAAGAACTGTACAAGAAGGACCCGAATGTGCAAACCCAACATAAAACGGTTGTGATTACTGATCTCGAGCCAGGCATCCTGAAGAGTGAAGTTGAATGGGCCTTAGCCAGCCTTGCTAAGAAGAAAGCCAGCGGAAGTGATGGCATTCCAGCTCAGTTGCTTCAAAACCTCAACCATGACGCTGTTAGCATTCTGCATACATTATGTCAGAAGATTATACAACTCTACAGTGGCCACAGGATTGGAGGAGATCAGTTTACATCCCCATTCCAAAAAAAGGCAGTGCCAAAGATTGTTCCAATTACCGCACGATCGCACTTATTTCGCATGCTAGCAAGGTGATGTTGAAAATCCTCCAAGGTAGGCTGCAGCAGTATGTGGATCGGGAGCTTCCGGACGTGCAAGCTGGGTTTCGCAAGGGCAGAGGAACTAGAGACCAAATTGCCAACCTCCGCTGGATCATGGAAAAAGCAAGAGAGTTCCAGAAACCCATCTACTTCTGCTTTATTGATTATGCGAAAGCGTTTGACTGCGTAGATCACAGCAGATTGTGGCAAGCTCTCCAAGAGATGGGTGTTCCAATTCACCTCATCTGTCTCCTCAGGAACCTGTATGAAGGACAAGAGGCCACAGTCAGAACTGGGCATGGTCTTACCGATTGGTTTCCGATTGAGAAAGGAGTGAGGCAAGTCTGCATACTTTCGCCCTGCCTATTTAACCTATATGCAGAGTGCATCATGAGGAAGGCCGGTCTGGAAGAGTCTTCATATGGAGCGAAGATTGCTGGAAAACGTATCAACAACCTTAGATATGCGGATGATACCACTTTAATGGCAGAAAGTGAAGTGGAACTCAAGAGACTTCTGATGCGCGTACAAGAAGAGAGTGAGAAGTTTGGGCTTAAACTGAACATCAAAAAGACAAAGATCATGGCGTCTTGCCCTATCAAGTCCTGGAGCATCAATGGACAAGAAGTGGAAGCTGTGACAGATTTTCTCTTCTTGGGCTCCAAGATTACCTCGGAAGGAGACTGCAGCCATGAAATTAGGAGACGCCTGCTTCTGGGAAAGAGAGCAATGGTTAGCCTTGACCGCCTAGTAAAGAGCAGAGACATTAGTCTGCCAACCATGATCCGTATAACTCGTTCTATGGTCTTTCCAGTTGTGATGTATGGATGCGAGAGTTGGACTGTGAAAAAGGCTGACCGCTGAAGAATTGACGCGTTTGAATTGTGGTGCTGGCGAAGACTATTGAGAGTTCCTTGGACTGCCAGAAGATCGAATCAGTCGATATTGTCGACCACAAACCCTGACTGCTCATTGGAGGGTAAAATTCTAAAGTTAAAACTCAGCTACTTTGGTCATCTGATGAGAAGAGAGGAGTCGCTGGAGAAAGATTTGATGTTGGGAAAGGTTGACGGTCGCCGGAGAAGGGGTAGGCAGCGAACGCGATGGTTAGATGGCATCCTCGAGGCACTGCAGATGAAGTTATGTGATGTTAGGAAGATTGTGAGAGACCGGAAAGCGTGGCGTGAAATGGTCCATAGGGTCACGAAGAGTCGGACACGACTGAACGACTGAACTGAACTGATGTCTTCTTAGGAAAGGTAGTAACCGCTGATCCCAGACCTAGAAAGGGAAATAACTAGGAGAATATGTATGGGATGGAGCGCATTTGTCAAGTATTCGCAGATTGTGATTAGCAGCTTACTGGTATCGCTCAAGAGGAATGTATATAACAGTTGCATGTTTCCAGTACTCACCTATTGGGCTGAAACGCCGAGGCGAACGAAGAGGGTGCATGCTACTGACGTTGAGGAAAACGCAGAGGGCTATGGAACGAAAAATGGTAGGGGCAACGTTAAGAGATAGGAAGCGTGCAGAGTGGGTCAGAGAAATAAATTTAGTTAATGATATTCTAGTTTAAATGAAGCAGAAGAAATGTGCATGGGCAGGGCATGTATTGCGTAGAGAGGACAACCGATGGTCGCTTAGGGTAGCAAGTTGGATTCCAATGAAAGGTTCCAATGCAGGGGGCGGCAGAAAGTTAGGCAGGCAGATGAGAAGTTCACAAGGGTGAAGTGAGTGCAGCTAGCGCAGAACCGTGTTTAGTGGAGGAGTGTGGGAGAAGCATTCGCCTTACAGCGGAGAGTGCGGCTAATGATATAATGATGAGTGTAGATGATATATGTCTCTTCTGCCTAAACTACATCAACGCGTGTTGAAGCGTTATTATAATTGGCATACGCGTGTAGGGCGAAAACACATCCAAACCCAAGCTATGCGCATACTATTCGCCAATGCTACCTGTT
The DNA here is from genome assembly GCF_055883805.1 of Amblyomma maculatum. Lineage (NCBI taxonomy): Eukaryota > Metazoa > Arthropoda > Arachnida > Ixodida > Ixodidae > Amblyomma > Amblyomma maculatum. The sequence continues at coordinate 123,459,850 of NC_139349.1, forward strand.
TTACGCGAGATAGTGAGGACCCCGCGTCACAGAAAAGCCAGTGTTGCCGTTGTTCGTTGTAGTGCGAAAAACCACATTTAATGAAAAAAAAAAAAAACATCCTCCGCGCGTGTGTGTGTGTGTGTGTGTGTGTGAAACGCTCTTGTGTATATAACGGGGAAGTCACCCCGGCGTTGCATCAAAGTAAACAGCGCGTTCCGCTAAACGCGCCCTGACACGCATAAAGTTTTAAGAAGCCGCGTAGAGCTTACCGCTGACGTTATAAAAATATTTATAAAATAAGGTTGAAACTGAAAGCTACTTTAGTGTGTGTGAAACGCTATCGTCGAATCTTAAAATTAAGGGCAGACTTACGCTCCGCCATTAGGCGGGGCGTAAGCGTCCCCCAAATGTTTCGGAAATGCTTGCTTTCCTTTTCTCCCCTTAAACTTCTAACTGGCTAAGAACGTTGCTGGACATAGCTGTCATACATAAATACGACGATGTGACCGACTGAAATATCAATATTGTAAAATTTTCCTCACGATAATTTTCCACTTGATTAAATAAATATGCTAAGCATCGAGTTGACTCACGAAACCCAATTTTTTTTCTCCAATACCAGCTGTGCCTCATGCATCTTATAAGTTTCTATCGGCGGAACCTACCTGCGCTATTGTTGAATACTTAAAAGGCCCAGATAGCCAGGCAGGTAAGTCAAGCAGGGGTTCAACTGCATTGTTCCGCAAATGTACATACATTTATTGCTTTTCTTGCTTCGAGATTTGCCTTTGGTGGCTTTTTATACTGTGGCGATGACAGCAAAGTGTCTACAGCTCTTAGGCTTGGCGCCTTCTTAAAATATCAAGAACTACAAAGCTTTATTGAAGTACAGTGCAGCGGTGGCGTAGAGGTCGGACATCCGCTTTACGTGCAAGAAGATGGTGGTTCGAATTGCGGTGCCGGGACATTTTCCACTGGATCAAATAAAAACCGCGTGTCATTTAAAATGCATAAACAGGTTCTGGTTGAACATCGGTGAACACCTCCGGCAACGTATTCCTCACAAGAACAGGAGTTGACAAACTTGGTGCAGTAATTCGCCACAACATCAATCATTAGTCCTATAAAACTCCAGGCTTGGGTCACCAACGGCAGCGGAGCAGCCGATACGAAGGCGGTCAAACCTTGACGCAGCGGGGGGGTGCTAAAAATTTCGGGCTCTGCTGGACAGGCCGCCATTGGAAACTGACCCTGCAACGTTTAACGCTATAACCCTAGCATTAGAAATATAGCGCTAGAACCCTACACTAGCTAGTTAAGCTACTATAGCAGTGCTGTTAAAAGCACTGGAGGGTATGAAATGGGATATTATAGGTCTTAGTGAGGGTAGGAGGCCTAATAAAGCATATAGTTCACAAAGAACTGGCATGTGCTGTGTTGTCGAGGTTTACCGGAGAGGCGACAACTATAGGGCTATGTTTCGTTGTCAATAAGTGTATATTATAAATGAATTCTATAGCATTATGAGAGGGTGTAATTAAGTTTATAGGAGGTATAAACAGAAGGTTGTACAGGCCTATGCACCAATATGTAGTCATTATGACAACCAGTTGAAAGCTTCTACGAAGATGTTGAATTGGCAATGGGGAAAGGAAAAAATGCAGTATACTGTACTAATGGGCGACTTCAATGCCAAGGTAGGGTAAAAGCAGGCAAACGACCAGACCATGGATGATTATGACATTGGCTCTAGGAAAAGCAGATGGAAGTTACTAGTTCAGCTTGCAATAACTTCTTCAGCAAACGGAAGAATCGGAACTGGACATGGAAAAGTCCTAACGGGGAGACTATAGTGAAATTGACTTCATACTGCGCCCTAACCTGTAATTATGAAGGGTTTGGAGATAATAGGGAAAGTGCGATGAAGTAACCACAGGATGGTAAGGTCTCGAATGGATCTAAACCTGAAGAGGGAACGAAACAGGTTAATAAGACAGAAGTCCATCAACGAATTAGTCCATCAACGAATTGCAGAACAGACATTCAGCCCTAGCCGAGGATGATGACATTAGCCTAGAAGCAATGAACATTAATTTCAGAGATATTACTGAGTGCGCTGTAGATCTAGGCGGTAAGATTGTTAGAGAGGACCCCAGTAAGCTCTCTAAGGGGGCGAAATATTTGTATAAGAAACGCCAAAGTTTTAAAGCTCCCAGCCCTACAGGCCAGATAGAATTAGCAGAGATATCAAAGGTAATCAATAAGCACAAACTGGTCGATATAAAACAGTATCAGATGGAAAAAGTTGAGCATGCTCTAAAGAACGGGCGGTACCTTAAAGCGGTAAAGAAATTGGACATAGGCAGAAATCAGATGTACGCACTAAGGGACGACGCGGAAAGCGTCATCATGAATATGAAAACGGTAGTCAAGCTAGCCGAGTAGTTCTATACTAATCTCTACAGTAGCCAACGCAGTAAAGACAATAATGAGATTGGCAGTAGGAATAAGATGTCAGACCTTCCTTTATTGACGAAGGGAGAGGTTAAGAACGCGTTAGAAACTATGAAATGGGGAAAGAAGCTGGAGAGGATCAGGTAACTAGATTGTAAAAGGACGGGGAGATACTGCGCTTGGAAAACTGGCCGCCCTGTACACGTACTACATGGTGTCATAAACGACCAAGGAACCATGGAAGAACGCAAACATTGTACTTATTCATAAGAAATGGGACGCCAAGGACTTTAAAAATTACAAACCAATCAGCTTACTGTCTGTTACGTCTGTTACGTATAAGGTATTTACTAAGGTAATCGCTAATAGAATCAGGACAACCTTAGACTGCAATCAAGCAATAGATCAAGTTAGTTTTCGGAAACGGTACTCTACTTTCGATCATATCCATACCATCAACCAGGTGACAGAAAAACGCTCCGTATATAACCAGCCCTTATACGTAGCATTCATTAATTATGAAAGAAGCATTTCACTCAGCAGCAACTTCGGCGGCCATGCAAGCTGTGCGAAATCAAGGTCGAGACGAGCAGTACGTGAAAGCACTGGCTGCACAGTGGCTGCATAGTGTCACGTAGGGGTGACAAGGTCGACGACACAAATGAAGGGTCGATAATTGCACTGAAGAAACTCTTTATTGGGCTGACTTGCGCCCGTAAAAGAACTAAGCAACTCGGCGGCGGCGATAGAAACACACGTGCTCGTCGATCGTCGAACAAAGAATGCCCATCACACTCGTCAACGCTCAATTTAAAGGCTGCACAGAACAATGTAGATAACGTCGCAAACAGCTACCAACACGGGCTGAAACATTGTGGAAAGACACCCTATTGGCCGTAACATTCGAGACAGATCTCGGTGCATTTTGCGCTACAACGAAACTGATAAAGGTGATGCTCGCGACATCGAGCATTAACAAAGATTACGGAACTGATACGCGGTCCAGAATCAGAGTGATAAGCCTGTATGCCGGTGGCTGTTGAAAAACAACAAATACAGTCTTGAAGGTTTCGGGGCAATAGCAACCATAGGTCTACATAAAGAAAGTATCAAAAATTCTACAATGAAATGTGTTAAACAAGGAGAAACCATCTCCCCAGTACTATCCACAGCTTGCTTAGACGAGGTATTCAGAGCCTTGGAATGGGAGCAGTTAGGGATAAGGGTCGAGGAAGAATTCCTCAGTAATCGTCGATTTGCTGATGAGATTGGCTTGCTAGGTAACTCAGACGATGAACTGAAAAGAATGAATAATGACCAAGACAGGAAAAGTAGAACGGTAGTCTTAAGAATCAATATACAACACCCTCGGGAAGAAACTGCAGTTTGCGTTAGATAGCGAAGCACACAACGTAGTCGGATAAATGTCTATTTTCTGGGCTGGAGCGCATTTTTCAAAGCACTCAGAGACTATGACTAGCAATTTACCGTTATCGTTCAATTATACAACAGTTGCATCTTCCCTGTACTCACTTATGGGGCTGAAACATTCAGGGTAACCAAAAGGGCTCTACTTAAGCTGAGTACAACTCAGAGAGCTATGGCACGAAATCGGTCGGGGTAACATTACGAGATAGGAAGCGGGCAGAGTGGGTGAGAGAAATAAGTCAAGTTACTGACATTCTAGCTGAAATTAAGAAAACAAAATGGGCATGGACAAGGCATGTAGGGCGAAGAGAGGATAACCGATGGTCGCTTAGGCTAACAATCTGGATTCCAAGGGAAGGAAAGCGTAGCAGGAGGCGGCAGAAAGTAGATGGGACGATGAGATTAAGTGCGTAGGGGTCACGTGGATGCAGCTAGCCCAGAATCGGAGTAATTGGAGGAATATGGGAGAGGCCTTCGCTCTGCAGTGGGTATAGTCAGGCTGAGGAAGATTATGATAATAAATAAACGCATTGAGGTTAAGGAATTCGTTTTGCGGACAATCCGAAGTCGTCTTTATGAGTAAATTCGAGAGTATCCATTTTACAGTTGAGAGTAAGAATCAAAGTGTCACCTCTCCGGAACCCTTGAATTCCCTGTCATCAAAGCAATTGCTATGCCTCGCAAGCACGCTAGTGGAGAGTTGGTTAAAGCGGGGTTTTGATATATTTGAGTGGCCTAAGATGCAGTTTCAAGCCAGTGACAGACACAATTCGAGTACACAAAATCCGCGAAGAGAGAGATCACTAATATTTAGAGAGCAAACATACAGCAATACGACATTTCGTTTCCTTCAAATCACTGCGATCATGAAAATAAGGTATGCACGGGAGTTGATGTAGAGCCTTAAGCTAAACTGATGTGCTACGGATTTTGCTATGAAACTTTAGGGCAGGGAAGGCCAGAGTGCTGTAGCAAGTAACTATAGAGACCTGACACAGGAGAGGGTGCGAACATATGTATATTTCCGTTAAGCTTAAAATTTAGAGTGGTAGTTAAACCAGAAAATATAGCTCTTGAGTAAGATACACTTGGTGGGGGATGCCGCAGCAGTCCTGCGATAATAGCGACATGGAATCTAGTAGGCATTGGGCAGTTCGCGGCGTGGTCGGCACCAGCTACCGCGCCTTGTGTATAACCAGGTGGCGGAGCTATAGAGGGGGACATATGTGCGCTGAAACGGAATTGGGTGTTGTAACCATTTAGGAAGCCTCAGTGAAATGGCAGGAGGAAGTGTATAAGAAAGTAAAAGTAAAAAAAAAATTATTTCTCAGCAACAATAACACAGCAAAAGAGATAGACCAGATTTTTGAGCCACTCACAATCTCAGCTAACATCTCCTCGCTGACTATGTGGCTGCATCATATCCGCGTCATTACCTGTATACAGCAGCCTGGAATTGCTAGCATTTGGACACTGCAAAATATTGCTGAATGGTTTTCCAACCGCACGGCTGTGCAGCAGCAAGCTTATTTGCATCATCACAAAATCAAAATCGATGCTTATTTATGAAATTAAATAGTTATCCACAGTTATTTCGTTGGCATTGAGCACGTCGTTATGCTAAAGCTGCCGTCTTGGCGGCCTGCAGCGGGAAACGTTTCAGACAATAATATTCATTAGTCGTATGCATACGAAACACATACAATTCTGATTTGGATGCGTTCTTCAACCTTCCAGCTTGCTGCAGTCAACCTCCAATGTTTTTCTGCGTTGCTTGCTGCATGGTTACACACAGTCACATATGCAAATTCTTGCTTTGTGCTCAACTGATTTGAAGAGCTAACGCGGTTAAGTTGTCTTGCAGTTTATTTAAACATACTGCTGGATTAGAATTGTTTCTTCTTTGGCGGTTAAAATCTCGCACCTAAAGCTGTTGAGCTTGCATGACACCACATGATGCACCTGTTTAAGTTCTTTAGATACATTATTGCTCATACGAAAAACGGGACCGTACGTATGCTCGACTAAGCATAACAAATCATTTTTCATAGGATATAGTGGGCTTACGCCCCAAATCGTCATCGGCTATGCGGTAAAGTACACCATAGTTTAGGGTTCTGGAACTTTCCGCAACCAATTTCGAAATTTTGACATTCACCAACTAAACACATGCAAGATGTTGCTAACAACAAACTCGCCTTTCATGGCTGAGATCAAACTCGCCTTCTCGGGCTCGGCACTTAAGCGCTGTAACAAGAGATCTGTAACTACGGGAACGAAACAGTTTGCTGTTTTTAGCTTAAATAAGTATTAACAGAGAAGCCAGCTCTCAGAGCGTTTGTAGCCAGAAGATGAGTATATTTTTGATACAGAATCTCTTTATGTATGTAAAAGCGTCGCGCAGCCGTTTGGTCAAGCGTCATGGAATATAATAAAATTATGTTTATTTTCATACGCTAAGGATGAAATTTAACAGCAGAAAGGTACTACGCTCGATTGTGTTCCGCGAATACTCCTCACAGACTAACAGAAATATTAATTTGCATAGCTGGCAGTTGTGCGTACATTGGATTAACATAACTGCAGAAATAACTCGAAGATGAAGGATTGTTCAGCGAAACACGCCTTTTGTCTAAACATCCGTCAGCCTCCGGCAATCTGACTGCATCTAACACAATGGGAAAAAATCAGTAATTTTGCATTCCTATGCTCGAAATAAAAAGGTAAAAACGCACATGTACTCATCACACGTACAACACAAGGAGAAAAACACATTACGAGTGCATACTACCAAGTGTAGTACAAACGAAGCCGAACTTCCTTTTTCGCACCCAGACACAACTTGTTCAACTTCCCCTAAGCTTATCACACTTCCACACCTCTCCTTTTTCAAGCAGATATGCCAACCATTACGCCCAAGATCGACTCCTAGCAACGAACACAAGTCCGAGCCAACCACTCAACATCATCCAAAGACACCAAGACAGTAGCAGCTTCAGCACCTTGGGCACAAGCTAAACAACCACCACACATCCCTCGCAACAATTCATAAGCTGCTGCCTCCAAGAAATGAAATTTCATTTCTGCGCAATGAAATAGAAGCATCTCTGACACGTGTGCTGCCTTTCCTTATATGCTATACGCCTCTAAAACCTCACGGGCAATCATATCCCGAGTCTTGCCTAAGATCTTAAGCCTACTAATAAATGGCTCACACTTACATCTTTGGTAATAAGGAGGCAAATTTGAACCCTTTTCATTCTCTAAAGACTTCTCATGCTTTCTTTCCTCATCATTCATTCACCGCTCACTCTGCCCTATATATACTTTTCCAGACGTCAGTGGAATCTGGTACAGCACTCCCACCACGCAGCATATAAAACGCTTGTCATGTCTCCTCTCCTGGTGTGCTTTCTTATTATTCCCTAGCCTCGCCCACAATCCGCTCAGCTTCTTTGGCGCAGAAAACCCCACCGGTACATCATACAGACTAAATACAAAATGCATGAAAAGGAAGCACTAAAGGTATGCCATCCGCTCTTTAGGTCCGTGCCATGGGAATGGACTCCTGTTAAACGGTGAACTGAACTATGTCAACCCCGAAGCCATTCCGTCTTTCTTTCGGCGGAGCTCTGAATCCACGATTTTAACGGTGAATAAAAAAAGACCTCCTGGCAATTAAGATAGAGAAAGGCCCAAGTGGCACTGTGTTCCGTAAGCACCCGCTAGCAGAGAGTACGCTTTTTTGGGCATTTGTTTTATGAGCTTCACTTTCGAAGTGAAAAGTGTTGTTTTCGGCGAGAGATGCATTCAACAGCAGACGGCGCAAGCATAATGCTGCGCGCCGAATGAGGCGGACGGTGCCGATGGTGTAAGCAGCAAACCTCGTAGGCATAACATCTCGAATTGTGCCGCTGAATGGAGCCCGGCTGGCTGCACGGTTTGACTGTGGTCTGTGTTGAAACAGTTATCGTGAGTGGCGCCTTCGTGTTTTCATCCAACGAGTTCGACGTGAGACGAGTGCAGAGACGCCTGGGTGAGTGACGCTATGGAACGTGTTGTACCCACTGAAGCGGACGCTGTGTATGAGCAGGCCGGGTAGGCCTAACGATCTTAAATTGGTCCTTCAATATGAGCTCGGCTAACCGTCCGAATTCCCTGCGGCCACTATTGAAATGGATACGTCAGCGGCGGCACTTTCGCGTAAGCCTCCAACGGTTTCCAAGTGTGACTGAGAACGACAAGACGCCTACGCGAGTTGTTCACTTGAGCGGACATTGTGAAGGGTTTGTTGGCTTTTTCCTCGCTCTCAGTCTACGTCCTTGCGTGCGCACCGGTACAAGTTCTTGTGTGGGCTTTGTCGCGCTCCTGTCCTGCGGAATAATTCTGCCTTAACCGCCTCCTTATGCAATAAAAGAACTGAAAAGTGTGACAAAGGCACTACGTGTAACACAGGAGATCCATGCCCTTAATAAAACAACAAAGATATGCTTCCTGGTACAGTGAATAAACTATAATGCTGATAACGCTGAGCAAAGAAAAATTGACAACCTCACACATCAACTTCCAAACACAAATGCGCAGCTCCGTTTTCTCCATCCCAGCATCTTCTCTGCGGAAAAATACACGTGCCCTCATCCCGCTGTGTACTTACCCCCTCCCTAAAAACCTAACTAGACTGGAGGAGGTATCCCTTAGAACGATAGGGGCTGGGGCGGCCCTTACTCCGTCGGTCAAGTGTCAATGGAACTTCCAAGACATAGGACTGACCACCCATCCGAAATGTTCTACACCGGCTGCAGAGGTGAATGTTCGCCACCTGCTGTGGACTTATACAGGGATGATGACGTCAAGGACACGGGATCTCCAATAAGTAGGACTGTCAGCGACGAGAGAGGAGGATTTCCCCAAGTGGCTAACGAGCACTCTAAAAGCAAAGGCCTTCTCCGATTTCTGGCAGAAAACGGTTTGCATGACTTTCTATAGCATGCCTTATGGCAAGTTAGCGAAATTAAAAAAAACGGCGGGTGCGATCTTCCAACTACATTAATTTCCATCGGATGGTCGACCATCGGCGAGTTTGGTTGGCTAGCGTCACGGTCACGTTTCATGTTTTCTGGGAGAAGTTTTGTCACGGACAAAGTACAGCCATAGCCTTTTTACCTGTGCTTAAGCTGCGGCTGTGTGTAAAAATGCGGGCCCTTCATACACGCAAAATATTTTATCGGTGTCCATTTTCCTACAGCATATCATTTTTGGTGACAACTTTCGCGCAGGTCAAGACGTTGAGGCGGCGGACAGCGTGAACGGGAAACTTGCCGGCAAAAAAAAGGAAGGTGAGTTTCGTTTTACGGACATCATATTGGTCGCCATGAAATTGATAAATGAGGATATTCGTGCGAGTTGTTCTTTTTATGTCGCTTCATTAATTAGTGCGAAAAGGATTAAAATGCCTAAGCGAAAACTACGCATACACAGTGCGAAATGGAGGTGGGTACAAACATTTAGGCGCAAATGAAATGAATGTTAGCTGTTTTTCTCTAGCACTTTATTCTGTGACTGGTTTCGAAGGTCCCTATTTTGGTGCTCTGCCCTGTTCAGCAGGTAGAAATTTGTCTGTATTCCAGAAGCGTGCTGACTCCTTTAATTAAATGTTTCAGTCAGCGAATGCACATGGATTACTGTAAACATTTTCTCTTACGGACAACCATAAAATCACAAAACCAGAGCAATGAAAGGAAAACCTTATGTTAAATAGACAAAATATAAATCCAAAAATCTTGTTGCATGCTAGAAATATCTACAAATTATACGCAGTAGTGTAATAGTGCCGAGCAAGATATGTGGTTGCAGCGTTATTAAGATACCTTGAAATTATAAGTGAATGCGCATTGCGTAATTCTGCTGAAAGTTGTGAAATATATCCTTGGCAGCCTTCACGAAACAAACTCAAGAGCGTTAGTGGTGGAACGGTGGAACAATAAATTTCGCGCCTGTCAAAAGGTCACAAGGTGCACTTATGCAGTGGAAAGTGCGGTTAATGTAAATATTAGTAAATTGATTTATTGTCCTCGCCAGCGATTATAGTTTATTGAAGTAAATTAAAAAGCATAAAAGGAGATTGTTGGCTGTTTGTGTCGCTCCTGGGGAGCAATCGTAGGCAGCAGTGCGACTGCTGTAGTTAAGTATAGAACACACACGAGTCATAAATAAAGCGGCCCTATGAAGATATGAGCGTAGTTAGCTTTGTTACGGGTATTGCTGAAATATCGTGGCAATGCAAGATTTTTGTCGCATAGATGTCATCTAGATAAAAACTCGTGAAGTTGACAATTGTAGAAAACATATTTGTTCGATATGACGTTGAAGACCATTTCGACGAGAGAAGCTGCAATGTGGCGTAACCTATATGAGAAGGGGTGTCATCAAGATCAGCAAAATAAGAGAAAGTAAGTGACCAGACACGCCATCGAGGTAGCAGAAGTACGTGGACGAACAAAACGCAAATAATGACTGTTAAACATGCAATGCGCCGTAGCCAGGAGTTGCATAACCCGAAAAGCATAAGCCTGATATCTTAGGTTTCAAATGCGGTCTCCTCATGGTACTAGGCCGTCGCTCTGCTTTGCCAGCAGCCGGGATGAAGATAGGTTAGGAGGCGAATTTGGCCGCAAAGAAGAAACAAAAGCATTGTCAATTTGATGCGGTGTATATAACTATAGCGCAACCGAACTGTCGAGTTAATCATGCATTTTGAAGGGAAAATAGCATAAAAAATGTAGATTAAAATCAGCAACAATTATAAGAAACACGTTTACACGGTCTTTAATTGCGTAAAACAATAGCTTATTCGACCACATGACATATAAAGCTGCACTTTAACCAAAGTGTATGTTCGTGTCAGCGTAGCCTATAGGTGTAACGTGTCTTATTCGGCTATAAGAGCCCTGGAAGGCTGATTCTCATTTCACCTTCCCACCTCAAATAAGCAACGCGGGTTGGCAGCTTCTGTCAAAATACTCTTATTACCGCAAACCATTCAAATCTGTACTTGTTCTTTTTGGCAGCCGCCGGCATGCAGCTTTGTCGCTTTGATTCTGGCACTCGTGTCAATTCTGTTTTCTTTGATAATGCTCGTTCTCGGGAGACTCAGCTTTATCAGTTTCTTTGGCACATAAGATGCTCCGAGATGTTTCTCGAAAATTCCGGCCACTCGCGTATACTTCTCCAATGTTCTAGGTTGGCTAGTCACCGTTTTAGGTTATATCTCGATCTTCTTTGCAGCCTTTAAATTGAGAGCTGACACTTGAAACCGGCATAATTAGATCGACGACCACTGAGCACGATTGTTCGTATCGCCACCGCCGATTGTTCACTTCTTTTGCGGGCGCAAGTCAGCCCAATAATGAGACGATTCCCGTGAATATCAGGTTTCCTCATTTGTCGTCGACGGCATTGACACCACCATATGACAATATGATGAATTCTCTTTAAATAGCACAAAGCATCGAAAAATCGGGGCCCCCAATATCAGCTGCCACCTACTACCTACCATCGCCATGCGCGTGCTTCTTTCACCCTTGAAGCCAACACCGATTGTCTTGAGCCACATAATGTTTCAGGCTCTCGCATGAATTATTTTGGAATATTCCTCGCATATAATTAAGACATGATGAAGTACTGGAAGATATGTACTTCGACACACACTGAGTATTGTCCTTCATAAAATATAATAAAACTAAAAAAAGGAAAGGTGATAGGTATAGAGATACAATCTTTCTAGTAGTGTTCAAAGCTTGTTCAGAAAAAACATTCAGATGCCTAGAGTGAGAACATTCAATTTTAACTATTCACGTATCATATCATGGTAATCTGAATTTCGCTGACTACGCTGTCCTGCTAAAGAACTCGTGGGACGAACTAAAAAAAATCGGCGATGATCTGCATTGCTAAACAGGTAATGCAATATGACAAATCTAAAAATTTATATCACGATTTTAGTCTGATGGTCAAAAGCCTCGGAAAGGAACCGTAGAATGCATAATTTTTTTTCTTTTCCGGGGAACAGGAGACTGTATTTTGGTTCTCGAAGTAGTAAAGGAATGTATATTCACATGCTAAAGATCGGAAGCAAACAGAATAAAGATGAGGTTAAGAAATAAGAAGCAGAAGTTGATGGGACTTCCGACCTCCAGTTCCTCATACTGAAAATAAACGCTTTGTTACGTACACAGTACGATACTATATCTATTGACGGTATACAGGAGCCGCAGATACCATCACCGAAGGGGAATAATTAGAATAACCATGTTTGGATAAGCACATTCGGCAAATAATATCATATGATCAATGACAGGTTAGCAGAAACCCTTAAAACATAATCATATACCAACTGTATCTTACCCGTGCTGACCAATAGGTCTAAAGCATGATGTTAGCAGAGTTTCACTTGCATTGAAGGCCACACAGAGAGTTTAGAAGAAACAATTTCTGCGGTTTAACTCTACAAAAGCCAGACAAAGCCAAATCATTCTTAGGCTTGGTAAAATAATTCTTTATTCATCATCATCATTGTTGCTACTATATTTATTATCATATAAATTCACCTGCAGTCTTTGCTGCTCCCATCATTGTGACTGCAACTAACTGCAGCATCATTTAAACCCTCTAATCATTATCATTACAGCTACATTTATTGTCGTTGTCATCGATGCTAGCATCTGTACGCTAGAAAAGGATAAATCCATTCGATTCTAACGAGCCTTGCATGGGATTGCGGCTTGCGCGCTTGGCTGAGGTTCAGAGGGATGGTGGCTTGATTACAGGTAGAGAAATGCCGAAAGTTGGGTGAGTTGGTTAACATTCATGATGGGAAATAGCGCGAAAGTACACGAAGGACGGAAGGACGGATAGCGCTTGTCCGTGTCTTACTTCCTTCCGTCCTTCGTGTACTTTCGCGTTATTTTTCATCACGGTGGAGAATTTTACTTGAATTGCAACCCTTTGTCCTTTGTCTCATTGGAGGGAAAACGTGATCCGTTGCTGATTGTGGCCCGAGGTGGCCTAGTGAAGCTTTCGCTTCAAAAATGGGAAGCGTAACTATAAGAGACAGTAGTTGTGCCGAATCAATCCGGGTACTAGGACGAGGTAGTGATATTCTATTAGAATGAGAAATTGCCAAGGTCAGATTTTTAAATGTAAAGATAAGATAACCGACGCTCCTTAATGGTGGCACTGGATTCCAAGGGAAGATAAGAGTGTCCTGGGGAGGCAAAATATTAGTTTGGGAGATAACGTATGGACGTTCGCTGGGATTACATGGGTGCATTTGGCACAGGAACGGTTGAATTACAGGGATATTGGAATCTTGTTGCTCTTTAGTACGTGTAGTCAGGCTCATAATGATGATGGCAGTTTTTTGATGTTGCGTTCAGTTGGCGATACACTATATTGCTCCTGCCTAACTGGATGTGAGGAACGGTGCTCAATGACATGCTGAGTTTGTGTCATAGCAATTCGCCATGAATCGCTCGACTCTGAAAGCTCAAGGATGACAGACTGTTTGACTATAATCGTGCGACTATAATTTATGTATAATCGTGCGACTCAGCTGTCAGTCAGGGAGGGACTGAAAGCAGCAACGACTTCTCCCGGGGCGTCCTTATTCAAAGCCCCGGATAGAGCGAGGTCTTGGCTGCACGTGGCAGGTTCATATCGACAGGCAACGCCACAGTTGCTAAAAGTAGCAGATTGCACTAATTCGTGAGCAGTCTTTTACCACCGACACTAGTCGATGAAGAACCAGAATGAGTTTTGTTGCACTTAGAATGCTGCCGTCACTTCGTAAACAAGAATATTTCGTAAGAATCCGTGGAGCACGAAACTGTGGCACCCACCATAAAGCAGGTTCACGCATTTTTATCCTCGGTTGCGCAAAATGTTTTGATGCGCTTGTGGCACATCTAAGATTCCAGATGGAAAGGAATTGTCGACACCTAGTTCTTGAGAGTGACAGTTCAGCGTGGCGACATGCATTTGCAAAAGACAATACCTGTAATCAAGTACAGCTGCAAAGCGGAAGCGCTGCAAATTCTGTTGCAAATGTGATGCCGCTGAGGGACACCCAACCACTGCACATTCTCAGAAGGCACAAAAATTCACCACCTCGAACAAAAAAGTGATAATTGCATACAGCACAATTGCCACTATTCACAGCTCCCTTGGGGGAACTATTCACACTTGGAATGGGTGCAGTTAAGGATAAAGGTTGATGGCGAATACCTGAGTAATCGGCGATTCTCTGATGGCGTTGTTTTGCTAAGTATCTTATGACATGAACTGCAAACAATGATTGATGATCTAGACAGGAAGAGCAGAAATGCAGGCTTGAAAATCAATGTGCAGAAGACTGGTAATATTTAACAGCCTCGTAAAGGAACCGCAGTTTTTGTTAGGGAGCGAAGCACTGGAAGTATTCAGCGAATATGTCTACTTAGTATAGGTGAAGCGCGCAGAGTAGGTCATAGAAATAACTGGAGTTAATGAGATTCTAACAATTGATTGAAACACATTTATTGACAGCGCTGTCATTCACTTTTGCTGCTGGCATCTCTGCGGGCATCTGACCCCACCACAATCACGGCGGCCGAGGAGGGCGTTGGTGTCATTGTGGCATCTGCCGTAAAGCTTGGCTCTGCGGCCTAAGTCAACAAATTTTTCAAGCTTTGCCCAGAGCATAGCGACGGCCGCGTTGTCGAAAAACAGCGAAAGGACGCAGTCGATGTAGCTGGCCGGGCGGATAGCAGTTGGAGTATCGGCGAGAGCCCTGATTCGAATGTCAGAATACTCTTGACAGTCCCATACTATATGGGCAGCTGTTGCTGGACTTCGGCAGTGACGGAACATTCCTTCATCGGGGTCGTTGTGAAATAATCCTTGCCTCAATGACGGGGTTAATGAAGGGATAGTTGCGTGGCCCTCGATAACTCCTCGGGCATTGGGGGAACGGGGCGCGCCTGTTTCTCGGTGCGTTCCTCTCTTCAATTGCGAAGGCGCTCAAGGGCCTTGCGCCGTTGTTTCCTCGCGATTGCTCTCAAGGTCGAGGGTACCAACGGGCAGGTTTTGGTACCCGCTATGGTGGAAAGTACGTTCGGCACGGTTGATATTTTGCCCGCTGCTACTCGCGCCACGCTGTTGGTCCACTTGTTGCCTTCAATGCCTGCGTGTGCAGGCACCCAAAACATCGTCGCTCTAACGTTTAGCTTGAGATTGAGGTCTTCCAATGTCTCTAATAAATCACCAGTAATTTTAAGGTAAGTTGACGACTCAACGTCACTCGTCCGCACACTTCATACACGCGAGACGAGTCCATGAAGAGATAGAGCCTGTGCTTAGAATCATATTTTGGAAAGGATGGAGGACGCGCGGCGCGGTTTGAAAAGAGCTGCAAGCTCTACTTCCACAGTGTCGACGTCATCGACGAGGGACAGTGTGGATGTATTCACCACACGATGGGTAACATCGTCCCACGCCACCGTCCGGATATACTTGGGAACATCAGTGCCGCTCTTATTGGCATTGGTTGTGGAAAGTATTTTCTCTGCCATATCAGTATATATTATTGTAGTTGTAACCGTTGGTTTTCTCTCTACGCTGCGACTATGCGCCTTAGTTAAACGCTTTCGTCGCTCCGGGTTGCCGCAGCGAAGAGCCAGATTTCGTGGCAATAGCGTGCCATCTGACAGCAAGATCGGCGAGGCCGAAGGCGGATGCACATAATCATTTAAAGGACGAACTTTTTTGTTTGGAGCAATATGAAGTTCCTCTAGGATGTACTCTCAAGTTGGGGTGAAACTTACCCGATCCCTTTGGGCGGCATTTGCCTGTTAGCAATTTCCGCGCGCAGGATCATGCCGCTGTGTGCGTACAGCTCTTCGAGAAATGTGTATTTCGGCAGACCCGTTACAATGTGGATGGCTTCTCGGCTGAGCTTTCAAGGTTTTCAGACTGCCTTCTTGTGATGATATGAAAATTGTATCCATACATGATGCAGGAGTTGAGAAGTTATGTAGTTCGTTGGTGGGTCTCCTCCTTTGTACCCCATTGGAGACTGGTTACTCTGCTAATGAGGCGTAAGTGTGTCTTGCATTGTGACCTTACATTGCTGCCCAATGTTGTGCCCTTTCCGTCTTGGTCAGAATACGCCCCTAGAATTTGTATAGTAGATAGGCGTCGAATAAGCTGGCTGGACATGTATATAATCTTCGGACTGATTCCGCTTGCCTGTGTGGACTATTAAGAATTTCAACGTATTCAGTCTTCCCCGGCGATTCAGACATGCCCACTGTGGTTAAGAAATATCCGATGGTATCTAGGCCTTGTTAGAGAATTTGTTCTTGTTCACCCACAGAGCCTGTCGTTAGCCAGATAGATATGTCTTTTGCATACAAGGCATAATGCAGGGACGTAATAGCAGCAAGGAGAGGCGGAAATTTCGCCATTACAACATTGAATAATGTGGACGAAAGAACCACGCCTTGCGGTATGCCGATATTGTTGGGCCTTGTATTGCTAACATGGTCGCATACTTTAATTTGGTACGTTTGGTGGGCAAAAAAGTTCTTAATGAACGCAAAAGACGGCTACGCACTCCAGCTAACTTGGCACTCTCGATGATGTCTGTATGGGGTACAGAGTTATATGCCTTGCGGCCATCTACGGTAACCATGGTCCTCGGTTGCATCGACGAGTGCACGTCAAGAACCTGGTGGCGCAGCATGAGGAGCATGACCTGGGCGCTTAATCCCTGCGGACTCCTGTTTGGTGAGGATAAGACACGCAGTTTGTTTTCTAAAAGCCAAACAAGGCGCTCCAGGATCATGCGTTCCATAATATTACACAGGTTGGTGGTCAATGCTTTTAGCCGCTGATTGCTAAGTTGAGTTGATTAGGTGGCTTTCCCGACTAAGGAATTGGTATAATAAGCGATTCACTCCAGGGTCTAGGAAATGTACCCATCGTCCAAATATTGTTTATGGCATCGAGGAGGTGCTCAATATAACTTTCCGGAATGCTGCGAAGTTCCGACACAGTAATCTCGTCCGGTCCTGGTGAACTGGTGGCGTTTGTCCTTTCTAAAGTTGTGTGCAGCTCAGAAATATTAAAAGGTTGATCCTAATTGTGGAGAAATGGTACATTGCAAATTGGAGTTTTTGGAGTTTCTGAGCAATGGCGTAAATTTAAGGATACGGTATAGTTCCATGTTACGGGAAAAATACGTCAGCAGCCTGAATAGCCAGCTGTTCGTCTGTTATGCGCATGCGGAAGCCATTGCTTCTGATGCAGTACGGCGTTTTGATTTCCCTTGCCACGTGCGGAACAGCTGCTATATGCTTTGCGCACTCATCTTACCAATACAATTTGAGCAGAAATCATTTCATCGATCAGTGAAAAATTTGTTGCCGTCATCGCGTGCCTCAGCCTCAGAAATTGTGCTCTTCATTTTGCTCTGTGCTCACACAGGGCGGCAAGGCTTTTTTCCCAAAGATTTGCGAGATGAAGGTCCGGATAAGGTGTGCCCTCCATTACCTGGTACTCTTTCGTTGCTAAACACTTGGCCTGCGTATTTCCTGTACAAGCTGAATGAAACTATGCTCCTGATCTCGGTTCGACATAGGATCTTCAATGGTCTGCTCTAGTTGCTTCCTGAGTACTTCCCAATGGACAACACTGGCTGTACGTCCAGACTATGTTGTCTTATGATCCTGAAGTGTAGTAAATATAGGAGTGTGATCACGCCCCCCCCCCCCCCCCTGTGTCCAGGCACACATCCCAAGTGAAAAATTGGGGATGGTTTTTTTATGTACGGTAAGTCAGGGAATTCTAACACGGGTAGCTTGTTTGGGGTCATTGAGAAGACTGAAATGTGTCGCATCTATCGTGCCCGTGAGGTTTGAGCCGTGATGCGTGTCTCTACTCGATCCCTTTTAAGTGTGTTGCCTGTTGAAGTCACCGCCAATCACTATGACAACACCAGGGGGCCCCTTTTGAAGGTCCGATATCCAAGACCAATCAATAGAATAGAAGGTCGTACGTCAACCGATACAACCCCTACTTCGCGTTTAGACAGAAGGGATTCTAACGTTCCTAAAATATTTCTAACAGAACGTTAGAATCCCCTAAAATGTATTCCCTCTACACCACAACCATACGGGAAAACAATCCCCACATAGCGTTTATTATACAGTGTATTCATTAAACATGGACACTCTATTTCCCTCCGCAATAGTATAAGTTGAACGTGTTTCTCCAAACACGTTTCCTCCTTGTCACTTGCTTTTGAGTTTACCCTCGAACGTTTTTTTGGCCAGTCAGTTGTGGTTCACTGTGCGATTATTGTACTGTTTCTTTGTCCTTCTCCCCCCCACCCTTATGAAGGAATTATTTTTTAATTGTTGTTCCCCTGTACATATATTCCTTATCAGGGCCCTTTGCAAAGCCTGTCCCTATTTAAGAAAGGTGTATCTGCACCCAACCTGCTTAAGTGGTGAAAAATCATATAAACTGTACTGCAGTTTTTCTTGGTATTGCCGCTTTTATTTCTTTTGCAGGCCACTGGCTCCCTGGTTCCAGGCTGAGAAATACATACTGAAGAAACATTTCTTTATATTTTTTTATATTTTTTCACTCCATGACTTACTTACTTCTCACTCATCGGCCTCGTCCAAACTCCTTGACCTACTTTTTTCTCCCCCACTTTCGGTCTCCCCAGCGTTTCTTCTTCGGAAGCAAAAGCGTATATAAGGCCCTGCCAGTAATTATCGCTTTGCCCAGATGAAGACAAGTCCACTTGTCGAACATTGGCTCTACCTGCGAAATGAGATTTCCCTTCCTCTACCCTTGTTCCGTGCTCCTTCATATTGTTATTTATATTCGAGTATTTGATGCTTTTGCGTCTTTATTCCAATATTGCTCGTGCTTACAAGTTTACAGATATCCTCTTTAAATATCCTACCGCCGACTTCTACCAAGAAATATGTAATTATAACTCGCAAATCTTTGTTCATACCTTCTTCACCATGATCGTATACTTTGATTAAAGGTGAATGATTGTTCTGCCATGAGAGCTGAAATCCTGATACATTCCGCCCACAGCTAATTCATTCTTGGAGTTCCTCCTAATTGGCCTGTTCCGTACTCTGTTCGGTCTCTATATCGCACCCTTCGAATTACATCTACCTTTGCACAATACCAGGGTTAGTACACAGTGTTTAGTCAATACCATATAATCTCAACGTTTGGGCTTTTTCATGTCCATTTTCTTCTGTTACTTTATGTGAACTTATCCATGATTCTTAAGTTATTTTCTTCATCGAACTCAACTCCGCTATGTAATTTCTAGTGCCATATTCACCAACTGCCTGGTCTCCATACTACTTTGTACCTACCTTAATGTTGAAGTAATTCATCAGTAAATTATACTTCGTATTTAGATTGCATGTTGCCCATTTTACATCGTCATTGAAGCTTTCGCCAGCCTGCTCATGATGACTATTTGCAGGCGGATAGACATGCACAGCCTTCAGATTATATATCTTATTAGGCCTATTTAAAATCCCTACCAGCCTGTCATTAATGCTATGGAAGTATTATACGTTACCAGCTTCACACTAATTCCAAGAGAGCTAACTCTTAGTCCTCTTTGTTATCTAATCTCAGTAACGCAGCACATACCTGCCTTGATGTAAGGTATATGACTAATTTCCTCCTGACCTTAGTCAACCAGTGGTGTACAATTTCTATCCCGCTCGTTGCTCGAATACGTATATACTTGTGAAGAACATCTGATAATTTGATCAAAGACGAAGAAAGAAACGAAGAAAGGAGAAAGAAGAAGAGGAAAACGTGAAGGTTGGCTCGAGGAACGCGAGGCTTGAGCGGGGAGAACAGGCGAGCAGCGGAGCCGATCGGCTGTTCAAGGAGCTCGGCGTCTTCTGCCAGGCCTGACCCGGGGATCCAGACCTGGGGCCTTGCGGCCGTATCCTGTAATGTTCTCCTGTCCACCACAAAACTCAGAAAGGTGGTCGGGCCCGGGAGTGCCACAGCGCCAGCTCTTCACTGGCACGAGCGTTCGGCGCCGTGCTGAGCCCATGCCCGTCGGGAAGGCCTAACGCAACTGCCGTGGAAAGGCCACTCGAGGCCTCTTGCCTCTACTGGGCACCGTCCGGCGGCCTAGCCTTCCGCTGGGCTTACTGAGGCACTACTGCACCGACCCTACAGAACTCTGACTACCCGGAGCGTCTGCACCGGCTTCTCCACCCAACGAACTAACTGGTGGCTGTAGATAACTTAGTGTTAAGTCTTTGACCCACATGATCGTTCTACTCTCGTCCCGTCCATGTGTACATACATTATTCGTTGTTAGCTTGATCAGTCTGGTCGTCTATTTAGATTGCTGTCTCGGAATAAGCTACAGAATAAGGTGGCCAAAAGAGCTAAAGAAGAGAACCTCACTATTCTGGCGTCCACGGCAGGACCAGGCCGGCCAAGCAACATTTTACCGCTGCTAGAGATTTGAGAAAAATGAGTGCACCAGAGTTGCTGGCGGTAGGTGAACGTATAGGTTTGCAGGCAATCGAGTTGCGCGAGTGGGTAGAGAAAGAATTGCAGAAGGCAAGGGAAGACAAAGCTGCCGAACGCGAAGAGAGAGCCGCAGAGCGTGAAGCGAAAGCTGCAGAACATGAAAGCGCGAAGCAGCGCTTGGAGCAAGAAAACCAGAATTTGCAGCTACGAATACGACTTTCGGAATTGGGAGAAAACGCCCCTAGTGCTGGAAGCGCTGAGAACGGTATCATACCAGCTCCGTCTTTCCCCATTAGTCCTCATGGATTGATTCCCCTGTTTAATGAGGAAAGGGACGATTTGGACGCGTATTTGAAGCGTTTTCAACATGTCGCCATTGGCCAAGGCAGGCCGAAAGAGAAGTGGGCCACGGCTTTGAGTCTGTGCCTCGGCGGAGAAGCTCTCAGAGTCTGGACGACTCTCTCCTGAGAACTCCGTCAATTACGATGCAGCGAAACTTGCCTTACTTCGGAGGTTTCGGTTCACGGCTGAGGGCTACAGAGAGAAGTTTCGTGGAAGCAAGCCGCAAGATGGTGAGACAGCTTCCCAGTACACCACAAGGCTGTTAAGTTTTTTTGACCGCTGGGTTGAGATGCGAGGACAAGGTCGCACGTTTGAAGTGGTTCGGGACATGATAGTGGCGGAGCAGTTTTTAAACAGCGGTCACGATCGTTTAGATCTCTTCTTGCGAGAACGTGATTGTAAAACGGTAGACGAGATTGCTGAGGCCGCCGATCAGTTTCTTGATTCTCAGCGACAGAATAACCTCGCGATTTTTAAAGATAGAGGTGAGCAGAATTCTGCGAAACCGCAGGACGCAGCCCCAAACCCAAAGACGAGAATTCGATGCTTCATCTTTGAAGAGATCGGACATAGGTCGGCGGATTGCCGTACAAAACCGAAGCCCCCATATTGCACATATGTCGCAAATCTGGGCATGAAACCCAGTTGTGTCGAGACGGAAATTCAAATTACCGGGAGACGTCTGCTTGCTGCACGTCCCCTCGAGATTCCCGCCCTGGTCGTCAGCTGGGAAGAGCATGCCTAGATGTTTGAAGGGACGATTCGGCTCTTAGTCTATCTCAGATTATTAACAAAATGCCAGTGGAGCATGGAAAAGTGTTCGGACAAGCAGTGTCGGTGCTGCGCGACACTGGTTCTAATGGCATCGTGGTGCGTCAGGCTTTGGTGCTCGAGGCAAGCATCTTTACGTTTAGTGGATGGTTCTCACATCGAAGCGCCTGAGGCGGAGGTTATTATCAAGTCGCCATACTTCACAGGCAAAGCTATTGCTAGGTGCCTGCCGACGCCATCATATGACGTAATTATTGGCGACGTTCCGGGTGCAAGCGCCCCATTCGCCGACGCTCCAACAGTCTTGACGGGCCAGAGAAGCATTCCTGCCAGTGATGTAGGGTACAGTGCTTCTTTCCAGGTTCTGGCGGCGAAAGTTTCAGGGACTGGTTTGGATGCCATTTAAACCGTACTCCACTTACCTCGGTCTGTTTTTCGCAAGAAACAACAAGAGGACGCCAGCTTAGACGTGTGTCATCGCAAGCTTAAGAAAACCTATCAAGGAAAAGGGCAGACGGCCTACACCTTCCATCTAAGTGACGGTATATCGTACCGGACCTGTCAACCTTGTCCAGGAAAAACAAGTAAACAAACGGTCGTTCCGACGGTTTTGCGCCGTCAGGTCCTCGTGCAGGCACATGGGAGCGCACTTGTCGGCCACCAGAGTGTCAGAAAAACTACCGCAAGAGTGCTTGATAACTTTTACTGGCCAGGGGTGCAAGCTGACATTAAGCGGTTTGTGAGGTCGTTAGATGCATGCCATAGAACTGTCCCGAAAGGAAACCTGAGGAACGCTCTATTAGGACGCAGGTCCATTGACACAAAAAGCTACGAAGAGCGCCAGCCAGTGAATGCCCTACAAGCTTCATCCTTCGTTCGTACTTAACCAGCCAAAAGACGAGACACAGCAAAGAGGAGGACAGGACAAGGCTGGTGAAAGTCCTGTCCTGTCCTCCTCTTTGCTGTGTCTCGTCTTTTGGCTGGTTAAGTATGAACCTATACCAACTTGCCCAGTCGTCAACCTTGTTGAATTTCATCCTTCGTAGTTCTTGATAACGTCGAGTCGAAAACTCCGTTGTCAACGTTCAGTGAAGAACCTTGGTCCCAGAGTGGACTGGGGAACCGAGACTCGATACAGAATAGTCAACTGTTGAATAGAGAATAATACGGGAGACAATGTTAATCTCTGTGCTGTCTTCTGGAGGTGTCGTCGTGCTGTTCATAGTATGTTTCTAAGAGTTTATTTCTTCTGACAAGTTTTGAGTGTTAATGTTACTTGTATTAGTACGAATGTTTTTTTTTTATTTTTATTTTGTGTGCGCGAGTGACTCAGACTCTCAGCAGACAATAGCAATGGTGTGGCCACTCTGTGGGGTGTGCAGTGATGGGTGCAGCAGTGTTGTGGTGTGCCGTCGTCCTCCGAAAGAGTGCATCAGTGTCATGGCCCCAAGTTTTTTTTTTCCCGAAAAAAAAAAAATCTTCTCAAAGGGAAGGCATATTTGTGAAGAACATCTGATAATTTGATCAAAGACGAAGAAAGAAACGAAGAAAGGAGAAAGAAGAGGAAAACGTGAAGGTTGGCTCGAGGAACGCGAGGCTCGAGCGGGGGAGAACAGGCGAGCAGCGGCGCCGATCGGTTGTTCAAGGAGCTCGGAGTGGTGCGTCTTCTGCCAGGCCTGACCCGGGGATCCAGACCTGGGGCCTGCCGGCCGTATCCTGTCCCGTTCTCCTGCCGACCACGAAACTCGGAACGGTGGTTGGGCCCGGGAGTGCCACAGCGCCAGCTCTTCACTGGCACGAGCGTTCAGCGCCGTGCTGAGCCCAGGCACGTCGGGGAGGCCTAACGCATCTGCCGTGGAAAGGCCACTCGAGGCCTCTTGCCTCTACTGGGCCCCGTCCGGTGGCCTAGCCTTCCGCTGGGCTTACTGAGGCCTTACTGCACCGACGCTACAGAACTCTGACTACCCGGAGCGTCTGCACCGGCTTCTCCACCCAACGAACTAACTGGTGACTGTAGATAACTTAGTGTTAAGTCTTTGACCCACTTGATCGTTCTACTCTCGTCCCGTCCATGTGTACATAAACTATTCGTTGTTAGCTAGGTCAGTCTGGTCGTCTATTTAGATTGCTGTCTCGGAATAAGCCGCAGAATAAGGTGGCCAGAAGAGCTAAAGAAAAGAACCTCACAATACTGCAGCTCATGCCATGTTTTATCGATCTAAAAGGATCGCACAACTTGTGTTCAGGTACTCTTGTCTAATTGTGGAAAGTTATGACTTTTATCAGCGCGTGCAGCTCCAGTTATGCATAGCGAGCGCGAAAGCGTTCTGCAGTTGCACAGCTTGATTCTGACTGTGGCGTACCTTGCAAATTCGCTTTTGTCCAAGCATACAAATACTACCTGTTGTATGTCAAATATTTTTATGTGTAAACGTAAAGAAAATATACATTTGCTAACAACTAGTTTTTTGCTGTCTTTGTAGATTTTTTTTTTTCATCACATTATATTCGCTCTTAACGTTGGCATATTTTATTTCAGAGAAGGCTCAGCCACCAGCACGAGACTCAAGTACTGATGGCGCGAAACAAGCTCACCGTGACTGCATGGTATGGGTAAAAGGTTTAGACACCCAACCAAGTGCAGAGTGTGAGAAGAAATTCGTTGAACTTTGTGGTAGCATGGCGAAGGAAAGTTTCAGCACAAGGGGTTGCGACACTCTGTATAATAAAGTTAAAGAAGAACAGTTAGATTCAAAGCAGGCTTTAGAAGCTCCTAAAGGGAAAAAATCTAGTTAATCCAAGCTCACTTTTGTAAGGGCGCTACCCTTCCACAACATTTTTAATGTTGTTCGACGTCTGCGACAGCAAGGTGTCAGTATCGCCAAATAAATCTTTTTCTGACGTTATTTCTCCGAAAAACATTTGTTCCCGAGTTTGAGGATACACAATGGGCATTATTGTGTGCCTCTCAGTGCAAAATTGTACATTGGCTGTGATTTTTATGTTTAAGAGGTAAAAGCAGGTCGTTCATAACTTAAAGGCGCTATTGTAAAACAATGTTATGTTTCGGATGGCCAACATTTTAATGACTTGAAATGCTTCGCCAGCATTTTCACATAAGGAAAATAATAGAGAAAACATTTTACGGCCGATAGTGGTGAATTATCCACTTTTCTTAGCTGCTTAGCGCAACACCCCATACGAGTGTTCATCGATCTATAATATAAAAATAAATTGAAGCATGCCTGAAGGAGTATAAAAAGATATTCTTGAAACACTAAAAGTAGATAGGACTGCCGTCTGTGTGTTAGCACTTACCTGCACCAGATTCTTGGTTCCTTCCAAGAAGGTTTCGCCATCTGCGTCTCGGTAATAGCAGACTACGCCACGGCGTATATGAAAGCTATTGTCACGTAGTGGTGACAAGGCTGTACACGCCAAAAGAAGACACAGGCGTGATGGTACTGAAATAACTCTTTATTGGGGCTGACTTGCGCCCGCAAAAGAACTAAGCAACTCGGCGGCGGCGATAGCAATAAACTTGCTCGTCGGTCGTCGAACTAAGAATGCCCGTCACACTCGTCAACGTTCAATTTAAAGGCTGCTCAGAACAATCTAGATAACGTCGCAAACAGCTACCAGCACAGGCTGGAACATTGTAGAAAGACACACGAGTGGCCGGAATCTTCGGGACAGATCTCGGCGCATCTTGCGCTACAACGAAACTGATAAAGGTGTGACTCGCGACATCGAGCATTAACAAACAAAGAATACAGAACTGATACGCGATCCAGAATCAGAGTGATAAGGCCGTATGGCGGCGGCTGTAAAAAAACAAAAAAAAAACAAATACAGTTTTGAAGGATTCGCGGCGCTATTATCGGAAGCAGGTATGGGATCTTCATTCAGCACTGAAAGGCGTATCAGTTGGCCTATTCTAAGTAAACAGCAAAAAACTCTAGTGGTTGTAAGAGGGGCGGGAGCTTAGTGTGGCCCTCATATCCGGAGAAGGCATAAATTATTAGCGTGGTGGTCTGATTGATATAATATTGGGGTCTACCTGATACACTTTGAGAGAGCCGGTCAATATCCCTTCCCTGCTCTCTTCCATTCCAAACTCACTAACAATTAAAGCACCATCAGCATCTTCTTTTCTTGAATAATAGAACGCGAAGATTACATCCTGATCACTTCCGCTTTCACCATCTGGCGGAAATACTCAACGCTGGAAAAGGTACGAAATCGTGGCAAGACATCACCCACCTTCAGAAAAAACATGTTTCAATAAAAGTGCTAATTTCAGAACATCTGCTTCCACCATTGTTTAAAATAGGAAAGCCCTATTTGACGAGTTTTGCGCGTCGACGATCCCTCGGAACTTTCCAGAACGCCCATGACGACCTCCGCTGTTCATGAGAAAAAAAAAGGCGGGTTTCAAGCATTTAACGTGCTGAACCGATGGCAAGCGTAATCCGAAACTGTGGAAGCCGAGGAATTATGCGACCCCTGACCATGCTTATATCGCGCTGAAAACGCAGGTTGTCGTAGACTTTGAATACGTACCCGTTAAGATTGTTTGCGAGAATTGGCGCTGGTGTTCGACCTGGCTTAAGCTAGGATAAAGAGCTGCCGTTCGACCATGAATGGTCATAGACAGTTTGCTGTAGTTGAACTCCTTCATGAGTGTTAGCGAACGACAAAGGAACCGGCCGAAGAACTAGTTTCAGTGCAAGAGTTCTTCAGACTGCCTCCAAGCATCACAGACACCACGGGCGGGTTGAGAGGTATGAAACAGGTGGAGAGAATTTTGAAAGTGGTTTTATCAGTTCAGCGAGATGTGTTGTAGTAGCTGTAGAAAGAAAAGATATCCAGGGGACTGGAAATCTGTGTTAGGCCATTTTGTATATTTATGGAGATATGTGCCTCTACTAATGAAGTTGGCAGGTGTGTGAAGAAAAAGCGTTAGCAAGTGCCCGAAGATAGCAGCAAAACAAGAAAAAAAAGAGCTACGTGGGCTGTTCTCGCCCCACCGGAGATCAAGTTAACGGTGTCAAATGACATTCACGAACGGAAGCAATAGAGCTAACACTATAACAAGGGGCGAGCGTTGTTGGCGAAATAAGCTCTCCAGAAGGGCTTGAAGGGATAAGGTCGTTTTCGTTTAGGATGCCGTGTCTGTATGATTCATATTCGTTTGCGCCCTGAGCGGTTTCCCACGCTAGACAGCAGGTACTTTGAAGTTCAGTGATTTTTAAGGGCAACGTAGCAAATTGTTTAAGCTCTACACGTTCGGCTGGCCCAGACAGGGCGTATATGTATTCGGAGTACCTAAGGTTGACGTGGCCCAGTATTTTTTTTTTTGCGAGTGGTTCACAAGGGTACTAGCGCCACAGAGGAATTCAGTGTGTTATATTGAAAACTTGTTTCAAAATGCGCTGGATGTCAAGCTGCGAGCTTGTGCTCCACTTAGGTACGTGAAATGCGTATTTCTTTACAGTTATAAAAACTGGGGAACAAAAAGGGCCGTTCATTTTAGAGCGTTTAAAAAAATAAACTTGCAATCGCATAAGAAGGCTTACAGTGTTTTATAGCATGCTATATACTCTCTTTTACAGCCACTGGAACAAATGCTCATGAGATTTGTTTCTTGTTCTGATAGTATCCCACATTCCATCTAAATTCAGAAGAGGTTCAAAGAAATACTTTCATGACTGCTGTAAACACTGTGCGTAATAAAGACGGAAGCCTTCATCACAATGTTTAATAGTAACAGAAAATCCCACATTTGTAGGGCACAATAGGGTGAATGATCATAATTGCTATGAATAAATTATATAAGTTATAATGTCTGAGTTCATACACAAAATGAATTGGAAAGAAAAGCATGGTATTATTACTTTTAGTTCTACAGCCGTCGCTCGAGCACTGTTCCAATTATTAGTAAGCCACCAGCGCGTTAAAAAAAGACAACTTATGTATATGACATTCGCAGGCTGTTCAATGAACGCCGACGAACATTATTGAGTTTTCTTACGTACCATTAATTATTTTTGAACGACGTAAATTATTGGCTGTTCTGTACGTTGAGTGAGAGTTCAGCGAGTCTTTCAAGCAATAAAGCGAATTGCAAGTTAACACCCGCCCTCTTCCCTTTCTACATCTGTGCAACAGTTTTGCGCTCCCTAAGTATTTCATCTAGGCTTAAGAAACAAATCTTTTACAATATTGCTAGAAAAAAACCACTGTCTCATTTTGTTGAGAATGGTACAGGAACACTGCCACGAATATAGCTCAATATTGTTGTCATCAGCAGTAAGTAAACTCGCTAAACTGCTAGTTAGTGCTCGATCATGGAGAACATAAATATACTAGTAACAGTAATCATGTAACAACGGGAGTTTCTTAAGAGGCACTTATGCATAACCTACAGTATTCATATTCACTTTCTTTATTGTCCCTTGCGTAGCCGTCATGTGTGACTGACTTCTTTTTTAGATTCCTTCTGCACAATTCTAATCCTCCGTTGGAGGAAACTGTCAGATTATATGCTAGGAAAGTCAAGTTTTTAACACATTTTTTCTTTGCCACCTGAGAGCGTTGCAATTTTTTCGTGATGAAGGTAAAACCACTATGCAAATTTCTTGTCATAGGATTTACACGCAGCGCTTTAATTTCGTCTCATTCACAGTTTTTTAATGGTAAACAAATATATTCTATCAGCGCTGGCGGAGAAGTAGAACATCCCCCTCGCATGAAAGAGAACTGTGGTTCGATTACCGGTGCAGTGCAATTTTCGACCGGCCTAAAACAATTAGAAGGGTTCAACGCTGCTGAACCGAATATGGAGCGAAAACAGCGGCGGAGGACCGAGCGTTCTTATTCGTCTTCCCCAGCCCACATATAAGACCCCGCTTCAACCAAGCCACATGAGCGTGCCTTAGTGGCCTATATGGTTAACGTGAATGCGAGGGCCCCGGCAGGCTGATTCTGACATAACCGTCCCATGTGAAACGAAAGACGTTGTAGCTCCTGCTGGGGAACCGTAGACACGAACGCTGAAGCGGACACGGCACACATCGACGAACGGTGAGACCAGGCATAGTAATGGTTTTGCAATAAAAATCCGCGTATGGATGGAATTGCATAAAAAGTTTTGGGGTGCGACCTGATGGACGTGAACACCTACGACAAAGCACTGCCTCACACGAACAGGATTTTGCCACCCTTGTGTAGTAACTGGTCACAACCTCCCACGATTAGTCCTATAAAACCCCGGCCCTCAGTCGCCACCGGCTGCGGAACAACTGACCACGGACGCGGGCCGACCTGTGACGCGTCAGGAGGTGCTACGACTTCCTGGCTCCCCTGGACAAACCGCCATTGGAAACTGATCCTGACAACGTTTAACGCTAGAACCTTAGCTAGTGAAGCTTGTTTGGCAGCGCCGTTAGAGGAACTAGATGATATGAAATGGGATGCATAGGGCTTAGTAAGTTTAGAAGGCCGAAAGAGGCATATTCTGTACTGAAGGACTGCCGTGTACTGTGTTATTGAGGTTTACCGGAGAGACGAGAAAAAGGAGTAGGTCGAGCATTACTGAAAGAGTGGCAGGCATCCTAATTAAATTTAAAAAGCGGTATAACTTTACGGTTGTACGGGTCTACGCACCTACATGTACTTATGATAGCAAGACAGTTCAAAAGTACTGCGGAAATGTAGAATCAGCAATGCGGAAAGGACAGACGCTGTATACTGTACTAATGGGCGACTTCAATGCCAAGGTAAGAAAAATGCAGACAGGAGACCAGACAGTGGGTGACTATGGCATTAGTTCTATGAATAGGAGGGGGAGTTACTAGTCGAGTTTTCAGAGCGCAATAACTTACGAATCATGAATGCCTAATTTAGTAAACGGAATAACCAGAAGTGGACATGAAAATGTCCTAACTGGGAGACTTAAAATGAAGCTGACGTCATACTCTGTTTTAACCCCGGTATTAATCAGGAAGTAAAGGTAATCAGGAAAGTGCGATGCAGTGAAAATAGACCACGAAACAAACGAAGGCCGTGGTGGAATGCAGAATGTAAGACTGCCCGTGAAACACAAAATAAGGCATGGTCGAAGTTACGCCGATACCCCACGGCTGAAAACCTATTAGGATTTAAGCGCGCAAAGGCAAATGGCAAACGTGTTCGACGCATCTCCAAGCAAGAAAGCTGGCCATCATTCCTTTCTTCTGTGAACTCTTATTCTGATGCTCACAAAGTACACAACAGAATAAGAGCACTCAAAGGATATAGCACTCCCAACACCCCTTGTCAGCACTAGTGGTGACTCTCTTGAACACCAAGCAGACACACTAGGGCAACACTTCGAATACGTATTCAGCTCAGCGCACTATACACATTCTTTTTTTGCGGCACAAGGTAACTGAGGAGAGGAAACCTATATGTGAGAAAAGACCGTGCAAGGGTACAATAGCCCTTATGCAGAAGCCGAAGATTGCACTTGGCACATGTGGGAACACAGCACCAGGTCCTGACAGGATCACATATGGAATGCTCAAGCACCTGCATACGGACACGCTTGAATCCTTACTCTGCCTGTATAATAAAATATGGACCACAGGACGCTTTCCTAAAGCATGGAAGGAAGCGATCATTATCCCGATATTAAAATCTGGAAAAGAACCCACTCTTGCTTCCAGTTATCGACCTTTTGCTCTAACCAGCTGCTTATGCAAGCTTTTTTAAAAAAATGGTAAATCGCCGCCTTCTACATTTCCTTGACTGCAATGGTCTTCTTCATAAAAACCAAGCTGGGTTTAGAGCTGGGCGATCAACAGCTGATCAGCTCATTGCATTCGAGTCTTATGCAAGGGATGCTTTTGTACATAAACATTATTGTTTATCTGTCTTTTTCGATCTTGAAAAAGCATATGATACCACTTGGCGCTATGGTATCATCCGCGACCACTTCTCTGTTGGCATCACAGGGAACATGTTGAATGCAATACAAAGTTACTTGTCTGAACCGACCTTCAAAGTTCGTGTTGACAATGGATATTCAAAGCACTACATAGAGGAAAATGGTGTCCCTTAAGGTGGTGTTCTCAGTTGCACACTTTTCATAGTCAAAATTACCTCTTTAAAAAGCGTGCTGCTAAAAACTATTTCTTGTTCTGTTTATGTTGATGACGCCCAGATAAGCTTCAAAATCTTGCAACTTGACCATTTGTGAACGACAGATTAAGCTAGTTGTGAACAAATTGTCCAGGTGGGCTGATGACAATGGGTTTAAATTTAACTCTGAAAAGAGTGTTTGTGTACTTTCTCTAAGCAGCGTGGCATCAGACCTGACCCTAACATTACACCAAATGGTCAGAGCCTTGCATTTAAAAAGGAACATAAATTTCTTGGCGTAGTTGTTGACGAAATACTTTCCTTCATTGGCCACATAAAACAGTTGCGACTGAGGTGTCTCAAAGCAATTAATCTGCTAAAAATTCTCTCTCACCGTTCATGGGGCACAGACCGCCATTGCCTTCTGAGCCTTCTCAACAGTCTAGTTCTATCACGCATTGACTATGGCTCGATGGTCTATGGATCAGCATCATCCTCTGCACTAAAATTTCTCGATCCCTTGCACCACATCGGCCTTCGCCTCATATTGGACATCTGGACGTTCCGATTAACAGCCTTCATACAACTGCACCAAAATACTTATTTGCTCCTTGGGAAATGCATGCTGTTAATTGTGACCGGTCGTTTCTTGCAGGGGGGAGCACGCATCCTCTATTGCCATACAGCGGCACTTCATGTCACTTCAGGCGAAGTACACTTGTGATGAATATTACACCGATGCTTCGAAGTGTGCTCAAGTGTCCTGGGCAGCACATGGACCGCACGTTTTACTTTCAAAAACACTGAACAGACATACAAGTATATTTACCGCTGAATGCCGTGGAATCCTGCTAGCTGTGAGACACATTATAGAAAAGAAAATACAGACATCGATCATCTATACAGACTATCTCAGTGTTTTAACGTCCCTATCCTTTTGAAAGTGGCACAATAAAATCCCAGTCCTGAATTCCCTTTATAGCCTTATGTCTGCCCATAAACTAGAACTTAATATTACA
Source organism: Amblyomma maculatum (assembly GCF_055883805.1). Lineage (NCBI taxonomy): Eukaryota > Metazoa > Arthropoda > Arachnida > Ixodida > Ixodidae > Amblyomma > Amblyomma maculatum. The sequence goes on from NC_139349.1 coordinate 123,491,550, forward strand.
CTGTGTTGGGTGCCAGGCCACCACTGTATACAAGATAACGAGGCAGCTGATAGGCTTGCGGCATCAGCTGCACTTCGAAACACTACAGACACTGACAACATATCATATCAGGATCTCAAGCCACACATCAAAAACACGATATAACAACAATGTCAAGAAGAGTGGGACACAGCAACTGAGAATAAACTACACACAATAAAACCAAGGATAGACAGATACACTAGAGAAAAACAAAACAGATTCAAAGAAGTAGCTTTGTGCAGGCTGAGAAGAGGTCACACATACACAGCACATTCATACCTTTTAACGAACTCTCCTGCACCACATTGTTCGAGATGCGGTTACCGGCTAACAGTGCTCCATGTTTTATTTGAATGTCCGAGACTTGAACAGCATAGGAGACGTCACTTTCCTGAATTATACACGAAACATATGCCCACACATCCATCCATCTTTCTTGGCGATCATCCAATGTTTCCTTTAGAAAGACTTTTTAAATAATTATTAAAAGTAGGCTTTTTATATGGAGTCATTTATCAACATGGGCGTCAGCCCGTTTCTTTTAATTAAATGGCTTTCTTTTAAAGAAATTGTCGCTCAGGCAACGTATTCTTTTAATACGTACATATCACCCTTTCAGTTTTACTGCGACCACTAAACACCGCAATTCAATGTTTTTAGGCCTGATAGACCACTGCTTTTAGACTACACACTCCGGAAAAGCTTTTACGCCTTATACGCCACCGTATTTAAGTACATCATTAAACATCTCCCCTCGGACATTTTAATAACTTCAGTTGTCACTTCACCTTGTGTTTTGGCGCTCTTTGGCCAAAGATGCCCTTGCGCCATAAAAAATCAGTCCATCATCATCATGCAGTGAAAACCGAATTGTAAGGTCTCGAAGGGGAGGGCAGAAAGGTTCAGGATCTCGCTGCTTAATAGATTTCATCTCTAACCGAAATCAGGGTGTAGACGACCCGTATGTGTAGAATACTGGAAGATATATTTAGTGGCTGAACAGCACCATAGATCTGCATAAAGAAAGTTACCAAATTCCTATAAAGAATGGGTTAGACAGACAGACACGATCGCCCCAGTACTATTTACAGCATGCTTAGAGGAAGTATCCAGAAACTTGGGATGGGAGCAATCAGTGATAAAGGTAGATGGAGCCTACCTCAGTAATCTGAGATTCGCTAATGACATTGCCTTGCTAACCAAAATAGGGGCTAAACTGCAAAGAATGTTCAATGACCTAGACAGTAAAAGCAGAAAGGTAAGACTTGAAAATCAGTATGCAGGAGACAGGTAATTTCAAAAGCCTGGAGAAAGAAGAGCAGTTTGCGTTATATAGCAAAGCACTTAAAGTCGTAGGCGAATATCTACTCACGACAGGCAGTAACCGCAGATCCGAACCATGAAAGAACAATAACAAGGATAATATGAGTTGGATGAAGCACTTTCAGCACGTACTGGCAGATTATGATTAGCAGCTTACCAGCATCGCTCAAGAGGAAAGTATACAAGCAGGGTGTCGAACCAGAGCCGAAACCGAGCCAAAAACTGGAACCGAACCCGAATTTTATCCCGGAACCCAAACCGAACCGAACCCGAATTTTTTCCGCCATCTTGGAACTAAACCCGAACCGGAACAAAAAGGAGGAACCGTTCCGAACCTGTTCAAGGAATGGTTCCGACCCACTTTTGCTGGCAACTCAGCTTTATTAATTTTTTCTTTTATGGCTCCTCGTGAAACGCCTTCTCACTTATTCCGCAAAGCAGAACTGCACACCGCAAACAGCACAGCTATATTAAAAAATTGTCTCTTGCAAAACGTGACAAGAACAAAGAAAAATACATTTACACATGCATATCACCAATCTCTGGTGTCGAGATACCGTTTGATTTAGAACACGGGTGGCCGCTGCGCATCGCATTTGCGCAAATGAATTATGGAGAAAGTTTCACATTCGAGAGCCTTCCCAGGCAGGAAAACAATAGCACATAATTAATAAGTTGAGCTCTATATTTAGACGAAAATGATATGTTCGATGTGCAACACAAAAATGAAATTACGAATTTGTCAAACATTTTGGAAATCATTTTATTTTAATATCGATTCTTACTCAACGTCGCAATGAGTCATATGTCACGTGCATAGCAGCCATATGCGAAGACATGCCACCAGATGCGATATGGTTGACCGAGACTTTAGAATGATAAACCGATGCTGATAGTGGAAATTATTTTCTGGTCTGTTCTTGAGTTGTATATGAAGGAGTCGATTTCTCCTTTTGTCGCTCTGCTCTTTATTTTGTCCCTAAGCGACGTCTGCTTGTATTATTTCCATTGGCATGTTAAACTATGCCAAGAACGAAGCTGCTGTGTTCAAATATGAAGACTGGATGGAGCAACTAAGTGGAATTACTGTTCAGCGGATTAATTTGGAAGCTCTATTCGGTGTGCTATCGTTTTTGCTCATGCAATTACGGCGTTGAAAAAAACGTACCGAGAAGACAGACAACATGCACCCCTTGTCGAATACAACCATCCTCCATTGAACGCATCAAAGTTCACCGGTGTTCTATAATTGATTTGCAGGAAAGGAAAAGCGCATTATTTCTTGCTCGCGGAATCTCGCTGACGCATCTCGCGGCCAAATCTCGCCTAGCGAGAATATGACACTCATTGCACACTTCTGATTACGATCAAACATTTATTTGCCTCATTAGGTCAGAAACACATCCACTTCCGTTTGGCGCGACGTCACATGTCTTGGACGCTGGTATTGGTCATATGACTATTTCAACTTCTGATTGATTGTTCTTTTACAATTTGTCTCTAATTTAGTTAAACTAATCACTCTATTGACGTAATTGTATATCTGCAGCACCCTCGTATCATCCTCTATCGATCACAACCTTACGTTTGATCCTACCCATTCGGAAGACGACAGAACAGCTGCCGACCCGCTCGGTACACAGGACCCCGTCGACATAGCCAAAAAAGGCTTTCGATCGCCTTAAAAAAATTAGAAGGTCTCTTAGATGTCTCTTAAGTAGAGAATGGCGAAAGCCTGCCCTTTTCTGTCATTTGCCTCTTATCGACGTTCGTTGCAGTGTTACATATAATTGTAATTGGTTTACAAGAAAGGAAATGCATAGTATCTATCCCGCTGTCTCCGGCAAAACGCGCGTTCAAATGTGGCATTGCAGATGACAGCAAGGCTAGACAAAATATATCTCGCGGAATCTCACGGAATATGACAGATCTCTTGTACATATCTTGTGCGCAACTCTCGCGCACCGGATATCGTTCCATGAACATAGAAAGTGTTGCGCCCCAAAAGGATGTCTTTCATCGTTTTATCCACCATCACTTACGCGAATACCTAAGACAGTCCAGAAAGGGGTACTGTAAGCTAGAAGGGAACTATTGAGACAAAGCGTAACTAATGAGCAACCTGGTATACGGGTTTCGCAGTGACGAGGGAGGTCGGGACGAAAACTTTCAAAAGCAGTTAGAGGGACAAAATTAAGAAACAGGAAATCCAAAGGTGTCGGCCTGCTTTGCGATATGTGGCAACACATATCTTATATAGATCATTAGTCTTGGAATGTGTGCTTGGTTGGACCTTTATCTGATTCCAAAGTCATTTAGTGGGAGCCCGGCGAAACATTGTTGAGCATGTCTCGCTCCAAAATAAACTATGTGAAATTCGGTGTACCTGAAAAGTGCCGCAAGAAACGTTATTTGCATTTAACTTTCTTTCAGCGCGTGATAGATTTAGTTGATTATATTTGAATGAAAATATCAAATTTTTCTCCCATCCTCTCTAATCGTAGTTCACTTATCATAAACATTCTGCTGAGGTCTGTAACCAGTGGAGTCCGTAACATCTGGTCACAAAAGCAATAGACTGAATACTATATAATGTTTTAGTTTTTATCATATACTGGAATAGGAAAGAAAACTCGGTATTAAAAATGAAGTGAACAGACACCCGAATTTTTTTCCTAACCCAAATTCGTTTTAACCGGTTCATTCAGGGTCGAACCGGTTTGAACTGGAACGGAATGTGTCTCCGGAGGCGAAACCGAACCCGAACCCGAAAGGCGTGAATCCGAACTCGAACCGAACCCGAAGAAATTCCGGTCGCCACCCGGTGCATACATCGTGCTGCGCTAGCTCCTTACTCCATCGTCACCACGTCACTTCGGAGTCTTTTCGGTTTCGTCACTTACTTTCAAACCTGCCTCCTGAGGTGGCGGATGTCATTGTTAGACCCTTGTGCGATACTCCGTATCATCGAGTTAAGCAGTGCTTTCTGTACCGCACCACAGCGTCTGAAACTGCGCGCCTAAAAGAGCTGCTTACCTGCGAAGTGCTTGCAGACCGCCGCTTTTCCCAGCTACTTACCAGTATGCGACAGCTCCTAGGTGAAAGCAACGCCGACTCGAACGGCGCGCGTTGAGAGAGCTCTTCCTACAGCGCTTGCCACAGTCCACCCGCTTCGTCTTGGCTGCTGCTTTGGACTTGACCTTGACCGCCTAGCCCATATAACTTATTGAGTCCACGCCGCGGCTTCTCCCTCCGTCACCGCCATCTCCTCTCGACCAGTTCTCTTTTATTTCACAATTATATACCCGGATAGACCAGATGGCAGCTTCCATCCATCCCCTTCGGACGTCCTTTCCTTCCCAGCACGGCTTCTACTCAAGCCCTCGCCTCTGTTCGTATTCGCCCAGAAGTTCACGATCTTCCATTCCTAACAGTCAGCGTATTTGCGTGCATCACCAAGCTTTTCAAACACCGCACCTACTAACGCACTCTATCCCACAACTGGTCGGGAAACGCACTGTGAGAATATTGACGGCGGCATTCGACCTCGCCCTTCACCCTGGCGGCCTTTTCGTAACTATGAACGAATTTTCCGGCCTGCGCTTCCTCGTCGATACTGGTGCCGAAGCCAGCGTACTGCCGTCTTCCAAGGCTGAGCGTACTTCCAAGTCACCTGAACAAATTTATCCGTGCGGCCGACTCAACCGTGATCGTCACGTATTGTCTCCGGTCCCTAATTCTAGATATTGGCCCGCGGCGCACGTTTCGATGGGTCTTCATCATGGCCGACGTCCATCAGCCTATTCTGTTAGCATTTCTAATAAAAAATCAGTTGTGAGTAAGCGCTCGTGTGTGTATTCCTCATTTTGTCCTTGTCTTCTTTGCGCTGCGTTTCCTAAAATGCAAATGCACCAACTCGCCCAATTCAGCATTCTTGTGCATCAACCCATCCTAGGAACCTAATTCTGACGCATTTTGTTCTGCGCATCAGCATGCGTCGCCATCGTCTCATCGACAGTATAACGCGCCTTTCCATCACGCGTTATATCATCGGCGGTCACATCCATTGGTATGCACACGCTGATCCCGTCCCCATCTCCTTAAGCACAAATCTTTCCTGTATTTCCCGAGGTCACAAGGCCTTGTAATCTCCACCAGCCACCCAAGCACCGCACAATTCATCACATCGTCACGCATGGTCCGCCCGTCGCAGCACGTCGGCGCCGACTTCGCTGAGCGTCTGGCGATTGCTAAAAGGGAATTCAATCAGATGCTTCAGGTAGGTATGTTTCATTCTTACGACAGCACATGGAGCCCACCGCACCACCTGGTGCGGAAGACAGAACTGGGTGACCGGCATCCATGTGCCGACTACAGGCCTCTCAACGCTCACACTGCTATGACAGCTATCTCCTTCCACACATTCAATACTTCACTGGACATCTGGAGGGATGCAAGATATTTAATCAAGATTACATTGTCAAAGCATACTGCCACGTGCTTCTCGGAACCGAGAAAAAAGAGGACGAAGCTGAGCGTGTGAGGCTGATCCGTTCAGCGGTTGCCGCCTTCTACTCGTTACATGGTCTGGTGGAGCAGCCGTGTACGATTCTTCATTTGCTGAGTTCCATCTCCCAAGGGCAATGGAGAGGCCCCACGGATTCGACACCGGTCCACCACAATAACCAGCCGCCTCCTCTGAGGTCAGTCGCCAGAGAGAGAGAGAGAGAGAAATAACTATTTCAAAAAGAAAAAGAAGAAAAAAAATGGGGGGCGGCAGTGAGTGGAGTCTTCATTTCAAGACTCCAGTGGCCTGGGCTGCAGCTCTTGTCTGAGTTACCAGCCTACGCTGGGTCCCTAGATCACAGCATAGCAGAGTGGCCTCCCACTGCGCCTCCGAATGGCGCATGTTTATGTATGCAAGTTTGGGGCCTGTGCACCCCCTTGTGACGTGGTAGGCGGTGGGCTGGTCGTTGTACCAAGGGCATATGTCTGTGTAGTGTTCTTGGAAAATTATGCTGTATTGTTGTAGGTTGGGGCAAGTGTTGGTTTGGAGCTGTCTCCGTTCCCGCGTTTCCTGTTCATTTAGTCCTTTGTGTGGAGGGGGATAAATTCTACGTTGTTTTCGTAGGTACTTAAGTCGCGCGCCGTAAGTGCGGGGACAGGAATGTTAGTTGTGAGATTAGAATATTAGATTATTTTTTTTATTGAAAAATATGACGGAAGCATATTTGTAATGCTCTACAAATATGGGTTCATCACACTTTTCCTGTATTTTTTAATGTATTCGAAGGGCACTTTCTGTAAATATGAAAAATAAGCCGAGTACATTAGTAATGCTTTGAAAGTACATTGTCAGTTTATTGTTCGAAGATTTTGTGAACCCTGCATAACAAACCAAAGTGAAGAAAAAGAAGAACCGAACAAGGGTAAATAGGGTACGCCTCAGGTCGCAGATCAGCCAACGTTTCGACAAGTGGACTTGTCTTCGTCTGGACTTGTCTTCGTCTGCCCAGACGAAGACAAGTCCAGTTGTCGAAACGTTGGCTCATTTGCGACCTGAGGCGTATCCTATTTACCCTTGTTCGGTTCTTCTTTTTTATACCGTGCAAACCATCTTCTTCCTTTCGTTCTACCCAAAGTGAAGAAAGTACATTATAAGCATCTTAGAAATATGTCAACAGGCAAAAAGCATATTTTAGCATATTTGCAAAGATATGCAGTGTTGTACTCCTAGTATATTTATAACGCATTTATTTCACATTTTAAGCATGCGGACAAAAAACGCCAAATAAATACGCAATAAATACAATGCATTTGAAGTAAGTGTTTAGTATAGCTGTTTTTTTCAAAGGGAGGATACCTAAGAAGCCGCTGTGAGGTTAAAAAAAGAAGACTCGAATAGCAGAAAACCAACGCAGAGACTGCTATCGAGCGCTAGAAAGCCGAGCTAGCCACACAGCTAGCAGTCATGCATTCAGAAGGGGAAGCGTCAGGCGGAAGCAAAAGCGGTGTCTGGAAGCATCACATGAGTCGTACTTTCCTCTAGACACCTTATACAGTCTTCGATGACTCTAGATATCATGCTCAGCGCATTTGTGATTGAGTGCTTGATAACGTAAAAGCAAGGCAAGCCCTAGGTAGGTGACTGACATTGGCCTAATAACGTCCGATCGTTGTATATTTTCTCTGAGCCGATGAATGTGGCCAACGTGGGCAGCCTACTGACGCGCTAGGGTCACGCATGGGTCATGCATGATGTGCATCTAAAAATACTTCCGCCGAACTCATTTCCATGCACAATCGAACTGCAGACGTTGAATAGGTGAACCATGTGTCAAGAATGAGTGACCACCGGGCAACGAGTTCCACCGACGTGGTTGGGTCATGCGTGTATAAGCCATGCCCCACTATTCTCTCTGCTTGCAATTTTTCGCATGTTGGTTCGACCTTATTACCTAATCGAAACTTGCGCAAATGCAGTCCGTGGGCAATGCGAAACCCTTTAACGTGTTATGTACTTCTTATTGAGAAAAATGTACACCAAACGTCACAATATTTTCACGCACACTAAATTCCTGTCCTTTGATTAAGCTACGCGTAGACTATTTTGGTGCTTTCCAAAACGAACATATCCCACTAATTGCATTAGGTTTAATGATGGAAACGAGAGCTTTTGCAGTTGCGACTTCCTTTCCGCTGCGGTCGTGAAACCTGCAGTTGCAATATACTTTTTTGAACGAAATGAATGAACAAAAAAAAAAATTTGGTGACTAATTTACTTCTAAGTCATATACCACGAAAATATATATACAAACTGCTTAAATCACACGGCCGATAATATTACGGAGAAGCATTATTTCCGATGCCCTGTACAGCAAGACAAAGGCTTGCCATTATATATTGCAGCAATCCTGAAAAAGAGGAAAACACATAGCTGAATAAAGGAAAAAGGAAGTTGAGAAAGGCGAGGAGACTCTCGTGCCCGTGCCCGGACTCGCAGCCGTTCACCAGCTAAGTTCTTGCCTCCTACACATGCGCAGCGCTCCGACGTCAAACCCCCGTCGTAACAACGTGGTGTCAGGCGTTGGGTACGAATACCCTCACGACGCATTCTCAATTGCTGGAGCCTCGCCGGAGCCGTCACCTCGCTTGTATTTCTCCCATTGCTCTGAGAATGCAGCAGAAACTGAGCAGTCTCGAACATCAACGCAAAGCATTCTGTCCCCGTCTGGTGATGTACCACCCACTGCCTCAAACTCAACACTACCGCTTCGAGAGCCTCGTTCTTTTGCCGGTCAAGTAGGGGAAGATGTTGATGAGTGGCTCACTCACTTTGAACGTGTGAGCCGCTTCAACCGCTAGGATTCGGTGGCGAAACTAGCGACTGTGGTATTCTTCCTAACGCAGACCGCCTTTATGTGGTACGAGAACCAAGAAGACTCTCTGACCACTTGGGAGGGCTTTGTGGAATCCATCAAAGATTGTTTTGGCGATCTGACTGCAAAGAGGAAGCAGGCTGAGCAGACACTTTCTCAGAGAGCTCAGACAGCAGGCGAGACTTGCACAACGTACATCGAGGCAGCACTGAAATTATGCCGTCGACAGTCGCATGGCCGAGCAAGACAAGGTAGGCCATCTGCTCTAGGGCATAGTGGAAGACGTCTACCCCTTCCTCATTGCCAAAGACAACTTGAGTTCAGTCACCGACGTTATTCGACACTGCCGGACATTTGAGGCCCTCAATACACGCCGCATTACACCGAAGTTTGGGTGACTGGCAGATGTCGCTACCATGGCCAGAGTCGAAGAATCTCTATCCCCAAGTCTCCTGTGCGCCATTCGTAAAATCGTAAGGGATGAAATTTCGCGACGTGATCTGCTTGCCCGGCCGCCCTGCGGCTTCGCGGATGAAGTATACGCTTTTCCAGCCCATGCACGCACGTGCCCACCAACGTCCAGCTATACACCAGCCAATGACACCGACTTCGCCTTCCGGGAAGACCTGGACACCCCGCGACCAAGGCCCAACCAGATTTACCGGCAATTCTCTCATCAGCGCAGAGGCACTCGGTCCTACTCAAACAGACACCGCGCCTACCGCGAGAAAGCTACGTCGACCCGGAACCTACATTTCAATATCCGTCGCGTCCTACCGCGCAAGAGGCAACTGAAGCGCCGCTGTTTGATCGATTTATGCCCGTGTACTACAGGTGTGGAGTCGGGGGTCACATTTCCCGCTACTGCAATCGACGCGCACAGTTCAGGAATCCTCCGACGGTATCGAACCGACGCAACGTCAGCCCTACAACGACAGCTATCGGCCCTGACATCCATCCCGAACGGGCCGTTTTCAAAACGAAGGACTCCGCAGCCATTCTCCAGCGTCTGAACGTAGTGTGACACCGCCTCCGTCATTTCGTGTGCGCCGTTCCCCGTCACCACGGCGCCGAACTCCCCCACCAACGCAGGAAACCTAGCCAGCGCGGCCAATGGAGCTGAGGTTGCTGGACAATGTGCGCTGCTACCTTGTATTCCTCTGTCTGTGTGCATGTTAAAGAACAAGGCACTAGTGTCTACCTACGATGGCGTTGGTAGACACTAGTACTACTGTCTCGGTAATGAGTTTAGATTTTATGAACCTTTTGAAGAACAAAGTTATGTTTGTGTGGGAAAAAACTGTTAATTTTTATGGAGTAAGTGGAGACTTATTGTGTCAGGTGGGGGTATGCAGCGTTAAAGTTTCGTTGGGGGGTACAGTATTTCCCGCGGAACTTGCAGTACTGCCCCGATCAACACACGATGTAATCTTGGGAATTTCCTGCGTATGTGCGGAGCTACAGTTGATTGTCGAACGGGAGAGCTAAGTGTTAGTGGTTCCCTTCCTCATGAACTTTTGGAAGAGACGTCAAATTATGAAGACGTTTTGTGTATCTGTGATGAAATCGTCGTACCGCCACATTCAGCAGTGTGGTTCAGGTGTCCTGCTCCCGTCGTATTAATGACGCTTTTGAGGTTACTGTGGCGCCTCTTAATTTACAGTGCGTAAAGAAAAATGTATTAGTGCCGTATTGTTTGGTTTGCGTGAAAGAGGGCCTTACCGGACTGTGGACTATAAATTGCTCGCCGGAGCCGGATGATTTTCCAGCGAGCACTAAACTAGCTTCATGTAGCGCAGCTCTCCCGAATTATGTGACTCTCCTTACTTCTTCCCTTGATAACCGCGCCAATAACTCACCTGTTCATGAGAAGCTTCTTGCGATGATCAGCGCATCGTTGAACACCTAACAACGGCTCTCAAAACAATGTAGACGGCTCTCAACGTTTTCCGCAGTCGCGCGCACGCTGAAGGATTAACACGGGATCTGCCCATCCGATCCGCCAAACGCCGTACCGCGTGTCGCCATCAGAGCCAAAGGTGATCACCGAACAAGTTAAAGGCATGTTTAACAGGGGCGTAATTCAGGAGTCCTCCAGTCCTTGGGCTGCTCCCGTTATATTGGTAAAAAAAAAGGACGGAACATGGAGGTTCTGCATCGACTACCGTCGTCTCAACTCCATGACTAAAAAGGATGTGCATCCTCTCCCGCGCATCGACGATGCCTTAGATTGCCTTTTTTTTGCATCTTATTTCTCTTCGGTTGATTTGCGATCGGGCTGTTGGCAGATTCCGATGGACCCCGCTGACAAAGAACAAACTGCATTTGTTACTCCGGACGGCCTATTTGAATTCAATGTGATGCCCTTCGGCCTATGTAATGCGCCGGCCACTTTTGAGAGATTTATGGACACAGTACTGCGTGGCCTAAAGTGGGAAATCTGCATGTGCTATTTAGACGGCGTTGTTATTTTTGACCGTACTTTTACTGAACTTAACACGCGACTCGCTATTGTTTTAGATTGCCTGGAGAAGGCTGGCCTTGTCCTGAATTCTAAAATGTGTCGTTTTGGCGAGCCTCAAGCGGTGGTACTCGGACATCTCGTCGATCGCAATGGAGTTCGGCCAGATATACAGAAGACTGCAGCAGTTGCAGCATTTGAAAGACCCTAGATTAAAAAGGAGCTCCGCAGTTTTATGGGGCTGTGCTCCTACTTTCGACGATTCATCCCAAGATTTGCCGACGTCGCTAACCATCTGACGTCCCTTCTACAAAAGGACGTCCCTTACGACTGGACCTCAGATTGTTGAAGTGGATTATGAAGACGGCGCGAAAGCGACGAGGACAAGGAAGGAAGGAACACCAAAATAACAGGACAGGCGCCTGTCCTGTTATTTTGGTGTTACTTCCTTGTCCTCGTCGCTTTCGCGCCGTCTTCATAATCCACTTCAACCATGAACCAACTAGCCCAAAGCAAAGTACTTCTCAGATTGTGACGCGTCTTTCCACCAGCTAAAGTTTCTGCTCACGTCACATCCGATACTACGGCACTTCAACCCCTCCGCTTCGACGGAAGTGCACATTGATGCAAGTGGGATTGGTGTTGGTGCTGTGCTTGTGCAACGTTCGGCAACTGGAGAGCATGTAGTTGCGTGTCCAAGCCGTTCCCTCAGCAAACCTGAGTGTAACTACACTGTTACTGAGCAAGAGTGCCTCGCTGTAGTTTTCGCTGTTCAGCGGTTTCGGTGCTACCTATATGGACGCCATTTCACGGTTGTGAGGACCATCATGCCCTGTGTTGGCTCGTCAACCTTCGTGATCCATCTGGTCGTCTGGCACGCTGGGCCCTTCGTCTGCAGGAATACGACTTCACTGTCTCGTACAAAAGTGGCCGCAAACACGCCGATGCAGGCTGCCTATCATGTCTGCCCCTTCCCACGACCGAATGTGACTCTGCTGACTCTGCTGAATGTTACTGTGCTGAGGGTAATAAACTGGATTCCAAGGGAAGGAAAGCGTAGCAGGGGGTGGCAGAAAGTTAGATGGGCGGAGGAGATTAAGAAGTTCGCAGGGGTCAAGTGGATGCAATTAGCACAGGACCGGGTTTAGTGGAGAAATATGGGAGAGGCCTTCGCCCTGCAGTGGGTATGGTCAGGCTGATGATGATGACTTCTATCACATCTCCTCCGTTGTTCCCGAGTTTCCTGACGCCTCGGCTCTGCGGACTGCGCAAGAGACCGACATAAGCCTCGAGCCACTGCTTGCGGCTGCGCGGGATTCCACAGCTCCCCGCCTATTCTGTCTCCATGATGGCCTTCTGTACAAAACGACTTACTCCCGCACCGGCACGAAGTTTCTGCTTGTGGTTCCCGAGAGTTACCCCTCGTGCATCCTGCGTGCAATGCACGACGACCCCACTTCCGGTCATCTGGGCTCTGCACGAAACCTCCGCCGTGCCCACGACCGGTTTTATTGGCCGAAGATGCGCCAGACGACTGAGCGATATGTGGCGAGCTGCACTGAGTGCCAACGGCACAAACGTCCTACATCCACGCCACAGGGCCTGCTGCATCCTGTGACTCCACCACATGGTGTATTTGAGAAAGTTGTAATCGACATTATGGGTCTCTTCCCGAAATCTTCCAATGAAAATCGCTGGATCGTAGTTTGTGCCGACTAGCTCATTCGCTACCGTGAAACGGCCGCTCTTCCTTCAGCAACCGCTCACCACGTGTTCATGTTCTTGCTCCGTTCCGTCATCCTGTGCCATGGACCTCCGCGAGTGATAAGCAGTGATCGAGTTCGGCAGCTTATGGCAGATGTCGCGGAAGAGCTTCTCCTTTCGTGCTCGTCACATTTTCGACACTCCACACCATACCACCTTCAAACCAACGGGTTGACAGAGCGCACCAACCACGCACTCGTCTACATGCTGTCTATCTATATTGCATCAGACCATAAAAACTGGGACACAATACTGCCATTTATAATGTTTGCCTTCAACACTGCAATGCACAAGACGACCGGCTACAGCCAGTTTTTTTCTTCTCTATGCCCGTGATCCTCGGTATTCCCTCGACATCATTCTTCCCTATTCCGTCCATGACGAACCTTGCATCGCCGAAACTCTTTGTCGGGACGAAGAAGCTCGCCGTCTCGCCCGTTTGCGAATTCTGGCTTCGCGAGACCGTTCCAAAGCTCGGTACGACAGACAGCATCGCCATGTGTCTTACGCACCTGGAGACTTAATGTGGCTTTGGCGACCTCTATATATATATATATATATATATATATATATATATATATATATATATATATTCATATGCATGGTACAATGGTATTGTAGTGGTGGTCGGGGTAGAAGTAGCTGCAGATAGGGAGTAAGAAAACAGTGCAGGTGGGAGTGAAAAAAAAAGAAAGACTGCAAATTGAAGGAAACACTGTAATAGGCATGACCACAGTTGACGAAAGCAGGAGTTGTGTGGCCTTCATTGTGTGTACGGTGGTGGAGGTTGACATTCCCTCGGGCTACTGGCAGTACGCTGGACGTGGCAGTTTGGATGAGTTTGAGGGAGGAATTTAGGGGGTAGGTAAATTTTAAAATTTAGAAAGAATACCAGGGCTTTCATTTATACCGGCTTTTAGGGCAATAAACTTAAAAATAAGGTAAGATTCTCGTTGGTTCCGTTCGCAGTTGGTATGGAAGCCGCTCTGAAGTAGGATAACTTTGAGTTTATTAAATTCGTGACTTTTCTGCTGAAGGTGTTTGGACAGGGGAAGGTGGGGGAGAGATTTACTGTGCGCGCGATGGTTGTTAAATCAAATTCGGAAGGGAATCTCGGTCTTCTCTTTTTATTGCATTTGACACTCGCCACACTCGAGCATGTATGCCACGTTCCTGGAGTCACAATTCACGTTTTCGCGAATGGAGTATTTAAAATCAGAGTGTGTGCTCTTTGCCGTGGTCGTTGTTTTCATGTGTGCAAACTTGGCACCTATTCTTTCCTCAATGAAAGCAACCCACAGGATGTGCTTTATCGGCAGTACAGAGTACAACATAATTTTGGAAATTTTTTGGTTGTCTGTCTGTAGCCCGCAAAACCACAGAAAAACTTTTGGAGTGGAGATCACTTTGTTCGATAATTTTAAAGTGTTTTTTAGTATTTTGTTGTTGTTCGGAAGGTTTGCAAAAGTTAAGAACAGATTTGAGCGATGTCCATTTTGTGCTGCCGGTCGGTCTTCGATTGGTGTGCCCTCTTCAAATTGGATTAATACTTCCAGGACGTTAATTTGAGTGGAGGAGTAGGTATGTGTGAATGAGATGTTGGGATGTATTTTGTTAAATGAGGTAGTGAATTGGATAAGCTCTTTCTCGTTTTCTGTCCATATGATGAATATATCGTCTAGAAAGCAATTATGAAAAGCTGTTTTTTGGGGGGCACGAGTGTAAGAAGTCAGCTTTAAGGGTCCCTAAAAGGGTGCCCTTGGAAACAGTGAATTTAGATAAATCTTTCAAAAGGTGATTAGTGTCGCGTATGTACAATGTATGTTTGGGAGGGATATGTTTGATGAGGGAATTATTGTAGTTAAATATTGACTCTCTGAGCGTGCCAATACATGTCGGATACGATTGGTCACCCTAGATGATTTTCTTTGTGCACTTTCGGGAGCATGTAGAAACGCCCTGGGACGGATCTATTGCCTCTAGTGTCTTACTTACTCGCGGTGGTATTTCCCATATCTCAGTGAGCTGCTTTAGAGTTTGTGTTATAATTTCCTGGTGTTCGGCCATAGGATCTGTTGGGAGAAATTTATAGAAATCAAAGTTTTTGAGTTGGCGATATCCCTTGTTAATGTACTCGTCTTTGTTTAAAATTTCTATACCACCTCCTTTATCGGCAGGTTTGCAGACGATGGCCGTTCGCTGGCTAAGTGACACTAAGGCTTGTGTTCTTTCTTCAAAATGTTAGAGGGTCCGGGTTTGTAAGTCTCGAAAGCGCCAAGGATGTCCCACTGTACAGCTTTTATGTAGAGGTCTAGATGATGTTCCCTACCAGATCTAGAGGTCCACTGTTCCTGAGACCGAGGAAATAAGACAGAAGTACTGCTAGGTTTTTCGAAAAATATTCATCTAGTCTTAGTGTTCGCAAAATATTGTCTAGACCTTAAGTAATTAGTATTCGTCATATATATTTGGGCAGACTTGCAAACCCCGTGATAAGAGGGCTTTTTTTCCGGGGTAAGTGTTGCGTTTGAGAAGTTAATAAAGTTCTGCTAAAAGTGTGGTATGTCCGGTGTTTGGTTAGAATGGTTAAGGTGGGTTCTTGAATCCTTTGCTTTATGGTTACATTGATTTATATGATTACTCGTTGTGGTGTCGCGCCATGCTAGATCGTTATATGAGAACAGACGTTCTCTTTGAAATTGTTTACACTTCTTATTCCAAATTTCTGTAGTTCTCCTGCACTGGAAGACCTCAAACTCGTTGGCCTCAGTTGTTGCTAGTGCCTTGTTGTTACGAACCCGCCCCTCCTCCCGACTTTGTGATGCCAACACCGTCTCGCAGTGATCTATGATTATATTCACAAGGTTAAGTGATGCATTGTAAAGTTTTTTTGCTCCAAGCCAATTTATGGGCATTTGAAAAGTTGTCCGTTGACGGAGGTAAATCTACACAAAGGCCTTTCGGTACCATATTTGATTGAAGATAAATCTTTTACAAAGAGCTGGTACCTGATTCGTTTGTCTATAAAGTTTCTTAGTTTTAAGAAATGCTTGGAGTGCGTGGCATCATCTGGGGAGGGAGCAGTAGGCGGGCGAGCTCGGTCAGCCCGCCAGTCCCGCTTAATCCGCTGGGCTGAGCCAAAGCGTCGCCTGAGCTCATACCTTTGTTTCGGCCCATCGGCGCTCTCTTTTTCTTTGCTGCAAAGCTGCAAAGGAAGCAGGTTTTGGTGCTCCAGAATATTTCGTTTTATCGAGTTTCCAGGGACCCGTTTGCAAGTGCGTGTGCTTTGAGGGCCCCTGTCGTCTTCCAGGGACCCTCCGGGGGACTTCTACTGGCGTCCTTCCACGCTGCAGAGATACTTTGCAACCTTCAGGGCTCAGCCGGCAGCCTGGGTAGGCCTGACAGTTGCTCTAACAACCATGGCTGACACAGTTGCTGTTGCTGGCAACGCTCACCACCCTGCTGATTCTACCGCGCACCCTCCAGCCACAGCGGACTTTTCCGACAGTAAGGCTGACCTTCCGGACGTTGCTCCTTTCTTGGAAGATTCTGCCCCGGAAGTGAATGCTGATTCCCATTCGCATTCGTTTTCGGAGACAAATGTGGTTCATCTGACTACCTTACCGGGCCTCTCCCCACATCCGGCAGTCATTGAGCCGTCCACAGATCTTGATGAGCTTCCGCTGGGTTCCGACGCTGCCATTTTGAGGGCCCTCGAGCACCTGATATCTAAAATCAACGCCAGCAAAAGTAAGATTGGTCCTGGAGTTCGCGCTGTGCCCGTCTCCTTGGCTTCGTCTCTGAATGCACAGGCAATGCACTTTTTTGTTGTGCGGTACGGGACAGGGAGCGTATCCGTTCTTTACATGACCAAAGCTCTTCTCGTGACCGAAAAATAGAAGCTCTTAAGGCCCACAACGCGGAGCTTTCTTGAGACATCTGCTTGCGAAGTTACTCCGCTGAGAACTGGACGTAATGTTTCTCGAATCTTCGCAGGAACTTTGCGGGCCGCTGCAGATTCCGTGGCATCTCGCAAAGTAATTCGCAGATCCATGGATGGTATTTAGGACTTTATAATGCCTCACGAGCATCATACTGTTGAACTTCACCAGATGGTCTTAACGTCTGTGGCCGCTACAAATCATGTGGGACAGGAAGTTGCAACTGTGCTCAAGGCATCAATAGACCCAGAATCCGAGGGGATTGGCGCTCTCAACTTCCGGCCCACGCGTCGTGCCTTTGTAGTAACTTCCAAGGATCCAGGAGATCTTGAGCGTTTGAGGGCAGCCATCACCCGCATTGAGGCCACCAACGCCTCAAGTAAGGTCCGGGAGGCCACCAAATCATCCGGACGTCCTCCCGGATGATTTGGTGGCGGTCGTCAACCGCAGGAACCCCGGAGTATGCCTCGATCCCGAAACATGCAAGGTCAGACTTTCTTTTACTCAGCGATCTAGGCAGCGGGTGCACATCATAGAGGTCGACCCTCCCGCATTCCCGCGACTTCACGCCGCACGTAGGGTCACGAACGGTTGAACTTCAGGTGAAGTTCAGGAGGATCTACATGTGTCTTTATGTACCTTTTGTGCGCAGTACGGTCATGCCCTTCGAGCTTGTACACAAAAAACTTCTCCGGGTAAGGCGTGTTGCACTCGATGCGCCGGTTCGCACCCCCTTGCGCAGTGTCCCAGACCGATTAAGGGCCCAAACGTAAAATGCGCCCCATGCGCAACGGCAGGCCGCTCTTGTGCCCATCCTGCTGGTGACGTCTCCTGCACTATCTTGCAGGATCGAGTGGCTCGAATACGGGAAAGAACCAACTAAGGCTTGGTTCCGCAACCCGCACCGCAACCCCTCGTCCCAACCCTAATGTTAAGTTCTTACAAGTAAATTTGGATCACACACGATGCGCGACTGCCCCCAGTGTTAAATCCATTCAAGATAATGATATTACAGTAACTGCTTTCTGCGATCCATACATTACCCCTAAAAAAGGATTTGCAAGAATTCCCCCTTCATTTCATAAAACGTATTGTACTGAAAATCCCCGCTGCGTTGTATGGCTCCACAATCCTAATTTTGATGTTTTTCCTACTTTCATTTCGCCTGAGCTTGTTGCCATGATGTGTTCGACATCGACTTATCAATATCTTTTCATAGCAGTATATATACCACCTCGCGCAGATATCGAAAGCTTTTTTGCTTTACTGGCAACTTGTGTACAGACTTCACCTACAGATAATATTATTATTTGCGGTGACTTTAACGCAAAAAAACATCCTTTGGGGTGGAAGTGTTACGTACCTAAGAGGAACTCACGTTCAAGCATTTGCTGCATCCAATAACTTGGTTGTTATTAATAATCCAAATTCCTTGCCAACATATGAAACTCCGTACGCTTCAAGTTCGATTGAAATCACATTGGCTTCCCCAAACTTACTTAACGACGCTTATTTTTGGGAAGTTTTGCCAGATTCATCCCTTTCAGAGCACAGATTTATTCCTTTCTCGTTCATTTCTCAACCTTCATCACTTGTTTAAGAGGCTTACTAGAGCCAGCTCATGTCGCTTAATTTCCCAGTTAGCGTCTCTGAATTGGTTCCAGCATTTTTACAATCATCAGATCTATCCAGCGCCTGCCCTTGATAGCGTCCTTTCAAAATTTAATCAGATCTTTATCAAACTCTACAACGAAAACTTAGGGTCAGCTAAATCAACATCTCCTGAGGGATCTGTTTGGTGGTCGGTCGATTTGCGCATGAAGCGCTCACGTGTTCGGGCTCTTCGACGTCGTTTTCAACGTATTTGGAATCCCACACAGAGAATTTACCACCGCTCAATTTGTTATAAAGCTCGTGCTGTCTATAGAACTAACATCAGGCGCACACATGACAATTATGTAAAGGAACTTTGCTCAAATGCTACAAGGAAATTCCTTTTTGGCAAGCCATACAAGTTTGCTTTTGGAAAGCTCAGGACTCCCTCAATAATTCCTATGCTGAGATATTCAGACGGTACCTATACAGACGTTTCAAGACACTATAAAGGTTCTGACGAATACGCATGTCGCATACCTCTACATACTCACGTTAGAGATATTATTAAGCAGCCTTATAATAACTCAATCCAGGATCCACCGTTCACTCTTGAAGAAATGGAGGCTGTTATAACTTCATTACCTCTACATCCTGCACAATGGCGGGGGTTGAACACATTATGAAGTCCATTTCATTTTTAGTCTCTCCGTTAGGACTTTTCCATGTCCATTTCCGGTTCTTCCGTTTGCGGAAGAAGGTATTCATGATTCGTAAGTTATTGCGCTCTGCAAACTCAACTAGTAACTCCCCCCTGCTATTCCTAGAACCAATGCCATAGTCACCTATTACCTTGTCTCCTGCCTGTTTTTTTCCCTACCTCGGCATTGAAGTCGCCCATTAGTAAAGTATACTGCTTCTTTACTTTTCGCATTGCCGATTCTGCATCTTCATAGAAGCTTTCAACTGCCTGGTCATCATAACTACATGTAGGTGCATAGGCCTGTACAATCTTCAGTTTATACGGCTTATTAAGCCTAATCACGATGCCTGCAACCCTCTCATTAATACTATAGAGTTCATCTATATTGCCCGCTATATACTTATTGACAAGGAAACCTACTCCTAGTTGTCGCCTCTCTGGTAAACCTCGATAACACAGTACATGCCCATCCTTCAGTACAGTATATGCCTCATTCGGCCTCCTAACCTCACTAAGCCCTATGACATCCCATTTCATACCCTCTAGTTCCTCTAACAGCACTGCTAAACAAGCTTCACTAGCTAGGGTTCTAGCATTAAACGTTGCCAGGGTCAGTTTCCAATGGCGGCCTGTCCAGCGGAGCCAGGCTTTCTTAGCACCGCCTGCTGCGTCACAGGTCTGACCGCCGCCGTGGTCAGTTGTTCCGCAGCCGCTGGTGACTGAGGGCCGGGGTTTTATGCAGCTTATCATAGGAGGTTGTGGCCAATTACTGCACCAGGGTGGCCAACTCCTGTTCTGGTGAGGGAGTGCGTTGCCGGAGGTGTTCACCGTAGAGGTAATCGGGAAAGTTCGATGTAGTGACCACAGGATGGTGAGGTCCCGAATTAGCCTAAATCTGAAGAAGGAACGCAATAGATTAGTAAGAAAGAAGCCCATCAACGAATTAGCGGTGAGGGGGAGGGCAGAAGAGTTCAGGATCTCGCTACAGAATAGGTATTCAGCTCTAACTGAGGATAGCGACATTACCCTAGAGGCAAGGAACAATAATTTCAGATATATCACTACTACGTGTGCGGTAGAAGTAGGCGGTAGGATAGTTAGAGAGGATACCGGTAAGCTGTATAAGGAGACGAAAGATTTGATTAAGAAACGGCAGAGTATGAAAGCTTCCAATCCAACAGACCAGATCGAATTGGCGAGATATCAAAGCTAATCAATAAGCGCAAGGTGGCCGATATAAGGAAGTATAACATGGAGAAAATTGAGCATGCTGTAAAGAACGGGGAAGCCTTAAAGCGGTGAAGAAGAAATTGGGCATAGGCAAAAACCAGATGTATGCGATAAGGGACAAGGCGGGCAACGTCATCTCTAATATGGACGAGATAGTCAAAGTAGGCGAGGAGTTCTATACAGATCTCTACAGCAGCCAAAGTAGTCAGGACCATAACGAGATTGGCGGAAGGGAAAAACAGTCAGGCGTTCCACCAGTGACAAAGGACGAGGTCAAGAAAGCACTAGAAACTATGAAAAGGGGGAAATCAGCTGGAGAGGATCAGATAACTACAGATTTGCTGAAGGACGGGGGGGATATCGTGCTAGAAAAACTGGCCACCCTGTATACGCAGTGCCTGGTGTCATCGACGGTACCGGAAGCATGGAAGAATGCAAACATTATCCTCATTCACAAGAAATTGGACTCTAAGGACATTAAAAATTACAGACCAATCAGCTTACTGTCTGTTACGTATAAGGTATTTACTAAGGTAATCGCTAATAGAATCAGGACAACCTTAGACTGCAATCAAGCAAAAGACCAAGCAGGGTTTCGGAAACGGTAGTCTACTATCGACCATATCCATATCATCAATCAGGTGATAGAAAAATGCTCGGAATGTAACCAGCCCTTATACATAGCATTCATTGATTACGAAAAAGCATTTGACTCATTTGAAACCTCGGCGGTGATGCAGGCTTTGCGAAATCAGGGGGTAGACGAGCCCTACGTGAAAGTGCTGGAAGATATATATAGTGGCTGCACAGCAACCATAGTTCTACATAAAGAAAGCAACAAAATTCCCATAAAGAAAGGTGTTAGGCAAGGAGACACAATCTCCCCAGTACTATTCACAGCTTGTTTAGAGGAAGTATTCAGAGACTTGGAATGGGAGCAGTTAGGGATAAGGGTAGATGGAGAATACCTCAGTAATCTGCGATTTGCTGATGACATTGCCTTGCTAAGCAACTCGGGGGATAAACTGCAAATAATGATTGATGGCCTAGACAGAAAAAGTAGAAAGGTAGGCTTGAAAATCAATATGCAGAAGACTAAGGTAATGTTCAATAGCCTCGGGAAGGAACAGCAGTTTACATTAGGTAGCGAAATACTGGAAGTAGTAGGCGAATATGTCTACTTAGGACAGGTAGTAACCGCAGATCCGGACCATGAAAAGAAAATAAGAAGAATAAGATTGGGATGGAGCGCATTTGGCAAGCACTCGAGAGATAATGACTAGCAGCTTACCGGTATCGCTCAAGAGGAAAGTATACAACAGTTGCATCTTGCCTGTACTCACCTATGGGGCTGAAACGTGGAGGCTAACCTAGAGAGTTCTACTTAAGTTGAGGACAACCCAGAGGGCTGTGGAACGAAAAATGGTAGGTGTAACATTAAGAGATAGAAAGCGTGCAGAGTGGGTCAGAGAAATAACTCAAGTTAACGACATTCTAGTGAAAATTAAGAAAAAGAAATGGACGTGGGCAGGACATGTAGTGCGAAGAGAGGATAACCGATGGTCGCTGAGGGTAACAAACTGGATTCCAAGGGAAGGAAAGCGTAGCAGGGGGCGGCAGAAAGTTAGGTGGGCGAATGAGATTAAGAAGTTCGCAAGGGTCAAGTGGATGCAGCTAGCACAGAACTGGGTTAAGTGGAGAAATATGGGAGAGGCCTTCGCCCTGCAGTGGGTATAATCAGGCTGATGATGATGATGATGATAACTTCATTTTATTTAAGGTCTTCTGCTGGCCCCGATCTTATTTTTCCTCGTTTTGTCGTTTCCTTGTTTAATACTCATCCCTTCTTCTTTTCCTCAATTTTCAATTCTCTGTTTTTGGGTCCCTTCCCTCAACCATGGAAAATAGGCTGAGTTATTTTTATTCCCAAACCCAACAGACCACCGGACCCTTCGAGCTCATACCGCCCGATTTGTATTAATTCTTCATTTGGTAAAGTACTCGAGTTCTTGCTTTATGGTCGACTGTACTACTTTTTATCAAAAAATAACTTGCTTTACAGGAATCAGTATGGTTTCACTCACGGCCGGAATTCTGTCTAGGCCATTTATAAATTACTTGAATTATTACACGATTACAAACAACAGAAGCACATTGTGGTTTTAATTTCTCTGGACTTTAAAGGTGCATTTGATAGTGTTTGGCACCCTTTAATTTTGCGTTTTCTAAAGCAGCATCGATGTCCAAAAAATATGTATTCCCTTTTAGCTTCCTTCTTAGATGACCGGCATTTAACATATCAGTTTCCTTCTTGTTCTATTTCGGCTCCTTCTTTTCTTGGTAGTCCGCAAGGTTCGCCTCTTTCCCCATTACTTTGGAACATTGTCCTTTATGACCTCCTAAATATATCTCTCCCTTCCCCAATTCACATTCAGGCATATGCCGACGACAACGTTATCCTTGTGCCTGGTAGGACAAGTCGCGAGTTATCTGCAAGGGCAACCAGCGTTCTAACTTTAGTCCAGTAATGGTGCACCGAAAATTGTGTTCAGTTAAACGCACAAAAATGTTCTCATGTTTTATTTCATAATGAAGTACCAGCATTACACAAGCGTAAACCCACCATCCGTCTTGGACCTCACAGCCTTAAGTGCGAGCCAACTATCAAAATATTAGGGGTTGTTTTTGATTCGTAAATTACCTTTATTCCCCATGTAAATCGCTTGCAAACTAAAACTTTGGCTTCTACCACTAAGCTCCTTAATTGGTTTAATTTGCACTTTCGTGTTTCACCTTCTCATTTGCGTCAAATTTATCACAGTCATTCTCCCCTCGATTACACATGCTGCCGCTGCATGGTGGTACCACTGTCCTCTTTCTCGACTAAGAGATCGCGTCCTACCACTACAACGAATAGCACTCCTCGCTCTTACTGGTGCCTACGCAACCACGCGAACTGCTGCACTTTGCGTTCTTGCAAATGTTGTTCCGTTGCCTATTCATCTAGACCAGTTATGTGCCGAGTTCAAGCTTTTTACACTCCGGCAACCTATAGTTTATGGCAACGTTACATACAACCCTTCTGAAACACAGCTATTGTTCAATATCTGGGATGATTACCCCTCCAATCAAGTTTAAATTTCATTTTATTAAACTCACTTACTAGGAAGCCATGTTTTGTTCTTTCCAATGCGCACTGCATATCTATACTGATGGGTCGTTCACACTTACTCCGCGGGCGCAGCTTTTGTAGTGCTTAACTCAACCCAAAACATATTATTTGTTCATCGCCTTTCTTTGCAGCCACCTTCCAGTGCGTATGAAGCGGAACTTGTAGCCTTTGATTCTGCAGTTCAATATGCACTTAACAACCCTCCCACTACTCTATTCATTTCTATACAGATTCTCTGTGCCTGCTATCGGCCATCTCTTCAGTAAATTCCTTTAACACCACAATTCTTACCATTAAAAAGAACCTGTCGCGCTTATTGTATCTCGCTATAATTGATGTTATTCCATATCCGGGGCCACTCCGGCATTTATGGCAATGAGTTGGCCGACCAAGCAGCTGGTAGCGCAGGCCAGTACGGCGGCTTACATCCTTCTACCCTTTCAAGACGTTATGTCCGTTCACGCTTACATCGCTATTCCCTTGTTTTGTAGAGCACATATTGGCGCGAAAATAATGGCGGCACAGAATTATTTAATTGGGTACCCGATACCCTCAATATACCACGCATTTGTCCGCCCCTTAATGCGATTACAACTCTAATTACAAGGCATGGTAGATTTCCTTTTTATTTAAAAAAAAGTACGTCTATCCTCCTCTTCACTTTATTCCTGTGGCAAGATGTGTAATGACGTCCGTCACTACTTCCAAGACTGCTCCCTTACTGCTCCTTTTGTTTCTCGCCTAAAGTCTTTTTGTTCATCAGATATAACAACGTCTCAATACCCGACGTTGCTTCGGAATCCTGCCGCTTGTGCAATTTTAATTCAAATGGTTCAACACATAAGCAGCACTATACCTGACTATTGTCGCTGACATTCTTCTGCAAAGCGAACTATCTGCTTGCATTTTCGCATTCTTTAAATTATATGCCGCAGGGTTTATTAGAGCGCAGCTCTTTGGCGTCCTTTCCTGGGTTTCGCGTCGGCGTCGGCCTCGTAACCAGCTCCGCCTCCCTTTCATCCCCCCAGCGCTAGCAGCGACCGACTGATACCGCTTGATGCCGCTGACGCCGCTAGAGAGTCAAGATAACGTGACTGCATAGAACACCGTCGCCGCCATGCAGAAAGAGGAGGGGAGGGTCCCCCCCCCCCCCCTGTTCCTGTGTGGCGGATAGGGTGCTCTTCAGTTGCCGACGCGCCGGTTATTTCACGTAGGCCCCGGCACGTCGACGAATACGTGACCACCTTCCCACGGCTAGACCTGGTTCTTGGCGCTGCGGAAGCGAGGGTACCATATTGTTTGCGTCGGCATCGGCGGCGTTGTCCCTGAAACCAACTCCGCAGCTGGGGTTGACTCACTATCGGTGTCAGCAGCATCTGTCAGTCGCTGCTATCTCTTCCCTCCTCCCTTTATCGCGTTGTCCGCTTGCTGCGCGCGCTTCTGCCCCCATCGTTTGCCGCTGGGTGTACACGCCGCCCCCCTCCCCCGTCTTCCTGCGAGTCTCCTGTTGTCAAAGCGCCGGCTCGAACTTAATTCCTTTCTTCGCTCCTCCTCCAATGCAACCCCTGTGCGGTCGGTGGCGGCGGATCTGTATATGTGCACCGAACGAGCCGAAATTGCCGCTGCCGTTCGCCACTGCGAAATTATCTGCCAGTTCTTTCTGAGCCATGAGCGAGACGACCGGTGGAAGTCCTCCGGCGGCGGCGGCGGCTGCTGCTGCTGCTGCTGCTGCTGCTGCTGCTGCTGCTGCTGCTGCTGCTGCTGCTGCTGCTGCTGCTGCTGCTGCTGCTGCTGCTGCTGCTGCTGCTGCTGCTGCTGCTGCTGCTGGTGCTGCTGCTGGTGCTGCTGCTGGTGCTGCTGGTGCTGCTGTTGGTGCTGCTGCTGGTGCTGCTGCTGCTGCTAAACGAGCTGCAAGAGCAGAGGCCCAGCGCCGTCGCCGGCAGAATCCAGAGCAGTAAGCGAGGCTGAAGCAGAAGCTCATCGCCGCCGTCGAGAAGACCCTGCCGTTCGCACCGCCGAAGCGGAGGCTTATCGCCACCGTCGAGAGCAACCATGTGTAAGCGAGGCTGAAGCAGAAGCTCATCGCCGCCGCCGAGAAGGGAGTCTTTGTTAAAGGAATACGTGTGAAAAATAAAAAAAAAAGTCTGTGACAGCGCATACATGTGTTGCTCGATTTCTTTGCCTCAATCTATCGAAAAGGTGAAACAGCTTAATTGCTGCGCTCAAATTTCGCATTAGGAAGTAACGTAATCGTCGGTATTTTTTTTTTCTACGTATCTCCTCTGAAAGGTTACCTATGTTGTTTTCGTTTTCTCTTTATTTCTGTCCTAATACATTATATATATATATATATATATATATATATATATATATATATATATATATATATATATATATATATATATATATATATATATATATATATATATATATTGTCACGAAGACAGGGATTTAGGGGTATCGGCAACAGGGGCAGATACACACAGTCGAGAGAGAGGTTCCCGAGAAACGGTAGCACGAAGACACAAGCTCAAGAGTCCACAAGGGTTAACTAGCCGAAGCGCGCGAGAGTCTCCAACTTCTTTGTCGTTTTAGCGCTACCTCGAACCGTCAGGTGGCATTATTCCCCCCCTCGAAAAAAAAAGCCGCAAGTTCACAGAAAAAAAAACTGCTCCGGATGGCAAATATGACTTTCAGCGGGTAAAATACGGCTTCATGCGAAGCACATGCACCAGGTCAGACGAGCACTGACGACTAGAACTCGGTACAGTTCCGTCTGGAATAACCTCGTACGTAACTTCTGAGAGGCGACGTAACACTCTGTAAGGTCCGAAGTAACGATTGAGAAGTTTTTCTGACAAGCCTGGGCGCCGGACAGGTGTCCAGACCCAGACTTTGTCACCAGGCTGGAACACGACATAGCGATGGCGGTCGTTATATCGGCGTGCATCTGTTGCTTGCTGTTTTGTAATGTGATTACGGGCGAGTTGGCGAGCTTCCTCAGCGTAGGTGGTGAATTCTTCTGCGTCAGCGGTAAGCAGCTGGTCGTCAGCCGCACATGGCAGCATAGCGTCGAGCATGGTCTGTACATCGCGTCCGTATACTAGGCGAAACGGAGTGAATCGAGTTGTTTCTTGGACGGCCGTGTTATATGCAAATGTGACATAAGGCAATATCTCGTCCCATGTTTTATGCCGGACATCGACATACATGGCGAGCATGTCCGCTATTGTTTTGTTTAGTCGCTCAGTAAGGCCATTAGACTGAGGATGGTAAGCAGTAGTCTTTCGGTGATGTGTCTGGCTTAGTTGGAAAACTTCTTCAAGAAGACGCGCTGTAAATGCCTTGCCACGATCAGTAATGACGTATGAAGGGGCGCCATGGCGGAGGACAATCTGCGTCATGAAAAATTGTGCCACTTCGGAGGATGTTGCACATGGCACTGCCATAGTTTCCGCGTAACGTGTCAGATAGTCTGTAGCCACGATAATCCACTTATTGCCAGCTGACGATAGAGGAAAAGGGCCAAGAAAGTCCATACCAATTTGGTCGAATGGTACTAGCGGTGGGGGAATAGGCTGCAGGAAACCCGCTGGCTTCAATGGCGGTGTCTTGCGTCGCTGGCACTCGCGGCAACCTCTAACATATCGATGAACGGTGGCGGTAAGTTTGGGCCAGTAGTAGGCCTGGCGCACTCTCGTTAGAGTGCGTGCAAAGCCCAAGTGTCCAGCGGTGGGTTCATCATGGCAAGCATGAAGGATTTCATCGCGGAGATCTTCAGGGATGACTAGAAGATAGGCTCGGTCACTGTTGCCGGCGCTTTTCTTGTAGAGGATTCCGTCGCGCGTACAGAAGGATGACAAGTTCTTAGCAAACAGTCGAGATACTGTAGAATCGAAACCCTCCAGATGATCGATCACAGTTTTGAGGTCTGGGTCAGCCCGTTGCCGGGCCTTTAAATCAGAGGAACTGATAATGCCAAGAAAATGGGCGTCTTCATCCGTACTGTCATGGGCCAACCCCACGGGTGATCGAGACAGCGTGTCAGCATCTTCATGTTTGCGTCCGGATTTATAAACGATAGAGTAATCAAACTCCTGCATACGAAGGCTCCACCGTGCAAGACGTCCTGATGGATCTCGAAGACTAGCTAACCAACACAAAGCATGATGGTCTGTCACAACTTTAAATTTACGGCCGTAGAGGTAAGGTCGGAATTTCATTGTGGCCCAAACGACGGCGAGACACTCCTTTTCAGAAGTTGAATAGTTTGATTCTGCCCGAGAAAGGGTGCGGCTGGCATAAGCGATCACTTTTTCCTCGCCTTGCTGGTGCTGGACCAGAACAGCACCCAGACCGACATTGCTGGCGTCGGTGTGAATTTCGGTGGCAGCGTCCTCATCGAAGTGTGCAAGAACGGGAGGGTTGTGCAGCCGTTGGCGCAGCTCGGTGAATGCCTCCTGCTGCTCGGAAGACCAGACATACGGGACGTCATCACGTGTCAGGCGCGTCAAAGGTTCTGCAATCTTGGCAAAATCGGCAATGAAACGGCGATAGTACGCACACAGGCCCAAGAAACGTCGGACTGCTTTCTTCGTGGTAGGGATGGGAAAATTGGCTACAGCGGCTGTTTTATCAGGGTCAGGCCGGACACCGTCAGCGCTAACCACATGACCGAGAAATTTTAGCTGCTGATATCCAAAGTGACATTTTTCCGGTTTGAGTGTCAAATCGGCCGAGCGAAGAGCGTCCAATACCGTTCGCAGCCGCTTAAGATGTTGGTCAAACGTTTCTGAAAACACGATGACGTCGTCCAAATAAACCAAACAGGTTTGCCATTTAAGACCAGCAAGTACGGTGTCCATCATTCTCTGGAACGTCGCTGGCGCTGAACACAGACCGAAAGGCAATACTTTAAATTCATATAAGCCATCGGGTGTCACAAAGGCAGTCTTTTCCCGATCGCGCTCATCCACTTCTATCTGCCAATAACCACTTTTTAAATCAATTGAGGAAAAGAACTTGGCGTTGCGAAGTCGATCGAGTGAATCGTCGATACGGGGCAACGGATATACATCTTTTTTGTGATGTCATTCAGTTTCCTGTAATCAACGCAAAAACGCAGCGTGCCATCCTTTTTCTTAACCAACACGACGGGCGACGACCACGGACTTTTAGACGGCTGAATAACATCATCATTAAGCATTTCCTGGACTTGTGTCCGAATTGCCTCACGTTCTTTGGCCGAAATACGGTACGGCTGCTGTCGAATAGGTCGGGCATCGTCAGACGTTATGATGCGATGCTTGGCGATAGAAGTTTGCCGGACTTTCGATGATGAGGCAAAGCACGGGGCGTACTCCAGCAGTAAGGCACGCAGGGCGCGTTGTTGACAGAAAGAAAGGTCACTGCTAACATCGATGCGGTCTAGAACACTGGGAGTATCGATAACGTCAAACGCAAAACATTCAGAAACTTCATTTAACAGTTCGCCGAAAGCGATGGCAGTAGAGCGATAGAGGTGGCGAGATTCATTCGTGAAGTTCGTGACGAGAAGCTCAGAGTGACCATTGCTGAGAATAATTAAGCTTCGAGCTGCACAGATGCCATGAGAAAATAAAAGAGAACGGTTGGTTTCAGCTATTATCGGCCCGTCACGAAGCCCGTCGAACACAACACTCACAAACACGCTGGAGCGGGGAGGCACTGAAACACACTCGGCTGAAACCCGTAGGGCGCACGTACGTTGGCCATCGGTGGGGCTGGCAGCCGCTTTCTCCGTTGAGAACGAGACCGTTCGCTGTCGGAGATCGATGATGGCGCCATATTCCCGCAGGAAATCCACACCGAGAATCAAATCACGAGAACATTCCCGGAGAACGACGCAGCTGACAACGAACGTTGAAGTACGAATGTGAATTCTAGCCGTGCACTGTCCAATAGGAGTAATTACATGCCCCCCAGCCGTGCGTATTTGTGTGCTACACCATGGTGTCATAACCTTCCTAAGGGTCGCTGCCAGTTTCCCACTCAAAATCGAAAAGTCTGCTCCGGTATCCACTAAAGCGCTGACATTATGACCATCGATGCACACAGGGATGTCCAGCGATAGCCGGTCTCGTGAACCAAATGCTGTCGTTTCTGCTCCAAAATCCATATCTGTTCTCATTGGGGGGACTTCTTTGTGCTGACATTTAGCGGCCCCGCCCCCGGAGGTCGCTCTACTCAGTTTTCCCGGTGGGGGCTTGGCGAGCGACCAGGCGGTGCTCGCGGGAAGTTGCCAGTTGTTGAAGCGGTTTGCCGACGTGGGGATGGAGACCTGGATTGTCTGCGCGCCATCCGGAGGCTCTCTTGTGCGAGGTTGTCTCCAATGTCACGAGGTAGTTGTCCGAACGTGCGTCTAGGTGCGTTGGTGTAAAAGCCCTCCTGTCCGAGTTCCCGATAAGGGCACCACCGGAAAATGTGACCAGGTTCCCCACAGTGGTAGCAAAGGCGGCGGCTCCGAGGTGCCTGCCAGACGTCCGTTCGTCGAAAGTTTGATCGCGGTGGACGCACGTACCGCGTAGGCTGCTGTACAGGAATGTATTGCATTGGCTCCTGGACGGGCATGCACTGGGTTGGTGGTAACGTAGACAACGGAGCTTGGACAGGAACTGGGCATCGGAGAACGTCAGCGTAAGTCGGACGAGAATAATCAGGAACAGGGGTACTTTGAGCTTCAGTAACATGCAGAGATGGCTGCGTGACTTGCTGAATCTCTTCACGGATCATATGTGCGAGAGAATCACCCCTGGGTTGGAACGTGCCACAAACCTTCTGCAGTTCCTCGCGTACAATCGCACGAATAAGATCTCGGAGCTGTTCAGTATTTCTTACAGCAGCTGTAAGAGGCTCGGCAGCAGTCGTAGCGAGGATTGGGCTGTCGTAGACCGCCGAGCGGCGCTGGTGTAGGATCTTTTCCATGGTGACCGCCTCTGTTAAAAATGAGGTAACTGTAGTTGGTGGGCTACGTACAAGACCAGCAAAAAGCTGTTCTTTAACCCCATGCATGAGGTGGCGCAGCTTTCTCTCTTCAGACATGTTGGGATCCGCACGTCGAAATAGTTTCCTCATGTCCTCAACATACATCATGACGGACTCGTTTGGCATCTGTTTTTGAGATTGTAGAGCACGTTCTGCTCGTTCGCGCTTATCAAGGCTGATATACGCCTCTTCGATAAGACGGCGGAACTGAGGCCATGATGTTATCGTGCCTTCTCGGTTCTCATACCATGTCAAAGCATGGTCTTCCAGGCAGAAAATGGCGTTCCGTAGCTTTAAGCTGTCGTCCCACTGATTAAAGGATGCGACTCGTTCGAACTGAGTTAGCCAATCCTCAACGTCTTCATGCGCAGTGCCATGGAACGATTTCGGCACTCGGGGGTTTTGAACATAAACAGGAGTACCTTGCATGACTGTCGTAGTGCTTTGCGTGGCTGGCCGGAGGCTCGTTGTTGAAGTGGACTCCAAGGGCCCGTGTTCGGGAGGAAGGCCCAGGTTCCTCCGGCTGACGCGATGAACTGGCGTGTCCACAGGCTCGGTGTCGTTGGTTCGCGGAGGGGTGTGCGACATTGAGAGGACAATTACCCAGCGGCTCCACCAAAACTGTCACGAAGACAGGGATTTAGGGGTATCGGCAACAGGGGCAGATACACACAGTCGAGAGAGAGGTTCCCGAGAAACGGTAGCACGAAGACACAAGCTCAAGAGTCCACAAGGGTTAACTAGCCGAAGCGCGCGAGAGTCTCCAACTTCTTTGTCGTTTTAGCGCTACCTCGAACCGTCAGGTGGCAATATATATATATATATATATATAGAGAGAGAGAGAGAGAGAGCGAAGAGTACGCTTCATTTAAAGAAACATTTTATTGGACTCGACGTTTCGACCAGAAGCTGGCCTTCATCAGGAGTGTGAATGCTAGCGATGGGGATAGGTTATATATGCAAAGAGTGAAAAAGAGACAGGTGCGCAGAGGATTGCAATGGCATTGTAGTGATGGGTGGGGTAAAAAGCAGGTTTTTTGTGCTGCGAATCCGTGGTGATCTTTGCAACACCTTCCATCACACTAATATATATATATATATATATATATATATTTATAGTGTGGTGGTCCGAGCCGACGACTCGCTGGGCTTCCCCCTTTGACCACCACGATGATCCAAGACAGCGACGCACGGCAGCCAGATCCAGCGGCACCCGCATGACAGCACTACCGTGAGCCGCGGACCTTTTCTGGCAAGGCTGGCGAAGACGTGGATGAGTGGCTCAGCAATTACCAGCGGGTGAGCAAGTACAATCGCTGGGATGCCACTGTAGTGCTGGCAAATGATTTTTTCTTAGACTCCATAGCCCTGACATGGTATGAGAGCTATGAAGCATCTCTAACGAGCTGGGATCGTTTTGAAGATGAGATTCAAAATTGTTTCGGGGATACCACGGCAAAACGGAAATGCGCTGAGCAGACTTTATTCCAGCGAGCCAAGGGCCAGGTGAAACATGCACAATGTACATAGAACAGGTTCCAAACCTCTGCAAAGCGGTGAATTCGAACATGTCTGACGAAGACAGAGTTGGCCACCTCTTAAAGGGCATCGCGGTGGACG
Organism: Amblyomma maculatum; assembly: GCF_055883805.1. Lineage (NCBI taxonomy): Eukaryota > Metazoa > Arthropoda > Arachnida > Ixodida > Ixodidae > Amblyomma > Amblyomma maculatum. Next base: position 123,523,780 of record NC_139349.1, read on the forward strand.
TATATAACTTTTTAATTACAAAAGAAAACTTACATTCTCCCGCGGCCGTGATCAAGCACTGTCGTACGTTCGAAACTTTGAAGCTGCGTCGCATAACCCCGAAATTCGGCCGTCTGCCTAACGTGACCACTGTTGCAAGTGTGGATTCTCACGAGCATTCACATGAGCCTCCGCATTTGGCCGACATGATTCGCCAAATTGTCCGTGATGAGCCTCCCGCCACCAAGATGTGAACCGCAGTGCAATCCCCTGTGATAGCTGCTCCCTGCAGGCAGCTCCCATCCAGCGCTCTTCTTGGTGTTCTACTGCTCCTCCTCCCGTCCGTGACTACCGAAACGACTCTTATGGCCCTGCTCCCCCAGCTCGTACTCACTACAGGGCGCCACCTCCTCCGCAACAACCCCAGCGGCTGGACTTCGCTGATCGCTTCGATCCTGTTACCGAGGACTATTATTTGGACCGTGCTCGTGAACCACCCGTCTGTTACCGCTGTGGTATGCTTGGCAACATATCCAGATTCTGCCGCCGCCGGAACCCGGCACCACGCTACCAGCGCCAATGGTGGAATCGCCTTTCTACCGTGAGTCCAGAAGTCCGTTACCCGACCTATCCCCCTCCTTCGGGCTCCTACCGCTACGTACCACAAGGCAACGACTCACCAGTTTCTGATCGCAGCCTGACTCCTCCTGCCCGCCGCTCCCGACAATCGGCTTCTCCCCGCCGTTCTCCGCCACCGGGAAACTAGCATGTGCGGCAGATGGAGGTGCGGTCGCCAGGTCATCGATATTGCCAATTCCTAATTCCTCTACCGGTCGTTATACTGAAGAACCGCTTGGAAGTGTTAGTGAATGGTGTTTGTGTTATGGCCTTAGTGGATACGGGTGCTACAGTTTCCGTGATGAGCTTAGATTTTAAGAACCGTCTCGGCCGCAAAATTATGTTTGCCTGGGATAGAACTGTCATATTTCGAGGTGTAGGGGGAGAATCGTTGGTTCCGCTTGGTATGTTATGTAAATATAGCGATGGCTGGACACGAGTTTAGAACTGAATTTACGGTGCTCCATCGCTGTACGCATAACGTTGTTCTAGGAGCTAGTTGACTTTTTACAGCAGTGTGGCGCAACTGTCGACTTCAACAGTGGCGAGATATCAATAATCCCCAGCCCTCGATCGGCCCTCATAGAAGAATCGCCGCGGGCAGTCCAAGTGTTTTCTGTCTTCGAGGATACCTTCGTTCCGGCGATGTCCGCCATCTTCGTCCCAGTTGTATCTTCGGGTGCGGTTCCCAATGCCTTCGACGCTCTGGTGGAACCCGCTTCCCTTTCCGGTGCCAAAAAGAGTGTGTTGGTGCCCCCCAGCCTTGTTGGAGTGAACGAGGACCGTGCCACGCGTTGGACTGTCAACCATACTAATGAACCTGCCGTATTTCAGCGTGGTTTGAAACGCCGACTTTGAAGAACGCCTTTCTATGCACATCGCCGCGTTCAGTGACGGCGTTGCTCGTTAAACTAGACGTACCGATCATGCTGATTCCCAGTTTAAGTCTATGATAAATGAATCACTACCCACCAACCACCGGTGAATATTTATGGAAGTTCTTATAAAACATGCGGATGTGTTCGACTTTGCTCGAGATCAGCCACCACCGATTCCGCCTTCCCGCAGCCCTCACATGATCGACACTGGATCTGCACAACCAATTAGACAGACACCATACCGTGTTTCAATACTGTGCTTCGCCTTCAGAACGTAAGATAATTGACGAACAGGTCCGTGATATGATGCAAAGAGGAATCATTCAGAAATCATCTAGCCCATGGGTCGCCCCTGTGATTCTCGTGAAAAAGAAAGATGCGTTTCGCCAGCTCAAGTTTCTTCTTACCTTGCGGCCCATACTGCGTCATTTCAGCCCTATAGCTCCCACTGAACCCCACACTGACGCAAGTGGCATCGGCGTGGGTGCTGTGCTCATACAAAGGCATGACAGCAACCAACACGTTGTAGCTTACGCAAGTCGCACACATAGCAAGTCTGAACGCAACTATACCGTGACGGAGCAAGAGTGCCTTGACGTCGTTTTTGGCGTACAGCGGTTTCACTCGTACCTTTATGGACGTTCCCTTACAGTCACCACCGATCATCATTCGCTTTGCTGGCTGGTGAATCTACGCGACTCCTGCGGTCGGTTAGCCCGCTGGGCATTACGCCTTCAGGAGTTCAAATTTACAGTGTCGTACAAATGTGGCCGCCAACACGCTGACGCTGACTGCCTCTCGCGGCTGCCTTTCGCAACTACCCTCTGCGACGACAACTTTGACGACTATCTTGCCGCCGTTTCCGTACAAGTTCCGGACCTTGCCACTTTCCAGCGAGAACAACGAAAAGATCAAGACTTGGTATCACTTTTTGAAAAAGCTCGTGATCCGGCATCTGCGAACCCTATCTGCATTCACGATGGGTTGCTGTATCGAAAAAATTACTCGTCTGGCGGTGCACGCTTTCTGCTAGTCGTTCCGGCTAGCCTCTATTCCTCTGCTCTACACTCTATGTATGATGACGTTACAGCTGGGCACTTGGGATTTGCCAGGACTCTTACGCGCATTAAGGAACGTTTCTACTGGCCAAATATGCGTCGAACGACTCAGCGTTACGTGAACTCCTGCCTGCAGTGCCAGCGGTTCAAGCTCTCCACTTCTCTGCCGGGCTACTTACATCCGGTGACACCACCGACTACACCTCATGAGCAAGTGGGTGTTGACCTCATAGGCCCGTTTCCCCGCTCGTCCAAAGGCAATCGCTGGGTCATCGTGTGCGTTGATCATCTCACGCGTTACTGTGAAACTGCCGCCATCCCTTCCGCCACCGCCGCTGACGTCTCGTTCTTTCTTCTTCACGCTGTCGTCCTCCGTCGTGGGCCTCCTCACGTAATTATCAGTGCCCGAGGCCGCCAGTTTACGGCAGATGTTGTGGAACAGCTTCTGCGCTATTTTACTTGCCAGTTGCGTCACTCTACGCCGTACCATCCTCAGACAAATGGCCTCGTGGAACGTACAAACCGGACACTGACAAACGTGCTTGCGATGTATGTTGACTCGCGGCACAAGAACTGGGATAACGTGCTTCCTTTCATTACTTGCGCCTATAACACCTCGAAGCATGAGAAAACTTCTTATAGTCCATTTTTTCTCCTCTGCGTCCATCCGCCTCGACGTTCTCTTGACACCATTTTACCGTTCTCTCTCGACACCGAGCCGTCTGTTTCGAGCACCCTCTGCCGCGCTGAAGAGGCTCGTCTCCGATCGTCGGCATCAGGATGTCTCCTACCTTCCCGGCGACTTAGTGTGGCTCTGGACATCTCTCCGCAAGCGTGGTTTGTCCCAGAAGCTGTTGTCGCACTACACATGCCCATTTATTGTGCTCAAAAGCATCAATGAGTTGAATTACGTCGTGTCTCGCCTATGTTCCCACGGTCGCCCCTCTCGGAAAACACAGGTAGTTCATGTCGCAAGAATGAAGCGCTGCCACTCTCGCTTGGGCCTCTGACAGCCCAGGGGCTTCGTCTGCGAAGAGGGAAATGTCAGGCATGCGCACAGAAGAGTAGAAGGAAGTGCAAAAAGAGGCTCTCCGGAATAGAGGAAGAAGAAGAGGAAGCTCACCATCTGTTAGCACATCAGGCTAAGGTGCAGAATCCTCTGTAAATAAACCTTAACAATATATATATATATATATATATATATATATATATATATATATATATATATATATATATATATATATATATGAAGGAAAGAAGCTAACAGTCGGCTAACATTGGCTTTAAGCCTGGCAAAGCTTTTGCTGGTTCGGGCTCCCTCTCCTTTTTTATGTTGTTTTTTCTCAGTTCGGGAGGACAAATAAAATTGTAAAATGGCGCTCTCTGGACGGTCGTTTGCATTGGAAGGAGGTTGGTGGTGTCCTGTTGTGTCTCTTGGAGTGCACGTGGTGACACCATTTCCGATGTCCTTCATAGTGGATGAAGCTTGCTGGGATCCAAGTGTTGCAGCTGAGACTGGACCCATCCGTGATCGGGGCCTCGTCGACGTGGAAACCGGTGACATACCGCCTTTCACAGACGACGTCGGTAGTAGGGACGGGCGGTTTGACGCTGGGAAAGTCTGGTTATCCGGTGTGGGATCTCTTGTTGTTGTTCTGGATGGTTTGGCGGTGGCTGGACGCGCAGTGAAATGCGATGTTTATTGGAGTTGGCAGCAAAGCTTGGCGATGGGGTGTAGCTGTCTTCGTGAGTTTGGTGTAGCCTGGACCTCTCGGAGGTAGGTTACGCGAGGTACGGCAGGATTCAACTCAGATGTCCGTCTTTGGTTGATGAGGTGCTCTGCTTCCTCATTAGTCGGTAAATCTGGTGTTGCGGGTGGACTGGCATCTTCATTGTTTGGCATGCGACCTCAAAATAGCTGACAGCTATTCGGATGCTGGGCTCCATGGTGGGTTGGTCGGTCTTATCTGATGTTGGCAGGTGGTCTTGCCATGGGGCCATGCAGTGCTGTTGAGCTCTGAGGAGGAGGATGAATATATTCCAGGCGAACACCAAAACACCTCCAAAACTTGGGTGCACTTCATCAACAGCCAGAATTTTTGGAGCAGGAAAGGCTTCATGGAAATGGTGGAGCTAGAAAACGTTTACGCTTTCCGAACACAATTCAATGAGTCCGTAATTGGACTTCATGACGCGTTGAATAAATTTATCTGCTATTCGCCAATTCCCGGAACCTCGCTGGCGGTTAAGAGCCCGCGGTAGCACCAAAGTGGCATATACTGCCTCGATTTCAGGCTGTGCGGTGCAAATGAGTTTTAGCGCTTCCGCGTAGCGGGTGAGGGCTCGATACTTGTACGGTCGATTTCGTTGGCGCCCAAATGAAGAGTCCCCTGACACTCGGAGGAACGAAGTCCAGGAGGTTTCTTAGGTCGCTGATTTTGGCTTCGGGTTGTGAAATGAAGGCTGAAGAGTATAGGCGTGATGCGTGGAAGTTGTTGCAGACATGCTTCATATGAGAATTGCCAGTTAGAGCCCATGTTGGTGCGTCGAGTGAAAATTTTCAGATGATGTTCCTTGAAGTGTTAATGGTGGCCATTGAAGAAGGTAGGATGCGAGAGCATTTACTGTATTTGGCCGCTTAAAAAGTTACAGAGCGAAGTATACGCTTCATTTAAAGAAATATTTTATATGACTCGACGTTTCGACCAGAAGCTGGACTTCAACAGGATTGCGAATGTAGTCGATGCGGGTAGGTTCTAAAGGTGAAGTGGGGAAAAGAAAATAGGTGGCGCAAATGCGAAGAAGGAAAGAGGGCTTAACAGGATGGAAGTACAATTGTATTGTAGTGGAGATTGGGGTAAAAAACTGGTGCAGCTGGGTGCAGTATCACTTAGCCAGCGTATTCACATCGTCAACAAACCTGCGATATAAGAGGTGGCATAGTAATTTTAAACAACGACGAGTACATTAACGAGGGATATCGCCAACCTAAGAACTCAAATTTGTATAAATTACTCCAATCAGGTCCTACGGCCGACCACCAGAAAATTATAACACAAACTCTAAAGCAGCTCACCGAGATAGGGGAAATACCACCGCGAGTAAGTAAGGCACTAGAGGCAATAGATCCGTCCACTGGGCATTTCTGCATGCTCCCGAAAGGGCCCAACAAAAATCATCCCGGTCGACCCATCGTATCCGGCATTGGCAGGCTCACAGAGTCAATATCTAACTACATCGATTCCCTCATAAAACATATCCCTCCCAAACATACATTGTACATATGCGGCACTAATCTCTTCTTGAAAGAGTTATCTAAATTTACTGTCCCCAAAGATGCCCTTTTAGTGGCCCTTGGCGTCGTGTCCCTTTTCACGAACATTCCGCACGAGGACAGGATCCAAGCTCTGATCACATCATTTGAAAGTGTCGAATACAAGATAAATAAATAGTGCTCAGTGTTTCACACTTGATGAATAATGGAACTTGGGCAGCCCCGAAAATACCAGATTCAACCCATGAGGGCAGCACGTGGGCGAGCCCGGAACGGAATGGCCTCCGCACAGTCCGTGCCGGAACAATTCAGGTATGGGAGGGATTAATCGACATAAATATTAAACCTTGATCAATGGGACGGCACTGCCTTCATAAACGTAGGACCCATTAATATTTCTGGTATGCTGCCCGTATTCAGCTATCTGGGCTGAATGCGGGCAGCCCTATTTGGGCTGCCCACACGGCTACAGATTGGCACCAATCGCGGCAAAATTGGGCAGCCACGCAGACTCCCTCTGGGTACGTATTGCAAATCCCGCATGGGGCCCGTACGGGCTGCCCCCACAGGCCCAAGCGGGCCCCCACGTCAAAGCCCATTTTGTGCTACCTGGGTACGGTCTTCTGTAAGTCAGGCCGAACGCCATCACCATCGATGAGGGGACTAAGCACCAACGCCTGTCGCTCACCAAAACTGCACTTCTTTGAATTCAGCACGAGGCCAGCTTGGCGCAAGCAGTTCAGCACGAGCACTAGGCGGTCGTTGTGCTTTTAACGCGGTAGCTTTAAGGAGCTCGTGTCGCAGAAAAGCCGGTGTCGTCGGCTGTTCCAAGATGGGCTGGGCGGGAATCGAACCAGGGTCTCCGGAGTGTGAGACGGAGACGCTACCACTCAGCCACGAGTTCGATGCTTGAAAGCGGTACAAAAGCGCTTCTAGTGAATGCGGCGTTGCCTTAGAAACATGCCGTAGAACGTTATACTGCAGTGTATATCGGTAATTATGAGCATGTTACTTACAGAAGTCGCAGTTACACGAGTAGCGAAGTACGTTTCCGCTACATTTCTTCTGCGCTCTGCGCACATGCAGAGCCATCTTGCGGAAAACACAGAAGAACCCCTCCTCGCAATGTGCGGCGCTGCCCCCACACGTGGCGCGCCACTCGCCCCTGACGTTTCGCCGTGCACCCTCACAGGTTGTAGAATCAAGCGTCTTTCCTTTCTTTAGATCACTATCTTCGCTCACCCGCTTCTCCCCTTCGGGCCGCGCGGGTACCGGTGCGAGGATGCCCCAATACCCTTGCGTTTAGTAAGTTTTCTTGACGAGGTGCAATAACGCTATCGCGTTCCACTCTTGAAGGCGAAGCTTAAGCATCCTCCAAATTTTTTGAATGTCTGGCCAAAGGTGACTACGTCGTCAAGATAGCACATAGAAACCTCTCATTTCAGTATGCGTAGTATTGAATCCATGATCTTTCAAATGTCGCAGGTGCATTGCATAAACCGAAGGGCATAACGTTAAATTCGAACAGTCAATCGGGAGTGATGAAGGCGGTCTTCTCCTAATCTGCTGGCTGCATCGAAATCTGCCAGTATCCAGTCCGAAGGTCTACGGACGAAACGTATGAGGTAGAGTACAAGCAGTCAAGGCGTCCTCAATGCGGGTAAGCGGGTAGACGTCTTTTTTGGTGACTGAATTCAGGCGGTGGTAATCTACACAAAACCGCCAAGTACCATCTTTCTTTCACACAAGAATTACTGGAGCCGCCCAATTACTGCACTACTCTTGAATTACACTCTGCTGCAACATTTCACGAACTTGCTGATCTATTACATTGCGCTCGGAAGGCTCCACACGGTACGGCTTTTGGCGAATTGGGTGCGCATGTCCGGTGTCAATGCAATGATTGGTGCGTGACTCAAAAAAAAGAGCGAGGAATCGTGGTTTTGAAGAAGTGAAAAACGGATGAATACTTCGATAAAAGTTGTTCCTAATCATTACGCTTTGTGGCGCTGAGGGAATTACTAATCATACCACACAGTTTAGAATTCACTGGGGATTCTGCGACATGCCTCTCTGGCACATCCGTAACCTAGGCTACTGACACTCGCACGTCAATAGGCAAGCTTCACGCCAGCTGCAAAAATAATTGGCCGCGTGGAGCAATTCATGGTCCACAGTCGCGTGCAGCCCTCGTTTACCGACACCAAGCAATGAGCGACCAGGATAGAAGGCTTCACATAGTTCGAATAATTAGGCGTCATGATCGCATCAAAAACTTCGGTTGCCCGGCGAGAACAAAACTGGAACACACTGCACAGACATCGGGGCACAACAGCATCCTCGCACACGCAAAGCAGGTCATCACAAACAAGAGGGTCCTCCAAGAGCTCAGGCGGAAGGCGGCCTTCAACACTGATCTCGCCTGTACGACAGTCTATGGTTGCACCACACATGAGCAGGAAATCAATATCTAGAATTAGAGCATGTGTAGACAGGGGCAGTACTACGAATTCCGCCGAAAACACGGTTCCTCCAAGACACACCTTGGCACTACACACTCCAACAGGGTACAATAAATCGCCACTAACGCCATGAAAATTTGCATTTCCATCCCATGAAATCATCGTGACTCAGATGATTTTTAAACTATAAGCTTATAATCGAAATAGTTTCATCCGTGTCCACTAACGACATTGTGGAAATACCGTCCATAGACACATGAATCTTATTTTTGAGCATAGTCTTAGAAGGAAGTATTTCAGCGAGTAGCAATCGTTCTCCGGCGGCCTCACCTCCATCGGTCGCGGCGCCTTTGTTTTCCGGCGATGGTGACTGGGAGCGACGCCGCGGGGACGGCGAATGGCGGACACGAAACGCTGGTGTTGGAGTCAGACTCCGGTCAAAATTCGGAGAGTGGTTGCACATGCCACCGGTATGAAACTGGCTCTGTGGAGGAGGTGGCCAGTACCTAGGGGAGTGAACTGGGTAATAATCCGTCGTGCCTGGGTGCGTGGGTCGGTCATACCGCGATGGTGGACGACGGCGGCATTGTTTTGAGATATGGCCTGGGATGCTGCACAGGTAACAGACAGGAACAGAGTGGAAAAGGGTTTGGTCCTGAAAGGCCTCAATGTCAGGATGGCGATAATAGCCAGGGTCCCGCTGATCTGCAAGCTTGAATGGTCGTCTAGGTCTTCGTGAGCGAAGGTCATTACGCTGATCAGAATGCGTGGAAGACACAGCGTTGGCGAAATATTGGCGCGACCTTTCGTTGAAAGAGGGAGGGTGTGCTCTTCGGACAGAAGAGTATTCGGGCTGCGATTGGAGCATGTAGGCCGGTTCGCTCGGAAAAGATGAGCGGCAGGACACTGGTGAGGTGCGCCGGTCGTGGAAATCGGCCCGAAGTAGTCCTTCACGAATGGTCTGCCGAATAGTGGAATTTAGGTCGGTGGAGACATGATCGTCAATGCTGGCGACAGTTGTCACATTAGCCAGTCCTCCAAACATGGGCGTTATTCGCAAGGTCTTCAGCTCTTCAAATGAGCGGATGTGACGAAGGACAACAAAGACAGTCGAGATATCATCTTTGGTTATGAGAAAGTTGTAAATATCCTGTGCAATGACCTTCAAAAGATGTTCTACTTTGTCCTCATCCGACATACGAGAGTCGATAGTCTTGCACAATTTGAAGACATTTTCGGTGTAGGTAGTACACGTCTCACCGGGTAGTTGGGCACGACGGGCGAGTTTGCTCGGCCCGTTTCTTGCGCTCTGACGAGTGACCAAAACACTGTTTAAGTTCAGTGACAAAACGCTCCCATGTTGCCAGCGTGTCCTCGTGATTTTCAAACCAGATAACCAGATAAGGGCAGTGTCGGTCCGGAAAAACATCATGTTGTCAAGTTGAGTGGCGGAGTCCCAACGGTTGCAACGGCTCACCCGTTGGTAGTGTCAGGGCCAGTCGTCGACGCCTTCTTCTTCCGCGCCAGAGAAAGGTCGGGGCTTCCGGTATTTTGGAAAAGACCCAGAAGTCGCCTGACTTGAAGTGGTGGAAAGCACAGAGCTAGACTCAGTTGGCGGCGTCATGGTAGCGAGCAGTGGCGAATGTCCAGCAAGGCGGCGGCTACAACGACGCTCCAAGGGCGCGTCAATGGCGGGGTATCGAAACAGCACTCTCCACCAAATGTAACACTATTGAGGTTACTGCGTAAACCAACGTTACCCACACAAAGCAAGTGTCCCCTATTAAGATGGCACTCGTAGAACGTCGACGGAAGATGAAAAAGAACGGTCGGGTAGATCGGTGAAGAAGACAGAAGAGCAAGGGAAGAGGAACGTTTGTACGCTTCGCCGCAGTCCTGTTTGTACCGATCCCTGTAAATAAACCCCCCGTGCGTACAAAGCACGTAACATCTTGGTGAGAGGTGCTTGGGTAGCGACCACGGAGCGTTTCATCTACCGAAGAAGCCGTAGACTTGCTGGCCTACCACCAATGCCATCAGACATGACTGAAGACGGCGGTACCAAGCAGCCAGGACCATCCACGGCGAACAACTGGCCCCATTATCGAGAGCCGCGTACTTTTTCCGGAAAACCTGAGGAGGACGTTGATGAGTGGCTGGAGCACTACGAAAGAGTGAGTAAATACAATCAATGGAACGCCGCCACTAAGCTGGCTAATGTGGTGTTCTTCCTTGCCGCCACTGCCTTTGACTGGTTCGATAATCACGAGGATTCATTAAGTGCAATGGCTATCTTTACAAGCGAAATCAAGAAAAATTTTGGGGATGAACCTGCAAAGAAGAAGCGCGCTGAACAAACTTTGTTTCACCGGGCGCAAGTACCCGGAGAATTTTGTACTGCATATATCGAAGCCATCTTAAAGCTATGCAAACTGGTCAACTCCACTATGCTTGAAGAAGACAAAGTCGGTCACCTCCTGAAAGGAATAGCGGAAGACGTTTATAATTTTCTTATTAGCAGAGAGAACCTGAGCACCACCGTTAATGTTATAAAGCATTGTAGAACATTTGAGGCTCTCAAGCTGCGACAAATTACACCTAAATTCGGAAGACTGGCCAATGTCACCTCTGTAGCCAGTGTTGAAGCCTGTCCTTCAGTTTCCATGGCTGATATGATATGAGAGATTGTACGCGAGGAATTGTCAAGATCTAGGGACGCCATCTGTAGTGAATATGTGCGGCAGAGTTGTGCACCGCAGGCAAATGTTGCCGCCCTGTCCACTCCGTGGGTTCAACCTAGCGGCGCTTCGCATATGGACGATCAGCGCAGCTGTACTCAACGTCATGACCACCAGCCGATGGAAAAGAGGCCCGCCTACTCTGAAAATGTGATTCGTCAGCAGCGAGAGCCTCGCTACAGCCAACGTTGCGACTTTGTTAGTGAGGGCTCTTATGCTGATCGCTGGCGCCCTCCCCTTACAAAAAAGCTTAATGAGTTTCTGATTAAATGTTGATTACATTTATCATCATGCACATTAACATTTCAATACATTTTCTTGATGCATTCTTGATGAGTTTCATAAGAAAGTTGGCCACCGTGGTTCTGATGCACTCTTTGTGCATGAATTTTTTTTACCTCCTAATGCATGAGTGGATATTGTCATCATAATGTGTATTTTTTGAGGTGTTTCTAATGTCCCTTGAGATCCCAGTGCGCACCCTAGTGTAGTGGACTGTTATGGCCACTGAAACTGCAATTACCCCAGAAGGCTTTGAAGTATTTCGATTTTCAGATCGTCACTTGGAGATGAAGTCCAAAGTTCACATTTTATTTATTTTGCATGCAACCATTGATGACAAGCTCCTCATTTTTTGCACCACAGTGGTGTTAAAATTGCCACAAGTGTAACCTGAAAATAGAGAAGAGGCATTTAGTTAAATTAGTGTGACAGAGATGGCATTTACTGTTCACATGCTCAATTTGCTACAGTGCCGTGCTTACCGTACCCGAAAAGGGTCCAGAACTTCCTTGCAGGTTGCATCTTTATTCAGGTTGCTTCACTTGTCGTAGAGGGACTTTCCTCTCAGTTGTTCGGTGAACATTGCCCGCATCATGCCTTTGAAAATTTTGCCGCTGTTGCTTTTCAGTCCGTACGTAGCCCATCTAGTGTTGTCTTTTCCACCAGGACACCATCACCAAGAGGGATCTGCATAGGAATTTACCAACCAACCAAGGAAACGATGTAACACACATATACAAGTCTCAATATATTTAGCCGAAGCACTGTCACATGAGATGACTCAAACCTTGTAAAAGTATGGAGTTTCATTCAATCAATGGAAATTTTTAATAACAGTAAGTCGCAAATTTGCCTGCAATATGGGCACTGTAATGACTAAAGCAGGTAAATATGCGGCTAAGGCTATTATAACCGCTTCATATGCACATTTAAGCACAAAAAGGTAAACATCTGGTCACAACCAAACTCTGTAACAGCAGCACCCGGTACAATGTTTGGCCACAGAATTCAAGCTGTCGACCTCTACTTGAATGCTCAGGCATCAGTAGCAAATATTCATTTATTCTAGTCGTCCCTACTAAAGGCACTACAAAAATCAAGTACAGCGGTCAGAGTTATGTTGAAATATGACAAAAAATAATGAAAGCTGGATGATTTGAACCACATCAGCTCACTTAGCACGTATACAAGGGCCTTATTGGAAGTCTTGTTGAAAGTAAAATACATAGCTAACCGATTCTTCGAGAGCAAAAGTAAATGCCATAACAAACGCAGCACAATAAAAATGCAACTTCACACTCCATGCAACCGCGAAATATGATCCCGGTAAAATCAAAAATGCTCCCATTGTGATTAAAAACGCAAATCTTGAAGCCGGGAAAGTCACAGGTTGATGATAGCGGCATATAGTTTACGCAGTTTGGAATAAACTATTATGCAACCAAGCCGGCTGACCGCGCCATTCGAGGCCGAGAGAGCGAGCACAGAGGCATGCCGCGCTGACTGGCCGCGGAGAACAAAAGTGTAAACAGAAAGTCTGCGGGGGACGCTTCCGAACAGCAGGACGGGAGGCGGCGCGCGCGCGCCTATGCTCCGAGTAAAAAAGAAATAAAGAAAAAAAAAGGGGGGGGGGGTCTACAGCGCGCCGAGTGAAAGGAGGTGAGGAAGAGAAAAGAGAAAGGAAGAAGGAGGTTTCAGGTGAGCGAGCGCGAAGTGTAAGAGATGAGAGAGGAGCCGAGGGTGCGAGGAGAATGAAAGTACACCAACATGGACCTCGCGGCACGAACGGAAACGGTAGAACAAACCGAGAGGTTGCAAACTGTGCGAAGTATCAAACTGTCGAGCTAAAATCGTTTCATGAACCTCCTGCGCGTACTAAATGCAAGGAAAACGTATCACACACAGTAGTTCTGTTAAAAAAAGTTGAGACCACTGAGACTGATGTTTGCACGAAATCAGCCTAACTCGCCGCGACATCTAACCACATGTGCGATGTCATTTCGGCAGCCCGGTGAAAAAAAGCGCGTTTCCCACTTTTTCCTTACAGCACATTCCGGAGCGTTTCGGCACAAAAAGACACAGAATGCAGCAATCCATTAGGACACTGTTCCCACAAAGCGCAATGTGCGTAAGAATATGCTTACCTTTACAGGCGATCGCGTCAGCCGTGCAGTGCGCTGTCCGCCTTCGTATCACCGGCACCGAACCAACCAGTGCGATTTCAGCGCGAGTGCAATGTATTCGGCGCATATACCTCTTAGTCACGCAGAAAAAAAAATCGTCCATGCCTTCTTCTTTTGAACATTTCAAACATGACCCGGTGTAGCAGTCCTTCCGCCTGAGCGAAGCACAAAGAAACACGGACACTTGCCGACACGATAGATGCCCGTTTGCGTTAAAAACCACATCTAGAAGGCACTTCACAAGCTTACTCACTTCTGTAACAGATATGCACGCGAAACGCAACATATTTCCCGACGGTAAGCAATCGAAGAAGCACATTCATCATTCGCCGAAACGTGGTCGAAACGGACCCCACGATGCTAGCGGCCATATTGTGAAATTTGAAAAGAGCGTTGGTAGTAGGTAGCTGCCGGCGGCCTCCTGGCGGTGAAATTTTGTTTCAGTTTCAGTTTCATTTTTAGAAAACATTTCTGTGTAGTTTTATTTTACCGTTATTTGTGGTGCTTTATTAAGGTGTTGGGTTATATCAGCAGCGCAACTTGTGTGTGAAAGGCTACGAAGTTACGCAGGCCCACTCCCAGCATGTTAAGTGATATCTGTTATGTTCGGGGCGTCGGAGCCCCGTGAGCGACGAACCTCTAGATTCGGTTGCTGGGTAAAGACTACTTCTTTGTGCTTTGGGAGAGAGGGAAAGGAAGGAAAGCATGAAGCGCGAGCGCCTGTAAAGAAGGCATTGCTTCTCGTGCCCTGATCGCGCACATGGTCCCAGGACGGTCCAGTTCCGAGGCAACGCACAGCTCGGGTTACGTCCGCGCGTTGTTGTCGGCGCAGGTAGGGTACCCCTGCTGGTCTCTCCGAAGCGGCCTGCTCGCAGGTGCAAGGAGGCTTTGGAAATGAAGCGGTCATGCGTCCGGTTGCTTGGAAGCGGTGTGGCAGTGCGTCGGTTCGCGAACACAACAATATCCTTGCCCGTAACACCCTAAAGCATCTTGTCCAACCATAGCACCCCTTCGCTTCGCAAGAAGTGATTTAAAATGGCACAAACACCCAAGACTCAGGGTGTAAGTGTGTTTTGAATGAAGCAAATGTCAAAAGAGTTGTTTTTGTTTTTACAGTGCATGCTAAACAGAAATGAAAACATAGTAAAGAATATACATTCGCTTAGTGGTGTATACTTTCTCTCATTTGAGAAAGTCAATGTATTTCCACATTAGCTCCTATACAAAAATACTGTTGTGTTTTCCAAGCACAAAACCTCTTGCGTAATCTCAAATGAAAGTCTGTTGCAGATCTCATGTTAAAACACATAAAACTTGTTTCTTAGGCAACATCCTACATATGCTAAACAGAAATGAAAACATAGGGCTCTGAAAGTGTGCAGTTAACAAGGAAATAATATATATTCACTTAGTGATGTATACTTTTCCTCATTTGAGAAAGTCAGTTTATTTCCCCATTAGCTCCTACCCAAAAATACTGTTGCGTTTTCCAAGCACAAAACTTCTTGTGTGATCTCAAAGGAAAGTCTATTGTGGATCTGATGTTAAAACACATCTAATCTTGAATCTCCTTTGAGTGGTTGATGACTCATCAAAAACACATTACATGAGAAAACAGAAATTCAATATCTATTTTTGTAATTGTCAACCTGTGTGCTACAGGTGTGGCATTGCGGGGCATATCGCTAGATACTGCCGCCGTCGTTTACCAACTGTCCAAGATTACCGACTCCACGCGAACATTCACGGACGGCTGCACACCGAACAACAGCGATCCCCGACTATGCCTACTGGGGTCTCACACCATTCGACATATTTGAGGAATTCATCTGCTGCATCTGATCGTAGTGTGACGCCGCCACCCCAGCGCCCGCGCAGGTCACCTTCCCCTCGACATCGTTCTTCCCCTCCGCCTCAGGGAAAGTAGGAGGCGCGGCCGATGGAGGTGAGGCCGCTGGCGAGTCGATGACGTCCATACCTCTGCCCGTGTTTATGTTAAAGAACAAATTGGAAATGTTTGTTTATGGTGTGAAAACAATGGCTCTTGTGGACACTGGTGCTGGGGTATCTGTTATGAGTTTGAGTTTTAAGAACCGTTTAGGTAGAAAAGTAATGTTCAGTGGTGACCGTGCAGTGTTATTCCGTGGTGTCGGTGGTGACCATTTAGTTCCTCATGGTGTGTGTGCTTCGGATGTTGTTGTTGGCGGCCTCAAGTTTAGAGTAGAATTTGCAGTACTGCCTCGGTCTACGCATGATGTGATTCTTGGGATTGATTTTCTGCAAGAGTGTGGTGCAACTTTAGACTGTGGTGCGGAGAGATTCCTTTGAATCCTTCACTACTTTCGGTTCTTGTGGATGACTCGACACCTGAATGTGGAGCATTTGCTGTGGAAGAAGACACAATTGTGCCAGCGTTATCTGAAGCATTCGTGCGGGCTTTCTCTATTCGGAACCAGTGCGAATCGTTTGAGGCTATAGTAGAACCTACGACATTCACCTGCTCTAAGAACAGTATCATTGTGCCTTGTTGCGTCATTCCCGTGACTAGAGGCCGCACTGAGCTATGGACAGTGCACCGCTCCGAAGAGCCAACTGTGTTGCCTCGGGGCCTAAAACTCGCCCGTTTCGAGGAAGGCATATCCGGTTCCGTCGCGGCGTTAAACAGCTCTGTCACTGAGCAGCAGGTGCGACCAGGCATGGAGACCCAAGTTACGGCTATGATTAGTAAGTCTCTTTCTACAACTGAGCGTCATATTGTAGCGTGTGCAACAGCAGCCACTAGGCGGCTGCTCATCGAGAGTCTCGTGCGCGGACTCGAAGAAGTGGCCACGTGGCGTTCGAGAAGAAGCTGAAGTCTGCTGCTGTCACTCAGTGCGCTCTGGACCTGCTCTTATGTGCTTACTAGGCCAACCCCCTATTAAAACCAACCTTCTGGTTACGGGCCTGAACGGTTACGTGACACTGGTGGAGGTAAGGCCTTGAATTACATGTCTCGGGCCTCTCGCAGCCGCTTATCGAGTCCCAACCGGCTTCCGCTCGTGTCGACACCGGTTCATCGCTGCAGCCGTCGCCTCCGAGGTCTGGCGCCGGAATTCGCTCCTCTACCTGAACTGACGCCAGCTGACCAGCAGTTCGAGACTTCTGTAATGGCACAGGCAAGTCAGGACCAGTTGCTGCTTCAGCAGCCTCGTATGCCCCCCAGTTTCCATGGCGCTACTGCGGAAGATGTCGACGACTGGATCGACCACTTCGAGCGAGTGGCGCAATTCAATCAGTGGAGCCCTGCTCAGAAGCTGCACAATGTATATTTCTCCCTTGAAGACTGCGCAAAAACGTGGTATGAGAATAGGGAAGCCAGTCTTCAAAGCTGGGATTCCTTTCGCCAGCAGCTGCGGGACACTTTTGCCAGCCATGACCGCCGTGATCGCGCACGCCGCCTCCTAGACGCCCGTGTGCAATTACCTAACGAGAGCGTGGCCATGTTCGCTGAGGACGTGACCAGTCTCTGCCGACGGGCTGATCCCGACATGAGAGAATCAACGAAGTTGCGCCACCTGATGCAGGGCGTAAAAGAACCCCTCTTAGCTGGTCTGGTTCGCAGTCCACCCCAAACCGTCGCGGACTTCATCAAGGAAGCTACCTTCATTGAGCGAGCCCTGCAGCAACGATACCGGCGCACGGAGTCTGCCTGTCGTCAACCCTTCAGCAGTGTGGCCACATTGAACGGGTCCACTGAAGATCACTCTCTGCGTGAGCTGATCCGCGAGGTAGTTCGCGAGCAGCTCCTCAAGTTCAATCTTGGATCGCCTAACCCGACTGCCGCAGCTGTCACCGAAGCCGTGCGTTAAGAAATCTGTCAGACATTTTCACCGCCTGAGTCACTGTTGGAGCCACGTTCTATGAACTCGCAGCGGCTCTTCGTCGGCCTGCAGTGCCTCCTGCGCAACAGCTTCGTTTCGAAGCACAGCCGGCGCCCACTCTGTTCTACCAACCTTCCTACCAGCCGCCAACCCAGCAGAGCTTCATCATGCAGCCGTCCGCTCCTCAGCCAGTATCCTACCAGCCTCCCTACCAGCCGCCATCCCAGCAGAGCCCCGTCATGCAGCAACCGGTTCGGAAGGCAGACGTCTGGCGCACTCCTCGCCAACGGCCGCTGTGCTACCATTGCGGGGAACCCGGCCACTTGTACCGTCGTTGTCCATACCGTGAACTCGGTCTTCGGGGTTTTGCTCGTGATTCCCCGCGTCCCAGGGTCGGCGAACAACCTCCAGAAATCGAAGAATATCTGGCAACCCGGGCAACCTCTTCGAGCGACAGTACACAGTCTTCCCCCGTGCGCTACTCGTCGCCCGGCCGCCGTTGGTTTAATCATGTGCCGAGGCGCCGGTCGCCAAGCTCACACCGGGGAAACTAAAGGCGGCGACCTCAGGGGGGCAGGTTGCTGACGAACGGAATCGATGTCCCGAAGACCCTCCCGTGACGACTCAGCCCGATACTGCGACTACGATGCCTCCTCCGCCCCATGAACTCGAAACTCTCAATCAACCTCAAGCCGATCACGTTGTTAGCGCCGACCTTTTCGTTCTCGTCGACGGACACCCAGTAACCGTTTTGGTAGACACCGGAGTAGGCTTTTCAAAAATAAGCAAGAATTTCGCAGATCGGCTCTCCAAGGTGAAAACTGAATGGCTGGGGCCGCAAATTGGTACTGCTGGCGGTCACCTTATGACGCCGATCGGACGATGCACTACCCGAGTAACCATCGTCGATTCAGCCTTTGTAGCCGTTTTTGTTATCCTGCCGCACTGCTGCAAGGACCTCATACTCGGCATGGACTTTTTACGTGAGCATGGGGCCATTATTAATGTTCCTCGCCGTACTGTAACGTTTTCGACGCCTGCAACAATGACCGCTGACTCAGAACGACGCCACGCACCTTTACGCATCGTTGACGCGGATGTATCAATTCCGCCACGTTCGTCTGCTCTCGTCACAGTCAGGTGCAACGACCAGTCCTGTGCTGTCGGTGTTGCCGAACAGACACAGAGCTTGTGTTACATCATGGAGTCTGTGTTGCACGCGGTATAGTTCATCTGACTAATGGCCTAGCTGACGTGCTGGTTACGAACTTCGGAAACGAACGGCAACGCGTCGCTAAAGGCACCACGGTAGCTTACTTTGAAGGTGTCGCAGAAGCTGCCCACGACTGTTTTGTTCTTGAGACCAACACGTCTGCCAGCCAAACGCCCAACTTCGACCCTGATGTGAATCCCGCTCTATCACCGGCGGAGAAGGAAAGACTCGTCGGGCTACTCTTTCAGTTCCAAGACTGCTTCTCATCCGCCTCCGCGGTTAAACAGACGCCCTTGACCAAGCACCGCATAATAACCGACGACCGCACCCGACCAGTCCGACAGAACCCCTACCGAGTGTCACCGCGGGAACGCGAAGTCATTGCTCAATAGGTCGACGAGATGTTAAATGACGGTGTCATCCAGCCATCGAGGAGTCCCTGGGCTTCGCCTGTTGTCCCCGTTAAGAAGAAAGACGGAAGTTTAAGGTTCTGTGTGGACTACCGTAAGCTCAATCAGGTCACAAAAAAAGACGTTTACCCGCTGCCACGCATTGATGACTCATTATATCGGCTGCTCCACGCGCGCTACTTTTCATCGCTTGATCTTAAGAGCGGTCACTGGCAGATCGAAGTCGATGAACGTGATCGCGAGAAGACAGCGTTTGTCACGCCCGATGGACTTTATGAATTCAAAGTCCTACCTTTCGGATTGTGCTCCGCTTCAGCGACATTTCAGCGAATGATGGACGCAGTTCTATCTGGTCTTAAATGACAGATGTGTCTAGTCTACCTGGACGACGTTGTTGTGTTTTCACCAACGTTCGAGGAACACCTCCAACGTCTCTCCGCTGTGCTACGGGCTATTAGGTCTGCAGGCCTCACGTTAAAACCACAAAAGTGTCACTTTGGCTATGAAGAGCTCCTGTTCTTGGGCCACGTCTTCAGCCATCGAGGAGTTCGTCCCGACCCCGCTAAAACAACAGCCGTCACCAAATTCCCTACTCCATGTAACAAGAAGACAGTTCCCCATTTTTTGGGCCTCTGCGCCTATTGCCGCAGATTTATGAAATCTTTTCACGCATTGCCGCTCCGTTGACACGTCTCACCCGGGATGATGTCACCTTCACCTGGACGGACGAACAGCAAAACGCATTCGACGAGTTACGGCACCGCTTGCAGACAACACCTGTGCTTGCACATTTCGATGCGAATGCCGAGACTCTGGTCCACACAGATGCCAGCAACGTGGGTCTAGGCGCTGTACTCGTCCAGTGGCAAGACGGTGCCGAGCGAGTTATCGCATACGCCAGCCGGACTTTGTCCCGTGCCGAATCGAATTATTCCACCACCGAAAAAGAATGTCTGGCCGTTGTATGGGCGGTGATGAAATTTCGACCCTATCTTTATGGCCGGCACTTTCGGGTTGTGAGTGACCACCACTCTCTGTGCTGGTTAACAAACTTGCGAGACCCCTCCGGACGCCTTGCACGATGGAGCTTACGGCTACAGGAGTTCGACATGACCATCGTGTATAAGTCTGGACGTCAGCACAACGACGCTGACTGCTTGTCCCGTTCACCTGTCGAGGCTGCGCGGGAAGACGAAGAACCAGACTTTCCCCTTATCGCAGCCGTCGACGCGCTCACTGTTTCGCAGCAGCAACGTAACGATCCGGCTCTCGCACCACTTATCGATTTTCTGGAAGCGCGCACTATAGAAGTTCCCCGTCTCTTCGCCAGAACGCATTCATCGTTCTGAATGCGAAACAATGTCTTATACAAGATCAACTTCGCTCCGACGGGAAGAGATTACTTTCTCGTCGTACCACAGTCTCTTTCCGAAGAAATCTTAAAGGCATGTCATGACGAGCCCACCGCGGGTCACCTGGGGTATGCTCGAACTCTGGCCCGAATTAAGAAAAGTTATTACTGGCAAACCTTGCGGCCGCATTACGACATTACGTGAGAACATGCCATGATTGCCAGCGACGGAAAACACCGCCTGTGAAACCGGCCGGATTAATGAATCCTGTTCAAGTGCCAAGATGCCTATTCGAACAAGTTGGCATGGATCTGTTGGGTCCTTTTCCAATATCTGATTCCGGCAACAGGTGGATAATTGTCGCTACAGATTACCTCACGCGTTACGCTGAAACGAAGGCCCTCCAGCGTGGTACGGCAATCGAGGCAGCGAAATTTTTCATCGAACGCATAGTCCTGAGGCACGGCGCCCCGACAGTTATAATAACGGACTTTCACTGCCAAGCTACTGGAATCTGTCATGCAGCTAAGTGGCACTACCCATCGCAGGTCAACCGCCTACCATCCACAAACTAATGGCTTGACAGAACGTCTGAACAAAACTTTTGCCGACATGATGTTCACGTACGTGGATGTTAAACATCGGTCTTGGGATGACGTCCTCCCGTAAGTCACGTTTGCGTACAACACGGCGCAGCAGGAAACAACGCAAATGACGCCGTTCTCCTTATTGTATGGCCGCGAAGTTTCGACAATGCTCGGAGCCATGTTGCCCCACGACGGCCGTGACCTCGAAGTTGGCGCCGAGGAGTTCACTAAACGCGCAGAAGAAGCGCGACAGCTGGCGAGGGCACGCATCCGGAACCAGCAAGGCCGAGACGCCCAGCGTTACGATCACCGCCACCGTGTAGTGACTTTCGCACCGGGCGACAGAGTGTGGCTGTGGACTCCGATTCGACGTCGGGGACTATCTGAAAAACTTTTGAAGCAGTACTTTGGGCCATACAAAGTGCTCCGTCAGCTGAGCGACGTCACGTACGAAGTGCTTCGGACGGCTTTTCTTCTGCTCGTCGCCAGCAGAAATCCGAGGTTGTCCATATCGTGCGCAGGAAGCCGTACTTTTCGCGAGAAAATTAGCGCACCGCCTAACGCATGTTTCTTGCTTTATTTTTTTTCTCTGCTTTCGAATTCATCAAATTGACATTTATTTTTTTTAGAGAGGGGGGTAATGTAGCGTGTGCAACAGCAGCCGCTAGGCGGCTGCTCATCGAGAGTCTCGTGCGCGGACTCGAAGAAGTGGCCCCGTGGCGTTCGAGAAGAAGTTGAAGTCTGCTGCTGTCACTCAGTGCGCTCTGGACCTGCTCTTCTGTGCTTACTAGGCCAACCCCCTATTAAGACCAACCTTCTGGTTACGGGCCTGAACGGTTACGTGACAATATTCTAAGGGAACTACTACTGAAATACGTGACAGTGTTCGAATTTGCCGAGGATGACTCAATGCCACTGCCTACCAGTCGTATTCATCACACCATTAACACTGGGTCCGCCCCTCCAATACGTCAGAAGCCATATCGAGTCCCAGCAACTGAACGTAAGGCAATAGATGAGCAAGTTCAAGACATGCTAAAGCGCGGCATTATTCGAGAGTACTGTAGTCCTTGGGCAGCTCCAGTTATCCTTGTTAAAAAGAAAGATGGCACATGGAGGTTTTGTGTTGACTACCGCCGTTTAAATTCAGTCACAAAGAAAGATGTCTACCCGCTTCCACGTATAGATGACGCAATTGACTATCTACACTCAGCTTCATACTTTTCTTCTATTGACTTGAGATCCGGTTACTGGCAAATCCCCATGCACATAGCAGATAAAGAAAAAACGGCATTCGTAACACCAGACGGACTTTACGAATTTAACGTTATGCCTTTTGGATTATGTAAGGCACCTGCCACATTCGAGCGGTTCATGGATACAATTCCACGTGGACTAAAGTGGCAAATTTGTTTATGTTATTTGGACGATGTAGTAAGCTTTGGCAGAACATTTAGTGAGCACAACAGCCGTCTGAATATCGTACTTAATTGCATGGAACGAGCTAGTCTTGTACTGAATGCAAAGAAATGTCATTTTGGCGATCGCGAAACAATTGTCCTCGGTCACTTAGTTGAGAAAGAAGGTGTTCGACCAGATCCCAAAAAATTGAAGCCGTCAAAAGTTTTACCGTGCCCAAATTAGTAAAAGAGCTGCAGAGCTTTTTGGGGCTATGCTCGTACTTTCGACGCTTTATACCAAGGTTTGCAGACACCGCTTACCCACTTACGAGTCTACTGCATAAAGATACACCATTCAATTGGACCAGCGAATGTGACTCAGCTTTCCGTCATCTGAATTTTCTTTTGACACCGGGCCCAATCCTCCGCCACTTCTGCCCATCAGCTCCAGTTGAAGTACACACTGACGCAAGTGGTATCGGTATCGGTGCTGTACTTATACAACGCCATGGACGCGATCAGCACGTGATAGCGTATGTCAGCCGCTCGTTGAGTAAATGTGAAAGTAATTACACGGTTACGGAGCAAGAATGTCCAGCCGTTGTTTTCGCTGTACAGCGCTTTCGTTCCTATCTGTACGGGAATGCTTTCACGATTGTGACCGACCACCATTCCCTTTGCTGGCTCGTGAGTCTTCGTGACCCCTGTGAGCGGCTCGCTCGATGGGCTTTACGCCTACAAGAGTTTAATTTTTCTGTGGTGCATATAAGCGGCCATAAACACTCAGACGCTGACTGTCTTTCGCGTTTGCCTCTTCAAACGACTGATAACGACTCAGACAATTGCGATGAATATTTGGCTCCAATTTCACAAACCTTCCCCGATCTCCGAGTTTTCCGAACCGAGCAACGCAAAGACAAAACATTAACTTCACTGCTTGATTCCGCCAGCGATCCTATGAAGAACACATTTAGCATTCGCGAAGGAGTGCTTTAGAAGAAAAATTTCATCTCCGGTGAGCACGTATGCTTCTCGTCGTTCCGGAAAGCCTACCTATCACAGTTCTAGAAATGACGCATGATGACGCCACGTCTGGTCACCTGGGAGTGGCCCGAACACTCCACCGCACACAGCAGCGATTTTACTGGCCGAAGATGCGTTGAACGATCAAAGATATGTAGCCAGCTGTGTGCAATGTCAGCGCTTTAAGTTGTCGACGTCAAGCCCACTTGGAAAACTGCAGCCAGTCACACCTCCAACAGCCCCGTTTGAGCAAGTTGGCATTGACCTCCTTGGACCTTTTCCACGGTCCTCTAAAGGAAACCGATGGATACTTGTGTGCGTTGATTATTTAACCCGCTACTGTGAGACAGCCGCGACACCATCCGCTACTGCGTCTGAAGTATCAAATTTCTTACTTCGACTCGTCATTATTCGGCACAGCCCTCCTGCAGTCATCATTAGTGACCGTGGACGCCAATTCACAGCGGACATTGTCGAAGAACTTCTTCACCTCAGCGCCTGCAGTTTTCGCCACTCCACGCCATATCATCCCCAAATGAACGGTGTGGTAGAACGAACTAATAGCACGCTTACCACCATGTTGGCTATGTACGTCGCTGCAGACCATAAGAACTGGGATGGCGTTCTACCGTTCATTACACATGCATATCACCCAGCGCAACATGAGACAACAGGCTACAGTCCCTTCTACCTTCTCTATGCTCGCACGCCTCGCTGTGCCCTCGACACCATACTGCCATTTTTCATTCATGACGAACCTTCTCTTGCTACCACACTCTGCAGAGCTGAAGAAGCCCGCCAGCTGGCCAGAGTTCGAATTTTATCTTCACAAGAACGTTCTAAGAACCGCTACGACGCCCGACACCAACAAGTTTCTTATGCTCCTGGTGACTATGTGGGGTTGTGGGCACCTCTCCGTAAGCGTGGTCTTTGTCAAAAACTGCTGTCACACTACACCGGACCGTTTGTTGTGTTAGAACGCATCAATGACCTGAATTACGTCATAGCACGCATAACGGCGAATAGTCGACGGTCACGGCAGTCTCAGGTGGTGCATGTAGCCCACCTCAAGAGATTTCATTCCAGAGGACCTCTGTAACTCGCCCGACGGGCTTCGTCTGCGAGGAGGGAAATATCACGCGCCTTCGTAGAACGTCGACGGAAGATGAAGAGGAACGGTCGGGTAGACCGGTGAAGAAGAAAGAAGAGCAAGGGCAGAGGAACGTTTGTACGCCTGGCCGCAGTCCTGTTTGTACCGATCCCTGTGAATAAACCCCCCGTGCGTACAAAGCACGTAACAATATATATATATAAACATACATAGAAGTTGAGCTATAATATATTCATTCACACAATTATTACGGGCTTCGTCGATTTCGATCTCTATGCGATATCTTGCATCTTGCTAGTACAATGTCCGACTTGACATTTAGACCAAGAAAAAAGCATCGGGGAAGATCATTCGTGACGTGTGCTCACTCGCTACACAATGCAGGCTGTCTAATTTGTTGTAATAGCAAGAATGCACAAATATGTGCCACCTGTGCAGCTTGTAAACACCTTTGTGCAGAGAATGCTGATGACAATTTATGAACCGAAAAAAAAAAAATAAAACGGACATTCTTAGTTTTGCTAGGCTTCGTGTTTTCCATAGGCAAGAAATTTACACGCAGTGCGTGGTTACACGCAGCAAATAATTCGCCATTTCAGCGGCAATGCACCGCACCTTTGTTACAAAACAGCCTTTTATCTAGCGTATAGGCAAAGCTGGGGGCGCTGCACTTCAGCCTTCATTGGCGCGCTATGCACTATGGGCCGGTGTGGTTCTTGCTGCGGAAAAGTTTTTTTTTTTTTTGGGGGGGGGGGGTGGGGGGGGGGCGAAGAGTGGCAGTACCAAAATGTCTCGTTGTCATCGCCATCATAATAGCAGGCGCGAGAATAGAAGGAAAAATCATAGTCGCGAAGACGGGAAAGTAGAAAACCTCAATAAAAGTTTTCTGTTTTTCGAAATGCCATTCAAAAACATTTATAATGTAATTGGTAAAACATACATATTGTGAGCCTTTCATGGATGTTCTTTAATTTCTTCATTCCATGATCTTGCTCTTTCATTTGTATATACCATCATCATCGTCCCGTGGCGCCGGCTCCGGCACGCGCCTGGGTTTTTGTCATCGGATTAAAACGCTAGACAAGGCATCACTGACCTTGCCGTCACGACCTTGCCCGTCTCAACCTAGCCTTCTTTCACAAGTGGTGGAGGTCCAATTCGATCCCCTTGCTGCCTTGGGCCCTGCCTCTCGCTGCAGCTAGGTTCCGGTCGCCGTTTGGCAACTTCCACCATAATAATGTCCACCGAGAGCAATCCCGACCAGGCCGGACCCTCTACCTGGGCTGCACCGATGCCTCCGACTCTGGCCCCACGTCAACGTGACCCGCCGCTGTTCGCTGGGTGTCGCGACGAAAACGTCGATGACTGGCTCGACACATATGAACGCTGCAGTACCTATAACCTGTGGGACGATGCTTTCAAATTCCTCAATGTTTCGTTCTATCTCATTGAGGTCGCCAGAAACTGGTTCATTAATCGCGAACCCCACACTACTAACTGGACCACTTTCAAGCAGCAGTTCCGACAATACTTCGCCGACCCGGCAGTTCGGACTGAGATCGCGAGAAATAAGCTCGCTTCCCGCCTTCAAGGTCCTGATGAATCATATGCGTCTTACATAGAGGCTCTTCTTGCACTTTGTCGGCGCATTAGTCCCACCATGACAGAACCCGAACGTGTGCACCACGTCTTAAAAGGGATCAATTCTATGGCTTATCATACCTTAGTTGCCCAGATTCCTTCAAGTGTTGATTCAATTACAACGACCTGTCAACGCCTCGACCAGCTGCAGTCCTCTCGATTACAGCCCAGCTTCGCAACTGGTCCGACCTCTGCTGACCTTGATCTGCGGGCAATGATTCGAGCAATCATCCGCGAGGAGCTCCAAGCCCTCAATCCTTTTTGTCGACATGGGTGCGATCATTCTTCCGCACCTTCTAATGACGCCGTTCTCCACAACATGATTAAAGAAGAGTTATCAACTATCAGCCACCCCATGACATCCGAACCTTCTGCAAACCGTCCAGCGCCGACCTACGCGCACGTCGCTGCATCCCCCCCTTCTTTGGTTCCCCCGCCCCGACCGGCACCAACTTACAATCACGTTAATGCAATGGCGATGGCTCAACCTACACCACCCTATTACGCACCTTGGCGTCCCTCCCGACCAGTCTGCTATTACTGTGGTATTAGAGGACATATATCCCGCTTCTGTTGTCGCCGCCTTAAGAACGAGCGCCGTGGTTACGACACCTTCGAAACTGACATGTCTTCAACCTCATATTATCAACGCCGGTCTATTCCAAGCGCACCTCGACGATCCTCCCCACCTCCAGTATCTTCCTCTGAGCCTCGTGGGAACCATGTATCCCAACGCCGGTCCACATCCCCGTACCGCCGCTCAGTTTCCCCTCTCCGCCCCGCAACCATTCTCCCTGTCCGCCATACGGAAAACTAAGTGTTGCAGTTTCCGGAGGTCAAACTGCACTCTGCGAACTTACTAAATGTCCTCCTGATCGCCCGTATAATGTGATTGCTGTTATCGCTGAAGGTTTACCGGTCGAAGCTTTGATTGATACAGGGGCTGCAATTTCTGTCATTCACGCTGATTTGTGCTACCATTTGCGAAAAGTGACAACACCATATGATGGGCCTGAACTCCGTGGAGCCAATGACGTCCCTTTGCGCCCTTCAGCGAAGTGCACCGTACGAGTTGTTATCGACGGCATCTGCCATCATGTGCAGTTTGCTGTGTTCTCACCTTGTGCGCACCTGATGATTTTTGTATGGGATTTTTTGTCAAGCGCTTCAGCGTGAATTTCTTGTGGTGACCGTGTTATTCATATGACAGACAGCGATTTTTCATCTAATTTTTCTGAATGACATCATCCCCTCGTTGCCGCCGCTGATACTGTTTTGCCTCCTCAGTGCAAAAAACTGCTTACTGTTGTTTCTGACCACATCACTGACGGGGACGTACTCATAGCACCATCATATAGTCATCTTGCAGGCGGCATCGCTTTGCCGTCAAGTCTTGTCCGGTTCCACAACGGCTCAGCGACAGTACTGGCCACTAACACTTCACGTGAATCCCTCGTGCTCCCAAAAGGAACTTCTCTGCATTGCATGGTGGATGTTCAACCTTTTACACTGATGGTGCTCACCGCCCCTCCGCCTCAGCAAAGTGTTTCGTCAGATGTCTCTCTTTCTGTTCTCGCAAAGACTATAATTCCTAAACTCACGCCGAACCAACGCCAAGAACTGCTCACATTGCTTCGACACTACCAAGCCATTTTTGATGCCACTTCCACACCACTGGGACGGACTAGTGTTGCGCACCATCGCATCATTACTGAAGGTAACTCTATCGTTCGCCGACGGCCTTATCTGGTTTGAAAATGAAAAAGTAATTGAAGAAGATGTAAATGACATGGTCCATCGTAATATAATTCGTCCCTCAACAAGCCGATGGTCCTGCCCAGTAGTGCTAGTTAAAAAAAAGGACGGCTCGGTACGCTTTTGTGTTGATTACCGAGCACTCAACAAAATTACCCGCAAAGATGTATATCCGATGCCACGAATTGATGACGTCCTTGACTCTCTCCAAGGCTCCGAATATTTCTCGACCTTGGACCTCCGCTCAGGTTATTGGCAAATACCTATGCACGAGGACGACAAAGAAAAAACCGCTTTTGCAAGACCCGATGGCCTTTACGAATTTAATGTTATGCCTTTCGGAATTTGTCACGCACCAGCGACATTTGAAAGAATGATCGATACTGTGCTTCGTGGCCTAAAATGGAGAACCTGTTTCTGTTACTTGGACGATATTGTTATCTTTTCTGAAACCTTTATTGATCATCTCACGCGCCTGAATGAAGTCCTCACCTGTCTCGCTTTGGCAGGCCTTCAAATGAACACCAAAAAGTGCCACTTTGCACAGAAGGAAATTAGAATATTGGGACATCTGGTCAGCCATGATGGCATTCGCGCAGATCCTGAAAAAATAATCGCGGTCTTGAATTTTGCTCGTCTACAACGGACTACAGATTTGCGCAGTTTCCTCGGCCTCGCCTCTTATTTCCGGCGTTTTATAAGGCATTTTGCAACTATTGCTGCACCACTTCATGAGCTACTTAAAGCACGCAGCCCTTTCGTGTGGACGGAACAGTGCGAAACTGCTTTTAATGACCTAAAGCACGCCCTCACATCAGATCCTGTTATTGGCCACTTCAGTGACAGCGCGCCAACTATCCTGCACACCGATTCCAGTGGTCACGGTCTTGGCGCTGTACTTCTGCAGCGTGATGCAGCATCGCGTGAGAAAGTGATTGCCTTTGCCAGTCGGACTCTGACTCGAGCTGAGAAAAACTACACCATTACCGAGCAGGAGTGTCTTGCCGTCGTCTCGGCTGTCCAAAAATTTCGGCCTTACCTATACGGTCGGCACTTCACAGTTGTGACCGACCACCATGCTTTTTGCTGGTTGTCTTCACTCAAAAATTTGACAGGCCAACTTGGCCGCTGGATTCTACGCCTGCAAGAATACCATTTCGACGTCACTTATAAATTTGGTCGCCAACACCAAGACGCCGACGCTCTCTCTCGCTGTCCCCTTTCGGAATCAACTTGCTGTTTTTCTTCCCAATCCATCTCCACCTCTGACCAGAGCCGACCAACTCTTTGCCCGACGTATATCACAACCGTTTGTTTTGACGACTCTGAGAACAAGGACGCTCTCCGCTCACAGCAATTAGCCGATGTCTACTGCCGTCCTAGCATTGACCGCCTTATCGGCGCTTCGGACCCGCCCAATGCTAGGCTTCGCCGACAGCTTCGCAATTTCAAGCTCGAAGATGGCATCCTACTCCGTTACGTGCATTGCCCTGACGGAACTCGCTGGATCCCAGTCGTGCCGCGTGTGCTTCGCCCACGTATACTGGCGGCTCTCCACGATGACGCTACTGCAGGGCACCTTGGTTTTGACAAAACCTACGACCGCGTGAGAAAACGATTCTTTTGGCCTGGCTTATCTTCCACCGTTACCAAATACGTCGCATCCTGCCCTCTGTGCCAACGTCGCAAACGGCTGACTTCTTCGCCCGCTGGCCTTCTACAACCTCTTCCTTGTCCCGCCACGCCATTCGACTTAGTCGGCATCGACTTATATGGTCCCCTACCTCTCTCTGATGGGGGTAATCATTGGATTATAACAGCTGTCGACCACCTCACACGCTACGCTGAGACAGCACCTGTACCGACTGGTTCCGCTGAAGAAGTAGCAAATTTCTTTTTTGCGATCAATTGTATTGCGTCATGGTGCTCCTCGGGTGCTCCTAAGTGACCGCGGTACAGCCCTCTTATCGAAAGTCGTTGCCGAAGTTCTTCACGCGTCATCCACCCTTCATAAGACAACCTCAAGCTACCATCCCCAGACTAACGGTCTGACTGAGCGATTTCATCGCACCTTGTCAGACATGATATCCATGTACATCACACCAGATCATCGAAATTGGGACACTATTCTACCATTCGTCACATTCGCCTATAACACAGCAGTACAACGGACGACCGGTTATTCTCCATTTTCCTCGTTTATGGCCGATCTCCCCCTACAATTCTCGACGCTTCCTTCTTCTCTACGCCCGACTACTCCACATCAGTACCTACCCATTTTTTAACTCGTGTGGCCAGATGCTGTCATCTTGCCCGCCTCAACACGGCAGCGTGCCAGGAAGACCACAAGACTCGCTATGATTCTAAACATCGAGTGGCCTCTTTTCGTCCTGGCGACGAAGTACGGCTTTATACACCATTGCGCACCCCTGGCCTTAGTGACAAACTTCACCACCGCTACGTAGGTCCCTATGAGGTCATAAGCCAAACTTCCCCAGTGAACTACAAAGGGACGCCTGTTGATCCCCCCCTGATCGCCGCCACCGTGGAACTGAAATTGTTCATGTGTCTCGCTGGAAGCGGCCAGGCTGGCCGCTTCCGATTCGCCGGGCAGATTGTGTGAGCCTTCCGTGGATGTTCTTTAATTTTTTAATTCCATGATCTTCCTCTTTCATTTGTACATACCATCATCATCGTCCCGTGGCGACGTCTGCGGCACGCGCCTGGGTTTTTGTCATCGGATTAAAACGCTAGACAAGGCATCACTTGCCTGGCCGTCTCAACCTAGCCCTTCTTTCAAAATATCTATAACTTATTATTTTGTCTTCTTAAAGTGTGCCTATTAGGTCAGAAATATTTATGTCGGCGTGCTGCTCAACACTTACCTAATAGGAGAGCTAGCCATTGCTTATTTTGGACAAAATTTGCACCAAGATGCTTCTTGCTCAATTTTTGTATATCATTGTCAAGATAATAAATTTTGGGACATTCTGTACTGTTGAAAAAGGCTCAATGACTCATTATTGTTGGTCAAAAGGCGCGGTCCTTGTTGCGTCAGCAAATCGCACATTAATAAAAAATTTATTTCGATATTGGCGCCTTATTGCTCCCATTCCATCTTTGAATACACCACCTAAGCGATCCGTAAATATCGCTGGGGACATCGTGTCTGCCCGCCTAACACATTTCTCTATTGTAATTTGTTACTTTTTTATACAAACCCATGTTTGCTGTATAGCCACTATAGATATCTTCCAGTAGTTTCACATATCGCGGAGCTGCACCCTCATCTTGCAATGCCTCCATGACAGCTCAGGTTTCCACCGTGTCAAATGCTTAATCATAGTCCACGAATGAGAGAGAGAGACCATTTAATGAAGAACAGAGATTTTATCCAGCATTTAAATTTCGCTTACATGCTACTCTGTGTAGCAAGGGGAATTCGGGAGATAGAGACGGAAAAAGAATCGTGAGGAGATTAAATGAAATGAATGCGGAGATGAAATCCGGCCATTAAGTGTGTTCTAAGGGGCATCGTGAAGTAATGGTATAAAATGAAATAATGAAATGCATAGTCCGATAAATGTACTTATGGAGTTTACAGCATGAAAAATGGCAAAGTTTAACATTCAAGTTGAACTTAAAATTGTCTAAAAGTCCAATGTCTTTTAAATACGTGAATAAAAAGCTCATTGCGAGTATCTGTTGCCTAGGGCAGGTGGTGGTGGTGAACTCTTTTATTGCGCCCAGAAACAGGGGACCAGTCAAAGGACCGGTTGCTCTGGCTTAGAGGAGGTCTGCGGGGATCCCTTGGGATGCCGCGGCCTCTACCGCGCGCTGGATACAGCCAGCGTTGGTCTGCTGGCTCGGAAATACGCAGGAGAGATTCCCACGTCTCTGGGGTGTTTGAGTTGTCTGTGTTGTAGTGTGTACAAGGCCCCGCCATGTGTGTGAGAGTGGTCGGAGTTGAGCAGTGTTTATGCATGGGGGCTATCTGTTCCGGAAAGATCCTGCTGTATACGATGGGTTGTGTGAAGCTACCAGTTTGTAGTTTGCGCCATTGTACGGCCTCGCGTCTTGTTAGATCGCGGTGTGCGGGAGGATATGTGCATATTTGGAGTCGGTACTGCTGGCGTATGTCCGTGTAAGTGGTGAGTAGACAAGCTCGTGAGATATTAGTGTCAGCGGAAGCAGGGAGGCTGATCATACTCTCAGCTCAGCAGCTGAGATCTCGAGCGAGTGTGCGCGCCGGGGCGTCTTCGCTGAGCGACTCGTGGGCTGGAGCCCAAAGAAGTAAGCGAGTTGTGAAATAGGGTGCTGTAGAACGTAGAATGTGTAACGCCTGGCAAGAGATACGGCAAGCATCGTAGGGACCTAAAACAATGTCCATTGGTAAAGGCACTGGGGATACCTTTTCCATGCTGTGTTCGTAGTACGCAAGCTCTCCAGCGTTCGCAGGACACTCAAGTAGGATATGTTGCATACTTTAAACCGAACCACAGCGGACTGTTCATTTGACCAAAACGGTATCGCAAGCTATTTGTATACGCACAGTTCAGGCGGAGTCGGTGGTAAAGAGTTTTTAGTTGGCGAGGAAATTTTAGAGGAAGTCTTTACCTTAGATTTAGGTCAACCGAGTAAAGAAATTGATAGTGATATGTCGGCAAGCTCCAAAGTCGAGACTTTGCTTCGGTAGCAAATATTTTAGCCAGTTGGGATGCATCAGATTTCATGAAGTAGGTCCGAATGTATCTTTGATGTTGGTAGCCTTTACGAGCCGCTTCATTGGCTTTTTCATTGCCTTTAATGCCTCAATAGGCTTGTATTCACTGAAATCTTAGGCAGAGGCCTGAAGCAGTAGCCAAATGATACAGATACCCGATGTCAAAGAAAACAGGCTGAATGCTATTTATAGAAGCTGCTTATATTCCGAGTACTCTTTTATAACCTTGTTGATATCATGCATATGACTGATGGTAGAGTACTCTTTCCGAAAACCTGCTTAATCATTTGGTTCATTAAACCCTTATGTTGTCCTCATCTTATTAGCAATTACTTTATTAAATACCTTGTAAGCAACCGAGTCTAAATTGAAGCTTAACCTTAGCGTTTGTCCAATTTCTTTGTCTGTGTACAATTGAACAGCTCAGCCTTTATGAGAAGATGTCCCAATTAGCCCTAACCTAAGCACTTCTAAACTTACTGGTCTGTAATTGTTCAAATCTCTAGTGTCCCCTCACTTAGAAATTAGGATTATGTTGGCGTTCTTCAATGATATCGATACCTTTGTAATCATCAGGCATTGTATATTCAGGGTGGTCTTTATTTCTAGCATGATCGTACCTCTGTCCTTCAACAAATCTGTAGTTACCTGTTCCTCGTCAGCTGCTTTTTTTCCATTTCAGAGCTCCTAAGGCTTCCTAACTTCGACCTTTGTTGTTGGCGGAGCGTCTTATTGCTCTTCATTACAGCAAATTTTATTCTTGTCCTCACTAATATTGCAAAATGTAGAAGTCCGTACAGAACTCCTCGGCTACCTTGACTAACTTGTCTATGTTAGTAACGACATTATCCGCCTTGTACCATAGTGCAAACATCTGATTTCCTTTTCGGTAAGGGTAAAAACTCTGACTCATTGGAGGGTCAAATTCTAAAGTTAAAGCTCAGCTACTTTGGTCATCTGATGAGAAGAGAGGAGTCGCTGGAGAAAGATTTGATGTTGGGAAAGGTTGAGGGTCGCCGGAGAAGGGGTACAAGCGAACGCGATGGTTAGATGGCATCCTCGAGGCACTGCAGATGAAGTTATGTGATGTTAGGAAGATAGTGAGAGACCGGAAAGCGTGACATGACATGGTCAATAGGGTCACGAAGAGTCGGACACGACTGAACGACTGAACTGAACTGAAAAACTCTGGCATCTATCGACCGTTCTATTTCGCTAGTAGAAAACCTCGGCCGGGATGCCAAACGCAAGACGTAGTGACTATCCGCCAAAATAACAGCACTTTATGCTTTAATGCTCATGTTGAATTTGGCAGAAGCTTTGCTTGCTAATATAATAGGTTTTAAGAGCCAAGGACGTTTGTGGATGTAAACCTGCGTTGGTTAAAATATTAAACTTTATGTTGCATCAAACATGACACAAGATCCTGATGAGGAGCTAACCCAGTGACAAACGCACCATGTGATATAAGATGAGTTAATAATTTTATTGTTATGCACTATTTAAGAAGGTCTAACCTACTATCATTCTCTGCATCGCCAATCTTTAGTGTGTTCGCACGAAGCCACATGTAATGATTACATGGGCAAGTAAAGTCCGCTTTAGCTTTGACACTCATACGGGTGGCTGAGTGAAGTGATAATAGGAGGAAATGCACATTTGCCTCGCCTAAAAACAGATGCTTGTTCAAACCAATGACCCCAACTCGTGATGGCACGAGCTACTGAGCTGCGACAAAGGCTAGCCCCCCCCCCCCCCCCCTCCAATGCTGTTTTACACAAACAACACATACTGACATCAAAACAGGCATCACTGGTGTCATGAATTCGCTGACAGCTAGCTAACAAATGCACTAAAGATTCGTGGACATCGCCTTCGCCAGTGAGGTAATAAGCTAATATTCGATAATGCTATGGATATTGGAAGGACGTAGCTGGAGTGATGAAGTCTCTGCTAGTCTTTACCTCGATGGCGTGAGTGGAGCACAGGAAGGTGTATCCACGCGCGTCGTGGTCTCTATGTTGAAGATTTTTGTATCTTCTCCGCATGCGCAGCCGTTACGCCGTCATTTGCATGTTTCCAGATGCGACGCTGAAGTTTTATTGCGATAGCAGTACTGAGTCAGGTTTTGAGCCGTCGCGTGGTCCCGGCGAAAGCCATGCTTGACCTTGAACAGCCGAGGAGGAGGAGGAGCAGAAAAAGAAGAAGAAGACTGGTAACTTACCCTCTCTCGTCATACTCCTAAATGATGAGCTTAAGTGTGCCCAATAATGTAGCACCTTACACTGATAGGGCGTGATAGGGGAATAATGTAGCTAGAAAAAGAAGCTTCCGTTGTTGCTATCGCAATTCAATTGACTAAGGTCAACCAGAGTGAAACCA
Organism: Amblyomma maculatum; assembly: GCF_055883805.1. Taxonomy (NCBI): domain Eukaryota; kingdom Metazoa; phylum Arthropoda; class Arachnida; order Ixodida; family Ixodidae; genus Amblyomma; species Amblyomma maculatum. The sequence goes on from NC_139349.1 coordinate 123,558,709, forward strand.
CAACAAATTTTTTTATTGTTATCATACGTATGATCCCCGCCGGGGTGACGCAGTGGTTACGGCGCTCAACAACTGTTCAAAAGGATGCGGTATCGAATGCCCGCTTCGGTTGCCGCTTTTCGATGGAAGGAAAAAGCAAGGCGCCCGTGTGGTGTGCGATTTCCGTGCACATAAAAGAACCCCGGGTGTTCAAAATTTCTTGAGTCCTCCACTACGGCGTCTCTCGTAGCCTGACTCCTTTGGGACGTTAAACCCCACAAACCAAACCAATCATACGTATTGTAACGAATGAAATGGTTTGAATATAGGTGAACGTCGAATGAAGGACGGACGCACACGGCTCAGAAAACCCGGATCAGTATGCGCGCGCCTCGCTTCCTCTGCTTCTGCTGCTTCTCAGTAAGGCACTACGCGGCGTAACAATTTCCCCCGGACAAACGATTCTCGTCCTCGAGAAAATTAGGCAGATCGAAGATGGCAGCGCTTCAGGCTAGCCACGTGAACAACTTGTGTATTGCGGGATAGGCGGTTATCCGTCGTGACTTTGGCGATGATGGCATTCACGTCATTCAGTCGGTCCAATACGGCGAAGGAGCCATTGTACTTACAGAGAAACTTCTCATATAATCCTCGCTTGCGAATAGGCGTCCAAAGCCAGGCGTAGTCTCCAGAGGAGTAAGCACGATGATGCAGATCCTAGCGTTCTTTTGAGCGGCTTTGAGAAGCCAGTGCGTAAGCGGGCTACACGACGGGCTTCTTCGGCACGACATATCTGGGAAACAGACGCATCATCATAGGGAGAAAATGCGAAGATGGTGTCTAGAAAAACGTGGGTACTTCTTGCATAGAGTAAATAGGAAGGCGAATAGCCGGTAACTTCATGATTTGCAGTATGATTCAGCGTAATTTACATACGGTAGCACTGCATCCCAGTTGCGATGGACAGACGAGACGTACATGGACAGCATGGTTGTCAAAATGCGGTTGGTGAGCTCGGTGAGACCATCGGTCTGCGGGTGATACGGTGTCGAGTGCCGTAGTATGAACCACAAAGTCGAAGCATTTCTTCCATGACATCAGCCGTCAATTGCTGACCACGATCACTTACAATAACACGGGGTGCATCATGGCGAGGAATAAAGGAATGCAAAAGAAGCGACGAAACGTCAGCACCCTTTGGTGTAGCGAGAGAAGCGGTCTCCGCGTTTCTGGTAAAACAGTCACGCAGACGATAACCCAGCGGCAGCCCTCTACAGCCTTTGGAAAAAGAGCGAGGATGTCACTTCCAATCTTTTCAAAGGGTGAGGCAGGTGGCTTGACGGGTTGTAAAGGTCCGGCTAGCCTGGTGGTGCGTGCCTGAAGTTGTTGGCATAGTTCACTAGTCGCAACGTATTGCTTGGTTGTCTTATAAATTTGCGGCCAATAAAAACGGTGGCGAATTCGGTGCAGGGTACGACAGAAGCGCAGATGTCGAGATGTAATGTCATCGTGCATGGCATGCCAAACTTGTGCACGGAGACATTTTGGAACGACCAAAAGGGGGGCAGCACCGCCAACTGAGCAGTTCTTCTTGAACAAAACACCGTGTTCGATAGTAAACTGCGTTGGCTCTGCTCTTCCTTCTGCCTCTTGTATCAAAGGCTGTAGTGACCGGTCATTGCGTTGTTCTCGCCTAAAGGTCGCCATACTAGAAACCGTCGTCGCGATTGAGGCTAAACATCCTTAGAAGCCGTCTTCATCGTTAACGGAAGTAAGCAATAGGTGCCGTGACAAGCAGTCTTCATCCTTGTGATGTCGTCCACTTTTTTACGCGACACCAAAGTTGTATTCTTGTTGGCGTAATGCCCAGCGCTTCAGACGGCCAGATGGACCGCTAAGTCCGATGAGCCAGCATAGCGAATGGTGGTCAGCAACTGTGGTGAAGTAGCGTCCATGTAGGTATGGTCGGAACTTGTGCACAGCGAACACAACTGCGAGGCACTCCAATTCGGTAACTGTGTAGTTGCGTTCACATTTTGTCAACGTGCGCCGGGCATATGCAACATGCTCAGCCCCACTAATGTAGCTGCACAAGCACCGGCCCAAGACCGACGCCACTGGCATCAGTGCGAACCTCCGCCACAGCAAAGGTGTCGAAGTTGCACAGCAGTGGTGCTGAAGTTAGAGAAGACTTGAACATATTGAAAGAGGATTCGCACTCTGGGGTCCACAAAGATTGCGAATCCTTGTGCAGTAGAGAGGTAAGGGGGTGGGCAAGTTGCCCAAAACCAGCAATGGAGCGACGAAAATAGGAAGAGGCCAAGAAAGCTCCGAAGATTTTTCAGAGTTCGTGGTGTTTCGAAGTCGCTTACTGAAGCAATCTTCTGCAGATCCGGCCTGATACCATCCTCGTTGACGAGGAACCCTAGATATTAAGATTCTCACTCTCCAAAATTGCACTTCTTCGAATTCAAAGTTAGGCCCGCTTTGCCAATGCATTCAAGAACATTATGGAGCCTCTCACTTTGCTCTTGGAATGTCTTTCCAAAATGATAACATCGTCAAGGTAACACATTCGCGGGAGCTTTGCATAATCCAAAGGGCATTACATTAAATTTGTATAAACCATCTGGTGCTACAAAATCAGTCCTCTCACGGTCGGATGAATATAGAGGAATTTGCCAATAGCTAGATCGAAAATCAATAGAGGAGACATATGACGCCGAATGCAGACAATCGACAGCGTCAATAATGCGAGGTAACGGGTATACGTCTTTCTTTGTTACCGCATTCAAACGACGATAGTCTACACAAAATTGCCAAGAAATGTCTTTTTTTCGCACTAGGATCACAGGTGCGGCCCACGGAGTAAAGATTCTCGGATGATTCCTTTCTGCAGCATTACGTCCACCTGTTCTTGAATTATCTTGCGCTCTTCCGGGGAGACTCTGTAAGGGTTTTAGCGAATAGGGGGTGCGTTTTCTGTTTTAATTTTGTGCTGCTGCCGAGAAGCTGCTAAATGGCTACCCGATCCGTTTGAGGCAAAGTCGAACACTTGGGTACGAGTTGTTAAAATGTCTTGCAGAATACGATGTTCACTACTAGGGAGCGATTTGTTGACCATGCCCTCAAACTCAGCACAATATTCAGACTTGTGTTTCGCGGCTCCTCTGCAATAGGAAATAATTCCAACTGTATGAGTCACATAATTCTCAAATGTCGCGAGTGTCAAACCAGAAGGAAGACGAACAGGCTCTTCTGACACGTTCACAGCCCAGACCTGCGACCACCCTCCGCCTCCATGACCCCCCCCCCCCCCCCCCGCCCCGGAGCGCGGCATTAAAAGATTTTTTTTTCGCTCCATTTGAGACATCTGGCTCGAAGACCATTGAATGTTTACGCATGAAGGATTCAGAAGACTGCACGGGGAGAAACGTCGCTTGACACGCTTGGCACTAGCGGTGGCGGCAACAGCGATCAACCAGCAACTCTATAAACCTGCGTTCATAATACACTCTCACCGGAGAGCCAGGCTTCTCGAGGGCTGCTGACGTCACCAAACAATCTGTGGAAATCATCTTCGTTGAGGCAGCTAGTAAACAACACCCCCTTCCAAGCGGACTACGCCCCCTGTTCTGTCTACAAAAGCCCGATGCATCGCAGCAGTTCTTCACACGTTTGGCAGTAGCGGTGGCGGCCACAGCGATCAACCAGCAACTCTATAAGCCTGCGTTCATATTACAGTGTCCTCGGAGAGCCAGGCTTCTCGAGGGCTGCTGACGTCACCAGACAATCTGTGGAAATCATCTTCGTTGAGGCAGCTAGTAAACAACACCCCCTGTCCAAGCGGACCTCGCCCCCTGTTCTGTCTACAAAAGCCCGATGCATCGCAGCAGTTCTTCACACGGTTGGCAGTAGCGGTGGCGGCAACAGCGATCAGCCAGCAACTCTATAAACCTGCGTTCATGTTACAGTGCCACCGGAGAGCCAGGCTTCTCGAGGGCTGCTGACGTCACCAGAAAATCTGTGGAAATCATCTTCGTTGAGGCAGCTAGTAAACAACACCCCTTGTCCTGTCTGCAAAAGCCCGATGCATCGCAGCAGTTCTTCACGTGCTTGGCAGTAGCGGTGGCGGCAACAGCGATCAACCAGCAATTCTATAAGCCTGTGTTCATGTTACAGGTTAGTTTTGCTCTAGTTACTGCATTATTTTCACGTAACTGCCGCTGCCGTTGCTGCCACTGCGCCGCGGAAGCCTCTGTGTGTTCTCTTTCTTATAGCCACGACAGCCTTGCCTGATGATACATGCCTTACTTGCTATCAATTTTTTCAAGATGGGGATGAGATGATGGAATGTGCAGAGTGCCGTCAGTACTACCACCTAGGGAAGTGTGCGGGCATCAGCGAGCATGCGTATAAAAAGAAAAACATTGAAGCAAGAAAAACCTTGAGATGCCCAACATGTCGTTTATCGCAAACCCGCACTGATGAAGGGCCGCACTCAAGTTCTCACTCTCCTGTCTTAACTCAGCAACTTGCTGAGATAAGTAAAGCCCTTGCTGCTCTCACAGCAAAGGTGGATGACCTCTCATCCTTAAAACAAACTGTAACTAGCATTGAAATTTCTATCAAATACATTCGGACAGATATGATCAGCTGCTTCCAACATCAGAGAGGCATAAAAAAGAGATCGATGCTATTCGCAATAGGTTCGATGAAAGAGAAAAGGAACACGGCAAAGAAGAAATCGGAAAGTTGAAGCTTGAACTGAACGATATGGAACGGTACAGTCGCGGCCAAAACATAGAAATTCGCGGATTACCCCTGTCAGTAAGTAAAAAGCTACTCGTAAAAGTGAATGACATTGCGAATCAGCTCGATGTACCATGCCTCACAGAGAACGACATCGAAGGCCTACATCGTCTGCCCGCTCGATCAAACACGATTCAAGCTGTGCTTATGTGGTTTGCGAAGCGGGCGACGAAAACAAATTGGATGGCTTAGCGTTCAGGCCTTATGGATGGTATCTACTTTGTTGACAACTTGACTGCTTTAAATAAGAAGCTTTTGTGGCTTGCGAAATCTGCAGCCAAAGAAAAGGGATATGAATTTGTCTGGACAAAGGAAGGGAAGGTGTATGCTCGAAACGAAGCAGGTGCAAATGCCACCAGGATTGGGCGCGAAGAAGATTTGAACAAGCTTGTGTAGTCTGGCCTCGTATAAAAGTTTCATACGAGGATCCCCCCCCCCCCCCCTTTTTTTTACCATGTCTTATTTCAATACCACAACATTTAACGACTTACTCAGAAATGCAAGCTGCTCTTTAGACAAGTCTTTATCTATTTATTATTTAAATGCCCCCAAAGTTTGAAAACTAAAATCGAACGCATTGAAGGCGAAATTAAATCACTGGTGCACGAATTTGATTTTTTGGCCTTTACGGAAACTTGGTTCAGCTGTCCGGAAGATGTTATGCCAATCGTAGGATATGAAGTGGTATCACAGTTCAGGGTAAATAAACGCGGTGGGGGAGTATCTCTTTTCATAAAGAACCACCTACGTTTTTTGACATAACGAACAATTATTCACTTGTGACTGACCATTTTGAAGTTGTTACTATCCTGTATCATAATATAGCTATCATGGTAGTGTATCGTCCTCCTCATAGCGACGTGTCTGTGTTTTTTAAGTTTGTTGAGCCTATTTGGAATATACCAGTCAACACAAAATGTATGTAGTACTACTTGGTGACCTGAATATCGATATTATGAGTGTTAACCAAACACATATCAGATTATTGAAAATAATGTTATCTTTTGGTTGCGAAAATATTGTTGATCTGCCTACACAAATAGGCTATCAGACGGAAACCCTACTCTATGTATGTTTTACAAACTTTTTACCTAACAACACAATGTCTGGTGTTTTCTCTTCGGGAATAATTGCGATCATCTTCCCTTTTTTGCACTTTTTTCGAATGTGAAGGCAGCGGATGCTCCTGTTTACATACGTAAAACCTATTACCAAAAGAACATCGCTAAATTTTGTTTACTTATGTCTGAAATTAGCTGGGTCGATGTATTCAAAGTGGAGAACTCATCTTCCGCTTACAACGCATTCACAGAGAAAACACTGGTTGCGTTTAACAAGACGTTTCCAATTGAAGAATTTAAGAAATGCAGGAAGGCAAGGAAATAGTGGATCTCTCAGGACCTTCTAAAACGTATTAAACAAAAACATAAGTTGTTTGCACGATTTCTTGGAGCACGTAATCAAAAACATATGTTAGAGTTTAAGAGGTTTCAAAACAAATTAAATCAGGATCTAAAAAGGCAAAATTGCTTTTTTATCACCGAAAGTTTTCACCCATGCATATTGCTAGATCCCTTTGGGAAGCATCAATAAACTTATTGGAAGAAAGCGACATGTTCTTCCTTCAGAAATGCAAATCTATGGAGTTCTTTATAGCGGTGCCTCACTCGCTAATAAACTTAACGACTGTTTTTTAAATGCAGGAAATCCCACTTCATATACTCTTCCCTCAGCTATAACATCTGTCGATTCCTTTTTGTTTCCGGCATGTCAGAGTTGAATATTCTTATCTCCGACATCAGAAGATAAAATTCTCTCAATTATAGACTCAATGCGCAATACATGCTCTCCTGGCCCAGAAGGGATTACTGCACTAGCCGTAAAAGCTGCTGCTACATTTATTATCTTTCCTCTCGTACATATCTGTAATTTAATGCTTCTTGCAGGTGAATTCCCAGAAAAAATGAATTACGCCCGTGTTACAGTAATTTTCAAAGGAGGCAATAAAAATGACCCCAGTAACTATCGTCCTATTTTCGTACTGCCTTTGTTTTCGAAAGTTGCAGAGCGAGTTATCTTTACGAGGGTATACAAATTTCTGAATTATAATAATTAATAATTTGTAAGGAGCAGTATGGATTTCAGCCTGGAAAATCCGCGCAGGCAGCACTGCTCGAAATCAAAAATAGTTTGATTAATAATATTTAACATAAGCTTTTCACTGTCGCTGTATTTCTTGACTTTTCCAAAGCCTTCAATTCGGTCAAGTACGACATTCTTCTTCATAAATTACAGAGATATGATATTCGTGGAATGCCTCACAGGCTACTGCAAAGTTACTTGTCCAATCGCACTCAGTACGCACGACTAAACAATGCCGTATCTAAATGATAAATAATATACTTTGGTGTTCCTCAGGGATCCATACTGGGGCCCCTTCTTTTTATATTATATATCAATGACAGTAAATATTTCAACTTATTCTAACATTTTTTTATACGCAGATGACGCGAAGATTTTTTTTCTGGTTGTGATCTTCGCGAAATCGAGCGTCGCACCAACTCCTGGCTACATGAACTGATGCTTTGGCTTGCTGTGAATAAATTGAAATTGAATGCTAAGAAAACTGAATTTATATTATTCCAACCTAAAAATAAGCCTATAGATGATCCCATTCAACTGCGGTTTAACGATACCTTGATTGAATCTGCAACCTCCTGTAAATTTCTGGGCATATTTTTCCGAAGTGACCTAGACTGGGGTGACCATGTAAATCGTGTTCGCCCGCAGGTAGCTCGATCAATTGGTGTGATCAATCGTATCAGACACCTGTTGCCCTTCCAGATAAAAAAAAAACAGTTGTATTTTGCCCTAATCCATTCTCAACTGGTGTACTGTAATCTAATATGGGGGACTTGCAACAAAACTTGTTCAGACAGACTATTTTCTTTGCAAAAAAGAGCTTTACGCCCTTGTTCCACAAACCCTTCAAACGGCGACCACTCATTTCACGCCCTACATAATCCTCCATTCCCTGTGTGCCATAAGTATTCTGTTGCTATACATATCTTTCATAAAATTAAGCAAGACATCACATCATTTAGAAATACATATCTGAACAAAAATACCGGCTACAGTCTGCGTGTTACCTCTCTTGCTTCCACTCGTGCCCGGACTAACTACGGCACCCAACATACAGACAACCAAATTAGTATAGTATGCAATGCGTACCCTTCAATAATTGATGATGCTATAAACAGTAAAACAATTTCTCAATTTGAAAAGAAAATGAAGTTGCTTTTTTCCACTTCTTAGGAATGCACAAAATCTATGCTACTTGTAGTGCTTGTCTTATATTATTTTGTTTTGTCGCGAATTGTAGCGTTACTGATGTACTTTCCTTGTTTACGATGCCATGGTTCTTATATAATTTCTTAAAATGCAAAATATAATCTATGAGATTTTTGTTTTCATTGGTTATGTTTTGTTTTGTTTTGTCTTGGTGAAACTTACCTTGACCTTGTCCATCCTTCTGCCATTGATGTGTAACCCGGGGTGAGGCCTCGTCAGGAAGAATGCTGCAGCTTCTTCCTTTTGCCTCTTCCCGTGGGCATGTTCAGTGTACATGATTCATGTCCGAATAAACGTATTATTATTATGATAACAGGCAGCAGCACATTTTCCTTCAGGGCGAGAACTCCTTGCTGACTCTGAGACATGTTATCTACTAATGCGGGATAATGTTCGGCTGCAAACAAATTTCACCGGCACTAAAGTCTAAAGTCGCACCACACTCGCGCATAAAATCAACACCCAAGAGCACGTCATGCGTGGCACGTCTCAATACAACGAATTCTGTCCTATAGCATTCGTCCCCAAAACTCAGCACAGGCCAACCGGAACTAAAGTTTCACCCCAACTCCACAAAACGTACTGTTTTTGTCATAACTTTCTGTCGAAGGCGGTTTTAAATGAAAGGATCATAACTGACACAGCGGCAGCACTGTCAACCAAAGCATCCGTTTTAACATTATCTACACACACTGAGACTTTGTTCTTTAGCAGGACGATAGGTAGAGGTATGCGTGAAATTCACCGTCTGGCGACCTTACCTATCGGTCGCACTACCTAGTTTCCCAGCGGTGGAGAAATAAAGCGGCGACGTGGGGATGGCGAACGAGGTTGTCGCTAAGGAGGGGGAGTGATGCTGCGATCGGACACAGGAGAGTCATTCCGTGTGTGGCGTTGAGGGGAAGGGGGCCGATAAAAGGTAGCGGGTGGCCCCTGCTCCCACTGAGCACCATTCGTGAAGCGAGTGCTCTTTAGATAGGGGTTCGGGTAATTTGACGAGGCGGGCGGAAGATATGACCGCTGCCTCCACAGCCGTAACACACGGGTGGCTGGCGGCTCTGGTATTTCATTTCAGGATTCCTTGGAGGCAGAGACGGGGCGACAAAGCGCGACGAGGAGCACCGCGAGGCACTTCATCCGGATGGGATCGATGCTGCTGGAAATAAGGGTACAATGTTTGTTGTAAGGTCCGCTCCACGCCGTTGTTGTAATATGGTTTGCTGTTATTTTGTGAAGCCCATGGCGTGCGCTGTTCCCATGATGATACGGACCTCGAAGCCGGGTGGTAAGGTACATCTAAATTTATACGTTGCCGCTGAATATCCAGCTCCTCGCATATAATCCTCCTGACAACGAAAACGATGTCTTCAGCCACCAGAATGTCGATACCGGCAACAGTTATCACATTAGGAAGACGGCCAAATTTGGGTGCTATCCGACGTGCCTTTAACACTTCAAATGCCCGGCCCTGCTTGATGACATCTGCTACTGTGGCAAGGCTGTCCCGCGAAATACGGAAGTTGTACACATCCTCAGCAATCCCCTTGAGAAGATGTCCTATCTTGTCTTCATCTGACATCTGCCGGTTTACAATGCGACAAAGTTTCAATATTTCCTCGATGTAACGTGTGCATGTCTCACCGGGCAGCTTGGCTTTCTGGGAAAGCTGATGCTCAGCGCGTTCCTTCTTCGCAAGTGCATCCCCCAAGGACTTCGCAATTTCTTCGACGAATCGGTCTCAGGCAGTCAGGATTTCATCGTGGCTATCAATCCAAGTCAAAGCCGCGCAGCGAGGAAGAAAACAACATTGTACAGACGTGCGATCGAGTTCCAGCGGTTGTATTTGCTGCATCTTTCGTAATGTCGGATTCGCTCTTCAACGTCATCTTCGGGCTCACAGTGAAACGTACGCTTCTCGAGATACTTTGTTGGACGAGTTGGTACTTATTCATTATTAATAATGAATAATTCATATTAATAATGAATAAGTACGCTTCTCGCATGTGGGTAAGGTCGCCGTCTCTTCAGGTCGCAGTTCATGAGTCTGCGTCGTGCGGGTGGTAGCCATTGAAAGGTACTATTGAAAAGATAACGGAGGCTAACCTGCTACACAACGGCTACGACCAGGTACTGGCGGATCCAGAACGTTTTTACCCAGCGCATAGCACCAAATGTAACGAATGAATTGGTTTTAATACAGGTGAACGTCAAATGACGGACGCACGTACACGGCTCAGAAAACCCGTATCAGTCTGGGCTCGTCTCGCTTCCTCTGCTTCTTCTCCTGCTTCTGCTGCTTCTCAGGCACAAAACTAACGGAGAGAGGGATGTCCACTAAGGTTAGATTCGTACTGCACGACTTTTGAATGAAATCTGAAATTTATCTTTTCTAGCGCAAAAGGACAGGACTCCCAGTAAGAAAACACGTTGAATCAGAGTTCTACACATTGCACTTAAGCTACAATGGGGCTTGCATCTGACGGGGTGTAACAGAAGTCCTGAGAACTCGACCAACATACACCATGACCACGTCAAGCGCGTGCCTGTATTCTGCTATATTCTGGCGGTTGTAATACCGGTCACCAATTCTCCAGTGGTTCCTGTCATGTCCTCTTCCTTACAATCACTTGTCTTAGTGCCTGCTTATATTGAATGCAGGTACGAAGTAAGCAGCTGGTTATAATTCGCATCTCAGACACGCCGCGTCTGGCAGGGGGCAGAATGCCTGGCGAAAAGACAGTAATACCGCAGCTTAAATATATATTTAGTGCATAGGCCTGTACAACCTTCAGTTTATACCGCTTATTAAGCCTAATTACGATGCCTGCAACCCTCTCATTAATACTATAGAATTCATATATATTACCCGCTATATACTTATTGACAAGGAAAATTACTCCTAGTTGCCGGCTCTCTGGTAAGCCTCGCTAACACAGTACATGCCCGTCCTTCAGTACAGTATATGCCTCATTCGGCCTCCTAACCTCACTAAGCCCTATGACATCCCATTTCATGCCCTCTAGTTCCTCAAACAGCACTGCTAAGCTAGCTTAACTAGCTAGGGTTCTAGCATTAAACGTTGCCAGGGTCAGTTTCCAATGGCGGCCTGTCCAGCGGAGCCAGACTTTCTTAGCACCCCCTGCTGCGTCACAGGTCTGACCGCCGCCGTGGTCAGTTGTTCCGCAGCCGCTGGTGACTGAGGGCCGGGGTTTTATGGAGCTTATCATAGGAGGTTGCGGCCAATTACTGCACCAGGGTGGCCAACTCATGTACTGGTGAGGGAGTGCGTTGTCGGAGGTGTTCACCGGCATCAGGTCGCACCCCAAACCTGTTTATGCAATTCCATCGACACGCGGATTGTTTTCTTCATCCGGTGGAGAATTGCGCGGCACCGGGATTTGAACCCCGGTCCTCTTGCATGCGAGGCGGATGTTCTACCGCTACGCCACCGCTGCAATACTTCAGCGGTATAAACTGAAGGTTGTGCAGGCCTATGCACCTACATGTAGTTATGATGACCAGGCAGTTGAAAGCTTCTATGTAGATGTAGAATCGGCAATGCGAAAAGTAAAGACGCAGTATACTGTACTAATCGGCGATTTCAATGCCAAGGTAGGGAAAAAACAGGCAGGAGACAAGGCAGTAGGTGACTATGGCATTGGTTCTAGGAATAGCAGGGGGGAGTTACTAGTTGAGTTTGCAGAGCGCAATAACTTACGAATCATGAATACCTTCTTCAGCAAACGGAAGAACCGAAAATGGACATGGAAAAGTCCTAACGGAGAGACTAAAAATGAAATCGACTTCATAATGTGTTCAACCCCCGCCATTATGCAAGATGTAGAGGTAATCGGGAAAGTGCGATGCAGTGACCACAGGATGGTGAGGTCCCGAATTAGCCTAAATCTGAAGAAGGAACGCAATAGATTAGTAAGAAAGAAACCCATAAGCGAATTAGCGGTGAGGGGGAGGGCAGACGAGTTCAGGATCTCGCTACAGAATAGGTTTTCAGCTCTAACTGAGGATGGCGACATTACCCTAGAGGCAAGGAACAATAATTTCAAAGATATCATTACGAGTGCGCGGTAGAAGTAGGCGGTAGGATAGTTAGAGAGGATACCGGTAAGCTGTCTAAGGAGACGAAAGATTTGATTAAGAAACGCCAGAGTATGAAAGCTTTCAATCCAGCAGACCAGATCGAATTGGCCGAGATATCAAAGCTAATCAATAAGCGCAAGGTGGCCGATATAAGGAAGTATAACATGGAGAAAATTGAGCATGCTGTAAAGAACGGGGGAAGCCTTAAAGCGGTAAAGAAGAAATTGGGCACAGGCAAAAACCAGATGTATGCGATAAGGGACAAGGCGGGCAACGTCATCACTAATATGGAAAAGATAGTCAAAGTAGCCGAGGAGTTCTATACAGATCTCTACAGTAGCCAAAGTAGTCAGGACCGTAATGAGATTGGCTGTAGGGAAAAACAGTCAGACGTTCCACCAGTGACGAAGGACGAGGTCAAGAAAGCACTAGAAACTATGAAAAGGGAGAAATCAGCTGGAGAGGATCAGATAACTACAGATTTGCTGAAGAACGGGGGGGATATCGTGCTAGAAAAACTGGCCACCCTGTATACGCAGTGCCTGGTGTCATCGACGATACCGGATCCATGGAAGAATGCAAACATTATTCTCATTCACAAGAAAGGTGACTCTAAGGACCTTAAAAATTACAGACCAATCAGCTTACTGTCTGTTACGTATAAGGTATTTACTAAGGTAATCGCTAATAGAATCAGGACAACCTTAGACTGCAATCAAGCAAAGGATCAAGCAGGGTTTCGGAAAGGGTACTCTACTATCGATCATATCCATACCATCAATCAGGTGATAGAAAAATGCTCGGAATATAACCAGCCCTTATACATAGCATTCATTGATTACGAAAAAGCATTTGACTTAGTTGAAACCTCGGCGGTGATGCAGGCATTGCGAAATCAGGGGGTAGACGAGCCGTAAGTGAAAGGGCTGGAAGATATATATAGTGGCTGCACAGCAACCATAGTTCTGCATAAAGAAAGTAACAAAATTCCCATAAAGAAAGGTGTTAGGCAAGGAGACACAATCTCCCCAGTACTATTCACAGCTTGTTTAGAGGAAGTATTCAGAGACTTGGAATGGGAGCAGTTAGGGATACGGGTAGATGGAGAATATCTCAGTAATCTGCGATTTGCTGATGACATTGCCTTACTAAGCAACTCGGGGGATGAACTGCAAATAATGATCGACGACCTAGACAGGAAAAGTAGGAAGGTAGGCTTGAAAATCAATATGCAGAAGACTAAGGTAATGTTCAACAGCCTCGGGACGGAACAGCAGTTTACATTAGGTAGCGAAATACTGGAAGTAGTAGGCGAATATGTCTACTTAGGACAGGTAGTAACCGCAGATCCGGACCACGAAAAGGAAATAACAAGAAGAATACGATTGGGATGGAGCGCATTTGGCAAGCACTCGCAGATTATGACTAGCAGCTTACCGGTATCGCTCAAGAGGAAAGTATACAACAGTTGCATCTTGCCTGTACTCATCTATGGGGCTGAAACGTGGAGGCTAACCAAGAGAGTTCTACTTAAGTTGAGGACAACCCAGAGGGCTATGGAACGAAAAATGGTAGGGGTAACATTAAGAGAAAGAAAGCGTGCAGAGTGGGTCAGAGAAATAACTCAAGTTACCGACATTCTAGTAGAAATTAAGAAGAAGAAATGGACATGGGCAGGACATGTAGTGTGAAGAGAGGATAACCGATGGTCGCTGAGGGTAACAAACTGGATTCCAAGGGAAGGAAAGCGTAGCAGGGGGCGGCAGAAAGTTAGATGGGCGGATGAGATTAAGAAGTTCGCAGGGGTCAAGTGGATGCAGCTAGCACAGAACCGGGTTAAGTGGAGAAATGTGGGAGAGGCCTTCGCCCTACAGTGGGTATAATCAGGTTGACGATGATGATGATGATGAAATATATATTTAATAAGGTAACCATGTACGATTGTCGCTTTCGCAAATTTGAGCGGGTTTGTACAACAAGTGCTTTATAACTTCAGGGCATAGTCGACGACTGAGTACCGCGTCGGTCGAACCAGCTCGCAAATCTCAAACATTGTTTGGGCTTCATTTTGTTGAAAGTGCTTGAAGATGCTGCTCTTTTTGCCCCACTTCAGCGCATGATAAGCTGTTGGCTGAATTTCCCAAGCCTACGAAGCTACGCAGCATAGCGCGTTCAGTGATCCAGAAAATACTGCATCATTTTGTCATCACTGGACCACCTGTCGCGGCCAGACCACAGTGGCTTGCGGGACAGAGGCTAATAATTTCTCGCCGGGAGTTTGAGCATATGCTCCATCTAGAAATTATACGCCCTTTCAGCAACCGGTCTTCTGCGCTACACTTAGTGCCTAAACACGACGCAGAAGAGCGATGGCTTTATGTTGACTACCGCGCCTTAAACGCTAAAGACTCAACTCCATGAGCCCTCGAAGCGCGCGTCCTGCGCGCTTGGCTGCGCACGCGCCGGCTTGAGGAAGTCTGCGCATGCGCGACGCGCCGCCCACAGCCGAGCGCGTTCGCAACGCTCGGATCCGACAGTGCCAGATATTCGGCGCGCGCGCTGCTCACGGCAGCGCGCCTCCGAATTCCGGCGTGCAAGCATTGACAAATCAGCGAGCGCTGTGCGTCTGTTTCTTCCGGGGCGGGACTGGCGGGCCTTCCAAGCATGTTTTGAGCAAAATGGCGGATCTCCAGCTCTGTGGAAGCGCATCGTCCTGCATTCGCAGCCAAATAAATGAAGTCAACAACCAGGTGCTCATCGCCGCCATCGAACGATGGTAGCTGCTATGGCTTGCGGGCCACGCGCTTCATTCGAAAGAGCTGATGATTGATAACAGTGGCCGCGGAACTTGTGCCGGGGTTCACGCGCGAAGGTGAGATGCTGAACCGGTCGTTCGTTATTCATAGTGTGTATATTCGTTTTTCATGTCGTATATATCAAACATTTCATGTATATGTTCTTGAGTTTTCATCATAGAGGCTCTAAAAATGCTCCAGATGCGGTGGAAAAGCCTCCGCGACAAGTTTCGCCGATTATGCAGCGCGTGACCGGGTGCGTACCGCGCCATGCACTTGGAGTTGTGAACCGCTTTTTTTTACGCGCACAACGCCCGGCGCGTAGGACGCAGAGGTGTCTATGGAGTCTGGCATTAAGACGACGCCCGATCAATACCCAGTGCCCCACATCCATGAATTCAGCGTTCGCCTTGTCGGAACCGAAATCTCCAGCAAAGTCGACTTGAAAACCGCCTATCGCCAAACACCCATCGAAGCATATGAGATCTCTAAGACTTCTATAACAACACCTTTTGGCCTTCCTGAGTTTGAAAAACGGTTGAAACAGCTTCAAAAACGCGGCACAAACTTTTCAGCAATTCATGAACGAAGCCAGTCTCCGACTGTCTTTTGCGTTCGTGTATCTAGACGACATCTTGGTAGTCAGCAACACTTCGGTCAAACACAAGAACCACCTTCTGATCCTCATCAAACATCTTGAGGAATATGAATTGGTGATAAAACCGCAGAATATGCATCTTCGGTGTGGATAGCCTCGACGTTCTCGGCCATCGCGTGACAGCTCAAGGGAACCTGCCGCTGGATTTGTGAGCACGAGCGGTCAACGGCATTTCCGCCCCAACTTATTGGCACAAGCTTCGCGAAATACTCAGTCTTGTATATTTCTATTGCCAATTCATTCTCCAAGCGCTCCCAGACCTACTCCGCGGGGATGCAAAGAAGTGTAAGGCGTTTTTCTGGAGTCGGGAACACGCCGCCTTTTCCACAACAGCTAAGAAGCTTACCGACGCAACGCTTCTAATCCACCCTCTTGGAAACGCTCCATTACGTCTGATGGGGAACGCTTTAACTGCATTAGGGGTTGTCCTTCAGCAATACAACGGCTGTGCGTGGCAGCCAGTAGGCTTCTTCTCTTAGCGCCTAAAGCGTACAGAAGTGCGGCACAGTACAGTTAGCAGATGGATGACCGCAATTGATTGCGCCATCAAGCATCTGTGCTTCATCCTCGATTGCCGCATTTTCTACATCCTCACGGATCACAAGCCGCTAACCATCGTGTTCAAAAACAACTCTTCCTCTGCAAACGTGAGCTCCGACAGCTGAAATTTATATCGCAATTCCCCGCTGATATTCGCCACTGCTAGGGGCCCAGAAGTAGCAGACACACTTTCCCGAATCGGTGTTTTATCTGCCCTTCCCGCCTCCATGAAATTTGAAACACTCGCCGCAGCACATGTTGATGACGCAGAGCTGCGCAAACTACGTGACGGACCGTAATCTCTGGTTATGGCGAAAATAGCGAACACCACAACCAAGGAGACGTGTGACACATCCAAGGCGAACCGGCGACTCTTCGTCCACTCAGTTTCCGATGAGTGGTGTTCGATTCGGTGCGCAGAGGCAGCCACCCTGTCATTCGCGACAAGCAGCGACTCATTACTGACAGCTGCGTTTCACCTAGTTTGAATGCTGGTGTCTGACGCTTGGCGCAGTTATGTCAGCAGTGCCCGTGCGCTAAAATCACTCACCACACATGGATGGCGCCTGAACCGTATCTCCTGAGTCCCGTTTTAACAACGTGCAACGGGACCCAGCAGGGCCATTGCCTGCCTGATAGGACTTCCGGTATCTCCTAACGTGCGTCGACAGGTACTGGTGGTGGTTGTGAAAAGGTTTATTGAATCTTGAGCCTCATTGACTGTTTTCATGGGTCGGCTCGATATCGCGTAGGGTGGCCGGGAGCTTGTGGCTCTCAGCGACTCTTAGAGCCGAGCCCACCAGCTCCTTTCGTGCTGGTGGGCTCGGCTCCCATCGGCACAATCTCCCATCGCTCTATGTCTGTTAGTTGCAAATTGCGGGGTAGCTTGAGCTCAGAGCACATGTAGAGGATGTGATGAAAGTCTGCTTTGGGTGCTCCGCAGAGGGGGCATACACGGGGGAAAAGGCCGGGTTGGATATGGGCAAGGTGTGCTGGAGATAGAAAGGTACGGGACTGGAGCTTTCGCCAGGTCACCTGCTCGAGTTTAGATAGTGATTGGGGGGGCGGATACTGGAGTCGTTGCTCCCTGTAGTGGGGAGTAATTTCGTTATAGGTAACCAGGCGTTCACGTGCACTGCTTTGGTCTGTAGTTTGCCCTGCTCAGTTGACGGGCGCTCGAGCTGTGTTGTGGGCACCTTCATTCCCATGGTTGCCCGCATGAGCAGGTATCCATAGGAGTTCAACTGATTTGGTCAGGGGTTGAATAGAACTGAGAATTTTGAAAGCAGGCGTATGAATCCTGCCTCGTGCGAAGTTGCGGATTGCTGTTTTTGAGTCACTAAAGATGGGCATAGGCAAAAACCAGATGTATGCGATAAGGGACAAGGCGGGCAATGTCATCACTAATATGGACAAGATAGTCAAAGTAGCCGAGGAGTTCTATACAGATCTCTACAGTAGCCAAAGTAGTCAGGACCGTAATGAGATTGGCGGTAGGGAAAAACAGTCAGACGTTCCACCAGTGACGAAGGACGAGGTCAAGAAAGCACTAGAAACTATGAAAAGGGGGAAATCAGCTGGAGAGGATCAGATAACTACAGATTTGCTGAAGGACGGGGGGGATATCGTGCTAGAAAAACTGGCCACCCTGTATACGCAGTGCCTGGTGTCATCGACGGTACCGGAAGCATGGAAGAATGCAAAATCTCATTCACAAGAAAGGGGACTCTAAGGACCTTAAAAATTACAGACCAATCAGCTTACTGTCTGTTACGTATAAGTTATTTACTAAGGTAATCGCTAATAGAATCAGGACAACCTTAGACTGCAATCAAGCAAAGGATCAAGCAGGGTTTCGGAAACGGTACTCTACTATCGATCATATCCATACCATCAATCAGGTGATAGAAAAATGCTCGGAATATAACCAGCCCTTATACATAGCATTCATTGATTACGAAAAAGCATTTGACTCAGTTGAAACCTCGGCGGTGATGCAGGCATTGCGAAATCAGGGGGTAGACGAGCCGTACGTGAAAGTGCTGGAATATATATATATATATAGTGGCTGCACAGCAACCATAGTTCTACATAAAGAAAGCAACAAAATTCCCATAAAGAAAGGTGTTAGGCAAGGAGACACAATCTCCCCAGTACTATTCACAGCTTGTTTAGAGGAAGTATTCAGAGACTTGGAATGGGAGCAGTTAGGGATAAAGGTAGATGGAGAATACCTCAGTAATCTGCGATTTGCTGATGACATTGCCTTGCTAAGCAACTCGGGGGATGAACTGCAAATAATGATTGATGACCTAGACAGAAAACGTAGAAAGGTAGGATTGAAAATCAATATGCAGAAGACTAAGGTAATGTTCAACATCCTCGGGAAGGAACAGCAGTTTACATTAGGTAGCGAAATACTGGAAGTAGTTGGCGAATATGTCTACTTAGGACAGGTAGTAACCGCAGATCCGGACCATGAAAAGGAAATAACAAGAAGAATAAGATTGGGATGGAGCGCATTTGGCAAGCACTCGCAGATTATGACTAGCAGCTTACCGGTATCGCTCAAGAGGATAGTATACAACAGTTGCATCTTGCCTGTACTCACCTATGGGGCTGAAACGTGGAGGCTAACCAAGAGAGTTCTACTTAAGTTGAGGACAACCCAGAGGGCTATGGAACGAAAAATGGTAGGGGTAACATTAAGAGATAGAAAGCGTGCAGAGTGGGTCAGAGAAATAACTCAAGTTAACGACATTCTAGTGGAAATTAAGAAGAAGAAATGGACATGGGCAGGACATGTAGTGCGAAGAGAGGATAACCGATGGTCGCTGAGGGTAACAAACTGGATTCCAAGGGAAGGAAAGCGTAGCAGGGGGCGGCAGAAAGTTAGGTGGGCTGATGAGATTAAGAAGTTCGCAGGGGTCAAGTGGATGCAGCTAGCACAGAACCGGGTTAAGTGGAGAAATATGGGAGAGGCCTTCGCCCTGCAGTGGGTATAATCAGGCTGATGATGATGATGATGAAAGATTAGGGAGGCAGTGGTTGAGGAGATTGCAAATGCAATTGCAGCTTCTTCTGCCTCTAACGAGGATGCAGGTTTAACCAAACCAGAAACTGTAGGGTGAACTGTGTTGGAAACCACACTCAAGGCATAGGCTTGTTGAGTAGCATATTTTGCAGCGTCCACATAGATTGCACTGGTATCAGCGTGGTATTGTTTGCGCAGCGCCGCGGCTCTAGCTTCTCGCCGAGCTAGGTGATTCACCGGATGGATGTTTTTTCGGGAGTGGATGGATTGTTAAAAGAGATTGAATTTCTCTCGGGCTTGAGTGCATGGGTCTGAGGGAACTTATAGGGTTGAGGCCTAAGGATGAGTGAGTATGCCTCCCTGTTGTGGTGGACGATAGGCGTTCAACTTGTGCTGTGCGAATGGCTTCGCTAAGCTCATCTAGGGTATTGTGAGCCCCCATGAGGCGCAGACGGGCATTTGACGTGTGTCTGGGTAGATTTAGGGCCGTTTTATAGGCTTGCTGATTAGTGAATTTACTTTTTCTTCCTCAATTGTGGAAATAAACAAATATGGAAGAGAGTACACAATAGTGGCAGTATTCTTGCCGTTGTTCTGCAATAATGGTGCCCAGTACACGCACCTTATCAACCTCGGGGACTTGTTGGTCATCAATGTTGACTTTAATATTAGGCGGTCGACCCATGTCTCAGCGGCACCTTGAAGGGTGCACCAGCAACAGTTTTGATTTACTCGGTGAGCAGGTAAGGCCCACCTCCGCGTCATGTGACGCGACGATGTTCGCCCCAGTCTGGAAGGTTTCCTCCATTTGACCGACATTACCCGTTGATGTCCAGAGAATAATGTCATCCGCGTAGAATGAATGGCAGAGGTGAGGGATAACTGTCAGGGCTTTTGCCATAGGATCGAGGGTAATATTGAAAAGAAAGGGAGATTCTTTCGGTGGCGAGAAGCAATACCTCTGACAGACATTTCTGTGGAAACTGTGACTCTCGCTTTTGCCTCGAGGTGGGTGTTTAAATGCACTCAGAGGCGTTTTGGTCCCTGCCTATGTCTGGTGCCAAAACTCCGGAGGATAATGTAAGCTCCTTCATCGATCCTTCTTGGAGCACCACGGACCGTATGAAATGGAAGCACATCATTCGATGACCTTTTCTGATCAGGCTGTGCAATGAAGCAAGTGAACTTCAGAAATGTAACGAAGGAACTATTTTTGAGTTAAAGGTTGTTCATGCCCGACTGAAGCCTGCAAAGACGGCTTACACTTGCTTAATGAGGAGATGCAGGGCTTGATAATAACGTGTGGCAGATTTCTTATCTTTATAAGAGTAGGAGGAGACCGCCGCAGGAACAATGACAGCCCTCTGCCACAAAATAGAGGCATTTCATGCGTCCGTTCTTGCTGCCGACCGCCATTGGTTTATGAAAGCAGCAGCTGTCCTCCGCGCAGCATCAGCATCCTGCACGAAATCACCTTCATGGGAGCATTTCCCCAACATATCCACGGAGCAGTCATCCAAAGGACTCGCCTTTATCTGCCTGAGGAGGTACGAGATTTGCAAGGAGGAGGAGCTTATGGGATGTACCGAGGATGACCTGACTCAAGGCCCCCAGAAGCCGACAACAGAGAATGATGGATGTTTATTCAGATACTCTGAGCAAGATAGGAAGGAAAGCGCACAACATATAACTCAGCCTCCTTTGAAGAGATCAACAGTAAAACGTTTGCAAGGAATACGCCAGGCAGTTGCCGCAACAGCGGTTCCAACTAACACGCCAGCCTTTTTAGACCCTATGAAAGAATGTGAGCTGCAAATTGATGAGCTTGTCTCCAGAAACGGAAAGATTGAATTATGCAGTCCTCGAAGCACTTCTGGAGTGCGTAAGGTTGATGACGAACAAGAACTACTCATAGAACAGCCTGTAAAAGTGGCGGCCACTCTTTCACAAGCACAGAAGAAAACAAAGGCCAGTGCGACGAAAAAGAACACGACTGAAACCGAGAGTGTTGTGTTGTGCCAAAGTTTGTGAATTATGTTGTAGTGCGTCTAAAACTTCGAGTTGTAGCTATGAACTTCTTGGACCGAGCTCACAAGTGTAAGCAAATGATTAAAATCGATGCCGATTAAGGTGACAGTGAAGTCTGACGAGATCTTACAAAGTGAGCCTCAAGCCAGAGGTCCAGTAGGAACTACATGAAACAATGAGTGCTCTGGGAATCGAGATTGTCAATCTTCCAGGACAGGCGGAGCAGACGAGCGAACCTTTCACTCAAAGTGTGACACCACCTGTAAGCAGAGCAAAAGCGAAGCTCAGCCACAATTTGGCGGATAGTTCGCGGTATGTGCACGCCTCTCCAACAGCTTCACCCTTTCACAGCACTATCTCTGCATGAACGAAAGTTCATTAAAAAAAGTCTCAGAAGAATACTGCAGACTACTGTCAGCTAGGTCATGGCCTTCCACACACTCCACAGATGGTCTGTCAGGCATCCCCCAGGAGACAGTGCCAGCGATGGACTTACTTTTTACATTTGAAGAGGTATCGTCAGCTTTCGCGGAATTAAACAGACGGACGTCTCCGGGTCACGATGAAGTGACCTACGAAGCAATCGCAAAGCTACCTTATAGTTTCTGTCTTCGACTCCTGGAATATTGCAACTCTTCCCGGATGCCTGAGGACGTCGCCACGGAATGGAAGTTGCGAGAATTGTGCTCATTTTTAAACCTTCTAGCCAGCCAAAAAGTTATACATCCTTCCGTCCCATCGCCCTACTGATCTGCGTAGGCAAGCTTATGAAGCCAATAATCTTCAAACGCGTCACCTGGTTTTTTGAGCGGCGAAATTAGCATCCTGAAGAAATGAATTGGTTTCGCCAATTCCTGCGAATGATAATGCGATTTGTATCATCACTAGAAGAGCACCTTCACGCTGGGTACATCCCGACAGCCGTTTTCCTTGACATCAAGGCCCCTTACGACTCTATGCTTCATCATGCAATTCTCGCAGCCTTGGCCAGCCTTTGCCTCGGAGGAAAGCTTTACAACTGGATAGGACGCTATTTACATGAGCGGCAAATTTTTATGAGCACTACACGTGGTCTAACTCTCTTTCACAGAGTGAAGAGGGGCGTATCTCAGGGAGGTGTGCTCAGCCCATTCTAGTTCAATATTGCCCTTATACATATAACAAGACAACTTCCAGCAGGAGTACGCATAACAATGTTTGCATCTCGAGTGCGTAGCGTTTGCGTTATACTACGCAGCAACGAAGTCTGACAGCAAAACTGCACATCATAGTGTACCTTGCTCCCCAGGGTCTTCACCTCTCATCAGAAAATAATGTTGTTATGGCTTTTACAAGAAAAAAGAATGAATCGATACCCGCTCCTTCCGGGTGGACGTTCATATTGTGTGTACGATCACACCGATTCCTAGGGTTGTTATGACTGCCAGTAATCTCTCTTGGGGACCTCAGAATAAAAACTATCCGCGAGAGGATCACTGCAGCACCGCAGGTTTTCAGATTCATGGGGGGAGCATGATGGTGCAGCAACTGCCGGTTCGGCTTGAATAGGTCTTTCTAGAAGGCTCGTCGCGCCACCATTTACCAGTGCTTCAAAGGCTATCCAGAAAAAGCAAGAAGATTCTTGAAGCCGCGCAAAATAACTGCTTGCGCATATGCCTTGGACTCCCAACACTGTGTCCACATAACTCACTGCAACTCTGGTTTTGGTCAAGCTGTACAGCAGAACAGCTTCTGCCCCTCCCTTGTATTATTCAGCAAAATATAGTACCACTCACCTTTCCCCCATGGACACTATCTTCTCTGAAGGTGAATATATCTGTTCCTGGCGTGGATGCAAAGAGCCCCGTGCCACAGGCAGCACTTCTGCAAGCCGTTCTCTTCTATTTAGCCAAGGAATATATGCAGTACTCTGACATATTCACCAACGGTTTCAATGCTCAAGACACTGCTTCTTATGGCCTTTATGTACCCTCAGCAAACCACGTCCTGTCTTACCGGCTGCAGCGGAACGCATCTACAATAAGTGAGCTCAATGGCATTAAAGAAGCTGCTTTCTACGTCCTGCGCCGAATTCCCGGACGATGTGTTATCTTCACTGGTTCCAGAGCATCTCTGCAAATCCTGAATAACCTGGTGAAGAAAACCAATCAGCCTGTGTTCTTTGACATCGAATATCTACATTATTTGGGTATTACCGCAGGCCATTGTAAACATTTCAGTGGATATCAGCTAACTGTGGCATTAAAGCCAATGAAAAAGCAGATGAAGCGCCTCGTAAAGGTCTCCAATATCAAAGATGCATTTGGACCTTCTTCGCGAAATCTAATGCATCCGAACTTGCTAAAAATGTGCTTCCGAAACAAAATATTGCCTTTGGAGCTTCCCGACACATCCCTACCAATTGTTTTACTCAGTTGACCCACATCTAAGATCAAGACTCCCTACGAAATTTATTCCACAACTAGAAACTCTTTCTGACCTACTTCGTCTGAGCTGTGCATATACAAATGGCTTGCGACACCGTTTTGGTGAGATAACAGTCCTCATTGGGCCACCTGTGGCTCGATTGAAACTGTGAACATAACCTACTTGATTGCCCTTCGTACGCTAACATGCTTGCGTACTATGAATATAGCATGGAGAAGCCCTCCCCAGTGTCTTTAACAATGGCCGTGTTTTAAGTCCCTTAGCCTGCCCTAAGCAACAGACTCGCAATGAACAGTTTATTTACGTATTTGAAAGATATGGGACTCCTGGTAAAGTTTAAATTCACCTTGCATGCTACCCGCAGACGCACGCTGTGAACTTCATGACCACATTTATCGGATTATGCATTTCATTTGATACAATTAAACCACAATTAACCGTATTGATTGGCGCATTTTATCTCCCCCTGCATTTCTTTTATTTTTCTCGCCATTCTTTTTCAATCATCCCTCTCCAATTCTCCTTCTTGCACAGAGTAGCATGCCAGCGAAATGTGAACGCCGGCTAAATTCTCTGTTTTTCATTACAGGGTCTATAAATTGAGGCTGATGCTGAATGAGTGCAATCAACTTCCGGTCTTCAACTGTTACGTCAACTATTACAACAATATCTAGCATTGCATCCATTAGTCGCGGGTCATCATCATAAGTTGTGCCACAGGCTGCGGGAAAACCACCGTGGTAGCACAGTGCTTACTGGACTTCAACATGAACCAAATGATTGATATTGAGCAATGTATTGCGATCACTAAGCACACATGACGCAGCTAAGTCTGTTGACGAGTGTATAGCAAAAGAATGATCAGAACTTCGCCAGACTAGAGTCTGTGGTTCGAATCTGTTCTGCCACGGCCTTACGGATCCATCCTGTTCTGCACAGTTGGCATCCTGTCTGTTGAAGTTGGCGGCTGGTTTTCGCGAGGTATCTCATGTTATGATTAACGATATTCACGAGCGAGATGTTACCACCGATTTCATCAAGGTTGTGTCAGAGATCATTGATTTGACATCGTTCTAGCTACGAGCTATGTGTCACTTCAGGACGCGGAGCGTGTTGCAGATTCGCGAAGAAATCTGCAAACAGAACGAGGGCGAGTGGTTTTGAAAGGGGGGGCGCGCCGAAGAGATTCAGCGCCATTTTTATATGTTTACATCGGAGGGTACAGATGGAATTAAATTCCTCCACATGAGTCCTGGTGCTTTTCCTTTTTCTATAGGTGTCGCGCGTTGGCTGTCATCTGCTGGTGGCAATTTTTCGAGGCAGACAATTTCACAGTAGTCTGTTCTTTACGCTATCAAGGCTTCTAAGCCCACGCCTCCAGCACACTACCTCACCAATCAAGCAACCGGGCGATTTAGCGCCTGCACCGGACACTTAAAGAATCACTAAATTGAAATCGGCAGGCAGCACTGGTCGAAAAGCTTTTTGGAGCGCATCTCCGCTTCCCGCCAGTCACCGCAAAATACATAGAGCGGCTTCAAGCTTGGCTACAACAGCGACAGCCGTCCACTCCCCGTGCCCTAAAGGCCGAATCACGCATTGGAAAGACAGGAACGACATCAATAGAACGCATTCGCCACACAAGCTGCAAGTTTCCGAACCACCCATACCCCAACAGCATGTCACACCGAAAGAACAACCGGGAAGCCAAACAGGTTGCTGCTTTGTTGCCTCGGTGTGACAATGTTGGGCAACCAAAATAAGCAAGAAACAGTGTCCGTCAGCGTTGTTTGCGCGTGTGCCGACCGGGCAAACTGCCATGCGACAACACACCAATCAATGTACTCCGTTTGAACTGATTGACTCATTCCTACGCATTCCTACCTGCAGAGGTTTTTGCAGAAAGTTCACTTGTGAACCATTTTTCATGTTGTAGCACCTTTCAGGCGCGCCCTTGCACGCGACGACTATTGCTTGTCCCTTTGCCAAAAGCACGAGCGGTTTAGCGGATTCCCCCATCCGCACACCGGCGCTTCGTGGGGACTGTACGTCAATGCAGTAATGCAAACGATTTTCAAATATGCCTGACCATACTAAAACTATTGTTAGGTTTATTTACAAGGATGACGCTTCCTGCGCCTGGTGTATTAACACCAATATAATGAGATTCTTCTTCCTCACACACTTTGTTCTTCATATTTCAGGGATGCCTCACATTTCTCTCTTCGGAGACGAAACCCCTGGGTGGTCAGTCGGAGTCCCGAGAGTGGCAGCGCTCCATTCTTCTGACATGTACAACTTGTGTTTTCCGAGAAGGGCGGCCTTTAGTAATTTAAATCATTCATCCTACGGAGCAGTATAAATCGACCTGTGTAGTACGACAATAGTTCATGGAAAAACCCCGCTTGTGAAGAGGCGACCAGAGCCACACTAAGCCACCGGAAAGGTGGGAGACATCCTGGTGCAGACAATTGTACCACTGGTTAGAGCTGTCCTACGAGGCCAGAGTGCGTAACCGGGCGAGCCGACGACCCTCTTCAGCGCGGCAGAATGAACTGGAAACGGAAGGCTCGATGTCTAGAGAAAACGGCAAAAAGAAGTCCAGAGAGCTTCAAGGCAGACTGGCAGAGAGAAGAGAAAATAATAAAAGCAGTTATTTTATGCTTCGAGTAGTATAGGCATATGTAATGAAGGGAAGCACGTCATCACAGTTCTTGTGATGAGATTAGACATACATCGCAAACATGTTCATTTGTGTCCTGCTCGTACGTTCAACGAGATCATTTGTCGGTTGATACGGTATCACCATCATCATCATCAGCAGCAGCAGCAGCGTGAATATACCCACTGCAGGGCGAAGGCCTCTCAGATTCCTCCATTAAACCGGTCCTGTTCTAGCTGCATCCTCTTCACCCCTGCGAACTTCTTAACTACATCCGTCCATCTAATTTTCTGCCGCACCCTGCTACGCTTTCCTTCCCTTGGAATCCACTTTGTTACACTAGGAGACCATCGGTTATTATCTCTTCGCATTACATGTCCTGCTCATGGCTATTTTTTCTTTTTGATTTCTAATAGAATGTTCGTAACTTGAGTTATATGTCTGACCTACTCTGCACGCTTCTTATCTGTTACCGTTGTCGCCACCATATTCGCTTTCCCTAGCCCTTTGTATTCAACTTAAGTAGAACCCTCATTGTTAGCCTCCACGTTACAGCCCCATAGGCAAGTAGAGGTAAGATACAACTTTGGTATACTTTCTTCTTTTGCGATAATGGTAAGCTGCTAGTCACAATCAGCGAGTGCTTGTAAATGCGCTTCATTGCAAGTTTTTTCACCTTGTTATTTCACTTTCATGATTCGGATGGGCGGTTACCTCTCCTAAGTAGATATATTCGTAAACTAGTTCCAGTGCTTCGCTACCTAACGTAAACTGCTGTTCCTTCTCGAGACTGTTGAGCATTACCTTAGTCTTCTGCACACTGATTTTCAAGCTTACCTTTCTACTTTTCCTGTCTAAATTGGTTCACAGGAAGGGAAAAGCGCAGTAACTGTCACACTTGCTCTGTGGACACCCGAACCGCGCCGTAAGGGAAGGGAGGAAGGTGGGAATGAAAGTGGAAAGAGAGAAAGAGGAGCCGTAGTGGAGGGCTACGGAGTAATTTCGACCACCTGGGGATCTTTAACGTGCGCTGACATCGCACAGCACACGACGCCTCTTCGTTTCGCCTCCATCGAAACGCTGCCGCCGCGGTCGGGTTCGAACCCGGGAACTCCGGCACAGTAGTCGGGCGTCTTACCACTGCACCACCCCGGCGGGGCCCTTTTCCTGTCTAGGTCATGAATAATTTTGGCAGTTCGTTCCCTGAGTTACTTAGCGTTGCAACTAGTGTCACCAGTAAATCGGAGATTACTTAGCTGTAGAGTGACACAATTACGAAGTACAAAAGCGCAGAAGCGCTTCTACAACATCTGCGGTAAACTGGAGGCCGTGGTCATCAATAATGACACGAGGGGACCCATGACGAAGGACAACAACGTGAAGCAGGAAGAGAAGACATCAGCAGCGGTGGTGGAAGGGGTGGCGGCAGTTTCACAGTAACGCGTGATATGATAAACACATACGATGCCCAGTGATTGCCTTTGGACAGCGGGAAAACGAGCCGTGAGGTCAACACCCACTCCCACATATGGTGTGGTCGGTGGTGCCACCGGTTGTAATTGCCCCAGCATTGAAGTCGTGTAGAAATTGAAAGGCTAGCACTGCACTTATGTCTCGTACCGCTGAGTCGGTCGATACATATTTGGCCAGTAGAAACGTTTTTTAATGCCGGTAAAGGTGCTGGCAAACCCCAAATGTCCAGCTGTAACATCATCGGGCATGGCGTGTAGAACAGAGGAATAGACGCTACCGAAAAGACACGGAGAAAGCGCGCACCGCCAGACGATAATGTTTCCAATAGAGCCATCCATCGTAAATGCAGAAAAGGGTTTTTGATACTGGATCACGAGATTTTCAAAACGCGGTACCAAGTCTTGATATTTGCGTTCTTCTCACAGGAATGTGGCAAGAGTTTACGGAAATGGCGGCAAGATATTCATCAAAGCTGTATCCGCAGAGTATTTGAGGAGAGGGAGCCGCGGGAGGGAGTCAGCGCCGGTGTGTTGGGGATCACTCTTGTACAACACTGTTAGAACTCCCGAAGGCGCAACGCCTAGTGAGCCATTCGTAAGCAGGAGTCGCGCAGATTCTCCAGCCAGCCAGCTACCGCAGACGGCGCACCAATGGTCAGCATTTTACGTATCCGCAGCCGAGGCCGTGGAGCGGAGCGCCATATGTAGCGCTGCTTGGTTTGATGCAGTACACGTTGGTCTCAGAAAAGGTCATTATGAGAAGGGCTGCCTGCTATACCTGTATAACAGCGATAGGCCTGCACAAAGCGTGAAGATTTGGGCAACGGCGCCTCGCCGGAGTGCACCAGGCGATGATATGCGCTACTCCCTGCCTGTCGTAATCGTTGCCAGCCTTAGTCTGCTTCGGAGGACGGCACTTATAATCTTGAAGAGGTCAACTGCCTCGAAATTATATTAAGGATTCGTTTTTCATCACCGCTTGCAAGTAAGCCCATATCAGTAAAATACGTCGGATAAGACGTGCGTTCGCCGGCCGTACTCAATTTGCTTCCCACTAGCAGCGCCGACAATTGATGCTGTCTACTTGCAGCATTGCTTAGCGGAAACGGTCGCGCCCTCTTTGCCCCAGGAATTCTTGTGGGCCCTCCGGTAAGCCGCGGAAGACGTCTCGAATGTCCGACTAGTGAAAGCGGCACCGGGACCACACAGCTTCGATCTGCAGGCCATCCTGCGCTTTTGCATTGCCTCTTGTTCCCATGCTTCTTCAGGCCGCGATGCTTCTTCCGCACGCCCCTCATAGTCGCGGGTCTCCACGAGCTCCCACCAAATGCCGAAGACACACTCTCTCTCCGGGTCCCCACTTCCGCGATCTCCATTTGCGTTCCCTACAATTAGAAAATAAAACAGCACTTTTTGAACTCTTATTTAGTGTCGACGGAATTTCGTCTGACTCGCATTAGCACCGTGCACGCTGCAAGCTTATCTGCGCTTCCTATATGCCACACAATTGTTTGCCGAATTAAGCCTAAGGTTATTACCCTTCACGACACTAAAATGGAATATTTCTTCGAACCAGAGGTTGAAAGAAATCATGAATTTCTTCTAAAGCCAGCATTTTTTAATTCCTTACATGGAGGTACTAAGAAATGTTTCAGTCGTTTTACAACTACCATACTGATCGATGTGCTATTTAAAAATTCTAGTGTGGGAGCTATTTCTGCGGTAGATACGATGTTTCTCGTGCTATTCATCATTAAGTTTGAGGACCCATATTAGGGATGCAAAACATTTGTGATGACACTTATTGAAATATCCCTCAGTAATCTCTGATTCGATGATGGTGTTGCCTTGCTAGATGAATAAGGAGGGGTTGAATTTGGGACACCCTCTGATGTGGCCTAGACAAACAAATCAGAATGTTTCTAAAACTAAAATCGAGAAAATCATTTTTTCGTCAGTAATCTTTGAAGATAGAAGAGGCGTATGGTATGTGTTCAGCTGCTGGAAATGGCTAAAAGTATATACGCTCAGGGCCAACGATGGTGGACTCAAGCGCATCAATCAAAATTATAATAATCAGGAATACGAAACGTAGTTATGGGCATTAGCCCCGCACCTAAGATCAAAGGTGCATTTTCCATGCATTAAAAAGAAAAGATGCAAAAAACTATTATATCATATAACAATCCTCTTATTAACAGCACCCCGCCGGGGTGGCGCAGTGGTTACGGCGCTCGACTACTGTTCCCAAGGACGCGGGATCGAATCCCGGCCTCGGCGGCAGCTTTTCGATGGAGGCGGAAAGCAAGGCGCCCGTGTGCTGTGCGATGTCAGTGCACGTTAAAGAACCCCAGGTGGTCGAAATTTCCGGAGTCCTCCACTACGGCGTCTCTCATAGCCTGAGTCGCTTTGGGACGTTAAACCCCACAAACCAACCAACCATCTTATTAACAGCATACCTTGATATTTGCGCTGAAAAGCGGAATTCTGCTATGCGCCTACTGGATGTAGAGTGAAAGTGCCATGAAAAGTTCCGAAACGTCCATCGATACCATACATTATTTTCTGGTCGTTAATTCCAGCTGTGATGGTAGAGTGAACCAATGTCCCTATATTCAACCAAAGAACAGTTCATCGTGGATACTGTCCTTAAGAAGCTACAAAAGAGGCGCAGAACACAAAGAACTAAATTCTAAAGCACTCTCTCTTTTTTAATACCAGGATGTGTTGCGATACGCCATCTGAGAAGAAAAAAAAATTATATATACATATTGAAGAGGGATTTATGGAGGGTTATTTGAAGGACTGGAGACGGCGACCGATGACACAAGACGATCGCAGAGCGAAACACAATCTCGTCCGAACAAGACAGTCCGAGTTCTCAGTGCGCGCGCCAGCTGATCGGCGTCTTCATCGTCGTATCATTTTCTTCCTTAAAATTTCCCCGGCGGAAAGAGGGAGCCCTCCTGGCGACTTAAGGCGAGGGTATGACAAGGGGATCGTAGTATGGCTTAAGTTCACTGTCGTGAACAACTTCTCGGCCGCGGCGACGGTGGTCCGAAGACGTTGCCGGCTCCACGACGTAGTTAACTGGTGATGTACGCTCTAATACACGATAAGGGCCATTATACTTCGCAGAGAATTTGGAATCAGCTGGAACGCAGAGCCAAAGGAGGGTGTTCATAGGAAAGTCAACAGCGGGCTTGCCGTGATCGTTCTGATGTCGGCGAAGATCGTGAATATCCGACGTGAATGAACGAGCCAGCTGACGGCACTGCTCAGCATTACAGGCCACAGCAGAAAGAGAAGTGTACTCTGAACTTTCGGGGTGCTAAGGAAGTATGGTGTCCAGTAGACATGAAGGCTCACGACCGTAGAGGAGAAAGAATGGGGAAAATCCTGTCATTGCCTGAGACGCTGTGTTATAGGCATAGGTGTCGTACGGAAGCACCAGATCCCAGTTAGACACGTCAGAAGAAACGTACAGGGCCAGCATATCACCAAGAGGTCGGTTAAACCTTTCTGTGAGGCCATTGGTTTGAGGATGGCAAGCTGTGGTGGTTCGATGTATTATTTTGCAAGCTTCCAACAGCTCGTGGACCACTTGTGATAGGAAGACGCGGCCGCGGTCACTGAGAAGTTTACGAGGAGCCCCGTGACGTAGAACGAAGTGACGTATGATAAAGGAGGCGACGTCACGAGCACTAGCCGTAGGCAGGGCTGCAGTCTCCGCGTAGCGAGCGAGGTGATCCACGGCGACTATTATACAGATGTAGAAGATGGAAGAGGGTCATATAGGTCAATTCCGACACGATCGAAGGGTCGCGCTGGACAAGGCAATGGCTGTAATGGGCCGGCGGAGGGGCGGGGAGTAGACTTCCGCTGCTGACAAGCAGTACAGGAGCGAATATAGCGGCGGACAAAGTTGTACATCCCCCGCCAGTAGTACCGCTGGCGGAGACGCTCGTATGTCTTCAACAAGCCAGCATGTGAGCTTTGCGGGTCGGCATGGTGATGGGCACAAATTTCTGTGCGAAGATGGCGAGGAATGACCAAGAGCCATTTGCGACCATCCGGGCGATAGCTTTTGCGGTACAGCAGACCACCCCGGATCATAAAATGAGAAGCTTGGCGACGAAGGGCTCGCGGGAATGAAGATGTTGAGGACGCGGTGAGGACGTCTAGGAGTGACGATGTCCAGGGATCCCGGCGTTGTTCTCAAGGAAGATCGTCGGAAGTAAGGGCTGCAACGGAGGGTTCGGATATCGAGTTCGAGGGTGCCGGAGAAGGCAGCGGCGAGGGCGACAAGGCGTAAGCATCGGAGTGTTTGCGTCCCGATCGATATATCACGACAAAGTCAAAATCTTGAAGGCGAAAAGCCCAGCGACCGAGGCGTCCTGAGGGGTCTTTCAGAGAAGCCAACCAGAAGAGGGCATGGTGGTCGGTGATAACGTTAAAGCGGCGGCCATATAAGTAGGGGCGAAACTTTGTTAAGGTCCACACGATTGCAAGGCACTCCTTTTCCGTGACGGTGTAGTTAGATTCAGCATTCGTTAGCGCTCGGCTAGCGTAAGCAACTACATATTCAGAAAAGCCTGGGTTTGCGTTGAGCGAGGACAGCACCGAGACCGATGCCTCTGGCGTCAGTGTCAGGAGCGGATGGGTCGTAATGGCGGAGAATGGGCGGCGAAGTTAGTAGAAGTCGGAGCGTGGTGAAAGCATCATAGCAGACTGGGGTCCATGTAGACAAGTCGGCGGGACCATTTAGCAACTTTGTAAGCGGTGCAATGATGGTAGCGAAATTGCGGACAAAACGGCGAAAATATGAGCATAGGCCGACGAAGCTGCGCAGCTCTTTAACAGAAGTCGGCTTCGGAAATTCAGTGACCGCACGTAGTTTGTCCGGATCGGGCAGGACACCATCTTTGGACACAACATGATATCATCCAAATAACAAAGGCAAATGTTCTACTTGAGTCCACGTAAGATGTTGTCCATCAATCGCTCAAGCGTAGCCGGAGCGTTGCGAAGACCAAACGGCATCACAGTGACGAAACGGCATCACAAACGGCATATAGTCCATCAGGGGT
The DNA here is from genome assembly GCF_055883805.1 of Amblyomma maculatum. Lineage (NCBI taxonomy): Eukaryota > Metazoa > Arthropoda > Arachnida > Ixodida > Ixodidae > Amblyomma > Amblyomma maculatum. The sequence continues at coordinate 123,591,655 of NC_139349.1, forward strand.
AACAAGGACTGTATTGGGGCGGTCAGACTCAGCCATAGGGACTTGCCAATAGCCAGAGCGCAGGTCCAGGGACGAAAAGAACTCGGCTCCTTGTAAACAATCGATGGCGTCGTCAATGCGGGGTAGTGGGTATACGTCTTTACGTGTAATTTTGTTAAGACGGCGGTAGTCAATGCAAAGTCTTATGGAGCGATCCTTCTTTTTCACCAGTACCACTGGAGACGACCACGGACTAGATGAAGGCTGAATTACACCACGTTGTAGCATGTCGTCAACCTGCTCAGCAATAACACGGCGCTCCGTAGGCGAAACATGGTAAGGGCGCTGGCGAAGAGAGGCATGACTGCCGGTGTCGATGTGGTGAACAACATCGGTCGCATAGCCCAAGGAAGTCGTCTGCACGTCGAACTGGTTGAGTAGAACAAACAGTTGCTCACGGTAAGTCGGGTCGAGGTCACTGGCCACAGATGATTGAAAAAGGTCCCAACTCGGTATATCGGAAGACGCAGTAATCATCTTTAGGGAGGCTACGTGGGCACACGGTGGTAAATACCCGTCAACATCAAACGGCGAGATGAGGTCAATATGGCCAAGGTATTCGTCACGAAGTAGCGGAACCACAGCGGTCGAGGCATTCGCAACAACGTCAGCGGCGCCGCGGTTAATATCGATGATAGCAAAGGGAAGGAGGAGTTTACTGCTAGAAGCGAACATGGGAGAAGGCGCAAAAAGAACAGTCGCGCTTAAGGAAAATGGTACACACAAGGGAACAATCACAGCACAATTGGGCGGAATGTCGGTGTCGTCGGCGACAACAAGTTTGACGCAAGAAAAAGACGGCGCATCGTCTAGAACCGCATCATAGAGCGCAGAGAAGGCAACGTGGGCGCGGGCGCCGTCAATAACAGCATTGTTGCGGGACAGGAAATCCCAGCCAAGAGTTAAGTCATGCGAGCATGACGCAAGCACTAAAAACTCCACGATGTATAAGACCTGAAATGCATCGGCATCAATGCCCTTCATTATGTATTTTATCTTGGCAGCCTCATCCATAGACTGGTCGACACGCTTGCATAAATTAACGACGTATTCAATGTAGCTTGTGAAGCTTTCCCCCTTCATGCTGAACGCGTACGCGCAGGGCTTCTTCAGCGCGTAGTTTCCGAACTGTGGGACGGCCGAAAACGTTCGTGAGCTCTGCCTTAAAGTCGGCCCAAGTTGGCATGTCGGCCTCATGATTTCGAAACCAGAGGTTATAGCAACGTAACTGAGGTAGAAGATGACGTTGTATATTTTCATGCGGTCATTCCAGTTATGACGACTCACCCGTTCGTAGGAGGCCAACCAATCTTCAACGTCCTGGTCGCCCTGCCCGCTGAAAACTGCGGGATCTCGCTGCCGAATGGTACCGGAACATAAGATGGACTGCGAAGGGGCTGCCACTGGCTGTTGGCCTATCTCGTTTGTCGCCATAGGTATCGTACGGCGGCGGAGCTCCACGGTGATCGTTTAAGGGTCGTGCCCAGCACCTCCACCAAATGAAGAGGGGTTAATTGGGGGTTATTTGAAGGACTGGAGACGGCGACCGATGACACAAGACGATCGTAGAGCGAAGCACAATCTCGTCCGAACAAGACAGTCCGAGCTCTCAGTGGGCGCGCCAGTTGATTGGCGTCTTCATTGTCGTATCATCTTCTTCCTTGCAATATATAGAAATATATATATAGATATATAGATATATATATATATATATATATATATATATATATATATATATATATATATATATATATATATATACAGTCGAACCTCGATATATCGAACAGCGCGGTGATTGCAAAATTGTTCGATATAGCCGGAATTTGATATACAAAATAACGTAGAAAACGCGTCAAAAACTAGTACAAATCAATCAATGAACCAATCGTGGCACAGTGGCGCAATAAATACTCACTTGAAGTTTCAAACAAAGTATTTATTCCTTTGGCTTAAAGTACTGTAGCAGCGTAGCTTGCTTCAAATTGGCAACCGCATGCTTAACCACGGCGTCCTCAACGTAGTCTAAGCGGTCCACAAGCGATAGTCAAGCGCCTTCTATTGCGCCGCAGTAGCGGCGTACAAGGTCTAAAGCAGCTACAGCCTCAGTTGTAGTCGGGAGCGGGGCAGCGCTTACGGGATCAACCTCGGCAGCGTCTTCTTTTGGCCGCTCAGCAGTAACTTCCGCCGCAATCTCTACATCTGTCAACTCCGTCACTGTTCCAGTGCTGTCATCACCGCCAACGAAGTCATCAATGCACATGCTGTGTGGCTCAGCACCGACAAAGCGCTCCAACTGGCTCCAGGTTTCTTCGAGCTGGCATTCTTCCTCTGTGCCGTCGTCCAACGCTGATTCTTCAGTTGCTTGCTCGGAAGCTTCTTCAAAGCGGCTTACAAAACCCGCATGCCGAAAGCAGTGAACTACTGTCGACTGCTTGACGCTGCCCCATGAGACTTTCAGCATTTGAATGGCACCCAAAAGGTCTATCTTTAGCTCTTGGCCCATCCGCAGCTTGAGAAGCAAAATGTCGATCAGCCGACGCTTATAAATAGATTTGAAAGCGCGAATAATGCCGTGGTCCAATGGTTGCAGCTTCGACGTCGTGTTCGGCGGCAAAAGCTTAATTTCAATGTTGCTCAGCTGGACATCAGTGTGGTGTGCTGTGCAATTGTCAACGATGAGGCAAACCGTCCGGCCTTGACGCGCCAGCTCCGAGTCCCATGCCTTCAACCATTTTTGGAATATCTCCCGAGTCATCCACGATTTCTTGTTCCATGCGTATGTCACCGGAACACTGGGGCAGTTGCGCATGCATCTCGGGGTTTGGAACTTGCCTATGACAAGTGACCGCAGCTTCGTGCTGCCGTCCATATTCGCAGCCAACAGAACTGTAATACGAGCCTTGCCTTGCTTGCCGCCGTGGCACTTGTCTCTACGCGTGTCGAGCGTTTGTCGCTTGAAGCATTTGCCAGAACAGGCCCGTCTCGTCAGCATTGAATATCTGATTGGGCTCATACTTGACGAGAATCTTAGGCCACTCTTCTTCAAGCCACTTCTTGATCTCGCCTTCATTGGCGTCCTCACTTTCTCCCGAGACTGTCTTCCCGACAATGTTAAAGCGGGCCTTAAAACGTTGCAGCCAACCGCTGCTGGCATGGAAGTTCTCGGCACCGAGAACGAACGCAAAGTTCTTGGCCTTCTGTTGTATCATCGGTCCCGATACAGGAATATTCCGGGCCCTTGCGTCGATGAACCATTTGTGCACCGCCTTCTCAACGTCTTCAAAGGCAGCTTTGCGCACCCGCCGCGCGCCTGAGTGCTGGTTTTGTTCCGCCTTGGCCTTTATGTCACTCTTGTTTTTCAGCAGAGTGCTCAAAGTGCTCCTCAGTATGCTGAAAGCTTCGGCGACGCTTGACTTTTTTTCACCATTTTCAACGAGGCGGGTCACTTCCAATTTCGCAGCAAATGTCAGGGTCGTCCGCTTCTTCGCGTTTGCAGCCATCACAATACCGACCACGCCGTGACAGGCCTAGGCCACCTAGGCTGCCTAGGCCACACACGATAACAACGACTGGCGCAGCACAAGTGGCGGCGCCGAGACGCGGTTAGTCGTTGACAAACTAAATCAGGCTAGCCACCCTAGCCCGGCCAAGCCGCCGCGTACACACGCCGCTACGTTCAAATGGCGCCCTCGGCGCGACCGATGTATGCAGCGATCGTGCGCAGCAGTCGGGAACGCCCATCGCGCCCCCGCTATCTTCGAGGGCGTTGAGGGAAAGCTCGCCTCCTGTCAACAGACTGCACATGGTTTGGGGTGGCGGAGTTCGATTTATCCATTTGGCAACCGACGCCGTTCGAAATAAAAAATTAAAAATGCATGCGATTTTCCGCGTGATATAGAAAGTGTTCGATATAATCAATAATTCGATATATCCGTGTTCGATATATCGAGGTTCGACTATTTTTTTATATATATATATATATATATATATATATATATATATATATATAAGATAAATTATCGATCATCGCAGAAAGGGGCTTGAATGATAGCGACAAAAAGTAAAACATGGTTTACAGGGTGTCCAAGCTAAGTGGCACCAGAATAAACAGGATGGAGTTTCAACGTAGCTAAAGAGGAGTGTTAAGTGAAAGCGGCTTGGCTTGTTTCGGTTGGGTGTACTTTGTGTTTGTGTAGTTTAGCTTGGTGGTAATTCCCTCGTACAGTAAATTGTAACTCACGCATAAAGTCTATAGTCCCAGGTGAAGCCCTTACAACGCCTTCTTCAGCTTCTTTTGACAGTAGACTGGATTATCAGCTGTAGTTTCTCTCGTTCGTTGGGTAGTTTATTTGTAGTAGATGTGCGCAACATTGTCGCAGCCTCGTTTCCTGCTTTTCATGACGCGGCCTTTCTCAGTCACAAAAAATGTCGCGAACGCCACTGTTGCATGTCACACGGTTGTATATCGCAACCAAAAACAGGCAACATCAACGAACCCACCCACCAGGCAGTGCCTGGCCATGTGAATTGCCAATTACCATATGCCAGAGGCTTCACACTTTCCTCGCCTTTGCAACTTTTACCGTGAAGAAAGGTTTCTGCCTAAAAAAAAAACAGCACCTCTTTTACGAAACAATTTGTAAGGAATGTTGGAAGGAAGGAAGTTATATGTGTCCCTACCCCTCATTATTGATCGCTTTTATTCCCGCTTGAGCCAATGCAAATGCCTAAGCTCAATTGTTAGTCACAAGTGTGTACTAGTGCTCTTGAATTAAAGGGAATTTAGTAAGGCTCTTGAAATAAATCGCAGTTATTACTTTTGATCAAATATTCAAATAGGCTGTTCGATATAAATACGTGTGGATCCATTAGACGAGTCTGAATGAGGTCCACCAAATTTCAAGCAGCGAAAATGCTAAGGCTTTTACGTCTACGGCGTCTTATCATTGAAAGAGTGCTATCAATGAGCAAAGCAGTATGTGGTGTATTTTAAAGAAAAAGTATAGGTAACAATTTATATAGCGCAAATAAATGTGGGATTCTAAATGTTAAGACACAACAGTCTGAAACATATATCAGATATTCTCAGATATTCTTTATTTATTTCTCTTTCAAAAAATGAAAGAAGGAACTGCGACAAAAGGCGGTTAGGCCTGACGGGGTCACAGTTCCCCATACAGTTCACAGCGGCGCGCAACACGGAAAACAAACGATAACAGAACATTACAGCGAACGTGGTAATTAAACATACTGGAGTAAAACCTAAAAAAAGAAACAGTGTACACTGTACACTCAAAAAGAAACAACAGCATATGGCACACAAAACACGGAAAAGAAAAAAAAATTGTACAGTAACATAACATGATGAAAATTTGCATTTGTCAAATACAAAACCAGACTAAACAATTTTTCCACTTCGGGGAGTATCAACTGCTTTTTTATGTCTCTTTTAAATCTGCGTTTAGAGAGATGGAACATTGAACATAGGGATGGGTTTTTGAGAATAGTTGGAATCTGGTAATTAAGCTTCTTTTTACCGTAATTTGTCCTTGTTTTTGGGACGAGGTTTCTTTGTTGTCTGAGAGGGCATTTAGTAGGAAATCGATTAGGAGAGACGGAGAAAAGCCTATTGCTATGGATATGTTGTAACAAGCGGTATGTGTAGACTCGGTTAGCTTGAAGTAGATTATGTTTTTGGTATAGAGGGGATGTTGGTAAGTGTTCCGGTCTTCCATGATAACCCTCAGTAGCCCGGAGTGCCTTTTTTTGCAGAATCAAAAGCTTGTGATAATTGCTAAATTGCTTGTGATATCACAAGCGGACTGCTCCAAAGCAGAACGTTGTTCTCGCCTTCCAATCGTGTTCTTGCGGTGATAAGATGGCCATGGCTTCTAGAAACATGGGTTATATGTAAAAGTATATGTGCTTATTTTTCAGTGTACGTTGTCTGTCGATTATGATGAAAGCTGGTTGGGGTTTAGTATTTGAATAGGCACCCCAGATCGGTGCCTAACTTTGAGGGAAGTAACGTTCGGGTACTAATGTTTTGTTTATTGGTCGAATCACTGACGTGTCAAATTTTGAGGTTAGCCAAGTACCGAATGCACTGCCGCAAGCGACCTCTAGTTAATCTGTGCCTAAGAAGTCTTCAGCTCGCTGACCGGCCGCTGGTTGGCGGAAGGCTGTCAAGCGGCCACCTAAACAGCCGGAATAAATTCAGAATAGCGCACTCTGTATTGATTTCATGGAGGCATTCAAGCTTAATGCATAGTGGCCGTTTTTCTTACCTTATTTGTAAGAACACTAGGAACCAGCGAAGTTTGCATTCGGAAGCAGCACCGAGGACATGAGTGGAGAGGCCTCCATGATGACGTCATTTAACCAACATAAGGCTGTTATATCGTTCTAGTCTTCAGGACGACTAAAACGATTATCATTGCTGAGGCTGCCTTCCTCTCCTTGGCGATTCTCTTCCTTAAACATGTTGAGCTTCAAGAGCTATCCGAGGGCGGAAGGCGAACAATTGCATTTCGGACAGGAAACACTCCCAGCGGCCTCTAGGCTATGCCCTTTTATATCCAAGAAATTCTGCACTGCAGGAGATCTGCATCTAATAGGCTACCATAGTAAACATTATGGTGTGTAATATGTTAGCGTTTGAGGCGCAAAAATTTAGAACCTTTAGAGAAATCTCCTGACACAACCAGCCTTCGTTTTTGAGTGTTATTCATAGTTTTTATTCATACACTAACACGAATAAAAAACTCGATTCCTCGAGGACACGCTCTTTAATTACGTCAGGTGATATACAGTCCAAGAAAAAAAAACAGGAAACGTTCATTCATATTTTCACTCAATGCATCCTGAAATTTGACGGATAAGTTCGTTAGCACTCCATTAATTACTCGAGGGTTTACGAAATTGCTTATGCTACCTTATTGTTGGGACCTGAGGAAGGAGTTGCACTTTATGGCCTTCCGTAGTGCTAGATCCTCTGCGTAATCAACACCAAGGTGTTCGACAATTAATGTTCATCTTGCGTGGAATCCACTTGAACAAGTACACGTAGGTTAGCTTCTGCACGTTATCTGCAGCGTCATTAGTAAACGTAAATGTGGGATGCACAGTGTCCATAGGTGTCAGATGCTTTCGCTAATATCTTCGCGGTTCTTTCAATTTAACTGAACATTCAGGGGCTGTTTTCAATGTGAGGCTACTGACAACCTATAAAAGATCATGTTCGCCGGCGTTGCCAGTGTGTTTCAACGTACGTTCTGACGCAATGATGTGGGCTATCAGATGGGCTTTACTGGAAATTTCCGAATCAATTTAAATAAACTGGATTTTTAGAGATTTCGGCGACATCCGAAAACTGGGCTGTTTTCATGTCTTTTAAGGGCAAAGGTCGCTGCTCTATATCAATGTCAAAGATCTGAATGTAGCCTTAGCAATGTTAATATTACATAGTTGCGTGTAGTTATGCCGAGTATAATGTCTATATAAACGTACTGAATTCATTAACTGCTAATAAACTCAGATGTTTATGCGACATCATCGAGTCATTTATCATTAGACATAGTATTCGAGTATTTTATTACTTGGATACTTCTAGGTCCTAATTAATTACTGCTAGTTAGCTAACTGTGAATAAAATATATATATATATATATATATATGTATATATATATATATATATATATATATATATATATATATATATATATATATATATATATATATATATATATATATATATATATATATTTATGCTATAACTACAAATCGTTTTTTCTGGGCAGCTTATGTCATGTGTAATTGCACTAGACTAACTGCACATCATGAATAATTATCGCTAATTACCTATTTGCTATTAAATATTGAATACTATGCTACACTTTCAAGCAATTTTGTAACGATTGTTACACTGAAGAATTACTACAACCGCTGAACGAGGGCACCTAGAGAGCTGAACTAGGAACGCCGACAACAGGAATGGCTGACACTGCAACGTCATATACCTCTGCCGATTGCACTCCTTCTTCATCTCTAAATCACGTGTCAATATGTCATAATGTACCTTATATACAGTACAGTTATACTAAGCTAATGTCATTGCATTACAGTAAGTTCCAAACTAATGATGACTAGTAATTATGATTAAAATTGAACACTATGCTACAACGTCACGCCATATATAGCTGAAATAGGTTCGACAAAATAGAACCCAAAATGAAACGTTAACTACAAGAGCCAGCAAAACATAGCTAATGCCCTTTAACCCCATTCAACTAAGTTGGATGACTAATTTATTCCAATTTTGCCATCATCAGAAGGAAGCTTCCTCGGTAGGGATCAGGACTATGACCTGTGAATTAGGAGGTGAATGCCTTTGCTAAGGCATACCGCAGCTGGAATAAGACCTCTCTTTAAAGCTGAAAATAGACCTAGTTGCGGCCTTGTGTAGAAAATATTGTGAACAGCACTTCGCATTTCTTCTTATTGTTTAATGCACTCAGTTGAGACGTAGAAGTGAGCAGTCCTATATGTTGTCCAAATAAAAGTAATTCAAGGCATCAGAAGTAACAATAGATGAAACAGAGCTGAATAACAAATTAAGTACTTTGAAAAACGCAGAGGAGAAACACAGCTTCCTATGCGTCACAAAAGCAAACCCAGACTTCTGTATATAACACAACTCACCATCACGCTGATGCCGGCAACTTTATTAGCTTGAAAGTAGTAGGTGGTAACAGGTTCTGCGACCAAGCATTTGTGACTAGCTAAGAGACAAACAGCAAACGATCTAGAAGGAACATTAGTTCGGGTGGGTCACAGTGTTACACAACATTGCCAATATTACTACGAAGGTGATACAGTTTATACTTTTGCAAACATAGAATTTTCTGGCTTACAAACACTTATGATTTAAATAGTTGCAAAAGCTGTCACATATGAAGGGAAATAATAATTTATATTTATTAAACAATGTTTTCATGGTTTGTGTAAAGCGGGAAACCGCAATGCGACCTCATCGTTACACGCATTCTTTTCTATGCTATGAACCGTGACACCAGTCACGGCTAATGTCATGGTCCTGAAGTGATAAAATTTTTTGGTTGTGGTAGGCTCTTTTGTTATTTAATGAATCTTGACTTTACGTAGACCTCGACTACTCCTTTGCAGAGGTTGTAGACATGCATGCCCAAGCATCGTAGTCTATGAGATGCTGATTCAAGTGCGAAAACATATTTTGTTCTGGAGACAGGATCAGCACTTCCAGATCTAGGTGCTTTGTTTTCTGATAAACTTTCTGAATGATTTCAAATTTTTCTTGCAACCAATGCAGTCCCTTCTCTGCTCTCTTAATTACCAATCACATAATTGTTTTTATTAAAGTAGAGGGCTACTGCTTAGGTGCCATGAATGCGAATTCAATTCTTCAAAACCTAATTTAATCGATGATAGATCAAGTAAGAGAGATTTAATCGAACCTTGTCCACAAAAATTCAACGTAATTCTCTTTATTCCAATGTGCGCATCTTGGTAAACGGCCATATTTCAGCTTAAAACATGGCAGTCGAAGTTAGTCCGCTCTAATTTAACACTATTACGCCTCATGATCCTTTGGAAACATAGCAAAAAAGAAAACAGCTGTGTACGCGCCACAATGCAAGGAGTAAGTCAGTTAGGAATGAGCTATAACGACCGCAATTTGTGAAATGCGGTTCCCGTTGCCATTTTTACACGGTTAGTACAACCGTAAGCCATGCATGAATCAAGAATGTTTGTCTTGATTGTTTTAAAAGCTGCGATATTTAACAACTTGCACTTTTCTGTGTGCTCAGCGGTCGCGCTTTGCGGCAACTGGCTCGTATTTGTGCCCTCAAGATGGCGTCGCGGAGTCTTCACTCGACGGCGCGGGCCTTCAATTCCAGCAGTTTTTTTTTATAACCTCCTCGGTGCGTGTCAGGAATCGCAAGTTCACATCCATAAGGGCGCCGCCATCACTGAGATCTTGCATGAAGCGGCACAACTGAAGCTCTTCCAGACTTTGAAAGGTCGATGTAATATCAAACACGGAAGATGAACTCTGCACCAGCAAGGCGTGGAAAGCGAGAGTACTCTCGCCCTTAAGTATGTGGCGAGCACGCTCAGACTCCGGCATAGCGGCATCGACACAGCGCAAAGGACAAGAGCGCCCTCGATCTACGACGTATATGCTTTGCCTGGGTGCTAGAGACGAGCAGCGAATTTTGCCTTGGCCATGCCTCAATGACCAGTAGCAGTTCCGAAGATTTTCTATAGCTTGTCTATGAATGTTGGCTACTCACCGATGTGCTCATGATTAAGGAACCAGGCCTTCGCGACCTTGGGCAGAGAAAGACGACATCCAGCAGTTTGAGAGGATTATGCTTGCAGTTAAATGCACTGACCCTGTTGCAGACGTTGAGCCAGCGATAAACATCTTCACGAAGGCGAGACACCCACCGGTTAAAATGGTTACAAGCGTCCCCTCGGCCTGGCACTCGGCTTTCATGGGGCTGCGCGCTTGAGAGAAGCTCCGTAAATACCGCTGTCCCCCTGGTGGGCCCAAACCTAGTTTCGAACAAATTTGAAGCCTATAAAATTGATCCATCTTCGTCTTGGTTCTCACCTTGGGCCTCGGCGCCAGCAGGCATGCAGCCTGGGGGGCCAAACCTAGTTTCGAACAAATTTGAAGCCTGTAAAAGTGATTCATCTTCGTCTTGGTTCTCACCTTGAGCCGCGGCGCTAGCAGGCATGCAGCCTGGGGGGCCAAACCTAGTTTCGAACAAATTTGAAGCCTGTAAAAGTGATCCATCTTCGTCTTGGTTTTCACCTTGGGCATCGGCGCTGGGCATGCAGCCTGGGGGGCCAAACCTAGTTTCGAACAAATTTACAGCCTGCAAACGTGGGTCATCTTCGTCTTGAATCTGACTTTGAGCCTCGGCGATAGGAGGCATGCCTGGATCTGGGGATTGTGTTGGCGGCTGTTGGTGGTCCACGCAGGGGTAGCGCAGCAGCAGCTGTGACGCCTGGGCTGAATTAGCACCGTTTTCCGCATCCACAGCGAAAGGCAGTAGACGCAAGCAAAGGCCAGACTGGAGCTCCAGGAAGGACGGTAGATGGTCTAATGCGAGAGGTTGGGGATACGAATAGCCACTCTTATCATATGTAAGACACTGCTCCTAAAAACGACTCTTCAAGGACAGCGTTGTACGCAATTCGTAATGCTCCGAGAAGAGGCAAGCGATGATGATGATGGGTCTATATAGAAAAAAAATGAAAGTTAGCGCATTGCACTAACAATATATTCTGCTCCCTGTTGTTAATGCAGTACCCGTGCATTGCCAGCAGGGGCGTGGATAAGATTTCTGAACACGATTTCAGAACGGAGCTTGTCGGCATCAAATTGTGACTAAAGAAACCCTCTCCATCCGTGAGTTTGGGAGCCGCGACTGGCCGAACAGATATATTCCTTGGCCTAGGCTTGAGAGCACTATACTATCGATCTGGTCCTGCCAGATATTTGACGCGCGGGTGGGGCGCCGCGTCCACTCGCACTAGAAGCTACTGTGAATGCAAGCCAATAGGAGCGCGCAAAGCTGGAATTTCCGGTTTGCGCTGCCGCTGCCACCATGGCCCCTATGGTCTACGACGTGTGCGTCAGTTTGGCCGGAGAAATATGATTATCGTGAAAACAAACACTTTATACGACATAGAAAGTCTCTTTTTGTGAGTAAACAACCTACTCACCGATCGTAATGAATGCGTATTCTTCCAGAAGTGAAATAAGTGAAAACAAAAAAGAACCGGCCCGCTGCTATTCGAGCGGGCATACCGAGGTATCGTCATTCGTTCCAGCGGGCCAAATACTTGTGCAACCTTTTTTACGCTTTCTATGTTTAGCGCAGTAGCGTAGGAATTCGCCCTTTTTCGATTTTAAGACAAGGGACAGCACCGCTTCTCTCACTTATTTCACTCTGCGGTTATTTCTTTTCACTAATGCAATTGCTTTCGCATCGAGAGTGATCCGCTGTGGCGGTCGCGTTGCTTCGTCGTTCCATGTATCTCAAGCTCGGCGTTAAATAGCTTAGATAGCTAAACGCTTAAATAGCTGGTCTGAAATTTCACATTAGGGAGTATGACAGTCTTCCTTGCAGTTTTGTCGTACCCTAAAACCATTAATCCTTAAGTACTGCCAAACAAATATGATCTGGAAACCGCCGCTGTGGGGAAGAGATTATGGCGCTAGACGTCTGTGACCAAAAATGCGGTGTCTAAACCCAGATTCGGCGGCCAGTTTTTGGTGGAGCCGAAAGTAAAAGCGCCCGAGTGCTGTGCGATGTCTGCCCACGCTAAAGAACTCCGGTTAGTTAACATTTCCGGAGCCCTTGTTTACGGTGTTTGTCATAGCTTGAGTCGCTTTGGAATGCTAAACAAAACCAAAAATGATATGCGGATGGTATGCATTCTGAATGAGTGTAAACGAACTTGAATATGGATTACAGCTACCAAACTGTGCGTTCTGTAATTTTTCCTTCAAAGCTCGTAAATATTATATCTTGGACCTTTGTTCAGAAATGTTTTACTATATTCGCATTCGTTATTTTTTTGCAGTGTGCATTAAAGACGTACTATTGTGGTAGCGGCACACGGCATGGGTGAAGAAAAAACATTGCACCTCATTTTGGCATCACAGTATAAGTAAAAACGAAGTCACATACGTTCAGCTTTTTTTGTCACACGACAGGAAAAAAGCATGCGTATTGAAAGTGGATAAAAGGTAACTGAACTCATCATCGATAATGCTATTGTGTGAACAAGCTGAGGGTATTTATAACGAAGGCTTGAAGCTGGATGCAGTATGAGCCTTCAAATTTCTCCGAAGGAAGCAAGATGTATCTCGCAGTTGAGTTTGTTTTGTACGCCTGCATCACCGGGGCTCTTACAGAGCAAAATGAAGCGGAGGCTCCTGCATGTAGGGCTGATAGCACTGCTACAGATGGCTTCTCTGTGAGTAAAAATGTTGTCAAGCATTGCTTTAATTCCTGGTCGAAATTTTATATGCGTTTAGATGCTCAAGCCTTGAAAAGCCGGTATTAAATGCTAAATTGTATTATATAATATGCAGAAACTATAGGTGCCCAACTGGGTGAACAAAATATCGGTTCAGAATTACATACCTGTTAGAATAATCATTTATAAGCTTATAAATGCTTAGTAAATTTAGAGATGAAGGCCACCTGTGTGAGAGCTGAAATGTGAACTCTGTTTTCTTGGTGCACTTTATTCTTCGTCATGCGAGGATTATATATATGCAAGTGTTCCAACACCGGAATAATTATATAATGAACTTACAGTGAGTAGTTATCTTTAATGAGGTATTGAATGTCTCTCAGTATGACCCACATCAACTTAGCGCATTCAGCCCGATATTGATTGTTACAAGCTAGTATGTGGAAGGTGCGTCGATGAATAATATTAGTGCAACGGCATTCAAAATATCTTTCAGCACAGAATACGGCTTCGGAGTCGCCTGGACAGGAATATTGCGGACAGGTGTGACATCAAAACTGAAGCTGCGGAGAGAGAAATATTACACATTTGCAAATATTATAATGTCACATGCTTACCTTCCGGTAGACATATACTAAAACAAATTATTTTCTTTAAAGAAGATCGATAACTATATTAAAAGACTGAGTTTTGTGCATGTAGCACATGATTTCAGGGCTGCTTAGTTTCTTGGTAGGTACAGGGGGTCATTCCGTATGTACTAGTCGCGCAATAACTTCATCTGACCTTTGGAGACTTCGCTTTAAATTGAGAGAAGCCACACAGACCAAAATGCTACCCCCCCCCCCCCCCACACACACACAGACAAAAAGTTGACCTCCCCCTTCATCCTTCATAGCATTTTGTTTATGCCCAGAGCAATAAACATCGAAAAAAAAAGACGCTTGAAACCGGCGGCGACCACGCGTAGCATACACGCCGCATTGCGGCTGGCAGGTCGCTGGCGCGGAGCCTCGACACGGCGGCGAACCAGCCGGCCGCGCTCCAACCGAGAGCAGCCGACGGCGTCCGGAGGATTGTGCAGGCGGCACTTTTTCGTTCCTTCTATTGGCCTCGAGATCGAGCACCGTCACCACTTAGCGTCATAGCGGCGAACCCTACCCAGTGTGGACGCGTGTTCGCGCCGCGTACCAGCCCGCAGGGATTTAAGTGCGCCCGTGCGGCGTGCAAAGAGTACTTTTTGTTTCTTTCGCGGTTCCTGGGTGTTTTTGCTTAACTATCTGCCTCTTGCAAAAGAAATATGAACAAAATATTACCCCACGCTCCATAAAAAAAATACTTGTGCATATCGAGTATGTCATGCTAGAAAGGACATATTGTCAGTCGCGGTCTTCACGCACTTGAGATTCTTTGACAAGCGGTGTCTCAAACGATGCACTGCTGTTGTTAGGCGCCGTGTCAAAGCAAAACAGGTTGCTGCCGTCAATACAACTTTATGCAAAAACTCAAAATCGTGTAATACTATTTCAGTTTGGAATACCGCAACTGCTAAAACATGCGACCGCAGACTGCTGCATAAAAAATCTTGTTTGAACAAGCTACACTGTGCCTTCGGTATCCACGTTAGAGTTGTCTTAGTGATTTATTTATTTATTTACTTATTTTCCTGTTAAACCTCAATCGCTATGTCTCAGTGGTAGGATGCTCGACTGCTGATTTCGAGAACGGGGGTTCGATCTCGGCCGTTTCGAAAGGCGCTCCTCGGCTATGGAATTTGACTGCACGTTTAACAGTCTCACGTGGTCAACGACACTGAAGCCCGTCCTTACATCATCCGTAATATAGCCGATGTCGCACGTTAAATCCTTATATACATTTGATTTTTTTCTTTTCTTTTTTTCATTCAAGAATTCTACGCATCCGTAACAGTGGTTGTGAGCACATTTCGCTTTAGAGAAATGCTCTAAAGTTTGAGAAAAATCTCCGCACCACCTGTACGCTAAATATTACATAATGTACATAGATCAATGTACACAGGTAGCCCATTAGAATCATTAGAACCCATTTTCGTCTCTGCTGTCTTTCGAGCAAACTGGTTGTTTCTGACAATGGGAGTAAAATAGCTTCATACGGACTACATATTCGGTGTTTAGTTCGGGAATAAATACATATTTATAGTCTCATGATAACAGCCCATTTCGTTCAGAATAGTTTTATATCAGGCACCTCTTTTGCAAGTAAACGACAGAATCGCCCTAAGTTACAGCTCAACAATAGTCACAATGATAAAGATATCATAATTCAAAACTTCCTGCCAGAACATGACAGCGACCGCAATTTTTATGATGTCTTCGCAGCTACTGATTCGTAGCTTCCACTTTAAAGCTACTGAAAATTAATCGCCGATAGCCCTATATTTTGTCAAGTGTGTAAAATTTCTGCCACATAGTGAAATTCATTGTCATTGAAAAAAAATTATTACACAACTAATTTATCATTTATAAACATCACACACATCAGGAATTCCTTATAGTTCCCTCCGTTTCAAGAAACCATTTAGTCATTTGACATTGCGACGACACATTATCTGCCGCAAGAAGCATCCGCCTTGTTGAGAGCTCAGCAAACTGAATCCGCTCAAAGCTCTACACTTCAGCAGTAAGCTTTCCTGTGCGGCGAGGTTTCCTTTACAGTGCCAGAGTAATCTCATTTTTGGGGACTACTTGTGCCTGGTGGTCTATCCAGAGTTGATGCCCACTCAGTCTACGGCAATCCGCTGGGCAGTACTCTTTTAACGCTGCATTTGATCTGCCTAATTATCGAGTCAAGTATAATATAATGAACCAGGCTCCATTGATTCAATCTAAAGTACTGCAGATCAGAGCACGGACCAATTGATCTGCGTGCGCTTGACACTAAATTTGCCTGTTTCACTCGTATAACACACGCGCACGAAGTTGAAAAGGCGGATAGATATCTCAAGTATCAGGCCTGTGAGCGCCGTACGACGCAAATAGCGTAGAAAGTTATGCTAGCAAATCTAAAAGACGGGTGGTGGAGTGCGTTGCTTTCCTAAAATCCGCGCACCCTTTTTTTGTTGCTGTATCTTTTTTGCTTTCTGCAATATGTTTTTATTGGGAACTTTATTGCGACAAGAAATATGCGCACACTGTTTGGACAGATAGCTATAAAAGCTAGTGGCCGGTCCAATACAAAAATATCTTTTAGTTCAGCCGCAGAGCGCCGAAAGCAGAAAAAGTCAATCATAATGTGCACATTGGGACTCGTTTACAAGGTACGCACCACAGAACCAAGGATAATATAGGAGACTCTAAGAATAAAAAGAATGCATAATACTATGGAATACAACAATATGAAAACAATACAAAGAATGCATAGAGAAATTATGTGTCAATAATTCACAAGACAAAAGTATCAGGCAAAATTTTATTGGACTTTAAATGCAGTTTGCAAGTAATTTTAAAATTTCTGGATACTTTTACCTCGATCGGCAATTCGTTCCATATTTTTGCTGCATTGAACTCTATGCGGCGTTCGCCATAAACATTGCTACATTTGGGAAGGTTAAAGTTACAACTAGATGCTTGTCTTGTACTACGGGAAGGTAAAGCAAAACGTCTTAACGGAAGGGGAAGTTAGTGTTTATTATGTTGTTTATCAAGAAAAATTTTATAGTTGCGCAATGACGGGAACGAGAGCATATTGTTACGCCCTTAGCGTCGCGACGGAGACGTTCTAGTCGGTTCAGTACGCTGGGCACACACGGTTAGCGGGAACGACACAAGTGCCACCAGACAAAGGTCGAACGGGCGCGCACACTTCTTCTTCCTCTTCCTTCTTTCTTCCTCCGTGCTCTGTTTTAGAACAAGTCCGTAACACTTCCCCCGTCGCAGGCGAAGCCCTCCGGGCGAGTCAATCGTCAGCACGAGGATGACAGGGTTTCAGACGCGCGACGTGGGCAAGCTCAGTTCGTGAAGAACGTCGGCCACTTTTTGTAAGGCGAGCAATCCGATAGGTGAGGTCACTAATTGCCTCGAGGATAACATAGGGACCGATATAATGCGCGAGCAGTTTCTGACTTAAGCCACGCTTCCTTAGTGGACGCCAAAGCCAGACCATATCTCCAGGGAGGTAGGTGACGTGGCGATGGTGGTCGTCGTAGCGGGATTTCGAGCGCTTTTGTGAGGCGAGAGTTCTCAGGCGGGCTATCCGGCGGGCTTCTTCAGCCCGGCACAGGATCTCAGCAATCTCAGGTTCATCATCTGTGGAGAACGGGAGGATGGTGTCGAGGATGTGTCGAGGAGACCGGGCATAGAGGAGAAAGAATGGACTGTAACTTGTTGTTTCCTGTTGGGCGGTGTTGTATGCGTATGTTATAAATGGTAGCACAGTGTCCCAGTCCTTGTGGTCGGCGGCGACGTACATTGAAAGCATGTTGGTGAGTGTCCGGTTGGTTCGCTCGGTCAACCCATTTGTTTGCGGATGATACGGGGTAGAATGTCGGAAATGCGTTTGGCACAAACGAAGGAGTTCTTCGACAACATCAGCGGTGAACTGACGCCCTCGGTCGCTGATCAGCACTCGGGGAGGCCCATGGCGCAGTATAACAAAGTGCAGCAGGAAGAGGGAGACTTGGTGTGCAGTAGCCGATGGAAGGGCTGCCGTCTCACAGTAACGAGTGTGGTAATCAGTGCAGATGACGATCCAGCGGTTGCAAGAATGAGACTTAGGAAAAGGTCCCAAGAGGTCTACCCCGACTTTCTCAAAAGGGGATCTTGGAGGCGTCACCGGATGAAGAAGACCAGGAAGAGTGCCGGCGGGGCGTTTGTGACTCGCACATTGAGCACAGCTAGCCACATACTTCTCAGTGGTTTCACGCATCCGGGGCCAGTAGAAACGTTCTTGGATGCGATAGAGCGTCCGCGCAGATCCCAGGTGTCCCGAAGTGGGGTTGTCGTGCATAACGCGCAAAACAGAGGAGCGTAGGCTGACGGGCACCACCAGAAGGTAGCGGAGACCAGTGAGAGAATAGTCCTTTTTGTACAAAAGACCACTCCGTATACAATAGGGAGTGGAAGCTGTAGGGTCCCTTGCAGCGGTAAAGAATGGTTGGAGATTCTCATCTTTCCTCTGCTCAGTGCGGAATGTACGGGTATCGGGGAATGGAGGTAAAACCGCAGCGATGTAATGATCAAAATTGTCGGCGTCACATTCCGTTGTGGGAAGCGGTAAACGTGAGAGACAGTCCGCGTCAGCGTGGCGGCGTCCACTCTTGTACGAAACTGTATAATCAAACTCTTGTAAACGAATTGCCCACCGTGCAAGACGGCCAGATGGGTCACGGAGGTTTATCAGCCAGCACAGGGAATGATGATCAGTGACCACTGTGAAGGGCCGCCCGTATAGATAACAGCGAAATCGCTGAACGGCGAAAACTACCGCGAGGCATTCTTGCTCAGTGATTGTGTAATTTCGTTCAAGTTTGCTTAAGGAACGACTGGCGTAAGCAATAACGTGTTCCTTGTCGCCGTAACGCTGAATCAGCACAGCACCAATGCCAACCCCACTGGCGTCCGTGTGCAGTTCCGTTGGAGCAGAAGGGTTGAAATGCCGGAGAATCGGATGTGACTTTAGTAAAAACTTGAGCTGGCAAAAAGAAGAGTCACACTCTGATGTCCACTCGAAGGGAGCGTCTTTGTGGAGAAGGCACGTAAGCGGGTTAGCAATGTCAGCAAAACGGGGAATGAAGCGGCGGAAATATGAGCACAGTCCTAGGAAACTTCGGAGTTCCTTCACGTTCTGAGGTGTTGGAAACGATGCAACGGCCGCAGTCTTTTGAGGGTCAGGTCTGACGCCTTCACGATCGACGAGGTGTCCTAGTACCAAAATCTGGCGCTCACCGAAGCGACACTTCTTCGAATTAAGTACTAGACCGGCGTTGTTGAAGCAGTCAAGCACGAGAGCGAGGCGTTCGTTGTGCTCTTCGAATTTCCGGCCAAAAATGACGACATCATCGAGGTAGCACATACATATTTGCCATTTTAGTCCCCGTAGGATAGAGTCCATAAATCTCTCAAAAGTTGCAGGAGCATTGCAGAGCCCGAAAGGCATTACATTAAATTCAAACAGGCCGTCGGGTGTGATAAATGCAGTTTTTTCCTTATCGTCAGGGTGCATAGGGATCTGCCAATATCCCGATCGCAGATCGACGGATGAAAAATATGATGCCGAGAACAGACAATCTATGGCGTCATCGATCCGCGGAAGGGGATACACATCCTTCTTTGTTGCAGCATTCAGACGGCGATAGTCGACGCAAAAGCGAAATGTACCATCTTTCTTCTTCACCAGAATTACAGGGGCGGCCCAGGGACTGCATGACTCTTGAATAACGCCGTTTTCCAGCATATCCCGAACCTGCTCACTGATGACCTGGCGTTCTGTTGGTGACACTCTGTACGGCTTCTGTCGAATTGGGTGTGAGTAGCCTGTGTCAATGCGATGCCGGGTACGTGTCACGGGAATGCACCGCGAGCCGCTAGGCTCGGAAAAATCAAATATGGAAGAATACTTGACCAGTAAGGCCTCCAAAGCGTCACGCTGGTTCCTGGTTAGAGAGCGGCTGATCATCCGATGTAGTTGCGAGTCAGGGGCTGGAGCGGCAGCACTTTCGCCGGGTGCATCAGTAACCAAAGCCACCGACGGGGCGTCGTCTTGGCTACAGGTCGCAATCTTCATATTCACAGGCAACACTACTGGTTGCGAAGAACAATTAATGGCCCACAGCCGTGAGCAGCCCTTGACCACCGACAGTAGGCAATGAGGAACCAGAATGTATTTCTTTGCACAGTTAGAATGAAGCGGTGCCACTGTAGCGTCGGAGGTGTCGGAAGCACGGCTGGGGCACAAAACTGGGACGCACACCATAGACAAGGCTGGCACATTGGTATCCTCTGTTACACAGAACACATCTTCACGGACATGCGGCTTCTCTAAGAGTCCAGAAGGAAGGGAACCATCAACGCAGAGTTCCCCAGAGCGGCAGTCGACCGTAGCGCCACACATTCTCAAAAAGTCAATACCAATGTCATGCGTGCATCGCGAAAGCACTGCGAACTCCGCTGCGAATACCGTTCCACCCAGGGACACCGAAGCACTACACATTCCCAGGGGACACAACACCTCACCACCCGCGCCATGAAAATTCACATTTCTGTCCCAAATAAACATAACTTTGCGTCCTAACCGCTTCTTAAACGATAAACTCATTATTGAAATGGTTGCCCCGGTATCCACTAAAGCCATTGTCGCCACACCATCCACAAGCACATAGACCGTGTTCTTTAACATAACAACAGATGGAGGAATTTCTTCAGGCAGCGCACAGTCTCCAGCGGCCTGACCTCCAGCAGCCGCGCTGAATAGTTTTCCGGCAAAGGCGATGCCGACCGCCTTCGTGGTCGTGGTGACGGAAAGCGGCGAGCAGAAGAGGCAGGTGGTGGTGAGACACTTCGTTCGGAAGCAGGAGAGTGGTTGCGCGGTCCATTGGTCTGGGGATATTCATACGAAGATGGGGGCCATTGCCAATTAGAGTCGTAGAAACGGTTACGTGGCGGAGCATTTTGGACGGGCCTATCGTAACGGGTGAGTGGGCGGCTGCGGCAGTATCGAGCTATGTGCCCCTCAATACCGCAGCGTCGGCACACGGGGGCTGTGCGACGAAAAACTTGTTCCCTGGAGGGCTCCGAGGAGACAGGGTGCATTGGGTAGCGAAGCTCATCTTCAGGTTTTCGGGTTGGACGCCGGAAATAGCGAGCAGGTGGTGGTTGAGGATGGTACTCATAGTGCTGATCATAGGGCGACAAGAAGTTAGTAGGGCGCGAGTCGTAGCGAGGCGGGTGACCAGGGCTATCGAACCTTGGCGTCGGGCTGTTGGAGTAAGCGTCCGCCTGTGCCGTATTGATAGAATTCACAACGGGCATCGACGGGAGCAAGGAGGGAGGCCCTCGAGAGCCGACAACGTCAGAGGGCAATGATGATGGAGACCGTACAGGGGGCTCAAACCGCTGCAGTTCCTCACGAACTATTTGCCGGATCTTCGACGACAAGTCCATGAAGTTGTCTTCAATGCTCGCCACAGATGGAACGTTGGCGAGCCGCCCAAATTTTGGCGTTATGCGACGACTCTTCAATGTCTCGAATGTGCGAACATGCCGAATGACATCACAGACGGCGTTCAGGTCACCTTTGGCAATTATAAAATTATAAACATCATCTGCGATGCCCTTCAGAAGATGTCCTACTTTATCTTCCTCGGTCATATTAGCGCTTGCAGTTTTACATAGCTTCAGGACCTCCTCTATGTAAGTTGTGCATGTTTCTCCAGGTAGCTGAGCTCTGTGCGTAAGCGTGTGTTCAGCTCGCTTCGTTCGTGCAAGACAGTCACCGAAGCACTGCCGCAATTCAGTAACAAAACGGTCCCAGGTGGTAAGAGAGTCTTCGTGGTTTTCGAACCAAACAAGAGCGGTATGGGTTAGGAAGAAAACCACGTTTGCGAGTTTAGCGGCGGCATCCCATCGATTGTAGCGGCTCACCCGTTGGTAGTGGGTCAACCACTCGTCAACGTCCTCGCCTGCCGCTCCCGCGAAAGTCCGGGGCTCCCGATAGTGATGCGAAGAACTGTTCGCTGCACCCGCAGGCCGATCTTCAGCCTGGATCACCGCGTCACCACGGGCTGCTTGCGGGTCATTGGCCGATTGCATGGCGCTGGTTTGCGGTTCGAGGCCCGCAAGGCGACGACTCCGGCGAGGCTCCAGTTGTGTCGGTGCTGTCTGTAGCGCCAGGGATCGTTACCCGGCTTCTCCACCACAATGTTACGCCCTTAGCGTCGCGGCGGAGACGTTCTAGTCGGTTCTAGTATTGGCGTCCAAAATGTTCCTAGAGTGACCAGAATCAGCTGTTATCGTCCTCAATGCCCGCTTTTGAAAGTGAAATAGAGGAGATAAGTAGGTTTTATAGGTTTGGCCCCAGGGTTCACAATAGTAACTGATATGTGAATGACAGAAATGGCAGTACAGTAGTAGTTCTTCGTACGGAAAGCAGTATCTCGCCCTAATAAGTGTGTGGCATCCGAAAGCAAATTTTTTGCATACGTTGTACGTTGTTAATTTACTCTTTCCAATGTAAACGACAAACAAAAATTACTCCTAAGTATTTGAAGAACGAGACTGGCATCTTAAACGAGCCACCTAGATTAAGCCTAAAACTCCAAGTTGTCTTGCACCTGGATTAAAAAGTAACGTAATTAGTTTTGGCGACATTCAAGATTAGGCTGTTTTCAAAGAACCAGAAAGAAAAATTTTGAGTTCCATGAATACTGTTGTTTGAACTGCCGGAAGAGATTCACCAGTAACTATTACCGAGGCATCATCAGCATACATTATTAATTGTGAAAATTAAAGTGGCCCGCGGAAGATCACTTATATAAAATAAAAACAATATCGTACCCATTTTGAACTGCCGAAAGAGATTGACCAGTAACTATTAACGCGGCATCATCAGAATACATTATTAATTGTTAAAAGTAAAGTGGCCCGCGGAAGATCATTTATATAAAATAAAAACAATATCGGACCCATAACACAGCCCTGTGGTACACCATAAGATATATATTTTACTTCTGGCATAAAATCAATAACATGTACCCTTTGCTTCCGAACAAATAAATAGCTATAAAAAAAGTTGAGTGAGGTTTCTGCAAAGCCATAGCTTTCTGATTTCTGCAACAAAATGGGATGGCAGACCGTTTAAAATGCCTTTTTAATATCTAGGAACACAACAGAAGTATTATTTTGATGCATAGCGTGATTAAGGGTTTCGGATAATGCTAATACAGCTGTGGAAGTTGATCTGTTTTCCGCAAAACCGTGTTGCTCAGGTGCAATAATATTTTTCTCTTTAACATATGTCTCACCGCAATTAGCTTTTCGAAAAGAGTGTTTAGTACATCCCCAGGTGGTCGGAATTACTCCGTAGCCCTTCACTACGGCTCCCCCTTCTCTCTTTCCACTTTCACTCCCACCCTCATCCCTTCCCTTACGGCGCGGTTCAAGTGTCCACAAAGCTAGTGTGACAGATACTGCGCCTTTCCCTTCCTGTGAACCAGTTATAATTATATATGCACTTAGTACAGATATTGGCCTGTAACTACCCGGTTGGTTTAGATCTCCTTCTTCATATATAGGTACTACTTTAGTAATTTTAAGTATATCAGTGAAACAATTATCTTGTATGGAATGGTTGAAGAAGTGAAGTAATTAAGGACCGAGGACATCAAAGTTTTATTTAATTAACCGTGTCTGTATGCCATCAACACCAATTGCTTTATATACTGCCATTTTACTCACAACAGAGCTTATATCGTCAGTAGAAATGATTGGAGGAGAAAGACAGTCACTGCACTCGCCTGATAACAGATCAATATTGAAATTGCCGCAGATTACAATGGGATTATTCGTAGTCGCATACGGCATCAGAATTGCTTCCATTTCAGAAATGAATTTCTGCACATTAGAGCTTGGAGGTCGGTAAATCACACCAATAATTTGCATACACTGAATCATAAAGAAAATGGCTACAATTCTATCCCTACTGTATTCTTTACCTCGGAGCTGTAGTAGCCAAGTCCAACTATTACAAAAAAAGGCAACGCCACCACCACGTGTAAAACTGCTCCTAGGCAGCGATAGTATTTCGTATCCCGGTATGAAAACCGATTCCCTTTATTTCAACCATGTTTCTGAGACAGCGCTGACGTCATATCGGAAAGAAAACTGTGACCGGTAAGTTACAAGAACATCAGAGTTCTTACGGATGCTTCGTACGTTACAATGAAAAACGAATAAGTCGTCAAAAGCAAGTCTGGCTTGCTGTATCGCAGAAATAGTGTGTGCCATCAGATTAGACTACTCTGCTTAGGTCTTATAAGCATATGTTACGAGAAGTACATGTTTTTTTCTGCTTTCCGCATTAGAATTTTACCATCGGACACCCAGGTAAATTCACAGTCCTTTTCTTATTTTGCCGAGAAGGCCTTAACTAGAAGCAGTTTATTTGCCGGACAAAGGCGCTCATTAATGAAAATAGAATCCTTTTCCTCCAGGCCCAGTATAGATGTGGTTAGCCGGCATTTATTAGCTGTTTTTGAAGACCTGATCTAGAACTTTCAGGGATTCAAGTTTCACAATGCTGTTTGATTTGTGCTTGTCTCTTGTTGGGACACGGTGTAGAGCTTCTATGCCTGCTTCTTTAGCATCCAATTTCAAGAAAGAACAAATGGTCTCCATTGTGTAAAATAGGTTCTCGCCTTGTGCCAAGTGAATGCCTTTCATTTCCAGATTTGTCTTCCGACTATACTGCTGGAGATCAACTACCTCTCTCTTTATCTCCTTCAATTCCGTTGTAAG
The DNA here is from genome assembly GCF_055883805.1 of Amblyomma maculatum. Taxonomy (NCBI): domain Eukaryota; kingdom Metazoa; phylum Arthropoda; class Arachnida; order Ixodida; family Ixodidae; genus Amblyomma; species Amblyomma maculatum. The sequence continues at coordinate 123,616,218 of NC_139349.1, forward strand.
AAGGTTGTTCTCCTATTTAAGGTGGTTATTTTCATCTTTTACAGATGCAAGGTCTCTTTTAAGCGTTCCCATCTCGCTCCTGAATTCTTCGAACTTTTCGTTTATGAGTTTCAAAGACTGTTTCACACTGTCCAGTTCTCTTTCAATTACACCTTTCACTTACACCTTCAATCTCTTCCTTCTCATTGAATCGAGCCTCAAAATTTGGAAAAGCTTTTGCCAACTCTTTTATAGTGATACAGGGCTTTTCACCCATTTTGTTAGCAAAGTACGCACTTAACACTACTAACGCACAAAAAACCGAGTACACTTGGAACAGCTAGACCAAGAGCTAGATATGCACTGCCTAAAATACCAACATACCTGCACAAAAGGTGAAGAGCAGGTAAATCGTTGCACAACCCTGCGGCTGCCTGGTCTGCTCCACAGTGCCCCAGGCCTGTTCGATGTTATATAGGCGCCATGCCGTTTGACGTCAGCGTCCCTTTAGGAAAAGCCTACGCATTGTTCGCGGCTCGCTGTTGCTCGTGTGTAGCACAGGATGATTGCGCAGGGCAGGCGATACGTCTGGTCGTCGGCGCAGTTGATCGATCTTCAAAATTCGGCCAGCGGGAACTGCACAAAAGGTGAACAGCAGGTAAATCGCTGCACAACCCTGCGGCTGCTTGGTCTGCTCCAGAGTGATGGTCCCCCCAGGCTTGTTCGATGTTTATAGGCGCCATGCTGTCTGGCGTCAGCGTCCCATTAGGAAAAGCGTAGGCGTTGTTCGCGGAAAATCTGTGGTGCTCGCTGTTGCACGTGTGTGGCACAGGATGACCGCGCACGGCAGGCGATACTTCCGGTCGTTAGCGCAGATGATTGATCTTCAAAATTCGGCCAGCGGGAACTGCACAAAAGGTGAACAGCCGGTAATTCAATGCGCAACCCTGTGGCTGCCTGGTCTGCTCCAGAGTGATGGTTCCCCAGGTTTGTTCAATGTTATATAGGCGCCATGCCCTCTGACGTCAGCGTCCCTTCAGGAAAAGCATAGGCGTTGTTCGCGGCAAATCTGTGGTGCTCGCTGTTGCACGTGTGTGGAACAGGATGGCCGCGCAGGGCAGGCGATACTTCTGGTCGTTAGCGCAGATGATTGATCTTCAAAATTCGGCCAGCGGGAACTCACAAAAGGTGAACAGCAGGTAAATCGCTGCACAAACCTGCGGCTACCTGGTCTGCTCCAGAGGAACACTATAAACGGTAAATCGCTAATGCATTGCATAAGACACGTTTCTATCGCTAGCGAACCCACCCTAAACTCGGAAGGAAATATACGCCGCGTGCGTTTCTGTGAGCGCCGCTGGCTGCCGATCTCCACTATCGGAGCGACGGTGGCGCCACCTCTAGGTCGATCTCGCGGCTAATATGCAGGCTCAATTGACCAATATCAGCCCACTGATGTTGCTTTCTCGTTATGCTAATAGATGACGTTGAAGTCGCAGCAAGCAGAAGACCCGACTCTAACAGGATGGTTCCTGACCGCTCAATGTACGAGCGGCTCTCCAAAAGAATCGCGGCTCACGTTCCCTGATCGCTAAATGAGCGACTGCTCTCCTAAAGAGCGGCCGCTCAGTGAGACGCCATTCATTCTAGCTCTTTTGAAAGAGTGGTTCAAAAGACAGCCGAAGGCGAGGGTTAACAAATGGATGTTTTCGGCTATTCCGAAGAAGGGCGGGAGAAAGAACCACCGCTCACGGTTCCTAGCGGCTCACTGAGCGACTACTCTCCAAAAGAGCGGCCGCTCACTCTCACGCTTCTTAAAGAACGGTTCAAAAAACAGCCGAAGGCGAGGTGATTAGAGGGGATATGCGGCGCTTGAGAGGAAAGCGGGAGGCATGCCTTCAAGATCACCCCTTCCCCCCCCCCCCCGCACGCGCCAGTGATCTGGGAATGCGGAGGGGCAGTTGCTTTGTTGCATTGCTAATAAATGGCGCCTAATCACACCAAGAAGATCTGGCTCTAGAGCAATCGTTGGGCATGAGTCGGATCACTGAACGAGAGAGCCGGCACAACGAAAGAACCGCCGCTATCTTTTAGTGAGCTTCGGCTCACACGCTCTTTTGAAAAATCCGCTTAAAAGATCCAGCTTGCTCCTGAGTGACCCATCTCTAAAGGAGACCGGGTAGAATAATGGGGCTGAGATGAGACTGTTTTGTCAGCGGTAACGATCACGCTGCGGGCGCTTTGCCACTATCCCCGCTGCTACTGCCGGTATCTTCAAGGCGACTGCTGCAAAAGCCATGCTACGCGGTTGGTGCTTACTCACATGCGGATGGTATAGTACTAAGGCAATCGCGCACGGGTGTGACAGGTAGCGGTCTTCTACAGACGGCATTATTATTATTGTTACCGACCCTATACCCTGTAGTTTCCTCCGATCGCTCCCTCTTTTATTTCCTCTCACTGTTGACTCGTTTAGAGTTTCTCATCAAAACGAGTCCTCAACAGCCAGAATCGGACCGAGATTGCGCTGTACCACATTCTAGTGCCGTAAGTACTCATGCACTTCAGCGCGGCATATCATAGTAGTCCTAACCTTACTACAGGATCCCACTGGGCTCCTTAGCGGATATTATATATATATATATATATATATATATATATATATATATATATATATATATATATATATATATATATATATATATATATTTAATGAAAGTCTAATGTTAAGATCAATTACCCGTTAGATGGTCCAGATTTAACGATAATTACTTTGATGAAATTCTTGAACTTGGAGAACTTCATAAGTAGGCGACCCTCAAGCTGCTCATCAAACTTTCGAAGGTTCAAAATCATTGTCTCCAGCGATGACGTAGCGGCATATTCGCCACCAAGTGATTACTTACACAGCTGAAGAAACAACTAGCTACCAAACTCACGGATATTGTTGAAGACGCTTTGCAGAACGTAATGAAGTGGAGCAAGCAAGAAATCTTAAGACAGGTATCATGGCCCCTCATGCGTACTTCAGATGTTACAAATTGAGAAATAGACATAATGTTTACATTATGTCTATTTCTATGTGTCTATGTGTCTATAGTGTCTATGCACTATAGGAACGACGCTTTCGTCTATAAACTGACTGTAAAAAAGGCTTACATGTCAGGGATTTTAGAAAAGTTAAAGCTTGGGGACGCGAAAGACCGCATGCCCGAGGAAGGAAGGAGCGGTTGAGTATTATGGAAAAAAAATCAATGGTGCGGGTGCTACTGCTAGCGACATACGTAACATGTGTTTTTAGATACAAGGTAGAGAAACGGTTAAGGTTTAGGTGAAAATATAAGTATGTCAAGCAAAAAGGCAGAAAGTAAAGATTTAAATCAGAAAGCGGTATTAACCGCATTGCAAAATCCTTTCATGGTTACAATTAAAGTAAAAAGGGTGCTTTAAATTCAGTTAGTTTGAAGATTAAAACATATGTAGAACCAGTATTGAAATGCCACTACGAGAAAACAAACTTCTATATGATCATGCCAAAAAAAAAAAAACGTGGAAAGATGGCATTAGAAAAGAATGAATGGCATAGTGATGGCGAATTGTACATGCTTGCAGGTACTGCACCCTTGAGTGAACTAATTGGAAATAATGATGGACAAATTTTTAAGTCTTGTTGCGCAAATGGGTAGGATTCAATGACGCTCTCGTGCTCGCGTGTTTACTTTAAGAGTGGACGGCGCTGTATGTCGACGTTGCCCCAGTGACTGTTGCCGCTTTGCGGAACTGCGAGGTATTCGCATGGACTCTACAGCTACTTATTTTTAGATTCCACTGAATCTACTAGCACCGGTATCTTATCTTCCATCGGCTCCAACAGCATGCTATCCCTGGCACACAAGGGATAACAACCCTATGCTACACTTGCGGGCCTTCAGGTGTAGTAGTCCGCCTTTGCCAAACAAATCTGTATCAGCGTGCACCTCTTTGACGTGCTGCCGGGCACCGGCCTCCAACGCCGCAGCACCTAGCACCTAAAAAGCCATCATTAAATCATTGTATCTACACGAGCCGTTCAGCCTCTCAAGCTGCTGTTCACCTTCAACACGGCGCGGGTCCACCTACGATACGACGACGTCAATCAATATTCTGAATGGGAAAAACATGTTACATAGTTCCCGAGGCGCGTTGTGCGTACCCTTCAAACTTTAAGAGCCTCGTGTCGGTCATCTGTGAGCCTTATCTAGGTTTTGGTCGTGAATGTTTCATTCGCCTATCTTATTCATACTAGTGCCACGATTTGGTTATTAGACTTAAAGTTTCGTCAGTCTTTAAAGATAGTCAAGAACCCAGTTCCAGAACTCCCGCGACACATGGCTGTTTCAGCACATCACCTCGGTAGCAGCGTGCACCGCTGCAGTCATAATCCAGGATGCACTGTATCTGACCGTGCTCGTGCTGCCATGTTTCTCACATGCTGTTATCTTCCGCAGGACCTCCCTCCTGAACCACGCTGCTATAGTCGTTTGGGCTTGCGCTGAATTCCGGTTTTCTTGTTTGTCATTTTCCTTTCCGCACCTTGCTGCTTCCAGGCTTCGCAATAAAGCCCTCGCCACTAAACACATCAACCTTCCTTTCTCCTCTTTGCTTTTAAGCCTCGGGTCTCTCGGATAGCGATAACACTGATCTCGTCAAGACGGTCTGTAATTTATTGTACCAAAAGAGATTCATGTATCATGATTTGCGCACACTGTTTCCTTATGCCCTATAAACCGGCTACCTGCTCAACAGCTGTTCTCCCTGGCAAATGCACTGGCATTATCGAACCCATGGCATCTCCCAACCATGAGCATCCTGACAATGTAGTGCAGCTAGCCATAATTGTGTGCACCTCTCAAATTTCGCGCGGCCTCATTTTGTGCTGAAAAATTCCTTCGCTTCATGACTCTGATAATCCCGCGCGTCAGCGGAGGCTACTTCCCAACATACTTCACTTGTTTAGTTCAACGTTCCACAGTTATCGAAGTTTTCTAGGTTAAACTTCTACTCTCACTCCACGAATCGAGGGTACAGCGCACGCACCAAATCTTCAGCGCAGCTTCCACGTTTTTGCAACCGTTCATCAGGATGTTCTAGAGCTAGTCACCTAAATTAAAATATGGCGTTATTCAGCCCTAAAACAGCCGTTTATTTCAGTTTAGTCATCTGAAATAAATTGTTGTAGGATAGTTTTTGATTGAATTACCCCCGTCCTCATCAGACAACACGGAAGGAGGTCTAAGCTTTGCTAGCTCCTTTTTTTGCATGATTAACATAGCGCCTAGTGGAAGGCACTCATGAAAGTCCTCAATGGCTCCAAAATCACTTTTGCAGCACAAGGTGACTTGTGCAAGTTACATTTATAATTTTCGGCCTTTATATTGTTCCCGCATTTAACGAAATGATGGATGCTAGTTTGTATCGGATAAAAGTGAAGACTTTCTTCCACAAACTTGACATTATAGTTTCTTGGATTTTCGAACATTCATCCTACACCTGCAGTCCAGATCTGCCTCTGTGATTCCAGTTGCATAGCAAATTAAAAGCCTCGTTTTGCAGTGAGTTAGTAACCGATACATGCCACTTTGCCTTAAACGAATACATACGTCTAAACCAAAATAAACGATGTTTTAGCAACTTTTACCAACCTGAAACCATTAAAGACTACCACTGCTACCAAACCTGACCCTTTGCCCGCTTATTAAATGATTTGTATTTATTTCTGCTCCTCACGCACAATTTTTATATGGCAGATTCGTTACTGTACTCTGGTCGCTGACTTCTGACAACGGCAGCTTTATCTAGCATGGGATAATCACGCAATCGCCTGCTCTATGTCAGCCAAACTCATCTTACTGAAGTCCACAAAGTCGCCAGTAGCCCTGGTATCGACACAGAGCTTATCGATCTTAAACATGTCTCCTCCTAATACGTCGTCGTCTATGCAAGCCGCACGCTCAGGAAGGCTGAGTACAATTACTCTGTGAATGAGAGAGTGCGTTTCACGACCTATTGGGTTATTACCGAATTCCCGCCGGACATCGAAGTTGATCACGGGCTTCCTTTTCTGGAGGACCCATCTGTCCGCTTCCCAAGGCGGGCTCTTCTGAAGAATTGTGTACGTTTTGTGTACAATGCCAGAAGCAGACGTCGAAGCGCTGATTTAATTTTTTTGTGTCCGATTCCATGTAAGGTCGATGCCCTTTCCACGTACGTTAAGTGTAGTGGGACATTTATCTCCTTGTCTTCATCACCACCAATAGCACTTCTCTTTCGAGTGCTGCTAGTAGTATTTTCACTTGGTGATCGTGAAAATATCTTATCACCACAGCTTGGGTTCAGAAGTAGCAAATAGTGAAATCGCGCCACGAGCGCTCACAACTTTGTGGATACTTATTTCTCTACTACTCATATCGCGGCCATGCTAGAGCATTCAAGACATAAAGCTGGACTTGGCTGCATCATCAACGTCAGGGCATGCATGTCCTTTTTCTTTAAGGGTGTCAGCTATTGCCTCGCCTAGTAACGTCGCAAGCATAACCGTTTTTCTGAAGATTTGTGGCAGCTAAATTAACCTCCCTGTACGTTTGATAGCGTCGGTATTATTTTTCCGGCTGTTTCTTTATAATGCAGCTGACAGTCCTTTTGCCATGAGCGCGTTCGGTAGTCGATCAGCTAACGAGGAATTCAGAAACATGCAGCCTTCCATCGGCCGCGTCATTACGCGTAGCCTCAGTCATTTTGCTTGGAGTTTAATTGCGAAAGCAATACTACTCTAGGTTTCGAGCCTCCAGCGTAGCGCAGCCGGTAGCCACGTCTTATTCACGTGATGCTGTGATGTCACACCCCACATGGCACTAGGCGATGTGGGCTGGCAGAAGCTGACAACTTGGGTCTCTCGTTTCACATGGGATGGTTATGTAAGAATCAGCCTGCTGGGACCTCGGCATTCCCGTTACCCCTATAGGCCACTAAGGCACCTTTATACGGCTTGGTTAAAGCGGAACTTTATATGTGGGCTGAGGAAGAAGAAAAAGAGAAGAACGCTCGGTCACCCGCAGCTAATACTTTCGCTCAATATTTGGTTCAACAGCTTTGAACCCTTGTAATTTTTTCTTCACCACGCACCTAGGGAACTGCGAAGCAACAGAGTTCGCACCTTCTTATCCGACCTTCAATAGATGTCATAATGCTATCGCATTTATTGTTCACAATGTTGAAAATGGTTTAGGCCAATTGGAATACGCTACATTCTTCTCAAAGCGTTCCGTAGAATATTATATGTCAGGAGGCAAGCTTTAAAAATCATCATACGCAAGCTTCAAAAGAACTAGTGCAGTGTTAGTATTTCCAACAATATGTATGCAAAAAGTTGTAATCTTCACAACCCAGTAATCTTAATCTTTGCTTATCACATATATTCTGCCCCCTTGGTGCAGCCTCCCCTCCGTATGGTTACGCTGACACAGTTTCAAAAAAGACAAATACTACTCGAACACATACTACAGGAGGTCTTGGCCTAAAAAGAAAAATGTGAAGCACACAAACCAATTTCCACGGATGGTTCCAAAACAGCTTCATGTGCAGGTAGCGGAGTAGTAGAAGAGAAATACAAAAAAAAACAGCCAGGCTACCTTAACCTGTATCAGTGTTTACCGCAGAACGCTTTGTCATCCTCCTAGCTGTGGAAAAAATAATAAAAGGCAAATTTGAGAAGTGTGTAATTTACAGTGATTCCCTCAGCGTAATCACAGCCCCTACAGAAAAAAAAAATCCAACAGAATCGTTACTTGGAAATATAATTCATTGCATCAAAACAGCCGACACTCAATGCCATGATAATAAATTTTGCTCGGTACCTAGCCATTTTGGAATCCGCGGTAACGAGGGAACTGATGCATGCGCAGCAGCTGCTCACAATGCTAAAATAGAAAAAGTAAACATACCTAATAAATATATTGTAAAATTTATGCGAGGACTAATGAGAGCAAAATGGCAGAGCTTTTGGGGCATGAAAATAAAGAACAAACTCCACCTTGTGAAACCATTCATCGAACAATCGAAATCGTGCAATTGTCAAAAACACTTCATTGAAGTTGTTTTGATGGTTTTTTGCTTCACTAGGATGAAAGACTGTTTTCATTCATTTCTTGATGAAACCTTTGGTCACCACATGACACACACAAGAACAGCAGTGCTGGGAACAAAGCAGGTGTCAAGAAGCAACGGCTTGTTTATAGAACGACCAAGCCATGGTGGTAACCAGCGTTCTCCGCAGCATGTGTGGGACTAGGCCACGCAAGTAGCCCACCAGACCCTCCTCCTAGCGATTAAGAGGATGGCGGTCGTGATGCTCCGGAACTTGCCCGGTGACAACACAAACTTACTTTCACGAATAGTGTGACAGAAACTAAGGGCGTAAAGCCATTCACATTTCAGCTCGAATCATTTAATTTTTAATTGCAACAACTTTTTTCGTGAAAGGCGCAGGAGATGGCCCATTGTGGCACAAATGAGATCAGGTTATATTTTCTCTACTATCGGTCCAGTCAGAGAAAAACAAAACCTATACAATGTGCAGCTTTTACAGGTATTTGTAAATAAATTTTGCTCCCGTTATATATTGTCACGTAGAGGTGACAAGGTCGATGACACAAATGAAAAGTTTTGGAGTCCAGTGAAGAAACTCTTTATTGGGCTGACTTGCGTCCGCAACAGAACCAAGCAAATCGGCGGCGATAGCAACAAAGGTGCTCGTCAATCGTCGAACTAAGCGCGCCCGTTACACTTGTCAGCACTGAATTTAAAGGCCACGAGGAAAGATTTAGATAAAGCCGGAAACGGTATTAGCATGATCGAAACATTGTAGAAACACACGCGTGCGGCTGGAATCTTCGAGATACGTCCCGACGCATCTTTCACGACGAAGAAAATGATAAAGCATCATCTCCGGACAATGATGATTAAAAAACCTGGAATACATAATCGATAAGTGCGCTAGAATCTCAATGATAAGGCCGCATACCAGCGGCTGTCGAATAAAAACAAATAAACATTTTAAATAGTGCGCGGTCTTACTCGCCCGCCGAAAAAAACATCGCCTCGATGTTTCAAAATAGACATGAATTAGCATAAAAATTGCGAAGCAAATATTAATTGTCCTTAGCGCGTTTAATATGGCTTAAGGCGTAAAAATGAACAATATCTGGGTGCACTCGGCGCCACTGAGATGCTGTCGCGTCGTCCGGAAAGACTTCGTAGTTCAATTGTCCTAGTCGGCGAACCACCTTGTACGGGCCGCAGTATCTATGTAAAAGCTTTTCGCTTAGTCCGCGCCGGCGAATCGGCGTCCAAACCCAAACGTGATCTCCCGGCTTGTCCTCAGCATCGCGTCGTCGTAAGTTGTAACATCGGGCGTTGGTTCGTTGCTGATCTTTAATGCCCATTCGGGCGAGTCTTCGGGCTTCCTCGGCACGTTGAAGGTAGGCGGTGAGGTCTAGGTTCTTCTCGTTGGTTACGTGCGGCAACATTGTGTCGAGCGTCGTCGTGGGCTCCCTGCCGTACATAAGGCTGAACAAGGTCGACTTCGTTGTCTCCTGGACGGCGGTATTATAACCGAAGATGGCGTAGGGTAGGATGGCGTTCCATGTTTTGTGTTCGGCGTCGACGTTCATTGCAATCTGGTCCAAAATCGTTTTGTTGAGGCGCTCCGTAAGTCCATTTGTCTGCGCAGTAGTTCGTCGGTGGATTGCATGACTATTCCAGGAGGCCTAGCGTCAGCTCTGCCGTAAATGTTGTTCCCCGGTCCGTGATGAGCCCTTCTCGGGCGCCGTGTCGCAAGAGAATTTCTCTGACAAAAAACTTAGCGACTTCTGCCGCAGTACCCTTGGGTAGGGGTTTTGCTTTAGCGTATCGGGTAAGGTAGTCGGTGGCCACGATGATCCATTTGTTACCCTGAGATAAAAAAGAAAAGGGACCGAAGAGATCCATCCCAATTTGTTGAAGGGGCATGGTAGGGGCGGTATAGGATTCAGTAGCCCAGCCGGTCTGACCGGCGGCGTCTTGCGTCGCTGGAACTGACGGCACGTTTTCACGTAATGGGTAACGTCAGCAGGCAGTCGTGGCCAGTGGTATTTCTCCTGGATTCGAAGCAACGTGCGCGCAAGCCCGAGATGTCCTGCTGTTGGCTCATCGTGTAACGCATGAAGAATTTTCTGTCTGAGGCTTTTAGGCACGACAAGAAGCTGCGCGGTTTTTTTGGGAGGGAAGTTATTTACGAGGACGTCATTGCTTAAGGCGAATGACAGCAACTGACGCCTAAACACAGCAGGAGGGGAAGCGGTCTTGCCTTTGAAATAATCGGCTAGGACTTTCAGCTGAGGATCTGATCGCTACTGTAGTGCGAAACTGCTGGCGCCTACTGGCCACAAAAAGGCGTCGTCTTCATCTTCCTTCGCGGACCATCGGCGGGAGCGCGGGATAAGAGTCTGAGTCGGAATGCTTATGGCCCGAGTCGTAGACTACACTCACGTCAAATTCTCGAAGTTGTAGGCTCCATCCGGCAAGGCCGCCGGAAGGGTCTTTCAAATTAGCCAGCCAGCAGAGCGCGTGGTGGTCGCTTATCACATTGAATAGTTGACCGTATAGGTATGGACGCAATTTAGAAGTGGCCCAGATGACCGCGAGGCACGCCTTCTCGGTCATCGAGTAAGTCACTTCGGCTTTCATGAGGTACCTGCTGTCACAGGCGATTACTTTCTCCTGTGCGGCACTCTTCTGGACGAGAACGGCTCCTAGGCCCACACTGCTCGAGTCGGTATAAATTTCGGTCTCGGCGTTTTCATCGAAGTGGCCCAGGACAGGACGCAACTGTAGGCGGCACTTAAGTTTGGCGAAGGCTTCGTTATGCGGCGCCTCCGATAAAAAAAAAACAAACTACGCACTCTTTGCAAGCGGCGTCAAGGGGTGGGCAATGTGCGAAAAGGTGGTGATCTCCCGGAAGAGGTCCCGAAGGTTCTCCCCGCTTGCAGATGCGCGGGGGTAGTGGCTTTAATAGTCCGGTTGGAGTGGGCGTTCGTAGCGGCGCATCTCGGTGTTCAACGTCTTCCCGATGGTAGACGCTTCGGTTTCAAATTCCGCCAAGGTTCTTGGTGCGCTCCTGACAAGGCCTGCAAAAAGCCTGCAAAGGCCTCTCACCTTCGGCGCGACGAGAGTGCCGCTTCGTCTCCTCAACGTAAGCCATAACAGGCTTGTTCGGGAGTTGAAATCTTGACTGGAGGAGTGCCTGGGCTCTTTCCTTTCGAACGACACTTGAAAAGGCAGTCAAAACATGGTTCTTGAAAATATCCACTCCTTCAAAGCTGCCTCATGATTTTCGAACCATATTCGTGCAGATCCTTCAAGAGAAAAGTATGCTTGCCTGAGCTTCGCTTCGTCTCTCTAGGCGTTTAATTTTGCCACGCGTCACGGTCGAGCCAGTTTCCGAATCCTCGTCCGGTCCTCCTTGGAAGCATTAGGGCTCATGGGGTTGGATGAAAACCAAAGCTGCTTTCTGCTTGACGCATGACATCTTCAGTGGTGCGTCATGGTGACGCGGTTAGGTAACTCCAACAGATATTACATGGTGGCGACAAGGTCGATGACACAAATGAGGAGTCTTGGAGTGCAGCAAAGAAAGTTTTTATTGGGCTGACTTACGCCCGCAAAAGAACCAAGCAACTCGGCGGCGATAGCCACAAACAGGCTCGTCGATCGTCGAACTAAGAATATCCGTTACACTTGTCAGTACTGAATTTAAAGGTGGCAAGGAAAGATCAAAATAAAGCCGCGAACGGTACTAGCATGACCTGGAATATTGTAGAAACACAAGCGAGCGGCTGGAATCATCGAGATACGTTCCGACGCATCTTTCGCGACGAAGAAAATGATAAAGCATCATCTAGCAATAACGTTCATGAACTAACTTGGCACATATAATCGATAAGCGCGCTAGAATCACAGTGCATAAGACAGCATACCAGCGGCTGTCGAATAAGGACAGAGAAACACTTTAAATAGTTCGCGCCAATATAATAATGAGGGCCCAGCTACCTCTGCGAGATAGACGTTCCGTCAACTGATCTAAGTAGGTTAGCGCTCAGCTAGAAAGGTAGGGTGACAGCAAATGAATCCACTCTTATAACAGTAAACGAAGTTCGAGCGATGTTTACGTGACATAGCCATGTTTCGACCAAGAAAACTGGGATTCATGTCTCATTTTCAGGGTGTTTTTAATCTACATCAAGGAGCCATTAGAAAGTACGGCTAAATTAGAACGACACATGTATTGTCGCGTAAACGAGGACCCTCGTAGTTGAGTCCGAGGTAGGGCGCAAGATCCAGCCACAGGGTCTAGCTCAGTCTTTGTGCTGATAGCGCCTGTGCCGCGTCTGAAACATTGTCTGTCCGTGACGTCACTGGTCACATGTGTGCTTGCTATATAAGATGCTGTTCGCGTGAAATAAAGGGTTGTTGTTATCGTGCCGGGATCGGGGCAAGTCTCAGTTCCTTCCTGCCCGCTACACGGCCGCGCTCGGCGTCCGGCTAGGGACCGAACGCGACATGGTGTCAGAAGTGGGATCCTCTGGCGTTTGAGAGGCGTTGCCTTAACTTCGTCAACGGGCGCCATGTCAGAGGACAACGCAGCCAAGCTCTCCCACGGAATGTTCGCGGTTCCAGCTCCGCCAAGGTTTGACTTCGACCGGACGTCCGAATGGCCTTCTTGGATCCAACTCTTTGATGACTACCGCTTCGCCTCGGGCCTAAATGAGCGGAATGAAGAAGCGCAGGTCCGGACGCTACTTTATACGATGGGCAGGCAAGCAAGAGAAATCTTCTCTACTTTTTCATTACCTGAAGAAGAACAGAAGCAATACGAAGTCGTCAAAAAGAAGTTCGACGAGCACTTCGTCGCCGCAAGGAACCTTGTTTATGAGAGCGCGTGCTTTCACCGTCGCACTCAAGAACCTGGAGAGTCCGTCGACCAATTCGTTACCGCGTTGCACACGATGGCGGACCGGTGCGACTGCAAGGAAAAGGAACGCATGATTCGCGACAGGTTCGTGGTTGGCCTCAGGGACGCTAAGCTCTCTGAGTCGCTTCAAATGGATGCGAATTTGACTCTCACCAGCGCTTTGGCAAAAGCGCGTTTAAAGGAGACCGTCCAACGACAGCAGCTGCAACTGCGAGAAACCGGCGACGAACCCTTGGTAACGGCGACCGGCAATCTTGACGCGGTCAGCAACCAAGGACAGCCCAGAAAGTATTCTTCAGGACAGCACTCGGACAGCTCGTCAAAGAACTATTCATCTGGAATACAAGGTCCGCGTCCCAGAGTCCAGTCCTGCCGACCATGCACCCCCGGGTCAGGCCCCAACTGCGGTCAAGGAACGCACCCCAGAGCCTCGTGCCCGGCAAAAGCAGCCAAATGCAACTACTGCGGTTGTTCCGGACGCTTCGCAGCGGTATGTCGAAAAAAGGCTGCACGTGATGGAAAGAAGGTACAGCTTTCTTCTCTCCATATGGACAAGGCGGCGTTCTTCGTTGGCGTAGTGAACGGGGAGTACTCTAATTCTCGGTATGTACAGGTCGTCATTAACGGCACTCCGGCGTTCGCAAAAGTTGATTCCGGTGCCGAAGTTTCTGTTGTGCCCTCGACGTTTCCCGGTTTACCTACCAGGCTAGAAAAGTGCGACCTAACCCTAACAAGCCCGTCGAATGAGCCACTGAATGTTTTGGGAAAGTTTCATGCCACTATCCAGTGGAAACAAAACACTGTACAGCAAATTGTGTACGTGGTCTCACCATTACGCTCCGTACTTTTGGGTCTCCCAGCGCTTGAGGCTCTGGAAGTTATTAAATTTGCGGCCTCGGTCAGTAGCGCAACAGCTGTCGAAGCTTCCTACCCGCAGCTTTTCAGTGGTCTAGGAACGATAAAAGGAGAATACAAAATTAGACTAAAGCCGAACTCGACACCTTTTGCAATTCATGTTGCGCGTCGCATAGCCTTACCCTTGCGGGACCGAGTTAAGCAAGAGCTCGAGCGTATGGAGCGAGATGGTGTGATCCGCAAGTAGAAGAACCAACAGAATGGTGTGCAGGAATTATGCCAGTACTCAAACCATCTGGAGCGGTTCGTATTTGCGTTGACTTGACTCAATTAAACAAAAGTGTACTTCGCGAACGCTATGTCATGCCGACTGTGGATGATAGCTTCGGTCTTTTAGGTGGTGCGTCTGTGTTTTCGAAGTTGGACGCCAACTCTGGCTTCTTTCAGATTAAGTTGTCGCCCGAATGCCAGTTGTTAACTACGTTCATAACGCCAGTTGGGCGATACTGTTTTCAAAGACTGCCGTTTGGAATAACGTCGGCACCCGAGATCTTTCAGAGGAAAATGTCGCAGATACTTGAAGGAATCCCAGGCGTGATAAACCTAATGGATGATGTGCTCATTTTTGGTAACGACAAGGCTCAACATGACGAACGCCTGCGTCTAACTTTAGATCGTCTCGCCAGTGCCGGTGTTACGCTAAACAAAGAAAAGTGTGCCTTTGGGGTAACTGAGATAAAATTTCTTGGCTGTGTGCTTAGTAAAGATGGCATCAAGCCGGATCCTGAAAAAGTTCGTGCTATCAAAGAACTGGCGACGCCAGCTAACGTGTCTGACGTTCGACGGCTGCTCGGTATGGCTAATCATCTGGCAAGATTCATACCAGATTTGGCTTCGAAAACGGCGCCTTTACGTCACTTGCTTTTGATAGGTTCCGAATGGACGTGGGGACCAGCCCAAGAGCAAGCGCTGTCGTACGTCAAAGACGCTATCTCTTCGAAGCGCGTCATGGCTAACTATGATGTAAAGTACCCTACGATTCTTTCCGCTGACGCGTCATCATTCGGTTTGGGGGCCGTATTGATACAAGTTCAACCAAACAATGAAAAAAGACCTGTTGCATTTGCGTCACGCTCGCTGACGCCTGCCGAAACCAGATACTCTCAGATTGAGAAGGAAGCGTTGGCAATGACTTGGGCGGCAGAACGATTCGAAGGGTACATCAAAGGTCTTGAAATTGTGTTTGAAACCGACCACAAACCACTTGTAACGTTGTTGGGAAAATCACCTTTAGATGTTTTGCCTCCTCGTATTCAGCGCTTTCGCATGAGACTTATGCGGTTCAGCTTTACGGTTGTGCATGTCCCGGGTAAGAGCCTCGTTACTGCAGATGTATTGTCTAGAGCCCCGATTCAGGGAAACCAAATTGATGCTCATGCGCTGAGTGTTGGCGAAGTCGCGAAATTCGTTTCGGGCTGTTTGACAAATGCCGTCGAGGCTAGCCTTTTTGAACGAGTCAAAGCTGAGCAAGCAGCCGATGAAGTCTGTCAAGCTCTCAAAAAATTCAACCTGGAAGGCTGGCCCAAGTTCTCATCGCTGTCGATGGTGTTGCGTCCATACTGGCAGGAAAGAGCAACGCTGACAGTCGCTGAAGGCGTGCTACTCAAAGGTGTGCGGCTGGTGATTCCACAAAAACTACGCGCAGAGGTCTTGAGGCGCTTGCACGAGAGTCACCAAGGAATCGAGAAATGCAGAGCTCGAGCCAAAGAGTCCGTATGGTGGCCTGGATTGAGTTGCCAGCTGAGAGCGTTGGTAACTGATTGCCCAGTGTGCGCGGAACACAGGCAACAAAAGTCGGAACCAATGATTCCGACAACCACTCCACAGCGTCCTTGGCAAAAGCTAGGTGTTGATCTCTGCCATATTGAGGGAAAATGGTATTTGGTGGTAGTAGATTATTTTTCTAGATACCCAGAGGTAGCCTTGCTATCTTCGACAAAAAGTGTCACTGTCATTATGCACCTCAAAAGTTTCTTTGCAAGACATGGCATACCAGAGGTTGTCATCTCGGATAATGGAACACAATTTGTATCTCAGGAATTCCAGTCTTTTGCTCGCGACTATGGCTTCCGCACTGTGACGACGAGCCCCAGATACCCTCAGGCAAATGGGGAAGTAGAAAGGATGGTCCATGCAATTAAACGGCTGATTATAAAAGCTAAGGACCCCTATCTTTCGCAGCTAGCGTACAGGGACACCCCAGGGCCACTGGGAAAAAGCCCTGCAGAGCTTCTGATGGGCAGGCGGCTACGCACAACAGTCCCTGTCCCTCCCAAGAGCCTTCTGCCCCAGAAGGTGAGCCTGAAAAAGTTCAGAGATCGCGATGTAACCATCCGACAGCGGCAGCGTAGGTGCTTCAATAGTCGTCATAGGGCTCTTCCGCTGCCAACCCTCAAACCAGGAGCGGAAGTATGGGTGACAGACTGCAAAGTGAAAGCGCGAGTCCTACGTCATGCACAACGTCCGAGGTCGTATGTAGTTAGAACTTCTACGGGTGTAGTTCTAGAAAGAAACAGGAAATTCCTGGTGCGCTTTGTTTCCCAGCAGAATGACTGCGAGGAAGGAGGAGGTAGCTATGAGTTTCCGCAGGCATATGATAGTCGGGTAGAAATGGAACAGGAAACTAATCCATCTAAACCGAAGGCACCTGCCGATCCATCCCATACCCCCTTGCCACAAACTAGCCCTCCTGGATATAGAACACGATTTGGCCGTCATGTCCGACCGCCAGACCGATATGGGTTCAATGACTGACTGTTATTTTGTTTTGAGCATTGGTTGCATTCATTAAAAAGTGTTCATCCTTTGTTGGTGGCAGTGCTAAGTTTGTTGCAAATGCCAATGTATCTTTTCAGAGAAAAGGGGAGATGTGCTGATAGCGCCTGTGCCGCGTCTGAAACATTGTCTGTCCGTGACGTCACTGGTCACATGTGTGCTTGCTATATAAGATGCTGTTCGCGTGAAATAAAGGGTTGTTGTTATCGTGCCGGGATCGGGGCAAGTCTCAGTTCCTTCCTGCCCGCTACACGGCCACGCTCGGCGTCCGGCTAGGGACCGAACGCGACAGTCTTGGATCTAGCGCACTTCTTCCTTCTTTCCAACCTAACCTCTGGGCGTCTTCGTCTTACGCTCATGCTGCATTAGCCTACTCCCCCCTCTCGTTCGGAAAGCGTCAACCCGATGCTAAAATAAATAGAAGTAGAATTGTGTGAACGTTATCTAGCGTGAGAAGACTTCAGGCGGACCACGTGGACCAGTTCAGAACGCATGCGACGTCGGGGCTATGGTTCTTCATGAGGAACTAAGTCATAATGCAGATCCGCGGGCGGCGATCATGAAACCTGTAGTGCGCTGGTATGTCAAGTGCCTTTTCGATGGCGGGCGCTTCACTGGGGAATTCGCCTACTGTTGGTGGACTTCGCAATAGGAAATCAAAGAACTGCTCTTTAACGCCCTTCACAAAAGGCGCACTTTCTATCTTCCAACATGGCTGGGTATGGGCGGCGATAAAGTCGCTTGATTTCTTCAGAGTAGGCCGCCATCCTGTTATTTGGATGTTACCTTCGGCTATTTTAAAGTGCTTCTTTTTTCCTTAAGAAGTCTGCTGGGGAACGTACGCAAGACTTCAAGAATTTCGCCTTGAATGTGTGTCATGCTTGGTTTGTGACTTGCAAACCATGCCCTCGCATAATCTTCCAGTGCGAAGTAGACATGGAGCAGCTTTGAGCCAGCGTTCCAGGCGTTGAAGACAGCCACCCGGTTGAACTGCTGTAGCCAGAGTTTGGCGTTCTCACGGCGGAAGTCATGGAAATGTGGTGGATATTGCTGGACGCGGAGCAGGACCGGAGTTATGGATACCGCCGGATTCATTGCGCTTACATCAAGCTTCTGTCTAGCTTAGAAAGACTTTCGCCTTAATATTAATTAATTTTAATCATTGTGTAACAAAATACTTCACTTTAGTGCATCAAAATTATGAGCCCCTTAAAATATTTTTTTCTTATTGGGCTGCATACCTTATAAAAGAACTAGGTTTTGGGACTCACACTGCGAATCTGTTGTTTTCACAAAATCATATTCTATCTAATCATTGCTTTTGTAGTAGCAGTGTTTACTAGAGTTTTACACTATTGGAAATAATTGCAAAATTTAATAATTTTGAATAAATTTATTACTGATATAAAGTAGTGGTGCACTAGATAATTGAACTGTATATTTTTGTAACATGATAAGGGTTGTTTAAAGACTATGTTGAATAAAGCTGTGATCTGGGGAAAATGCCGTGCATTCATATTGGGGAGCAGTGAAACAAAAGCAGTACGTGAACAAGGCAAACATACACTAAACTGCCTTTATTTAAGGACGGTAAGATAAATCCCAAGGACGCGGGATAAAATTCCGGCCTCGGCGGCCGCTTTTCGATGAAGGCGAAAAGCAAGGCGCCCGTGTGCTGTGCGATGTCAGTGCACGTTAAAGCACCCCAGGTGGTCGAAATTTCCCAGACAACGCGCAACACACTGAGAAGTCTTCCGAGTGCTTTTTCTTCGTTTCCGCTTCTCCTCAGAGGTCTTGAACAGGAAGGATGGTTTGAGAAAACCTTCGGAACAGCACTTTTAAGGAGGCTCCACGAGGCACTCCAACGAGGCGTTTCAGCAACATTCCCATTGATTACATGAATATAGTTTTCGAGAATATCTTGGTGGTGGAAATGGATGTCACAAACCTTAGACATGGCAGAGAGCTCCTTGTCGGCGCATGGGTGGCCCTGTTCCATACTCAGCGAAGCGTCTCGTCGCTGGGAGCAGAGAAGAAATCCCGGGCTGATTTGTTGGTATCAGTGATGCAGCCAGACACGAAGCACGTCGGCATCATTCTTTTGCCGACCGCTGAATAAACAACGCGGCTCGGCTACGACGGTCGCAGAAAGTACCGAGACAGCAGTAAAACTTAAAACATGCATTCATACTTAACGCAAGCCAGCCAAAACAACATGACGCTGCACCTGCCGCGCCGCGTTGACCGACCAAAGTGCGACGGCGGCTTTACTAAAGGAGAAAATCGGTGGCGGGTTCATGCAAGCACAGAAGTTTGAAAACTGAACCCTGTCTAGTAATACTGGTGCGAGGTACATTGTGGCGAATCGTCGTGAAATACACAAAATTTCTTTTCAGCGCCGAGACATCGTTTATTCACTTACATTTGTAGTGCTGTTTAAGGCACAAAGAACTTTAACTTCTGTTCAGCACATTTCCAAATATTCAACCACTTTTCAAAACTGCTGCTCTGGGTTGGACGTAGCCGCCTTTTGGTCCGATGTAAATATCTTGTTCAATCAGGCGACGACAATCATACGGTTTCAATTTTCTGCTGAGCTGAATTAATTCCTTCGGGCTAATTTCTTAGCGAGCAATTTCTTTGCATACTTAAAGCATGAAAAGATAAGATCAAGAAAGGAAAGACTTACTAAATACCAGTCTTCAGCAAAGCTAAATCCCTGTGTGCCTAGCTCATCAAGGCTGCCCCAAAAATAACTAGGCTGTGAGAGACACTATAGTGGAGGTTTCCGAAATTCTGACTACACGGATGTCTTTAACAAGCACTGGTATCAGACAGGTCAGACGCGCCTTGCTTTTCGGCTCCACCGAAAAGCATTCACCGCGGCCGCAATTCGATCCGGCATCCCATTATCTCCTTGTTCACTAGTGTAAAGTAGCCAACTGGAACCCTTTCTGGTTAACCTCCCTGCATTCCCTCCTTTCCCTACGCACTCCAAATAAAGACCAATATAACTCTCAGGGCTGCAGCATGAAAGCAGGCCTCCCTGCTGCGCACTCTTGCATTTTTCAAAAAGAGGCAGTCAAGAAAAATAAAGATATTGTCACGTGCTTCGCGGCGTCATGGGAAGGAAGAGGCTGGAAAAAGAAGAAACAGAAGTTACAAGGTGTGTGCTGGTGTTCGTTGCGGACTCTCAGCACATAGACTACCAATGAACACTCCCGTTACGTACTGAGTACGTAACAGTTGTCAGGGAGGTGCGGGGTAGATCAGCCCGTTGTCTTCGACGAAGCCGCCGACTCGCTGGTTTGCCGCCCCTATCATCTAATATGGATCAAGAAGGTGACGCTGGTCGAGGAGCACCTGCGGTGAACAACTGGCAGCATTACCGCGAGCCGCGCACATTTGGCGGAAAATCTGACGAGGACGTCGACGAGTGGCTAACCAACTACGAATGGGTGAGCCGGTAAAATCGTTGGGATGCGACCGTGAAACTAGTGAACGTAGTGTTCTTCTTGAAAGCCACTGCCCTAGTTTGGTTTGATAATCATGAAGACTAACCAACTGGAATTTTTCCACAGGGGAGCTAAAGGAGTGCTTTGGTGGCGGATTTGCGAAGAAGAACCGCGCAGAGCAAACGTTGATGCAGCTAGCCCAGGTGCCAGGCACCACATATATCGAGGATTGTGAAAGTGTGCAAGATTGCAAACCCTCGAATGTCCGAGGAAGATAAAGTGTGGCACTTGCTCAAAGGTATCGCTGTAGATGTCTATACATTTTTGATCAGTAAATACAATTTGAACTCCACAGCTGACTTCATCAGGCACTGCCACACTTTCGAAACCTTGAAGCTACGCCGCATCACACCTAAATTTAGGCGACTGGCCAACATCACATCTGTTGCGAGCGTTGATGCCAGTGCTCCGGAGTCCATGGCTGATCTGATGCGCCGGGTCGTGCGGGAAGGAGTGCTGCGGGACAAAGATCCTGCGTGCCAGGATGAACACCAGTATGACGGTTGCGCGCTGCCAGCAGAACCCGCGACCTCAACTTCCTGGACTCCGGCTTTAATGCGTCACGCTTTGGCGAGAGCAGACATTATAACGATTTAAGCACTTCTCAGCCACGGATGGGCCGAAGAACCACCTACACACGAGAGGTGGTTCGTCAGCAACGCCGGCCCGATTACTACCGCCAACTACAACAAGTTTCCACCCAATTTTACTCTGACTGATGGCGCCAGCAACCTGTGTGTTATAGCTGTGGCATGACTGGACATATCTTCCGGTATTGCCGTCGGCGGGGCTTGCTTCCAGAAGATCATCGCTCACTGCCTAACGTTTCTGATCGTTTTGATGCTGAAGTGTATCAGACACCGATTCTGGATACATACGAATTTCCGGCACAGATGAGAAACGGATCGCATGCTTCGGACCGCAGCCTGACGCCGCCAACCCAAAGACAGCGACTTTCACCGTCTCCTCGGCGCCGTTCTTCCCCTTCGGGAAACTAGAAGGTGCGGCTGGTGGGGGTGGGGTCGTCGGAGAATCAACGTTTCCAATACTCTGCCCGTATGCATGTTAAAGAACAAACTCGAGGTATCTATTGACGGCCTCCACACCATGGCCCTAACTGACACTGAAGCAAGCCTCTGCTATGAGTTTAGCATTCAAGAGTCGATTAGGACATAAAGTGATGTTTATCATGAATCAAGCTGTGGTATTTCGTGGTGTTGGCGGCGAATCTTTGGTGCCTTTGGGCATGTGCTATACGAAAGTTGTGATTGGTGGCCAAGCCTTTCGAACCGAATTCACAGTGTTGCCTCGTTCCACGCATGAAGTAATTCTAGGTACAGACGTTTTGCAACAGTGTGGTGCAACGTTAGACTGCCGTAGCGAACAGATCTTGCTAAATGCTGCGTTGATGCCAGCTCTTGTAGAAGCCTCGTCGCTCGATTTAGGAGCGTTTTTAGTGTCTGAAGATACAGTTGTTGAAGTTGAAGTTTAAAGTTTATTTTTGAATCAAAAAACAACGTACGAGAATATACAGCGAGAGGTCCCATGGTACAAGACCGCAGGTGGGACCTCCCATGGTAGTAGATTTTGATAGGCGACAAAGAATAATATTATTGTAAGAAAATTTATGAAGCAACTCTGAAAATAAATAACAAAATACGTAGTAAATAGTGCATTGCCGACAGATTTAGATACAAAAGTAGAACACAGAAAAAAGTACTAAACCCTTACGAATCCCGCGACACAAAAGAGAAATAAAAAAATCACAAATTAAAAAGAAACTTTTTCAATTTCAACTTGAACAAACAAAGTGTATTAGTTTGCTTATTGTATAAATTCAAAGAATTCCAAAATGGTATGGAAGAAAATTTAAGGCATTGCTTCCCGCAGTCAGTACTGACCTTAGGCAGTAGGAGCTTATTACGTAGAGCGAACCGTGTATCCTGCGATGTCCGGAGAATTCATTCAAGCTATTTTACCTACAAATTCGTGCGAGGATATCGACGCCGTTGTGGAACCTACAACACTTGCCTGTGCAAAGAAGGGTGTCTTGGTGTCTCGTTGCATAGTTACAGTCACCAGAGGCCACATCTTGTTGTGGACTGTAAACAATTGACACGAGCGAGCCGTGTTGCCTCGTAGAATGAGGCTCGCTCATTACGAGGAAGGTGTGTCGAATTCAGTGGCAGCACTAAGTAACTATGCTATTGAAGAGAAAACATCCCATTTTGCAAAGTCTGGAACTCAGGCATTTAAACACATCTTCGGGAGCACAGGAGCGCCGAAGTTTGACTAACCTGCTTTCCAAGCATATTTCGGTTTTCGACTTCCCCAGAGATCATCAACCACTGATTCCAAATTCTCGCATCCATCATTCGATTGATACTGGAATCTCTCGCCCGATCAGACAAAAGCCCTACCGTGTGTCTCCGACCGAACGTCAGCTTTTTGACGAGCAAGTTCATGACATGCTCCAACGTGGTGTTATCCAGGACTCTTCAAGCTCTTGGACTGCTCCAGTTATCCTCGTTAAAAAGAAGGACAGCACAGGGCGTTTTGTGTGTGGGCTATCGTCGCCCTAACTCCGTAACAAAAAAAAAGATATATATCCGCTTCCACATATCGACGATGCAATCGACTGTCTTCATTCGGCGTCATACGTCTCCTCAGTGGACTTGATATTGGGGTTACGACATATACCGATGAACCCAAGCGACAAAGAAAGACGGCATCTGTCACAGGCGATGGTCTCTATGAGTTCAACGTAAGGCCCTTTGGATTGTGCAATGCGGCTGCCACGTTCGAAAGATTCATGGACACCATTCTGCGCAGACTTAAGTGGAAAATTTGTTTTTGCTATTTGGACGAAGTTGTGATCTTTGGCAAGACCTTTCAGGAACACAATAGCCGCCTCGCCATCGTTCTTAACTGCATTGAGAGAGCAGGCCTTGTCCTCAACTCTAAGAAGTGGCACTTTGGCGAACATCAAACAATTGTTCTTGGTCACTTGGTTGATAAGGATGGTGTTCAGCCGGATCCTCAGAAAGTTGAGGCTGTAACCAGCTTTACAGCTCCGAAATCAGTGAAGCAGCTTCGGAGATTTTCAGGACTGTGTTCCCATTTTCGTCATTTTGTGCCCAGATTCGCTGGCATCGCATACCCGCTCACGTGCCTTTTGCACAAATATGCACCATTCAATTGGACTGCTGACAGTGATTCTGCCTTCCGCCACCTCAAATTCCTTCGGACATTAGGACCTATCCTACGTCACTTCGGTCCTTCTGCCCCTCTCGAAGTTCACACCGACGCTAGTGGCGTGGGCATTGGCGCTGTGCTCATCCAGCGTGATAGCACCGACCAGCACGTGATAACTTATGCTAGTCGCTCGTTGAGCAAAGCGGAACGTAACTACTCCGCTACTGAACAAGAATCCCTCGCAGTGTGTTTTGCGGTGCAGCGATTTCGTTCCTAACTATATGGCAATGTTTTTACCATCGTCGCCGGCCCCCATTCGCTCTGTTAGCTCGTAAATCTTCGTGACCCATGCGGCCGGCTCGCTCGATGGGCATTGCGGTTGCACTGTGGCATACAAAAGTAGCCGTCAACTTGCTGACGCTGACTGTCTGTCACGCTTGCTGCTTTCGTCAACTGGTAGTCATGGTGACAACTTCGATGACTATATGGCGCCTATCTCGGCAACGTTTCCTGACCCTCAACTGTTCCAGACAGAACAACGCAACGATCAGACTTTGACACCGCTCTTATCTACCGCTTTTGATTCAAGAGATGCGCGTTTATGCGTTCGTGCCGGCCTGCTTTACAAGGAGAAATTCAACCCCGGAGGTGTACGCTTTCTTCTCGTCGTGCCGGAAACCTCCGTATTCCCGTTCTCGAAATGATGCACGACGATGCCACGTTGGGCCACTTGGATGTCGCCCGGACCCTTCATCGGACACATGAACGCTTTTACTGGCCGAAAACGCGTCAAGGCATTCAGTGCTATGTAACCAGTTGTAGCAAGTGCCAGCAGTACAAGATTCCTACTTTTGTCCACCGGGACAACTGCACCCTATAGCGCCTGCAACCACACCCTTTGAGCGGGTGGGCATCGACCTCTTGGGTCGTTTTCCGCGATCTTCGAACGGTAACCGGTGGATAGTGATATGCTTTGATCATTTCACTCGATATTCAGAAACAGCCGCAATACCCTTAGCCATTGCTTACGAAGTATCCCTATTTCTTCTGCGATTTCTTGTCCAGCGCCATGGCCCTCCTCTTGTTCTGATCAGTGACCGTGGGCGCCAATATACAGCTGAAGTTATCGAACAACTCCTTCGTCTATGCGCCTGTGATTACCGTCATTCAATGCCGTATCACCCGCAATCGAATGGACTTGTTGAACGAACCAGCCGCACTGTGACCACTGTGTTGGCGTGGACTCTGATCATAAAAACCGGGGTGACATCCTCCGTTTGATTACATGCGCGTATAACACTGCAGAGCATGAGCCGACTGGCTACAGTCCGTTTTACCTCCTTTATGCTCAAGTTCCCTGCAGCTGTCTTGGTACCATTCTTCCTTACTCCCTCCACAACGAGCCTTCGATCGCCGCCATTTTATGTCGAGCCGAAGAGGCTCGCAGCGCTGCCCGCCTCCGTATCCTGGACCCACAGGAACATTCGAAGGAGCGTTATGACAACCGACGCCCACATGCCTCTTATGTACCCGGTGATTTACCTTTCCTGTGGACACCGCTGCGTAAGCGTGGTTTAGCGCAGAAGGTGCTGTTTCGCTATAGCGGCTCTTTGTTGTTGTGGAGCGCTTGACAGACGTGAACTATGTAATATCACGCCGCACCGAAAGTGATTGATACCACGCCGGATCAAGGTGGTGCATGTAGCTCGGCTAAAAAGATTCCATCACGGCACCTTCCTTAAACTGCTTGCCCTGTGGACTTCGTCTACGAGGAGGAGTATCCCATGCTTCTAGGCGTAAAGGGAAGGAAGAAGAGGCTGGAGGGAACAGGAAGAAACAGAAGCTACAGTGGTGTGTGCTGGGGTTCATTGTGGACTCGCAGCGCTTAGACTATCAATAAACACCCCCGTTACGTACTGAGTACGTAAAAATATTATAGTTATCGGATACATGTATACGCGGATCTCAATTCTTTCGATTGCTACAGGATTTCCTCGCATCATTTGCGAGATGCGTAGTGAGCAACAGTTGATAAATATTTGCGCATATTTATCCCGGCTTGCCAATAAGAATCTCATAAACAACACGTTATTTTCATGGAGAAATTTTTTAAAAATAAGGAAGCATATTATATGTACCCATTTTACAAAGAACATATAGCGTTCCATCTCCAATTGCTTGTAACAGAAAACTAACTGGTCGATATGCTTCGTGTCTGCAGTTTCTTACAAAAAACAATCGTCATAAACAAGCTACTATGCGTTAATTTGTTAATACTGCATAGCAATAACCTTGCACACTTCGTGCTTGGCGTATGATAGATCGTGTTGCTTATGCGCCATAAACAATCGCCAATAAAAACTCAATACCAGGAACAAACCATGAGTGTTGCTTCACTCTTTCCATCTGCCTCTCTCTTCTCCCAAAAGTAAAGACGTCGGTGTTACTCAACCCGACACGTACTGCTGCGTACCAAAAATGCGACTCTGAAAAGCCACCTGTCGTGCTAACATGGCGACACTGACCCTCATGCTTCTCGCTCCTGCCTTGCATAGTGCACGAAATAAACACGTGACCAGAACCATGGCTCACAGCTAACAAAGTGTAGAGTGCAAAATCTTTACCTCTCACTTTTAAGGGAGATAATTATAGCTCAAGAGGGTTCTGGCATAGTTTCAGCCCCCCCTTAGTGATGATGTTCCAGGTGACACTCGCGGTGCTCAGGACGTCCAAGATGGCGCTGGTGAACCCTGTCAAAACTCAGCTACAGGAGACATTACCAGCCAATAAATCAAAAGGTTATGCAACCGTCGATGTAGCTCAGTTGGTAAGAGCACAGGACGCGATATTTTGAGGTCGTGGTTTTGGGTTTCCTCCATCGATGCGTTGTTTTTTGAACTGTATGTTGCCACAAACCATTCAAATTTTTTTTGTTCTTTTTTCAACAGCTGTCGGAATGCGGCCTTATCACTCTCATTGTGGCACCCGGATCAATTCTGTATTTTTTGTCCACGCTTGCTGTCGCGAGACGCTACTTTATCAGTTTCTTTGGCGCGCAAAATGCGCTCAGACGTGTCTCAAGATATCAATCACTCGCGTATGTTTCTGCAATCTTCTAGGTTAAGCTAGTTACCGACTTTGTCTAAATGTTTCCTTGCCACCTTTAAATTGAGCGTTTCTCGCTGTGACGACATTCGTAATTTTATGATAAGCGAAAATGTTTGCTGCAATCGACGCTGCCGAGTTGTTCAGTTATTTGGAGGGCGCAAGTAACCCCAACAAACAATCCATTTCAGTGCGACCGTATTTAATTATCCTTCTTCCTACATTCATTAAGATACTTATTCAGAACAATAGCAAAAAAAAGTTACGAAAACTCCTTGCCCTTTCCTTTGCCTCCCTGACTGACATTTTTACTTCATGTCTAATAGCAAGTTTCTCAGTTACCGTTTAATTTTCTGTTTAACAGTTTGTGAGAGTATATGTTCTGGCTGTCTTGAAGACATAGGTATAGCACCAAAGGGTTCTCGCACAGCTTCAACCCACTCTTGTTGATTACGTTTCACGTGACACTCGTATTACACAGGACATTCCATATCCGCCGCTATGTGGACGACCAGGAGCAAGATGAGGAGTAAACGCAAGAAGGTTAATCGGTAAAAAAAAACGGTTTGCTATCCTGCACTGGGAAAAAGGGGCGAGGGGATATAAAAGTTGTGGCTAATAAAGGGATGGGTGAAGTAAGTCAGGCAAATGAGGATTTATTAGTGAAAGTTATGTTGATAGTAGCAATGGCGGTGACATTGTATTTGCTATAGTAGTGGCAGTGGTATTAACGGTGATGGAGACGATGCAGTCAGTGATAGTGATGATGTTGATATTGGCGACAGCGGCGATGATGATGTTGTTAGTACTCATTACCATCGCGGTTATGAGGTAATGGTAGTGAAAACGACTACTGAGCGCTGTGAAAGTGGTATTGATGATTTCGGTACGTAATACATATCATGGCTTTGATAGGAAAGAAAGGCTTCCGCATCTCCACTCTTAAGCAGGCATAGCCGTAATCCTCTAATAATTTTGTCGGAAAACTACAGGCAGCTCATAAGGCGCATTTGTGCAGAACGTTCAATTGGAAATATTTTCCTGGGTGGTATCTGTCGTAAAAAGAATCGCAAAAACCTAGAATGGTCGCCGCGCATTACAACGCATGACACCAGCTATGTTCCCCGTCGGAAAAATATTTGAGCACTAGATACTGCTTAAGTGTGGCCACAAATAACGTTCAAGCATACCGATAGCTTAATGTCTTGCACCCTGAATGGACAAATGTAATGAGGCTAGGCCTAACGTGAAGCAATTATCTCATTCACTGTAAGCAGTGCAGTAAGTTTTGTCCTGTGCTTGACTAGGGTTCGTTCCCTCCAGATATCAAGAGAACATGAAAAGGAAAATCCCAGAATATTTCATCATCTATTTCAAGAGACCTGTCACAGATCGGCTTTGAACGCGCTACTGAAAAAAAAAAAAAAAAACTTATTCTACCTTACTTTTCCTACCCCATATGCTTATTTCTGTTTTTAAATTTTTTAACCTTTGGTTTTCAGCTGTATTGGTATTTATGTTTAGTTTTATTCTTCACAACACGTAGGGACTGATGTTTTCTACCCGTGTTTATTACCTTAGAAAGAAGAGAAGAAAAACAGAACCGTTTTTAAGTTGTTCAGCTGGCAGTGCCAGCGCTTGCTGTATTTATTCATGTTTATGGACGTCCTGTGTATTTCATTCATGTATCACAATCGACCGTTTGCTTCAAACTGCCACTCTTCTTGAATGCGTTCTGTGAACTCCCTTCTGCGTGTGAACAATATGCAGTACTAATAAAATAAAGTTTTTCCTGACATGGAATTCTGTCGAAATATGGCCAGAATTTTAGTTGTGAGGCAGTTGTAGAAAAAAAATTAAATGAACTCACTGACAAAAATTGCATGAGTATTCAAAATACAGTAGACGTTTGCTTCTAAAGTTTCCCATGTGGTTACGAATGCTTACGAGAGAAATATAAAAGAAAAGAAGCGCCCTTTCAAGCAAGAATTGCAAACAATTACAATACTGATAATGGCAGATCCGCCAATATGACGAAAATTTTAGCCTAATTATATACGTGGCGAAACATTCCTCTGCAAAAATTTTCAGGAATGTGTTCAAATTTCTGGTCATGCGCATAAAATTTTGCTGTATATTCCCTTTTTTCTTATTTAACGCCTCCCACGACTTAGAAACATTACTTGCGTTTATAATGGGCGCAAACAATATTTTGCAATACTTGTATTTTTCAATATTGAATCAGCAATTTTATTTAAGTGATCGTATTTCCAATGCCCGACATGGATACACGCTACTAACCATGTCTCTGTCATTGGCTCGGGAATTTTGTTTACATCTCATGAGATAAGTTTCCAACCTAGAGGATATTTTTGTTAGGATCTGAAGGAAAACAACAAACAGTACTAGTACACGTAGAAGCTAGTCACTTAATTGTGTTTATTTTAATACACAATCTACTTTCTTTCGTCCAAACAAGCGCAGTAGAGTATTAAGCAACATATGGAGCGCGAAGCCATAATAAAACACTCTGGGCACTCTATTGCCCCAAAGGCGTTATTCTTGATTCAACTCGGTGTGCCTTTTTGTGGCTTAATTATTCAAAACTGGCTGCTGAAAGTTGAAACTTTCCAGGTTATTTACCGTTCTGACAAAAGATGGCAATATGTATATTCGTCTAATTAGCACTACAAGTGAAATTTGCAGTCTTTAGCTTCGATAGCATATTGCACGAAATGGTTTTTTTCGTGAAACTAATATTCCTTCTAGAATAGATCTTTGTAATGAATTTTTATTAAGTACAGACTTTCAAACATCCAGGC
The DNA here is from genome assembly GCF_055883805.1 of Amblyomma maculatum. Lineage (NCBI taxonomy): Eukaryota > Metazoa > Arthropoda > Arachnida > Ixodida > Ixodidae > Amblyomma > Amblyomma maculatum. The sequence continues at coordinate 123,645,569 of NC_139349.1, forward strand.
TGAGGAATAAAGCATATATTACAAAATTAAACTCACGACGAAAACACATCACACAAAATTACCAGGGAATATTATGAAATTTCACAGCCGCCTCTCCAAATTCCCGAAACCAAAAGCTTCATCTTTACTTTAATTTTGTTTTAGCTTTTACAGGTGGGCAAGTTGTTCCGATTGGTCCAGACAAATTTTGCAACTCTCAGCACAGACAACATTCGTTGCATAGTTACCACAACGACTCAGAGGAATGAAGCCCGGCACGAAGTTACTGAATATGTGCGGTATATGGCGCCTCTTGTCAACACGTAAGTTCGGGAACAATTTTAGATATTTGAAAGAGAACAGAAAAGTCAAGCATTGTTAAAGAAAATAGTATACTTTTTTTCAATGGTTTTGAGGAAGTGTTTATTAACCCTTCGCGCCGACATCCGCCAAAGGCTGCGATGCAGTGTGTTACAAAGGGTAGCGCTGTCGTCATTGCACTTGAATGATATGGTTATACGCAAGTAGGGAAGTTAGGAGCAAGAAAGAACGTATTCCGTATTTTCAGTTTGAAAATATGCTCTCTATGCTAGCCTTATTAACACGTTCTCCATGAACAAACATCGACATAAATTCATCTGCGAAAAGTAATGTGACAAATGAAAGTTTTATTAAAAACAATGCCAAAATAGCCCTAATTTCGCCCCTCATATTGAAGAGCTTTTCTTGACGAAAGCGAACCGTGGAAAACACCTGCTGCCATTGCCATATCAGCACAAGATATAACCTTAAGTCACACATCAGTGAGTTGCACTTTGATGTCTTCATTCCGCGCTGCACCTACACTTATGCTCCAACATTTGATCCAGGAATATGTTAACCAGATACGCCCCGAAAACAATTCTTTCAATTTATTTTCTCAGCACGCCCATATATGTAGCTGCACTGACCCTATGAAGTGAAAATTGTGACACACAATGCTAGCAGGAGAAATTACCAGTCGAACGCCACTATCATCCATTTGTCTAGTGCTGCTCTCTTGTGCTATAGTAGCCAAGAGAGAGAAGGTAGCAAAGAGAAGCAACGGTTAAGGAGGAGAACACTCACAGTTGTTCAGGGAGCTCTTCAGTGCCATATATATGATGCGGTGAGCATCTTAAGACATAAAAACATAAAATACGAAAAGGACTGCTGTAAACATATCTTAGATGTTTTGCTGGAGGCATATCGAGGCAAGCAGCCGCTCATTAGCAAAACGTCCATTATGAAGAGTGCCTCGCTGGCATATCAGCTACCTAAGTGCATTCATCGCTACGGCTGTGGATGAAACAGTTCAATGGTGAATATTATGCTATAATTTGGTACTACTCACAAAGCGTCAGCAGCCTATTCCGTGACGCCGGACATTTACACAGTGAAGGCCCTTCAAGCAATCCCTCAAGTATTAGGAGCCCTTCCCTCCGCGCTATCACTTCACGACTGTAATACGTTGATGCAGACAGACGTGTACGCCAGCTTACTTACTGATCAGGCAAAGCACATATCGGTTGTGTACATTTCGTATACTTCTGAGGATATCCTCCCATCATATTAGCAATATATGATGTGAGAATGACATCTACCCCACCTTTTACACTTGCAAATTGTGTAGTCATACATTCTAGTACTGCTGGCATCTTCACGACAATTATTAGTGCTATGGTCTTTCCAGTTGGGATGTATGGATGCGAGAGTTGGACTGTGAAGAAGGCTACCGCCGAAGAATTTACGCTTTTAAATTGTGGTGCTGGCGGACACTCTTGAGAGTTCCTTGGCCTGCCAGAACATCAAAGCAGTCGATATTGTCGACGATAAACCCTTACTGCTCATTGGATGGTCAAATTCTAAAGTTAAAGCTCAGCTGTTTTGGTAATCTGATACGAAGAGAGCAGTAGTTGGAGAATATTGATTGGAAAACAGCGCAAAAGGCAAACACCAAAGCAGAGAAACACAAGACAAGCGCTGTTGTGTTTGTCGTCAGCGCTCGTTTTGACAGCACTCGTCTTGTGTGTCTCTGTTTTGGCAGTTGCCTTTTGCGCTGTTTTCCATTCAATATGTTCCACCAACTCGCCCGTTTGGCTATAGTGTTAGAGAAAACTTTGATGCTGGGAAAGATTAAGGGTCACAGGAGAAGGGTTAGGCAGCGAACGCGATGGTTAGATGGCATCCTTGAGGCGCTGCAGGTGAAGCTCTGTGATTTTAGGAAGACAGTGGGAGACCGGAAAGCTTGGCGCGATATGATCCATAGTGTCACGAAGAGTCGGACACGACTGAACGACTGAACTCACTGACTGACATAACCAAAACGCAAGAAGATTACATCACCTCATCATGAAACCTGTTTTAATACATAGCCATTTTGCCGCATGGCGTGAAAACTCAATAGCAAGCTAGAACTTGGACGCGGCAGTAAAATATAGAAGTTTTCTTGACATCACTGGCGCGCTTCTTAAGGTTCAGAATCTTTTTCATGGTGCCGCGCACAAAGAACATAAGCATAGAAATACTATGACTGTGTGACAACCTCAAGAGGGCACGCCACTTGCGTAGAAACGTTGTCTTTATTTAGGTAGTGGTAGAGAGTCATCAAATGCATGCTCTGAGACAGTCGACGAGTGATGTTGGCCAAGAAAAGATGGCCACGTTGAACCATGGTTTGCCAAAAGCGGATAGTCCACAGAGAACAATGAGGTCACTACCGAGGGGACACAAATGAGAGCCGGATCTTTCGCGGTGCAGAGGTTGAATCCGAAGAGAGGCCATGCAGATGCTACCTATATAGCACAAAGTGGACTATGAATTGGAGGCCTGGTGTCCAATCTCGGCAATGCGAACTCACCGGGGGATGACGTAGGCATTATGTGGGCTGCCGGAAAGCACGCCGATGAGCCTCACTTAGAGATAATGCAGTCAGCCCTCGTGAGGCTGCCCACATTCTTCCCGCATTAACAAATATGCATGTCTTTCAAACTTCCCTTGATGCTCCTACTTCGGATTGTTTTGGGCAGCCGCTCTGCCTGAACGTTTACTTTTGGTTTCCCTCCCATAATGACACGTATACAGTGTACGTTGTACAGAGGAAGGAAAACAGGGCTTCCTACATTATTCCCATAGGGGTCAGATAACTGATTTGCTGCCCTATTGCATGTTCTCCTGTTAAAAATATGTGGCCAACATGCCCTTAATTTATACATATATACCAGTTCTAAACAGCTGTGGCTTGGGATTTTATAACATCGTCATATGTATAATCTAGCCTTAGTGATATCTCTATCTCCTTCATTCATCGAAGCACTTTCTAAATGGTAGTATAGTAGGGAGAGCGGCAGGTTGTCCAGTGGGGCCCGAGTCCGGTGCGGCAACACTTACGACTGTGTATGGTCCAGTGTTCTAGCACAATTTATATTAGAGCAAGAACCAAAGGCATGAATTTTTCAAACTATCAAAAAACTCTTACATTGGTCATACAAATCATCTATCATAATAACTTAGGGCAACATGTAATACAAATAAAGAATCTAAAGTAATGCTTGCAGAATAGTATATGGACACTTTGAAGTGTTCAGCTACGATACACGATATACCCTCAACGGCATTGATTCGGCAACCCCGTTTGAGCTAAGCTCTTTTTTTCGCGGCATAGCACGCATTTACATTACGTCAGCTCTCATTCTTAACAAAGCTGACGAACACACGAACACTTAAGTTTTTCCATTCGCCAAGGCTGATGTAGTATTGAGAGCGGTTTTATGTTGGTAGCCTTAATTGGGTTAGCTGAAGGTTTTTTGTACCGAGAGGCCACGTTCTTTCCCCGGTGCCTTCAAATTCCCTGCAAGGGATCGAGCTAGGGAGCAGGCGAGCACGCCCATCTTCCAGCTCTATTACAGCCGATGTACAACCCTAATTTGGTTTAGCTAAGACGACCTCAAAATGGACTCCTGCGGGCTTGCCAGGATTGATTGCAGAGCAATATTCCACCTACAGTGAATTAACCTACACTGAAAGATTTAAGCCAGCTTGCGGGCATTTCCAATTTTCGCCCTTTTACGGCCGACGTAGTTCCCACAGCGATTCAACGTCCATGGCCCCATTCCGGACCTAGAAGGGCCTTACCACAAACAACCCGCATATAGGTTGGATCTGTCCTCCAGTATCCGACAATAGACCTTTGGGATCTGGAGGCAGAAATGTGCTTTGCGTTAGTCCAAGCAACATCCATGTGGGTCCCGTGTATGAGGAATAGGGGTAGAGTCAAATGGGGCTTGCTTACTTTTGCCTCATCGGGGACCTATGCAGGTGTGATGGTTGCATCAGCCCTAGGTGCCTACATGGGACCTACTAGGCTCAGGCATTCCGTGATACTTGGGTACGATAAGGTAGCCGACAGCCGCCAAACGAAACAATGTGGGTTTGTGAAGAACGAACTTGTAACTTCAGGACCATGTGTGCAAAAAAAAATGAGTCTGTGTCTGGACGAGTAGCTTCGAGTGTGATGAACCAGAGTGATGATGTACCACCGAGTTTCATGAACCAATAGTGACGCGTTTCCTTCACACGTCAAATATAATGATTCACTCAGTTAATACTTTTCAGCTTTCTACTTCTAGTGGTATATTTGCATGTGAACGTCCCCATTTTTTTGTACGAGAGTTGCGCACTATTTCATACTCCTCTCATAGGAACACAAAATGAGAAGAAAAAGATGACAAAATAACCAACAGCGATTTCGTGCGTTGACTATGAACGTTTTATTCCTAATAAACTGCTTGAAATCGCAATTATATTCTGCGAACAGAATAGGAAGAGTGCGGCCTTCAGTACTCAATGGGACATTATACTCGGGGCAAGTTGTTCCGCGCTCGATTTCAGTCTGTTTCGTTACGGCAGAAACGTTGCAGGAGTTGTACCAATTACTTCCATTGCGTTGAATAAAATACCCCTTTTGTGGTGCTGAGAAACATTTAGTTACAGTGCCTATGGTACGCTTAATGAGCGGACGGCAACCAGCGAATTGTTTATTGCTCAGCCCTTCGCCAGATAGCTCATTAAAATGGTTTTTGCACCCTGCTTCTGTAAAGTCAGGAAAAGAGAAACTAATATTCCTACTCAACGACTCGAATACTGGTCACCACTTCGGGCCAAATAGACATGTCCTTTACGGCAACCACTTTTGAGACAATGAGAATTGAACAAAGCAAAAATTAGCCGAAGGCGCCACATATCACATAGTAGGCAACTGCTATTCCCGCGAATCACGTCACTGTCAGCCGCGTCAAAGGGATTATATACTATGGGTAACAGTAGCGAACCATTCCATCTCTTGACGTAGGACCCCTCAGGTATATCAGGCTTGCCGAGGGCGTCATAGGTGGACTTCATTTATCTAGGTTGGCAGATCATGCCTGTAAAGCTTCAACGAGTTGCGCAACTATGCAACTGGAGTCATAGTTGTCTCTAGCGGCAATAAATGTGAGGTTAGCCTGCGGTGTTCTTACCTAATCAGTACCAGTCGCCTAAGAGGAGGAACGAATAAATACAAATTAAAATAAAAATGGGGCTTGGCCCTCCTGATACTATAATGTTCGTCGGTATTTCTACCTGCTTCACATAAATGGCTATGTTCCAGGCTCATATGCGTAGCATTTTATTGAGTACGCAGTTGAAAAAATGCATTTTTCTGCGTATTAATAGCTCCGCAGTTTTGTAAGTTTATAATCGTACACGGTGGTGCATTCTGAGGCTTCATGCCTCTTTCTTTCGAGCGTAGAACAGCGGCCAAGCAAAGTCTGGTGAAATATGGAGGCGAGGAGAAATAGGCCTCACCTTATGGCCGCAAAAGAATGAAAAAAATCATATAAGGGCGAAAGGTGATGAAAAGGGCTGGGGTACTTGTCAATGCCGACCCGATAGGTTTCCTTCAGATACTATTACTCTACATCCCACTGGGCGTAAGAAGTATTTCGCCCATCAGGCAATCGCAGTGCCATCATGCGTGATGTCGTCATAGCAATAATCATCTCCCCCGCCAGCGAGCTGTAAATGCCTGTGGCTTTCTTCGAGTATGCTGGTATAACTGTATGCTTAGGATATGGCCGCACTTCACATGTGTGCTTTGCGGAGACTCGGCTAATAAGATATTGCTGTCTCATTCGCATTGCTATGAAATTGACACGTACTAGTTTTCTTTAACCTATTACCATTAAAGTGATAGCTGCAGTAAACTGTTCTATTCTGTTTCTTCTCTAGGTACTCATTTATCCAGCGTTTCCAATTTACATGTGAAAGTGGGAAATACAACCTAATGACCAGCATTGACAATGACAGTAAGAATACTTTTTTTTTTCAGAAAGTTTATCCTGCCGTCTTCACTATAACTAAAATTAGGTAGAACAACATTCATAGTTTCTCCGTGTTCCGCGACTGTTTTCCGTTCCATATAACTGATATTTTACGTATTCCCGTGACTAGTTCTCATTTTGAGTTCAAATATAATGGACTAAACGTTATTCTCTTGGAATAAACGGCTATGCTTTGCCGCACAATGTATAAGCATCTACACATCATAGGAAAAATTAAGCTTAAATTACCTCCAGTCAAGTCCGCAAGCAAAAACTCGGCGTCTACAGATACTTTAACTCCACGTGTCTTCTAAGCCCAGTGATATTGTCAGATATAGCGGACCAATCTGTGCTCGCTAGCATACGATCAGCGAAAAGTATATTCGATCAAGAGAATAAAAGTACTTTCTTCGTCAATGTATTTATACGAGAAACACACTCCTGAAGGACAAGCCCAGATAATCAAAAGGTCATAAGAACGGTAAAACCTCTTTCTAAAAATAGCCTAGTGAAAAAACGGTCACATTTGTAAAAGCAAAAATTATTCCAGAAACTAAATCATATAGTTAGTCTACAGTCTGTACAGTCATTGGTGTAAAAAGGTCAGAGAATATAACATCACTTGGCAAAATGCTCGCAACAGTTTAGGAAATGCATTTATGACAAGGGTATTGCAGTTACAAAATCAGCGCCTGGTTATCGACTACTAGTTTAAAAGTACCTGGTCGTTGTTTAAGATAATTGAATGAAACGATAGTATAATTGAAATTGTGAAATATCAAATATCCATTCACGCATAAAAGCTACCGAATGATAGCAATTCCATAATAATATGCTCAGAAGTATCTGTAGTAAAATCAGTCGGTATGCGACAGCCGAACATAAGCATCGATTCGGGCTGATCCGCGTTCGGTAATGAACGTGTTCTACTGGCATGGGCGACTCCAAGGTAAGAATATTTCAGCCTCAGTACAAGCTCCGTGTCATCACCCGAGTATGAATCCTGGAAATGTGGCTTCCACATGACGTCAATGTACAAAGCCACCATAATATCCTATGTATAATGGGTCGAATTTAGCAAACAAGGCCGTATGACTGCCAACCATTTGTCAAAACATATTTCTCCAAGCGGGAAAGAGGTAAATATATGTCCTATGATAAAACCGCCGTGTCTCAAGTATTTGATATTTATCAGCACCCCAATGACACTTCATGCAAAGAAGACGCCTCGCCCATATCTCTGTCTCTCAACATGCTTGGCGTTAGCCACATGATATTGATTCCACAAACTGCGTAACCTGAATCGGCACGTCCGACCTTTTTTCGGTCTTCTACTAAGCTTCCCTTCCCTCGAAGTGCAGCCCGTAGCACTTAATGGCGAACGGGCGTACTGCCGTCGCATTACATGCCCTGCCCTGCCGATGTTTTCTGTATTTTCAATAGAATCTCAGTATCTTGTGTTTTTACAATGACCACATCTGTATGTTTCTTGTCTATTAAAGTTACTCCGAAATTGTTTCACTCCTGAGCTAGGTCTTCCACCCCCGCAACAAGTTGAATGCTTTTTCTTAGCCTCTAAGCTTCTCGCTAAAGGTGAGTACAGATGTAGTTGAGTTGTTGCATGCTGTCGTCGTGTGGAATATCGGTAGCATTTCAATATTATTATCAAAGCATTTGGAAAATGCCCTCTCTCTTATTCTTTTGTGCACTCCATTTTAGCATTTCAGATGCCTGTCCTAACGACTTCCACCTCCTCACTACCTATCACAAATGGTCGGTCCTTTACGAGAGGATTTGTGGATTTTATTTGAGGGCTACCATTCTGCAATTCGCATGTGTTGATCATATTAATTATATGCAATTCGTTATCTCTGTTATTTAGCAAGGATTTGGTGTCAGTAAATCACAGATTACTCTGATGTTCTTCATTATCGCCTATATCTAACTTTTTCAAGTCACTAATTCCACGCATGTGGCAACGCTGCGCGATCTCATTTCGAAACACCGAGAAAAGCATAGATTTCTGCGGCGCCTGAAGACAGCTGTTTGCAGACTAAAATGCGTTAAATAGCTTATTTTTTATTTCTTCACGTGCGACGGCACTAAAAACTGATAAAAGCGTTCACACAGTTTCTGGCGAAGAGCACAATGACAAAATGATGCGACTGAGTTGGTTTGAATGGTTTTTATCGTGCTTTCGTCTTTTGACCTGTCCCTTTTCTCGGATAGACTTTTTAACCTCGAGAGCTAAGTGGTCAGTGCATTCATTTTGCCAGTCTCTTTAACGCGGAAGCAATTAAAAGCAAAACATCACGGAAGCAGGTGCGAACAGTAGGAACGCAGAAAATCTGGCTCAACTTTTGTTTACTGATAGTCCAGTCCGGAATCGTCGATTCATGATTTAGAAACCAGGTTTTGGCCACATCCATCAAATAAAAGGACACATTATTAGTTTAAGTGAATCATCCCACTGGTTGAAAGCACTGACCCGGTCATAGCTGTTGAGCCAGTCATCAGCGTCGTCGCCGCGTAGACCAGCGAACATCTGCGGGTCGCGGTGACGGCTACTGACAGTCCAAGTGGCAAGGGGAGCTAGAGTCGAGTTGGTAGAAGCCGGAATAGCGGGGTGGTTCTTTGAGTCATGACGATGGTGGTCGGGGTCAAAAGGCGGCCAGAACGGAGCTCCAGGTGGATGCAGGTGACGAAGCAGCAGGGAAATCAAGGCGCATCTCCACCACGTGTAAGGTAACGCGAAGGTCGGACTTGGGGGATCAGGTTTTATTGCAGACCTAAAGCCTTGGTCGCACACTGCAGCCAACCACACTCCGCGAAGACGATGGGTATCTACAAGAGGGAGCAGGATGAAGATGAAGCAGCACGTTCAGCTGTGTGGAAGATGAAGCGCCACACAGTGCTCACATTAATGCCACGCAGCTTTACGAACGCGCGGCAGCGCGCAATTTCTATGTCAATCTGATGTATTTTGGTAAAATAGTAAGGTGAACGTACAAAGCAAAGAACCCTTTGCCTAACTAAATATCATCAATATTTTACTGCACAGAAGCAGTTATATAGGCTTTCTATCAGCGTTGCGCAATTCTATTTAATTATGACATTGTCGCCATACCATGACTGCGACATAGCGATATATATTACGCGCGTCTTGCAGTGGTGGTTTCATTTTTGAAGGGTAAAGTGATGCCGAACGGCTTTAATTGCAAACATTTCATGAAACATTCCAGCTCCTTATACAATCATGTATACTTTTAACTGCATTCATCTATACTGACAGAGGTTTAGATGCACCTGGCACTAGTAAATAAAATGCAGGCTCATATCAGTGAACATTTATTTCAAGGCAATTAATATAGCGAGCTAATTCATAGCTTCTTGTTTAAAACATGTACTGACTGAATTCTGTTTATGTGAGCAACAAAAACACCACGAAAGATGCCATGAATTCTGGGGACGATCCCCCGCTATCTATAGCAGTCGATAAAAATTAACAGATGCCTCTGAATGTTTGCATGCGAGATATTAATGAATACTACATATAAGATCGTGCCTCCTTGTTTACAGCGTTCCCCTATGGGGATATATTTCGTCACTGAGGAATATGATTTCTGTGCAGCCAATACAAATATTTGCAGTGCTTTCGGAAATGCCTCCCATACACCGTTATAACCGAAAGCTTTCTGGACCGCTTTAGTTTCACCGTCATCCGGTGATGTTTTGCAACCTATAAAATCAGATATAGCAGTTGGTGACAACCCTATCAGTATTTGATAATTTGCTCAGGAGTCTTGAAATATTATATTGCCAATTTGTGTTTTGGAAAGCCTGCCTGGACATATGAACTGCCCAGTTTAATACATCTTTTAGATGTTAATTAGTACGTACCGGTCGACATGCCTACAGAGCTGCGGCCAAGACGGTTGAGAAAGTGAAAACTATTTTCGCAGCATTTTGTCTAACGGAAGAAGTAGCCGCCGACAATCTCCTCCCGGCCGCTGATGACTCGAAAGAGTTGCATTAGAAGTAGCAGGTTACAGCGAGTCCTTGAGGGTATTCAATGAATATTCCCGGGCGCAGTAATGAAAGTTAATATTTTGTTACAGTCTTCGATTTGTGTTACTTTCCAAAATTGCACTAAACGTTGCATATGAAGTTGTCGTTGCCGCTTTCTAAAGTTGACGACATACTCCGGTACTGTACCACGTAGCATAAGCTCACTACAGAGTACCATCTTCGAACGAACGGGATTACCGAGCGCACTAGCAGGACCCTGACAGACATGATATATATGTACGTCGCATCCGAAAATCGTGATTGGGACATTGCCTTGCCCTATGCAACTTTTGCTTAAACTTCATCCCGGCTTAACACCACAAGCTATTCACCTTTCTATTTTCTATTTGGTCGACATGTTGCACTTCCATTGGATACACTGGGGTCGCCTTCTTTGGCCTCGATCACGGACTACGCACATGGCGCCATCGCCTAAGGAACTGTGGCTTGCGAAACCACTCGCGACCGTCTCCCCGTTTCTCAGACTTCACAGAAGAAAATTTACAACCGCCAGCATTGCCCAGTACACATAGACCCAGTGTCAATCGCTCTCATTTGGTCTTCTCGGCCTGCCGGTTTCTCCGAGAAATTCCTTCGTCAGTACAATAGCCCTTATCGTGTGCTCCGTCAGGAGAGAGACGTGACATAGGAGGTTGCCCCGCACGATTCTCTGACGTGCTCCATCCGCTCTGCCAATGTAGGTCACCTCAAGCCATACCATGCGCCTCCTCCGTCTTCCCCTGAGCACCGAGACGGTGCTTTCGCCGCCGCGAGTATACTGCCACGTGGTGCTGACAAGGTCGATGACACACATGAAGAGTTGGTAATTGTGCTAAAGAAACTCTTTTTTGGGCTGACTTACGCCCGCAAAAGAACTAAGCAACTCGGCGGCGTCGATAGCAACAAACGTGCTCGTCGACTATCGAACAAAGAATTCCCGTCGAACTCGTCAACGCTCAATTCACAGGCTGCTCAGAACAATCTAGATAACTTCGCGAACTGCTAGTAGCACAAACTGGAACATTGTAGAAACATACGCGAGCGGTCGGAATCTTCAACACAGATCTCGGCGCATCGTTTGCGACAAAGAAAATGATAACGCGTCGTATCGCGACAACGAGCATGAACAAAGACGGGATACAGAATTGATAAGCGTGCCCAGAATAACAATAATAAGGTCGCATGCCAGCGGCTGTCGAAGAGGAACAAATAAAGGCTTAAACAGTTCGAGGCATTACTCCCCCTCTTAATAAACATCGCCACGATGTTTTAAAATAAACAGACATGAATTAACATAAACATTGCAAAGCAAGCACGAATAGCCTTTAGCATGCATATTATGGCTTAAGGCGTACAACATGCACAATTTCTGGATGCATACGGCGCCACTGCGATGCTGCCGCGCCGTCGTGAACCACCTCGTAGTTCAATTGTCCTAGTCGACGAAGCACCTTGTAGGGGCCGAAGTACCGACGTAAAAGCTTTTAGCTCAGTCCGCAGCGGCGAACCGGCATCCAAACCCAGACTTGATCTCCCGGATTGTACTCAGCATCGCGTCGTCGTAAGTTGTAACGTCGGGCGTCGGTTCGTTACTGGTATTTAATGCGTATTTGGACGAGTCTTCGGGCTTCCTCTGCACGTTGAAGGTAGGCGGCGACGTCCAGGTTATCCTCATCGTTTACGTGTGGCAGCATTGCGTCAAGCGTAGTCGTGGGCTCCCTGCCGTACACCAGGCTGGACGAGGTCGACCTGGTTGTCCCCTGGACGACGGTATTATAAGCGAAGATGACGTAGGGTAGAATGGCTTCCCATGCCTTGTACTCCACATCGACGTACATTGCAATCATATCCGCAATAGTTTTGTTGAGACGCTCTGGAAGTCCATTTGTCTGGGGATGGTACAAAGTAGTTCGTCGATGACGTGTATGACTGTATTCTAGGATTGCTTGCGTCAGCTCTGCCTTAAATGCCGTTCCCCTGTCCGTGATGAGGACTTCTGGGGCGCCGGGTCGCAAGAGAATTTGTGCGGTAAAAAACTTTGCAACTTTTGCCGCAGTACCATCGGGCAGTGCTTTTGCTTCGGCGTATCGGGTAAAGTAGTCGGTGGCCACGATGATTCACTTGTTACCCGCAAATGAAGATGGAAAGGGGCCGAGAAGATTCATCCCAATTTGTTGAAAGGCAGGGTAGGGGGCGGCATCGGGTTCAGTAGCCCAGCTGGCCTGATCGGCGGCGTCTTACGTCGCTGGTACGCACGGCACGTTTTTACGTAATGGGCAACGTCGGCAGGCAGTCGCGGCAAGTAGTACTCCTCCTGAATTCGATGCAACGTGCGCGTAAAACCGAGGTGCCTTGCTGTTGGCTCGTCGTGCAACGCATGAAGAATTTCCTGTCTAAGGTTTTTAGGCACGACAAGAAGCTGCGCTGTATTGTTGGGAGCGAAGTTCTTTACGATGACGTCATTTGCTTAAGGCGAACGACGACAGCTGACGCCTAAATACAGCAGGAGGAGAAGCTGTCTTGCCTTGCAAGTAATCTGCTAGGTCTTTCAGCTGAGGATCTGATCGCTGTTGTTGTGCACAGCTGCTGGCGCTTACTGGTCCCAGAAAGGCATCGTCGTCATCGTCCTTCGGAGGAATGTCGACGGGAATGCGGGATAAGCAGTCTGCGTCTAAATGCTAGCGGCCCGACTTATAGTCTACTGTAACGTCAAATACTTGGTCTTATTGTCTATCGGGCAAGGCGGCCGGAAGGGTCTTTCAAATTACCCAGCCAGCAGAGTGCGTGGTGGTCGCTTACTACCTTGAATGGTTGACCGTATATGTATGGACGGAACTTAGAAATGGCCCAGATGATCGCGAGGCACTCCTTCTCGGTCGTCGAGAAATTGGCTTCGGCTTTAGTGAGGAACATGCTAGCGTAAGCAATTACTTTCTCCAGTCCGGCACTCTTCTGGACAAGAATGGCTTCTAGGCCCAAACTGCTTGCGTCGGTGTGAATTTCGGTCTCGGCACTTTGATCAAAGTTGCCAAAGACAAGAGGGGACTGCAGGCGGCGCTTAAGTTCGTCGAAGGCTGCTCCTTGCGAAACTTCCCATTTAAAAGGCACGTCAGCCTTTGTAATCTGCGTCAACAGTTCGGCGATGCGCGAAAAATTTTTGACAAATCGTCGATAATAAGCGCAATGCCCAAGGAACCTGAGCACGGCTTTCTTGTCACCAGGCGGTGGAAACTGCGATTGCAGCTGTTTTCTCCGGGTCTAGACGAACACCATCCTTGCTAACGATGTGACCTAGCAACCGCAGTTCCTCGTAGGCGAAGTGACACTTCTCTGGTTTTAACGTTAGTCCTGATGACTTCATGGCTTCCAACACTGTCTGCAGCCGTTTCAGGTGGTCTTCAAAATTTTACGAGAAGACAACGACATCATCCAAGTATATCAGGCAATTCTGCCACTTCAAGCCCGCCAGCACAGTGTCCATTACTCGTTTAAACGTCGCTGGTGCGGAGCAGAGACCAAATGGCATCACCTTGAACTCTAAAGCGCCGTCCGATGTAATGAGTGCTGTCTTCTCGCGATCTCTTTCGTCGACCTCAGTATGCCAAAATCCGCTCTTCAGGTCCATCGATGAGAAGTACCTTGCATTTTAGAGCCGGTCCAGTGTGTCGTCGATGCGGGGAAGAGGGTGGACATCCTTCTTAGTTATGCTATTCAAGCGGCGGTAATCGACGCAGAAGCGAAGTGTGCCGTCTTTCTTCTTCACCAAAAAGACTGCTGCCTCCCAGGGGCTGTTGGATGGCTGGATCATGTCATCACGCAGCATTTCCTCAACTTGATCGCATATGGCCTGGCGTTCTCGTGGCATTACACGGTAGGGGCTTTGGCGTAGCGGTCGAGTGTTTTTGCCCGTGATGATGCGATGCTTTGCCAAAAAAGTTTGCTGCACCTTCGAGACTGAAGAAAAGCAGTCGCTGTAGTTTTCAAGAAGAGTACGAATCCGGTGCTGTCTGCATCGGAGGAGCGCTGGGTTAATGTCTAAATTGGGCCGCTTGGGTCGGTTGGGTGCATCGTCTTCAAGTTTGCTGGAGAGGGCGAAGACTTCTTGGGTTTCCGCTAGCTCGTCAAGGAAAGCAATCGTCATGTCCTTGTTCAGGTGCCGGTATTCATCGGCGAAGTTCGTGACGAGCACATCAGCTTCTCCATGAGGGAAACGGACGATGCCTCTTGCGATGCCACGTCCTCTATTCAATAACAACTGAGTGTTTCCTTCGACAACCCCATCCGTGATTTCGACTTCTGTTGTAACCACAGGCACGATGACGCTTGATCGGGGCGGTGCGGTCAATTCTCCGCCGATGACATTAATAAGCCATGCCTACTTCGAGAACATTAAGTTCTCGAAGTAGGTATGGCTTTGTCGGTCGAGAGCTTGATTAGTTTGAATCGGAAGTCGATGATCGCTCGCTGATCGTTCAGAAAATCCATGCCCAGAATCACATCGCGGGAACAGTGCTGTAGGACGACGAAGCTGGTAGGGTAGGTACGTCCATTTATTGTAACCCTTGCGGTGCATCGCCCCGATGGTGTAATAAGGTTACCACCAGAGGTGCGGATTAGCAGGCCGTCCCAAGTGGTCGTCACTTTCTTGAGCTGGGCGGCGAAAGCTCCACTGATGACAGAGTAGTCGGCACCGGTGTCCACTACGGCGGTAACCGTGCGTCCGTCGACAGAAATCTCAAGGTCGCTTGTTCGCGTCCTAGTATTGCACGTTGGCTGCGGTGTTCGATCTTTGCTTCGTTTTGTGCTGAGGTCGCAGCCGGGGCACACCATCGTCCCTTCGCTCGGCGGCAGTGGTAGCTTGAAGTTTGGTCGTGTCGTCTTGTTTGTTGACGTCGGGCGTAGCGGCGGTGTCACCTTGAAGTCTGGGTGTGTCGAGGGCGTCTTCACAAGTAATGTGGGCGTCATAGCGGCGTCGTCATTACTCGTCGCTGGCGGCGGAGGATATTCGTTAGTTCGCCGTATAGCAACCTCACCTCCAAAGGTTGCTACCTTTAGTTTCCCCTACGAGGGCTTGGGGACCTTCTTCGCACACTTTCATCATAGCTGCGGCCTGGCGACGAAAAGCAGGCCCTGTACGGCAATGGGGACCTGAATCGACGGGTTTCTGGCGCCAACTCACCGCTACTTAAGTAGTTCTTGATTTCTTGAGGTCGTTCCCCGAGGCGGGGTCGTGGGGAGTCGACTGCAAATCCGCGGAGACCGATTCGTCGGTACAAGCAGTGGCGTAGGTAGTGGCCGGCCTCGCCACTGTGGAAGCATAATGACCTGTTGTTCGCAGTCCTCCAGGCGTCGCACTTCCTGGGGCTTTGGGGTCGTTGGTAGGCTTGGCGGGCGGAGGCCAAGGGGCGACTTTTAGAAACAGGACTGTAGCGGCGAGGGCTTGGAAAGTTATCACGTCGGGGCGCAGGGCGACGTAATGCAGCAGCCTAGTTCATCGCTGTTGCCTCTTGTGCTATAATAGTCGCAGCCGTCGCTTGAGGAATGCTCAGCGCTGCTGGACTTCACGGACGACGTCCGCAAGCGTGACAACCTGGGCTTGTTCGAATGATGGCAATATGCGACGAAGTTCCTCTTGGACGATCTCACGGATGAGGTCGCGACGCTATTCTCCACTTGCAGATGCGCTGTGGTAGTGGCTTGAGTAGTCCGGTTGAAGTGGTTGCTCGTATGGCGCATCCTGGTGTCCAACGTCTTCTCGATGGTCAATTCGTCCGCAGTTTTCGGCGGGTCCTGGACAAGTCCTGCAAAAAGCGGCTCTTTAACACCTCGCAATAAAAATGTCACTCTCTCACCTTCGGTCATATTAGGGTCGGCGCGGGGACAGAAGCGCTTCATCTCTAGACCCGGACGGGCTCGTTTTGGAGTTGGTCTTGATTGAAGGATGCCCTGGGCTCTTTCCTTCCGAACGACACTTGCGAAGGCAGTCAAAACCTCTTTATTGAAGATCTCCCAATTCTTCAAAGCTGCCTCGTGATTTTCGAACCACATACGGGCAGATCCTTGAAGAGCAAAATAGACTTGCCTTAACTTCGCTTCGTCTTTCCAGCTATTGAATTCTACCACACGGTCGAAGAGGACCATCCCGTCTTCCGCATCTTCAGTGGGAAGTCCTTGGAAGATGGGGGGCTCCGCTTTCCAGCGGCTGTCGGACATGAGCAAATAAAGATTTAAACAGTTCGAGGCAATATGTCAATAGACATCGACGAGGAAAAAGTACTGTGCTCATGTGTGGAACACGTGGATGACGAAGTATTTGTGGTTTGTGCTAGACGCCACTGGCCTGAAGTTTTTCGTCTGCGCTGTATTCAGCTACCCTTCTTTAATTATGTGCGAATACAACCACGGTTTGTGTGCATGCATCTACGCTACATTATTCTTCAAATGCTCCCGCGAAAATCATATAAAACCACCGTCCACGCACCAACCCGTCAATAACAATACTTCGAGATAATTCGTGCAGATTACGCTGGCTAATGCGACACAGTAACTGAGATAAGCAGAAAATATAACAGGATAAGACTTTGCAGAGTGCAACGCGCGTCCACAAAAGAAATGAAATGCTCGCTTGCTCTAAAGCGAAATTTCAAAGCAACGCATTGAGAGGCCGTTCGAAGCGTACATGCCGCCACTTGCCACGACAAAACGTCTCTCCAGAGAAGCGCTGAAGCAGCACCTTCCGAGAAGCTTTGAACGATACCAGCTTTACTGTAACCAACATAAAGACGTGCGCCTACGTCTGACATATTCGAAACTACGTTCATATTGTGTGGTGCTAGTAAATTCCGAGGCGAAGCCATGACCGCAGTAACAATACATCTCCTTCATCTGTGTGACGGCACAAAGAAGGCACCGCTTAACCGCCATCTTCTCCTACGCAATCCTATCGCATTCTGGAAGGTTCCACTGAGTTTACAACACAAAGGCCGTTAAAGATAGGTTGCACTATAATTAGTGCGCAATAATTACGAAAGCGCTCTTTTCAAGCAATAACATTATCATCAACATAACAAAGTAAAAAGGTTATATTTTATTTTTTACTCAGTAGTTGATGTTGACATCAATTGATGTCGCTGGCAATGGGTTTCGCCTCCGTTTTGCTCCAAGTAAGGCGACCGTGATATCAGCGTTTACTAATATTTGAGCGGCCGCTGCAACTTGACTTCTTTGCGCAGCGCGCATTGGTTTGAAGTCGCTCGGAGAATAATTCGAAGTTCGGCGAGATTCAGACGACCTCGTGCGCTCTCCTTGCAAATTAAGCAACAGTGCGAACGCGCGGCTATTACTTATGCAGCCAAAACGGCACCCCTTCTTTCGACGGGTCCGCAGAAACCGAGATTTTTGCCTTCAGCAACTATACCCTCGTTGCAGGAGAATTTGTGTGACGATACCACCGCCACTGGTTCCAGCAGCCGCTCCACCGCTCCTCGCAGTGGGCTCTGAATTTATGTCAGGAAATTTACCCTCTTCTCAGACTATCGCGCTTCTTAAAAGGTAGCTCGGGAACGTAAACCAGCATAAATCTCCGCAGCAGCAGCAGCTTGTATAAAAATTGGATGCTTTTTCTTGCAGCTGCTCG
The DNA here is from genome assembly GCF_055883805.1 of Amblyomma maculatum. Classification (NCBI taxonomy): domain Eukaryota; kingdom Metazoa; phylum Arthropoda; class Arachnida; order Ixodida; family Ixodidae; genus Amblyomma; species Amblyomma maculatum. The sequence continues at coordinate 123,663,629 of NC_139349.1, forward strand.
CCTGAGATGGCAATTTAGGAAGGGCACATTAGACGTAAATGCAGACAGGCTTTAGTGAATTCCACGGAAAAATCAAATTTACGTAAGCGATTGCGTAGAATTCTTTTAAGTAACGAATAAAACTGTCAGTGGCGGATAATAAGATTTGCAGAAGAACCAGGTGGACCGCAGTCTCGTCTGTTAGCATTGTGCATACATCAAAGATTGCCCTGCAATGTAATCGAAGAAGCGCGTCTGTCATAATCACTAAGCATTTTGAGCTATCTCTTGACAGTGACTATATCACATGGCGTAACCGGGCCCTCCTACCAGATGCTTTTGCACGGGAGACATCCGTGAGAAACTCGCATGAAAATGCTTGCTCGTCATCACCTCTAGCGGCGAAAGCAAACGGAGGATATAGAAACAAGAAGGGAGAGCGGCAGTTTCCAAGTGCGTCAAAACGCTGAGCCGCCTTTTCCAAAAACTTTTTTGCATTAACAGGCGTGACGGAGGCGGAAAACTCATCTTTACTAAGCCTACCGCTACCCCCCACAGTTGCTCGTTTTTGTGAATTGTCATTAAATATGGGGGGAGGTGGTCTGCATGCATACAGCCAAAACGATGGCAAAACTATGAACTGCTCTTGCCGAGTTCGATCTGACGGAAGAAGTTGCCACTGACAACTGGCCACAGGTCATCTGATGGAGCCTCCAACAAGGAGACCAAAATTATCATCCAGTGTCTAATGGTGCTGTTGAACGTGTTGTTCAGACAGTGGAAAAAGTTTGTAATATGAAATGAGGAGTGGAGAGCGAGTGGGCGGAACAAATCCTACTCAGCATCTTGTTTGCCAGCTTCTTCGTCTCTATAGGAACTTCCCACGCACGGCAAGTTCCTCTACAGAAAAACACAGCACGTATGGCAACCGGGAAAACCCATTCGAATTGCTCTTTTCCGGGAGTACAAAGACAAGGCTAACTATGCGGCACCTTGAGCCTCACAACCGTGTAAATGAAGATGAGATACGGAACACTACGCAGCCAGCTGCCCGTTGGCACGTGTTCAAAAGTGATATGGTACGGATGAAGGGAACTAGAGCCGAAGACCCTGCGTATCTGATTGAAATCATTTGTCTGAAGAATAAGCGCTGTGGCGTACTTGCTGAGCATGCAAGATTAAGAACGTTCTGTTCATGCATACGAACTGGTAGATCCAACGTTTCTAGTTCCTGCGCAAATGGCGACTAGTCATCCCGTAGCGCTTGCGACAACTCGGGTGGTTCTTTCTAGGGAGCCCGACAGGACCGCCGACCTTGCCGATCCGACGCGACCTGACTCGCAATACTCCGAATCAAATCCGCCTTAGGAGTCTGCACAGCTGGTGCCAGAAAATCCCCAAGAAAACTGCCTTTCCTGCGCACACCGGAAGCATCTTCTCCATCACCCTAAAACTTTGCTAAGCAGGCCTAGGTAACGCTGTAGCAGTTAGGTGAACCCCTCTCCGGCGAAGCACAGAGACAGTCGTTCGCCAGAAATTTGAGGATACGAATAAAAACTAATCAAAGAGTAAAGAGTGTTGTGTCCTCGAGTCGACATCAACAGCCACAGTAGTCCCACCGCACGCTGGATAATCATTCTATGTAAGTTTTATACTGCAATCTTCGATGTCACTTCAGTGCGTCTGTTGCTATTGTGAGACAGCACTCGCGCAAACGTCTGTTCTTTTTCAGAACCAGCTGGCACACAGCGCACGACGCTCCGAGCAGCAGTCAGCGATGATGATGATGATGGATCTATAAAGATGAAAGAGGTGAAAGTTCACGCGCTGCGCTCACACAAATCCCCCCGACAAGAGAGCGGTCACCCTGGTCGCTGATTAGAGGGATGAGGGAAGACGGGCATAAGGCTTCATGCGCGAGACGTGGACGATCTCTTTCGGAGCGACGACGTCGATCTGCGACGGTGTGCGAGGGAGTAACGCGGTAGTTCACCGGCGACGTTTGTTGGAGTACTGTATAAGGGCCAATGTAACGATGGAGGAACTTCTCACACAGGCCAGGAATGCGGATTGGTGTCCACAGGAGAACTTCATCACCGGGGAAAAAGGAGGGAGTTCGATGGCGTTGATCATACAGGGCTTTGCGTTCGTGTTGAGCATCTTCAGTGTTCAAAGGGGCAAGTTGGCGACACTGGGCCATACGAGTGGCAAATTCTTCGCCCAGAGATTCAGACGTAGAGGGAGCAGAGAAGAAAGTAGTGTCGAATACTATCGATGGTTGACGGCCATAAACTAAAAAGAAAGGGCTATAACCAGTAGTGCGCTGAACAGCGGAATTGTAGGCGTAGGTGACAAAAGGTAAAACATTGTCCCAGTTCCGGTGATCAGGAGCAATATACATGGATATCATGTCGGACAAAGTGCGATGAAATTGCTCGATGAGTAGGTTGGTCTGAGGGTGGTAGCTAGAAGAAGTCTTATGGACGGTGTTGACTGCGCGCAGTGCTTCCTCAAAGACTTGAGAAAGAAATGTCTTTCCACGGTCGCTAATGAGAATACGAGGAGCCCCATGACGCAAAACTATCGCACGCAGGAAAAAATCGGCGACTTCAGAGGCGGCACCGGAGCGAAGAGCTGCGGTTTCAGCGTACCGCGTTAGATGGTCGATGGCAGTGACAACAAAACGGTTGCCGTCTGACCTCAAAGGGAGAGGACCAAACAAGTCACACTATATAAATTGCGTTATACATGAAAGGTAGAAATATGATCGCTATATAAACGCTTGTGGCTTCTGTTCTTATTGCCAATTTTTAAACACCAAGATATTGCTTGCAATGCTATTAGATTTTCGTACTTCCCCAAGTTATTAGGCACTGTGAGCTCAGGGCAACCAGTTTTTCTGCGACAATGCATTTACGGTGTTACCAGAAATGGGCACCTACGTAATCCTGCATAGCTTTCTTCCCATTGATTTTAACTTTCTTAAGTCGTTGTTGGTTACTGTTGGACATTACTTTCGCTGCCGAACTGCTTAACAAAATATCACCTTGATTATTCTGGCTGCTGTAGAGATGTACGCGAAAACGTAGGCTTCTTGACCGGTCTTGCCTACCGGTAATCAAAAGTATAATATATTAAGGACATCAAACGAAATAGTTATCAATCACAGCAGAGGTCCATTGCGTTCATTGGACAAGAATACGGTTGCTAAATGCGCAGCGACAGGTAAAGCAAAAACTATAACACCGTTTCCTAAGTATAACATTCTAATATAAATACATCAGCCTTTTATGAAGCGCTATTAACTCTGTTTTAAGTGTGTGCAACCAGAACACATCCAAATCAAAGAGCTCGACAGCTGCAATCAAACTGTTCGCTATGCGTACTTTCATTTTGGAGGCATTTTGTTTCCTTATCTCCCATTTTGATATCCATAAACTAAGAACGTTGGTGGATATCGGTGTCATAAACAAATGCGATGAGGAGACTAACACAAAGTATTTTAAATTTGATTCTGGACGCGCTTGTTAAGTAGATGAAATAAATATGCCAGTCATTGTGTTGTCTAAACCAAACCAATTTCTCATTTCTCCAATGGCAGCTGTGCCTCACGCATCTTATAAATTTCTGTCGTCAAAACCTGAGTGCGCTATTGTTGAATATTTAAGAACGTCAATGGACACGGCAGGTAAGTCTAACAAAAAATCATCTACATTCTTGTAGAAAATGTGTATGCGTTTATGGCTTCCCTGGCCCGGATGATTGGCTTTGGAGGCCACAATAATCGTGATATAATAGCACAGTGTTTGTTATTATTAGGTGGTCCGCTTGCGCAAATTTTGAACAAATACTTAATTGAAGTGTTATATATAGATATTGTAGTGAACTATGCGAGGATATTATGAAGACGAGGATGAACTAGGCGAGAATATCACGAAGACGAGGATAACAACGACGAAGTGCTGCTGCGCTGCTCTAGCTCGCTTGTGGAGGCCTAGACTGGCTGTGTTCTTATGTGGTTCGCCGTGCAACTTCGAGAGGGCTATTATCCCGGTTAAGACATAGTAAAACCCCCTTTTCACTTGGTGGAGGTGAGAATTTCCTGCCTACCTGGAGCTCCGCAGCCGCACACTCCCGACACCAGCAATGACCTACGCTACTACCCCTAGTCCAACAGGCCCCTCATCCCCCGTGTTCTGTGCTAGAGCTCCGCCCAGCGTGATCCTCCTATCTTCAGCGGAACCGGCGGCCATTAGTGCAAGACTGGCTGGTCTCATATAAGCGGGTCATTATTCACAACCGCTGGGACGACAACCAAAAATTCAATAACGTCGTACTCTACCTAACGGAAGTTGCAAACCTATGGTTCCGCAACGATGAGGCCGATATCACATCGTGGTCTACTTTCAAGACTAATTTTGCCGATATCTTCGGCCGGCCTGCAGTGCGCGAGCTCTGCGCTGAGCAACGCCTGTGCGGCCGTGCACAGCTTCCTGACGAGAATTTTACCAGCCATATTGAAGATGTCGTAGACCTGTACAAGTACGTGAACGCTTCAATGTCAGAAAGCACCAAGATTGATCACATTATGCAAGCAATTGACGATGAAGCGTTCCAGATGCTTCTGGCTAGAAATCCAGTCACCGTCTTCGACGTTATCAACGCATGCCACAACTTTGACGAAATACGCAAGCGCCGTAACCTCACTCATTCTTCGCTCTCACACCCGGCGCCGCTTGCAGCTTTAACACCTGACGCAGACCAGTCGACCTTGCTGCCACAAATAAAGCAGTTCGTTCGATAAGGAATTGCCCGTCAACTACCCCTCGTTTTCCAACGTCCTGACGCTCCCACTCCTTTAATGAAAAAATTGCAGCACGTCATCCGCAGACAAGTTGCGGAAGCACTCCCCAAGCTTCCTGAAGCTCTTTCTGTTGTGCCTTTGACATACGTCGGAGCACCAGTCCAGTATAGTCAACCTGCTGTTCCAGCCCCTCTGACCTACGCGGCTGTGGCTGCGAGGCCACCGCCTGAGCCGTGACCACACATGCAGCCTGTCCTACGCCCTGCACCGCTTCCTCAATCGGCTCCGCTTCATCCTCCTACTCCGCGCTATTACAACCCTTGGCGTACTTCGGACAATCGCCCTATTTGCTACTACTGTGGTTTCGCTGGACATGTGGCCCTTCGATGTCGTCGTCGCATGGTCGCGTCTCCCGAGCCTGCGTCTTTTGATTGCTCCCCACCGCAGTTTTGTTCTGCCCACTCCGCCTGCGTATGCCACAGAAGAGCGTTCGTATACAACCCATCGTTCTCCTTCTCCGCGTCGCCGGTAACTGTCATCAATGCGCCGGCGACCTCCACCTGCTGACGAGGGAAATTAAGCTCCGCGGTTCCTGAGGAAACAACTGCGTGCTCTGCGAAAAGCTCAAGGCCTCATATTTCGCCCACGAACGTTATAATGATCTATATCGATGGTGTGTCCGTATATGCGCTGGTCGATACAGGTGCTGCAGGGTCAGTGATTCATGAGCAACTCTGCCGACGATTACGAAAAGTTACGACGTCATTTATAGGTTTGTCGCTTCGCACCGCCAGTGAAGAGAGGATTGCACCTTTAGCAGCATTTACAGCCCGTGTCGTCATTGAAGGTATTTTGTACAGTGTCGAGTTCTAGTATTGTCATTTTGTTCTCACGACGTGAACCTTCTCTCTGACCTGGACGCCTCTCGAGGCATACCGTAGTAACTACATCGATGCTCTGTAGCCCGATGCGACGCCTGATTCGTTGCCAGATGACTTCTTCCAAACCGCCATCAATGACGCTCTTTCTTCCACCTACCCGACGCAGCATGTGGCCCTTTTACAGACGTTTCGCTTCGCCTTAGACGCAGCCCGCACACCCCTCTGCCGCCCTTCCACAGTCGCGCATCACTTTAAGACTGGCTCTAACTCGCCTTTTTGACAGCGCCCCTATCGTGTGTCAGCGGCAGAGCGTCGCGTGATCAATGAGCAAGTTGAGAACAATCTACAACGTAGTGTAATCCATCCATCTCAAAGCCCCTGGTCTTCACCAGTGGTGCTAGTAAAGAAGAAAGATGGTTCGTTTCGCTTTTGTATCGACTGCCGGCGCCTCAACAAAATTACCCACAAGGACAATTACCCCCTTTCGCGTATAGACGACGCTCTTAATTGTCTCCAAGGTGCCGAGTACTTTTCGTCTCTTTATTTACGTTACGGTTACTGGTAAGTGCCAATGGCCGCCTGTGACAGAGAGATGACCGCATTTGGGACGCGGGATGGCCTCTATGAATGTAATGTGATGCCCTTCGGTCTGTGCAATGCGCGCCCGCCATATTCGAGAGCATGATGGATAACGTCTTGCGGAAGTTCAAGTGGCACATCTGCCTCTGCTACTTGGACGACATTGTTGTCCGACTTCGCTACGCACCTAGAGCGCTTGCGGCAAGTTTTGGTTTGTCTTCACCGTCCTGCAACTGAAACTCAAGAAGGGTCACTTCGGTGAAAGGGAGTTGACCATTTGGGGGCACATCGTCTCTAAGGAAGGTGTTCGCCCTGATTAGGCCAAGCTGCGCGCAGTGGCGGAGTTTCCTAAGCCGGTCTCGCTCAAGCAACTTCGAAGCTTCATAGGTCTATGCTCCTATTTTCAGCGCTTCGTGCGGAATTTTGCTTCTATAATTGCTCCCCTGATGAAACTACTCGGAAGAAAAAGTGACTTAACTGCGTGGTCGGTCTAGTGCGACGAAGCGTTCACTGCTTTTGTCTTCGCTACCAATCCTTCGCCACTACGACCCGACAGCACCCACCGAGGTCCATACTGATGCGAGTGGCGTTGTCCTCGGAGCTGTTTTCACACGGCTTTCACGAATACGTCGTCGCGTACGCGAGTCGTGTCCTCTCTAAAGCTGAACGCAACTACTCAGTCGGAAAAGGAGTGTTTGGTAATTGTGTGTGCACTAACAAAATTTCGACCGTACACGTTTACGGTCGCCAGTTTGTCGTCGTCACGCGTTATGTTGGCTGTTCTCTCTTAAGGACCCGTCCGGTCGCCTTGCACGATCGGCTATCCGCCTTCAGGAATTTGACATTCGGAATATGACATTATTGCTCTGGCCGTAAACACATGGGCGCCGACGCTCTGTCTCGTTCTCCCCTCTCCAACGAACCTGCTTGCTCCATGGCGGCTGATCCCGTTCTCTCCTCTCTAACCATCGCTGACATGCCTGCGGAGCAGCGCAACGACCCGTGGCTCGCATCTCTTATCGACATCGTGTCCACTTCTCCTAACGCTGCTGCGCCTTCTCGGACTTTACGCTGTCAAGCACCGCACTTTGCGCTACGAGACGGTCTTCTGTACCGCCGCAGTTATATGCCTGATGTCGACGTTGGCTTCTCGTCATTCCCCGCCATTTGCGACATGAAATTTGCACCTCTTTCCATGCCAACCCTCAGTGTACCCATCGTGGTGTAGTCAAGACGTTTCAAAGAATTTCTCAACGCTACTATTGGCGCGGCATGTGTGGTTATATTCGCCAATACGTCCGCTCCTGCATCGCCTGTCAGCGCCGGAAGTCATCCACACCTTTTGCTTCTGGGTTCTTACAACCACTTCCATGCCCGGCCCGCCCTTTTGACCGCATTGGCGCTGACCTTTACAGGCCACTTCCCTGCACGGTTTCTGGGAACCGGTGGATTATAGTCGGAATTGACCACCTCACCCGGTATGCCGACACCACCGCTTTACCCGCCGCTGCTGCCCGTGATGTTGCCCTGCTCTTTCTACATCGTTTTGTTCGTCGCGACGGCGCGCCGCGAGAGATGCTGAGTGACCGAGGACGCGTCTTCCTTTCCAACGTCGTTGAAGCTCTCCTGGCTGAATGTCGCATCATATTTCGAACCACCACAGCCTATCACCCTTAAACTAACGGGCTGACCGAGCGCTTCAATCGTATTCTCGGAAATATGCTGACGATTGACGTTGGGGTGCCACCGATCAGACTAACTGGGACGCTGTTCTTCCTTTCGTGACGTACGCTTGCAACACCGTCACCAAGTCAACCACTGGATTTAGCCCTTTCTTCCCAGGTAGCACAAAGTGGGCTCTGAAGGGTGGGCCCCGGTGGGCCCGATGTAGGCAATGCAGGACAGCCCCGGTGGGCTCAATGTGGGTGCTGCAAGAGGGGCCGACGTAGGCCCGAAGGGGGCTGTCGACAAAGCCCCAATGGGCCCCTCTAGGGGCCGATGCAGGCAGCCCTTGCGGGGCTGCCCACATTTTTCCGGCATTGTTAAAAAAGCACATGCGCCAACTCCCCGCGATGGTCCTACTTTGGACCGATTTGGGCAGCCGCTTTGGAGGAACATTTTTTTTTTATTTCAGTTAGCCCCTCAGATAATGACATAGGACCAATGCGGGTTTTATAGCGCTAGCCGCACTTGGGCTTTGCCCACATTATTCTCATAAGGGTCCGACGTAGGAAATTGGTGGAAAGCCCTAGTCCAAATTTTCCCAATCAATATTTATGCACATAATTAAGTAATTATTTTGTACATGTCTGCACTTTCTAAACAGCCACAATATTTAATTTTACAATAATTCATAACATTCATCTAGCCGAAATGACTTCATGTGCATCTTGTTCAGGCTGTGGAGATGTGTGTTCTGAACAGTAATATTGTGCTGCGAGTTGCAGGCTGTCCAAAGCAACCACATAAGAGGCAACAGTTAGCAATCAGTTTGTTTTAGTATTTGTAGCGCAATTTGCATGAGCGCGAGAACTAAAGCCATGTAAATTTCTAATCGACTAAACATGACAACAACTGTTATACAAATCATCTATAATAGTAATTTAGGGCAACATCTAATGCAAATAAAAGTTGGAAACAATGATTACGCAATTGCACGCACGCCTTCTAGCCCCATTACGGCCGATGTGGGACCTACAGCGGTTTTATGTGGGCAGCCCCAATTGGGCTGGGTGTTGGTTTTGAACCTAAAGCCCACTTGCTGTTGCACGTGCCTTCAAATTCCCCACAAGGGACCAATTCTGGTATCATGCGGGCCCTCCCGCCTTCCAGCCCCATTACGGCCCATGTGGGATATAAACAGTTTTATGTGGGGAGCCCCAATTGGGCTGGACGTTGTTTTTGAACCTAGAGCCCACCTGCAGTGGCACGGGCCTTCAAAGTCCCCACAAAGGACCGATTTTGGTACCATGCGGGCACGCCCGCCTTCCAGCCCCATTACAGCCTATGTGGGACCTAAAGCGGTTTAGCTAAGGCTGCCTCATTTGGGCTTCACGAGGGCTTGCCCAAATTGAGCCCTTATTCATATTTCACCTGCCCTCAAGTAACCTACAAGGGGCCGATTGGGGCAGTATGTGGGCATGTCCGTTTTCTTGCCCCACTACGGCCGATGTTGGTCCCACAAAGATTTAATGGGGGCGGCCTCACTTCGGATCTATGAGGGCTTTCCCATAAAAAGCCCACATTTAGGTTGGATTGCCCTCAAATATCCGGCAAGGGACCCTTGTGGTCTGGATGCAGGAATGTGCTCTGCATTAGCCCAAGAAACGCCGCTATGGGACCCATGCAGGAGGAGCAGGGGCAAGCCCAAATGGGGCTTGCCCACTTTAGCCCCATCGGGGACCGATGCAGGTTTTATGTTGGTTGCCCCAGCCCCACTTGCCTACATCGGACCTACCGCGGCCCCACATTCTGTGCTACCTGGGTCCTTTATGGGCGTGAAGCGTCGTCCACGATGGACACTATTTTACCATATCGTCCCGACTCCTCCGAGTGGACTCTCCTTTCAGACGTTGCAAAACATGCGGAGGAATGTCGCCAGTTGGCCCGCAGTTTTGCATCGGAATCTAAAGGCCCCCAAAGCATCACCACGACAAAGATGAGACGCCACACATTTCTCCTGCAGGATCCCTTGTTTGGCAATGGGTTCGTGGCACCCCACCGGGATTGTCATCTAAATTTCGAACCGAGTACCACGGCCCCTACCGCATTGTCCGCCAAACCTCCCCTGTGAATTACATCGTGGAGCCACTCACTCCCTCGTTTCGCGGCCGCGAAACTGCACGTGAGCCGCCTCAAAACATACTACGATCCGCTCCTCTTGCCCTCACCATAAGTCGCCAGGATGGCTCCTCTTCGCTCCGGGGGAAATTGTAGTGAACCATGCGAGGATATTATGAAGCGAGGATGGCCTAGGCGAGAATATCACGAAGACGAGGATGAGAACGACGGAGTGCCGCTGCACTGCTCGAGCTCGCTTGTGGAGGCCTAGACTGGCCGTGTTCTTGAGTGGTTCGCCGTGCAACTTAACTTCGAGAGGGCTATTATCGCTGTTAAAACACAGTAAAACCTCCATCAATATATATATATATATATATATATATATATATATATATATATATATATATATATATATATATATATTCTGGATGTTCCCATTGACTTCCCATTTCGGGTGATCCAAGGTCCAACATTTTAAGAAAGGCTTTAGACTCACTTTAACCAGAGGGCTACGTTCAGGGCTACGGCAAACACTACGTAAGCGTTCTCGCAAATTTTGTATTAATAATTTATATTTTAAACCTTGACTCTAGGTATACGCTGTATTTGAAGAATTGTAACACATTCTCCAAATAGTATAATCGGCAAAACAACTTTTCTGTATGTTGAGCGGGGATCCAGGCACTGGTAGCGGGCCCTGATAGCGAGCAGGACCCTAGCGGGGGTGGCCTAGTTTGCAGTCAGCTGGTCCGCACAATTATTTCCTCATACTCTTTCTCGGCGATCTGCCCACTTAATCGGAGCCTCTTCTTTGCATATAAAACAATCGTGGCTCTCATAGCGGGGCTGACAAATGTCACGCTAATAAGCAATTGCACACGCTTGCACAGCGCTTGTGCCGTAGTTCGCTAAAGCAGAGGTCTCGTCACTTTGCTATCATCACTTTACAGCCGGACCTACTCGCAACAATCACTGTGATTTTCGTTTGGACCGCGTTCATGCTGATAACCGCGAATTCCTCACAATGCTCGCAGGCATTGCGCTTTGCACTCCGGCATCATGGAGCTCTTCAGGTGATATCAATCAGGTGATAGAAAAATGCTCGGAATATAACCAGCCCTTATACATAGCATTCATTGATTACGAAAAAGCATTTGACTCAGTTGAAACATCGGCGGTGATGCAGGCATTGCGAAATCAGGAGGTAGACGAGCCGTACGTGAAAGTGGTGGAAGATATATATAGTGGCTGCACAGCACCCATAGTTCTGCATAAAGAAAGTAACAAAATTCCCATAAAGAAAGCTGTTAGGCAAGGAGACACAATCTCCCCAGTACTATTCACAGCTTGTTTAGAGGAAGTATTCAGAGACTTGGAATGGGAGCAGTTAGGAATAAGGGTAGATGGAAAATACCTCAGTAATGTGCGATTTGCTGATGACATTGCCTTGCTAAGCAACTCGGGGGATGAACTGCAAATAATGATTGATGACCTAGACAGGAAAAGTAGAAAGGTAGGCTTGAAAATCAGTATGCAGAAGACTAAGGTAATGTTCAACGGCCTCGGGAAGGAACAGCAGTTTAAATTAGCTAGCGATATACTGGAAGTAGTAGGCGAATATGTCTACTTAGGACAGGTAGTAACCGCAGATCCGGACCACGAAAAGGAAGAAGAATACAATTGGGATCGAGCGCATTTGGCAAGCACTCGCAGATTATGACTAGCAGCTTACCGGTATTTCTCAAGAGGAAAGTATACAACAGTTGCATCTTGCCTGTACTCACCTATGGGGCTGAAACGTGGAGGTTAACCAAGAGAGTTCTACTTAAGTTGAGGACAACCCAGAGGGCTATGGAACGAAAAATGGTAGGGGTAACATTAAGAGATAGAAAGCGGGCAGAGTCGGTCAGAGAAATAACTCAAGTTACCGACAATCTAGTAGAAATTAAGAAGAAGAAATGGACATGGGCAGGACATGTAGTGCGAAGAGGGGATAACCGATGGTCGCTCAGGGTAACAAACTGGATTCCAAGGGAAGGAAAGCGTAGCAGGGGGCGGCAGAAAGTTAGGTGGGCGGATGAGATTAAGAAGTTCGCAGGGGTCAAGTGGGTGCAGCTAGCACAGAACCGGGTTAAGTGGAGAAATATGGGAGAGGCCTTCGCCCTTCAGTGGGTATAATCAGGCTGATGATGATGATGATGATGATGATGACCATGGAGCTCATTGGCTGAGTAATCTATGCCCGTCGCGCTGCTGGCGCTGTTTTATGGCGTGAAACAGCCTTACTGGGTCACATTTGTTGCCTTGTAACTCCCGTTACAATTGTTTGTTAGTAAATATTTTTTTCGCGGCTGAACTATTTTGAGGAAGAGCTGAAATGCTGCAAATATAACATACTGACTAACAGGAAAATTTAGAAAAAAATTTGTTATTTAGTTAATTAGTGAGCAAAATATTTCTTTTATGTCTTACTTGGTATCCGCCTTAGCCCCCTTTAAAGTCCCAGAGCGAAAATTGAGCGAAATCCGGTTACTCTTCTTTGTATTTTTTACCTTGTTCAGAAGACTGTTATAAACGCACGGATGCACACACGCCAACACGTACATATATATATATATATATATATATATATATATATATATATATATATATATATATATATATATATATATATATATGTGCGTCCTATATATATGTGTGTCCTATATATATATATATATATATATATATATATATATATATATATATATATATATATATATATATATAGGACGTGGGATGGGTTCCCACCATCGGCGCGTTGTTTTTTCTTCTACTTTGTGTTTAATTAGCTTTCCCCTTAACAGATTACATTACTAATTTCTGTGATTATCTAAGCAAACATTAAAAAAAAGACATAAAAGTACCATCCCCAACGCTTTCCTTGGCCTCGCCGACTGTTGGCTTCTTTCCTTCATGTATTATAACGAGCACCCTCACTTCCCCTTAATTGATCTGCTTGTAGCTTACGGGGGTCTCGGTTCTAGCAGTCTTGAAGCCATAGGTAGCGTAAGAGGGTTCTAGCACAGCTTTCGCCCTCGCTCTTGATCACGTTCTACGTGACGCTGGCGGTAACAAAGGACGTTCTACGTCCGCCGCTATGGCTGAGGGTGGCGCTGGTGAACACTCTCAAGGTTCGTATACAGACAACATAAACACCAAAGCAAGTAGCAGGGGGGACAGCGGCCGATGTAGCTCAGTTGGAAGAGCACCGGACGCGATATTCGGAGGACGTGGGTTCGGTTCCCACCATCGGCACGTTGTTTTTTCTTCTACTTTGTGTTTAATTAGCTTTCCCCTTAACAGATTACATTACTAATTTGTGTGATTATCTAAGCAAACATTAAAAAAAAATGGCATAAAAGTACCATCCCCAACGCTTTCCTTGGCCTCGCCGACTGTTGGCTTCTTTCCTTCATGTATTATAACGAGCACCCTCATTTCCCCTTAATTGATCTGCTTGTAGCTTACGGGGGTCTCGGTTCTAGCAGTCTTGAAGCCATAGGTAGCGTAAGAGGGTTCTAGCACAGCTTTCGCCCTCGCTCTTGATCACGTTCTACGTGACGCTGGCGGTAACAAAGGACGTTCTACGTCCGCCGCTATGGCTGAGGGTGGCGCTGGTGAACACTCTCAAGGTTCGTATACAGACAACATAAATACCCAAGCAAGTAGCAGGGGGGACAGCGGCCGATGTAGCTCAGTTGGAAGAGCACCGGACGCGATATTCGGAGGACGTGGGTTCGGTTCCCACCATCGGCACGTTGTTTTTTCTTCTACTTTGTGTTTAATTAGCTTTCCCCTTAAGAGATTACATTACTAATTTCTGTGATTATCTAAGCAAACATTAAAAAAAATGACATAAAAGTACCATCCCCAACGCTTTCCTTGGCCTCGCCGACTGTTGGCTTCTTTCCTTCATGTATTATAACGAGCACCCTCATTTCCCCTAATTGATCTGCTTGTAGCTTACGGGGGTCTCGGTTCTAGCAGTCTTGAAGCCATAGGTAGCGTAAGAGGGTTCTAGCACAGCTTTCGCCCTCGCTCTTGATCACGTTCTACGTGACGCTGGCGGTAACAAAGGACGTTCTACGTCCGCCGCTATGGCTGAGGGTGGCGCTGGTGAACACTCTCAAGGTTCGTATACAGACAACATAAATACCCAAGCAAGTAGCAGGGGGGACAGCGGCCGATGTAGCTCAGTTGGAAGAGCACCGGACGCGATATTCGGAGGACGTGGGTTCGGTTCCCACCATCGGCACGTTGTTTTTTCTTCTACTTTGTGTTTAATTAGCTTTCCCCTTAACAGATTACATTACTAATTTCTGTGATTATCTAAGCAAACATTAAAAAAAAGACGTAAAAGTACCATCCCCAACGCTTTCCTTGGCCTCGCCGACTGTTGGCTTCTTTCCTTCATATATATATATATATATATATATATATATATATATATATATATATATATATATATATATATATATATATATGTCGGCTGTTCCAGCTATGCTCGACCAATGTTTTAAACAACGCGATGGGCTCAAGCCTACGAAACCTATTCAGAACTGTTCATAGTCCCCCATGCTCACTTCCAGTTTTTTCCGCTTACAATGGGTAAATAATTAGTAAGTACTAATTAGCAATATTTTAATATTTTCTTGAGAAAAAAAGTGCGAATACAAAAGCTGTAGATCCCAGAAAACGACAAGCTACGTTGCTATCAAGCTAGCCTTTACGCAGTCATATTTTGAAGCGAAAAACTTCACTAGGCTATTCAACTGCCGGGAAAGAGAAGAAGAATGACAGGAGACGAGGCGTCGGATGCTGGTGCTCAGGCCGAAGCCACTGCTGCACGGCGGACTGAAAATAAGAGGAGGCGGCGGGCCGAGGAAAGCGAAGAACAGCGTGCCGAGCTGTGGGAAAAAGAGACTATGAGTGACGCAGCCAAACGGGCGAGTTTTACTTCTCAGAAGAACATTGAATTTGACGATGAGGTTAACTGTTTACGAAAAGCGGACCTAGACGTTTGGGTGATTGAGCTTGGCGATGCTACTCGTGAGTTGCTGCCTCGCTTGCTAGACAATCCAATTGAAAGGGTGGGTATTGGGCCAACTACATAAAGGAACTACAAGATAAGCCATGGCATCACCTAACCTTTTCGCTTCTGATATCTAGGCTTCACCTTGCTGTCACCACCAATATTTTACCAACCGGACACGACTCCTGGTGCAATAAAAATAAAATTAGAGCTGATCAATGCTGCTGAACTAAATATGGAGCAAAAGCATTAACTGCGGGTTACCGAGTGTTCTTCTTCTTCTTACCAAGCCCATATATAAACGCCCGCTTTAACCTATAAGTGCGAACGTGTCTTAGTGGCCTAAGGAGTAACGTGAATGCCATGGTGCTGGCAGGCTGATTCTAACATAGCCGTCCCATGTAAAACGAGAGACCAAAGTTGGTAGCTCCGGTCGGAGGACCACAGACACGGACATGGCACACAGGACGAGCGGTTAGGCCTGGCAAAGTATTTTTTTCGCAAAAAAACTTACTGCTGACTGCGGCGTCAGTTTAAAGCTGGGTGACACGTCGGAGACAACAAATTCCATTTTTTGGGCTGCGCTCTACAACCAAGCTGGTTGTACATACTTGGCGAATGATTAAAGTAACAGCTAATCGCGTGGCAGCTTTGAAGGCCTACGAAGACTGCACCACAATAAGCCGTAGCGTGATGGATGATTAACCCGATGACCGACACTGGTCCAGAGCACAGAAACCGCGACGAGGGTAAACAGCTAGCGCCACGAGTTTAAACATGTACCGCAGAAAGCGCAAAAGCACGTCGTTCCCATCAGCAGCACTACAATGATTCCGATTAACCACAGTATAGACACCTCAGTCCATGAACGCTGTATCAGTGTAGAATAGAGTACGGCGCGTAGGAGATCGTGTGCGATATATATGTGAAAAGTTTTTCGGAAGCTCAAAGTTGTAAGATGGAGACGAAAGCTGTACAGTGCATTTGTTTCTGGCACTTGACACAGAGGCCAAGTGTGGGGGAGTCATAGCTGCAAGTTCGTAAAACATAGCGGGACCTTTCATTCTGACTGCCGCGCGACTGAGCGGCAGTTCCTTCGAACGTATGGGGCTGTGGTGTCTCCGTGGACCCTTCAGTACGGTAGCCAGGAATTGCCAGCATTCGGGGAGATGTAAAATATTGTAAACGACTATCTCATCACATTGTTAGATAGCAGCAAGTTTATTTCGGCGGTGACGGAGCTAAACTTAAAGCGTTAGCAATGGCATTCAATTTACATTCATGCTAATTTTGTTGGCATGCAGCACGCAGTTGTGCCTATGCGCATATTGTGACACCCTACAGTCGAGAAACGTTTTGAGCAATTATAATCTATAGTCACATTTGTATGGATCACATATAATTACGATTTTATTGCCTTCTTCAGGCTTCCTGGCAGCACCAGTGAACTCAAAATATTAGCCTAGTTTCTGACTGCCTTATATTGTGCCAGTCACAGTAATTATTCCAGAAGAGGGCAAATACGGGCTGGTTGGTACATGCTTAAGAATCGAGTAAAACAGCCCTAGGGGAGACGAAACACGTGAACGACAGACACAGACGATGGCTAGCAACCAAATAATTTATAATTTATAATAATTTAGCACCAGTGAACTTAAAATAATAGCCTAGTTTCCAATTGCCTTGTATTGTGCCAGTCACAGTAGTAATTCCAGAAGAGGGCAAATACGGGCTGGTTGGTACATGCTTAAGAATCGAGTAGAACAGTGATAAGGGAGACGAAACACGTGAACGACAGACACAGGCGATGACTAGCAACCAAATAATTTATTGTTACCTGTGAGGCAGCTCACAGGTAACAATAAAAAAATCAGTTTCTCCGCTCAGGTGAACAGGCTCTCTGCAGCTGGATACCCAAAGAAGTTTATATCAAGTATAGCCGAGTCCTTGCTGGCCGAATGTAGACAGAAAAGGAAGAAGCGCACCGATGCTGGTCTAACGAAAACGACGTGTATACCGTACGTGCACAAAGTTTCGCACAATCTCAAGAAAATTGTCAGCAAAGCTGGTATTAGGTTGGTTATTTCCGCCAAGAACAGATTGAGCGGATTGTGCAAAAGAGTGAATGACGACGGAAACACGAAAAGAGGCTGCCAAAAAAAGCACCAGAAGTTTGTTCAGTATTGCGTCAGTGTGGTGTACAAGATCCTGACGTCATGTGGCCATTTCTAAATTGGCGAGACAGAACGTTGCATCAATGATAGACTAAGAAAACATGCTAACGATATAGAGAACAAGTGTACCCAGAAACCATCTTGCCATCCATTGCACAGAATGTAATGACTGCGAAGCGCATCTCAAGGAAACAACCATGATCGCCAGATACAAAGATGAAACCTCCAGGCTTATGTCCGAGGCTTCAATATAGAAAAGTCAGGAGGCACATGCATCAGCAGGCCGTTTATAACGTTATACCATATAAAGAATATGACTATCTGAATCAGTGACCTGGGCCCGCTTGCACAAAACCATCTCAAGACTGTCTTAGCTAAGTGCAGACTTAACTGGAGTCTAAAGAATAGGCCACTAGCATGGCCGCTTAAGACTGGAGTCAAGACTTGGCTTCAGTCCTGACTTGGATAAGTCGCTTGTATGAGTACGACTCTAGTGCTGTCTTGGTTAAGACACAAGGACGCCAGGTGTCTAAGTAGAGAAATTAGGGAAATACAGGGATGCGCTGGCACTGTCCCTGCTGTAAGATGTACACATTCCGTCAATTTTGCGTTGTGTAAAATGCGTGCCATTGCTTTTTGCGGCTTAAGATTGTGTTACGAGGAAAAATGCCCCACGTGGTTGCTGAGGCCGTTCTGGGAAGCCACTCTGGTGAACATGAACCCGAAGCGTTCGACGTTCGGAACACGAGCCGTCTTAAATAAGCTTGGTCTTTCTAAAGACACCATTTAAGTCTGGACTTAGCTCGGACTTTATCGTGCAAGCCGGCCCTGGTTTTTTTCATGTGGTAATGTGGTTGCGCGCATTCCTTTTTGTGTTTCTCTTTTGTTATTTTTCCTTTATATTGCTGCCTCCCAGGTAACAATAAATTATTTGGTTGCTAGTCAACGAATGTGTCTGTCGTTCACGTGTTTTGTCTCCCCTAGCGCTGTTTTACTCGATTCTTAAACAGTAATTATCCTCGTTGTGTGCTCAACTAACAGCCAAACTGAGCTAGGTTTTTTTGCATTTTATTTATAAATAGCACTGCATTAGAATTGTTTCTTCATCTGCTTGTAAAACCTAGCACGTATAAAATCGTTGCGCTAATATGGAGCCACATGATGCATCTATTTCAATTCCTTCCATTGCACTATCGCACATACTTAAGAGACAGTACCGCATATATGCTACTTGAAACATAACAAGTCTCTGTTCATGACTCATATGGGGTTAGGGTCAAAAGGCGTGATCAGGTATTATCCTCATAAAAATAAACTTAGCCACAATGGGTATTAACCACGACCAGGCGGTGATTAGTTTCTGAGCCTCCATTGTAATTGCAGAGAACTCAGTTTCGAAATTTGAGTATATCCGGTTCGTTGACAGTGATGGTTGAGGGTGCTGTATGGGCTTGCTGAAATTTAAATTTGCGAGATAAAGAATAGCAATAATAAATAAAAAAGAAACATATTTATGAATAAGAAGTTATACAAAAAATAAAGGACAAAGAATTTTAACAACGAGCTATGAGGGAAAACATTTTGAATCGAGAACTTTTTAGGGCAGACCATACATTCCCATTGGCCCGCCCCAGCATAGAAGCGCCAAGAGAACAGAGCCACAACTGACGACAAGCGCAAGCAAAGTTTCTATAATGGCATATTGCCGCCTAGCATTGCCAGGTGGAGCACGGCTCTCCTAAAATGACGATGATGTCGACTCGTGCTAGAGTTCTGCGGCCGCGCTTGCTGACTGTGCTTGCCTGGATCCAGGTATCAGACCGTCCCTCTCTGAGGACTGTGTGATACTTTCTTTTAGAACTACGTGACAGTTTGGTGGAGGTGCTGGGTGCAACTAGCCCTTGCAAGAAACCATTCCAGACAGCCATTCCGCGAGGCCTGCACCAATTGACATCCCGGTACACCGCTTCAGCCAGAGATTCCAAGGACTACCTCCGGAGCTTGCACCATCAGAGGCCGCCATGACAACAACCGCTGTTGTTCCTACGCAAGGAGCAGGCGCTACGCCAGCTTATTCTACCCTGCAGACCCCGAGGGTTCCCAATTTGTTTCACGGTTACCTTTTTCGGGATCTGGACGACTGGTTTGTTCATTGCAAACGTGTGGCTGCCTTCAACCAGTGGCACGACGCTGCGAAACTGCGAAATGTGTATTTCAGTCTCGAGGATGCAGCGCGCACCTCGTTTGAAAACTGCGAGGATATTTTAACATCATGGCGAGAGTTCCGCCGTAGCCTGCTGGAGGCCTACACCAGCGTTGATTGCTGCAAACAAGCGGAGCGTGCCATCCACTCCCGCGTCCAGCTTCCGACCAAAAGCGTACATATATCATTGAGGACATTGAGGTCCTCTTCAGACGAGCTGATCCAGCCATTCCCGACGAAAAGAAACTGCGCCACTTAATGCATGGAGTTAAGGAGCAGCTCTTCGCGGGCCTCGCACGTAACCCACCAACAACCGTGACTGCCTTCTTCACCGAGGCCACAACGATGAAAAAGGTTCTTCAACAGCGTTCGGCCACCTACTACCAGCCCGTGCATGCTGCTGCGTCACAGCATCATTCACTTCTGCCGGACGCTGCCCTGATGAACTGCGTGAACTGATCCGTGCGGTTGTGCATGAAGAGCTGCAGAAAGTGTGCCCTCATCACAGCCGGCGCTCTGCTCCATCTCAGGTATTGTCCGCGAGGAGGTGCAATAGGCGTTCCAGCACCCTACTCCTGCGATCTACACACCACATCTCTCTGATGCCTACCACTGTCCCACGTACGCTAACGTTACACGGCATCCTGCTCCTGCTTCGCCGCCACCTATTCACCCCGCGCCTCTAACCTCGCTCCCATCAGTGCAGCGGGTGCAGTATTATGAGGATCAACCAACGTCTTTTCGGAAGGCCCACATATGGCGCACACCAAACCAGCGGTAACTCTGCTTTCACTGCAGAGAGCCGGGCCATCTTTCGCGGAATTGTTTTTACCGACTCCTCGGCCTGCAGGGCTTCCGCATGGACTCTCCAAGGCCTCGTATAGGTCTGCGCCCTCCAGAAATTGAGAACTTCCTTGCGGACCAACGTACTCCAGCCAGTCTGCAGAGACATATATATATATGGACATATATTATGCTGAGGCATGGAAAAGGAAAGAAAAATGAAGAGCCTCTGCCCGTGCCACAAATTATAACGGGCTTAATCCAATTCGAATAAAAAAGAATAGGGATTATTCCAATAAAAAATTTTGCATTGAAGGAAAAAAAATATGTAAAAAAGAATTGTCTACTATCCAGCCCAACCGCCGCCATAGGAACGGGCCAGCCAATAGCGGATTTATTTGATTTGCGTTTTGTGATTGGATTTGCTGAGTTACTATTTACATGCTTATTGATGTTAACATTTTGATTTAGTTATTTACATGCTTCTTGATGTTAACATTTTGATTGTTTTGGATGAGTCCGGGCTTGCTTGGGATTTTCGCGATCCGGACTTGCTTTGGAGAAGGGTCTTCATTACTTGGATGTTGTTTGGCGCCGCTCAGTTGCGTTCTGGGATGCTATAGGAAGAATTAGAGTCCCCCCACCCCCTATTTATATTCTGCCTCCCCCCCACCGTAATACTGGATCTCTCCCCTCCCCCATGTCTATTAAGGTTTTGCTCCCTATATCTACTGGCTGTTTTTCGGGAATGATCCCTTGGCTATACTTGAGGAGGACTGGTTAGAGGAAGGAGCCCGTCCCGGAGGCGAGCTGCGCGCGGTGTTGGTAACTGAATTAGTGAGAATTGGTATTATTATTGCCTTCCTTTCCCCACCCCCAGTTTCCTCTCCCCCCACTCCCCATTTTTTTGAAGAAAAGTTCTGGAAGGATTAGACGTAATAGAAAGGAGGGAGGTCAATTAAAATGGACTATGTAGTATTATTTATATATACTTACTTGAGTTATCTGATGAATATGTAGGGAAGCAGTGGGAGGATTTTCATTCGGATTTGTAGATATCTTTAGGAGTTGTATGATAGAGTGTGTTATTTATTATTTTTTCTTTCCCCCTCTCCCATCCTCCTCCCCTCCCCCCGGATCCTTGGCGAGAGCTTCTTGAAGCTTTTTTTGGTTTACTCTCTCTCGCCCCGTCGCCAAGTGCGGTGCCGAGATGACGAGCGCGCGACGATTCCCCCCCCCCTCCCCCGAGGCCATCCTCCCTGTTGTCCTGCCCCCATCCTGGGTTAACTTTTCTCCCTTCCCCTCTCCTCTACCCTTCCCCTCTATCCTCTCTCTTTTGAGCTATTAGGTGGGTTTGGGTTGATTGATGGGACCCCCAGCCTTGAAGTTCAAAATGGAAGTTCTGGTAGGTGCCAGGCGTGGTTACGAGCCTCCGCCCGGGAGCCGCTTCATTGAGCGACTAACCACCCTCGGCTACCGGTCGTTGACTGTGCGAGCTCACCTATCTGCTATCCTGTAGTGGGGTTTCCAGTGTACGTGGTACAATGAATTGGTCATTGCCCGTGTCGAGCCTAGTTGTGATGGAGGGGCCGGCGGATAGCAGTACTGCGCAGCACAATTGACCTAACTAGTTTAGACCCTGCCACTCGCGCTGATTCCATGCGATAAGTGAGTGCGCAGCACAGATGTTATTAAGTTACTACTGTCTTTGTGCCACTTGCGGGGCCCATCAAGGGTAAACCGCTCTGGTGGTGTGAAGGTTAAGGGCTCCAATTGGCGCTGGTCCTGCTTTTCAAGGTCAGGAACCTGCTAAAGTGGCACTGTTTGGCCTCGCCCGGATTTTGCTGCTATGGTTTTGTTGGGCCTGGGGGTCAGTTCGTCTTTGCTTCTGCCCACACGTCCCTGTCATACCCTCTCCTGTGATCCGTCCTTTTTCGGGACGGCTAGGAGGTAAGTTTGTGGTGTTTATGATAGTTATATTTGAGGGGATGGTCATTGGGAGCGAGGTGCGGTGCCCGCCGCTGTTCATCTCTGGTGAGCTGTTGGGATGCGTCGGGGTGAGAGAAATATTTCTTTTATTGTTATGCCTAAGTGAGTGGGAGATTGAGATAAGGCCGAGGAGAAATAAACAATTATAAGTGAAAAAAAATGAATTTAGGTATAGTACTGGTAGGTTGGAGATGACTTTTAGTAAAGAGGAAGGAGTAAATAAGAACCGCCAAAGAAGAAAAGGGGGGAATGAGGGGCCGGTGGCGTTTAAGTTGTCATTCCATCCAGCGTGCCTCCTGCAACCAATGGATGTAGAATTGCTATGTTTGGGCTAGTTCTTCTTTTATTTTTTTCATACTTTCTTCAAGGGCCTTGTAGGTTTTTTCGTTTTTGATGATTTCAGGTTTATGTTGTGTAGTGTCTTTTGGAAATTTGCTTATGATGGGCTGTCTTTCTGTTGCTGTGAGTGGGCAGGCTATAAGAGGTCAATGTTTTCTGTCTGAGCCCCGCATTTACATGTGTTGTTGTTTGTAAGGTTAAGTCTTTTAAGATAGTGTACGAAGCGTCCATGTTCTGTGATTGCCTGGGTGGTATAGTAATTTGAAGGAAAGTGTGATGGAATTTGTGATGGATTTTTGATCCATTTGTATGTGTTTGAATTTTTTCCCTCTGTCTGCCGAGGTTGTGTCCATTTCTTGTACATGTCTTTGCGAAGGGATGTTTAGATGTATTGTTTTTTGCAGGTATGTGTACCGTTGTGCCGTGTTTTGTTGCTTCTTTTGCTGCTTGATCTGCCAGTTCATTACTCAATGTGAGCTTTTACAAAGTGGAATGTTATGTTATGGTTTTCTGCTGCTTGGTAGTAAAGTGTTTTAATGATGGTTATGAGAGGATTTATGTTGCAGGGATTTTTTAGTCTTTTCAGAGTGGATATCTGTTTGTCATTATAGCGATTTTGTTGTGTTGAGAGTTTGTGGTGTACTGGAGTGCTTGTGTTATGGCGGTGGCTTCTGCTCCAGTTTGATGAATATTTTGGTAATCTGAATTTTTTTCCTCGATTAATTTGTGATGTGAATTTAAAATAATTATTTCTGCACCTGTGCCTGTTTCGGACTCCGAGCCGTCGGTGTATATGTATAGGCCAGCATCCGTTGGAATTTCTTTATTATAGTTTATGAAAGTTAATTTGGCTGGGTGTATTTGTCTGAGGTCGGTTTTAGTGGTGATGTTATCTGAGTTGAAGGTGCCTTCTTGTTTATAATATGTGCTTTGTTGTGTAGTATATTGAATAGTGTATTCTCCCTTTCGATAGTTAGATGTAATGGAGGAATGTTGGCTAAGATTGGGAGAGCGATGTTAGGAATGTTCTAAAGGCCTTTGTTATTTTAAGGAGGGGGATTCTTTGGATAGATTGAAGCTTTCTTAGCATTACAGAGCCCGGTGTATACCGAATTGGGGAGGAGTAGAATATCAGTCTTTCTGTTGCCCTTATATAGATGTCTTGTAAGTGTTTAGGTGTCATGCCCCATGAGTGTCCTGTGAATCTTTATATGTTTGTTGTAATTGTGGATACTTTTTCATGTGTGTCTTTTAAGTGTGGCATTAATGAGAGTTTTAAGTCGAATGTTATGCCTAGTCTCTTTAAGGTGGTTTTGTGGCTTAGGTTTTAATTTGCGAATTTAATTTTAGGGGGCCTTGATAGATATTTGTTGTCAATGATAAGAAATTTGCGTTTATGGGGACTGAATGCCATTTTTTTAAAAGGCCAATTGCTGAATGGTGTTTAGGATGGAGGCGGAACGTTCTTCAAGTAGTTTAAGTGAGTGTCCATGTACAGTGATTGTTATGTCGTCAGCAAATGCTTGGATTTGTGTGTGTTCAGGGAGAGTAGTGTTGAGGAGATGAGTGATTGTGATGTTCAAGAGCAGTGGGCTTAGTGGTGATCCTTGTGGAAGGTTGTGTGTGACGGTTGTCTTCCACGTGTTGTATGAGACGGTTCTGTTTGTTAAAATGTCTGCTGTTATTTGAGTGAGGTTTTGAGGGCAGTTGCGTTGACTAAGAAATTTAGTTGCATAATCTTGTTGAATCAAATTAAATGCATTTTTGATGTCAAGTGGGATGATGAGGGTTGTTTTATTGTTTAGTTTGTTTTCTTTAGTTCGTTTGATGAGTGAGTGTAGTACAATAGTGGCTGACTTGTTGTGAGTGAATCTGAATTGGTTAGGTGGAAAGAGGTAATGTGTATATAGAAAGAAATATATACAATTTTTAAGAAGTGTTTCAAGGCTTTTGCTGAATATGGAGTTAAGTGCTATGGTTCAGAATTGATTAGGTGAGGAATGGTTAAGGAGAATTCCTTTTTTTAACTAGAATTATTTTCGATTGCTTCCATGGGGATGGGAAATGTGATAGTGAGAGACATTCATTCAATATGTTTATGAATAGTTTGTGTTGGTAGTATAATGTTTGGATGAATGATGTGCTTAGGTTGTCTGGGCATGGTGCTGTGTGTTTTTTAAGTGTATGTACTACAGTGCCGATTTCTTTCTCTGTGAAGGGAATGTCTTTGGTTAAATCAGAGGAGCTTTGGTTGATAAGCTCATTTTTGAAAGGGTATTGGTCTGATTTACTGGTTATTGTGGTGGGGGTAGACGGGGACATGAAGAGAGTTTTTAGGATGATATCGACTGATTCTTCTAGTGTTGTCAGCCCACCATTTGGTTTCGGGACCACCGGGATGGTAATGTGGGTTTTTATTTTGCTACAGGCTATTTTGTAATGTTGTGTGAATGGATCATTTGAGATGCGGCTGCAATAGTCTTTCCATGATTTGTTTCTTGTGCTTGAAATGTTCTGTTGGTATTTTTTGAGTAATTGTATGTATGTTTTGTGTTGTTATTTTAGTGAGGCCGGGGCGTTCTGGTATCGTCTTCTAGCTGCCTTGGTTCTTTTCCTGTCCATTTCAAGCTCGGTAGCCCACCACGGGTTTGGTTAATGGTTATTATTTACATTTTTTTCGAATGTTTTGCTGAGATTTTCGATTTTTTTGTATAAAAGATTTATTAAGTGTTCAAATTGGGTGGCCGTTGTGATGGGTGTGTCTGATGTTTCTTTGAGCCAGCGGTCTTGTTTAAGTTGTAAAAGTTTGTGTGCCGTTCTGTGTTAGTCTTTTTTGTTGTGAGTTTGTACTTTTGAATACCTCGATTAGAATGTATTTATGGTCGCTAGCGGTTTTATGGTCAAGGACTTCCCAGTTCTCTATGTGTTGGAATGTATTGAGTGTTGTTGCTTTGATGTCTATCCAGCTGCGTCCATTTGTTGTTTCGAATGTTGGAGGGAAATTAGAAGAGTTAAGTATGGCCAGATTAGATGCATTTAGAAGTTCGGTTATTGCATCCCCTCTTTCATCTGCTATTGCACCCCCCCCCCCCCCATATAGGGTTTATTGCGTTGAAATCTCCTGCTATAAAAGTGTGTTTTTTGTGTTGTTGGAGTGCTGGCTCTAATTCAGATGTATGAGTTTCAATGTTTTCTTTTCGAGGTGCGTATACATTTATGATTAGAAGCTGTTATTGCTTCCATGTGTCACAGAAGCCAGTGAAACTGGTTCAGCAGGTTTACTAGGACTAAGTAAAAGCACCGGCAAGATCAGGCACGGAACCGACTGGCGGGCGAGCACCGAGAGCGAAGAAGACGAGCGCGTGCCAGTCTCCCGAGCTCGCCACATGGCGGCGCCAGTACTATAACATTGCGGCATTGCCCCTCCCGGTGGAAAAGGCATCGTCCCAATGCCGAGTGGCGAGGTCGAGGATAACCGTAGTCGGCGAGGATGCGCGTTCACATCAAGTAGTTAAAGGAAGCAAAGAAAAAAAAACACATGTAGCTTGACCTAACGGGAGTAGAAGGGCTTCATCCTGGCGACATGTACGACTTCCGATTGTGCTTGCCGTCGGGATGAGCGAACAGTTCCTTGCGGGGTCACTTCGTAAGTGACGTCGCTGAGTTTGCGTTGTACTTCGTACGGGCCGAAGTAGCGGCGCAGAAGCTTCTCGGAGCGACCCCGCTGGCGAACAGGTGTCCACACCCAAACCTGATCGCCAGGGTTGTAAATTTCCTCTCTGTGACGAAGGTTATACCGTCCAGCAACTTTAACTTGCTGTGTCCGGACTCTCAGTCTAGCCAGCTGGCGAGCGGCCTCGGCATGCTGGACGAATTGGTCGGCACCGGCAATCGTTGGGTGGGCAACATCTGGCAGTAGCATTGCATCCAGCATGGTGACAGCTTCGCGACTGTACACCAAACGAAACGGCGTAAAGCGGGTCGTTTCATGGACTGCGGTGTTATACGCAAATGTTGCATACGGTAGTATCTGGTCCCAGTTCTTGTGATCTTCGTCGACGTACATAGAAAGCATATCGGCGATCGTCTTATTGAGTCGCTCAGTAAGGCCATTCGTCTGAGGGCTGTAAGCTGTTGTTCTGCGATGACAAGTGCCACTGAGCGGCATCACTTCCTGGGTTAGAGATGAAGTAAATGCCGTGCCTCTGTCAGTTAAAACGATCGCAGGGGCACCGTGACGAAGGACCAGATTAAAGATGAAAAAGTTCGCAATATTAGTAGACGTGCCGCTGGGAAGAGCTTTCGTCTCACAATAGCGGGTCAGATAATCTGTGGCAACTATAATGTACCTGTTGCCCAATGATGACGTAGGAAATGGCCCGAGCAAGTCCATACCGACTTGGTGAAAAGGTACTCGCGGAGGAACAATAGGCTGCAGCAGGCCGGCTGGCTTGACAGGTGGTATCTTCCGACGTTGGCAGTCACAGCACGTCCTAACATAGCGCTGAACCATAGCGGCAAGCTTGGGCCAGTAGTACTTTTTCGTACTCGTGCCAAGGTGTGCGAAAAACCGACATGTCCGGCAGAAAGCTCGTCGTGGCATGCCTGTAAACCGTCGGTACGGAGCGGCGTTGGGACAACCAGCAGATACTGAATGTCTGTGGAAGCGTAGTTTTTCTTGTAGAAGACGCCGTCACGCAATCAGAACGACGACAGGCCACGCGTGAAAAGGCGAGGCGGCGATGAGGCGGTTCCTTCGAGGTAATCGATGAGGGGCCACAGTTCGGTGTCGTCTCGCTGCTGTTGAGCGAGATCTGGCGTCGAGAGAGCGCCGAGAAAGACGGAGTCATCTGTTTCACTTGAAGAACACGGGATAGGGTCTCGGGATAGGCAGTCAGCGTCACTGTGTTTCTTGCCGGACTTGTACACAATAGTGACGTCGCACTCTTGTAAGCTAAGACTCCAGCGGGCTAACCTGCCTGAAGGATCTTTAAAGTTCGCTAACCAACCGAGTGAGTGGTGGTCGCTGACCACTCTAAACGGCCGACCATACAAATACGGCCGAAATTTTGTTACCGCCCACAAAACTGCAAGGCACTCCTTTTCGGTCGTAGAATAATTCGCTTCGGAACGAGACAGGGTGCGGCTGGCGTAAGCAATCACCCGCTCAACGCCTTCTTGCCACTGAACGAGAACAGCACCGAGGCCAACGTTACTGGCGTCGGTATGCAATTCTGTGTCGGCCTCCTCGTCGAAGTGGCCAAGTACGGGCGTTGTTTGAAGGCGCTTGCGAAGCTCCTCGAAGGCCCTTTGCTGCTCGTCGGCCCAGATGAAAGGCTGGTCGTCCTTTGTTAGACGAGTCAATGGTTCCGCTATTCGGGAGAAGTCGTGCACAAATCTCCTGTAATATGCACAGAGGCCTAAAAACCGACGCACGGAATATTTTATCAGTGGGGGTCGGGAAAGCAGCTACGGCAGCCGTCTTCTCTGGATCAGGGCTAATTCCCTCAGCACTCACGACGTGACCCAGGAACTTGAGCTGTTGGAATGCAAAGTGGCATTTTTCTGGTTTTAGTGAGAGTCCGGCCCCGCGGATGCCATTTAGCACGGCCGTCAACGTTTGAGGTGCTCTTCGTAGGTCGCAAAGAAAATGACAACGTCGTCAAGGTAGACGAGGCACGTCTGCCATTTCAGGTCGGCTAGGACAGTGTCCATCATTCTTTGAAAGGTTGCGGGAGCGGAACACAAACCGAAGGGAAGCACCTTAAATTCGTACAGTCCGTCAGGAGTAATGAATGCGGTTTTCTCTCGATCGCGTTCATCGACTTCGATCTGCCAGTACCCACTGCGTAGATCGAGCGATGAAAAGTATCGGGCGTGGCGAAGTCGGCCGAACGAGTCATCGATTCGAGGCAAAGGATAGACGTCCTTTTTCGTAATTTTGTTAAGCCTCCTATAGTCGACGCAGAATCTGAGTGCTCCGTCCTTTTTAGCGACCAGCACTACTGGTGAGGCCCATGGACTTGTGGACGGCTGGATCACATCATCGCGGAGCATTTCATCAACTTGCGCCCGAATGGCCTCTCGTTCTTTCGGCGATACTCGGTAGGGGTGTTGGCGGATAGGGCGCTCGTGGGATCAACTATAATTCGATGTTTGGTTACTGACGTCTGTTTCACTTTGGAAGTGACGGCAAAGCAGTCACGGTAAGTGTCCAGAATTGCTTGAAGGCGGCGTTTCTGGGTAAGAGACAAAGCTGGGTTCACGTCAGTTTGAACGGTGTGTCCAGTGCTCTCGGGAGGGTTCTCCTTGGCCAGCGAAAGGGCGCAATGGGCGGATGGCGCACTGACTTCGTCAAAATAAGCGATAGCTGTACCTTGTGGTAAATGGCGGTATTCGGCACTAAAGTTCGTTAAAAGTAGTTCAGTTCGTTTATTTCTCAAGGCAAAGATCCCCCGAGCGACGCAGACTTGTAGGCTCAACAATAAATTCACGTTCGTTTCCGCGACGCCTTGCAAGGCGGGGGGGTTGTCGCTCTGCACTGTAACAAACAAGCTGGTGCGTGGAGGTAGAGTTACATGGTCGTCGCACACTCGGAAAATTGGCCTGTCTGTGTAGTCGTCGCTGTGCTGTCTGTACTCGTCGGAAATTGCGCGGTGAGTGGAGAAAGTCACCATGAAGTCATGGAGGTCGATGACTGCGTCGTTTTCTCTAAGAAAATCAAGGCCGAGAATCAGGTCCTTGGAGCACTCTGCTAGCACAACAAAGCAACACGAGAAAGTTACGTGGTGAATCTCGACGCGAGCGGTGCACACTCCGAGCGGCGTTACCACATGCCCTCCGGCTGTCCTTATCGGGGCTCCGTGCCAAGGAGTCAGGACTTTTCGCAGAATGGTAGCAAGGCCATGACTCAACGCAAAAATCAGCGCCGGTATCTACAAGGGCAGTGGTGTTGTGGTTATCAACGACGATTGATATCTCGGCGGAATGCAGCTCACCGTCCACAAAGTGCGGCGTGTCAGAGATCGTCGGACTGACGGGTCGTTCGTTGCGTCGAATTACGGCGTCGAAGGTAAGCTTCTGTGATCGTCGGGAGGTCGTCGGACTCGTTGGTGGTGCGGTGCGTCGATTGGGGGCGTCGGAGGAAAGCTTCGGCGATCGTCGAAAAGTGGTCGGATTGTTCGTCGGAGCGAAGGGTCGGAGGTCGGTCTGCGTGATCGAATCGGTGAGCGGAGGATGTTGGTCGAAGTGTCCATCGACGGCGGCCCTACCCCCGAGGGTCGCCGTCTTCAGTTTTTTCAGTGCGGACTTGGGGACTGCCTGAGGAAAGAACGGCGGCTCGTGGAAAACTGTCTCGGCGGTCGTGACCTGGACTGGCGTCGCTGGAGGGACGCAGGTGGGACGTGGTCGCTGAGGTATTGGTCGATGTCCCGAGGTCGTTCGCCATAGCGCGGTCGAGGGGCATCCGCGGAAAATCCGCGCAAGCCCATCCGACGGTACGGGCAGTGGCGCAGAACGTGACCGGCTTCGCCGCAGTGAAAACACAAAGGCAGATTGTTCGGCGTGTGCCACGCGTGTGCTTTGCGAACGGGTGGTCGAGCTTCAGGCACACCAGTCGAAACTAGATGTTGGGGTGGAGGACGAGCGGGAGGAGCAGGGTTGCAGGGTGCCAATGGTTCAGGCGCAGGAGTACGCAACACGTCGCTGTACGTCATGATCTGTGGCGCAGGCGGCGGGGGCGACGGTACTGATGGTACTGCTTGGCGGAGCTCTTCGCGCACAATATCCGAGATGCCCCAACACGTGGATGTTGTTCGAGAGAGGGCAGCTTTTGCAGCTCTTCGCGCACGATGCTTCGGATAAGTTCGCGAAGGGCTTCCCTGTCGTTTCCGACCATTGGCAAGCGGAAGTCTATGGCAGCGATGTTCGCAGAGCGATCAAAATGTACAAATCGCTGATTCAAGGCACGCTCGATGCTTGTTACTTCTTTCGTAAAATCAGCAACAGTACGTAGAGGGTCACGTACAAGGCCAACGAACAGCTGCTCCTTGACGCCTTGCATAAGGTAGCGCACCTTCTTTACCTCCGGCATGGACGGATCCGCCCGGTTGAAAAGGCGAGTCATTTCTTCCACAAACGTGGCGACGGCGACACTTTCATTAGGCCGCTGTGCTCGGGACTGTAGAGCGAGATCGGCCATCTCTTTTCTTGTATGGTTGCCGAATGTTGCGAGCAGCTGCCGCCGGAAATCCTGCCAGGTGGAAATGGTAGCCTCATGGTTTTCGAACCACATCTTGGCGGCGTCTTGTAGTGCGAAATAAACATTGTGCAATTTTCGCTCCTCGTCCCACGCATTAAACACAGCGACCAGGTCGTAGCTGGTCAGCTGCAGTCATCAACGTCTTCGACCTTGTCGCCATGAAACGGCGTGGGTATAAGTGGAGTATGCCAGATCAGCTGCTGGGCACTCACGGGAAGCTGAGTGGTGGTCTGAATTGCCGCTGTAGTCATCGTGGTTCGCGGTGGGGAAACAAGGGGACCACACTCGGGTGCTAAGCCTCTCAAGCGACGGTTCGCCTTGTGCACAGGTGTCGTGTCCACGGTGTGTAGATGGGCGTAGGGGGCAGCCAGAGGCTCTTCGTACATGGGATCTACCCAGAAGCTCCACCAAAAATGTCACAGAAGCCAGTGAAACGGGTTCAGCAGGTTTACTAGGACTAAGTAAAAGCACCAGCAAGATCAGGCACGGAACCGACTGGCGGGCGAGCACCGAGAGCGAAGAAGACGAGCGCGTGCCAGTCTCCCGAGCTCGCCACATGGCGGCGCCAGTACGATAACATTGCGGCATGCTGCTATAAGTGTTTGTCTGACTTTGAGTGGAAACCTTTGGATGTTTTTGTTGTGTATTATGATTGCGGTTTTAGGGGCCTGATCAGATGCTAGAATTTTGTCTTTTAATTTGAATGATGCAATTTTGTTGTTGTGGAAGTATGGCTCTTGGATGAGTGATACGTCGTGAAAGTATTGTTTCTGAAAAACATGAAGAAGTTCATTTGCCTTGGATGACTGTGCCGAATTGTGTTGTACTATTTTAAGTGTGCGTGGTCTGTTGTGTTGTGAGTGTTCTGTGTGTTGTGTAGTGTGTGTGATGGCCTAGTGTTGTCGGAGAGTGTGCCCTGTGAAATCGGTTGTTGATTGGCCATTCTCTTTAAGTAGACTGGCTCGCTTCTTGCCAGCGTGCCTCCTGTTGGCTCTGGAGCTGGTTGTTTGTTGACCATTCCCTTTAGGTAGACTGGCTCGCTTATTGCCAGCGTGCCTCCTGTTGGCTCTGGAGCTGTTGAAGGGAGTGGCATAATCTGGGTGGTCGACTGTGCGATGCCCTGTCAGATAGCAGACGTTGCATTTGGCTGTGTCCGACCTACACTCGTCTAGGTGATGGGGTTCTGCACAATTAGTACACTTGCGTGTCTTGCTTTTGCAGTGCTTTGCCACCTAACCACATGTGGCGCATTGTTTGCAGTGAGGGATGTTTATTTCAAGGTAGGCTGGATAAGTCATCCAACCTATCCTTACGGACTTCTCCTTGAGGATGTGATAAGTTGGGATGTCCGTTATGAGTGTTACTACCCTTCAGTTGGTAGGGTTGACATAATTGCCTGAGATGGCGAACTCAGCTTCGGGGTTGATGGTTTGGTTGTTTTGCTTGATAAGGGGGATGATCTCCTCCCCCTTCATTCCTTTGGGGAGTCCCACCACTTTGAACATGGGCTTCTTGGTATTTGGGGTGAGGGTGCTTAATTCGTGTGCTCTTGGGTTCTCTTCTATAGCCTTCTGGAGATTGGTTAAACCCTGTGAGCTGTTGGACTGAACCACCACCTTGTATGCTGCGATCCTCATCTCTACCTCACTGAGTCCAAACTCTGCCGGGCCGAAGGTTCTCTGAATAAATGGGTCGATTGCGTTTGCATTGGTTCCAGAGGGAGTCTTCGATTTAAGGATTAAGGTTTGTGTGAGGGTAGGAGAAGGCCCTTCCTGTTTGTTCGAGGTTCTCTCGCTGTTCTGAAGGGGTGTGGCAGCTGCTTTTTGTTCAACGTGGGCCTTTAGCTCTCCTGCGAGTTCTGCATTCCTCAGAGAAGCTGTTATCAGTGCCGCCTTGATGTTGTTAAAGGCCAGCAGCAGCTTGGAGGAATGCTTTCTTTCCAGACCGCGGGCTCTGCTCGAGGCCAGTGCCTTGATGAACTCTGTATCATTTTCAATGAGGAAGTTTGGGATCTCCTCATGTGTGGTTGGGTACATTTGTGCCTGATTGTAGTGTTGGTCTGGTGAGTTTCTCATCCGATTCGTCAGAGCTTTCGTGATTTTCTACTGCTGTGTGGGGTAGCTTGGGTGGTTTTCTTTGTGCGTTGTGTGATGAGGATAATTGAGAAGCCTGCGCCTGAGTGTCCTGAAGTCGTGGGAAATCTGGTGTCTCGTCCTCCATCCCCTTGCCCCCTGGTGTGTCCAATTGGGGCCTCTTAGTCCTCTCTTCTCTCTTACTTAATAGGGTGTCATTTGGGGTCAGTTTTGATAGTGGCGGCATTATTAGTGGTGGACTTTACACTGAATGTTCGGGCCGGACAACGACGAAATTTCGGAAAATCAAAAACCCCCCACAATGACAACAATACAAGGCAAAAAATACTAGTTGAGATCAGAAAAAAAAAGGGAACAAAAGAAAAGAAAATTACTTAGCGAGAGTAATTCAGCGGGGATATAGACAATGGACTGCACGTGCTACAACTCGACTTAGGGGAGTAAGTTGAGAGATATGAATATATTATAAAAAAAATAAAAAATTCTGTTGAATTTGGCCAAGTCGAAGTTGAAATTTTTGGGTAAATTGTTGGAAATACAGATGAAGTGGACGGAATGTGTTGTTTCTGGGTGTTGTTTAGGTCGTAGCGAAGAGAGAAGAGCAGTTCCTGCGATTTTGGAGCGTTAGGGATGATTTTACTAACCTTGTGATAGAGTGAGCTTGAATGTTTTGGGGATAAGTTCGAATTTGGAAATTTAGGTAAAAATAGTGTAGTTCTCGATTGCGTGAGGCAATTTGTGGGAATTTAGTGTTTTGTTCGGCAAGGAGTGTACTTTAAGTATATCAGGTTATGAATGTTGTGTAATTGTTGATTTGAAAGTTAGCTACGCACCGGGAGGTATGTGACTAAGTCCGAATTTGAAAAGTTGGGAAAAAATTGTGTAGATTTGTATTGTGTGGGGGGATTTGTGCGAGTTTAGTGTTGTTTTGTTCGGAAGAAGATGCACTTTGGGGATATGGGATTATGAACGTTGTATATTTATTAGTTTGAAAGTTAGATAGGCACAGGAGGGTAAATGATAAAGGAATTTGAGGCTTTAGTTAATATCTTGTTAATTATTTAGGTGAGAAGGTTAATGGGGGTGTCGTTGGTATGAGGATAAGGAGGGGAATCTATAGTTGTTAGTTAACGGGTGGTGCAAATTGAAAGGTAGTTATTCGAGTTTGTTTTTCTTAATAAGTGTTTCAATTAATGGAGTATTTAATTATGTGACGCTTGTTTGTCGGCGTTGGGCTCGCGGAAGAGTTAGAGGGGGGACCCTAGCGCTTATGTCGGTGTGTTTTATTGAGTTCTAGGTGTTAGCTGCCTGGAGTGGCAGGTTAAATATATGTTGGAAAATTTCAAAGAAAATTTGGCGCGTTTTTAAGTGTTTAAGTTGAAAATTAATTATTAATGATGTAGTTAAAATTAGGATTGCATGGGGCTTTGCGGTAAGTAAATATCTACAAAATGATGTAACTTTCAGCGAGATACGACAAAAATTGGAAAAAATACAGTGAAAAATGTGTGGTCGTACGACAAAGACTCACTCAGGAGGAGGCTTAGCTGGCGGATCTCGGGAGCGTGCGTCCGTCCGTGACGGCGGCCGGAGGGAGAGACAGTCGCACTCACCATCACCGATGCGCTCTTCTCCGACCCTAACCACCACTCGCGAGAGGAACAAGGTAGATTCCCTAGTCCTGGCCGGGAAAATAGAAACCAGCGACTTTCGGGGCCAAAGTCGCTGGGAGGCGCTTTGCTGAAGACCTCCCGTTGTCGCAGATACGATCCGATCAAGAAACGACGACACCCGCACCTGAATTAAATACTCGTTTTTCTTTGGACATTGCTGTGGTAATCGACGGTTCCAGAGTCAGTGCGTTTGCGGACACAAGCGCCGATTACTCTATTTAAACTGCACGGTTAGCGACTGTCTTGTAAGAAGTGACTACCCCTTGGCCTTGAGTGCACTTCAGAACTGCCGGTGGTAATCTCATTAAGCCCAAGGGTATGTGCACTGCTCGCGTTGAGATAAGCCAGTCCACGTTCGTCGTTAGTTTCATCGTGCTGTGCGACTGCTCTCGGGATCTCATCATTGCCATGAATGTTCTGCGGGAATTTGGTGCAGTTATCTTCCTCCTGAACCAAATCGTCACGTTTTCAACAGAACCAGCTGCCGAACTAATAACTCCAGACACCGTAGTGCCGTTCTTCGCATTTCCGCAGACTGTGTCATGCTTCCGCCACGAAGCAGTGTTTTGGTTGATGTCGCTTGTGCCGAATATCCCGACAGCGACGCAGTCACCGAACCTAACCGGTCGCTTCTTCTCACTCAAGGCATTTGTGTCGCTCGCAGCTTGATACGATTCGCGGTGGCCGGTCTGTAATCCTCGTCACGAATTTTTCTCCGGAACACCGCCACCTTTCCCCTGGTACTGCTATCGCTTCCGCTGACGCTGTAGGTAATGTACCGCTCTGTTTTCCGCCCGCGACAACTATCACTGATGACCATTCACCCAGCGTCCCGGACAAACAACCTCTCGTGGGCAAAGACGTCCACTGATATCTGTCCGAAGGCAAGCGCTGGGCTCTAGAGCAACTGCTACTGGAGTTGAAATAGGGCTGTGCGTCTTCATCGAAAGTTAGTCAAACGCCCCTAACGCAACACCGGATCGTTAATTATGACGACGCTCGCCCAATCCGCCAGCAGCGTTACCACGTTTCTGCCAAAAAACGCGAAGTTATCGCAACTGCAGGATAAACTTGAAGATGGTGTTGTACAACATTCCCAAAGCCCGTGGTCTTCTCCTGTCGTTCTAGTCAAGAAGGAAGACGGCACACTTCAATTCTGTGTCGATTATTGGAAACTGAACAATGTCACCAAAAAGGATGTCTACCCATTGTCAAGAATTTGTTACTCCCTGGACAGACTTCGGCACGCTATGTATTTTTTCTCATTGACTTGAGGAGCGGTTATTGGCAGACTGAAGTGGACGAACGGGCCTGTGAAAAAACCAACTTCGTTACGCCCGACGGCATATAGGAATCCAAAGTGCTTCCTTTCGGCTTGTGTTCAGCGCCGGCAACGTTCCAGCGGATGATGAACACTGTCCTCACGGGCCTCAAGTGGCAATGTTGCCTTATGTACCTGGATGATGATGTCTTTTCCGAAACGTTTGAACAACATCTTCTGAGCCTGCGGGCTGTTCTCAGAGCACTCCATTCGGCTGACCGTACGCTAAAGGCCCATAAATGCCATTTCGGTTACAAAAAAGGTTCTGGGTCATGTTGTAAGCGCCGGCGGCGTTCGTCCCGACCCCGACAAGACCGCAATCATCGCCAGCTTCCTTACTCCTACTGCCAAGAAAGCAGTCCAGCGTTTTCTGGGTCTATGTGCTTATTATCGACAATTTATTTCTGACTTCTCCCACGATGTGGAGCCATTGACGCAGTTCACAAGAAATTACACCTCTTTTGTTTGCACTACAGAACAAGATGTGGCTTTCTCATTGCTCCACCAGCACCTTCACACTTCTCCCGTTTTTGCGCACTTTGACGAACATGCTGATACTGAGGTCCCCACCGACGCAAACACCAGTGGTCTTGGCGCTGTCATTGTGCAACGCCAAGAGGGAATTTAGAGAGTTATAGCCTATGCTAGCCGCATTCTCTCTCGTGCGGAACGCAATTGCTCGACGACCGAAAAGGAATGCTTTGCTGTTATGTGGGCCACCATGAAGTTTCGCCCTTACCTCTACGGCCACCCCTTTAAAATTGTAACAGATCATCACTACATTTTCTGACTCGCTAATTTACGAGACCCGTCAGGAGGTTTGGCCCGTTGGAGCTTGGGACTCTATGAATACGATATTACCGTCGTGTACAAGTCGGGCTGTCAATACGAAGACACAAACACGCTGTCGCGTGCACCACTCCACACTACAGGACCAGATCTTGGTGACGAGAACGACTTTCTCGGTGCCCTGCACGCATTGGGCATAATAATTAGCTCGGCAGCGGGCTGACATGAACATCCGACCCCTGATTGACCACCTTGAAGGTCGCACCACACTTCTACCTCCGCACTTCTATCGACGTCTTGGCTCAATCTGGTTGTGGCAGAGTATCCTTTAAGAAGTCGAGGGGCCAGGGCAGAGCTCATCTTTTGGTGATTCCAGGTGATCTTCGCGCCGACATTCTCCCAGCATGCCACGATGAGCCCACGTCTGGCCACTTGGGTTTTTCCCGGATGCTTGGCAGAGTACGAGATATGTACTATGGGCCGGTCTATCTGCCGATGTCAAACACTGCGTCAAAAGCTGCCGTGAATGCCAGCGGCGGAAGACTCCACCGTGTAAGCCAGCAGGGTTTCTCCAGTCATTTCTGGTACCCCACGCTCCGTTCGGCCGAATAGAAATGGACCTCCTCGGTACTTTCCCTCTGTTGCTGACCGGAAACAAGTGGATCATAGTTGCTACTGCATGTTTGACTCACTACGCCAAGATCAAAGCAATTTCCTGTGTCAAAGCGTCATACGTTACTCAGTTCTTCATGAAGAATGTCGTCTTGCAACACGGCACCCCTCCGTACGTTATAACTGACAGAGGGACGACGTTTACAGCTCAGTTACTCGACCAGGTATTTCAGCTGAAAAGCACCGCAGCCGTGGCCGAGTGGCTTGGGCGCCCGTCTCGGCTGCGGGATGTGGTCAGTTCGAAAACCGCCGCTGGACACCCACCGGTAAAATTGGGTACAAGCGTCCCCAGGCCCGGCGCCCGTCTCTTTCAGCGGTGTGCGTTTGGAAGAGACTCTGCTAATCCTGCTGTGCTCTTTCAAGGCCTAAAGTTTCGAACAGCTAATGGACTACAAATGGCGGGCTGACAGAAAAAAGGGACACATAAAGGGCTTTTGACACACAAAGCGGACTTGTTGTCCAATGGCGGGACTGATTACTGCCACATCGGAGCGACTATTTGAGATCTATGACCCCTTTCCCAAACATTTCACCCCAAGGAGCCGAGCACCAGGCCGGGGGAAAGCTTCTAAACATTGAAAAGCCGGTGGGTACCCGGCGGCACCAGGGACCGAACCTCGTACCTCCCGAACACGAGGCGGATGCTCTACCACAATGCCACGCTTCGGTCAACTGGTAACACCACTGCGTATCATCCACAGAGCAACGGACTAACTGAACGATTAAACAAGACCATTGCGGACTGCGACTCATTGGATGCTGATAGGAAAGTGCTCAAACATAATGCACTTCAAGTAATAAAGCCGTTGAAACATAATTTGAGGGCCTGCACAGCCAGGAACTACTGCTAGGAACTCAGAAAATAAATTAGAGGTGGAATCGGAAGATGGAGGGAAAAAACTAGTGAACAGAGAGAGAAAATGCCCACATCTGTCTTTTCTTCACACACCGAGTCATCAGTCGCAATTTTAACATGTGATCGAAACGCCCTCAGGTAGTGGTCTGCTCCTCCACTTCTTCCTGACAGCTCGCGACACTGAACGCGCGACTATACACTTCAACTTCTAAAACGCGGCACTATATGCGCCACCGTAAATGTTTTTGCAGTGTAAGCCGTAACAAATAATGATGAGCCTATTAGATATTTCCGCAGCCTTCTGCCGTGCCTTATGCAGCACAAAATGGCCGCCAATATGACATAGGTGCATACATTCTGTAAGGCCGCAGTGAAAAGCGACTCGCACGGGGAGTCGAGCTGGCGGTCGAACCCCCCACGCGCCGAGGCCAATGAGCGAGCGCTGTTGTTTTTTGTTCTCCTTTTCTCCCCTCTTCTTGGATGCCCTTCTTGGATGCAGAATGTGCCCCGCGGGGCGCGCGGGAGGCTTGGTTAAATTCGTCCCTTCGCCCCGAGGCGTCGCCAAGAAGCGAATGGCAGACGCGTCCTTATCAGCCGGGAAAAACAGCGGCACGCTTCTGCGAACCACTTTACGGCCGGCTCGGCCAGCGACCTCCCGCCGTGGCGCCAAGCATGGGCGCAGGGAGACGCCGTTAATGAAGCCTTTTGCACTGCCACAAGCGCTCACTAAATTATCCTGCAGAAGGCGACAATAGGCGCGACCCTTGGCCCTCCTAAGTAGCGAATCAGCCCAGCGGCCTCCCGCTGTGTCGCGAGACAACGGGACCGAGCAACGGCGACTGTACACTGCTCTGGGACAGTGCCGCCCCCCCCCATTTTTCCTCGAACGGGACGGCTGGGTGGTCTAGTCTCCAGATCCCTGCGACAATTCTTTCACAAAGGCGTCAGCTGCAAGGTCGCGTCGCAAACACGCCGGGAAGAGGAAGGAAAGACAGGCGCCGTGTGAGAGGGTTTGGGGATCGGCGAGTGGAGAGAGTGTGTGTTTTGAATGTTATATTTTTATTTGGCATAATCAAGGACCTGGGCAAGATTATTCCCAACCCACGAGGGTTGTGGCATGTTTTTCAATAATTTGATTGGCTGCTTTATTTTCGGGGTGGATCACCGAATGTGACCGCCCTCCGGTCTTTGTTGATCTTTGCCATCAAAAAGCGGTCCTCGGACCATATTTGCCAGTCAAGATTGAGGCTCCGTGCTTAGCACGTATTTACACTGACTAAGCTTTAAGCGAAATGCTCGGTAGAAAAGTAAGGACTTGTAGAGTGACTTCTTTGTGTGAGTGTCTATTTTGTTTTAAGTTGCATTTGTCTGTGTGACTCTTGTTACTGTAACTTACAGTTTGCCAATGTATACTATTTTTCTTCTGCAAATATAATTCTCCTTTTTACCATCATTTGATCATCGTCTATTGCTTCTTCACTGCCGAATGACCACGTTTGGAGAGGCTTCAGCCGCTCCGAAAATTGGCAACCAACGAGCATAAAATTACTGGCGCAGCACGACAGGTTTCGGCAACCTACGACACCGAGCGGACATCGCCCTCATCCAGCAGTTTCCATACATCACGAGACGAATAGCTGGTAGCTGTCGTCCGGGAAGCCTGGAGGGAGCCGACCTCAGAGTACCAGCAAGGGAACAACGAACTCTGGCGCTCCGATCTTGAGGCGTCGTCCTTCCCGCAGCCCCGGTCAAGGCGACAACGGAGAAGCAACTTCTGCCACTACCGACACCAGCACTGGTGAGCGGGATTTCTTACGTATCATTGAGGTGGTTATGGCTCAAGCATAGAACGGGCGTATGGTGTTGACAAGAAGCATGATGCCGAGCTCAGCTGGCAGACAGGCAGAGGAGAATATGTTACAGGAGAATGGTTTAGAGGACAACC
This sequence comes from Amblyomma maculatum, assembly GCF_055883805.1. Lineage (NCBI taxonomy): Eukaryota > Metazoa > Arthropoda > Arachnida > Ixodida > Ixodidae > Amblyomma > Amblyomma maculatum. Next base: position 123,703,823 of record NC_139349.1, read on the forward strand.
GTCAGCCGGCTGAGGCATCACAACAGGATGCGACGGCTGGACCAGCGGAGGAAGCGGCGATTATCGAGCCGGTGGCAGGCGCGCTACGAAAAGTAACGGCACTGACCGAGACTGAGGCTATGGCAATTCGCCGCATGGAACTCGATTTTCAATTGGAAGAGCTCAAAATTGAGTCGCGAGAACGCCTCGAGTTGAAAAAGCTCGGATTGGGTGCGACAGGCGACGGGCAGTCCCCCTGTATGTCGGAATCCGACGAGCAACGGCAATCGGGCAATGACCCGGAGTCCCAGGGTACCACGGTCCTTAACGGACTCAAGCTAACGTGTGGCGCGGACGTACCCTTGTGGTTCGATGAAGTGGAGAGGGTATTCACAACGTACAATGTAGGAATACAGCCGCGTACACTTGATCATGCCAGCGCTTACCAAGCGTGTTCGGTACCTGCTTCGCGGTTTTAGTGACCATGAGTGCAGCGACTACGAGTCCGTAAAAACTGCTGTGTTAAGCGAGCTATAGCTCATCCCCGCCGAGTACTTAGACCGATTCGAACGCGCCATTAAACGCAGGGAGGAAACATGGGCACAGTTCGCCTCCCGCGTAAAGACCTACTTTCACTACTATCTCCGTTCGAGGGAAGCAGACACTAAGGATGAGGTGATAGCCCTCATCGTTGCTGATAGGATGAAAGCTAGCCTAAGTGCAGATGGCTTGGAATATGTGCGCCTCCGCGAGGGAGAAAAATGGGTGAAACCGGATGAGATGTCACAGATACTGCAAACGTTCGAGCAGGCAAAGGGAAAGGGACGCGCGGTTCGACAGGCGGCTGCTCACGGCGAGAAAGGAAAAACCGAACCCCTCCCGAAAGGCAGTGACAAGCGAAACGCGCCGTGTTACGTGTGCCGCGCAGTGGACCATCGAGCAAAGGACTGCCCCGAGCTGTTCAGAATGCGCAGAAACCAGACAGGCGCGTCCGAGCGCAAAAAGTAACAGTCGCCAACATGGGAACGGCCGAGACATTAGCGCCAGCTCACAGACAGGACGCTGATTGCAGAAATGAGAGCGCCCCGATCTTCTGAAGAAGTGCATACATCGAAACTACAGCAAGTAAATATAGAATGCGCTGGAGTGCCGAAAACGGCGATCATAGACACCAGTAGCGAAATTACGGTAGCCAGAGAAAGTCTCGTGCCTGGAGAGTTTCAGCAGCCTTGCGGCAAGATAAATCTTGTACCAGCATTTGGAGAAACTGTAGAGGCTAAACTAGTAACCCTCGCGGTCGGTGTGAGGAGGCGACCGTCAGTTATAGCACAGCCGGAGGCTGTGAACCTCGTATGCGCACTTACCAGCAAGCTCGCGGAGGCAGTAGACTGCCTGCTTTCACTTGAGGATTGAGAGCTGCTAGTGCATTCCGGCGGTAGTGACGGATTGTTTCTTCCGAATGGAGCTCAAGTGACTGCCGACCCAGCTAGTGCATGCTCCACGGTGGGCGAACAAACCTCCGATTCATCCCCAATGAGCGATGGAGCTCACGCGAGAGAATCTCAGACAGGCGAAGAGCCGAATGAGTCGTCTTTGACATCAGGGGAGAAATATGAAGCGGGCCAAGACGGGCAGTCCGCTAATGACGAGTGTTTGACGCATGATAACGAGGACACGGCCTCAAAGCAGCACGACGAGTTCCGATCGGCCCAGCGGTCCGATGAAAGCCTTAGGAAAGCTTGGGCAGACGCTGAAACAAGCAAAGGGGGCATGTTCATCTCAGAAGGGTTGCTATATCACCGGGATTCGATCGCAGGCACTAGAGTAAAGCAGCTCGTGCTGCCCCTAAGTAAACGTGAAGAACTCCTTGCTCTGGCTCACGAATCACTTTGTGGAGGGCATTTGGGACCAAGGAAGACGAAGGCAAGAATTAAATACAGCTTCTTTCCCGGATTAGAGGCGGATGTGGCGTTACGCTGCAAGACGTATCACGCGTGTCAGGTCCGGTCATACAGACGACTTAGAGATAGGATACCTATCACGCCCCTCACCAGACCAGACCACCCTTTCGAGGCAGTGAATGTGGACATTATCGGGCCAATCGATGTACCCTCAGGCCGGGGCCATCGGTACGCTCTTTGTCTGGCTGATTTGTGCACGCGGTGGCCCGAGGTGATCTGACCGCAAGAGCAACATGCGACGCCCTGCTCACCATTTTTAGCCACACTGGCATCCCGGAAGTTGTGCGTTCAGACCAGGGTACTAATGTCACGGCACAGCTTACGCAAGAAATGTTAGCGAGGTTAGGGTGTGCCCCCCGGTTTTCGACTCCCGAGCACCCTGAGAGCAATGGGACCGTGGAAAGGTGGAACCGTGTCCTGAGGAAACATGCTTTTCCACGTCATAAAAAAGGACCCGAAAAACTGGGACAAGCTGATACCATTCGTTCTCTGGGCATATAGGCAAGTCCCCCATGACACGACGGGGGTGGCTCCTTTCCGACTGCTTTATGGCAGGAACCAAACGGGGCCGCTGGCCATATTGCAGCGTGCCTGGAAAGGTGAACAGCCGCTCCCAGCCACTCTAAGAGAAGAGCCCGCGAAATATCTTAGGAAGATACGTGAGCAGCTAGAGATAGCCGCGGAGGTGGCGGGACAGACGGCGAGCGCGCGCCAGGGGAGCCATGCTCAAGCGTACGATAGACAGGCCCGCAACAAAGTTTTCAATGTGGGGGACCAGGTTCTCGTTTTTGACACTGACCGCGGCCGCAAACTTTCCCCGAAATGGCTCGGCCCCCACCCGATAACAGCGCGTGAAAGGCAGAATTCTTACCGAGTCGATACCGGTGCGCGAGCTGCGCCGCTCGTGCATGCCAACAGGCTTCGGCCTTATTATGCTCGGGTTAGCCACGTCGGGGCAGTCTTTGACGAAGACACACATTTCGGAGAGATCGAGTGCACGCCTCGCCCCTCGTCCGCGCGCCCGGGTTTCCTTTCGGTCGAACGCGAGAAAGTGGCACATTTGGGCTCCCAGCAGCGCGCTGAAATCGCGAGACTATTCGGCGGTTATTCTGATCTATTTACCGAGACCCCTAGAGCCGTTGAGGTAGGACTACACAAAGTCGAGCTTCATGACGGGTATCAGCCAAAACGCGCTTTCCCTTACCGAGTGCCTGAACTTCTTAGGGAAGAGGTAGGCCGGCAGGTAAAGGAGCTGTTAGACCTGGGCCTCATATATCCGATTGAAAGCGACTATGCTCATCCCGTGGTGTGCGTAGGGAAAAAGGACTGTTCAGTGCGTATGTGTATCGATTACCGCACGCTAACCGCGGCCACGCGCACTGATGCATTCCCGATGACACCCCCGCAGGAGTTAATCATGAGGGTCGGCCGCGCCAAATATATTACATTTGTAGATTTGGGTCGAGGCTATTGGCAAGTACCGGTGGCCGTCGGAAGCGAGCACTTGATGGCCTTCGTAACCCACGAAGGGCAATATGCTTGGCGCTTCATGCCATTTGGTTTAAAAACGCGGCAGCTTTCCAGCGAATGATGAATACGCTGGTATCGAGGCATCAGGCCTATGCTGCGGCATACCTTGACGACATTGCAATTTTGTCGGCTTCTTGGCAGGAACACCTGAAGCATTTAAAGATTGTGTTTGGCTTACTCGGCGAGGCTAAGCTCAAGGTCAGTCCCGAGAAATGCCAAGTCACGCAGGCACAGATAAAGTACCTGGGACATGTAGTGGGCGGTGGTACTCACGCGCCGGATCCCGAAAAGCTAGCCGCTATTCAAAACCTCGTGCCACCTACCACGAAAAAGCAGCTGCGGTGCCTACTGGGGCTATGTGGATACTACCGCGAGTATGTACAGAACTACGCTGAAGTCGCTGCACCACTCACGTCGTTAACGAAGCGAGGGGTACCAAACGCGACCCCTTGGACTGCGGAAGCGCAGCGAGCTTTCGAGAAACTTAAGGCTTCCCTTTGCGAAACAACAGCGTTAAACACTCCTGATATCTGCAAGCCGTATTGGCTCTTCACGGACGCGTCCGATGTGGCGGCCGGTGCTTGTTTGGCGCAAATTGGAGATTCTGGTAGACAGGAACCGATTGCCTTTGCCAGCCACCGGTTCGCGCCAACTCAAACCCGCTGGTCAACAACCGAGCGTGAGGCTTTCGCCATCATCTGGTCTCTCAACAAAAATTGATCACTGGGTGTTTGGAGCTCAGGTTAATGTGGTTTCTGACCACAATCCCCTGTCCTATCTGACCACGAGCACGCCTCATGGGGCAAAACTGGCAAGATGGGCGCTGGCATTACAGCGCTACAATGTGGTAGTTACACATCGTAAAGGCGCCTGCCATGATGATGCAGATGCGCTGTCTCGCATCCCCAACTACGGGTGGGGAAAAGAGCAACGAGATGATTGAGCCATAGCCCCTCAGTGGTGTGAATGTTCCCGCCACCCGCCGTGTTTTGTGATGTGAACGGTGACGCGTGCTACAATTGTGCGCCGCGGGTGGGTGCTTTGTGCTGAATCTCGGACTATGGCGAGCTCTGCGTAGCCAACACGCGCTCTTAGTGCAATTTTTTGTATGTCTTTACTTGTTACTCATGTATAGAAAATTATAGGGCACACTGCTGTGCGCAATGCAAGATTTGGCATGCTGTCATGAAGAAATTTCGTGTTTGCAGTGCCGTTATTTTGTATTGGTTTTATTTCCCGACTTTGAGTGCATGGTTTTCCTCAGTGGGGACGGACTTAGGTGCGCTGTAGCGTAGCGAAATGGTCGCCTGACGAGGAATGTGGCGGCCTGTTTTTTTTTTGTGTGTGTGTATGTGTAAATGACCGGATTCCAAGCTCATTTACCCTCTTAGGAGGGACGTGTAAGGCCGCAGTGAAAAGCAACTCGCACGTAGAGTCGAGCTGGCGGTCGAACACCCCACGCGCCGAAGCCAAGGAGCGAGCGCTTTTGTTCTTTTGTTCTCCTTTTCTCCCCTCTTCTTGGATGCCCTACTTGGATGCTGAATGCGCCCCGCAGGGCGCACGGGAGGCTTGGTTTGTTTCGTCCCTTCGCCCCGAGGCGTCGCCAAGAAGCGAACGGCAGACGCGTCCTTATCAGCCGGGAACAACAGCGGCACGCTTCTGCGAACCACTTTACGGCCGGCTCGTCCAGCGACCTGCCGCCGTGGCGCCAAGCATGGGTGCAGGGAGACGCCGTTAATGAAGCCTTTTGCACTTCCACAAGCGCTCACTAAATGTCCTGCAGAAGGCGACAACAGGCGCGACCCTTGGCCCTCCCAAGTAGCGAATAAACGCAGCGGCCTTCCGCTGAGTGGCGAGACATCGGGTCCGAGCAACGGCGACTGTACACTGCTCTGGGACAGTGCCGCCCACCCCCACCCCTTTTTTCCTCGAACGGGACGGCTGGGTGGCCTAGTCTCCAGATCCCGTTTCTTTCACAAAGGCGTCAGCTGCAAGGTCGCGTCGCAAACACGCCGGGGAGAGGAAGGAAACTTACATCAGCTGTGAGAGGGTTTGGGGAGCAGCGAGTGGAGAGAGTGTGTTTTGAATGTTGTATTTTTATTTGGCGTAATTAAGGACCTGGGTCCAAGATTATTGCCAACCCACGGGGGTTGTGGTATGTTTTTCAATAATTTGATTGGCTGCTTTATTTTCGGGGCGAATCACCTAAGGTGACCGCCCTCGGGTCTTTGTTGATGTTTGTCATCAAAAAGCGGTCCTCGGACCATGTTTGGCAGTCAAGATTGAGGCTCCGTGCTTAGCACGTATTTACAATCCCTAGGCTTTAACCGAAATGCTCGGTAGAAAAGTAAGGGCTTGTAGAGTGAATTCTCTGTGTGAGAGTCTATTTTATTTTAAGTTGCATTTGTCTGTGTGACTCTTGTTACTGTAACTTACAGTTTGCCAATGTATATTTTTTTTCTGTAAATTTAATTCTCCTTTTGACCATCATCTGATCATCGTCTACTGCTTCTTCACTGCCGAATGACCACGTTTGGAGAGGCTTCAGCCGCTCCGAAGATTGGCAACGAACGAGCATAAAATTACTCTTTCTATGCAGTGTACTTATGTATTATATAATGTGCACATTTAACGGGTCTAGTGACATCATACGTTCTCAGGTCTGTTATATCTTCCCTTTTATAAACCAACAAGTTTCATTATCACTCGGTTAGATGATCCACAAGGATTGACACTGCTGCCTTGTGCAACTGCAAATGCGTTCTTGTGGAGTGGAAGCGGCTTATGTTGTGCGACGCGCGAGTGCTAACCCTGTTCCAGGATACATGTTCCGTTGAAGAGCACTCCCAACTGTTTAAATTCACTATTTCTATCTCCGTGTTATTTAAACTAAAGGTTTAATATGTTGGAACCTGTCGTGTTTTCGGATGCAAGACAAGCGCTTTTGTGTTAGGAATTTTGATTACTAAACCATTTTCTAGTCCGCATGCAGCTAAATTATCGAGTATGTTGTATATTATGTTCTAATCAGTGGTTGACTGGATTTGTATATCTTAATGTTGTGAGGATGCTTAAAAATATTAGTGTAGATCATGCTAATTTTGATGTTCTGATTCTATACTTTGTCCACAGTGACACAAACTACATAACATTCTGCTGTAAAAACAAATTTGTACTGATCGAGTCGTAGTGATTTCTCTTTTTCATCAAGCACTATTGCACCCCGAACATAACCTTTGATTTTTTATCGATGTGTCAAGTGCAGTGTAGTTGCCAAATTTTTTCTCCAGGGCTAGGAATTTTTGTATTATAAGTTCGTGTGGTGTCTGCGTTTTCAAAACTTTGTTTGTGCGAGGTCACAATCAATGAGGAAAGTGCACCATGGTGGTAGTGGCTCACGCCTTGTGGCAATAATGAAATTTCACTAATTATGTCCAGATCATAGCATTTTTGTTCAAATCGCCAGAGGAGTGGCTTTAATGCATGGGGTTTTTTGCTGAAGAGAATCCTGGATGGGCATTTTGAGACTATTTTCCCGAGATCGAGCAGAGTCGCCACCTTGCGGCTCAGCGGCGAAACCTACTCAGTGTGGATGCGTTTTTGCGTCGCGTGCCAGCCCGCAGTGATTTACGCGCGCGTGCGGCGTGTACAAGAGTGTTTTTGTTTGTTTCGCAGTTCCTGTGAGCTTTTTCTTACCTATCTGCCTCTTGCAAAATAAATATGAACAGTCTATAACCCCACGCTACATTAAAAAATATACTTGTCCGTATCAAGCATGTCATGCTTGTATAAGGACATCATCCATCGCGGTTTTCGGCGCTTGAGATCCTTCGACATGCAATGTCTCAAACGAAGTGGTACTGTCGTTACCGCCGTTTCAAAGCGAAACAGGTCGTTGCCGTCAATTAAAGCTAATGCAAACGCACAGAAATTGCATATTCCCGGTTCTGTTTGGAATACCGCAGCTACTAAAACATATGCCACCGCAGACTGCTTCATATAGCAGAATGCAGTTTGAATAGACCACTCTATGCCTACTATGCCGTCTGTATGCACGATAGAGCTGTGTGAGTATGTTTTTTTGGCCTCTGTCGCGGTGTCTCAATAGTAAGGGCGCTCGACTGCTGATTTCGACAACGGGGGATTCAATCACAACTGTTTCGAAAGGCGTTCCTCTGCTGTGGGATTTGACTGCACAATAAACAATCGCACGTGGTAAATGTGGTGTTAATAATGAAAAAAAAAAAACGACACCAAAACCAGCCTCTGCAATCATCCGTTATAGTCAATGATGCTTTCATGCGTTATACCTGGGCCAATATGCATTTCTTTTCTTTTTTTTGTTGTTGAAGGGTTCTGTGCATCCGTAAAAGTTTTAGTGAGCACATTTTGCTTTAGAGAAATGCTCTAATGTTTGGTAAACATATTCCCTGCACCTAATTGTTACCCTAAATATTACATAATACACCTAGATCAATGTACTTTACTGGTAGCCTATTATAATCATTATAATCCCTCTTCGTCCAAGTGCTGTCTTCCGAGCAAACGTGTGATTTCTGACAAGGGGAGTGAAACAGCTTCATGCGGGCTTAAATATCGGTCTTTAGTTCGGGAATAAATACATTTTTATATTCGCATGATAAGATGACCTCCACTTCTTTCGGAATAATTTTATATCCGGCATCTGTTTTGGAAGCAACCCTAATATTTTTCTTCGCATAAGATTTAGTCACTGCTAAATGATTAGTGATAAAGAAATTTTCAGCCTGTAAAATTGCTTCCCAGAACAAGACAGTGCCCATGCGCAGTTCATAGCCATGTCATCGCAGCGAGTAATTCGTAGCTTGAATTTTAACGTTACTGAAAATTAATCACTGATTATTGTAAATTTTGTCAAGTGTGGAAAAGTTCACTCACACGGTGAAATTTATTCGCAGTGCAAATTAAAATAATTACACTACTAATTTACCGTTATATATTAACATCACACACATCAGAAATCCGTCATAGTTTCCTCGGTTTCAGGATATCATTTACAGTTAGTGGCGCATGCAGTAATACACTTTCACACTCTATGATAGTGGCCGCAAAAAGCATCTCGGCAACTTCAATGCACTCAACGCTGTGCACGTGAACAATCAGTTTTCCTGTGCAGCGAGGTTTTCTGTATAGTGTCGGCGTGATCTCATTTTTGGAGAATACTTGTGCGTGGTTGTCTAGGCCAGAGTTGATGCGCACTCAGTCTAAAGCAACTCGCCATGCAGTGCGCTGCCAATGCTACATTTAACCTGCTTAATCCTCGAGTCAAGTACGATTAATCAACTAGGCTTTCTAGATTCAATCTAAAGTACTGCAGGTCAGAGCACGAACCTTGTATCTGCGTGGGCTTGACACTAAATTCGCCGGTCTCACTCGCATCAGACACGTGCAAACTCTTTGAAAGTCGATAAGAAAAACAAAGCTGTCATTAGGCAGGCCCAAGCATTAGGCGCGTGAGCGCGGTACAGAGTAAGAAACGTGCAAAGTAAATCTAGACGATTGGTGGTTGCGTGCTTTATTTTCTTAAACTCCACTCTTCTCCTGCTGCTTTGGCGAAATCCTGTGTTTTTTTCTGCAATATTGCAGAAATACTGCAGAAGACACGTTTTCATCGCCAACAAACCCGACGTAAACTCGGAAGCAGACCTACGCAGCGTACGTTTCTGCGAGCACCGCCGGCTGCCGATCCACACTACCGGAGTGACGGTGGCGCCACCTCTAGGTCGATATCGCGGCAAACTGAGTGACAGAGGTGTTTAGCCTGAGAGTGAATTTTAAGGATGTATGCACAAGTTAGTGCCGCTCTTCGATCGTCAAAGGAAGGTTCATTTGTTTCTAAATAAATGCTTGCTTTTAGGGATGTTCTAGAAGCACCGGAAGATAACTGTTAGCCAAGATTATGTGTTGGATAAAGTAGTTTTATGTTGGATAGTTTTTCTTAGCCATATACTAATTATCCGTAGTATAATGTGGAATGAATGAGAGCACGATAGATATGTAATCAGCATGTCTTGTCAGAACCCCAACGTTTCCATGACAGTAATTGTAGGATATTGAAGGCCTGAGACTCTCTTTTTTTGGGTTACTTATGTGTGGCAAAATGTTTTTGTTTATCAAAAATGACGCCTAAAATTTCTGTTCTTTCTTTAGTGGTAGTGTTGTTTTGTTAAGATGTGGTGTGATATCAGCCTGTAGGCCTCGTCTCAAAGAGAACAGAACCGATGCAGTTTTTTGAAGTGAAAATCTAAATCTGTTTTTCTCTGCCCAGGCAGCCAGTTTATTTATTGTTACTTGTATCTGTCGCTCACAAGTAGATATATTGGAAGAGGTGCACGATATTCGCAGGTCATCTACGTAAAGTGAGTATATTATGGGTTTAGGGATCGCCTTTTCCACCCAGTTCATTTTAATGACAAATAGGGTTTTACTGAGGATGCACCTATGGGACACTATGTTCTCTCGAACAAACGGGTTTGAGAAAGTTGTGCTTAGGCGGACTCTGAACACGCGGTTTGCCAGGAAATCGCTCAAACCGTTCAGCATTTAGCCGCAGATATCTAGGTCCGCTAGGTCACGGTGGATGCCGAACTTCCACATGATATCGTAAGCCCTCTCCAAGTCGAACAGTCCGATACAGTGTTGGGTGCGTATGAACGCTTCCCTAATGGTGTTCGCGTAATGGAGAAGGCGTTCAGTAGTTGATTGCTTTTTAAAGCTGCGCTGATGTATATCTAGTAGTTGTCGGGACTGAAGAACAAAAGTGATTCTGATGTTTACTATGCTTTCAAGTTTTTACGATATATCTGGTTAAGGCTATTCGCCTGTAAGTGCTAGGATTTGTGGGGGTTTACCTGGTTTCAGAAAGGGAGCTATTTAGGCCTTTCTCCATGCTTCCAGTATTTTGCAAGCTGTCCATATTTTATTTAAAATTTTAAAGTGTTTCTATGGCAGTTTGCGAAAGATGAGCGAGCATTGCATAGTGGACATTATCCGGGCCTGGTGCTGTTTTTTACCGGAGGATAAGACTCGGTTTGGTCCTCTATTGTTATAAATGCGTTGTAATCTCCATTATGCCTGTCCGAAAAGGAAACTGTTCTTTTCTGCTCTTGTGTTATGTTTGTTTATATGCTTAAATGCAGTGGGACGAGCTTGAAACGTTTGCAAAAGACTTAACTAAAATGTTGCCTTGTTCTTCTGATGTTTATGTTCCGGCTGGCGCCAGCATAGGATATGTGTAAGGTAATTCCCTGTGAACGTTCCGACCGGTTTCCACTCCTTTTATGTTATAGAGCTGTTTTTAGAAGAGACGCATATATGGCCTGAGGATTTTTACGCGTTTATGCGAACGTACTGAGCTCTGGCCCTGACGTTTTTAAATTTAAGCAAGTCCTCAGCAGTCGGGTGTCTACGGAGGATGCCCCACTTTTTGTTCTGTTGCCTTTTTGCTGTTTTTGATTCCTCCGTCCACCATGTCTTTTGTGTTTTCCTTGCTATATTTGATGTTTATGGTATGGCGAATAAAACTGCTGATATTGTACACGTAGTGAACCTTTCATTTATTTCTTCAATAGACAAGTTTTCCGAGTATTCTTTCTCTAGTGTTGCATTATTTTAAACATTGACCAATAGACGAGGTGAAGTTTCCAGCGCCGTGGCCTCGTTGGGATAATGAGCGTAAATGATGTTAGCTTTAAAACCGTGGGTAAGTGGCCACTTTCCCGAGAGTCGTTTAAAAATGCCAAATAAAATTATTAAAAACTGATGAGGATGTAAATGCTAAATCAAGGCATTTTATTCTTCCGGTGGCCGGGATGCTGGCCGGGTGCTTCTCCTCGGTGCCCTAGTCGGCCAGTTGCATCGCTTCCTGATGAGTCTCGGGGTCCGAGCGGCGCGCCATGGCCTCCCAGGTTCTTTCGTTCTGTATCGTCCCTGTCCTTCATTGGGAGAAAGGACATTCCAATTTTATATAGCCGAGGGACCCCCCTGCCCCACAGCAACACAGATTTTGATCGTAACTCAGGGTTTGCGAAATTAGGCATCTGCAGTAGTCTCCAAACGGTTGTTTGACTGTTGTTAAGGGGTGTAGCTGGTTTAGGCACCTTCCTACGCTAACGTTTGTAATGCCGAGTCATATCGCTACTTTTAGCTTGCGTTATCCGCTGTTTTTACCGAGAGGACCCGAGCTACTCCGGAAGTAGTGACCTTGGGCTAGCTCATGTGCCGCCTCGCTGTCGAGAGTGGAGGCTTGTGCCGATGTCGACACTATCTTGATCGTTGTTTCCCCTATTTGCCGCGTTAGAATCTTTGCCGCGACTGCTGAAATTGTTCCTTTGTTGAAACCAGGATGACAGTCTTACTGTCACAATGCTGTTGAACATTTCCTTTCACCTCTGCCTATTAAATTTCAGCACTACCTTTTTACTTTTCCTGTGTAGCTCATCCCTCTACCTATGCAACTGCTACCCTGAATTTATTTCATTCATTTAATATTACATATACACATAAGGAGATTACAGAAACCACGTCTATTATGCACCCTGACTCGGCTCACATCCCTTATACAAGAGCACATCAAAAGCTAAAAATACAAATGCCAACTATGAAATTAAATAAAATGATTGCTAAATGTAGGGTTGGTTATGTTCCGATTATTTTTATCTCATCTGTGTGATAGTATGGTATATGATGGATGATAGGATAATCTATCCGAAAACCTGTCTAATCATTTGATTGATAGAAGACTAAGCTTGTCATGATTATATTGGCAATTATCTTAGTCATCATCATCATCATCAGCTGCACTATATCCGCTGCAGGGCCAAGGCCTCTCCATATTCCACTTAACCCGGTCTAGTGCTAGCTGTATCCACTTGACCCCTACAAACTTCTAAGCCTCATCTTCCTTCCAACATGATCAGTGTTTCGGCGGCTCTCTTGGTCAGTAAACAAAACTTCTCGGCTACATTGACGACCTTGCCCGAATTTGTAGAGAAATTTCCCGCCATGACCTTTAACGCACAGAGTTCCTCATTCGCTCTTAACCGCGTTAAGGCTATTTCATATTCTCCATATTGTACTACCATTTTGCACAATTTATGCCTATTGATTAAATTGGGATAGAGGGTGAGATAGGGGAGAGGCTTTTGCCCTGCAGTGGGTATAGTCAGGCTGATGATGATGATTAGATTGGGTAACCTGCTAATTGTATCCTAGCAATTTTATTGCAAGACTTCAGATATTGTCATTTTTGATCACTTCTTTCTGTCTACAGGTGGTTTACCGATATCCTCTTCATTATCCGACATCATACGCCTACAAAGAACTCAGTAATTGCTGCTCGAAGACGTTTGTTTATTGATTCTACACAATGGCCTTTTTCCTTAGTTAAAGCTTAATGACAGTTCTGTAGGGAGGTCCTGAATTCTTCTACTTTCCGTTGCACCGACAAATATCGATAGAGTTCCTGCTCTCAACTGGGTTTTATTCCATCTTCAAATGAAGACTAAACTGCAGCCTTACTTTCCTATAGGTCCTGCATCTCATCTGAGTGTTTCTACATCCTGCACAATGTCAGATTTAGATGCAGTAATAAGTAAATTTCATTTGGTCTCTCAGTTCACGTTTGGTCAAGAAACTATCCAGGTTTTTAAGATATTGCATTCTGCGACCTCAAATAATATCTCCGCTGTGTAATTCATAACGCCAGTGCCATTTTAATACGCCGCCTACTCTTCAGCTAGTTTTTTTTGCTTACCTCGGCATTGATGTCACCCACCAGAGTATTTTGATGTGTTTATTTTGCCAATTGCCAAATCTACATCACCGTTGAAGCTTTCGCCTGCCTCAGCACGATGACTACATGTAGGCGGGTAGCCCTGTGAAACTTTCAGTTGATGTCTCTTAGTGAGCTTAATTAAAAATTTACCATCTTCTCATCAATGATGGAAAACTCCACTACGACCAGGTCGTTGCTAATGACAGGGAACCGTACTCGTAGTTCCGTTGTGTCTGCTAAACAATCTCGGTAACACACTACATACCCACTACATACGCACTACCTACTACATAAACACTACATACATGCACTGCATCATCTAAAAATAACCCAGAAAATTCAAATCAGCGGCTAATGCCGAATTGAGAAACATTACTCGTTTAAGAACGCCTCTAGCACCAGCTATGTACACGGTTTGCAACGGCGTTCAGTTGCGCAGGTTGGTTCTATCGCACACCTTATCGATTCGCTTTTGTCCAGGTGTTTAAATTTTTATTTGTGTTGTCGCAAAAATGCAAACGTGCAGAGGAAAAGAAAATATACATAGTTCACAGCTTGGTTTTGTGTTTCGGTGTTAGTAAGTGTTGTTACATCATGCTGTCTCAGAGACGATCAAGATGTGCTGGAGCAGAGAAGTGACAATATTTTGTCATTAATATTTTATTCTTTCTGGGCGTTGGCTCCTGTTTTCAGAGCAAGTTCAGCCACAAGCTCGAGACGGCGCTACAGATAGCGCAAAACAAGCTCACCGTGACTGCATGTTGTGGGTGGAAGGTTTAGAAGGAGAAGCAAGCGAGAAATGCCTATCCCAATTCAATACACTCTGTGGAAGTATAGCACGACAAAGTTTCACCACAAGGGGATGCGACGTGTTGTATAATCAAATTAAAGATGAATGGGCACGCCAAGAAGAATTGGAGAATGCAAAAAAGACAAAGGTTTGATGATCCAAAATCACTTGCCTAATAACATTATCCTTTCAGGATCCCTCTCATTACTGATTTCTGCGAAGACAAGCTCTATGTATTTTCAAATAAAACTTTTCCTATATTATTTTTTGACAATAAATATATTTGTGTATTTCCGAATGTTTTCAACATCACCCTTGCCTGCCTTTCAGTATGAAAATAAACATTAGCTAAGGTATTGACGTTTGAGCTTCTAGCAGGTCATTGAAATCCTAAGGGCACTATTGTAAACCAAGGTTATATTCCACAATGTCAATTGTTTAAAGAAGAGAAATACTTCGTTAAGGTATTTAAAAATACAAGAATAGAGAAAGCAGTTTATGGTAGATACTATAGTTTTATAGTCGTCCTTGGCTGCCGAGCATACCACGGTATACGAGCTTTCTTTCAGCTACAATATAAAAATACATGGCCAAAATTGTGTAAAAAGTTATTCTTCTGTTGCTGTGAACAGTGTTGTGTTTCTTAGTAGCGCACAAAGCATGACACTTTACAAAGGTTCTTTTTGCACTAGGTGTACCAAATTGTTGTTTAGGCTTGGACGTGTTTGCCGTATTTCTCACACCATGTAGCAGACAACGCCCCATCGTATGAAAACCATTATGTGAAGCAATAATATTTTCCGAGCTGAGCCGAATTTGTTGACTGAGAGGTGTTATACGTTTGTGATACTACTACGGTACAGGAAAGGTGTTTTTCATGAAAGTAACCCTCGAAACTTTTGTGGTTGTGAAACGAGGGAGTTTGGTAAGGGCGTTTCTGGAAAACCTTGAACTAGGCTTTGTGGTCGCACAGGGATATTATTGTTGTCTAACTGCCACATGTCAAGGGAGCTTAAATACTCCTACCTGCACTCTTCCACTTCAAATCACTGTCAGTAAAAACATCATCGCTATATTTTCGTGACTACTAGAACATGTCTACATCCTGGCCTTTCGCGATGTCACCATCTCACAAATATTGTTAAGGTTTTCTAATGTGCTAGTTGGTAAATGATATATAAGAAATGATCTACGCTAAACAAGGATCACAGGAAAGGATATGGGCAGAGACGATGGGCTAGAAATGCAGCTTCTAAATTTAATAACAGAAATATGTTAATACAGGCGCACTTAAATATCCTCTGATACCAGGAAGTTGACCTGTCAACGCATGAAGCAATAGAAAACAACAAGAGGAAAAGAGGAGATATAGACACGTGCTGAAATTTCATAATATATTCACATTCGCTGACAAATATAGATACCAATATTGACAAAATATGACTAATAATGTGCCAAAAATGAACAACATAAAACACAACAGAAACAGCTGCTTGACAGGTGATAATGAATGAAAGAAAGGGTAAATGGCGGCAGTTAACTTGAATGCATACTAAACAAAGAGCAGTGAAAAAAAGGAAAATAGCATAATACTCGCGTAAAATATCTGAAAGCATTCAAAAGCAAAATGCATTCACGTGTATCAGAGGCCAAATGTAACCATCTAAACAATACATCTCACTTTCAGACCGATGAATTGAAGGTGCTCAAAGAAAGAGTGGACGTTGCTGTGTGCTAAAACAAATTATATGTGCTAGTGAAATTGGCCTCGATTACCTCTCTCTTCACCTTATCCCGAGCTTTCGCCTAGAACCTAATTTGACGAAACAAGAGAAGGCTTTTTCTCATTGGCTGCAATGTAGTCGCAGGCTGTTTTCGGTCATGCTTCTGAATATCACGTACGTACGGGTGCGTTCATTGAATAATTTCCCTGTTTCCCCTAGATATACTTATCCACATGTCAAGGGTACCTCATCTACAACATCGAGGGTGAATTGTGTGTACACTGCTTACTGCATGATCTTAAAGTATTTGTAGCTGGTTGTAATTTCACTATCAGTCTACTCTAGCAGCTAGCAGGCACTGTGAAGACTACACGTAACCTGTGTCTAGCAGTCACGTGTTTTAATTTGTGTGAAATACCATAAAAGTAAGAAATCGCCTGCAACGATTTCTTTTTTTTTTTGTCGCATATTCTGTGATCTGCTTCACTAGCCTTTTTTTGAAGGCTTTCAGCAATGCTGTCAATCAAATGAGGCGAATCACCTATACACAAAATTATATTAGCTGGTGTCAGGAGCCCTCCTGCATCTTATGAGTGTAGTAAATTTTCAAATGCATATTTTAAATAAAGTGAAAATATGCCCTGCTTTAGCAGCCTGGAATGGGCAGTATCATAGGTCAAAAGTCCTTTCTCGAATTCGTCGGATAGACTGAGCACAAACTCCTACTTGACAAAACAACCTGCAGATAAAAAACGCTAGAATCAATCATTATCTGCTCACTCATGTGTTAACCGCAGTCCACTCGACATGGAATGAAATAAAGACAGCGTTTCTATGACAAGAATACCTATGTTACAGTACGAAAGTACATTGAAAAGAACAAGAATGTCATCAATGTACGTGAAGATGCGCGCGTCTCCTGTTTCTCGAACAGGCTCGCAGGCGGCGATGAAAATGCGTCAGAAGGTTCACAAAGAACCGGTACATGAGAAGAACCAATGTAAACTCTCCCCTCTTGTAAGTAAAAGTATTCTTGATGGCAAACAAGAGCAGGTTCTAACTAAAACCTTAAGGAGCTCAAAAAGCTTGACACCAGCGGCATTCAGATATTTATATTCATTTTTTTATATTTTCATAAACAGGATGAAACAAACAACAATGAGACACTGCGTAAAAAAAGTCCACAAGTCAACAGAGACTCCAGTGCTAGCTGAGAACATGTCTTCTTCTGACCTGCACCCCTTCTCTTGAGCTCTGGACAAGGGAAGTTCGTCGCCACCTATTCCATTCTCTGTTTTCGAAGAAATTTACTGACATCTTTCTGCTATGTATCCCTTAAAAACATATCAGTGTGAGTGTGGTCATGTAGGAGTCCGAGATTGTTCTGAAAAGAGCACTTCAAGGCAACCTCTTTACACGTCAACGATAGCCATTACGGAAACATCCTGGTTCATCTCAGCACGTAGATTTAGAACAACGCCTTTTTGCTTCGTAGGTTTCAAGTTAACCCGATCAAATGTTTTCTCGAAAGATTCTTTGGCATGTTTGCTTGCAGACTGCATTCCGTACTATTACAAACCGGCCTTCTTTGTCACTATCAAGGAGTGCAAGGTCATTAGCCTTCATAAACATTCTCAGCCTACTTAGTGGTGATTTTTTGCCTGTGATGAGAGTTTTTAATTTCGTGAGAGAGCAACACTTTCCGCAAGTGCCTGGTCCCTCTAGGCATCCTGGGATTTGCGACCAACTTTCCGTACCACGGATACATCTGCTGATTGTTTCGTCTAAGGATAAAAACAATAAAGTGGGCCTTTTAACAACGAGTTCTTGATGTCACTTGGGACATCACCGTTACCAAGTATTGTAGCGGAGTTCGCTCAGTCACAGGTTTGTTATTTTGTGGGTGTGGGTAGGGAGTATGCCTCGTTGTCTGCCACTGGAATTCAGCTACCGCGCAGCAAGCTTCTTTCTTCATTAAATATAAAATTAGGCAGGAGACGGTCAAACACTTAATACAGTAGTATTCGCACCCAATTGAAATAGTAACAAACTTGGCACCCAGACTGGGATTCAGAATCTTGCAAATCCTTCTGGTGTGACCCCACGAGAACTCGTGGACTCCGAAAAGTACAGAATTTCTCATAGCACGGTCTTTCTCTTCATACAGTAGGACATATCCCGAGATCGTCAAGTCTCGACGCCGATTAGGCTCACACACAGAGTAGCTGTAGCTTTCCTGGGCTGAAGACAAAATAAAGAGCCTGCAGTAGTGTAGATGGACTGCTGTAAAACGTTAATTATAATATATCTAATAAGTGCTGTGCGCTTATAAGCGATCACAGGAAATGATACGGCTGAAGATCCGATAGGAGAGAGGCTTAACTTCCAACTTTAATAACATACTTTTTTTTTTGATAGAGGTGTACTTAGGGTGTTTCATCTAAGATTTTACCTATTTTTTAAAAATAGGAAAATTAAGTTTTATTGTCGGTTCTTCTTTTAGCTGTTGTATTAAGAGTAGAGAAAATTCAGGAGCCTTAAAGGGTACTAATTAGCTTATTAAATAACTAAGATTACCTAATTAACTTTTTATTTATACCAGCTAGGAGCTGCTTTCAAATTGCAACAGTGAGCTACCGGTGTGAGAACGCCAAATAGCATTTCAAACGACAAGAAACGCGCATTTCTTAAGGACTGCAGCGCTGGCAATTCCGGCCGCTTTCGACGCACGAAAACGAAACCTAGCAGTCGAGGCGCGCACTTATGCACGCCCATGAGTGACGCAGCCGTGACGTCACCGAGAGAAACCAGCCGTCTGGAGGCGGCCGCTGCCGCCCGCGAAATACGCGCCTGGAGCAGCGTCATGGTCTGGTAGGATCTTGAGATATCACCAACGCATTGCGGGCGAAGCTTGTCATGGTGCGGGCGTAGCGCTGATGGTATGGGCAAATCAGCCCTCCCTCTTGACTACAAGCTTTGGCTCCCAGAGGGTGAAATAAAAAGAAAAGCAGTACATGCACAGATATCGCACCACTGGATGTGATGACGCAGCGCCAGACGAGTATTTCACGAGCGGCAGCAGCCGCCTTCAGACGGCTTGATCCGCCCGGCGACGTCACGACTGCGTCACTCGTGGGCGCGTACAATTCCGCGCTTTGTCTGCTAGGTTTCGTTTTCGTGCGTCGAAAGTGGCCAGAATTGCCAGTGCTGCAGTCCTTAAGAAATGCACGTTTCTTGTCGTTTAAAATACCATTTGGCATTCTCACACCGGTAGCTCACTGTTAAAATTTAAAAGTAGCTTCTAGCTGGTATAAAGAAAAAGTTAATTAGTTAATCTTAGTTAATTTCTAGGCTAATTAGTACCCTTTAAGGCTCCTGATTTTTCTCTACTCTTAATACAACAGCTAAAAAAAGGAATCGACAATAAAACCTAATTTTCCTATTTTTAAAAAATAGGTAAAATCTTAGATGAAACACCCTGTATATCAGTTCCTTATGGGAGGAAGTTCGCATATCAGTGCGTGAACCAATAACCAAGCAGGAGCAAAAACGATATATCAACAAGTATTGAACTATGATAAATGCAAATACATATTGGCTGAAATGTATATACCTTCATGAAGACTGAAAACATGCAAATGCGATCAATAGTATAGAAAACAACATGAACAAGTATTCATGACAAGTGTGAGCGAAAACAACAGTTCGTGCGGTTTAACGTCCCAAAGAGACTGAGGCTATGAGAGACACCATAGTGGAAGAATTCGAAAATTTCGATCAGCTGTGGTTCTTTAACATGCGGTGACGTTGCACGGGACACGAGCGCGTTGCCTTTCTTCGCCATGGAAAAGCGGCCGCCGAGACCGGCAACAGTAGTCGATCGCCCTATCCACTGCGGCACACCGGCGGGACCAAAATGCATGAATGCATTCTAAAACGACGAGCAGCGAAATGATGGCAAACGTAATTGTTACGCAAAAATGATAAATTCATACTGAATCAAACTGCACTGAAATGTGTAAGAGGCTAGATATATTTATCTAAACAAGACAGCCTATTTTAAGAGAGGTGAACAGAAGGCGTGCTAGGGCAGTTTGCTTTTTTTTTAATAATACAAATAGCGTTGAATACTTCTTTCTCCGGCTTATGCCGAGCTTTGGCCAGAAAGACGGTTTGCTGAAACAAGACAAGGCTGCTGTTGCATTGGCTACAGTGTAATGGCAGGCTGCGTCCAGTCTTGGTCTTCAGTGTGACGTAATTACGTGTGCGAGCATTGAACCATTTCCTCGTTTGCCCTAGACACACTTTACCGCGCGCCAAGGGTACCTCCTATACAACATTGATGGTTTATTTTATGTACACCGTTTGGTGGCTTATCTGACAATATCTTCAACGCATTTACAAGTCACCACTGAAAACTTAGACATGTTGAAGGGCGCTGAGAAGACCAAATGTACCCCGTATCTAGAAGACACTCTTTTGAATTGATAATAGAGTATGGTAGGTCAGGGTTTGCTTGAAAATGTTACTTTCCTTTGTCGCGCATGTTAAGATTTGCTTCATTCGTCTTTTGAAGACAGCGTTCAGAAATGCATTTGACCAAATGAGCCGGACAACCTGAAGAAATATTTTTCTCAGCCTTGCGCTGAACGTCTTCAGTGGCTGTCTCAAGATATCCAAAATTGTCATTACAGGCAAAATACAATCTAATCACAGCCTTTCGAAATTTACGGACGTGAATGACCTTTCAGTTTTGGATAAGAAACAAGGCGGCTCTTGTATCATACCGAATTCACTATTCAAGAAAAAGTTACAGAAGCACTGAAGAAACATTTCGGCCTGGGAAAGTTGAAACCTATGCAGCAACGTGCTGTTCTGTTCTAAAGCTGCTTGCTGAGATGGACCTGGAAGCTTTGGAAAAGCAGTTATAGACTTTTTGGACTGTGTGCCTTTAAGTGTTTTTAAGAAAAACACACAAATCTGCATTCCCACTGCGCATCATTGCGTCTGAACGAGATACATGGGAAAAAGTTCTGAATGAGTTTCTTCGATTCCAAATGAACGAAATAGCTGGCGATTACCTTTACACACCTGACGCTGAAGAGAATTGGTGCACCCTATAGGAAGGTGAGTCATCACCAACATTGCATTCTCTATGTGCGTAGACGAACACTTTTCATCACTACCTCATGATGTTGTGCAGCAATGGGTTCGGATGGGATTGGACTGATACTGACAAGATGGCAAAACCGCCTTGTTTTGTTGCTGATCACATTTGCCAACTGAATGTCTACTTTTGGCTACATGTGCATTGTAAGCACTACTGTGATGGTAGTGGAGCTGCTGCAGCGGCAGGTTTGGCGATGACGACGTCGTGTGCACGTGTTGCAGTTAGTCTGACGTGTGTTAGCGTTTGTGCTTGAACGCAGTGGTATGTCTCAAGTACCGATACGAAGGCCACAAGGGCAGGATTTGCCATATAGCCCAGTGCGAGGGTTGCTACGCGTACGGGCATGAATTTTGAGGCCGCGTTCTCTGAGCGTGGTGAGGACCTTGCGTTAAGGGCCTAAAAGAAGTGTACATTTCCCTACGGAAACCGAGGACGCTACCCTCTGCGTACACAATTGGACTTCGCCACGTGTTGAGAAAGGGGAAGCGTAGCCAGCCGCCTGCTACTGCGGGCCTCGAGCTTTAGTCGCCCCTAAGGAAGGGACCGAGTTGGTCCCGAAACGTCAGGTTTTAATAAATAATTTGGTTGGTGATAAGTGTTTCTCAAACTTTTGATCGAGCGTTATGACAATAAACTTGTTATTGCTTACGGCAGCGGCTCTTTATTGCAAACACGGACGCAAATATAAAATTACTGACCAAAAGTGCCTTGCCAAAGTTTCCGCCGTTCAGCGGTTCCGCTGCTATTAATACGGACGCCCCTTCACAGTGGTTACTGACCACCATTCCCTATGTTGGCTGCTCAACCTCCGTAAACCATCTGGCCGCCTTACGCGGTGGGCATTCCTTTTGCAAAAAATTGATTATGCCGTCTCATACAGGAGCGGGCGTTGATACGCTGACACGGACTGCCTCGCGTTTGTGGGTTGCGACGACAGAATGTGGCGTCGACAATTTTGATGATTACATTGCCGCGGCGTTACCTCCATTCCCTGACGCCCGCACGTGCCGCACTGAGGAAAGGCAGGACGAGAAACCAAAGCCAATCTTTACCACTGCACAGGACTCCGCAGTTTCCCGTCCTTTTTGTGCAAGTGACGGCCTTTTGTACAAAAAGAACTATTGCAGTACCTTCTGGTGGTACCCCACAGCCTAAAATCCTCCGTTTTGGGCACCGGGCATGATAATCCCACTTCGAGACACCTGAGTTGTGCGAGGATGCTGTGCACCGCGTCTAGGGTGCAGCAGCCGGACAGGGTCGCCTCCCAGTTCTCTCGGGTTGGGTTGGAGGTAGGGGGCAAAGTAGGGTTTTTCGGGCAGGCCCACACCATATGGTAGGTGTCGAAAACCTCCACACAGTGCGAGCACAGTCCGTCGAATTGTGGATCAAAATATTTTAGAGTAGCCGGGCAAAACATTGTGTTGATGAGCAGGCGCAGGAGCAGCCGCTCCTTAGCCTTCCCCAGCCCTTTGCATGAGGTGGGAAGAGTTTGGTGCTTGGGTCTGTGATATTCATATTTCTTTAAAAAGGTCTTAACGCAGCGCGCCCGGGCAGCGACAAACGTCAAAGGAGTAGGCATCCCACCTAGTGTATATACCTGAGCCCAGCGTGCCAGTCCCAAACGTCCCACTAAAGCTCTTCCTTATCTCCTGCATCCTGTGCAGCCACTAAGGTCTCTTTTGAGCAGGTTGGGGAAGACCTATTGGGATCCTTGCCGAAGACTCATGGCAGCAACCGCTGGATCGTTATCTTGATTGAAAATCAAACGCGGTATTGTGAGACGGCAGTTCTTCCGTCGTCTACAGCACACCAGGTCTCCCTCTTCCTGTTGCACTTTGTGATACTTCGCCATGAGGCCCCACGAGTCATGATCAGCGAGCGGTGTTGTCAATTCACCACAGATGTTGTGGAAGAATACCTTCGATTGTGCACAACGCATTTGTGACACTACTCCTCAGCATCCTTAAACAAACGAATCGACCGAGCAAACCAACCGGACAATAACAAATATGCTTTCCATGTACATCACCGCCGACCACAAAAACTGGGACTATGTATTACCATTTATCACGTACGCATACAATACCGCTCAGCAGGAAACAGCACGTTACAGTCCATTATTTCTTCAAATGCGCTCTCTCCTCCGCACACCGTCGGCAGCATCTTGCCGTTCTTCACAGAGGCCGATCGAGGATACTCAACACATCAAATAAGCACCTCGATATGCATTTCAGTCAGCAGATCATGCACAGCCACTGTAGACCTTGATCTGCACAGCTACATTGATTATGCCTTCATAAAGTTGCTACCACAACACCGACACAGCAACGGTACCTGTATAATCAATATATACAGTCGCCCTAAACAGTGCCGCGTAGCCTTTGACGCTATCTTTTTCAAGCATTAGGAGAAGCTCAAACAGCTCCCCTAGTTATAGTCGGCTACTTTAACGCTTCTAGCCCCTTATGGGGATATCCAAAAGAAGACACTAAAGGCAGGAAACTAGCTTCTGGCCACAGCTCACATGGCATTTACGTTACTTACTGACCCGCAGCACCCGACTCGAGTCGGTACCAGTATAACGCGGATACCTCCCCCGACCTCATGCTCGTCCGCTAAGCCCGCAACTATGAGTGGCTTAATACGGGAAAGACCTTAGGTAGCGATCACTACGTGCTGCAGATCATCATTCAAAGCAACAAGCACAAACAAACCACGTGGGCAAGCCAGCGTGACAGACTGGGAGAAATTCAGGAAGGATACTAAATTAGTTAGATCGAAACAAATAACTAGTTACGAAGAGTGGGCGGCATCCGTTCTCGATCTTAAAGAAAACCTAAAAAAAAAAACTTGTCACCGCGGAGGACCACACAGCTTTTGACCACCATCTTCTACACCTTTGGGAAGCTAGACATAGTCTCATAAAACGGTGCAAGAAACAAATGCACAATCGAAAACTCCGAATTCGAATAGCGAAGCTAAATACTGAAGCAGAGTAATACGCATAAGACCTCGCTCGCACCAATTGTCTAAAAAGGTGCGAATCCCTCAGAGGTCGCCTAGACATCAAGATTACGTGGAATCTTCTTCGAGCCTTACACAACTTTCAAGTCATGGATGAAGAACCCGTGGATGAACTCACGCGTCGCTATATCTGCACTTCGAGAGACGCAGAACCCTCAAATCCAGAATACCGGGGGAAACCGAACGAAGACCTAGGTAAAGATTTCACTTTAGAAGAAATCATAGCAGCAATAGCAGATAAACCCGCCGGGGTGGCGCTATTGTTACGGCGCTCGACTGCTGTTCCCAAGGATGCAGGATCGAATTCCGGCCTCGGAGGCCGCTTTTCGATGGAGGCGAAAAGCAAGGCGCCCGTGTGCTGTGCGATGTCAGTGCACGTTAAAGAACCCTAGGTGGTCGAAATTTCCGGAGTCCTCTACTACGGCGTCTCTCATAGCCTGAGTCGATTTGGGACGTTAAACCTCACAAGCCAACCAAGCCAGCACTAGCAGATATGCGCCGAGGTACAGCCCCGGGACAAGACAAACTTACGGTCGCGCTTCTAACCAACCTCGGCACGGAGGCGCTGTAGCAACTTACGGAATACGTTAACGAATGCTCGCGCATCGGCACCATTCCACACGCATAGAAAACAGCCAATGTACCCTTTATCGCCAAATCCGGCAAGAAAATCACCATTGAAAACCTACGCCCCCATATCCCTCACGTCGCGCGCAAAAAACTCCTGGAAAGGGCATTCCACGCGCGTCTTTCCAACTATCTAGAGAACAACGAGCTACTGCCACACACGATGTTTAAACTCAGAGCACGTCTGTCCACCCATGATGTACTTCTGCAACTCAAACAGGAAGTTATTGATCCAGCACGCAGAAACAGGGATCGAGCACTTCTATCTCTCGACCTCAAAGCAGCGTTTGATAGCGTCAAACACTCCACAATTCTCCAGAACCTCCAGACCACGACCTGTGCCCAGCAAGTCTACTCACACATCTATGATTCCCTTAAAGCCAGAAGGTCAACATCAGCATTTGCATAAAACAAACAACGCAAGTGAAGATGGGCACGAGAGGCACTCCGCAAGGGGCAGTATTATCCCCACTTCTGTTCAACATTGCGCTCAGAAATCTTCCACCCCTTTTATATCAGATACAGCGCATACGACACGCCCTGTACGCTGACGATATAACCATCTTGACTACCACGGGTAGTATGGGGATGATTTATTTATTTATTCATTTATTCATATACCCTCAGGGCCCGAAGGCATTAAAGAGGAGAGTGGGAAAGATACATTGGTACAGGGTACAGTGCACCATAAAACAACATAGGAGAAACAATAACACGGCGAAAAGTGATAAAAAAAGGAGGATTGGCGCAAAAAAAAAGCGGAAAAGCAGTTGAGACAAAAAAAAACATTTCCGACAGTCAACAATGGCACCGAAAACGAACAAAAACAATTGACTACCATCTATAAATATAGATTACATAAGACAGTCTTAAAAGAATTTGGGTCCGTAATATCAGCAATGTGCCTAGGAAGGTGGTTCCAACTGACAGAAGTGTTTGGAACAAAAGAATAAGAGGCGTGTTTAGTACGACATGACGGAACACCTAATTTGTGAAGATGATCAATGCGACCTGAAACATATGTGGGGGTAGTTAGTAGCCGGCTCTTAAGGACAAGATTGTGGTAATTTTGTGAAATAGGCATAAGCGAGAAATTTTTCTGCGTAGTGAAAGCGGTGGCAATGATAATGTTGTTTTCATAACGGTAACACTGGAGTTACGGTGACAGTTGGAAAGTATAAAACGTGACGCGCGGTTTTGAACAGATTCGATTTCAGATTCTAGAGATGCAAGGCCAGGGTCCCAGACAGAGGCTGCATATTCCAGTTTAGGACGAACAAGGGTTTTATAAAGAAGCAATTTTATTGAACTAGAAGGAAGGTTAAAGTTTCGGCGCAGGTACCCCAACATGCGGTTAGCATTGTTAGTAATAGATTCCACATGCAGATTCCAAGAAAGATTGGAAGTTATGTGCACACCAAGGTATTTATACGAAGACACAGTTTCAAGAGGAGTATTATTGAGGTTGTAATTAGCTACTTCATTGTTACGACGAGAAATACGCATATGTTTGCACTTGTTAATGTTAAGCTCCATTTGCCATAATTTACACCACTCTGAAACTTGGTTAATATCAGACTGAAGAACAGAAATGTCAGTCACTGTTAATTTCACGGTAAATAACACAATCGTCAGCAAAGAGACACACAGAAGAAGCAATGCTGTTAGGCAAATCATTAATATAAATTAGAAAAAGTAGGGGCCCTAGTACGCAGCCCTGGGGAACGCCTGAGCCCACTGGAGAGGAACGAGAGTTCGATTTATTTGCTGTCACGTATTGAGAACTGTTAGTGAGAAAAGACTGAAGCCACGAAACGATGTTAGGGTCGAGTTTGAGGTTACTTAATTTGTAAAGTAGTAATTGGTGAGAAACTTTATCTAAAGCTTTGGAGAAATCGAGGAATATACAGTCTGCTATGGAACCCCAGTCAAGAATGAAATGAAGGTCTTGTGAAAAGCATAGAAGCTGAGTCTCGCATGAGAATGTTTTACGAAACCTGTGTTGGGAATGACTGAACAAAGAATTTGATTCAAGAACATTGGTGAGATGAGAGCAGATGACATGTTCCATGATCTAGCATGGGATGCTAGTAAGTGAAATGGGTCGGTAGTTATTAGGAGAATGTTTGTCCCCAGACTTGTGCAGGGGAACCACCTTGCCAACCTTCCAGTCGCTAGGAACACAGCTGCACTCAAGAGATTGTTTAAACAGTTCAGCAAAAATAATGGCACTATACACTTTAGTATCTTTCAAAAATTTTGAGTTAATGTTGTCCACTCCGCATGATGATGACATCTTCAGTTCAATTATTTTTTCTACGCCCACAGGGTCCATAACAAGGAAGTCACGCGGTGGGTAATGAGGAATTTTGGTAATTAAATTGTTAGTAAAAGAAGCAGTAAACACATCATTAAGAACATCAGCACACATTTCACTAGGAATTAATTGTTCATCTGTAGTTTTCAGATTGATTGTAGATGGGTCAGTTTTCTTAACCACGTTCCAAAATTGTTTTGGGTTATTTATTAGCATCGATGGAAGAGTATGACTAAAAAATGACTCCTTAGCTTGTTTTAGTGCCGATTTATATGCAGACGCAGCAGAATAGTAAGCGTCCCACCGGGGCATAGAATTAGACACTTTGGCGGAGCGAAACAGACGTTTCTTTTTGTTTGATAGCCGTTTTAGTGAAGAATTATACTAGGGCGAACAGTTGTTAGTTAATATGTTTCGCAGCGGAACGTAAGAATTAGTGAGGGAGGATATTTTATCCTTATAAAGGGTCCAGTTAATTTCAATTGGGCGGTCATGAAAAGAGGGCAAGTATTCATCGATAAAAGCAGCGAGTTCACGATTAATTGCATCAAGGTTTGCCTTTTGGTAGTCACGGATATATTTAGAAGTGTTATATCGGTGTGGTATCGCAACATTTACTGAAAAATGGAGCATGCAATGATCACTTAAACCTGGCAAACAAGATATTGGAGCAACGATATCAGGCGACGTGGTGAGAACAAGGTCTAACAAGTTTGACGAAGAAGATGTAACACAGGTAGGCTGGGTAACAAGTTAGGAGAAATTAAAGTCGGCACACATGCGCAAAATCCATCGCACTCTGTAGAAAAAGGATCAACATAAGAACGTTCATTGGACCAAAATATAGTTGGAAAATTGAAGTCACCTACCAAAACAGTAGGAACGTTTGGAAAACGAACGGTAATGGAGCAAATAGCATCATGAAGCTCTTCAACAAACGTGGCACTGTACGAGGGAGGGCGATAGCAAACTCCCAAGATCTAAAGTGCTCGCGCAGTTCAACCCAGATAAGTTCTAAACTGGTGACGACATGAACAGGAGAAGAAAAAAGTGTGTCGGCAACAGCTATCAAAACGCCACCACCATTTCTGTCACCCCTATCACACCGATAAGTGGTAAAATGCTTATTGCAATTAAATATTTCACAGCTATCAACTTTTGCTGAATGCCACGTTTCAGTAAGGCAAACAATATCAGCATCGCATGCATCGATAGTCGCGCATAGCTCATCACGTTTAGGCACGACACTTCTAATATTTGTGTAAAGGAACGATAATGAACTCTCAGACACCGAGGAGTGCCCACTACCCCTCACGCATCGTTATTGTACAGTAGTTTCCGGTGAAAAGCTTGTAGCACTGCGAACTTCAGAAACGCTGTCATTAAGCTGGTCGTAACAGTAACACTTGCCATTCATGTAAAGCTTATTATAGCGCAGTTTGAATTTAGTATTCCACAGTGTTCCAGTTTAGTATTCCAGAGTATTCCACAGAATGATCAACCAACTGGCCCCCGTGTTTGCATTATTGAATTTAGACTTTTGAGCGATACCAAATTCTACGAGTTTTTTCCGTGCCTGCCGAGTCATGAGAGAATAATCTTCGCTTACCTTAATGTCTTTATCTTTCAGTTTAGAACTTGAAGAGAGAATTTTTGCCTAGTTTTAAAAGATGAGAACTTCACAATAACCGGCCTGCTTTTATCCTCAGAAAAAGTACCAAGTCTATGAGCCCGTTCAATTGATAGTTCCGATGGTGTCAAGTTCAAGGCGGATGAAAGTACATTCAGAAGCTTTACTTCAGTGTCATCCCAGGACTCAGAATCGCAGTCAGAGAGGCCAAAAAATAGAAGATTATCACGACGCTGCCTATCTTCGAGCTCTGCCTGACTAGCCCTCAGTTTCAAATTTTCGCAAGCTAGGTTATCAGCAAAACTTTGCAGTCGTTGACATTCCTTCTGTAAAGATTCACTAGCAGCAGCTTTGCCTTCGACTACAGTTAGCCTTCTGTCAATAACTGATAGATGATTCTAAATAGCCTCCTGGCTCTTCTTGATTTCATTTACAGTACTGATTAAGTCAACTTGGTGTTTCTCCATTTTGGCGGTTCGAGTATTCATGTCTTGTAGCAATGAAAACAGATCAGCTAACTGTTTCTGCTGTGTATCGTCATTAGCTCCTGGTTCTTGGGAACGCGTATTGCGTCCCGGTCCTGGGTTTTCTTCCACGTCACCAGACAGCAAAAGCAACTCTTTAACAACCATCACACCCTCGCGTAGCAAAGACAAAAGTATTCCCGGGCGTGGGAACAGCAACAAATAGGCATTGTCCGATTTACTAGCGTATAGACAAGAGTCGTTACTGACCTGGGCAAAAAAACGGACAAAATTGAAGAGCCGCATCACGTAGCTGCTCCCACGCCCATTGAACAGTTCCGAAACACGCCAGCAGTTCTTATCGACGACGGGTGTTGATGGCATGGTCGATCCGGACGTCTTGATCCACGGAGAGGTAATCCAGCAGGGTTGCCAGTGTTGGTCAAAATTTTCATCGTGAAGGCCGACGAAACGCACAGGCGCGTCACTGCAATTCCACGCATCCGAAGTACACTGGGCGCCAAGCTGTAGATAGGAAGTAACCTGAGCAAAAAAAACGGACAAAATTGGAGAGCCGCATCCGTAGCTGCTCCCACGCCCACTGAACAGTTCCGGAGCACGCCAGCAGTTCTTATCGACGACGGGTGTTGATGGCATAGTCGATCCAGACGCCTTGATCCACGAAGAGGTAACCCAGCAGGGTTGCCAGTGTTGGTCAAAATTTTCATCGTGAAGGCCGACGAAACGC
This sequence comes from Amblyomma maculatum, assembly GCF_055883805.1. Lineage (NCBI taxonomy): Eukaryota > Metazoa > Arthropoda > Arachnida > Ixodida > Ixodidae > Amblyomma > Amblyomma maculatum. The sequence continues at coordinate 123,733,601 of NC_139349.1, forward strand.
ACAGGCGCGTCACTGCAATTTCACGCATCCGAAGTACACTGGGCGCCAAACTGTAGATAAGAAATAACCTGGGCAAAAAAACGGACAAAATTGAAGAGCCGCATCACGTAGCTGCTCCCACGCCCACTCTTGAAGAAGAAATAAAGAAAAACTACAAACAGCGACAACAACAATTCAGAATTAAACAGGACCGTGTGGACTAACCTGCTCTCCCGAAAAATGTGAACTCCTAGTCTTCCGCCAGCACTAAAATCAGGCCACGATCGACATCCACGTTGACAACTCACCCATCAAGGAAGTTCAGACCGTCAAAATACTGGGTCTGTACATCAATCACAAGAGTAACAATCATCTCGCCATCCAGAAACTCCGCCTCGTGAGCGAACAAGTCGCCAGGATGATCGCCAGAATAACGACGCGGAATTCAGGGATGCGCGAAGATACTCTCCGACTGGTGCAGGCTTTCGTCGTGATCAGCATCGTCTATGAAAAACCCTACCTCCGTCTCAAATCGTTTGACATCAAGACCCTCGACGTCATAATCAGAACAGCCTACAAGAAGGCCCTGGGCCTCCCTCTTACGACATCGACGGACCGGCTTTTACGACTGGGCGTCCACAACACGGTAGAGGAGCTGATAAAGGCACGCCTTACGGCGCAGGTGGTACGACTCTCCACGACTGACTGGCCGACAAGTGTTGGACGACTTGAACATCAATTGCCCACGACAGCTAGACCCTAAAAGCGACATCCCAGCCTCATGGAGAGGACAATTTAATGGAACTCCATTGCCGAGGAATATGCACCCCGATTTTCACCAGCAAAGACGACAAACACAAGCGGAAGCTATAAAAAGGCAGTACGGCGGGCGCGAGGGCATGTTCTTTGTAGATGCTGCGGGTCCTGAAAGGGGAAAGGTGGCGGTCGCGGTCGTGCACAAAATCAAACGATGGATGGACTAATAATGCCCAGTCAAGACACACTTGCTGCGGAAGAAGTGGCGATTGCCTTAGCTGCAACACACACTACCTCAGGATACATTCTTACAGAATCACAGACAGCATATCGCAATTACCTCAGGGGCAGGACTGCACCGCTAGCAGCTGACATTCTGCACCATAGTTGCACCCGTGCTACCAACCGACGCATAAACACTTAGTATGGGTACCAGGTCACCAGAGTATCCCAGAGAACGAGAGCGCACATGCCTAAGCCCGAACATTTCTCCCCCGGGCACACAATACGGATCACGTGGAACCTCCAACCCCATTGCTAACCTACACTGAAATACTTCAGCACTTAAGATTATCTCGCCGGGTCTACCCTCCTACGGCAAAGACACTAGACAAAGAAGAGGAGGTACACCTCCGAAAGCTACAGAGCAATACTTTTAACAACCCCCGAAGACTACACGAAAGATCCAGAGTCATTTGACTCACAATGCAAATTCTGCGGGGAGAACGCGGACCGGCACTATCTGGTGTGGGTATGCCATCGAAATTAGACTATCGCTATTAATAACCAGCCAACGCAGAGAAGCAGCTCTGACCAGTTCTGACGCAAGCGGTCAAAAAGAACACGTCGAAAGAGCGCGGACAACAGCCTACCACCTGGTGTTGCTGAGATACCCCGCTGGGCTGAAGAAGCCCACTGGATAGTTCACCTGTTAATTCTCGCCTCGCAACAGCGCTCTAAATCTCGCTACAATGACCATCATCGCCACCTCGCCTATCTCCCCGGCGACTTGGTCTGGCTTTGGCACCCAACACGGAGGCGTGTGTAAGCCAGAAAATGCACGTGAACTATACCGGTTCTTACGTGATCTTGGACAAAATCAGTGACCTTACTTATCTGATTGCGCGCCTCATTGAAAGTTGCCGACATTCGGCACGCACTGCGGTCAATCACGTCGCAAGATTGAAATATTGCCACCGTCGTCCAGACGAGTGACCCGTCAATAGGACTTCATCTGCAACGGTGGAAATATTACGGAGAAATGTTGAGGAGAACCAAAAAAAGGAAGAAGGAAAAGACGATCGAAGTGTGCGTGCTCCGTTGAACCTTGGCTTGTGGTGCCTGCGTCACTGTTAGCTGGCTGTGTGAATCTCTCTTGTCAACTATTCAGAAGGTCTCGATGGTCCGCTTACGGGTGCGGCAATCATATTGGGCCACTGTCACTCACGTCCGAGAAAGGGAATCGGTACATACTGTTGATAGCGTGCTTCTTAAAAGGTACCCGGATGGCATATGTTCTGTTGAAGCGAAGCATGTAGCCGAAGGACTGCTAGAGATGTTTTCTAGAGTCGGTAGTAGCAGTGAAATCATGCCGATAGTGGCTCTAATTTCATGTCTGCTGTCATGAAGGAATTCTGGCTCCTACTCTTGGTAAAATGGCTAGCGACCACACCTTATCATCCTATGGCGAACGGTTTGGTGGAATGTCTTAAAGGCACACTTAAACGCATGAAAGGACGCATGTGCGAAGAGCGACCAAGTACTTGGATCGGCACTTGGGACTCCTAATGTTTGCGTACGAGGAACTACCGCAAAACCCGATTTCGCGCCTTTTGAACGCTTATACGGAAGATACGTTTGAGGGCCGATGAGTGTGCTGAATGATTTGTGGACTAACATTGAGCTTGATGAACCTCAGCCACCTACTACTATAATAAACCACTTAGAGAGCGGTTACACAACACGTGAATTATCGCCACAGAGGAGGTGAAGAGGGTCAAACTGCTATAAAGGCATATTATCAAAAGATGACCAATAAGCGCGAGCTGGCCGTGAGTGACAAAGTTCTTCTTATCTTGCCAACCGACGCCAACAAACTGATTCTGTCGTGAAAGGACCGTTCCGTATCGAGTATTCGACAGACAGAATGAAGTGGAATATGTTCTTGATTTGCGTTATAGAGTCACACTCTTGGATAGTAACACCCTATATTTTTCTTTATTACATTTCTTTATTACATCAACATACGCCAACCGTATAAGCAACTAGTCATTACAACTATTCGCTATTTCATTCGTATTTCCTCAAAGCACGTGGTTTTTCGAATGCATCTGTAATTCAACTTGGCTTCTAAGGTTCACCGTGTGACGCCGGGATCGCTAAGTCTCTACAAAACCATAAGTGCTTCTTTTGGACTCAAGAGATCGAGAAAGCGTAGCGCCTCCTCGTCCAACCCCTCATTTAAGAGTGCAAACGTACTCTGAAGCGCCTTTGCAACGACACGCTCTGTGAAAGGCACCTCCTAGAGTTTGCGGCTGCTGGCGATTTCCACGAGATCCAACTGGATGCCAACGAAGAAGCCCGCTTAACGAAGGAGAAGCGCGAGAGGAACCAGGAGGCGAAGCTCCATTGTACACTGATTCTGAGCGAAGTCTAGGTTCTAAGTCTCAGACTAAACTTCAGCCAAGGGAAACCACCAGATTCACCAAGAGTGATTTTCTGTTGTTGAAAGCACTGTTCAACATTTAAACTTTGGTCTCATGAATGAAGCCCGTACGAAGGCGATACACGAGCGGAGGTCACTGGAAAGGCTACGCAGTAAACACAGGTATGCAATGCTACCAGCCGACAATGGAAACACCACTGTTGCGCTTGCTGCGAGTTTTATAAACCTAAAATTGTAGCCTTGCCGCAGGACCTGAAAAACCTACAGCTGCATAGCCAAACACCCAACTTCTAAAATATACAGATGGATCTTCAAAAGACTCTAAAAATGATCTTTATATTCCTTCCACCATCACAAAGAGGCCTATATTACAAGCTATTCTGCACAATCGAAACGGCTCCAGCTATCTACGGGCTGCCGAATGTTCATAAGGAGAGGGTTCCCTCGCCTCTCATTGTGGATTTCACAAGCTCGCCACTCCAATGTTCGTGCCGCTACTTGCACAAGAATTTTTCGCCTCTAGTTGGCAAGACATAGACGGATGTACGGAACAAAATAGATGTATTACCAAGTGATGAACATCGCACTTGAAAGCGATGAAGTGATGGTTTCTTTTGATGTTGTTTCCTCTTCACGATTATTGCGGTTTACGTGGCGATATAAACTTGCGATATAAACTCAGTTGAAACCTCGGCGGTGATGCAGGCATTGCGAAATCAGGGGTAGACGAGCCGTACGTGAAAGTTCTGCAAGATATATATAGTGGCTGCACAGCAACCATATTTCTGCATAAAGAAAGTAACAAAATTCCCATAAAGAAAGGCGTTAGGCAACGAGACACAAACTCCCCAGTACTATTCCCAGCTTGCTTAGAGGAAGTATTCAGAGACTTGGAATGGGAGCAGTTAGGGATAAGGGTAGATGGAAAATACCTCAGTAATGTGCGATTTGCTAATGACGTTGCCTTGCTAATTTACTCGGGGGATGAACTGCAAATAATGATTGGTGACCTAGACAGGAAGAGTAGAAAAGTAAGCTTGAAAATCAATATGCAGAAGACTAAGGTAATGTTCAACAGCCTCAGGAAGGAACAGCAGGTTACATTAGGTAGCGAAGTACTTGAAGTAGTGGGCGAATATGTCTACTTAGGGCAAGCAGTAACCGCAGATCCGGACCATGAAAAGGAAATAACAAGAAGAATAAGATTGGGATGGAGCGCATTTGGCAAGCACTCGCAGATTATGACTAGCAGCTTACCGGTACCGCTAAAGAGGAAAGTATACAACAGTTGCATCTTGCCTGTACTCACCTATGGGGCTGAAACGTGGAGGCTAACCAAGAGAATTCTATTTAAGTTGAGGACAACCCAGAGGGCTATGGAACGAAAAATGGTAGGGGTAACATTAAGAGATAGAAAGCGTGCAGATTGGGTCAGAGAAACAACTTAAGTTACCGACATTCTAGTAGACATTAAGAAGAAGAAATGAACATGGGCAGGACATGTAGTGCGAAGAGAGGATAACCGATGGTCGCTGAGGGTAACAAACTGGATTCCAAGGGAAGGAAAGCGTAGCAGGGGGCGGCAGAAAGTTAGGTGGGCGGATGAGATTAGGGAGTTCGCAGGGGTCAAGTGGATGCAGCTAGCACAAAACCGGGTTAAGTGGAGAAATATGGGAGAGGCCTTCACCCTGCAGTGGGTATAATCAGGCTGATGATGAAGGTGATGATGATGATAAACTTGCGAGCTTCATTTGTACGAGGACTCGTCACTTTAAGAGCTCACAACTTTCAGAGGTACCCGATCTATGCACGCTTCTTTCATTTCGCCTTGCTAACACTATATCTGGTATGGTGGCAATTACTATTGACAGACCTTCGGCGAAGATCTGCGAGCATCGATTTCCGTGACGGCTGCTAAAATAAAATATAAGCCATTAATGCGAAAGCCCTGGAAATATTCGAACCACACCCTAAATTATTATTTCGGTACGTGGACGATTGTGTCTGCGTCTTACAGAGGCCACAGTTAAGCGCTTCTTATATCGCCTCAAAAGCATAGAAGCCTCAAACAATTTGACTGCAGAAGTTGAGTTGAATGGCGGTATCATGTTTTTCGACACTCGCGTGAGGCGAAAACCCGAGCCTGTATTGCACCCTGTGCAACAGCCTACGCACTGAGTCCGTTATCGTGACTTCTATTCTGTCCACCCGATGGCACAAAAGTGCTCTGCCATCTGCTCCTTAATCTAAAGAGCTATAAACTCGTGCTTTAACAAACAATCTCTGAATGAAACGATAAGGACTGTCGAAAGTGATTTGCCGAGAAATGTTTACGCAAGAAACTTCCTGCCACACAAAAAAAGAAACTCCTACAGCGACCACCACTTTCGGATGTTTCCGATGCCTCGAAGTGAAAATGCGCAATATCGCTTACATCCCACAGATCAGTGAAGCGCTAGGTAGGGTATTTCGAAAGTACAGCGTACAAGTTGCCCAACGTCCAACTAGCAAGCTTAGACATGATCTCTTCAATATGAAAGGCCAGCTTCCCGTTAACTTATATCTTAGGGTCTGTACAAGATTCCGTGCGCAGATTGCGACCGCAGTTGTATCGTAGAATCCGGAAACTGGTGCAAACTGATTCAGCAGCGCAAAAATGACATGGCGAAAGTACACAGTGGTGCTAACACTCTATCCGAACACTTGCAAGAAACTGGAAACGCCAGTAACCAAAACGGCGCGCTTGCCAGATACCGGATCGCTTCTAGATGCTTGTATCTAGACTCTGATGATGAGAGTCTTACACTAAATCAGGTGTAAGGAAATGTGCCATCTGATTAAGCAAGGTCATCAAGACGCATTTTGAAGAAGCTATAAACGCATGCCTTTTGTCTGGTTTCTCATTGTGAATAAGGGAGCCGTAGGGTATCCGAAGCGTCACTACCTTTTCATTAAACTGTGCCTTGGTCAGTAACCTATATTTTCCTTTTGTAACCACCTTACCAGATGATGTTTCGTCGAAGCCTTGATTACAGGGCTGTACTGAGAGTAATGAGGCTTGTCATAGATTCTCACCTCTAAGAGCGCGATTGGAAAAACCTTTTCAGGGGTTTGTGGGAGACCTTTCAACATCACAATGTGAGGAGTTCAGTAGGCTTCGACCAGACGAAGCAGGTAGACAGCCTTGAGCGTCTACCCCTGTTTCTCAACTTCGTCTATGAAACTAGACTGAATTTGGGAACACAGATAAGTAGTAAACTATTGCGAAAAACTCATAAAGTGCCCTACCGAGCCACTCCACAGTATCAAGGCAATACATGCTAACTAGGGTTGTTAAAAAAGCACAAACATTTACTTCACACATGGTGCTAGCGCACAAGAAGACACACACTGCAGGTAGGCGGAGAGGACACACACTAGAGAAGCAACTGAATGTTACTCCAGTAAGGACACATTTATGCTCGTGTTTTTGATTTTGTTTCGTTTTTCTTTGTTCCTCCTTTTTAACCTGCTCCGCTGGTGCCGCCTTCAGTTGCACTCATGCCAAATGTGATATAAAGCTACCTAAAAACGTCGCAACATGTGCTGAAGTGAATAAAATTGATAAGGCTGAAATGCATATGTGACAATAAACATGAAGATTACTGTACGAAATAGACCTTACATAACATAAAATATAAACACAGCCTAAATATAAACGCAGCATTAAAAAATATTTACATACGGCATGAAGACGTCCAGCCCGGAACCGGTGCGAACGCTCATCGATGGCGGTTACTGACGCCGATAATAACTGCTTGCTTATTATGCTTAAAGCAAATCGGCATTCAATTGTCCACGAAATTGGAGACGGGTTATAGATTTTACAATTATGCGGACCCTTCAACGCAGAGATGTTTCTAAAGCACGCACAAAATCATTACCGGCGTCCTCAGCCTTCACCAATGTGCGCCCAAATCGTTGCTAAGCTTGTTGTCTTTAAGGCTACCTGTAGAGGCTTTGTACAATTGCATAGTGACTTGGTAGGCGAATAACCCACTTTATTTCAAAATTTCACGGCATCTCGCTGTTATTGCGTCCGCTCGATTTTTTTAGTGGCAGATAAGAACTAGGGGTGCTGGTTCAAGCCCATGCTGCTGTTTTGCCGGTTCAAAGTGAGCTGTACTCTTCGCATTGGGAAGCTTAAATATCTGATACTAACTCTCAAATGCCGATACACAATGGCGTTCAAATCCGCTCAATGCCACTACTTGACACATAGTTGTAAGTGCTTAGGTAAGAAATTCAAACGGGGATGGAAACTACAGAAAAGGTAATGCATCACCGAAGTGAAAAAACCTACGATGCAACTTTGCTTCCCAAAACTAAAACCTCTCACTTCTCGCAATTTCATTGTTTTGCCGGCGCTTCATTTGTCGCTGAGAGGAACTTCGGAACTAAAAATATCTATGAAAAAGATCCCGCTGATAATACGAACCTCCCAGTGAGACCTGGTGAAGCAGTTTCAGCGAACTTTAGTGCGCTAATGCGATGCAGGAAGCAAAACAGGCAGCAAAGGGAGAGGACCGAAGGCTTTTCGGAAAGCGACATACGGTGTGAGAGTAATAGTCCTCACCTTCACCATTAAATTATGGAGAGATTCAGCGAGAGACATTTCGCGCAGACATGTATCCGCACAACACGCCGCCACTTTTGCGACGTGCCCGGGAGGTAGAGCTGGCCAAGCCGGCCGAGCCGCCGAGCGGAGACGCAGCATTGTCGCATCATCCGAAAATGAGCACATGCAGTGACAATTAGTTACTCAACGAACACGCGGTCTTCGCCTTGCGGTAAAGCTCAATCACGATCACAAGAACGAAATACCGACTATTGACGGAGATTGCCCACTTTGCACGCAACGTTGAACCGGGGTCGCAATCGCACCAACCCTGCGGGTAAAAAAATCTTCGGTCTGAGCCAAGTCTGATTTCGGGCACCTACGCAGCGGATCCTGAACGCCCGAAACAGGTCACCAAAAACAAGTTGAAATATGCTTACAAATTTGGCACGTTTTTTCTAAAGCAAAAACGTAATTTGTGGGTGCGAATATCATATTTTATTTCCAGTTCTTTGGGGTAATCTTATTTTTTGTGTTTTAATATTTGGCACCAAAGTCCGCGGGGGCCCTTGCATCGTTCATCAATGTCATAGAGTAGATGACACTGGCATTAGGCAGGTACACGCGTTTTCATCCAAGCAACGCGACCTTGGCGACAGCACGAACGTACCATTATGGGCCAGGTTCACGGGGCTGGACCACGACGACGGCTTGCGGGGCCATTGAAGATGAGGCGGTAGCTTTGATCGGTGGAAGTGAACATGTTGATGGGTCCAATGTGGCGACCGCCACGGAGGTCCAGCATGTGGTACGGGAATCGAACTGCATCCTCTACCAAGATGTTACAAGGGCCTTGATATGACCAGTTAATGCAGCACAGCATAGTTAGCACAGTAGCGCCCAGTTCACCGCACACGCACTTCAATGTCGTCATCCCTCAGCACAGTCACTCAATTCTTCGTCAAAATATATGTACCTGCCTCTACGTATGGATGACGCATTTGACTGTCTGTACTAGCTTGATAGTTTTCTTCTATTGACTTGAGATAAGGCTACTAGAAATTTTCCATGCACAAGGTAGATAATGAAAAAACGGCGTTCGTAACATCACACATGCTTTATGAATCTAATGCCATGCTTTTTGGGCAGTCCGGTGTTATCTAAAGAGGCAAATTTGCTTTTATTATTTGGTGGACTTTGTAACTTTTTGGCAAAACATCTACTGAGCACAGCAGTCGTTTGAATATCGTGCTTAATAGCCTGGAACGAGCTGGTCTTGTCGTGAATTTGAAGAAATATCCTTTTAGGGATCGGTTTTGGTCACTTATTTGATAACGAAGGTGTTCGACCAAATCCCCACAGTATTCAAGCTGTCAAAAGTTTCACGATTCCTCAATATATAAAAGAGCTACAGAGCTTTTTAGAGCTTTACTCGTGCTTTCGACTCTATATAACAAGGTTTGCAGGCATCGCTTACCCACTCGTGGCCTGCTGTATAAAGACGCACCATTAAATCCGACAAGCGAATGTGACGCCGCTTTCCATTATCTGAAATTTCTTTTCACCTCGGGCCCTACCCTACGCCACTTCTGTCCATCAGAACCAAATTAGGTACATACTTACGCATTGGTATCAGTATCGGCGCTGTACTTATACAACGCAGGTTCGACATTTCGACCACGGGCTCCTTCTGTCTGGTCTCCATCAATTAGCGGTCATCCCGGTCAGTAATGAACTCTCCTTCCCTATCTCAGCACTCGCGCGCACTAAAAGCTGAGCCACCAGCCAAGACAAGAAGATGGTTGTCTTCAACTTCGCTGTTCCTATTTACTGTCGAAAGTCAATGTTTATAACTTAGGTAAATTACTAATAAGGTTTAAACGAAGAGGAACAATTTTGCAGGTGCTCCCCCCACCAAGGCATCTACCAGCAATATACAACTGGTCAAATCTGAAATGTGTTTTTAACGTTATGCATTTCGATCAAGTTACCTTAGACACCAGGTATGAAAGAGCACTGTACAAGTGTAGACGGGGAGCCTCAGCTCTCAGTTCGAGCCAATGTTTCGAGGAATGAATTTGTCTTCGTATGGGCAGAGCGATTATCACTGGGGTGGGGGAGGGGCGATTTAAAACCACTTGTGTTTCCAAAGACAAATTTCTGGGGAGAGGGAGATTGGGTGAGAAGAAATTAAGCCAAGGAGTGGGGAAGTGGAGGGTGGGTGTGGAGAAAGTAGTTGAAAGAGTGAAAAAATATAAGAATAAAAACAATGTTTCTTCAGTATGCATTTATCAGCCTGGAACCAGTTATTATGTGGCCTGAAAAAATTAAAAGCTGAAGCACCAGGAAAAATACAATTCGGTGTGGATGATTACTCACCACCTAAAGCAGATTTCGTGCAAATACACCTACCTTAAAAAGAGACAAGTATTCCAAAGGGTACCGATAAGAAATATAACATCATCATCATCATCAGCTTGACTATACCAGCTGCAGGACGAGGGCCTCTCCCATATTTCTCCACTTAACCCGGTTTTGTGCTAGCTGTATCCACTTGACCCCTGCGAACTTCCTAATCTCATCCGCCCACCTAACTTTCTGCCGCCCCCTGCTACGCTTTCCTTCCCTTGGAATCCAGTTTGTTACCCTCAGCGACCATCGGCTATCCTCTCTTCGCACTACATGTACTGCCCATGTTCATTTCTTCTTCTTATTGTCTACTAGAATGTCGGTAACTTGAGTTGTTCCTCTGACCCAATTAGTACGCTTTCTATCTCTTAATGTCATTAACGACAAGACCAGCTCGTTCCAGGCTATTAAGCACGATATTCAAACGACTGCTGTGCTCAGTAGATGTTTTGCCAAAAAGTTACAAAGTCCACCAAATAATAAAAGCAAATTTGCCTCTTTAGATAACACCGGACTGCCCAAAAAGCATGGCATTAGATTCATAAAGCATGTGTGATGTTACGAACGCCGTTTTTTCATTATCTACCTTGTGCATGGAAAATTTCCAGTAGCCTTATCTCAAGTCAATAGAAGAAAACTATCAAGCTAGTACAGACAGTCAAATGCGTCATCCATACGTAGAGGCAGGTACATATATTTTGACGAAGAATTGAGTGACTGTGCTGAGGGATGACGACATTGAAGTGCGTGTGCGGTGAACTGGGCGCTACTGTGCTAACTATGCTGTGCTGCATTAACTGGTCATATCAAGGCCCTTGTAACATCTTGGTAGAGGATGCAGTTCGATTCCCGTACCACATGCTGGACCTCCGTGGCGGTCGCCACATTGGACCCATCAACATGTTCACTTCCACCGATCAAAGCTACCGCCTCATCTTCAATGGCCCCGCAAGCCGTCGTCGTGGTCCAGCCCCGTGAACCTGGCCCATAATGGTACGTTCGTGCTGTCGTCAAGGTCGCGTTGCTTGGATGAAAACGCGTGTACCTGCCTAATGCCAGTGTCATCTACTCTATGACATTGATGAACGATGCAAGGGCCCCCGCGGACTTTGGTGCCAAATATTAAAACACAAAAAATAAGATTACCCCAAAGAACTGGAAATAAAATATGATATTCGCACCCACAAATTACGTTTTTGCTTTAGAAAAAACGTGCCAAATTTGTAAGCATATTTCAACTTGTTTTTGGTGACCTGTTTCGGGCGTTCAGGATCCGCTGCGTAGGTGCCCGAAATCAGACTTGGCTCAGACCGAAGCTTTTTTTACCCGCAGGGTTGGTGCGATTGCGACCCCGGTTCAACGTTGCGTGCAAAGTGGGCAATCTCCGTCAATAGTCGGTATTTCGTTCTTGTGATCGTGATTGAGCTTTACCGCAAGGCGAAGACCGCGTGTTCGTTGAGTAACTAATTGTCACTGCATGTGCTCATTTTCGGATGATGCGACAATGCTGCGTCTCCGCTCGGCGGCTCGGCCGGCTTGGCCAGCTCTACCTCCCGGGCACGTCGCAAAAGTGGCGGCGTGTTGTGCGGATACATGTCTGCGCGAAATGTCTCTCGCTGAATCTCTCCATAATTTAATGGTGAAGGTGAGGACTATTACTCTCACACCGTATGTCGCTTTCCGAAAAGCCTTCGGTCCTCTCCCTTTGCTGCCTGTTTTGCTTCCTGCATCGCATTAGCGCACTAAAGTTCGCTGAAACTGCTTCACCAGGTCTCACTGGGAGGTTCGTATTATCAGCGGGATCTTTTTCATAGATATGTTTAGTTCCGAAGTTCCTCTCAGCGACAAATGAAGCGCCGGCAAAACAATGAAATTGCGAGAAGTGAGAGGTTTTAGTTTTGGGAAGCAAAGTTGCATCGTAGGTTTTTTCACTTCGGTGATGCATTACCTTTTCTGTAGTTTCCATCCCCGTTTGAATTTCTTACCTAAGCACTTACAACTATGTGTCAAGTAGTGGCATTGAGCGGATTTGAACGCCATTGTGTATCGGCATTTGAGAGTTAGTATCAGATATTTAAGCTTCCCAATGCGAAGAGTACAGCTCACTTTGAACCGGCAAAACAGCAGCATGGGCTTGAACCAGCACCCCTAGTTCTTATCTGCCACTAAAAAAATCGAGCGGACGCAATAACAGCGAGATGCCGTGAAATTTTGAAATAAAGTGGGTTATTCGCCTACCAAGTCACTATGCAATTGTACAAAGCCTCTACAGGTAGCCTTAAAGACAACAAGCTTAGCAACGATTTGGGCGCACATTGGTGAAGGCTGAGGACGCCGGTAATGATTTTGTGCGTGCTTTAGAAACATCTCTGCGTTGAAGGGTCCGCATAATTGTAAAATCTATAACCCGTCTCCAATTTCGTGGACTATTGAATGCCGATTTGCTTTAAGCAAAATAAGCAAGCAGTTATTATCGGCGTCAGTAACCGCCATCGATGAGCGTTCGCACCGGTTCCGGGCTGGACGTCTTCATGCCGTATGTAAATATTTTTTAATGCTGCGTTTATATTTAGGCTGTGTTTATATTTTATGTTATGTAAGGTCTATTTCGTACAGTAATCTTCATGTTTATTGTCACGTATGCATTTCAGCCTTATCAATTTTATTCACTTCAGCACATGTTGCGACGTTTTTAGGTAGCTTTATATCACATTTGGCATGAGTGCAACTGAAGGCGGCACCAGCGGAGCAGGTTAAAAAGGAGGAACAAAGAAAAACGAAACAAAATAAAAAACACGAGCATAAATGTGTCCTTACTGGAGTAACATTCAGTTGCTTCTCTAGTGTGTGTCCTCTCCGCCTACCTGCAGTGTGTGTCTTCTTGTGCGCTAGCACCATGTGTGAAGTAAATGTTTGTGCTTTTTTAACAACCCTAGTTAGCATGTATTGCCTTGATACTGTGGAGTGGCTCGGTAGGGCACTTTATGAGTTTTTCGCAATAGTTTACTACTTATCTGTGTTCCCAAATTCAGTCTAGTTTCATAGACGAAGTTGAGAAACAGGGGTAGACGCTCAAGGCTGTCTACCTGCTTCGTCTGGTCGAAGCCTACTGAACTCCTCACATTGTGATGCTGAAAGGTCCCCCACAAACCCCTGAAAAGGTTTTTCCAATCGCGCTCTTAGAGGTGAGAATCTATGACAAGCCTCATTACTCTCAGTACAGCCCTGTAATCAAGGCTTCGACGAAACATCATCTGGTAAGGTGGTTACAAAAGGAAAATATAGGTTACTGACCAAGGCACAGTTTAATGAAAAGGTAGTGACGCTTCGGATACCCTACGGCTTCCTTATTCACAATGAGAAACCAGACAAAAGGCATGCGTTTATAGCTTCTTCAAAATGCGTCTTGATGACCTTGCTTAATCAGATGGCACATTTCCTTACACCTGATTTAGTGTAAGACTCTCATCATCAGAGTCTAGATACAAGCATCTAGAAGCGATCCGGTATCTGGCAAGCGCGCCGTTTTGGTTGCTGGCGTTTCCAGTTTCTTGCAAGTGTTCGGATAGAGTGTTAGCACCACTGTGTACTTTCGCCATGTCATTTTTGCGCTGCTGAATCAGTTTGCACCAGTTTCCGGATTCTACGATACAACTGCGGTCGCAATCTGCGCACGGAATCTTGTACAGACCCTAAGATATAAGTTAACGGGAAGCTGGCCTTTCATATTGAAGAGATCATGTCTAAGCTTGCTAGTTGGACGTTGGGCAACTTGTACGCTGTACTTTCGAAATACCCTACCTAGCGCTTCACTGATCTGTGGGATGTAAGCGATATTGCGCATTTTCACTTCGAGGCATCGGAAACATCCGAAAGTGGTGGTCGCTGTAGGAGTTTCTTTTTTTGTGTGGCAGGAAGTTTCTTGCGTAAACATTTCTCGGCAAATCACTTTCGACAGTCCTTATCGTTTCATTCAGAGATTGTTTGTTAAAGCACGAGTTTATAGCTCTTTAGATTAAGGAGCAGATGGCAGAGCGCTTTTGTGCCATCGGGTGGACAGAATAGAAGTCACGATAACGGACTCAGTGCGTAGGCTGTTGCACAGGGTGCAATACAGGCTCGGGTTTTCGCCTCACGCGAGTGTCGAAAAACATGATACCGCCATTCAACTCAACTTCTGCAGTCAAATCGTTTGAGGCTTCTATGCTTTTGAGGCGATATAAGAAGCGCTTAACTGTGGCCTCTGTAAGACGCAGACACAATCGTCCACGTACCGAAATAATAATTTAGGGTGTGGTTCGAATATTTCCAGGGCTTTCGCATTAATGGCTTATATTTTGTTTTAGCAGCCGTCACGGAAATCGATGCTCGCAGATCTTCGCCGAAGGTCTGTCAATAGTAATTGCCACCATACCAGATATAGTGTTAGCAAGGCGAAATGAAAGAAGCGTGCATAGATCGGGTACCTCTGAAAGTTGTGAGCTCTTAAAGTGACAAGTCCTCGTACAAATGAAGCTCGCAAGTTTATCATCATCATCACCTTCATCATCAGCCTGATTATACCCACTGCAGGGTGAAGGTCTCTCCCATATTTCTCCACTTAACCCGGTTTTGTGCTAGCTGCATCCACTTGACCCCTGCGAACTCCCTAATCTCATCCGCCCACCTAACTTTCTGCCGCCCCCTGCTACGCTTTCCTTCCCTTGGAATCCAGTTTGTTACCCTCAGCGACCATCGGTTATCCTCTCTTCGCACTACATGTCCTGCCCATGTTCATTTCTTCTTCTTAATGTCTACTAGAATGTCGGTAACTTGAGTTGTTTCTCTGACCCAATCTGCACGCTTTCTATCTCTTAATGTTACCCCTACCATTTTTCGTTCCATAGCCCTCTGGGTTGTCCTCAACTTAAATAGAATTCTCTTGGTTAGCCTCCACGTTTCAGCCCCATAGGTGAGTGCAGGTAAAAAGCAACTGGTGTATACTTTCCTCTTTAGCGGTACCGGTAAGCTGCTAGTCATAACCTGCGAGTGCTTGCCAAATGCGCTCCATCCCAATCTTATTCTTCTTGTTATTTCCTTTTCATGGTCCGGATCTGCGGTTACTGCCTGTCCTAAGTAGACATATTCGCCCACTACTTCCAGTACTTCGCTACCTAATGCAACCTGCTGTTCCTTCCTGAGGCTGTTGAACATTACCTTAGTCTTCTGCATATTGATTTTCAAGCTTACTTTTCTACTCTTCCTGTCTAGGTCACCAATCATTATTTGCAGTTCATCCCCCGAGTTAATTAGCAAGGCAATGTCATCAGCAAATCGCACATTACTGAGGTATTCTCCATCTACCCTTATCCCTAACTGCTCCCATTCCAAGTCTCTGAATACTTCCTCTAAGCAAGCTGGGAATAGTACTGGGGAGTTTGTGTCTCCTTGCCTAACGTCTTTCTTTATGGGAATTTTGTTACTTCATTTATGCAGAAATATGGTTGCTGTGCAGCCACTATATATATCTTTCAGAACTTTCACGTACGGCTCGTCTACCCCCTGATTTCGCAATGCCTGCATCACCGCCGAAGTTTCAACTGAGTCAAATGCTTTTTCTTATTCAATGAATGCTGTGTATAAGGGCTGGCCATATTTCAAGCATTTTTCTATCACCTGATTTATGGCATGGATATGATCGATAGTAGAGAGCCGTTTCTGAAAGAAATATAACAGCGAGGGGACAATTCTCAAACACTTTCGACAAATGGAGGGGTGGGGGGGAGGGAGGGACCAGGACGAAGAAATAGAATAAAGGAGGACAGTCAACCAAAAAACAAATTCAATGGCCAACTAAAATGGAACCTGAAACGTGCTTGTGCATACACGTGCCGCGCATGCATGTGCAAAGGAGGATACAGATAGAGGGAGCACGTGAGCGCGTAGCCTCCAGCATTTAATATGCGCTGTCGCCGACAGGTGATAAAAATCAGTGAAAAAAAAAAAAACTCATCCAAAATAAGCTTGGTCGGCTGTTCTTTCCCAGCATACACTTGGTGCCACCAATTCTCGTCTTATATTGGTGGAGGGTTGAAATCTGTGTCAGTTGGTACATAGTCAGAGAATAAAAACCAGCCAAGGGACGAGGACGAAGAAAGACGATGTACACACGGAAGCTGGAACTAACAACTGTGTTTCTTGGGAAATGTTATTATTTCAATAAAGCACAGTTGTTAGTTCCAGCTTCAGTGTGTACATCGTCTTTCTTCGTCCTCGTCCCTTGGCTGGTTTTTATTCTCTGATTATATTGGTGGCAGCGCTTTGCAAAGCGCGGGTTCACGCACGCCCGTGTTCCCTTTCATATTGCTTCTAGCTCTACACTTGCTGTGAATAAACTACAATTAACGCCTATGTGGGACTGTTTTGCCGACTAGTTATGGTGGAGGGGAAATATATTAAAGGGATTCTAAAGTTTCTTTAGAGATATTTATTCCTGCTGGTTCCAACGTTCTAAATTTATGGATTAGATATGCCTCTAAATTATCTGCCCAATGGAGATTTAAAGCCTGACTGGAAAATGTGTAAATTAATAGCTTTGAGCTGGTGGTCTTCTAGATTGAAATGCTAGGACACTGCTTTCAAGAGCTTTTTGCCTGTGTCTGCCCGATGGCAGTTAAGTCTTATATTGTTTGGTTGCCCTATCTCTCCGATGTACTGTTAATGAAAGAAGGAGGATTCAGAAGGTAGATTGCAAACAACGTTTGAAGATGTGCAAAAAAGCCTGATTTTATGTTAAAAGTGAAATCGCCAGCAGTACTTTTAACGGCGGTGTCTTTTTGTAAATGATTGCATATCTAACATCTGGGTCGAGACCAAGGATGCAGTTGTGTTGGATGCCTGTTGTCGAATTTAGAATGTACTAGAATATCTCTGAGGTTTGTATTGCATTGGTGTGTTACCCTTGGTGCCTCCGGGAATGATATTTCTTCAGTCGTTCATTACAAGGTAGCATGTAAGAATATCGTTTATGCTTGGAAGGGTGTTCGAATATTATTTACAGAAGAAGGCAGGCATTCAGTGATGGCCTTTGGTCGTTTCTTGAGCACATTGTTGCGGTTTAAAGTGCTTGCGTTTTCGAGGGTCATGTTAAAGGAGTTACCGGAATATATTTCTGAACCAGTGTTGCTTTCAATGAATGTAGTTAGTTTAGGTATTTATTATTATTGCTACATATTCCAAGCCGTGTCGCCTATCCTACGAATATTTCTTGTTTACAGTATGTCGGATGAAGACTTGTGAAATCTTGGTATTTTTGCTTATCTGTTTGCTTAATGTACAAGTATGCGTATACGTACAGAATATACGCATACGTAAATGTACGCCATATACGTAAAAATGGTACACCCCATATTTCCATCGACATCAGATAAAGTCCAAAGAATAGAATAACGTACCTCACAATGATCATACTGACGACCTGCGTCAGCGTGACCAGAGTGAAAGACGTTTATGCGCCCACAGCTGGAAAATCATTATTTTGATGAAGACAGAATGAAATCTGATATGTTTCTTTTGTATATTGTCTAGGGTGCGTGAGGACGGGGTGCGTGCTTTGAGTTAGGTGGTGTCCATGAAGGTTATGACGGCAGCATCCATAACACATCTGCTCAGGTTACAGGTTAACAAGCGGAATTATTCGCCGTAAAGGCAAGCAAGCTTAATAACCCGGAATCAAACTCGTACTCATCAGATTACCGAAATTCGTGGCCTCTTTGTATTGTTTTAGTCAAATGGACTATAAAACGTGCTTTCTGATTCCTCCGTTGTTAGTGTGAAGCTTTTTTAAGGCACTTGCGCATGATTTTCTTTCCACCAAGGCGATGAGCTTCATCCCTTATATATTGAAAATGCAGCAGACGGAAAGCCCGACCCCTTTGAAGCAAAACCACTGCAGCTAAAATGCTATTTCTATGCAATCGCTATGCCCAGCCGAACTGCGAACGATGTAAGGGTAAAAACAACAAAAATGCACGAGTAAATCGAAGGCCAGCTATGGGTAAACCACGGAACACTAATTACTGCCGGCGGAGCCGGGGACGGCTAAACTGCAGTTCTAGTTCAGCCATGTTTGGGGAATTCGGGACCCTTGCATAGTGCAACCGCGCAACTTGTCCAAGTCGGGCGTACTCGTTGGCAGTGATAGGCCGTTCTCAGGCCAACAAGCTAGGCGGCAGAACTCGTGCTGAGGCTAGCTATGTGAATGAAGCCGAGGTCTATTGCTGGTGATCGACCATTCTGAAGGCAATATCAATCCCCGAAAACACGCCCAGCTAAGCGGCTGCACACGACCCGGGGACATTTGGTGTGCCATATTGCCGTAAGAATAGCACAGGCCGACCGCATGCTTGCCTTTTGGGTGTGGTCTCCAACGATGAGCTAAAATGGTTCCTTGGCTAAAACTATGTCCTGGTGTTATGAAAACCACCAAATTATCAACCCTGTCAAAACTGCTTAACGCATTTTCGATTCAGTCACAAATTCATAAAAGCTGCCTCCGTTATCTCTTTTAAGTACTTCTGTTTACCTTTGTTACAGTGTTACGTCCCATGATATTGAGCAGTATACTGAAATAACATTTTAGCAGTACATCAACAAACTGAAAACAGCAATATAATTGCAATGAGCGCAGTAAATAATAATGGCCGGTATTCTCTTTCTTCTCCAAAGCCATCACTTTGCTTTACTCACGCATATTTCTTGTAGCACTATAGCATGGGGAAGCATTTGCACGTATTACTTATTCTCCATTCATTACATTCAACATCAGGCTTTTCACATCATTGTCAGTACTTCATACTGTGCTAATAATATGACACTACTGCCTAAAAATATTATGTTCTTCTTTGACATTTTCTACAACCTAGCCATCATATCTATTAGAATGACGGAGAAGAAACATTCCTTTAACATTATTGAGTACTGCTTTTGAGAGTTGTAACCCCACTTGATTTGCAGGTGGGAAAATGTTGTGAGTACCTCAAATTTTCAATAATCACGTAAAACAAGGTTTTCAGTTTTATTTGAAATATTCTACGCTTGAGTATACAACTGCTAATATCCTTATCTATCATGAATTCAAATTGGACGAATATCCGTTTGCAGCAAGAGGCTTTCATCTGTCCTTCACAATTGTTTAAACATTTTGTTAAAACTTTTCCTTATCTATCATATAGTTTGAAAAATGTTTTGTTATAGTCTATCTCCTCATATAGCTATCAGTGACTGGATTTTTGATGAATCTGTATATTGAATTTGATTTTGCAATTTTTTCATTATATACAACACCGTTGAACTTTTTGTTCATATTCATAATTTCTCTTTTGCCACGATAACATATTTTTTTACTACTAAAGGTTACCGACAGGTGTTTATTGCCGGAGCGCTGAACTGATGGAGAAGACAGAGCTGAGCTGGTAAACGGCTGCGCGTATGTCAAAAGTGTTCAGCCTACCGTCTTTGTCATTTCCCCCATTCCTCTTTCAACTTTATTTTCGGGTTCTTACATGGACAGCGGAAGTCTGCGGTGTGAGTCAGTCGTTCACGCTGGAGTAACGCTGCTTTATGCGGGCCACATGCGCGACTTCGGGTATGGATGGTTGACGACTACTTGCGGTCATGCGCGCTATTCTGTATTTGAGGTCATTGACGCAATTGATGCCAGCGAAAGAGCCAGTGTGATGTGCCAGCACTACATACGCTAAATAAATATATAGAGTGGCCGTCATAGCCACACTAAGTCTCTTGGGGTATAAAGCACATGGCGATGTCGGTTCTCGTATCAAGCTTTGGCGCGCTATTGAGAAACGAGAATCTTCCAATGATTTCCATTGGAAGATTTCGGGAAGGGACCGATATGCAAATTCTGACTTTCAAAAAGGAAGAGGCCCTACTACGTTGACGTAAGGTGTTTGCGCCGCTGTCACCCTGCCTAATTCGATACATATTGTTCAGTTATCTGCCGCATCATCCGCCAGTAAAAGCGGTCATGTTCACGGTAAAGTGTTTGTGCTGAGCCCAGGTGACCGGAAGTGGGGCCGTCGTACATGACACGCAGGACGGAGGAGCGGTGATTCTTGGGAACTGTTAGCAGAATATTCGTTGCTGTGCTTCGGTATGCTTTTTTCTGCAGGAGACTCCCACGGTGACCACAAAACTAGCAGGGTTTCACCTAAGCTTAAACTGACTGAGACGTGCGAAAGCAAGATTTAATACGGTCTATCTGTTGGCCGGTATTTATTGTTTCTCTATATTTCGGCTGTGGTACACTCTTAAACATACACACATTAAGGCAACGTAGTCACGTTATGGCTTGTTCTCTTTCTTTCAAACTCAGCTCGCCTGACACTGCGCGCTTGTTCGCCTGAGACAGTACAAGGACCCGGCTCACTATTCATCCTGGCGTGGTCTGACCTGCCACACCAATAATGTGGTACGCCTATGCAGGCAACCATGGCACGCATCAAGACGTCAACAGGATCGCGTCGGGGTTGAGTAACTGTCGGTGCCACACGAGCGAGACAATCCTACTCTTCGGCTAATTCGATTATGACCCCTACTTCGAGGCGTGAGGGAGGGGACTTATCAGCTTTCACAGACACACCTTTTTATGATGCAGAGTCTACGCCAAGGGCTGCGATCCACACCACAGTTGGCGCTTGACTATGATTAATTTGTTGCTGCTTGGTCTGGCAAGGTCCCACCCAAACTCAAGCAACTCACATCCTGAAGTCCTGGTTAGACCTTCTGAAATAATGCATTCACACTAAAAAGGCTAGTCACAATCGAATCCTGCGCCACCTCAAGTAATGGCTCGAGGCGTTTGTCGGTTGCCTGCGCAGTCCGCCGAGCTGAGGGATTGGAAAAATTAGCCAAATCGAAGTCGGCAGAGCTACATTAGGTCGTAGGAAGGGGAAGGCTCTAAAAACAGTTTGGGTCTTTTTCTTTGCTACCACTCTTGTACGAAAGGGATATCGCACTCTTGGAAGCTCAGAGCCCAAGGTGCGAAATGACCAGACTAAAGGCTGATGAGCCTACATAGGAAATACTCATGGCACGACGCAAGCCAAGCGGGAACTACGCGCAGGAAGTAATGCTATGAAAAATTGATCCACCGAAGGCTCTGTCATGCTCTTGAAAAGTAGCTTCTCGACTTGAACCGCTTCCTCACCACCGTCGCTCATACAAATTTCTCGTGCACAATTACCGACGTAGCAGGTCAAGTTAGGGGCATCCTGAATAGTGAAGTTGAATGGGCCTTAGCCAGCCTTGCTAAGAACAAAGCTAGCGGAATTGATGGCATTCCAGCTGAGTTGCTTCAAAACCTCAACCATGACGCTGTTAACATTCTGCATACATTATGTCAGAAGATTTGGACAACCCTGCAGTGGCCACAGGATTCGAGGAGGTCAGTTTACATCCCCATTCCAAAGAAACGCAGTACCAAAGATTGTTCCAACTACCGCATGATCGCGCTTATTTCGCATGCTAGCAAGGTGATGTTGAAAATCCTCCAAGGTAGGCTGCAGCAGTATGTGGATCGGGAGCTTCCGGACGTGCAAGCTGGGTTTCGCTAGGGCAGAGGAACTAGAGACCAAATTGCCAACCTTCGCTGGGTCATGGAAAAAGCAAGAGAGTTCCAGAAACCCATCTACTTCTGCTTTATTGATTATGCGAAAGCGTTTGACTGCGTAGATCACAGCAAATTGTGGCAAGCTCTCCAAGAGATGGGAGTTCCAATTCACCTCATCTGTCTCCTCAGGAACCTGTATGAAGGGCAAGAGGCCACAGTCAGAACTGGGCATGGTCTTACGGATTGGTTTTCGATTGAGAAAGGAGTGAGGCAAGGCTGCATACTGTCGCCCTGCCTATTTAACCTATATGCAGAGTGCATCATGAGGAAGGCCGGTCCAGACGAGTCTTCAGCTGGAGTGAAGATTGCTGGAAAACGTATCAACAACCTTAGATATGCGGATGATACCACTTTAATGGCAGAAAGTGAAGTGGAACTCAAGAGACTTTTGATGCGCGTACAAGAAGAGAGTGAGAAGTTTGGGCTTAAACTGAACATTAAAAAGACAAAGATCATGGCGTCTTGCCCTATCAAGTCCTGGAGCATCAATGGACAAGAAGTGGAAGCTGTGACAGATTTTCTCTTCTTGGGCTCCAAGATTACCTCGGAAGGAGACTGCAGCCATGAAATTAGGAGACGCCTGCTTCTGGGAAAGAGAGCAATGGTTAGCCTTTACCGCCTAGTACAGAGCAGAGACATTAGTCTGCCAACCAAGATACGTATAATTCGTGCTATGGTCTTTCCAGTTGTGATGTATGGATGCGAGAGTTGGACTGTGAAAACGGCTGACCGCCGAAAAATTGACGCGTTTGAATTGTGGTGCTGGCGAAGACTCTTGAGAGTTCCTTGGACTGCCAGAAGATCAAATCAGTCGATATTGTCGACCATAAATCCTGACTGCTCATTGAAGGGTCAAATTCTAAAGTTAAAGCTCAGCTACTTTGGTCATCTGATGAGAAGAGAGGAGTCGCTGGAGAAAGGTTTGATGTTGGTAAAGGTTGAGGGGCGCCGGAGAAGGGGTAGGCAGCGAATACGATGGTTAGATGGCATCCTTGAGGCACTGCAGATGAAGTTATGTGATGTTGGGAAGATAGTGAGAGACCGGAAAGCGTGGCGTGACATGGTCCATAGGGTCACGAAGAGTCGGACACGAGTGAACGACTGAACTGAACTGAGGTCAAGTAAGACGAAGAGTTCTGAGCAGGGATAAAATACCCACCTACCCACTAAAACACTACTTTGCGACGATGTAACATCCTCCCAGGATTGACTGAAAAATCTCGTGTTCTGCATGAAACAACTTGTTGGTGCTATGGCATATTGTAGATAGTCGCGATGACCGGGTCCTATGTGTGACTCACTCCTCACTGCCAAACGTTGCTAGACGATCGATGCGTCCTTACAACACATTCAATCTTGCAGTGATAGCAGTTTCAAATGAACGGAATACAAATCGCGTGGTTCTACACACAGCTCGGATTTTCAGCACACCTTTCACTCGCACTGCCAGCTGCACAAATTCATTAAAGTGCTATTTCCAACATGAGTGGAATGGCTTATGGAGCGATACCGAGTCTTTACAAAGATGACGCGCGGATTTCAGCATGGCCGCTCATGTATGAAAAACATGCCTGACTTGGTAGCTTAATGCAGGAGGCTAAAGTTCGCAAACGGATGACGATATCGTTTCATTTTGACTATCAAGGGCACCACAATTATATCCGAAGTACCACAGATTAGGCTTTGAAGCTGGGGGCTGTGTTCATGCTCATGTGTGCAGCCTGTACTGTGCCAAAGGGGGTGTTGCAACCTGTGCCCAGAGGGCCCTGAGACTATACCCACATATGTCACGGTCGCTTTCAGGTCTTACCCATGTGTGCGTGCAAAACACGGAGCTCATGCTGATTTAGCAACTCGTGGCCTAACGTGCAGATAGTGACTGCCTCAGTGAGTCCCTCTTACATACTCTAACTCGTTCCCACAAGTCCTGCTTACTGGCACAAAAATACACCTGCCTAAAATTGGTCCAAACTGTTAAGTGTTTGCACCCCGCAAAATTCACAAGTAGGTATTATGTTGTACAATGCATGGCAGCCCCCAGGACGAATGGTTTGATACTCAGGCCAGTGAATCACTACAATACAAAAATAGATATATGGGGCCTACGAGGTCGAGCCAGATATCGAAATGCCCCCGTATTCACCTCATGTGTCAATGCCGATATTTGCGAAGCTGCCCCAGTTCCAGTAACTCTCTCGTATTAAAATGTCTATTGTACGCGCTTTTCTAAACTGAGCAACGTATCTTAAATTTATCCTTAACTGTAGAGCATAGGCTATCCCACTTGCAACCGCAAATCGTCACTTACAAAATATTTACTTCTTATCGAATAAGTTGGACGAGGAGAAGGGTTGGAGGTAGCCAGATAAGTACAGTACTCACGGATTGAAATAGGACACTCGGAGCGCGTGGCCGTCGCTGCATGCAAGGCAGTGTGGTAAACAACAGGCCGGCTTATTGCCGACCGGAAACAGCAGTTCTGCTTTTTAGATGTTCTCCCCCTCTCGCTATACCACAATGCAGCACCTTGCTTCCATAAGCACCCACGGGCGGCGTGGCGACTCAAATGGGTTTCCTAACATCATATTCCGAATCGTTTTTCACGACACGTACTGCATTCGCTAAATTCACTGAAGCTAATCCGCCTCTTCCTAAGCAGTTCTCTGCTTTTAGAATTCTGGCTGCTGTATTGTTTCCTGATATGAAACAAATAATATTGGTTCATCTGAATCCTAAAAACAGTCACCAGGTACGTGTGCACCAAAATCATCAGTTTAAAAGAATAAGTGGTGATTTGGCCTACTTACTTCACGGCTTCAAGTGAGGCGTAACAAGCTCTTCCACGGGCTGCATTTCAGTTCTAAAGCCAAGAAGCTTTCGATGGCTAGTCAATTCACGCTAAACCTAATGCCTCTTTAAAGGCCTGCACACTGCAATACTCCGTGAGAAACTAACTGATCTAGAGAGCCGAATTCTATACCCGGCACCGTATAGAAAGGTTGTGACTACATTTTTGCATGCCTGGCAGGATCCTCCAATATTGAAGGAAACCACGGGGCGGACAAGGGTGCACATTGTGTGCATAGTAACGCACTTAATGTTAGTAACCCTGCAGTCCCTATTGCAAAAACCAGTGCCACTGGGAGCCAGCGCCCCAGCGCCATACCTGATTATGGTCCCAGTATGACGCTGGACACTGGGCGCACTGGGACGCGGCATACTGGGACGCTCCGCGCTGGCGGCACTGTTCGCCCGAAAAAAAAAAAGGGCTTGGGATAAAAATTAAAAAGTAAAAAGTAACGAAACAAGTTAGGTACATAAAAAAACCTAGAAGTAAAAAAAAAAGAAAAAAATTAGTGCACCAAGCGTGCCTCGAACTATGTCCCTAGGTACATACCATACACTAGCTCAGCACGCTAACCACTCGGCCACGCCGAGAACTGGATTTCATCTAAATATTTTTGCATTTTATGTCATAACCCGCATTTATAAGGTTGGGACTTCATGTTTCGCAGTCTACAGGCCATTGCTACCGCTCTAACAATTGCAACTTCTTGATCATTTTAGCTTGCTGTCTGCTCTCACGACTTGCAACTAATGTTCTGGGTGCCTATGCGCGCTATTTTGTGCACTGGAATCATTTTAACATGTGGAGTTTGACATCGCTGGCAAATTTACCAACGCCGGCTCTTGGGTGGTGCTCTGCTACTGTGGGCGTAATTTTCGCTGAACACGGAGCTTTAGTACAAGCCTTCAAGGAAAAAAGTGCGACCAAGCTTCAATACCGGCAAGCGCCGCAGCGATGACCCTAATTGCGTGTAACTAAACCTTATTCGTATGTAAACATTTCGGGAAGCGTTGCGATGACCGAGGGCTCGGCTGCTTGATACGCAGAGTAAGAAGGAGCGCAAAAGCTTGAGAAACACGCCAAATATTATGTATTACAAGCGCTGCATGTTGTTGCTTTTTCTCTCATGGACCCATCGCTCGGTAAACTACTCTCTTCCTCGTTTTAGTTTTTCTTTCTGCTGTTGGTACTGGGCCGTGGTGCAGGCTACGCTCGCCTGCGATTGAGCCCGCATTGAACATTTTGGCAGTAATCATTGTGTTAGAGTGCCCTTAAGATCAGCTGTGAAGTTGGTTATGCATGGTAGCCCACATTATTCAATTCCAGCTTTAGTAGTGCGTTAATCGTCAGTCTGTCATGAGATCGAGGCGCGGCGATCGTTGTCGCTCTCGAAACGCTCGAAACGACCTATCGAAACATGGAAACTCTAGAAAAAAGATACTGCCTTTGTTTTCTTACAAATGCGCAACGACTTCGCAGCAAAAAGCGCTTGCTTGAACCATATTTTTCATATGCCCCCCGATGGTCGATTGAAAGTACGCTGTTGCCCTGTTGGCCCCTGAGGGATGCTACTCCGGCTGACGCCGCAGGCCGCACCGGCTATACTGGGGCACTGGGACCAGTGCGGCCCAGCGCACATACAGCGCTTCTCCCAGTGCATCGCGGATGCCAGCGACACACCCAGCGTCAAAAGTCTAATCCCAGCGTTTTTCTCCCATCGCACCAGTGCAGCCAGTGTCTTCCCGTTACTGCTCCAGTGAATATCGCAGACCTCCAGCGTGCCCAGCAGATCCAGTGCAAAACCAGCGCGAAAATCTTACTGGTTTCACACTGGAGACGCTGGTTTTTGCAATAGGGGTGAGAGTTGACGCACCGTTTTGGCTTCATTCTCGGCAATGGGTCCCACGCTTTAAGCGGTGAAAACAGGAGAGAGTTGAAAATTACGTTTCAGGGTTTTAGACCCTGGACTGCGGTTTCGTTTTTCCCGTAATTTTTATAGCGCGCCGCGAAGCAACTGTGAAGTACCATGTTTTCATCGGTGTTGCTTTTACCAACCAACATACTGTAAATGCTGAGGTACGGGCTAGTGCGTTGTTTATGATAAATTTAAGCACAGCGAAGGAGAAGTCCAAACTTGAAGGACACAGGCACAAAGCACTGTGATGTGTCCGCCATCTTCGTCGTTGTCTTTTGCGCTATTTAAATCTATCAACAGAACATGTTTGCCGGATGGGCATGTTCGTCAGCCAGGCTTGTGAATTATGTAGCTGTGAGGAGGCAGTCGATCTTCGATCTTCACCCCTTAACATAGATTAAGATCATTGGTTTGTGGCCACAGCAGCCAGTTGCCCTCAAAGGTCACAAATCATTTTTTTAGCTACAAATATAGTGTTTGTGACTTTATTTCTCGCACTTTTTTGGCTTCTTTAATCGCCTACTTCATAGTCATCGGTCTGAGTAGCAAGACGAACCACCGTGCTGGTTAACTTCTCTGCCTTTTCGCCTAATCCTTTTCTTATCGGTACGATTTTTGTCATTGATGCATGACTGTTGACGCGCGTTTTCTCTCTTTGGTCTCATGAACTCCCCTGAAATATGAGCGAAGCAAAACGCAATTTCTGCCTCCTCATGAAAGCTTTTTTCACTACAGCGTTGATAAAAAAATATGATGGTAACGATGCCCAACGAGTACAATCTGGTGTAACACATAACCTGCTACAATAACGGCAATAGGAAAATTTCCTCTATGTTACAAAACTCCGACTAATAGAAAGGAAAATAATTCAGCGCACCCGTGCCATAAGCAGACAAGCGAAATCTTCTCTAGATGAAAAATACAAAGTGTCCTGAATTTGCTCTAACCACAAAATAAGAATTCGTAAACAAGAATAGATGTGTTTCGTGAAATCCGAAGTAGGTACACCTTGGTCTTATTGACCAGCATAAGAAAGGCGTGAAGAGTGTACCAACCTCACCAGATGCTGAACGAGGTCATTCTTTGGACTTGCAATTTTCCCCGCCCGCTTGACATTATCAACAAAATATAAATTTGTGGTTAGCACTTATGTGGTTTCAAAACTTGTGAAAATGCTGGCCACTAAATAGAAATAATTTAATTAACATATTCGGTGTAAAATATATATCTATAGCGGAGACTATTCCCCTATACTTTTCTGTATTTTACACGCGCACTAAAAACCCGCAACTTGGTTTAGTCTCGTACAGAGTTTCGGTGCCTTTAGAAACAATCAATTATCCAGCACCGGAATGAATTGAACGCCGCAACCAATGCCTCTTTCATTTGATATAGCGCTCCAGCTAGCACAACAGTTTTTTCGGTTGAAGAAAAAACGACAAAAGGAAGTCAGAGACGTATATTAGCGAGTGAGGTGTCATAAAGCTAGATAATCGAAACATGCTTACATCACTCGTATATATTGTCACGAAGACAGGGAATTAAGGCGAATCGGCAACAAGGGCAGAGACACACGCCGAGATAGGGGTTCACGGGAAACGGTAACACAGAGACGCAGGATCAAGAGTCTACAGTCCTAGCTAGCCGAAGCGCGCGAGGGTCTACAATTTCTTTGTCCTTCAAGCGCTACCTCAAACCGTCAGGTGGCATTATTCCCCCCCTCGAAAAAAAGCGTAAGCTCATAGAAAAACTGATCCGGATGGCAAATACGACTTTCAGCGGGTGAAATACGACTTCATGCGAAGCACATGCTCTAGGTTAGACGAGCACTGACGACTAGAATGTGGTTCAGTTCCGCCTAGAATAACCTCGTACGTAACTTCTGAGAGGCGACGCAGCACTCTGTATGGTCTAGAGTAACGATTGAGAAGTTTTTCTGACAGGCCTGGGCGCCGGACAGGTGTCCACACCCAGACTTTGTCACCAGGCTAGCCCTTACGGAAATGCCATATCTGAACTTATAAAAAAAATTCCAGATCAGGTATATCAGGAATTGGGCAGATATGGTATATTAGGACAGATCTAGGCCAGATAAGGCATATCTGCCCAATTCCTGATTTCGAGTACCAGATAAGGCATATCTGGTTGTATATGCCTGATCTGCCCAATTCCTGATTTCGAGTACCAGATAAGGCATATCTGGTAAGATATGCCTTATCTACCCAATTCCTGATTTAAAGATCTAGCCCGCATGGCATGTAGGTTTTGAACTATAGATCTATATATCTGCATATCAAAACACTTTATTACAACACACACAAGACAATTTCAGTATTCCAGCGAAACGCACGCTAAATCAAGTTTGCAAAGGGAAACCTGAATTTCCCATTTTATTTCAAACCTTACAGGAAAATAGCTTTGAAACCACAGGTTTTCTTTTTTCCCTGCCTATATGGAATCGCTCAAAGACGGGCCTGAATTACGTGTGCATACCGAGGGTCTAAGACATGCTAATCCGTTAGTAAATATTGAGATTCTACTGATTTAGGCGCAATATTATGACAAACTAATGGGATATCTGAACAGAATAATGTCTACAGGAGAAGCTAAAGTGAAAGACATTAACCTATTAAAATAAATATTACATTTTTATTCTACTCTTTTACGCACAGAGCTTTAACCAGTAAATGCTTTTACTTTGAGCTGGTTTACTTGCGAAGAGAAATAAAATAAACGGCTAATAACCGAACTAGACTATTGAAATGGAATTTAAAGGTTGTCGATACCCGGAAAAGGTACCGCTAAACCGCAGGGCGATAAAACACACACTGCTGGGACTGCTGATAGTACCTAAACCTTAGCAAAGTATATATAGGCTGTCAGGAAGTACCGGTGTTACCTTAAACAAAGACTGCAGTGCAAAATGAGCGAACGCGCCTAACTCGTGGTTGCTTTTGAAATTAAGAGAGAAAAAAAAGAAGAAAGCATGTCCGATGGCATTTGTCATGACAGCGACAGCTCTGCCGCTAAACCAAATCAAGCATGAAGCTACTTAGGTAGTGCAAATAATAATATTAATAAACAACGAAGGACCCTATCCACCCACTGAAATTTGTTAAAATTGCTGGAGCGAAAGACAAATTAGCAACGAAATGTACGGAAAAATATCACATACTGGCAATTACCATCCAATTTACTGATTGGAAAATTTTTCCATCAAAATAATAAAGCGAACAATATCCTGAGGCTGGCAAGTGCTAGTTCCCGACAAGAAGTCTCATGCTCACGGTTTTGGTGATCGGGCGTGAAGATGAGGCGGCACGATGAGGGTGCGATCCGACGCAATGGTGAAGATTTGGCCGGGCTACCCAGAGCAGAAGCCTCGAAAAGCTCAATCGACCATCAGGTTCGCTGCCAAAGCTGGGGAGGCAGCTTCCACCCTTCCGTGGGACACAGTAATTTCCTCTGTACCGATAGTCAGACTGAAGCTCTTGTAGGTTTGCTGTCGCATTTTTGTTTCATGCACACCGCTAATAGCGAACAGGCGCTGGCACCCACACACCAGCATACACAACATGCAGCACGCCCGCCAGCCGCACCGAACTCCGATGTTTGCCACCGAGAAAGGAACGAGACAAGTGCTTAGGCGCACGGAGTTGAAAGGGGGAGGGGAAAGAAGCAAGCACACACAAAACGGAGAGCTCGCGGCCTACGCGGTTAGAGCGTGGCAGCGAGGAGGAGAGATGAAATGCGAGCCAGCGACGCAGCCGCCGCTGGTTAAGAGGGAAGAGGGGAGCGCGGGAGAGGAGGAGTCACTGTCTAGCCAGTGCGGCCCTCCACGCAGCCACCGCCAGCTGCCTCTGAGGGTGAGTCACCGTCTAGACAGTTCGGAGGGGGCCGTATACTGAACTGCCATCATTTTCTTGATATTTTTAATCGCTCAACCCGACCATGCGTTTGTGCACCGGACTGCCGCCGCATTTTAAATGAAAATGCGAGTTAGTAGACGGAAAGAGGAGCATGTAGCCGTAACCCAGCGCCCTCCTGCATTAAGGAACACATGGTGTAATAATTACAGTGCAGCGAAATCTGCATATTTGAAATATTAGGAGTCGTAGCTATTTTCTAAATTGGATACAACTAACACTAAGCATGCAGGCCATGTTGAGTGTAGAAAAATTGAAGGTCGACCACATGATGCCAATATTGAATATTTGCAGAAGGTAGACGAAAGCCATATATTGCTAATATACAATCACTATGGGGCCTACGGCCCCGATGAGGTTATATAAGTCCTGTTGATGCCAGGCATATGGCCCTGATCTGTCTATATAAGGTCATGACGTGCCATATATGCCCTTTATCAGGCCACATAAGGTCGCGAGGATACCATATATGCCCCTGATCAAGCAATATAAGGTTCTGTTACCCATTCAGATATGGATTATATGTTGCATGATATGGCCAAATCTGAGCCATATAAGGGCAACATATTGCACATATATGACCTTATCTGGCCCAGATAAGGTGTTATTTGCTGCCTTATATATTTGTATCTGGCAGCATATGTTCCATATCTGAAGCAGATATGGGATTTCCGTAAGGGGGAACACGACATAGCGACGTCGGTCGTTATATCCGCGTGCATCTGTTGCAGGCGAGTTGGCGAGCTGCCTCAGAGCAGTTGGCGAATTTCTGTGTTAGCGGTAAGCAGCTGGTCATCAGCCGCACATGGCAGCATAGCGTCGAGCATGGTCTGTACATCGCGTCCGTATACTAGCCGAAACGGAGTGAATCGAGTTGTTTCTTGGACGGCCGTGTTATAGGCAAATGTGACATAAGGCAATATCTCGACCCATGTTTTATGCCGCACATGGCAAGCATGAAAGATTTCATCGCGGAGGTCTGCAGGGATGACTAGAAGATAGGCTCGGTCACTGTTGCCGGCGCTTTTCTTGTGGAGGATTCCGTCGCGCGTAGACAAGGATGACAAGTTCTTAGCAACCAGTCGAGATACTGTAGAATCGATAATATTAACAAATACGACATTTCGAAGTGCTCATAATATTCGATGTCCTTATAGGCAATATAAAGATGTGAGCTGAGTTATAATATTTACGTAAGCAATGTGAACGGCTTTCACCAATCGCTATCCCGAGGCTAATAGCTTTCACAGAGAATGTAGCACTTGACATTTAGCTCTACAAGAAAACGAACAATGAGCAAATGTCGTGGTGCACGCTCACTCGCTACACAATGCGAGCTCGCTGACGTTATACGAAGCGCAAAAAACCTTGATGACGTGCCACCTTTACAATCGGTAAACACATTCTCTTTTCGCATAAAATGCTGGTAGCTATTTATTGAATCAAGTATGGAAACAGTGGTCTGTAACAGTACTTGCTATGTTATTTTTTCATACGCAGGCCGCATATTTGCACGCAATGTATGCTCGCAACTGCCTAGAAACCTAACCCGCCTGTTTACAGTAGATTGCGCCCCATCGCTATCATCGACAGCTTCATTTGACGGCAAAAAACCTTATCCGGCAAGCAAGATGCTGAAACGGAGCAATGCTTCCCTGTCGACTGACCAGCGACTATCCGCCTGATGACCGGCTTCATGCTTCAATATTCGTGTTCTATTTGTTAGAGGCTATGTCTGCTAATATAAATTTATTGAAGACCGCAAGTGCTTTGCGCACGATAACGTACTCATATTCTTCACCTTTATCATGCAGATACACAAGCCCAGATATGCTGATTACCACAGTTATAAAAGCACCTAAACGCCGTTAAGTTTAAAAACATTAGCTGTTATTTAGCTTGTTTTTGAAACCTGGAGTTACGCGAGAGCAGTCAGCATGGCTACGCTTAGGTTCGGCTTAAAAGTAAAGACATGCCTTTTTCGCATAGTAGTCTACTCCATGGTTTAAGTTTTATTAATGCTGTAGGGGAATAACTTCACGTATCAGCATCCCTTGCCTCTCGTCGCTGACCGTTCGTATTCGAATGTAGAATACTCCTAGTGGTACGACATCGTCTCTATGTCGAATATGGGGGCACACCTCCGTCACAACGTTCAAGCGTACATTCAGTACCAGCAACTCCCTGTTGTAGTTCGGCTCTACCAGTTACCGTGTTATCTGTCTTCTTATTTTTCTTCTTATTATTCTTTTCCTTCTTACTTTTTCTTCGCTCTTTGGGCAGGCACGGACAGGCACCGGACAAGCACGGCGAAAGTCGAGATTATGGCCAATGTAGCTTTTGCTACAAAAGTTGATTCTTTTGAATGCAGCGCACACCTTCACCACGTCTCACTGGCTCATCGTTCTCCGCGTCGCCGACTCAATAGCACACTCCCTTAAAGTCGAGACGCCGGTGGGAACGGGTTTATTGTCGACGGCTTGTTGGTACACACACGGAACAAACGGAACACAGAGAACGCGTCTCCCTTCCTGGGCAGGCTATCTATACCATTGTGGTGGCGCTGAGGTACAGATGACCGTAGCCCCTGCTTGTTATAATACGCAATACATTTCCTTCCGTTATGTTGCATTTCTACCAAGCAATGATTGGTTCCCATACCTTTCGGGCACTCGCCTGGTCCTAGTGGATAGCCGCAGGGGCCCTGGTCTCACTGGCTGTTGTGTGGAAGTCTGTTCGTTTACTGATTCCTCTCCCGCTGACACCGATGACGGGCCTGACGTGCCTGTGTGTAATGTACCTTCACTCGACGACATTTCGAGTAACGTCTCCCTTTGAAGCTCTGCGTTCGCTGACAGCGGCATCTCGCACCAGGGAAACCTTAACGATTCCACTTTTCATCTTATGTGGTCTGAATGACGATACCGAAGAACTCCGCCTGCCTGCACCAGGAAAGTCACTTTTGACACCTTCTTGACAAATTTTCCAAACCACCAGTTCACTGTATCGCTGCGAACATTGCGGACATATATCTCGTCGCCTGGCGTAAACTTGCGCCAGTTTTCCCTTCTCGCATCTGCCGTGTGCTTATTTTTCTCACTTTGATTTTTCACACTGTCATTTTGAATGGTTTCAGCTTGGACAGTCACGTTCGAATTTTTCTTCCGAGAAACAATGCGCAGGGCACTGATTCTGTGAATGAATGAGGCGTTGTCCTGTATGAAAACAGAAAATTAATAATTCGGTTCTGTAAGGACTGCCTTCGACCGGCCCTCTCATCTTCGAACTGCAATTTCAAGGTCCCCCTCTTTGCTGTATGCATGTCTTTCCACTGGAGCGTGGGATTGAGAGCAATATGGTGGCGTGAAAATTGACTTTACACCATTTTGCTCTAAGAAGTGTTGAAATTCACTGGATATGAATTGCGGGCCGTTGTCTGTTATTACAACATTGGGTAGGCCGTACGCCGTAAAACTGCTCTTTACCTTCTCCACCATGGCCAAGGTTGATGCGCTATGCATTACTTTTATTTCGAGCCATTTAGAGTAGGCGTCTACCAGCAGCAGCAATGATTACCCTTCTACTTGTGCAAAATGCAAATAACCCTTTCCCAAGGATTTGCAGCTATTGGCCAAGTTGAATTAGTGATGACTGCACAGAATTCCGCACACTTGGACAGACCTCACATGTTCGTACTATGTCCTCCAAATCTGTATTAATACATGGCCACCAAATCTAAATTCGGGCTAGCATTGTTATTTTTGTCATTCCTGGGTGTCTCTCATGCATAAAATACCGAACACTTGGCCGGAAGGCTGTCGGGATAACAACCCGATTGTTCCACAGCAACTTACCCTGCTCTATCTCGTACGTCTATTTAACTAGCGAAAAATTTGCAATCGAATCCCTTTTGGGATGTTGTTTCAGCTACAAATAATGTATGACAGTTGCGCCAATATAGGTAACTTTAGTTATAACGTATAGCGCGACAATCTTTTATATATGCGATGATATTTTTATTCACCGCATTGGCTAAACCAGCCTGTTTGAAGAGACGAAATGAAAACAAATATGGATGTCTTCGGACAGGAACAGTAATCGTGGTGTCATGACCATTTTTTTAATTAAATTTTAAAATGTCCTGGGCTAATGTTTCGACACAAAGGAATGACCCTTAGGTTTGCCAGATGCGGCGTAGTATTCTCGAAAAAAAAAACGCCTATCACTAAAGCTGGAAAACGCCGTTTTTGTTTCAAAAAGTTGCACGTTTGGAGGCCGGCTGGTTGCGTAAAATTTTGTCATCCACTGTTTTTCACTCACCGCATTTGGGTAACGTTTGCTTGTATAAGAAGTATTAAAAGTGTGTTTCATTGATGCAGTTGATTTAGTAAAAAATCGCAAATTTTGCTTCAAGAACAACGCGCTACAAAAATGTTAATGTTCAACCTTACATACTGTCGTGACGCGTTGCGTTGTTTGCACTAAAACATTCTGTGTTTATTACGCAGGTCATATTGTTAATTTAAGGCAGAATTCCGAGCTCTAAGCTGCTATGTGTGTTCTCTGCAACGCCACCAAAAATATTATGCTGGAAAGCGATTTGCTTATGATTGTAATTATAAAAATTACACATTGAAAAATCATCTTCAAAAATATAGTATTGTTAGCGGTGGTCAAAGCTGAGAAATGGAATAATATATTAATAAACTAGATTGAATACTATTGCACCTAACAATAAAAAAGAATGCAGGACAGAGAAACAGTTCAGCCTTCACTTGCATTCTGCCATGAAATTGACAGAAATAGTGAATTAATACCATTTTAAGCTATATTTTGTCCCAGAAGCAGAAAAAGGGTGTATAAGCGCTGACAAGGTTTTAAATTTTACTTAAGGTAAAATGTAACTAAATTCAGCAAATACTAAATTGAAGTTTCGATGCCTACTTCATAAGGGGGAGCCATATAAGCACATCTATAGAAC
The DNA here is from genome assembly GCF_055883805.1 of Amblyomma maculatum. Classification (NCBI taxonomy): domain Eukaryota; kingdom Metazoa; phylum Arthropoda; class Arachnida; order Ixodida; family Ixodidae; genus Amblyomma; species Amblyomma maculatum. The sequence goes on from NC_139349.1 coordinate 123,769,345, forward strand.
AAAAACAGCTATTTTATATTTCTAATATTACATCTGGCAGAATTCAAAATATTTTTTTGACTCAAATTAACAAAGTACTTTGCATTGTTTCCACAGATTTTGATAAAAATTGATGTTGCGGCCGTTTCTTCAATTCTAATCAGTTTTCCTTATTTTACCATTTTCTTGCTTTTGTCCAATTTCAAAATAATATGCAGAAACACACACAAATCTAGAGCTTCAAATTTTTTCAGAATTAAAGAATGGAACCTAGATAATGTAGAGAAATAGTGTCTGTGCCAAGATATTATTGGATCTTGCAAGAATGCGGGCTGAGTTTGGCCATTACCAGCACAAGCACTCGGTTTAATATTTAATGTTATATTTTTAAACAGTATAACGCGACACTTTTTAGACCGTGATATTTTTGAGGTACTGAATATTTTTGAGAGGGATTTGAATGAAAATCGAAGATGATTTTTTTTTAATTGCAGCAAATTTGCCATTTACTGCTGTTTTCGAATTCTGAGCAATTTTGATGCGTTGTGGAGAACACACCTAGTGGTCTGGAGCTCCAGATACTGCCTGGAATTAAGAACATGCGTCAGGAAGTGAAAACATATTTAGTGCAACCAACGTAATGCATCATATGCCAGTGCATAAGCTTAAAAATGAATATTTTTGGAGCGTATCGCTCCTGAAGAAAAATGCGATTTTTTAATAACTCAACTGCAAAAACAAAATAGGTTTCTAATAGTGTTTGTAAATATAAAACCTGCATATATTTAGTGAGTAAAAAAGAGTAGATGACAAAATCATGGTATCCAAACTTGCAACATTTTGAAATGGCAAAAACAGCGTTTTCTACCTCTAGAGGTATACCATACAATTATTTTTTTCGAGGAAACTACGCGTATATTGAAAAACTAAGGTTAATTCTTGTGTGTCTAGATATTTGCCCACCACATATAAGAATTTCATTGGAAACGAAAGATGGCCATGGGACCTCGATTATGTTTCTTATCTAAGGCACCCATAATACGCTGTGAGAAAGCCAATATTAAGGGCTTTTTTTAATATTCCATATTTCGAACGGTTGTTTCATCTAAGAAAATTTGAAAGCTAGGCACACCTTAGGTGTCGCCAGCCCTCACTTTCTGTTACAGCTGCACTTGCTAAGCTGAATTAATGCGTTGAGAACTTTATTTTAGCCACGAGTATAGCGCTATTACGTGTCAATTTTAAAGAAAGGCCGCAGTGACGCGATTCCTGTAGAATTTGTAACTGAAATCTGTAAACATTACAAATCTACCCATATATATGATCTCTTGCAGGTTTTATTCAAGCTACATTACACCTGCTGCGCCCCATAGCTTGAGCCAAGGGTTACAAATAAACCATTAGAAACAGACGATGGAAACCGGTGGCGCATTGCTGGCAGCCACTTAGGACAGCGCAGAAAATTTTTATTTTGTACGTAGGGAAGTGAGGTTATTCGCTTCAAGTACTAAATATTCGCTTTAGACAATAAGTAAGACTTAGAGTCGGTGAGCACCTTCGCAAACCCCTGTTTCAATATTTGCGGTTAGAAACCTTATATGTACCTTTTTTCCAGCTGCAGATAAATTCCGGGTTATGTAGATACCGAAACCGTTACCAGCCCATTCGCGCACCTCAATTGTGCTGCTCACAACATGATTTTGAGCGGACAAAACAACCTGCCGCTATGATTGCTAGCCCCATGCATGAGTAAGGGTGATATGCTGGCGATGGTTGCTTCGCGTCGGCCCTTTGGCGCGCATGAAGGCTCGAGTTACAATGAGCGCGCCGAACTTTGCAATGCGGATAATGACTACAAAGCGGTAAGGATACAAAGGAGTTTAACAGTATTTTTCAGCTGTAAAATACAAATAAAGTCTTGTTGGACGATGGGCTGGCCCGGACGAAGAAACCATAGGCAACTTGTAGGTCTAACGCTACACAGGGCTGTCCAGCTAAGCCAAGTCCTCAATTCTATTGTCCGGGAATCAGATATTTGTATTTTCGTGGTTTCCTATTGTATCTGGCTTTCAAAATGCAGACGTGAGGGTTTTTTATCACAAATAATCAAACGTGGTTTGTGCCGGTACTCTTCAAAGTAGCAACACCATTTATTGCGTAAGTCGTTAATCAGTAATTTAGGTAAATAATGTCAATTAGGGATTCCAAACAAAACCTTTCCTGCGGCGCTCAAGGTAGCTTCCAGCAATATGTATCTGGTTTCCTTTGCCTGCCTCCGAAATGTTTTTTTTTTATCCCTTGGACCAAATTTGCTTGGACAAGCAGTATATGTATAAAAATGATGCACCTGTGAGCTACCCGTTTAAGTGAGCTCCTGTTTAAGTGAGCTACCCACAAAACCAGTCAAAAGCGTATATCAGCTAACCAGCGGTCAGTGCAGCAGTCGTGGGTTTAGATCGCTTGTGTATATTATATCTACCCATTTCAAAAAAATGCAAATGGTCGCCTAACATTCTCTTGCTAACGATATTTAGTATAAACTGTTTGCACATCATATAAAGCGTAGCAGCGGCAAAAAACGAACGCGCTGGTCATATGCGGAGACAGGCGGTAATAAAGCACTGATTTCTAGTGTGGGATGAAACACTGGCTGTCTCAGCTGTATTGCTATGAAGGCGATCAAAATGCAACAGGGCACATGCTATGCAATGTATGTTCGTCTTTTATCCTAAAAACCCAAGGCAGCTGAAACTAATCTGGAACTCATCAGTATAGTATTTCTCATTGACCATGAATTTCGGTACATGAATCCTGGAATTTTCTACATCTTCCTAAAATAATGCGCGCGATTTTATATGCCTCGTAATAGTGTTGTAAATTTTGTTTCCTCATTGTTTTTGTGCAGGTGCCATTTGCGAAAAGTTGGGGTGGACGATTTGGAGGCACACTCATTTATTCGCAGGTGGCTGCCTGGTTCCTGTGACAGAGGGAGTGGAAGAAAAAGGCGTTATGCTGAAAGCCCCTGGCTAACCAGGCATGCCACCTGTGAATGCAATTGAAGGGTCAGCCTCCTCACTACGCCTATGAGTGTGCCCTCCAGCTCCCTGGCCCCTTCCACTTCCCGAGAGCCCGCCCTGCACTGCCCAACCCTGCCACTGCTCTGCACGCCCCTTCTGCCACTCTGCCTGCCACTGCCCCGCCAGCTGCGGCTGTGTGTGCCCTCAGCGCTGGCTAGTAACAACTGCCGTCTAGTAACAATTGCAATAAATATTATCTTTTTGTGAACCATGCCCTTGTTTTGTGAATATCTACTGGTTGCTCATGAGCGACAATTTGAATTATTACGGCCACTCCTATTTGAAAGGCCGTTATTGTCCCAGCAAGTTCGATGTGCTGTCACGAATATGGCTAGAATGAAAAAGGCTGCATTTTATGGCCTGCACAGGCAGTGCCACAAAATGTGTAATCTTGACATCATCAATGGTACATGAATGGAGTAGCCAGTGTACCCATAAACCATTGGATTAATGTTGGTATCGACAATATGCCGCATGAATGGAGTAGCCAGTGCACCTGCAATGGCTAACCATTGGTATGATATTGGCATTGACAATGGGCCATCAATGGAATAGCTGGTATTAAACAAATATTGGTAATACATTGATGGTATAATGCTGGACAGTATTGGCAAGAATCATGGTGCATGAATGTAAAGTCTCATATTGTGCCTACATTGGAGGCTCCAGCTTGGTTGAACACTCGACCAATCTTGGAACTAAAGATGGGCCAAGAATGGAGAATGTAGTAAAATGCCCAAATGCCAATATCAGTCCAATATTGATGCCATTCTTTTGCAGTGATGAACCATTGTTGAACCAATGCTGGTGTGCTGCTTGGGTACTTACGCCATCTATCAAAGGAAATGTTTTTAACAACCAGAGCATAAGAATATAGGACATATAACAACATTGATAGCAATGGAACAATATATTTACGGTGCGGCGAAAATGAAAATTCATGGGCCTTACAAAATCCTCTTCAAAATGAGTGAAATTAAAATTCCTGCTTAAAGGCAGAAAAATAGACCTTAATTTGTATCTACTGCGCTAGCAGGGAGATAGGTAGCTGGCTTGGAACAAGCTTTTCAATTTCTTGTGTAGAGCATAAACAAGCTTCAGCATTGCATGCATTCTGAAGCAGCATCTAAAGAACAAGAGTTCAAAGATGCATATTACCATGACTCGAACTTAGGCAGCTTATGCTGAATATCTGTAATCCTGCCAGTACAGCAGTGGTAGAGAGGCTGGTAGTGGTGTGGCTGGTGCATATTCATCCTTCCTCGATGCAGAGGAGCTGTTCATAACCGGCTCAGGATGTTTTTCAGAGTGACTGGCATGGTGGCGTTCCTGCATTTTGGAAAAAACAACAAAACATTTTCCACCAGTGCACACCACACAATTAACCTTCTAAAGGAGCAACTTGTATATCAAGTATTCAGATGCTCGTAAAAATAATATGGCCTTTTGGGAAGCGCTCATCATCTGTTACGAACTCGCGGAGCCCTTCAAAATTAATTGCCGCTCTAAACAACCAAACAGTTACATGTGACAATATAAACACAGTTCATCAACTAAAAGAAATATGTTAGGAAAAATACCCGTGTGGCCAGGTCATGTGATATAGCAAGAAATGCTACAAGCTAATGAAAACCACTTCCTGACCAGTGCTTAAGCTGATTATATAGAAATAAGAATGCTCCTTAACATCTAAACGAAAAATGATAAGGAATTTTTAATTGCTGTACAATAGCACCAAGAACAAGCCCGAATATGTCTTAAGACTATGACAATAGAACGCAACGCATAAAACCTTTCGGCAAACAAATTCATGCGATTGACAAAACATTTGCCATAGTAAACATTTCAACAGATCTTGCAAATGTGAAAGAAAGTAATTATTGCTCGGATCGTGCAACCAGCATTTCTTGCGACCTTCGTATACAAATTTGACGCATTTGCAAATAGTCAAGGGACCGAAAAATGGCTTCTAAAATTATCGCGTGTTTCCCAGAAAACGTATCATCATCATCATCATCATCATCATCATCATCATCATCATCATCAGCCTGATTATACCCACTGCAGGGCGAAGGCCTCTCCCATATCTCTCCACTTAACCCGGTTCTGTGCTAGCTGCATCCACTTGACCCCTGCGAACTTCTTAATCTCATCCGCCCACCTAACTTTCTGCCGCCCCCTGCTACGCTTTCCTTCCCTTGGAATCCAGTTTGTTACCCTCAGCGTAGGAGAACAACATTTCCTCCCAGTTCAGAGTCGAAGTGTACACACTGGCGGTCAAGGTAAAATACAAGGAATGAATCATTACATCACCCAAAATTCTGTAAGTAAGCTGGTGCAGCTTGCATGGGCGTTTTTTTAAAAGAGAGAAGTGATTGTTGAAGTTGAACCCTGCCTTCTATGTGTAGGGCTCAGCACACATCTCTAAAAACATAAAGGGTGATGACTTCATGCTGCATTTTCAAAGTATTCAAGCAGAAAACAAATTAATCATGGTATGGCAGCGGAATGCTTCTACCTAGTTAATTTCTGCCAACACCTGGATAGCCTCTATATTAATTCATGTACCCCATTGAAGCCCAGTTTTATCAGCCTGTTACTCTTGGTATGTGTCCCACATTCGTATGCTGAAGTAGAGAAGGTGCCTGCGCGTAGCATATTTAAGCAATAGATGATGGTTTGAGGGCAAAGTATGAACCAGTTTAAAAGGAAAAAAACCTTTGTTCTCCAGACCAAATAATATAGCACTGATATTTGTTGCATGCTAAAAGCCAGTCTAAATATGACCTCAGGTGAGTAAACATTCATGAGTGAGCTCCTGAAAATGAACAGCAAGTATTCTGAATGAATTGCTTGTATAATCATGCGTGGTTTATTCCCAACAGAGAAGCTCCTATTTTAATTTTACCAGCAGGAACAAAGCCTTGCGAACTTCACATTCTAATTCTTACCACAAGGCACAAATACCATACTAATTACCACACCATACTAATTACCACAATACATGCTTCCAAACAAGAAAGTTACAAATAACAACTTCCAATAAAAAAGTAAACGAGCTCGCTCACTATCAGTACATGGGCAAGGTGAGCGGCTATCTAAACTGCATTCTTATCCATTGAACATATTGATATGTGTCAAGATTAGTCCACGAAGGTTAGTCCAAGATGACACATCACACAGCAAACAGAAGCACAGCAGCGTCAACCTTCTTCTAGCACCAACCGTTGCTACCACTTCGTCTTCTTTTGTGTCACTGTTACTGATCGTTGTCTTCTTCAACGTCCAGCGACGCAGAGCATATATGTTTCACTTTACCCCCCCCCCCCCCCCAAGAAAAGCAAAGTCCCGGTGTGCACTAGGTCGAACTACTGCAGGGGTAGTACAGATTGTTCATTCTGGCGACATGAACAATCTCGGTGCGTGGCATAGAGTACTGTTTTGCAGCGAATGTACAGGGACGATCTCGTATGTCACAGGAGTGACTGGTTTTAAAACACGGTAGGGTCCCGCGTAGCGTGGCAAGAGCTTCTGCCACTGCCCAACTTTACGAGCGGGAGTCCAAGGAAAGACGAGAGAGCCCGGAAAGTAGTGAACATCCCTGTGGTGAGAATCATGACGCCATTTTTGAGAATTATAGGAGGAAGCCAGCCGGCAGCGAGCAATAACACGGGCGGCGTCAGCTCGGGAGATGGCGTCACGAACGACGAAACTGGCGTTAACGATGGGAGGCAGTGCGCTGTCAAACGGAAGGGGAGGGTGGCAGCCGTATAGAAAGTAAAAAGATGAGTAGCCTATTGTGTTGGGACGTGAGGAACTGTACGTGAACGTTACGAACGGCAAAGTATAATATCCCAGTCACGGTGATCATAGGAGACATACATTGACAGCATATCCGTGAGCGTGCGGTTGAGGCGTTTGGAGAGGCCGTTCGTTTGTGGATGGTAAGTGGTTGTAAAATAGTGCTTAACGGAGCAGTACCACAGATTTTTGTCGACAACTTGAGCAAGAAAGCAACGTCCACGGTCAGTGAGCAGCTGGCGTGGAGCCCCATGGAGCAGAATGACGCCGTGGAGAAGAAACGCAGCCACGTCAGATGTACAGCTGGTGGGTATCGCTCTAGTGGCAGCGTAGCGCGTAGTATAATCCGTGGCCACCGCAATTCATTTATTCCCCGAATGAGAAAGTGGGAAAGGTCCGAGGAGGACGAGGCCAACTCGGGAAAACGGGTCTACTGGGATGCAGATCGGCTGCACGGATCTGACAGTCATAACCGAGGGCTTCATCCGCCGCTGACACCGGTCACAAGAAGCCACGTAACGACGAACAGAGTGATAGAGGTCAGGCCCAAAGAAGGGCGGTGGACGCTGTCGTACATATCATATACGCCAAGATGGCCCGCAGTGGGCACGTCGTGCAGCTGCTAAAGAACGGTGGTACGCAGGTGCTCGGGGACTACGAGCAGAAGCTCGGCGCCATGTGGTCGCATATTCCGCTGGGGTAAGGTGCCGTTGTGGAGCACGAACAGAGCAAGGGTAGCATCAAGGAGATCAGTCCTGAGACGATTGATAATGCTGCAAAGCTTGGGATCTAAGCGCTGCTCATGGCGAATGTTTGAAAGGTCAGAGATGGCCAACACACGTGTCATCGTCACACTCGCTCGCAGGTGGCGGATCTGCCGGGTTGCGGTACGGTCAATCGGCGTCAGGGAGCAGCCGGCCGGACTTGTGGACAACATAAATGTGTATTTTTGAAGGCAGAGGGTCCAACGTCCCAGGCGACCAGTTGAGTCCTTCAGTGTAGAAAGCCAGCATAAGGCATGGTGGTCGGTGATGACGGAGATTGAGCGGCCAAACAAATAAGGCGAAACTTTGTAATTGCCCACACGAGGGCTAAGCACTCACGTTCTGCGATCGAGTAATCCTGTTCAGCCGCAGAAAGGAGGTGAATGGCATAAGCAATGACGCGAGTGCAACCCATCTGCTGTTTGGCGAGTATGGCATCAATGCCATGATCACTGGCGTCGGTGCGTACCTACGTTGGTGCTGAGGGATTGAAGTGTGCCAGGACGGGCGGGTGGCTGAGGGCTGAATGAGCGCCGAAAAGGCTTGGGATTGTTCTTGGTTCCAGCAAAATTGAGTGTCATTCTTCAAGATTGGGGAGTGAAGGAGCCGTCTCCGCAAAGTTGGGTACAAACCGCCGAAAATGGGTAGAAAGCCCAAGAAAACTACGCACGTCACTAGTACAACGGGGTGTAGGAAATGCACTTAGAGCACGTATTTTGTCTTGATCGGGTTGAACGCCCCGGCGTCGACCACGTGACTGAGCACCTTGAGTTCCCGTAGAAAATACAATGACGTCATCGAGATAGCACAAGCACGTCGTCCATTTCAAGCCGCGCAGGAAAGAGTCCATCATGGGCTTGAATGTTGCTGGCGCATTACACAAGCCAAAATGCATCACCTTGAATGGATACAGGCCATCTGGAGTTCCGAAGGCGGTTTTCTCTCGGTCCTGTTCGGCGACTGCGATTTGCCAATAAGCGGAACGACGATCAATGGAAGAGAAATAGCGGGCACCGTGCAAGCAGTCGAGGCCATCATCTATCCTGGGGAGCGAGTAGGCGTCTTTTGTAATTTTGTTGAGGTGCCGGTAATCAACGCTGAACCTACAGGTATTGCCCTTTTTAACAAGCACAACAGGTGACGCCCAGGAACTGTTCGAAGGCTCTATAATGTTTTTTTCTAACATCTTGTCTACTTCATCTTGTATGACGTGACGTTCAGAAATGGCGACTCGATAAGGTCTTTATTGATTTGGGCTGGCATGTCCGGTATGGATGCGATGTGTAACGAGGGATGTTTGTCCTAAGGGGCGGTCACCAAAATCGAACATGTCGCTGTACGAAGTAAGAACACTCGTAAGTGCTGTAGCACGATCAGGAGGCAAGTTAGGTGCAACCATTCCTGACTTGAGAATAACAAATTTTGCAAATAAGCATGATCTTATCAGTGCATCTCAATTTAGGTTTCGTAAAGGCAGGTCGACAGAGCTTGCTATTTTAACGCAAAAAGAAATAATCCTGAAAGCATTTGAAGACAAGAAAATTGCAGCGGGCCTTTACATTAATTTTTCTAAAGCATTCGATAGTCTCAGTCACCTAACACTATTAAGAAAGTTAGAATTATATGGCATGCGGGGAATTCCATTAGCATTATTGACTTCATACTTGCAAAATCGTAAGCAATGTGTAGCAATAGGTAAATATTTATCGAACTATAAAGCAGTTACGACAGGAGTACCTCAAGGAAGCATCCTGGGACCTTTACTATTTAATTTTTATATCAATGATATAACGAGCATCACCTCGGTTGCAAAGTTTGTCATATATGCCGATGACGCCACCTTGTTGTTTTGTAGCCGCAGTTACGATTGCCTAGAAAATGACATAAACAAAACTCTCAGCGATTTATATTTATGGAGCACATCAAATTCTCTGCAACTAAACAGCAAAAAAACTAAGGCAGTAATTTTCACCCCAAGACAATCTGCAACGACAAAGGGTATAAACCTATCTATTGGTCACTCAACCATAGAGGTGGTTGATACAATTAAAACACTTGGTGTGTATTTCCATAAACATATGTTCTGGGATGTCCAGGTTAATAAAGTGATTTCTCGAATTTCAAGGACCGTGGGTATACTAGCTAAATTCAAATATTTCTTACCGCCTGCTGTTAAACTTCATTTGTTTAATTCCTTATTTATGTCCAATGTAAATTACTGTTTTCGTGTTTGGGGTAACACTACATTCACAAATTTAAACCAAATTTTCATTCTACAAAAGAAAGCCGTTCGACTCATTGCAGGTGCAGAACCAAATACACACACCAAAAGCCTTTTCACGGAGTTTAAGATACTTCCCATACATAATCTTTACTCTTTCACCTTGGCCAGAAGGTACAAGCAAGGTCTACATAACAATGAGGCCTTTATCACATCCATTGCAAATTTAAGTTTAAGGGAGGGTAGGTCTACATCCCGGTCACCCGAAATTTGGAAAGTTTCTTTTTTACGCACAACCTTTAGCCGCCAAATGTTGGAATTTTCACTTCCATCGTTACTTAATTATCTCCACACTCACAATATCATGGTAGAAAATGTTAGTATGTCAACGTTGAAGACTTTTTTTGCATCATAATAGAGATGGTTCCTTCGTAAAGAATTGTATAATGATGAATATTTTTTATCTTTTTTATTTTATTTTTTGTCCATACTATATATATGTATTGTGTCCATTACACTGATTGAGCAATTTTCGAACATACAAATGAAGCTTTTTTATTTTATTATGTTTCTTCAGTTTATGCAATGTCCTTGCACATTTATTTTTTCCTATAAAAGGTTGTCCTGCAGATTATGCACTGCTTATCTAAACATTTGCGACCGCTGTATGCTGTATTGTACGACCGCTGTATGCCTTGTGCCCCTGCCGCTTTGACGGAAATAAACTGAATTGAATTGAATATGCGGGCCTCCGGAGGTGGGAATGGTGCAGGTCGTGTCGACACTTTAGCAGAAGGGTCAGGTAAAAGAGCTGCCACTGTAACGTCAGACAGTGGGGTAAGTCCGGCGAGAGTAATAACCTCAGAAAGAACGTGCACAAAAAGGCCGAACTTGAAGAGTGGAATATAAGCGTTTTTATTTTCTTCGTGCACGATGTTATAAGGGAAACCGGTTCTACGCGGCAGTGTCACATCGGTTATGAGGCAAACAGTGTAGTCGCAATAAGGAACGGAGCCGAAAGGCGACATTTAGCACATATACTGCAGTTTCTGGTGGCAGGCTACTAAATATAGAGGAGCGGAGATGGAGCGTTGAAATATCAGAAGCCTTTCAGTAAGGACAGAGAGGCAGGTGTAAATTAAGCAGTCTAGAAGAACAATCAATGAGCTCGGAATGTGCAGCTAAAAAGTCGAGTACATATAACGTCGTGAGGGCAACTGGTGAGGACAGTAAATAGCACAGGATGTGGCGGTTGGCAATGATAATTCTCGTAGTACACATACCAATCACAGTAACTGTGCTGCCATCAGCAACACGAACGGTAGAGGAGGAAGCGGGTGTGAGGACTTTATTGAGTCATTGACGCAGCGAGGAACTGAGGACGGAAATGTGGGCGCCAGTGTCAATAAGGGCAGAAGCTGAGACTCCGTCCACGAGAATGTCAATGAGGTTACGTTTGGGTGTGAGGGTCAGTTCCAAGTTGACAGTCCGGATCGGTAATGCAGGGTCACTCCCGGGCGCTGCACGCTCCAGTTTTCCGAGTACGTGCCGGCGTATGATGGGGAGGAGCTGCGATGAGGCACCGGTGAACGGGATCGACGAGGCCGTGGAGATGGAGATCGGCTGGAGTGACAGACACTTGAGACAGCTTCGGTGCGAGGACCATCTGGGGGAGGAGGGAAGTGTCCAGGCCCAGCATATGCGGGGCGGAGCGCTTCAGGTTGGGCAGGGAAGCGTCGAGGTCCGTAGCAGTAGCGACACTCAGCGTTGTAATAAGAACGAGGAGAGGGGAAGATGCGACTGCGCCAATGACGTGAAGTGTGGCCGGCTCCATTGGCCTGTCGTCTGAGGTGCGCCACTCTGCAAGATTGCGACTAACGTAGCGACGTGGGGGAGCTTGGCTAGTGGTTGGAGCAGCAACTACAGAAACAGGTTGCGATGGTGATGAGGGCGGTACGAGGTTGGAGGAAAGATCGACGTTGGCAAGTTCCTGGCGGACAACAGCCAGGCCACAGTATTGGGCAGTGGTGATGGGAGGAGTGCCGGGGCTAAGGCCTCGAGCTCTCGCCTGACGATCCCAGTCATGGTTGTGGCTACAGAGGAGCCAGATCATCGCAGGATGATGTAGCTGCTGTGCTCGGGAGGTACTCAAAGCGATGTACCAGGCATCGTTGTTTAGCCTACTCGAATCATCGGCAGACTTGAAGCACCGACTCGACGGTAGAGTAATCCATGCAGAAGAGGATATTGAACTAGTCATCTGCGATGCCATTGAGGATGGACCCTTTGCATGGAGCTGTTTGCCTTGAGACACAATGCGAGCCCGTCGTGAATGTCGGCGCCCAATCGTGGTGGATTGGGCGCGAGACGAAAGTTCGGTTTTGGCTGCGAGAGCCCGTCCAATGGGCTTCCCGAACAAGTCGTGATGCTTTTGCTTGCAAATTTCCCAGGTCACCAGCTCGTGCTCGTCATTTCGGAACCACGTGAGAGCGGTTCCCGCCAAACAGAAAATGAGATTCGCCGGCATGATGGTCGCGTCCAAGTGGATGTTCCGGCTGCAGCGCTCGTATTAATCTAGCCAATCGTCAAATCTGTCTTGCCTTTGCCATTAAAGATGGGAGAGTGGCGGATGTTTGTGAGGACGAGTGGCTGCGCCGATGTTGCTGCGGTGGTAGGAGTTGCCTCAAAGGTCATAGGGACTGTTGACGTTGCGATCCCACGTAGGTGGCGGCCACTGCGCAAATCCAGCCTTTGCCTGCTTAAATGGATTTATTTGCGCACACAGGGATCTTTAGCCACCTCCACCAAGATTATACATGGCCAGGTTAGTCCACGAAGGTTTCAAGATGACACAGCACACAGATGCTCAGCAGCGTCTAACGTTTTTCTAGCATCAGCCGTTGCTACAACTTCGTCTTCTTCTGTGTCACTGTTACTGATTGTTGTCTTCTTCAAACGTCCAGCGACCTAGGGCATATATGTCACAATATATTATTTCATCAACGCTCCAAAGTAGCTCAGGATAATATGTGTGTCTTAATGGCAATGTAAAAAATAATGTATATAATCTGAGCAACTCTAATTGGGTCTGACATAGCAAGGCGCATAAGCGCCTTTTGTATTGTGTCGTTGTTTGACTGTAGCCAACACGGTACCTTGGTCCGAGGTCTTGCTATGTAGCCGAGCACTTAATCATTCAACCTTCCTGAAGTCTAATTCAGAATACATATATATTAAACACCAAGTTTGTCACTTTAGTATCGTTCTATGCTCTCATAACTTTAATGAAAGGAGCAGAATCTTGCTAGCGAGGCAAACGCTTCACATCTGTGTGACTGCAAGCGAGTAGGTTTGAAACGTACACAAATTGAGCAATTGTATTTTGCTTGCAGCATCTAATGCAGTGCAACAAGTCGTCAGAGAATATAACACTGCTCAGTTTGCAAGCCAGAGACATGTTGGGGTAGTAGCAGTACGCTTTATTATGATTAAAATGTGGCTAATGCTCTCAGCACTTCACTTAGAACCATTTCAATGCCCAGGATAACATTTGTATACTGGGCAAAAATACACAGTAGGGCAATCTGCACAGGATGAGTTGTTATGCATTAGTACGCTCTGGGCTGCATAAAAAGCCATTCGTATGCGCATAAAGTCGACAATCGAAGTAAGGAGAAAATAAATAAAGTTTCATATGATCCTCAGTTCCCTAGCCAACCTTTTACAGGTGCACTTGGCTTCATTTTGGAAGAGTGATCATGAAGGGCTACATTTATATACACTTTGGATTTCAAAGAAGAAAGGCAGGAGAGGGCAGAGGCGGCGAGTAGCTTAATTATCCGAAGAATGCTGCCATTGGAAATGGTTTTTGTGACGTGGGAACTTGTGACTCCTGAGCAGGAAAATTATTGGCAGCAGCAAAAAAATAAAGTGTGAGGAACTCGGTGAAGGACTAGAAGCATCACACTGGATTTTGACATATGTTTGATGGACTGGATTAGCGATTTCGAAGGGACGTGACAAAGCAATCACCGCAACCGAATATTTTAGAGTTATCTGGAAATGGTGAAACATCAGCACAGGATGTCAAAGAGTGTTAAAGCGAAAAATAAGAGATAAAAATAGGTCACTGATGACCTAAAAAGCACGTGAAGTGGATTACAGGGAAGAATACAGAAGGCGAATCACGACGCCAACCTGGCTGAAAATACAAGTGCGTGCTGCGAAAAGAAATGTCAAGAAAGAAATGCTTGGGTTATGGGATTGGAGAGTGGACGAGTTCAAATTGTGGTATTGAAATTGCTGTGGTCGCCACCGATGGTTTCCTTGGTGTTGACCGAGTCTAAATTTAGGATGATATAAGTAAAATAAGGTATGGACCGGTGTTTGCCACGGTCGGGTGGGATGGATGGGGTCTGTATGAAGAATGCGACTCAGCTTGGTGGGAAGCTCCGCAACCTGCGCACTCGCTTTCGCTCGCTATGGTGACCCCCAAGCCGACTGGGGGCGTTAAATTCGCCTACAATCTGAACGTGTCTCGACCCGCGACTTTGAGCGCGGCATTCGAGGTCTGCAAAATAAATGTGTTGAAATTAGGGAAACAGTAAACACTGAGAATATGAAGTTGGTGGCCCTGCTTGCGGAGAGGGAGGACAACAACCACCATGACGCATATCAATTTAAAGATCGAGATCATTACGATTAGCTGTATAATATTTGTGGGTGCAAGTACAAGTCAGGGGCACTGTTGAAACGTCGTTTAGTCCCCGAATGCAGAGATCTTACTTGAAACGCGCTTGGACTTGACTTGGGCAAGTCAGCTTGAAGCATCAAGCCGACTTCAAAACGCCCAAGTCGGCCAGCGCGTTTCATAGACGCTCACGCCGACTTGCTTTGCCAAGTCAAGCACATGCTTCGTCAAGTCGAGGTCGTGCTTCGACTTGAGAACACATTGCTCGTCTGTGACCGAGATTAACAATAAATTTGTTTCCGTAACGCATGTTGCAGGCAAGAAAAGTATATAATTTGGTAAATATAAGCAGGCGTGTAAATAATTTGAGAGCTTTTTGCAGATAAACGCTTCCAACGGGCACTGTAGATCAGTGCTCTCTGCTTCTTTTGCACGAATCATGTTTTCGGTTGGCACCTTGCACGGCTGATCAGCTGCGCCAAACACGCCACGCATGCAGTCTTTTCGTCTTTTGCACCCGTTGAGTCAAGTCGCTTTCTAGTCCTTCGTTCCATCTGTCAAGGCAAGACGATGTCGCAACTGCCCCTGTCGCAACTGTGCGCGTCGTCGTTTGAAAACACGCCTTCGCCACGCAGGGCAGCGCCTCGTTTCTCTGCAGAAGAGAAAAGTTTATTAGCCGAGCTTGTAAACGAGCGTGTCAAATATTTGGAATGTAAGCGAACCGATGTGGCCTCCTTGGCGAAAAAAAACGAGGTTTGGAAGGAGGTGGCGAAGATATTCAATTCGCACCACGGGGTTACCCGGCGGGACCTCCTTCAGTTGAACAAGTGCTGGGCTAACCTGAAGCAAAAATGGAAGGAGAGCACAGCAACGGAGAGGCGGGAACGTCACAAGACCCGTAAGCGCTTTTTGCAAGCATGTTTTGTATTCATAGATAATTACGCTTTCCACCAAATATACTGTTTACTGCTTTCGTTATCTGCAAGTGTCATGCTTTCCTGACCTCCACTGCCTGATGCTTTCGAGTAGGCACAAAAACATCGCATACCAACACTACTGACATATAACGCTTTGTCTCACACACACGCTACATTCACGTTTCTGCATGTGTCGGTAAAGTTGCCATACCTCGGCAAAACACATATGCACGTTCATTTCTTCCAAGAACAAGCCGCCCGGAACTGCTTGCCTGCTGCCCTTGTCATTATCGGCGAACTCTCGCTTTCGTGCAGCGCTTACAAATATCATTTTTACTCTGTTTCTAGCTTCCGCTTGTTCAGTCCGCCTTCGACTGTTCTTTTTTTTTTATCTTGGCATTCAGCCTGTTTGCCTTCGACCGTTCCTTTTTTTTTCATTTTGCTTGATATGCACTGACCTGTTGTAGCCAACTGCGAATTTTGCAGTATTTTTTAGCGTTTTGAATACGCGTTATTTCATTTTCTGTTCCCTTGTTTAATTTCTTGTATTGAAGTCCGAGTGTATCTTTTTGCATTTTTTCCACTCCCCTCTTCAATGCAAAACATGAGTAAAATAAATAATAAATAAATATTTTGTATGGGGCTGGATTACGCAAATGGTTTCCAATCAACAGCAAGAGGAAGTGGCGGAAGGTAATTGCAAATAGAAATACTTTGTTGTTGAGCGTTCTCATCACTCTGGACTGAAAGAAATATTATTTTCCAGGGGGAGGATCAGCACCTGCTGCTTTGGACCCTCTCATTGAGCGGATGGGAGCAGTGGTGGGCCACATGGCCACCCGAATTCGCAACAAATTCGACAGTGACGCAGCACTGTACCAGCCCCCCGTCGACAGTTTGCCCGTCGTGAGGCTGCTTCAGCCTATGATGGACGGTGCTGCTGATGAGGCAGACTTCGATTACACAGGTAGGTTATTTTGCATCAGTGTGTACTGGAGTGTCAAGAAAAATGTTCCTTTTCCTCTGCACTATTTTAATATCACTGACGGCATGTACTTTGAGAGCCGACGCTGTGCCGAGGGTTGCAGCTGTGCAGAACAGAGCGAGTTGCTTCTCATTGGTAATACCACTGTATAAATGTTCACCAACGTGGAAGTTTGGCCTTTTTGGTACCTGTGAAAAATGCTGCCTTTGCACCTAGGCAAGGATGCATCAAGAACGGTATACATGCGAGAACATTCTTTTCATGTATAAGTACGAAAGCCCGATCCCTATGCAGAAAGTTGGGTCACTGTTACAGGAATGTCGCAGTCTGGGGTGGTATTACATGACACTGGATCACTTCTCAGTTGCTTTTTAATGCAGAAATGGAGCCATAGCCTTGTGTACATTTGGTGGAAGTCTGGAGAAACAACATTGCACAGTAGCTTGTGTGTGGAGCTAAGAAATGAAAACGGTAGCGTTTCTTGACCTTAGGATTGCCTTGTTTTTCATATTTTGCCTTTTTGTCTGTTACAGACGAGTGGGAATCCAGCAGCCTCGTGGAACCTGGAGGCCACTGTGAACTAGCAGTGAGTGCGGCTAGTTCAGCTCCAGAACCAACTGTGCACGGCGACAGCAACTTGCCACCCGTTGTGCGACCTGATGCTGCCGTTGCCAGCACAGTTGATTCTGGAGCTGATGCCAGCTGTCCCACTGCCCCGGAAGCTGCTGCCTGTGGCAACAGAGCACCTAAAGGCCGGATGGCCCTTTTAGAGAAGTCATTGGGAGAAGAAAATGAAAAAAGAACAAGTCTTCTCCAATGAGAGCACACTATCCGTCTTCAATTAATGGGCGAGGACCACCAAAGTGTGCTCAAACAGCGAGAATCCAAGACCAAACTAGAAGAAAGGGAGTCCGCAGCCAGACTGCAGCTTTTGAAAGATGATCGCAACGACATGCTTGAAGAGAGGCGCAAGAAGAGGAAATTTGAAGAACAAATGCGTGAAATGGAACTGCAGCAGCGCCAACTCGACCTGCCAGATTGGCAGCAGAAAATCACGTTTGAGGAGCAGCTGCAAGCAGTCGAATTGGAGAGACGCAAGCTTGAGGTGCAAATTCTGAAGCACAAGCTTCGTAAATTAGAAGATGACGAAAACTGACCTTTTCATTTTGTTTAATTCGATTTCTCAAAGAAACCTGGGCAATGAGGCACATCGAAGCAGAGAACTCCCAATATTTCCATCACCTGATGTTCTTTAACATGCAGTGACATTGCACAGTACACAGGTCCCCTGCTTTTAGTTTCCCTCTTTTTGAAAAACTTCCGGCTCAACCAAACATTTCCATCACCCAAGTTTGTTTAACGGCAGTGACATTGCACTGTACACAGGTCCCCTGCTTTTAGTTTCCGTCTTTTTGAAACACTTCTGCCTCAACCAAGTATTTCCATCACAAAAGGTTCTTTAACGGGCAGTGACTTTACTCCGTACACAGGTCTCCTGCTTTTAGTTTCCATCTTTTTGAACAACTTCCGGCTCCACCAAGCATTTCCATCACCCGAGGCTCTTTAACGGGCAGTGACTTTGCTACGTACACAGGTCTCCTGCTTTTGGTTTCCATCTTTTTGAACAACTTCCGGCTCAACCAAGTATTTCCATCACCCGAGGCTCTTTAACGGGCAGTGACTTTGCTACGTACACAGGTCTCCTGCTTTTAGTTTCCATCTTTTTGAACAACTTCCGGCTCCACCAAGTATTTCCATCACCAGAGGCTCTTTAACGGGCAGTGACTATGCTCCGTACACAGGTCTCCTGCTTTTAGTTTCCATCTTTTTGAACAACTTCCGGCTCAACCAAGTATTTCCATCACCAGAGGCTCTTTAACGGGCAGTGACTTTGCTCCGTACACAGGTCTCCTGCTTTTAGTTTCCATCTTTTTGAACAACTTCCGGCTCAACCAAGTATTTCCATCACCAGAGGCTCTTTAACGGGCAGTGACTTTGCTCCGTACACAGGTCTCCTGCTTTTAGTTTCCATCTTTTTGAACAACTTCCGGCTCAACCAAGTATTTCCATCACCCGAGGCTCTTTAACGGGCAGTGACTTTGCTCCGTACACAGTTCTCCTGCTTTTAGTTTCCATCTTTTTGAACAACTTCCGGCTCAAACAAGTATTTCCATCACCATAGGCTCTTTAACGGGCAGTGACTTTGCTACGTACACAGTTCTCCTGCTTTTAGTTTCCATCTTTTTGAACAACTTCCGGCTCAAACAAGTATTTCCATCACCAGAGGCTCTTTAACGGGCAGTGACTTTGCTACGTACACAGTTCTCCTGCTTTTAGTTTCCATCTTTTTGAACAACTTCCGGCTCAAACAAGTATTTCCATCACCAGAGGCTCTTTAACGGGCAGTGACTTTGCTACGTACACAGTTCTCCTGCTTTTAGTTTCCATCTTTTTGAACAACTTCCGGCTCAAACAAGTATTTCCATCACCCGACGCTCTTTAACGGGCAGTGACTTTGCTACGTACACAGTTCTCCTGCTTTTAGTTTCCATCTTTTTGAACAACTTCCGGCTCAACCAAGTATTTCCATCACCCGAGGCTCTTTAACGGGCAGTGACTTTGCTACGTACATAGGTCCCCTGCTTTTAGTTTCCATCTTTTTAAAAAACTGCTGTTCCAACTGCGTATTTCCATCACCCGAGGTTCATCATGTACTGACATCTCAGAGCACACAGGTGCCCTTCTTTTGGCCACCATCAAAAAACTGCCACCTCAACTGGGATCAAACCCGCATCTTTCGGTTCAGCCATCAAGCGCCCTAACCACCGAACCACCAAAAACTCGGCTGAAGAAACCGATATCTGAAAAGGTTTTGACCCCCGCTGCTTCCTCCGCCATTCTTGTTGCCGATGCAAGAGGGACTGCTGTTGGTGAAATATGCATCGCTCATGTTTGTATTGCCGATCGTACTACTCCTGTGCTGTTCACTGTTATAGACCTCTGTAACCTCTATTGGCCTGTGCAAATTAAGTTATAGTTATGCCTTTTGGTCTCTGCGACATGTTCTTTTCGGCATGTTCGTGCTGCGTAGTTTTACGGGTGCCAGCCGAAGCTGTCTCAATACTACAAGAATGTTTGGACGCTGTGTGGAAGAACAACTATGCTGAAGTTATCCAGAGATGCTCCCGACTAAAGACTCTCCCGTAGCAATAGAACTTGCACTGCCTTGGACTTTTTCTATAAATGTCGTCTGATTCAGGGTGGTATTTTTTTCTGTCTGCTTGCATTTGAGTTTTATTTTTTTTTGGCTTAGCAATTTTGGAGGGTTACATCTTGAGTAAATACAAAAGGGACTGCGACAGACTCTGCAGGTTGGTGGCAAGTTCAGTGGCATGTCCGAGCTATCCGGGCTGGAATAGGTGAACCATTGGAAGACCATTTTAATGCAGAAATATACAATGCACCTCACACTGGGCCTAATAAATATTAACCTGACTGCTGTTTTGAGTATGCTGTAGGCCAGAAGATACTTTTTGCTGTGTAGGCTGTGTGCTACTACATACCTACTAGAATTTGTCTGGACTTGCGAGGATGGCACCATTGATGACAGAGCTTTTTCACAATGGGAAATTGGGTGCAGACAGTATCATCGCAAACAAAAAGATCAGTAAACAGCTGAAGCAAAATGTTGTGACAATATTTTTATTGGCTCTCCATTTAGTTACAAAGCAACCCTGCTACAATACAGTTTTGGCTGAGCATGCTTTATTTTCAACACCAGTCCTTTAAGAAACAAAATCCTTGAGCAGTGAATTGTAATAATGGTTACAAGAATGGTACTGTTTGTGGCAGTGCATTACAAAAGCTCTACAGAAATTTTCAACATATTTTTTTTCCAAGACTGGCATCTCGAGTTGTATAAACACCAATGTGGCACCCCATCTTGCATGTGCAGCTTACAGATGATACAGGTAGTGTTCGCTTGACTGAAATAAATTTGCCCTATTGGACCTGAATAAAGCGTACCCATTGAGAAGCTACAAGCAATGAGAAAAAGCAATCGCAACAAAGTAAGAACATGTCGGTGTGCTCACCAAGCTGCAATAATCCTTAAAGGAAATATGTAACTGTTCAGCGCCATTTGCTCCCTTGCAACCAGAATGCAACAGCAAAAAGATGCACTAACATGTGCCCAGTGCAATGAAGCACAATGCGAAGAGAATTACAAGCAATGAAGAAAAAAGACTTGTCATAGTGTGGTTATCAGCTGCAATAATCCACACAGAAAAGATGATACTGTTCAATCCCGTTTGCTCCCTTGCAACAAGCATGCAACAGCAAAAAGATGCACTAACGCATACCCAGTGCAATGAAGCACAAAGTGAAGAGAATTACAAGCAATGAAAAAAAAAGGAGACGTGTCACAGTGTGGTAACCAGCTGCAATATTCCACAAAGAAAGGATGACACTGTTCAATCCTGTTTGCTCCTTTGCAACCAGAATGCAACTTCAAAAAGATATGCTACCAACTTCTACTGTTTTTCTAAAGCTGTTCTAGATTAGCCACTTTGGAGTTAAATTGGTAACGGTGAACCAGGCGTGCTTGGAAGAAAACAAAGGACAATGAAAGCGTGTGATGCTGGCTATGAGGGTAAACAGCAGCCAATTCAGGTAAAGGCACTGAAAGTCAACATGACGTGCAGGAAACACATTCCTCGGCTGTATGAACTAGCCCGCCCTGTAATGGCCTGAATGTTCCTGAAACATCATGTTTCATTTCCTTTAATAAATTTTGGCGAGTGCATGTTTGTTTCTGCAGTTGGCAGTGCAGGTAGGTGGCAGAGTTCACAGTACAGAAAGCTGCAAATGCAGAAACCCAGTGTTTATGCCAGCACAGCTTGCTGACTATAGCAGCCCTCTCAGCAGGCAGCACCAAAATGAGATGTCTACAATGCGACAGAGCCCCAGGGAGGGAATTTCAGCCACAAATTGAAGAACTCGAGCTGCAAAAAGAAATGAATCTGCTTCAAAAACAAAGCTTGAACTAGAGGTTTCAGAACCTGTATATATATATATATATATATATATATATATATATATATATATATATGTATATATATATATATATATACCAGAAGAGCTGATTGGAAATGCATGACACACTGCGAGCAACACCCTAAACTGATGGATTGGTCTAGTGTGAGATTTCATTACAGAAGAATAACTGTGCACATGTAACAGAAATTAATTTGGAGCTGTCCAATACAGTTTTCCTCATAACCCATGTTGCTTCTTGACGTTAAACCCGACATACCTACTATATTTTCCTCAAATATGAGCCCTGCCGCAGTGCTGCTGTGGTTAGGGTGGTGGACCACTGTACACAAAGATTCGGGGTCGAATCCTGGCCGCACCGGCCACTTTTTGGTGGAGGCAAAAGGCGAGATACCTGTATGCTGTGCGATGCCAGTGAATGGTAAAAAGCAAGAGGTGGTTCTAACCAAACCAATGAAAACATTAATGTTAGCATTTATTTTAAGTTTCAGATGCTCTGTGCAGAACTGTGCGATGCCAGTGCATGGTAAGAACCGCAGGTTGTGGTTTTTAACCAAAGCAATGAAGAAATTAACGTTAGCATTTATTTTGAGTTTCAGATGCTCTGTGCAGAACTGTGCGATGTCAGTGCATGGTAATCACAGGTGGTTTTGGTTTTTCACCAAAGCAATGAAGAAATTATTGTAAGCATTTATTTTAAGTTTTAGGTGCTCTTTGCAGTGTTCTGTACATTTCGAAGGTGCCGTTCTGATATTTTGTCTACCTTGCCTCCATGCGTACAATATTGGAGGTGCATCACTGATAGTCTATCGTGCAGTTTTGCTCACGAGAAGCTCTTCTTTATGAGAAGCTCCCGTGCTTGCATGCCTGTTAAACTGTCAGTCTGAGAATTGGCAGGTGGCAGGTAGGGTGGTCGAGCAGCACTGGTGGAGCTGCTTGGAAGGACAACACAAGGGCAACCTGGAGGCTGCGGATCCTTCATCAGGCAGGCTAGATTGTGCAAGGCTGCACACGCTGTGATGATCATGGCGGCTTTCTCGGGCTTGTGCTGTAGCCCCATGTCCAGACAAGGAAACCGTCGCTTCCACACACCGAAGGCTCGTTCAACGGTGTTGCGAGTCTTTATATGGGACTTGTTGTACCTGCACAAGGAAGGTGAAATTAGAACTTGACCTTTGTGAGCGGGGATGCAAGCAAGCTTCTATGGCTGCGTAATGTGTCACTATGCTAGGAAAGTAATTTTCACTGAGCCTTCTAAAATTTCTGATGGTGTTTTTGCTTTCAAAACATAATATGCAGTGTTAATTCCTACCTTATCAGTTGACAGCAAGACTGCAAAAATGCACTAGCACAGTGAACAAGTTAATATCAGTACACCTCACTTCTTTCTGGGTACATTACTGCATATTGTTCATTATAAAAATATAGCGCAAAACACATACACAGACAGAGTAACAACACACAGCAAGGGTAAAGTTGGTAGCGAGCACAATTGCTGTTTTTTTTCTTTTTGCGCTCCAAGTTTACAATATCAGCATCACTGTATTCATGTTGACTTACCTTCCTCTGGGTGTGTTAGCTGGCCCAGGGTCTGCCAGAGGCGTCATCAGGAACGGGTGGCAGGCATAACCAGCATCCCCCAGCAGCACTCCTGGCACACGCCGCTCCTCAAACAGCACCCGCACACGGGAGTTGTCAAAGATGCGGCTGTCGTGCACCGACCCGGGCCAGCTGGCTACAATGTCGAAAAACTGCAGCTGTGGCCCGGTGACCGCCTGCATCAAATGGGCAAACGCTAGTCAGCACAACTCGCGGTAGCTGTGCATTCCTAAGCTCGTGAACTAGCGCCTGTAGTAGGGTTTTTTTTTCTACGTCAGTTAACGCCGATATAACAGTTTAGCTACGGAAACACCGGGGAAACTATGCATTGGATTGCAAGAACGTAAACGCATGCAGAAGTAAACATGTCCAAAGCTCCGCTGCAAAGGAGCGCTAAAGAAGCGCTGCGCTGTTATTTAACTTTATATTTGATCCCCCACTGTAGCGCTCGAGACGAGCGGACGTGCGTTGTAAAAGAAAATGCGCGTATGCGCAGTTGTACGGAGGGCTTCACTGCTTACCTGCACGTTGATCGTGAAGTAGCCCTTTCGGTTCCGGAATACTTCCGTGTTTGGACCACCGGGGCTCTTGATGCATACGTGAGTACAGTCGATGGACCCCGAGACGCCGGGGAACTCGGCTACACTGTAGAAGTGCCTCATCACCTCCCGAAACTGCGACACATGAGGGAAGCTAACAAGCAAGGGGCGCAGATGCTTTCTAATCAGGAATGTCATTTTCCCGACGGCGCGGCACACAGTAGACCGCGGGATTCGGACGAGATCCCCAGTCACGGTCTGAAATGTTCCCGCGCCGTAAAATCTCAGTGCCAACAGCAGCTGGAGCATAGGAGGCACTGGCTGGCCCCTGTTGTCGGCGCTTTCCCGCACGGGCAGCATAGCGAGCAGCCTTCGCACCGTCGTCTTCGTGAAGCGGTACCGTGCAAGAAACTCCTGACCGTTGTAAAGCTCCATCGGGTTTCCCCGGTCACGAATAGGTGGCCGAGGTATCGCAGGCATACGATATGCCTCCGATAAGGCGACATCCATGGAATGACACGAGAACTCGAAGGCAGCAATGCGGCGAGCGACGTCTCTTCGGGTGGCGGACATGTTGAAAAAACGAACGAAGTCAGCTTCAAGACAGCCCTGGGGCTGACTTGGAAAATGGCCCGTTTTCGCCAAGATGGGCCTTGATTTCGAGCAAGTCAAGTTTAGTGCAAGTTGCCATTGAAGTCAAGTTCGAATTATGGCACGCGTTGCGGCTGACTTGAGGCCGCCGTAAGTCAAGTCGAAGTCAAGTTAGATCTCTGCATTCGGGGCTAAGTGTGGCACCTATCCCTGGATCTTGAATGGCTACCATGGCTGGTAAGCATTCAAACTTAGCGAGGTAAAGATGGATTTTGCCCTGCCTGCTGGAAGCACTGAGATCTCTCCAGTTTCATGGAGTTATTGTAATCAGCGAAGCTGATTTTAAACATTGAAGACGCCTACACTTAGAGGCCCAGGCCACCATTAGGATTAAATATAAATTTTAAGGAAGGGATTACCCGAGAGCCAGCATCCAAGGGTTGGAGAGGAGTCTCAGCGCCCGCGTGTGGGGTACCTTCCTTGGTGTAGGAGTTCATGACTCGATGGCTTACTTTGGATTGTCGGGTCTACGCGTTCCGATGGGGTCCCGACTGTCGGAAGAGGCAAGAATTTTGAGCTACTTGTTTTGAGATCATAAGCGGAACAATATCTATTACCTCAAAAAGGATCTTTTGCGTTGCTGCACTCATCGTTGAGATCAGTTTCGTAGTGAGGCGGGCCTCCACCTCAGTGAGGGCCGCCGCTGTGGTCGGTGACGGTGCCACCGGCTATCTGTCCATGTTGTCTTAGCTAGGAAAACTTGAAGGATTACAAGATATTCCTCCATCCCTCGGATCCCCAGCCGAGTGCCTTAAACAGCAATGCCACGCCCGGGATTGTGATTAGCGCATCATGTTCCATGTCTAGCGTGAGGATGATAGTAGTGATGATCATAGCCTAGTCAGTGGCGCGTTTCAGGCGAGTCTGTACTTAGCACTGGACGCGATTAGATTGCACTATATTAGATTGGATTAAAATTGACTGGATTGGATTGAACTGGCTTGGATTATATTGGTTTGGATTGAATGTGACACGACTGGATTGAATTTGATAGGATTCGAGTGAATTGCACAGGATAGGTTGGATCGTATTTGCCTGGAATGAACTGTACTTTATATGATTGAATAGAATTACATCAAATTGGTTTGTATTAGAATATATTAGAATGAATTGGATTGCGCTATAGTGATTGGGATTAGATTGATTTGGAGAGGAGTAGGCAGCCCAGCGCAAAGTACACATGCTTCCGCTATGTATTTCTTGGCCTACCTGAATTGAATATATCGGCATAGACTGGTCGACCACGGCGGCTGCGTTTCGATGGAGGCGAAACGAAGTGGCGTCCGTGTGCTGTGCGATGTCAGCGCACGTTAAAGATCCCCAGGTGGTCGAAATTACTCCGTAGCCCTCCACTACGGCTCCCCTTTCTCTCTATCCACCTTCACACCCACCTTCATCCCTTCCCTTACGGCGCGGTTAAGGTGTCCACAGAGCAAGTGTGACAGATACTGCGCCTTTCCCTTCCTGTGAACCAACCAACAAACAACCAACCATAGACTGGTAAATATCGTCCCTCCAGTCTTAGTGGATTTCGAACATAGTACACATCTTCGGTTCCAGTGGTCTATGTGGACCAATGAGCTCTGGCGACTGGACAACACTGAACATATCATGGCATACATTGGTCTATATTGTCCTGCCAGCAATGATGGGTTATCAGCATCCACTATATCATGGCTTACATTGGTCAATATCCTCCCGCCAGTCGTGATGGCTTACAGTGGTTGATTATTAATACATTGACAAATATTATGCTGCTAGTATAGATGGATTATGGAGATTGAATATATATTTCTATACATTGGACACAATATCATCGAGCCGGTTTTTGTGGCTTCTCAAATTTGTATACATCGTCAGTTCTAGTGGTCGAAATTGTTCAAGGAGCAGCGGCGAGTAGCCAATATGGCATCTATTATGGCACACATTGGTCATTACTGTCCAGCAAATATTGATGGCTCGTCAACATTAAATATATCTAGGCATACCATGGTCAATACGGCTGATATGCCCGACGAACTGCATTAGCTAGCCAACATACTGCCCGTCATGGCATTAGTCAATATTCGCCTGTAGTCACTGTTTCCCTGCCACTTCAGAATATTTACTGCCATATGATGTTCCACAATTGGCTACTAGTTCTGATGACGTCCCAACATTCTATCCATCTTGGATTATATTGGTAGATATTATACAGGCAGCTGCTATGACTTTTCCAACATTGTACGCATCATATGTATTGATCACTATGGTCCTGTCAGCCTATATGGCCCAACATGAAATATATTTTGTTGGCATTGGTTTATGTTGTCTTGTCAGTTTTGGGGTCCTTCCAGAGGTATTTAACTTTGGTTCATAGTGGTCAATATTGACATATAAATTTAGACATTTGGAAAACATTGAATGTATTATGCAAGACATTGGCTGATACTGGCTTGCAGATATTAAAAATTATCAACCTGTATAACTTGATATATCTATGTCTCAATACGTACTGTCGTGCTTTTCGCCCTGGCTTTTGAACATATTTCTACATCATCAAAGATAAAGTAAAAGCAGTAAAGAACATCTATTAAACAAATGGCTTAGGCGGTGAGGGCGGGGCTGGTAAGGTCCTCCCCCACGGCTCCGTTGGCTAAACCCCTGCCGTTGTATGGCTTGATTTCTTAACATACACATGCCATGAAATCAAGGTTGACATTCCAGAGCGAAAACTTTAAGCAAGCCCTGAAATGCCTGATTGGTTGGCACTAAACATGCACGCAGGGCATGTTTAGCAACCTTGTGCAATGTACTACTGTCATTGCAATCAAGAGAAAGAGAGAACTTTTATTTGTTTTACAGAGTGACTATCCCGATATTCCTGGGTTAGACCAGGAAGTTGAGACACAAGAGCTCAATTTCTCTTTGTGTTCTTGGGCCTGAGCTTCACGGAAGGGATTCCCGTGTGCCTTCAGCTGTAATTTTAGCCCTGCTTTTTGATGTCGCATATTCCCATATTTTGTGATCTAGTGATCCCCGTTCCTTACATAATATACATGTCTGATCCTATTTCCGGCCATATAGAAATGACTACCACAGATATCTCAAGGGCCCTTGGGTAAGGGCTTTACATGAGGAGCGGGCAATCAACCTGGTGTTAATAAAACGATGTCTCTACGGCTTTTTTGAAATGGTCCGGGCTCGTATGAAGTATGACACTTGTGGGAAGATTATTCCAGTCATGAGCTGTTTGGACAAAAAAGGAGTGAAGATGGGTAACGCTGCAAGCAGGAGGAGAGTGAATGGCCTTATGATGGCTTGTGCGGGTTGAAGAACGATGAGCAGGCTGAATAGGACTGTTATAAGGAAAGTTGGGAAACATTTTATAGTACAAACATATTCTTGCAACAATACGCCTTTGCTGTAGGTTAGGTAGGCATGCATTAAATTTTAGACAAGTAACAGTGCCGGAGTCGAAGTAATTTGAGTAGATGAATCGAACGGCGAGGTTTTGAGCAAGTTCAATTGACTGAGTTAGGGTAAGTTGAGCGAGGTCCCAGATGGCAGATGCATACTCTAACTTCAGCAGAATTAGTATTTTGTTAGCTAGTAATTTACTGCTGGTGAAGGCAGACGTAAATTACGACAAATATAGCCGTGTGATACATTAGCATGGTTAATTATGCGCGTAATATGTGTGGACCAATTAAGGATACCCGATGTATCAACACCGAGATATTTAATGCAGTTGAGTGATGAGACACTAGAACCGTTCAGAAGATAACTTGGGGTAGGGTAATTTTGCCATCTGTGGAAAGAAACAAGCGCAGTTTGGTTAGTGTTTAAGACCATCGGCCACTACGACATCACTCTTTCAAACTTTTTATATCAGACTGAAGAATATCGTTATCTGCAGCGCTATTATTAGAACAATAAATCACACAATCATCAGCGAATAAGCGAAAGTTTGATAAAATATTATTGGGTAAGTCATTGATGTAAATTAGGAGAAGGAGAGGACCAAGGACTGTGCCTTGCGGTACACCAGAGACTACGCTAGAGTGCGTAAAAGATGTATGGTTGGCCTCTACAAATTGCTGAAGGTTAATGACAAAATCCTGAATCCAGTTGAAGACGAGCTGGTTGAGGTTTAGTTTCGAAAGTGTCAGTAGTAGCCGTTTGCGAGGGAATTGTCAAAAGCCTTCTCGAAGTCGATGAAGAGGGCGTCAACCGGTATGGTAAGGTACACATTATTGCTTATGTCGAGAAGAAATAGTGCGAGTTATCTGTAGCAGGAAAGTCCCTTTTTAAATCCGTTCTGGTTAGGGTGAAAGAGCTTGACAGATGTAAGAAAATTTGCGATATGCGAATAAATATACTGTTCATAATTTTGAACAGATGCTGGTTAGTGATATAGGCCGGTAGTTAGTAGAACCTAGCTTAGGAACTGCAACAATCTTACCCACTTTCCAATCATGAGGGTCGATGGCGGATGACACTGACTGCTGAAAAATAGGGGGAAAATAACACTGATGATTTCCTTCGTGCTTTTGAGCACACAAGCATTGATGCCGCCGCTGCCAGCTGATGACGTCAATTTTAAAGATTCGATTATATTTAAGATTCCTTGGGCAGCTTTGGATTAGTACAAAGTTAGGCAGGGTTTATTCTTAAAAATAGCGTTTAGATTTAGTAACCTATGATTTATATAGTTTGGATGTAGCTCGGTATTTCTGCTATGCTTGTTGACTATTGGTGTAATTGGCTGCACGGAATTGTCGATTCTACTTGTTTTTAAGACGATTAAGTGTAAAATTAAAACAACGATTAGTTCATGGATTTTCGGTTTAAACAGTCACAGTTTCGCTCGACAGATCGCACAGAAAAATCAACAGGTCGAAATTCTCAAAACCTTGTTAGTTCTTCATTGAAATCTCGATAGTTACCTTTGTCATATAATGTGAGTTTCTTTTTGGTTGTGGCTGCCTGGCTGAGTTTTGTTAGGAACATTTCATGGATTACTTTATGATCGCTACCCAAGTAGCACAGAATGCGGGACCCCAGTAGGTCCGATGTAGGCAAGTGGGTCTGGAGCAACCACCATAAAACCTGCATCGGTCCCCGATGGGGCACATGTGGGCAAGCCCCATTTGGGCTTGCCCCTGTTCCTTCTGCATGGGTCCCATAGCGGTGTTGCTCGGGCTAATGCAGAGCACATTCCTGCATCCAGACCGCAAGGGCCCTTTTTTGGATATTTAAGGGCAATCCAACCTAAATGTCGGCTCTTTATGGGAAAGCCCTCATAGATCCGAAATGAGGCCGCCGTCATAAAATCTTTGTGGGACCTACATCGGCCATAGTGCGGCAAAAGAAACGGACATGCCCACATGCTGCCCATTCGGCCCCTGTAGGTTACTTGAGGGCAGGTAAATATGAATAAGAGCTCATTTTGGGCACGACCTCGTGAAGCCCAAATGAGGCAGCCAGCTAAGCCGCAGTAGGTCCCACATAGGCTGTAATGGGCGTGCCCGCATGGTACCAAAATTGGTCCCTTGTGGGCAATTGGAAGGCACGTGCAACCGCAGGTGGGCACTAGGTTCAAAAACAACACCCAGCCCAATTGGGGCTGCCCGCATAAAACTGCATTATATCCCACATAGGTCGTAATGGGGCTGGAAGGCGGGCCAGCCCGCATGATACCAACATCGGTCCCATGTGGGGACTTTGAAGTCACGTGCAACAGCAAGTGGACTTTAGGTTCAAAAATAACACCCAGCCCAATTGGGGCTGCCCACACAAAACCGCTGTAGGTCCCACATCGGCCGCAATGGGGCTAGAAGGCGTGCATGTAATTGTGTAATGTTTCTTTTCAGCCTTTATTTGTATTAGATGTTGCCCTATAATACTATTATAGATAATTTGTATAACAGTTGTTGCTATGTTTAGTCGGTTAGCTTTAGTTCTCGCGCTCATGTCAATTGCACTAGAAATACTAAAACATACTGATGGCTATCTGTTGCTCCTAATGTGGTTGCGGTGGATAACCTGCAACACTCAGCACAATATTACTATTCAGAACACCCATCTCCATAGCCTGAACAAGATGTACACGAAGTCATTTGGCTAGTATAATGATATGAATTATTGTAAAATTTATTATTGTGGCTGTTTAGAAAAGGCAGACATGCATAAAATAATTACATAATTATGTACATAATTAATGATTGGGAAAACTTGTACACGGGTTTCCCATCAATTTTCTGCGTTGGATCCCTATGAGAATAATGTGGGCAAGCACAAGTGCAGCTTGCACTATAGAAACCGCATCTGTCCTATGTCATTATCTGAGGGGCTAACCCAAATAGAAAAAATAAACGTTTATCCAGAGCGGCTGCCCAAATCTGTCCAAAGTAGGAAGATCGTGGGAGTTGGCCGGATGTGCCCTTTTGGCGATGCGGGAAAAACGTGGGCCGCCCCGCAAGGGCTGCCGGCATCGCTCCCTAGTGGGGCCCTTCCGGGATTTGTCGACAGCCCCCTTCAGGCCTACGTGGGCCCCTCTTGCAGCACCCACATTGAGCCCACCGGGGCTGTCCTGCATTGCCTACATCGGACCCACCAGGGGCCCCCTTCATAGCCCACTTTGTGCTACCTGGGTAACTTCGTGTATGTATGACAGCAGAGGAATTAAATCGGGATTACTAATGAGTACGAGATCCAGGATGTAAGCTGAACGACAAGAATGCCTAGCTGCTGAGTCAACGATCTAGGATAGCGAAAATGTTAGGCATGTGTTAATAAAGTCGCTTTCGGTGATATCCTTCGAAATGGTGGGGCGAGGTCAGGCCAAGTAATACCAGGGAAGTTAGAATCGCCGAATATAACGATTTAGAAATGCGGATACAAGGATTGTTTAGAGTGAAGTGCGTCATGGAATTGGGACACAAACAAGCTGTCGTGATCAGGTGGGCGATATCATGTGCCTAGGATGATATGGATGTGTGCCGCTCTGTAGCACACGAACACGATTTCTAAAGAATTATGAATGGTCAGGATGAGTAGCAATAAGAACATCGCCGCCGCGTCTGCTGTCGCAGTCAGCACAGAAAACTTGGATGTCTGGGTGGGACAGTACAAGTTCTGAATCATCTATAGATGAATGCAACCATGTCTCAGTTAGTTCTATGTGATCAGAATCTGGTGAATCAGTACGGTTAGCAAGACTGTCGAGGCTTCGGAAGCACGGTCCTTTTGTTAGTGAAAAGGAAGGAGATGGATTGCATTTTTTCGCCATGGTTGGCATGCGCCAATTGCTATAGTGAACGAAGAACTTTTTTGCTGACCAGATCGTAAACGTATGTGTCCTTTTCTGCTTCCAGCCTGTTGTGATGAAGAGTACAGTAAAGGCCTTGTTTCTTTCGAAGTTCAATCGTTTTTCCGGGCTAAGCGGGTGGGTGGAGAAAAGTCTTGGGCTACATTAATTTTAGAAGGCTTCTTTTCTCTGCTGACTGGGTTCAGGGCAGTATTTGCTGATTTCTCCATGCTATTGATTCCTCTTTGCCTAACGTGAGGGAGAGGTGGTAGGAACCTCCTGCTCAATCTTTAGTGCGTTATTTCGATATAGCTAACCAGGCCCTCTTGCTTGCCTTGCTCCGGTGAGACTCCTCCAGCCCGGTGTGTGAGATCTGGGGCTAGTTTGGGTGCCGCCTTGTTTCCGGATACGCCTAAGTGGACTGGCGCATAAAAAAAGAGTGACGTCTCTTTGTATTGGTTTTTGATCTTGATTCTACCCGCGGGGCCGATATATCACTTGCGGTGTATCTCCTGATTGCGCTTTTTTGCCTCGTTCTGAGCAAGAGCCAGTGCTATTGAAGCCTCTTCCGCTGCTTGTATCGATATTGTTTTCATAGAGGTTACTGAAGCCACTTTTCGCTTGTCATTTACTACGTCTGCATTCCTTTTTTTTGCCTGAGTATGCAGCGTCTACATATCCAATTCTGTCTGAATCTTCTGCCTCGAATCTACGTGTCTGTGTTGCTGCCCTTTTCCCTAGTCTGCTCATTTTAGTCAAGGTGCATGTATTAGGTAATAGGGGATATGGATCCGTGTCCGGAACTTCCCCCTCATTTCGTCTATCTTTTCTTAGTATTCCTCGTATTGTATACTTATTTCCCTCTACATGTTCCTTCCACTCTTATTTTGAACCGTTCTTTGTTGTGTACCTAGTGTTTCGTCAATTATTTCATCAGATGTGTTGCGTATATTCAGCATCATTAAAGGGGCTCAAAACAGCTATAGCAACACAGTTTTTTTTATGTCTAGTATGTAAAAGAATGTCGATGTAAGATAACCTTCCTGCAAGATTTTTGAAATGCGGTATTTGGAAGCAGAGTTATTTGCAATCAAAATTAGAATATCTGCGCCTGCGCGGCTTTCCTCTCTTCAACTTTTTAGCACGCTCAAAGGCTGGCCCTCCTCCGCGGGCCTCGACCACTGACACGTCCCAACTGACGCATTTGCGCTTTTACGTTTTCGCTTAGCGCCGCACTCCGCAACTTCCGTTTTGGCTCGCTTGCTGGCCGATGCGCCGCCGGGAGCATCTCGTCGTTTGCTTCGTGATCGCCCTTCGGCGCAACTCGGAAGATTTGTTGCCACGCTATGCATTCCTAGACTTTACCTCACCGTTGATTTTGTGTTACATCGTGCGCGAGACGGGTGCAGGACAGTTCTGGGTTGGACTGCCCACGAGTTCGCGAAGTCAGTTGTCGTCGCCGTTTGTTCGCGCTGTTTTTTTGGATGATGTATCACCAACTCGCCCGCTTAACTATCGTGTCGAAGCGTCGTTTTCACGCGACATGAGCGGTAGGTTGCTATAGTGTGCAGTCCCTGGCTGCGAAGGTATTGCTAGTGACGGCAGGAAAAGCATTCTGCATAAAGTGCGTCAAGACGCTAAACTCCGGGAACAACAGCTACAGCTCATCGATCGGACATCATCGGTGAAGAAAGAGTTTACCTACATTTGTGGATGGCATTTCTCTCCCGATGCGTATAATTTTTACCCGAATGTGGTTCGCGATTTGGGGTTCCCAACAAAAGTGCGTCTGGGTGAAGGAGTGGTACCAGCGCTGTTTCTTCCAACACTGCTGGTAAGTGCAAAATGAAAAGATTGTGTTAATATTAGCTTTAGACGCGTTATCACAGTCGGGATTTTTTTAAAACTCAGGCGATCTTGCTGAGCGTTGTCGTGTGAATAAGGAGGACTTGTCATGCTCACTATGAATTATACTGCTCAAAATAAACCAGTGGAGAGTTACGATTGAGTTTCGATAGTTTTTACTGTTACGCTTGTTGATACCACTCACCAATGCATCCATATAAGCCGTATACTCTCGTCGTCGGAATACAGCACCGGATTCTTTAACTTAAGGGGGTCGAGTCCCATCTCAGCACCTATTTGCCGAAGTCGCTTTTCGAGCTCGGGGTCCATAATATCCGAGCCGCAGCGAGGGTATGAGATGTCAGCCAAAAAACTGGAAATTCAGAATTGAGATTGCAGAGAACGGTCTTCCGGGCGTTGCGGAGGGAAACTCGCTTGTGCACTTCGCTCGAACCTTGAAACTTTCGTGCTTAGGCTCCTCTTGCGTTTGACTCTATACATTACCCTTTCGTGAAAGATAACAATCGGTACGAAAGAAAAATAGATAGAAAGGGGACGAGAAGAAGGAGACTGCGTAGTTGTGCGCAGTGGTGTAGTTTGTCAAGCGCGGTTCGGCGTCAGCTGACAGCGGGAAAAAGGGGAACGCGCATGCCGACCGGAAGTAAACAAACTGTGTTCGGAGCCCGATTATTATTGCAGCCCCCCTGTAGCGTTTTTTTTTCTTTTTTTGCTCTTTGCGCAGAGCGCATCCTGAAATGTCGCGGATGGAGCCGCGTCCAAGTTCACCAAAATAGGCGGCCAGGAAAGAAACACGTCAAAACAGAGATGGGCGGTTGATAAAAGATCGAAGACAGAGAACAAAGACGGGGCACTGTCCCATTGAAGAGATGGAAACAAAACAAATGTGCACACGGGCTCTACCCTTCAACAGGAAGGGGTTCGCGAATGTAACGTTATCACTCGTGTAACTCGCTAAGTCGCTCGAAGTTCGGTCTCTTAATGCCTAAGTGATCGGCTACTGATCTCAAGTGTGTTGGCTGACAAACGTTATACACAGATAGGTTTTTCCTGTAGAAAGGAGGGGAGGGGGAAATAAACTGAAGCATCTACGTGCGCGAGTGCAGCAGTGCGACGAGTGAGATAGTTCGGCGCATTGTTACAAGTGGCTCACAAATGCACATTTATTTTTGTCCCATGTTTTCCAGCAACAGCAGGTGCAGATCATCGGCCAGCTGGATGGAATGGAAGTGGACCTCGCAGGAGATTGGCATTGCGACTTCCCCGGCTGCAGCGCCAAGTACTGCACGTACAACGTTATGTCATTCAGACTGATCATATCCTACAATGCGAACAGGTAAGAATGGGAGATGTAAGGCAATGCTGTGATATGAAAATTAGCAAGCTGCAATTCATAATCACCGCGTGCTGTCAGCTGCAGTGCCCAATAGCGCGAGCATGGGGCTTGGCCTCAATGAGTCTCAGTGCAGTCTTCAAGAAAAGACGGCAATTTCTGCATGTTATCTAGAGAAATTATTTTCAACCTCACCAAGTGCTGCTTGCATGTCTATACATAAAAAAAATCAAATTATTTATACACAATATAAACCATAGAATTACAAACTGTTTATCGTTGCAAACCATTCGGGAAGAAGCACATACATTTGCTGATATATATTATTATGTAACGAATTTTTAATTTAATCTATCTAAAGACTGCTACCCAGCTATTCGGATATATTGCAAGAACAGCAAATCGCACATACAGCACTACTTTGATGCCTGGCACATTACTAACGATGCGTGCAGTTGCATGCTTTATTAATTAGGGCGAACACATGGTCATAACATTATTCTGCACTCGATTTAAGAAGTTGAAAGCTTTCGGCAGGTCGAAGGGCTGTGAAGCATTAGAACCATGGATCCAGACAATCACAAGCCCAGTTCACTATGATGCTGTACTGTGCCAGGGTGATGGTGACCTGATCTTCAGCATGTGGTGCAGCCTCTTGAACCACATATAAAATTAGTATGATGGCCATGATGGACCAAGCAGCAAATGCCTGCATGAGCTCCTTGCAAAAAGGCAATGGATGAGCAGAGATAATTTGTTTTGTATTTGATTTCTTTTTGTAACGTTTTCGCTTTGATGTTTGGCAGGTGCACGGCCCACATTTGTGGCATTTGTCAACCAATGATAACTTTAAGCGCTAGATAATGCAGATAGAAATTCACAGAAAAAACTTTCAACACATCCGCGCATAACAGCAAGTTCATGTATGACATAGCCGAGAAAGAAACCCATAATGAAGTGAAGAAACAAAATAATGTATATGTGAGTGCTGAGACGGCCACATATTTTATTACTGAGGCAGATTGGTTATATATGCCGGTGCGGAATATAAACTAGAATGGGATTATTCCTAATGTCCTATACTGGCAATTTTAAAGAAGACAAAGTGCAGCATTTTTTCTCGACAATATCGCTTAGATTTCTTTTTGCAGTAATAAAGTAGTACAAGACCTAGGGTTTTTTTATGAATAAGATGCTAAAACTATTTTCAGTTGCAATGCAGCAGCTGTAAGCAGGTTCAGCATCTACGATCGACTGACTAGAATACGCACCAACACTACAACTCATCCGCCAAATATATATATATATATATATATATATATATATATATATATATATATATATATATATATATATATATATATATATATATATATATATATGTTGTAGTGAACTCTGCGAAGATATGAAGACGAGGATGAACTAGGCGAGGATATCACAAAGACGAGGAGAATAACGACGAAGTGCCGCTGCGCTTCTCGAGCTCGCTTGTGGAGGCCTAGACCGGCTGTGTTAAAAGACAGTAAACACCCCCTTTCACTTGGTGGAGGTGAGGATTTCCTGCCGCCCTGGAGCTTCGAAGCTGCACACTCCCGACAACAGTCATGACCGACGCCAGCACCCCTAGTCCAACCGGGCCCTCGTCCGCCGTCTTCTGCGCTGGAGCTTTGCGCCAGCGGGATCCTCCTATATTCAGCGGAACCGGCGACCATGACGTGAGACTGCCTGGCTTTATATGAGCGGGTTAGTACTCACAACCAATTGGACGACGCCCGAAAATTCAATAATGTAATATTCTACCTAACGGACGTGGCCAACCTGTGGTTCCGCAACCACGACGCCGACATCACTTCGCGGTCTGCTTTCAAGACCAGTTTTACCGATATCTTCGGCCGACCTGCCGTGCGCAAGCTGCGTGCTGAGCAACGCCTGCGCGGCTGAGCTCAGCGTCCTGGCGAAAATTTTACCAGTTATATTGAAGATGTAGACCTTTCCAAGCGCGTGGACGCTTCAATGCCACACCATGCCAAGATTGGTCACACTATGCGAGGGATTAATGATGACGCGTTCCAGATGCTTCTGGCCAGAAATCCAGCAACCGTCGTCGATGTTATCAATGCATGCCAAAACTTTGATGAATTACGAAAGCGCCGCAACATCACTCGGTCTTCGCTCTCACACCAGGAACCTCTTGCAGCTTTAACACCTGACACAGACCAGTCGTCCTTGCTTCCACAAATAAAACAGTTTGTTCGAGAAGAAGTTGCTCGTCAACTCTCACTCGTTCACCAACGTCCTGACGCTCCATCTCCTTTGGTGCCGAAGTTGCAACAATTCGCCCGCAAACAAGTCGCAGAAGCACTTTCCATGCTTCCTGAAGCTCCTTCTGTTGCTCCTTTGACATACGTCGGGGCACCAGTCCAGTATAGTCAACCTGCTGTTCCAGCCCCTTTGACCTACACGGCTCCGTCACTACCCATGCAGCCTGTCACGCACCCTGCACCGCTTCCTCAAACGGCTCCGCGTCATCCTTCGACTCCGCGCTATTACAACCCTTGGCGTACTTCGGACAATTGCCCAATTTGCTACTACTGTGGTTTCGCTGGACATGTGACTCGTCGATGTCGTCGTCGCATGGCCGCGCCTCCCGAGCCTGCGTCTTCTGATTACTCCCCGCCGCTGCTTCATTCGGCCCACTCTCTGCCTGTGTATGCCACAGAACAGCGTTCGTGTACAACCCATCGTTCTCCTTCTCCGCGGCGCCGGTCACTGTCACCAGTGAGCCGGCGACTGCCACCTGCTGACGAGGGAAACTACGCTCCGTGGTTCCTGAGGCAAGAACTGCGTGCTCTACGAAAAGCTCGAGGCCTCGAATTTTGCCCACGAACGTTATAGTGATCTCTATCGATGGTCTGTCCATATATGCGCTGGTCGATACGGGTGCTGCAGTGTCAGTGATTCATGAGCGACTCTGCCGACGATTACACAAAGTTACGACGTCATTTGATGGTTTGTCACTCCGCACTGCCAGTGAAGAGAGGATTTCACCTTTGGCGGCATGTACAGCACGTGTCGTCATTGAAGGTGTTTTGTACAGTGTTGAGTTCGTAGTTTTGGTGTCTTGCTCCCCCGACGTGATCCTCGGATGGGACTTCTTGTCTAAAAATAACGCCCTGATCGATTGCGCCTGAGCTGAAGTGGAATTTTCTGCACTGTGCGATACACTGCCCGAGGACAACAGTTCAGTGTGTCCTCAAAAGCTTACCATCGCTGAAGATGTAGACGTAGCACCAGTGGCTTGTGCCCTTGTGCCTTTATTGTGTCCTGCCGTGTCAGCCGTTAGTGTTTTATTTACGCCGTCTGCACCTTCATCCCTCGCAAGCACCTGCCGGTGCCGTCTGCTGTTCTCGATGTTTAAGGTGGCTTCACGATGCTACTCATCTACAATCCGTCTCCGCGCCCGATTACTCTGCTACGTGGAGGATCTCCCGGTTTTGTTCAACCAGCCAACCCTCTCTCTAACCTAGACGCCTCCGAGACCTACCGTAGTAACTACATTGTTGCTCTGCAGTCCGATTCGATGCCTGATTCGTTGCTAGATGACTTCTTCCAAAACGCCATAGACGACGCTCTTCCTTCCACCTGCCGGACTCAGCTTGTGGCCCTTTTACAGACGTTTCGCTCCGCTTTCGACGCCGCCCACACACCTCTCGGCCGCACTTCCACAGTCGCGCATCACATTCAGACCGGCTCTAACTTGCCTTTTCGACAGCGACCCTATCGTTTGTCAGCGGCAGAGCGTCGCGTCATCAGTCAGCAAGTTGGGGACATCCTACAACGTGGTGTAATCCGCCCGTCTCAAAGCCCCTGGTCTTCACCAGTGGTGCTAGTAAAGAAGAAAGATGGCTCAGTTCGCTTTTGTGTCGATTACCGGCGCCTGAACAAAATTACCCACAAGGACAATTACCCCCTGCCGCGTATAGACGACGCTCTTGATTGCCTCCAAGGTGCCGAGTACTTTTCGTCTCTCGATTTACGTTCCGGTTACTGGCAAGTACCAATGACCGCCTGTGACAGAGAGAAGACCGCATTTGTGACCCCGGATGGCCTCCATGAATTTAATGTAATGCCCTTCGGTTTGTGCAACGCGCCCGCCACATTCGAGAGGATGATGGATAGCATCTTGAGGAAGTTTAAGTGGCACATCTGCCTCTGCTACCTGGACAACATTGTTGTCTTTTCCACCGACTTCGCCACGCAACTAGAGCGCTTGCGACAAGTTTTGGTTTGTCTTACTGACGCCGGCCTACAACTAAATCTCAAGAAGTGTCACTTCGGTGCCCGGGAGTTGACCATTTTGGGGCACATCGTCTCTAAGGAAGGTGTTCGCCCTGATCCGGCCAAGCTGCGCGCAGTGACGGAGTTTCCTAAGCCGGTCTTGCTCAAGCAACTTGGAAGCTTCATTGGTCTATGCTCCTATTTTCGGCGCTTCGTGCGGAATTTCGCTTCTATAATTGCATCCCTTACGAATCTACTCGGGAAAACAGTGACTTAACTGCGTGGTCGGTCGAGTGCGATGAAGTGTTCACAGCATCGCGCCGTCTGTTAACTTCGCCACCAATCCTTCGCCACTACGACCCCACAGCACCTACCGAGGTCCATACTGATGCGAGTGGCGTTGGCCTCGGAGCGGTTTTGGCTGAACGGAAAAATGGCTTTCAAGAATACGTCGTCGCGTACGCGATTCGTGTCTCTCCAAAGCTGAATGCAACTACTCAGTTACGGAAAAGGAGTGTTTGGCCATTGTGTGGGTACTAACGAAATTCCGACCCTACATGTGCTGTCGCCAGTTTGACGTCGTCACGGACCACCACGCGTTATGTTGGCTGACCTCTCTTAAAGACCCGTCCGGCCGCCTCGCACGATGGGCTCTCCGCCTTCAGGAATTTGACATCCGCGTTACATATCGCTCCGGCCGTAAACACATGGACGCCGACTCTCTGTCTCGTTCTCCCCTATCCATCGAAACTGCTTGCTCCTCGGCGGCTGATCCCGTCCTCTCGTCTGTAACAATCACTGATATGCCTGCGGAGCAGCGAAAAGACCCGTGGCTCGCATCTCTTATCGACATCGTGTCCACTTCTCCAAACGCTGCGCCTTCTCGGACTTTACGCCGTCAAGCACCAAACTTTGCCCTACGAGACGGTCTTCTCTACCGCCGCAATTATACGCCTGATGGTCGACGGTGGCTTCTCGTCATTCCCCGCCGTTTACGACAAGAAATTTGCACCTCTTTCCATGCCGACCCTCAGTATGCCCATCCTGGTGCAGTCAAGACGTTTCAGAGAATTTCTCAACGCTACTACTGGCGCGGCATGTATGGCTATATTCGCAAAACGTCCGCTCCTGCATCGCCTGTCAGCGCCGCAAGTCACCCACACTTCGTGCTTCTGGCCCCTTACAACCACTTCCATGCCCGGCCCGTCCTTTTGACCGCGTTGGCGTTGACCTTTACGAGCCACTTCCCTGCACGGTCTCTGGGAACCGGTGGATTATCGTCGGCATCGACCAGCTCACCCGGTATGCCGAGACTGCCGCTTTACCCGCCTCTACTGCCCGTGAAGTGGCCCTGTTCTTGCTACATCATTTTGTTCTTCGCCACGGCGCGCCACGAGAGCTGCTGAGTGACCGAGGACGCGTCTTCATTTCCAACGTCGTTGAAGCTATACTGGCCGAATGTCGTATCATACATCGGACCACAACAGCCTACCACCCTCAAACTAACGGGCTGACTGAGCGCTTCAATCGTACTCTTGGAGAGATGCTCACAATGTACATTGCCGCTGATCAGACCAACTGGGACGCTGTTCTTCCTTTCGTGACGTACGCATACAATACCGCCACGCAGTCAACCACTGGATTTAGCCCTTTCTTCCTGCTTTATGGGCGTGAGGCATCGTCCACGATGGACACTATTTTATCATATCGTCCCGACTCCTCCGAGTGGACTCTCCTTTCGGACATTGCCAAACATGCGGAAGAACGCCGCCAGCTAGGCCGCAGTTTAACATCGGAATCGCAAGGCCGCCAAAAGTATCGTTATGACAAAGATCAGACGCCACAGGTTTTCCCTACAGAATCCCTTGTTTGGCTCTGGGCTCCTGGCACGCCACCGGGATTGTCATCAAAATTTCGAACCGAGCACCACGGCCCCTACTGCATTGTCCGCCAAACCTCCCCTGTGAATTACATCGTGGAGCCCTCACTCCCTCTTCGGACATGCGTCATCGCGGCCGCGAAACTGTGCACGTGAGCCGCCTCAAAACGTACTACGATCCGCTCCTCTTACCCTAACCATACGTCGCCAGGATGGCTCCTCTTCGGTGCGGGGGAAATTGTAGTGAACTCTGCGAAGATATTATGAAGACGAGAATGAACTAGACAAGGATATCGCAAAGACGAGGAGAAGAACGACGAAGTGCCGCTGCGCTGCTCGAGCTCGCTTGTGAGAGGCCTAGACCGTCTGTGTTCTTGTGTGATGCTTGGCGCAACTTGGAGAGGGCTATTATCCCTGTTAAAAGACAGTAAACACCCCTTTCAATATATATATATATATATATATATATATATATTGTAGCGTGTGCAACAGCAGCCGCTAGGCGGCTGCTCATCTAGAGTCTCCTGCGCGGACTCGAAGAAGTGGCCCCGTGGCGTCCGAGAAGAAGCTGACGTCTGCTGCTGTCACTCAGTGCTCTTGGACCTGCTCTTCTGTGCTTATTAGGTCAACCCCCTATTAAAACCGACCTTCTAGTTACGGGCCTGAACGGCTACGTGGCACTGGTAGAGGTGAGGCCTTGAATTACATGTCTCGGGCCTCCCGCAGCAGCTCATCGAGTCCCAACCGGCTTCCGCTCGCGTCGACACCCGTTCTTCGCTGCAGCCGTCACCTCCGAGGTCTGGCCCCGGAATTCGCTCCGCTACCTGAACCGACGCCAGCTGACCAGCAGTTCGAGACTTCTGTAATGGCACAGGCAAGTCAGCATCAGTTGCTGCTTGCTGCTTCAGCAGCCTCGTACGCCCCCCAGTTTCCATGGCGCTGCTTTGGAAGATGTCGACGACTGGATCGACCAGTTCGAGCGAGTGGCGCAATTCAATCAGTGGAGCCCTGCTCAGAAGCTGCGCAATGTATATTTCGCCCTTGAAGACTGCGCAAAAACGTGGTATGAGAATAGGGAAGCCAGTCTTCAAAGCTGGGATTCCTTTCGCCAGCAGCTGCGGGACACTTTTGCCAGCCATGACCACCGTGATCGCGCACGCCGCCTCCTAGAAGCTCGTGTGCAACTACCTAACGAGAGCATGGCCATGTTCGCTGAGGACATGACCCGTCTCTGCCGACGGGGTGATCCCGACATGACAGAATCAGCGAAGTTGTGCCACCCGATGCAGGGCGTATAAGAACCCCTCTTCGCTGGTCAGGTTCGCAGTCCACCCCAAACCGTCGCGGACTTCATCAATGAAGCTACCCTCATTGAGCGAGCCCTGCAACAATGATACCGGCGCACGGAGTCTGCCTGTCGTCAACCCTTCAGCAGTGTGGCCACATTGAACGGGTCCACCGAAGATCACACTCTCCGTGAGCTGATCCGCGAAGTAGTTTGCGAGGAGCTCCTTAAGTTCAATCTTCAATCGCCTAACCCGACTGCCGCGGCTGTCACCGAAGCCGTGCGTGAAGAAATCCGTCAAACGTTTTCACCACCTGAGTCACTGTTGGAGCCACGTTCTATGAACTCGCAGCGGCTCTTCGTCGGCCTGCAGTGCCTCCTGCGCAACAGCTTCGTTTCGAAGCACAGCCGGCGCCCACTCTGCAGTCACCGTTCTATCAACATTCCTAACAGCCGCCAACCCAGCAGAGCCTCATCATGTAGCCGTCCGCTCCTCAGCCACTAGCCTACCAGCCGCCGTCCCAGCAGAGCCCCGTCATGCAGCAACCGGTTCGGAAGGCAGACGTCTGGCGCACTCCTCGCCAACGGCCGCTGTGCTACCAATGCGGAGAACCCGGCCACTTGTACCGCCGTTGTCCATACCGTGAACTCCGTCTTCGGGGTTTTGCTCGTGATTCCCCGCGTCCCCGGATCGGCGAACGCCCTCCAGAAATCGAAGAATATCTGGCAACCCGAGCAACCTCTTCGAGCGACAGTGCACAGTCTTCTCCCGTGCGC
Organism: Amblyomma maculatum; assembly: GCF_055883805.1. NCBI lineage: Eukaryota > Metazoa > Arthropoda > Arachnida > Ixodida > Ixodidae > Amblyomma > Amblyomma maculatum. Next base: position 123,812,329 of record NC_139349.1, read on the forward strand.
TACTCGTCACCCGGCCGCCGTGAGTTTAATCATGTGCCAAGGCGCCGGTCGCGAAGCCCACAGCGGGGAAACTCAAGGCGGCGACCTCAGGGGGCAGGTTGCTGACGAACGGAATCGATGTCCCGAAGACCCTCCCGTGACGACTCAGCCCGATGCTGTGACTACGATGCCTCCGCCGTCCCATGAACCCGAAACTCCCAATCAACCTCAAGCCGATCACGTTGTTAGCGCCGACCTTTCCGTTCTCGTCGACGGACACCCAGTAACCGCTTTGGTGGACACCGGAGCAAACTTTTCAATAATAAGCAAGAATTTCGCAGATCGGCTTTCTAAGGTGAAAACTGAATGGCTGGGGCCGCAAATTCGTACTGCTGGCGGTCACCTTATGACGCCGATCGGACGATGCACTGCCCGAGTAACCATCGCCGATTCAGCCTTTGTAGCCGTTTTTGTTATCCTGCCGCACTGCTGCAAGGACCTCATACTCGGCATGGACTTTTTACGTGAGCATGGGGCCATTATTAATGTTCCTCGCCGTACTGTAACGTTTTCGACGCCTGCAATGATGACCGCTGACTCAGAACGACGCCACGCACCTTTACGCATTGTTGACGCGGATGTATCAATGCTGCCACGTTCGTCTGCTCTCGTCACAGTCAGGTGCAACGACCAGTCCTGTGCTGTCGGTGTTGCCGAACAGACACAGAGCTTGTGTTACATCATGGATTCTGTGTTGCACGCGGTATAGTTCATCTGACTAATGGCCTAGCTCACGTGCTGATTACGAACTTCGGAAACGAACGGCAACGCGTCGCTAAAGGCACCACGGTAGCTTACTTTGAAGGTGTCGCAGAAGCTGCCCACGACTGCTTTGTTCTTGAGACCAACACGTCTGCCAGCCAAACGCCCAACTTCGACCCTGATGTGAATCCCGCTCTATCACCGGCGGAGAAGGAAAGACTCGTCGGGCTACTCTTTCATTTCCAAGACTGCTTCTCATCCGCCTCCGCGGTTAAACAGACGCCCTTGACCAAGCACCGTATAATAACCAATGACCGCACCCGACCTGTCCGACAGAACCCCTACCGAGTGTCACCGCGGGAACGCGAAGTCATTGCTCAACAGGTCGACGAGATGTTGAATGACGGTGTCATACAGCCATCTAGGAGTCCCTTGGCTTCGCCTGTTGTCCTCGTTAAGAGAGACGGGAGTTTAAGGTTGTGTGTGGACTACCGTAAGCTCAGTCAGGTCACAAAAAAAGATGTCTGCCCGCTGCCACGCATTGATGACACATTAGACCGGCTGCGCCACGCACGCTACTTTTCATCGCTTGATCTTAAAGCGGTTACTGGCAGATCGAAGTCGATGAACGTTATCGCGAGAAGACAGCGTTTGTCACGCCCGATGGACTTTATGAATTCAAATTCCTACCCTTCGGATAGTGCTCCGCTCCAGCGACATTTAAGCGAATGATGGACGCAGTTCTATCTGGTCTTAAATGACAGATGTGTCTAGTCTACCTGGACGACGTTGTTGTGTTTTCACCAACGTTCGAGGAACACCTCCAACGTCTCTCCGCTGTGCTACGGGCTATTAGATCTGCAGGCCTCACGTTAAAACCACAAAAGTGTCACTTTGGCTATGAAGAGCTCCTGTTCTTGGGCCACGTCGTCAGTCATCGAGGAGTTCATCCCGATCTCGCTAAAACAACAGCCGTCACCAAATTCCCTACTCTCTGTACCAAGAAGACAGTTCACAGTTTCTTGGGCCTCTGCGCCTATTACCGCAGATTTATTGAAAACTTGTCACGCATTGCCGCTCCGTTGACACGTCTCACCCGGGATGATGTCACCTTCACCTGGACGGACGAACAGCAAAAGGCATTCGACGAGTTACGGCACCGCTTGCAGACAACACCTCTGCTTGCCCATTTCGATGCGAATGCCGATACTCTGGTCCACACAGATGCCAGCAACGTGGGTCTAGGCGCTGTACTCGTCCAGTGGCAAGACGGTGCCGAGCGAGTTATCGCATATGCCGGCCGGACTTTGTCCCGTGCCGAATCGAACTATTCCAACACCGAAAAAGAATGTCTGGCTGTTGTATGGGCGTTGATGAAATTTCGACCCTATCTTTATGGCCGGCACTTTCTGGTTGTAAGTGACCACCACTCTGTGTGCAGGTTAACGAACTTGCGAGACCCCTCCGGACGCCTTGCACGATGGAGCTTACGGCTACAGGAGTTCGACATGACCATCGTGTATAAGTCTGGACGTCAACACAACGACGCTGACTGCTTGTCCCGTTCACCTGTCCAGGCTGCGCGGGAAGACGAAGAACCAGACTTTCCCCTTATCGCAGCCGTCGACGCCCTCACTGTTTCGCAGCAGCAACGTAACGATCCGGCTCTCGCACCACTTATCGATTTTCTGGAAGCGCGCACTACAGAAGTTCCCCGTCTCTTCGCCAGAACGCATTCATCGTTTTGCATGCGAAACGATGTCTTATATAAGATCAACTTTGCTCCGACGGGAAGATATTACCTCCTCGTCGTACCACAGTCTCTTCGCGAAGAAATCTTACAGGCCCGAATTAAGAAGAGTTATTACTGGCCAAACCTTGCGGCCGCAGTACGACATTACGTGAAAACATGCCATGATTGCCAGCGACGCAAAACACCGCCTGTGGAACCGGCCGGTTTACTGCATCCTGTTCAAGTGCCAAGATGCCCATTCGAACAAGATGGCATGGATCTGTTGGGTCCTTTTCCAATTTCTGATTCCGGCAACAGGTGGATAATTGTCGCTACAGATTACCTCACGCGTTACGCTGAAACGAAGGCCCTCCAACGTGGTACGGCAATCGAGGCAGCGAAATTTTTCATCGAACGCACAGTCCTGAGGCACGGCGCCCCGACTGTTATAATAACGGACCGAGGCACTGCTTTGGCTGACAAGCTACTGGAATCTGTCATGCAGCTAAGCGGCACAACCCATCGAAGGTCAACCGCCTACCATCCACAAACTAATGGCTTGACAGAGTGTCTGAACAAAACTCTCGCCGACAGGATGTCCATGTACGTGGATGTTGAACATCGGTCTTGGGATGACGTCCTCCCGTACGTCACGTTTGCGTACAACACGGCGCAGAAGGAAACAACGCAAATGACGCCGTTCTCCTTATTGTATGGCCGCGAAGTTTCGACAATGCTCGAGCCATGTTGCCCCACGACGGCCGTGACGTCGAAGTTGGCGCCGAGGAGTTCACTCAACGCGCAGAAGAAGCGCGACAGCTGTCGAGGGCACGCATCCAGACCAGCAAGACCGAGACGCCCAGCGTTATGATCACCGCCACCGTGTAGTGACTTTCGCACCCGGCGACAGAGTGTGGCTCTGGACTCCAATTCGACGTCGGGGACTATCTGAAAAACTTTTGAAGCAGTACTTTGGGCCATACAAAGTGCTCCGTGAGATGAGCGACGTCACGTACGAAGTGCTTCCGGACGGCTTTTCTTCTACTCGTCGCCAGCAGAAATCCGAGGTTGTCCATGTCGTGCGCATGAAGCCGTATTTTTTGCGAGAAAATCAGCACATCGCCTAACGCATGTTTCTTGCTTTATTTTTTTCTCTGCTTTCGAATTCATCAAGTTGACATTTATTTCTTTTTAGAGAGGGGGGTAATGTAGCATGTGCAACAGCAGCCGCTAGGCGGCTGCTCAATGAGAGTCTCGTGCGCGGACTCGAAGAAGTGGCCCCGTGGTGTCCGAGAAGAAACTGAAGTCTGCTGCTGTCACTCAGTGCTCTCTGGACCTGCTCGTCTGTGCTTATTAGGTCAACCGCCTATTTAAACCAACCTTCTGGTTACGGGCCTGAACGGCTACGTGACAATATATATACATTGTGAGCCCTTCACGGATCTTTTTTCATTTGTACATACCATGATCTTCTTCCTCCTCTTGTACATACCACCATCATCGTCCCGCGGCGCCGGCTCCGGCGCGCTTGGGTTTTCTCCATAAGAATAAACGCTGACACGGCCTACCTTGCCTTGCCTTCACGACCTTGTCGTCTGGACCTGGCCTTCTTTCACAAGTGGTGGAGGTGAAATTCGATCCCCTCGCTGCCTTGTGCCCTGCCTCTCGCGGGAGCTACGTTCCGGTCGCCGTTTAACAACTACCATCATCATGTCAACCGAGAGCAGCCCCGACCCGGCCGGACCCTCTACCTCGGCTACACCGCCGCCTCCGATGGTGCCCACACGACAACGTGACCTGCCGCTGTTCGCTGGTCGTCGCGACGTAGACGTCGATGACTGGCTTGACACTTATGAGTGCAGCAGTGCCTACAGCCGGTGGGATGATGCTTTGAAATTTCTGAACGTATCTTTCTACCTCATTGAGGTCGCCAGAAATTGGTTTATTAACCGCGAGCCCCACGCCACAAACTGGCCCACCTTCAAGCCGCAGTTCCGACAGTACTTCGCCGACCCGGCTGTTATGACGGAGATCGCTAGGAACAAGCTCGCTACCCGCCGTCAAGGTCCCGATGTGTCCTATGCGTCATACATAGAGGCCGTGCTGGCACTCTGTCGGCGTATCAGTCCCACCATGCCGGAATCTGAATGTGTACACCATGTCTTGAAGAGAATCAATTCAATGGCTTATAACACCCCAGTTGCTCAGAATCCATCAAGTGTTGATTCCATTATAACGACCTGCCAACGCCTCGACCAGCTACAGTCCTCCCGATTGTAACCCGGCTTCACTACTGCCCCGACTTCTACTGACCTCGATACACGAGCCATGATTCGAGCTATAATCCGCGAGGAGCTCCAAGCCCTCAGCCCTTTCTGCCGGCACGGGTGCGATCATTAGTCTCCTCCTTCTAACGACGCCGGCCTCCGCCACATCATTAAGGAAGAGTTGGCCACTATCAGCCACCCTGTCACACCTGATCCTCCTGCACCTCGCCCAGCACCGACTTACGCTCACGTCACTGCATCCCCTCCTCTTTTTGTTCCCCCACCCCAAGCATCACCCTACAACCACATCAACGCCATGACGACGGCTCAACCAACGCCAGCCTATTACGCACCTTGTCGCCCCTCTCGCTCAGTGTGCTATTATTGTGGAATTCGAGGCCATATATCTCGCTTTGGTCGCCAACGCATTCAGAACGAGCGACGTGGTTATGACGCCTTCGAAAGTGACATACCTGTGCACATTATCAGCGACGACCGATTCCCAGCCGACCTCGTCGATTTTCTTCACCGCCGGTATCCTCGTCTGAACCAAGTGAGGCTCATGTATCCCGACGCCGGTCCCCTTCCCCATACCGCCGCTCTGTTTCGCCACTTCGACCAGCAACAACTGTTCCTGTCCGTAATTCGGAAAACTAAGCGATGCAGTTTCCGGAGGTGAAACTGCACTTTTCGAACTTACAAAAAATCCTCCTCATCGCCCGTATAATATGATTTCCGTTTTAGCTGAAGGATTACCGGTCGAATCTTTGATTGATACAGCAGCTGCACTTTCTGTTATTCATGCTGATTTGTGTCACCGTTTGCGGAAAGTAACGACACATATGATGGACCTGAACTTCGTGGAGCAAATGGCGTCCCTCTGCACCCTTCAGCAAAGTGTAGAGTTCGAGTTGTTATAGACGGAGTCCGCCACCATGTGCTGTTTGCTGTGCTTTCACCTCGTGCGCATTTGATGATTTTTGGATGGGATGTTTTGTCAACCACTTCAGCGTTAATTTCTTGTGGCGACCGTGTCATCCATATGACAGACAGTGATGTTTCATCTGACATTTCACCAGGGCATCATTTCCTCATTGCCGCAGCTGATACTGTATTGCCTCCACAGTGCGAAAAACTTATTACCGTCGTTTCTGAACATATCAGTGACGGGGATGTACTCATCGCACCATCTCATCGTCACCTTGCACGTGGAATCGCCTTCCCATCAAGTCTTGTACGAATCCGCAGCAGCTCAGCGATAGTAGCTGCCACGAACACTTCCCGTGAATCCCTCGTGCTGACTAAAGGAACTTCCCTGCTATGCATAGTGGTGCTCACCCTATATCCATGATGGGTCTCACTGCCCGGCTACCTCCGCAACGTGATTCATCGCAAGTCTCTCTTTCCATGCTGTCGAAGACAATCAATCCGAACCTCATGCCGCACCAACGTCAATAATAGCTGCAATTGCTTCAAGCCCACCAAGCCATTTTTGATGCCACTTCTACACCAATGGGACGGACTAGTGTTGCACATCACCGCATCCTTACCGAAGATAACTCAATTGTACGCCGACGACCTTATCGGTTTCTCTCTCGGAACGAAAAGTAATTGAAGAAAATGTCAATGACAAGCTCCGTCGTGATATTATTCGTCCGTCAAAAAGCCCATGGTCCTCTCCAGTAGCATTAGTTAAAAAAAGGACGAATCGGTACGATTTTGTGTTAATTATCGCGCACTCAAAAAAATTACCCGCAAAGACGTCTACCCGATGTCGCGTATTGATGACGCACTTGACTCTCTCCAAGGTGCCGAATATTTCTCTACCTTGAACCTCCGCTCAGGTTATTGGCAAAAACCTATGCACGAGGACGACAAAGAAAAAACAGCTTTCGCAACTCCCGACGGACTTTACGAGCTTAATGTTATGCCCTTCGGCCTTTGTAATGCACCCGCAACATTTGAAACAATGATCAATACTGCACTTCGTGGTCTCAAATGGAGAACCTGTTTATGTTACATGGATGACATTGTTATCTTTTCATCCACTTTTACCGACCATCTCACGCGCCTGAATGAAGTCCTCACGTGTCTTGCTTCAGCGGGCCTTCAGCTCAATACCAAGAAGTGCCGCGTTGCAGAGAAGGAAATTAAAATATTGGCACATCTGGTTAGCCATGACGGCATTCGCCTAGACCCTGAAAAAATAATCGCGGTCTTGAACTTTCCTCGTCCGCAACGGACTACAGATTTGCGCAGTTTCCTCGGCCTGGTGTCCTATTTCCGGCGATTTATAAGACATTTTACAACTACTGCTGCGCCACTTCATGAACTACTTAAAGTGCGCAGCCCTTTCGTGTGGACTGAACAGTGCAACACTGCTTTTAACGACCTAAAGCACGCCCTCACATCAGATCCAGTTCTTGGCCACGTCAGCGACAGCGCTTCTACCATCCTGCACACTGATGCCAGTGGTCACGGTCTTGGCGCTTTACTTCTGCAGCGCGATGCAACTTCACGTGAAAAAGTGATTGCCTTCGCCAGTCGGACCATGACTCCAGCTGAGAAAAACTACGCCATTACCGAGCAGGAATGTCTCGCCGTCGTCTGGGCTGTTCAAAAGTTTCGCCCTTACATATATGGTGGGCATTTCACAATTGTGACCAATCACCATGCTCTTTGCTGGTTATCTTCCCTGAAAAATTTGACAGGCAGACTTGGCCGTTGGATTCTACGCCTGCAAGAATACCATTTCGACGTCGTTTATAAATCGCGTCGCCAACACCAAGACGCCGACGCTCTTTCTCGCTGCCCGGTTTCGGAATCAGCCTGCTGTTATTCTTCACAATGCATTTCCACCTATGACCACAGCCGATCATCGCTTCCGCCGACGCATATCACTGCAGTTTCTTTTGACGGCTCTGAGAACAAGCACGCTTCCGCTCACAGAAACTAGCTGGTGCGTACTGTGGGCCCATCATCGACCGCCTTATCGGCGCTTCGAGCTCACCCAACGCCAGGCTTCGCCGACAACTTCGCAATTTCAAGCTTGAAGATGGCATACTACGCCGCTACGTGTATTATTCTGATGGAACTCGCTGGCTTCCAGTCGTACCGCGTGTGCTTCGCCCACGTATACTAGCGGCTTTCCACGATGACGCTACCGCAGGTCACCTTAGTTTTAACAAAACATACGACCGCGTGAAAAGACGATTCTTTTGGCCTGGCCTGTCTACCATCTTGGCTAAATGTGTTGCTTCGTGCCACCTGTGCCAATGTCGCAATCGGCTGACGTCTTCCCCCGCTGGTCTCCTACAGCCCCTTCCCTGTCCCGCCACGCCATTCGACGTAGTCGGCATTGACTTATATGGTCGCCTACCTCTCTCCAATGGGGGTAACCATTGAATTATAACAGCTGTCGACCACCTTACACGCTATGCTGAGACGGCCCCTGTACCGATGGTTCCGCTGAAGAGGTAGCTAATTTCTTTTTGCGGTCAATTGTATTGCGTCATGGCGCTCCTCGGGTGCTTCTAAGTGATCGCGGGACTGCCATCTTATCGCCAGTCGTATCCGAAGTTCTTCGTGCGTCATCCACCCTCCATAAGACAACCTCAAGCTACCATCCCCAGACTAACGGTCTGACTGGGTGATTTCACCGCACCCTATCGGATATGATATCCATGTACATCACACCGGATCATCGAAATTGGGATACTGTTCTACCATTCGTCACATTCGCCTATAATACTGCAGTACAGCGGACTACCGGTAACGCCCCATTTTTCCTCGTTTTCGGTCCCTACAAGGTAATCAACCAAACTTCCCCAGTAAACAACCAAGTCACACCTGTTGACCGACGCCTCCGTGGAACTGAAATTGTTCATGTATCTCGCTTGAAGCCGTTTGCGCGCCGCGGTACATCGATTGGTTAGGAGCGGCCAGGCTGGCCGCTTCCAACCCCCCGGGCAGATTGTGTGAGCCCTCCACGGATCTTCTTTCATTTGTACATACCATGATCTTCTTCTTCCTCTTGTACATACCATCATCATCGTCCCGCGGCGCCGGCTCCAGCGCGCGCTTGGGTTTTCTCCATAATACTAAACGCTGACACGGCATACCTTGCCTTGCCTTCACGACCTTGTCGTCTGGACCTGGCCTTCTTTCACAATATATATATATATATATATATATATATATATATATGTGTGTGTGTGTGTGTGTGTGTGTGTGTGTGTATTTTTAACAGATTCATGTGCTTTCAAGAAGCTGAACTCTATTCTGAAGAACTACCGGTGTTTGCATGACATTCGACCACTGTCCTTGAGAACCCAAACATCTTCCCTTGAATCGTTTCACAACTTGGCCATCAGGTTTGCGCCCAAATCGATTGCATACTCGGATGGTGGGATGCAAGTAAGGTAAGTTGATCAAAAGAAAAGACTTAGACATTTTTCACTCCAGTGTGACTATGTAGTCCAACTTTTCCGCATGTAATGTGCAAACATTAAATCCTTGCATGAAGCTTTTAATGCATGTACATAATATTGTAATTATAAAAGGAACAGAGGCCAGAGGAAATAGAACACAGTGCGAAAAATAAAATCAGAAGTTCATCTATGAAAGCTTGTGCTTCATTTGCTTCATTTCCGTTTGCTTCTTTTTATTCTTCAACTTGCTAAGCAGCCCATTCGAACTTGTGAACTAAGCAGATCGCCTTTAGTCGTGCTATGGAATAGCCCTGGAGGGCTGCAAAATTGCATTGCGACAAATTTGAAGCACCTTAAAACAGTCTTTATCATGGTGTAGTGCTGAGGTATAGAGAAAAAGAGAAAATGAGTTCAAGTGGTTTTTTTATTCATGTGAGGAGGAGCAGCTGCTGTGATACTGGATGCATTGGGTGCCTTCTTTTTATGGAGGTTCGGCTTGACTTCTGTTTCCTCAGTGCAGTGCTCTATCTGGAGCTCTCATGTTTGAAATGCGATTCACAAGAGTCGACCTTGACATCTGCCAAAAAAAAGTGCCCACCACGTAAGTCAATCCCAACTTCCGCATTAAGTAGGCACCCAATGCACCTTATGAGCCAGTTGCCAAAATCCTTCCATCCTGATAGTAAATACACTGCTGTACAATTAGCTGAACTTCTCTCGCGTCTTTCTTTTCGAAACTTGAAGCACTGCCATGTCAAAGGTAGTTTTCATACATTTGGAGGAGACTGCGGTGCACACTTCTGACGTTCAAGGATGTTACATATATATGGTAAAACATATTTGGTAGGATGGTAGCACTAGCCATTCTGTAATCCATTTCCATGGAAAGAGTGACAAGAGGCTATAAACGTACTGCATAGGATCTATGAACGTACTGTACCCAAGGTTCCTCATTGAAAGGCATTACTGTTATGTTGTATAATAGGCAGATGGGATGAGATAAAAAAACAGCGCACTAGGAATACATACAGACAGAAATGACAAAAGCTGAGACACTTCTATGACACAAAGTTGAGGGCAAGCATGGAGGGCTGGCTGGAAAAAAACCTCGTTTCTCTTTTGTGCTCCTCATCTTAGTGCAGTCCCAAGACAAACGTAGATTTTGAAGAACTGGAAGTTATTAGCTCAAGTTTCCGACCCCTCTAGAACCGTCTCGAATGTCCCGACGCTACTGTATTGAAACTGAAGAGTGCTCAAGATTCACTTGATCACTTGGACTAATGATCATCGCTAGAATACAACCGCAAGAAGAACTCGGGTGATTCACGATATGATGAGGTGTTATAGCCTATATCATACATTCATTTTGCTGCTTGATGATCATTGCATCACATTCTCATCCTCATCATTTATTTTTTCATCAGGACCCCTAGGCGGGGCATTACATAAGGGGGAGCAGAAATAAACGAAATCACAAAGAAAAGGAACATTTGGAATATAGCAGTGAAGAAGGCAAACATAATTGTTAAAAGAGCATTATAAAATGAAAAAGTGAACAATCATAGATGCATTGAGGTCATTGCACTATATGAAAAAGAGGAAAATGGGAACACTGTTTTGCATACAAAGGTTCAACAATATTTAAAAAAATAAAACACGTGCAGAGGCGCTACTCAAAAGTGCGACTAAGGAAGACGATAAGATAGAAGCAAGGTTTTGAATTAAATTGGTGAAGTCTCATTTACAATCGCCTCAGGTAAACCATTCCACTGTTCAATGATGGATGGCAAGAAGGATTTCTGAAATGCATTGGTGGAACCATGTAGACGCTGTAGGCTCAGACTGTTAAAAAGGCGACACGAGGTTTTATTGGGAGGGAGTAGGAGTGTGTAGTGCGAATGAGGAAAAATAATATAACTCGTGGAAAAGGCAGAGTTTGGCAATTGTACGGCGAGACGACAGTGGTGGAATGTCAAGTGAGGATTTTATACCAGAAACACTGCTCCTACGGTCGTAACATGAAGTAATAAATCGGGCCGTGCGACTCTGTGCTGATTCTAACACGTCAATTAGGTATGTCGGTGTGGATTCCAAATGGGTGAGGCATATTCAAGTTTAGCGCGAACGAGGGTATCGCAAGCAAGTTTGCGGATACATGAAGGAGACACTGCTAGCAATCTTCGCAGTCGGTTGAGCGATTTGAATCTTCAGCTACTATGTTTAAGATGTGCTCGGATCATGAAAGTTTGCTAGTGATTGTTACTCATAAGTACCGGTAGGACTCGACTTGTGTTAGGGGGATTGACTTTAGAGAATACTGATAATTTAGGCTACTGCGTTTGCGTGATACTGTCATGAACTTCCATTTTGAAACGTTTAGTGTCATCAGCCACCCGGTGCACCAGTTAGTTATTTCTTTGAGGTGATTTTGGAGGAGGCATTGGTCGTTGTTTGACGATACGCGTCGATACAGAACGCAGTCGTCTGCGAAAAAGCGAATTGATGATGAGATTTAGCAAGGAAGGTCGTTAATAATTACCAAAAAAAGAAGAGGACCGAGCACAGAACCTTGGGGAACACCCGAAATGTCGTTTGTGGCTGAGGAATGGTGGTTATTAAAGTGCGTTGCGAATGGTTAGAAAGGAAACAGTGGATCCAGGATAAAACCAGGGGTCCAGGCGGAGGCTCGAAAGTTTAGCCATGAGGCGATGATAGGGTATGCAGTCAAAGCTTCGGAAAAGTCTAGATGAATGACGTCAGTTTGAAAGTCAGAGTCAAGGTTACGGTGAAAGTCTGTTGTGAACTCGAATAGCTGTATTTTACATGAAAGGCCTCGACGAAAATAGTGCTGTATCGGAAAGAAAAAACAATTGACATCAAGGTGCGATGCAATGGCCGAGTACAGGAGATGCTCTAGCAGTTTGCAGGAGGTGCACGTCAAGGAAATAGGGCGGTAATGAGGTCAGAACGAATTCTTAATTCGATACAAAGGCGCTGGATATAGAAACTAAAACAGAAGCAATCTTTGTTTCAGTGATGTGAAATAATATAGCATATGGTTTTTATAGTAGCCTCTACTCGGCATAATGTTGCTAGTAGGCGCCAAGAAACATTTTTTTTTAAATACGAGAAATAGTTCATATTTACCTTCTTTTCAGGTACCATCTGGCTGGTATTCACTTCGATGAAAATTCTTCAAGGCTCCAAGCAAAGAAGAAAATGGAGAGGTCCGCTGGAGAGTGAAAATTGCAAAATCAAGAAGAGGACCTTTCAGTGGCGCTCCAGTGAAAGTGGAGCCTGCGTTTTGAAAGTTAAAACTTCGTTCCACTTATAATATTACACGAAAAACTAAGTGAACTATTGCAACATCGATGACTATTTCACGCAGCGTACGTCCACTGGCTCCTCGAGGATGCGGAGAAATGGTCTCAGGGCTCTTCACACAAAGAGAGACAGCTGCAAGCATAGCTTTAGAGCGCCACTTTATGACTGATACCTACTAAAGACCGTCAAAAGAAGAACTAAATGATGCACACAGGCACAGATTTGCGCTTCATCATGACTATTCAATTGCAGAGTAGAACTGTCACTTTACGTAACCCAAATGCTCAATAGACTGACATCAGCGCCTCAAAGCATTGGCCGCTGGAGCCGAAACAATTGTTTCAATATGTTTGCTGTGAATAACAATAGCTGGAGCGCAGTTTCACAAGACATTTTCAGTCGGAGTGAGTGCATGCAGTCTTGTTCTACCCATGTCTCTCTGTTTAGCTTCTGAGTTCGGCCAAGCAAAGGTGCGCAAAAAACATGTTGCTGTTTGCTTGTCGCGGCAACTCCACATGGTTCACTACCACTAGCAGGCCCTTCAAGTATTGCATCAAAGCTGCCGCTTGAAACGAAAAGTAGGAAAGACAGAGCAACTGTGCGTTCAGGGTGTATGTAAGGCTCGATTGTGAATAATTGTGCCGATCAGAGTTGTTCAGCTTCTTGAGGTCAAGCTGGAAGTAAATGGAAGTAATTAAAGTGAGCCAACTTCACAAGTGACCATGTCACATCTCGCTTTTCGCGGGTTCGCGTTACGCTACGCAGTTTACAAGACAACAGTGTAACTGCGCTGATTATTATTATGTGGGCTAAATATTACTATGTTCTTAGCGGCAATGTATACTGCTGAACGACTAAAGGCTGGTTCACATGCAAGCGATCGAGCGAACTGAGCGGCGAGCGGCAGCGACAAGAGCGAAAAATTTCCAACGAGTTGGAACTACGTCGCTCTCGCCGCTCGAGCCGCCGCGACAGCTCGGAACAAGTTTCTGCGTCGCCGCGGCAGAAATCGCTAGCGTTTTCGCTTGCATGTGAACCAGGCTTAAGAAAGCACAGCGCATCACCGCAGAGAGAATTTTTTTGTTCATAACGTTGTTTACTGCCTAAGGGCAGAATTTAATATTCTCTGGGACTTACTAGAGAAATGCCGTAGGCCCTCTCTCCAACTAAATTTGTTTTCTTTGTTTCTTCGGTGCCTGCTCCTCACTGCACGTCATGTGAAACCTTGCAAGGGGGCTTGTATCTCTCCGGCTCAACCTCTCAGTCGTTTCAGGTGAAACGGCACACAGAGCTTTTGATATTGCGGTAACTTTTACTTGCTCGTAGTAAGCTAAGGGTGCTTAATTCGTTGCTGCTGCGTACAATGCGAACCCGCAATCTACGCCAGTATCAGAGGCCGGAAGCTGCCAACGCCGGCACACGATTCCGCGGGTTCGCGCATCGCGCACGGCCCAGCCAGGTAGGTACAGTTGTCTTAGCTAATTTACTATAAGACAAAATCTTATACGCTACAAACGTACTACGTGACAAAATGAGTTTGACGCAATCAAATCAACAGTTGAGACGGTAGGATTTTAAAAGCCGCCACAGTAATGATGCATCTCAACAATGAATAACTCATTGCACCTGTGAAAGCGTCGTTTATTTGTGCGCTATATTAAGGCTAAAAAACACATTGCTTACCAGCGTATGTTGTCGCCTTTACTTAATCCTAGGTGCGCATTTTGGTTAGGTGGACACGTGAACGGAGCGGTTGCCTACGAAAGTTTGATGCACTACGTACGGCGCGATGCACTAGGGCACACCATTTAAGGCACCGACCTAAGGCTGGAAACCGGTAAGCCGACTTCAAAGTCCATTTCGCGTGGGAGACACAAGAAACGAGAACATACACAGGCGGAAAGCCCCCGCAGGGAACTGAAACTAGGTCGCCGAGCGCGACCGCACCCTTGTTATCGTGGTTACAGCGCTGCCCGTGCGAGACCGGAAGTGCAAGGAGAAATGCTTTCAAAAAATGTTTCTCTCTACAAAACATTCAAATTTTATTTCCTGATAACGAAAAGGTAAGCGCATTTCAATTATTTTGGTATAAGTGTAGTTTAATGGTTGCGTGACGTCGCGAAGAAGCACACCAATTGTCATTCGAAAACGCTAATACGTAGTAGCTTTGCACAGAGGAGAAGGAGGGCCGCAAAAGTCTAAGATATTTCTGCCTCCATTTCAGCTATCGTTATGGGGGCATCTAGTAGCTGTTTAGAGTGTCCTCTGAAGTTTTCAAATTTATATTTCCTTAATTCCTCGATATAATTCTATTAAAACTCTTTAATGAAGCCCTCATTGCAGCCTCCAGCGTGAAGCCTAGATTTTATCAACTTAATGGAAGTGTGCGGTTAAGTTTTCTCTTGCTCTAGCAGATGTCACATTACCCTTACAAAAATGGATATCGAATTTCTGTTACCCACGTAATGTGTTTTTGATGAGTCATCAACCACTCAAAGGAGATTCAAGATTAGATGTGTTTTAACATCATATCCGCAGCAGACTTTCCTTTGAAATCACACATGAAGTTTTGTGCTTGGAAAACGCAACAGTATTTTTGGGTAGGATCTAATGTGGAAATACATTGACTTTCTCAAATGAGGAAATGTATACATTACTAAGTGAATATATATTATTTCTTTGTTAACTGCACACTTTCAGAGCCCATTGTTTTCATTTCTGATTAGCATATGTAGGATGTTGCCTAAGAAACAATTTTTATGTGTTTTAACATGAGATCCGCAACAGACTTTCATTTGAGATTACGCAAGAAGTTTTGTACTTGGAAAACAAAACAGTATTTTTGTATAGGAGCTAATGTGGAAATACATTGACTTTCTCAAATGAGGGAAATTATACATCACTAAGCGAATGTATATTCTTTACTATGTTTTCATTTCTGTTTAGCATGCACTGTAAAAACAAAAACAACTTTTTGGACATTTGTTTCATTCAAAACACGCTTACACCCTGCGTCTTGGGTGTTTATGCCATTGCAAATCACTTCTTGCCAAGCGAATGGGTGCTGTGGTTGGACAATATGCTTGAGGGTGTTACGGGCAAGGATATTGTTGTGTACGCGAACCGACGAACTGCCACACCGCCTCCAAGCTAACGGATGCAAGGCCGCTCCATTTCCAATGCCTCCTTGCACCTGCGAGCAGGCCGTTTTGGAGAGACCAGCAGGGGTACCCCGGCCTGCGCCGACGACGACGCGCGGACGTAACCCGAGCCGTGCGTTGACTCGGAACTGGACCATCCTGGGAGCATGTGCGCGACCAGGGCACGAGAAGCAATGCCTTCTTTATAATGCATGATATTTTGCGTGTTTCTTAGGCTTTCGAGCTCCTTGCTCTGCGTATAGATTAGCCGAGTCCTCAGTCATCGCAACGCTTCCCGAAATGTTTAGATACAAATAAGATTTAGTTACCAGTAAAATAGTGTTGGCGCTGCTGCGCTTGCCGGTATTGAAGCTTGGTCGCACTTTTTTCCTTAAAGGTTCGTGCTACATCTCCGTGTTCAGCGAAAATTACGCCCAAGGTAGCAACCACCGAAGAGCCAGCGCTGATAAATTTGCCAGCGATGCCAAACTCGACATGTTAAAATGACTGCAGTGGACAAAATAGTGCGCATAGGTATCTAGAACATTAGATGCAAGTTCTAAAGGTCAAGAAGTTGTAATTGTTCGAGCAGCCGCAATGGCCTGTACACTTCGAAACATTATGTCCGAATCTTATGAATGCAGTCCAGACATAAGAAGCACATACGTTACCAGCTCCCCGAGTGGTTAGCGTAGAAAGCTACGGAGTAAGAGGTACCGAGTTCGAATCGCGCCAGAGATGCAGTTTTTTTTTTCGCTTAGTTTTAATTTTTTTTTATTTTTTAGCTTTTTTTAATGTAGTTGAGGTGCTTCGCTACGTTTTAGCTTTTTACTTTTTATCCAAAAGTGCTCATTGGTCAACACTCATGAACAACACACAAGAAATGCACACATTAGGTACCAACCAGAAACACGGTGGCCAACTTTCTTGTGAAACTCGTCAAAAATGCATCAAGAAAATGTATAGAAATGTTAATGTGCATGATGAGGAATGTAATTACGATTTAATCAGAAACTCATTAAGCTTTTTTGTAAGGGTATGCTCCATGTCCTAGCCATACCTCTTTCGTTTTCTATTTAATTGCATCCATCTCCCTAGTTTTGCTCGAGTAGGTTTTGTGCGTGGTCTTCAATTTTTTTTTCGTTAAGCTTCGCTATCGTCCTTCAAAGATAACCGTTAAAACAGAAGAGAAATACTATGACCAACCAATTTATTAGAACCCAAAGTTTCGGGACCAGCTTGGTCCCTTCCTCACGGGCCACTAAAGTTTGAGGCCCGCATTAGCTGGCAACGGCCTACGCTTCCCCTTTCTCCACACGTGGCGAAGTCCAATTGTGTACGTGGAGGGTAGTGTCCCTGGTTTCCTTTTCATTGCTGTAGCTGTCAGCCGGATGAACCAGGACTCGACGTGGCGTCTTTTGAAAGGGTTGGTATCAACATCAAGTACGCTCACCTCTTTAAAGGCTATTTTTTGGTCAGCGCGTTCGCTGTGCTCGGCGAGGGGGTTGCTTTCCGAGTTAAACTACCGGACGTCATTTTGTGCTGCAAAATCCGCCGACGGAGATTTTTTGCTTCGCCGATATACGAGGCCGGGCACTCGGAGCACGGGATTTTATAAAAACCGCCTGGTTGTTTTTCTTTGTGGATACGATCTTTTGGTAGTGGTAGAAAACGGCCGATTGTTAAGGCAGGTTTGTGCGACACACAGATGTGTTTGCATAGGATGCGTGGAAGCGCCTCACTGGTGCCTGCCATATATAAGAGTAAAATGTGAGGGAGCTTCGTCGTTTCCGTGCTGACGTACCCTCCTGTCCTGCCAGCTCGACGGCGGGAAGCACGTTGAATAAAGCCGCGCGTGTAGCCAATCTTCTTCAGATCGGCGAAAACGGTGGCCTCTTCAGCTTTTCTCTCCGCCTCGGAGGATCAAACGTACTCAGCTCTCTTCAGCGCAGCGGGGGGGGGGGGGGGGTTGAATTGAAATTTAAGTAGCGGCCGGTATGAGTGGGCTTCTTGTACACATTGAAGTTCAGATCTCCCCCTTGTCTTGACATTAGAACGTCAAGGAATTCTAAGTGATTGCCCTTTTCCCGTTCCGAAATGGACTGGATAGAGAGCTCAACCAAGTTCAAGTGGGCAAGAAATTTTTCAACTTCTTTTCATGATGCAAAAGCAGTCGTCGACGTACCGAATGAAAACTTTTGGCTTTTCTTGGAAAGACTGGAGAGCTTTCTCTTCAATGGCCTCCATGGTTAAGTTGGAAGCAGTGACTGAGATTGCGGCACCCATAGCCGTGCCGCTTGTTTACTTGTAAAAGTCGCCTTTGAATGAAAAGGTCGTGCTATTCAAGCAAAACTCCAAGAGCCGGAAAAGTTCTTCCAAGTTCAAGCTTGTCCTGGCACCGAGGTCAGCGTCAGCTTCGAGGGCTTGTTTCGCTGCGGAGACGGCACAGGGCACAGGAACGCTGGTAAAGAGCGAGACCATATGGAAAGAAACCATGCATTCATTTACTTCCAGTTGTATGTGGGCATGATGTTCGAAGAGGTGGCGGGCGTTGCGCACGTGCGTCGACGTTTTGCCTGTCAGGGAGGGAAAGAATTCGATGGAGATAGTTCGAGAAGGCTCTGAGCGGAGAAGAGGTGAAGTCAACGATGGGGCGAAGCGGAATTCCAGATTTATGAATTTTGGGGAGTTCATAAAAGGGGAGTGCCGAGCCGTTCCAGCATATCAGGCGTGAGTACACGTGTTTAGACTGAGGGCAGCGTTTGAAAATGGAAGCCAAAAGCTTGTTCATTCTGGTCTGAAGTTGAGTAGTAGGATCCTTACTTAATTTTTCGCAAGCTGGGCTGTCGGGGATTAACCGGACGTTTTGCTCGTAATCCTCTCGGTCGAGGACTACCGTTGAATTTCCTTTGTCTGGCGGCAGAATGATGATGTTCTTGTCGCCGCGGAGTTCTCTTAGAGCTGATATTTTTCCTTGGAAGATGTTCGCCTGTTGGCGCCCGGGTATCTTGGACAGGACCCCAATCGTCTTTTGTCGGATTTTTTCACGGGCGGCAGGCTCAACATGCCTCATACCATCCTCTACGGCAGCAACTAGTTTTGGGAGTGGCGGCGCCATTGAGGTGGTGTTGAACCCGTGGCCTTTCGCCAAAGCAGAAGTTTCGATTGGAGATAGGGGTCTCGAAGAATGATTTGTGACAAAGTTAGAAACATCACCAGGTGGCCTACTTGCCTTGTCATTTTCATGTCGCAACCGGGAGAGTTTCACTGCATGGGAAGATGCCTGTTTTTTGGCGTAGGAGGAGGAGACACTGTCAGCGAACATTTTAAGTGAGTCGAACAAATCCGGTACTCGATGTTCAAGCTGCCGACGCAAGAAGAACAGGTCCAGCTCTTTCTGCCTCAGGACGTTATGGCTCTCATATATCTTTGCGGGCACCAGTCGTAGTCCAGTTTGGGAGATGATCTTTCTGCCTTCCTGTGTGTCTACTAGGCGTTCAATCAGAGGCTTTGTGGAACCAGTTGTATATCACGGCAGGTCTTGGTAAAGTCCAAGTGGATCTTGCATGCGGCCACGCTACGGGAACAAGCGACGAAGCGTTCGGCCAGCTCTGCAGTTTGCTGACCGAAGTCGAGGCGCAATGATTTGAACGATAACATCATCGGCGGCACTCTGCCTGGATAATATATGCCCTCCACGGATCTTCTTTCATTTGTACATACCATAATATTCTTCTTCCTCTTGTACATACCATCACCATCGTCCCGCGGCGCAAGGCTCCGGCACGCGCTTGGGTTTTGTCCATCGGAATAAACGCCAGACACGGCATCCCTTGCCTTGCCGTCTCGACAAGGCCTTCATCCACAATATATATATACACACACACACACATATATATATATATATATATATATATATATATATATATATATATATATATAGCATCATCAGCCTGACTATACCCACTGCAGGGCGAAGGCTTCTCCCATATTTCTCCAATTAACAAGGTTCTGTGCTAGCTGCATCCACTTGACTTGTCGGCTTTGGGCTCTTCCTGGTCGGCGTGTGTAGTGGTGAGGGCTGGGGGCAAGGCTGGGGACAGCGGCTGGTCGGGTCTGAGCAAAAAGGGCTGGCGCAGAGCTGGGCGGTGATCTCCACGGGCTTTCGGCAGATGGACCCGGCGTACGGTTGGCTTCGACGGTGCAAGGCGAGGATGGGGATGAACCGCACCTCCAACCAAATGTTACGTGGTGTCATGACAAGCGTTGGAATACGGCGACACAACAGAAACAGAACGACGTGATGACATGACGATAATATATGCTTTAATGGTCACAGGGTCTGGCGCGAGCGCTCCGCCCCGCGCCACTGCCCGCTTCGTAATCTTCGTAGCAATATATATATATATCGTGAAAAATGAAGACCAACGTGTGAAACAATTTATTGACGTTTCGGCTGCGGAACAGCCTTCGTCAAATTGTCGTATATATATATATATATATATATATATATATATATATATATATATATATATATATATATATACATATATATATATATATATACGACATTTTGACGACACGACACGAGCCGTACGTGAAAGTGCTGGAAGATATATATAGTGGCTGCTCAGCAACCAGAGTTCTGCATAAAGAAAGTAACTAAATTCCCATAAAAAAGGTGTTAGGCAAGGAGACACAATCTTCCCGGCACTATTCACAGCTTGTTTAGAGGAAGTATTTAGAGACTTGGAATGGGAGCAGTTAGGGATAAGGGTAGATGGAGAATACATCAGTAATCTGCGATTTGCTGATGACATTGCCTTGCTAAGCAACTCGGGGGATGAACTGCAAATAATGATTGAAGACCTAGACAGGAAAAGTAGAAAGGTAGGCTTGAAAATTAATATGCAGAAGACTAAGGTAATGTTCAACAGCCTCGAGAAGGAACAGCAGCATACATTAGGTAGCGAGATACTAGAAGTAGTAGGCGATTATGTCTACATAGGACAGGTAGTAACCGCAGATCCGGACTATGAAAAGGAAATAACAAGATGAATAAGATTGGGATGGAGCGCATTTGGCAAGCACTCGCAGATTATGACTAGCAGCTTACCGGTATCGCTCAAGAGGAAAGTATACAACAGTTGCATCTTGCCTGTACTCACCTATGGGGCTGAAACATGGAGGCTAACCAAGATAGTTCTAATCAAGTTGAGGACAACCCAGAGGGCTATGGAACGAAAAATGGTAGGGGTAACATTAAGAGATAGAAAGCGTGCAGAGTAGGTCAGAGAAATAATTCAAGTTAACAACATTCTAGTGGAAATTAAGAAGAAGAAATTGACATGGGCAGGACATGTAGTGCGAAGAGAGGATAACCGATGGTCGCTGAGGGTAACAAACTGGATTCCAAGGGAAGGAAAGAGTAGCAGGGGGCGGTAGAAAGTTAGGTGGGCGGATGAGATTGAGAAGTTCGCAGGGGTCAAGTGGATGCAGCTAGCACAGAACCGGGTTAAGTGGAGAAATATGGGAGAGGCCTTCGCCCTGCAGTGGGTATAATCAGGCTGATGATGATGATGATGAATAACAACAGCTTCTCAATATTGATTATAGCTAGGCATACAGTGGTAAATAATGTCCAACCAACATTGGTGGCTTCCTAACATTGTAACATCTTGGTTTCTATTCACATGTCATGGCATAGGTTGGGCAATAATGCTCTGCTATAATGCCTGTCTTGTCAACATTGAATATTAATTGGCATGCATTGGTCAATATTTTTCTGACAGTCATGGTGGCCGGCACACAATGTATAAAGATCGGCTCATAGTGGTCAATATTGTTTGATGGACTGTGATGGCTAGCCAGCATTGCATATATCATGGCATAGATTGGTTGATATTTCCCGGCCATTATAGTAGTCTTGTCAACATTGAATACATCTTAGCATATATTGGTCAATATTGCCCCACCAGCTTTGGTGGCATTCTAACGTTGTATATATTGTCACGTCCCGGTAGAACGCCAAGGAGGGCCTAGTGATATCATCATCATCATCACCTAGGTTTATCATCACCATTAGCCTGATTATACCCACTGCAGGGCGAAGGCCTGCAGTGGTCAATATTGTCTAATGAGCTTTGATGGCTGGCCAGCATTGCACATATAATGGCATAAATTGGTTAATATTATTCGGTCTCAATGGTTGTCTTGTCAGCAATAAATAAATCTTGGCATATGTTGGTCAATAGTGACCCGCCTGTTATGGCGGCCTGCCAACCATATATCCATATTGCATTATATTGATCGATGAACTGTATTGGCTAGCCAGCATTGCACCCTAATGGCATAGGTTGGGCAATATTGTTCTGCCAATAAGGATGGCTTGTCAACATGGACTATATTTTGATATAGATTGGTCAATATAGTCCCATCAGCTTTGGTGGCATCCCAACATTGTATATATCGTGGTTTCTAGTTATCGATATTGTCTAACGAGCTTTGATGGCTGACCATCATTGCACATTTCAGGCAGAGGCGCCGATAAAAAAAATAGCAAAACCAGACTGACACAGGCATTTTTCAATGTGCATGTATCCCAATATGACAGTGTGTTTCGGCTAATTTTGTCCCAAGTAAATTTTTTGCTGGCCCAGACGTCAGTTTACGTTCAACTGTTAAAGATATTCATACGCCATACGTAATTTCGGCCACCATATATATAATGTTTATTAGGTATACATTGTCCTAAAATTGTATGTATACAATTGTATGTATGTATGTATTATGTATATATTGTCCTAAAATTGTTTGACTGAGCTGACCACACAAAATGTACAGAAGCGCTCATCACGAAAAATGCAGAATATATTTTTATGAATACATTTTCCGTGATTCTCTAATTGTTGCGGATGACCTGCGATTATATTTGACAATTTTGGTAAAGTACTCTTTTATTTGCAATTTTAGGCACTATTAATTATGCAAAATTCTGCTTATATCTTCGAGACAATTCCTGCAGATCACGCATGGACGTAGCTAATGCAGATAGTGTTCCAAACTTTAACCAAGTGTTGAAAAAAGTCTGACAGCACCTGGAATCTACACTGCAGAAATTTGCGAAGGAGAGATTAATGCTACTGCATGCGGTGCATCACGTATAGTTATCGTTATCAACTAAACGCAGCGTCATTACCATTGATACTGTCATCATTGTCAACACTAATTGCAGCATCATTCTCGTCGCTATCCTCGCACAGACAACGAGAATGGTATATGGTGCTAGTTTTGCGATCCAAGGTTTAGCGCAGTTGGTTAAAGCGCTAGCTAGGCTAAGAGCTCGATTCCCGGTGGAGACTGTTTTTCTGATCTCGTCAAATCAGGATAATTGGAAGTGATAGACACCTCAGTGCGCAGATCTGATGCACAGATCCTGAACACATCTCGTGCGCAACTCTCGAGCACGGGATTTCATTCCATCCTTTATGGAAATTCCATATCTGCTCCAGATATGGAACGTATGCTGCCAGATACAAATATACGAGGCAGCAGATAAGACCTTATCTGGGCAAATCAAATCGAAAATCAGGCCAGGTAAGGTCATATATGTGCAAAATGTCGCCCTTATATGGCTCAGATTTGGCCATATCATGCAACATATAATCCATATCTGAATGGGTAACGGGACCTTATAGGGCTTAATCAGGGGCATATATGGTATCCTCACGACCTTATGTGGCCTGATAAAGGACATATATGGCGTCGTCATGACCTTATACAGACAGACCAGGGCTATATGCCTGGCGTCAACAGGACTTTATATAGCCTCATCGGAACCTTAATATGTATGTGCCATAGTGACTGTATATTAGCAATATATGGCCTTCGTCTACCTTCTCCAAATATCCAATATTGGCATCATATGGTCGAGCTTCAATCTTTCTACACTTAGCATGGCCTGCATATTTAGTGTTAATTGTACCCAATTTAGAAAATAGCTACGACTCCTAATATTTCAAATATTCTGCAGATTTCGCTGCACCATAATTATTATATCATGTGTTCCTTAATCCAGGAGGGCGCTGGGTTATGGCTACATGCTCCTCTTTCCGCCTACTAAGTTTTCAAATATGATGGCAGTCCGGTGCACAAAAGCATGGTCGGTTAGTTGAGTGATTCAAAATATCAAGAAAATTATGGCAGTTCAGTATATGGCCCTCTTCGCGCTGTCTAGACGGTGACTCACCCTCAGGGACAGCTGGCGGTTGCGGAGTCGAGGGCCGCACTGGCTAGACAGTGACGCCTCCTCTTCCGCGTCCCCCTCTTCCCTCTCAAACAGCGGCGGTCCCTGCGTGGACTCGCATTTCATCTCTCCTCCTAACTGCCACGCTCTTCCGCGTAGGCCGCGATCTCTCCGTTTTGTGTGTGTTTGCTTCTTTCCCCTCCCCCTTTCAACTCCGTGCGCCTAAACACTTGGCATCTCGTTCCTTTTGGGTCGCAGACATCGGAGTTCGGTGCGGCTGGCGGGCGTGCTGCATGTTGTGTATGCTGGTGTGTGTGTGTGCCAGCGCCTGTTCGCTATTAGCTGTGTGCATGTAACAAAAATGCCACCACAAACCTACAAGAGCTTCAGTCTGACCGTCGGCACAAAGGAAATTGCTCTGTCCCACTGCGGGTGGGAGCTGCCACCCCAGCCTTGGCAGCAAACCTGATGGTCGATTGAGCATTTCGGGACTTCTGCCCTGGGTGGCCCCGGCCAAATCTTCACCATTGTGTAGAAACTGCAGGCGGATCGCACCCTCATCGTGTCGTCTCATCTTCATGTCCGATCACCAAAACCGTGAGCGTGAGACTTCTTGTCGGAAACTAGCAATTGCCAGCCTCAGGATATTGCTCACTTTATTATTTTGATAGAAAATTAATTTTCCAATCAGTAAATTGGATGGTAATTGCCAGTATGTGATATTTTCCGTGCATTTCGTGGCTAATTTGTCTTTCGCTCCAGCAATTTCGACAAATTTTAGTGGGTGGATAGGGTTCTTCGTTGTTTATTATTATAATTATTATTTGCACTACCTAATTAGCTTCATGCTTGGTGTTTAGGGGCAGAGCTGTCGCCGTCATGACAAATGCCATCGGACATCTTTTTCTTTGTTTTCTCTCTTAATTTCAAAAGCAACCACGAGTTAGGCACTTTCGTTCATTTTGCACTGCAGTCTCTGCTCAAGGTAACACCAGTACTTCCTGACAGTCTATATGTACTTTTCTAAGGTTTAAGGTATTATGAGTAGCCCCACCAGTGTGTGGTTTATCGCCCAACGGTTTAGCAGTAGCTTTTCCGGATATCGACAAACCTTTAAATTTGATTACAATAGTCTAGTTCGATTAATAGCCGTTCTCTATACATTTTCTTTTGCTTCGCAGGTAACCCAGCTCAAACTAAAAGCATTTGCTGGTTTAAGCTCTGTGTGTAAAAGAGTGGAATAAAATATAATATCTAATTTATTAGTTTTATGTCTTTCACCTTAGCTTCTCGTGCAATCAAGTAGGTCCATTATTCTGTTCAGACACCTCATTAGTTTGTATCACGCGTAAATGAGTAGAATCTCAATATTTACTAACGGATGAGCATGCCTTTGACCCTCGGTATACCCACGTAATTCAGGCACGTCTTTCAGCGATTCCATACAGGCAGGGAAAAAAGAAAACCTGTGGTTTCAAAGCTGTTCTCCTGTAAGGGTTGAAATAAAAGGGGAAGTTCAGGTTTTCCTTGGCAAACTTGATTGAGTGTGCGGGATGTTTAGCCGGAATACTGAAATTGTCTTGTGTGTGTTGTAATAAAGTGTTATGTTGATATGCAGATATATAGATCTATAGTTCAATACCTACATGCCATGCGGGCTAGATCTCTAAATCACGATTTAGGTAGATAAGGCGTATCTGACAAGACAGATACGCCTTATCTGGTAGTCGAAATCAGGAATTAGGCAGATATGCCTTGTCTGGTCCAGATCTGTCCTAATATACCATATCTGCCCAATTCCTGATATACCCGATCTTGATTTTTTATAAGTCCAGATGTGGCATTTCCGTAAGGATGGGCCTATATATACGCATACGAGTGAACAAGCATACGCACACACTCGAGCGCATATCTGATAAGCTTATATTTAATAGATGCGTGTCCGCGAAAAAACTCCTGCGCACTCAAGAAACGCAAGGTGCTCAAATGCAAATAACTCAATACAACGTGTGAGTCGCTTGAACAAACAAAAGTTTTTGCATTTGGAGAAATGATCGAATATATCCGGTGAATCCACATAGTGTAAACGTTTGTCCATGACTGGAAACACGCACGCATAGCATCATTATTTCCGCCTTTTTTTACGTGATTGAAAGAATTCCTACATGTTCAAGCGATAGCAGAGGTGGGAGAGATCTATCGCGCTAGCCAATCAAACACTCACAACATGATTCGCCGTTACGCTAACTGTTTCCATCATTCAGGATCAGCACCTACTATACCACGCCTCTGTACTAGTTGTTCTTACAGGCAGATATGTGGGGCTGCTTTCAAGGTCTTCGAGTTCTAATATCTACTAAACACAAATGTGCATTTTATTCCTGTACTCTTTTGCGCTCTGCTGTGGGCTTCAGCAACAGACAGACTAAACGACTTTGGCCATCGGTGCAGCAGCGCATAAAATATTTCAGCTCAAGGAAAAAATTCTAGCAACATATATTCTACACTATGTCTAGCTAATTCACTTGACAAGAAAAGAAATCTGAACTGTCCTGGAACAGTTCATATTCTAATCCGACGTAAATCGCACACTGCCAAAAAGTTGTGTGCATGTGGAAGATAATAAAAACAAATCAACAGCACTACATGGGGCAAGGCAAACGAAAAAAAATAACAATTTAAAACAATTACCTACAGTGCAATGAATGCGTGCTCATGTGTCGCCAGCATATATGGTAACAAAATTGAAATTGCATAATAACGATGCTCTTTATAAAAGTTTGTTCTAAAGCTGCAATACATGGCTCATAAAGATGCATTTGACTACAGCACTTGACAGCGTTCTCCTAAGCACTGTTCACAAACTATTCTTCAGGCACTCATTGCCTTATTATAAAACTATATAATCACATCACCGAAGGCGTTTCCTTCCAGAGAACTAAACAATTCTATCTATCGTGTCAACCAGGCAGCTAATGGCAATTCATATATATTAAACGTAATGCGAGTGCGTTATTTAAGCAGTTTTGGGGCATTTAGAGAACACCAATCTCGAAGAATTTACCACATGATTGAGAATTAGGTTTCCTCTCTGAAATATTCTGCCTCTTTCACAAGCACAGCTTCCGCGGGCTGAAAGATGATTATACCGCGCTTCTTTCTGAGGACTACTACACCTTGTCCCAAGTTCGTAGATATAGTTTAAATGTTGGCCCTTTCTTTCTATTATTTCTTTATTGCCAATTTAGTTGTTCTGACCTTAGCTCGTTGATTGATTGAATGTCCTTTATTGAATTGGAAGGCTCATGGCCATGGATGGGGATAAAGGGGAGTAGACAGAATCTTCATTGTTTAGGTCGTCACTCGAATCACATTGCTCTAACCAGGCCACTAAGCGAGCCATACTTGGCAAATATCATCTGTGTGTTTGCATCAGTTTCTAGAAGGGAACGGTAGTTCAGGCGGTAGGGTTCGATCTCGGGGCGTCCAGTAGAAAAAGCAGGGCATTCCCAAAGTAAATGAGATATGCCGCCGCAGGTTAGAGTCGTACAGTGGGGGCACGTAATCATTTTCTCCTTATACTGACGCCAGCGGGCCATAATACGTGGCGTGTAAGCCGCATGGGCGAAGAGCTTATTCAAAAAGACTTCTTGACTTCGGGGGAGGTGGGTTCTTCTCGTAAAAGGTGGGTCTGGTGTGGCCACCTGCATGCGATGCTGACTGAGGTTACGAAGACTGGTCCGAGTATAGTGCATAAGGGCAAGAGAAGGGGTGAGTTGCCCGCCCAAGGTCGAATAAGGATGAAGCAAGGGGGGTGGGGAAGTAAATGTGGACATCCCACCTGCCAAGGCAGCCGCGGCGTGTGCCGCCGCATTGCCCCCTGATTCGTCCGAGTGACCTGGGGTCCAGTGAATAGCGACAGTTCTGGTCGCGAGTTGGTGGCGTTTAAGGAGGCGCTGTATAGCCGTAGCTGTTGCATCTTGTGAACCCGGAGTAGCGATTTCCTTGTAAGCTTCAAAGGAATCAGTAAGAATACGTAGTGACCCATTTCCGGTGCAAGGCACTCCTGACAAGGCTCCCCAAATCGCGAGGAGTTCAGCGTGAAGAGGGGTACCCTGAGGTAGATGGCAGGCATAAGCGCCTGAAAGGGAAGGGTTGTCATCGCATACCCAGGCCATAGATGCGAATTCGCTTGTAATGGATGCGTCGGTGTATATGTCAGTCGTATCGGGGATTCGCTCTTGTCGGTGATGGGCAGCTAGGAGCTCCCGGTGAATGACAAAATCGCGGTTTATAGGTCGGCGATGGACGCGTGTGACTACTGGCATCTCCCAAGGGGGAAGTGATGCATATAGGGCTGGTGTTTTGTCGTTACGCTGTTCATCCCAGGCCAGCAGGCGACGCCCCTGGACAGTGTTCTCTAGACGTATTCGATGACGCGTCTGTGACTCGGTAACGATGGTAGTTAGAGGTGGAAGAGCGGCCAAACGCTCAAGTTCGGCTATAGGAGTGTGCTTAGGTAGACCGGTAATAGTGCGTAGTGTTGCGCGATGAAGGCGTTCGACCTTAGCGAAGTTAGTCTTCGACAGTTGGAGGACCGGTGTGCCATAGAGGATTTTTCCGACCGCCGCTGCTCTGGCCATCGCACGGCAGGCATGCTGCCGCGCACCGCCGTGCCGGTTGGACAGGCGACGAATAGCATGTAGCAGTGCTGGCCAAAGGCGTTGTAACTGATGAACCCATTTCTGGGGGCTGTTGCAGCTTGATATGGGCAGGCCAAGAATGTGGATTTGCCCATTTGAGGAGGTGATGGTGTTGCCTCCGATGTGAAGATGGATCTGCATACTGGGGTTGGTTTTATGTTTTCCGTCGATACTAATCAATTCTGTTTTATGTGGTGCGAGTTCGAGGCCAATTTTGGTTAGTGTATCTTCAAAACAAAGAAAGGCCGCCTGAAGTTCAGTCTCCATAGAATATTTGTCTACGTAATCCGCTGCCTCAGTCCAGACGGTAATATCATCAGCATATATAGCGAACCTTGCGCTTGTGCTGATTTCCAGATTCTCGGCGATGCGTGTGATGGCCAAGTTGAACAATATGGGTCCGAGAACGGAGCCCTGAGGTACACCCTATCCAAGTAATAGGTTTTGGGCACCCATCCCGGAGCTTTGCCATGTAGCTGAATGGGTCTAGATGTCAAAAAATTGCGGATCCAGATTTGGGCATGATTACTAGGAAAGCGTTTGGCGAGTTCCTCCAGGATAACCTCATGGCGAACATTGTCAAAAGCTTTGTGTATATCGACAGCCAGGAGATAGTCAGGTAGCGTTTTACGATGAGCTCTATTCAGAACTCTTCGCAAAAGCCAAAGGCAGTCATGCGTTCCAAGGTTAGGGCGGAAGCCGGCTTGAGCTGGATGAAATCCAGGACTGACGTATTCAATGTAGTGACTAATCCGGGTATGCAGCAGGCGCTCGATGAGTTTACAGAGATGTGAAATCAGTGCAATTGGACGCAAATTACTAGGAAGTCGAGGGTTTTTGCCAGGTTTAGGGATAGGAAGAATAAGAGAAAGCTTGAGGTTATCCGGTACCGTTCCGGTCTCCCAGTAAGAATTAATGATGTCGAGAAGGGCATCCTGGGCTGCCGAGTCGAGATTGCGAAGCTCCTGCCAACTAACTCGGTCATGCCCGGGTGTGACGCGAGCTCGGCCTCTTCCGAGGGCTGCTTGCAGTTCTCCCTTTGAGAATGGGCGATCCAGGTCTGGATCAGGGTTTCCGACTGGGAAAATGGAAACTGCTGGTGGAGGCGTTAGGCTCGCGTGTGGGAAAAAGGTGCGTATAACTTCATCTTCAACATCAGCCGGGTTGCATTGAGAAGGAGATCGGCGAGAGGTGGTGCCCCGCGTGCCTTGCCATTTAGGCCACGAAAGATGCGCCAAAGTTGTGATAGGCCCGGTACTTGTCCAAGACGGTCGCATGTAGAGTGCCAAGCCTCACTTTGCAGGTGAAGCTGGTATGCCCGGATAAGCTTGAATTGTCGTCGAAGAAGCACGAGATCTTTGTGACGTTTTCCGCGTGTCCGAAAACGTTGCGTGAGGTGATCTGCGCGACGCCAAAGGTTAGCCAGGTGAGCATCCATGCCAACTGTGGAATCGTCACAGGGGATATATTCGAGAGCTTGAGTGCGGGCATCTCGGAGTACAGACAGGAAGGAGTCAATATCCGAGAAGGGGGTCGTAGTATTAGCACGAAACTTGTCCCAGTTGAAAAACGAACGTGTTGTCCGAACGCGAAGACATTTACGATTGAGAGTGAGCAAGATGGGCAAGTGATCACTACCCCAAGAATTAGAAAGGACTTCCCAGCGCCGAAGAAGACGCGGTGATAAGAATGTAAGGTCCAGTGTAGTGTCTGCTTGAGAGGGATGGAGACCGATACGGGTCGGCACGTTAGGCACGTTGCACAGGGTAAGAAGAGTTTGATCAAGGGCGTCATATAGGTGTTTACCACGTTGGTTAGGCTGAGATGAGCTCCAGGCTGCGTGATGTGCGTTGAAATCTCCGCCAATAAGAATAGGATAAGGGTGTGCTGCGTTTTCAAGTTCAGGGAGCCAGGAATAGGGTTCTGCCATGACGTTACCTGGCCGGAAATAGGCCGATGCTACGACGAAAGGTTTTTGGCCAGGGGGGAAGATTTTTACTGCAACAATCTCACGAGTGGAAGAGCAAAGGGATTGAAGCGAGAGCTGAGTGGAAGGACAATCGTTTCGGATTAAGACGGCCGCCTGTCCCTCTGAACGGCCGTTTTTATGTTGGATAGTAGGTGTCTGGTAAGTGCAGTAACCAGGAATTTTACA
Organism: Amblyomma maculatum; assembly: GCF_055883805.1. Taxonomy (NCBI): domain Eukaryota; kingdom Metazoa; phylum Arthropoda; class Arachnida; order Ixodida; family Ixodidae; genus Amblyomma; species Amblyomma maculatum. Next base: position 123,843,066 of record NC_139349.1, read on the forward strand.
AGTACCGCGCGTTTCTTGAAGAAGTATGAAAAGAGGACGGCGCTGAGGCACAATTGTACGAAGGGTAGGACCGTTCTGATTGAAGCTTCTGCAGTTCGATTGAATCCCATGAGCCATAGTACTCATGAAAGGGGCACAGATTTACGGCGCTTACTATCGTCTGTGAGTGTGGTACGTTGGAACTCCTCAAACATAGTCTGCAGATGGATCTGCATGGAAGTGAGGGCAGCAGTAAGAGTTGCATTAACTTCCTTTCGCAGAGTTTCTTCCAGCTTCTGTGTCTCTTGGGCGCGTTCCTGTCGGATTAGCCCGAGCATGTGGGTATAGGCGGAATCAGACGCTGTGACCGGTTGCGGCCGGCGGGTAGGCGAACGGCTTTTGCGGCCCTTCTGTGAGCGGCTGCGTTGCGGAGTCTGGGAACGAGTTCGGGTGTCCATTGTTATCTTGTCCTTAGTTATCATCTCCCGGAGACGCTGATTTTCCTGGCGTAGTTCAGATATTTCTGCTCTGAGGCTCTCAATGACCTCGGCTAAACCTGGAGAAGAGGTCTTTTCAGCATATGATACGTGTTTGGAGACAGTATGTGAGGATGTCACCTGATGCGTATTCGGATCATCCGACTCCTTAGGTGCCGATTTGTCGACAGGCTTTGCACTAGCTCGAGCCGGGCACTGGGCACTCAGGGCGATATGCGTGGAAGCGCCGCAGGCTACGCAATGAGGAAACTGCTTGCAGCCGGGGTCCTCAAGGTGCGGGTTCTTACCGCAATCCCGACAAACGGCAGGAAATGAGCAGTATTTGGCTACATGGCCGATGCGGTGACAGTTATAACATGCGACTGGGCGCGGGCGGTATTCACGGATTCGTGTAATCTCGTAGTCGAATACTAGCCGAGAAGGTAATGCGTCTGATGCGAAGGTCAGAAGTAGCAAATTTGTCTTGCCGAGCATGCGTATGTCTGTGATTTCAGCTGTCTCGCAGCGCAGATGTGCCATGATATAGTCCATCGTGAGGCCTTCTCTAATTCTGATCACACCTCGCGTGCTGCCAACCGCAGGCTGCTTCAGTGGGGACGTGTCCACATCGAACGCTTGGACAGAATCCCGCGTTCGCGCGATTAAACGGGTCAGTGTACACAGCTTCTTGAAATGCTCAGCGTCCCTGACAGTTATGCGGATGCAGTTAGCAGCAGAATCAAAGCGGAGAATGGCCATATCCGAAAAATACTGAGACGGAGCGCTTTGCTCGAATGCGTTGGTAATAGCCTGTTTCGGGATGTTTGTGACATGCACTTTGTTAGGTGGCCTGATCAGAACAGTGAAATGAGGACGACTCACCCGTTCTGTGTGCAGACGTTGCGGGGACACTTGACGCTTGCGATAGGCTGAAGTCATGCTGCATCCTGTAGTTGTCTTAACCTGAGCAGGAGGGCTTGCAGAGACAGTCAGAGCTGCGGCATCCATTTCCTCGTGCACCGTCGGCAATAGCGGGTAATCAATGCTCCCTGTAGCTTGTGGCGTTTGTGGCGTCGGAGGCAGCGTTCGGCTGGATGCGAAGTATGGCGCCGCGTCCATCTGTTCATGCCCCGCCGGTAAGAGCGGGTAATCACAACTTCTCGTAACTTGGCTTGACTGTGGGGTTGTAGTCGGTGTAACCTGTGGCGTTTGTGGTGTCGGAGTCAGGGTTTGGCTGGATACGTAGTATGGCGCAGCATCCATCTGCTCGTGACCCGCCGGTAATGGCGGATAATCGGAACGCCTTGTAACTTGGCTTGACTGTGGGGTCGTAGTCGGTGGTTGGCACGGAGTGAAGGTCGCCGGGCGCAAAACTTTGAAGGTCACATCTTCCGGATGCGCTGTGGCGGCAGCGCCGCCCGGCTGTGGCCCGGGAGCAGCCGTGGTCGTGGTGGGCCCTGAGGGCGTCGATTAGGCTTAGCCCGTCAGAAACGCTAGTCCTTGAAAGCTTCGAATCGAACAGCGAGCCGAAAATAAAATTGTTGCAAACAGGTGCCGAACACCTTCACTGACCGTTTCGAGTGGGTTCAGGCCATATCGGGTCTAAAATCCACATACACAATTCGAAAAACACGGAGCCGAGGTGAACCGCGTCAGCTCGCTCTCAAGGCGGAGTCTCTCAGCTCGTTGAGTATTTTCTATTTCTTGCTGCTTTATAGGCTCACGCTTAGTTCTATGCGGATTTTTTCTTGATCTAAACTTCGAACTGATTTGAAAAAAAAATTATTAACATGAGACTTTTAACCATGAAGTACCCGTAGTTATGGTCGTTTTCCTTTTCTTTTCCTTAATAGGAATACAGCAAGCATACGGGCTGCTAAATCACTCAGTTGCGCGTTTCAAGAGCACTCCGGCATGTACCTGCGTGCCATCTTTAGTAAAAAATATGTCCATTTGTTCGAACCGAGAACGAACTGAAGATTGTTTTACGTATGTGATTATTATTGAAACACTGAGGTAAAACGCATTTTGCATTAACAAAAATAAGTGCACCGAAATTATCATGCCACTGAAAACGTTACCGAGCCAGCAGTCGAGGCGACCAAAGAGCTCCGGACGCACTCCTCGTTGTTTTAGCGAAGGCGAGGGCAAAACTCTGCGCATTCCTCCTCACAAGCTTGGCGCAAAGAACATATGGTTTCCATTCTCTCGTCCTTTCGTCGCCTTGCCGCCCGAGGGCCTTGACTAAAGCAGTTTTCCAAACCGCTTTCAACTTCCCGCCTTGTAGCCTTTTCTCCCCGTGAAGCAGCCATCGCGGAAGGACCGCGACCTTCACTGCCTTCTCTTTCTTCCCGGCTAGGCATGCGTTGCTCACAGTGCCCCCCATCCTACTCCCCCGCACTATTCCCTTCCTTCCCGCACTTTCCTTGCCGGCAGCCATCTGGGCTCGGGCGGTCCTACGGGACCACTTTCATTTCTATCGCCCCCTTTCGAGCTTTATGCCTGCTCTTTTGACAGATCTCAAGCAAAAAAAAAAAAAGACAGAGAGAGAAAACACAATGATCCTTCTACCCCCCTTCCAACCGTGCCTCGAAACTCGACACCAGCGGCTGATTCAGAAGCGTCCGGCCGGCCACACAATCCCCACCCGCTCGAGCTGCTCGAGCTCCCGCAGCTTTGGCCAGCAGAACCGAAAAACCAAGCCTTGTGAAAGTTCCGATTCGTTTTAATAACAATGCCTGTGAGTACCACCAGCATTTTGAGTTGTTTGTTCATAACTGAGCTTTCTGAGATGATTTCTTGCTTTGTCTCGTTGTAAGATTGCTACTTTTTCTTACCAGGTGTAATAAACCATCAGATCACTGGGATGTAATTTGCGTGGCGATATTCATTTTGGATTGTTGCAGCTGAGGTCTGCGAATCTGCGCTAGCCGTACGATAAGATACCTTTTTTGTTACATGATTTGGTGTGCTATTTTGTCAGCCTTGATCACCATGTCAATAACAGATATGCTTGCGAGAACGGAAAGCCATTTATTTCGACCGCACCACGCCAGTCAGTTCTGAACTGTATTTTCAGCGCACTATTTTGTATGCATAAACTCTGGGAACAATGACAAAATTGAAGACGCACAGGTGGCCAATTTGTATTGAAAAAGAAAAACGTTGCCCTGTAAAACATCACGCCTGTTTTGTGTGATTTTTAGGTTACAACTTCATCGCGCGTGTGTTGTGTGTCTGAAGTGATCGGTTTCTTTTACATACTATATTCAAAACTGAGAGTTAAGTTGAGCTTTCTGGGACATGATTTTTAGTTGCGAGCGAATATTAATATTGATACTTGCCGTTATGAATGCCCGTTTGGAATGGTCTAAACGACGCGCTGCTTATTCGCGTATTTAATCTTTCTCCTGCGCTAATCCCGAGTAGTAGAAGGGTCATAAAATAGCTAACGGGTGCAGTTTTACTACAATTATAGAAAATTAAAAGCTTCCGGAAAGATCTGCCGACGCACGTATTCTTACTGGTAAATTTAATTATTTGCGGAAATAATTTTAAAAACTTTTCGTTCAAAAATGAACTTATCCACAATTATAGATTGTTAAATCGCGCAGAGAAAAGGTACTTGCCTGAAACATGTGACTTTATCTTCTACGTGCAAGAGCTTCTAGTGTCCGCGCGAAGAAGTCTATGAAAAAAAAATTCTGAAAGGGCGATTCTTATTTACAATTACTACTCATAGTTCTTGTACTTTACCATACGTGCAAACTTGTTCATACAACAAACATGATGCTACGCTACGGACTTCTTTATTTTTTCAATTTGAGTGTATCATACAAATCCAAAAGCATCTGTGTCGCACGTTGTTTTGGCTGCAGCTTTGACAACTTCGTTCTTTTTGCAGTGATGATGCGGTGTACACTAATTTTAGCAGCCGCCGTCGGAGTGCGACTGCCAATTTTTGCGTTTCTTTTTTCCTTTGTAGTTTCTTTTTAGTTCTTGGTGCGAACTATCCTAACGAAAACTATTCAAAGGAAAGCTATTGATTTGAAGCATGCAGTTATGACGACGTCTTTCTTCTACTGGTGTTCGATCACAAAGGCACTACAAGTAGAAGGGGGCAAGCACTGACTGCCGTTTAACGGATAGATAACCGCAAATATCATTTTGTTTTATGTTTCCAGCATCAACAACACATCCACATGGGAAGCCGTGCACTGCCAGATGTCGCAACCAATGTAACCAAGTTAATATGGCCGTCCTCACCGAACATGAAGCTTATTTCAACCCCAGTAACCCAGACAAGAAAGTTGCCTGAGGGCCAACAGGTGGTGCTTTATTTTGCATTTTTACTCCACAGTCTAGCTGCACTTCTACTTTCCAAAAGGTTTCTGTCTTAATGGGATTTATGAATGTTCCTTTTATTTCCAGGTGCCATCTGCGAAAGGAAATACATTGTTATGCACGCTGCTCAAGTCCATATCTTTAAAGGCTGCTGGGAGCTCCTGCCCCTACTACCAACCACAAAAGAAGCTGCGATGAACTCAGCGCCTCCCTCCAACCTTTGACCTGAGAACACCTTGCCAAGGGCCGCAAAAACAGGAGGAGCACTTAAGTCTGAGTTCTGCCTAAATTTTTCCACGCCCTGTTACACATGCACACCTAATAAATCACCGTGCAATGAACCTTTCAGCTGTAATATTTTCTGTGCATGGGTATTCTCAGCATGCTTCATTTAAATAAAAAGCTACATAAAAATATCTGCACTGCATAGGTATGGGATAGCTTTGCAGTTGCCTGTTAACCATAGCACAAAAAAGCAACTAGCCATAGTACCGATGATTGAAACATTCAGCACTATAATGTGCCGGATTGCCAGTTGCCCTGGCTGGATGCCAATAATGCAAAACCAGTGGGCAAGATTGAATTGAAAATATTGGGTAGCCGATAAAGCTGGCTGGATGCCAGTTGTGAATATCCAGTGAGTATGCGTGGATACAAGATATTAGATGGCCAGTGAGCTTGGCGGGATGGCCGTGATATAACAACCAGTGAGTGAGCTTGGGCGGAATATATTGAGTAGCCATTAAGTGCCGTTGGATGCCAGTAAACAAGGTATTATGCCAATACTGGTTTTGATAGAAGAACAAATCAAATTGGCTGGCATATATCTTGGATCTTCGTGCGCCCCAATCAGACGCCAATATGACCAATATTGGGCCAGTGGCGGTCCATTGACGGCGTGCCGCTTGGGTCGTCAGCTTTCTTCGGCGCTTCCGTTCCTCATTCGACTTTCCTCAGACATCTTTGGGGCGCACATACGTTGTCACTCACTGCATCGACACTGGTACGCACGCTCAGGTACGCCAGTGCCCTCATCGCGTATCGGCTGCAGAACGTCAAGTTATCACCGAGCACGTAATGAGATGCTTCAGTGCGGCATCATCCAGCCTTCGCACAGCACTTGGGCTTCTCCAGTTGTTCTCGTGAGGAAAACGGATAGCTCTATTTGATTGTGTGTTCATTACCAGTGATTAAACAAGATAACGCGAAAAGACGAGTACCGCCTTCCAGATATTGATGACGCTTTCTATTGCCTTCAAGGTGTCGAATTCTTTTCATCTCTGGACCTGCGCTAGGGCTACTAGCACGTACATATCGCAACTGATCATCGACCAAAAACCACTTCTGTAACACCTGACGGTCTCTGTGAATTTATTGTCATGCCGTTTGGATTGTGCAACGCGCCAGCCACCTTCGAACGCATGATGGATACAACTCTGTGCGGACTCAAGCGGCATGACTGTTTTTGTTATCTGGACGAAGTTGTAATGCTTTCAAAAGATTTTGCGTCGCTTTGGGACCGTGTTGACCGTGTGCTGAGATGTTTTACTGACGCCGGCCTGCAACTAAACTTGACGAAATGCTATTACGGGGCTCGCCAGCTTCCTATATTGGGACACGTTGTTTCAAGAGATCCCACGAAACTCCGTGCAGTAGCTGAGTTTCCACTCCCAACTTCTCTAAAGGAGCTCCGTAGGTTTATCAGGCTGTGCTCGTATTTTCGTCACTTCATCCGCAATTTAGCTTCGATCATCTCGCCACTGCCTGAGCACCTTGCCGGTGACGCCATTCTTTTTCGACGCTTCGGCGCCTTCTAGTGTCGCCTCCGATTCTCCGCCATTTTGACCCTGCGGTGCCTACCGAACTTCACACTGATGCCAGCGGTATAGGTTCTGCTCTTGCGCTGTTCTTGCACAACCAAATCCCGGCTAGCCAGAGTACGCGTTGTTGCTTATGCCAGCCACACCTTAACAAAGGCTTAAAAAAATTATTCTGTAACCGAAAAGGAGTGCTTGGCCATCATTTGGGCCATTAGGAAGTTACGGCCATATATATACGGTCATCCCTTCTCTGTTGTCACGGGCCAGCAACGCAGTCTGCTAGTTGTCCAACCTTAAAGACCCATCAAGCCGTCTTGCTCGTCGGGCGCTCCGCTTACAAAGATACGACATTCAGGTCACCTAACGGTCTGGCCGTAAGCATTCTGATTCCGACGCCCTGGTTAGGTCACTTCTTCAATGCGGCTCTGACGCGGCAGCGATCACCGTAGGTGATGCATCTTTGCTAGAAATTGCCGACATGCCCTATGAACAAAGGCAAGACCCTTGGATCGCTTCTCTTCTCACCCTTCTATCTACACCTCCTCTGCTCCGAGCTTCTCGAACGGTTCTCCGCCAAGCTCGTCATTTTGCCATCTGCGACTTTACGGCCGAAATTACATTTCAGGCAGACGCATGTGGCTCCTTGTCATTCCTCGGCAGCTCTGTTCAGAAATATGCGCCGCTTTTCACGCCGATTTTCAATGTGCCCACGCCGGAGTGTTGAAAACTTACGCTCTTCTTCGCCTCCGCTTTTACTGGTGGGGTATGTACCGCTTCGTGCGTGATTACGTCAGCGCATGCCAGGAATGTCAACGTCGCAGAAACTCTGCACACCAATCCACCGTTCCGGTGCAGCCCTTGCCCTGCCCCAGCCGGCCATTCCACCGTTTGGGTATAGGTATGGGCCATGAGTTTCGTCAGGCCACCACGTGGCCTGACGAAACTCATGACACACGGCGCGCTGGCTTTAGCGAAGCCATTAAGTTTGCGGCGGGTATAAATCCGAAAGAAGGAGACAAGGACATCGTCTCGCCAAACCTGTGCCCTTGTAATAATCTTTTCCGCTTCCATTGGCATCCGAACGTACTGTTTTTTCAACGAGTTCACAACCATCTTCATTCCCTTCTGCTTGGCCAGTATTTTCTCCTTTTATTCTTGTCGACGCGCTTCTTCTAAGCGCATGCTACGAGCCTTATAACTGATTAACCACTGGTTCGGTATGTCGAGTTCCTCAGGTTTTATACTTTCTCCTTCTAGGACGAATTTTATTTTATTATTGTGGCTGCACGTGTTGCGCGCTCTTCGCCCGCGAAGCTGCGCTGGCTGCTGCCGGCTCACTATGCCTCGTTAGGTTCCCTACCCCGAGGCTGGAAACTACAATCTTTCTAAACAAGGCGGCAAAAGGTTCAGTTTCCCAGAAACTTGCTCTCTTCATGATCCTCGTGACTTCCTCAGTTTAATACATCGACGATTCGAGATCGATGGGAAAATTTATCGCTGACACCGGTGTCGAAACACGGAGCTCAGGTCATTGCGATCGTTCACATCAAGCGCTGAGACCCCGCCCCCCCCTCCCCCCATTACAATGGATTCGGACGCGTGGCTTACGCGCTTAAGAAGCATTAGAAATGCTTGAATATTGCTGTGTTTTCAACTGTGGCGGAATTTACTACTACAGTGGAACTCCCAGCATTTACAGACCCTACTATTACTTCAATACGCCTTCAGCGTCATGGGGGAGGCCACTCATACATAAAATGTTGAAAATGCTTCGTGCATATTTTTTTTTTTTCAAAATGAGAACCCTCGCTCTTCAAGTATAGAAAAAAAATACGGCGAAAGTATGCAAACATATGCTTTTTTTCAATTTGCGATGGGGCAGTTTAAAAACATATCACCTAACAGACCATATATAAAACGTCTGCGAGCGTAACTTAATTCGTAGAGCAGAGGTTCTAAATCAGCATCCTGTAAACTTGTCCATGACTGCAAACACACCTATAAATACCCTATTTCTGCGATATTCTGCTTGCATGGTGGGAGGAAAATGATCTGACCCAGTGCTGCAAAACAGAGGTCGAAGACATGGCGCTAGCAAATGAATGCTGCTCGCTTTCGACATGTACGCTGTAGCTAGCTCTGCCAATCGGCGTCAGCACCGGCTATATTGCGCATGAATACTAGCTTATCTTGTATGCGCAGGGGTTGGACTAGCTGCAGAATATTTTGTATTTGATATGCTCCAAAAAATCGTATTTCATTCCTATATACCAGCGTGCTTTGTAATGTGTGCCGAGAAAGGAACGAATGATGAACAGATACTTAAGTTGTGACTGTGGCACAGCTGATATTGTATACCCTTTTACAGAACAAAAATGTGATCATCACATTCTGTAAGTCATTACCAAATTTCGCTTGTCAAAGAAAATCTAGCTTTAATTCTCCGATTTTCTGGAAGGAAGTGTATTTAGTGAGATTGTACGCGGCCCAGTGTTTCACTGTAAACTGTGTACATGTTGTTGCAGCTGTTTAACTATTTCGGACACACCTTTGCACGTACAATTTCATCAGAAAAAAATGGAGAAACTGAAGCATAGAAACACCACCATTGCAGACTGGAATTATCTGGTAATTAATTTTTTTTACAAAAAATAAAAGAAAACACGACGTATTGAATTCGTGATCAGATGACAACGAAACGTTTGACATAAAATTATTGTTGCTGGTCATCCTGCTCTTCAGTGATTTCCTTCTTTGACCGAAATCTGTATTAGAGCGTGCATAACTCTCATGAAAGTGCCTTGAAATATCTTAACGATAAATTAAGTTATTCCTCCTCCTTGGTTTAATGTGACGAGTCTAAAATTGTCTTTATATGCAGCATTCGGGGAAGTTCCTCCATACTTGTTCGAGGTTATCAAACCTCTTTACGACAAGGCAAGGTACTTGACTCTAGAAATTGACGTATGATCTTTGTAACATTGTTGGGCAGACGGCTATTCATGACACAGTGACGCTAGCCCTCGCCGGGATGCGCCTTCACCCCCCCCCCCCCCCCCCCAAGAAAAAAAAAAACGGTGCACACGTAGGCTATCTCGGCGGTATAGAGTACGCGAGCGCACGCTGGTGGAATGCGAACATGAAGTGCCACATGAAACCTTGCAGTTAGCACTGCCGTGCTCACGCTACTGGCGCGCCCTTTCGCTTATCTTCCCTCTTCTCTCTAGAAGCGGCGAGCGCGCCTCGCAGGTTACCTGCCTAAGCTCCGCTTTCACACAGAGAGTAGACCTTCTAACCGCCGTCATGCCTCGACCTGTCTCGAATCGTGGACCTGAGAACAATCTGCACCTCAGTGTGAGTACCAGTGGCCATTTAGGTTAAGATATATGTTTGCCACTGAGGACGTTCTTGAGATAATTTTTGCTTTATTCGCCTGCCAGGTTGATGCAGTTCCTTGCAGGAGACAAGAGACTAGAACACTCACGTGGATTCTTTATCGTGACAATTTCCTTTTAGACTGCTTTGGTTGACGCCGCATGCAAGATGTGCTGGCCGAATGGTAAGACATCTGCTTTTGTATATGGTGTGGTGTAGAGGCAGTTAATGATCTTGTCAGTCATTGGCACCTGCTGTGGTTGAGAGAATGAACTCATCTGCCATTGATGCACGCCGCGAAGTATAGAAGCTTTTGCTTCAACTCAACAAAATATATAAACTATTTCTAAACTTTATTTCCAGTCCATTGACTTGGATTCCTTAACTATTGTAGCAAGGGCAAAATATACGGCTCATGAGCAGTTTGCCCAGTTTTTACTGCAAAAACATAACCCTGTATTATACACTCGTATTGTTTTTACGTTCAGATATTTTCTGCGAAATAAAAGACGCTGAGATGCAAGCTGCTGAAGCGTACAGCAGCAAGGACTGCTGAAAGCTCTTCTCCATAAAAGCGTTAGTAAAATTCGTGTGCTAGGGATTCAGGCTCGGCAGACAGTTGAAGTTGACTTTAGGTCGGCGTCTGCCTCCAACTTTGGCTTGCCAACATCTTTGTCAAGAGACGCAAATGCAGGTACAGTCCTGGGTGTCCGAAAGAGTCCTGCCTAGATATCTTTTCATCACTATGTACCATATGCTGACCTAATAAATATTGCTACTAACCATTCAAAACTGTATTTGTTATTTTCCTACAGCCGCCGGAATGCGGCATAATCACTGCGATTCCTGCGCACGAATTGATTACGTATTTTTTGTTTCTTCATCTCTTTTCTCTCAAGACGTATAACATTATCATTTTCTTTGTAGCGCAAGATGCGCCAAGACGCATGTTGAAGTTCTAGCCACTCGCTTGCGTTTCTACAATATTCCACTGTATGCTAGTGAATGGTTGCGAGTTTATCTCAATCTTTCGTCACAGCCTTTAAATTGAGCGCATACGCGTTAAACGGGCATTCTCAATTCGATGATCGACGAGCGCGATTGTTGTTATTGCAGCCAACGATTCGCTTAGTTCTTTTGCGGGCGAAAGTGCGCCCAATAAATAGTTGATTCTAGTGCTATTGCGCCTCGCTTCTCTTTTGGGGCCTACGGCCTTGTCACCACTACCTGACATCAGGCTGAGGAGCTGTCCTTTGAGATCCGGTTTACCCCTTCAAACGAAATCCTCAGCATCGTTCCTGATGACCTGGAGGACCACCCTGAAATTTACCGAGCCAGCCGCCGCTTTCAAAGGCTCCATCCTGAACACTGTCTACTGCCGGACCCAGTTCGACCGCGGAAGAAGGCCCCGACGTTGACAATAGCCGAGTCTAGGGCACCGTTCGTGATCCAGTAGCCGCGACAGCCTCAAATTTTCAGTGGCACAGCGGGTCAAGATCCTCAGGACTGGCTTGACCATTACTGTACAATTGCGCATTTAACTTTTGGGACGGCACCTTGAAGCTTCAGAACGTACTATTTGCTCTGGACGGAACAGCAAGGACGTGCAATGAAAACCGCGAGTCCTCGCTACGACGTGAGAGAGCTTCGCGAAAGGATACTTGAAACAGTTCACTAGTTGGATAAGGAAAGAAAGAGCAGAATTGCTTCTTCAGTCTAAGGCCCAGCTCTCTAAACAGTCTGTCCGCACGTCGAGGAAATGAAGCGAATTTTCCGCCGCGCTAACCAAAACAGGACAGAGGATGAGATAGTGAAACTAATAATGAGAGGTGCGAACGAATTGGTTTTTGCAGGCTTTACAAGGATCCGCCGACAACAATGACCGAATTCCAAAAAGAAGCGTCGGTCGTCGAGGTCGCTGTTGAGGCCCGCTTGCGCCAATACACTCGACCATGTGAAGTGGCTTATGCAAGCCCCTACTACGGATCACCTAAAAGCGGAGACAGCCTTTGTGACCTTATCCGTGAGGTTATCCGGCTGATTATATCATCTCAACCACCATATGGAGCGACACTTGCTGATATCGTCCATAAAAATGGGCAGGGGGCACTAGGCGCTTTTCAAGTAACGGATCCAGTGCAAAAAGCCATTGCGAGGAAACATGTTGACGTATTAGGTCGTCCTGCACCCCGAACTGACCATACAGACCCTCGCCGCTACCGCCGTACCTCCGAAAGCCGCCCCTTGGTTCACCCCGTCAAGCCTACCACGGCCTGCACGCCCCAGGAAATGCGATACCGGTCGGACAACTAATAACCGACCACTATCTTTCCACTTCGGTGAGGCCGCCCACATTCTACGCCACAGCCCTTAGAAACGCATCGGCTTGCGCGGCTTTGCCATCGACGCCCCACGACCCCACCATGGCGAACCACCGGAAGAAATCGAGAACTACTTGAGGAGGGCAGTCACCAAGCCGTCAGTACCACTCTCCATTGCCGTATAGCACACGATTTGCGTCGCCAAGCAGCAACTATATAACAGTGTGCGAGGAATGTCCTATAGCACTGTAGGGGAAACTAAAGACAGCAACCTTTGGAGGTGAGGTCGTTCAACGGCGTCGAGACGAAGGTCCTCCGCCAAAACTGACGACTAACGCCGACGCAGCCATTCCACCACCACTCCACATGAAGACAACCACGACCAACCGACTGGAGTTAAGACACCGCCGCCCAACCTACTGACAACGATGTGGCCCGGCCACTCCCACAATACACGACGGAGTCGATATCGAAAACCTAGGCAAATACGTAATGCGAGGACACAAACAAGTGACCTTGAAGTGAATATTGTGGTTAGCACGGTTACTGCCCTAGCGAACACCGGACCTGCTTTTCTGTCATCAGCGGACCGTTTACCGCCGAGCCCAATTAAATGACGACCACTTGGGATGGGTCGATAATCCGCACGGCTGGTGGTAATATGATTACTCCGTCCGGGCGATGCACTGCCAGAGTACGAGTAAATGGCCCCACTTATCCTGCATGCTGCTCGTGCAGAACTGCTCGCGAAAATAGATTTCGGACATGATTTTCTCTACGATGATTTCGCCGCAACATGTCGCTCTAAACGTCGTCGGCGGAGAATTAACAATCCCGCTCCGGTCAAACGTATTAGTTTGTGCGTGTAGCGAGACAGTAGTATCGCACAAGGCGTCGTCGATGTATACATCCAGTTGCTCTTGGGTCTCGGCATCGCAAGTGGCATCGCCAAATACGGAAAGGACAAGCGTGGGTGTCAGTAACAACTTTAGAAAACATGTCGTATCCGCTCTTGAAAAAGGTACAGCTGTTTGGAGGCCATTACTGAGAGCCCTTTTCGCTTCAACATCGGCCTGTTCATTCCGGTGGAGCCCGCAGTGGGCAGGGATCCATTGCAATATTATCTTGTGACTTTTGAGCTGGGCAGATACCTTCTTACGAGTTGTATGAAGAATGCTACAGCAGCTTACTGGGTCCAGCCAGAAGCCCGATACATTCGTCTGAAAAGACTCGACCGAACATTGAAATTTTATATTCCGCGTGATATTCCGCGTCATCAGGCATGCTTACTACATAGACTTCGTTTAAACGTGGCTTTCACGCGCAAATACTTGCATTTAATTGGACAGGTGGACTCGCCGGAATGTTCAACTTGTGGCATCCCAGCCACTGTGGACCATATATTATTGGTACGCCCAGTGTATGCGGGCGAAAGAAGTGTGCTAGCCGCTTCCTTCAAGCGTTTGGACAACAGGCCTTAGTCGGAGAAACTGCTGCCGGGAGCTTGGCAGGACAAGGGGAAGGGCGTACAGGCAGTTCGTGCTCGTTGCCGTTTTTGTGCGCCAGCGGGCTTGATTCAAGCTTGTGAGGCAAGCTACTGTGTCTGTATATATATTTTATATGCCTTCTCCCACATCGTCACCCATCATGATCTTCTTTCTTCTCCACTTCCCCTTCCCCAGTGCAGAGTAGCAGGCCAGATTTCAATTATTGCGGCCAACTTCTCCGCTTTTCATTTCAATAACTCCACCTATCTATCTTAGAAAACATTGCCGGAACCTCAACAAGGGCACAACGATGGCCATTCTCGACAACTTAGAGGACATCCGAGAAGTCTTCGCCCTCCCCAACCAGCCCGATTGCGATACATTCGAGCAGATCAGCTCATGCTCTACGTAAACCCAGCACTATCTCGCAGATGACAAGACCAGATTCGCTCTCTTTTTGAAAGATACAGCAAGTGCTTATCGTCAGCTTCGAAGGTACAACGGACTGCGTTGCCAAGCCCCGCATTATCACGAACGAACATGCCCGACCTCTGCTGCAAGGCCCCTACCGCGTATCGCTGCGAGAGCGCCGCGACATCCGCGAAAAAGCCGATCAAATGCTTCCTGAATGACTTTATCCAGCCATCAAAGTGCCCCTGGGTGGATCCAGTGGTTCTGGCGAAGACGTAAGACGAGCCACTTCATTTTTGCGTCGAACACTACTGCTTAAGCATCACAACAAAGACGAATGTTTACCCTCTCCTTCGCATCGACGACACTCTCGACCGGCTCTTCAATGCAAGTTACTTTTAATCGATGGACTTAAAGAGCGGCTACTGGCAAATTGAGGTAGACGAGAGAGACCGCGAGAAGATTGCTTTCATCACAGCAGACGGCCTCTTCGAGTTCAAGGCAATGTCATTCGGCCTCTGCTCCGCACCCGCCACGTTTCATCGAGTAACGGATTCCATACTGGCTGGGCTGAGGTGGCACATTTGTCTGGTGTACTAAGACGACATCGTTGTATTCTATTCGACCTTAAAATACCATGTGAAAAGGCTTCGCAATGAGCTCGATGAAAGCAAGTCGTCAGGCTAACACTCAATGCAGTGAAGTGCCACTTTCCTTACGAGGAGCTGTTTTTCCTGGGCTACGTCGTCAACGAGAACTTTATTTATCCAGACCTGAACAAAACAGCTGCGATCGCACAGTTTCCTCAGCCAGATTGTAAGAAAGCTGAGCACCGATGTTTTGGAATTTGCGCGTAAAACCGACGATTCATCAAGAACTTTTTGCTCCTAGCCAAACCTTTGACGCTGCTTAGTAAGGCAGACGTATACCACTGGAGTACACAGCGCATCAAGAAGAAGCCTTTGAGGAACTCAAACGCCGCTTACAGTCCCCACGTGTCTTCAGTCATTTCGATGAAATGCTGAAACTGAAATATCTACCGACGCAAGCTGCATGCCGACAGATAGGTGCCGACCTAACTTACGCTAGCAGGTCCCTCTCAAAAGCCGAAACCAATTAATCGTCGACAGAGAAAGAATTTCTCGCGATCACCTGGGTCACGTCGAACTTCCGGCCGACGTTCTAAGTAGTAAGCAATCACCACGCCCCCAGCTGGCGTGCCAGTTTGAAAGACCCCTCAAACTGCCTGCTTCATGTAGCTTACGCCAGCAGTAAATCGACATCTCTGTGGTGTACAAGCCTGGTGACAAACATTCAGATGCAGACCGCTTGTCACGGGCAACGGTTGACACGCCTCTAAAGGAAGCCGACGATGACGCCTTCTTGGGACCGGTAAACTCCGCCAGTTTTGCGCAGCAGCAGCGCTCAGAACTTCTGGTGAGAGACCTGGTGGAATACCTAGAAGTCAAGATGGCTTCTGCTCCTACGATCCTCAGCCGTCAGCTGTTGTCCTTCGCGTTTCACAACCACGTCTTTGTAAAACTAATTTCGCAATAAACAGGACTACATACATCCTTGATTTGCCTAAACAACTCGAAAAGGAAGTTCTGCAGGCGTTCCACGATGAGCTGACAGATGGTCAGATGGGGATAGTGCGAATATTGCATCCAATCAAAGAGAGATATTTCTTGCTGCGGTTGCCTGCCGACGTTGCCCATTGCGTGAAAACGTGCCGTGATTGCCAGCCACGCGAGCCGTACCCAATTAGACCAGCTGGGCTACTGAAAGCCAAACCATCCTAGCCAAATCCTTTCACCAAATTGGGATGAATCTGCTCGGCCCTTTCTGACTTCATCTACGGGTAACAAATGTATTGTCTTGGTCACTGTGTACATCACCCGCTACGCAGAGGCGAAAGTACTGCAAATGCTACCGGCGCTGAACTCGCCAAATTTTTCATCAAGGGCATTCTCCTGCGACACGGCGCCCCTGAAGTGCTCATCACGGACATGGTGACATCATTTCCGGCGGGCCTTACTCAAGTTAACTTGGAGTACAGCCAGGCAAGCCATGGGAGAACGACCGCCTACCATCCGCAGACCCACGGACATAGAGAGCGCATAAAAAAATCAATCGCCGACATGATCGCATTGTACATCGACTCCGAACACAAGACCTGGGACACCGTTCTGCCCTACGTGATCTTCGCGTATAACAAGGCCGTCCAGTGGACAACGATAGCGACCGCGTTCAAGACTGTGTACGATAAAAAGCCGAAAACAACGCCCGAAACAATGGTGCCGCACGGCAAAGAACTCCTCGACATCACCGCTTATCTTCGTTGTGCAGAAGTGTCCCAAATACTCGTACCAATGCGCATTAAAGATCAGCAACGAACCAACGCCGCGGACTGAGTGAAAAGCTTTTACGCCGATACTTCGGCCCGTACAACAATGCTTCGCAGACTAGGAGAATCGAACTACGACGTCTTTCCCGAAGGCGCGACAGCATCTCAGCGGCTCCGAGCGCACCCAGAAATTGGACACGTTGTACGTATAAAGCCATTTTACGTCATATTACCGTTATTTTTGTTTACTTCCCAAAGTTTATGCTAACTCATGTCTGTATTTAAACATCGAGGCAATGTTTTTAAGAGACAGTCATGTTACGAATCATTCAAAACTGTATTTCGTCTGTTTCTAAGCCTCAGGCATGCGGTCTTATCATAAGGATTCCAACGCACGAATCTATTATGTAGTCTTTGTTTGTAAAGCTCTTTTGTCGCCAGACGTATAACCTTATCATTTCAAATTCATCTCGAAGATTCCTGCCATTGGCGCGCGTTTCTAGAATTTTCCACTGTGTACTAGTCACCGGTAGCGGTTTTTCTCGATCTTTCATCGCAGCCTTTAAATAAAGCGCTGTCGCATAAAACTGCCATTCTCAGTTTTATGACCGACGAGCACTATTGTTAGTGCCGCCGGCGATTTGCTTAGTTTTTTGCAGGTGCTAGTCAGCCTAATAAACATTTGATTCCAGTGTCATTACGTTTGTCTCCTCCTTTGGTGCCTACGATCATATCACCACTACGTTACAATATCCATGCAAGGAGCCATTCTGGCTTTATTTTGCGTGCATCTGTACCTTCAGCATGTTGTACTTTATATATATATATATATATATATATATATATATATATATATATATATATATATATATATATATATATATATTGTAGGGGTGTGCTTATTCGGTAAACCCAGATAGATCCAGGCGCTCAGGAGGAACTCGCAGCGGAGCGTCATGCGTGGCGAAAGAGCAAGGCAGCGAACAACTTCTTCGTCCTTGAGAGCGGCAGCACGCGACGCATGTCAGTGCTTATATCGATAAAGATTACCACACTACAGTTTCCCCCCGGGCAAAGAAGGAGCCATCTTGGCGACTCATGGTGCCGAAAGGACAGACGGATCGTAGTAGGGCTTGATTCGGTTCACATGAACTATTTCGCGTCCACGGCGACGCAAGTCCGCAGATGGCGTAGCGGGCTCAACTACGTAGTTCACAGGAGATGTTTTTTGAAGGACTCGGTATGGACCGTGATACCGAGCAAGAAGCTTCTTTGACAGGCCGGCGGTTGTGGCAGGAACCCAGAGCCACACCAGGGAGTTGGGCGCATATGAAGGCGCCTCACCAGTGTCACTATGGTGTTTTTGGTGCCACTGATTTTCCTTTGTAAGCAAACGAGCGTGCTGACGGCATTCTTCTGCGTACTGGGCGGCGTCTGAGAGTGGCGTCGATTCAGAAACATCAGGGCGGTAGGGAAAAAGCGCGTCCATTGTGCAGGTTGGCTCGCGCCCGTAAAGAAGAAAGAAGGGAGAGAATCCAGTGGTGGTCTGTATCGCAGTGTTGTACGCGTACGTTACGAAGGGAAGAACGTGGTCCCAGTTGGAATGAGCATCGTTGACGTACATAGCCAGCACGTCACTCAGAGTACGGTTGAAGCGTTCTGTCAGGCCATTCGTCTGAGGGTGGTAAGAAGTAGCGGTGCGATGAATGATGCGACATTCTTTCAGTAGAGCCTCGAGAGCGTCGCACAAGGAAACGCGTCCGCGGTCACTGAGCAGTTCCTTCGGAGTCCCTTGGCGAAGAATCAAGTTGTTGAGAATGAACAAAGCAACGTCTCTTGCAGAGGCAGAGGGTAACGGTGATGTTTCAGTGTAGCGAGTCAGATGGTCTACTGCCACAATAATCCACCGGTTTCCAGCAGGAGTAGTAGGAAGAGGGCCATAGAGATCTATGCCAACGCGGTCAAACGGACGAGCAGGGCAGGTGGTCACCTTACGAAGACGACGGCAAAGAGCTTCACTGATGACGGATACGGCAGCGCCCGTGTCGACAAGAGCGAGTACTGCGACGCCATCGACAAACACTTGAATTACGTTAGTGGGAGAACACCGAGGACTTGAAAAGTTCGAACCAAGCGCAGTTCTTGCCCTGGGAACTGCGACTGTTAGTTTCCCTCAACAGTGCCGGTATAACGTCGGAGTGGGGACGGGGAACAGCGACGAGGGGAAGATGATCGGCGAGTTGTGTGCGTTTGATTGTCACGAGATACAAAGTCGGAACTGGGCGGATTTCTCGGCGAGGGCTGGTCTGTATTGTAGGAGTAGTTCCATAGTTCAGGTCGAGAAGGTGGAAGGCGTTGGCGGCAAAGGCGTGCGACATGGCCCGGCAGCCCGCAAGAGTAGCAGATTGGCCGGTTGTCCGCGGTACGCCAAGGGTTCGTAGGGCGTTGGCGTACTCTTGAAATAGGGACATGGAATGCAGACCCAGGCAAAGGCGAATGAAGGTTGGAAGGAGCGGACTGGTAGGAAGGAGATGCTGATGGCATGAGCGGCCTGGCCGCAACTTGGGCGTAAGTCAGTGGTGCCGTTACTTGCGCCGGCACGGGGCTGGGCGGCAGCACAGGGCTGGGCGGGAGCATGGAGCTGGGCGGAAGGACATAAGCGATGTGATCTTGAACGGCACGCCGTATGGTAGGGGCCAAAGACGGAGCCATGTCAGGAGCAAGGCGTCCAGTATCCTGTAACTGAGGGACCAGCGATAGCTGGCGGGCGACCTCTTCTCGAACGAAGGCTTTGATTTGCTGAAGTAAAGGGCTGTCCTCTGATGGGGTAGAACCGCCCAGCGCTAGTGTAGAGATGGCGTCGTCTCTAACACCGGACCGCCGGGTAGAAGCGCGCTTCTTACGAAGCACGTCCTAGCTCTGGCAAAGCTTGATCACGTCACTCACCGTGGCAGCATTTTTTACCCAGAGCATTTGGCACGCGTCGTCAGAGATGCCTTTCATGATGTTTTCGATCTTATCCGCTTCGGTCATTAGCGGATCGACACGCTTGCATAGGTCCAAGACGTCCTCTATACAACTACTGAACGACTCTTCGACTTGCTGAGTGCGTTCACTCAAGCGTTGTTCTGCCCGGAGCTTGCGAACTGCAGGGCGGCCGAACACTTCTGCAAAATTCTTTTTAAATGCAGACCAAGATGGCAGGTCTGCCTCATGGTTGCGAAACCAGAGGTTCGCCACGTCAGTCAGATAAAAGATTACATTGCTTAGCTTGATAGCGTCGTCCCATCTGTTGTAGCTACTGACGCGCTCATATGCCGACAACCAATCGTCGAAGTCCTGGTCGGTTGTGCCACTGAAGAGGCACGGATCACGCTGCCGGAGAGCTCCAGAACACAGCACGGTGGTTGGGAGGGGCGACGATGTCGAGGCAGTGTCGTCCGGCATGCTGGAAGCGGAGGGTAATGTGCGGCTTCTTAGTTCCAGGGTGGACGGGAACGTACCCCACACCTCCACCAATTGTAGAGGTGTGCTTATTCGGTAAACCCAGATAGATCCAGGCGCTCAGGAGGGACTCGCAGAGGAGCGTCAGGCGTGGCGAAAGAGCAAGGCAGCAAACAACTTCTTCGTCCTTGAGAGTGGCAGCACGCGACGCATGTCAGTGGTTATATCGATGAAGATTACCACACTACACTATATATTTAGGTGCATGTAAATTACCTACAGGCAGGCTAACTGACTGAATTCTGTGTGTGGCACATGAAGGCATTAGTTGCCTCTGTTCGTAACGCCGATCAAACCAGAAATAGACACCAATAATTAAAAAAACATCACCAATTGTGCGATTCACTAGATGCCAATGATGTAAAGCCAGTGGACAAGCTTGGGTGCGCTATGATGTGTAGCCGTTGAACCTAGCCGGATACCAGTTGTTAAAAGGCAGTGACTAAGTTTGATTGCAAGTATTGGATGGCCAGTTAAAGTGGCAGGGTTGCCTTTTTATAGGCAGTAGATATGCTTGGATTGAAGATATCGGGTAGCCGCTGAGTGAGGCTGCATACCAATAAATACGCTAGTAAGCGACTAATGGCCATTGAGGGAAAGCCCATCAAGTGTATGGCTCAAATCTTGGATCGGGTAGCGCCCCAATGAACTGTCATGATTGGGCCCAATATTGGGGCCGGTGTTTCCCAATATTGGGCTGATGGTGGCCCATAGAATGCGTGCTACTCGTGTACGGGGATGACACCTTTGCAAGTACTGTCAGTTTTCTTGAGATGGTCCCGCATGGCAATAGAGCCTTCCAAATAGCAAGTTGAAAGTCTGTGATGAGGCGATCAGCCACATCGGCATCAGGGGTGTCCGTGAAAACGTAATTTTGCTTACATAAAGAAAGCATTGTGAGAGTATCTGCTGCTCACGCACTCAGTAGCACCTTGAACGCTTCTTCCAACTATCCGCATAGATACAATCCCTACCAGGTTGCTGAGTTTGAGGATCACTTGATAATCATTAGGCTCAAATCTTCCAAGTAATGGAACCTTCGATGTGGTCAAGGTTCGCACTTCGGTGTCGTCTTATGAACGGTACCGCCTTGAGGCGCCTCTGCGCGCTGGACTCCATTGTAATGATTTGGGAAAGCCGACTCCGCTAACGTGCTGAGGAAGCTATCTTGGCTTGTCGCCGGCAGCGGCTACCTATGAGCTCCAATAGATTCTCATGGCGCAGAGCTGACCGCGGTGGAAGCTCTTCGGTTGGGGTGACCGTGACCATGGACAAGGCCATAGTCTCTGGTTCATAGCCTGGCTGAACTTGCAGAGCGGCCATATTTTCTGGATGGGCTCTTTCCTCGCGGTCGCGCACCTGCGCAGCAGTGAAGCTTAGCATCGGCGCAACGAGACGCAGGAAGAAAATTCGCACTCAATTGCAAAAACGTCTACCACCTGAGAAAGAGCTGTATCAGCGGAGCCCATATGATTTACTGAGACTGGTCACAGAATATTAGTTAGGGTCCGGGTGATTTATCATGGTCGTCGGCGAAAAGTGCCTTAGTCCATAGGATGCACGTCCGCTATAGTCCTGCGCTCGATCTGTAACGCATTGTAGCTGCTCACACATACATAACATCATCTCTAATTCTTCTCCTCAATAAATCACATATTGCCTTTAATAGCTGCTATCAAATTTTGCATCGCCGAGAAGCATAATAGTCTTTATAATGTGTTCGTATCTTACAAGCTCTCACACTTAAAAGCTGTCAACAAAAATAATCATAGATATGCATGCATTATGATTGAAACTTAATAACATTTCAAAATGGATTTCAACTATTAAACAAAACGTTTTATATATTTTGCCTTAAAAATGTATTATTGGATGTATTTCAAAACATTGACGAGAAACGCATTAAATGCTTGCTTTATTTTCAGAGTGCAGAAACAACTTATTGCAGCAATGGTACCATGACACGCCTCAAGAAAAACATTGCATCTCGCCTTCGTGATAAAGTAATTATAGAAAAAAACATGACAAAAGGGTGACTTTGTGCCCTTCAAAAGATTAGAGCAAAAATACGAATGTTGAGAGTGGATAAAATGTCGTTGAACATTTAATCGATGGTGTCATTATGTGGCCGAGCAGGGGGTATTATAAGAACCCTTGAAGCAGCAATGCAGTATGAAGTTCCAGAACATTCCAGACGAGGCAGGATGTATCTAGCCGCTGTCTTTATTGTATGTGCCTGTATCTCCCAAGCTCTTGCAGAGCAAACTGAAGCGCAGACTGCAGCATGCATTGCTGGTAGCGTTGCTCATGATGGCTTCTCTGTGAGTAGCATGTTTCCAAAGGATGTTTATTTATGCCGGATGATTCGCAGCATATTAATATTTTGAAGGCTTACAAAAGGAGATATAAATGCCGTATTGTATTTTAGACTATATGAAACCTATAGGCACCTCATGAAGGTTTCAAAATATAAGGTTCAAAATCACGCTTCTCAGAAGCGCGGTGTGCAAGCATATAAATATCTTTTAAATTTAGAGCCGGACAAGGTAATCTTTGGTAGCCGAAACACAAACTGTTCTCTCTTCTCGTGCCCTTCATTCTTCTCCATAGAAGCATGAATGCCATGCTAAACGCCTAAAGGCAAAACAGATTTACATTTGTATAAGTGCCTTTATATGAGGTAGCGAATTCCGCTCAGTGTATCCCGCATCAACTTTGCATATGCCACTTGCCAGACAGTAATGTTACTGCTGGCGAGCAGAAGGTGCACTGGCGAAGCTTGTTAGGACGACTCGACTGCATTAAACATTCCACCAAGCGTAGAATATGGTGTAGGCATTGCCTTGAGAAGAATATTCCCAACAGGTGTGACATAACTCTAGAAGTTGACGAGAGCAGTACATTAGTAATTTGTAAATATGACGTTGCCAAATGCTTAACTTTTATTCCAATCATGTCATACCGAATAATTATATATCTTTAAAGAAAATTGGTAACTCTTTAAGAGAGCAGCCTTGGGTGTATTTGGCTATGGGCTAAGTATAGATGCTTGTTAACTGCTTATGGTCATACTCCTACGTCAATGGTGTGATGACTTCACTTGAACTGTGAAGACATCACTATCAGGTATAACCAAGTAGCACACATTAGGTGGCCCACCTGGGGTCCATATGGGTAAGTTGGGCTTGGGCAACCACAATAACACCTGTGAGGGCCCCCTTTGGAGATCAAGCGGGCAAGCCCAAATTGGGCTTGCCCCTGCTTTTTCCATCTAGGCATCATATAGGCGTAGAAAGGGCTAACTTAGTACATGTTCCCACACATGGCCCTCAAGGATCCCGCTTCGGCGAGTTTAAGGCCGATGCAAAGAAAATTTTTGCTTTGTGCCGAAAAAGACTGGGCTAATTTAGTTTTGGCTGCCAACTCAAATCGTAATAGGTCCCGCATGGGCCGCGGCGGGGCTAAATACAAATATTCCCGGACATTGCCTTAATGGGACCCTGGAGGAGTACTTGAGAGAAGGTCAAACGGAAATGGGGCTTCATGCAAAACATTCCTGTTCTGACTCAAATGGGTCTCCAACCTATATTTCAGGGACCATTAATTTATGTAATTCATGCTATACCGGCCGCTAATTGCCTCTCCTCGCTGTTTCACATAGCTATCCCAAGCATATCCATGCCAAGAACAATAGACTATATATTTTTGCTCTAAAAACTGCTTTTATTATGTAGTATTGGCAGAAAATATGCAGCAGTAACTGTTCCGCTTTACGAGTATGTACTGAACAACCTCCGAATGTTCTCTGCGCTATTATTATTCTACACACAACATCGAAATAAATATTGAGATAAACAATTTGGGGCAGATGTGGGCTAGCCCATATTATTGTAGTCTGGGGAATAAATTTCTCGCTTGTTACTGAGTATCGAATGCAAAGTAAAGCAATGCAAAGTAAAGCAATAGTGCTCAATATTTCACACTTGATGATAAATGGAACTTGGGCAGCCCCGAAAATGCCAGATTTAACCCATGAGGACAGCACATAGGCCAAACGGAAGCGGACTGGCCTCCGCAAAGCCCATGCCGGTACAAATCGGGTATTGGAGGGATTAGTCGGCTTAAAAATAAACCCTTGATCAATGGAGCGGCACTGCCTACAAAAACATTGATACGTGGCAAGGTTAGTGCACGAAGGTTAGTCCAGGTT
Source organism: Amblyomma maculatum (assembly GCF_055883805.1). Lineage (NCBI taxonomy): Eukaryota > Metazoa > Arthropoda > Arachnida > Ixodida > Ixodidae > Amblyomma > Amblyomma maculatum. Next base: position 123,867,340 of record NC_139349.1, read on the forward strand.
GGCGCAGCACACAAAGCACAGAATCACAAAAGCGTTAACCTTCTTCTAGCACTAAACGTTGGTACCACTTTGTCGTCTTCTGTGTCACTGTTTCTAATTGTTGTCTTCTTCAACGTCCAGCGATGCAGGGTATATATGTCACATTACCCCCCCCCCCCCCACGAAAAGCACAGTCCCGGTGCGCACTAGGACGAACTGCTGCAGGGGTAGTACGGCTAATCTGGCGACATGAACAATCTCGGTGCGTGGCATAAAGGACTGTCGCGGCGGATGTACAGGGGCGACCTCGTATGTCACAGGGGTGACTGGCCGTAAAACACGGTAAGGTCCTGTGTAGCGTGGCAAGAATTTCTCACACAGCTCAACTTCACGAGCGGGAGTCCAGAGCAAGACGAGAGAGCCCGGAGAGTAGTGGAGATCCCGGTGACGAGAAGCATGGCGCCGTTTTTGAGAACTTTGTGAGGAGGCCAGTCGTCGGCGAGCAATAACACAGGCTGCGTCAGCTCGGGAGATGGCGTCACGAACGTAGCAACTGGCGTTAGCGGTGGCAGGCAAAACGTTCTCAAAAGGAAGGGGAGGGTCGCGGCCGTATAGAAGATAAAACGGTGAGTAGCCCATTGTGTCGTGACGAGAGGAATTGTACGCGAACGTTACAAACGGCAAATTAATTCTCCAGTCACGGTGATCATCCGAGACATATACAGACAGCATGTCCGTGAGGGTGCGGTTGAAGCGCTCGGTGAGGCCGTTCGTTTGTGGATGGTAAGCCGTGGTAATGTAGTGCTTAATGGAGGAGTACCGAAGAATTTCTTCGACTACTCGAGCAGGAAAGCAACGGCCACGGTAAGTGAGCAGCTAGCGTGGAGTACAATGAGGCAGGGTGGCGTCGTGGAGAAGAAACGCAGCAACATCAGTTGTTCAGCTGGTGGGTATCGCTCGGGTGACAGCGTAGCGTGTAGTATAATCCGTGGCCACTGCAATCCATTTATTCCCCGACGCAGAAAGAGGAAAAGGCCCTAGGAGGTCAAGGCCAACTCGGGAAAACGGGTCTACTGGGGTGTCAATCGGCTGCAGGGATCCAGCTGGCATAACCGAGGGCTTCTTCCGTCGCTGACACCAGTCACAACAAGCCACGTAACGACGGACAGAGCGATAGAGGCCTGGCCAAAAGAAGCGGCGGTGGACTCTATCGTACGTACGAGATACGCCAAGATGACCCGCTGTGGGTGCGTCGTGCAGCTGTTGAAGAACGGTGGTACGCAGATGTACGGGGACTACGAGCAGAAGCTCGGCGCCATCTGGTCGCATATTACGTCGGTATAAGGTGCCGTTGTTGAGCACAAACAGAGCAAGGGTAGCATCAAGGTGATCAGTGCTGGGGCGATTGATTATGCTGCAAAGCTTGGGATCTAAGCGCTGTTCATGGCGAATGTTTGAAAGGTCAGAGATGGCCAACACATATGTGCCATCGTCTCACTCGCTCGCAGGTGGGGGATCTACCGGGTTGCGGGACAGGCAATCGGCGTCAGCGTGCAGCCGGCCAGACTTGTGGACGACAGAAAAAGTTTATTCCTGAAGGCGGAGAGCCCAACGACCCAGGCGACCAGTAGGGTCCTTCAGCGTAGAAAGCCAACATACGGCGTTGTGGTCGGTGATGACGGAGAGCGGGCGGCCAAACAAGGGAAAAAATTTGTAATGGCCCACACGAGGGCTAAACACTCACATTCTGTGACCGAGTAATTCCGTTCAGCCGCAGAAAGGAGGCGACTGGTATAAGCAATGACGCGAGTGCGATTCATCTGCTGCTGGGCGAGTATGGCACCAATAACGTGGCCACTGGCGTCGGTGCGTACCTCTGTTGGTGCCGAAGGATTGAAGTGTGCCAGGACGGGTGGGTTGGTGAGGGCTGCAATGAGAGCAGAAAAGGCTCGGGATTGTTCTTTGTCCTAGCAAAATGGAGCATCGTTCTTCAAAAGATTGGTGAGTGGACGAGCCGTCTCCGCAAAGTTATGTACAAACCGCCGAAAATAGGAGCAAAGCTCAAGAAAGCTGCGCACGTCACATGTACAACGGCGTGTAGGAAATGCACTTACAGCACGTACTTTGTCTAGATCAGGTTAAACGCCACGAGCGTCGACCACCTGACCGAGCACCTTGAGTTCACGTCGGCCGAAGCTACATTTCTTCGAGTTCAGCTGAAGGCCAGCTCTTCGGAATACGCCAAGAATGTCATCAAGACGATGGAGATGGCTCTCGAATCTAGAAGACAATACAATGACGTCATCGAGATAGCACACGCACGTCGTCCACTTCAAGCCGCGCAGGAGAGAGTCCATCATGCGCTCGAATGTTGCGGGCACATTACGCAAGCCGAAAGGCATCACCTTGAATTGATACAGGCCATCGAGAGTGACGCAGGCGGTCTTCTCTCGGTCCCGTTCGTCGACTGCGATGTGTCAATAACCGGAACGAAGATCAATGGAAGAAAAATAGCTGGCACCGCGCAAGCAGTCGAGGGCACCATCTATTTTGGGGAGCGGGCAAACGTCTTTCTTTGTAATTTTGTTGAGGTGTCGGTAATCAACGCAGAATCTCCAGTTATTGTCCTTTTTAACAAGCACGACAGGCGACGCCCAGGGACTGCTCGAAGGCTCTATAATGTTTTTTGCTAACATCTTGTCCACTTCATCTTGTATGACGCGTCGTTCAGAAATGGCGACTCGATAAGGTTTTCTGTGAATTGGGCGGGCGTCTCCGGTGTCGATACGATGTGTAACGAGGGACGTTTGTCCTAAGGGGCGGTCACCAAAATCGAAAATATCGCTGTACGAATTGAGAAGACTCGTAAGTGCTGTAGCACGGTCAGGGCGCAAATTAGGTGCAACCATTCCTGTCATGCGATCCTCCGGAGGTGCAGGTGCAGGTCGTGTAGACACTTTAGCAGTAGGGTCAGGCAAAAAAGCGGCAACTGTGACGTCAGACAGTGGGGTCAGTTCGGCGAGAATAGTGCCCTCAGAAAGAACGTGCACAAAAAGGCCGCAGTTCAAGACTGGAATATAAGCGTTGTTATTTTCTACGTGCATAATGTTATGAGAGAAAGCGATTCTACGCTGCAGTGTCACGTCGGTTATGTTGCAAACAACGTAGTCGCCATCCGGAACGGAGGGGAAAGGCGACATGAGCACTTACATTGCAGCTTCTGGTGGCAGACGAATAAATGTAGAGGAGCGGAGACGGAGCGTTGAAGTATCAGAGGCCTGTTTGTCAGGACATAGTGGCAGGTCCAGAAAGCAGTCCAGAAGAACAGTCAATGAGCGCGAAATGTGCAGTTAAAAAGTCGAGTCCTAATATAACGTCGTGAGGGCAACTGGTGAGGACTGTAAATAGGACAGGGATATGGCGGTCGGCAATGGTAATTCTCACAGTACACATACCAATCACAGTAGCGGTATTGCCATCAGCAACACGAACGATAGATGAGGAAGCGGGTGTGAGGACTTTGTTAAGGCGTTGACGGAGCGAGTGTTCAACCCCCGCCATTATGCAAGATGTAGAGGTAATCGGGAAAGTGCGATGCAGTGACCACAGGATGGTGAGGTCCCGAATTAGCCTAAATCTGAAGAAGGAACGAAACAGAATAGTAAGAAAGAAATCCATCAACGAACTAGCGGTGAGGGGGAGGGCAGAAGAATTCAGGATCTCGCTACAGAATAGGTTTTCGAATAGTATAACGTGGAGAAAATTGAGCATGCTGTTTAAAAACGGAGGAAGCCTTAAAGGGGTAATGAAGAAATTGGGCATAGGCAAAAGCCAGATGTATGCGATAAGGGACGAGGCGGGCAACGTCATCACTAATATGGAAAAGATAGTCCGAGAGTTGGACTGTGAAAAAGGCTGACCGCTGAAGAATTGACGCGTTTGAATTGTGGTGCTGGCGAGACTCTTGAGAGTTCCTTGGACTGCCAGAAGATCAAATCAGTCGATATTGTCGACCATAAACCCTGACTGCTCAGTGGAGGGTCAAATTCGAAAGTTAAAGCTCAGCTACTTTTGTCATCTGATGACCAAAGTAGCTGAGCTGAACTGAACTGAACTGAGCTGAACAAAGATTTGATGTTGGGAAAGGTTGAGGGTCGCCGGAGAAGGGGTAGGCAGCGAACGCGATGGTTAGATGGCATCCTCGAGGCACTGCAGATGAAGTTATGTGATGTTAGAAAGATAGTGAGAGACCGGAAAGCGTGGCGTGACGTGGTCCATAGGGTCACGAAGAGTCGGACACGACTGAACGACTGAGCTGAACTGAACTGAGTCAAAGTAGCCGAGGAGTTCTATACAGATCTCTACAGTAGCCAAAGTATTCAGGACCGTAATGAGATTGGCGGTAGGAAAAAACAGTCAGACGTTCCACAGTGACGAAAGACGAGGTCAAGAAAGCACTAAAAACTATGAAAAGGTGGAAATCATCTGGAGAGGATTAGATAACTACAGATTTGGTGAAGGACGGGGGATATCGCGCAAGAAAAACTGGCCACCCTGTATACGCAGTGCCTGGTATCATCGACGCTACCGGAACCACGGAAGAATGCAAACATTATCATCATTCACAAGAAAGGGGACTCTAACGACCTTAAAAACTACAGACCAATCAGCTTACTGTCTGTTACGTATAAGGTATTTACCTAGGTAATCGCTAATAGAATCAGGACAACCTTAGACTACAATCGAGCAAATGATCAAGCAGGGTTTCGGAAACGGTACTCTGCTATTGATCATATCCATACCATCAGTCAGGTGATAGAAAAATGCTCGGAATATAACCAGCCCTTATACATAGCATTCATTGATTACGAAAAAGCATTTGACTCAGTTGAAACCTCGGCGGTGATGCAGGCATTGCGATATCAGGGGGTAGACGAGCCGTACGTGAAAGTGCTGGAAGATATATATAGTGGCTGCACAGCAACCATAGTTCTGCATAAAGAAAGTAACTAAATTCCCATAAAGAAAGGTGTTAGGCAAGGAGACACAATCTCCCCAGCACTATTCACAGCTTGTTTAGAGGAAGTATTTAGAGACTTGGAATGGGAGCAGTTAGGGATGAGGGTAGATGGAGAATACATCAGTAATCTGCGATTTGCTGATGACATTGCCTTGCTAAGCAACTCGGGGGATGAACTGCAAATAATGATTGATGACCTTGACAGGAAAAGTAGAAAGGTAGGCTTGAAAATTAATATGCAGAAGATTAAGGTAATGTTCAACAGCCTCGAGAAGGAACAGCAGTATACATTAGGTAGCAAAATACTGGAAGTAGTAGGCGAATATGTCTACATAGGACAGTTAGTAAGCGCAGATCCGGACCACGAAAAGGAAATAACAAGAATACAATTGGGATGAAGTGCATTTGGCAAGCACTCGCAGATTATGACTAGCAGCTTACCGGTATCGCTCAAGAGGAAAGTATACAACAGTTGCATCTTGCCTGTACTCACCTATGGAGCTGAAACATGGAGGCTAACCAAGAGAGCTCTACTTAAGTTGAGGACAGCCCAGAGGGCTATGGAACGAAACATGGTAGGGGTAACATTAAGAGATAGAAAGCGTGCAGAGCGGGTCAGAGAAATAGCTCGTTACCGACATTCTAGTAGAAATTAAGAAGAAACGGACATGGGCAGGACATGTAGTGTGAAGAGAGGATAACCGATGGTCGCTGAAGGTCACAAACTGGATTCCAAGGGAAGAAAAGCATAGCAGGGGGCGGCAGAAAGTTAGGTGGGCGGATGAGATTAAGAAGTTCGCAGGGGTCAAGTGGAAGCAGCTAGCACAGAACCGGGTTAAGTGGATAAATATGGGAGAGGCCATCGCCCTGCAGTGGGTATAATCAGGCTGATGATGATGGTGATGATGATGATGATGATGACGGAGCGAGGAACTGAGGATGGAAATGTGGGCGCCAGTGTCACTAAGGGCAGAAACTGAGACTCCGTCCACAAAAATGTAAATGAGGGTACGTCTAGGTGCGAGGGTCAGTTCCGAGTTGACAGTTCGAGTCGGTAATGCAAGCATCACTCCCGGGCGCTGCACTCGCTAGTTTCCCGAGTGGGCGCCGGCGTATGATGTGGAGGAGTTGCGACGAGGCAGCGGTGAACGAGATCGACGAGACCGTGGAGACGGAGATCGGCTGGAGTGACGGGCACTTGAGACGGCTTTGGTGTGATGTTCATCTGGGTGAGCAGGGAAGTGTCCAGGTCCATCATATGCGGGGAGGAGCTGTTCAAGTTGGGCAGGGAAGTGTCGAGGTCCGTAGTAGTACCGATGGTCAGCGTTGTAATAAGAACGAGGGGTGGGGAAGGTGCGACTGCGGCAATAACGGGAAGTGTGGCCGGCTTGGCATCAAATAAAACAAACTGGCCTATCATCTGCGGTGCGCCACTCTGCAGGATTGCGATTAGTATTTCTGATATGCTGGCCACGTTCGGCGATTTGGTTTGAATGCGGGCAGCTCTATTTGGGCTGCCCACATGGATACATATCTGGAACGATCGCGGGAAAATTGGGCAGCCCACGCGGGGCCCCTCTTGGTACGTGTTGGAAATCCCGCAAGGGGCCCGTATGGGCTGCTTCCACGGGCAGAACGCCAGCTACCACGTCACGGCTACTTTGTGCTACTTAGGTGGGTTCAGAGATAGGGAGAGAAGGCACTGGCGAAGTATGGTCAAGGGAAATTCCAGGATAGGTCAGGGGTTCTAATCCCTGTTTCGCGTCCCAGCTGGTGTGATGACGTGCGTGAATTAGCGGGCTCTAGTCCATCACACGCTTCACTGTTAGCATACCACCTTTAAGGATAGCCGTTTACCAGCCATCGAGACAGTGAGTTAAAAAAGGGTATGCAAAATTAATAATGTTCCACAGGCTCTTACCAACTTATGGCCTCCAGCGCGCCATTCCTCTTAAGACTTCACTAGCGACGTCATTAACCCTACGCAAGGATTCCCCGATTCCCCCTACTGCAGTCGCCGTAATGCCATCGCAGTTCGGTGCTTAACTAGGATGCATTTGCTTGTCTAGGTAAAACAGAAATTCTGAATCAATCTATTTCACCAATCACATAGAAAAGTTTCGCTGAAGGGTTCATATATGCGTTTTGACGCACGTCGAGACGAAACGTAGACGTCTGACTATCTTCGGACGCCCCCACCCTGCGGCCATTTCACATATTAATTCCACCTGACGCCCTGGGTTAATCGGTTAGCTCCAAATAGGTGATAAAAATTGCTGGAGTAGAGGAAGCGTCCGTCGATTGACAACTCCGCTGCTCATCTTGGGCTGGGCAGAAAACCGAGCCAATTGCCGCAAGGAGCACCCGCTGTACACACAGAGATAGAGAGAAAATTTTATATAATGTAAAAAAGAATAATAATAATTTAGAGCCCCCATGATTAGGTCCTCAGTCCAGGACTCCCGCGGCCTTTGCTGCCCTGCTTGCCCGTTCAATCAGCAAAAAGGTGGTCTTTCTACTCCGAACTGGACAGCGCAGCCTCCCACTGCTCCGGCGTGACGTTGTGAATTATCGGCACTGCATCTATTTTCTGGCAGGCTCATGTGATATGATAAATTGTCGGTTTCTGTCCACACCAGGGACATGTGTGCCTGTATACAGTCAAATGTATCTTGCTGTATAAAGACAGGCATGGATAAGAATGTGCTTGTAGCTGCCGCCAAGGCACTGACTGTTCCTTGTTTAACAACTTGTGGGGCGGAGGACGCCGTCTTCTGGTCCCCCGGTAGTGCACCAAAATGTCTGCGTAGGTACGAGTCACTGCCTCGGTTTCTTCGGCCTCTGACCTCCCTTGGTTTGCATAACCTGGAGCTATGAGATCGGCCTGGATCTCCCGGCAATGCCGCCGTGCACCGGAGCCCAAAGTACGAGCTGTTTTGTGTCTCTTATCCCGCCGGCCTTCAAGATGACGGCCGCTCTTTTTGCCAATCCTGCCGTTAGTGAATCCTCGGCAAGCGGCTTGCTATGCACAGAGAGAAGTGGAGGTTGGTCAACTGCGGGCAAGTAACACTAACAAGACGAACGTTGTTGGTTCATGAGTGGCTTACGGTTGTGCTAATCGTTCAAAATTATTCCAGAAGTCATATTTCACAAATAGCGTTGGTAATGCTCATCCCGAGCTGGCCGTGCTCCTTGTATTGCGGCGCGTTCGAGTGGGTATATTTTGGCTGTTTCTTCCTGCTAGGTTTGGATCCTGAGACACGAACACTTTGAAAACTAGCTGTTCGCCGCGAAATGTTTGAATGGACAAATGGCACGGTTACGCACACACTCTGTGCCGGCTGTTTTCCCGCAGCGGTTACAGGCGCCGATAATCATGATATAGGCATAGCATGAAATGTGGATTTAATAGTTGCTTTGAACGTCTAGCGCTGCCAGTAATTCGGGCACAGCAGGGTCGAATTGCCAGCCGCAGGGCACAGCTTCAGCATGAGAGATGGGCGCCGGAGACAAGCAATGGTGATGGCGATGCCGCAGCGCTTTCCGTTCTTTGTCTTCTTTACATTTCCCCCACGTGAAGAAGTCGCCATCCTGGCGACTCAGGGAGAAGAGACAACCAGAGGGTTGTAATTTGGCTTGAGGCGGCTAACGTGGACAACCTCGCGGCCGCGACGGCGGTGATCGGAAGAAGGGGTTACTGGCTCGATGACGTAGTTCACAGGGGATGTGCGTTCCAAGACGCATAAGGTCGGTGGTATTTGGTGTCTAGTTTGTTGGTGGCAGGAACGCATAGCCAAACGAAGCTGTCGGCCAGGAACGTGGGATCACGGGGATCGGTATCATGCTGATCTTTGCGATAGCCTTGAGTGTTGGAGGTAAACGTGCGATCTAGCTGACGGCATTCCTCGGCCTTCTGTACAATATCTGACAAAGCACTCTACTCAGAGGCATCTGGATGGTATGGCAAAATTGCGTCCAGAGTACAAGATGGTTCTCGGCCGTATAAGAGAAAGAAGGGCGAAAAACCAGTTGTTGCTTGGGTGGCAGTGTTGTACGCGAACGTTACGAATGGCAGTACCTGGTCCCATTTGGAGCTTCCAGATTCAGATGTAACATACATTGCGAGCATGTCCCCAAGCGTACGGTTGAAGCGCTCCGTGAGGCCGTTTGTTTGAAGGTGGTATGCAGTTGTAGCCCGATGTATCGATTTAAAAGACGACAGGAGCTCTTGGACTACTTCGGAAAGAAAAACACGACCTCTATCACTCAGTAGCTCGCGATTGGCGCCTTGTCGAAGAATGAAGTGGTGCAGAAGAAAATGGGCTACCTCTCGGGCTGTCGCCACGGGAAGTGCAGCAGTCTCGGCGTAACGGGTCAGGTGGTCGACAGCGACGATGACCCATCGATTACCAGCGGCACGTCATGGTAGCGAACCATAAAGGTCAATTCGCACGCGATAAAACGGGCGAGCTGGAGACGGTAAAGGCTGGAGAGGGCCAGCGGGGTGGCGAGAATTCTTGCGTTGTTGACAGGCGGTACAAGAGCGAATGTAGCGACGTACGAAATTGTACATTCCCCGCCAGTAGTACCTCTGACGAATTCGATCATAGGTTTTGAGGACGCCGGCATGAGCTCTTTGCGGGTCAATGCGATGGTGGGCACGAACCTCGGAGCGGAGGTGGCGCGGAATGACAAGAAGCCACGTTCTGCCGTCTGAGTTGTAGTTCCTTCGGTAGAGAAGGCCGTCCCGAATGGCGAAATGGGAGGCCTGTCGGCGGAGTGCCCGAGGATGCGTAGCCACGAAAGTAGTGCCAAGGATATCTAGCAGGTTAGAAACCCAAGGATCTTGTCGTTGCTCGAAAGGCATATCCCTCAATGGTGAGTGCTGACAAGGATGCTTGAGGAGAAGACGATGAGTTAGGCGAGCGCACCGGTGACCGAGAAAGATCGTCGGCGTCAGAGTGCTTGCAGCCAGAGTGGTACACTACACGGATGTCGTATTCCTGAAGCCAGAGAGCCCAGCGCCCGAGACGGCCAGACGGATCCTTGAGAGACGCGAGCCAGCAGAGAGCGTGATGATCTGTAACTACCTCGAAGGAGTGGCCGTATAAGTAAGGGTGGAACTTCGTTACAGCCCACACGATTGCTAAGCACTCCTTTTCGGTAACGGAGTAGTTGGACTCGGCTTTGGTGAGAGCGCGGCTTGCGTAGGCGACAACATATTCGGAGAAGCCAGGCTTGCGCTGGGCGAGGACGGCGCCGAGGCCGACACCACTGGCATCGGTGTGAAGTTCTCTAGGTGCAGTAGGGTCATAATGGTGAAGGATCGGCGGTGACGTCAGAACATTGCGCAGTGTCGCGAATGCATCATCGCAGGCTGGCGACCAAGAGGAGAGGTTAGGGGTGCCTTTCAAGAGCTCTGTAAGGGGGGCTATGATAGCTGCGAAATTCCGAACAAAACGACGAAAGTACGAGCGGAGGCCCTCGAAGCTTCACAGTTGTTTCAAAGTGGTCGGTTTCAGAAAGTCAGCGACGGCGCGCAGCTTTTCAGGATCAGGCAGAACTCCATCTTTACACACAACATGTCCGAGTATTGTGAGCTGGCGGGCACCAAAGCGGCACTTTTTGAGGCTCAATTGAAGGCCGGTGCGGGTTAGGCAGGTGAAGACCTGGCGAAGTCGAGTCAGGTGGGTCGGGAAGTCGGTTGAAAAGACGACGATATCATCCAGGTAGCATAAACAGACGTTCCATTTCAGGCAGCGCAGTACAGTGTCCATCATTCTTTCAAATGTGGCTGGGGCGCTGCAGAGTCCGAATGACATAACATTAAATTCGTATAGTCCATCTGGAGTAATAAAGGCGGTCTTAGGACGATCCGCCTCAGCCATGGGCACCTGCCAATACCCGGAGCGTAAATCGAGTGAGGAAAAGAATTCTGCGCCTTGCAAGAAGTCTAGAGCATCGTCGATTCTTGGGAGAGGGTACACATCACGACGAGTGATTTTGTTGATGCGGCGATAATCAGCACAAAATCGTATGGAGCCATCCTTCTTTTTAACTTGGACCGCAGAAGACGACCATAGGCTACAGGATTCTCTAATTACTGCGTGTTGGAGCATGTCATGGACTTGTTGGGCAATACCACGGCGCTTAGTCGGGGACACAAGATACGGCCGCTGATGGAGAGGTGGATGAGCGCCAGTGTCGATGAGGTGGGAAATTGTCGTCGTGCGGCCCAAGGAAGATTGCGGGATGTCGAAGGAGGAGCGGAATTGGTGTAGAAGGTGAAGAGCTTGCTCGCGGTGGCGCGGCTCTAGAGCGCGGTCCACAGAATGATCAAAAAAGGTCCCGTTGTAGCGGATCGGAAGCCAAGAAGTAGCTCGCGGTGGCGCGGCTCTAGGGCGCTGTCCACACAATGGTCAAAAAGGTCCCGCTGTAGCTGATCGGAAGCCACACGAGTTGGGGTCAAGGCGTCAACTTGGCAAACAGGGAATGACAAATCATCAAAGGCGAACAGAAGGTCCACGGGCTCGATGCGGCCGATGCACTCCCCTTCGATCAACATAGCGGGAGACGCAAGAGGATTGGCTACCAGAAGTGTGCTAGCGCCGTTTTTCATGTCAAGGATGGCAAACGGCAGCGGTAAGTGGCGGCGGTGGCAGACAACGTTAGAGGGGGCAAAGAGGACTGTCGCGGCTGTGGTAAAAGAGGCAGTGAGGGGAACCAGAACAGCGCTAACGGGTGGGATGGTTGTGTCACGAGCTTCGAGGAGTCTGGTCGCAAAACGAGGACACGGGTGTTGGAGCAGGGCATCAGACGGTGCATCACTCGATGCAATGAGCTCTACTTGAGGACTGGCGCAGTCAGTGATAGCATGATGCTGGGACAGGAAATCCCAGCCGAGAATGACGTCATGAGAACATGTGGGGAATACGACGAATTCGATGATGTACAAGGCTGCAGCAATGACGACGCGAGCAGTGCAGATAGCTGTCGGCTGTACACTGTGAGCGGTTGCGGTACGAAGCGATAGTCCCTCGAGAGGCGTAGTCACCTTTCGGATGGAGCGGCAGAGGTTTTGGCTGATAACTGATACAGTGGCACCGGTGTCGACGATTGGCTGACCACTTACGAACGGGTCAGCCGTCATAATAACTGGGACGACAATCGTAAGCTCAATAATGTCATCTTTTACTTGAGCGACGTCGCTAATCTGTGGTTTCGAAACCACTAGTCGGACGTTACCACCTGCTCGAATTTCAAGACGAAATGTTCTGATGTCTTTGGCCGCCCCGCCATCCGAAAACTCCGCGCGGAACAGCGTCTTCGGTCGCGACTGCAGCTGCCCGGTGAAACGTTCACCAGTTACATTGAGGGCATTGTTGATATGTGTCGTCGCGTTGACCTGACCATGACTGAGGCCATTAAAATATGTCATGTCCTCACAGGAATTGATGACGGCGCTTTCAACATGCTCATCGCGAAAGGCCCCACTACGGTCAAGGAAATGTACGACCTCTGTCAAGGCTACGACGAGCTCCGGAAGGAGCGTGTTTTGATTCGCCAGGCTCATACATCACTCGCTGGACTAGCCGCGGAGAGGGAGTCATCTAGCCTCTCTGAAGACATCAAGGCTTTTGTACGCCAGGAGGTCGCACGACAACTGTCCCTGCAGCCATATGTTAAGGAGTCGGCAACAACTGGCCTTGTTCCGGAGCTTCGCCGTGCGATCCAGCAGCATGTATCTGAATTCCTCCCTAATCCTGTTCCTCAATCAGCTCCGGTCGCACCCTCAATGCCGTTCCCCACGCCCACAGTTTCATTGTCCGGCGTGGCGCCACTGAGCTATGCTCCAGTATTCGCGCCGGCTCCTCCTCAAGTATTGCGTCGCACGTATGCCGAAGTCACTTCATGTCCACCGCCTGAGCCAGCATATTCCTATGCTTCGCCCCCCATGCGATCGGCACCAACAGCTTTTGCTCCCCCCTTGCTTCCGACACGATCTCCATGGCGCACTTCAGACAACAGGCCTATTTGCTACCGCTGTGGCGTCCCTGGCCACACTAGCCGGAAAACTAACCGCCGCAGTTCGCGAGGCACGAACTGCGTATTCGACAGAATTTCAAAGTCCTTGTCTTAATCCCGCGGATGTTATTCCTGTCATCGTTGAAGGTGTTCACACTCTTGCGCTCATCTGTTTCTTCGCTGGATTAAGGAATGGATGGCTGTTCAATCTCCGCGCGAATAATATGGGAAGCGTATAAAAAGTGCTCTTTCGAAAAGCCATTGCCGTGCTTCAGAACAGAGAAAAACGTTTTGGAAAAATAGAGGCCTTGTGTAGTGCTTATGAGACAGTAACTTCGTATGTAGGCACAAGAAAGGCTTGTTAAGTCAGATAATGTGTGAATGGTCAAAATATGGGTCAAAATAAACAGGATTATGGGCATAATATTAAATTAAGATTTCAGTAATTTGTATCAACGGTCAGTTTAGCCAATAAGCGATGATTAGGGCGTATTACGTTTTATTAAGCCTAATGATGACAGATTAGGTATATATAAGCGTGGTTTAGGCTGGAATATGACAGTGTACGTGGAATAATAGGTGATTACTTAAATAACCCAGATCATAGCGCATTATTCTTTTCCCAAGATGTTGCACTGAGCATATGTGAATGTGTGGTTCCTTCCTCTATTAAGGAATTGCACCAAAAAGCAGCAGTCTTTTCCAGTGCGAAAAAATCCTGTAGATACTGTAGGTAATGTGCAGTTATCTACCAATGTAACCGAAGTTTTGCAACATGGGCCTATGTTTTCTCTACCCCCTAAGGTTGACATCGCAGGGAAGCTTGTCATTTTAAGATATGTTGCAGAAAAAGCTGGTGAAGAGACCAGCCGAATTGTGCTGAAGGGATTGACTGTTTGAACGGCATAAAAGGACGTGGAAGATGCATGTTGTGATTTGAACCAGTCGTTAAAGAAGTGAAGAGCACAGAATTTAAGCTGTGCCTTTGGGATAAAGAAGGTGGTTTTGTTGTATTGGATTCTATCAATTACGGAGTAAAGGCTCTGGCAGCCATGAATAAGATCTTTCGAAAAGTGCAACCTAAGGACTTAAAAGCAACTAAGAGGAAGGTTGTACGGATTCTCGAGGAAACTGAATTGAGGCAGCTTTCCCGCTAGGTTAAGGACACAAGACTTGATACCTTGTCGGTATTCTTCAGAGCAAAAACACACAAACCTGACATACCTTTCCGCGCAATATTGTCAGAGGCACACACGTGGCAGATGCTTGTCTCGGAATACTTCGTCAAGCATCTCAGCCAAGTACATGTGGATGATCCCTTTAGAATAAAACAACTCTGAGGAGATGATATCTGAGATCAAGGGATATGATAAAAAGAAACTTTATGGATTTTCACTCGATATTGAAGACATATACTATTCTATCCCGCAAGAAGGCTTGTTGAAAGAACTACGAGAAAGGATTGAGAAGCAGGCTATAGTTTTCCATAATTCAGCTGGGGTGTTTGTGCATACATTCTTGGAGTTGATTTCAGCCTATCTCAAGTCAACTGTTGCATCCCATGATGGAATATTGTATGTACAAAGGAGTGGTGTATGCATGGGTTCAAGAGTTGCACTTGCTCTGAGCGATGTGTACCTAGCCGCATGTGATAGAAGGATTCTGACGGCTATTAAAGATAAAGGCAGTGTAAAGATTGTTCGTTACGTTGACGCCTTTTTGGTATTGTGTGATTTAGAGAAAGGAAATGTGACTGATCAACTAAATGACATAACCCTTGATGTGTTTGAAGAAAGTTGCCCTGATCAAACATTCACCTCGGAACTTCCAAAGGAAGGTGTTTTGCGCTTTCTGGATTTGAGTCTCGAATTCTCACCAGAACAATTATGTTGGACTTAGCAGACAAGAGTGAACAAGGCGTTTCTTCCGTATATATCCCAACATTCAAAGACAGTAAAAAAGGCCATTGCGAAGGCTGCATTGACGTCGCTCTCAACACATCATGCCACCACCCTGTCAAAAAAAGTTTTTTAAGCCAGACTGAGAGGCTTCTGGAGGCAAGGTATCCTGAGTATTTGCTGTGTAGCATTATAGAAAGCATTGTCATGCCGATCAAGCGGAGGATCGAGAGAAAACCTTACTCAAAGAAATAAGTGGTCAGTGGTACTATATATGCATAGCTTCACCCATAGTCTAATGAAAATTGGTCAAAGACACGTCATCCGGGTAATTCCAACAGCACCATACAGAGCTAAAGGGATGTGTGTGGGGGTTAACAACCAGGACTTCAACTCTG
This sequence comes from Amblyomma maculatum, assembly GCF_055883805.1. Taxonomy (NCBI): domain Eukaryota; kingdom Metazoa; phylum Arthropoda; class Arachnida; order Ixodida; family Ixodidae; genus Amblyomma; species Amblyomma maculatum. The sequence continues at coordinate 123,882,660 of NC_139349.1, forward strand.
ACTGCGAAACTCCGCACCGAACTAGGTACTCTAAGCGTGTTCAGGGGGTTGTTTATCAGATTCTCTTGCATTGTGGACAGAAATATATTGGAAAGACAAGAAGATGTCTCAATGACCGGATTAGAGAGCACGCTAGGGCAATATCGGACAAGTCCGGCACTAATCTCGCGGTGCACTGCAAAGACTGCGTTGGTTGTAGGGACCAAAAATGTCCGACTGACCTTCATGGTGTTCAGTTCAGTTCAGTTCAGTCGTTCAGTCGTGTCCGACTCTTCGTGACCCTATTGACCATGTCACGCCACGCTTTCCGGTCTCTCACTATCTTCCTAACATCACATAACTTCATCTGCAGTGCCTCGAGGATGCCATCTAACCATCGGGTTCGCTGCCTACCCCTTCTCCGGCGACCCTCAACCTTTCCCAACATCAAATCTTTCTCCAGCGACTCCTCTCTTCTCATCAGATGACTAAAGTAGCTGAGCTTTAACTTTAGAATTTGACCCTTCAATGAGCAGTCAGAATTTATGGTCGACAATATCGACTGATTTGATCTTCTGGCAGTCCAAGATCTTCTGGCAGTCCAAGGATCTTCTGGCAGTCCAAGTCTTCGCCAGCACCACAATTCAAACGCGTCAATTCTTCGGCGGTCAGCCTTTTTCACTGTCCAACTCTCGCATCCATACATCACAAATGGAAAGACCATAGCACGAGTTATACGGATCTTGGTTGGCAGACTAATGTCTCTGCTCTTTACTAGGCGGTCAAGGCTAGCCATTGCTCTCTTTCCCAGAAGCAGGCGTCTCCTAATTTCATGGCTGCAGTCTCCTTCCGAGGTAATCTTGGAGCCCAAGAAGAGAAAATCTGTCACAGCTTCCACTTCTTGTCCCTTGATGCTCCAGGACTTGATAGGGCAAGACGCCATGATCTTTGTCTTTTTAATGTTCAGTTTAAGCCCAAACTTCTCACTCTCTTCTTGTACGCGCATCAGAAGTCTCTTGAGTTCCGCTTCACTTTCTGCCATTAAAGTGCCATGAAAAGGATGAAGGATAAGTTAACAAGGGTAATTTATGAATCATACGCAATCTGTGACTTGGGAGACGAATGTGTCAGTATGCCATCAGTGGCTTTGTTAAAGAAGGAATTATAATTTCTTCGCTAACCGTCAGGATGTTAAAGACAAGGCAGAAGTTGGCTGCAGACGTGAAGTGAAGATAGAAGACGTGCGGCTTCTTGTGATTATAGTTGTCAGTGCAGCGTTGTCCTTGTGTTTGTGTGTGCTTCTTATGCTTTGCGTTGTTACCTGCTCTGCTGCCTTCTTCCAAGAGATGTGTGACCAACTAGCACAGCATTCGACTCTATTAAGGGAAATCAGGTTGGAATATTAAGGACCCCGCTGATATAAGGGTGATCACTTTGAAATACACTGTATTATGATGGAATAAAGCTGTCTAATATGAGTTATGCTTGACTAAGATATAAGAATGGAGATTGGATTTCACATTTAGAGAACGTAAGGAGTAGCCCTAAGATGAAGGAAAATATTGCTGGAAGGATTGCTGGAAGTGCGTCCGTAGCAAAGCTATATTCTAGCAAACCTGGATCTCCGTAGTGGCCGCCAGATTGGTACCATCACTATGCCATCCGACGCGATAACATCTTCAACGGCACCACCAGCTTCCACCGTCGTCATGACGCAGCCTCCTGACCCGGGCACCTTCTGCGGCACAGGCCATGTCGACGTAGAAGGCTGGATCGGTATGTACGAGCGCGTCAGTAAGCACAATCATTGGGACGCTACCCTCATGCTCGCCAACGTTATCTTCTATCTGGAGGGTACGGCGCGCGTGTGGTTTGAGACGCATGAAGACGATATCACATCCTGGGATATGTGCAAGGAGAAGCTTCGTGATTTATTCGGCAAGCCTATCGGACGCAATGTCGGCGCACTAAAAGACCTCACATCCCGCGCCCAGTCTTCGACATAATCATATTTGTCTTATATACAAGATATTCTAGCCTTATACCGAAAAGTGGACAGCGCCATGTACGAGTCAGACAAAGTGGGCCACATATTAAAGGGAATTGCAAACGATGTCTACAATCTGCTGCGTTGCAAAGATTATACGACGGTCGACTCAGTCATCCAAGTTTGCCGGCAGTTTGAGCCAGCAAAACACCGTCACATTAATCCCCGCTTCGTCCGCTTGCCAAACACAGCTGCTGGTTCTTCGTGCGAAGATCGTCCAACACTGCAGCAGCCATCTCATCCAACTAACTTGACCGCGATTGTTCGCCGAGAGATAGAAGCTATGGTACCCGTTGCGTTCGCTCCTCAGCCGGCAGATGCTACTATAGCTTTAATATAATCTGTCGTTCGCCAGGAGTTCGCAAATGTGGGCCTCAACGCGATTGTGGGCTTCAACTCTGGCCAGTCTTCCGCACAGCCCTCATTCCAACCTAACGCACAGCCATCTGTCCAGCCCACCGTTCCGGTGGTAGCAGCTGCGGCTGCGACTGCACCCACGCCGACGCAATACCGCTACCGCTACCGCAACCCGGACGAATGGCGAACCTCGGATGACCGACCCATCTGCTTCAACTGTTCACGTGTCGGCCACATTTCTCGTCATTGCCGCAGCTGTTGGATTCCGCCACTTCGACCCCGCTACTTCCCTGATCGCAGAGCCGAACATGGTCCACACCCAAATCATTTCCGTGATACGCGCTCTCGTGATTTTAACTCGCCAGCCTCGTGCATGTCCTGCCGCTCACCGTCGCCTCAGACCCGGATTTCCCGCTCGCCCCTACTTCGCCGTGCATCACCTCCCCACTTCTCTGGCTCTCTTCCGGAAAACTAAGCAATGCAGCTGCCGGAGGTGATGCTGCATTGACGACTCGGCCTGAAAATCCTCCGCTGACCCTCGCTAATCGCCGCAACCTTCTGGACTTACACCAAGAGGCTGACTGCTTGTCCTGCCATCCCGTAGATCCTCCCGATTTATCCTACCACACTGTTCACGACTACATTTTGTCCATCTCGGACTTTATAAATATCGCCTCCTAACAGCGTCGTGACCCTGCCGTACAACCAAGTGTAGACAGGTGCAAAACAACCCTGATTCTTCGACCAGCATGTTTGTGCTCCATAACAAGACATTATACAGACGCAATATGCGTCCAGATGGCGCTGACCTTTCACTGGTTGTTCCGGCTCATCTGCGCTCTACTGTCCTCGCCGAAGTTCACGACGCCCTTACAGCAAGACACTTGGGAGTATCATGCACGTACGACCGTGTGCGACGCCGATATTTCTGGCCTGGTCTCTACCGCTCTGTCCGTCGCTACGTCACCGCTTATGAGCTATGTCAGCGCCGTAAGACACCCTCGCTTCAACCTAGCGGGCACCTGCAATCACTCTCAGTTCCGACTAAGTCATTTTCTCGTGTCTTCCTCGATCTTCTAGGGCCTTTTCCGACGTCGACTTGTGGAAACAAATGGATTGCTGTGGCGACTGATTATACTACCCGATATGCTGTAACCAGGGCCATCTCCACCAGCTGCGCCTCCGACGTTGCCGACTTTCTTTTGCATGACGTAATCTTGATTCATGGCGCTCTGCGTCAACTGCTCACAGATTGTCGCCGCTGTTTCTTTTCTAAAGTAGTTCATAACCTTCTCCGCTCATGCGCTACTCGTCACCAATTCACAACGGCCTACCATCTGCACACGAACGGTCTTACTGAGCGCCTAAATCTCACACTGACCGACATGCTATCTATGTATGTGTCCGATCACCATCGTGACTGAGACATCTCCTTACCTTTCGTCACGTTCGCCTATAACATCTCACGCCATAATACCGCCGTATACTCTCCCTTTTATCTACTTTTCGGCCGTGCCCCTTTACTCCCCTTCGACGCCTTGCTGCCTCTTGACGACTCTTCCTGTAGTTACGCTTCAGATACCATCGCCCGCGCTGATGCCGCCCGCCACATTGCTCGAGACCGGCTTGGCGCGTCTCAGTGCTCACAAAAGCGTCGTTATGACCTACATCACCGAGACGTCCTCTACCTTCCTGGTTCCCTCGTCCTTCTTTGGCATCCGGCCCGCCATGTGGAGATGTGCGAGAAACGTCTGCCTCGCTACTTGGGTCCTTACCGCGTCCTGCGGCAAGTCACCGATGTGACCTATGAGATCGCCCCTCTACAGCCCAAGTATCTTTCCACAACCACTCATCCAGAAATCGTGCACGTCGCCCGTCTGAAACCATACCATTCAATTTCTCCTGTGTAGGCAGCACCGGGACGGTGCTTCTCCCGCGCGGGGTATACTGTTACGGAGCACAGTATGGAGATGACGACGACGCGCTGGTGTGGTGTTGTGAAGAAGACGACGCTCAGGCTAAGCTGGGTTTGTTCTGGTGGCGAGTGCTTCTGACAGTCAACTAGCGGTTACCGCTGCGTACATTTTCCTTAACAATATTAGGTATTTGGTAATTATGCGAGCCGTGAATGGGCTACATCGGTTCCAGCCAGAATTTGAAATCATTATGAAAATTTATTTCAAAACAAAGCACCTAGTGCTAGAAGAGCGAAGCATGTCGCCAGAGCAAAATATGCTTTATCAGTTGATGAATCAGCATGTCATAGGCTACGGGCCTTAGGCAAGCATGTCTACCGTGTTTTCAAACTTTAAGTAGAGGGCTAGATAAAATAGGACTCATTCCACATGAAATGAGCAGAGTATGTCTAGTACAAATGAGAAATTGAGGTCAGCCCTTTCAAGGCTAACATTCCTTAAAAACCATGAAATTGCACTATGCACCTAGGAAGGTTTAGTGGACCCCTGAAATAGCATCCTCAAGTCAGGCACATATACACAATCACTCAACGTTGTTTGTAGTAAATCCTGCTGTCACCATCTGAAGTCTATATGAGAGAACAGCAGGGTCATAACTTCAAAACATCGCAGATGATAATAGATTTGATCTCTATATAACACGTTTAGGACCGGATATAGACTGCCTTGAGGTGAAAACTGAGTTGCTCCTGCTTCCTTGCGAAGCAAATAAAAACAACATTCCTATGTATACATTCTGTAGCACCTAAAATAATGCTAGATATTTCCACATACACAATATGTGAAACACACCGAAGAAAATGTCAGGCCTTCTTATACTTCGAAGTAGCAGCGCGAGAAACAAGAAATTAAGGGGAACAAGACATGGGCTAGTCTTTTCATTTGCTTGTTTTTCGCGCCGCTAACTTCAAAATGACACCATATCAACTTTCTCAATCATATTTATATCTCAAATCAGTCCGGAATTGCAGAAGTAACAAAACATAATAGTAAGAAACAAGTTCCCAAAAAGAATTACCCGTGAAGGTGAAGGAAGAAGAATTCAGCCCCTCGCTGTAGAATAAACAATCACAGTTAACCGATAATGACGAATCTAGTATCGAAGAGTTGAATAATACCTTCAGAAATATCAATAGAGAGTAAGTGGTAGAAGTAGGCGGCATGATAGTTAGAGATGATATAAATACATTATCTAGGCAGACCAAAGAGTCGAGTAAGAAATGCCAAAACATTAAAGCCTCCAGCACAGCAGAAAAGGTAGAACTGCCAGAGGTATTGAAGGTAATTAATAGGTTCAAGGTTTCCGACGTAAGGATGTATAAGAGGGAAAACATTGAGATTGCTCTAAAAAAGACGGCAGCCTTAAAGCGGCGAAGAGGAAATTAGGCCTAGAAAGAATTCAAATATATGCGTTAACGACCAAGGCAGACAATGTCATCAATATTATGGACAATATAGTCAAAGTAGCCGAGAGGTTCATACTGATCTATGTAGTAGCCAAACTACTGAGGACAATAATGAGATCGGCAGTAATGAAGAGCAGTCAGTCGTTCCGCCAGTGACGATTAACGAGGTTAAAGAAGCTTTATCAACTATGAAAAGGGGGAAGGCACCTGGGGAGAATCAGGTAACTACAGATTTGTTGAAAGATGGAGGGGGCATTGAGCTAGAAAAACCGGCCATCCTGTATACTCAATGCCTGGAGACATCGACAGTACCGGAATATTATGAGACCGCTAACATTATATTAATTCATAAGAAACGCCTGCTAAGGGCTTGAAAAATTACAGACCAATATGCTTACTATCCTTTACTCACATCATGCTTAGTAAGGTAATCACAAACAGAATCAGGACAACCTTAGACCGAAATCGTGAAAAAAATCAAGCAGGTTTTTAGGAAAAGGTACTCAACTGTCAATCATATTCATGCCATCAACCAGGTGATATAAAAACGCTGGCAGTGTAAACAGCCCTTATACATAGCAATATTTATTTTGGAAAAAGCGTTTGACTCAGTAGAAACATCGGCAGCCATGCAGGCATGACGACAACAGGATGTAGACGAACCCGGTGTAATACTACTGGAAGATATCTATACATGTATAGATATCTTGCAATTGCTGTACAGCTATCATTGTTATGCCTAAAGTCAGTAAAAATTCCCATAAAAAAAGAGGCTAAGCAAGGAGACGTGATCTTCCCAGTACTGTTCACAGCTTGCTTAGAGGAAGTATTCAGAGACTTGAATGGGAGCAGTTATTGAGAACGGTAGATGAATACATCACTAACTGTATTGTGCTTATTACACTGTCTTGCTAAGTAGCTGAGGGGATAAATTGCAAAGAATGATTGAACACCTAGACAGGAAAGGCAGAAATGTAGCCGTAAAAATCAATGTGGAAACACTCAGATAATGTTCAACGACCCAGGGAAGGAAAAGCAGTCTGGAATAGCTGGAGAAGCATGGACATCGTAGATGAATACATCTACTTTGGAAAGGTACTAACTGCAGATCCGGATAATGAGAGAGAAATAACTGGGAGAGTAAGGTTAGGATGGAGTGCGTTTGACAAATACTCGCAGATTGTGATTAGCGCTTACCGGTATCGCTCAAGAAAGTATATGAGTTGCTTCTTACCTGCACTCACCTGTGGAGCTGAAACGTGGAGGCCTACAAAAAGGGTTGAACTGATGTGGACAACGCAGAGGGCCATGGAACGCAAAATAGTAGGTGTAATGTTAAGAGATAGAAAGCGTGCATTGCGAATAACAGAAATAGCCGAGTTAATGATACTCGAGTGGAAATTAAGAAATGGGCACGGGCAGGGTATGTAGCGCGAAGGGACCACTACTGATGATTTCTTAGGGTAACAAACTAGATTCTAAGGGAAGGAAAGTGTAGCGGGGGCGAAAGGTTAGGTGGGCAGATGACGTTAAGTTCGCATGGGTCAAGTGAATGTAGCTAGCACAGGAGTATTATAGTAGGAGAAATATGGAAGAGGCCGCCACCTGCAGCGGGCACAATCGGGCAGATGATGAGAATTTTGATTATCGTTCAATAGGCCTGCATGTTTAATTTTGTGTACTGGAACGGTAAGAACATTAACCCTGGATGTCCGTAGTCACAATAGTTACGTGGTGGTGATAAGACCGTAAACACCAAAAAGAGAAGGCAGGCGAAATCGCACTTGCATCAAGTCTTTTTTGGGCTGACTTGACCGCACAAAGGAACTAAAAACAAGGTAGCGGCGATAGCAAGAAACGTATTCTCTGTTCGTCGAACTGAGAATGCTCGTCGCATGCGCCAAATTTCAGTTTAAAAGTGGCAAGGAAACAATGGGATAAAACCTTAGGCAGTGACTAGCGTAATCTCGAGCATTGCAGAAACACACGCGAGCGGCAGGAAGCTTCTAGCTTCTTCTGGAGGCATTTTGCACGACGACAAAAATGATAAAGCAATATCTCGCGACAACAAGCACGACCAAAAACAAAGGACAAAATCGACCCTTGCGCTAGAATCACAATGATCAGGCCGCATGTCGACGGCTGTCAAAAAATTGAATCATTTGTGTCATTACGGACGCCCCCTTAAAAATAAATCGACTCGATTCTTACACAATAAATAGTGAAAGGTAAACACAGTACTAGAAATTAAAACTATTGTCCTTTAACGCGCGAAATAAGGCTTGAGGCGCATCGCATAGACGATTTCTGGACGCACCCGGTGGCGCTTGGCTGTGGTAGTGTCATCAGGGATGACTTCGTAATGTAGTTGTCCTACGAGCCTATGGAATTTGTTTGGACTAAAGTATAAGCATAGAACCTTTTCACTTAAGCCACGACGACAATTTCCAGTGTAGTGAGCAGCCCGAATGTAAAAATGTTTATTGATAACATGAGAGCCTCACGCATGTGAAACCTAGTTTGTTTTTAAATCATGTTTTCCCTTCCATGAAGCCCGTGTAACTTTGTTGTACCTTTTTTTTAGTCGATATTTATTGCATCAGGGCAATAAATATTCACACCTGCTTGAAGTGAAACGACTTCGCAGTATTACTGAATAAATAAATAAATAAAAGTCTTCTGGCTTGTACACTGCATGGCCTCGTCGTAAGTTGTAGCTCGGGTGTCGGTACATTATTGGTCTTTATACGTAGCCGGGGAAGTCGTCGGGTTTCCTCTGCACGCTGCAGGCAGGCGACGACGTCGAGGTTTTCTTCTTCTGTTACGTGCGGCGGCATTGCGTCAAGCGTTGTCTTGGGCTCCCTGCCGTACACAAGCTTGAATGAGGTCGCTCTGGTTGTCTCCTGGATGGCCGTGTTATACGAGATCACGTGCAGCAACATGGCGCACCAGGTCTTGCATTCGGCGTCGATTTACATGGCGAGCATGTCCGCTATAGTTTTATTCAGACATTTCGTGAGTCCATTCATCGGCGCGTAATAAGCGGTAGTCCTGTGGCTTGTCTCGGTGTACCTAGAAATGGTTTGAGTTGCTGTTCCCCTCTCCTTGATGCGTACTTTGGGGGCGCCGTGTCGCTAAAGAATGCGCGCGACAAAACCTTTGCTACTTCTGCGGTGCAATTAGGCAGTGCTTTTGCTTCAGTGTAACGGATAAGGTAATCGGTGCCCACGACGACCAACTCGTTCCATGCAGACGAAGTCGGGAAGGGACCGAAAAGATCCATTTCAGTTTGCTGAAACGACTTGGTCGATGGTGGTATGGGGTTCAGGAGCCCAACAGGTCTGATGTGAGGCGTCTTGCGTCGCTGGCAATCCCACCATAGTGGGCAGGTAAACGGGGCTAATACTTCCCTTGGACTCGATGCAGCGTTCGGGTCATTCCGAGATGACCTGCTGTCGGCTCATCGTAGAGAGCCTGCAAAATTTCTTTTCGTAGTTCCTTCGGCACGACTAGGAGATATGTTGTACTATTGGGTGCAAAAGTCCTCAGAACTAGGACGTCGTTGTGCAACACGTAGGACGATGCTGACGACTGAACAGAGTCGGAGGAGAAGCGGTCTTGCCGTGTAAGTAATCAGCTATGGCTTTCAAGTTAGGGTCTGGGCGCTGCTGCTGTGCGAAACTGCTGGCGCTTACCGGCCCCAAAAAGGCGTCTTCGCCGTCTTCTTTCGGCGGCTCATGTGGGCGCGTTAACTGTGGCTCGTGACATGTAGTCTGCATAGTAATGCTGACTTCCTGTTTGGAATGCCGAATCCTTGAAGACGCTAGCTCCATCGTGCAAGGAGGCCAGAGGGAGTTTTATCTTGGCGAGCCAGCACAGGGCACGGTGGTCGCTCACAACCTTAAATGGTCGTCTTTACAAAAAGGGGCGCAAATGTTGATGAGGCCAAAATAATGTCAAGGCATTTTTTAATAACGTTGTTTATTGCCTCAGGGCATAATGGAATATGTCCGTCGTCTAATAGTTGGCCTCAGCCTTCGACAGGAAACGGCCAGCGCTCACGATAACTTTTTTCTGTCCGTCAAATTTCGGAACAAGAACAGCGCCTAGGTCAATGCTGCTTGCGTCGGTATGAACTTCTGTCTCCCCATTTTCATCGAAGTGCACGAGTACAGAAGGGGCAGCAAGCAGCGCTTAAGTTGCTTGAAAGAATTATATTGCCGCGCTTCCCGTTTATAGAGTACGACAGCCTTTTTAAGCTGTGTCAACGGTTCAATAAGTAAGCGTACAGATCAAGGAACCTGCGTACTGCTTTTTTTTCGGCTGCCTGCGGAAACTGCACGATTGTAGTTGTTTTCTTTGGGTCAGGGCAAATGCCATTCTTGCTAACAATGTGGCCTGGGAACCGTAGTTCCTCCTAAGAGAAGGGGCGTTTCTCTGCTTTCAACGTTAGCCCAGATATCTTTATAGCTTCGAGCACAGTCCAAAGCCTATTCAGGTGGCCTTCAAAGCCTGAAGAGAAATCAATACCAAGTATACAAGACAAATCAGCCACTTCAAGCCCGCCAGCACAGTATCCATTAGCCGTTAAAACGTTACTGGTGCGGAGCAGATGCCGACTAGCATCACCATGAACTCAAATAGACCATCCGGTGGGATGATGCAGCTTTCTCGAGATCTTTTTAGTCGACTGCACTCAGCCAAAAGCCACTCATCAGGTCTGTCAATGTGGAGTATTTAGCGTTGCATGAGCGGTAAAGTCTGTCGCCAATACGAGGAGGGGATAGACGTCTTTTTCTTTATGCCATTCAAGTACCGGTAATCCACGCAGTAGCGAAGGATGCCGTCTTCTTTACCTAAGTCACTGGCGCCGCCAAGGATCTCCTTGATGGCAGAATAACGTCGTGCCGAAGCATTTCTTCTACTTAATCGCGGATGGCCTAGCGTTCTCGCGGGGATACAGGGTAGTGTTTTTGGCACAGAGGTCTGGCGTATTTATCCATGGCGATGCGGTGCTTGGCCAAAATAGTTTCTCGCACTTTGGAAGCTCACCAGTAGAATTCGCTGTAATATTGAACAATGGTCCTTATCTGGTCTTGCCTGCTTCGGGGTAGTGCTGCAATAATATCGAACCTGGGATGATGGTCTTGGTCAGTTTGATCATTCACAGACTCGTCGAGGAAGGCAAAGACATCGCGGATGTCTGCTAATTCGTCCAGGAAGGCGACCGCTGTTTCCTTGCTGAGATGCCGGTAGTCTTCGATGAAGTTGGTAACCAACACCTTAGCTTAGCCACTCCGGAAACAAATAAGGCCTCTTGCGATGCCAAGGCCTCTACTCTGTAAAATTGGATGTTTCCTTTTACAACCCCTTGAAAGATTTCGACTTATTTTCTACCCACCGAGACAATAACGGTTGATTTGAACGGTATAGTCAATTCGCAATCGAGGATGTTTAGAGCGGGGTTGATGCGTCGAAGTTCTCGAAGCAGGTATGGCTCCGTCCATCCATAGCTTGAGTTTTGAGCGAAGGTCGATGAACGCTTGATGTTCATTCAGAAAATTCATACCTAAAATCACGAAGCGCGAGCATTGCTGCATTACGACGAAGTTATTTAGGGCAAACACGACTATTTACTTTACACTATTGCTGCGAATCGCCAAGATGGCGTAATAAGGTTAGCACCAAGGATATATATTGATACGTGGCAAGGCTAGTCCACGAAGGTTAGTCCAGGCTGGCACCGCACACAGAACACAGAAACACAGCAGCGTCGACCTTATTCTAGCATCAATCGTTGCTACCACTTTGTCTTCTTCCGTGTCACTGTTGCTGACCGTTTTCATCTTCAACTTCCAGCGATGCAGGGCATATATGTCAAATTACCCCCCCACGAAAAGCACAGTCCCGGTGCGCACTAGGACGAACTACTACAGGGGTAATACGACTTCATCCGGGCAACATGAACAATCTTGGTGCGTGACATAGAGGACTGTTGCGGAGGATGTGCAGGGGCGATCTCGTATGTCACAGGAGTGACTGGCCGTAAAACGCGGTAGGGTCCTGCGTATCGTGGCAAGAGCTTCTCACACAGCCCTACTTTACGAGCGGGAGTCCAGAGCAAGACGAGAGAGCCCGGAGAGTAGGGGACATCCCGGTGGCGAGAATCATGGCGTCGTTTTTGAGAACTTTGTGAGGAAGCTAGTCGGCGGCGAGCGATAACACGGGCGGCGTCAGCTCGGGAGATGGCGTCACGAACGTAGGTACTGGTGTTAGCGGTGGGAGGCAGTACGCTGTCAAACGGAAGGGGAGGGTCACGGCCGTATAGAAGATAAAAGGGTGAGTAGCCCATTGTGTCGTGACGAGAGGAATTGTACGCAAACGTTACAAACGGGAAAGTAATATCCCAGTCACGGTGATCATCCGAGACATACATTGACAGCATGTCCGTGAGCGTGCGGTTGAGGCGTTCGGTGAGGCCGTTCGTTTGTGGATGGTAAGCGGTGGTAAAAGAGTGCTTGATGGAGCAATACCGAAGAATTTCGTCGACTACTCGAGCAAGAAAGCAACGGCCACGGTCAGTGAGCAGCTGGCGTGGAGCACCATGGAGCAGGATGACGTTGTGCAGAAGAAACGCAGCCACGTCAGTTGCACAGCTGGTGGGTATCGCTCGGGTGACAGCGTAGCGCGTAGTATAATCCGTGGCCACCGCAATCCATTTATTCCCCGACGCAGAAAGTGGGAAAGGCCCGAGAAGGTCAAGACCAACTCGGGAAAACGGGTCTACTGGGATGTCGATCGGCTGCAGTGATCCAGCTGGCATAACCGAGGGCTTCTTCCGTCGCTGACACCGGTCACAACAAGCCACGTAACGACGGACAGAGCGATAGAGGCCTGGCCAAAAGAAGCGGCGGCGGACGCTGTCGTACGTACGAGATACGCCAAGATGACCCGCTGTAGGTGCGTCGTGCAGCTGTTGAAGAACGGTGGTACGCAAGTGTTCGGGGACTACGAGCAGAAGCTCGGTGCCATCTGGCCGCATATTCCGTCCGTATAAAGTGCCGTTGTGGAGCACGAAAGTGCTGAGGCGATTGATAATGCTGTTAAGCTTAGGATCTAAGCGCTGCTCATTGCGAATGTTTGAAAGGTCAGAAATGGCCAACACATATGTGTCATCGTCACACTCGCTCGCAGGTGGTGGATCTACCGGGTTGCGGGACAGGCACTCGGCGTCAGCTTGCAGCCGGCCAGACTTGTGGATGACAGAAAAAGTGTATTTCTGAAGGCGGAGGGCCCAACGGCCCAGGCGACCAGTAGGGTCATTCAGCGTAGAAAGCCAGCATAAGGCATGGTGGTCTGTGATGACGGAGAACGGGCGGCCAAACAAGTAGGGGCGAAACTTTGTAATGGCCCACACGAGGGCTAAGCACTCACGTTCTGTGATCGAGTAATTCCGTTCAGCTGCAGAAAGGAGGTGACTAGCATAAGCAATGACGCGAGTGCGACCCATCTGCTGTTAGGCGAGTATGGCACCAATACCGTGACCACTGGCGTCGGTGCGTACCACCGTTGGGGCCGAGGGATTGAAGTGTGCCAGGACGGGCGTGTTGGTGAGGGCTGCAATGAGCGCAGAAAAGGCTTGAGATTGTTCTTGGTCCCAGAAAAATGGAGTGTCGTTCTTCAAAAGATTGGTGAGTGGTCGAGCCGTCTCCGCGAAGTTGGGTACAAACCGCCGAAAATAGGAGCAAAGCAAGGAGCAAGGAGCAAGAAAACTACGTTCGTCACTGATACAACGGGGTGTAGGAAATGCACTTACAGCACGTATTTTGTCTGGGTCGGGTTGAACGTGCACGGGCGTCGACCACGTGACCGAGTACCTTGAGTTCACGTCGGCCGAAGCTACGTTTCTTCGAGTTCAGCTGTAGGCCAGCTCTTCGGAAGACGCCAAGAATGGCATCAAGGCGATGGAGATGGCTCTCGAATGTAGAGGAAAATACAATGACGTCATCGAGATAGCACAAGCACGTCGTCCATTTCAAGCCGCGCAGGAGAGAGTCCATCATGCGCTCGAATGTTGCGGGCGCGTTACACAAGCCGAAAGGCATCACCTTGAATTGATACAGGCCATCGGGAGTGACGAAGGCGGTCTTCTCCCGGTCCCGTTCGTCGACTGCGATCTGCCAATAACCGGAACGAAGATAAATGGAAGAGAAATAGCTGGCACCGTGCAAGCAGTCGAGGGCATCATCTATCCTGGGGAGCGGGTAAACGTCTTTCTTTGTAATTTTGTTGAGGTGTCGGTAATCAACGCAGAATCTCCAAGTATTGTCCTTCTTTTTGACAAGCACGACAGGCGACGCCCAGGGACTGCTCGAAGGCTCTATAATGTTGTTTGCTAACATCTTGTCCACTTCATCTTGTATGACGCGTCGTTCTGAAATGGCGACTCGATAAGGTCTTCTGTGAATTGGGCGGGCGCCTCCGGTGTCGATACGATGTGTAACGAGAGACGTTTGTCCTAAGGGGCGGTCACCAAAATCAAAAATATCGCTGTACGAATTCAGAAGACTCGTAAGTGATGTAGCACGGTCAGGGCGCAAATTAGGTGCAACCATTCCTATATGCAAGCCTCCGGAGATGGGGACGGTGCAGGTCGTGTCGACACTTTAGCAGTAGGGTCAGGCAAAAGAGCGGCAACTGTGACATTAGACAGTGGGGTCAGTTCGGCGAGAGTAATGCCCTCAGGAAGAACGTGCACAAAAAGGCCGAAGTTCAAGACTGGAATATAAGCGTTGTTATTTTCTACGTGCACAGTGTTATGAGGGAGAGCGATTCTACGCTGCAGTGTCACGTCGGTTATGGGGCAAACAACGTAGTCGCCATCAGGAACGGAGGGGAAAGGCGTCATGAGCACATACACTGCAGCTTCTGGTGGCAGACGAGTAAATGTAGAGCAGCGGAGACGGAGCGTTGAAGTATCAGAGGCCTGTTTGTCAGGACAGAGTGGCAGGTCCAGATGAAGCAGTCCAGAAGAACAGTCAATGAGCGCGGAATGTGCAGTTAAAAAGTCGAGTCCTAATATAACGTTGTGAGGGCAACTGGTGAGGACTGTAAATAGCACAGGGATATGGCGGTCGGCAATGGTGATTCTCGCAGTACACATACTAATCACAGTAGCTGTGGTGCCATCAGCAACACGAACGGTAGATGAGGGAGCGGGTGTGAGGACTTTGTTGAGGCGTTGACGGAGCGAGGAACTGAGGACGGAAATGTGGGCGCCAGTGTCAATAAGGGCACAAACTGAGACTCCGTCCACAAGAATGTCAATGAGATTACGTCTGGGTGCGAGGGTCAGTTCCGAGTTGACAGTCCGGGTCGGTAATGCAGCGTCACTTCCGGGCTCTGCATTCGCTAGTTTCCCGAGTAGGTGCAGGCGTATGATTGAGAGGAGCCGCGACCAGGTAGCGGTGAACGGGATCGATGAGTCCGGGGAGATGGAGATCGGCTGTAGCGACGAGCAGTTGGGACGGTTTCGGTGCGAGGTTAATCTGGTTGAGGAGGAGAGTGTGTAGGTCGATCATAGGCGGAGCGGGGCTCCTCTGGTGGGGCGACAAAGCGTCGAGGTCCATAGTAATACCGACGGTCAGCGTTGTAATAAAAGCGAGGGGTGGGGAATGTACGGCTACGGCAATACCGCGAAGTGTGGCCGGCTTGACAGCAAATGAAGCAGATTGGCCTGTCGTCTGAGGTGCGCCACTCTGCAGGGTTGTGACCAAGGTAGCGGCGTGGGGAGGCTGTGCTGGTGGTTGTAGCAGCCACTAAAGGAACAGGGTGCGATGGTGGCGAGGGCGGCACGGAGCTAGAGGAGAGGCCGACGTTTGCAAGTTCCTGGCGGACAACGGCCTGTATCATGGCAACGGTGTCGGGCAGCGGAGACGAGAGTGGTGCAGGAGTTACGGCCTCAAGTTCTCTGCGGACGATCCGAGTTACTGTCGTCGGATGGGAGGGTTGGTGCAAAGGGGCCAGGTCATCGCAGGATGAGGTAGCCGCCGTGTTCGGAAGACGCTCAAAGCGATGTACGAGACGTCTTTGTTTAGCCTGCTCGAATTTTCGGCAGACTTGGAGCACCGAGTCGACGGTAGAGCAATCCATGCAGAATAGGATGTGGAATGCATCATCCGCGATACCCTTGAGGATATGCCCTACCTTGTCACTTTCCGGCATGGAGGTGTTAATCTTGCGACACAACGCAAGCACATCCTGAATGTAGGCGAGGTAGGACTCCGTGGGGGATTGAACACGAGAAGAAAGTTCCGTTTTTGCATCCAGAGCGCGTCCAATTGGTTTCCCGAACAAGTCCTTTAGCTTGCGCTTGCAGGTATCCCAGGTAACGAGCACTTGTTCGTGGTTTTGAAACCATGTTCGAGCTGTTCCCGCCAAATAAAATATGTTAGCGAGCATGATGGTGGCGTCCCAGTGGTTGTTGCGGCTGCAGCGCTCATACTCATCAAGCCAATCGTCAACGTCTGGATTGTCGTCGCCATTGAAGACGGGAGGGTGGCGTATTTTCGTTAGAACAACTGGCTGAGCCGATGTTCCCGCGGTGGTAGGGGCGGTTTCGGAGGTCATCGTGGCTGTTTGAGACGTGGTTGTGATCTCAGGTAGGTGGCGGCCGCTTCGTAAATCCAGCTTTTGGCAGCGTAAATGGACTAATCGGCACGTACGGGGATCTTGATTCACCTCCACCAAGATGATACGTGGCATGGCTAGTCCACGAAGGTTAGTCCAGGCTGGCACCACACACAGAACACAGAAACACAGCAGCGTCGACCTTATTCTAGCATCAATCGTTGCTACCACTTTGTCTTCTTCTGTGTCACTGTTGCTGATCGTTTTCATCTTCAACTTCCAGCGATGCAGGGCATATATGTCACAATATTATCCTGCCATTCCAAATGTTCACTTTCTTGAGCTTGGCAGCGAACACTCCACTGATGACAGAATAGTCGGCTCCGGTGTCGAATATGGCGGTAACCGTGCGACCTTCCACAGCAACTTCGAGGTTGCTTGTTTGTGTCCTCGTATAGTATGTTGGCTTCGGGGATCGATATTCGTTTCCTGTTGATTTGGAGTCGCGGACGGGGCACACCGTAGTCTCATCGTTGGGCGGCGGTGTCAGCTTGGAGTCTGGTCGCGTCATCGTGGATGTTGACGTCATGCGTAGCGGTGGTGTCATTTCAGCTATGGCGGCGTCGAGGACGTCCTGATAAGGAGCGCCGACGTAATATCGGCGTCGTCGTTGCTCGTCGTCGGCGGAGAATCTTCGTTAGTTCGCCTCAGCTACAAACCTCAGCTCCAAAGGTTGCTATGTTTAGTTACCTTACGGGGGCTTCGGGACCTTCCTCGCACACTGTCATTGTAGTTGCGGTCTGACGACGCAAAGCGGGCCCTGTAAGGCGATGGGGGCCTGAAAGGACGACTTGGTGGCGCAAACTCAGCGCTATGAAGAGAGCTTGCAATTTCTTGCGGTCATTGACCGGGGCGGGGTCTTGGGGCGCCGACTGCGAATCCATGGAGGCCACTTCATTGGTACATGCATTGGCGTAGAATGTGGCCAGCCTCACCACAGTGAATCAAAATGACGGGTTGTTAGTAGTCCTCCAAGCGTCGCTCTTCCTGGGGCTTGGAGGTGTAGGCTTGGCGGGCGGGGGCCAAGGGGCGGCTTTTAGGAACAATACATTAACTGCGAGGGCTTGGAAAGTCACGTCGAGGCTCAGGGCGAGGTAATGCGGCAACGTAACTCATCGCTATTGCTTCTTGTGCTGCAGCCGTCATAGCCGTCACTTGAAGACCCAGCGCCTTATGGACTTCCTCACGGCGACGCAATCTGCGGCTGCACTTGAGGTGGCAGGTGTCGGCGTAGTTCTTCACGAACGACTTAACGGATAATCTCACAGGGATTATCTCCGCTTGCAGGTTTTGTATCGTAGTGGCTTGCAGACAGCATGTAAAGAGGCCAGTGTGACCGGTATTCGCCATGTTCGGATTAGAATCACAGACGTTAGGTTGGACAACTGGTTGACCATATAATGGAGCAGCGATGCTGCAGAGTTATCCGTGTTCGGTGTGGTACACTGGAAAGAGACAGCAAATGACGCTTTTGCACGGGATAAAGACGGCAGGGCTGAGCCATTGAGAGACTTGGTAGTTAATTGCGCAGCTCGCCGACGTCGACCAAGCATTTCGCGTTTTTGTCGGAGCTTAGAGACCTCCTTGGAGAACTTGTACTCTCATTTATAGCAATGACAGCGCGGACCACACACAAATAAATCACGGCCCCTCTATGTGTTTCCGACTGATCGCCAGGTTATTCAATAGAAGGCCTACTGGATCAATTATCTTCTTTGACCTGCTTTTAATCCCCCCCAATGGCTTGTTCTTTTCTCTTTGCTCTCCTCCGCCGTGCTTTCCACTCCTCAATTCGTCACTATCTCTTATCGCCGCAACAACAGCGCAAATAGCCGCAAGGGGTTGTCAGCAATTCTTTTTCGCATCCGCTTTATAGTTTTGTGGTTATGTACCGACAGTATGGTCACGTTAGTGTGTAAAAGGATTAAAGTAGGAGCTGGCTGAAGCATTACTAGCAGGGCACATGCTACAACTTCTATTATAAGAACGTTGAATGTTAAATCTCCCCGGCAACGTCTTAAGTATAACTGTTCTGCTGGAGAGCGTCCCCTCCTCACACATTCGAGATCGTTGGCATTGATTTGTACGGTCCGCTTATGCGGAAGTCACGTGGACATCGCTGCGTATTGTAACCTAACGATTAATAGTGAAGTCACCAGCCGTGCATCTGCCCCTTCGTCACATATAGCCTCTTAAGTTTTGCATCGATTTCTACTTGACGTTACAGGTTTTGCTGGCTGCAGATGCGATTAGGCTTGCGGTTTCTTCTCCAATAGTCGATACTAGAAATGCAGAGCGCCATCGTTTAGCCCTCGCAGAACTGCTACCCGCCTATTCTGTCAACGAAACGAAACTGCTGCTCTGTGCTGGGTACACACAGCTGCCCTTCGTGTCCAATATGACGTCCGGATGCAATGTTGCGATGCACTATTCACACTCTGAGAATACTATGATGCGTGTAGGAGCATGCCACGTATCAACACTGCATCTATAATTTTTTCATCGGTGCAAAACGTTGCCAAAGGCTTTGCGAGCTATTACAGGGGCGGACATAAATTAACGGAGCAAGCTCTTCCGTTCAAAGTTAAACCACCCATTCTGCCATGTAAATAAGAAAACAATAATTGTCCAATAAAAGGAAACCGGCGTTTATTACCAGTTCACATAAGACACGACTGCTGGTTTTAAGTTTTGCAACGCATGAGAAATTTAAAGGTCAATAGCATGCTCAGTTTACTTTTTTTCACAGGGGTTCGTGTAGAGAAGCCATCCAATACAAATCGCTTCCTTTCTGTGCATATTTTCTGCAAACATTTGCAGGCCGTTAGCTTCGAAATACTATACAAACTATGGTATTTGTTATCTGTCCTGCTGGAAGTAAAGACAATGCCAAATTTTAAGAGCGCCAGCTCTTCTAATGTTAGCCGATTTCGCGCAGGTCTGTACTGGTCTCACGTGCCTATCAGGGGATTTAGTAAGATTGTATATCAGTACGAGGCAGCATTTACCATGGCGGGTTTCCATCCTAACCAACCAAAATGGCGGCTATATATCTGTTACGCTGAATATCCTCCCTCCCAACCAAAGTGGCATCCGGTGCCGTTTTATGCGTTATTCTTTTGAAATTGCGGCTCCATTGTGATGGTAGATACCGATGTTGTGTCTGGCAATTAGTAGGACTCGTACGCGTAGCATTAATGGTACAAATCTACTCTCTTTGATGCGGTAGTCGCACCTTCGATGTTTCAGGCTAAAAGGATGGTCACAAGTTCGCATTGTTACGGGGTACGTATTTTGGGAACCACTGGACATAGACACATGCATGTGGTGCCAAAAGATTAGTCTCGACAAGATCTCTGCCAAATAAGGTTACTATGGATGATAACTCCAATAGATTAAGGAGTTGTGAAATGCAAGTTCCTCCGATGCCCATAGATGGCGCTTTACTCGATGCCGAGAGTTGACAGTTGACAGCCGTGTAGTGCGGACGCGTGTTCCATCGCTCCTCCGATTGCACGTGGCTACCGGAAACGGACGGACTGGCGACAGCGGGAGCTTCCGAAGCGTCAAATAGATGAGTTCTTTCTTTTATTAACTTTATCTCGTTTTCCGCTAGTTAGGTTAGGTGCAGACAAAAGAATAAATTTTAGCTCTTGGTCCTAGCCGCCTGGTTTTTCGTGCCGGCAGCTGGAGATAAAGTTAATAAAAGAAAGAACTCATCTATTTGACGCTTCGGAAGCTCCCGCTGTCGCCAGTCCGTCCGTTTCCGGTAGCCACGTGCAATCGGAGGAGCGATGGGACACGCGTCCGCACCACACGGCTGTCAACTGTCAACTCTCGGCATCCAGCAAAGCGCCATCTATGGGCATCGGAGGAACTTGCATTTCACAACTCCTTAATCTATTGGAGCTATCATCCATAGTAACCAGCCTGCAGGGACTACCTGGCCGGAAAACCTCACAAAAGAGCGTGTGCAATATTACGTTCCATCTCCCAGACGCACACAATACATGGACACCTGGACACGAAGGCCTAGAAGGAAATGAGGTAGCGAATGATCTAGCCCGAGCTCTCACAAACCGGGCGGATCCCCATCCCTACCTCACCCCTCTCCTAGGACCCTACGGCGACAGGCTGGAACACCTACGGTTAGAAAGAAGAACTTTCTCACCACCACACAAACACCTTCCTTCCTCGGACGCTATAGACTGGAGAAAAATACAAACACATTCCCTAATCTTCAAATTTTAAATAAGATAAGCCCAACAAAATACACGAGTTACTGTCCTTGGTGCGGTGCAAGCCCCACACTCTTTCACATCTCTTGGGAATGCCAGGACAAACCTGACCCAACGTTAATAGTGCCATGCCCGACACACGAGCAGTGGGAGGCGGCCCTGACCAGCGACAACCTGGACCAGCAAGCCTGGATTATCCAGCTAGTCCGCAAGTCAGCTGCTGCCAGGGGAGCCCTGGACTAGGGGCACCGAACACTCAGCTCCTGCAAATATTTACTGATTATATGCTCATTAAAAGTTTCTCTCTCTCTCTTGGCGTTCATTATTTAGCTATCTTGATTAGATAAATATTTTTCTTTCTAGGCTATTGTCATTCGCAGAATTTGTTTTTAACGCGTGTTTGTTAGTCGTTTCTTGTGTCTTCTTTTGGCAATCTATATTCTGAGAATTCGTAATAGATATAGTTCAGTTGATGAGCGCTTAAGATGTGCAATCAAAAGAAGGTAAAGTGTACTAAGTGTTAGGCGCAGGTTAATCTCAAGGAAACGCGTTTTGACTCCGTAGGTGAAGCGGAAGGCAGCGACTTTTTGTGCCGATGTTGCGTACTGAGTGCGCGTCTAGATAGATTTGATCCAGAAAAGGGCAGTTTAGTGACTCGTGTGGATGATTCCGAAAATGACGTAAGTTTTTTAAGAGCGTAAAATCAGAAACTGCTTGAACAGCTTACGCAAACTGAAAAAAAAGGGGCCGACTATATCCTTGAAACCAACGAGGATGAACATTCCAATGCGGGCCACGTGGCAGGGGCCAGCACTGGCATGGAAAGCATAAGCAAAGTAGGTCAGGCGGATCCGAACCGTCATAGTTATTTAAAATCAGGTAAGAAGGCGGAAAAAAAGGAAGAAGTAAGGAAGAATGAAAATCCCAAAGATAAGGACACAGATAACCGACAGCAGGAGCCAACAGTTGGGAGAGGGAGAGAGAAGGCCCAGGTGCTTATCACTGGAGATTCTAACATGAACAGGTGCAAGCGAGATATCTTGGAACGTGTAAGGGGTGATAAAAGAGTTTTGGTTGGAGCCTTCCCAGGGAGAACAATGAAGGCAGTGCTAAAAGAGAGTAAAAATAGGCTGTTGAAGAATTCCGCAGACCGCAGTATGGTAATAGTAGCCGCGGGGCTAAACGATGTCCTAAATGGTGACGCTGCAGGAGTGGTAGAAAGTTTAGCTAAGGGAGTTGACGAGATCAGGGAGATAGCACAGCACACGCAGATAGTTGTATGCACACTGCCAGAGGTGCTAGGATTTAACGGAAAGATGGAAAAGGACGTGGTGACAGTTAACCAGGACATAAGAAAGTTAAGCCTGGAGAAGCGTTTCGAAGTGGTTGAGGTGAACAGGGAGGTACATAAAGCAGGTTTTGGCAGGGCTTTGCAGCGAGATGGCATTCATTTTAACAGAAGGGTCGGAGCAGAGGTCGGCTGGCGCTTGGCAGGCAGGGCTGTAGCTTTTTTAGGGGGTCCGCGAGGACTACGTGCACAGAGGTAGTTAGAAGTGAAGCAGAAGAAAGTGTAATAATGGAGGCTGAGCCCCCAAAAATTGCAAAGAGTAGGTCGAGAAAGAAAAGTACAAAGAAGGCATTTAACACTAGGATCAGCTACATAAACATGCAAGGAGGTAGAAAAATTGCGAAATGGCTAAAGATAGAACAGCAGCTGAAGGATGACAAAATAGGTGTGTACGCTCTTCGCGAGACTCATCTCAGGGATCTAGAAGATCCGTCGTTCATAGAAGGCTACGTCTGGGAAGGGTGCAACGGAACGAGAACGGAAAAAAAGGGTGGAGAGGTAGGTATGTTGATACACTAGGGAACAAATTGGCTAGGGAACAAATTTAATCATCTTGTAAAGAGCATATCTGGGTTTCAGGAACAATTGCCGGCATAAGGACATGGCTAGGGGTAGTTTATTTAGGAACAGGACGTCAATGCAGGCAAGAAAACAGGGATCTTGTTGAATGTCTCAGTGACGATATAAGCCAGTTTGGAAACGGGGCCAATGTTATTCTACTGGGGGACATGAACGGCCACATCGACGATCTGGATGGATACACGGATTATAACGGCAAGCTAATGCAAGATTTCTGTGAGCGATACGATCTAGTTATAGTAAATAGAGAAACAAAATGTGAAGGCCAAATCACGTGGGAATTCCGCAACAGGCAGACGACCATTGACTATGGTCTAATGTCGCAGGAAATTTATAGCAAGGTCACAAAAATGAAAATAGACGAAGAAGGGGAGTGTAGTCTGGGAAGTGATCATAAACGTATTAGTCAGCAGATGGGGCCCTTGATGAAAAGAGAAATGGAACTTAGACAAAACGTAAACGCAAAATTAAACGACGATCACATAGCGCAGGTAGCAGCAGACGTAGAGGAAGCAATAGAGAAAAGCCCCATGGGAGACTGGGATTATGAACAGGTAGAGCTACTCATAAGGAGGAAAATTCAGGAGGTTAAAGTAGCAAACCGCTGGAATGGAAAGAGGAAGCCACGGAGCTAGTTTAATCAGGAAATCAGGGAAGCTATTGAACAACGACGGGCTGCTTCAAGGGAACACCGAATGGCAAAGAAAGCACAGGTATCTCAGGAGAAAATCGACCAAAAATGGGAGTCATATCGACAAAACAAACTTCAGGTGCAGGCCCTCGTCCAAAGTAAAATAAGACAGTCCACCGATCACTGGCTGGCTGATATACACGATGCCCCTAGAGGCGGAGCAAGGAAATTCTGGAACCATATAAGCTGGCTAGGGAAGAAGAATCAAAGAAAGCAGGATCGGATTCAAGATAACAAGGGAAATTGTTTAAAGGGAGATAACGCAGTGAACTACATTACATCAGTTATAGCCCAGTCAGTTAAGAGCGACGATAGGGTAATCTCCGCAAATCAGGAAGAAACACAAGGTAGCAGAATACAAAGCAGCTTAGAACTGACCGATCTAAACTGGAAACAGGCAGAAAAAAATATTCCTAAAAACACATCTACAGGAATAGATGGAATTCCGATCAAGCTGATTAATGAACTCGGTCCAAAAAGTAAGAAAACGTTGTTAAAAGCTCTGGAAACAGTCATAACGAATAAGCAAATTCCGGACAGCTGACGGCAGAGTAAAATGAATTAGATTTATAAAGGGAAAGTAGACAGGATGCACATAAAATCCTACAGGCCGATTACCATAACATCTGTTATGTACAGGTTAGCCATGCAGGCGGTGAAATTAAAGGTGCAAGCATGGGTTGAAAGTAACAAGATACTCGGAGAACTTCAGAACGGCTTTAGAAATGGTAGGCGCTTAGATGATAGCCTGTTCGTGCTTATCCAATGCATCAAAATATCTAGAATGGAAAATAGACCTTTGTATTTGGCCTTCCTGGACATAAACGGGGCGTACGACTACGTAATCAGGGATCTCCTGTGGAACATATTGAAAGAAGAAGGTATCGGTTATGAGATAATAGAGTTCCTACAGGAAATATACCGGGATAACAAAGTAGAAATTACGTGGGAAGGGATAAGAAGTACGGAGAATGTCAAAGTATGCGAAGGATTAAGACAAGGCTGTCCTCTATCACCGGTGCTGTTCATGCTTTATATGATAAACATGGAACGGAGGATACAAGACAGTAACCTAGGTTTTAAATTGTCATATAGATTAGGTGGAAAGGCGGTAGAGCAGCGCCTCCCCGGTTTGATGTATGCAGACGATATTGTGCTGCTAGCTGAGAGTTTGGAAGAATTGTAAACTCTAGTTAAGTATTGCGAAGACGAAGGGGACGCTCTAGGCTTCAGTTTCAGTGCAGTTAAGTCGGGTCTGATGATTTTCAACGGCTCAACTGATCAGGGTCGTAAAATACAAGGCCTTGAAATACCTAGAGTAGCAGCATATAAATATCTTGGGGTATGGGTAAACGAAGGATTGGCATACATTGGAAAGCATGAGCAATCACTTAAGGCCAAAGGGCGAAGGAATGCCGGGATAATGAAGCATAAGGCATTGTGGGCATACAATAGGTATGAGGTTTTGAGGGGTATTTGGAAAGGAATTATGGTGCCGGACTTACTTTCGGAAATGCGGTTTTGTGCCTAAAATCAGAGGTACAGTCGACATTAGAAACAAATCAGAGATCCGTTGGACGATTAGCACTAGGTGCCCACGGCAAAACTACAATTGAGGCAGTACAGGGAGATATGGGCTGGGCATCTTTCGAAGTGCGGGAAGCTCAGAGTAAAATATTATATGAGGAACGCCTGAGGAAATTGGACAGTAACAGATGGGCAGCTAAAGTATTTAGATACCTGTACCTAAAAAGCGTTGACTCACAATGGAGGAAAAGAACTAGCAAACTAACTAGTAAGTATGCTAGTAACAAGGACGAGAAATAAAGAGTATAACCAACAGGTGAAAAACGCAGAAGGTAAAAATTGGATAAATTCGATGGAAAAGAAACTGTGCGGAATTATACCGAAAGTGGAAAATGCAGATCAGGAAGGAAGATTTCTTTAATAACTCAAGAGGCAGTGCCCTACTTTTTGAAGCTAGGTCAGGGTGCCTTAGAACACGCAGCTTCAAAAAGAAATTTAACAATGGAGATGACGCATGTGCTGTATGTGGAAACTCCGGTGAAACAATTGCCCATATTATACTCGAATGTAATGGTATTCATCCGGAAGTTGGTGCAGGCGCAATCACTGTTCCTGAAGCTCTGGAGTTTAGAGATAACAGTGGCAGGGTGAATAAACCGGCTGTGGAAACTAGCAAAAAACGACTGGAAGATTGGTGGCTTAAAAGCAGAGAAGTGACATAATGTTAGTAATGTAGGAACAAAATTTATTAAATAGAATGATGGTTTCGTTAACCATTCTAAATCAATAATTAGGATATAGGGAGAAAAATGAGCATGATAGCTACTGCTACCACCCCGTTTCAAGGGGGACGCTCCTATATTCCATCCATTCCATCCATCCATCCAGTGTTGAAATTGAGCATTGCTGTCTATACAGAAATGGTGCGAACGTGTGTTTAGGCGTTGTCAAAAAGATGAAAAAAAAATTCAAACGGACCCACAGTCAATGCTGGAATCATGTTGTAATTTCAGATGCTATAATCACTAAGAAGCCCATGAGCTATGTTCCTGCACGCCAACTTGTATCAGAAGGCGACAATACTTTTTTCTGTTTGTTTTCAGTCGGCGCATGCCGGTGCTTGTCAAGCGGGCAGTCCGGCGAAAAATATAGGTTTTTGTTCATTTACTACCAAATCGGGCCTATATGCTGAGCTCCAGCCACACAATCTCGATTGCTCACATCTTGAGCTATCAAGACAATTCGTAATTACGCGCCGATTCATGCCTAGTCTCCAGTGCGATCAGAGTTTCTGCAATCGCTATTCAGTCAATTCAACCTCGTTCAAAAAATGGTTAATGGATTGGTTTATGGAACAGGACGCAAGAAATACCTTTGAAAGTGTGACAGTTTCTGAAAACGCTTCAAGCTGTTCATTTGATTATTGTTGTGGCCGGCGGTGGCGACTTGTTTTCAAGAAATTTATTTCCTGTTTTGTACAACCTGGTAGCCATCAAATTAAATGCAGGCTGCCACCGAATAAAGCAGACCTGCACGTATGTATATTGACACCTGCACATACGGACATACGGCTTAGCCCAAAAGCAACAGCCGTAAACTGATTTGTTCAGCATGCTTTTTTTATAGAAGAGAAGGTCGCTACAATATCACCGCTAGGCATTAATATCAAAGTAATAACTGCAACATTGCTGAAAATGTCCACCTTGGCAAATAATTAAGATAAACACCAAAAATCAGTACTGAAATCTTGATGGTCTCTACTTGTGACGATTAAAAGCCGATGTGCTTCACACGGTGTATTTAAATTAATATTAGCACTACACTGTTTCTCGAGACTCGCGAACAATCGAATTGCGCTAAACGCGGTCCCGCAGGATAAAGTATGCAGTGCCCCGAAAGTTGATCCTGCCAAAACAGGTGCACGCCGTGTAAAATAGCCTCTCACTACCTTATCAGAATACTGGTGCACTTAAAAATAGAGGGATCATAATACACCAAGGTTAAGCGAGTGATAAATGCGCGCAACAACGGGCAAGATACTTTTTTACGCACACTGAGTGCATTCTACCATCGCAAAATAAAACTTCAAGCCAAATAGAAGAGGTGGTAAAATGCAAGGTGGTGCTCATTAAAGACAAGAAATGGGCTACAATCAGTGAAAGATAAGCAGCACGAAAGGCAATGCGGCTCAAACATCACACTAAATATTCTTATCCAGATGTTCATGAAGGCGTGAACAGCCGACAGCATGCCGAAGACGCGACCCAGCCATGACGGCGCCCGGAAGGTGCAGCTGCGGTGTTGTCGTACCACCTAGCAGTTTACATAACACTACTTAAATAATAAGTAGAGTCCTCAAGTCACGTCTTATTGAAAAATTCCGTTACACGCAACGCCGGTTTTATACGGCCTCTATTATCAGGTATATAGCTCATAGTGGTGCGACCTGTACTGCACAAATTTTGAACAGATATATACTGGGTCAGTATAACGCTCGAAGGGGAAAAACCAAGCCGGCATTGAGCTTATACGGGGCATACAATATCCGGCATGAAGGTCCAACCGGATAGATCATGTCCGGTATGGATTTCATTACAGGTGAACCGGTACAGTACGGAGTGAATTTCCAACAGACGATTTCCGGTATGCATCTCAACACGGACAGGCCGGTTCGGTATGGATCTACGACCAGACGCACTGGTTCGCTACGAAGCTAACTTACCGGAGAGACATGTCCGAATAAATGAAAACCCGACGAGCCCGTCTTCTGTGGAACTGATTCTCGACAGAGTACTTCGGTTTCTCAATTCAAAATGCGTCGATTCACGAATTCCAACTAGAATGACCATGCCCGAGAGTTATAGCGTGCTAAACAAGCACGACAACGTGCACAATATAGGTTAGAACTGTTCTGTACATGTAGGTACGCATTCTTTCACGAATAGCGCGGACGTATGAGGCTATAAAAGTATACCCTAGCAACTAGATACGTCAAAACGCTTTCGTATTGCAAGGAACCGTATTTACGCTTTCGTCTAAGGGACGAAAGCGTAAATACGGTTCACGTTAATTGCAAGGAACAATCTCTGCCGGTCGTCTCATTTTGCGGAGTAGCTACATATCTGAGACTAAGAGCCTTCAACGCAAAAGTGCAGGGACAAACGCAGCGTTTCACTGCCAGCGACAAACAGGCTCGAGCATAACTGAAACGTATCACTGACACTGTAATATGCAGAGACAGGCCAATATTTGACGCCGCTTGCTTGAGTGCTAACATATGCAAAACGCTTAGTGGAAAGTGCCCTAATTGGCATCGCTGCTCCGCCGGTAGCATGGGAAACTAAAACATGCACTAGTACAAGCATTTTACACCAGATATCTCGGTGTGTAGTAAACGTTACATGCGTTTTAAGGGAGACGACTAAACACCTTGAAGTAGTACGTTAGGATATCCTAAGTTTTGCCTTAAAAAACCGTTGCAATACAAATATACGGCACACTGCCAACCTGTTATGGGAGCCAGGAAAGATTCGGCATGCCAAAAGAGCGATCGGTGAGATATCACTGATTTCTACACCGATGAAAAGGATACAAGCTGCAAAATTGTGACAATGCGGTACATAAAAAAAAATTTTCGAGAACGCTGCAAAATATGCACAGGAGAAATGCGTAAGCCTGAGCGTTCCTGTGTTGTCAGCGAAATGTGTAGGGATTCCGCGAGCAACGGATACTACGTTTACCCGTTTACAGCAATCATCGTAGATTGCTGCACCAGCAGTCGTGGCTTTTGATGGTTTCATGTTGTGTTTTTTTCTTATTTATTCAAAACACCTCAGTTTCAAGTATTGTTATTTTTGAAATGGATTTTGGTTTCATGTGCTTGTGGAAACTGATGTCATGATGACCGCTACACATAATGTATTTGCTTGTTTTGTATACATGTGTCAAATGCAATTTGCTTCCCCCAGGGAGGAAGGCTCACGTCAGGCGTCGTGCCTTTTGGCCTCCTTCCTGAAGTGTAAAAAAATTAAATGCACTTCAAATAAATCAATACTACTAAATAATACTAAATACTTTTTCCTGTAAACCAATTATAGAACGCCGGGGAACTTGGATATGTTCAAAGGAATGGCCCGCAGCGTTTTAAATAGACACAGAGAATTCAATAATACACGTGACCGGAAGTGTAGAGCCGAAACGAGAAGTTGGCTGGCTGCAATCTCAGCTCCCAATTACACACTCAGTCGGCTTTAATTAATTGCCTTATTAAACCACACCAACAATTTTGTCACTTGTGCTCTTTTTCTTGACACTCTATTCGATGGCATCAATCTTTTTACGATATAGGCACCCTGCATTAGAGTATGCTGATACATGTGGCGCAACCTAGCCGCAGACGGGAGCTAGCAATGAGGCGGCCCAGAAACAGACGCCGTGTATGTTGGAGCCGCTGTGTTCCTTTTGCTTTCGCTTTTTTTTTATCCCATTGAGTGTGATTTACCGATTTAGTGGCTTCAGTGTTCTAGTGCGATTCTTCGACTACTACGGATGCGAACATAAATGCAAATAAGCACAGGGGCGGTGAGAAAGACTACCACAGTCGGGAAAAGGACCCTCCGGAAAACCTGGGAAAAATGAGAAAACAGGATGATGGTCATGATAGAGTAATGCAACTGAAATTCGTTTTCTTATGGGGTAAATGGCGTAGATACGCCAAGCGCTAATATCAGACGACTACCAGTTGAGCGATGGAAAAGGTATAAACTGACTCGGGGTGCCATCCATTGGTTGAAGCCCTCTCCTCAGTACGCGCTCCGCGCTGTAAAATTTCGCGTGTACAGGCATATGCTGTGCATGATCGAGTGGCATTGTCCTTCTTTTTAAGGAAGGAACTTGCAGAAAAGCAATGAAGTCCAGCAGCCGCAGCATCGAATTCCTGCCGAATTTCATCGGCAGCGAAAC
The DNA here is from genome assembly GCF_055883805.1 of Amblyomma maculatum. Taxonomy (NCBI): domain Eukaryota; kingdom Metazoa; phylum Arthropoda; class Arachnida; order Ixodida; family Ixodidae; genus Amblyomma; species Amblyomma maculatum. The sequence continues at coordinate 123,912,459 of NC_139349.1, forward strand.
AAAATAAATGCTCGTGGGCTCTCAGAACTGAACTTCCAACGCGGTGCCTATTCGGAAACGTCAAGCCAAAATATCTTCAATACTTGCAATTACGCATTTGGATGAGTATCCTTATCTCTACATTAGTTCTTAAGGTGCTACAAAAGTCGAACTGGTGGTGTGTGGAGGCCCTTATTACCATGTACGCAGTTCAGAAACTTCGTTCTATAGTTCGGCGCTAAACAATTCTTGCATCGATTTCGCTAACAGCTCAAGAGTTTCTTGTCCCAGACGATAGACCGTTCCATCATTAGTGTTTTAGCAGCCTTGCGGCAACTACGGTAGCGCATGTTGCCGTAGTTGCCGCACAGGAGGAGAACAACATAAGCAGAACGCAGGAGCAGAACAACTGGCTGAAGTCCCGGCGCGAATTGGCTAGTTTGGGCTACCGAGTGAAAAACGAAAAACAAAACTTGCGTTCTTGTTTTCGTACGGTGAACTAAAAGGGCTGAGGAGCCACACGGAGTAACATCCCGTAATTTGAGGGCTTTTATCACACAAAAGAGTTCATACGCTATTCTAAAAGTCTCTAATATATGACAAAATAAACCATTGACGGGCGTGAACGTCAGGGCTACGTGTCAGAGAGCACTGCAAAACCTGAAGCTACCGGAACTGCTGAAAGACAAGGAGATCATTTCAAACGGCTGCAATTGGATCGTAAAAAAGCGCAGCTTTAGCTGTGAGTTAGACCGTCAGGGCTTGAAGCAGCGTCAGGAGTACGAAAACCGCTTTTCTAGTTTATTGATGGTTTGACCGCTTGTGCAGATACCAGTCTTTGGAACGTTTGCAAAATGCTCAGCGAGCAATTTAAAAACATTTTCTCGTCTTCGAATCGCCAGGAAGATTTGAGACTGTGAAGTGTCTTTTAAGCATACGCCCAGTGCGTACAAGAAAAAATTTATTGCTGCATGTAGGAGGATAGATGAAGAGCGGGAGCAGTTCAGCACAAGAATTACGAGCTACTTTAATTATTCAAGTAATGCCAGGGGAGTGGATAGCTTAGAAAATCTAACAAGACTTCGTGAGGCTGATCAACTGAAATCTAAGCTCTGTCCAGATGCCTTCGCAAGTTTTTTTGAGGGAAGCTTTGTGCTTAAAACTTGTTGGCGCTGCACGAACAAGCTGGGCGTGTCCACCGTACAGCACAAAACTTGACTAATTCACTAGGGGTACCGGGAACATAACTGGACTTCGGACAGAGTTCGATGAGGGGGGAAAAGCGTTTTGCTAAACTGGTAAACCCCGCATTTAAACATGCAATAGTTGCGGTAAAATGTCCCAGATGGCAGCTCAGTGCCGGCAGCCACGGGAGAAGCCACCTGTGTAACCCATAGCAGTCACCAAGATCCAGTTTCGCGTTCCGTGGTGGCGAAAGTGTAACATCTGCGGCGATTGAAATTTAAATACGATTTTGGACTCTGGCAGGGAGGTAACAGTATCCAAAGAATACCTTGCCGAGGCTTATCTTGTCGAATCGAGTGGGCGCATCATGTTTGTATCGGCGTACGGGAAGAAATTAACCGCGAATTTGCTTACCTTGACTCTCCCCTTGGTCACTGATAAGACCTAACGTGACGTCAGGTGTCTATGAAGGCGCTCAATTACTTTTGGCTCTACAAATGAGCTGGCCGCTCGCACAGACGAGCATTTGTCCACAAAAGCGTTTAAACACCTCCAGGGGCCGAAGCAAGGGTCAAGAATGTATTGGGCAGGAAGCAAGGGTCGGGAAATGACAGCTACGGCGGGACTATACATGACAATCAACAGTGCTATTATGAGGATGCAAATGAGCATGAAACCGGCTACGCAGACATGCTTTTAACAAACAATGCTAAGGCCGACTCAGAGCTTCCAGGCTTAGAAACGTTAGAGTAAGGAGGTATTCCGGATAAAAAGAAGCTACGTAAGCATGAGAACAGCGACAAATTCGCTGCCACACAGTAGTGACCCATCTCTGGGTAAGGATTACGCCTACGCCAAAGGTTCAAAAGCCGAATTATTTATTCAGGATGGCATCATCTACCCCCGGTACCATGTGTCGGACAATGGCGTGAGAGCACGTACTGCTCCCACACAATTCCCGTTGGGCTGACCACTTAGGAATTGGAAAGACAATGGATAGAGTAAAATTCTCTTTTCCTAACCAATTGCATACTGACAAACTTCTATCTCTTATCTTGAACACTATCGCATTCTAGAAAAGCTCCTGCTATTAAAGAACGAGACCCCCAGGCGAGAATAATGAAGCAAGTCGAAAGCGTTCTCGGCTTGTTCGTCTACTACTATAATAACTTCCCACATTTCGCATAGGTCCCTTTACCTATCATTAAGCTTACATCCGAGCACATTCCAAAGTACCTTGAGCAAAGAGTGGGATACCGCTTTTCTGGCCGAACGCTTTATTCGCCGCTTAACGGTTTCCTCGTCATGCCCTAACATTACATACTGGCTCCCAACGGATGCGTTTAAAATATGTCACTTAGGAGGGCTCAGATATTCCGATTGCGTTCGCCAGTTGAAAGTTGATGGTAATTAAAAATACCAGTGTGAAGAAACGAGAAGCGTTCGCAATCGTATTCGCATTATGATGTTTTGATAATTAGTTTTTGTGGGCTGTGTAGATGTAGTCGTCGGCTGCAGCCATCTTGATTGCCAGTATGCCCCCACTCTCCGCAGTGCAAAACTCATTTGGTGGGAGCTCACTCTTACAAAATCACTCATCTATCTCAACGGAGAAATGCATAGCAATGTGGATGCGCCGTCAGGATTACCAGCAGCCATTGGGCCTCGGCTTAGTCATGCAGGTGTGGCTAACATCATTTCGCGTCTCTAGTAGACGCGTGTTTAAGGTGGTCTCTGAGATTGCGCTCCCTTAGTATTGCTGCGGAAGTGCATAACGAACTTACTGAGTTTCAACGCAGTGTGTTTGTGCGCTTATTGCAAATTCCAATATACGCTTGTGTGAACAGGAAATCACTTTTGAATCTAGTTATATAGTTTGCTTCATCCTAGAAGAATAGCTTCACTCTTTCACGCCCCGTTTATGTAGCGTGGGTGGCGTGTGCTGCCAACCCTTTAGGCTCACTCTGTCTTAAGCGCTATAATTTACTTTTAGTGGAGCCTAGTACCACCTGCAGGGTCCAGACGCTGAAACAGACATTCGGTTGGTGCTGTAACTACGTCGGGAAACCTGAGCTTCCACTCCGCTGAGCGTGTCCCGACGCAGCGTCTTGTAGTCCATATTCATCAGCCATGTTGCCCCGGACAAAGAGACCCGAGAGCATGGGAACCTATCGTTTGGGGTTTTCGCATTATTCTGTTACTTTTAAAAGCACCTGACACAAACAGTACCCCGCCTGGACAGGCGAGGGCCATGGCTGTTTGTCGTATGAATAAAGATCTTACATGGCCGTAAAACAAAGCGAGAGCGTGCTGTTCGTTTGGTGTCTGCGTTCCAGAGGCGGGAGAGCTTGAGGTAGAACGTTGCTGTTACTGTGAGCTGTCGTTTGCTTTAAGCACCTGTGGCTAACTAAGGGCTCCGCGTAATAACAGACAGTGCTACGTGGCTGACTCGTTTACAGAGGCTTGAGAGCTGTGAATGCGTCGTGCGTTGTGGCATAGTGTGTAATTGTTAAAGTTTGGTGCTTGCATTGATGACAAGGAGCATGTAAGGTATCGCTAGGCACGCCCGGATTAGCGGCTATGTACACAGTACCTCGTCGTAGGTTTGCTTGTAGCATGAATTGGTGCTAGCTGCGTGCAGATGAGAAGGCGCCGCGAATCACCGGATAAAGTAGGGAAAGCCATTAGAGTGACGAATGTCACCGGGCGGCTGACAGGCAATCGAGTCCCCAAGAGGAGGAAGATAACTGCTTTGTGCATACCTGCAGTATGCTTTTCATACGAGCCGACACGACACCGCCGTCGCGGCTGAAACGTCCGTTCACAGACACGCTTCGTCCAGACAGAAGGGTGACATTCGGCGCCAATGGAAGAGTGATGGGGAACGTTAAACAAAGGGGAACACGTCCGCTGGAGGACCGATTGACCGAGCGTCTTTTCGTCGCGCCGCCGCTAAGCCAGAGGTCACGCACTTTGCAAGTTCTAGGAAGAGCGGGGGCGCGAGACGGCGGCAGTCCGCTAACGATGCTGCTCATTTGCTTTGATGATCTTAACGCGAGAACGCGGCAAGGTGTACAGTGGAATGTGGGCAGCATGTGACATTTTGTGTTTTGTGTTTTCCTTTCTTTCGTTGTGGGGAAAGGGTTTCACTCACACTGCTGAAGTTGCACGTGACCACGAACCAATCATGTTGAAGTTCGTGGCGATTGGACGTAACTGAAATGTGGGCTGGACACGGAGGGCTTAAAACCAAGCTCGAGAGACCAGTAGGATGCTCTGAGCTATGGCGTGATGCGTACATCTTCGGCTAGGCCGAGCTAGACAGATCCATGTATCTTTTGCATAACATTGCTGCATATATTGCCAAGTTTTGTATATAAATTGCAGTTAATCTCTTTGTAACTCTGAAGTGTCGTTATCCATATTTCGTCGTCTCTGATCACCGTCTTGGACGGGGCGCACATGTGGTGCAATTTGCCACGTCTTCAACTCACCAAGAAAAACCTGTTTCGAGAAGAACAAAGAAAATTCACTGAGGGATATGTACGTTTAATATTACGTCGATCTGCAGCTCCTTCTGTGTGTCTTCTTGAAAGCCGATGCCATCCACAATCAGAGATTTTATCGACGAAAACATTGCTTTCTCTTTGGTTGTGAAAGGAGAATGTACTAAAGGATTTAGACGTTAGTTCTCCAAAAAAGTTTGTCGTAATTGATAATATACTTGGTTTCATTTCGACAAGGGCAATAGACTATGAAGCAGCAGATAGAGCACTCGACCGAAACGAAACATGCCAGCCTCTACATTGACACCGAAGCGTTCACCTTTGCTTTACTTGGAGTCTCTTTTATAGCTTGCAGCACATTACACTAGACGCTAAAATTATCACGTAATTTCGCGCTGCTGTCAAGAGATGTCACCATGTATAACCCTCTAAATTCTAGTTACACTAAAATTTATAGTTAAGCTCCGACAGTGCAGTGCTTCTAATGGCTTAATTACGTAAGAAATATTATTACTCCTCCAGACTGAAATCGAGTTCTATAAAACGCTACATATGTGATTATATAAACAGGTGAAAGGTTAGAGGATGATAGTACAGAAAGTTATTTTACGAGGACGTACTTCGCAGAAAATGACAGAAGTAAACTTAGCAGTGTCACCGCAACCTTGCCGAATTTTCGAAAGCAACGTCCTCACCTGCACTTTTATTCTGTTTTAGCTTTTACAAAAAGGAGTCACGTTTCGTTTGGCCTTAACAACTTTCACAAGTCTGAACACTGGCGGCTATCGTTGTATAGCTGCCGAAACAACCCAGAGGGATGAGGGCAATCATGAAGTTACCGAAGTTGTGCGGTACCAGATAGACCTTAACGAATGGTAAGTTACGCTGCTATTTGACATATTGTGCGCGCTTAAATGCCAAGCTTTTTAAGCAAGCAACCCATTTTTGTTAGTGATATTGTCACAGTGCTTGCATCAATTCCCCTGCGTGATCGGTCGCACATAGCGGATGTGCAGAGCTTAAAAATTGGTAGCATTGTCTTCATTTCATACACTTGAATGATAAGCTAATGCTCAAGCAGGGAAAGTAAGATTCCAGAAGAAAGCGTTTTTTTTATATTCAGAAATTATTCAAATATGCTCTTTAAGCTACCCTGACTACACGTTAAAAAGAAGCAAATGATCTTCGCAAATATATATAAAAATGCAATTTTTTAAACCTGTGAGCACAGATGAAAACGATGACAAAAACTAGTTAAATCTGCTTTGATCCCAAACGTAAGAACATAGTTTTGATGTAAAAATTTAGTTGTAATTGTTTCGTTCATGGCAAAAACCTCGTTTGACGTTTCCAACGCGAACCAGGTTCACTGCTGCTCCTGTTCCCACATCGGCGTCAAATATAATATAAAATCACAATTCAGGGAGCTGCTCTTTGGCGACCCCTTCGCAGCCTGCAACTACGCGGCGGCATGGTACCGACTCATCCTATAACCAAAAATGACAAGCGCTGTCAGTCTGTTGGGCCCAGTAGATTGGTTTAGGAGACTTTCGCCGCTGAACCTTGTATATGTTGGTTTAGGTAATTTCCGCTGCTGAACCCTGTATGCAGCATCACTTAACCCAGGAAGCTGAATACTGCGACACATAATACCAGCACGAACGCACCTAAGTGTCTGTAGTTTTAGCGTTTTTCCGACCAGCGGTACCCGCTTTTATTGTAGCAGCAAAGGGGCACAGCATAACAAGCAGCTGCAGCCGAAGCCAAGGCGCATGCTCACAGCAGAGGCGGGAGTCTTTCAAGGGTTGTAAGATGATGTTATCAACGTTGTCAAACACATCAACGACCATTTAGCAGCTGCTCAGAAGAGAAAGTTGAAATATAATGGGCAAGCAGTACCATCAGTAACGGAACACCCTTTGTGAAGAGCGCCTTGGAATATCAGCTGCCCATATCCATTTGTTGCTACTGCAATTGATGCAAAAGTCAAATGTAAAAAATAGGCACTACTTTTACTCTGCTCGTAAAAACTCAACAGTCTATTATCAGACACCGAACCTTGAACACGGCATCACGAACAGGTGGTGCAGGCACTTCCACTATACCTGCTGACCTTAGCTGTACTCTAGTTTAGACTTATTACTTAACGACTGAGCTAAGCTTACGCAGTCATCGTCGAGGGCTACTTAGCTACGCTGTCGGCAACACTTGTGTCTCATTTCTGTGTTTGGGAGTGTTCAGGAGCATACTTTTCTTCACACTGCACCGTCAAATAAGCAATTGCTAATATATGGGTGACGGCTACTCCACCTATGACACAAAGAAGTTGTCTAGTGATGCAGTTAGTATTGCTTCGATCTTCATATAGTTTTACCAGCGTTCTTCGTTGACAAAACATAAGAACACGCGGCTATCTCAGGATCGAAATCTTAGTTGGAATAAGTGGCAGTTTTTGCTAGAACGCGTACAAATGCGAGCGCAACCTTGACACGCCAGTCAAATATAGTTTGCTGACGCCTCTGACACGCTTCTTAATGAGTTTTGCATGTTTTACATGGCGCTGTAATAGGTGAACGATTGGTATGGCTTCTTCTTCAAGTGCTGCGTGTGATGACCATATAGGTAATTATACCATGGCTACTCGATGGCGTCATGAAGGCACGACAGCAGAGCACAAGGAGAATTTTAATGAGACAGCGGCAGCGCGTCTTCAAAAGCATGACATAAAAAAGACGAGGAACGAAGCTATTAGCAGAATAAGATGATTCAATTCAACCATGTTTTGAGAGAATGGGACACTTCGTAACCAGAAATTGAGAGACAAACAAGGCGACACGAATGAGAGTCGAATTTCTTCGGCGCCTTGTGGAGTCTGAATAGAGGCCGCGCACATTGCCGGCACATCCTACGATAAGGCGGGCGTTGGCCAAGAGTTGAAGTGTTCTGTGTGTGAGGTGCGCGGCAGTTAATTTTCGCTCCATGCCTCTAAATACACTGATGTCAAGCCACGTGTGTCATAAGAGATATTTTATTTCCTCTATCAAGTGCAAATGAGGTTTCTCGTCTCGTATTTATACATATATATATATATATATATACATAAATATATATATATATATATATATATATATATATATATATATATATATATATATATATATATATATATATATATATATATATATATATATATATGCAGAGTGAAATGAACAATGCTAAAGCATTCCTTGACGACCGATCTAATGATCACTCTCAAGCTTTTGGGCACTCTATTCCTAGCGGACGTGCACTCAATATCGGCACCCGCATTACTAATGCGTAAGCATTGTATGGCTATGTATATGGGTTTCAATGGGCGTTATCTTGTGAGAAAGAGTCAAGGGAAGGTGTTCAAGTAAAAAAATGGTTTATGTGTCTTAAATAAGTAACTATTTAGAGCCAATATTAATGTAATTGTTAGCTAAGATGGCTTCCAGCCAATTTCTGAATACGGTTCACAGCTTCCGGTCACGTGTCTCAATGGATTGCATGTTTCTCAATGGAACGCCCCTTGTCGTTCCTATGAACGCATCGAAGTTCACCGGCGTTACATAACTGGTTTACATGAAAGGAAAGGCGCAGTATCGGTCCCTCACGGAATCTCGCTGGCACATCTCGCTGAAAACACACCACGCTCAATCTTACGTATTGATGCAGTACAAATACTGCAGTGATCTCAAAACATTTTTGTATGATAGTCGTGCACCATTCTCTCGGTACTTTCATAAGACAATGAAGGACAAAACAAAAGCACCAAAATAACACAGAGCAATTTTACGCGTTGACTATGGTGCGTTTATCGCTTTTAGACTGCTCGATTTTGCATCTATTCGGCGCGCAGAAGGGGAAGAATGCTGCCTTCGCTACACGGTCGGACATAATACTCGGGGCAGTAACAACTTTAAAATTTAGGCCTCCTAAATGATGCCCAGTTATAGCAGATGTACATGGGAAAGTCAAAAGTTCCCTGGCTACACGGTCTGCTTCAGAGCACTATAGTCAAGCGGCTATGACGCCCCCAAATATCAAACTATTTGTGCAGGGTAGAAGAAGCACTATTGTAACCTCTTAGAGAGCGTATAGGTTTACCGGGATCTCACATGCTAGATTATACCGACCAGAAGCAAAATCTGCGGCCTGAGAACTTTTGACTATCTACTAAATACTTCAATATTGTGCTCATCAAAATGCTAGCCTTGTGCTGCCGATGTGGGTTTCATTATTATGCTAACGGACTATACAGAAACTGCGAATATTCAGCAAAACGTGAGTGATCAGAATCTCTCAAGATGGAGCATTTTTAAGAGAGAGAGAGAAGAGGCCTTTCATTTGTGCTTTAATTAGGTGATGAAAAACCAAAATAGTGTCTTTACTCTATCTCACCACTACCGTCCACTACTAAACCCAAATAATCATGCCTATTGCAATAGAAAACTTTTGTCATACTTTTTATTCACGCCAAATTTAGTGGCTAAATAAAACCCTGAGTACTGAGAAAAACCAAGCAGTCAAATGTAGAAGATCTCATCATAGAGCAACGGCTATTCACTCGAATACTGTCGCAGTCAGCTAGCTACGTCACAGGAATTGTGCGCTTGCAAATAGCAAATAATCGTCTTGATATATCCCCGCTAAGGCACATCAGACGTTCTGAGTGCGTCGTTTATACCCGTAATTTATTGGCTCTTGCAAATGCATGCCAGTAAGGTATTGCGATCAGTCGGTCATGCAAACGGCCTCATGAATGATGCATCAGACGTTCTGAGTGCGTCGTTTATACCCGTAATTTATTGGCTCTTGCAAATGCATGCCAGTAAGGTATTGCGATCAGTCGGTCATGCAAACGGCCTCATGAATGATGCTTATCACGTAGAATGCCAGGCTAACCAATAGTTTTCTATGTCAGCAGGAGTAGCTACCTTAGTAGAGGAACAAATGGATATAAAATTCACTCACAGGTAAAAACAGTGCCTTAGACGCATAGCAGCAAATTTTGTTGGTTGGGTACTCCTATCTGCTTCACATCAATGGCCATGGCCCAGGCCCGTCTGCGTAACATTTTATTGCGTGAGGAGTTGAAAGAATGCATTTTATGGTAGTATCTTGACAAAGCACCCCGTAATCTGTAATAATACTAGGTGCAGTGGTATCAGCATGCGGAGCCTTCAATCTTTTTTTTCCAAACATAGCGATGCAGTAGAGCAGAGTAGATTATGATAAAAAACGAGATTGCAAAAAGTGGTATGTCCGTGGTGACAACGCAACAGTAGTGCGAGCTATATATTAGGGTTTGAAAGGAGGCCCAGAGTGTACGGCTCATTATCGCTGCCGACCAGCATTGTTTTCGCTTTGAGTTTCTGTGCATCGCACGCGGGTAAGCACGTATTCTCCTCATCCACACAATCGGCATCTCATAATGGGCGGCATGAGCATAGGAAAAATCACCTTGTAAACCAACCAGCACTGACTAACTTTGATTTCTTTCGGGTATGCAGTTGGTACTCTGCTTATCATGCACACCAAGGCCCGCACTTTTGTGTTTTGCGGAGTATCTGCTACTATATTAAAACTGCCTGATTCCCAGTTTGTTCAGTTGGAAATGTACTAAAATTGTTGGAACAATGCTCAGAGAAGCGGCATTATGCAACAATAAATTTGGAGATTGTGCTTTTTTCTAGGTATTCATTTTCCCAAAGGTTTAAATTTACTGGCGGATGTGAGGGATACAACACAATGAGCAGCACCGACAACAGTAGTAAGAAGTTTTATTTCTTGTCATTGATTCTTTCATTATTACAGCATACCTAAAGTTAAATTGAACAAGATAGATTGTTGGAACAATAATGTTTGCATTTACTCTTCGATAGTCAGCGCTTTCAGGCAGGTGGCCCTTCACGTATTCCCAAGCCGAATTATAGATTTTATTTTTAAACGTCGTTATAACAAGAAGTTATTCACTTTTTAACCAACAGTCGTTTATATTACCGGAATGTAAAAGAGTCTACATATCACAAAACAACAGTCTATATGAGTCGTGAATGCATACATGCATTCATGACTCACGTATGTAAGAGAGAAATCAATGTTCACGTCTCTTCTATGGCCAGTAAGGTGATCATTAGGAGGCAACGTGCGTGGTCGCTAGCTTGGAAATAAAACCGCTGTTTCCTTCAGTACATTTCTTCAAGATGCAGTGTCCTGTTGAAACGAATAAAGAAGAAGCTCTGATAAAAAACAGCCCTTAAAAATGGCCAAAAGCTTTCAGTTCTAGAAATAACATTGAAAAGTTGTAAAAGCAAAATGTTATCCTTGTTAACAAAACTACATTTTAGTTTGGTATTATTTTTGGCAACATCTACTAAGAGATAATTATTCAGCATTACTTCAGTTGACACAATTATTGCGATATTCACAAAATCCCCAGGTGGTCGAAATTACTCCGTAGCCCTCCACTACGGCTCCTCTTTCTCTCTTTCCACTTTCATTCCCACCTTCCTCCCTTCCCTTACGGCGCGGTTCGGGTGTCCACAGATCAAGTGTGACAGTTACTGCGCCTTTCCCTTCCTGTGAACCAATTTAACTTTTTTTAGTACAAAAATATTGCAGTTCACAAAACTAGTCTCGTTATCGACTTTAAATTGTTAATGATCAGATTTTAACACAACTTATAGAAACAAAATATACTAAATTTTGTGCAATATCAGATATCACCCTATGCACAAAGGTGTATCCAACGCCACTGGTTGCACATTAAACTCCTTCATCGGTCTCTCTTTAAATCGGTATTTACCAGCGCAATAAAAAGTAGTCTTGGGAACGGTCCACTTTAATTCAACAATGGGCTTAGTAGCATTCTCCTAGGTAAGATGGGGATATTTCAGCATCATTATTAGATCAGTGTAATCTATCGAATGTGAAACCTGTAGGTGCCTTCTGCAAGAGCACCAGACAACAATGAACGTAATATTTCAAGGGATTATGCCACAATCTGGCGTGAGTGCGAAGAACTTTTTCGAATCTGCATTCCTGCTTCCTGCCACCTCCCCCCCCCCCCCCCAATACAAAATAAATTTTATATAATAAACATGGACGTGTTACAAGATTGTGACCATGAACCGCATGTGCAATTTATTATCACTCAATGCATGGCAGACACTCTGCCAAATTCAACGAAATAAAGCAGTTTTGTTCTAGCTAATCTATTTATTTCTCAGTCTTCCTAACCTCGTCCATCCGCATACCTACCTTTCTGCTTCTCGTGCCCTACTTCCATTCTCTTGGAATCCCGTAAATCACGCCTAATAGTGAACGGCTTGATGATTTTCATAATATTCCCTGCGCGAGACAATCTTTTTTGGTTTTGCACTGAATCTCAGTAGCTTATATTTCTTACAAGACCCACTCTGTCGGCCTCGAGTCTCTTGAAGTTAGCCCTATAATTTCCTGTTATAAACCTCGCTATCTTGGGTGAAAGCTAAGTACAAAGCTTTTTATTAGTCTCACAGTTTCTTCATAAATGAAGATATGGCTGTGCTGGTAAATAATTTTCGTTTGTAAAATATAGGCAAGCTGTCTCTGGCAATATGAAAGCACTTATCAAATGTGCTCCCTCACAGTCATACCGTTTCAGGCATTTCATTTTAGTAGTCAAAATCCCTGGTCACTACCTATCCTGAGGGCTGGTAATTCGTTACGACTTCTAGGACTGCGAACACCCACTACCAATCGTAAACAGTGGCACTGTTCCAAAGCTGCTAAACAATAATTTAGCTTCATGGACAATAATTATAGGCCTATCCTTATGCTTAGCCTGTGTATATCATTATTCATTATTTGCGATTTGTTCCCTCCGTGTTTAGTAAGACATTGCCATCAGTAAAATAAACAGATTACGCTGGTATTTGTACCTGATCCGTATTGCAAACGGTCCGTAATTTGGCTGTTTCAGTGCCAGTGGTCACGCTGCGCGGCCTCTTTTTGAAGCACCAAGAATATGGATCACTGTTGACACTGCGCGTAGCTTAGTTTGCTTGTAGCCTAAATGCATGTGATAAGTTTGCTTTTTTTTATTACTTTATATGCATATAAATATCGTTATCAAAGCCAGCATTATCTGCTTGCCAGAAAACAAAAAAAAAAGTACAGAAGGTTGTAATTAAGTTGCTGGCCGATTTTTATCGCTTTTCGATTTCATGGTCCAAGTAGTTTCTGAATGACCGATTTTGTTCGCCTGAAAAGCCGGAATACATGGAGCGGTTTTGCCGCGTCAAACCGGCGTTTTACGCCCGACGGCGCGCACTCGACGCCCCGCGTCAGAAAAAACGCGCGCCGCCACCAATCTGGCCCTGCCATATAATTGACGCACGGGCGGCGCGGCGTCCCCTCGAACCGGAAACTACTGTCGACGCGAGCCAATAGGAGCGCAGAAAGCTGGCATTTCCGTTTTGAGCGGCCGCTGTCAACATGGCCGCCATGGCTGACGAGGTATGGGGCAGTTCGGTCGCAGAAATGTGATTATCGTAAAAATAAACGCTTAATCAAGCACGGAATGTCGCTTTTTTTTTAGTATACGACTTACTCTCGGATCGTTGTGCGTTTGTTTGCTCCCTGGAGTGAAATTTGTAAAAAGAAAAAAGAAAACCGTGCCGCTGGTGTCTGAGCAGGCATTCCGAAGTATCTCCGTTCATTCGAGCGAGCCAAACCCTTGCGCACCTATGTACGCTTTCTACATTTAGCACAGTAGCATTCGAATGAGCACTTTCGCGATTTTAACACAAGGGACAGCGTCGCTTCCCTCACGTACCTCGCTCTGCGGTTATTTCCGCTCGCTGCTGCATTTTCTTTCGCATCGAGAAATCCGCGGCGGCGCTCGCGCCGCTTCGTCGTTCCATGTATCTTGAGCTGGGCGTCGCGTCGGCGCGGCAGTTTTCGATGCGCGAAAATCGTGGAAAAAGTCAGTTCATTCATGTTTGCGAATCACTTTAACGATGAAGCATATAATCCCAGGCAGCCTATCGAAAGAACTAAACTATGTAAACTTTATACTAACGTGTAGTATATTTGTGTTCTTTCTTGGTGGAGGCAGAACTGAACTTGCCTCTTCAATAATTAAATACCATCTGTATTCACTGAATAGCACCCATTCTGTAGGGTTTTCATTAGGCGTAAGTCGAATCTGATTAAGCCTGGCATTCTGGGCGTATCATGAGTGCAACGTAGGGATAAGAATTGCGCATGCTTCACAGCTGTGGTTTAGTTTTTCAAGTTTGAATTCGTGGACAAGTAATTTAACAAGCGCAAACATTTTAATGACAAATATCATCTCCTTATAAACCATGGAGCTCTTTAAATGCATCCGTCAATATTAAAGTATTTGTACGTGCAGTTGCGATCTAGTGATTTAAAGTGAGCACATATCAGTGAATATTTATTTCGAGCATTTAATGCAGCTGACTAATGTGCAGCCTCTAATATAAAGATTATAATGACTGACTGCTGCCTCTCCGAGAAATAAAAATGCGATGCAAGATGCTACAAACTCAACAAGTCACTGATGTGGCACCTATAGAAGAAAGTAATACGGAACACAAACATTTGGATTATCTCATGGTGCTAAGCAGTGAAGAGTATCAGAGAGAGCGTATGTTTTTGCCTAGCACACTTTCATTGGGGATCAGATGCGGACCGATAAATGAATTTAGAGGATTCCTTACTGTTTATTAATTAGCATAGTGACTCCCTTACACATAAAGGAGATATAAGTGATTGCTTTGTGAAAATTTTAGCTCCTAATGTTACTCTGTATACAGCACAATAATAATCGCGCTGTCCCAATGTTTTGGTACTATCGTGGTCATTAGGAACTGCTTGTGGAGAGCTTCGTTTTTCTCGGGCAATTTTGCATCGTGTTTCAAGAAAGCTGCACCAGTCTGATTCTCCTCAGCTGTCTACCCTCTTTTCATATCTTCCTACGCTTTCCTTGCACTGCTCTTTGTTACTCGATGACGCCATTTTGTCTACAATACAGCTACACCCATCCTAGCTGTAGACGTGAGTATTTCAAGCTAAACCTTCTTAAACGTTTTTGTCCCTATCTGACGAATGTCACTAAAATCGTGTAAGTAACATACGAAATTGTTTTATATCATAACGAAGATTCTTTGTCGACTGAGCCCCCCAGCTGCGTATTTTGGAATAAGGAAGGAGCAGTTAAATCCGCAGCCAGTAGTAAGGCAGTAATTACAATGAAATCGCGTAACGATAACTGTCCAAGATGCCTAAACTAAGCATTTGTACGATAATGGTGCGCAGCCAGAACACATTTAAACGAAGAGCTCGACACCTTTAAATAAGCACTTTGGCGTCAGTATTTCCATTCTGTATGTCTATTTCCTCCTTTTTCTTCCGTTTTGCTGCTCCAATACATATAGAGTTTTCTACTGCCTGATACAAATTTGCCAAGTATTGTATTTACTCAAGAAATTCAATTTCTTCTTTCTGGAATACCAGCTGTGCCCTATGCATCCTATAAATTTCTGACGACAGACCCTAAATGCACTATTCTCCAGTATTTGCGCACTTCATCTGACCATGAAGGTAAGTTAAACAACCTTTCAACTGCATGCTTTGAGGAATGCGCACTTTGGTGCTTACATCATGCTGAGGTTTGGCATTGATTGTTTGGTTTGTTTATGGGGTTTAACAACCGAAAGCGACAAGGCCATGAGGAACGCCTTGAGCGAATAATTTTTATTCTCTGCAAGTGACAGAAAAGGATTTATGGTTTCTAAGTGTGGCTTATAATATGAACCATGAATACGTTTCACTTCATTATATATAAACGTGTTGGTGAAAAAGGATGCGTTCTCAATATGATTTGAAATATTCGCCATGAGCCAAAATCACGAGCATCAGATTGAGCGTGTGTAATTACGAATGGCCTTGACCAGGCAAGGATTAGTTGACGAATTAAGGGACGTCAGGAAACCAAATGACATGCCTGAGTCGGCAGAATATACGAACGCGAGCACCGCTTCGAAATCGGAGGGTCAGATGGAAATCAAACCTCCGGAACCCCTGCAATTCGAGGTAGATACACTATGTATATGCCCCGCATCGATGCGGGTGCAGGTTGTTCAAAGAGGCGCATAATTTATTTGCGTTGCGAAAGACGCAGGGACCACTTGACTAAGCCGAATAACACAGAATCCTTGAAGAGAACACAGCGCTAACACCGAGAGTCACTTTTTTCCTTCTAACATCACTGCGATCAGCGCGCGTTTCCTTGATACAGACCATTGGCCACATTAAGACCATCTCGATGAAGAACAAGGTATTACCGGAGCCTGCAGAAATAGTGTTTGAGGCAAGAGTCGAGTACAACGCCCCGTGTTGATCAGAAGGTCGACGCTGAGTTGTGTAAAGCGATGGCTTAAATATCTACGGAGACCTGGCGCAGGAGATGTTCTCGTTTATATAATGTGATAGGCTTCCGGGAAGCTCAAGAATTTAAGGTAGCGACAACGTCAGGACAAGGGATCTACGGCAGAAAGCGATCAGGTGGCTGCGCAGTTCTGGCAGTGCTGCTATGGTGCCTTCATGTAGAGTGTTTGGGATAGTGCTACTTGATGCGTGTTTTGGCACGCACCAACGTGTTTTGCGCCCATTGAGATGATGGCCTATTAAGAGAATTAGCGCGCTCAGATTGAGTTGTGCTCGTGACTAGAGGAAGTGGCAGGCATATAGTTGGAGGATTTGTACATGAAGGTAATGCAGGGGAGAACGATATTCCGGACACAATCACTTGGTGAAATATAATTCCACTTATCCCGAATGGCAGCGGCATTATGTGAGGCAGTCTGTTTAGTAATGTAAAACGCAGAATTTCGCAAGAAGCGGCGGCCATACTACGCACAAGGATTGCAGAAGCGGGTGGTAGTGTATAAAACCGTTGAGATGGATGTGGTCCACGTCACCTGCAGAAATTGTTCGTAAGCCCCTTGTGATAGCCTAGCTAGTAGCATAGCCTGTTACCACTAACAACTATCGGTCTCCAGAACTAAACTCACCAAACTGATACAAAACATTCTAGTCAGCACAGTATGAGGCTTTGTAGAAATTGCATTAGCAGAAGCATGCTCTGTGAGTGCGTGTAAAGGCGTTTAGGTCGCTGCCACTTGTCGTTATGTCGCACGTTTATGTCGCTGGCATGCACGTGGCGGCAGACCTAACAGTGCGTAAGAGAGAAGCTAAACACTCAGACGACTAGCACTGAACAAGCCATATAGTTTCTGGCACTTATCTGTGGCGATCAAAAAGGCGGTAACAGAGAGTCGGTGCCCATCTCAGTGGTAATTAAACCTCATAGTGTAAAATAGACCATCACTCCGCAGCTTCAGTTCGCTACCAGTTGAAGTAGAGAATGTCGAGCGCTCTTCTTCGGTGTCAGCGTTGTTCGCTGATGTTCGAATAGGCAGAGAGCTAGAGTATGCTAGCGTCATCGTTGCGTGCCGGAGGATATTATATTATAGAGCGACAGGGGATGAGAGGCGGCCAAGTTTAAGCTCTTTCCAACCTGCCAAACTGTAGCAGTAAAATATTATTATATTCCTGCAGTCGTAACAATTACCTCAAGAAGGGCCGTGAAGGTCTCTCAGAGAGGAGAGCTACGCAGCGCACGGTGGTCGGTTCGCTTAATTCCGGTTTCTCAACGGTACGGTCCCGCAACTTATATTCCTTCATTGGTTGTCTCTCATTGAGTTAAACGGCGATAGGTGTCTCTGAACATACACTAACTGGAAGCAGAAAATGATTATGGTGACGGTAACTGAATAGTGCGATGGTTAGATGACATCCTCGAGGCGCTGCAGATGAAGTTATGTGATGTTAGGAAGATAGTGATAGACCGGAAAGCATGGCGTGTTATGGTTCATAGGGTAACGAAAATTCGGACACGACTGAACGACTGAACGGAACTGAACTGAATAGTGTAGCCGGTGCCATACTGCCACTTCCTGGCTCGGTTCACGGCTAGCTTTGCGGCTATAAAGAATCAAATGCATTGCATAATGTACCCTAAAGGAAAGCACACCCCAGGAAAGATGTTAGTGCTATATTCGAATGTTGTCAACTAAAAAAAATAAGAAAATAGTTGCACTCAGAGGATTCTAACAACGCTGAGATAAGTAGTGTTTATCCGCAGAAATAATGGAAACAGCCAGCTTTAATGCGCTCTTAATCATTTTGGCAATATTTCCGCTATTGCACGCTAGGCGACGCTGCTCAGAGGACCCAGAGGACCACACCTTTTGTGCCGGTGTTGCATTCTAAGTGCGCGCCTAGACAGTTTGAACTAGAAAAGCTCGGTCGATCTGGTGTCGTGTGTCGAAGCCTGAAAAAATTATTTAGGTTTATTAGGGGCAAAAATCAGAAACTGTTTGCACAGCTTCCTCAAATAGAAGAAAAAAATTGCCGACATTGTTTTTGGAAGCAACGAGAGCGGACAATCCAGTGCATTCCAGTGCTCCATTGGCATGGACGGCAAAAGCAAAGAAGGTCAGGCGTAGCCAAACTGACAGAGGAATTCAGAAGTAGCTACTCAGGGGTCGGCAAAGAAGTTAGAAGTAGGGTAAAAGGAAAATTCCAGAGAGAAGGACATAGTTAACCTAAAGCACGAGACAACAGTTGGGAGGGAGAGAGCGAAAGAATGCCCTGATGCTTAGCGCCAGGGATTCCAACATGAGAAGGTGCAGTGGAGACATCATGAAATGTGTAAAGGGTGATAAGCGCAGATCGTTGTGTGTACAGCACCGGAGGTGCTAGGAGTGAACGGAAAGCTTGAAAATGACTTGCTGACAGGTAATCATCACATAAGAAAGTTAAACCAGGATAAGCGTTTCGAAGTGGTTGAGGTAAACAGGGAGGTGCATAGAGCAGGTTTTGACATAGCTTTCCAGCGAGATGGAATCTATTTTTACAGAAAGGTGGGTAACAGCAGAGATCGGCTTTCGCATGGCAGGCAAGGCTGTATATTTATTAGGGGGTCCGCCTGGCTTTAGGCGCAGGGGTAGATGCAAGTAAAGCAGAAGAAAGCGCAATAACGGAGGCTGAGCCCAACAAAATGGCAAAGAAAAGTGCCAGAAAGAAAAGTACAACGAAGATTTAGCACTAGGATTAGCTATATAAACGTGCATGGCTATAGAAAGAGAGAGAAATGGGTAGAGATAGAACAGCAGTTAAAGGGCCCCTGTCCAAGGAATGACCTTTTAGGCCAAGGAGCCCAGTGTTTCGATCAGGTACCGGAGATAGTCTGGCAAAATGCTACACTGACACGCGCGCCGCAAAGCAACGAAAATACAAATCAATGCTCTCTCATGCTCTCCTTCGGGAAGCCAGCTTCCCCGTTTCCTGCGCCGACCCGTAGAACCACAGTAATGACGTAGTTCCCGCGAACGACGTCCATTGGTCCGTCTTGCTGTCTGAGGGTGAAGGATGGGTGTCTACCGCTCGCTGCGCGCTTTTCCCTCGCCACGGCCCGTCTGAATCCAGAGGCGCGCGCTCCCTCGCCCGTTTTCTTTTTTTTTTTTCGCGCAGGCGGAGTGCCACGCCCCACCTCCCACCAAACACGAAGGAGGAAAGGGAATTTCTCTTGCGGAGGCTAGATGACCTGGTAGGAGAGTGGAAAACCTCTGCGAGGGAACAGAAGGCATAAGGCATAAGGACATGGCTAGGGGTAGTTTATTTTGGAACAGGACACCAATGCAGGCAGGAAAATAAGGATCTCGTTGAATGTCTCAGCGACGATATAGGTCAGTGGGAGACGGGGCCGATATTATTTTACTAACAGGCAGACGCCCATTGACTACTGTCTAATGTCGCATGGAATTTATATCAAGCTCGCAAAAATGGAAATAGACGAAGAAGGGGAGTTTAGTCTGGGAAGTGATCATTACGGTAATATTCTTCAGGTTGGCCCTTGATGAAAAGAGAAATGGAGCTTAGACAAAAAGCAAACGCGAACTTAAACGACTATCAAATAGCGCAGATAGCAGCAGACATAGAGGAAGCAATAGAGAAAAGCCCATGGAAGACTCAGAAGGAGGTAGAACAGGTAGAACCACTCAGAAGAAGAAAAATTAAGGAGGTTAAAGTATCAAAACGCTGGAATGGAAAGAGGAAGCCACGGAGCTGGTGGAAAAAAGAAATTAGGAAAGCCATTGAACAACGACGGGCCGCTTCAAGGGAACACCGAGAGGCAAAGAAACCACAGGTATCAGGAGGAAATAGACGCAAATTGGAAATGTATCGACAAAATAAACTTGATGTACAGGCCCTTGTCCAAAGTAAAATAAAGCCACCGATTACTGGAAGGCTGAAATACACGGTGCCACTAAAGGTGGACCAAAAAAATTCTGGAACCATACAGGCTGGCTAGGCAAAAAGAACCAAAGAAAGAAAGACTAGATTCAAAATAACGAGGGATATTGTTTAAAGTGAGACAAAGCTGTGAGCTACATTACATCACTTATACCTAAATCATTTAGGAGCGACCATAGAGTGATCTCCTCAAATCAGGAAGCAACACAAAATAGCCGAGTACAAAGCTGCTTAGAACTGATCAATGTAAACTGCAAAAAGGCGGAATAAATAAATCCTAAAAGCACATGTACAGAAATTGATGAAATTCCGATCATACTGATTAATAAACTTGATCCAAGAAGTAAGGAAATCTGAAATATCTTTGGAAACAGCCATGACGAATAAGCAAACTCCGGAGAGCTGGCGGCAGAGTAAAGAGAATTTGATTTATAAAGAGAAAGGAGATAGGATGCACATAATATCCTACAGGCCAATTACCATCTGTTATATACAGGTTGACCATGCAGGTGGAGCAATTGAAACGAATTCATGAATACAATGTAAGAAACTCGGAGAACTTCAGAACGGCTTTAGAAATGGTAGGTGCTTAGATGGTAGTCTGTTCGTGCTTACCCATTGCATCGAAATATCTAGAGTGGAAAACAGACCTTTGTATTTAGCTTTCCTGGACATACGACGTAATCAGGGAACTACTGGGGAACATATCAAAAGAAGAGGGTCTTGCGATAACAGTATTTCTACAGGAAATATAGCGGAATAACAAAGTAGAAATTCCTTAGAAAATGATAAGAAGTACAGAAGCTCTCATGGTATGCAAAGGATTAAGACAATGTTGTCCTCTATCACCACTGCTGTTCATGTTTTAATGATAAATATGTAACGGAGAATACAAGAAAGCAACCTAGGTTTTAACCTGTGATATAATTTAGGTGGCAAGGTGGTAGAGCAGCGCTTCCCTGGTTTTATGTATGTAGACAATATTATGCTGTTACAAGATAGTCAGGATGACTTGGAAATTTTGGTTAAGTATTGCGGAGACGAAGGAAGCACTCTAGGTTTCAGTTCTAGCACAGTCAAGTTGGGTGTGATTATTTTAAAAGGCTCAACTGATCAGTGTAATAAAATATAAGCATAGGGCATTGTGTGGATACAAAACGGTATCAATTGTTCAGAGGTATTTGGAAAGGAATTATGGTGAGCGGGCTTACTTTGGGAGATGCGGTTTTGGGCCTAAAAGAAGAGGCACAGTCAACGTTAGAAATAACTCAGAGAGCCGTCCGACGATTAATACTGGGTGCCCACGGCACAGCCAGAAATGAGGCGGTACAGAGAGATATGGACTAGGCGTCTTTTGAATTATGGGAAACTCACAGTAAAATATTATATGAGGAACACATGAGGAAATTGGACAGTAACATATGGGCAGCTAAAGTATTTAAATACCTTTACCAAAGAAGCGTGGACTCACTATGCAGGAAAAGAAATAGGAAAATAACCAGTAAGTATGCTTGTCTCATAGAAGAATAAATAGAGAGCTTTAAGTAACAGGTGAAAAACACAGAAGGTAAAAATTAGATAAACTGTATGAAAAATAAACAGAGTGTGGAATAATGCCGAAAGCGCAAAAGCAGATCAGGAAGGAAGCTTTCCTTGATAACCTGTGACGCAGTAACCTACTTTTTGAAGCTAATCAGGACACCTTAGAGCCCACAGCTACAAAAAAAAAAATTAACCATGAAGATGACTCCTGTTCAGTGTGTGATGAATCCATAGGAACAAGTAACCATCTTATACTCGAATGTGATGGTATCCATCCGGAAGTCGATGCAGGCGCAGTATCTCTGCCTGAGGCCCTAGGGTTTAGAGATACCAGTGGCCGGGTGAATGAAGCGACGGTGGAAGCTAGCAAATAACGATTGCATGATTAGCTAAAAAGCAGAAAAGCAACATAATATTAGTAAGGTAGAAACAAAATTGAATCAATAGAATGATGGTAAAGTTAGCCGATCTAAAACAATAATTAAGATATAGGGAAAACTACGAGCATGAGAGCTAATGCAGCCACTCCGTTTCAAAGGGGGCGCTCTATATTCCATCCATTCATCCATACGACAGAGAACGGAGTCACACTGACTGTCCAACAAATAAAACGCCGGAGGAAAATAGGATATAGGATCGATTCGGAGCTTATGAAGCCTCTTTTCTTCCCCTCTACCTTTGGTATGGGGGGCGGCAAGGTATACATAGCATTTGCGTTGAGAACATTCGTCTCCTGTGTTGCAGCGACAAACACGATTTATGTGTTTACCCGTTATTCATAACGGGTAATTGTCACCAGGAAAAAACCTGTGGGTGGAAGCTCGCGTAGAAGCAATGGGGGGAAAAAGTCGCTGCCGGCACTAGCTGCTCCTGTTTTTGGGCGGTAAACACTCAGATTGCTAAAATACACTTGCACCATCCGTGAGCAGAACCAAATAGTGATTGTAATATATTGCTATATTATCCGATTGTCAGCACTGAAAAAGTAATTTCAATGTATACCATCGCTGAAACCTCCGCTTTTAAGGGCAATTGAAAATCTTTTAATGCTCGCTTCAAAATTGGGCAAACCATTCTTGCAGCAAAAGCCAACCCAATCCATTATGGCAGCAAATTCATTGGAGCGCCTATCATACTTGTACCGCTGCTGCTACCTGCTGCCCGATTTTTATAAGTTTTCCAGCACTGCTCTCATCCAGCGCTTCCGCATATTATGTTTAGCACCCATCCATCGGTCGCGCGTATCGATTCTTCTGTTGTTTCCAGCTCAGGCGTGTTAGTAAAACCAGCAAAATGCGCCTTAGTGCGCAGCGCGCCCGTGAAAGCAGTCGCACGTCGGCCGGGCAGCAACATAAGCCATTCGGCCTGATTTACATACTTTATTTAAAGAAACATCAGTCTCAACAATGCACAAAAAAGCATCGTGCGTTTGCACGTATCATGACAGCAGTGATAACACATGTGTGCATTCACAAGGAAGAGGCCTTACCTAACGAAACTGCAACACGACCGACCTTCAACTGTAATAGTAGTAACTAATTTATTAAAAACACAGTAAAAAAAATTCACCTAACGAAAGCGACGCAAAACACAAATTTCTGAATGTTCCGCTGTAGTGGACTCAAGTAGCAGCTGTCACTGGCCTAAGATAGCTAACCGGTTTGTTATCGGTTGTAACGGATTCACTAACATTTTCGATGAAGTCCCAAATACCTCTGTTAAGCAGGAAATGTAGAGCTGACAATCCTCAGTAGCTGCTACTGTTGCACAACGTCTTAGCACAATAATAGCACATCAAATTGTATATTCTCACTTCTCCCTTTCAAAAAGCTTCCCAATGGCACGCGGTAGCTTGCGCCAGGCGCGCTCGTCTGCCACTGTTCTCTCCGCCAGCGATTCAATGAATAGAAGGAGGAGCATGTCACAAGGACAGATTATTTTTCCTAAACTAACTGCTTTCAACTGCATGCGGCTCGTTTAGATATTAAGCTTCGCAACATAAATACAATGTGCCCTGTGATCTTGTATTTTGGCAAATAATATTGCGATTAGGCCCCAGCGCTAGTTGCGTTTTGCATCTACACCAATGCGCTGGCCTGCTTCTGACGGTGGCATCTCCCAGAAACGTGAAATCGCAACCCGCAACATGTCGCAGGCCTGATAGCACTGTGCTCTTATTCGGTGCGCCAATAACTATAAAACACAACAATCATAACAGCCTAACCATCAGCACAGCATAAACAGCTGCGGCATCAGTAAGCACGCGATCTCTCTCAACTATATCTCTTCCCGTCGGATGAAGACGAGCGAAGGGGTTTGTAGCCTAGCCTGAGCAGAAAGGATTTTGTCCCATCATCCACGTCTCATATGACTGCTATTTTTTCTCTGGCAGAAAACATATACCCTAAAATCTGTACGTAGCCTATAACTATGCCTTACCTATAGCTGTGAAAAGAAAGCAAGCATTACGTGTTTATGTGGGTGTGTATGAAAATGCGGGCCATTCAAACGCGCGAATAATTTTATAGCTGCCAGTTGTACTACGCTCATTATTACATTCCATTACAACTTTCTCTTAGGTGAAGATCGCCAGGAGATGGCTAACGAGAACGGAACACCTCAAGATGTAAACAATGGTGAGCTTGGTTGCACGCATGGCGTGAAATGGTGTTCGTAAACAAATTTCCAAAAAAGAGACAGTCCAAAGAGTGATTCATTTTACGTAATGTTATTGAAAAGCGCTAAACGAATCGAAGTGGGTAATGAATAGAACTCACAAGCGCTGTGGAAATGAGGAAGGTACAAGGAATGAAGTGCATCTAGAGAAAAAATTGCCCTTTATTTCACAGTGGTTTCGTCTCTGTTTGGCGTTGATGCTCTCGAAGGCACAAGCTTCTTTCTCCAGCAGGTAAAATAATGCGTCACACCAGCACGTGTGAACAATAATAGAGTCGAAGGATGAGCTAGTTGGTCACACATCTCTTGAAAGAAGGCAGCAGAGCAGGTAACAACAATACAAGCCGCGTTGTCAGTGTGTGCGTGTGTGTGCGTGTTTGTGCTGTTGTTACCTGTTCTGCTGCCTTCTTCCTAGAGACGTGTGAACAGTTTAGATCATTTATACTCGTAAAACTTGTCAACTGCAGACAACTACAACGTTGACAACATCCGATCAATGAAAGAAAATAGTTCAGATGGACAGAAAATGCCTCTCCACAATTTTTGTTGCATGGTACGTTAGACAGAAAATATATGCCGCATTACAGCACTGTCGAGGAAGCAATGTTGTTGCATGAGCGACGTTGCCGTGAACAAACGAGCTTTGGCAAATAAAAGATAGTTGTGTTTGGTTCATCGGGTTTAACGTCAAAAGCAACTTAGTCTAACAGAGGCACGCACAAAAAGAGTGCTGACTGCACCAGTAGGGAAAATACCAAAGCCTAGAAAACTTGTGTGAAGACATATAGCCTAATAACGAAGACCCCAAACGCACTAATCGATTTAAAAGCACAATTAGGTTATAGGTGCAGTGGCGAACTTCTACTGACGCGTAGCGTATCCACATAAAACCTTTAATGATGTTTTTGTTGTTCAGTGCGAGAGGTATTTAGGGCCGACGCACCTCTTTATCAAGCGAAGAGGGTACGCTGCGTACCTGAAAAAAAAATCGAAATGGCAGTGACAACCGCCATCGCTCACTGATTGGCAATGACCCAAGCATTACACGGGGACATTCCCGATGTCAGCATATCACAGACTTTGCTTTAGTACGGTGTTTGAGTGCTCCGGCTGACTGAACATTCTTTTACCTGAGACCATAATCTGCTCCTAGGTAAGCATTTATCTCAAGGTGATCACCAACTGTAACTCAGACAGCGCTCCGGGGATCAGGTGCATAAATCATGTTGGAAGCGTATCTCGCTGAGCCGTTCACTGCAATACGTGCCGAAACTATTAATTGTATCCAGGTCTACTTTCGCAAAACGATTTCAACTCCAACAATAAAGTTCGCAACTGCAAACCAGGTACCTTAAGCAAAAATTCTAGACGGCACTTGGGACACTAAAGTGCGATGAGGTGAAAGCCTTTATAGCGCAGCGGATCGTAGTACTCCCCTACGGCACCTCTATCTTCTCTTCTTTCACTCCCAACTTCTTCTCTTCCTTTACGGCGTGGTACATTTGTCCGCGGATAATTGTGACAGATATTGCGCATTTTCTCTACTGCAAATGAATTTTAAATGCCTCCTGGACATCTGGGTCTGCTGTTTGCTGTGTGTTGCGGCATTCGAGGAAGCGGCAAATGAAAGGCGCTGCCCTGACGATTGACTAGAACGCGCGGCTGGGTCAGCTTGATGTATGCATGAATCCTGGTGACATCAAGGCCAGCCGTGACGGTACAAGATGCGCCCCTCGTTTAACAAAACCAGCACTTCATAGAGCGCATCAAAGCTCAACGGTGGTCTATAATTCCTTTACAGCAAATTAAAGGCGCAGTATATGTCACTTGCGGAATCCCTCTATCCTCACGCTAGAAAAAGGGAATTATGACGAACGTTTCACAATCCGGGGCCTGACGCAGTTGGTAAAGCACTCGGCAGGGGATCCAAGGGATGGAGGCTGGATTCCCGATGGAGGCGAGGTATATTTATTTTTAGGTATCTCCCTCTGAAGCGTTGCACCTTCTGCCGACAGCCTCTGCCGACAGCTTCTGCTGACAGCGATGAGGCATTAAAGGCTTTCGCCTTAATAAGAATTGTAGATAACTTAAGGTGTCACTAAGTGGCTTTTATAATCTGTCTGGCCACCATGGTATGTCGAATTCAATCAAATTGTATAAAAGAACAATGTCCGTTGCCTATGGCACTATCTCAACCACCTACCTCCGTCGTAGACTCAAGAGTGACAGCTGTAGCGCACTCTAGCTTGCAAAGAGCTCGAAAGCGTTTCGCTTACCTAAGTAAGTCTTCGCAGCTGCAGCAGACGTAACTGCGGCCCCGTCCTACGCCAAAGTTTCGGACATCGCTTCATCAAATAGTTTCAATAGTATTAGTAATAGTAGTAGAAGCAGTAGTAGTAGTTGTAGTAGTACCCAGTCGAAAAAAACTACAGAACCGTGCCAAAAATACGACACAATATTCTGTAGTTCTGTCATAAACGTCAGATCTTTCGTAGTTCTGTAATACTTTTCTGTTGTTCTGTAGTTTTCCTGTAGTATATTTCTGTTGTCTGTATTTCTGTAGTACTTTTTTGTTGTAGCTACAGATATTTCTGATGCTACTACATAATGTTCTGTTGTCAATACAGGTTTCCCGTCAAAAACCACACAGAAATTTTGTCGTAACAGAAACTTTTCTGTAGTTTTTTCCGACTGGGTAGTAGTAGTAACAGTAGCAGTAGTATTCGTAGTTCTAGTAGTAGTAGTAGTAGAAGTAATATGAAACATTTATTTTGCAAAAAGTAGTTATGAGCTAAGGTTGCGGGTGGTCGGGTCCTCAGTCCGGCACTCCCTTAACTGAAGACGCTGCCCGAGCTCTGGTAAGCAAGGCTCTCGTAAGCAAGCAAGGCCACCTCGCAATACGTTGACGTTGAGATTTTCTTTGAAAACTCATACCACCAGGTAAAGGTCTGCTTTCAGACCTTTACCGTGCATTCAGAAGAACATTATTCGGAATAATTGCGAGCTGTGTAGCTGGGCTGTCGTAGGACAATGTTTGTAACCGCCTCCGGTAACACTGATTTACCGTGTCCTTTAGCAGGTGCTGGGGATGTTTGTCCTGTTAAGAGGACGTATTGTAGTATATCACGATGTTTAATAGGGGGCCTGGGGATTGTCATGGGATGAGAGTCACTAGGCGTCCCGGGAGAGGAATGCTCCAGCTACGGGGAGCGCATATTTGTTTAATTCTACCCCTTGATGTCCAGGCCCCCATATAACTCCTTTGCCTGATGCCTGCATGGTGCCTGGTTTCGGATACGATTTTGCGGGCCAGGGAAAATCAAGCCACGTATTCAGTTTCTGTAGGCTGATAAAGAGTAGAGTAACAATTTATACAGAATCGGTATGTGCTTTGTCTAATGCAAGCACTGCCTCCTCCATTTATGCGACGTCTGAAGTTCTGGCCGTCAGCCCCGAACTTCAGAAAGTATGGCCCAGGTGAGTGATGGCTGCTGTTGTGATGCCGTCGCAGTGACCCGCAGCTTATACAAAAAGGGCACTTTGTCTCTGTAGTAGTTCTTATCCAACGACCTGGCTCCTACTTTGCGTCCTGCTTCGGATATTCGGGATCTGTATTGCGTAGTAGGGGCACGACGTGGAGTTTTCCCCTCCACTCATGTGGTATGTCAAGTCTCTGCGGCATGGTGCTTGAAACACGAATGACGGTTGTTCAGTGCTTTTTTTTAATGGCGAAACCAGAGAAGATGAAAGTTTGCGTTATAATGTGAGCCTCACTGGATTCGCCGATGGTTTTGCTGACGCCAAGTTTATGGAGCTCTTCGGCTGATGCAGTGAAGGCAGACTTAGTGCCGGTTGTAGGCCGTGAGAAGTATGTTGTTGAGTTGCTTGAGTTCGTTCTTTCATAGATTGAGGTACCAGTTACGTAGATTATGCGGCTGACGATAAAGGTCCCGAATTAGTCGCAGCATGTCCTCTCTCATAACATTCTTCGTGGTAGTAATACGTGAGATCATTCTGCTGACTTGTTCACACGTCGTCCGAGCTTAAAGCGGTCGTTGTGACTCTGTTATTAATATGCAGGCCTAGGATGTGAATGGTATTTGCTTCGGGAATGGGTTTATCGTGTTATTATTTTGGAACCCCTCGTTGCTGCCGCGGATGAGTATGATTAGATATTCTGACTTGGTAGAGCAGGTGAGTGCGCAGTCGGTGACATAGTTCGGCACAGTGTTGACGTATTCCTGGAGCACATCCTCAATTTTTCCTGTACTATTTATTTGTCAAATTGTAATCTAATCTGCATGTAGATGCAAAAGGGCCAGGTTAAAAGGAAGGGAGAGAGTACAACGCATTGTGGCGTGCCCCTTGTGCCCATTTGGATGGGGTTAGATCTCTAATCGCCTACTCTGATGTGTACTTGACGATGTTGCGCTAGGTTTGCTGCGGAAGGTTTTTCAGTGACTTAGTAGTTTTTTAATAATATTAAAGGACTGCGCCCAAGACTGATGATGAGTGGAAATGGCGAATGCCACATTATATGACTATATTTTCTAACTGCATCCTAATTGTCATCTCTACTATAAGCATTGTTACCGCTGCTGCCATGATTGCCAGCTCATTCTACTATAGCTGTTATTGCTACAATCATCCTCCTTCTAGACGAGAAGAATTGCAATTTGTTTCTCACTACAGTACATTAAGGTACCCCTTGATATTTTCTTTTTATTTACTTCACAGATTATGGAAAACTAGAACGAATAACAGGTGCAGCCAGTCTGCCGTTTCGACGAAATCTCATTTATATGAGTTGATTGCTCAACTGAGGAAAGTGTACACCGACCAACTTTGAACCAAAGCGGCAGACTCTCTTCATGAAGTGCTCTATTCTTCCTTATGTTAAATGTAGACAGCGTGTATTTTGAAGTGTCATTTGTGATATTTTATGAAATTGCTTTAAGTAGTTGATATAAATATATTGTGAGCACTGTGTGGCGCTTCATCTTCCACACTGCTGAACGTGCTGCTTCATCTTCATCCTGCTCCCTCTTGTAGATACCCATCGTCATCGCGGAGTGTGTTTGGCTGCAGTGTTCGACCAAGGCTTCAGGTCTGTAATAAAGCCTGATTCCCCAAGTCCGACCTTCGCGTTACCTTACACGTGGTGGAGGTGCGCCTTGATTTCCCCGCTGCTTCGTCACCTGCATCCACCTGGAGCTTCGTTCTGGCCGCCGTTTGACCCCGACCACCATCGTCATGACACAAGAGGGCCACTCCGCTATTCCGGCTGCTACCAACTCGACTCCAACTCCCCTTGCCACTTGGACTGTCAGTAGCCGTCAGCGCGACCCGCAGATGTTCGCCGGTCTCCGCGGCGACGACGTTGATGACTGGCTCGACAGCTACGACCGGGTCAGTGCTTTCAACCGATGGGACGATTCTCTTAAATTAATTAATGTGTCCTTTTATTTGACGGATGTGGCCAAAACGTGGTTTCTAAATCATGAGTCGACGATTCCGGACTGGGCTACCTTTAAACAAAAGTTACGCCAGATTTTCTGCGCTCCTACTGTTCGCACGGAGTCCGCCAAGAAGAAGCTAGAAGCCCGACTTCAGCGGTCCAATGAGACCTATACCTCTTATATCGAAGACGTTCTCGCACTTTGTCGGCGCATAAATGACACCATGCCAGAGGCCGAGCGGGTTCGGCACGTCCTTAAAGGTATTGGTCCACTCGCCTATAACGCCCTGGCCGTGCAGAACCCAACCACAATTGACGCCATCATATCGACTTGTCAACGCCTTGACGAACTACAGTCAATACGCCTGCAGCCTGATCCCACTTCATTTGGTTTCACTGCAGAAGCTGACCTCCGTGTGCTTATTCGCGAATTAATTCGTGAAGAGCTCTCGGCTCAAGGTAATTTGTGCCGCCCTGCATCTGAGCCACATAATTCAAGTGCCGGCCTGCGTAGCATTGTTAAAGAAGAGCTGGCCTCAATGACCTATTCCCCGCCAACATCGGTCGCTCCTACCATCCGTCAGGTGCCAACGTACGCCCAGATCACGTCCTTGCCGCCCGCAGTTGGAACGCCTACGCCACCGGCGCCTACCACTGCTCATGTCGCTGCATTGGCACCACCTGCCGCGGCGCCGACATACTACCCCAACTGGCGCCCAGCCCGCCCTGTGTGTTATTACTGCGGGTACCGAGGCCATATTTCCCGCTTCTGTCATCGCAGGCTCCAGAATGAACGCCGCGGCTACGAATCATTTGAAGCAGACTACCCTCCTCGCTTTTCCGGCTCTAACCACCGTTCATTCCCTGATTATCCCCGACGTTCATCACCCCCGCCAGAAAGTCCCGCTCCGCCTGCTGGTTACAGGCCTTCAAGACGCCGTTCTCTTTCGCCTTTTCGCCGCTCAACCTCGCCTCTCCGTCAAGCTTCTCTGACGACCCCCCGCCTGTCGGAAAACTGACCACTGCAGTTTTAGGAGGGAAAACTGCACTCTTCGGCCATCCCAAAAATCCTCCGGAACGTCCCTGGAATATTATTTTAGTGCGGGTTGAAGGATTATCTGTTGAGGCTTTGGTCGACACGGGCGCCGCTGTTTCTGTGATACACACTGACTTGTGCTCCCGCTTGCGAAAAGTGAAAACGCCTTATGATGGACCTGAACTCCGTGGAGCTAATGGTGCAATAATTCGGCCTTCTGCTAAGTGTACTGTGCGAGTTTTTGTTGATGGTGTCCGCCACCATGTACAATTTGCCGTGATGTCACCGTGCGCTCACCCAATTATTTTAGGCTGGGATTTTCTGTCTGCCGCATCAGCCAGCATTTCGTGTCGCGACAGGGTCATTTACATGAACGAGAGCGATCCGTCTTCTGAACCTCCCGAGCCCCGTTATCGCCTGCTTGCCGCTACTAACTCAGTGTTGCCCCCTGGATGCGAACAACTTGTCGCGCTTACCTCTACTGACATTGATAACGGAGATGTGCTAATCGTGCCTTCTGATCGCCATCTGACCCGCGGAATCGCGCTACCACCAAGTCTTGTTCGGTTTGAGCATGGCACAGCGCTTGTCGCTGCTTCGAACACTTCCCCAGAGCCCATTGTGCTGACTAAAGGGACATGTTTTCCTTGTGTCCTGGACATTCACCCGGTGTCCCTCACCACCCTTACCGCCCCCTCTTCCTCACCAGCAGCTTCTTCCGATGCTTCTCTCTGTGTTCTCTTTGGCACCATCAATCCTGACCTTCCTGCGACTCACCGCCAAGCTTTGCAGGAATTACTTCGAAAACACCAAGCCTCCTTTGATGTCACTTCTCCGACCTTGGGCCGAACGTCTTCTGCACAGCACCGCATTATTACTGAAGGTACTTCTATTGTTAGCCGCCGCTCTTACCGTGTTTCCTTATCAGAACGTAAAATCATAGAAGATAATGTGAATGATATGCTCCGGCGAGACATTATTCGGCCATCATCTAGCCCCTGGTCATCTCCGGTCGTCTTGGTCAAAAAAAAGGATGGGTCCGTGCGTTTTTGCGTTGATTACCGCGCACTTAACAAAGTCACTCGAAAAGATGTTTACCCTATGCCACGAATTGACGACTCCCTCGACTGTCTTCAGGGCGCCGAATATTTCTCCACTTTGGATTTGCGTTCCGGTTACTGGCAGATACCGATGCACGAAGCCGACAAAGAAAAAACCGCATTCGCTACTCCCGATGGGCTTTACGAATTCAATGTCATGCCTTTTGGACTTTGTAATGCCCCCGCTACGTTTGAGCGCATGATTGACACTGTTCTTAGAGGACTTAAGTGGAAAACATGCTTGTGCTACCTGGACGACATAGTTATTTTCTCTGCGACTTTTTCTGATCATTTATGCCGCCTTGATCAAGTATTAACGTGCCTGGCATCCGCCGGTCTCCAGCTGAACACAAAAAAGTGCAATTTCGCCAAGAAAGAAATCAAGATCCTGGGCCACCTCGTCAGCCGCGATGGCATTCGACCTGACCCTGACAAGCTTGCTGCAGTTTTGAACTTTGCACGCCCTCAGCGGACTAAGGAACTACGCAGTTTCCTTGGCCTGTCTTCGTACTTTCGCCGTTTCATTCGAAATTTCGCTACCATTGCTGCACCGCTCCACCGCCTCCTTACAGACCGTACTACTTTCAATTGGTCCGAAGAATGCGAAAAAGCTTTCCAAACTCTAAAGAATGCCCTCACTTCGGACCCTGTTCTCGCTCCCTTCGACGACACGGCTGCCACCATTCTTCACACCGATGCCAGCAGCCTCGGTATCGGCGCCGTACTTCTGCAACGTGATACCGCTTCTCGGGAAAAGGTAATTGCGTTTGCCAGTCGAACTCTAACACCAGCGGAACGCAACTACTCCATCACTGAGCAAGAGTGCCTAGCCGTCGTTTGGGCAGTTCAGAAATTCCGCCCCTACCTCTACGGCCGCCATTTCACGATCGTTACCGATCACCACGCTCTGTGCTGGTTATCAACCCTCAAAAATTTGACTGGACGCCTGGGCCGTTGGATTCTGCGTTTGCAGGAGTACCACTTTGATGTCATATTCAAATCGGGACGCAAACATCGAGATGCCGATGCTCTTTCCCGCTGCCCGCTATCAGAATCGCCACCTAGTGCTTCCTCGAGCCTTCCTGCGTGCGCCCTCGACGTCCCAATGTCGTCCAGAGCCCCAACCTTAACCTGTGCTACTCTTGCCGCTGCTCCAGATCGCTACGCCATTATTTCAAACCAGCGAGCAGATCCCTACTGTATTTCCCTAATCAACCTTCTCACCGGTGCTTCTCACCCTCCTACCGCTAGGATGCGCAGGCAACTCCAAAAGTTCAAACTTGACAACGGCGTGCTCTCCCGTTATATTTATTGCTCCGAAGGCACCCGTTGGGTCCCCGTTATTCCGAGAGCGCTTCGCACCCGTATCCTGGCGGCTTTCCACGATGATGCTACAGCCGGTCACTTAGGCTTTCATAAAACTTACCACCGCGTGAAAGCCCGTTTCTTCTGGCCAGGCCTCGCCCCAAGTGTGGCAAAATACGTCGCCTCTTGTCTGCCATGTCAGCGCCGCAAACGGCCCACTTCTCCTCCTGCTGGCCTACTACAGCCGCTACCTTGCCCTGCTACTCCTTTTGCCGTTGTTGGCATAGACTTATACGGGCCACTTCCATTGTCCGCACGAGGTAATCGCTGGATCGTCACCGCCGTCGACCACCTAACACGCTACGCTGAGACCGCTTCCCTGCCTAATGGCTCAGCACATGAGGTCGCGACCTTCTTTTTGGAATCGCTCGTACTGCGCCACGGGGCCCCTCAAGTGCTTCTCAGCGATCGTGGTCGGACATTTCTGTCGAAGATTGTAGCCGAAGTTATTGAGGCCTCAACCACACATCACAAATTGACCTCCAGCTATCACCCGCAGACCAATGGGTTGACTGAGCGGTTCCACCGCACGCTTTCTGACATGTTGTCTATGTATGTCGACCAGGACCACCGAAACTGGGACGTAATACTTCCTTTTGTTACGTTCGCCTACAATACGGCTGTACAGCGGACCACAGGTTACACCCCGTTTTTCCTCGTTTACGGCCGTTCTCCCGCTACCTTTCTTGACGCCTCTTTTCTTTCTACACATGCCAGTTCCTCATCCTCTCTTCCTGACCAGTTCCTTTCCCGAGTGGCCAAATCACGCCGGCTTGCTCGCGTCAACACGGAAGCTAGCCAGGAAGACCGCAAGTACCGCTATGATGCAACCCATCGCCAAGTTTCGTTCCGTCCCGGCGACGAGGTGTTACTTTGGACCCCATTACGCACTCCTGGCCTTTGTGATAAGTTACAGCACCGTTACATTGGTCCTTACACAGTTCTTGCAAAAACCTCCCCGGTCAACTATCGCGTCTCCCCTGTTTACCCTCCTCCGGACAGTCGTTACCGTGGCACTGAAGTTGTCCACGTTTCACGTATGAAACCTTTTATTCGGCGCAATCCTGCGGACTAATTGCGGCCAGGCTGGCCGCTTGAACTGCGCGGGCGAAATAGTGTGAGCACTGTGTGGCGCTTCATCTTCCACACTGCTGAACGTGCTGCTTCATCTTCATCCTGCTCCCTCTTGTAGATACCCATCGTCATCGCGGAGTGTGTTTGGCTGCAGTGTTCGACCAAGGCTTCAGGTCTGTAATAAAGCCTGATTCCCCAAGTCCGACCTTCGCGTTACCTTACAATATACATTTCTAGTAATATCATTACAAAATGTAAGGAAAATTTTCGGCATGAAGTATTGTTTTGTCCGCTGTTCTGTGTATTGTAGCCATAGTGGTTCAATGCCAGGTTTCTGCAAACATGTCCTGTGGACATTTACGCCGGCCATGAGCCCAGAAAACACCTCGCCTTAAAACATCCCAGGCTGAGAAATTGAAAGTTTCAGCCCAGCTATCATGCACGTTGGGCAAACAAAAACATGAGCAATATACCTGGCACCACTAAGTACTGGAACCAAACATCGGTAGCGCCACATTCCTAAAATGACGGCACCAAAAGAAAAGTGTCAATTCTGAACAATTGCGCTCTGATTTAGAGTGGAGGGTGGCAATTACATGTGCTTGACCTCTATTCCACTGAGACATACCAGCGACCATTGATGGTGGTACGCACCACAGCAGTGGTTATCACCATGAAGTCCGTTATGATATCATTAGAGATTTCCACGGTGCCAGAGCTATAACGGGTCACCCTTTTTGGGGATTCCTAAAAACATTATTTTATTGTTAGGAACCCGATGATGGTGTGAGTTGAAATGATCAGTATATTACTGCAATAATATGGATTAGCTCGGAAAGATTTTCGCGGCAGCATCTCCTCAGGATGAAAACTCCAAAATAGAGTACATAAGAAAAGTTAGTGGTAAAAAAATTAGCGCGAATAATTTAGTTCTATGCTCTCCTCAAACGTAAATGGGTTGGCATCATAGATAAACTATGTTTCAATGAGGTTTGCTGCCAACTTCGATAACATTAAAGAGAAAGAATATGGCCAAGGTCTACAAAGTGAGAAGAAAAAGTTGTGAGGAAGCATTGATGTCATCGAGATAACAGAAACACGGGAACACGCAAACCCCCGAAACGATAGTTCAATATGGAATCCACCGTAGCTGGCGAGCTCAAAATTCCGAAAGGCATAAGGTTCACATACCATACCTGGTCGGGGCATAAAAAGGAGGTCGTAACACAGTGCTGGACCCCAAGTGCCGCTTCCGAGCGTTAGGACTGAAGATCGATGAAGAGAAGAATGTTTGCAGCAAAGAAAGGATCAAAATCTAGGTCAGTTTGAAAAAATGGATAACAAAAACGCCCGACCGTCAAGTTATTTCTGTATCTGTCTATGCTAAAGCCGTAGAAGAAAACATAAAATATATGCGGGCATTTATTCTCCCACTTTAAGTAATGAAATGACAGCGTAGGCTGCAACGCGACGTGTAAAGCCCGCTTTAACCAATTTTGTGTATGTTCCTCTGACGACTAGGTGTAGCGTGCTCGGCTCATTAACCAAGAACATTGGAGGCTGAATCTTATTCCACTTTGTTACTTCTCATAATCAACCTAATTTGTCCGCTATTCCCTGCTTGCTGATATGTGTTTGGGTTGAGTCGCACACATACGACACGGACATGACAGCTGCCAGATATCGCCTGCCAGCATCATGCACGTTAAGGTTCATCCTCAACACCGAGACGAGATTTCTGGGTGCTGGGATCTGTCGAGTTATTGCATTTAAAATGGTGCGCAGGATTCGCAGCATCTATGAATGAAAAAATGGGACACATGAAGATGTACTGAAAAATCTTTACAGTGGCTGCTCAGTGAAAATTTTTCCCCATAAAATGCACTAAATTTTGAATAAGGAAGCATGTTATGCAAGTATCTAGAGCTATCTAGAGCTCTTCATTGCTTGTTTATAGGAATTATTCAAAGAATTTCAAAACGCAGTCAGGAATAACAATTTAGGTTGAATACAATAGTTACTCGCAATTCACGGCTGGCATTACCCTGCCATCAGCGAACTGTGGGGACTAAGTGCAACTAATCACTGATGGTCTACGCTGCTAAACAAGAAAAGCACCTCTTTTGTGGGAAGCTGTTTCTTTTCATAAAGCAAAACTGTTAGTCCAGTCGTGGTGGGTGCCTCGTCTTTTCTCTGCGTTCCATCATCAGACAGTTTTTTTTTTCAAGAACATGAACCAGCTGATCCCTGTTTCAACTCTACTACAAAGAAAGATTAGGGTATCGTAATTATAATTGTTTTTAGGAGCCCTGAAAGGAAAGGGCTGAACACAGAGTCAACGAAATGGTGGAAGGAGCACCTCGTAGCAAGTCACGGAATATAAGGCCACAGATTAGAATCATGAAATGTAAATAATTATAATAACCAGCCATGTCTAGAGCCCATTTAAGAAGTACCATCGGGTTTTAATGAGAAGGTGGCAGTATCTCTCAAGCGGAGGTGCCTTCAGATTTATCTGATAGGTGCTCACTTATAGGATGGAAAATTGGATACGTGCAAAGAGTTCTATATATATATATTGAAGGTCAGGCAGAAAGCTAAAGAACCGAAAAATACGGATGTAACGTAAACGTTAGGGGGTGTGTCGAATCAATTTTCTCAGGAACTCGAGGTAATGAGATTTTATTATAATGACCAACACTTGTGGTATGATGTTGTAATGGAATATGATGGCTAGTGCACAAGCCAAACGCGCAAGAAGGCAGGGGGAGTTGAAATGAGAATTCGAGATAAACAGTGCTCTGTAACAGTAGCAGACTGTATTACAAATGAAGGCAAGCGTACCACGGGAGTTGCAAAGTGGTGTGGGCATAAGGGATCACGAATTTTGCGGGGTTCAAACGGATGCAGCGGGAATGGGGTTAAATGTAAGGATATGTGTAGGCGTTTCGACTGGAGCAATATTCATAGAAATAAGAAAATCACGGTTCCTGAGAAATTTCGAACCAATATTTGCTCCAGCCGATTCGGGAAGTCTGGGAAATCAGGCTGCCCGCGAACACGCTCGAAAATTAGCCGGCCAAGCGGTGGCGCAGTTAGAAACCGGAAGTTTTCGGTGAGCCATATTTCATACCTCGAATTCACTGCACAGTTCAAACCAATAAAAGAACTCCCACCACCCCATGATACTCTTGCCAGGCGCTGGCAGGTCTTATAGATAAAGAGCGTCGCTATCCCTAAATTTAAATAAAAATTTATAAATAAGAGTATGAATTATTTCTGCCGCTTTTGGGTCGAGAAAGACGACTTGGAAAATGCGGTCCGCGCTTACAAAATCCATAACTTTCCTTTAGAACTATGTCCTGATTATTCTGGAGGAGGTTGGGAGGAGCTAAGCCCCAGCGATGAAGCAGATATTCAGTCAAGGACTGTCGAATGTGCCGGCGTTGCCAAACGGTTCCACGTCTCACAGCACCCCAGATAGCTTTATTCAACCCTCTGTGCTTATTCTCAATAAAACCTTTTATCATCAACCACTGGAGTAGCTGAATTATACGGATTATATTGATATCAGTTTTCCAAAAGGATTCAGAGAACGATTATGAAATGCCCTGAACCAAAATCTCAGAAGACCTCCCTAGCTTCGGCGGCGAGAGCATCCCAGGTACAACACAATGCAGAGCCCCCCTAGGGCTCGTATGGGCAATTTTGGAGGATGCAAAAGCTATACTACCCATTGCGGTCCCGTATGTATTACGTGGAAGCGGTTGCCTCTGTTTGTCCCACTTGGTCATCATATAGGTGTGCAAGATCTAACTGAGCACATCTTCAACAACTGCCCCTCAAAGGCCCCTCGTTGGAAAGTTTATGGCCGATGCGAAGCAAATATGGGCTTTATGGAGAAAAAACCTAGGCTAACATGGGGGACCTATCGGGCTAAGCTAAAGCCCAATAGGTCCCACACGGGCCATGGCGGGGATAAAAACGGGCTTGCCCGCACATTGCCTACGTGGCTCCCATTGGGATACACGAGGGAAGGTCACATGGAACTATGGTCTTCATGCATAAAGGTTCTGGCGAACCCCAAATTGTGCTGCCCACCATAAAAACTATTGTTTGGCATGTGA
Source organism: Amblyomma maculatum (assembly GCF_055883805.1). Lineage (NCBI taxonomy): Eukaryota > Metazoa > Arthropoda > Arachnida > Ixodida > Ixodidae > Amblyomma > Amblyomma maculatum. The sequence goes on from NC_139349.1 coordinate 123,950,921, forward strand.
TATGGCGAGGTTAGAAATTGGGCTCCTGGGGAGCACTTTACGGCCGATTTGGCGCATATGTTGACCCAAAGCAGATGAAATATGTCTCGCTCATAAACGGCTGTCGTCTCAAAAGTCGAATAGGCCCAGGTAGGTGACAGCTTGGCTGACAAATGAGCATGCCCCACGCTGGCTACTCGGGCCTTTTTTGGGGTACCTGTGGCCAAATACAACCCAGTATATACCCTCATTGACTCTGTGCCCACATTTCTTTCCTCGGTTCTTCGCTCCTCCGAAGCCTAGAGAAAGGCCTCACACCTGCTACCTCATCTACCGCTCGTATTACAGATGGCAACACAGTTACTGTGATTGTTATATGTGCTGCACGAATTAGCATTACCGGCCGCCACATCTCTGGTTATTTACAGTTCTCACCAGTTGCCCTCAATATTTTATATTAGGCCTCGATTTCTAACTGCACGCTCCGCTCTCATTGACTGTTCGTCTGAACGGCTTTATCTAGATCTGCTGCTCTGTCCTGACGAACAAGCTCATGAAACTTCAACGCTCCGTCTTCGCTCCGCTGCATGTACTCGCCTGCCCCCTGAAGCCGCTGCGTATGTGTTCATTACTTCTTTCCCCTCCATTCCTGATGAAAACTACGTTGTTTTCCCCTTAACCGACGTGCCCTCCTCACAATATCGTACACATAGAGAATACCCCCGCTTATACTGCAGTCCTGAATTTCCGCTTTTTTGTGCAAGTTCTCCCTGAAGGCATTTCTCTCGCCGAATTGACCGTAATCTCAGTGTTTAATGTGTCTGCCCTTTACCTGAACCTACCGCAGGAGTGGTCATACGACCTACACCGTCCCCGTCTCCGGAAGCCCGCATATCGGGAATGAATGCTTCTTACTTGTGCCCTCATCGTGCCTAAACACTTACGAGCCTTCTGACTTCGTACAGTTACATTTTTTTATTTTAGCGACTGATCCTTGAGACAAATATTCCTCGCTACTCATGTATCGATACCTGTGGCGCCAGCCCAATTCACAGAAGACCTTACCGAGTCGTCATTGCAGAACGTCGCCTCATACAAGGTGAGGTGGACAAGATTGTGGCAAGAAACATAGACCCTTTGAGTAGCCTCTGGGCGTCACCTGTCGGGCTTGTTAAAAATGGCTACCTGGAGGCTCTGCGTTAATACTGACACCTCAAGAAAAGATACAAAGAAGAACATTTACCCACTCCCTAGGATAGATGATGTCCTCAACTGCTTGCAGGGTGCCAGCTATTTCCCTTTGATTGATCTTCGTTCCAGTTATTGGCAGAACGCGGTTGACGAAAGGGACCAATAGAAGACCGTCTTCGTCACTCCCGATGGCCTTCATCAATTCAAGGTAATGCCTTTTGGCCATTGTAATGCGCCCGCTACATTCGAGCGTATGATGGACTCTCGTCTACGCCGTTTTAAATGGACGAAGTGATTATGTTATCTCGATGACCATATCGTTTTTTTCTTCTACCTTTGAGAGCCATCTTCACCACCTTGAGTCTATTATTGGGGTCTTTTGAAGAGCTGGCCTTCAGCGGAGTTGGAAGAAGTGGAGCTTCGGCCGACGGGAACTCAAGATGCTCGGACACTTGGTCGACACCCGTGGAGTTCAACTCGACCTTGACAAAATTCGTGCTGTGCGTGCATTTTCTACAAACCACCGCACCAATGACGTTCCAAGTTTTCTTGCCCTTTCCTCGAATTTCGGCGGTTTGTCCCCAACTCTGCGGATACTGCTCCTCCACTCACTATTCCTCTGAAAAACGCTGTTCTATTTTGCTGGCTCAAAAAACAATCTCAAACCTTTTCTGCCCTCATTGTAGCCCTCACCAACCCGCCCGCCCTCGCACACCTCAACCTCTCTGCACCAACAGAGGTACGCACCGACGCCAGTGGTCGCCGTATTGGTGCCATTCTCGCCAAACAGCAGACAGGTCGCACTCACGGCATTGCTTATGCCAGTCGCCTTCTTTCTGCGGCTGAGCGGAATTTTTGGTCACAGAACTTGAGTGTTTAGCTCTTGTGTGTGTCATTACAAAGTATTGCCCTTACTTGTTTGCCCGTCCGTTCTCCGTCATCACCGACAGGCACGCCTTATGTTGGCTTTCTATGTTCATTGCCCCTACTGGTCACCTCGGGCGTTGCGCCTTGAGACTTCAGGAGTACACTTTTTTGTCGTCTACACGTCCGGCCGGCTACACACTGATGCCAATTACCTGTCCCGCAACCCGACAGAACCGCCGCCTGAAAGCGAGTGTGATGATGACACCTGTGGGCTGTCCATCTCTGACCTTTTAAACATTTGCTATGAGCAGCGCTTTGATCTCACACTTTGTGGCATTATCACCCACCTCAGCACTGATCACTCTAGTGCTACAATTGCTTTGTTTGTTCTCCACAACGGCTCATTATAGCGGCGAAATATGCAACCAGATGGCGCTGAGCTTCTGCTCGTAGTCCCCGACCACCTGCTTGCTACAGTTCTTCAGCAGCTGAACGACGCGCCCACTGCGGAACGTCTTGGCGCATCTCATACGTTCGATAGCGTCCACAGGCGCTTCCTCTGGCCAGGCCTCTACCGCTCTGTTCGTTGTAACGTGGCTTCCTTTGACAGGTGTCAGCGACTGAAGGAGCACTCGTTTGTGCATGCTGGATCCCTACAGCTGATCGCCATCCCAATCGACCGGTTTTCCCGTGTTGACCTTGATCTCCGTGGGCCTTTGCTTATGTCTGCTTTAACTTATAAATGAACTGCGATGGGCAAAGACTATACTACGTGCAACGCCGTTACACGAGCGATACCCACCAGCTGTGCAACTCCCGTGGCTGCATTTCTCATCCACGAAGTTATCCTGTTTCATTGTGCTCCCCGCCAGCTGCTCACTGACCGTGGCCGTTGCTTTCCTGCTCGGGTAGTCGAACAGACTCTCCTATACTGCTCAGTTAAGCATTATTTCACCACCGCTTATCACCTACAAACGAACGACCTGACCGAACGCCTCCACCGCCCATTCATGGACATGCGGTCACTATATGTATCGGCTGCTCACCATAACGGGGATATTACTTTACCGTTTGTAACCTTCGATTATGATTCCTCCCGTCACAGTACAATGTGCTAATTGCACTTCTATCTTCTGTTCGGCCGCGACCCTTCACTCCGTTTGACAGCGTCCTGCCTCCCACCGCTAATCCAAGTTCTATGTTCGCGAAGCCATATTACGAGCTGAGGCCGCCCGCGTTACTGTTTGCTGTCGCCTAGCTTCCTCTCGAAACTGTCAAAAACGCTTCCATGATTATCGTCATCGGGATATTCACTACTCTTTGGGCTCTCTCGTCGGACTTTGGACTCCCGCTTGTAGTGTTGAGCTGTGTGAGAACCTGTTGCCGCACTACACAGGCTCCTACCTTGCTTTGCGGCCAGTCGATTTCGTGAGATACGAGATTATCCCTGTTCACCCACCGCGGCAGTTCGCTATGCCATGTACTAAAATCGTTTATGTCGCCCGCATGAAGCCGTACTACTCCAGCTGTAATTCCCCGACACAGTAGGTGCCAAGACCGTGTTTTTCGTGGAGGGGGTAATGTTATGTATGTGCTATTGAAGAAGACAACGATCGACAACAAAGAGAAATGACGAAACTGACGCAACAATTACTGTTTGCCGGAACACTTACGACTATCATAAGCTGTTGTGTTTCCTGAACTAGCCTTGTGCCACATATCCCTATATTCCAATTATATGTGGTAAAAATATGATGAGCCCCATTGGGGTTGCCTATGAAAAGCCGAATGAGTTTGAAATTGGCCCTAATCGAGCACAACACTCCGAAAATACTCCATTCTATAATTATTTACTTCATAATTTACCCGTCTGTAATTGCCTCTTGTTGAGTTTTAACATAACTGCTCTAAGCATATTTATGCTGTTACCAATTACTATATCATTTTACTCTGGCAACTATGCTGATTATGCTGTATTGACCAATAATATGCAGCAGTAAGTGTTCCCCTTTACGTGTGTGTACTGAACTCCCCCAGAATATTCCCTGTGCTAGTAATATTCTACTCAGAGCGCCGAAATAAATTTTTAGACCAACACGTAACGGTCAATGTGGGCCAGCCCATATTATTATAGCGTTGGGAATACATTCCTCTTATGTTGCTGAGTATAGAGTACCAGGTAAAAACAGTGCTTGATGTTTTACACAGGATGTTTGGTGGGACTTCGGCTATCCTGAAATTGCCAAATTCTACCCATCAGTGCAACATGTGGGCGAGCCCAAATCTGGCTGGCCTACATAAGGCCCGCGCCGGTACTATTGTGATATTGGAGGGATTAGCGGAAATTTCCTTTAAGACATTGAGCATTGGAGTAGCACCCGCCTGTCCAAAAGTAGGGCGCCTTATTGATTTCGGTAAGCTGCCCACATATGGTATCTGGGCCGAGTGCAGGCAGCCCTGTTTAGGCCGCTCACATAGGTACTAATTGGAACCTATCGTGGCGAAACTGGGCAGCCCGCGCGGGGCTACTCTGGGCACGAGTTGAATGGGATGATCCTTTGCACATCACGAGACCCGACATATTAGCCCATGTTTTTGCTACTTGGAATGCTTCGGTTACTACAATTGGATGAGTAATTGATTATTGCAAGGAAATTGAATATGAAGGATCGTCTTAGCAGCACAAATGGCCTTCCGACAAAGTGGCGCTAATTCTAAGATGCAGCGACAAGCTTGTGCTTCTGGTGAAGCGGCAATGTAGTCGGAGTGGGCGGTTATCTGCAGCTTAGGAGGCAACCTCGTTTTTGTTCTGGCATCATCAGCGCTGAACATCTACTTGGGCAGCTCGTTTAACAGAAGGGCCATTCCTTGCCAAACGGGCTAGAGTTGGCGCTTGACCCTCTTCGATCTTGTCGATAAAAATTGTTGCTCCTCACTAAACTGACTAAAGTAATCACCCTTAGTAACTTTGTCAAAAAATCTTTTCTGCATCCTATGACAGCCCTTCTAATGTTTCAGCGGAATATTTTCGCTTGCTATTTCTTTTACACCGTTTCGTGATATTGGCGAGCAAACGCGCGTTTAGTTGCTTCTCTGTAATATGCGTTCTCATTAAGGGTTTAAAATACAATATTGCAGAATATATTTCAGAAACAAAGATTACAACTGAGAAAAAATATATGTTGTGCTGCGTATTCGAGATACGTTTTGCAAAAAAGCGTCCCCAGAAAAAATATAATTACAGAATAATTCATAGCTCGCCTCAAAATTTTTTATCAAGAAAGTGTATTGGATAAATTTTACGTGAGACCAAAGTACTTCTTGAAACATACCCCAAACATGCATCGTACAAAAAGCGATGGTGATGAAATCCAAACAACTTTCCAATTCACTGTTATCACAGGGTGCTTTTTATTGACCCTTTCGTGGTGTCTATATAGGCAAACATACCGCATGTTTGCACGAGGTCTAAGGACTGGTCTCACCCTCCTACAACACAAAATCCCTTAGTATCCCAGCAAAATCGCCGTCACCACTTTCGTAAGTCTTTTCATTGTACTCACACCGTCCTAATTCGAGCTGGTAACTCTCACCGAATTTACGATGTTTTGATCAAACACCAACGTTATTCTTTCTAGTTTCGATGGCTTAAAAACAAATGCAGAAGCAGTCGATCCCAGAAAGACTGGGGAACGCCGGGAATCAGCGCAAAATAAAACCTTTCAACAGCTTTTATAGCGACTGTCTTTCGAAAATGTTCTTAGTGGTTTCAAAGGTTGCGCACATACGACCAAGGAATTTACAAAGCTATGTAATCAAAACCTTTTCTTTTTCTGCCGTACAGCAAGAAACTATGTCGTTGAATGTGGCGTGGTATTCAGCCAACCATAACCAGGATACCGCAGGCATAAGGGCGACACGAAGGTGCAACTTTGGAAGCAAGACCTCTTTTCAGCGCACAAGATCGCCAGCGAGGTCTGTGCCACGCGTTTGGAGAAGTGCTCGCGTGGCGCGCCGAAGGTTGCCTTTTTCGATGAGGGGTTTAGTCACCAGAGAATAGAGGGCCATTTCAAGGGGACGAAGAAAAATTGCGTTGCGGTTTGCTTCGTCCACCAACGTTACATTGGGGTGGCTATCCCTTCGAATCCAGTGCACACACTGTGATCGGAAATTCCTTAAGTATAATCGGTAAATCTTGTGTAAAATCTTCAGAATTTAGAACGCGCCTCCCACTACAGATGGCGGCTGAGGAATATGTGACAATGTCGAAAGGTCTGCTAGAGTGCTTGATATAAGCGCGTAGAGAGGACATATTGCGTCACGAATGGCCAACAGCTTCGCCTGTGTCGGCGCTGAGGATGCTGAACAGGCATACGATCAGGTTGCGAATTCAGGAACATTTCCTGGACAAGCCACAGTCACGGGCACATTATCCTCGGTCACACTAACGTCAACGCACGCCACATGTCGCGTTTTCAGGGGCCAATGATGCGCCACCCGCCACCGCACAAGGTTCAATTTAGGGACCAATTTGTCTTGCATGTATGCCGTTCAGTGGCTGATTGTCCGTACCTTGCTGATAGCGCCACGGTGGTCTCGGTGCGCTAAAATCATGAACTGTCACAGGACCATTTTCCAAAAACTTGGCAAGAGCTGTAACCTCATGATGTGACATATCATGCATGGAGCTTGCTGGACCAGCTCATCAAGCGGATTTAATTGCGCCTCGCCTTGGAGAGCACGAATGGGAGTAATTCGTGGAAGTCTCATAATCGTACGGGGAAAGTAAGCGCAAACAAAGAGACAAATACTTGTCTCCTCTCTTGTGTTTGTCTCTTTGTTTGCGCTTACTTTCCTCGTACGATCATGAACCAACTAGCCCAGCAACAAGTTCTACTTAAGTCTCATAATCACCCGAATCGCTGCTTTGTTAATAGATTGAAGGTGGTCCCGCTCTGCAAATGTCATGTGTTAGAACTCGGCTTGGTATACCAATCTTGTCTGTACCACGGAGCGTATGAGGAGGAGGGAAATGGAGGATGTAGCACGTCCTGACGTTTGAGAAATTCGGCGAATGAGGTGCAGGATTAGAGATGCCTTCTGTCATGCTGTGCGAACCCAGGGGATGGCGGAGCCGGTATTATGTAGATCAAGGCCGAGGACTCGGAGTGAACTGACAACTGTGATTTTTTTCTCGTGTAAATGAAGGCTGACAGGGGTCGACTGAAATGCACGGCGGCCACGAGCATTTCCTACAGGAAGAGGTGTCTTTTTAGGCAATAGCGTGAGTGCCACATAAGAGCATTACTGATCTGCAATTGTCAGAGCAAGCTGCAAACTTGTAGTTTGAGTTTGGATAAACGGATTCACTGACCATACTGTAATCTCATCCGCATAAATTATGGCGTGCAGGTCAGCGAGGTCAACCAATCACCCGGCCAGTGGCAGTAGACTGATGTAGCAAAGCATGGGGCTAGCACTGATCATTGCGGTACACCACGACGTGAACAAAAAGGACCCCGCTTGTCTTTGTTGATGCGCATGGCGAATTGACGAAATGTAAGAAAGTTTTTGATAAAATCACAGATGTAGGCGGGTAAGTGTATTTACCGCAGCACCTCCACGAGCCGGAGAAAAATGGAACGCTTCAAGAAGCGAGGCTGTGTGTGTGCGCTAGCCTTGGCTCGTCTTAACAGACAGACCGGGCGCGCATTTATGGAAGTCGAGTTGCTTGAGTCAGTTCGTCAGTGCATGACGGCGTGTTCGCAATTGCTACTGCTTGACTCCCGGGATTCACCCGCTACTGGTAAGCCCACAGACCTGCTATGGAGCGGCGCTCATCTTACACGGCGGCCACATCGTGACTCTTGAGGCGTCGGTCTGTAACAGTGCCCGGTGAACAATTTGGTGTTTGCTTATTTGAGTTTCTCGTGTATTGTTCTGTGTTGTAAAGCCTCTATGTTATGAATACCTCTTTAGTTGCATGCGTAGCGCTGTTTTCTGAGAACCTCTCATCTGTGCATTTTTGGTGTTCGTGTGTATTCCTCTGTATCGTCTCTTGCTCTGTGTAAAGTTTGTTTTGTTTGTTACTTCTGACTCCGACCCTTGCTCTGGCTTGAACCGGCCAAAACTGGGCATGCCACAGCCACCCCCTTCGGTCGCTACAAGGTAGTTGAATTTAGGCTGATCTTGCCACGCAAGTCGAGGGCATCTCCTTTGCGACCGAAACAACTATCCCCACTCACTAAAGGTATTTTGGACTGTACCCACCAAGAAGGACGCATCGTTAATAATCCTCTAATTATTAACGGGCGACAAATTATTCTGTCCTCCGCGACAGGAAGTTTGGTGTGCTCAAGCTCAGAAGACTGAGAACGAGTTGGAAGAGTTGACGAAGAGGTCGTAAACTGTGCAGCAGCAGAGCGATAGCTAGAGGTACCGCGCTGAAGCGATTTTGAAGGCCCATTGAGCGGTAATTTGTGTTTGCGTTTCAGCAGTTCCGACTCGCGATGAATCTCAAGGAGATTGTTGCGTTACGCCTAGAGAAGGGTCTTAAAGGAGCAGAACTGCAACAATGGGTGGACGAAAAAGAAAAGGAGGTTTGAGAAGAGGCTGAGAAAGAGAGACACAACGAGCAGAATTAGAGAAGGAATGACTCAGGAAGCCAGCAGAAAGAGAGAAAGAATGGTTCAGGAAGCAAGCCAAGGCAGAGAGACAACGAGAAGAAAAAGAGGAAGAATGGCTCAGGGAAGCAGTCCCAGGCAGAAAAAGGGTGAGAATGAAACAAGCGCAGGGGACAGAAATAAACATAATTCGTAAAAGAGCGATATTATTTTGAACTGGTTAGCTAAGTTTCAGCGTTTGAAAGGTATCACCGAGCCTCCGGTATTTACCTTTTCCGATATTGGGAAGTACAGCGAAAAATCAAAATGAGGTTGTGAAACAGACTGTTCCTGCAACAGATATTTCAAAATAGAAGATTTTTCTGGAGCTAAGATTTCTCAGGAAAGTGAGACTGTGCATTCCTAGATGACTGGTTGGGCCGAAGCTGCGAAAGTAGTTGTCGAGCCAAAAACCTCATTCGTGTGCTTATCGGCCGAAAATGAAGCAAGGTAGGATTCTAGCTTCATGTTAGATTGCACCATGTCGGAGTCATGATTGACCGGGAGGAAGAGCTGTCAAAACAGCGAGCACGAAAGCTCAGATGGAGCTGAACCTCAAGACAGCAACGTCGGTTCCGAGGGTTGGCTTGACTACCAAGGAGGTTTTTCCCGCCGAGGAAGTTGAAGAACCCTTGATCTCGAAGGAGAGCGGCAGTGCAGATCCATAACTGGAGAATTAAGAACTGAAGGACTGCACTGCATTGTAAGGATTCAAGGAAACTTTTAATGAACAAGAAGCAATTCAAAATGAGGAAAATGAGTCTCAAGTCGAAAATGAGCTCTGCTCCAAGAAGGTACGGCTTAAGCCAGTAAGGAAAAGGAAGAAAATTTAAGAAATAAGGAAGAACAACGCGGTTTTCAACGTGATGCCCCTTTCAGACAACAACTTTCTAACTGTGCGAGTCAAAGTGGAGCAAACGAGCCTCAACTAATAGTGCGAAATAAAGCAAAAATGAAAAGAAAAGAATTCAGCCCCGTCCATGCATGTGAAGCAGACCGGAGAAGGCGCCGTAGAAAGACAAGAAATAAATAATAAAAAAAAAGAAAATTCGACGCTACCGACGTAGGCAAGCTAGAGCGGGAAGGGTGCCGAAGGAAATCAAGGCAAATGCGGCTGAAGCACTGGAAGTGCTAGCGCAGAAAGTGCATCACAAGCCGAGAACGAATAAGACAGCCTACTAGAAGCGGTCCTAGGCATGATAACGCTAGTTCTGGCCAAACCTCCGATCTGGAAGCAGAACTGACGAGCAGAGACATACCCCAGAACAAATCGCAAATCAAAATACTCTGTAGAAAGAGGAAAAACAGCCGAACTCACGAGAGAAAGAAACGCCAAAGTCTAGTGAAAAAGAGAACGCGCTTATCTGAATGTTGTAGAGGAGCTTATAGGTTCCAAGGAGGAGGTGTTACAAGTGTGTGGAAATATATGCGAAAGTATGCCTTGGGTTTGTACGCTTCGTATTTGAAAGACTGTGTTTTGCTGTGTTGCTGATTTTTGTGTGTCCTGACAGCATTTGTGTCATGTTTTGAACATCATAATGTGACGCATGAAATCCAATATTTGTCATCGCATTTTGTGAAATGTGCAATTTATTTACGTTATGCTTGCATTTCCTCGTGAAGTTTGTGAACGCATGCATGTGCGCGCTATATTAGTGTGTATTGAGAATATTGTAGGACAATTTTTTATACGGGAGGGGCAGTGTCACGCAATCGGCGCACATTTGTGTTAGGCCGGCGCCGCGAAGCCCGCACGCCGCTGCATTGAAGGTTCGATTAGGTTCGATGACTCTAGAGAAAAGCCTCATTCTGCGCGCAAGAGTGCGCGTAGCCTTGTACGCATCGGTTCACCCTCTTTCTCACCACCCGAGGATGATGGTGATTCATCAGTCCTGAAGATGCGAGCCGTCTCCAGAAGGTTTGACTGGGCCCACCCAATAACGACGCGCGGCTGGGCGGGAGGAAAAAGGAACGCTTTAACAAGCGAAGCTAAATGTGTGTGCGCGCTAACCTTGGCGCATCTTAACAGACAGACGCGGCACGCCCTATTTATGGAGTTCGCATCGCTTCAGTCAGTCAGTCAATGTGTGAGCTAGTATTGCGGCGTGTTCGCAAGTACTACTGCTCGAATCCCGGGGTGCATTCGCTGCTGCCAAGCCCACAAACCGGCGAGAGAGCGGCGCTCGTCTTACATGGCGGCCACATTGTGACTCTCGAGAGGTCGGTCTACAACTCTGCCCGGTGAACAATTTGGTGTTTGTTTATTTGACTGTCTCGTGTATTGCTCTGAGTTGTAAAGCCTGTGTTATTGAATACCTCTTTTGTTGCATGCTTAGGGTTGTTTTGTGTGAGCGTCTCATCTGTGCATTTTTAGTCTTCGTGTGTATTCCTCTGTATTATCTCTTGCTGTCTATAAAGTTTGTTTTGTTTGTTACTTCTGACTCCGGCCCTTACTCTGGCTTCAACCGGCAAAAATTGGGCACCAAATGGCCACCCCGTTCTGTCACTACAAGGTATATTAAATTAGGGTGAGCTTACCACGAAAGTTGAGGGCATTTTCTAACCCCACTCACTCTAAGGCTGTCTGTTAGTGTGCACACCATTAACGGCTCATCATTAATAATCCTCTAATTATTAACCGGTGATAGGGGATTATAAGCCATGGTAGCGGTTTAGAAGTGATGCCGAGTCCTGTGCAAATTTAGATGTAGACTCTTATGTTGGCGCATTACCAGACGCCGTTACAATCGGAGGCCATTTGCGACATGCATCTGTCGCCGTTGACTAGTTTGCATTTGTTTCCGTCGACGAAACGCATTGAATGACTGCTGCCGTATTAAGGCTTGATAGCTCCTTTTGCATATTTGCAATACGGCGATCATTAGCAACCAGTTCCTTCTGGTTTCATCTTGGACCGCAGTTATATACGCATGATGACGGCGGCGAGCGCGACAAGTGACATCGCTATAGTTTGCCTGTAGCCGCGTTCAGACTACCTGCGCATCTGTCGTAAGTATCGTATTTATCGAAGTGCGCATAGCGGCTGGAACTCCCGTTTACGTAGCTTGCGACAGCGCATGTTAACACTGGGCCGTTCGGTAAGATACGTTCTTTACGACCGGCCAATCACCGCTCTCAACATGGCGCCAGCTAGCAAGCGGCTGATAGTGGAGGTCCAGGCTCTTCAAGCTCAAAATGAACCTATAATCGTTTGCGCTCTCAATCTACGCAGACGACGAATAATAGAAGAATATGGGTTTCTAAAATCTTCGATAGCACACGCCTGTCCGCATTGTCCGACAGTGGGCTTGCGCGCCATCTTCCGTCCTCGCACTTCCCCAATATCCTTTTGGCAAACATCTGATACCGCCACCCCGCAACACTCGGTCAAAGGAGCAAATCAGCATCTTTTTTTTTTTCAACAACCTCCGCTCGCACGTAGGTCCGGCGTGCACTCCGCCTGCATCCCTGCTTGCGATTTTACCAGTGCCCCGGAGTGACCTTGGAGATGAATCGGGGCACTGAGTCAAATGTCGTACTACTGACTGCAAACAATGATCCCGGGCCCCCGGTAGACACAGAAACGTCCGCGGAACCTCGTGTCCCCTTTGAACACGCTGTGTTCTTATTCTCTTTTACGGTGAGCTTCTTTCAAACTTCGATGAGTTCGCGTCAGCTCCGCTCTGTGGCCCGACCGCAACATCGCCCTGCATCAGCCTTTCACTGCAGCCGACTGTTCCCTCACTTGTATACGGAGCCAATGGGCTGTGAGAATGCGCTGGGATGAGGCGGGCATGGCCCGTCTCTATAGCATCACATTTCTAACCTAGAGGAAGCATTTGCGCGTTGAGAGCTTGTTCGCACATGAAAAAAAGGATTGAAAAACCACTTGCCGTTTTAACTCAGCGCACTGGCAATTTGAGGCCAGGCATCGTTTTAAACTTCTCTCGGTGCGATTTCAGCTACTGGTAGCAGAGAGCCGGCCTCTGCCGAACGTTTTTTGAAGGCTGATAATGCCACAGCGAAGGAGATTTCGCATTGCACATGATCAAGCTGCGGAAAGACACACTCACTGATACAACATCAATAATACTGGTGAGCCGAGACACTGCAGCAGAGTAGGAGCGTTGTCGCCTACTAGCTGGTTTGCGCGCAATATTTGGGAGGACCGGAAGCCCCGCGACCGGAACGGGAAAACCGAAACGGCTGCGCGTATTGGTCGCGCGTAACATACGTAGCTGTGCTAGTCGTAAATGTCGCGGGTCCGACATTTACGCTCATTCAGGCTGCGGACGTTACGTATCTTACCGTCAATGCGACTGCAGTCTGTACAGACACGTTACGTTTTTTGCGCTTACACTTGCGATTCTTACGAACGATACGTACGCTGCGTACGTAGGCTGAACGCGGCTTGAGGCAAAGACACCACGTTAGGTACTGGAGCGTCGTTTTCTTAGACGCCTTCATCATATTTGAGGCGCGAATCGATTAGTGGTGACAGTCTCATCATTTGATGGTAGAATAGAGCAAACAATGCGACCGCCGCGTTCCTTTTTACCTTTCTGCTTGGTCAGACAAGCGCGGTCAGTTATCTCATGATTATTTGGACTTAGACCACAGCGAAAACCTTGTCTATACCGGTACGGGTGTAGGTACCATACACGCATATGATTTTGTTTTAGACACTGGTAGCAGTATACTACGCCTGAGCGGTAAGGGTGAGGTCGAAGAGCGCACCTTTGTAAAAGAAGCGTTTGGGTGGCGAAGCTTGTGTCTAGACACTTTGATAAGGCATGTGCGACCACGACCTAGATAACTGGCTATCAGAACATGATCAGCGTCACACCTTAGAGTGTTCCGCAAAGTTCCAGGTGGCTCGTCTGGGTCTACTCCTGTAACTACTCTACGGGAAATGCCTTTGCCAGATAGCAAGTAGGATTGCGCAAGGATCTTGCGTCCGTTGGAAACTGATTGCTGTCAGTGGGCATAAGAATGCAGTTTCTGTAAGGAGGGCACCCACACAGAAACCGTGTTGGAGACTCGCAGATACGTCTATCCACAGAATCCCGCCCTTGGGAGGCACGAGACAAGAATACTTTGGACGGTTGTCATAGGGATATCTTGTGTATATTGTAGCCTTCCTTTGGATGGATGACAACTTTATACGATCCTGATGGGCTGCAAGGTGGGCGTACCGGAAAAGTGTCGATATAAAGCAGACATGGTCGCTTTTTGGTAGGAGCAACAGACGATGCGAGGGCGGCAGACGCGATGGCGAATACAGCGTCATACGCAAACGCCGGTGCTTGCGACTCGCCTATCTCGTCTTCCATCATCCCTTCGTTCAGCGCGAATGCCGATTCATGGTTACGGGCATTAGCTGTAACCGCCATGGTTAACTGGTGCCGCAGCTGTTCTTTATTGCTTCGCGTGAGTTGGCCTTGGCGGACTTCCCATTCACGTGAGGATGTAGCTAGGCCTAAAGCTGCGTGATTTACGTTAGGCAGTGCTGACTTTCCCCCGAGAACAAACCGGGGGCCGTATTTGCGCCGGATCGATGCAATAGGTGATCTGGTGTCGGCTTGCGGCCAAGGATAGCAGTATAGCACAGTCCTAAGTCAAAAATTCTTTTCAACTGGTGCAGTTCCAGGAACGCATGTCCGACATAATCAAGCCCTTGAGCGCCCCCCCCCCCCCCCCCCTAAATCAATGTGAACTTTTCAGGCGCATGAAAAAAATGCTTGCTCAAAGCAAATACTCTGATTTAAAATAGGGAATTCTCGTAAATTTGAATTGTGGCTTCAGCAGCATAGTGTATTTGCTCCAATGCAGTGAATGCAATGTGCAGTCTATACGGCGTACTGAGAACATGTTCGGAGTTAGAACAAACGCCCACAAGTTGAATCCTCAGATTCCTCCCCCATTTCCAAGCAGCTTGGCCAGTCAAGCGTTTGAGATCTGAAAGTTATCCTGTTACAGAAAGATGGCCAACGCATCTACTAACAAAGAGGATAGGAATCATACTTTAATTTTAATTTTAACAGCACTACGTACTGGTAGAAATGAGAATTTTGTTATAACTTCCCCTGGTTAAATACGAGATACCTCTCTCATTTCATATTAAAACTTAAAAGCCGGCCGGCTAAGTTATCTGCGATAGTTAATACTGTAACAAGCTGTTAAGTTCAAAGCCTACATCTTTCTAACGAAACTTGGTGAACCTGCACGAAAGGTTTACCAGCAATCAAAAAGAATGCTGTCCTTATGCACAAGCATAGGAAGGCCGCATAGCTCCTTCTTCGTCGTTTGACTTCTTGTATGTTACCGTTCTTGTTTCTACATGCATCGTTTCTTCCCCTGCCAGCCCCAACTCCCCCGCCTCTTCTATGCTAATTACAATTTCACCGTCCTTAGTAGTGGTCAGCGGTTATTGTCCAAAATACCATTGCATTTCAATGCCACTTCATACTGTTCTCTCTTCTTTTTACACACCTGTTTATTTTCTGTACTTCTCCTTTAAAACGTGTGCGAAGTGCGTACCATTTCAGCTCTGATGAAAGCTATTTTCTGATCTATTTTTCGACCCTAAATAAAACAAGGGAATAGTGCACAATATACTTTCTCTTGAATACGAAAGGGTTCTCGCACTGATCACACTGGGCGTGATGATCACTTTCTTAGAGGGAATGAAGGTGATAAACGTAATAACTGTACCACTCTATCGATGGTGGTGCTTGTAAAAAAGGTTCGGTTACAGCGAACGTTTATAAAGAAGACAACGGAAGCATGAATAACGATTAATTTTGCCAAGGCGGAAATAGCACCAGACGTAAAAATCGAGGGTCGTTGTTTCGCATCCTACCAGTCAATTATTGCTTTTTGTCATTTATTCTCTATTCACGTTGGTAATTTCTTCCGTAACATAAATACAGTGCTTATTTGTGCCCAGTAGTAAATATAGAAAATTACGTGCCTTATACTTTCATTTATATCTCAGACCTCTATCGCATTATAATTGTATAAGTATATATTTATAAATAAATGTAAAATGTACTACCTACTGCACAAGGCAGTTTATTCAACAGGGTAAAATAATATTGCTACGAAGATGACGAAGCGGGCAGTGGCGCGGGGCGGAGCGCTCGTACCAGGCCCGCTGGCCTTTAAATCATATTTCATCGTCTTGTCATCACGTCGTTCTGTTTTTGTTGGGTCACCGAGTTCCATCGCTTGTCATTCCACCACGTAACATTTGGTTGGAGGTGCGGTTCATCCCATCCTCGCCTTGCCCCGTCGAAGCCAACCGTACGCTGAGTCCATCGGCCGAGAACCCGTGGAGATCGCCGCCCAGCTTTACTCCAGCCCATTGTGCTCAGACCCGACCAGCCGCTCTCGCCAGCCCCGTCCCCAGCCTTGACCACAACACATGACGACCAGGAAGAGCCCAAAGCCGATCCAACCGATCCTACGGCGAAGCGACCTCACGACCACTCGAGCGAATACAGCACCCCGCCCAAGCCGTTTGGCATGTCCATGAGCCTTGGCCTTCGGCAAACGATGAAGATTGTACCTGATGCTTCTGGGAAAGCATTCATCCGATCTTCGCATTCACTGTGATGCCCAGCGTTTCATGTCCTAATCCTATGTCTGTGTTCATCGTCACTTCATGCAATGGACTCCTAGCAATCGATCGGGACGATCGCTCGGTGGCCCCGTGCAGTGCTACGAAGATGACGAAGCGGGCAGTGGCACGGTGCGGAGCGCTCGTACCAGGCCCGCTGGCCATTAAAGCATATTTCATCGTCATGTCATCATGTCGTTTTGTTTTTGTTGTGTCGCCGTGTTCCATCGCTTGTCATACCACCACGTAACAATATTTTGTGTTAATAAAGTCATGACCAACAGTGTAAAAAAAATAATTTCAAATGTTTTTCTAACCCCGTCGAACCTGTTTGAACCAGCTAGGATCTAAACGGAATGGCGATCCGAAGCCGCGCCCGAAACAGATCACTTACCGCATGTGTCCAAGCCATAGTTACAGCAAGAGCCCCTTAATGCCTTTTAGAGCTAGAAATTTCGGTTTCACAGCTTGCGTTCATCCTTCTCTGTGCAATATAGCATATTTGTTTCATGACAACTGTTTCACACCATGTAAATTACAAAATATTGTTCGTAAGTTATGCAACTTGAGTGTTTAGCAATTGCTCACTCTGGCACCTACAACGAGTTGCCAGTAGAGCGCAATTATTTCCTTTTCTTTTGCTGATGCGTTGTGTCCAGCCCAAATTGGAGGTGCCCCTGCGTTTCCTACTTGGGCACCGTATAGAGTCGCTAGGGCTACCCGAGCACATGTTCCGATATCTCGCCGCCAGGAGTCCATCTTGGGGAATTCTTGAGCCACTGTATAGCAATTTTTAGCTTTATGTGGCAAAACGCCAGGGCTAGCCTAAATCGGGTGGTCAAATCTCAAGCCCTATAGGTCCCACTTGAGCAGGGCGGAGTTAAAACGGGAATGTCCAGACGATGTCTTCGAGGGACCCTTGAGGGGGACTCGAGGGAAGGTCAGACGGAACTGTGGGCTTCATGGAGAAAACTCCTGGGCGGCCCCAAATGCGGCTGCCCACCAAAAACCTCGGTGGCTTCCGCATAGCCTGTGGCGGAGCTGTGAAGTGCTCATACCCGCTTCTGCACACATTCGTCTATTGCAGGACAGGTTACCGCAGATGCGATGCAAGTGTGGGCCTAAAACAAATAGAAGATGGGCTAGAAGGAACGAGGCTGCCCACTCAAAAGCCGAAGGTTCCGCATGAGTCGCGGCAGCGCTGAAAAAAGGGCATGCGCCCACGCTGCCTATACGGTCCGTTTTTGGGGTAATCGCGGGCATTTGCAACATGTGTCGTATTATATACAGTAAAGGTAAGATGAGTGCAATACAGGCTTCCCATGGGAGGCTGTAGTGGGTCGTTATTGGCCGTACGCGGGCTTACCACTCCGAAGCTTCTCCATCCTATATTTAAAGGTGCCCTTTTATTTATGTAATTCATATTGCAAGAGAGAAGATGGTCGATGACTGTGAAACGATTTATTGATCGCGGTGCGCCTAACGCGAGCGCTTTTGCCCTCGCCGCCGCTGCCCGCTTCTTCCCCGTCCGTAACATTACCCGGGGCCACCGGGCTGTCATCTTGATCTTGGGCGATCAAGTATGTCGATGTCGATGAGATCCATAGCATGGCGATGGGCGTGACTACATGCATGAAGAAGAAGAGGAAGAAGGAAGAAGGTAACGACTTACCGCCACAATAATTCCCGATGAAGTCTGGTCCTCGACGCTTTCGGGCCACAGGTCGCCAAGGCCTGATGGTTGGGTCTCAGGCACACACCGCATGGCATGGTCAAGGGAGATGTCTTCGAGTGTAGCGGCCTCTTGGGTCGTGGGGAATTTCGTAATTGAGTTTTGCTCGGCACATTGGGTCAGACGGTTAATATGGTGTCCGGCTAGCCTCGTCGTGTCTTGAGGTCGTGTAGGTAGCCGTCTCATGTCATTCTCTCCTTCATCGTATTTTGTGGTAGGGGCGGGATAATGGGGTGGTGGAACGGCGAGGTCGCATCCGGTCCGGCAGGCTGGGGACCAGCCACGCGATGCCTCCTAGATTTTCCAACGGTGCGAGAAGACGCAGGGCGCCGAAATTCCGGGTCAGGACGACGTGACATGTAATCTTTTAGCACCTCCACCAAATGTTACGGGAAGAGAAGTCAATGAAAATAGAACAGAAAACACAACGAGAAAAGATGGTCGATGACAGTGAGATGATTTAATGATCGCGGCGGCCTAGCATGAGCGGTCCTGCCTGCGCCACTGCCCGCTTCTTTCTCGTCGTAATATTATACCCGCCCCTAATTTCGGTAAATATCTTAATCATCTAGTACAGGCAGAAAATCTGCTGCAGTAAATGTTCCGTTTTACGAGCCTGTACTAAACTACTTCGAACTGTTCCCTACGCCGTTGTTATTCGAAGCACATCACCAAATAAAATTTTCATGCCAACATTTAGGATTCAATGAGGGCCACCTCACATTTTTATAGTGTTGAGAATAAGTTTCTCTTATTTTTCTATGTACTGAACACAAGTTAAAAGATAGTACTCAGTGTTTCACAGTTGATGATTAGTGAAACGTGGGAAGCCCTGTAATTATCAGCTTTAATTTATGAGGGCAACAGGTGGGCGAGCCCAAATCGGACTGTCCTTCGTAAAGCCCGAGTCGGCAACATCGACCATTAGATGCATTAATCGACTTGAATATTTTAACGTTGATCAATGGGGCGGCACCCGCCTCTACAAAAGTAGCGTCCATTAGAGATTTCGGTATGCAGCTTCCCATACTCAGCTATCTTGGCCGAAAGCGGGACGCTCTATTTGGGCTGCCCCCCCCCCCCTCCCACAGTTACGAATTGGGACCTATCGCGGCAAAACTGGGCAGCCCACGCGTGCTCCTCTGTGCTCGAGTTCAAAATCCCACATGGGGCCCGTATGGCCTACCCTCATCAGCCCAGCGTGGGGCACCACACCATAGCCGAGTGTTTTCTGATTCGGTTGTGTGAAAGCCGCAATCCCTGTCGGACCCTTTTTAATGATGGCGGTCGCATCTGACACTACTTGGGGTGTAAACAGGTAGTCGATCAGACTTTTCACAAATGGCAGCAAAATTACCATCCTCATCTAATGTACTGGTACTTCCTGAAAAACCTACGGAAGCCTACTCACACTTGGCTGCGGTACCAGAAAAAAGTGCGTCTCATTCATTAAACATTATGGATGTCTGCGCTGCTCACCTCATCAACAGAGGATCAAATCAGTCATAGAACGTGCCGAAAAGGTAGCGAACGAGGTTTTGGAGCGGTCAACTGGCAGCCAGTCACACTTGCTTGCCTAGTGTGACTTGAGGAGCCTACGCCCCTACTGAAAAATCCTGTATAAAATTCGTACAGGAAATCGTATACAGGTTTATTGTACAGGATCTGGGATACAGGATTGGGGGCTATTTCAGCAAATTCCTGTACTGCCCTGGAAAGTCCGGAATGAATCGCGCGGAGCTCTGATACGGGAATGGCCTGTATGGTTGATGGCCCTCGTTTCCGGAAACAAACGCGTCGCCAGGGTGGAAAAAGCATGCAACAATATAAAATAAAACGACTACATTTAAAATAATATATAAAATTAAAAAAAAATGAAAAAATATTTTCATACTGAATGTGGAATCGAACCTCGGTCCTTATGATCTTCAGACGGGCACCTTAACCACTACACTACGGCGGTTTTTTTTTTTTTTTCTTTATTTCCTGACCGAGGACGTACACAAAAAAGACACATGTGACATCAATAACATGACAAAATAAAAGATCAAGCATTGACTTAAAGCTTCGGCCTTCCTTAGCTGAAGTTGTCGGATTAAAAATCCCTCATATGTGACAACCCTTCAAAACTAACCAACCATTCTGACTCTAGTTTTAACGCTTTCTGTTCATCCACATATGCCCGTATGCTCTCTCTAAAGAGCTGTCTCGCTGAACGTGCATCGACGTCACCATGCTCTACAGCCATTCTGCTTTTCCATATGCTGTGGAGAGCCAGTAGCATCAAAAGATCCAACGGTGTATCATTGTTCGCTTCTACTGGCAAGAATCGAATACCATGTGGGCTTATGGGTACTTCCTTTTTAAGCGTCCTCTGGAGCGCGTCCCATAAAAATACGGCGTCCCAGCATTCGAGAAACACGTGTTCAATCGTCTCCTCTTTCCTGCATATTATGCAGTGGACACCCCAGGGTACAAAAAGCCCTTTCTGTTCCTTCCATTTCTTTACCTCCAATGTTCCAGTGTGCAGCTTAAAAAAGAACGTTTTCATCCCTGCCGGCACCATCATCCTCTTCACTCTTTTAAGAACATTTTTGCCCCCGGTAGACGAGTACACAGCTCTGTACAACGGTTCTGGAAGCACCACATCGCACAAGTCTTTATACAGTTTTTTCCGGTTTACACTCCACAAATAGTCTAAAGTAAACCGCACCATCAAGAACCTGTACGCCAAGACCACTTCCCTTAGATACCCGTGGACACCTCCTGACATGCGGTCAGAAGAAACGACAATTCCCGGGAGAGCTTGACCCAGGCGTAACTGACAGACCGTACGAAGAAATGGATTTTTCACATTCCTCAAAAACATGAAACGATTGACTAACTGGCGCAGAAACAGATGTGCCAAACCAAGCCCGCCGTCCTTCACCCGGCGGAAGAGATTTGTCCGACTTGTCCGTTCCCACGAAGACCCCCACACAAAGACGGCAAAGATACGATGCACCTTTTGGACATTAGCTCTTGAACAATATAAAACTTGAAGCACGTACCAAACTTTTTTCACTAAAAACAAATTACAAATCGTGGCCTTCGCAAACACCGACCACTGCCATCCATTCCATTTGTCCACTCTATCTTTCAATTTACCGACTTGATTTTTCCAGTATGGGTCACTGTCCCGATACGATTCAAGAGGGGCACCAAGGTAGCTGACAGGGTTGGTAACAAATTTCATGTTAGCAAAAATGCCTGGGGTCGCTGGCCAGTCACCGTGCCAGAAGCCCAGGCACTTGCCCCAGTTAACAGCACTGCCGCTTACAGCGCAAAAATCTTTTACAGTTTTCACAACTTCTACGATGCTTTCGTAGTCTACACAAAACATCGCGACATCATCGGCATAAGCCAAAAGCTTCACTTCTGCTTGATGCAGCTTGAAGCCCCGCATTTTCTCATGCTTGATAATGCTTAAACATAAGGGTTCAAGATAGATACAAAAGAGAAGAGGTGAAAGGGGGCAACCTTGACGAACTGAGCGTTGGACAGCAATACTGTCACCGACAGATTTGTTCACAATTAGTCTAGTTGTACAAGCACTGTAAGCCATAGCCACTCCTTCTCTGATGACGCATCCGACCTTGACATAGTCTAATATACACAAAAGCAAGTCGTGGGGCACTCTATCAAAAGCCTTTTCAAGATCTATTTGGAGCATTGCTACTCCAAGTCCACCAGCATCGCAACATTCAAGAATGGCCCTCGCGATGTGAATGTTCGTAAAAATGGACCTGTCTTTAATACCGCATGTTTGGTGGTCTCCAACAATATCTTTAATTACTGTTTGCAGTCTTTTAGCTAGTATTTTCATAAAAATTTTATAGTCGACATTGGTTAAACTAATCGGCCGGTAAGAGGTAACACTGCGTAATTGACCTCGGTCCTCCGTTTTGGGAATTAGCACAGTATGAGAAGATGCAAAGGACGGCGGCAGCACATTAAGGTCATATGCTTCATTATACACTTTTTCCAGTACCGGCGAGAGAAAATCCTGGAAAGCTTTATAAAATGCGGCGCTAAGTCCATCAGGGCCAGGCGATTTGCCGGGGTTCAAATTCCCAATAGCGCATTTCACTTCGTCCTCCGTGATGGGGGTCTCTAGCACACGTGTCGTCTTTTCGTCGAGTTGTGGCATTAAAGGCAAATAAACTCTCTTGAAACTCTCGATATCAACTGCACATCGTGCGAACTGCTGACGATAATGCTCGAAGAAAGCTTGCTGGATTTCTTTCTTTTCATTGGTAGTGGTCCCTTGGTATTCAATTTCATCTATCTGATTCCTTCGAGCGTGCCACTTTTCTGTGCCTAACGCCCTTTTTGTCGGACCTTCCCCCCTTATCAGCCGTTCGGCTCTAGCTCTGACAAGGGCACCGCGATATCGGTCAGCGTCGAGTAGTTCAAGCTTGCCCTTAAGGGCTCGTATGTCGTCTATGAACAAACCGGGGTTATTGCTTTCCACATCGATTAGACGCTGTAGATTCACGCGAAGGGACCTTTCTTCGGCCCTTTCTTGTCTGGCTATAGCGCTCGATCTTTCCAATGCTGTCATTTTGACATTCTGTTTAAAAACCTCCCATTTAGCCCCTAACTTTGTTACGCCTTTGTCATTCATATTTGCTATATGCCTTTCAACGTCGGCTTGGAAACTGTCATCAGATAATAATTTTGAATTTAACTTCCACATTTGCCAGTCAAATCCTTGACTTTTAGTTTTGTTCCCAGCGATAGTGACGGTGACCAAGCAGTGATCGCTGAACGATACTGGCTTAACGTGGTATTCGTGGCATACAGGCACCAGATCAAGATATATGTACATCCTATCGAGTCGAGCGTGGCTAGAAGCCTGGAAATGAGTGAACTGTGCCGCTCGTCCACCCTCCAGACACCCAGCCACATCAACAAGGTTAAACTCATTTACCAATTCTGCGAGAACACAGGTGCTGGCATCACTATGCGGCCTTCTACTCGTTTTATCTGATGCGGAGAGTACACAATTGAAGTCTCCCATTATCACAGTTAGCCTTTCAGAGTTGCAATACTGACGAATACCTTCAAAGAAATCGCGCCTTTCGCCCACGCTGTTCGGTGCATAAACACAAATGATGCGCCATTCGTATGAATACAGCACGAGATCGCAAACAACGAAGCGGCCATACGCACAAGTCGTGACAGCTTGAATTGTGACACCAAGGCACTGACGCACAAACAGCACACAACCAGCCGCTGCTCCAACTGCATGACTTACAACGGCATTGTATCTTGAAGTAAAAAGGCTAACCATTCTCCCGGTTTCTTCTTCACCATCAACTTTAGTTTCCTGAATCGCGATGACGTCTAGCTCCAGCTCGCTAACCAAACGAAACAGTTGATTTTGCTTGCGCCTTGCTGCGAGCCCTCGAACATTAATAGTCGCGAATCTAATGGCTTTGTCTAGACAAATCATTGGTGATGAACGAATACCCGGGAGCATGGTCATACCTTTAGTGATGTCTGTGGCCGAGCACCCCGCCATGGTGTCAGGTGTTAAGTCTGAGGTGGGAGCGATGCAGCCCCCCCTCTTTTCTCTAACAAGTTCGACCTAGTCCGATAGGACGCCCGCTACACTACGGCTACACGCTACACCACTACGCTACACCACTACACTACGGCGGCTTATAGTTACCGTGGTTGTTATTCAGTATATGTAGCTACTTTTGCTCTTTCGTACTTTTATATTTTCCTTGGTAGTAGAGTTTGTGGCCGTAATTCACCGATCGCCCTTTAAACACGCTGAATATCTTTGCAGGCTATCACGAGGGTTCACAAATGTGGCGTATCTTTATAATGCGTCGCTTTATTGAAGGCAAACCTCGAGATATCATAATTTACTAGTGCTGATGTGTTCTTCATCGTCTACGAACGCTTGTAAGTTTTCCTACATAGAGATATCCGCTGCACTAATACTTGTAATACTGGGCGTTTTAGCTTCACGTGCTACCAGCAGAGTATCGATGCCAATGAATACACTTCCGACTAAGCGGTTTCGATATGTAAACATTCGAGAACGCGTCGCGCGGTGAGCGGCTATCTGCGCATCTTTCGATGGTCAGCGATGTTTGTTTATTTTTTCTCGAACATTTTTTTGTCATCGCTAGCGAAACGATACGTTCGTGCTTCTACTTTCGTGTTGTAGGCGGCAGATCTTCAGTCGCAGATATGAAGACGCACCGCAAGATCGTACGAGCTGCAGCGACTGTTGTACGCGCAAAAGCGACGCGACGCGCGTATATGCTTGCTAGCGCACACTTCGACGGCTTCGCATCTTCGAGGTATTTGGGAAACGAAGCGCGCCCTTGATATACAGAACAGTTGTATAACATGTTTGGTATCATGCTGATTTAGTGCGCTGGCGTGTCGGCATGGTCATTCTAGTTGAGCTTCGTCGATCGGCCCGGCTTCTGTTCAGAAGCGGAATACTCTGCCCGGTATCAGTTCCAGAAATGACGCGTTCGTCCGGTTGCTGGTTAATTGATACAGGCTGAATAATACATAACACTACTACATTTGAAAAAGAAAAGAAAAGAAAAAAGAAAAAGAAACAAAGAGAAAATAGAAAAGGAAAAAAAAATTACATGTGATTCGAACGTCGGTCTTTTAGGCCGGCAAGCACGCACTTTAACCACTGCACTACGGCAGGACACAGTGATAGTGGTTATATATCTACTTAAGTAGTCGAGATTGCTCTTTTGTAGTTTGTGTATTTTTGTAGGGTGTAGAATTTGTGGTCATAATTGAACGACCGCCCTTTAAACACGCTGCATCTTTTTCCTGGCTATCACGAAGGGTTATCCGTGTCCCGCATCTTTACAATGTATCGCTTTCTTGCAGACAAACCTCCGATTGTCACAATTTACTAGTGCTTATGTGTTTTGTGATCGTCTTCGAACGCATGCAATTTTTGCTACATATAGATATATGCGGTGCACCAACACTTGTAATACTGCTTGTTTTAGCTTCACCTGCTGCCAGCGGAGCCGCGACGTCAATGAATTTACTTCTGACCAAGTGTTTTGCATGCGTAAACACTCGAGAAAGCGACTCCCAATATTCGGCTGACCTGTGCATATTTCGATGGTCAGCGATGTTTCATTTATTCTCGAGCGCATTTTATCCGCGCTGACGAAACGCTACGTTCTTGTTGCACTTTGGCGTTGAAGGTGGCAGATCTTCAGTCGCAGATTATGAAGATGCACCGCAAGATCGTACAAGCTGCAGCGACTGTTGCACACGCAACAAAACAAAACGCGATGCATGTGCGTTTGCTAGCGCACACATCCACGGCTTCATATCTTCTAGGTATGTACGAAACGACGCGTACTTCACATATACAGAAAAGTTTTAACGTATTTTATGTATGGTTTCATGCTTATTTAGCGTGAAGGCATATTCCGACGTGGTCATCCTGGCTGAGCTTCACGACCCGCCCGAGTTGTACTGAGAAGCGGAAATACTCTGTCCCGTATCAGTTTCATTCATATCGGACTTGTCCGGTTTCTGTTAAACCGGACATGACTTGTCCTGTATATGAGCTCAATACAGGACTGGTCCGCCCTATTTCATATCCGTACCGGACTGGGATGTCCTGTATAAGTTGCATACGAGAAATGGTCTGCCCTGTATTAACTTGATACCGGATTGGATCGTCCGGATTGAGATTCATACCGGACATGACCTGTCCGATATAAACCCGTTTAAGCTTGATACAGGACTGGTCCGCCCTGTTTCACATCAATACCGGATTGGGATGTCATGTATAAGATGCATACCGGAAATGGTCTGCCCTGTATTAACTCTATACCGGACTGGACCGTCCGGATTAAGATTCATACCGGACATGACCTGTCCGATATAAACCCGTTTAAGCTTCATAAAGGACTGGGCAAACCGGTATCAAATATATACGGGGTAATACAGGACCGGTTCAAACCCGTTTGTCGCGATACGGGATTTTTCACTAGGGGCGGGCTCCTCTGGGCTCGAGTTGCAGATCAAGCACGGGGCCCATATGGCCTTCCCTCATCGGCCCAGCGTTGGGCACCACATCATAGCCCAATCTGTTCTACCTCGGCAGTGTCAAAGCCGCAATCCTTGTCGGACACATTTTAATGATGACGGTCGCATCAGACACTTCTTGGGGTGTTAACAGGTAGTCGATCACACTTTTCACAAATGGCAGCAAAATTACCATCATCACCTAATGTATTGGTCGGCAATCACTGTCGGACGCTTTTTAATGATGACGGTCGTATCTGACACTACTTGGGGTGTCAACAGGTAGTCGATCACGCTTTTCACAAATGGCAGAAAAATTACCATCCTCACCTAATGTATTGGTCGGCAATCCATGTCGGACGCTTTTTAATGATGACGGTCGCATCTGACACTACTTGGGGTGTTAGCAGGTTGTCTTTCACACTTTTCTCAAATAGCAGCAATATTACCATCCTCATCTCAGGTATTGGTACTTCCTGAAAAACCTACGGAAGCCTAGTCATACTTGGTTGCGGTACCAGAAAAAGTGCGCCTCATCCACTAAACACTGTGCATGTCTGCGCTGCTCACCTCATCAACAGAGGATCAAATCAGTCATGGAACGTGCCGAAAAGGTAGCGAACGAGGTTTTGAGTCGGTCAACTGGCATAGGATTATAAATAAATCCCCGCGGGAGGCGAACACCTTTTCTGACCCTCGCCTAAAATCTAATTTTCAGTAAGGTTTTATTACCCCAGTCAAGCGTGCAAGTTAAAGTGCAGCTACGGCGAGTGCACATTGAAGACCGTAAGACACTTTACGCTACACAATGCTAAATGGGACAGATGAGTGCACTTCTTCTAGCAGTCGTAGATACGAAACGGGCAGCTGTAAGAAAACATTTGAAAAACAAAATTGCAACCTCAAATCGGGAAGATTAGAATACTGCATTTTAAGTAGTAAAATAAAGACAAAATATTCAACTGTTCACCGGGCCGCCATTTAAAGATCACACACCAACAAACACCATGAACAACTACCACCACCAAACTGAAAAGGAAATCGCCGCAGTAGCGTACACGGTTACATCAGGTTTTTATCATATTGTACCCTTCGCTACTATAAAGTAAATCCTAAATAAAACATGTAAAAAAGACACGTAAAATCAACTTGTATGCATATCTTATTACCTAATACATTTTCTGACGAAGAAATTTCTGCCGGCGAGGCTACGCACTCAGCCCTCAAAGTCCTTTTAGTGAACGCAATGCGAGCTTAGTGCATACATTGGCAATTGCATTTACATTGGACAGTTAAACAGCGGTGAAATGCACGTTTCGTAAGTGATATTCCCCGTAAGTGCACTTTATTTTGGGATCGTAACAGGGATATTATTAATCTGTAGCAGAACGGAGGTTTGGGCTAGTTGGTGATCATCCATGTTTAGGCAACAGCGCAAAAGGACAGAGCCAAGTGGAAGGAGGTACACAACGACGACGCTGACGCGTTGTGTACCTCCTTCCACTTGTCCCTGTCCTTTTGCGCTGTTGCCTAAACATGGATATTATTAATCTTTCTCTGTGTATAATATTGCGCAAAAAGTAGTTTTGTAGCAATGAACATCTCACGCTTCGACGCTAGGCCGTCAGCTTCTAACTTACGTCTTAGTATTCCTTGATGCGCGGGAATGCTGGGCGCGCCGCTGAGAAGCAATTCTGTGGAAGCATTGGAACGACATGAAGTAGCTTTGTCATTCATGCGACGGCATGCTCATCTGAAATTATCGGCTTGGATGCTCTGTTTTAGAAATACTAGTTTTCATGGAATCGAAGATGTGGCCCCGTGTTCAAGCCTGTCGCCAAGCAAACAAATTGTTTTAAATATTAACTTACATCTCCTGCCTATGCTCATTTCTTCTTGATTTTGAATGGAATGTCAACAGCAGGAGTTATTTCTCTGCTCAGTGCAGACGTTTCCAATCTGTAACCATTACACCAACTGTTCTCAGTTCTATAGCTCCCTTTGTTACCGTGAGTTATTTGAGTATCCTTGCCTAATCATGTAGTTGATTGAAGTGTAAAGCTGCCCTGATCCTAAGAGATTACCTCAATTAATACCTCGTATATAACTGATAATGATGTGATTGGTAAGCACTTTTTGAAGTCCTTAGTATTTCTTATGAATAAGGATAATGTTAGCGTTCTTCAAGGATTCAGGTACAATCCACCTCCTATGAAATTGGGGATACTGGGTGGCCATTTTTATAGTACAATATCTCCACCATCCTTGAATAAACCTGTACTTACATTATCCTCCCTAGATGTTTTCCCACTTTATTCAAAGCTTCTAAAGCATTCTTTACCTTGTTCTTCGTCACTTCTGCAACATCGTATTCCTGTTTATATTCGCAATCTTATAATGTCATAAATACTTCGGATGCTGTATAGGTCCGTGTAAAACTGCTAGGTTACTTCGACTATCTTGGCAACATTGGTAATGAGTTTCCTGCCTTCTTCTTTAGCGTGCAGTTAATTTTGGCTATGCATAGTTTCTTCTTAACAGCTTTAAGCCGCTGTCGTTCTTTACAGCATTCGAAGTTTCTCCAGAATATACTTTCTTGCGTCAGGTGCTTTACGCCTATTATTGAGCCTTTATAGATCTGTTAGTTCTATCCCGTCACTTAGGTTTTAGGTTTTGATACTCCACCGTTTTGTAACAAAAGTTTTCATGGTTTTTAAACGCTTCACAGATAACCAATTTAATCATCCTACTGTCTACTTCTGTCACGTACGCATTAACCATAACTATGAAATTCTCGTTCGTTGCTTCTGCTCTAAGATCGAATTCCTTGTTTAAGGCATAACTTTTCAATAACTAGATCCTGAATTAGTCCATGTTCCCCTTCATACCTTCGTTTATGGATTTCTGCCTTAACAACCTGTTTTGTTCCCTCTTCAAATTGAGACTCATTTGAGACCTTACCATCGTACGATCGACATATCGCACCTTTTTAATTAGCTCTACATTTTTTACAAATCCAAGATCATACCACGGTATGAAGCCAGTTTCCTCTATGTCATCCCTTTACAGCTATTACATGCCCACTTGAGGTGCTGCTAACTGCTGAAGAATGCATTCATGTTCTGTAAGTTGTGGCATTCTTCAAATTCAACCAATACCCCCTCCTCCCTAACTATTCTGGGAGCCAATTCTATAGTCATCCATTATTTGTTCATTATCCTCCTTTTTGCCTACCTTGCCACTGAAATCGCCATCAGTTAAATATACTAAGTTTTTGCTCTCCCCATTGCTCATTTTAAATCGTCGTTGAAGCTTCAACTGTCTGGTCATCATAACTACATGCAGGCACGTAGGCCTCTACAACCTTAATACATTACTCCACAGTTGCCTGCCACCTTTTCATGCCTTGTATGCCTATTCGACACGAACGCTGCCCCGACGTTTCGTAACATAGAAAGCTCCGTAACACAGACTGTTCATGCGCTTTATAAAAATATGTCTCGTTTAGCCTCCTGGCCCACTAAACCATATGATATCCTATTTTACGCCACCTAGTTCTTCGAATTGAAACACACTTCAGTACATTATGCATTTTTCACATTTGAAAGGGTCACAGAAATTCTAACTAGTGACCTCTTAAACCGAAAAAAACCGGGTAATCATGCAATTATGTACCGCGAGTACATAGATTTCTGCAATTTTTCCGAGTGGTACTAACTCTGGCAACACCTTCAAGGTTCGCTTTTGACTAGCCGTGTAAACTCTTTATCAGAGTTGCCACAAAAATGTGGAAGCGTAAAGGTAAGGAAAATATACATTAACGATCAACCTGTTTGTTCCCGTTTCTCTTCTAAGAGGAAGGTTGTCATAATTTACATTTTACTCGTTCTTGATATTGTCGTTTTTTTTTTCCAGAGGCATCTCAACCTCAAGCACGAGCTGAGGCGCAAAATGGCGCGAAGAAATCTGGAGGAAAGGAGGATGCTCAACCACAAGGTGGTGCTACGCGGCCTTCCCTGGACTGCATGCTGTGGGTGCAAGGTTCAAAAACTGAAATCACTTCAGATTGTGAAAAAAAATTCCTAGACGTTTGTGGTGGTATTCTACGGCACAGATTTACCACAAGGGGATGCGAGCTTGCAAATCCTGACGCTCAAATAGTGAAGCTAAATTAAGGCGAAAATTGAAAGGTACAAACGAGAGAAAGCTACATTATGTAGGATCACTTCGATAAAGGTGCTATCCTTTACGGGCGCTTTTAATGGCTATTCGATTTGTATAAAACAAGCTCTATATGTCGCTCAATAAACATTCTGCTTCAAATATTTTTTTCCGATATTACTGCGTTGGCACGGTGTCGAATGAAGATGGGTCATGAAAAGTTCGTCCTCGTCTTGCGAAAAGGAACTTGGCTTTAATTGTTTTTACGTTTCAGTGTGGCGGGCAGTTCAATAACGAGCTTCTACTGGAACGCCTCATATCTTTACGATTCCTATTTTGTGCATGGAGAACAATTTCTCAAAACTTTGCGCAGGCAGTTCTAAATAACTTCGCACTGAAGTTTATTATATAAATTTATTCTCGGCACATTCCGCTCCGCAAGACAGGATGGTATTTACTCGAAATCTTTAAGAATGAACTGAACAATTATTTTGCTAGTATGCAAGATTTTTCGCACTTGATTCCAGGTAGCGATCGTTTTCTTAAGGATTTCAGTGCGCTACAATGAAATAAATATCGCCAACAGCAGCATTACATTTAAAACAACGAGTCGCTGTTCCACTCAGGTGCGCCGAAGGCGGATTTATCTACGGATAAAAGCTAAAAAGCATGCTGTTGTTTTTTCAAATAGAGGGAAACGATGTGAGCTCAATTTAACACATACAATATTTTAGCATGCTAGCTACTGTATTTTCCAAAGATTCGGAAAAATCTTTGGTAGACTACAATATGCATTTTTTTAGTTTTACTTTATGTACTTCATGTTTTAGCTACATTCAGACTTGTTCAGTCGAAGTAATTATTTTGTAATTGAGAACACTTCGTGTCCCAAGCGCTACACCATAATAAATCAATCCTACACTTGCTCTAC
Source organism: Amblyomma maculatum (assembly GCF_055883805.1). Lineage (NCBI taxonomy): Eukaryota > Metazoa > Arthropoda > Arachnida > Ixodida > Ixodidae > Amblyomma > Amblyomma maculatum. The sequence continues at coordinate 123,982,150 of NC_139349.1, forward strand.
CAAAAGACACTTCTTTTTCGTACATTCGAACATCATTAATTCTATGACTGCTCCAGTGTGCAGCCAGTATGGTACTACCAATATTGGTTTCCGGTTGGATTTTCCGTTCATGCCCAAGTATGAGTACCTCCCTACTCCATTGGGGTTTTCAATGTTGGCGATGCAGTGGCTTTACCTACAAGCCTTTTCAATTACTGTCCCATGGTAAACCTCTGCATTTCATGACATTGCCAAGCCTTGAAGAAGTTTATACGACTTGATTATGCGAGTGAATTTCCGTATTTAAGAGTACGAGGAGTGGTGCGAAAATTCCCAATCACTGTAAGCCTTTTTTTTTCTCTGACAAATATTTCAATTAGCCTTTTTGCTGGTAAGCAAGTAGAATACATTCATTAAACCAGGCACCGAAATGACATGGAAAAAATGTTTATTTTACTCTTATATACGTGCCTTTAGTGCCTGCAGGCACACTACACAGGGGAAGAGAATGGGAAACTATTGGCTGTTTCTTTGGAACAGCCTATTAATATTCCATGCATATAAAGTGAACAAATAGTCCCAACTTGTACTACCTATTTAGCTTCCGGCATTTCAATGTGATTATAAATACTTTAAGATTTGGGCTTGGCAGATCAGGTTTTATTCCGGACCTGAAGGCCATGCCTCACACTATAGCGAACCGCACTACGCGATGACAATAGGTATCTGCAAGAGAGAGCGGGATGAAGATGAAGCAGCACGTGCATCCTGTAAACGATGAAGTGCCACGAAGTGCTCACATTATTTTGCCCTCGTGGGTATGTGCCATTATTTGAGGGCACAAAGACAACAACACTTTCGCCCGCGCAGTTGAAGCGGCCAGCCTAGTCGCATTTAGTCCGCAGCATTGCGCCGAATAAAAGGCTTCGTGCGTAAAACGTGGACAAATTCAGGGCCACAGTAACGACTGTCCGGAGGAGGGTAAACAGTGGAAGTTTTTGCAAGAAATGAGTAAGGACCAATGTAACGACGCGGGAGAGACAGAGAGAGAAAGAGAGAGAAGGCAGAGATGTTAACCAGGAAAGCTTGCGGTTTGCTACCCTGCACTGGGGAAGGGGAATGAGGAGTTTAAAGGAGAAAGATAGAAGAGAATGATAGGAAAGGTAAGGTGGCGAGTAGCACAGTCGCAGTTTCTCAGTCAAGTTTGTGTCTCTCATAAAACACACAAGTGCTTTGAAGGCTTTGCCGTTAGACGCCTTCTGTGGCCATGGGCCGAGGATTTTCTCCTCTGTGAAAGGACGGCTGTCAAGATGGTCCAGAGCCGAACGCAGCGCATATCTTTCGCTTGAAAAAGCAGGGCACTCGCAAAGGAGATGCTGTGTGGTCTCTTCGCAGCCGCATCTTTCACAGTTGGGGCTATCCGCCATTCTCATCACATAAGAGTATTTTTTGGTGAATTAAACACCCAGCCACATACGGCACATCAGTGTTGCTTCGCGCCGCCCTTTGTTAGGGGGAACACGAAGGCGCAGCCCAGGGTCTAGTTCCCTGAGGGGTCGATTGGAAAATTCTCCTTTGTTCCGGGCTGAAAGCGTTAGCTCCGCCGCTAAGGAACGAAGTCGACAAGCTGCGTCAACTCTAGATATAGGAATGTTCACTGTAGTTCCGTCGTTGTGTGCAGAACGGGCAACTTGGTCTGCCTGGTGGTTTCCCTCAATACCGCAATACCTCAACGACGCCGGAACTTGTCACAAAGGCCAGGAGTATGTAATGTTCAAAGTAACAACTCGTCACCGGTATGGAACGAAGCTTGGTGTTAGGTCGCATTATGGCGGCATTTGCGGTCTTCCTGTCTAGTTTCAGTGTTGATGCGAGCAAGCCGGCGAGATTTGCCCTTCGTGAAATGAACTGGTCAGGAAGAGAGGATGAGGAACTGGCATGTGTATAAAGGAAAGAGGCATCAAGAAAGGTAGCAGGAGAACGGCCGTAAACGATGAAAAACGGGGTGTAACCTTTGGTCCGCTGTCCAAGGCTTATTGTAGGCGAACGTAACAAAAGGAAGTATTATGCCCCAGTTTCGGTGTTCTTGGTTGACGTACGTTGACAGTATGTCAGAAAGCGTGCGGTGGAACCACTCAGTCTACCGATGGGTCTGCGGGTGATAGCTGTAGGTGAATTTGTGATGTGTGGTTGAGACCTCAACAACTTAGGCTACGATCATCGACAGAAGTGTCCGATGATGGTCACTGACAAAAACATGAGGGCTCCATGGCGCAGTACGAGGGATTCCAAATAGAAGGTCGCGACCTCAAGTGCGGAGCCATTAGGCAGGGCAGCGGTCTCGGCGTAGCGTGTTAGGTGGTCGAAGGCGGTGACGATCCAGCGATTACCCCGTGCGGACAATGAAGCGGCCCTTATAAAGTCTGCCAACAACGGCGATGCGAGTAGCAGGACAGGGTAGCGGCTGTAGTAGGACAGCAGGAGGTGAAGTCGGCCGTTTGCGCCACTGGCATGGCAGACAAGAGGCGACGTATTTTGCCTCGCTTGAGGCGAGGCCTGGCGGTGGTAAGGTTTGTGAAAGCATAAGTGACCGGCTGTAGCATCATCGTGGAGCGCCGCCACGATATGGGTGCGAAGCACTCTCGGGATAACGGGGACCCAACGGGCGCCTTCAGAGCAATAAATATAATGGGAGAGCATGCCTCTGTCAAGTTTAAACTTTTGGATTTGCCTGCGCATCCTAGCGGTAGGAGGGTGAGACGCTCTGGTAAGAAGGTTGATTAGAGAACGGCAGTAGGGATCTGCTCGCTGCTGTGACATAATGCAATAGCGATCTGTAGCAACGGTAGGAGGAGCACTGCTGATGTTTGCAGCTCTGGACAGCATTGGGACGTGGATGTGCACGCAGGAAGGCGCGAAGAAGCACTATGTGGTTATTCCGTAAGCAGGTAACGGGAAATAGCGCGTCGGCATCTTGATGCTTGCGACCCGATTTGTAAGTGACATCGAAGGTGTTTTCCTGCAAATACAAAATTCCACGGCCCAGGCGTCCAGTGAAATTTTTGAGGGTTAATAACCAACCCAGAGCGTGATGACCGGTAACAATCGTGAAATGGAGGCCGTAGAGGTAGGGGCGGCATTTCTGAACTGCCCGAACGACGGCAGGAACTCTTGCTCAGTGATGATGGTGTTGGGTTCCGCTAGTGTTACAGCTCGACTGACAAACGCAATTATCTTTTCCCGAGTAGCGGTATCACGCTGCAGAAGTACGGCACCAATACCGAGACTGCTGGCATCAGACGTGGAGAATGGAGGCAGTAGTGTCGTCGAAGAGTGCGAGAACGGGGTCTGAAGTGAGGGCACTCTTCAGTTTGAAAAGCTTTCTCGTATTCTTCGGACCAATTGAAAGTAGTACGGTCGGTAAGAAGGTGGTGTTGTGGGGACGGAATTATGAAGATAGGCCAAGGAAACTGCGTAGATCCTTAGTCCTCTGAGGGCGTGCAATGTTCAAAACAGAAGCAAGCTTATCAGGGTCGGCTTGAATGCCATCGCGGCGAACGAGGTGGCCCTGATCTTGATTTTTGTCTTGGCGAAATTACACATTTTTGTGTTCAGCTGGAAACAGGTGGATGCCAGGCACGTTAATACGTGATCAAAGCGGCATAAATGATCAGAAAAAAATGTCGCAGAGAAGATAACTATGTCGGCCAGGTCGCACAAGCATGTTTTCCACTTAAGCCCTGTAAGAACAGTGTCAATCATACGCTCGAACGTAGCGGGGTTATTAGAAAGTCAAAAAGGCATGACATTCAATTCGTAAAGTTCGTCGGTAGTAGCAAATGTGGTTTTTTCTTTGTCGGCTTCGTGCATCGGAATCTGCCAGTAACCGGAACGCAAATCCAAAGTGGAGAAATATTCGGTGGCCTGAATACAGTCGAGGGAGTCGTCAAATTCGTGACGTAGGGTAACCATCTTTGCGAGTGATTTTGTTAAGTGCGCTGTAATCAACATAAAAACGCACGGACCAATCCTTTTTTTACCAATATGACCGAGGATGATCAGGGGCTAGCTGAGGGCCGAATAATGTCTCGTCGGAGCATATCATTCGCATTATCGTTTATCATTTTACGTTCTGATAAGGAAACACGGTAAGGGTGGAGGCTAACAACAGAGGTACAGTTTGTAATGATGCGGTGCTGTGCAGCAGAAGTTAGGCCCAAGGTCAGAGAAATAGCGTGAAAGGAGGCTTGGGTGTTTTCGAAGTAATTCCTGCAAAGCTTTGCGGTGAGCCGCAGGAAGGTCAGGATTGATGGTGCCAAAACGAACACAGAGAAATGAATCGGAAGAAGCTGCTGGTGAGGAAGAGGTGCGGTAAGGGCGGTGAGGGACACAGGGTGAATTTCTAGGACGCACAGAAAACACGTCCCTTTAATCAGCACAGTGGGCTCTGCGGAAGTGTTCAAAGCAGCGACAAGCGCTATGTAATGCTCAAACCGAGCAAGACTTGGTGGTAACACGATTCCATGGGCTAGATGGCGATAAAAAGGCACGATTATCACCACCCCCTTATAAATTTCAGTAGAAGCAAGCGCGACATGTTGTTCGCATCCAGGGGGCAACACTGAGTTAATAGCGCTAAGCAGGCGATGACGGGGCTCAGGAGGTTCAAAAGACAGATCGGTCTCGTTCATGTAAATGACCCTGTCACGACACGAAATGCTGGCTGATGCAGCAGACAGAAACTCACAGCCTTAAATTGTTGGGCGAGCCCACGGTGACATCACGGCAAATCTTGCATGGTGGCGGACATCAATAAAAACTCGTACTTAGAAGAAGGCCGAATGATTGCGCCAATAGCTCCACGGAGTTCAGGTCTATCGTAAGCCGTTTTCACTTTTCGCAAGCGAGAGCGCAAGTTAGTGTGTATCACAGAAGCAGCGGCGTCCGTGTCAACCAAAGCTTGAACAGGTAAACCTTCAATCTAAACTAAAAGCATATTGAAGAGACGTTCCGGAGGATTTTTGGGATGGCCCAAGATTGCAGTTTTCCCTCCTGAAATGGCAGTGTTCAGTTTTCCGATAGGAATGGGGGCGCCAGAGACGCTTGGTGGAGCGGCGACATTGAACGGCGAAAAGGCGAAGGAGAAAGGCGTCTTGAAGGCCTGTAACCACCAAGCGCAGCGGGACTTTCTGGCCGGTGTGATGAGCGTCGGGGATAATCCGGGAATGAATGGTGGTTAGAGCCGGAGAAGCGAGGAGGGTAGCCTGCTTCAAATGAGTCGTAGCAGCAGCGTCCATTTTGAAGCCTGCGACGAAAGGAACGGGAAATATGGCCTCGTTACCCGCAGTAATAACAAACAGAGCGGGCTGGGCTCTAGGTGGGGTAGTATGTCGGCGCCGCGGCAGGTGGTGCCAATGCGGCGACATGTGCAGTGGTTGGGGCCGGTGGCGTAGGCGCTCCAAATGCAGGTGGCAAGGACATGAACTGGGCGTACGTTGGCACATGACAGATGGTAGGAGCGACCGGTGCTGGGGGGGAAGACGACTTTGAGGCCAGCTCTTTTTTGACAATGCTGCGCAGGCCGGCACTTGAAGGATGTGGCTCAGATGCAAAGCGGCACAAATTACCTTGAGCCGAGAGTTCTTCACGAATTAATCCGCGAATAGGCGAACGGAGGCCAGAATCGGCATTGGAATAAAGGAAATAAGATCAGGCTGCAGGTGTATTGACTACGGTTCGTCAAGGCATTGACAAGTCGATATGATGGCGTCGATGGTGGTAGGGTTCTGCACTGCCAGGGCGTTAAAGGCGAGTACGTGGTCTAAAACCTTTAAGGACGTGCCGAACCCGTTCGACCTCTGGCATGGGATTCTTTACGCGCTGGCTAAGTGCAAGAACGTCTTTTATATAAGTATAGGTCTCATTTGACCGCTGAAGTCGGGCTTGTAGCTTCTTGGTGGATTCCGTGCGAACAGTAGGAGCGCCGAAAATCTGTCATAACATTTGTTTAAAGTTAGGCAAGTCCGGAATCGTCGATTCATGGTTTAGGAAGCACGTTTTGGCCACATGCTTCAAGTAAAAGAACACAGTAATTAGTTTAAGAGACTTATCCCACCGGTTGAAAGCACTGACCCGGTCGTAGCTGTCGAGCCAGTCATCAGCGTCATCGCCGCGGAGCCCGGTGAACATCTGCGGGTCGCATTGACGGCTGCTCAGTCCAAGTGACACGAGGAGCTGGGGTGAAGTTGGAAGAACCTAGAACAGCAATGTGACCCTCTTGGGTGATGATGATAGTGGTCGGGGTCAAACGGTGGCCAGAACGGAGCTCCAGGTAGATGCAGGTGACGAAGCAGCGTGAAAATCAAGGCGCACCTCCACCACGTCTAATGTTGGGTTTAGCGAATAAGGTTTTATTCTTGAACTGAAGCCCTGGTCGCACACTGTAGTGAACCACACTCCGCGATGACGATAGGCATCTACAAGAGAGAACAGAATGAAGATGAAGCAGCACGTTCATCCTGTGAAGGATGAAGCGCCACAGAGGGCTCAGAATACTTAAAAGCTACCGTTTGATATCTATAAAATTCACAAAGCAGGAACTCTTGAAAGGTATCTCGGCTTGTCCAGGAAGCTGGGGCTACACTGCATGCTGAGGTGCCCTTGTTTTCAGACGTTGTGCGGCGATGGGGAAAGTACCTGGCTAGAGAATGTACACTATGGCAGCAGCCCTCCTATTTCTGCCGCCTTCTGGATGTAACGAATTTGGCAGCCATTTGCAGATCAAAACCTGGGAATCATAAAAGCCACTCCTCGTTTTCACGTATGGCATCTGAAAAAAAAAAACCCCGAAAACACACCTTATTCTGCGACATACAAATCCGGTTTATTGTTGAAATAAACATGCAGATAAAGCGAGGAAAGTGAATCGAAGATGTCATTTCACACAACTAGTACCATACCTAAAGCATTACAAAGCAGTCAAATATATTTTTTTTACAGAATGACCAAGCTGCTGCTATAAGAGCTGCGGTGAGCTATTGCTATCACTTCGTGGTGTCCATCATAAGGCACGCTCTTGAGCTAGTTGAGTATGCGGTGTTGAATGATGTTAAGGTGGCATTGTAGGCCTCTAGAATTCGGCTACAGAACCCTGACAATAGGTGGACACGATTGGTTTGAAGACCTCTGCCTTGATTGGTGAGCATCTGGTCTTTTACTGTGGACTTAGTGTACCCAGGCATAAAACCTTATAACAAACTGCATAGTTAATTACAGTAAGATAATATTCATAGTCTCTTACACAAAATAATGGCAAAGCTGTGACAAATGAAAAAACTAGGAAAAAATTGCAGGAAAGGATGCGAAAGTTGAGAAAAGTGAATATTTCTGGATATTTTAGAACTCAAACATATGGCAATAATGACAGTATTGACTATAGCCTGACGATTGCCACTTACCAGGCATTACAGGTACGGAAGAAAAGAGCCGGATCTTGGGCCAGCAGCATTGAGGAGAACGGGAACCCTGACGCGCAGGGCAGCTTCGCCGTGGCTTCTCAAGACACGAACTTGTGCGGGGGAAATCAATCGACGCAAAGAACCAGGGTGGGGGGGGGGGGGGAGGGGGAGAAGAACCGAGAATCACAAGGCCGTTCTCTCTCTCTATCTCCTAAAAAAAAATGCACATCATAAAGTGAGATCGAATGAGGGTGAATGGGTGGCGCAGCGCGTGCTTGAGCGAGAAAGAAAACAGGTTCGAGGAGGTCAGAACGTGTAATTACAGACAAGATATCACCTCGAACAGCGGAGGCCAGAACTGTCCAGTAAAAGGGGTAAACAGGGAAGCAAGATCTGAAACTAGCGTTTGGGACGGTGCAGGTGCAAATACAAAAAGGCAAAATTTTTGAAGTATAGCTCGGACAAAGTTCTGTTTTCTTAGAATTTAGTTACGGTTTGTTTAAAAATATATAATTTAATGATGTTGATAAAGGCAGACGAACAGGTTAATCGAGCGCCCTCAACTGACGGGAAAGGTAACGAAAGTTGGCCAGCGCGGTGCCATAGGACCCTATTTTATGTGCACGCGTCTACTTCATTCGGTCTTGGTCAATATATCTTTGCAGCTAGTTTGCGCGGTGCGCTGTTTAGCGCAACGCCGAAAATGGCCCGGCTTCAGCAGCATCATGAAATCAGACATGTTCGCAGCGCCTGCAGCGCCGGATGATGCGAGCTTACCGAAACGGGGCCGACAGCGAGCGCGGCGGACGAGTGCTCTGGACAAGCGCACTGCATGGTCGTCGCTAGGCCTATGTTTTGTTTCACATCGGCGTCACAGCAGACGACGCTTAGAAATTGCGCAGCGTTGTAGTAAACCGGCTACTCGTAGAACTGTTTACTGCAAATCACTTTGTTTCACAATGAAATGAATATATCATTTATAACAGTGCCGCCAAAGAAGATTAGCTAATGTATACGTACAAAAAAAAATTGGATGAGCAGCGACAGCACCAGCGACTGCCGCTACACAGCTGTGAAGAGAAACTTGCTTGTATCGCAGTTATTCTACCAGCATCTCGGTACGGGTCAGCGAGCGTCAATAAGCGCTATGTTTTGACATTCCGTTACCCCTGCGCTTATATTTAGGACAGCAATAAATTTGAACACGCTTTCTTGGCGCTAGCGCAAGGGATCTACGGACAGCTTGCGTAAGGCGTGGACGGCACGGCACGTGGAGGCAGTGCTTCGTTCGGGCGATTATTGCCGCGCGAGCAGCACGGCAATACAGACACTGCTTTTTAAATTACTAACGCAAATGCAGCTTCATTTTACCGATCATATTCATTTAGTTTGCTGTACCTAATTGGTAATTACTGACGTAGCCGAAAAGGGCTGCGAGCTATGTAACAACTGTGAGACGCGAATTGCTTAATAATTTGATATTCTCGGTTAAGTGTAACGACGGTGAAATCAGCCGTGCACCAGTGATATTAAACTAATTATGTGCGGGAACTCTGATAGAACAGTCGCGGACTTCAGTTGTGCTGATTTAATTGAAATATCAAAAGGCCGCAATCACTGCCAAGATTACATTTTAGTTATCGGCATGGAAATCATCAGTGCTAAAGAGAGCTGATTCCAAAAGCAAGATTTTTTTTTCCTTTTTATGACACAGCCCCACAGCGCTGGAAATTTCTTATCCTCTGGGAGACTATATATTCGTACATTGTCGCTTGGACCACCAAAGTTCGCACCACGGGCTGATAGCCACCGGTTGCTTCACGCACTCACAGGAACGCTTGTTTTCTAATGACACAAGAAAACAATTTTCGCACATTGAACGACGTTCATTTTACAACTGAGCAAAAGAGGCTCACTAGTCGGAGGGCATCGAACAGCGCGGAGCACCACTCCGCAGCAGCTGCGTATCTGCTGGTTGACGTCATGGGATCTTCGAACACGCGGAACCTTCAGCACAGAATGATGGAACTGGAGAGAACAAACGGCACCAAAAGCAGACTGGACTGATCCACAGATCCCTAAAGCGCGGGACAGAGCGAAGAAAGTGGCCGGCATTCAGAAATTGACGTCACAGCCGCCTGTTTCCCAGTTTCGAGGCCCCGCCTCCGCCGCTCCAGGCAGGGACGAGGGCGTGACGGCGGCGCGTTTTTTCTGTTTTTTTTTAATCAATAGAATTAAAAACAAATTTTACACACACAATGAACAATATCCCTTCTTTCCAACCACCAAATTTCATGCAATCTGAAAACCGCTTCAGATTCCGTTTAAGTGTCCACTCGTTGTTTCATTCATTCCACAAGCCAGGAATCCTACGCTTCGCTGCCCGATAGCGACGCCATGGCTCGTACGAAATATTCCTTCCTCTTTGGTTTATTATTATTTATGTAACACCTTGCTGCTACTACTTTCGAGCGAAAGTCACACCGCTAAGGTATCTCTTTTTCTGAAACAGCTCCAAACAAGCGGTTAATGTACAGAAGCGTGCTAGATAGCAAATCACCATCATCCCCATCAGCCTGACGATACCCACTACAGAGCGAAGTCCAATTAACGCAGTCCTGCGCTAGCTGCATCCACTTGAAGCCTGCGAGCTTCTTAAGCTCGTCTGCCCACCTAACTTTCTACCGCCCCCTGCTACGCTTTCCTTCCATTGGAATCCAGTTTTTTACCCTAAGCGACGATCGGGTATACCCTCTCTTTGCACTACATGTCCTGCCCATGCCAATTTCTTTTTCTTGATGTCCACGAGAATATCGGTAGCTTGACGTAATCTTCTTAACCACTCTGTACGCTTCCTATCTGTTAATATAGGAAGCGTGCACATACAGGAAAATGAGCATATATAAAACACTAAAATATATTATTATAGATCACGGCTCTTTAATAAACAAGAATGTGACATACTACAGCAACACCTATTGTCAATACATTACCATTCCAATCGAACAAAGAAACCGTAAACGTTTTTTATGCAGCAAGTTTGGTAGGTCGGTCGAATCTATGATTATGTGGCCAATCCAAGCGTCACTAAGCTGGCTCAAAATAGGTCAACGCGCACTGCTAGGCATTGATTTCAAACGTATTGCTGCTTCGCTCAAGAATAACCTAAAATGAAAGAAAATAATAGGAATCAAAACTAGCATCTGTTTCGGATGTGTTCATTTAATAACAAGCATGTTAATAAGTCAAACAGGTCACAAAAATGCAAATGAAATATCTCATCAAAAAACGCAGCATTATGCGCTGCCACGTACCGTGGTATATATTTATTGTTATCGCACCCATTGGGCAGATTCACATGGCTTACTCTGGGACTAGGCGCGTATTGCACGCTGGGCTGCAGTGAAGTAAACTCACTGTGCAACTTGCTCAAAGTACACAGCTGTAAATTACCATGGTTAAACGGACTGAATGCTGATTCTATGCATGGCTGAAGAATTAAGATGCCACTGACGTGAACTCATTTATCCACGATAAGTAATTAATGAGCACCATGTGAACTTCTAGGCGCATCAAGTTAAAGTAAACCAGATATTTCACGTGCGAATATGAATCTCATGCACAGTCATTGTCGAGTCTCTACAGCTATATCTGGCAGAACCTGCTCAGCCAGGCGGGATTGAGACGGCGCGCCGGCGGTATTCCGTTGATCAACCACGAAAATATTATCGGCGCGTGCTTGGCAGGCGGGCTGAGGCTGTCGTCTTTTTGTACGGCTGGACCACGCTGCCATGATACAGGGATGCCCATCTAGCGATGAAGCCAAGAGCGAAGGGTGAATCCCGAAAAGCGGATACTGTTGATGTGAATCGTACGCGGCGGGGACTCGTGTGGTCACGATGGGATGCAATGACACAGTTGGCGATGACGACTCAGTCACGTTGAACAGGGTTAAAACAGTCAACGGATATCGTGTCCCCTCGACCTTTGAGGCGCAGTAAGAAGTGCTTAGCAGAACGTCGACGCACCTGAAACGGACAATAGCATGGCGTCTGTAAGGGTGTGCGTACGGCATCGTGGCGAACAAAGACGTTAGTTCATCGCTGAAGTTTCGAGGGGTGGTGAGGCTGGAACATGAGCGCATACTGCCGCTGACGTGGTCGAACAACGGCGCTCATAGTGCTATGTAGACGGCAGGTGTAATCTGTGACGTCAGCATCCGTGAGTGGGGAGGACTCATAGAATTCGACAGGGGCACGGAGAGTAGTACCAAATGTTAGCTGTGCTGCACACGTAAAAGAGTCATTGCGAAGTGCGGTGCGGAGACCAAGCAGGGCGAAGCGTAGAGGCTCAAGCCATAAAGAAGGGAAAGCGGACGCCATATGTAAAGCTTTCAACTGCCGGTGAAAACGCTTTGTGACTCTGTTGAATGTCGGCTGGTAAGAAGTCGTCTTGATATGATTGACTCCGAGGAGTCCAGATAGGTTAGCAATAATTATTGAGTCAATTTTATGGCCACTATCAGTCGTAATGATGGAAAGGTATTAGTAACTTTGTATTGGAAACTTTATCATACCAATACCTGCCTTTCTCCTCTCTTATTTCCTCTTAGTATCCACTCGTTGTCCCAATCATTCCACAAGCCGGGGATCGTAAGCTTCGCTGTGCGATAGCGACGCCTTGACTTGCACTAAAAATTCCTTCCTCTTTGTTTTATTATTATTCATCATATACACCTACTGCTAGTGTTTGGAGCGAACATTTCGCAGCTCAGGTACCTCTATTTCGGAAACAACTCCAAACACTCGGTTAATGTGCAGAAGCACGTTGCGGCCAACTGATTCAGGATGGAGTAAAAAGGCTACTCGGAGCCAGTAGAACATCATCATCATCATCAGCCTGACGGTACCCACTGCAGGATGAAGGCCTCCCCCATATTCCTACAATTAACTCGGTCCTATGCAAGCTGCAGCCACTTGACCCCTGCGAACTAATTAACCTCGTCGGCACACCTAACTTTCTGTTGCCCTCTGCTGTCCTTTTTTTCTCTTGAAATCCAGTTTGCTATACCTAAGTGACCATCAGTTATCCTTTCTTCGTACTACATGTCCTGCCCATGCCCATTTCTTTTTCTTGATGTCCACAAGAATATCAGTGACGACTTAATTTTCTGAACTACTCTGTATGCTTCCTGTCTCTTAACAAAGGAAGTGTGTACATATAGAATATATTGAGCAGATATAAAACACTAAAATATTATAATGAACATCAGGGCTCTTTATTAAACAAGCATGTCACATTATGAAGCAACACCTATTGTCAATTCAATCACATTCCCTCCGAACGAAGAAACCTTAATTTTTTTTTTATGCAGCAAGTTTGGTAGGCCGGTCAAAATTAGTCATTACGTGGGCGAACCAAGCGTAACTAAGCCAGCTCAAAATAGGGCGACGCGCTCTTCTATGAATTCATTCGAAATGTAATGCACCAGCACTCAAGAATAAACCTAAATTAACCAAAATAATGAGCACCAAAACTGGTATCTGTTTGGGATGTCTTTATTCAATTACTAGCATGTTCATAAGCCAAACGGATCATGAAATTGCAGATGAAATATCTCATACAAGAACGCAGCATTATGCGCTGCCACATGACGTGGTATGTATTTAATGGTATTGTTACGACGGGGTAAGACGTCGGAGCGCTGAACAACAAGACGTTAGGACAGGGAGCTCAGCTGGTCAACGGCCGCGTCCGGCACGAGAGTCTTTTCCCAACGTCTTTTTCCTTCACTTGTGTTAAACTTCATCTTCTTCTGTATTGTTACATTATCTAGCCTATTGAGCTGATTCACATGACTTACTCTGGAACTAGGTACGCGCCACTTACTCAAAGTACACAGCTGTAAACATGATTTAAACCGACTGAATGCTGATTCTATGTGTGGCTGGTGCAGTACGATGTCACAGACGTGAACTCATGTATCCACGATAAGTAAATAATTAGGTCCATATAAACTTCTAGGCGCGTCAATATGAAGCACTAGATATTTCACTGGTAGAGATGAGTCTCATAAACAGTCGATGTGAGGTCTCTATAAATATATCTGGCAGGACCTGCTCGGCCAGGCAGGAACGAGACAGCGCGCCGGTGGTATTTAGTTCAACAACCACGAAAATATTATCAGCACGTGCTAGGCCGGCGGGCTGAGGCTGTCGTCGTTTTCTGCAGCCGGACCACAATGCCATACTACAGGGATCCCCGTCTAGCGACGAAGCTAAGAGTGAAGCGTGAATGGCGGAAAGCGGATACTGTTTGTACGAATGATACGCGGCGAAGACTCGCACAGTCTCAAGAGGATACAGTGACACACTTGGCGATTACGACTGAGTCAGTGCGTGCAGGGTAAGACGGTCCACTAATATCGTGGCCTCCCCACCGTTGAGGTGCAATAAGAAGTGCTTAGCAGCACGCTGACTCACCTGGAACGGACCATAGTATGGCGGCTTTAAGGGTGGGTAGACGGCGTCGTTGCGAACAAAGACGTGAGTGCATCGCTGAAGGTCCGCGTGGGTATAGGACGGGGACGCGACGAGCTGACGTGGTCGAAACACGGCGCTCACAGCGCTGTGTAGACGGCAGGCGTAACTTATGACGTCAACATCAGTGGGTGGAGGGGGTAGTAGAATTCGACAGGGACACGGAGAGTAGTGCCAATTGTTAGCTGTGCTGCACAAGTAGAGGAGTCATTGCGTAGGGCGATGCGGAGACCAAGCAGGACGAAGCGTAGGCGCTCAATTCATGGAGAAGGGAATGCGGACCCCATAAGTAAAGCTTTCAACTGCCGATGAAAACGCTCAGTGACTGATGGAAGTCGGCTGTTAAGAAGTCGGGTTGATGTCACTGATGCCGAGGAGCCCAGATACTATCAGTCGTAATGGTGGAAGAGATACCGTAGCGGCTTATTCAGAATGTGATTAGTGCTCATCCGATCGACACCGCCGTTTTGTAGAAAACAGGCATCCCTCCAGGCCGCCTCGTGAACCTGTCAATGCAGGTTAACAGGTAATGGTGGTTCCCGAAGGGACTAAGGCGACCGACAATATCAACACTCAGACGGCTGAAATGGGCCTCGTGGGGACGGGAATGATCCAAGAAGAATCGTAGAGTGTCAGTCACTTTACTTTCCGCACAGCTGAGGCACGTGTGCGACCAGCGGCGAACGTCAACGTTGCAGCGAAACCAGAAATAATGAGCCAGCCGCGACGAAGCTCTGAGTTGCGCGAATGCCAGGATAAGCCTAGGAATGGAGGGCATCAAAGACGGTTCAGCGATATGATGAAGGGACGTAGGGGCGAGAACGACCGGTCAACGTATCACAGACGCAGGAACGGCGCAGTCAGGGAGAAAGACGTCCTACAACACCAGCGAGGTGTTGCACTTGCGAAACCATCGCAGTTCTCCACCGGTTCGTTAGGCCGAAGCCATAGCCGTGAAGTTGACGAAAGGATCAAGCAGGGTTTCGGAAACGGTACTCTACTATCGATCATATCCATACCATCAATCAGGTGATAGAAAAATGCTCGGAAACTAACCAGCCCTTATACATAGCATTCATTGATTCATAGCATTCAACGAAAAAGCATTTGACTCAGTTGAAACCTCGGCGGTGATGCAGGCATTGCGAAATCAGGGGGTAGACGAGCCGTACGCGAAAGTGCTGGAAGATATATATAGTGGCTGCACAGCAACCATAGTTCTGCATAAAGAAAGTAACAAAATTCCCATAAAGAAAGGTGTTAGGCAAGGAGACACAATCTCCCCAGTACTATTCACAGCTTGCTTAGAGGAAGTATTCAGAGACATGGAATGGGTGCAGTTAAGGATAAGGGTACATGGAGATTACCTCAGTAATCTGCGATTTACTGATACATTGCCTTGCTAAGCAACTCGGGGGATGAACTGCAAATAATGATTGATGAACTAGACAGGAAAAGTAGAAAGGTAGGCTTGAAAATCAATATTCAGAAGACTAAGGTAATGTTCAACAGCCTCGTGAAGGAACAGCAGTTTACATTAGGTAGCAAAATACTGGAAATATTAGGCGAATATGTCTACTTAGGACACGTCGTAACCGCAGATCCGGACCACGAAAAGGAAATAACAAGAAGAATACGACTGGGATGGAGCGAATTTGGCAAGCACTCGCAGATTATGACTAGCAGCTTAACGGTATCGCTCAAGAGGAAAGTATACAACAGTTGCATCTTGCCTGTACTCACCTATGGGGCTGAAACGTGGAGGCTAACCAAGAGAGTTCTACTTAAGTTGAGGACAACCCAGAGGGCTATGGAACAAAAAATGGTAGGGGTAACATTAAGAGATAGAAAGCGTGCAGAGTGGATCAGAGAAATAACTCAAGTTACCGACGTTCTAGCAGAAATTAAGAAGAAATGGATCATGGGCAGGACATGTAGTGCAGAGAGAGGATAACCGTTGGTCGCTGAGGGTAACAAACTGGATTCCAAGGGAAGGAAAGCGTAGCAGGGGGCGGCAGAAAGTTAGGTGGGCGGATGAGATTAAGAAGTTCACAGGAGTCAAGTGAATGCAGCTAGCACAGAACCGGGTTAAGTGGAGAAATATGTGAGAGGCCTTCGCCCTGCTGTGGGTATAATCAGGCTGATGATGATGGTGACGATTGGTCGTCCATTATTAGTCGCATTGACTTCAGGAAGAGGAAGAGCGCCGGCAACCATGTTCGACTTGACGCTGATGTGACGAATGTCGCAGATAATTTCGGGAATGTATGCGAACTGCCTGATTTCGCGAGGAGTGTAGCAGGTACCACTCGAGGCCAGCATAGAAGTGGCAGGTTTGTGATTAGCAAGGATATGAAAAGTGCGTCTCTGGAAAATTACTGAAGTGCTTCATGATTATGGCTGCTGCTCAATGAGTCAATGCAGGGCTGCAATGGGTTCGCAAGCGCGACACCCTCGAACGTGAGATTTATCTCCACACACTCAAGGAGAATAAGCTTATAGATATAAAGCTTGTCATTATTTCAGCCAACACCACTATGCAAAAACCAGAAATCATTAATAGAATATTTTTGATATTATTTCTTCACTGTTCGGTGGACGACACTCGCCGTCTTTTGCTGCGTAACCCAAATGGCCGAATATTAAAGGATCGCGGATGCCAGTTGTGCAAAAAATAAACAAACGGCCAAAACCAAAGTTCGGCGACTGCAGTGATGTCATGAGTGCTTTGATTGTCATTCGACTAAAATGCTATTGAAGGAAGTTCCATAAAGTAGCTTCTGCACGCGTCTATATTACTATGGAAATATGACTCTCGGTTTTATTTTTAGGTATGTAGGTATGTTTTTGGTTAGTGAAGTGTGCTGAAAGAAGGAAAGTTAATTAATCAAAGTTTTTCAATTACCTTGGAGTGAGAAACAAGGTCAAATGCTTTCTTAAAGTCTAAAAATAATACATCTACCTGGCTGGATGTGTCTAGAATACTCGCAAAAGAATAGATAACCGATGTTAATTGGGTGACAGTAGAAAGACCTTTTCAAGAATCATGTTGCTCAAGCGAGAGTACACTGTTATCATTTAAAAATTTTGTAATGTAGTTAGCTATGATGTGTTCTAGCATCTTGCAGCATGATGACGTTAGCGATATGGAGGATAGTTACTTATAAGTGTTAGATCCCCTTTTTTCGGCACAGGTACAATGCGTGCAGTTCGCCAGTCAATAGGAAGAGTTGCTGTGGATAATGAAGCATGAAAAATGATCACAAGAAACTTGGACACCATTTCTGCGTATCTGCGCAGAAAAACATTCGATATATTGCCAGGACCAAGGGTTGATCTAGTTTTTTAAGTTAAGAAGCATGGAAACTACTCCCTGTACAGATTTAAGCTCCGAGTTTGCACCGGACGAAGAAAAAATGGGAATCGAAACATTAGTTGTATTTCAAAGACACTATGAAAGTATGTATTGAAATGCTTCTCAATACTTTGCTTTTCGACGATAAGAATGCCGCCATCCACTATTTGTTCAATTGGTTTTTTTTTTTTACTTAAATAAGTGCAAACGTTTTGTGCCGCCGTGCGAATAAAATTGGGCACAGTGTGGGTAAAATATCGCCGTTTAGCATGCCTAATAAAAGAGCTTAATTTATCTCGCGCGGTTTGAATTTGTGTAATAGGGGCGTTCTTTCGACTCCAGAGTTTAATCTTTTTTTTTCAATTGAATGACTTCCCGCGTAACCCAAGGATTAACTTTCGCTGTTTTCTTTGTTTTGCTCGGTGCAAAATTTTGAACACAGTATGTGCGAAGTTTTTTAAACTTGTCCCAAAATTCTATAACATTGTTTCCTTTAAAGTTGCTGAGGTGAAAATCTAGATAATCTAAAATAGTTTCGCCCCTGGCACGCGAAAAGTCTTTCACTAAAACACTTTTTGATTTTCTGGAATTTCATTTTTCCAACTAGCATGAAAAACATACCATTTAGCGATCAGATATGCCGCGTTCAACAGACACTGAGAACTTTTCGACGGTTCTATTGACAAACACGAGGTCAAGTATTGATGACAAAGATCCGTGCACTCGCGTGGGTAAAGTTACAACTTGATGTAAATAGTGGCATAGAACTATATCACGCATATAATTGACATGGTGAGTACGTTCAGCGGAAGAAGTATTAATCTCCCAATTAACTCCTGGAAGATTGAAGACGCCTAATTGAAATATTTTTTGTGTGTGAGCGAAGTGATATGCGTACGCAAGTCACGAATTGGAGCGGTGAACAGGGTACTCGATTAACGGCAAACAACAGGAAAGATTGCCCCAACAAGAAACATTTAGGCTAATAGTTTCTGTATCATCAGCCTGACGTAAAAGAGTGGAGGGCATAATTTGTTTTACCAGCACAGCCACCCCAACTCCTCTCGTCGATCTGTCGCGTCGAAAAACAAGATAAGACGGGGGGAACACGACCTCATCATCTATTCCGCTGTGTAGCCATGTTTCGGCCTAAACGACTACATTCGGACTATATACTATGATAATAGCCTCAAGTTGATCACATTTTTTATGATACTACGGGCATTGATGTTTATAATACGGAGTTCTTTATTATCTGCATAGGGAAGTCATTCTTTCTTAGAATTGTTGTACTTTTCAATTTTTACTCTAGCGTTCTTCGTATCATTCCAAACAAAAACTTTATTATCAATGCAAAGTTTTTCATGAAATAAGCTACCTTCCTTTTTTGTTGTCTCCTCTGAAGCACTGTCCCACAAAAGTTTACGCTTCCTGAGCGTATCTCGCGAATAGTCATTTTGTACAGATGTATTGGAACCTTTTGATTTGTAAGCATTTTTCATAATCTGGTTATTTTCTTCGCAATCTTGAAAGTACAAGATGACTGGTAGCGATCTGCCAGACCGACCAAGACTGTGAATTCTGCCAACTGATTTACATGTGACTTGAAGTTTAGTGGAAAAAATATCACTTAGAATTTTGTTGCGCAATTCAGCCCCTGCTACATCTTTGTCCTCAGGCAAGCCAGAGACCATTGAGCGTCTACTCCTGTCCTCCTAGTCAGTGATCGGGGCCTCCAAGAATTTTACCGTTTGTTCAAGGCCTGTCCACGCGCGCTGTTTGCTTTTCTATTTCTAAGAAGCGGGTATCCCACTCCGCAAGACGCCCTACTGAAAAAACTGTACGTGAGCTGTACAAGAAAGTGTGAGAGTGAATGAAAATGTATAAGAATATATGAGTTCTTGGGAGACTAAACGTTGTTTTATGAGAGCACGTAGAGCCACTGTGCAGGAATGCATGAGATTGTACAAGTTCTTCTGAGATTGAATGTGCCGATGAGCGAGCTCACAGAAGCACGCACAGCCACTGTACAAGATTGATTGAGACTGAGCTGGTCACGTATTTGTGCGAGCTTGTAGAAGCACATGAAGCCAGTGCGTGAACAGATGCTCTGCGAGAGCATGCAAACTATGTGTCCATGTACATGCTTGCATGCTAAAAAAATAGTCGTAGACTGTGTAGGTCCTTCCAATGTGAAAGAGGTCAAAGTTAGAGCTTTCATCGAATGATTACTTCATGATTATTTGCGACAGGTGCACTTTTTCATATTTCACAATGTTGGTCTTGGCATCCAGCATATTTTCCACATTAGTAGAAAAGTGCTAGCTTCCTTTCATTATGCATAAATCTTTATATGACAACATGCACGCTGAGCAACAACTACTCGACATATCGAGCTCACTGTAAAACAATGTAAAGAGCGAGATACTTCAACTAGATCTAATAGCATCATTTGCTTCTCTTTCAACCCTTCATTTGTGAAAGTTGGACGCAGCCATAGATGCGCGACAAAGACTGTGTGCACAACGTTGATGTGTTGCCTGCCAAGTAGATGACAGTCAAACTGGGCGATCAAAATCACCCTTACATTGTGTTTTGCATATAAATGGAGGCAACGTGCTATAACTGCACACTATTGCCACCATCAGGCATCACAAGTTTCTATGAAGAACTGGCTTGGAGTTCTGTAGAAGGAAAAGTAATTGTGATAGCAGAAATGTGAAAGCCAACTCCAGTACTCAACTTCACGAGCTCATATTAACTTGCAAAGACTACAGAAAGACAGTTCTCAAATGACTGAACAGCACTAACAGATGGGATGGGAGAGAAGATGACAACAATTTTGCTACTTTATCTCCCTTACTATATTAGAGCACTGTTCACTCAATTGACTCATTATAACCAACCAGCCTGACTCTCTTTTTCAGCACAAGGATAGGCTGAGCAAAACAGCTGCTACAGCCTTTTGAGTTTTGACTTTGCACATCTACATCTATATACACAATTTTTAGGTTTCCTGAGTCTATAACAAACATTTGCTGAACTGCACTACTCTGAATTGAAGCTTTCTGCTACGTAATGACACTTGCTAATGTTGTCCGTCTCACTGTCAAATAAAAAGAAAAAAGAAAGGATTGAATCGGTGATCTTAGACTAATTGAAGAGATATACAAATCCTAGTACTTTATGAGAGGTGATGCCAACAGTATGTGTTGCATCTTGAAGCTATGCATACTATATACATATATGCTGAATCATCATATTGCAAGGAAATGTCTTTTAGATGGCATATGTTTCAGTGTCACTGTAGGCTGCATTACGCGAGATGCATTGAGGAAAGCTGCACGTGCAACTCCAGGAATATATGTTGTGCAGTGTCCACCAGCAGTGCATAATTATTATGCTGCATGAAAAGAGCAGCTTCGTTGCTTTAGCTTCTTTACTTTATGCTGTAGGCCGCAGAGATAAGTTGAAATATTTGTATGGTCAGTTTCTTAATTGAAGTAAAGAGCGCGCAAACACCCCATGCTGCCTTCACTTGAAACTTGACCGGTAAGCTATTTTTGCATATCGCATATCTTTCTTTACTGAGAGTTCAGTCTTTCACCCAACTGTCCTTGCTTTTGCTATAAGCTACAGGCATAAAAAAATTTCGTCACCATTCAAGAGCTAAAACATTGAAGTAGTGAGGCACATATCACACAAGAAATGATCGCTCTCAGGTGACCAGTTTGAGCTGACAGTCATAGATGTCGCGCCTATAAAGGAACAGTGGGCGAGCCGAATTGGACTCGTCCACTGTTCTTTATGAGCGAGCACAATTCAGCATCCTTTGTTTCCAAACTATAGTCAACTACACAATATTCCAAACAAATCACTTGATCTGTAAAAGGCCGTATAATCTCCCAAAATTAACAAACAATTGCCACTGTAGCTGTTTATGAACAGGAGTTTTCGCCAGGAACTTTGCATCGAATTTGGGCCAAAGCTCCGATTTGCCGAACCGCAGACCACGGTCAACCTGACGTCCATGACAAGAACGCAGTTCGTTTGTCCAGCATAGCGAGAAAAGAAGCGAAATTCACGGTGGTTTTTCGCTAGCACTGCTACATTTCTGAATGTACAAACTGCAGGCGCGCATACATGACAAATATGCAGCGTTAGCGCGTAGACGCCCGATATCGTGCTTGCCACTGTTCGGCGAGCAGCAAAGCCGTTAAGTCAGCGACGTCCGAAACCGAAACAAATCGAAACCAGAAGAAGCTGCCGAAGCGTATCGAAGTGCTAGCCATAGCCATTATGAGTTGGTGGCGTCGCGCCTTTCTCTTTTACGTGCTGTTGGGGCCTTGCTGCTGGCGGCTTCATTCTTTCCAGACATATGAGGCACAGAGCGCAACACAATAGCTCGTGCAATGTGCAGAAGCGTGGTCAGGTTGTGTGTATACTTGTGCAAAAAGTGTGCTGGCGTACCCGACAGGTAATGCGTTTCCTTTGCGCGCTTTCACTGCAAACACTACCCTGACGGCGGGACTATTGGAAGGCGGCAACCACCCAGCATACATTGGACATCTCGGAGGTAAGTTAATTTCCATCTTACCTGTACATTCTCCTAAAAACTTTGCGCAGAACTGATGATGCATGCCAACACAGCGCTAGTTCAAAAACATCAAGACGCGCATGTCATTATAACATACGGTTGTTTGCTTTTGGCGAGGGAAGGGTGAATGTGTCTGCAGTGTGTTGGAAAAGAGACAGTTAGTGCCAGGGCCTGCACGGTCAGAGTAGAACATGCCGTACAAATCATCACTCGTAAGACCATTGCGGGGTGCACGATGCTGGCGCCTACTGCAATTCAGCCTTCGGCCAAAATTTATAATGGGCCAGTTCCAAGTGCCTCGACCTGGGCCTTATGTTGCGCTGCAGTTCAAGATCCGGCACTTGTGCAGTTGCAACTACACGGATTGAATAAGCGGTAAAACCTACCTGCGTTACAACAGGGCTAGTTCATTATTCTTATGTTTCATAAATATTGCGGATTATAAGATATAGAGCCGGCGAACACGCGACGGCAGTATGATTCAGCTGCAACCGTAAAACTCCATTGTCGAGCCTTGGGTAGTAGAATGGAAAAAAACATTTTGAGCTATTTTGAATTTTTTCACCCATATTGGCTTGACATTGTCTTTTTCATACTTTGTCGTGACTGAAGTAATCCCCAAAAACTACTAAGCGCATGTAAATGACAGACACCAAACGCAGACCTTCAGTCCAGAAATGTCGTAAGGTGTAAAGGTAATTATGCATTCAACAGTACCAATAGTATTGATTTTCTTGTCTAATTATTTACAAATGAAGCGAAGAAAAATCTGATTTACGGCTGAGATGCCCCATTGGCATCTTCTCTGATATGAAATGTGCATCAAACTGTGTGCAGTTTTTCCGTACTCAGTATAGCACTGATTCATCACAGATGCGGGAATATGAAATTCATGCAGGTTTCAAAATGAAGAGTGCATGCATAATTCCAAGCAAAACAAGCCTTTGCTTCTTAAGGTATACTTCAGTTGTGGTGTTTTTGTTTAAATTTATGCATGTTTTGTAGAAGAAACTGTAGATGTTGACATGGAAGTAGTGTTGTGTCTGGATCTAGATTATGAATGGCTACTGCATTTATGAATTGCTTGGTTGCCACATGCACTTCCATACATTGTTTGAACAGTCACATCACATTCTTCGTTTGTCTTCTTTTTACTTTACTACAAAGTGCTTCCACTTTAGAGTGCGCAGCCTTTCTCAATTCATAATTGATCGGGTGAGCCTGTTTTGGCATGATAAAAGGTTTGGAAGTTCGAGAGCATTGGCCCTTCATTATGCACAAGGGGCAGACTGCTTACTGCACTGGTACCACTATCTTCCTAGATTCCTAGATATCACTCATATTTCTATACAGAATACACATTTTCAGAAATACATATTTCTGGTCCGACTCTGCACATTCTTCAGTTGACATATTGGGAGCTAGGGACGAACATTTGCCTTTCTTGATGCACTGCTTCTATTTCGTTTAAAGAGCCGCCACATTTTGTGTAACCCGAGTTGGGGTGCAAAAACTGCATGTTTATAGGGTGGTGAGGGAGCAAACTTGGTGGCAGTGTGAAGGCCATGAACCATATGCTGATGATAGGCTGCCTTTAGACTGACTGTCTTGCATTTCTTGGTGTGTTTTGTATGTACAAGGGTTCCATAAGCTGCCACATATATTGCCTTGATTCGATGTTGAGGTGACTGGCATGATTAAAAAGTCAATGGGATGATCGAAGTCTTCAGAAGATTCACAACATGCTGTGATTGTACTCCTGGCTTATGTTGCAGACATTGCGTGCTGGTTATACCTTTGAGAGGAAATATAGTAGATGAAGCTACGGGCAGAGTGCTTGCCTGGTATTTCAACCTAACCACCCAAACGTCAGTGTTTACTGGAAACAGATTATTCAAGCTTCCAGCCTTCCGCTTGTTCACTCGTACATTGCAGTGAAGCGCATTTACGCCTTGGCACATGGCAGGCTCAGGGGCTCGTTCATCGCCACTGTACTAGGTTAGACCTCCAGTTGACTCGAAATACCCTTTGCCATTGCCGTGAAATAGTGTTTAAAAGAAGGTTCGGTGACAGAAATTCTGTTTGCTCTCTTAGTAGGTAAAGAAGAGTGAGCATAACATTTCTTACGAGTTACATTACCTGGCACCTCTCGATGCGTGTTGTGCCTGCTATGGGCACTGAATTCTTGGTGTGAGATCAGAGGTTCCTGCAGAATCGCAGACTTATATAATGCTACCTAAATTATGAGCAGTTCGAGGTGATAGATGACAAGACTTTACTAAAGGTCAATTCCAATTACAGGGTTTGGTGACTTACAGAACATTGTTTTCTGCTCTTTTTGGAGTAACTGTATTCCAAATGCAGATCCGGAACACAGGTCCCATCTTCCCAATGCAGATGGGGAGCGATTGCTGAACCAAGATTGGTCCATGGAGCAGTGGATTGCTCTGCCGAAATCAACAGAACCGGCTAGAAGTTTGCATGAGTATTTGTTCAGCTGCACCTTCCCTTTCCAGTAGCATGCTCTGCTGTGCTGGCTGTGCCCTCTGTGCTCCATACTACATGATCATTACTTGCCGCTGCTATGAATTCAAATTACTGTCATGAACTAGTGCTTACTCTTGAGGACAGCAAGTCTAAGAGCAGCAGTATTATGCAATAATCGTTTTTAAAGACCTCAGCTCGGAGTGTGACTAGAAGACTTTGTGCGGAAACCATTTTTATGTGCTATTCATGAGCTTGGTCATTCCTGAACTCTGAAACAGTGAAAATGATGAACTGCGACTTCCTTTTATTTGAGAATAGTGCCAAATAATTTTACCCTACTTGCCCGCCATCGGCTATATGAAAGAATGGCATAAACTGTTGATGCCAATACCATCCCAAGAAGCAGCGGGAGAAATGCGGACCTATTACAGGTTTAAAAACAGCTGGCATGTGTAGACTAAGCACGGGCTAGCACACAGAATAACAGGCAATTCTGCTGTCAGTCCATGGCCACCACCTACTTGCGCTGGCATTAGTTCCAAATGCAGAGTCGGGAAACAATCTGTACTGGATACAAGTGCTCTTTTGCAGAGCAGGCAGACCACTTCACTTCTGGGATTGTAATTCACTGTATGTGCAGAAGAAAAGCAGGTGAACGTGTCTCTGCTGGCATATGTCGCATTGCCTGCTGTCATCCCTATTACTTTCAATATGTGCTAGTGACAGGAATGCTCATAGCACAAGTAGGAGTGACGACACTGATCTGCACCATTATGGAAATGGCGAGATGTTAGCATGAGCAAAAATCTCTTCGCATCATCGTGAATGTTTCTAAGGCTCAGTTCCATGTACGAGCAAGCTAGTACAATGCGAGCATATGTCAGACGGCTCTTTAGCTATGGGCCTACAGCAACTGCTGTCATACCATTGTGAGAACTTTTGACTACAAAGGCAACATTTTACAAAGAGCAAAGTAAATGATTAGAATGATTTTTTGTTTCAATAAACAAAGTTGGTGGTCACAGAGAAGAACTCATGCCACGACTGTTAATATGCCTCTACTGCCCCATTTGTAACGCCAGCATATTGAAATTTTCGAATGAGCACGGTTACAGTCGTGAGCAGCTCTGTTAGATGGGTGTCCATAAGGGTGGCACATTGTTTCATTGTTCAAAATAATTCCACACAATAGATGGTTTGGAACTTAAAGGGGAAAGAACAGGGAAGCTGGCTGTAGAGGCAGAAATACTGCAAATGGTGAGTGGTGAACTGGTGCCAAGCTGTCGTGATCTGAACTTGGACTTTGCAAGGAGCCTCGTGCTACTCATTAGCCGCAGCTTGGCCATACCCAGCTTATATAAGCTTGGCTTGTACAAAACATGCTTGCAAATGTAACCCTCTTCAAGGCTGCCTAGACCCTACTGTGGTGGCTTCAGTGTTTAGGGCATTTTACTAGTGAGCTGGGTGACGCGAGCTCGGTCCTAGCCGGGGTGGTTACATTCCGGATGTAGCAAAACGCTAAGTCCCCATGTGCTGTATAATGTCAGATCACATGAAAGAAGTGTAGATAGCCAAAATTATCCAGAGCTACCTACTATTGCTGACCCTCATTGTCTAAGTTTCTTTGGCATGTTGAACCCTATCATCAAATCAAGGCTGCCTACTGTTAGCGTTAGTAGATGACCTTCGTAATGCCACAAAGTCTGCCCATCACCGCTCTCCGAAAACGAAATTTTGTTGTTTGCAACCTAACTCAGGTTACTTACATTTAAGAAATATATGCCAAGCAACACCGCAAACCGCCCAATCACCAATAAGCAGACAGCAAAACATGAATCAAAAAAACTTCCGAACGGTTTCGTTTGAGTAGATATAGGTAGAGGTCACCTTGGCTGTTCATTGTAAAGAATGCACTGGTTGCTTTCAGTTTCTTTCTGCTGCACTCATTCTGGCTGTCATCCATTGCAAATCGGCTGGGGAATCATTGAAACTAGACACATTTTACAACTTGGTAATGAATGTGTTAGGGAGCCATCTACCGTGTAACCATGCAGTGAGTTGGGTTATCTAGATAGGGAACTGTTCTTAAATTTTAGTGATTCATGTCTTACGTTTTGCTTATCAATGATTGAGTGGTTTGCGTTGTTGCTCGACTTCTTTATATATTTCATGCGTGTTTCAATAAACATAAGTTGTACGTTAGTGCCCATATTGTCTCCTTCCATACCCTTGTTTTTTCTTGCTGCTTCTTTACAGATAAAATACAATCTTTGCTACTTCGGTCATAAAATGAATTTTATTGAAGTGCCACATCTCTTAGAAAAGTAGTATTGTAGTTGCAGGCATGTATTAGGCCCTGCAGTACCAATTAAGGTGCTCGTTCGATGTAAAGCATAAAGAAAGGGAGGGCTTGTCTGATCTCGAACCTAGTGGGAACTGGTGGATTATGGATAGGCTGTTAAAATGCACTTGCACTTAAATTCAAGTAAATGCCTTTTGATTTGTAACTAGGGGCACTGTGATGCCTGACTTGCTCTTTTGTCAGGCTGGCAACAAGGTGGAGTGAAAGGAGTTATTTTATTTCACTGTTGGTATGTCCCGGGTGATGTCAACATTGTTTCTTCTCTGGCGTTGTAGGCCATCGCCCTTCAACTAATTGAATCCCAAAGCGACATTTTGAATTGAAAAATAATAAAATAAGATTATTTAGCAGGCAGAGGTAAATTTTATGCAGTGTCCTTCACCAGCATGTCGTGCATCATTTCATGAAAAAAAAACAGTATTGTGGTGTTTCTACTCTGTGTCTTTATTTCTTGCTCACAAAGCCTCTGCATGTGCGTGTTGTACTATATTACGTTTTCACTAATTTTTTGGGTCCTGGTACTTTTTACTTTACAGCAAGCTCCATGTGGCTTCATAAGCAATGGCTCCTTCAAGCTCTATACCCTTTGCCGGAATTGCGCTGTGCTGTGGTGGGCAAGAAGTAGGACATTGATGTAAGCACTGAAGATATCGTTCAGCGTGTGTAGTTTTTTATTTGCCTAACCCACTACTGCAGTTGTGACCCCTCATGGTTATTTTGACATCTAGGTTTCTTCAGTGTTTTCTTTGCTTGCTGCCGTTGCTTACTGGCTATGACATTTGGCTGTTGAGTTTGAGAATGCGGAGTGGAATGGTGCCTGTGGCCTGTTGATAGAGGCAAACTGCAAATTTGCCCACATTTGGAGCCAGTGCATAGCTTGAAGAACGCTTGTGGAAGAGGGCTCTGGAAATTAACCCAGAACCCTCCTTCATGATGTCTCATAGCTCATGTTCAGCTTTAGGGTAATAAGAGGACATTGAGGACAAGCTAAAGCTGGCTTTTATATAAATTACTACATTCCATCCACTAAACTGCTACTTACTGGAAATGCGAGCTTACTTTAGGATAGGAAAAGCCAGAAGTTGTGAAACAGATGTCATTACCAGCTGATTTCATAAGTTCTACATGATGCATCCATACTTTATTGGGCACAGGCCCGAGAGGCTGGGCTGGTAAGCCGTTTCCTTCAATATGATGATCATCGAGTGTGGTTTACACAGGCCTTTGATATCATTGAGTGACCTTGGTTTTCAGGAACTATTTCAAGGAGCTTTGGAACTCCTGAAATTATTTGCTTCTTAAAATTCTCAAAATATTGCATGGTTGTTCTCTAAATGTGAGCCTACACGAAAACTAAAAGTGCACTTCAGAGGGAACAATCGAAGAGAGCATGAGCCTATATAATATAAACCCAAAGTGACAGCCTGGGTTACAGGTGATCCACTTTTTCGCAGTTGCCACCTCTCTTGTCCCTATTTAATTTTTCTTTTTTTCAGCATGTCTGTCTTTGTTTTTCTAAATTCCACACAACATTTATGCAAAATTGCTGTGAATACATTTTTCTCATATTGGAACTCCTTGAAGACCTTTCTGGAGGGTTATTTTTCTGGTCTTCCTGTCTTCAACTAGACCTGTTGATGGCTGCTTTCTTATAAATCAGCGCCGACAAATTTCCTCTCTAAAAGGCCCTCCTGCACTTTTTTGGTAGCTAAACTTAGTGCGAATACATTTTGTATGTACCGTGAAAAAAGAATAGAGGGGAGTGTTATTGATAATCCTATGCCATATATAATCATAGACCATGAATGAAGTATCGGGTTTTTCTGGCAGAATATTCCTGCAATGCTTCTCTGCTCAGCGCGAACCCCTTCACTGTGGCGGCCAAACCTGATTTGGGGGCAGAAATAGGCGGCTGCCAGGAGACATTTCTTGTGACAATGACCACATCTATTGCCTGCTCCACTCAGTAACAAAATTCATACCCCCCCCCCCCCCCCCCCCACACTTCCGCCCCTTCTGGTTTTCAATAGTCAAGGCACGCTCCTCGTCAGATTCGTGCATAACATGAGGTTTGACACAGAAATTTTCAGCATTGCACCCAACTTCTGCCCCAAAGGGAATAATATTTTTGCATGTCTTCAGTGCACAATCACGTGATGCATCAGTGACGTAGCCTATATGTTACATTCACATATCTTGTGGAGTTTGTATTCTTTTTTTCCTTGAGAGAGAAGGGCTGCTCAGTCAAAAGGCGTGATGCAGAGGAATGTAGAGTGAGCGCCGATTCTGTCTGTTTGCAATCTTTTGCTCAGCTTTCATTCTTTTTCTTCCGGTGGTTTAGCGGAGGTCTGGTATTCGAGCAATGCAAGGACACGGAGTCAAGAGTGTGTTTCTTCACAGTGCGCTGCAGGGGTTGCGCATTTGTTTTCCTCATTGTAATGAAAACATGCAAGGCTAGTGCATGAGTTACTTGCACACACGCACGCCATACATATGCTGTTTTGCAGTGGCAGAAAAGAAATAACTGTCAAGACTGAGAGCATCTTCTAAGGGCACATAAACGTTGGTGTTTGAAATTAAGCTGTAAATTCATAAACGATGTGGCTTAGCTTATGAACCAACAATTTTCCGGCACTATCGTTACACAACGGGTTTAACTTAACGTACAAAGGTGGCCGATCGAGTCCTGTGCTCTAACGCGCTGCGCACAGAATTAATCAAATCTCGAGCACTCCCTATACTGCTGCTCAGGCCAAAGCAACCCAAACCGCGTTGAAACAAAAATGACGTGACTATGTCACTCCTGCATGTCCTGCACGGGTTTTTTTTTTTCATTTTACTGGGAGGGAGTGAGGAAAGGGCTGCCTGGTCTGCGCGAGAAGGATGGAAGGGTGCTGGGATGTGGCCGTTTTTTAACACAAGTGGCGAGTGGGAAGGGGGAGTGGAGGTAATAGGAGGGGAGCCTAGCTGTCCTGCGAGCTAAGCGCACAGCAGCATGCGTGCTGTCTTTTTTTATTTATCAGTGCAGAAAGGATGAAACAATTGAAGGGGGGGGAGGGGCAGGCTGGCCAACGCATGCGGCACGGTTTCAAGTGAGTTATGGCTTGGAGCTGCCTCGGCAAAGCACGGAGCAGTATGCAAGCTTGCTTTTTTTCACTTAGTAGTGCGGAAAGGATGAAAAAATCGGGGGGGGGGAGAGGGCAGGCTGTCCAACGGGCACGGTTTCAAGTGAGTGATGGCTTGGAGCTGCCTCGGCAAAGCACAGAGCAGCATGCAAGCTTGCTTTTTTTCACTTAGCAGTGTGGAAAGGATGAAAAAATCGGGGGAGCAGGCTGTCCAACGGGCACGGTTTCAAGTGAGTGATGGCTTGGAGCTGCCTCAGCAAAGCACAGAGCAGTATGTAAGCTTGCTTTATTTTCACTTAGCACTGCGGAAAGGATGAAAGAATCGGAGGGGCAGGCTGTCCAACGGGCACGGTTTCAAGGAGAGATGGCTTTGAGCTGCCCCGGCAAAGCACAGAGCAGTATGCAAGCTTGATGTTTTTCAATTAACAATGCGGAAAGGATGAAAGAATCGGGGGGCTGGCTGTCCGACGGGCGCGGTTTCAAGTGAGTGATGGCTTGGAGCTGCCTCGGCAAAGCACAGAGCAGTATGTAGGCTTACTTTTTTTCACTTAGCAGTGCGGAAAGGATGAAAGAATCTGAGGGCAGGCTGCCCAACGGGCACGGTTTCAAGTGAGTGATGGCTTGGAGCTGCCTTGGTAAAGCACAGAGCAGTATGCAAGCTTGCTTTTTTTCACTTAGTAGTGCGGAAAGGATGAAAGAATCGGGGGGGGGGGGCAGGCTTTCCAACGGGCACGGTTTCAAGTGAGTGATGGCTTGGAGCTGCCTCGGCAAAGCCCAGAGTAGTATGCAAGCTTGCTTTTTTTTACTGAGCAGTGCGGAAAGGATGGAAGAATCGGGAAAGAAAGAATATATATGCAGCCCCGCACACGGCAAGTACTCTTGCAAATTTTTTTGGACTACAGAAAGCAATCGCACCATCCCTGCGGCATGCTGCGAAAAAGCGCTCACGACTCCAGAATCCCGGCATCGCATTGCATACCAGCCGTCCCACCGAACTATCGGAAGAAAGAGAACGAAAACAAGAAATTGGAAACGCACAGAATCGGTGTGCACTACATTTCAGCGATCGCGTCTTTTGACTGAGCAGCATGCCTCTGTAATAGAAAAAATGTAGGAGATATGTGTATGTGACATATAGGCTACGTCACCCATGTGTCACTTGACTGTGCACCCAGGATGTGCAAAAATATTCTCCCACAAGGCTTTTGCTATATATGATAGGTGACGCATTGAGTTTTGCAAAGGGTCCAAGTAGGTCATTGTGCTCCTATTTTCACCCTGGCCAATTTAAGGGGTGAGAGGCACTTTTGAGCCCAATTACTTACTATAATCTACATGATCTCGAATGGGCCAGGTGCAGCCGACAGCTTGTGAGATTGAGTATAGTGCCAGGAAAACTTCATTTTATAAAAATTTATTCGCTTCAACTCCACGCAGCCCTGAATGCCTGCTTTTCATTTATTGGCAGTTATGTGGCCTTGAGGGCTCATAGACTGGCACTCAACATGTAAACACTTGACATCTTATCATTTGCTCTTTGTGGGCTTTGTTCTGCAGGTTTACAAGCTTTTTACTAAAGTGGATACTGTGAGTATGCACAGATCGGTTCTCTGGAGCATTGACTGAGTGACAGCCCATGTCAACCTTGGTTAACTTAGAACTTCTGGCAAAATATTTTTTTCTGGATATAGCTTTGGCATCCCTCCTGACATCCCAGCTTCTGACACCAAGTATGCATAATCATGGTCTATCACTAACGCCAGTGCTGTAATTGGTCATCACATACTTCTGTGGTGCTGCACATTTTAAGTTGTCACTGCATATGAGCAATGTTTCAGAACCTACTTAGTGCTGAGCTACGGTACACATTTGAGGACTAATAGCAAGTTTGCTCTGCTTGGTGGTTTCCACAGACAAGGACACACTTGTGGGGAAGGCATGTTGCGTACATACCTGCAGCCAAGCCTTCGGATTTTCTAGAAGACTTCAGATTTTTGACCAAACTTTCTGATTGCACGATCACTGCCTAAATCTTCCGATAAGGGGCTTATGCCTGCAACGAATGGTTTTTGCGGAACCGGCACCGAAGAATCAGCAGCCGCATTATAATTTCGAGCATCTCCATCAGAGGCCACGCTAGCATCATTGGCTAGCAGGAAATCAATCAAAGCAGACTTTAGCCGAGCAAGAGTAGGTGTCGCTGGCTGCGAAAACAGTTGGTGTACTGCATTTATTGTAGGCAGCGGTGCACAGCTAATGCAGCCACAGTAGATATAGATGCTCTGCTGACTTCGCTTTCAATCTCAGCTAAGGGCAGCCGCACAGTCTACTTGAGGTTGAAGGCTTTGCCAAATGTCATGTTATCTTATCCTTGTTATTGAGCTCAGCCGCATGCCTTATGTTACCAAGCTGCTCTATGCTCAACAATGGCATGATTGCTCTCTTTCGCAACCAACGCAGCCAACAACGGTAACGGACGAAATTACGTGTAAAAGGGCTAGTTATGGTTTTGCATTGAAAACTTAAACAGCGCTGCGATGGTGCTGAGAGAAAACTGGTGGTGGGCATCCAGATCAGTTTTGCGTTGGCTATAGAGACGTAGTGAGAACGCTCGGTGGCGGCCTGCAGATATCTCGATGGACGCATACCTTTAGTCATGCATTGCATGCTTGCTGCTGCATGTGTTTATGCTTAGGATGTTTAGATTAGGAAGCATCAGATACTGCCTGAAAATAGCAGCCCCCCTCCCCATTCTGTACACAAACGCAACCTCCGCCCATTTTTGCAGTCTTCCCATTTTTGGTCTTAGCAAGTACGTATAAAGGAAGCTGGGGCCACTTGAAACGATTGAGGCTTGTGAACAATGCCAACATCTGTGCTACAGGCATCAATGGCTTGCTTGTCACATCAAGATACTATGTACATCTTCAGACACACGGTGCTGTCAAAGCGGTTGGTTCACTTGTTTTGTGGAGAGATATTCACGGTAGGCAGAAGGCATGGCTTTTCAAGTGCAGTCACCATTGTGGCTCCCAGCGTTTTTTGGAAACTGAAATCAACGAGTTGAATTTGTTGATTTGGGTGTATATGTAGCGAAGAAGCACGCATAATTTCTTCCTCCGCCCCTGAGCCCTGCAAGGTCAAAGATCAAGTGTAGCAGCAACTTCAAACCAAACCTTAATAAACAAATTTGGTCAGTAAATTTCACAACATTTCTCAATGCATATGTCATGTTCTACATGAACAGTATCACAGTAGCAGCGACATTTTGCCTGACATTAAGCGTTTTCAGCTGTTTTTCACAGCTGCCTTTTCATGCAGCCTGGGAAACATGTTCTGTTAGCCTGTGAATATCGAGTTTGCTTCTGAATGTTCAGAGGGCTTGACATTAGGACATGAGTGTTTTGCGTGTGGAATAGTTAATTCAAATTTTACCCTTGTGGCTGTGTTCAAAAACATGTCTCCACTCGACGCTACCTCAGCTCCATAAAGTGAAGAAAACAGTATTTTCTCTACTTAAGGTTCAGTTCAGATTCTTGAATGTTTTTCAGAATTTCCTCCGACATACTCTTTAGAAATATTTCTCCACTCCAGGCAGCACAAGTGGCATACGGGGACAAGACTAATGGCGAATTCGAGTGGGAGAGCAGGCGCCCTCGAGATCACTTCGAAAGTGCTCTCAGACAAGCGGGTGCCCTCCAGTGGTAAAGCAGGAGTAGAATCACCGGCTTCCAATGGTAGAGGAGGAGGTCTTTTCCTTCGCTGAGAGCACCTGAATGCACTCCCGGCTGCTTTCTCGTCTAAAGCGAGTGTAGAGGAAGTCACATGACACAAAGCGTGTTATCCGCGTCATCTTTTTTTTCTCGAGTCGGTGACGCTCTAAATGGCGGCTGCAAAGCATTGCTCAGGTTTGAGAGTCACTGCTGGCGTCGAAAGGGCCAAAGGAGGCAGATCGCCGCGCTGTGAGAACAAAGGCATGCAAAGCAAGCAGTTCTACACGAAGTGTTCGCTTCTCCTCGGGTTGCAACTGCTGCTACTGCGGGCAGGCGGAGAATGCTGGGGAGGGAAGTGCGGTCACAATGGTCGTGGCGCACTGCTCTCGACACGCAGAGAGCGTTCCCATGGGAGAACAATAACACCCTCGATCGGCGTGCTCCTGTACTCTGTACTGCTCGGCGCCTCTGCTGATTGCATAATCTTTCATTTCAGGTTTGGTTTTATTCCTTGGCCCTGTGTACTAAGCCATATCCAAGAATGCACAGTTCTATTTCTCAAAGGCCATTTAAATCTCCAATTTTGCACTGCTCTTTTCACTCTAGTTATTGTAGCTTTCCATGAAGCAGTGCTCTAATGTCTTTGATTGATAAGATATGGTTCAAAGACCCTTGAAATATATGTTCGACTAAGGTCTTAGATTTTGTGATGAAGTGATGCTGAACAGCCTGTATTCTTGTGTCAGTTCCTCAGATTTCGGTAGTTCAGAATCAAAACTTTTTAAATTGTCAATTAATAATAGACCACCTACTTACCCCGTTCTCAGAATGTTTTGTAAAGACATGAGGTGAATTTTAAGATTTTGTAGTATAGTCCTGCCTTTTTTTGCATTTTGCAGACGTCGCACAGAGAAAACCTGCATCCAAGCTCGAATCCAACAGACCAAGAGCATCTGAAGAAGGAAACCTGTATCCAAGCTCGAACCTGGTGGACCGAAAGCAGATGTTTTGTGGCCACGGTGTATCAGCCAATAAAGCCAATCCAGGTGACCACACGTATCTTTTGGAAGCTTGCATTCTTTGCACTTGAGACTCATCTCATGGAGAACATCATTTCTGCAAAACATTTTGTGTCAGACCTGTAGCAGACACTGATTGAGGCCTTGCACAAGGCCTAAAGCTGGCATATTAGTATTATGCGCAACACAAACATGAGGTTTGATGTAGGAGCCTTGCAACCATGCGGAGTATCACCATAGCATGGTAGCATTCCCATGCCGAATGTGTCTCGTCTGAGATTAGACTAATGTCTTGCACCTTCAGATGGCACTCATTCCTTGCACTGAGTGCCCACATCCATGCACTCTGAATGTTGATAGCTATGCACAAATTTTGCCACACACACACACGGGTACAGAAGTCCTCACAGTGTGCACACCTTCGCGCCGTGAGCAAGTCGCACGTTCTCCCACCGTGCACACGTCGCACGTCCTCGAATCGCACACCCTTGCATCGCACATCCTCGCGTCGCACATCCTTGCATCGCAAAAATCTTCGCATCGCACATCCTCGCGCTGTGCGGGTCGATAACCGCGCACAGATAACCACGCAGAGCCTCGTAAACTAATTTCAGTAGGGACGTTCTTCCATATTTGTCTGCCGTGTACGGAGGGCTGCCACATCCTTAGCTAGCTTACTCTGATCTAAAAGCAATTTTTCCAGCAACTCATGAGTCTAGACTCATCCGGATTAGGGCCTGGATTTACCTCAACGTCTCCGCATAAGAGAAGCAAGCACATACAGTACCCATCATAAGCCATCAGACACAGTGCTGTGGGCACGGCAGGACCAAAAGATAATGGCAGTCCCTTTTCATGGAGCTGTAGTAAGGACTAACCTGCACAAGGCAGAAGAATGGCTTGTTAGGCCGCATGCGCGTTTCAAGTCCACCATGCCCGCTGAAATTGATTGCTTGTAGCTACTGTTTTATAGCTCGATGCGGTGAAGTCACGTGAAGGCTAG
Organism: Amblyomma maculatum; assembly: GCF_055883805.1. NCBI lineage: Eukaryota > Metazoa > Arthropoda > Arachnida > Ixodida > Ixodidae > Amblyomma > Amblyomma maculatum. Next base: position 124,017,786 of record NC_139349.1, read on the forward strand.
ATGGCGCTGTCGGAACGCCACGAGGCAGTGAAGACATAGCGCCAGGGAATCAAGTCGCTGAGCACTGCGCAGATTGTGACGAAGCGGTAGACTGAGGTTGCGCGGTGTTGATAAGTTCGATGAAGTGTTCGTCTTCTTTCGTTGATCCGGCAAGTCCAAGAGTAAGCACCTGCTCAAGGCAGAAGAATGGCTTGTTAGACCGCATGCTCGTTCCGAGTCCACCGTGCCCACCGTGCACATCGTGCCCATGTCATCATTCAAGGTATGTCACCAAGGAAGGCTACGTGCAAAAGACTTCATTTTGGACATTCCTAAGTTACCCTTGTATACCAACCGGAGAAATTTCGCTTTGTAAAGATTTCGAAGCAACTACTACATTACCACATAATGAACAGTTTTCTTGGACACTCAGTTCGTGGAAGCGTGCTTCACACGATGTTCCGTCTGAGCCCAGGTCCAGTTGGCATCCAAACCACAAAGCTACTCTAACCTGGGACAGTACTGTATACCTGTAGGTGACTGCAGCAATGGTATTTGATTACAGCACCACTGGATAGATTCCTTTAAGCAAAACACCTTCCGCAGGGCAGTCGACAATCGGCATTTGGCAGGAGTAGCCGGCTTAATACCATCCGCATGTGCAAATCCGGGCATCCGCTCGGTAACTGAGGTCATATTTATACCCTGACAAAAACAGGGCCCAACTTATTACACTCAGATAACAGGGCTGTAGAACTGGTTTGCGGCTAGCTGGCCAAGCAACAGCTTGTGGTCCGTGATTGGCTCGAAATACTGCCCACAAATCTAGCTTCTACTTTTTTACTCCATAAACAAGGCTCTCTACCTCCTTATCTGACTGGCTGTAGTTTTTGAGTCGTTTAGAGGTTGCGGGAAGCAAAACCAGTAGGTATGCTCTTCCCCCGAAGGCTCTCGTAGAGTCAGTCCTGCCCCAATGCCGAAAGGCTATGCATCCGTGACTAGTACAGTTGGTCTTGGGGGTCACACAGAGCCAGTGTGGTGGCAGAGGTCCTTAGTTTTTTTCATCATCGGATGAGAACTCTTCATCAGTTCTCCAGTACCATGCCGTTCCTGTCACATACCATTGAAAGGGTGCCATACGGTAGAATCTTTTGTAAAAATTAAACTCGAGGTGACTGCGGTTCATTAGCCGTTTGGGGGACGAGGCGTCTAGCAAGCTTCAGTTTTAGGCGCGTTTCCGCAAAGCCTAGTGGCACTATTGATATGGCCCAAGGACAGGACTTCTGGTTTGAAGAATTTGAATTTGGATGACTTCAATGATTTCCGGTAATTTCGACCACATAGGGCTTTTTAACGTGAGCTGACATCGCGAAGATTCGGGCGGCCAGCATGCTGTGCGCTGCGATGCACACGGCTGATGGTAAGCTGAAGGTCAAACTTGGGTGTGCGCAAAACGCGCCGCCGCTAGCCCAGTGAAGCTTTCGCTTCATAAGGCGCCAGCAGGACGGACGCAATAACACGCTCTTGCAAATCTTGGCCACGGTGTCGCTCCCGTGCTTTTTACCTGCTGTGGATTAGCAGACTACTGCAGCACCGCTTCGATCTTATATTCTTTGTAAATATGGAGAGGATACACATTATTTGTAGTATTTCTAATTCTGAGACTGTACGCCCGTTCAAATTGCGCGACAGAATTTTGTGTCGTGAATATGTCACGCGACACATATTTTTTGTCGCATGACAAGCATCTAAATCGTGCATTTTGTCGTGCGACAGAGACTTCTGTCGCGGGCTCTGTCGCACGACAAAATTGCCTGTAGTGGGTTCTGTCGCAAAAAAGGCTTCTCTCTTGTCTTTCCTCTTGCGACAAAGGTGTCTGTAGTGGGTTGTGTCGTGCGACAAACGTTGTTGATGTCCTTCGTCGTGCGACAAAGATGCCTGTCGCGGGATGTGTCGCACGGAAGAAATATCTGTCGCGGGTTCTGTCTTGCGACAGATGTCTGCGTAGGATGTGTCGCATGACTAATTTCTCTCGCGGAATGTATGTCGCGCGACGCATTTCTTTCGAGAGATTTGCGTCGCGGGACGCATTTTTTTCGCTGATAATATGCGTCGCGCAAGAGATTTGTTTCACAAAAACATTTAACTGAGCGTCTCCGAACAGGCGCTTTCGGACTCAGACGGTCATTATTCATTGGAAACTAATTTACCGCAGTGTACCCACGATAACATAACCATTACATTTACCGCCGTTCCCAAACTCGGAGGAGAAAACTTTATTGAGGAGAATTTAGTGTGCTTTTCTTCGTGAGAGGACGCTTCCCCTCAAGCCGCCCCAGGGGTGGTCGTCATTCCATGGCTCTCAGCTACCTTCTTAGCCCAGGCCGTGATGGCATGTTGCCGGCCTGGATCAGAGCTAAGCAATGCAGCCTCCCACTGTTTCGAATCGGTAGTCTACAGGCTCTCCGACGGTTTCAAGGTTTCATATTTAAACAAAATCTGCTATAGGTCTGCCCTCTGATCTCCACAAAGGGAACTTGATGGGCAGTACTCGTCAGGATACCATTGTGCTAATTTATGCGGACAAAAGCGCGCATACTGCAACAATCCACAATTTCAAACTTCCCGCGGAAGGGCTGCCAATGCTTGCCATTGGTTAAAAATTAAGGAAACCTAAAGCCTTATTTTGGCTCCTAAAAACCTTTCAGAAACTAGTTTAATTTTCGTTTTATTAATAAAATAGCCTCAAATATTTATTGGCGCGTTTTTATTTACATATATCGTCCGCGCCTTCTCACGAGTCACTGCTCCACAGTTACCATACTACGCAGCAGTTTGCAAATGGCCGTTTGCTTGGTTGAATCTCGGTGGGCTAGTTCGCGCTTTGTATTCTCTGCCGTATTTTACTTCTACCTGCGTGTCAAGTAGGCGTCAGCTTCTTTCCTAGTCCCAGCGAGGGTCGTTAACTAACAGCGGTGGATCCGTCGTTGTCTCGAGTGTTTCTGTGTCGTCTCGGTAAACGGTCGGAGTACATCGACAGGTAAGCCTTTCTCTACTTCTGTATGCATTCAAGCGGCTCTTCTTTAGATATGTCACCATTGTGAATTCAGTTATTTATATTTGAGGTTTGAAAATCAGTGCAAGTAAATATGCAGACACATATTCCACGACTTGCGCAGATAAAAGAAATTCATAAGTAACTTACAGGACAAAGTGTGCAATATAAACACCGCGGAATCAAGGGTCCATCAAGAGATTTGCGCTGTTCGTTCGCGCGATAGCTGGAAAAAATCATGAGTAACTACGGCACCAAAGTGTACAATATAAACACTGCGGACCCCAAGGGTCCACCTAGAGATTTGTGGGGCCCGTTCGCGCAATACCTGTGAAAAAACAATCATGGGCAACTACGGGACAAAGTGCTCAATATAAACAACCCCCTCCTCCCTGCCCCTCCCTTCACACACAAAGAAGGGTTGCGCGATAACTGTGTCCGGCTAGGCGCAGTAGTACTGGGTTTTACAGTGAGGTTCATAACTTACTTTAGTTTCACAAAGTCAAAGAACCGCAAGTGGAGTACAGAAGCAGGGAGTGCACTCAAGAGAGAGGAAAGATCGCCATACGCCCTATAGGTCGTTTTATCATGGGCGCTGCCGATCGATGGACGGATGGAATATAGGAGCGTCCCCTTTGAAACGAGGTCGTAGCAGTAGCTATCTGCTCGTGCCATTTTGTGTATGGGGCGCCATCTAGCGGCCGAGTTGTTAACAACCGCCATGCTGGTATGTGGGATCCCATCCGCGGAACAGGCGACAAGTAACGAAAATCGACATTTTGGAGCTTTCGCATGCAAATTTTTGCTTTCTGAGAGTACCTAGCTGAAGGGAAAAAATTTTTTTCAATAGCAGCGAAGCCATTCGGTCAGAAATGACAAAAAATTATGCTCCTAATCAGGTCGGCTGAAGGCTACAAGCCTGATTAGAATTAGTGTGTAACTTTTATGCGGCATAGAGAGGCGGCGGGGCACTACGGGCCGCGACTGCAGCTTTCGATCTACTTTTTATTCTTAAATGATTTCTAGAGACAGCTTACCGTAACAATTTGAGGAAAGAAAGAAAGCGAGTGTAGCAGTTTCATGTCACGTTTAGGAGCAATGCTAATCGCGCTACATTTGTTGGGTTAACCGATCATTCATATACTCTTTACTGCTTGAGCGGCTACTGCGGAAGTTTCCATACCTCCACTGGGGTTCCATTCTTAAGTATCTATTAATAATTTCTGATCCATTCACTCTACCCTGTCTACTTTTGTTGGATGACAAATCAGGCAGGGTGTTCAAGCGTCCACTACGAGGCAATCGGATTTCAGCATTGCCTACATCACTCAACCACCTGTTTGCAGGTATGTGCGGGGAGTGGCGATGACTTGTTAACGGCGGGAGCTGCTATCCTGCAATTTCTCTTACTGGGAGTTAGTTGCGTTTGTCTGACGTTGCCGCCATGCTGAAATCCAAATACAAGATAAAACGGACAACGGATACCTATGGAACAGAGAACTTAAATTATGTCCCATAATGACCTCATCGAAAGTTGCTTTTATCAACCATTATACAGTCCATTTCTTGTCGCAAGGTTTGCTTACTGCAAGCAATCGCTGCTGTTCCTATGATCATATTCCCATTTATTATCGGCAGCAAAATCTTACGAGATGCGTGTTTTAAAAAAATATATTGTAGCGCTGTTTAACTAAATACGTTGACAACCAATTTATTAGTATATCGTTGTCTTCAAGTGGGACCGGTTCTTTCATGCTTGCATTAACCTCAGATGACTGAGTCGAAATAGTTCTTTACCTGGCGGCATCTCGTAAATATTTGCCCCAAGGAATATCATCCGCTTGTTGCCCAAAGACTGCCGTTGTTGCACGGGTATTTAGTTTTTCTGGTCCCTACTCAACAAACACATTGTCCGGAACTCGCACGAAAGGCTGCCAAAGCGAAACAATTTCGGTTGGGGCTTGAAATTCAGAAGCTGCTCGTCTTCGCTGAATTGAGTGAGTTGCAAGTGGAACAGTGTAGAGCGACACACGCGCATACAACCGCTGTTAATCTTTTATCTTCTGTTAATCCTTTTTTACTTTTTTTGTTAATGCGAACTACTGAGTAAATAAAAAGATTGTGCAAACCGCGGCAGCTCTCATCAGCTAAAACGCGGCCGTCGGAAATGAAATGATCCGGGAAATGGAGGAAAGAAAGAGGCGAAAGAAGAAAGAACAGGGAAAGAAAGCACATCGCTCACATCAGCTAATCGACTTAGATACAAATTTGCGGCTCTTCAGGACACTCTGTGTGCAAAAGATTGCAACGTGTGCCCTTTATCCGTAGAATGCCCTGCCGACCCCGCTGCTATCCCCTCATCCCCACATACCAGAGAGGAGGAGCCGCGCAGCGCGTTTTGGTTCGAGGCTATTATCCTCCTCGCCGTGAAACTGGTCTAAAGAACCACGAGCTCTGGCTGCACTGTCTCACGGGGCTGCAGTGCAAATCGTCTTGGGGGTCAGACGAGCGTGCGGCGAGGTTTTGGAGGTAGTCGAATCCCGGTAGCGGCACGCATACCAGCGCCGACGCGAAACGATTCTTTCATTAATTTTTTTTTATCAATTGACTGGTTTTTCGCCTGATAATTCTTTTCAAAACACAATTCTTTCATTATTCTTTTTTAGCAGCTGACTAGCTTTTTGCCTGACAATGATGCTTTCATTAATGTTTTTCAGAAATTGACTGGCCTTTTGCCTGACAACGATGCTTTCTTATTTTTTTTAGCGATTGACTGGCCTTTTGCCTGACAACAATGCTTTCATACAATGGTTAGGGTAACTAATTAATCTGCAGAAACTAAGCTCTTGTGTAACTGCTAAGCAGCAGAGAAGTGCCACAGCTTTACTTGCTTTAACAAGTTGTAGAGGTGCAAACGGAATTCTTTTCTCGAATTGCCACTCTACTGTTCTCATATTTTAATAGCTGTTTCCCACTGACAAGGTTAAAAATGTGCCTTGAGAGCTGTCATATTTATGTCATTCATGACCGCATTGGGAAATGCGCCTCTAATGTCGCCGCAGGTTTTTGCCTTAATACAAATATCTTGGTTATAAAAGCGAATATTTGGTACAGAGCTTATTTGGCTGTCATCTGATGTATGGCAATCAGTGAAGCATGACTCACCATTTCCTTTCAGTGCCCTATTCAATTTAGTTTTCAGTCCCTCTAAGGTGCCCGCTTTCTTTGGAGGAGTGTAAAATTGTCGCAGTGGTTTTCAAAAATTGCAAGTACTCAAGCCACGGGAATTAAAAACCAAATGTAAGCAGCCAAATAGCATACATTTAATTTGCAAAAGAGTGAATAATTTAGAATGCTGTGTCAGAGATAACTGCTGGAAATGAAAGTGTCGTGTTAGCCCAGGCAGGGGGGCGTAGCTGCACAAGCGCCGGAGCGCTGTCCGAGAAAGCAGACCAGACACCGTGCTCCCAAGCGACGAAAATGGCCCCCCGTTTATTATCGCACTCTGCTTTTATACACTTGCGCCGCAGATAAACTATCGCAGTCGCAGCTGCCAGTGGCTGCTGACGTGGCGCGTCAAGCCGAAACAGATGATAACATAACAGCACATGTGCTTCTTTAACTTTCAGTCCCAAGCCCGCCTTCAGCTGATACAAGCCATAGGTCCCCCAGCAGCACTGCACTGGTCATACTTCCACTGTATCCACCAGGTGGGAGCTTTTTCTTTTACAGATATTCTCATGTTCTTCACAAATATGCATAGCGTTCGTAAAGTACCTTCCTGATGTAAATCTAAGGATTCAAATGCATGAACTGACTGCATGCTAAACAGGGTGGCATGTACTATAAACTGGAAATGAAAGTAAATGAATAACCACTCAACTAGCGTAGTGGCCTTAGGGCCATGCTAGTGTAACATTACTTACCATTTCTTTTCAATGTCCTTTAAAATTCATTTTTCAGTGTCTCTGAAGTGTCCTCTTATAGAGGTGGAGGGTAAACTAGTACCAGTGGTCTTCAGAAATAAAAAAACTTAAGATGAGGGGAATTTTTTACTTCCTCTCCGCTTGAGTTGCATAAACCTAAGCTGCAGAGTGTGGCAAAATTTCGGAAGTGTCAGAGAATTTGTTAGAAATTAAACAATTCGCTGTATTTCTTTAGCTTTCAGTCCCGAACCAGCCTTCACCTAGTACAAACCATAGGTTCCACAGCAGTACTGTACCATTCCTACCTCTGCCATGGCCATCAGGCAGGAAGTGTTTATGCTTTTCAGATATTTGCATGTTCTCACAGGCACAGAATTTTTATTAATCTTGCTAAAATCATAAGAACATAAATGCTTCAGCCTTGTACATACTATCTAGTATATGGTATGAATTGTCAGCTGAAAAACTAAATTGGCCACCACTCATTGCCACAGAGCATCAGTAGGGCTACACTGTTGTGTAGTGCCGCTTGCTTGTGGGCAAAGTGCCATGAGTTATGAAAACTTTCGCTCTCACTCTTGCATGGGTCATTGCCAAACATAAGTTTCTAGTGTGGCATTCGGCAGCTCTGCTGTTCATGGTTGTAATGAAGAGGAGTGTATATTGCACTGTGGCAAAGCAGTGGGACGGCCGTGATCTATCAAACTGCTGAAAGATTGAGGTACTGCGGCCAGGTATGCTGGAAAACTACCCGAGATGCAGCATCGGTGGCTACCGTAATGTGCACGTCAACCCTGTACAGCAAGAGATGGCGTGCTTTGCTGCAGTGCTACTTCTTTTTAGATACTGTCTTTATTATTGCCTCTGCAAATGGGCTTGATATTCTGTTCAGTGAGTCCTCTTAGCACTGTTTAAATTAGGTACCGTGGCAAATTTTTAGGAGCATGTAGATCTCATATGGTAAGTTTAAAGTTTTTTGATGAAACCAGATAAACAATCTTATCTGTTATCATAAGAGTACCCTCAGTGCAGTAAAAATTACCGTCAGATTCAATGCCAAGTCTGCTCAAACAAGTCATTGTTTTTGATAGAAGCATATTGTTACATTAAGTAAACTGTTATGCCTGGTTCACACTGTAGAAACATTTGGTCAACCTTTATCTGGCAACAGCACATTTGCATAGCTTTGGCAACCATCTCGCCACTTTATCAATAACTGTCTAGAAATATGTACCTGTCACCCCGCTACACAGTGGAAATTTCTACGGGAACACTTGGCGAGCTCCTTGTCTCACTGAAAAAAAAAAACTGACAATGCTTCCTTACTGCTCCTCAAGCATAGCCACTCGTATGGTCCCATACTGCCTGCGTGCTCATTTCTGGGGTCAAATACTGTGCATGCAGGAGAAAGGGAAACATGCGGCACCAGCACAGCTTGTTTCATTGGCAGCCTGTCTGACTGCTTGCAAGGCGCCATACTACGGCATGCAACAAAGCGATGAAGAGGAGTTTTATTTAAGTGCTGTCTTGATGCATGGAAACTGTTAAAAAACGGTCAGTTACCTTTAAGTGCATGCTGTGGTGGTGTTGTTGCCGGACGTTTTGCTCAGCTGGCGAAAAAGTAAAATAACGTTGACGGACGCTGTCTGCATTTAGTTTTAGTTGTCCGAGGCAACACCCCGGCAACGTGCCTTGTTTCTCAGATCTTTGGAAACAAGTTTGTTGTGAAACAATTTCTGACTTGCTGGCCAATGTGTTTTGTTCATGCCGTTGTTGTGTTCCTCCAGTGTGAACTAGGTTTTTGGTAGAAGATACCGTTATTTATCATCGTTCGATTTTCATGATGAAGATTATGTTTGTGATTCATATTCCTAACAATCTCCTCATGATGCTTGCATAAGGGACAACGTATCAAGCCATTAAACTAAGCTGTTGTCAGGGGACTCAATGAAAAAAATATCGAACCCATTGCAGAAACAATTCTGAAGAGAGTATTAAAGAACAAGTGAGCATGTTAATGGCTGATGCAGTGGTTTAGGTCGTGTTGCCCAAGCTGGCAGGATGGGATGTATGTGACTGATAATAACTTCAAGGTATTAAAAAAATCTACAGGAAGAGCATCACCTTATTTCGGCCGTCCGATTGCTTTGCGCTTTCTGACTGGTGGTGTGCGCTTTTTTATGTCATGACCATCAACATCAGGACAGCTGGATAGCACACTAGAAATTTATCAAACTTGGCAGGCGGCCTTGAGAAGGAAGGTCAAGTTTGTCATCATTTTTTGTTTATCGAAAGCTTGCCATAAGGCATATTATAGAAACTGATGTAAATTATTTTCCGCAATGAACCGGAGCAGGCTCCCGCTCTTATTGTTGTCGGTGAGCCATTTAGAGAAGTCCTCTTCCCTTGTTGTGATTAGTCCCACTTCCCGCAGAATCTTCGTTCTTGACGCCTTTGTCCCTGCACAAGTCCACAGCAGGTGGCGAATGCTCACTTCTTCAGCTGGTGTGGAACACTTCGGGCATGTGGTTGGTCCGATGTCTGCTTGAGATTGCCATCGGCATGTTACCGATGGGGTAAGGGCCGCCCCAGCTCTTATCCTTCTAAGAGAAACCTGCTCCAATCTTGTTAAGTTACGAGGGAGGGGGAATGTACACGGGGTTATGAGGGCACGTGTACTTCTTAAAGAAGATGCTAAGATGGGAACTTGAGTACACTGGCACAAGCCAGTGGTGCGATGTAATAGTGTCGAGTTGCAGTCTGACAGCTTTGAGCAATAGTTCTTTACTTTTCTGGCTGTTGCTACTGTTTCATCAATACACTGTCGTAAATTTGTTCAGGAGCAGCTGTTCTGGACATGGTGAAACGAATTTTCCACAAAACGATTGAAGATTTTTCAAAATAGTCCTAATTAATGGTACATTTTACAGGAATGCATTTGTTTCTTTTAGCACTGGCGTCTCCTGCATCATCCGCACCTGGTGCAAAGCAGCGGCACCCTTTCTCCCTTCCCATGTTTTAAGCACCAAATCGTAGCTTCCTCCTCTGTCATGGTTTCATTTGAAGTCAAGCTTGCTTTTGCACCCAACCACGCAGAGAAAGTAATGTGTATTTTATTTCTTTTTAACCCTTAGACGCAGCGATATTGCCCCACAAATGACAATTCATTAAAACATTGCGTCAAAAGAACATATTTCCAAAAAAGGCAGAAACACTAGCATGTTTAAGTTGCGAGGACATTCACTGACTTAACTAAGCGGCTTAATTAAGAGAGGTGATTGCCCAGTATGAGAAGTATTGGAAGTCCGCTTGCACCTCGAAAAGGTGCAGACTGATTTCCGCATCTAGGCTGCAAAGTTACCAATGCCCATTGGTGCCATACCAACGGAGAATGTTGAGCGCCAAATGGCCTTTTGGAGCTGGGAGACAGGCGGCATCCCCAGGCTAAATTTTGTTAATACTTTCAGTTGAATTTCTCATTTTAACAATGACTTTGCCTTTTCCAGGGAGAATAATGCACTACGTGAGCACCCTTGGGTACATTCTCAGTTCTCCTTTTAAAGCAACTGGCCTTTCTAGAAGTGCCCTCCTTCTCATTTTTTTTGTAATCAGCACGTCATGATCTGACTTGCCATTCCACTCAACAAAAGGCATTCTGTGCCTTTCGGCGTCTTGAAATTGCGATGCGGATGGGTCTGGATCGAGGAGCGAGAAAGGCACAGGAGATAAATGAACAAAACAACGGCCGGAGAGATACTGCCAGCAATGCCCGCTTGGAAAAGGATACTGAACTGCATATAAAGAAAAAGAGGCATGGCAGTACGGCTGCTGACTGGTGTCGTCTAACATGCTTTTGTGCAGGGGTTTCTGATGAGTATCGGAATAATGCTGGTGTTTTCGGGGCGCACCCACGTGCACAGGCCAAGTTCAACATCAATTTAGCATGGAGTCTCTGGCATAAACTAAGGCCTGTATTTTTAAGAACTCCAAACGGAACAATTAGTTTACGAGAAGGTCGCAATCTCCTGTCAGTGTCTCAGCAGTACCAATACGCGCTTTTGCACAATAATTCATTTTGCTCCCCCCCCCCCCCCCACTTCCTTTCTCTCACTGTCCAGCTGCACCCTCTGAGCGCCGCACTCTGCGCGGACCACACCTCACGCACCCCTCTCATGAGCCACTTTCTTTTAGTATATCTTAATTGATATTATGACGGATCTTGAATATTTCCTTCAAAGTTGCTCTGTTCATGCTAGCTGTTCTCTCACTGCTAAAATGTCCGTTTACTGCAGCTAAAGAAAAACATTTTTTTTTTTGTACTAGAATGTGCTGTGTTGTTGTTGCACATTTAAAAAACCTTTTTATGGGTAGAACATTTGTGTGTGCAAAACACATTGTTGTTTTTGTTCCAATAACCTTGAACCACCGTGAGTGCCAAGGCCTCTTTGGGTGATGCTGCAGTCTCACAGCAGTCAGGAAAGCAGTCAAAAGGTCTGTTTGTGCTCATTATACCGAAAGAAATATTAGAGGTTTTATGGTAATCTTGGGTGGTCTTCAGCACTTTTGCACCAGTATTTATTCCTTGGGAGTGAAAAATAAACATAACTTGATGAGTGTAACTTAATGAGTTTCAGCATTTAATGCAAATGCAGCTTCCTTATTTATTGAGCTTTGGCAGCCCACTGACCACAAGTCACTCCTCCTGAGAGGTAGTGTGATGGTGATGTGGGCAGCCTTTCGAGCCCCACATTCTGTCTTGAAGGCGAGCTCTCTGGGCAGTCAATGTAGTTTTCTACTGCACTGTGCAGCTGTCTCAATGATATTTATTTTACATATTTATTGTCATTTGGCAAGATTGTCAATCATATACATGCTCCTTCATCATCATCATCATCAGCCTTACTACACCCACCGCAGGGAGAAGGCCTCTCCCATATTCCTCCAATTAACCCGGTTCTGTGCTAGCTGCGTTCACTTGATCCCTGGGAACTTCTTGACCTCATCCACCCACCTAACTTTCTGCTGCCCCTGCTAAGCTTTCCTTCCCTTGGAATCCAGTTTGTTATGCTAAGCGTCCATTGGTTATCCTCGCCTTACACTACATGTCCTGCCCATGGTCATTTCTTATGAGCACTTTGCTATTTGCTAAATGACTAATTTCTTATTTTCGCCTCTATCATCTGGCACATATGCATCAGCATTCAGTAGTAAGCTATTGCATTGTGTGAAAGCACAAGACAGAGATGTAAAGCCCTTTTTAACAACCCCTCGAAATTACTCGGCTTAGGAATGGCAGCTCTGATGCCGCGTTGTTCCAAGGGTCAGCTTGATGGGTTGATTGCGATCTCACCCTCCCATTCCAGATGAGCTACTCTAGGTTACAGAAGTGCTTGGCTGCTATAATTTGTTCACAAGTAGCAGTTTATGATTCTAATCATTTGTTACATTATTTTTACTGTTAAACATTTCTCATATTTCTCAAGCAAGAAGCCAGCAACAAGAACACTAGCTACTTCAATGCAGTCAGCAAAGTATGTGCCTGTAGGCAGGAAAAAACTCCCAGCACCTCTCGTCTATCCTTTGTACCACTGAGCTGCCGAGCATTGCACCGCTCAAATCTAGGTGTTATGAATGTCCAAGGTTGTATTGACTGGTGTGGAACTAAATGTCTCTATTGAACACCATTGAGTTGTATACACTTTTGCTAGAAAATGCAGAGTCCAAGTTGACTGAATTTCTGAGTTAACATAATGAGTATAAGTGGGAGCTCACTACCTTACCTCAAGGAGGTGTGGTGCAACAAAAACAAACACTATGAATGAAACATAACACAGGCATACACTACCAACTGTAATACAAAATCGAATTCAAACTTTGTCTTTAACGCCCAAGCACAACTTCCTTCTCTACACACAAGTCCTTCACATTCGCACACCTCTTCTTTCCTAAGCAGATATGTCTGGCCAACAGTAAATGTTCGCAACCCTCACATCCCAGGTACAGTCCAAGCAGCGAATACAAGACCAAGTCCATTACTCACATCATCGAGACAAACCTCATAACCTCCACCCCTGAGACACAAACTAAAAAAACCACCACATATCTGTAGCTGCCACAAATTGCGTTCACTCACAATACATCTAAAAGGCAAATCCAGTTTGTGAGTCTTAACAGGAAAAAAATGCAGCAAGGCAACCCTTGCAATCACTGATCACCTTGGACGATCTGGTCAGCTGCAGCTTATTACATACTGCGATGGCTTTTGATCTACTAGCTTTGTTCTATACAAGCACACAATTCTTAATTGCCTGGGTCACCTTCTGTTAGTATTGGCTAGCCAGAACCACTGCAAATCCCCCAGGGTTGTGTGGTGCATGAGGGGAATATTGGATGGGCTGGATGGTACCCGAAGGACTTCTCGGAAGATGGATCTGGTACTGCAGGAACATACTCTAAATAATGTTTTTAGATGATAACCTTCGTCTTCTTCAAACGGAAAAAGGGGGCTTCAAATTGGTTCTGGCTGGCCTATATGAAGAGAAGGCGACCGTGAAGAATTTCAGGAAGAATTAAGAATTTTCTGCATGTGCAGAAGAAAGCTAGTAGAGCAAATGTCATCATCTTATGTAAAGAATGCAGCTGAGCAGATTGGTCAAAGCGATCAGCGACTGCAAGAAGGGTTGCCTTGATGTGTTTTTTCCTTTTAAGACTCATGAACTGAACTCTCCTTTTAGATATATTGTGAGTGAACGTGATTCATGGCAGCTGCAGATGTGAGGTGATCTTTTAGTGTGTGTCTAAGTGGCAGAAGTTTTAACTGTCTTGCACAGACAATGTGAGGGGTGAACTTTTTTGATTCGCAAAACTTTATTTCCAAAATTATGTAAAGCATTTTTTATAGTATGCCTTATGGCAAGTTTGGGAAATAAAAAAAAGTCCACTCTTCACCTTGGATGGGAGGGTTACTAACATCAATTGTTGGCCAGGTATATCTGCGTAATTGGAAAAGAAGAGTTGTTTTAGTGTGATGTACTTGGGTGTGAAAGTGAAAGCTGGAGTTCCGTTTTGTGTTATAATTGGTAGTGTGTGCTTGCGTAGTGTTTCTCTTTTCATGTTTGTCCTCATTGCACCGCTGTTCTGGGTATCATGCACCATTTCGTCCCACAAGCTGTTCAAGGAAGTGCATTTTGCTGATAACAAATGGTGCGGTTTTCTTCATAAGTGAACATTAGAGTAGTACAGTGCATGCGAAATGTGTTCTATCTTAGAGTAAACAAATGGCTCCCCAAATCTACAGGGGTTTAGAGCAAGAAAGACGGCTTGATTGCGCGTACTCTGGCGTGCGCAGGTAGTCGTCGATTTCCTGTGGTCGTTCGCCAGGACGAGGTCGTGGGGCGTATGCCGAACCCGCGTTGGCGGATGCGTCCGTATAGGCAGTGGCGTAGAATGTGGCCGGGTTCACAACAGTGAAATCATAATGGCAGATTATTCGCAGTCCTTAAGGCGTCACACTTCCTGGTGATTGGGGGTCGTTGTAGGCTTGGCGGGCGAGGGTAAAGCAGCTTCGTTCCGTAGAGGCTTATTTTTGGCGAGGGGAGCTTGGTTGCACCTCGTAGGAACACCGGACGGCGTAAAGCGCTGGCATAGTTCACATCAATGGGTTCCTGATTTGCAGCCATCGGAGCTTGAAGAATACCTGATGACTGCTGGACTTACCCATTTATGAAGCCTGTGAGCGACGCAACTTGTGGCTGCGTTGGCGATGAGAGGAGTCGGCGAAGCTTTTTCTCAAATGACCTCACGGATAATCTTAAGTAGGTTTTTATAATCATAGGTTATAATCAAAGATTATAATAGGTTGTAATTGGTTACCACTGCGATCTATTTATGACTTGACCGTGACGTCGGGAACGTTCCAAGAAGGTCGAACCAGTAGAATAAAACGGTTCTAGGGGCACGTCAACAGCTTGGAGACGTCCAGCTGCTTGAGTCGGTGTTTTTTATCCTATCCTGACATATGTCGTCGCAGGCTGCGATGTAGCGCCGGATACTGGGGTATAGTGGAGGTGAAAAAGAAGACGCCATACCCGGTCGTAAGTGCATGACACACTGGGGTGGCCAGCTGTGGGCAGGTCGTGAAGTTCTTCAATAACAGAGGAGCGGAGCTGCTTGAGAATCACCAACAAAATTGAAGGACCGTCATTAAAAAGTTACAGTGGTAGAGGCGCCATCCCCTACAACAACAACAAACAATATATATATATATATATATATATATATATATATATATATATATATATATATATATATATTGTGAGCCTTCTGTGGACCTTCTTTCATTTGTACATACCATCATCATCGTCCCGCGGCGCCGGCTCCGGCACGCGCCTGGGTTCGTGATCGGATTAAAACGCTAGACAAGGCTTCGCTGTCCTTGCCGTCCCGACCTCGCCGTCTCGACCTAGCCTTCTTTTAGAAGTGGTGGAGGTGAAATTTGATCCCCTTGCTTCCTTGGGCCCTGCCTCTCGCTGGAGCTACGTTCCGGTCGCCGCTAGGCAACTGTCACCATCGCTATGTCTACCGACAGTACCCACGAACAAGACGGACCCTCTACCTCGGCTGCACCACCCCCTCCGACTGTGCCCACACGACAGCGCGACCCGCCGCTGTTCGCTGGTCGTCGCGATGAAGACGTCGATGACTGGCTTGACACCTATGAACGCTGCAGTGCCTACAACCGGTGGGACGATGCTCTGAAATTTCTAAACATCTCTTTCTACCTTACTGAGGTCGCCAGGACTTGGTTCATCAACCGCGAGCCCCACACAACTAACTGGACCACGTTCAAGCAGCAGTTCCGACAGTACTTCGCCGACCCGGCAGTTCGGACTGAGATCGCGAAGACCAAGCTCGCTTCACGCCTGCAAGGTCCTGCGGAGTCATATGCGTCTTACATAGAGGCCATACTTGCACTCTGCCGGCGTATTAGTCCCACCATGGCGGAACATGAACGAGTACACCACGTCTTGAAAGGAATCAATTCTACGGCGTATAACATCCTAGTTGCTCAGAATCCTTCAACTATTGATTCCATTATTACGACCTGCCAACGCATTGACCAGCTGCAGTCCTCCCGATTGCAGCCCGCCAACGCTACTGGCCCGACCTATGCTGATCTCGACCTGCGGACACTTATTCGAGCCATCATCCGCGAGGAGCTCCAGGCCCTCAAGCCTGTATGTCGACTCGGGTGCGATCACTCTTCCTCAACATCTAATGACGCCGGTCTCCGCAGCATCATCAAAGAGGAGCTGGCAACAATCACCGAACCTATGACATCTGGCCCTCCGGCACCCCGCTCAGTACCGACTTACGCGCATGTCGCAGCATCCCCCCTCCTTTAGTTCCCCCGCCTCGACCGGCACCAACCTACAATCATGTTAATGCAATAGCGACTGCTCAACCTGCACCACCCTATAACGCAGCTTGGCGCCCCTCCCGACCAATTTGCTATTACTGTGGCATTAGAGGACATATATCCCGCGTCTGTCGCCGCCGCCTCCAGGACGAGCGCCGTGGTTACGATACCTTTGAAAGTGATATCCCTCCAACGTCATATCAACGCCGGTTTATTCCAAGCCCACCTCGAAGATCATCCCCACCTCCAGAATCCTCGTCTGAGCCTCGTGGAACCCACGCATCCCGACGTCGGTCCCTATCCCCAACCGCCGCTCAGTTTCCCCTCTCCGACCCGCAACAACTATCTCTGTCCGCCATCCGGAAAACTAAGCGTTGCAGTTTCCGGAGGTCAAACTGCACTCTGCGAACTTACCAAAAGTCCTCCAGATCGCCCGTATAATGTGATTTCTGTTTTCGCTGAAGGATTACCGGTCGAAGCATTGATTGATACAGGAGCTGCAATTTCTGTCATTCACGCTGATTTGTGCTACAGTTTGCGAAAAGTGACGACACCATATGATGGGCCTGAACTCCGTGGAGCCAATGACGTCCCTTTGCGCCCTTTAGCAAAGTGCACCGTACGAATTGTTATTGACGGCGTCCGCCATCATGTGCAGTTTGCTGTGCTCTCACCATGTGCGCATCTGATGATTTTAGGATGGGATTTTTGTCAACAGCTTCGGCGTTAATTTCTTGTGGCGACCGTGTTATCCATATGACAGACAGCGATTTTTCATCTGAAGTTTCTGAACGCCATTATCCCCTCGTTGCCGCCGCTGATATTGTTTTGCCTCCTCAGTGCGAAAAACTGCTTACCGTTGTTTCTCACCACATCAATGACGGGGACGTACTCATCGCACCATCTTATCGTCATCTTGCACGCGGTATCGCCTTCCCGTCTAGTCTTGTGAGGTTCTGCAACGGCTCAACGACAATAGCGGCCACTAACACTTCACGTGAATCCCTCGTGCTCCCAAAAGGAACTTCTCTCCCCTGCATGGTGGATGTTCAACCTTTGTCCTTGATGGTGCTCACTGCCCCTCGGCCTCAGCGCCGTGTTTCGCCAGACGTCTCTCTTTCTGTTCTCAAAAAGACTATTAATCCTAACCTCACGCCTAACCAACGCCAAGAACTGCTGACATTGCTTCGACACCACCAAGCCATTTTTGATGCCACTTCCCCACCACTGGGACGGACTAGTGTTGCGCACCATCGCATCATTACTGAAGGTAACTCTATCGTTCGCCGACGGCCTTATCGGGTTTCCCTCTCTGAACGAAAAGTAATTGAAGAAAATGTAAATGACATGCTCCATCACAATATTATTCGTCCCTCGACAAGCCCATGGTCCTCCCCAGTAGTGTTAGGTAAAAAAAAGACGGCTCGGTACGCTTTTGTGTTGATTACCGGGCAGTCAACAAAATTACCCGCAAAGATGTATACCCAATGCCAAGAATTGATGATGCCCTTGACTCTCTCCAAGGCGCCGAATATTTCTCGACTTTGGACCTCCGCTCAGGTTATTGGCAAATACCTATGCACGAGGACGATAAAGAAAAAACCGCTTTCTCCACTCCCGATGGCCTTTACGAATTTAATGTTATGCCTTTCGGACTTTGTAACGCACCAGCGACATTTGAAAGAATGATCGATACTGATCTTCGTGGCCTAAAATGGAGAACCTGTTTATGTTACTTGGATGACATTGTCATCTTTTCGTCAACCTTTAACGACCATCTCACGCGCCTGAATGAGGTCCTCACGTGTCTCGCTTCAGCGGGCCTTCAGCTCAACACCAAGAAGTGCCACATTGCACAGAACGAAATTAAAATATTGGGACATCTAGTCAGCCATGACGGCATTCGTCCAGACCCTGAAAAAATAATCGCGGTCTTGAACTTTGCTCGCCCACAACGGATTACAGAATTGCGCAGTTTTCTCGGCCTGGCGTCTTATTTCCGGCGTTTTATAAGGCATTTTGCAAGTATTCCTGCTCCACTTCATGAACTACTTAAAACACGCAGCCCTTTCGTGTGGACTGAACAGTGCGAAGCCGCTTTTAATAATCTGAAGCACGCCCTCACATCAGACCCTGTTCTTGGCCACTTCAGTGATAGCGCTCCAACCATCCTGCACACTGATGCCAGTGGTCACGGTCTTGGAGCTGTACTCCTGCAACGCGATGCAACTTCGCGTGTGAAAGGGATTGCCTTCGCCAGTCGGACTATAGCTCCAGCTGAGAAAAACTACACCATTATCGAGCAGGAGTGCCTTGCCGTCGTCTGGGCTGTCCAAAAATTTCGCCCTTACCTATATGGTCGGGATTTCACAGTTGTGACCGATCACCATGCTCTTTGCTGGTTGTCCTCGCTCAAAAATTTGACAGGCCGACTAGGCCGTTGGATTCTACGCCTGCAAGAATAAAATTTCGACGTCACTTATAAATCGGGTCGCCAACACCAAGACGCCGACGCTCTTTCTCGCTGCCCACTTACGGAATCGGCTTGCTGTTTTTCTTCCCAATGCATTTCAACCTATGACCACAGCAAACCATCTCTTTCTCCGACGTATATCACAGCAGTTTCATTTGACGACTCTAAGAACAAACACGCTCTCCGCCCACAGCAATTAGCCGATGCCTACTGCCGACCCATCATCGACCGCCTTATTGGCGCTTCGGACCCCCCAATGCTCGGCTTCGCCGACAACTTCGCAATTTTAAGCTCGAAGATGGCATCCTACTCCGCTTCGTATATTGCCCTGATGGAACTCCCTGGATCCCAGTCGTTCCGCGTGTGCTTCGCCCACGTATACTGGCGGCTCTCCACGATGACGCTACTGCAGGTCACCTTGGTGTTGACAAAACCTACGACCGCGTGAATAAACGATTCTTTTGGCCTGGCCTACCTTCCTGCGTTGCCAAATACGTCGCATCCTGCCCTCTGTGCCAACGTCGCAAACGGCCGACGTCTTCGCCCGCTGGCCTTCTACAATCTGTTCCCTGTCCCGCCACGCCATTCGACGTAGTCGGCATCGACTTATATGGTCCCCTACCTCTCTCCAATGGGAGTAATCATTGGGTTATACCAGCTGTCGAAAACCTTACACACAACGCTGAGACAGCACCTGTACCGACCGGTTCCGCTCAAGAAGTAGCAAACTTCTTTTTGCGATCAATTTTATTGCGTCATGGCGCTCCTTGGGTGCTCCTAAGTGACCGCGTGACGGCCTTCTTATCGGCAGTCGTTGCCGAAGTTCTTCAACGGTCATCCATCCTTCATAAGACAACCTCAAGCTACCATCCCCAGACTAACGGGCTGACTGAACGATTTCATCGCACCCTATCGGATATGACATACATGCACATCACACCGGATCATCGAAATTGGGATACTGTTCTACCATTCGTCACATTCGCCTATAATACTGCAGTACAGCGGACTACCGGTTATTCTCCATTTTTCCTCGTTTATGGCCGTCCTCCCACTACAATTCTCGACGCTTCCTTCTTCTCTACGCCCGACTACTCCACATCAGTACCTACCCAGTTCTTATCTCGTGTGGCCAGATGCCGTCATCTTGCCCGCCTCAACACGGCAGCATGCCAGGAAGACCGCAAGAGTCGCTACGATTCTACGCATCGCGTGGTCTCTTATCGTCCCGGTGACGAAGTACTGCTTTATACACCACTGCGCAACCCTGGCCTTAGTGACAAATTCCACCACCGCTACCTTGATCCCTACGAGATCATCAGCCAAACTTCTCCAGTTAACTACAAAGTCACGCCTGTTGATCCCCCAGCCGATCGACGCCACCGTGGAACTGAAATTGTTCATGTTTCTCGCTTGAAACCGTTTGTGCGCCGCAGTACATCGGTTAATTAGAAGCGGCCAGGCTGGCCGCTTCCAACCCCCCGGGCAGATTGCGTGAGCCTTCTGTGGACCTTCTTTCATTTGTACATGCCATGATCTTCTCCTTTCATTTGTACATACCATCATCATCGTCCCGCGGCGCCGGCTCCGGCGCGCGCCTGGGTTCGTGATCGGATTAAAACGCTAGACAAAACTTCGCTGTCCTTGCCGTCCCGACCTCGCCGTCTCGACCTAGCCTTCTTTTACAATATATATATATATATATATATATATATATATATATATATATATATATATATATATATATATATATATATATATATATATTGCCGCGAAGCATTGCTGTATTTATTTGTCTTTTTCAACAGCCTCCGGCATGCAGTATTATCATTATGAATCTAGCGCGTATAAATTCTGCAGTCGCTCTTCGTTCATAACCATCACGAGACGCGACTGCATCATTTCATTTCTTATTGCAAATGATTCGAAATGTGACTCTAAGGCAGTCACCAACCCGTATTTCTACAATGTTCCAAGTTATGCTAGTCACCGTTCGCGGTTTCATCTTGATGTTTCTCTGCAGCTTTAAAATTGAGTGCTGACGAGTGAAACGGGCATTTCTTTATTCGACAATCGACGCGCACATTTGCTGCTATCGCCGCAGCCATGTTACTCAGCTCTTTTGCAGGCGTATTTCGACTCAACGAAGAGTTAATTTCAGTGCTACTACCACTGTCGTTCTTTTTTTCCGGCAGCCTTGTCACTACCGCATGACAATATATACACACACACAAACACACACATATATATATATATATATATATATATATATATATATATATATATATATATATATATATATATACATTGCCGCGAAACCTTCAAAACAGTATTTGCTGTTTTTTAACAGCAGCCGGCATACAGGCTTATCACTCTGATTCTGGACCGCGTATCAGTTCCGTAATCTTTGTTATTGCTCGATGTTGCGAGTCACACCTTTATCAGTTTTGTTGTAGCGCAAGATGCACCGAGATCTGTCTCGAAGGTTCCG
This sequence comes from Amblyomma maculatum, assembly GCF_055883805.1. Taxonomy (NCBI): domain Eukaryota; kingdom Metazoa; phylum Arthropoda; class Arachnida; order Ixodida; family Ixodidae; genus Amblyomma; species Amblyomma maculatum. The sequence continues at coordinate 124,039,128 of NC_139349.1, forward strand.
GCCACTCGGGTGTCTTTCCACAATGTTCCAGCCCGTGCTGGTAGCTGTTTGCGACGTTATCTAGATTGTTCTGTGCAGTCTTTAAATTGAGCGTTGCCGAGTGTGACGGGTATTCTTTGTTCGACGATCGACGAGCACGTTTGTTTCGATCGCCGCCGCCGAGTTGCTTAGTTCTTTTGCGGGCGCAAGTCAGCCCAAATAAAGAGTTTCTTTAGTGCAATCATCGACCCTTCATTTGTGTCGTCGACCTCGTCACCACAAGTGACATCTGGTGGAGGTGCTGCTTTTAATCATTCAAGCGAAGACCCAAGCCGTGTCCCTGTCGCCCTGGAGACCAGCCTACAGGTCACCGAGCCAGCCGCCGACTTCAAGGCCTACAACCCGAACACGGCCTGCTTCCTGACCCCATTCGATCTGGGAAGGCATCGACGCTGACGATGGCCCAGCCTACAGCACCGGTTGTCTTCGTCCAACCCCGTGAGCCCCCTTGCTTCCAAGGACGACCGGATGAAGATGCTGGAGATTGGATGGACCTTTTCGACCGTGTGGCAGAATTCAACGGCTGGAACGAAGCTGCGAAACTCAGGCAGGTCTACTTTGTTCTTCAAGGGCATGCCCGTTTTTTTTTCGAAAATCATGAGGCAGTTATGAAGGATTGGGAGATTTTCAAGGAAGCGTTTTGGACTGCCTTTTCGAGCGTCGTCCGAAAGAGCCCAGGCCCTCCTTCCGTCAAGACTTCAACTTACTGACGAGCCTGTCCTGGCGTACGTTGAGGAGATGAAGCGCCTCTTTCGTCGCGCCCACCCTAACATGACCGAAGGTGAGAGAGTCAAATTTTTAATGCGAGGCGTCAAAGAATCGCTTTTTGCAGATCTTGTCCGAAATCCGCCAAAAACCTTGGCGCAATTTGAAACGGAAGCGTCTGCCATCGACAAGACGTTGTACACCCAGATGCGCCACTACGAGCGACCACTTCAGCCGGACTGCTCAACCCACTACCCCAACGCATCTGCAAGCGGAGAGAACCTTCGGGACCTAATTCGGGAGATCGTGCGAGAGGAGCTCCGCCTAATGCTACCATCATCGCAACAACCCCAGGTGGCGACGCTCGCGGACGTCGTCCGTGAAGAAGTTCAGCAGGCGCTGGGCGTTTCTAAAGCGACGACTCCGACGGCTCCAGAGCATGAATCAGCAGCGACGGACTATGAAGCTGCATTATGTCGTCCTGCACCCCGACGCGACCTCCCGAGCCGACGCGACCTCGCAGGCCCTCGTCGCTACCATCCTGCTTCCCAAAGCCGCCCCTTGGTCCCCGCCCGCCAAGCCTACCAACGACCCCCAAGCCCCAGAAGTGCGACGCCTGGAGGACAGCAAACAACCGACCGCTCTGCTTCCATTGTGGTGAGGCAGGAAACATCCTCCGTCACCGCCCGTACAGGCGGATCGGCCTCCGTGGTTTCGCTGTCGACGCCCCGCGACCCCGTCCTGGCGAGCGACCACAGGATATCAACGACTTCTTGCGCAGCGGAGAGCACTCGTCGCCAAAGCGTCTGTCACGCTCCCCATCACCGTACAATGCCCGATTTGCGTCGCCGGGCCGCGGTTACGTGCAAGGACGGTCTGCTAGCCTCCGTAGGGGAAACTAAAGGCAGCAACCTTTGGAGGTGAGGTTGCTCAACGGCGAAAAGAGGAACATCCTCCGCCGCCGACGACCACTAACGACGACGCAATCATTTCATCGCCTATCCACACGACGACATCGACGACAACACGACCAGAGTGCAAGCAGACACCGCCGCCCAGCGAAGTAAAAACGGTATGCCCCGGCCATGACCTGAAGACACGACGGAGCCGAGATCGGACACTAAGGCCCACGTGCAATGCAAGGACGCGAACAAGTGACCTTGAAGTTGATATCGGCAGTCGCAGAGTCACTGCCCTAGTAGACACCAGAGCTGATTATTCAGTCATTAGTTGACCGTTAGCCTCTCAGCTCAGAAAAATTACCACCGCTTGGGATGGCCCGCTGATACGCACCGCAGGTGGCAACCTGATTACTCCATCGGGACGATGCACTGCAAGAATAACCGTAAATGGGCGTACTTACCCCACCAGCTTGTGGTCTTGCAGCAGTGCACCCGCGACGTGATTTTAGGCATGGACTTCCTAAATGAACATAGGCTATAATCGACCTGCGATCCAAGCACATCAAGCTCTCTGCAGACAAAGCCATTCCTGCTACGACGACGTCGATGCAACACATCGCTCTAAACGTCCTCGATGAAGAATTGACCGTCCCGCCCCGATCAAGCATCGCAGTCGGCGTAGGTAGGGCCAACATCGAAACCGCTGAAGGCATCGTCGAAGGAAATATCCAATTACTCTTAGAACGAGGTGTCGGCATCGCAAGAGGCATCACGAAATTCCGGAGAGGTCAAGCTAAGGTTCTGGTAACAAACTTCACCGAAGAATACCGGCATCTCAACAAGGGTACGACGATCGCTTTTCTCGACGAAATAGCGGACCTCAAAGATGTATTCGCCCTCCACGACCAAACGCTGGGAGACGCACCGGACCTAATCCGTCTACCCACATTTGACATCAACCCGGCATTGACCCACAACAGGAAAGACCAGATTCTCAGTCTGCTTCGAAGCTACGGGGAGTGCTTCTCATCGTCATCGAAGGTACGACAAACACCACTGGCCAAGCACCGCATAACAACGGACGAACACGCCCGACCTCTGCGCCAAAGCCCTTATCATGTATCGCCGCGAAAACGCCAGGCCATTCGCGATCAAGTTGAAGAAATGCTGCGTGATGACGTAATCCAGCCATCGAACAGCCTCTGGGCGGCACCAGGTGTTTTGGTGAAGAAGAAAGACGGCACACTTCGTTTATGCGTTGATTACCGCCGCTTGAATAGCATAACGATGAAGGATGTCTACCAGCTTCCCCGCATCGACGACACTCTCGACCGGCTCAGCAATGTGAGGTACTTCTCATCGATGGACCTGAACAGCGGATATTGGCAAAATGAGGTCGACGAAAAAGATCGCGAGAAGACCGCATTCATCACACCGGACAGCCTTTAGGAGTTCAAGGTGATGCCATTTGGCCTCTGCTCCGCACCACACACGTTTCAATGAGTAATGGACACAGTCCTGGCAGGCTTGAAGTGGCAAATTCGTTTGGTATATTTGGACGACGTTGTTGTCTTCTCGTCAAACTTTGAAGACCACCTAAAACGACTACAGGCAGTGCTGGAAGCCATCAAGTCATCGGGACTAACGCTAAAAGCAGAGGAGTGACACTTCGCCTACGAAGAACTCCGGTGCCTAGGTCACATCGTTAGCAAGGACGGTATTCGACTAAACCCGGACAAAACAGCTGCAATTGCACAATTCCCACCGCCTGCCGACAAGAACGCTGTGCGCCGATTCCTTGGGCTGTGCGCTTATTATCGACGATTTGTCAGAAACTTTTCGCGGATTGCCGAATCGTTGAAGCAGCTTACAAAGGCTGACGTACCTTTTAAATGGGAAGCGCCGCAAGGAGAAGCCTTCGACGAACTTAAGCGCCGCCTGCAATGCCCTCCTGTACTTCGCCACTTAGATGAAAACGCCGAGACCGAAATTCAAATCGACGCGAGCAGTGTGGGCCTAGGATCCGTTCTCGTCCAGAAGAGTGCCGAACAGGAGAGAGTAATTGCCTACGCTAGCAGGTCCCTCACAAAAGCCGAAGTCAATTATTCGACGACCGCGAAGGAGTGCTTTGCAATCATCTGGGCCACTTCTAATTTTCGTCCATACCTATACGGCCGACCATTCAAGGTGGCAAGCGACCATCACGTGCTCTGCTGGCTGGCTAATTTGAAAGATCCTTCCGACCGCCTTGCCAGATGGAGCCTACGACTTCAAGAATTTGAGATGACTGTAGTCTGTAAGTCGGGCCGGAAGCATTCCGACGCAGACTGCTTATACCGCGCTCCCGTCGATGCTCCCCCGAAGGACGATGACGACGACGTCTTTTTGGGACCGGTAAGCGCCAGCAGTTTCGCTGAACAACAGCGATCAGACCCTGAGCTGAAAGCGCTAGCCGATTACTTGGAAGGAAAGACCGCGTCCCCTCCTGGTGTGTTCAGGCGACATTTATCATCCTTCACGTTAATCAATGGCCGCTTCGTGAAGAAATTCGCACCCAAGAAGACCGCGCAGCTTATCTTTGTGCCTGAAACCCTTCGACAAGAAATTCTGCAGGCGTTGCACGATAAGCCCACAGCAGGCCACCTCGGATTTGCGCGCACGTTGTGTCGAATCCAGGAGAAGTATTACTCGCCGCTACTGTCTGCTGAAGTTGCCCACTACGTGAAGACGTGTCGTGAGTGCCAACGACGCAAGACCCCGCCAATCAGACCAGCAGGACTACTAAACCCGATTCCGCCCCCAATCGTGCCCTTTCAACAAATTGGGATGGATCTCCTCGGCCCCTTTCCATCTTCGTCTATGGGTAACAAGTGGATCATCGTGGCCACTGACTACCTTACCCATTACGCCAAAGCAAGAGCACTACCAAACGGTACCGCGGCAGAAGTCGGCAAATTTTTTGTGGAACAAATTCTCTTGCGACACGGCGCCCCAGAAGTGCTCATCACGGACAGGGCAACGGCGTTTACGGCAGAGTTAACGCACGCCATCCTGAAATACAGTCACACAAGCCATCGACGAACAACTGCGTACCATCCCCAGACCAATGGCCTTACGGAGCACCTGAACAAAACGATCGCGGACATGATCGCTATGCACGTCGACGCTGAACACAAGACCTGGGACGCCATTACAGCGCGTGAGTCCTAGTTCCACCGAACAGTTAAGGAAGAATGTTAAAAAAACGTGGTACGATTAAGGTTTCTTTCTAGCACACTGGTGACAGCGAGGTTGGAATGAGAATTGATGCATATAGAAGCCTATTGAAATGGGCTGCAAGCTATTACGCGTCTTGTGGTCCATATGCATCTGTATTGCTTATTACGAATAAACGAATTGACTTCTGCAGTACCGTACTGTTCAAGCAATACATATCAACACTCAGTGGATTGAAAGCGCCAAAATGTAGCGCTCAATTTTGCCCAAGTTGCATAAGAAGTTATAGTGCAGTCATTATGGGACACGCATATAAGTCACGAGAATGGCAATGTGAGTGGCCCCGTGCACGCGATAAAATTTCATATGTCGCGTCATTAGCAACGCATATTCCTGCGTTCTTTGACGGAGTGTTTTTTCCTTTCCGGCCGATGATGCTGTAGTACATTTTTGTTTTGCGCCTAATTAATTCCACTCTTGTGGAGTTCTTATCCATTTTCACTTGCACAGGCTTTTGCATCTTTGTAGAGTGTTCTGGCTGGTAAACATGGCATTTATAAAATAAAATTCATCAGGAGCAGTTAATAGTTGTATTGCGATTGTTTTTGTTGGTTTGGTTGTTTCTTGCATGAAGCTGTAATATATTTGCAATCAGTGACTGGTACAGCACGCCAACCTATTTAGATGTAGATTAGTGACGCGTGGACGGGCCACATAGCAATAAGATTTGGCCAACCTGCGAAACGTCTTGCTTAAAGACATCTATGGTTTCCTGGATCTGCGAGAAATGAATGCATTGATGATAGGTGTCAGTTAGGTGCGTGACATCCTAGTTCAACAAAAAGACACATCTGAGTGCATTATTACCTTAACAATTAAGTGCTTTAGATATGTTGTTTTCTCTGAGTAACCCTTTTATTCTACCATGATCAAACGGGCCAAAGCACACTGCCCCACTTTTAACAATGTTTAGAGCTGGTTTGTAGAAATAAGTAGCTGAGTTCGTTGCAAAGTAGTAGAAGCAATAGGTCATATAATTAAAAATAATACAAACAGGAAGCAAAATATATGTGCAAGAGCATGGGATCCGCTGCTGGCGTAAGGAATGAGACAAGTGGACGCTAACAGGAAATAAAAGAGAGCAGTGGTAGGGCGAAAGGGCAAGTTAGAGGCATATCGTAACATTAATAATAAAATAATTATACGAAGGACGAGGTCAAGAAAGCATTAGAAACTATGAAAAGGGGGAAATCAGCTGGAGAAGATCAGATAACTACAGATTTGCTGAAGGACGGGGTGGATATCGTGCTAGAAAAACTGGCCACCCTGTATACGCAGTGCCTGGTGTCATCGACGGTACCGAAACCATGGAAGAATGCAAACATTATCCTCATTCACAAGAAAGGGGACTCTAAGGACCTTAAAAATACAGACCAATCAGCTTACTGTCTGTTACGTATAAGGTATTTACTAAGGTAATCGCTAATAGAATCAGGACAACCTTAGACTGTACTCTACGGTACTCTACTATGGATCATACTCATACCATCAACCAGGTGATAGAAAAGTGCTCGGAATATAACTAGCCCTTATACATAGCATTCATTGAATACCAGAAAGCATTTGACTCAGTTGAAACCACGGCGGTAATCCAGGCATTGCGAAATCAGAGGGTAGACGAGCCGTAAGTGAAATTGCTGGAAGATATATATAGAGGCTGCACAGCAACCATAGTTCTGCATAAAGGAAGTAACAAAATTCCCACAAAGAAAGGTGTTAGGCAAGGAGACACAATCTCCCCAGTACTATTCACAGCTTGCTTAGAGGAAGTATTCAGAGACTTGGAATGGGAGCAGTTAGATATAAGGATAGATGGAGAATATCTTAGTTAATCTGCGATTTGCTGATGACATTGCCTTGCTAAGCAACTCGGGGGATGCAATGCAAATAATGATTGATGACCTAGACAGGAAAAGTAGAAAGGTAGGCTTGAAAATCAATATGCAGAAGACTAAGGTAATGTTCAACAGCCTCGGGAAGGAACAGCAGTTTACATTAGGTAGCGAAGTACTGGAAGTAGTAGGCGAATATGTCTACTTAAAGGATAGGTAGTAACCGCAGATCCGGACCATGAAAATAAATAACAAGAAGAATAAGATTGGGATCCCTATTGCAAAAACCAACGTCTCCATTGCGAAACCAGTAAGATTTTCGCGCTGGTTTTGCACTGGATCTGCTGGGCACGCTGGAGGTCTGCGATATTCACTGGAGCAGTAACGGGAAGACACTGGTTGCACTGGTGCGATGGAAGAAAAACGCTGGGATTAGCCTTTTGACGATGGGTGAGTCGCTGGCATCCGCGATGCACTGGGAGAAGCGCTGTATGTGCGCTGGGGCCGCACTGGTCCCAGCGCCCCAGTATAGCCGATGCGGCCTGCGGCGTCAGCCGGAGTAGCATCCCTCAGGGGCCAACACAGCAACAGCGTACTTTCAATCGACCATCGGTGGGCATATGAAAAATATGGTTCAAGCAAGCGCTTTTTGCTGCGAAGTCGTTGCGCATTTGTAAGAAAACAAAGGCGGTATCTTTTTTTCTAGAGTTTGCATGTTTCCATAGGTCATTTCGAGCGTTTCGAGAGAGACAACGAGCGCCGCGCCTCGATCTCATGACACACTGGCGATTAACGCACAACTAAAGCTGGAATTGAATAATGTGGGCTACCATGCATAACCAACTTCACAGCTGATCTTAAGGACACTCTAACACAATGATTACTGCCAAAATGTTCAATATGGGCTCAATCGCAGGCGAGCCTAGCCTGCACCACGGCCCAGTATAAACAGCAGAAAGAAAAAACTAAAACCAGGAAGAGAGTAGTTTACCGAGCGATGGGCCCATGAGAGAAAAAGCAACAACATACAGCGCTTGTAATACATAATATTTGGTGTTTCTCAAGCATTTGCGCTCCTTCTTACTCAGCGTATCAAGCAGCCGAGCCCTCGGTCATCACAACGCTTCCCGCAATGTTTACATACAAATAAGGTTTAGTTACACGCAATTAGGGTCATTGCTGCGGCGCTTGCCGGTATTGAAGCTTGGTCGCACGTTTTTCCTTGAAGGCTTCTACTAAAGCTCCGTGTTCAGTGAAAATTACGCCCACGGGAGACGAGGACCACCCAAGAGCCGGCGTTGGTAAATTTACCAGCGATGTCAAACTCCACGTGTTAAAATGATTCCAGTGCACAAAATAGCGCGCATAGGCACCCAGAACATTAGTTGCAAGTCGTGGGAGCAGACAGCAAGTTAAAATGATCAAGAAGTTGCAATTGTTAGAGCGGTAGCAATGGCCTGTAGACTGCGAATCATGAAGTCCCAACCTTATAAATGCAGAAATGTTTCAGCACATCCAGTTCTCGGCGTGGTCGAGTGGTTAGCGTGCTTAGCTAGTGATTAATATGTGCCTAGGGACTATCGAGGTGCGCATAATGCACAAGTTCTTTTTTATTTTTTTTTTACTTTTTTAGGTTTTTTTTATGTATCTAACTTGTTTCGTTACTTTTTACTTTTTAATTTTTATCCCACGCCTTTTTTTCTCCGGGCGAACAGTGCCGCCAGTGCGGAGCGTCCCAGTATGACGCGCCCTTGTGCGCCCAGTTTCCAGCATCATAATGGGACCATAATCAGGTATGGCGCTGGGGAGCTGGCACCCAGTGGCACTGGTTTTTACAATACGGATAGAGCGCATTTGGCAAGCACTCTCAGATTATGACTAGCAGCTTACCGGTATCGCTAAAGAGGAAAGCATATAACAGTTGCATCTTACCTGCACTCACCTATGGCGCTGAAACGTGGAGGCTAACCAAGAGAGTTCTACCTAAGCTGAGGACAACCCAGAGGGCTATGGAACGAAAATTGGTAGGGGTACCATTAAGAGATAGGAAACGTGCAGAGTGGGTCAGAGAAATAACTCAAGTTACCGACATTCTAGTGGAAATTAAGAAGAAGAAATGGACATGGTCAGGACATGTAGTGCGAAGAGAGGATAACCAATGGTCGCTTAGGGTAACAAACTGGATTCCAAGGGAAGGAAAGCATAGCAGGGGGCGGCAGAACGTTAGGTGGGCGGATGAGATTAAGAAGTTCGCAGGGGTCAAGTGGATGCAGCTAGCACAGAATCGTGTTAAGTGGACAAATATGGGAGTGGCCTTCGCCCTGCAGTGGTTATAGTCAGGCTGATGATGATGATGATGAATTATACGAGCTCGCGATCTGCGCACGCGATGTGTTCAGCCATGCGCTCACAGCTTGAAATAAGGGGGGGGGCGCACTTCAAGCAAGAAGTTTTGCCACTGACTGAACAATACCTCAAATGTCATCTCCAACACTCTCTTCGCGTCGACTCCTTTAACTGTAGGTTTCCATTCTCCGCGTCGCGAGGTGCAATTTTTTATTGGTGGTTTTACATGCTGACCCCCTCAAACCTGTTTTCTCTCTCGCCCGCCCGACTGCACGCCGCAGGTGCAGTCGCCCTCCAACTGTCTTATCTTTGAGCTTTGTGAACTCTCGGTCCGGGTGGCTCTTCCCATGGGCTTTGACTTTTGCCTCTTTTGCGTTGATGGTTCTTCTCAAAACGCGAGCGTGACATGGGGAGCTCTAGGGAAGCTGTCCTGCGTGTGGGGATTCTTACGGAGACGGCGGGCGTCATTACTGCAACTTCTTGGAGGACGACGCGGGTCAAAGTACTTCGTTGGTAGGCGGTCCGGGCGTCGGAACATCGACACAGCAGTAGCTGGCAGCCATGTTCTGCAGCTGGTCGAAACGGTGAGATATGCACCTGTGTTTCTCTTGCTCAAAACGTCGCCCTACCTGCAGCAAAGAGTACGTGGTGGAACAATCCTTGACAAACAGGAGATTGAAGGCATCTTCTGCATGCCTTTAGTACGTGGCCTACTTTATTGGCTTTAGACGTGGCTTGGTTGAATTTGCGGCACAGAGGCAGGACGTCCTGGATGCAAATGAGGTACGACTCTGTAGACGATTACGAGTGAGAGGCGAGCACTTTCTTGGTGACGAGGTGGCGGCCAATAGGCTTTCCGACCAGGCAGTTCTTCCGCTTGCAGACATCCCAAGGTGTCAGGTCATCTTCATACGTTTCAAACCACACCCGCGCGGTCCCAGTTAAATCGATGACATTCGTGAGTATAAGTGAGGAATCTCACTTATGTTGTTTGCATCTGTACCGCAGAAGGTACTGGGGTCCCGGGTGTGGGCCACTGTGACAGCAGGTGCGGCGGCCATAGAAGGAGCGGCGTCGGTAGACATCGCAGTGGTACCGACGTGGCAGCCGCTGCGGAGACCTCGCTTGTCACAACGGATTGAATTTTGTCACCTCCACCAAGAGATGTTACGTGGAAGTGATAGTGCTCCGCAGAACTAGAGTTGTTGGCCGCTCAGATCTGTCCACCCTTAGCGTCATCGTTTTTAGAGTGTCTGATTCACTTCATCGTGCTCTGGAGCACAGCTGCGAATACGCTAAGTTAAAATATCGTCGCCCAAACATTATTCGCGAGCTCGTACCCATAAACCGGCAAAAAAACACTGGCTTTCTAGTAGAGCATTGCTGCTGCAAACCTAACACTGTGAAACTATTCCCCGTTTTTCAATGCCAGTGCAGTTCTTGTGCGCCTAAAATGATAATCGAACGACCTGTAAGGTCAACAGCAAATGTTCAGGACAAGCTGATCTTATCTTATATTTAATATTTATTCTTATTCTAATATTCGCATGGTGCTGTTATGAACTGCTAGAAAGTAATTCGATGCACTTTGTGCATACTCAAAAACGGTTCTAGCATGAAAAATTTTAGAAAAAATAAATCATTTTACACTAAAGAAAAATATACAGGCCATCAACTTGGTAGCATCGAACAAAGCAGAAAGCACATTCAAAATTGTATTATAACTGTTGAAGTAGATTGCCTATGTAACATACTTCTGTTGTGTAGTGTTGTGCTTGTAGTTATGTTGGTGTAGTGACTGATCTGTTGTCTTACGAAATAAGGAAGGAAATTGGTTCTGCTTTATGATCACCAGGCCTTGTCAGATAAAGTGAGTGCCCGTTGTACGTTGCGTTGATTTATGGTTGAATACCCATGTCCAAAGGATTTTATCGCTGTTTGTATTGCGTATGACTTCTTGTTTTGACGCTGTTTTGCAAAGTGTGTTGTAGTACAAGTAGGTGGTGATTACTGGGTAGGCGAATGTAAAATAAAGGAGTTTTCATGAATGTAAAAACGTTTCTACGACGGACGGTTGTGATGGCGAATGCGAGAAAGTCATCTGACTGAGTGCCTCTAATGTTTGAGCCCCGATCCTCTAAATATACAGTTGGTTGTCCAGCCTCTTTCTTTCTGCGTCTCCATTTTTTCCTGCGTGCGTCTTCCTGGCTGATGAGTCTTTTTTTATATTTCGATATATACACGCCACTAACACGTTCACACATTAAGTGAATATTCCTGTCGTACAGGTGCACTTAAGCATTCCTTCAGAACGGAAAAAAACGAGATATTTCAACCGTTTATTCGCCGAGTTTTTTAGGATCTGCTACAAAGATTGAACAGTGCATAGTCGTAGTTTGGCGGCATAGGTTCGAGTGTCAATTCTTCAGTACTGATAGTGTTATCATAATCCTTTCGAGCATGCTATTCACCGCTATCGCTGTTTCACTGTTTCTCTTTATAACATCTTGAAGAGCTGCAAAAATTTCCAACTGAGCAACGCAGGAAAGTGGCGAAAAAACAGAACATGTGTACCCGGACTAATACTTTTCGCATTGAAGGAACCTCTAGTAACTCTGTCCCACGGCCACTAAAAAGTAGAGCTCTCCTTTGCGTTCTCATTTAATTTCATAAAAGCGTCCCGCTTTTGTCTAAAACAGAAGCTTGGGCACGTTGGTAATCCACCGGCCAGTGTTCCCGGAAACTGAAGAAATCAAGCTATAACTCACCCACATCAGTGGCTGGCTTTGCTCGGTTGTGCTACCAACTTTCTTCACGCGGGAATAATTCCCGCAAGGCTCCCCCAAGCAAATGGGCACCCAGCGGGCTGTACTGACGTCTCCCACAACGTAGTCTAGAAGATCTATGCAGTGTTGCGCGAATTCAGCCCATAGCGAAAACAAATGGTCTCGATCCTAGAACTATTTTCTCCTCCCCTGTAAGCAAAAATGTTTTACGTTTTTGGGGTATAACGTCCAAAAGCGACTGAGGCTATGCGAGAGTATCTAGTGGATTGTTCCGGAGATTTCCACAGACTGACGTAATTCCATTAGCACTGATATCGCACAGCACACGGGCTCCCTACTTTTCTCCCGATAGAAAAGGGCTACCCCAGACTGTATTACATCACGTGTCCTTGTGTTCAGCCTTCGATCCCCCAATAGACTGAGCCATCTCGGCTGGTTGGTCAGTAGAAGACATTAAAAAAAATTTATGCTCTTATGTACGTAATAAATGGCATCAGACTTCACCCGACACTACTGACAGCAGAAGGCATATTTTGCTGTGTTTATCAATAACAATAAATAGTGTAAGAATGGATGTAATATATTAGAAATTATAAATAATAAAAAGAAATACTACTGCAGGAATTCGTACTCACGACGTTCACATTTCGCGTCCGTTGCTGTGACAACTCAGGTGCCACAAAAGATTTTAACTTTTTAATTTATAGGAATTCGGGATGGAGGAGCTTTTAATTCACAGCGTTTCATATTGTTTATGGCACGCCACCAGTTAAATCAAGTTCGCTTGCTCACTTCCCAATATTACCTGTTAATCCTTGTGAACAAAATTAGTAATCAATGCATTCTTGCTTCCGACAGTCACAGAAGGAATCATGACGCCATAATGATTCTGCCTTGGAAAGGTCGCTGCCCGGAGTCTCTATGAAGGGCTTAAAAGCCTGCAGTTAATTATGGGCAGAAGCTTGCAACAGGTTAGACTCTAAAGTTTTATGCATATTGTGATTAGTTGTGTTTTATGACACATATTTAAGTAACTGAGGCTATCACGTGCCAAAGACGAAGTGCATTTTACATATGTTATAAATATAAACTACACTCATTTGAGACATATAGCTTGTTTAGGAGCCATTTCGTCCTCTAGGAAGTTAGAAACGCAAGGGATATTGTCAAATGCATCCTCTTTCAGGAGTTCCGTGGGATGGAACGAGATTTTATTGATGCAGAAATGATGGTACATGCTTTAGATTCCTAAGTATTGATATTGTTACGAGGCAAGGTTAGTGCACGAAGGTTAGTCCAGGATGACGCAGTACACAAAGCACAGAATCACAGCAGCGTTAATCTTCTTCTAGCACCGAACGTTGCTGCCACTTTTGTCGTCTTCTGTGTCACTCCTCCTGATCGTTGTCTTCTTTTACGTCCAGCGATGCAGGGCATATATGTCACATTACCGCCCCCCCCCAAAAAAAAAAGCACAGTCCCGGTGCGCACTATGACGAACTACTGGATGGGTAGTAGGGCTTCATTCTGGCGACATGAACAATCCCGGTGCGTGGCATAGAGGACTGTCGCGACGGATGTACAGGGGCGACTTCGTATGTCACAGGAGTGACTGGCCGTAAAACACGGTAGGGTCCTGCGTAGCATGACAAAAGCTTCTCGCACAGCCCAAATTTACGAGCGGGAGTCCATAGCAAGACGAGAGAGCCCGGAGATTTGTGGACATCCCGGTGGCGAATATCATGGCGCCGTTTTTGAGAATTTTGGGAGGAGGCTAGTCGTCGGCGAGCAATAACACGGGCTGCGTCAGCTCGGGAGATGGCGTCACGAACGTAGCAACTGGCGTTAGCGGTGAGAGGCAATACGCTGTCAAAAGGAAGGGGAGGGTCGCGGCCGTACAGAAGATAAAACGGTGAGTAGCCCATTGTGTCGTGACGAGAGGAATTGTACGCGAACGTTACAAACGGCAAATTAATATCCCAGTCACGGTGAGCATCCGGCACATACATAGAGAGCATGTCCGTGAGCGTGCGGTTGAGGCGTTCGGTGAGGCCGTTCATTTTTGGATGGTAAGCGGTGGTAAAATAGTGCTTAATGGAGCAGTACCGAAGAATTTCATCCACTACTCGAGCAAGAAAGCAACGGCCACGGTCACTGAGCAGCTGGCGTGGAGCACCATGGAGCAGGATGACGTCATGGAGAAGAAACGCAGCTACATCAGTTGCACAGCTGGTGGGTATCGCTCGGGTGACAGCGTAGCGCGTAGTATAATCCGTGGCCACTGCAATCCATTTATTCCCCGACGCAGAAAGTGGGAAAGGCCCGAGGAGGTCGAGGCCAACTCGGGAAAACGGGTCTATCGTACGTACGAGATACGCCAAGATGACCGGCTGTGGGTGCGTCGTGCAGCTGTTGAAGAACGGTGGTACGCAGGTGGTCGGGGACAACGAGCAGAAGCTCGGCGCCATCTGGTCGCATATTCCGTCGGTATAAGGTGCCGTTGTTGAGCACGAACAGAGCAAGGGTAGCGTCAAGGTGTTCAGTGCTGAGGCGATTGATTATGCTGCAAAGCTTCGGATCTAAGCGCTGCTCATGGGGAATGTTTGAAAGGTCAGAGATGGCCAATACATATGTGTCATCGTCGCACTCGCTCGCAGGTGGGGGATCTACCGGGTTGCGGGACAGGCAATCGGCGTCAGCGTGCAGCCGGCCAGACTTGTGGACGACAGAGAAAGTGTATTCCTGAAGGCGGATGCCCAACGACCTAGGCGACCAGTAGGGTCCTTCAGCGTAGAAAGCCAGCATAAGGCATGGTGGTCGGTGATGACGGAGAACGGGCGGCCAAACAAGTAAGGGCGAAACTTTGTAATGGCCCACGTTCCGTGATCGAGTAATTTCGTTCAGCCGCAGAAAGGAGGCGACTGGCATAAGCCATGACACGAGTGCGACCCATCTGCTGCTGGGCGAGTATGGCACCAATACCGTGACCACTGGCGTCGGTGCGTACATCCGTTGGTGCCGAAGGATTGAAATGTGCCAGGACGGGCGGGTTGGTGAGGGCTGCAATGAGCGCAGAAAAGGCTTGGGATTGTTCTTGGTCCCAGCAAAATGGAGCGTCGTTCTTCAAAAGATTGGTGAGTGGGCAAGCCGTCTCCGCAAATTTAAGTACAAACCGCCGAAAATAGAAGCAAAGCCCAATAAAACCACGCACGTCACTGGTACAACGGGGTGTAGGAAATGCACTTACAGCACGTATTTTGTCTGGATCGCGTTGAACGCCACGGGCGTCGACCACGTTACCGAGCACCTTGAGTTCACGTCGGCCGAAGCTACATTTCTTCGAGTTCAGCTGAAGGCCAGCTCTTCGGAAGACGCCAAGAATGGCATCAAGGCGATGGAGATGGCTCTCGAATGTAGAAGAAAATACAATGGCGTCATCGAGATAACACAAGCACGTCGTCCATTTCAAACCGCGCAGGAGAGAGTCCATCATGCGCTCGAATGTTGCGGCCGCATTACACAGGCCGAAAGGCATCACCTTGAATTGATACAGGCCATCGGGAGTGACGAAGGCGGTCTTCTCTCGGTCCGGTTCGTCGACTGCGATCTGCCAATAACCGGACCGAAGACCAATGGAAGAGAAATAGCTGGCACAGTGTAAGCAGTCGAGGGCATCATCTATCCTGGGGAGCGGGTAAACGTCTTTCTTTGTAATTTTGTTGAGGTGTCGGTAATCAACGCAGAATCTCCAGGTATAGACCCCTTTCATAAATGTTAAGTCAGCTTCACCTCTATGCTGCATTCCCCTCTAATGGCGGGACAGCAATGTATTGAAACATTATATTATGGCCATAATTCGTATCATTTATGCATCAGAACATATTTGCATAATTGCTCTATTACCACTGCATGCATCTGTGTAGAAGAAACATGCGATTTCAGGTCTATATCGCCATATTTCTGGCGGACAGTGACGCCATGTTTGGGGAAAGATGCAGCGTGGGACAGCCTACTTAACGATTTTTGCAAGGGGTCCATTGTCCTTTTTAACAAGCACGACAGACGACGCCCAGGGACTGCTCGAAGGCTCTATAATGTTTTTTGCTAACATCTTGTCCACTTCACCTTGTATAACGCGTCGTTCAGAAATGGCGACTCGATAAGGTCTTCTGTGAATTGGGCGGGCGCCTCCGGTGTCGATACGATGTGTAACTATGAATGCCATTTTTTATCCTATGTGTGTAAAAAGAACGAACTAGAATGCGTGTTGCCCCGTGATTCTGGGCCTAACTGAGATTTTTCCAAGGAGGCACTCCGCCTCTCGGATGCTGATGGTTAGGGGCTCTGCAGAATGTAAAGTGGGGCTAGTTGAAAGCTGTTCATGATGGATAAGAGGGCGCAGACCGAGCGTGGACACAGGGTAGAAGACAACGTCTCAGTGTCCACGTTCCGTCTGCGCCCTCTTACCCATTATGTTCGGGACAGTCTGGGGTTGCTGTGCTCGTCGCATCTTAGATGCGCTGAACATCAGTACAGAGCTTTGGCTTCCCCATGGCCTTGTGGCTGGCTGATCTTAATATTCTGGGGGCCTGCTTAGTGGGAGGTGGAGTAGCACGACCACGTACACCTGGTGCACAGGTGCCCCTGCGTCAGACTCACTGCGATATGAGACGGTGCTGCCACCTGCTGTGGGGCCACGCCTTGTAGCGACATAACAGTAAGGTATGTACTAAAGATTGCTGCTGTCGCTCTTCTTTGTACGTTATCTTTCCTGTTACTTTAAAGTTTAGAATATCGTTTTCCTTCCTCCTTGTCGGACATGCTCTTGAGTAGTATGCATGGTTGCCTGGACCATTAACTCTCAGGTGTGGTTCTGTTAGACAGTTCTTAGCAGCATATTCATATGAAGCACACTGGCGCAGGCTTGATGACTCAGGCAGCTCTGAGTGCTGCGGCCATACATCTGAGAGTTATAATACATATGTGGGTTTGGAATGTATTGTCATGGAACATTATATACACTACCTCAACATTGTTGGGAAGTATTCTTGAAGCAAATGTCTGTGCGAAGTTTTTTGTATGTATATTTTCTAATCTCTTCATTGTCTGATACTATAGACATTTGTCAGATGTTGACCTTGTATCCTTTTAAACAGTTCTTCCTCTGTTATATATATCAGACTTTAGTCTGATTTCACTTCGCGAACAGTGTTAAGTTAGCGGTGCGGACTGACGGTAATTCGAATTTGTCGTAACTACGTTCCTCGAGCAAGGTTGTCAAATTGATGTTTGTACTAAATGTCCAGGAGGATATTACTGTGTGGCAACTTTGTGACTTTCTATCCAGGTCCAATGGTTTTAGTAAATGGTTTTTGAAAAAATAAATGATATTATCCAAGCTAGTTTAGGTGTTTATTCTGAGGGACGTCATAGCGTGGAAAATGTAATTTCTTGGTTCCAAAGAACTAGGCTGTCACTTCGGTGCAACCTCTTTTCGGAGGCCAATCGTTCAAAAATAGAGAGTAAACCATAAATAAGCACAATTTTTTGGCCGGTGTGGCTGGAACCCACCACAAAGGAGACGTGACAGGAACTTCGAATCAAATCTTGTCCATGTCAGATGTAAATACTGAATATAATCCCGTATACTATAACACAGGGTTGTTAGCCACACGAGGTTTAACCTACCGCGTGAAAATAAAGCAGAACCAGAAAGAAGGAAAAGACAAGTGAGTTATGAGAAATTCGGGAAAGATAAAGATGGAGGGGGGATATGAAAATTCAAATGCCCAGTTCCCCCGATCGGGTCTGGCCGAATACGCTTCCAATGCCAAGAGTGGGCCACAATGTATTATTGCTTCCGCTGTGGAGCCGTAAAGGCCAAACTACTCGGCATCGAAGCAACAACCAGGATCCCCGTTTTCCCCCATTGTACATATTAAAATTTAGGATCGTCTCTACAACATCCGGCATGACCGCAGTGTTACTCACTCTATAAAGATCTTTCTTCGAATAACCAAACATTCCTCTCCATCCTCTATGATTCTCACCTCTTACCTAACCTATGTATTCACTTCAAAATGTGCAGCAAGATTATTTGCGGCGACGTACATTGAAACTGGGCAATATGCAGGACAGCTACTAGGGCACTAAGTTCGTCGACACCTGGAGCTCGAGGCATTGAACCCGGTGAATCTGCCCGAATGTGCAGCACGTAACCTCTTGCTTTTTTCATGCAGACCATCAGCCATTCCGTCGTCATGGCCCTGTTGCCACTTAATATCATTAGCACACCTTGAACCATCCCATCTATGCAGATAGGATGGATATAAGCGTCACGCTGGCTTTATTACGGTTTTCATTTTGCAGTGCAAAGCCAATTCTGCTCCCACACTCCCAAATATCACGCCGATCCTCATCATGGTCACCGGAGAGGAATTACCACTGTCATCGACTGCAAGCACCGCAACAGCTATAAATAAACAGCGCCTGACGAACGCGCTCTGTCGGTTCGGTAGCTACGCTACAGTGCGATGCATACCTCTTGTTGTTGCCATGCTGGTTAGTAGCCAGGATAATCTTTGTGCTAAAAAAGGGGCAATTACTTTTAGGTCCAGCTTTTGGTCAATATGTGCAATTGTGGCGTGATGCCTGTAATGACGGTGTTATCAGCAGAAAGGCGGACGACTTGGGTGCCACGTTTTCACGTTATACGCGAGCGCTAAGGAGAGTGATGGCTAGGACGAGGTTGGCGGTAATGCGGAGGGGGACGTCCCAGTGCGACGCTTGAAGCGGTGTGCTCATCGATTCGGGCCTCGAGGCGAGAAACCTTCATGTCAGGCGGCGACAAGACAGCGGTTAAGGGCTGGATAGCCACCTCATAAACCTTATCGGCCAGCTGCACGAGGCGCTCGAGGATAATTTGTCCGGCCGAGCGAGAACAAGGCGATGACATGGGGCTTGCATTGAAGGGACAGCTAACGAAGCAACAATGAAGTGTGTGAAGATGTTCCACTCCCCAAGACGCTGCTGCATCCAGCATATGAGCTGAGAGAGCCGCCGATCGCCAAGGTCCTCCCAGGCAAGCAACTGCTGACGGTGGGAATAGTCCAAAGGCATCGTTCTCTCTAGCATCTTGGTTTTGAGCTGGAGATATGGTGTCCCACATGCCATCTCGGAGAGTAAGTCTGAAAGCTCGCTGGCACCAACCGAAGGAAGCACAGAAGAGACGTGCTATTAGCACATTGTAGCTGACCTAATGCGTAAAGGTTACACTGCGTCTCAATCTGGAGAAGCCTGACGTGGGTTCTTGGGACAAGAAGGGGAAACCGCAGCGATCAGACATCCAGCTGTTGCAGGTCCCTCTCCATACCTTGATCAGCCGTCGTGTTAGTAGTCCTAGGTAACATCTTGCAGGCCGAAGACCGCGGGAGCCAAGGATAAGACAGCTGACGTAGAGACGAGCAAGACGGCTCACTTGAACGGCTCACAGGCACGCTTACATCTTTGGAGGTGAGTGGGTCGCCCAAAAGGGGCCGGACATATATGGATATATATATTAATAGTAACAAAAAGTAAAATCAATTTTGGCCCTCACGTGACACAGCAAGCGGTGCCATTTAGCATTATTTTCTGCCTGCGGTTCTGACTGCAGTTACGGTTTCTGCCTCTTGAGACGACTGAGGAAGGTACTACAATAGAACGCGGAACATTCGGACCACTTAGCTCTGCTTTTCTCCTCTCCAGAACATGGCTCCGCTCCGAATACTAAAAAAACCACAGCGTACCAAGCACGCTTGGAGTACGACAATGGCCTCGATCCCTTGACGCCCGGCCTCGAGGGCGTCAGGGGGGATGGCTCCGAACCGTCCCGTCGAATCCGGATCGCCGTTTCTTCTGCTCCTCATGATGGTGACCTGGTATCCAGTTCGTTTGTGTTTGGCGCGAACGGCAGTTGTACGATGAGCGCGACGGGCATATGGTCATTAATTCCTTCTTCTTACCTCCCACTGACATCTTCCACTTCTCTTCCGATCAGACATATATTTGTTGTAGTCAGTGCTCTCAGTCCCCTTCTATATTCGTCCTCGTCCTACGCGCTATTTCATGAAAGGAGTAAACTGCACGTGCGATTGTCTTTTGAAACACTGAAGACTTCGTCTTCAAATTGTGTTGTTGCAACAGCGAACAATGCACGACCGATGAGTGCCTTGAGACATCGTTAAAACAGAGGAATGACAATGAACGGCTCTATTCTTTGCCAATTAAGGCTTCTTTACTCCCCCATTCAGTGGCGTCCGGTGTCACAATAATATTGATACTTGGCAAGAAGGTTAGCTTAAAAACACAATAGCTGACGACTTGTGTGAATGTTCGGGAAAGCGCTGTTATGCCCGAGCAATCGGCCATAAATCCTCCCAGAGAGTCCGCGCATTCGGAGAGGGCCGCTGGAGAGCCGGCTGTAGTATTTCGAAAATGCGACAGCAGGCCGAGCCGTGTTGACCGGGAACATCAGGACAAAGGAGCACAGATCCTTATCTTTCCGACATGGAGAGGTGCGTCTTGGACACGTTAATTGAAGTCAAGCGCTTTTGTCGGCAACCGAAACGGGCGTCCTTTGAAATGCGGCACCCCTATTCTCAACGATGGACCAGGGCGGCGGGGCGAACAGGGAGCCGCGGCACGCCATCGTGTTGTGACCGAGCAGTAGCAGATGGCTTCCGTAGCTGTTTTTAGGGAAGCGACTACTGACTCAAAGATGCAGCTTGTGTCATCCCATGATCATTAAGGCATACTGGCTTGGACCCGGGTGTAGTTCTCTCAGGCTCCAGTTTTGAGGTGGGGAGATGGGTGCCCCATTGCCTGGCCGGCGCCGTTGTAGCAAGACTACGTTTTGTGGCTGGATCCTTCTCAGCAATGAACCGGGTCGGCGGAGCGAAACGGAGCAGCTTCACTCGTTGTACTGCGGAAGATTGCTTCCTTGATTGCTCTCAGGGAGGCGTCTGTGAAATCAAAGGAGCTGCTGAACGCGCCGCTCGAGGGCCACTAAGACGTATTGGCTTGGACCAGGCTTTGTGCTGCTGAGGATGTGTGCACCCCATGAAGGAAGGAAACAACTTAGGGTAGGCCCTTGCCATTCCCAATGCATTGGAGAAAGTGTGGCGAAAGTGACGTCAAAATTTAGGGTTGGCCAAGTCGGGCCATTAGCAACGGCGGTGCTATTGCCATGAAAACTCGGGCCACTAGCAAGAGCGCTGCTAAGGATCCGAGGTACGTGAGCGTCGCGGAGAAAGAAAATGCGAGGGTAAAGGAGGAGGAGAGACGTTGCAGCGTCCGGTCGCGGCGCGGCCGCGCCGGCTTCAAAACAATGACGTCAGGGCCTCTCCTAAGTTCTTTCCTTCCTTCCTGGAGCACCATCACCTGGCCGGCGCCATTGAAGATGGTTGGAACCAGCTGGGACATCGCCACATCATAGAGAACAACGGGGACGGCCTAGCTATTCTGCAGCGGTCTGCAGTATTCTCTGTTCAAGTGCGAGGACGTGTGTGTATGTGCGCGCGTTTGTGCGTGAGGTGCTGGTAGAACCGTTGGGCGGCGGCAAAAAAAGCGGCTCAGCGCCTATTGGACGTTTGGGAAGTTGCGGGGTCCACAGTTGGACTGAAAAGTGATTTAAGCAGCCTACGAAAGCTGCTTCAGTGTGAATCGCCTGTGTTCTCATTTAAGACCTACCTCGCCCCTTTGACGTGCTTGAACGTTTGCATTTTTGTAAATATGTAAAGTAAATCTTCAGTTTACTCTTCTACTAACAACTCCTGCCGTCGTCTGCCTTCCTCAATGCCTGGCGGTGAAGTCCTAAAGGTCCCCGTCATACGATCATATCAGCGCTAACCTTCTCGTAGCACCATGTACCGTTGCTGCAGCTTCGTCTTTCTTCTTTGTAACAGTTGCTGATCATTGTCTTCTTCAACGCTCAGTGACGCAGGACATAATATTACGCATACAGAGCCAAAGAGATTGCCGCGGACCACTTTACACCGTGGACGAGTACGAGTAGCGATCCCCACTCGTAGGCATAAAACGAAACCACAAAACTGCAAGACAAAAAAAAAGAGCTGGCATCAGCAGCAGTGCGCCCGCGGTACCCGCGGGAAGATCCGAAGGCAATGCGTTGATTGTGACACTGACAAGGAAGGGCGGTATAGTTGCTTTTTCGCTTTGCGTCTTGAAATATCTCGCCCAGCTCCAAGAGATAAGGCTAACTGAAGGAGAGAGAACCGACTTTTCAAAAGAACCGCCGTTCCAGCCATCTAGCAGGTCTCATCCATAGAACAGAAGCAAAAGAACCACCTCACTCGCTTTTCAAAAGAACTGCGCACTCCACTCAAAAGACAGCCGATGGCGAGGACATTATTACAAATCCTGCGAGAAAGGACAGAAGGTTGATTTCTCGCATCGCTAATAGATGGCGCGGAAGTCGCACCCGCCTGTGACTGAAATGTTCACTGAACGAGAGAACCAGCAATTAGTGACTCTACCAGCAACTAACTCTTCGAAAGATCCGACGGCTCCGACCGCTCCGATGGCTCCGACCGCTCCGGATTCGACATCTCCGGCGGATCCGGCTTCGACTTTGCGAAGCCAAATGTCTCACCAGCTCTTTGAAAGGAGCGGCTCCGAAGATCCGGCTCGCTCCGGAGCAACCCATCTCTAAGCTGACGTAGATCTAGGCCAGTAGAGAACAGCCAACCATGGATTCAAATGCGACGCCCAGCCGGCGTCTTTATTCCCTTGTTCCAGATCCAGCGGCCGGACATTGGCCGCGCTCAGTGCAAAGTCAGAGGAAGGCATTATAATGTAATTTCTAATATACGCGCCGGTAATTGCTTCGAATACTCGAATAACTCACTCTTCACTCTGGAATCAATAATTCAAATTAAAATTTCATTCCTGGCCCTCTGCAAGCTCTTTGGCTCGAAGCAGTAAATGCACAAAATTAAAGACCCAGTTCGCTGTTTGTGTCTCTACTTGTACCCTTTTGTCGGTTTGAATAACAGCTTCGGAAAATTTTAATGCTAGGTACGCCCTTAAATTCATAACAATCTAGCTCTCTCCTTAGTAATTGATCGTCAATAAAATGGAAGCTTTTTTCTGTCCAGGAACATGCAACAACAATGTTTCTGTTATATAAAGCACTAAGAATCTATGTTATAGGAGATGTTATGGCTACACCTGTTCACTTGCTCAGGAAAAATTCATGCCGATTAATAACTATTAAATCTTATTTTATTGAAACTTTAAATTCATTTCGCAGAGAGTTTCTAAAATATTGTATTTGTTTTTATATTAAAGATGTAGGGCGATAATTTTCGAAATCTGGATTCTCTCCTGACTCTGTTGCGATTTTTGGAAGATCAAAGTATGTGCCCCCCTTCATGGAACACTGCCTTGTCGCGGCGGAGGGGCTTGCGAAACTCGATGAATTGTAAGCTCTGCTGTGTAGGGCCACCCAAGATAGACAGGTCACGGCAGAGAGTTCTGACAAAATGTGATTCACTGGAGAACGTAATGGCAACCCACTCCAGTATTTCCTGCCATGAAAGGCCTATGACCAGTCACAATAGCATTATTGATATGGCGCCGGAAGGCAAGCCCCCCAGGTTGGAAGGTGTCCCACATGTTACTGGGAATGAACAAAGGGCGATTCCTAGTAGCTCCGGGACGAATGAAGCGGATGGGCTACAGCCAAAAGGACGCTCAGTTGTGGATGCGTCGGGAAGCAACTGGAAAGTCCGATGTTGCAAGGAGATATATCACAAGGAGATATAGCAACATGGAATGTAAGATCTATGACGCAAGGTAAACTGGATGTCGTCAAGCGAGAATTGGACAGATTGATCATTGGTATCTTGGATATTAGCGAGCTCAAGTGGACCAGAATGGGAGAGTTTAATTCCGGTGACCGTTATGTCTTTTATTGTGGGCACGAATCCAGGAGAAGGAATGGGGTCGCTCTCATAGTAAACAGAGAATGGGCAAAGTAGTGCTAGGGTACAACCCCAAAAACGACCGAATGATTTCACTTCAGATCCAAGGTCACCCTTTCAACATAACAGTTATCCAAGTCTATGTACCAACCCCTACTGCTGAAGAAGCTGACATTGAGAGACTTTATGCTAACCTGCAATGCATTTTAGACCGCACTCCATCAACAGATATCCTTTTTCTAACTGGCGACTGGAATGCGAAGGTGGGGAGTGAAGAAATATCCGAAATTGCAGGCAAGTTCGGTCTTGATGAGCCAAATGAAGCTGGGCAGAGGCCAGTAGAATTTTGTCAAGAAAACAACCTGACCATAGCGAATACTCATTTTCAACAGCACAAGAGATGCCTGTACACATGGACTTCACTGGACGGTCTGTAAAGGAATCAGATAATCCCAGGTAGCACAGAATGTGGGGCCCCAGTAGGTCCGATGTAGGCAAGTGGGGCTGGGGCAACCATCATAAAACCTGCATCGGTCCCCGATGGGGCAAAAGTGGGCAAGCCCCATTTGGGCTTGCCCCTGCTCCTCCTGCATGGGTCCCATAGCGCCGTTTCTTGGGCTAATTCAGAGCACATTCCTGCATCCAGACCACAAGGGTCCCTTGCTGGATATTTGAGGGCAATCCAACCTAAATGTGGGCTTTTTATGGGAAAGCCCTCATAGATCCGAAGTGAGGCCGCCCCCATTAAATCTTTGTGGGACCAACATCGGCCGTAGTGGGGCAAGAAAACAGACATACCCACATGCTGCCCCAATCGGCCCCTTGTAGGTTACTTGAGGGCAGGTAAAATACATATAAGGGCTCAATTTGGGCAAGCCCTCGTGAAGCCCAAATGAGGCAGCCTTAGCTAAACCGCTTTAGGTCCCATATAGGCTGTAATGGGGCTGGAAGGCGGGCGTGCCCGCATGGTACCAAAATCGGTCCTTTGTGGGCACTTTGAAGGCCCGTGCAACAGCAAGTGGGCTCTAGGTTCAAAAACAACGTCCAGCCCAATTTGGGCTGCCCACATAAAACTGCTTTATATCCCACATGGGCCGTAATGGGGCTGCAAGGCGGGAGGGCCCGCATGATACCAAAATTGGTCCCTTGTGGGGAATTTGAAGGCACGTGCAACAGCAAGTGGGCTTTAGATTAAAAACCAACACCCAGCCCAATTGGGGCTGCCCACACAAAACCGCTGTAGGTCCCACATCGGCCGTAATGGGGCTAGAAGGCGTGCGTGCAATTGCGTAATCATTGTTTCCAACCTTTCTTTGCAATAGATGTTGCCATAAATTACTATTATAGATAATTTGTATAACAGTTGTTGCCATGTTAAGTCGATTAGAAATTTAGATGGCTTTAGTTCTCGCCCTCATGCAAATTGCGCTACAAATACTAAAACAAACTGATTGCTAACTGTTGCCTCTTATGTGGTTGCGTTGGACAGCCTGCAACTCCCAGCACAATATTACTGTTCAGAACACATATCTCCATAGCCTGAACAAGATGTACATGGTCATTTCGGCTAGATGAATGTTATGAATTATTGCAAAATTTAATAGTGTGGCTGTTTAGAAAGTGCAGACATGTATAAAATAATTACTTAATTATGTGCATAAATATTGATTGGGAAAACTTGGACTAGGGCTTTCCATCAATTTCCTGCGTCGGACCCCTATGAGAATTATGTGGGCAAGCCCAAGTGCGGCTAGCGCTATAGAACCCGCATTGGTCCTATGTCATTATCTGAGGGGCTAACTGAAATAAAAAAAAATGTTCCTCCAAAGCGGCTGCCCAAATCGGTCCAAAGTAGGACCATCGCGGAGAGTTGGCGGGATGTGCCCTTTTAACAATGCCGGAAAAATGTGGGCAGCCCCGCAAGGGCTGCCTGCATCGGCCCCTAGTGGGGCCAATTGGGGCTTTGTCGACAGCCCCCTTCGGGCCTACGTCGGCCCCTCTAGCAGCACCCACATTGAGCCCACCGGGGCTGTCCTGCATTGCCTACATCGGGCCCACCGGGGCCCACCCTTCAGAGCCCACTTTGTGCTACCTGGGAATTATATTCTTTGCCTACAGAGATGGAGCAGTGCTATACAAGCAGTAAAAACAAGGCCTGGGGCCGATTGTGGCGTCGATCTTGAGCTTCTTGTTGCCCAATTTAAGCTTCGATAGAGGAAAACGCAGAAAACTAGAATGCATTTCAGGTATGATCTGGATCAAATTCCATCAGAATGTGCTGTGGAAGTGAGGAATCGATCTCAAGAATTAAATCTAGAAGACAGAGAGCCTGAAGAGATGTGGACTGATATTCGTGATATAGTACAAGAAGTTGCTACTAAGGTAGTTCCAAAGCAAAAGAAATGCAAGAAAGCAAACTGGTTATCTGAAGAGGCTTTGCAAATAGCTCAGGAAAGGAAGATGGCAAAAGTTATGGGGGAAAGAGAAAGATACAAGGTTCTCAATGCGGATGTTCAGAAAATAGCAAGAGGAGATAAGAATACATTTCTGAACATACCGTGCCAAGCTGTTGAGGACAACAGCCATTTGAGGAACACAACAGCTCTGTATAGGACAATCAAAGATATCAAAGGAAGCTTCGGTGCTAAGCCGGGCGTGATAAAGGACAAACGAGGCACGGACCTCACGGAAGCCTCAGAGATAAAGAAGAGGCAGGAATACACAGAGCTGTACAAGTACCCGGATGTGCAAACCCAACATAAGACGGTTGTGATTACTGATCTCGAGGCCGGCATCCTGAAGAGTTAAGTTGAATGGGCCTTAGCCAGCCTTGCTAAGAACAAAGCTAGCGGAATTGATGGCAATCCAGCTGAGTTGCTTCAAAAACATCTACCATGACGACGCTGTTAACGTTCTGTATATATTATATCAGCAAATTTGGACAACCCTGCAGTGGCCACAGGATTCGAGGAGGTCAGCTTACATCCCCATTCCAAAGAAAGGCAGTGCCAAAGATTGTTTCAACTACCGCACGATCGCGCTTATTTTGCATGCTAGCAAGGTGATGCTGAAAATCCTCCAAGGTAGGCTGCAGCAGTCTGTGGATCGGAAGCTTCCGGACGTGCAAGCTGGGGTTTGCAAGGGCAGAGGAACTAGAGATCAGATTGCCAACCTTCGCTGGATCATGGAAAAAGCAAGAAAGTTCCAGAAACCGATCTATATCTGCTTTATTGATTTTGCGAAAGCATTTGACTGCGTAGATCACAGCAGATTGTATCAAGCTCTCCAAGAGATGGCTGTTCCAAATCACCTGATCTCTCTCCTCGGGAACCTGTATGAAGGGCAAGAGGCCACAGTCATAACTGGGCATGGTCTTACTGATTGGTTTCCGATTGAGAAAGGAGTGAGACAAGGCTGCATTCTGTCGCCCTGCCTGTTTAACCTATATGGTGAGTTCATCATGAGGAAGGCCGGTCTGGACGAGTCTTCTGCTGGAGTGAAGATTTCTGGGAAACGTATCAACAACCTTAGATATGCGGATGATATCACTTTAATGACAGAAAGTGAAGTAGAATTCAAGAGACTTCTGATGCGCGTACAAGAAGAAAGTGAGCAGTTTGGGCTTAAACTGAACATTAAAAAGAGAATGATCATGGCGTCTTGCACCATAGAGTCCCGGATCATCAAGGGACAAGAAGTGGAAGCTGTGACATATTTTCTCTTCTTGGGCTCCAAGATTACCCCGGAAGGAGACTGCAGCCATGAAATTAGGAGACGCCTGCTTCTGGGAAAGAGAGCCATGGCTAGGCTTGACCGCCTAGTAAAGAGCAGAGACATTACACTGCCAACCAAGATCCGTATAACTCGTGCTGTGGTCTTTCCAGTTGTGATGTATGAATGCGAGAGTTGGACTGTGAAAAAGGCTGACCGCAGAAGAATTGACGCGTTTGAATTGTGGTGCTGGCGGAGAAGCTTGGGAGTTCGTTGGACGGCCAGAAGATCAAATCAGTCGATATTGTCGACCATAAACCCTCCCTGCTCATTGAAGGGTCAAATTCTAAAGTTAAAGCTCAGCTACTTTGGTCATCTGATGAGAAGAGAGGAGTCGCTGGAGAAAGATTTGATGTTGAGAAAGGTTGAGGGTCACCGGAGAAGGAGTAGGCAGCAAACGCGATGGTTAGATGGCATCCTCGAGGCGCTGCAGATGAATTTATGCGATGTTAGGAAGGTAGTGAAAGACTGGAAAGCGTGGCGTGATATGGTCCATAGGGTCACGAAGAGTCGGACACGACTGAACGACTGAACTGAACTGAGGTATGTGCCAGAGTGACAGCAGGCGTTAGTTATTTTTTCTAGAAACAATCACATCATGCATATGTTTGATTTTGAGCATTTTACTCTAACAGCGGTAACCCTAGGGGTTTCCACTCATGGTTGTTATTAAAATACAAACAATTGCGTAGTTCTATCAGGTAATGAGAAACGACTATCTTGAGGTATTTGTCCGGCTAGATTGCAGCCAATCTAATAAAATAATCGTAAACTCATTCACCAGCTTCAATTTAGAACATTCATACAGAAACAAATCAGCGAACTTGGGCAAGCGCACATAAGAATTCATGACTGAGTTAATTGCCAACCATAAACGTCTTGAGGTTTGTTTATTGAAAAAAAAAAAAACTGGGTTGTGGTATATACTACAACCAAGTATTTTGAAACTAGTGAACTTGAAGGCATGCTTTTTTTTACATGATGTGGACGTTGCCATGCTTACAGAGACATGGATGAGCAGTGAAATATTTGATAGTGAATTTGTTCCTAAAGGTTATAAAGTTTTTTTGTGCCGATCACGATAGAAGAAAAGGCGGAGTAGCAATCTTATTCAAAGCATCTTTGCAACTTTTCAAAATGCCTGATGCTCAAGGCATTGAAGCCGTGTTTTGTAAAACACGCGTAAATAAGGCCTGCTCTATTCTTGGTGTTTTATATAGACCTCCGAGCTCTTCTGTTACGGTCTTGGAACATTTAAAGGCCTATTTTCAATCCCATATAAAAACAGACGATAGGCTAATACTGGGTGGTGATTTCAACTTGCCTAACATTCATTGGCAGAATTTTTCAGCTTGCCGTTTCCATAATTGGGAAACTGAAATGCTCGACATTGGTTTCACATTTGACTTGCTTCAAGTGGTAAATAATTTTACGAGATTGCAAGGTGCCGTATGATCAATTGTATTGTTAAGCGTGGATCCAGGCACTTGTAGTGGGCACTGGTAGCGAGCAAGACCGGAGGTGTGGTGGCTCAGCTTGTAGACAGCTAGTCCGCAAATGGCACTTCCTCTTCCTCGGTGATCTGTCCGCTTAATTGGAACTTCTTCTTTACAATCTGGGCCCCACAGAAAAGAGGAGCCATCCTGGCGGCTCAAGGAGACGAAAGGATAGCGGGATCGTAATAGGGTTTCAAACGATCCACGTGAACAATCTCACGCCCACGGCGGCGAAGGTCGGTGGAAGCGGCTAGCGGTTCAACTAGGTAATTGACGGGAGAAATCTGTTGGAGCACTAGATAGGGTGCCTGGTACTTGGCAGCAAACTTGCTGGTCAGACCTGATGGCGTCGATAAGACCCAGAGCCATACGTAATACCGGGAGAGAATCGGTGCACAGGGTGGCTGCTGTCCGCTTTCTTCTGGGCTTGCTCGTCCGGTGTAAGCGAGCGAGCCAGCTTGCGACATTATTCAGAGTGCCCGTCAGCTGTTGAAAGTGATGTATACTCTGAAATATCAGGACGGCAGGGGAGAATGGTGTCGAATGAAGACGAAGGTTCCCGCCCGTACAGCAGAAAAAAGGGTGAGAATCCGGTAGTTGCTTGAACGGCGGTGTTGTAGGTAAAGGTTATAAATGGGAGAATCTTGTCTCAATCGGAGTGGTCGGAAGCGATATACTTGGACATCATGTCACCCAGTGTCCGGTTGAAGCGTTCTGTGAGGCCGTTGGTTTGAGGGATGTACGCACTGGCTGTCCGGTGGATGGTCTGACATTCGCGTAGAAGCGCTTCGACAACCTCTGATACAAAAGACTTGCCTCGATCGCTTAGAAGTTCACGAGGGGCCCTGTGCCGCAGAAGGAAATGATAAAGAAAAAAGGACGCGATATTGGGTCCGGTGCAATCCTGAAGTGCTGCTTTCTCCGCATAGCGAGTAAGGTGATCGACGGCCACGATGATCCAACGATTCCCTGCAGGTGTATATGGCAGAGGTCCATACAAATCGAGGCCAACACGATCGAATAGTCGGCATGGGCACGGAAGATACTGTAGTGGAGCCGGCTGATGGAGAGGAGAGTGCTTGTGACGCTGGCAATCGATGCATGAACGCACATACGTACTGACGAAGGTGTACATACCGCGCCAGTAAAACCGTTGTCGCAAACGTTCATAAGTCTTAAATACACCCAAATGACCACACTGCGGATCGTAATGGTAAGATGCGCATTTATCACTACGGAGGTGGCGAGGTACGACGAGCAGCCACTTACGGCCATCTGGCATATAACTGCGTTGATAGAGGAGACGGTCACGAAGGGCGAAATGCTGCGCTTGACGACGAAGGGCGCGCGGAGCCGGTTAAAGTGACGAGTTCGTAAGAAGATCAATTAGTGATGTTAGCCAAGGATCCTTGCGCGGTTCTGAAGGCATGTCGTCGATGGACAGGGAAGACAAGGCGATGCTATATTTATTTTTTGTAAGTGGTGCCATCAACAATTTCGTAAAATTTGGCGTTACAAAAGAGATATCCGACCACAAATCTGTACTAATAATATTGTCACTTGTGTACCCAAGTTATAAATCTAGTGTTAAATTCTTTCCTAATTTTTCACGTGCTGATGGCAAATCTATTTTGGACATGCTTTATTTATGTTCTGATAACTTTAGAAATAGCACCAGTAGCGTGATTGACTTATGGCTTTTGTTGAGAAAAATAGTTTCCGATTGTATTGACCGTTTTGTTCCCAAAATTGCAAAAAAAATTGCTATGCCGTAATCCACGGATTTCTAGGGAGGCCTTACGCTTGCAGCGAAGGCTTAAAAGATTAAAGAAGTTGAGCAGAAACTTATCCTTAAAACCAGTCGCAGAAGAACTTTCTGAACAATTTAGGCGAAAAATAACGCGACAAAGAAATATATTACGGAACATTGCCGCCTTCGTTCATTCGAACCTCTCCCGAGAGATTCTAGCGTCAAATGCTACCAAAATCGTCTTCCAAGAAAGAATTCATACTAAACGGGAAATGCGTACGTGATGAGGGTGTTGTTTGTTCAGCGTTCAACAGATTCTTCCTATCGGTAATTACACAGGACAAGGGTTGTCTCCCTAACTTTTCGGTATCGTTTCCTGCCATATCTGATTTTGTTTTCGGAGACTGGTGTTTTTAATTTGCTCTTGAAACTTGACAATAAAAGATCAACAGGCCTTAATATTTTGCCAAATACTTTTTTGAAGCGTTATGCAGAGTGGTGCGCGAAATACTTATCTGTTGTATTCACCAGGTCATTAGGTGAAGGGTCTTTATGGGATGACTGGAGGACAGCCGCGATAAAACATTTCCACAAAGCCGGGAAAAAAAATGAACATCGAGAACTACCGACCAATTTCACTAACGTCGACATCATGTAAAATTTTAGAGCACATAAATCATAAACATATATTAGGTTTCTTTGAAGAAAACAAAGTACTCACAGATTTTCAACATGGTTTAAGGACTGGAGTTTACACAATTACGTAATTAGTCGAGTCTGTGCATTACTTCGCTCAGTCGATTAACAAGGAAAAGCAAACAGATGCCATATTTATGGACTTTCGTAAAGCTTTTGACAATTTATCACATAACAAACTAATGCATAAATTAGGCTGTTAGGGCATACCTCTCGAACAGGTGTCATTTTGTCACTCTAGACAACACTGCATCTAACGGTACCGAGGTTGTTTCTAGCGTCCCCCAGGGATCTGTATTGGGTCCACTTTTATTTATATTATTTATTAATGATAATGTTACAGGCCTTTCAGTCAATGTGAAGCTGTACGCGGATGATTGTATTTTGTACAAAGAGGTGTCCTCAGTTGATGACCAAGTGTGTCTAAATAAAGATTTCGCGAAAGTGATTGCGTGGTGCAAAGAATGGCAGATGTGTGTTACTTTTGAAAAAAAAAAAGTTTTTATGAAAATTAAACATAAGAAAAGGCCTCTTCACTTTGTGTACGGTACGATCAACATGTCATTGATGGAGGTAATAGAGTATAAATATCTGGGTGCAGCGGCAGCGGTGGCGTAGCGGTAGAACATCCGCCTCGCATGCAAGAGGACCGGGGTTCAAATCCCGATGCCGCGCAATTCTCCACCGGATGAAGAAAAAACGCGTGTTGATGGAATTGCATAAACAGGCTTGGGGTGCGACTTGATGCCGGTGAACACCTCCGGCAACGCACTCCCTCACCAGAACAGGAGTTGGCCACCCTGGTGCAGTAATTGGTCGCAACCTCCTATGATAAGCTCCATAAAACCCCGGCCCTCAGTCACCAGCGGCTGCGGAACAACAGACCACGGCGGCGGTCAGACCTGTGACGCAGCAGGGGGTGCTAAGAAAGCCTGGCTCCGCGGGACAGGCCGCCATTGGAAACGGACCCTGGCAACGTTCAATGCTAGAACCCTAGCTAGTGAAGCTAACTTAGCAGCGTTGTTAGAGGAACTAGAGGGCATGAAATGGGATGTCATAGTGCTTAGTGAGGTTAGAAGGCCGAATGAGGCATATACTTTACTGAAGGATGGGCATGTACTGTGTTATCGAGGCTTACCAGAGAGGCGACACCTAGGAGTAGGTTTCCTTGTCAATAAGTATGGGTAATATAGATGAATTCTATAGTATTAATGAGAGGGTTGCAGGCATCGTAATTAGGCCTAATAAGCGGTATAAATTGAAGGTTGTACAGGCCTATGCACCTACATGTAGTTATGATGACCAGGTAGTTGAAAGCATCTATGAAGATGTAGAATCGGCAATGCGAAAAGTAAAGACGCAGTATACTGTACTAATGGGCGATTTCAATGCCAAGGTAGGGAAAAAACAGGCAGGAGACAAGGCAGTAGGTGACTATGGCATTGGTTTTAGGAATAGCAGGGGGAGTTACTAGTTGAGTTTGCAGAGCGTAATAACTTACGAATCATGAATACCTTCTTCAGCAAACGGAAGAACCGGAAATGGACATGGAAAAGTCCTAACGGGGAGACTAAAAATGAAATCGACTTCATAATGTGTTCAACCCCCGCCATTATGCAAGATGTAGAGGTAATCTAGAAAGTGCGATGCAGTGACCACAGGCAGGTGAGGTCCCGAATTAGCCTAAATCTGAAGAAGGAACGCAACAGATTAGTAAGAAAGAAACCCATCGACGAATTAGCGGTGAGGGGGAGGGCAGAAGAGTTCAGGATCTAGCTACAGAATAGGTTTTCAGCTCTAACTGAGGATGACGACATTACCCTAGAGGCAAGGAACAATAATTTCTGAGATATCATTACTGAGTGCGCGGTAGAGGCAGGCGGTAGGATAGTTAGAGAGGATACCGGCAAGCTGTCTAAGGAGAAGAAAGGTTTGATTAAGAAACGCCAGAGTATGAAAGCTTCCAATCCAACAGACCAGATTCAATTGGCCGAGATATCAAAGCTAATCAGTAAGCGCAAGGTGGCCGATATAAGAAAGTATAACATGGAGAAAATTGAGCATGCTGTAAAGATCGGGGGAAGCCTTAAAGCGGTAAAGAAGAAATTGGGCATTGGCAAAAACCAGATGTATGCGATAAGGGACAAGGCTGGCAACGTCATCAGTAATATGGAAAAGATAGTCAAAGTAGCCGAGGAGTTCTATACAGATCTCTACAGTAGCCAAAGTAGTCAGGATCGTAATGAGATTGGCGGTAGGAAAAAACAGTCAGACGTTCCACCAGTGACGAATGAAGAGGTCAAGAAAGCACTAGAAACTATGAAAAGGGGGAAATCAGCTGGAGAGGATCAGATAACTACAGATTTGCTGAAGGACGGGGGGGATATCGTGCTAGAATACCGGCCACCCTGTATACGCAGTGCCTGGTGTCATCGACGGTACCGGAACCATGGTAGAATGCAAACATTATCCTCATTCACAAGAAAGGGGACTCTAAGGACCTTAAAAATACAGACCAATCAGCTTACTGTCTGTTACGTATAAGGTATTTACTAAGGTAATCGCTAATAGAATCAGGACAACCTTAGACTGTACTCTACGGTACTCTACTATGGATCATACTCATACCATCAACCAGGTGATAGAAAAGTGCTCGGAATATAACTAGCCCTTATACATAGCATTCATTGATTACGAAAAAGCATTTGACTCGGTTGAAACCTAGGCGGTGAGGCAGGCATTGCGAAATCAGGGGGAAGACGAGCCGTACGTGAAAGTGCTGGAAGATATATATAGTGGCTGCACAGCAACCAT
Source organism: Amblyomma maculatum (assembly GCF_055883805.1). Taxonomy (NCBI): domain Eukaryota; kingdom Metazoa; phylum Arthropoda; class Arachnida; order Ixodida; family Ixodidae; genus Amblyomma; species Amblyomma maculatum. The sequence continues at coordinate 124,073,525 of NC_139349.1, forward strand.
AGTTCTGCATAAAGAAAGTAACAAAATTCCCGTAAAGATAGGTGTTAGGCAAGATGACACAATCTCCCCAGTACTATTCACAGCTTGCTTACGGGAAGTATTCAGAGACTTGGAATGGGAGCAGTTAGGGATAAGGGTAGATGGGGAATACCTCAGTAATCTGCGATTTGCTGATGACATTGCCTTGCTAAGCAACTCGAGGGATGAACTGCAAATAATGATTGATGACCTAGACAGGAAAAGTAGAAAGTTAGGCTTCAAGAATCAATATGCAGACGACTAAGGTAATGTTCAACAGCCTCGGGAAGGAACAGCAGTTTACATTAGGTAGCGAAATACTGGAAGTAGTACACGAATATGTCTACTTAGGACCGGTAGTAACCGCAGATCCGGACCACGAAAAGGAAATAACAAGAAGAATACGATTGGGATGGAAAGCATTTGTCAAGGACTCTCAGATTATGACTAGCAGCTTTCCGGTATCGCTCAAGAGGAAAGTATACAACAGTTGCATCTTGCCTGTACTTATCTATGGGGCTGAAACGTGGAGGCTAACCAAGAGAGTTCTACTTAAGTTGAGGACAACCCAGAGGGCTATGGAACGAAAATTGGTAGGGGTAACATTAAGAGATAGAAAGCGTGCAGAGTGGGTCAGAGAAATAACTCAAGTTACCGACATTCTAGTGGAAATTAAGAAAAAAAAAATGGGCATGGGCAGGACATGTAGTGCGAAGAGAGGATAACCGATGGCAGCTTATGGTAACAAACCGGATTCCAAGGGAAGGAAAGCGTAGCAGTGGGCGGCAGAAAGTTAGGTGGGCGAGTGAGGTTAAGAAGTTCGCAGGGGTCAAGTGGATGCAGATAGCACAGAACCGGGTTAAGTGGAGAAATATGGGAGAGACCTTCGCCCTGCAGTGGGTATAATCAGGCTCCTGCTGCTGCTGCTGATGATGATGATGATTTGGGCCTACGGATTACTAACAACCTTTACTGGACAAAACGCATAGATACTGTTGTAGCAAATTCAATGCACAAACATTTTTTTAGGCATTCATTGAAGTCTGCCCCTCTAGTGTTCGTCTATTAGCATACAATTCCTTGATCCGGCCGCTCTTAGAATATGCCGTAATTATCTGGGACCGTTTTACATTAACCAAGATTCCAAAACTAGAGCGAATAAAGCACAAGGTAGTTACGTTTTTGTTTAATTAATACGGCCGTGCATATGTCAGTGAGCTCGTGAAACGCAGCAGATTACCCCCAGTTAGTGAGCACAGTCGAATAAAGTTTTTATTTCAGCTTATAAAAGGTCACTATAATATAAAATACTTCTAATTATTTTGTTTACTCTTCAGGTTATCACACGAGACAAAGCACGATCTGACAATAATTCTCTTAAATGCGCGAAATAACTGCTTTAATATTCTGTGTTTTCTAAGACAATGATTGAATGAAACGAACTTAACAGCGACACTGTTACTCAGGACACTGTAGTAATATTTGAAGATTGCCTGCATTTGTTATAAATTTTATGAATATGAAGTTGTGTTTATATGCTTGTATTTCATTTTTCCCCACCCTGCTATGATCTGTACTGGATCGCCGTATCTATAAATCAAAAAAGAAAAGGAATGTCTGAAAACAATGAAATGACAGCATAAGCTAAGAACGTTAAGACACACTTAGGAAGCAAAGCAGATTATACAATAGGCGTACGTAGTGCCTGGAAAGCGGCACATAATCATAAAGGACTCCGTTGAAAAATTAAAAGGCGGAAAAAGGAAATATTTTTAAAATACGAGAGGATCATGCTATAAGAGGAAATAGATGCTGTGAATAAAATATACAAGTTGCCATTGTGTCAGTAAAGCAAAAAGCATTTTAAAAACAATTTCTAGCATTTCAATCAGAACTACCATAATGGTGATGAAAAGAGGATATTTAATTTTCAATTACGGATTACATCTTCATGGTAGAGAAACCCCAAGGACATATTTCTTATTCACAAATTTAGAACACTGGAACCATCTGTAATAAGTATCCTCAAAGGAAAACCGGAATCTTTATTGTATGCCCTGTTCTCGATAATGATTCGGAAAAACGAAAACAGAGCATGAATCATATACTATATTTGCAACTTCTGTTCTTACTTTATACCTTAAGTCAACATGTTTTATAAGAGTTTGCCTTTTACCGCTTCCAGTCATTCCTTCATCTTTATTTCTTGTTTAGTTTTGTTCCCTTGGTATATTGGTATGCGTTGATTTATTAATTTGTCCCTTTTTGCGTAATAGTGATGTGCTCGTTCGAGGGTTAACATTTGCCAAGCATGATGCTTAATCACATGCGGAAACTGTTCACAACTTTACTGCTGCATGATGAAACATGCAACCGAATAGATGATCAAACATAGAAGAGCAACACATACATACATACATACATACATACATACATACATACATAAATACATACATAAATACATACATACATACATACATACATACATACATACATACATACATACATACATACATACATACATACATACATACATACATACATACATACATACATACATACATACATACATACATACATACATACATACATACATACATACATACATACATACATACATACATACATACATACATACATACATACATACATACATACATACATACATACATACATACATACATACATACATACATACATACATACTGTCACGTAGTGGTGACGAGGTCGACGACACAAATGAAGGGGGTCGATGATTGCACTAAAGAAACTCTTTATTTTGGCTGACTTGCGCCCGCAAAAGAACTAAGCAACTCGGCGGCGGCGACAGAAACAAACGTGCTCGTCGGTCGTCGGACAAAGAATGCTCATCACACTCGGCAACGCTCAATTTAAAGGCTGCACAGAACAATCTAGATAACGTCGCAAACAGCTACCAGCATGGGCTGGACCATTGTGGAAAGACACCCGAGTGGCCGGAACCTTCGAGACAGATCTCGGTGCATCTTGTGCTACAACAAAACTGATAAAGGTGTGACTCGCGACATCGAGCATTAAAAAACAAAGATTACGGAACTGATGCGCGGTCCAGAATCAGAGTGATAAGCCTGTATGCCGGCGGCCGTTAAAAACAACAAATACTGTTTGAAGGTTTCGCGGCATTACTCCCCCCTTTAAAAAAACATCGCCTCGATGTTCCAAAACAAAGAAACTTAAACATAAACACTGCAAAGTTTAAACACCACAGATTCTTTAACGCGCGTAATATGGCTTCAGTCGTACAACATGTACAATCTCTGGGCGTGCGCGTCGCCGTTGTGATGCTGACGTTCCGTCGGGAATGACTTCATAGTCCAGTGGTCCGACGCGGCGAAGGATTTTGTATGGCCCAAAGTATCGACGCAACAACTTTTCAGTTAATCCGCGACGGCGAATTGGTGTCCAAACCCACACTTGGTCTCCTGGATTGTACTCTGCGTGGCGTCGTTGGAAATTGTATAGTCGGCTTTCGGTGCGCTGCTGGTCTTTAGTACGCAGCCGTGCGAGTCGTCGGGCTTCCTCTGCATGCTGCAGGTAGGCGGCGACGTCAAGGTTGTCCTCGCTAGTTACTTGGGCCTTGGTGTCCGATCTCGGCTCCGTCGTTTCTTCAGGTCATGGCCGGGGCATACCGTTGTTACTACGCTGGACGGCGGTGTCTGTTTGCGGTCTGGTCGTGTTGTCGTCGATGTCGTCGTGTGGAGCAGCGATGAAATGGCTGCGTCGTCGTTAGTGGTCGTCGTCGGCGGAGGATCTTCGTCTTTTCGCCGTTGAGCAACCTCACCTCCAAAGGTTGCTCTGTTTAGTTTCCCCTGCGGGGGCTTGGGGACCTTCCGCGCATACTCTCATCATAGGTACGGCCTGGCGACGCAAAGCGGGCCCTGTACGGCGATGGAGATCTGAACCGATGGCTTGGTGTCGCAATCTCACCGCTACGCAGGTAGTTGTCAATTTCTTGTGGTCGTTCACCTGGACGTGGTCGTGGAGCATCGACTGCAAATCCGCGGAGACCGATTCGTCGGTACGGGCAGTGGAGCAGAATATGGCCAGCCTCACCGCAGTGGAAGCATAATGGCCGGTTGTTTGCAGTCCTCCAGGCGTCGCACTTCCTTGGGGTTTGGGGGTCGTTGGTAGGCTTGGCGGGCGGGGGCCAAGGGGCGGCTTTCGAAACAGGACCGTTGCGGCGAGGGCTCGGAAAGTCATCACGTCGGGGCGGAGGGCGACGTAATGCACCAGCGTAGTTCATCGCTGTTGCCTCGTGTGCTGGAACAGTCGTAGCGGTCGCTTGAGGAACGCCCAGCGCCTGCTGGACTTCTTCACGGATGACGTCCGCGAGCGTCGCCACCTGCGGTTGTTGCGATGATGGCATCAGTCGGCGGAGCTCCTCTCGCACGATCTCCCGGATGACGTCCCGAAGGTTCTCTCCGCTTGTAGATGCGTTGGGGTAGTGGTTTGAGCAGCCTGGCTGAAACGGTAGCTCGTAGTGGCGCATCCGGGTTGCCAACGGCTTCTCGATAGTAGACGCCTCCGTTTCAAATTCCGCCACGGTTTTTGGCAGATTTCGGACAAGGCTTGCAAAAAGCGATTCTTTGACGCCTCGCATTAAAAATTTGACCCTCTCTCCTTCGGTCATGTTAGGGTCGGCGCGGCGAAAAAGGCGCTTCATCTCCTCAACGTATGCAAGGACAGGCTCGTCAGTAAGTTGAAGTCTTGACTGAAGGAGGGCCTTGGCTCTTTCCTTTCGGACGACGCTTGAAAAAGCAGTAAGAAACGCTTCCTTAAAAGTCTCCCAAGCATTCATAGTTGCCTCATGATTTTTGAACCAAACTCGGGCATGTCCTTGCAGAACAAAGTAAACTTGCCTAAGTTTCGCGGCGTCGCTCCAGCCGTTGAAATCTGAAATCTGCGACACGGTCGAAAAGGTCCATCCAATCTCCCGCATCTTCATCCGGTCGTCCATGGAAGCACGGGGGGGGGGGGGGGGGGGGCTCACGGGGCTGCACGAAAACAACCGGTGCTGTAGGCTGGGCCATTGTCAGCGTCGATGCCTTCCGAGATCGAATGGGGTCAGGCAGCAGACCGTGTTTGGGTTGTAGGCCTTGGAGTCGGCGGCTGGCTCGGTGACCTGTAGGTTGGTCTTCCAGGGCAACAGGAACACGGCTTGCGTCTTCGCTCGAAGGATCAAAGGCAGCACCTCCACCAGATGTCACGTAGTGGTGACGAGGTCGACGACACAAATGAAGGGGGTCGATGATTGCACTAAAGAAACTCTTTATTTGGGCTGACTTGCACCCGCAAAAGAACTAAGCAACTCGGCGGCGGCGACAGAAACAAACGTGCTCGTCGGTCGTCGGACAAAGAATGCTCGTCACACTCGGCAACGCTCAATTTAAAGGCTGCACAGAACAATCTAGATAACGTCGCAAACAGCTACCAGCACGGGCTGGAACATTGTGGAAAGACACCCGAGTGGCCGGAACCTTCGAGACAGATCTCTGTGCATCTTGTGCTACAACAAAACTGATAAAGGTGTGACTCGCGACATCGAGCATTCAAAAACAAAGATTACGGAACTGATGCGCGGTCCAGAATCAGAGTGCTAAGCCTGCATGCCGGCGGCCGATAAAAAACAACAAATACTGTTTGAAGGTTTCGCGGCAATACATACATACATACATACATACATACATACATACATACATACATACATACATACATACATACATACATACATACATACATACATACATACATACATACATACATACATACATACATACATACATACATACATACATACATACATACATACATACATACATACATACATACATACATACATACATACATACATACACATAAAAAGGCAAGGATGATGCTGCACTGACAACTAATGATGTATACTCGCACACCTTCTTTCTGAACTATGCGCACATCATTTCACCTTTCACTATCCTCCCAGTATTATAAAATTGAGAACAGAAGGCGTGCTAACACAATCCTCACCAGCTGTAGATATCGCCCAGCCTTCAAAATCTCTTTCCCTCATGCTTTCTGAAAACTACTATGTTATTAAGTTCTGCTGGGGACTTTCTTTTTTACGTAATAGACCGTCTTTGACGTGCTACGCAAGGTTAGCTCAAGTCTGAGCTCCATACTTGTCCAATATTAGAGACTTGTTCGATTATTCTGTCTTTGATGCATCTCCCAGTCCGGCCATAGCATTTCTTGGCGCAGACAGGGGAATCTGATACGTCATCCCTTGGAGGCAGTAAGAGTATGTTGTTCAATGCTCTGTTTTTCATTTTAATTTATTCACGTTCGCATTGAATTGCCCAAGTATGCTTTTAGTTATGTAGTTAGCAGTGGGAATAATTTGAATGCCGGATTTTTCACCATTCTTCACCGAATTGTGGGGGAAATCATGGATGTCTGGCACCAAAGAACTCTGCTTCCTCTGCATAAATGTGCATTCTCTATGCTTTTCGCTTGTTGTGCATAACCAAGCTTTCTGCTATCTCGCATAAAATGCAATAGAAAATAATGCTTCCAGTAGCCTCTCATCATAGCATAAGAAACTATGTCGAGGTAAGTCGAGGACTACGGATTATCGTCGAGCACCTGAGGTTCTCCGTCATCACATGCTCTTTTTGCGTTTCGCCTCCATCTTATCGGTACCGCTGGCGAGGCTGATAGACTGCTGCAAATGACTGAATGGCTATCTGGCTTGTCTGCCCGAGTGATCGATTTTGGGAATAATGACTAATTATCAAGCGGACATTCTTGGCTGGGCGTGTTCTAACCAGCTTGCTTGCTGTCTCGTTATCAGCGCTTTTATTAATCTGTGTTGCCTCTTTTTATTGTGTTGCTTGTTTCGCATGCCCCTCTGTAATGGAAATGCTCTAACAGCGCGGGGCTGCGGCATTTTCTTTGCGCCTACGAAAAGCCAAACATGGCTCTTGTCCCGAAATATCACAAAAGGCTCAAGAAGCCTCCACGCTTACAGAGGAAAAATTTAATGCTGGCAAACTCGGCCACAGGGAGCCGTGAGTCATATAACGAAAATACCCAAAGAACAAACATTTAAGAATGATTCGAGGAAAGTCCGCCCAAGAGTCACCCCCGGTAAGGATGACATAGTATCGTGACGGAAGCAGTCGATATTTACTGCAAATGTGGCTGAAAAGTGCGTCGCACACTAGAGTAGTCTGCGTCAGTAAACGGCTGGCCTGAAAACTGAAAGCACAACTAAAAAATTTGCTTTAAACTCACACAATCGGCCAAAACTTCTAGAATTAGCCCGATACATCATGAATGGACCAAGAACCATTGGGCTCAGGTCGTGTTTGTGGGCGAACCAGCGTTTACAACAAGGTTAGATCAGGGCAGACTGCCGGTCGAATAGCCGTTGGTAAAGATACACACATAAGCTATCGAATCCTAGAAAGTGTGAACTGATGTGTTGTGGCTTTTACTGGCTATTGGAATGTATAATAAAACGTTTGCAATTAGGCTAATTCTTATATTGTGCCCCAATGAAGTTTGTGCAGGGCCGATTGGCGTATACTGGAAACATATCCCAAGATAGTTCAGCAAAAACAAAGTACGTAATATCAACGTCATTTTGCTGTTTCCAAAAACCATTTGAGGGAAGATATTTTAAGCGGGATGAAAAGCTCGCACTTACACCAATGCATTTATTAACAGTATAAGTATGCCGTCTTTGCTCTCTTTGATTTATGGATACATGTTAAGCTGGCGCATTTACGTCCACTGAGCTTGGTGTTGCGACAACGGAAATCACATCTTGGCGGTATGTCATGTTTTGTCTGAATATTGAAATATATTCTGATATCACACAGTAAAATATTTGAGTAAATGGGCCCTATTTGTCATCAAAGTTTTAAGTGAAAATAAGTGTTAGCTGTTTATAACTGCTGTTCATTAAACGCTAAAGAGTAAAATCAACCAATACTGCTCCCTTGTAGCTTGGTGTTTGCATTTTCTTTTATTCTATTATCAGCGAAATCTTTCATTGTTGTAGATTTATGCCAGAGTACATCATCTAATAGCAGCTTACCGGTATCGCTAAAGAGAAAAGTATATAACAGTTGCATCTTACATGTACTCACCTATGGGGCTGAAACGTGGAGGCTAACCAAGAGAGTTCTACTTAAGTTGAGGACAACCCAGAGGGCTATGGAACAAAAAATGGTAGGGGTAACATTAAGAGATAGAAAGCGTGCAGAGTGGGTCAGAGAAATAACTCGGGTTACCGACATTCTAGTGGAAATTAAGAAGAAGAAATGGGCATGGGCAGGACATGTAGTGCGAAGAGAGGATAACCGATGGTCGCTTAGGATAATAAACTGGATTCCAAGGGAAGGAAAGCCTAGCAGGGGGCGGCAGAAAGTTAGGTGGGCGGATGAGGTTAAGAAGTTTGCAGGGGTCAAGTGGATGCTGCTATCACAGAACCGGGTTAATTGAAGAAATATGGGAGAAGCCTTCGCCCTGCAGTGGGTATAGTCAGGCTGCTGCTGCTGCTGCTGCTGCTGATGATGATGATGATGATGATGATGATGATATCATCTGAGTGTCAGCCAGCAGACATTTTGTGGTCATAGTTTGAGGGTGTGTCTGAGCTGATAGCCTGAGCACTAGTTTGATTTGAGAACCGGCATAACAGCTGTGCCTACTGTGCTAGCCTGTGCAATGTGCTGCTTCTGTATCTTGTTGGAGGACAATTCCTTTATAAAGGTTTCATTTTAGGCCTTACTCGCCCATTAAAAAGACAAAGAAAGTGGCCGCGTCACTGCAGCTTCGCGACATGACAAATCTGGAATGGCGTCAGTGGTCGCTGATCTGAATAAAATTGAAAGCATGTCGGGAAACATACTGATCTTACTTGGTTAAAGTTTGAGTCTTTCAGAGTCAAGATCTTGCATTTAGTAGCCAACAGATACGTGCTATCAGCATTTCCTGTCGCAAACTGCTCAATCTAACATATGCTGCCACATATGTGGTTGATACATGCCATTTGAAAGCTGACGGTACAGGTTCCCAAACAAAGGAAATGCTTGAGGTACAGATGTGCCGTAATTTCGTAACGGCGCCTTTCTTTGCCTCAGCGCATGAGCTATGTTGTCTTTAACATGCCGTTCATTTCAAGTCTCTCTCGGAAGCAAGAATCGGCGAAATTCTTGCTTCCCAATTTCTAACAGATTGACCATTTTTTTCCGCTTAATGAAATATCAGTGCTGTCTTCTGCAGTGCGGTGCTTACTTAGCTGATCACAATCGCTGATCACAAAGTGATTCGCTGATCACAAACATACGAATGCGAGGATCTTAAACGCGCAGTATATCGTCCCTCGTAAAGTGTGTTTAGATCCAGATCGCTGCGGGGGTCTACATCGAAAAAACATTCTTAGGGCGGGGGGTGCATGTGTGAGCCTACAGCCTCTGCCCTCATCCGCAGTCGGTGTTGATGTCTTACACAGTTCATCTTTCTTCGTTTCCCTGCACTGCCTTCCATCTTCAGAAGCCGAAGCCGGTATATAAGCCTTACCAATTGGTTGAATATTTAGGAGAAAGATGTATAGCTTTCCCCTATAGCCGCTTGGGTGCGCTTTTTGTGTATGCCAGTAAGTGATTACTTCCTATTTCAAGCCCAATCAGTCATGATCGGGCTACCAGGCGAAAGCAAGTCTCCTTATTGAAACATTTCCTTGACAACTGCGTCTCCACTTCCTTATTACTGATATTTTGGAATTTAAGGTAACAAATATAATAGATATTCACTTACAAGGAATTCGCATCACCCACGCACAAAAAGAAAAAGAAAACACGCAAGATCATTTTGCACACAGTATGTAAACATTCAGGCGGGCGACATTCGTTTCCCATCTGCAATAGCAATGCCAATTCGTGTCAGGTAAGAACCACGCTCTCAAGCTTACTTTTTTTGATGCATTTGCCATCAAGCTGCTTTGACGCTGGTTATATTATATATATAACCTGGTTATACCTGGTTATATATATAACCTTGTTTGATGCTGGTTATATAACCAGCCCTTATACATAGCATTGATTGATTACGAAAAAGCATTTGACTCAGTTGAAACCTCGGCGGTGATGCAGGCATTGCGAAATCAGGGGGTAGAGGAGCCGTACGTGAAAGTGCTGGAAGATATATATAGTGGCTGCACAGCAACCATAGTTCTTCATAAAGCAAGTAACAAAATTCCCATAAAGAAATGTGTTAGGCAAGGAGACACAATCTCCCCCGTACTGTTCACAGCTTGTTTAGAAGAAGTATTCAGAGACTTTGAATGGGAGCAGTTAGGGATAAGGGTAGATGGAGAATGCCTCAGTAATCTGCGATTTGCCGATGACATTGCCTTGCTAAGCAATTCGGCGATGAACTGCAAATAATGATTGATGACCTAGACAGGAAAAGTAGAAAGGTAGGCTTGAAAATCAATATGCAGAAGACTAAGGTAATGTTCAACAACCTCGGGAAGGAACAGCAGTTTACATTAGGTAGCGAAATAATGGAAATAGTAGACGAATATGTCTACTTAGGACAGGTAGTAACCGCAGATCCGGACCATGAAAAGGAAATAACAAGAAGAATAAGATTGGGATGGTGTGCATTTGGCAAGTACTCGCAGATTATGACTAGCAGCTTACCGGTATCGCTCAAGAGGAAAGTATACATCAGCTGCATCTTGCCTGTACTCACCTATGGGGCTGAAACATGGAGGCTAACCAAGAGAGTTCTACTTAAGTTGAGGACAACCCAGAGGGCTATGGAATGAAAAATGGTAGGGGTAACATTAAGAGATAGAAAGCGTGCAGAGTGGGTCAGAGAAATAACTCCAATACCGACATTCTAGTAGAAATTAAGAAGAAGAAATGGACATGAGCAGGACATGTAGTGCGAAGAGAGGATAACCGATGGTCGCTGAGGGTAACAAACTGGATTCCAAGGGAAGGAAAGCGGAGCAGGGGGCGGCAGAAAGTTAGGTGGGCGGATGAGATTAAGAAGTTCGCAGGGGTCAAGTGGATGCAGCTAGCACAGAACCGGGTTAAGTGGAGAAATATGGGAGAGGCCTTCGCCCTACAGTGGGTATAATCAGGCTGATGATGATGATGATGATGCTTTGATGCCAAAGGGTTGAATGATTTCACGGCAGTCAAATAGAGTCGATTGATAATTACATGCCGATTCAGTGCTCGGAGCTCGTGCGGTGGCGTTTAGATGAACCGTAGTGGTAGAAAGCTCCTCTTCTCGCTTTTTACCATAACCTCCGGTATTTTATGACAAAAGGTAAGATGGAGTCTAAAGTCAGACTCCGCCGGTACCACTAATGTGTCGCGGGGAGAGAAAGTTCCGCAATTCGAAAAATAAATGAATAGGTCAATGAGACAAAAATTTTTGTTTGGAACCCTAGTGAAAAATCCCGTATCGCGACAAACGGGTTTGAACCAGTCCTGTATTATCCCGTATATATCTGATACCATGTGCCCTGTCCTGTATGAAGCTTAAACGGGTTTATTTCGGACAGGTCATGTCCGTATGAATCTCGATCCGGACGGTCCAAACCGATATAGAGTTAATACAGGGCCGACCATTTCCAGTATGCAACATATACATGACATCCCAGTCCGGTATGGATATTAAACAGGGCGGACCAAACCTGTATTAAGCTTAAACGGGTTTTTATCGGACAGGTAATGTCCAATATGAATCTCAATCCGGTTGGTCCAGTCCGAGATAGAGTTAATACAGGGCAGACCATTTCCAGTATGCAACTTATACATGAAATCTCAGTCCGTTATGGATATTAAACAGGGCGGACCAAACCTGTATTAAGCTTAAACGGGTTTTTATCGGACAGGTAATGTCCAATATGAATCTCAATCTGGTTGGTCCAGTCCGGTATCGAGTTAATACAGGGCAGACCATTTCCAGTATGCAACTTATACCTGACACCCCAGTCCGGTATGGATATTAAACAGGGCGGACCAAACCTGTATTAAGCTTAAACGGGTTTTTATCGGACAGGTAATGTCCAATATGAATCTCAATCTGGTTGGTCCAGTCCGAGATAGAGTTAATACCGACATTCTAGTGGAAATTAAGAAGAAATGGGCATGGGCAGGACATGTAGTGCGAAGAGAGGATAACCGATGGTCGCTTAGGATAATAAACTGGATTCCAAGGGAAGGAAAGCCTAGCAGGGGGCGGCAGAAAGTTAGGTGGGCGGATGAGGTTAAGAAGTTTGCAGGGGTCAAGTGGATGCTTCTATCACAGAACCGGGTTAATTGAAGAAATATGGGAGAAGCCTTCGCCCTGCAGTGGGTATAGTCAGGCTGCTGCTGCTGCTGCTGCTGCTGCTGCTGCTGCTGCTGCTGCTGCTGCTGCTGCTGATGATGATGATGATGATGATGATGATGATGATATCATCTGAGTGTCAGCCAGCAGACATTTTGTGGTCATAGTTTGAGGGTGTGTCTGAGCTGATAGCCTGAGCACTAGTTTGATTTGAGAACCGGCATAACAGCTGTGCCTACTGTGCGAGCCTGTGCAATGTGCTGCTTCTGTATCTTGTTGGAGGACAATTCCTTTATAAAGGTTTCATTTTAGGCCTTACTCGCCCATTAAAAAGACAAAGAAAGTGGCCGCGTCACTGCAGCTTCGCGACATGACAAATCTGGAATGGCGTCAGTGGTCGCTGATCTGAATAAAATTGAAAGCATGTCGGGAAACATACTGATCTTACTTGGTTAAAGTTTGAGTCTCAGAGTCAAGATCTTGCATTTAGTAGCCAACAGATACGTGCTATCAGCATTTCCTGTCGCAAACTGCTCAATCTAACATATGCTGCCACATATGTGGTTGATACATGCCATTTGAAAACTGACGGTACAGGTTCCCAAAAAAAGGAAATGCTTGAGGTACAGATGTGCCGTAATTTCATAGCGGCGCCTTTCTTTGCCTCAGCGCATGAGCTATGTTGTCTTTAACATGCCGTTCATTTCAAGTCTCTCTCGGAAGCAAGAATCGGCGAAATTCTTGCTTCCCAATTTCTAACAGATTGACCATTTTTTTCCGCTTAATGAAATATCAGTGCTGTCTTCTGCAGTGCGGTGCTTACTTAGCTGATCACAATCGCTGATCACAAACATACGAGTGCGAGGATCTTAAACGCGCAGTATATCGTCCCTCGTAAAGTGTGTTTAGATCCAGATCGCTGCGGGGGTCTACATCGAAAAAACATTCTTAGGGCGGGGGGTGCATGTGTGAGCCTACAGCCTCTGCCCTCATCCGCAGTCGGTGTTGATGTCTTACACAGTTCATCTTTCTTCGTTTCCCTGCACTGCCTTCCATCTTCAGAAGCCGAAGCCGGTATATAAGCCTTACCAATTGGTTGAATATTTAGGAGAAAGATGTATAGCTTTCCCCTATAGCCGCTTGGGTGCGCTTTTTGTGTATGCCAGTAAGTGATTACTTCCTATTTCAAGCCCAATCAGTCATGATCGGGCTACCAGGCGAAAGCAAGTCTCCTTATTGAAACATTTCCTTGACAACTGCGTCTCCACTTCCTTATTACTAATATTTTGGAATTTAAGGTACCAAATATAATAGATATTCACTTACAAGGAATTCGCATCACCCACGCACAAAAAGAAAAAGAAAACACGCAAGATCATTTTGCACACAGTATGTAAACATTCAGGCGGGCGACATTCGTTTCCCATCTGCAATAGCAATGCCAATTCGTGTCAGGTAAGAACCACGCTCTCAAGCTTACTTTTTTTGTTGCATTTGCCATCAAGCTGCTTTGACGCTGGTTATATTATATATATAACCTGGTTATACCTGGTTATATATATAACCTTGTTTGATGCTGGTTATATAACCAGCGCTTATACATAGCATTGATTGATTACGAAAAAGCATTTGACTCAGTTGAAACCTCGGCGGTGATGCAGGCATTGCGAAATCAGGGGGTAGAGGAGCCGTACGTGAAAGTGCTGGAAGATATATATAGTGGCTGCACAGCAACCATAGTTCTGCATAAAGCAAGTAACAAAATTCCCATAAAGAAATGTGTTAAGCAAGGAGACACAATCTCCCCAGTACTGTTCACAGCTTGTTTAGAAGAAGTATTCAGAGACTTTGAATGGGAGCAGTTAGGGATAAGGGTAGATGGAGAATGCCTCAGTAATCTGCGATTTGCCGATGACATTGCCTTGCTAAGCAATTCGGCGATGAACTGCAAATAATGATTGATGACCTAGACAGGAAAAGTAGAAAGGTAGGCTTGAAAATCAATATGCAGAAGACTAAGGTAATATTCAACAACCTCGGGAAGGAACAGCAGTTTACATTAGGTAGCGAAATAATGGAAATAGTAGGCGAATATGTCTACTTAGGACAGGTAGTAACCGCAGATCCAGACCATGAAAAGGAAATAACAAGAAGAATAAGATTGGGATGGTGTGCATTTGGCAAGTACTCGCAGATTATGACTAGCAGCTTACCGGTATCGCTCAAGAGGAAAGTATACAACAGCTGCATCTTGCCTGTACTCACCTATGGGGCTGAAACATGGAGGCTAACCAAGAGAGTTCTACTTAAGTTGAGGACAACCCAGAGGGCTATGGAACTAAAAATGGTAGGGGTAACATTAAGAGATAGAAAGCGTGCAGAGTGGGTCAGAGAAATAACTCCAATACCGACATTCTAGTAGAAATTAAGAAGAAATGGACATGGGTAGGACATGTAGTGCGAAGAGAGGATAACCGATGGTCGCTGAGGGTAACAAACTGGATTCCAAGGGAAGGAAAGCGTAGCAGGGGGCGGCAGAAAGTTAGGTGGGCGGATGAGATTAAGAAGTTCGCAGGGGTCAAGTGGATGCAGCTAGCACAGAACCGGGTTAAGTGGAGAAATATGGGAGAGGCCTTCGCCCTACAGTGGGTATAATCAGGCTGATGATGATGATGATGATGCTTTGATGCCAAAGGGTTGAATGATTTCACGGCAGTCAAATAGAGTCGATTGATAATTACATGCCGATTCAGTGCTCGCAGCTCGTGCGGTGGCGTTTAGATAAGCCGTAGTGGTAGAAAGCTCCTCTTCTCGCTTTTTACCATAACCTCCGGTATTTTATGACAAAAGGTAAGATGGAGTCCAAAGTCAGACTCCGCCGGTACCACTAATGTGTCGCGGGGAGAGAAAGTTCCGCAATTCGAAAAATAAATGAATAGGTCAATGAGACAAAAATTTTTGTTTGGAACCCTAGTGAAAAATCCCGTATCGCGACAAACGGGTTTGAACCAGTCCTGTATTATCCCGTATATATCTGATACCGTGTGCCCTGTCCTGTATGAAGCTTAAACGGGTTTATTTCGGACAGGTCATGTCCGTATGAATCTCAATCCGGACGGTCCAAACCGATATAGAGTTAATACAGGGCCGACCATTTCCAGTATGCAACTTATACATGACATCCCAATCCGGTATGGATATTAAACAGGGCGGACCAAACCTGTATTAAGCTTAAACGTGTTTTTATCGGACAGGTAATGTCCAATATGAATCTCAATCCGGTTGGTCCAGTCCGAGATAGAGTTAATACAGGGCAGACCATTTCCAGTATGCAACTTATACATGAAATCTCAGTCCGTTATGGATATTAAACAGGGCGGACCAAACCTGTATTAAGCTTAAACGGGTTTTTATCGGACAGGTAATGTCCAATATGAATCTCAATCTGGTTGGTCCAGTCCGAGATAGAGTTAATACAGGGCAGACCATTTCCAGTATGCAACTTATACATGACATCCCAGTCCGGTATGGATATTAAACACGGCGGACGAAACCTGTATTAAGCTTAAACGGGTTTTTATCGGACAGGTAATGTCCAATATGAATCTCAATCTGGTTGGTCCAGTCCGAGATAGAGTTAATACAGGGCAGACTATTTCCAATATGCAACTTATACAGGACATCCCAGTCCGGTATGGATATGAAACAGGGCGGACCAGACATGTATTAAGCTTAACCGGGTTTATATCGGACAGGTCATGTCTGATATGAATCTCATTCCGGACAATCCAGTCCGGTATCGAGTTAATACAGGGCAGACCATTTCCAGTATGCAACTTATACATGACACCCCAGTCCGGTATGGATATGAAACAGAGCGGACCAGTTATGTATTGAGCTCATATATAGGACAGGTCATGTCCGCTTTAACAGAAACCGGACAAGTCCGATATGAATGAAACTGATACGGGACAGAGTATTTCCGCTTCTCAGTACAATTCGGGCAGATCGTGAAGCTCAGCAAGGATGACCACGTCGGAACATGCCTTCGCGCTAAATAAGCATGACACCATACATAATATATGTTAAAACTTTTCTGTATATGTGGAGTACGCGTTGTTTCGTACATACCTAGAAGATATGAAGCCATGGATGTGTGCGCTAGCAAGTACATACATGCATCGCGTTTTGTTTTTGCGTGTGCAACAGTCGCTGCAGCTTGTACGATCTTGCGGGGCATCTTCATAATCTGCGACTGAAGATGTGCCACCTTCAAGTGCAAGCAAGAACGTAGCGTTTCGTTAGCGCGGATAAAATACGCTCGAGAATAAATGAAACATTGCTGACCATCGAAATATGCACAGCTCAGCCGGACATCGGGAGTCGCTTCCTAGAGTGTTTACGCATGCAAAACACTTGGTGAGAAGTAAATTCATTGACGTCGCGGCTCCGCTGGCAGCACGTGAAGCTAAAACAAGCAGTATTACAAGTGTTGGTGCACCGCATATATCTATATGTAGCAAAAATTGCATGCGTTCGAAGACGATGACAAAACACATCAGCACTAGTAAATTGTGACATTCGAAGGTTTGTCTGCAAGAAAGCGATGCATTGTAAAGATGCGGGACACGGATAACCCTTCGTGATAGCCAGGAAAAAGATGCAGCGTGTTTAAAGGGCGATTGTTCAACTACAACCACAATTTCTACACCCTACAAAAATACACAAACTATAAAAGAGCAATCTCGACTACATAAGCAGATATATAACTACCATCACTGTGTGCTGCCGTGGTGTAGTGTAAATTGGGAAAAAAGTGCCGGTTTCTGGCATGGAGACTGGGATGTTACGCCTGAATACATTTCTCGTTTGCAATGGTCAAAATTGCCGACCCAGTATTTAGGCGTGCCGCTTGAATCGTACCGAGATCCCGCCCCTTTCTGGGCTGGCCAAGCAGAGAGAGCGAGAGAGAAAGCTAATTCATGGCAGGGCAAGCCGTTGTCAATGTTCTCACGCGCTTATGTGTGCAATGTTTTCCTTGTGGCAAAGATATGGTACGTAATGAATGTGCTTTCGGCGACGCGTGTTAGCATTCAAAAAATTCATCGTGTCTTTGCCGTTTTCATGTGGGCATCAACATGGGAAAAATGCAGCAGAACCAACCTCTTTCTTCCTGTTAAGGCGGGGGGCTTGGGCCTTGTGCATCTCTTTTTGCGACAGGTTGTCTCGCGCTTTTTTTTCCTTCGTGATCAAAACGACAAATTCTTGAGGACGGTCATGCAAGTACGACTGTGTAAAATGCTTCCAGAATACGTTGTCTGTTCTGGTGAGAATATGAGTGGCGCTTTAAAAGGGTACATGCGCGAAGTTGTCTTGTCTTTCAGAATGTTGCATGCGCGTTTTTCAATGGAATACTTGAGCAAAGTGTGTAAGAAGAAGCTGTACAAAGATCTTATGGATGTGATGATACCGTTGCCGATTTACCGTGCACCCTACCGTGGAGGCCCCGGACAGGATGTCTTAAAGCGTGTGAAAAAGATGCCAGTTAGGCCTTCAGTTAAAACGTTCTTCTTTAAGCTACATTCCAACACGTTACCTGTTAAAACCTGGTTACATGAAAGAGGCTTATTCGTTCCTTGGACAACAGACTGTCTCCTTTGCAAAAAACCAGAGACAATCGAGCACGTCTTTCTGGATTGCTGGGACCCAGTCTTTCACTGGGATGTTCTCCAGAGAACACTAAAGAAAGACCTTCCGTTAGATCCGTATGGCATACGGTTCCTTCCAGTCGAGAGTGAGGGTATTCCTTTGGATTTAGTCATGGTCTTGGGCCTCCACAGCCTGTGGAAAACAAGGATGCAAGTGCAACATGCAGATGTCAATACGCGTTCTGTACGCGAGAACTTTATCGAGAATGTGCTGCTCCTTAGAGAAACGTATCGGGTGCTTTCTGATCCACCTGACTGGATCAGTGTGCTCGATGAACTGGCTGTCCTCAAAAAATTTTAAACCTTTCGTGACAGCCGAAGTCTGGTTGTTGCGAGTTTTACCATTATTGTGGAACTTTTTTGAATTGATGTGAACTCAAAACAGGCAATAAAGAAAAAAAAAAAAAAAAAAACTGCCGTGGTGTAGTGGTTAAAGTACGCGCTTGCTGGATAAAAGACTGAAGTTCGAATCAGAAGTTAATTTTTTTTACTTTTCTATTTTGTTTTTTTTTTTGTTTTTTTCGTTTCTTTTTCTTTATTTTTCAAATGTAGTGGTGTTATGTAGTGTTCAGCCTGTATCAATTAACCAGAAACTGGACGAACGCGCCTTTTCTGGAACTGATACCGGGCAGAGTATTCCGCTTCTGAAAAGAAGCCGGGCCGATCGACGAAGCTCAACCAGAATGACCTTGCCGGATACGCCAGCGCACTAAATAAGCATAATACCAAACATATTATACAACTGTTCTGTATATAAAGGGCACGCTTCGTATCCCAAATACCCCGAAAATGCGAAGCCGTTGAAGTGTGCGTTAGCGAGCATATACGCGCGTCGCGTCGCTTTTGCGCGTACAACAGTCGCTGTAGCTCGTACGATCTTGCGGTGCGTCTTCATATCTGCGACTGAAGATCTGCCGCCTACAACATGAAAGTAGAAGCACGAACGTATCGTTTCGATAGCGATGACAAAAAACTGTTCGAGAAAAAATAAACATCGCTGACCATAGAAAGATGCTCAGATAGACACACACACGGCGACGCGTTCTCGAATGTTTGCATATTGAAACCGCTCAGTTGGAAGTGTATTCGTTGACATCGATGCTCCGCTGGTTGCACGTGAAGCTAAAACGCCCTGTATTACAAGTATTAGTGCACCCTATATCTCTGTATGTAGGAAAACTTACAAGCGTTCGTAGACGATGAAAAACACATCAGCACTAGTAAATTATATCTTGAGGTTTGCCTTCAATAAAGCGACGCATTATAAAGATACGGCACATTTGTGAACCCTTGTGATAGCCTGCAAGATATTCAGCATTTTTAAAGGGCGATCGGTGAATTACGGCCACAAATTCTACTGCCAAGGGAAATACACAAAGTACGAAAGAGCAAAAGTAGCTACATATACTCAATAATAACCACTGTAACCATAATCCGCCATAGAGTAGTGGTTAAGGTGCCCGTCTGAAGACTATAAGGACCGAGGTTAGATTCCCACATTCGGTAGCAAAATTGCTTCATTTTTTTTTTACTTTTATTTATTATTTTAAATGTAGTCGTTTTATTTTATATTGTTGCATGCTTTTTCTACCCTGGCGACGCGTTTCTTTCCGGAAACGAGGGCCATAACCATCAGGCCATTCCGGTATCAGGGCTCCGCGCGGTTTTATTCCGGATTTTCCAGGGCAGTACAGGAATTTCCTGAAATAGCCTCCAATCCTGTATTCAGAACCTGTACAGTAAACCTGTATACGATTTCCTGTACGAATTTTATTTAAGATTTTTCAGTAGGGAAGTTATTAAATAAAAGGGGGAGGTGCTACTAAAGCGACCCATAGCCGAGGAAGTGGGCCCGGGGAGACCCCACGCATCGCTCCTGGGAAGTAGCGGAAGGGATGGGTTGAAGGATAATGGGAAATAGGAATTAGGATAGGGTTATGGGAAGATGTAGGGGAATGTGGGCAGCGTAAGATTTGGCTGTTAGACAATTCGAGTCGAGCTCCCATATGGGCCTCCTTAGACGGCGAGCACTCGCTCTTATCCGAATATCGTGCCCTCGGCCCTTGGATCATTCCACCACCGCAATGCGTTTGCCGGGTCTCCGGCTTCTGAGACAGGCTCCCTGCATGAAGCCGCTTTTGAGGTTCCCCGTCCCCCCAGCTTGGTTTCCCCACCCCGACTCTAGTTGAAATACTAAGAGATAGATTTTGCAACGTTCATGCCCACTTCAAGGTACTCCGCAAGTGGCCAGACTTTAATCAGGCGCATACTGATGGATACTCTTTCACGGTTTTCGCTCGGCATGCATGTTGGAAGGTACATTTCATCGGCGTCCTGACCAGACAAAGGAAACGCTTTAATCCCATCCAATGGTTATGTCCGCTCTGGTGCTGGAGGTCCTTGTATCCTACAGAGGATACTTCCAACGTGAGCGCTTGGCGACTTGTTCACCGGCTACTAACCGTTTCCGAGGTCGGCTTTCACACCGTTCCTGCACCCCCCCTTGGGTGTGTACTCAGCCTTTAGGCCTTTCCGTACTAGGCGCTTCCACCTGTGTTCCACCACTCTTTTCCCAAGTTTCGGCATTACTAGCCTATAGCTACTCTCCATCTCCTTTCCGTTCTTTCAAGCCAAAGGTGGGTTCCCCAGAACCCGAGCTAGGTTCGCTCCAGCCGCCAGGCTTCCGTCGAGCCCAGTTCTCTTCGGCAACAGAAACCAACGCGTTTGCGGCTGGGTGGACACTACTGGGACCATTAATAATGTCTATAGACTTGCACGTGTGTTCATCGCATGCGGCATTATGACCATGTCCTCCTCTTTCACAACGTCGACAAACGTCGGGGCTTTTAGCGGAATGGTATAGTCGTGGCACATTGCCTTGAAATGAGTCACCAAGTACCTATTATTACGATAAAAATGAATGGTCGTGGCATTCATCTTGCACTATTGCTTGTTTTCCAGGAGTAATAGTATTATATATGCCCTGCTTTTACCGTAATCTGTTTCAGCATATGGCGCGTACCATGATTTCGCGTTATCTTGTGCGCCAGATTGATGAGTATGCTGATCTTATGTATGTTACTTTTTCCTTACTATCTTCAGACATTTAGCAAATTAGAGGTCTTTAGATTTAACTCTAGTTCCGCTGCCAGCTGGATGCCATGCTTTGAGCTTTCATTGCTTTAGTAATCCGTAAAGTGCGAAGTGGGGGGGGGGGGGGGGGCAAACCACCCTTAAAAGTAGCGTGCGTTCTCTACATTATGCGTTTATTTATTTTCCTCTTTATTTTGTGCAGCCCACTTCTGCAAGTGGCCCTCATTGAATATTGGTGAAATATTTTGACGAAATAGCTATTGCAAACCTTTCACAAAGTCCGAATGTCTTTGCATACATATTACTTGAAAATAACGAAGAGCAGATTTGCATAGAGCATGGCTGTAATGACTCACACAAATTTATCGTTATTAAAGCAACGCTTGTTTTTATCGCCTTCTTACAGCGATCAAGCACATATGCCATTAAGGAGTCCTTAAAAATATTTTTTTTTGGTTCAATTCTCAAATTTTTACAGAGCGGTGTTTGCAATTGTTGGAAACGAAAGTTCTATGATTTATCTAGGTACAATGCATATGTGCGGCAAATGTCAGTTAGCAATCTAATAAAAACGAACACCAATTCTGCGCACGATCCTCGAAGAAAAATACCTCGTCTACAATTGCATAGTATGTATGATCATCACCATATAAATATGAAAAAAGAAGGACAGGAATAAGTTAAAGGTCAATCGAAACTTTCGAAA
Source organism: Amblyomma maculatum (assembly GCF_055883805.1). NCBI lineage: Eukaryota > Metazoa > Arthropoda > Arachnida > Ixodida > Ixodidae > Amblyomma > Amblyomma maculatum. The sequence goes on from NC_139349.1 coordinate 124,095,425, forward strand.
GCGACAACAGCACTACGAACCAGCTGCGATGTTTTACGGCAGCGAAATGTCGATTTTGTTCTTTTATATTTTCTTGAATAATTCGGTGGCCAATAACTTCAGTAAATGTTGGCGCTTTCTTTCTTGAGCTGACATTTATCATTACTTGCTGACATTTTGAATCCTCTTGTACATCTTCAGTGTACGGCACCTCTCTCTTCTTTCACTCCTCTCCGCCTCTAGATGCACTCGCTGCAGCAGGAATGGCTAAGATACAGTTTACCCGCGCCGTACCGAAACGAGGTGGAAACTCGCTGGTTCAAAGAGAGCGCTTCATAGCTGTGTCCGGCAACTTGTTTTTGCGAAAAACCTTATAACGTATCCACAATTCACCATGAATCTGTTTAGATGGTGTTTGGATATTGCGAGGTAACATCAACGTGGCCTCTGGCTGGTAAATTAATCTGAAACTGACATAGAGGCTAAAACTCACAAGACTTTCCCGCTGAGATTTTTATTTACTAAAACCGGCTGAGAAGTTAATATAGCTATGACCGACCAATTGCTAGCTGTTACCGCTTTTGTTATTTTCACAGTAACAAAAAAAAGAACACCCGTAACGCATTGAACCCGATCGGGTTCAAAATCATGTACTATGGTTCAGTAGCCGACCGTCTTTTCCGCTAAGTCACCGCCGTGGCAACTTTTGCTCGTTAATACTAGGTTATGTCAAATCGTGTCCATTTTATGAAGTTGCTTCCGGGTGGGGCCACAAGTAGATTGTAACCGGTATCCGGCGTGATCATAGGCACCGTTGCATCGGACCTGGTCGTGTATATAGGCCGCGGTTAAACCTTTGCTATTTAAAGTGGCTGCTCCCAGATGACAGCATATGTATAGCTTAACCTGTTGCACGCCAGGCCCGTAGCCACATAACGTTTCCTTCGGCTAAATGTCGTGTCAAAAGAAGAATTACGCCGGGTTAAAACAAGTGACACGAAACAAATAATTTGCTTTTGTGCCATATTGCGTATAATGTAGATGTCCCCTGTCACTTTTTTAGTACGAAGTCAATGTCGAGCTTCCAGATTCGTTCAAGACAACTACCAATGAGCGACCTCAACTTAGCTTCCGGAGCAACTGTAATCACTTGGTGTACACAATTGGCTGCCAGGGAAAAACTATAAGGTCGCCGTGTAATGAATCTCAGGAAGTTCTGACAAGAAGAAAGTACGGAAAATCGTACTTATCCCAGAAGCCGACCGCCCCGCGTGTAGAATGCAGCACATCCTCGCGCTTTCTATTATCGTTTAAGAGTGTTTCCTTCAGAAACCTCAGTGTCGCCTCTTGCGATGTGAGCGAAAATCACAGGCATACATTGAGCTGGCGGAGTGTTGCGCAAGCGACGTTGAATGGCGCTCACTGGTAGCCGTGGTGGTGAGTTTAGGAAGCAATATTACATTGGAGTATTTCAGCACAACACTATAAACATAGGTGTCCCATAAAATATCGTGAACAAGACTGTGTGCTGATATTTGTGTGCAAAATAAAAAGGCTCAAATTAAGGAATCACTGCTAAAGCGGGCAGAAAAGAGCAAGTAGGGTAGGCTAAGGGAAATTCGCAAGAGCACTTGCACCCGTGAGCCATGAACATTGTTACGCAATACAGAGAAAAGCCGAACATCCATGTCCTCAACTTCTTTATATTTAATTCAAATTGAATCCGCGTACAGTAGCAATTTGATCGTCAGCATTTCTTGCGTCCTTGTTTAAGCCCACTCTTGTCTATTCATTGTAAGAGTTCCTTGCAGGATGTTCTAAAATTATCAAAATGATTCCCGCTCCAGCCATGTCTATTATCAACCAGTTGCTACATATTTCGCGGTAAAACTAGATTTTTGTTTTTGCTAAACATTACTGTCAACACTGCGCCTGTATATATGCAAGCTAACGTTTTAAAACGACATTTTATCGACCGTTTTCTGCTCAGTCTCTTGAACACAAGAAATCAACAGCCACGCACAAATTCAATAAACAGTGCTACCAACACCTTAAGCGAAGCTGTCACATGACAAGCCGAAAGCCCAAGCTGTGTCACTCAAGTGTATTTTATTACATAGCTAATAGTGACGGTCACCTTCTTTCCCGGCTTCTTACGATACTGCTGTAAATAAATCCTAACGAAGATGTCCTCATCCTTAACATCTTTTCACTGTGCATCATCTAAAATAAATGTTGACTTTTGGCATGAAAAGGGCATATAAGCCACATCCCCGAACAATGCTATTTAATGAAAATAAATAAACTGTTTAAGCGGTTATATTGACATTCAATTAGAAATACTAGCCTTGTATTTTATAATATGGCCTTACAGTTTTACCAACCTTCTATTTTCAAAAAAAGCAAAGAACATCTCGTCCCGCCTTACAAACTACACGAATGCGTCTTGCAGTGCGCAAACCACTAACCAGGATGTTGGGACTTGCAAACACTTTCCCTATCCACTTGTCTTTCGCCATTAAAAATACGCAACAATAAAACATGTTCGAAACCAGGTAATCTTGTAGGAAGACAATACAAAAAGTCGATATTGATCGCCCCACGCGCAGTGACATTGAAGTGCGCAATGCATTGCACGCAGTTGTCTCCATCCCAGAAGCCTTAAATATTTAGTACGTCCTAGTCGGCTTTGCTAAATAAAAACGCTGCATATTCAGACCTATTACATATGTCTAGTTTGCAAGGACTCAATAGACAGCAATGCTTTAAAGAACAATTTCCATCGCTTCAAATCGGATCCACACTAAGAATATTTACCAGCGTTATGAATATATAAACGGCATTGTTGACAAATAATGAACCTGCGCATTTAAAGAGGCACTGTTGAAATGCGATTGATAGTACTTTTCTGTCTGCTGGGCATTCCATTCATCCGGCTGGTTGGTTGTTTAGCCGAGAGTTTACGGGGTACGCAAAGCAGAAGTTCATCTAATTTATTTTACGAAAAGGGTGATGCTAATCTTTTCCGGGCGTACTGTAAAAGTGTTTCCAGTCAGAAGGTACCGGCACTTACGAATTCGGTACCGCGGCCGATGAAATCATAGAATGCAACAAAATAGTTGTTTTTTATCCATAAATACCTTTTGAGCTTATTTCTAGGCTAATGAAGATTTAATTTCAAATTATTAGGATGTCTAGCTTTGAACTGCTAACGATGTAAATCATTAGTTCGGCGAAAATCTACACCAAACGGGTATAATTAGAGTCAATGAGACGTCTGTATAATTTAGAAAATTATATGCGATCAACATACATAACGCCTGCAAGCAAAACAAATCCTTTCCTGACGCTTAGGCAATGCTCCATATCGGGGCATTTGGAATGAAATGAACTCGGACTTACGCTGCCCATCAAGTATCTATATTGGACCTATGAAAATAATGTCGGAAAGAAAAAATTGAGCTTGGCAAAGTACAGTCCAAATAGGCCCAAAGTCTTTATAGGCACGGCTAGGTAAAATCGAAATAAGCTTTCATGCAGAGCAAATGTCCACACCTGTCCACAATAGCACCACTGGGGTAAATTGGCTAGGTGTGTATCCGGATGGTGTAGCAAGATGGATGTTCGGGCAAGTTTGTTTCACATCCTGAAAATACAGCGCTTTAAAGACAGGGTGAAAACACGGGCTGATCACACTGTATTTGTCCTTTTCATTAAAGCTCTGTATTTCCGTGACAGATATACGTGTTGGTCAATAGAGAGGAATATCTACCGTGAAATATTTGCAGCATGCAGGAGTCCCAAGTGGGACCTATCCTGCTGTTTCGTGACAGTCCTTACCAGATCTACGTTGCCTCCTGTTGCGAAATCCGTATTGAGCCCACCAGGAATCACAGGATGTGCCCCAGCGGACCGACGGGCCGCGACTTAATTGCGCAGCACTTGTGATTGGTATTTTGAAGCCATTTATGCTATTTGTCGCTCTTGCTGTGTGAATGAAAAAGGCAGTTTCGGCTGCATTAACATTCATGATATGCGCGCACAAAATAATTCCTGAAAAGGCAGACATCGTATTTCTTTCAGAGAGCCATTTTGAAGGTCTTTCTACGTTCTCATTATTCTGAAAGCATTACTAGGCTATGTCGGCAAGATCGTTTGTGCTCAATGTGTGTACAGTTTGGTGGCGTTCACGTACTAGTTAGGATCAAAGGAGTGGTTGTAATTGAAAGAGAATTGTGGCAGGATGCTAAAAAAATATGTGAACAAGATGATTAGGTAACTATTTTAGGCTAAAAATGTAAAAGTAGTAAAATTAAGCAGATGTTAAAATCGCCATTCTCCTGATGTTGACGCCCAAGGCATGCGATTTCGCGTCAGCCGGAAGTGCTTATTTTTTACTTAATCAGCAAAATAAATGCAAGATAGAGATCAGAAGTGTGCAATGAGTATAAATTAAGATAATTCCGAGAGCACTGCAGAATCTGCACTGGAGAAAGGTGTAATCCTGGGTGTTGCTGGGACATCCAGAAATGTGATAGGGAAATTCAGCAGAAGACAGATACTGCACCTTCCTTCCCTGTAAACCAATTTAGAACGCCTGTGAACTTTGATGAGTTCAAAACGAACGCTTGTTGTGTTTGACAAGGGACGCGCGAGGTGCCGTGTGAAACAGCAAGGCTCAGGCATTCGCATTTCTTCTGTGCAGATTCTTCAGAGCTCTCGGAACTTTTCCGCTACTCCGATAACCAAGGAACACAACGCAAATATATACGTTCAAAGGAACCGTAAGTGTTGTACAAGTCGCATTTGTCACACTGTTACAAAAAAAAATATGTTAAACAGATCTCGACGAATGTATATTGTGATAGCAGGTACAGATAATCAGTCAAAACATATTCATCGAGCTGTTTTTATTTTATTTACATGTGAGTAAGAAGTGTAAACGCCTCCTAAGTGCGTCAATTCCCTTCGGCCTCTGACCTTATGGGCACGTTGTAAGAAAAGTGAATAAGAAGAAAACGCAAATCAAACGAAGAGTGGAGAGTTGAGCATGTTAAAGATATGATGGATGCAGCGCTGACAAAGGGTGAATCAAGAACTCAGCACAAGCGCTGAGTACCAAGAACCGTTTATATCAGATACAGAAATATGTGCTGCAGCCATGCAAAAACTACAAAAATAGAAACCGAATCCTTCACAGGAAGGTAAGAACCCACGTGCTCGGGTTATAAACAATGAACCCCATCTAGAGATGAATCGCAAAAAAGGCTGAAAATTTATAACAGCTTCTTGAAAGGATGGAAAAATAAAAAAAGCAATTTCGATAGTAAAGAATTTACCCTGTACCAGGCGCCTGTCAAACATGAAATGAACTACCATAAATGTAGGCGGAGGCGAAAGGAACATGCTCAGTTCGGGAAAGCGATACGCTGTCTCGGAATAAAGGTACGAAAAGTAAAGAATAGGGTTATCACGCGAACACAGACAGAAACAACCATACGAATAAAGGCAAGTCGGGCGGGTAGCGAGTAGCATTACTATGTGTTCAAGTGAAGCATTTCTTTCGAAAGCAGTGTAATCAACAGCGCACTAAGACAAATGCGATCATTTAAATAATTGATAAAATCATCCTAACGTTCTAAACAATGATGTTTCAAATATCATTTATTAATCGGGAATAATCAAGCAGGGTACATTGTTTGCATTTGGCGTGATCTTCTAGTCTATCCTTCGCACGACCTGCCGCAGGAAAGCTCAATTTTGTGCACGGCGTTCCCGTTTTATTGTACGTGGGGATTCATTTTTCATGCACTTTCTGATTCTATATCTTCACTAGTCAGGCGTTTTCTTCCAGCACCAAGTTTAATGGGACTAGAAAAAATAAGGTAAACTCCAAACTTAGCTTTTAAGTTTGCTGGAGTTTATGGGAGGATGCCTCCAAGACACTGTGCCATTTTTAGATAGCAGGTTATTCGAAAAGATGAGAGTCTAAGCAGGCTAATCTGTTAGTTTTAGCTGGTGTAGACTTGTTGCTGTCAAGATGAGCAGAGGGCGTTCTTGAGTGCGGCAGCGATGATGCCTCTTTTCATTAGCTTCGAGTGCGCGGCTCTTTTCATTAGCTTGGAGATTCGTGCGCACTGCCAGCACATGCTGCTATGTGCTTCGTGGAGCAAAATGTCGAGGAAAGAAAGCTCGTCGTATGCGCGTAGTTCTACTATTACAGTGAAATTTTTGAGATCAAGAATATCCGAGTATGCGGTCGGGTCCCACAGAGGCGTCATTGTTCGGGGGTCTCTTCAGCATCAACAGATAATCATCAAAATACCTGAAAATTATATACTGTGCTGTGGTCACAAGGTTAGCACCTGATTTCCTGCCCTTTACATGCACCTGCCGCACTCAAGCATGCCCTGTGCGGATCTTGCCAACACAAGGTCCTCGCCCGTCCTAACTATAAAGTGAGCAGGCTAGGATCTGCTGGTATCCCGAGCAACTTCGTCCGAAAATTACCAGGAAAAGATCTATACGAAATCTACAAAAGTCTAAGAAATGTTAGCACATCGAACGATAGCGAAAATTGGTAATTTTCTATGTACTTAGTGTGCACAATGAGCTCAACATGATATGGGCAAATAATGTATTTCGCGAACTTTTTTTCAATAGATAAAAACGTAGTACTAACGATACGGAATAGATGAAATGCATAAAATACACACAGTCTGTTTGTGCAATGCAAGAACCACGTTGTGTACACAATTCTGCTTTTCTTCAGCACGTCCAAAGTAATCAGACGAAACGATGCAATAATGAAAGGATGCTCAAGCACGCTAATTTTCGTAATGCAACTGCCGGATCCATTCCCTTGCTTGAACAATTTGGAAGGTTTAATAGACGACAAAAACAACTACCACAGCTAGAAGCAGCTAGCAGAAAGAGATGACTTATCTTCAGAATCGTCGTCATCGTACTTGCTAGCCGCCTGTCTTAAATTGCATTTCCCTTAATGCAAATTCTTCTGCTTGTTTAAACCAGATCAGCCCCATTAAGACCGCTAGCTCAACTGTTCTCATGCACAAACCTCAACGCCAATGAATGGTGCAAACATTAAAATTGAACCCTTATGCTGTGCGCAAACATATTCATCTTCCTCGTCGTGTAGAGGCAAAAGAGAACTAAGCCTTCACTGCAACCCATCAGGCCTCGTTTAACTACAACGCAGCCTCCCGTTGTTTATTAAACATAAAAATAATAAGCAAGCAGTAGCAGCAGCAAGCAGAACAGCAGCTAGGAGAAGCAGGAGCAAGCAGCAGCATCTACCCGCTAGCAAACACAGCTAGCAGCAAGCAGCAGGAGCAGGAGCAGCAAGCAGCAGCAGGTAGCAGCAGCAGCAGCTAGCACCAGCAGCAGGAAGCGGCAGTAGCAGCTAGCAGCTAGCAGCAGCAGCAGTAGCAGCTAGCAGAGTAGCTAGCAGCAGCAAGCAGCAGATGCAGCTAGAAGCAGCAGCAGCTAGCAGAAGCACCTAGCTGAAAGCACCACGCAGCAGCAGGCATCAGCAGCAACAAGCAGTAAGCAGCAAGCAGCAACTAGCAGAAACAAGCAGCAGCCTCAACGGCTAGCAGCTAGCAGCAGCAGCAAGCAGCTTTCAGCTAGCAGCAGCAGCAAGCAGTAGCAGCTAGAAGTTGCGAGCCGCAACAGCTGCAAGCATCACCATCAGCAGCAGCTAGCAGCAGCAGCAACAGTAGCTAGCAGCTAGAAGCAGCTAGCAGCAGCAGCACCATCACCAGCTACGGCACCTCGAAGCAGCTGGAAGCAGCTAGCAGAGGCAGCTAGAAACAGCTGGCAGAGGGTAGCAGCAGCTAGCAGAAGCACCTAGCAGCAAGCACCAAGCAGCAGCAGGCAGCAGAAGCAGCAACAAGCAGTAAGCAGTAAGCAGCAAGCAGCAGCTCGCAGCAACAAGCAGCAACTAACAGCAGCAGCAGCTGCGGCAGAAAGCAGAAGCAGCAGCCACAGCTAGCAGAAGCAGCTAGAAAAAGCTAGAAGCAGCAGCTGCAGCAGCATCTAGAAGCAGCTAGTAATTAGCAGCTGCTAGCAGCAGCAGCTATTAGAACCAGCTAGAAGCAGCTAGCAGCAGCAGCAAGCAGCAGTAGCAGCTAGCAGAAGCACCTAGCTGAAAGCACCACGCAGCAGCAGGCATCAGCAGCAACAAGCAGTAAGCAGCAAGCAGCAACTAGCAGAAACAAGCAGCAGCCTCAACGGCTAGCAGCTAGCAGCAGCAGCAAGCAGCTTTCAGCTAGCAGCAGCAGCAAGCAGTAGCAGCTAGAAGTTGCGAGCCGCAACAGCTGCAAGCATCACCATCAGCAGCAGCTAGCAGCAGCAGCAACAGTAGCTAGCAGCTAGAAGCAGCTAGCAGCAGCAGCACCATCACCAGCTACGGCACCTCGAAGCAGCTGGAAGCAGCTAGCAGAGGCAGCTAGAAACAGCTGGCAGAGGGTAGCAGCAGCTAGCAGAAGCACCTAGCAGCAAGCACCAAGCAGCAGCAGGCAGCAGAAGCAGCAACAAGCAGTAAGCAGTAAGCAGCAAGCAGCAGCTCGCAGCAACAAGCAGCAACTAACAGCAGCAGCAGCTGCGGCAGAAAGCAGAAGCAGCAGCCACAGCTAGCAGAAGCAGCTAGAAAAAGCTAGAAGCAGCAGCTGCAGCAGCATCTAGAAGCAGCTAGTAATTAGCAGCTGCTAGCAGCAGCAGCTATTAGAACCAGCTAGAAGCAGCTAGCAGCAGCAGCAAGCAGCAGTAGCAGCTAGCAGCAGCAGCAAGCAACAGCAGGAAGCAGCAGCAGCTAGCAGCTAGCAGAAGCAGCTAGTAGAAGCAGCCGAAAGCAGCTAGCAGCTGCTAGCAGCAGCAGCAGCTAGCAGGTGCTAGGAGCAGCAGCAGCAAGCAGCAGCCGGAACAGCAGCTAGTAGCTAGCAGATGGAGCTAGAAGTACATAGAAGCAGCTAGCAACTGCTAGCAGCAGCAGCCAGAAGCACCAGCAACAGCAGCAGCATCAGCAGCTAGCAGAAGCAGCTAGAAGCAGCAAGCAGGAGCACCAGCAAGCAGCACCCAGCAGCAGCAGCAGGAGCTAGAAGCAGCTAGCAGAGGCAGCTAGAATCATCTAGCAGATGGTAGCCGCAGCAGCAGCTAGCAGAAACAGCAAGAACCAACTACCTGTAGCAAGCAGCAAGCAGCAGCTAGCAGAAGCACATAGCAGATACCAGCTGGTAGCAGCAGCAGCAGCAGCAACAACAACATCAGCAGCTAGCAGCACCAGTAGCAGCAAGCAGCAGCTAGCAGAAGCAGCTAGAAGCAGCTAGCAGGTGCTAGTAGCAGCAGCAGCAAGCAGCAGCCACAACAGCAGCTAGCAGCTAGCAGATGCAGCTAGAAGCACCCAGAAGCAGCTAGCAACTGTTTGCAGCAGCAGCTAGAAGCACCAGCAGCAGCAGCATCAGCAGCTAGCAGCAGCAGCACCTCGCATCAACAGCAGCAGCAAGCAGCCTCAGCAGATAGCAGAAGCAGCCAGCATCTAGCCGCTGCTAGCAGCAGCAGCAATAAAGCAACAGCAGCAGCAGCTAGCAGAAGCAGCGGCAATAGCAGTAGCAGCTAGCAGAAGCAGCAGCTAGAAGGTGTGAGCCGCAGCAGCTAGCAGACGCCACTAGAAGCTGCTAGCAGCAAGCAGCAAGGAGCAGCAGCAGCTACCAGCAGCAGCTGCAGCAAACAGCCAGCAGCATCAGAGGCAGCTAGAAGCAGTAGCAGATGGTAGCAGCAGCAGCATACAGCCTATACATCAGCTAGCAGCTAACAGCAGCTGCAGCAGCAAACAGCCTCAGCAGCTAGCAGTAGCAGCTTCTTGGTGCTAGCAGAAGCAGCTAGCAGCAGCAGCAGCAGCCGTAGCAGCTGACAGCAGCAGCAGCATTAGCAGCTAGCAGCACGCAACAGCAGCACCTTGCAGTAGCAGCTAGAAGCTGCCATCCGCAGCAGCTAGCAGAAGCCGCTAGAAGCTGCTAGCAGCAGCAGCAAGCAGCAATCATCAGAAGCAGCAGAAGCAACAGTAGCTAGCAGAAGCAGCTAGTAGTAGCAGCAGCCGTAGCTGCTGGAAGCAGCAGCACCAGCATTAGCAGCATGCAGCACCAAGCAGCAGCAGGAGCCAGCAGAAGCAGCTAGAAGCTGCCAGCCGCAGCAGCTAGCAGAAGCCGCTAGAAGCTGCTAGCAGCAACAAACAGCAATCATCATCATCAGCAAAAGCAACAGCAGCTAGCAAAAGCAACTAGAAGCAGCAAGCAGCACCCAGCAGCAGCAGCAGCAGTGGAAGCTAGAAGCTGCTAGCAGAGGCAGCTAGAATCAGCTAGCAGATGGTAGCCGCAGCAAGCAGCAACAGCAGCAGCAGCTAGCAGAAACAGCAAAAAGCTGCTAGCTGTAGCAAGCAGCAAGCAGCAGCTAGCCGAAGCACATAGCAGATACCAACTGGTAGCACTAGCAGCAGCTGCAGCAGCAAGCAGCAGCTAGCAGAAGCAGCTAGAAGCAGCTAGCAGGTGCTAGTAGCAGCAGCAGCAAGCAGCAGCCGCAACAGCAGCTAGTAGCTAGCATATGCAGCTAGAAGCACCTAGAAGCAGCTACCAACTGTTAGCAGCAGCAGCTAGAAGCACCAGCAGCAGCATCAGCAGCTAGCAGCAGCAGCTGCTCGCAGCAACAGCAGCAGCAAGCAGCCTCAGCAGCTAGCATCTAGCCGCTGCTAGCAGCAGCAGACATAAAGTAACAGCAGCAGCAGCACCTAGCAGAAGCAGCGGCAGTAGCAGTAGCAGCTAGCAGCAGGAGCTAGCAGCAGCAGCAGCTATAAGGTGCGAGCCGCAGAAGCTAGCAGTCGCCACTAGAGGCTGCTAGCAGCAGCAAGCAGCAGCAGCTACAGCAAGCAGCCAGCAGCATCAGAGGCAGCTAGCAGATGGTAGCAGCAGGAGCATACTGCCTATACATCAGCTCGCAGCTAGCAGCTAGCAGCAGCAGCAGCAGCTAGCAGTAGCAGCTAGCAGCAGCAGCAGCAGCAGCAGCAGCAGCAGCTAGCAGGAGCCGCTAGAAGCTGCTAGCAGTAGCAGCAAGCAGCAATCATCATCAGCAGCAGAAGCAACAGCAGCTAGCAGAACCAGCCAGAAGAAGCAAGGAGCAGCACCAGCAAGCAGCACGCAGCAGCGGCAGCTACCAGCAGCAGCAGCAGCAGCAGCTTCAGCAGCAGCTAGAAGCAGCTAGCAGAGGCACCTAGAACCAGGTAGCAGATGATAGCTGCAGCTGCAGCAGCAGCAGCTAGCAGAAACAGCAAGAAGCAGCTAGCTGTAGCAAGCAGCAAGCAGCAGCTAGTAGAAGCACCTAGCAGCAGCAGCAGCAGCAGCAGCAGCAGCAGCAGCAGCAGCAGCAGCAGCAGCAGCAGCAGCAGCAGCAGCAGCAGCAGCAGCAGCAGCAGCAGCAGCAGCAGCAGCAGCAGCAGCAGCAGCAGCAGCAGCAGCAGCAGCAGCAGCAGCAGCAGCAGCAGCAGCAGCAGCAGCAGCAGCAGCAGCAGCAGCAGCAGCAGCAGCAGCAGCAGCAGCAGGAGCGGCAGCAGCAAGCAGCTAGCAGCAGCAGCGGCAGGAGCAAGCAGAAGCAGCTTCCGGCTAACAGAAGCAGTTAGAAGCAGCTAGCAGTTGCTAGCAGCAGCAGCAGCAGCTAGCAGAGGCAGCCTCAGCAGCTCTCAGAAGCAGCTAGCATCTAGCCGCTGCTAGCAGCAGCAGAAATAAAGCAACAGCAGCAGCAGCAGCAGCTAGCAGAAGCAGCGGCAGTAGCACTAGCAGCTAGCAGCAGGAGCTAGCAGCAGCAGCTATAAGGTGCGAGCCGCAGCAGCTAGCAGACGCCACTAGAGGTGGCTAGCAGCAGCAAGCAGCAGCAGCAGCTACAGCAAGCAGCCAGCAGCATCAGAGGCAGCTAGCAGCAGCTAGCAGATGGTAGCAGCAGCAGCATACTGCCTATACATCAGCTCGCAGCTAACAGCAGCAGCAGCAACAGCAGCAGCTGCTCGCAGCATTAGCAGCAGCAAGCAGCCTCAGCAGCTTGCAGAAGCAGCTAACATCTAGCCGCTGCTAGCAGCAGCAGAAATAAAACAACAGCAGCAACAGCAGCAGCAGCAGCAGCTCGCATCAACAGCAGCAGCAAGCAGCCTCAGCAGATAGCAGAAGCAGCTAGCATCTAGCCGCTGGTTGCAGCAGCAGCAATAAAGCAACAGCAGCAGCAGCTAGCAGAAGCAGCGGCAGTAGCTAGAAGGTGTGAGCCGCAGCAGCTAGCAGAAGCTAGAAGGTGTGAGCCGCAGCAGCTAGCAGACGCCACTAGAAGCTGCTAGCAGCAGCAAGCAGCAAGCAGCAGCAGCAGCTAGAAGGTGTGAGCCGCAGCAGCTAGCAGACGCCACTAGAAGCCGCTAGCAGCAGCAGCAGCTACCAGCAGCAGCTGCAGCAAGCAGCAGTAGCAGATGGTAGCAGCAGCAGCATACAGCCTATACATCAGATAGCAGCTAACAGCAGCTGCAGCAGCAAACAGCCTCAGCAGCTAGGAGTAGCAGCTTCTTGGTGCTAGCAGAAGCAGCTAGCAGCAGCAGCAGCAGCAGCTGTAGCAGCTGACAGAAGCAGCAGCTTTAGCAGCTAGCAGCAAGCAACAGCAGCACATAGCAGTAGCAGCTAGAAGCTGCCATCTGCAGCAGCTAGCAGAAGCCGCTAGAAGCTGCTAGCAGCAGCAGCAAGCAGCAATCATCAGCAGCAGCAGAAGCAACAGTAGCTAGCAGAAGCAGCTAGTAGTAGCAGCAACCGTAGCTGCTGGCAGCAGCAGCACCAACATTAGCAGCTTGCAGCACCAAGCAGCAGCAGGAGCTAGCAGAAGCAGCTAGAAGCTGCCAGCCGCAGCAGCTAGCAGAAGCCGCTAGAAGCTACTAGCAGCAACAAACAGCAATCATCATCATCAGCAAAAGCAACAGCAGCTAGCAAAAGCAACTAGAAGCAGCAAGCAGCACCCAGCAGCAGCAACTGCAAGCAGCTGCCAGCAGCAGCAGCAGTGGCAGCTAGAAGCAGCTAGCAGAGGCAGCTAGAATCAGCTAGCAGATGGTAGCCGCAGCAGCAGCAGCAGCAGCAGCTAGCAGAAACAGCAAAAAGCAGCTATCTGTAGCAAGCAGCAAGCAGCAGCTAGGCGAAGCACATAGCAGATGCCAGCTGGTAGCAGCAGCAGCATCAGCAGCTAGTAGCAGCTGCAGCAGCAAGCAGCAGCTAGCAGAAGCAGCTAGAAGCAGCTCGCAGGTGCTAGTAGCAGCAGCAGCAAGCAGCAGCCGCAACAGCAGCTAGTAGCTAGCATATGCAGCTAGAAGCACCTAGAAGCAGCTAGCAACTGTTAGCAGCAGCAGCTAGAAGCACCAGCAGCAGCATCGGCAGCTAGCAGCAGCAGCTGCTCGCAGCAACAGCAGCAGAAAGCAGCCTCAGCAGCTAGCATCTAGCTAAAAAAATGGGAAAAATCGATTTTGGGAATAATGACTAATTATCAAGCGGACATTCTTGGCTGGGCGTGTTCTAACCAGCTTGCTTGCTGTCTCGTTATCAGCGCTTTTATTAATCTGTGTTGCCTCTTTTTATTGTGTTGCTTGTTTCGCATGCCCCTCTGTAATGGAAATGCTCTAACAGCGCGGGGCTGCGGCATTTTCTTTGCGCCTACGAAAAGCCAAACATGGCTCTTGTCCCGAAATATCACAAAAGGCTCAAGAAGCCTCCACGCTTACAGAGGAAAAATTTAATGCTGGCAAACTCGGCCACAGGGAGCCGTGAGTCATCCCTATTGCAAAAACCAGTGCCACTGGGAGCCAGCGCCCCAGCGCCATACCTGATTATGGTCCCAGTATGACGCTGGACACTGGGCGCACTGGGACGCGGCATACTGGGACGCTCCGCGCTGGCGGCACTGTTCGCCCGGAAAAAAAGGTGTGGGATAAAAATTAAAAAGTAAAAAGGAACGAAACAAGTTAGGCACATAAAAAAACCTTAAAAAAAAGTAAAAGAAAAAAGAAAAAAAATTAGCACACCAACCGTGCCTCGAACTAAGTCCCTAGTACATACCAATCACTGGCTCGGCACGCTAACCACTCGGCCACGCCGAGAACTGGATTTTCTGTAAACATTTTTGCCTTTTATGTCATGACCCGCATTTATAAGGTTGGAACTTCATGTTTCGCAGTCTACAGGCCACCGCTACCGCTCTAACAGTTGCAACTTCTTGATCATTTTAGCTTGCTGTCTGCTCTCACGACTTGCAACTAATGTTCTGGGTGCATATGCGCGCTATTTTGTGCACTGGAATCATTTTAACATGTGGAGTTTGACATCGCTGGCAAATTTACCAACGCCGGCTCTTAGGTGGTGCTCTGCTACCGTGGGCGTAATTTTCGCTGAACACGGAGCTTTAGTAGAAGCCTTCAAGGAAAAACGTGCGACCAAGCTTCAATACCGACAAGCGCCGCAGCGATGACCGTAATTGCGTGTAACTAAACCTTATTTGTATGTAAACATTGCGGGAAGCGTTGCGATGACCGAGGGCTCGGCTGCTTGATACGCAGAGTAAGAAGGAGCGCAAAAGCTTGAGAAACACGCCAAATATTATGTATTACAAGCGCTGTATGTTTTTGCATTTTCTCTCATGGACCCATCCCTCGGTAAACTACTCTCTTCCTCGTTTTAGTTTTTCTTTCTGCTGTTGATACTGGGCCGTGGTGCAGGCTACGCTCGCCTGCGATTGAGCCCGCATTGAACATTTTGGCAGTAATCATTGTGTTAGAGTGCCCTTAAGATCAGCTGTGAAGTTGGTTATGCATGGTAGCCCACATTATTCAATTCCAGCTTTAGTAGTGCGTTAATCGTCAGTCTGTCATGAGATCGAGGTGCGGCGATCGTTGTCGCTCTCGAAACGCTCGAAACGACCTATCGAAACATGGAAACTAGAAAAAAGATACTGCCTTTGTTTTCTTACAAATGCGCAACGACTTCGCAGCAAAAAGCGGTTGCTTGAACCATATTTTTCATATGCCCCCGATGGTCGATTGAAAGTACGCTGTTGCCCTTTTGGCCCCTGAGGGATGCTACTCCGGCTGACGCCGCAGGCCGCACCGGCTATACTGGGGCACTGGGACCAGTGCGGTCCAGCGCACATACAGCGCTTCTCCCAGTGCATCGCGGATGCCAGCGACACACCCAGCGTCAAAAGTCTAATTCCAGCGTTTTACTCCCATCGCACCAGTGCAGCCAGTGTCTTCCCGTTACTGCTCCAGTGAATATCGCAGACCTCCAGCGTGCCCAGCAGATCCAGTGCAAAACCAGCGCGAAAATCTTACTGGTTTCGCACTGGAGACGCTGGTTTTTGCAATAGGGATATAACGAAAATACCCAAAGAACAAACATTTAAGAATGATTCGAGGAAAGTCCGCCCAAGAGTCACCCCCGGTAAGGATGACATGGTATCGTGACGGAAGCAGTCGATATTTACTGCAAATGTGGCTGAAAAGTGCGTCGCACACTAGAGTAGTCTGCGTCAGTAAACGGCTGGCCTGAAAACTGAAAGCACAACTAAAAATTTGCTTTAAACTCACACAATCGGCCAAAACTTCTAGAATTAGCCCGATACATCATGAATGGACCAAGAACCATTGGGCTCAGGTCGTGCTTGTGGGCGAACCAGCGTTTACAACAAGGTTAGATCAGGGCAGACTGCCGGTCGAATAGCCGTTGGTAAAGATACACACATAAGCTATCGAATCCTAGAAAGTGTGAACTGATGTGTTGTGGCTTTTACTGGCTATTGGAATGTATAATAAAACGTTTGTAATTAGGCTAATTCTAATATTGTGCCCCAATGAAGTTTGTGCAGGGCCGATTGGCGTATACTGGAAACATATCCCAAGATAGTTCAGCAAAAACAAAGTACGTAATATCAACGTCATTTTGCTGTTTCCACAAACCATTTGAGGGAAGATATTTTAAGCGGGATGAAAAGCTCGCACTTACACCAATGCATTTATTAACAGTATAAGTATGCCGTCTTTGCTCTCTTTGATTTATGGATACATGTTAAGCTGGCGCATTTGCGTCCACTGAGCTTGGTGTTGCGACAACGGAAATCACATCTTGGCGGTATGTCATGTTTTGTCTGAATATTGAAATATATTCTGATATCACACAGTAAAATATTTCAGTAAATGGGCCCTATTTGTCATCAAAGTTTTAAGTGAAAATAAGTGTTAGCTGTTTATAACTGCTGTTCATTAAACGCTAAAGAGTAAAATCAACCAATACTGCTCCCTTGTAGCTTGGTGTTTGCATTTTCTTTTAAACTATTATCAGCGAAATCTTTCATTGTTGTAGATTTATGCCAGAGTACATCATCTAATAGCAGCTTACCGGTATCGCTAAAGAGAAAGGTATATAACAGTTGCATCTTACATGTACTCACCTATGGGGCTGAAACGTGGAGGCTAACCAAGAGAGTTCTACTTAAGTTGAGGACAACCCAGAGGGCTATGGAACAAAAAATGGTAGGGGTAACATTAAGAGATAGAAAGCGTGCAGAGTGGGTCAGAGAAATAACTCGGGTTACCGACATTCTAGTGGAAATTAAGAAGAAGAAATGGGCATGGGCAGGACATGTAGTGCGAAGAGAGGATAACCGATGGTCGCTTAGGATAATAAACTGGATTCCAAGGGAAGGAAAGCCTAGCAGGGGGCGGCAGAAAGTTAGGTGGGCGGATGAGGTTAAGAAGTTTGCAGGGGTCAAGTGGATGCTGCTATCACAGAACCGGGTTAATTGAAGAAATATGGGAGAAGCCTTCGCCCTGCAGTGGGTATAGTCAGGCTGCTGCTGCTGCTGCTGCTGCTGCTGCTGATGATGATGATGATGATGATGATGATGATGATATCATCTGAGTGTCAGCCAGCAGACATTTTGTGGTCATAGTTTGAGGGTGTGTCTGAGCTGATAGCCTGAGCACTAGTTTGATTTGAGAACCGGCATAACAGCTGTGCCTACTGTGCTAGCCTGTGCAATGTGCTGCTTCTGTATCTTGTTGGAGGACAATTCCTTTATAAAGGTTTCATTTTAGGCCTTACTCGCCCATTAAAAAGACAAAGAAAGTGGCCGCGTCACTGCAGCTTCGCGACATGACAAATCTGGAATGGCGTCAGTGGTCGCTGATCTGAATAAAATTGAAAGCATGTCGGGAAACATACTGATCTTACTTGGTTAAAGTTTGAGTCTTTCAGAGTCAAGATCTTGCATTTAGTAGCCAACAGATACGTGCTATCAGCATTTCCTGTCGCAAACTGCTCAATCTAACATATGCTGCCACATATGTGGTTGATACATGCCATTTGAAAGCTGACGGTACAGGTTCCCAAACAAAGGAAATGCTTGAGGTACAGATGTGCCGTAATTTCGTAGCGGCGCCTTTCTTTGCCTCAGCGCATGAGCTATGTTGTCTTTAACATGCCGTTCATTTCAAGTCTCTCTCGGAAGCAAGAATCGGCGAAATTCTTGCTTCCCAATTTCTAACAGATTGACCATTTTTTTCCGCTTAATGAAATATCAGTGCTGTCTTCTGCAGTGCGGTGCTTACTTAGCTGATCACAATCGCTGATCACAAAGTGATTCGCTGATCACAAACATACGAATGCGAGGATCTTAAACGCGCAGTATATCGTCCCTCGTAAAGTGTGTTTAGATCCAGATCGCTGCGGGGGTCTACATCGAAAAAACATTCTTAGGGCGGGGGGTGCATGTGTGAGCCTACAGCCTCTGCCCTCATCCGCAGTCGGTGTTGATGTCTTACACAGTTCATCTTTCTTCGTTTCCCTGCCCTGCCTTCCATCTTCAGAAGCCGAAGCCGGTATATAAGCCTTACCAATTGGTTGAATATTTAGGAGAAAGATGTATAGCTTTCCCCTATAGCCGCTTGGGTGCGCTTTTTGTGTATGCCAGTAAGTGATTACTTCCTATTTCAAGCCCAATCAGTCATGATCGGGCTAACAGGCGAAAGCAAGTCTCCTTATTGGAACATTTCCTTGACAACTGCGTCTCCACTTCCTTATTACTGATATTTTAGAATTTAAGGTACCAAATATAATAGATATTCACTTACAAGGAATTCGCATCACCCACGCACAAAAAGAAAAAGAAAACACGCAAGATCATTTTGCACACAGTATGTAAACATTCAGGCGGGCGACATTCGTTTCCCATCTGCAATAGCAATGCCAATTCGTGTCAGGTAAGAACCACACTCTCAAGCTTACTTTTTTTGATGCATTTGCCATCAAGCTGCTTTGACGCTGGTTATATTATATATATAACCTGGTTATACCTGGTTATATATATAACCTTGTTTGACGCTGGTTATATAACCAGCCCTTATACATTGCATTGATTGATTACGAAAAAGCATTTGACTCAGTTGAAACCTCGGCGGTGATGCAGGCATTGCGAAATCAGGGGGTAGAGGAGCCGTACGTGAAAGTGCTGGAAGATGTATATAGTGGCTGCACAGCAACCATAGTTCTGCATAAAGCAAGTAACAAAATTCCCATAAAGAAAGGTGTTAGGCAAGGAGACACAATCTCCCCAGTACTATTCACAGCTTGTTTAGAAGAAGTATTCAGAGACTTGGAATAGGAGCAGTTAGGGATAAGGGTAGATGGAGAATGCCTCAGTAATCTGCGATTTGCCGATGACATTGTCTTGCTAAGCAATTCGGGGGATGAACTGCAAATAATGATTGATGACCTAGACAGGAAAAGTAGAAAGGTAGGCTTGAAAATCAATATGCAGAAGACTAAGGTAAATGTTCAACAACCTCTGGAAGGAACAGCAGTTTACATTAGGTAGCGAAATATTGGAAATAGTAGGCGAATATGTCTACTTAGGACAGGTAGTAACCGCTGATCCGGACCATGAAAAGGAAATAACAAGAAGAATAAGATTGGGATGGTGTGCATTTGGCAAGTACTCGCACATTATGACTAGCAGCTTACCGGTATCGCTCAAGAGGAAAGTATACAACAGCTGCATCTTGCCTGTACTCACCTATGGGGCTGAAACATGGAGGCTAACCAAGAGAGTTATACTTAAGTTGAGGACTACCCAGAGGGCTATGGAACGAAAAATGGTAGGGGTAACATTAAGAGATAGAAAGCGTGCAGATTGGGTCAGAGAAATAACTCCAATACCGACATTCTAGTAGAAATTAAGAAGAAGAAATGGACATGGGCAGGACATGTAGTGCGAAGAGAGGATAACCGATGGTCGCTGAGGGTAACAAACTGGATTCCAAGGGAAGGAAAGCGTAGCAGGGGGCGGCAGAAAGTTAGGTGGGCGGATGAGATTAAGAAGTTCGCAGGGGTCAAGTGGATGCAGCTAGCACAGAACCGGGTTAAGTGGAGAAATATGGGAGAGGCCTTCGCCCTGCAGTGGGTATAATCAGGCTGATGATGATGATGATGATGATGCTTTGATGCCAAAGGGTTGAATGATTTCACGGCAGTCAAATAGAGTCCATTGATAATTACATGCCGATTCAGTGCTCGCAGCTCGTGCGGTGGCGTTTAGATAAGCCGTAGTGGTAGAAAGCTCCTCTTCTCGCTTTTTACCATAACCTCCGGTATTTTATGACAAAAGGTAAGATGGAGTCCAAAGTCAGACTCCGCCGGTACCACTAATGTGTCGCGGGGAGAGAAAGTTCCGCAATTCGAAAAATAAATGAATAGGTCAATGAGACAAAAATTTTTGTTTGGAACCCTAGTGAAAAATCCCGTATCGCGACAAACGGGTTTGAACCAGTCCTGTATTATCCCGTATATATCTGATACCGTGTGGCCTGTCCTGTATGAACCTTAAACGGGTTCATATCGGACAGGTCATGTCCGTATGAATCTCAATCCGGACGGTTCAAACCGATATAGAGTTAATACAGGGCCGACAATTCCAGTATGCAACTTATACATGACATCCCAACCGGTATGGATTTTAAACAGGGTGGACCAAACCTGTATTAAGCTTAAACGGGTTTTTATCGGACAGGTAATGTCCAATATGAATCTCAATCTGGTTGGTCCAGTCCGAGATAGAGTTAATACAGGGCAGACCATTTCCAGTATGCAACTTATACATGACATCCCAGTCCGGTATGGATATGAAACAGGGCGGACCAGTCATGTATTAAGCTTACCCGGGTTAATTCGGACAGGTCATGTCTGATATGAATCTCATTCCGGACGATCCAGTCCGGTATCGAGTTAATACAGGGCAGACCATTTCCAGTATGCAACTTATACATGACACCCCAGTCCGGTATGGATATGAAACCGGGCGGACCAGTTATGTATGAGCTCATATATAGGACAGGTCATGTCCGCTTTAACAGAAACCGGACAAGTCCGATATGAATGAAACTGATACGGGACAGAGTATTTCCGCTTCTCAGTACAATTCGGGCAGATCATGAAGCTCAGCAAGGATGACCACGTCGGAACATGCCTTCGCGCTAAATAAGCATGACACCATACATAATATATGTTAAAACTTTTCTGTATATGTGGAGTACGCGTTGTTTCGTACATACCTAGAAGATATAAAGCCATGGATGTGTGCGCTAGCAAGTACATACATGCATCGCGTTTTGTTTTTGCGTGTGCAACAGTCGCTGCAGCTTGTACGATCTTGCGGGGCATCTTCATAATCTGCGACTGAAGATGTGCCACCTTCAAGTGCAAGCAAGTACGTAGCGTTTCGTTAGCGCGGATAAAATACGCTCGAGAATAAATGAAACATTGCTGACCATCGAAATATGCACAGCTCAGCCGGACATCGGGAGTCGCTTCCTCGAGTGTTTACGCATGCAAAACACTTGGTGAGAAGTAAATTCATTGACGTCGCGGCTCCGCTGGCAGCAGGTGAAGCTAAAACAAGCAGTATTACAAGTGGTGGTGCACCGCATATATTTATATGTAGCAAAAATTGCATGCGTTCGAAGACGATGACAAAACACATCAGCACTAGTAAATTGTGACATTCGAAGGTTTGTCTGCAAGAAAGCGATGCATTGTAAAGATGCGGGACACGGATAACCCTTCGTGATAGCCAGGAAAAAGATGCAGCGTGTTTAAAGGGCAATTGTTCAACTACAACCACAATTTCTACACCCTACAAAAATACACAAAATATAAAAGAGCAATCTCGACAACATAACAAGATATATAACTACCATCACTGTGTGCTGCCGTGGTGTAGTGGTTAAAGTACGCTCTTGCTGGCTAAAAGACTGAAGTTCGAATCAGAAGTTAATTTTTTTACTTCTATTTTGTTTGTTTTTTTTTGTTTTTTTCTTTTCTTTTTCTTTATTTTTCAAATGTAGTGGTGTTATGTAGTGTTCAGCCTGTATCAATTAACCAGAAACCAGACGAACGCGCCTTTTCTGGAACTGATACCGGCCAGAGTATTCCGCTTCTGAACAGAAGCCGGGCCGATCGACGAAGCTCAACCAGAATGACCATGCTGGATACGCCAGCGCACTAAATAAGCATAATACCAAACATATTATACAACTGTTCTGTATATAAAGGGCACGCTTCGTATCCCAAATACCCCGAAAATGCGAAGCCGTTGAAGTGTGCGTTAGCAAGCATATACGCGCGTCGCGTCGCTTTTGCGCGTACAACAGTCGCTGTAGCTCGTACGATCTTGCGGTGCGTCTTCATATCTGCGACTGAAGATCTGCCGCCTACAACATGAAAGTAGAAGCACGAACGTATCGTTTCGCTAGCGATGACAAAAAACTGTTCGAGAAAAAATAAACATCGCTGACCATAGAAAGATGCTTAGATAGACACACACACGGCGACGCGTTCTCGAATGTTTGCATATTGAAACCACTCAGTTGGAAGTGTATTCGTTGACATCGATGCTCCGCTGGTTGCACGTGAAGCTAAAACGCCCAGTATTACAAGTATTAGTGCACCCTATATCTCTGTATGTAGGAAAACTTACAAGCGTTCGTAGACGATGAAAAACACATCAACACTAGTAAATTATATCTTGAGGTTTGCCTTCAATAAAGCGACGCATTATAAAGATACGGCACATTTGTGAACCCTTGTGATAGCCTGCAAGATATTCAGCATTTTTAAAGGGCGATCGGTGAATTACGGCCACAAATTCTACTGCCAAGGGAAATATACAAAGTACGAAAGAGCAAAAGTAGCTACATATACTGAATAATAACCACTATAACCATAATCCGCCATAGAGTAGTGGTTAAGGTGCCCGTCTGAAGACTATAAG
This sequence comes from Amblyomma maculatum, assembly GCF_055883805.1. Classification (NCBI taxonomy): domain Eukaryota; kingdom Metazoa; phylum Arthropoda; class Arachnida; order Ixodida; family Ixodidae; genus Amblyomma; species Amblyomma maculatum. The sequence continues at coordinate 124,117,796 of NC_139349.1, forward strand.
GACCGAGGTTAGATTCCCACATTCGGTAGGAAAATTGTTTTAATTTTTTTTTACTTTTATTTATTATTTTAAATGTAGTCGTTTTATTTTATATTGTTGCATGCTTTTTCTACCCTGGCGACGCGTTTCTTTCCGGAAACGAGGGCCATAACCATCAGGCCATTCCGGTATCAGGGCTCCGCGCGGTTTTATTCCGGATTTTCTAGGGCAGTACAGGAATTTCCTGAAATAGCCTCCAATCCTGTATTCAGAACCTGTACAGTAAACCTGTATACGATTTCCTGTACGAATTTTATTTAGGATTTTTCAGTAGTGAAGTTATTAAATAAAAGGGGGAGGTGCTACTAAAGCGACTCATAGCCGAGGAAGTGGGCCCGGGGAGACCCCACGTATCGCTCCTGGGAAGTAGCGGTAGGGATGGGTTGAAGGATAATGGGAAATAGGAATTAGGATAGGGTTATGGGAAGATGTAGGGGAATGTGGGCAGCGTAAGATTTGGCTGTTAGACAATTCGAGTCGAGCTCCCATATGGGCCTCCTTAGACGGCGAGCACTCGCTCTTATCCGAATATGCTGCCCTCGGCCCTTGGATCATTCCACCACCGCAGTGCGTTTGCCGGGTCTCCGGCTTCTGAGACAGGCTCCCTGCATGAAGCCGCTTTTGAGGTTCCCCGTCCCCCCAGCTCGGTTTCCCCACCCCGACTTTAGTTGAAGTACTAAGAGATAGATTTTGCAACGTTCATGCCTACTTCAAGGTACTCCGCAAGTGGCCAGACTTTAATCTGGCGCATACTGATGGATACTCTTTCACGGTTTTCGCTCGGCATGCATGTTGGAAAGTACATTTCATCGGCGTCCTGACCAGACAAAGGAAACGCTTTAATCCCATCCAATGGTTATGTCCGCTCTGGTGCTGGAGGTCCTTGTATCCTACAGAGGATTCTTCCCACGTGAGCACTTGGCGACTTGTTCACCGGCTACTAACCGTTTCCGAGGTCGGCTTTCACACCGTTCCTGCACCCCCCCTTGGGTGTGTACTCAGCCTTTAGGCCTTTCCGTACTAGGCGCTTCCACCTGTGTTCCACCACTCTTTTCCCAAGTTTCGGCATTACTAGCCTATAGCTACTCTCCATCTCCTTTCCGTTCTTTCAAGCCAAAGGTGGGTTCCCCAGAACCCGAGCTAGGTTCGCTCCAGCCGCCAGGCTTCCGTCGAGCCCCGTTCTCTTCGGCAACAGAAACCAACGCGTTTGCGGCTGGGTGGACACTACTGGGACCATTAATAATGTCTATAGACTTGCACGTGTGTTCATCGCATGCGGCATTATGACCATGGCCTCCTCTTTCACAACGCCGACAAACATCGGGGCTTTTAGCGGAATGGTATAGTCGTGGCACATTGCCTTGAAATGAGTCACCAAGTACCTATTATTACGATAGAAATGCATGGTCGTGGCATTCATCTTGCACTATTGCTTGTTTTCCAGGAGTAATAGTATTATATATGCCCTGCGTTTACCGTAATCTGTTTCAGGATATGGCGCGTACCATGATTTCGCGTTATCTTGTGCGCCAGATTGATGAGTATGCTGATTTTATGTATGTTACTTTTTCCTTACTATCTTCAGACATTTCGCAAATTAGAGGTCTTTACATTTAACTCTAGTTCCGCTGCCAGCTGGATGCCATGCTTTGAGCTTTCATTGCTTTAGTAATTCGTAAAGTGCGAAGTGGGGGGGGGGGGGGGCAAACCACCCTTAAAAGTAGCGTGCGTTCTCTACAATATGCGTTTATGGTGAAATATTTTGACGAAATAGCTATTGCAAACCTTTCACAAAGTCCGAATGTCTTTGCATACATATTACTTGAAAATAACGAAGAGCAGATTTGCATAGAGCATGGCTGTAATGACTCACACAAATTTATCGTTATTAAAGCAACGCTTGTTTTTATCGCCTTCTTACAGCGATCAAGCACATATGCCATTAAGGAGTCCATAAAAATATATTTTTTGGTTCAATTCTTAAATTTTTACTGTGCGGTGTTTGCAATTGTTGGAAACGAAAGTTCTATGATTTATCTAGGTACAATGCATATGTGCGGCAAATGTCAGTTAGCAATCTAATAAAAACCAACACCAATTCTGCGCACGATCCTCGAAGAAAAATACCTCGTCTACAATTGCATAGTATGTATGATCATCACCATATAAATATGAAAAAAGAACAGCAATAAGTTAAAGGTCAATCGAAACTTTCGAATCCGACAACAGCACTACGAACCAGCTGCGATGTTTTACGGCAGCGAAATGTCGATTTTGTTCTTTTATATTTTCTTGAATAATTTGGTGGCCAATAACCTCAGAAAATGTTGGCGCTTTCTTTCTTGAGCTGACATTTATCATTACTTGCTGATATTTTGAATCCTCTTGTACATCTTCAGTGTACGGCACCTCTCTCTTCTTTCACTCCTCTCCGCCTCTAGATGCACTCGCTGCAGCAGGAATGGCTAAGATACAGTTTACCCGCGCCGTACCGAAACGAGGTGGAAACTCGCTGGTACAAAGAGAGCGCTTCATAGCTGTGTCCGGCAACTTGTTTTTGCGAAAAACCTTATAACGTATCCACAATTCACCATGAATCTGTTTAGATGGTGTTTGGATATTGCGAGGTAACATCAACGTGGCCTCTGGCTGGTAAATTAATCTGAAACTGACATAGAGGCTAAAACTCACAAGACTTTCCCGCTGAGATTTTTATTTACTAAAACCGGCTGAGAAGTTAATATAGCTATGACCGACCAATTGCTAACTGTTACCGCTTTTATTATTTTCACAGTAACAAAAAAAAAACACCCGTAACGGATTGAACCCGATCGGGTTCAAAATCATGTACTATGGTTCAGTAGCCGACCGTCTTTTCCGCTAAGTCACCGCCGTGGCAACTTTTGCTCGTTAATACTAGGTTATGTCAAATCGTGTCCATTTTATGAAGTTGCTTCCGGGTGGGGCCACAAGTAGATTGTAACCGGTATCCGGCGTGATCATAGGCACCGTTGCATCGGACCTGGTCGTGTATATAGGCCGCGGTTAAACCTTTGCTATTTAAAGTGGCTGCTCCCAGATGACAGCATATGTATAGCTTAACCTGTTGCACGCCAGGCCCGTAGCCACATAACGTTTCCTTCGGCTAAATGTCGTGTCAAAAGAAGAATTACGCCGGGTTAAAACAAGTGACACGAAACAAATAATTTGCTTTTGTGCCATATTGCGTATAATGTAGATGTCCCCTGTCACTTTTTTAGTACGAAGGCAATGTCGAGCTTCCAGATTCGTTCAAGACAACTACCAATGAGCGACCTCAACTTAGCTTCCGGAGCAACTGTAATCACTTGGTGTACACAATTGGCTGCCAGGGAAAAACTATAAGGTCGCCCTGTAATGAATCTCAGGAAGTTCTGACAAGAAGAAAGTACGGAAAATCGTACTTATCCCAGAAGCCGACCGCCCCGCGTGTAGAATGCAGCACATCCTCGCGCTTTCTATTATCGTTTAAGAGTGTTTCCTTCAGAAACCTCAGTGTCGCCTCTTGCGATGTGAGCGAAAATCACAGGCATACATTGAGCTGGCGGAGTGTTGCGCAAGCGACGTTGAATGGCGCTCATTGGTAGCCGTGGTGGTGAGTTTAGGAAGCAATATTACATTCGAGTATTTCAGCACAACACTATAAACATATTTGTCCCATAAAATATCGTGAACAACACTGTGTGCTGATATTTGTGTGCAAAATAAAAAGGCTCAAATTAAGGAATCACTGCTAAAGCGGGCAGAAAAGAGCAAGTAGGGTAGGCTAAGGGAAATTCGCAAGAGCACTTGCACCCGTGAGCCATGAACATTGTTACGCAATACAGAGAAAAGCCGAACATCCATGTCCTCAACTTCTTTACATTTAATTCAAATTGAATCCGCGTACAGTAGCAATTTGATCGTCAGCATTTCTTGCGTCCTTGTTTAAGCCCACTCTTGTCTATTCATTGTAAGAGTTCCTTGCAGGATGTTCTAAAATTATCAAAATGATTCCCGCTCCAGCCATGTCTATTATCAACCAGTTGCTACATATTTCGCGGTAAAACTAGATTTTTGTTTTTGCTAAACATTACTATCAACACTGCGCCTGTATATATGCAAGCTAACGTTTTAAAACGACATTTTATCGACCGCTTTCTGCTCAGTCTCTTGAACACAAGAAATCAACAGCCACGCACAAATTCAATAAACAGTGCTACCAACACCTTAAGCGAAGCTGTCACATGACAAGCCGAAAACCCAAGCTGTGTCACTCAAGTGTATTTTATTACATAGCTAATAGTGACGGTCACCTCCTTTCCCGGCTTCTTACGATACTGCTGTAAATAAATCCTAACGAAGATGTCCTCATTCTTAACATCTTTTCACTGTGCATCATCTAAAATAAATGTTGACTTTTGGCATGAAAAGGGCATATAAGCCACATCCCCGAACAATGCTATTTAATGAAAATAAATAAACTGTTTAAGCGGTTATCTTGACATTCAATTAGAAATACTAGCCTTGTATTTTATAATATGGCCTTACAGTTTTACCAACCTTCTATTTTCAAAAAAAGCAAAGAACATCTCGTCCCGCCTTACAAACTACACGAATGCGCCTTGCAGTGCGCAAACCACTAACCAGGATGTTGGGACTTGCAAACACTTTCCCTATCCACTTGTCTTTCGCCATTAAAAATACGCAACAATAAAACATGTTCGAAACCAGGTAATCTTGTAGGAAGACAATACAAAAAGTCGATATTGATCGCCCCACGCGCAGTGACATTGAAGTGCGCAATGCACTGCACGCAGTTGTCTCCATCCCAGAAGCCTTAAATATTTAGTACGTCCTACACGGCTTTGCTAAATAAAAACGCTGCATATTCAGACCTATTACATATGTCTAGTTTGCAAGGACTCAATAGACAGCAATGCTTTAAAGAACAATTTCCATCGCTTCAAATCGGATCCACACTAAGAATATTTACCAGCGTTATGAATATATAAACTGCATTGTTGACAAATAATCAACCTGCGCATTTAAAGAGGCACTGTTGAAATGCGATTGATAGTACTTTTCTGTCTGCTGGGCATGCCATTCATCCGGCTGGTTGGTTGTTTAGCCGAGAGTTTACGGGGTACGCAAAGCAGAAGTTCATCTAATTTATTTTGCGAAAAGGGTGATGCTGATCTTTTCCGGGCGTACTGTAAAAGTGTTTCCAGTCAGAAGTTACCGGCACTTACGAATTCGGTACCGCGGCCGATGAAATCATAGAATGCAACAAAATAGTTGTTTTTTATCCATAAATACCTTTTGAGCTTATTTCTGGGCTAATGAAGATTTAATTTCAAATTATTAGGATGTCTAGCTTTGAACTGCTAACGATGTAAATCATTAGTTCGGCGAAAATCTACACCAAACGGGTATAATTAGAGTCAATGAGACGTCTGTATAATTTAGAAAATTATATGCGATCAACATACATAACGCCTGCAAGCAAAACAAATCCTTTCCTGACGCTTAGGCAATGCTCCATATCGGGGCATTTGGAATGAAATGAACTCGGACTTACGCTGCCCATCAAGTATCTATATTGGACCTATGAAAATAATGTCGGAAAGAAAAAATTGAGCTTGGCAAAGTACAGTCCAAATAGGCCCAAAGTCTTTATAGGCACGGCTAGGTAAAATCGAAATAAGCTTTCATGCAGAGCAAATGTCCACACCTGTCCACAATAGCACCACTGGGGTAAATTGGCTAGGTGTGTATCCGGATGGTGTAGCAAGATGGATGTTCGGGCAAGTTTGTTTCACATCCTGAAAATACAGCGCTTTAAAGACAGGGTGAAAACACGGGCTGATCACACTGTATTTGTCCTTTTCATTAAAGCTCTGTATTTCCGTGACAGATATACGTGTTGGTCAATAGAGAGGAATATCTACCGTGAAATATTTGCAGCATGCAGGAGTCCCAAGTGGGACCTATCCTGCTGTTTCGTGACAGTCCTTACCAGATCTACGTTGCCTCCTGTTGCGAAATCCGTATTGAGCCCACCAGGAATCACAGGATGTGCCCCAGCGGACCGACGGGCCGCGACTTAATTGCGCAGCACTTGTGATTGGTATTTTGAAGCCATTTATGCTATTTGTCGCTCTTGCTGTGTGAATGAAAAAGGCAGTTTCGGCTGCATTAACATTCATGATATGCGCGCACAAAATAATTCCTGAAAAGGCAGACATCGTATTTCTTTCAGAGAGCCATTTTGAAGGTCTTTCTACGTTCTCATTATTCTGAAAGCATTACTAGGCTATGTCGGCAAGATCGTTTGTGCTCAACGTGTGTACAGTTTGGTGGCGTTCTCGTACTAGTTAGGATCAAAGGAGTGGTTGTAATTGAAAGAGAATTGTGGCAGGATGCTAAAAAAATATGTGAACAAGATGATTAGGTAACTATTTTAGGCTAAAAATGTAAAAGTAACATTAAGCAGATGTCAAAATCGCCATTCTCCTGATGTTGACGTCCAAGGCATGCGATTTCGCGTCAGCCGGAAGTGCTTATTTTTTACTTAATCAGCAAAATAAATGCAAGATAGAGATCAGAAGTGTGCAATGAGTATAAATTAAGATAATTCCGAGAGCACTGCAGAATCTGCACTGGAGAAAGGTGTAATCCTGGGTGTTGCTGGGACATCCAGAAATGTGATAGGGAAATTCAGCAGAAGACAGATACTGCACCTTCCTTCCCTGTAAACCAATTTAGAACGCCTGTGAACTTTGATGAGTTCAAAACGAACGCTTGTTGTGTTTGACAAGGGACGCGCGAGGTGCCGTGTGAAACAGCAAGGCTCAGGCATTCGCATTTCTTCTGTGCAGATTCTTCTTCAGAGCTCTCGGAACTTTTCCGCTACTCCGATAACCAAGGAACACAACGCAAATATATACGTTCAAAGGAACCGTAAGTGTTGTACAAGTCGCATTTGTCACACTGTTACAAAAAAAATATGTTAAACAGATCTCGACGAATGTATATTCTGATAGCAGGTACAGATAATCAGTCAAAACATATTCATCGAGCTATTTTTATTTTATTTACATGTGAGTAAGAAGTGTAAACGCCTCCTAAGTGCGTCAATTCCCTTCGGCCTCTGACCTTATGGGCACGTTGTAAGAAAAGTGAATAAGAAGAAAACGCAAATCAAACGAAGAGTGGAGAGTTGAGCATGTTAAAGATATGATGGATGCAGCGCTGACAAAGGGTGAATCAAGAACTCAGCACAAGCGCTGAGTACCAAGAACCGTTTATATCAGATACAGAAATATGTGCTGCAGCCATGCAAAAACTACAAAAATAGAAACCGAATCCTTCACAGGAAGGTAAGAACCCACGTGCTCGGGTTATAAACAATGAACCCCATCTAGAGATGAATCGCAAAAAAGGCTGAAAATTTATAACAGCTTCTTGAAAGGATGGAAAAATAAAAAAAGCAATTTCGATAGTAAAGAATTTACCCTGTACCAGGCGCCTGTCAAACATGAAATGAACTACCATAAATGTAGGCGGAGGCGAAAGGAACATGCTCAGTTCGGGAAAGCGATACGCTGTCTCGGAATAAAGGTACGAAAAGTAAAGAATAGGGTTATCACGCGAACACAGACAGAAACAACCATACGAATAAAGGCAAGTCGGGCGGGTAGCGAGTAGCATTACTATGTGTTCAAGTGAAGCATTTCTTTCGAAAGCAGTGTAATCAACAGCGCACTAAGACAAATGCGATCATTTAAATAAATGATAAAATCATCCTAACGTTCTAAACAATGATGTTTCAAATATCATTTATTAATCGGGAATAATCAAGCAGGGTACATTGTTTGCATTTGGCGTGATCTTCTAGTCTATCCTTCGCACGACCTGCCGCAGGAAAGCTCAATTTTGTGCACGGCGTTCCCGTTTTATTGTACGTGGGGATTCATTTTTCATGCACTTTCTGATTCTATATCTTCACTAGTCAGGCGTTTTCTTCCAGCACCAAGTTTAATGGGACTAGAAAAAATAAGGTAAACTCCAAACTTAGCTTTTAAGTTTGCTGGAGTTTATGGGAGGATGCCTCCAAGACACTGTGCCATTTTTAGATAGCAGGTTATTCGAAAAGATGAGAGTCTAAGCAGGCTCATTTGTTAGTTTTAGCTGGTGTAGACTTGTTGCTGTCAAGATGAGCAGAGGGCGTTCTTGAGTGCGGCAGCGATGATGCCTCTTTTCATTAGCTTCGAGTGCGCGGCTCTTTTCATTAGCTTAGAGATTCGTGCGCACTGCCAGCACATGCTGCTATGTGCTTCGTGGAGCAAAATGTCGAGGAAAAAAAGCTCGTCGTATGCGCGTAGTTCTACTATTACAGTGAAATTTTCGAGATCAAGAATTTCCGAATATGCGGTCGGGTCCCACAGAGGCGTCATTGTTCGGGGGTCTCTTCAGCATCAACAGATAATCATCAAAATACTTGAAAATTATATACTGTGCTGTGGTCACAAGGTTAGCACCTGATTTCCTGCCCTTTACATGCACCTGCCGCACTCAAGCATGCCCTGTACGGATCTTGCCAACACAAAGTCCTCACCCGTCCTAACTATAAAGTGAGCAGGCTAGGATCTGCTGGTATCCCGAGCAACTTCGTCCGAAAATTACCAGAAAAAGATCTATACGAAATCTACAAAAGTCTAAGAAATGTTAGGACATCGAACGATAGCGAAAATTGGTAGTTTTCCATGTACTTAGTGTGCACAATGAGCTCAACATGATATGGGCAAATAATGTATTTCGCGAACTTTTTTTCAATAGAGAAAAACGTAGTACTAACGATACGGAATAGATGAAATGCAGAAAATACACACAGTCTGTTTGTGCAATGCAAGAACCACGTTGTGTACGAAATTCTGCTTTTCTTCAGCACGTCCAAAGTAATCAGACGAAACGATGCAATAATGAAAGGATGCTCAAGCACGCTAATTTTCGTAATGCAACTTCCGGATCCGTTCTCTTGCTTGAACAATTTGGAAGGTTTAATAGACGACAAAAACAACTACCACAGCTAGAAGCAGCTAGCAGAAAGAGATGACTTATCTTCAGAATCGTCGTCATCGTACTTGCTAGCCGCCTGTCTTAAATTGCATTTCCCTTAATGCAAATTCTTCTGCTTGTTTAAACCAGATCAGCCCCATTAAGACCGCTAGCTCAACTGTTCTCATGCACAAACCTCAACGCCAATGAATGGTGCAAACATTAAAATTGAACCCTTATGCTGTGCGCAAACATATTCATCTTCCTCGTCGTGTAGAGGCAAAAGAGAACTAAGCCTTCACTGCAGCCCATCAGGCCTCGTTTAACTACAACGCAGCCTCCCGTTGTTTATTAAACATAATAATAATAAGCAAGCAGTAGCAGCAGCAAGCAGAACAGCAGCTAGGAGAAGCAGAAGCAAGCAGCAGTATCTACCCGCTAGCAAACACAGCTAGCAGCAAGCAGCAGGAGCAGGAGCAGCAAGCAGCAGCAGGTAGCAGCAGCAGCACCTAGCAGCTAGCACCAGCAGCAGGAAGCGGCAGTAGCAGCTAGCAGCTAACAGCAGCAGCAGCAGCAGCAGCTAGCAGAGTAGCTAGCAGCAGCAAGCAGCAGATGCAGCTAGAAGCAGCAGCAGCTAGCAGAAGCACCTAGCTGAAACCACCACGCAGCAGCAGGCATCAGCAGCAACAAGCAGTAAGCAGCAAGCAGCAACTAGCAGAAACAAGCAGCAGCCTCAACGGCTAGCAGCTAGCAGCAGCAGCAAGCAGCTTTCAGCTAGCAGCAGCAGCAAGCAGTAGCAGCTAGAAGTTGCGAGCCGCAACAGCTGCAAGCATCACCATCAGCAGCAGCTAGCAGCAGCAGCAACAGTAGCTAGCAGCTAGAAGCAGCTAGCAGCAGCAGCACCATCACCAGCTACGGCACCTCGAAGCAGCTGGAAGCAGCTAGCAGAGACAGCTAGAAACAGCTGGCAGAGGGTAGCAGCAGCTAGCAGAAGCACCTAGCAGCAAGCACCAAGCAGCAGCAGGCAGCAGAAGCAGCAAGAAGCAGTAAGCAGCAAGCAGCAGCTCGCAGCAAAGAGCAGCAACTAACAGCAGCAGCAGCTGCGGCAGAAAGCAGAAGCAGCAGCCACAGCTAGCAGAGGCAGCTAGAAAAAGCTAGAAGCAGCAGCTGCAGCAGCATCTAGAAGCAGCTAGTAATTAGCAGCTGCTAGCAGCAGCAGCTATTAGAACCAGCTAGAAGCAGCAGCAGCAAGCAACAGCAGGAAGCAGCAGCAGCTATCAGCTAGCAGAAGCAGCTAGTAGAAGCAGCCGAAAGCAGCTAGCAGCTGCTAGCAGCAGCAGCAGCTAGCAGAAGCAGCTAGCAGGTGCTAGGAGCAGCAGCAGCAAGCAGCAGCCGAAACAGCAGCTAGTAGCTAGCAGATGGAGCTAGAAGTACATAGAAGCAGCTAGTAACTGCTAGCAGCAGCAGCCAGAAGCACCAGCAGCAGCAGCAGCATCAGCAGCTAGCAGCAGCAGCAGCAAGCAGCAACAGCAGCAGCGGCGGTAGCAGTAGCAGCAGCATCAGCAGCTAGCAGCAGCAGCAAGCAGCAGCAGCAGCGGCGGTAGCAGTAGCAGCTAGCAGCAGCTGCAGCAGCAGTAGCACCTAGCATTAGCACCAGCTAGAAGGTGCGAGCCGCAGCAGCAAGCAGCAGCCGCTAGAAGCTGCTAGCAGCAGCAGCAGCTAGCTGCAGCAAGCAGCAGCAGCAGCTGCTGCAGCAAGCAGCCAGCAGCAGCAGAGGCAGCTAGAAGCATCTATCAGATGGTAGCAGCAGCAGCATACAGCCTATACATCAGCCAGCAGCTAGCAGTAGAGCTGCTTGCTGCTAGCAGAAGCAGCTAGCAGCACCAGCACCAGCATTAGCAGCTAGCAGCAGCAAGCAGCAGAAGCAGATAGAAGCTGCCAGCCGCAGCAGCAAGCAGCAATCATCATCATCAGCAAAAGCAACAGCAGCTAGCAGAAGCAGCTAGAAGCAGCAAGCAGGAGCACCAGCACCAGCAAGCAGCACCCAGCAGCAGCAGCGGGAGCTAGAAGCAGCTAGCAGAGGCAGCTAGAATCAGCTAGCAGATGGTAGCCGCAGCAGCAGCTAGCAGAAACAGCAAGAACCAACTACCTGTAGCAAGCAGCAAGCAGCAGCTAGCAGAAGCACATAGCAGATACCAGCTGGTAGCAGCAGCAGCAGCAACAACAACATCAGCAGCTAGCAGCACCAGTAGCAGCAAGCAGCAGCTAGCAGAAGCAGCTAGAAGCAGCTAGCAGGTGCTAGTAGCAGCAGCAGCAAGCAGCAGCCGCAACAGCAGCTAGTAGCTAGCAGATGCAGATAGAAGCACCCAGAAGCAGCTAGCAACTGTTAGCAGCAGCAGCTAGAAGCACCAGCAGCAGCAGCATCAGCAGCTAGCAGCAGCAAGCAGCCTCAGCAGATAGCAGAAGCAGCTAGCATCTAGCCGCTGCTAGCAGCAGCAGCTAGCAGAAGCAGCGGCAGTAGCAGTAGCAGCTAGCAGCAGCAGCAGCTAGAACGTGTGAGCCGCAGCAGCTAGCAGACGCCGCTAGAAGCTGCTATCAGCAGCAAGCAGCAAGGAGCAGCAGCAGCTACCAGCAGCAGCTGCAGCAAGCAGCCAGCAGCATCAGAGGCAGCTAGAAGCAGTAGCAGATGGTAGCAGCAGCAGCATACAGCCTATACATCAGCTAGCAGCTAACAGCAGCTGCAGCAGCAAACAGCCTCAGCAGCTAGCAGTAGTAGGTTCTTGGTGCTAGCAGAAGCAGCTAGCAGCAGCAGCAGCAGCCGTAGCAGCTGACAGCAGCAGCAGCATTAGCAGCTAGCAGCAAGCAACAGCAGCACCTAGCAGTAGCAGCTAGAAGCTGCCATCCGCAGCAGCTAGCAGAAGCCGCTAGAAGCTGCTAGCAACAGCAGCAAGCAGCAATCATCAGCAGCAGCAGAAGCAACAGTAGCTAGCAGAAGCAGCTAGTAATAGCAGCAGCCGTAGCTGCTGGCAGCAGCAGCACCAGCATTAGCAGCTTGCAGCACCAAGCAGCAGCAGGAGCTAGCAGAAGCAGCTAGAAGCTGCCAGCCGCAGCAGCTAGCAGAAGCCGCTAGAAGCTGCTAGCAGCAACAAACAGCAATCATCATCATCAGCAAAAGCAACAGCAGCTAGCAAAAGCAACCAGAAGCAGCAAGCAGCACCCGGCAGCAACAACTGCAAGCAGCTGCCAGCAGCAGCAGCAGCAGCAGTGGCAGCTAGAAGCAGCTAGAATCAGCTAGCAGATGGTAGCCGCAGCAGCAGCTGCAGCAAGCAGCAACAGCAGCATCAGCAGCAGCTAGCAGAAACAGCAAAAAGCAGCTAGCTGTAGCAAGCAGCAAGCAGCAGCTAGCCGAAGCACATAGCAGATACCAGCTGATAGCAGCAGCAGCATCAGCAGCTAGCCGCAGCTGCAGCACCAAGCGGCAGCTAGCCGAAGCAGCTAGAAGCAGCTAGCAGGTGCTAGTAGCAGCAGCAGAAAGCAGCAGCCGCAACAGCAGCTAGTAGCTAGCATATGCAGCTAGAAGCACCTAGAAGCAGCTAGCAACTGTTAGCAGCAGCAGCTAGAAGCACCAGCAGCAGCATCAGCAGCTAGCAGCAGCAGCTGCTCGCAGCAACAGCAGCAGCAAGCAGCCTCAGCAGCTAGCATCTAGCCGCTGCTAGCAGCAGCAGAAATAAAGCGACAGCAGCAGCGGCAGTAGCAGTAGCAGCTTGCAGCAGGAGCTAGCAGCAGCAGCAGCTATAAGGTGCGAGCCGCAGAAGCTAGCAGACGCCACTAGAGGCTGCTAGCAGCAGCAAGCAGCAGCAGCAGCTACAGCAAGCAGCCAGCAGCATCAGAGGCAGCTAGCAGATGGTAGCAGCAGGAGCATACTGCCTATACATCAGCTCGCAGCTAACAGCAGCAGCAGCAGCAGCTAGCAGTAGCAGCTAGAAGCTGCCAGCCGCAGCAGCTAGCAGGAGCCGCTAGAAGCTGCTAGCAGCAGCAAGCAGCAATCATCATCAGCAGCAGAAGCAACAGCAGCTAGCAGAACCAGCCAGAAGAAGCAAGGAGCAGCACCAGCAAGCAGCACGCAGCGGCGGCAGCTACCAGCAGCAGCAGGTTCAGCGGCAGCTAGAAGCAGCTAGCAGAGGCACCTAGAACCAGCTAGCAGATGATAGCTGCAGCAGCAGCAGCTAGCAGAAACAGCAAGAAGCAGCTAGCTGTAGCAAGCAGCAAGCAGCAGCTAGTAGAAGCACCTAGCAGCTACCAGCTGCTAGCAGCTGCAGCAGCAGCAGCAGCAGGAGCAGCAGCAGCAAGCAGCTAGCAGCAGCAGCGGCAGGAGCAAGCAGAAGCAGCTTCCAGCTAACAGAAGCAGTTAGAAGCAGCTAGCAGTTGCTAGCAGCAGCAGCAGCAGCTAGCAGCTAGCAGAAGCAGCCTCAGCAGCTCGCAAAAGCAGCTAGCATCTAGCCGCTGCTAGCAGCAGCAGAAATAAAGCAATAGCAGCAGCAGCAGCAGCTAGCAGAAGCAGCGGCAGTAGCACTAGCAGCTAGCAGTAGGAGCTAGCAGCAGGAGCTAGCAGCAGCAGCTATAAGGTGCGAGCCGCAGCAGCTAGCAGACGCCACTAGAGGTGGCTAGCAGCAGCAAGCAGCAGCAGCAGCCACAGCAAGCAGCCAGCAGCATCAGAGGCAGCTAGCAGCAGCTAGCAGATGGTAGCAGCAGCAGCATACTGCCTATACATCAGCTCGCAGCTAACAGCAGCAGCAGCAGCAGCAGCAGCAGCAGCAGCAGCAGCAGCAGCAGCAGCAGCAGCAGCAGCAGCAGCAGCAGCAGCAGCAGCAGCAGCAGCAGCAGCAGCAGCAGCAGCAGCAGCAGCAGCAGCAGCAGCAGCAGCAGCAGCAGCAGCAGCAGCAGCAGCAGCAGCAGCAGCAGCAGCAGCAGCAGCAGCAGCAGCAGCAAGCAGCCTCAGCAGCTTGCAGAAGCAGCTAACATCTAGCCGCTGCTAGCAGCACCAGAAATAAAGCAACAGCAGCAGCAGCAGCAGCTCGCATCAACAGCAGCAGCAAGCAGCCTCAGCAGATAGAAGAAGCAGCTAGCATCTAGCCGCTGGTAGCAGCAGCAGCAATAAAGCAACAGCAGCAGCAGCTAGCAGAAGCAGCGGCAGTAGCAGTAGCAGCTAGCAGCAGCAGCAGCTAGGTGTGAGCCGCAGCAGCTAGCAGACGCCACTAGAAGCTGCTAGCAGCAGCAAGCAGCAGCAGCAGCAGCTGCAGCAAGCAGCAGTAGCAGATGGTAGCAGCAGCAGCATACAGCCTATACATCAGCTAGCAGCTAACAGCAGCTGCAGCAGCAAACAGCCTCAGCAGCTAGGAGTAGCAGCTTCTTGGTGCTAGCAGAAGAAGCTAGCAGCAGCAGCAGCAGCAGCAGCAGCAGCAGCAGCAGCAGCAGCAGCAGCAGCAGCAGCAGCAGCAGCAGCAGCAGCAGCAGCAGCAGCAGCAGCAGCAGCCGTAGCAGCTGACAGCAGCAGCAGCATTAGCAGCTAGCAGCAAGCAACAGCAGCACCTAGCAGTAGCAGCTAGAAGCTGCCATCCGCAGCAGCTAGCAGAAGCCGCTAGAAGCTGATAGCAGCCGCAGCAAGCAGCAATCATCAGCAGCAGCAGAAGCAACAGTAGCTAGCAGAAGCAGCTAGTAGTAGCAGCAGCCGTAGCTGCTGGCAGCAGCAGCACCAGCATTAGCAGCTTGCAGCACCAAGCAGCAGCAGGAGCTAGCAGAAGCAGCTAGAAGCTGCCAGCCGCAGTAGCTAGCAGAAGCCGCTAGAAGCTGCTAGCAGCAACAAACAGCAATCACCATCATCAGCAAAAGCAACAGCAGCTAGCAAGAGCAACTAGAAGCAGCAAGCAGCACCCAGCAGCAGCAACTGCAAGCAGCTGCCAGCAGCAGCAGCAGTGGCAGCTAGAAGCAGCTAGCAGAGGCAGCTAGAATCAGCTTGCAGATGGTAGCCGCAGCAGCAGCAGCAGCAGCAAGCAGCAACAGCAGCAGCAGCAGCAGCTAGCAGAAACAGCAAAAAGCAGCTAGCTGTAGCAAGCAGCAAGCAGCAGCTAGACGAAGCACATAGCAGATACCAGCTGGTAGCAGCAGCAGCATCAGCAGCTAGTAGCAGCTGCAGCAGCAAGCAGCAGCTAGCAGAAGCAGCTAGAAGCAGCTAGCAGGTGCTAGTAGCAGCAGCAGCAAGCAGCAGCCGCAACAGCACCTTGTAGCTAGCATATGCAGCTAGAAGCACGTAGAAGCAGCTAGCAACTGTTAGCAGCAGCAGCTAGAAGCACCAGCAGCAGCATCAGCAGCTAGCAGCAGCAGCTGCTCGCAGCAACAGCAGCAGCAAGCAGCCTCAGCAGCTAGCATCTAGCCGCTGCTAGCAGCAGCAGAAATAAAGCAACAGTAGCAGCAGCAGCTAGCAGAAGAAGCGGCAGTAGCAGTAGCAGCTAGCAGCAGGAGCTAGCAGCAGCAGCAGCTATAAGGTGCGAGCCGCAGCAGCTAGCAGATGCCACTAGAGGCTGCTAGCAGCTGCAAGCAGCAGCTGCAGCTACAGCAAGCAGCCAGCAGCATCAGAGGCAGCTAGCAGCAGCTAGTAGATGGTAGCAGCAGGAGCATACTGCCTATACATCAGCTCGCAGCTAACAGCAGCAGCAGCAGCAGCTAGCAGCAGCAAGCAGTAGCAGCTAGAAGCTGCCAGCCGCAGGAGCTAGCAGGAGCCGCTAGAAGCTGCTTGCAGCAGCAGCAAGCAGCAATCATCATCAGCAGCAGAAGCAACATCAGCTAGCAGAAGCAGCCAGAAGAAGCAAGGAGCAGCATCAGCAAGCAGCACGCAGCAGCAGCAGCTACCAGCAGCAGCAGCAGCTTCAGCGGCAGCTAGTAGCAGCTGGCAGAGGCACCTAGAACCAGCTAGCAGATGATAGCTGCAGCTGCAGCAGCAGCAGCTAGCAGAAACAGCAAGAAGCAGCTAGCTGTAGCAAGCAGCAGCTAGTAGAAGCACCTAGCAGCTACCAGCTGCTAGCAGCTGCAGCAGCAGCAGCAGCAGCAAGCAGCTAGCAGCAGCAGCGGCAGCAGCAAGCAGAAGCAGCTTCCAGCTAACAGAAGCAGTTAGAAGCAGCTAGCAGTTGCTAGCAGCAGCAGCCTCAGCAGCTCGCAGAAGCAGCTAGCATCTAGCCGCTGCTAGCAGCAGCAGAAATAAAGCAACAGCAGCAGCAGCAGCTAGCAGAAGCAGCGGCAGTAGCAGTAGCAGCTAGCAGCAGGAGCTAGAAGCAGCAGCAGCTATAAGGTGCGAGCCGCAGCAGCTAGCAGACGCCACTAGAGGCTGCTAGCAGCAGCAAGCAGCAGCAGCAGCTACAGCAAGCAGCCAGCAGCATCACAGGCAGCTAGCAGCAGCTAGCAGATGGTAGCAGCAGCAGCATACTGCCTATACATCAGCTCGCAGCTAACAGCAGCAGCAGCAGCAGCAGCAGCAGCAGCAGCAGCAGCAGCAGCAGCAGCAGCAGCAGCAGCAGCAGCAGCAGCAGCAGCAGCAGCAGCAGCAGCAGCAGCAGCAGCAGCAGCAGCAGCAGCAGCAGCAGCAGCAGCAGCAGCAGCAGCAGCAGCAGCAGCAGCAGCAGCAACAGCAGCAGCAGCAGCAGCAGCAGCAGCAGCAGCAGCAGCAGCAGCGGCAGCAGCAGCAGCAGCAGCAGCAGCAGCTAGCAGCAGCAAGCAGCAGCAGCAGCACCTAGCAGTAGCAGCTGGAAGCTGCCAGCCGCAGCAGCTAGCAGGAGCAGCAAGCAGCAATCATCATCAGCAGTAGAAGCAACAGCAGCTAGCAGAAGCAGCCAGAAGAAGCAAGGAGCAGCACCAGCAAGCAGCACGCAGCAGCAGCAGCAGCTACCAGCAGCAGCAGCAGCAGCGGGGGCAGCTAGAAGCAGCTAGCAGAGGCATCTAGAACCAGCTAGCAGATGATAGCTGCAGCTGCAGCAGCAGCAGCTAGCAGAAACAGCAAGAAGCAGCTAGCTGTAGCAAGCAGCAAGCAGCAGCTAGCAGAAGCACCTAGCAGCTACCAGCTGCTAGCAGCAGCAGCAGCAGCAGCAGCAGCAGCAGCAGCAGCAGCAGCAGCAGCAGCAAGCAGCTAGCAGCTGGCAGCAGCAGCCGCAGCAGCAGCAAGCAGAAGCAGCTTCCAGCTAGCAGAAGCAGTTAGAAGCAGCTAGCAGTTGCTAGCAGCAGCAGCAGCAGCTAGCAGAAGCAGCGAGTAGCTGCTTGCTGCAGCAGCTGCAGCAAGCTGCAGCAGCATCAAACATCAGGCATCAGAATCAGCAACTATCAAATAGAAGCAGCTAGCAGCAGCAGCAAGCGGCAGCAGCAGCAGCAGCTAGCAGCTGCTAGCCGCAGCAAGCAGCAAGCAGAAGCAGCAGCAGCAGCAACAGGTGCTGCCCTTGTTCTGGGTGCTGTGCTCCGGGCCGGATAGGTCCAATTCTCCCTTGCCCTCCTTTAGGGCTCCAGCGAGCCGACTGGAATAACTAGGAGCCTTTAATTCAGAGGCCAGTGCAAAGGCATGCCAGTAGTAAACCTGATCTTACTACCAAGAACAGCCTACGACTTAATGCCCGTTGACCGGTTTACCGGAGCCCTTATGGTGAAGCCCATCTCCTGAGCAGAGGATTCCCAGCGTTTACGAAGCTCTGTGAAATCCAGTAGGTCACCCTTTTGTGTCGGTTCATTTTTGTATAGATATTGCTCATGAGCGCAGCATGTGCCGTTCACTTCGCCATCTTTTTGTTCAGCAATTTGTTTTTTTTTCTTTTCAGTGTTTTCTTACATTTCGGTATTTATGAAATAAATTCCAGCTTCGTCAGATCCTCTGTTATATTGCTTCAAACTGTGTTAGCGCCTGTTACTCCATGACAAACCCAATGTTCATGTCCTGTACGGAAATTGCGCTTTCAGTGAGGCTTTACGATTGTATGTCAGAAATATTGCAGAATTAATGTAAGAGCACCTAAAACCTCATATACAATTTGGATTTGCAGTCATTTTGATAGTCACTTGTGACCTGACAAAAAGGCTGGCGGGGGCTTTGATAAACGGGTAGTACTTTTAGAGTTTCTATTCATAGTAGTGCATGCAAAGAGATTTGGTGCCACTTGTAATATGTGCTACTGTAAACGCGAATAGAAATCGCATCGTTTTGAACAATCTTATGCGCATACGTCGGTATGTGATGATATGGTGATGAAACTCCGTGAAACCATTCGAAATGTTTTTCCTCTTCTGCAGCCAACGGTATGTGGCCTTTCAGTGTGATTGTGGTGCACGGACCGATTTTGTTCTCTTTGTTTGTTCATGCTCGGTGTCCCGAAAAGCGCCTTTACCGCTTTACTTCTAGCGCGAGGTGCGCCTAGAATGCGTCTAGAGGTGTTTCTAGAATGATTGTAGGTAAGCGGACGTTCTTCTGGCAATTCAGGACGTTTCAAATATCCGGTTTGTCTAGATATTACAGCGGCGACATTAAATTGAGCACTGCTGATTTCAACGGGCATTCCTTGATGGACGACTGGCAGGCAGGCCTGCTGCTATCGCCGCCGCCGAATATCGGTTCTTTTGCAGGCGCAAATCAGTGCCAATATAGAGTCAATTTGAGCGAATCTCTAGTCTCCTCATTTGCTATATTCGCATTTCCACGAACACGTAACATCAGGAGGAAATGCTGTGTGATTGACGTCCTTGCTACCCTCTCAAACTGGAAGCACCAACCAAGCCGCCTAGGCTGAAAGCAGCCTACGAAGGAGCCGCCGTCTTCAGTAGCTTCCACCAAAGCATGACTGCTACAGGACCGCACCAAAGCACAAAATACACCGCAGTGAATACGTCCACCATGAATGCAACACCAGCCGGTATTGTTCTGCAGCGCCACCTCGCCTCACATGTCCAGCAGGTCAGCAGGCGAATATGCCAAAGAATATTAGGAGCACTCACAGCGCTTCGCAGCCTTTAACAAAGAAGACGCTGTGAAAATTCGGTATGTTTTTTTTTGTATTGAATAGCTCATTCTCAGCGTGGTCTCAAAACCAGGAGACCCCAGTCCAATCATCTGCGAAACGTTCAAAAAAGAGTTTCGGAATATATTCACAACTGTCATATAAAAAAAGAGAGCAGATGTACTACTGAGCTCACGCGCACAACAGCCCAATCTGTTGGTCACCATTTTTCACTGGTGAAGTGACGCGTCTTTAAAGGCCTTGAAATGATGAAGGCAAGAAGGTAATGCTGTTGATGCGTGGTATCAAAGAAGAACTGTCTGCGGGTACCGAACTCAATCCTACACAAACAGTTGACGAGTTCGTTAGAGAAGCTTCAAAGACCCCAGATGAACGAGGGCGGAAATGTGACCACCATTCTCAAACATCAGTTGTCTACGTGGAAGCCACATCTCCAAACACTGAGTATATCCGCCACCGTTTGCGAAGCTGTTCACAAAGAATTTCTCTCAATCCTGCCATCAACAGTGCTCAACCCAAATGGCGTCAAGAACCAAGCGTGAACTTTGCCTCCGCATTGCGCTGCTATTTGTTTCGCGCACAACTCCCAAGCCACCAGCGACACGAACAAGCACACGCACGGCGAAATATCGTGTCCACACAACCGGACTTCAAACAGAATGCCGCCCAGAGAAGTGAAAGGTGGTCACTGGCAGCGACCACAGCACATAACAGAGCCGATATTGGGCACCAAGGCCAATGCGTAACGCAATAACTAGACTGTGACGTTGATGTTCCTGTCGGGGGTTGTGGTGTATCTTGCTCTGCTTAATTTCGAAGCATCAAGGCGATAACGTTTAATTGGGAAGTAATGCCGCAAACCAGTGAAACCTTTGTTGCTTTTTCACAGCGGCCGGCATGCTTTCTTGTCATTGTTTGAGGTGCAAGGACCGATTTTGTTTCCTTTGTTCGTTCGCTCTTGTATCGTGTAATACCCCTTCATCGCTTTATTTACAGCGCGATACGCGCCTAAACAGTCTGAAATGATCACAGGCACGCACAATGGCTTCAGTATTGCTTCGGACTTTCCAGCATCTCTTAGCTAGTTCATCTAGATAATTTTGAGCCGGTTTTAAATAGAGCACTGCCGATTGCAATGGCCATTTGCAGATCAGTAACCACCAATCGCGCTTGCTCCTCTCGCCGCTGCCGATCAACTTAGTTCTTTGAGCGGGCGCAGCAGCCCAATAGAATCCATTTGAGCGAAACTAAACTCTCATCATTTGCTGTAATCGGCATGTCGATGCTCGTGTTCGCGCTCTTGTAAAAGCATTCTAAGAAGGTGGTTTTCAACCATCTGTTGCATGCAGACGGCTAGCCTTCATTGACGCGAAGAGCTCGCTATGACAACTTTTCTCATCGGCAAAACTTTCTTCTTAACCCTGAACGACATTTCGGCTGTCACAGATCTATTGAGAAGCCACCAATACAAAGACTTCGCGGCGTATCTCAGAATTTTCACCATCTATTGTAGTCCTTTTTTTACGCCTACATTACTAACTGCTCCCAGTATCCACACAGCTAGAGAGGAAAATCGTGCGTTCTTTACAAACATTTTAGATTTGAAAACATTACCAGCTATGGTGTTTGAAAAGCAAACACCATTTTCCAGGGCGGTCTCTTTAGTAACTCAGCCTATAGGTCCTGCTTTGCGGTAGCGCTTTTATTAAATCGTACACACGTATTGCGAATGATGTAAGTTTCGATGAGTTGCAGAAGTTTTCTTTCAGCGTTTCACGTGGGCTCTTAGGCAGATGTAAACGCAGTAGAAAACAAATCGGCAGGGTTTTCACGAAATCTAGAGGAAAGGTTCAAATATTTTGGATGCTTTTATGAACCTATTGATAGATTTCACCTAAGCGGCCGATAACTAGCAAAATGTCTAAAATTTGTCCGGTGCTGTAATAAAACTTTTTGCTACAATAAATTGCGTGTGGTTGCCAGAAAAATGGATAAAAAATCTGTTTGATAAAATAATGTCCACGCACACTTGTAGAAACCGTCCAATGTTTCAGACTTTTTCAGGGCGGGCAGCAGGTAACTTTAGGTCCACAGTGAATTGACCCTTTGATCGATGCGGCAACTGTACCATTCAAAGGCTCAGGAGACAGTGCCAAGATCTATTACATATATAAAGATACGTTTACAATCTCCTTTTCATCCAATATAAACTGCAGAGATAAGAAGAAAAACTATAAGGCCATTGCAGTTACTTCATTGTTAAACATGTGGCTCTGCTTTATTGTTAGGACGCGGATAGTGCCGATTCGAGGCACACGCTCCACCAATGAATCTAAGCAGGACAGCGAGCTGCTCGAACCTCTGGGAGACAAGAAATTAATCCACAATAAGCGAAAACGATGTTAGTTCAATGTTTAGGCTATTAGGACACACTCCAACACGATATACTGTGATTTCACATGTGTTGCGTGAGCAAGGAAGATCAGAATTTTCTCTAAGAAGCCACTTGCATTAGGACACCACAAGATTACAATCACTTCATGATGTTAAAAGGACATGCGATGTATTTCCTTGCGTACGCTACGTGGCTAAGCGAATTTAAGATAAGGTGGTTTCTTTATAATATTGATGTATAATGTGCTATATAACTGATAAAAACATAATTTAGCAAAACATAATGAAGTAAACTGTACAAATCTGCAACCATACATATCTATCGCGGTCTTAAAGCAATCAAACTTGAACCAAAATGGTGCTAGAATCAAAGAGGAAGTTAATAACTAGTAGTTAGAGTTATTATTTTTTGTTAAGAAAGAGTGCAACACTGCAGGGTTACACTCTTGCCGGTGATGCCTCAAAGTTGCCGGTTATGGTAGAGTGGTACGAAGTATCAATGAAGGCAAAGACACACTGGTTTGAGCACAGTAATAAGCGTGTAATTTCCAAGTAGGGTCTACTTTTGTCGCAGTGAAATGAGCGGTAGGAAATAGAAAATACGCAAAGGAAAAAATTTGGAACACATGCTTGACATCGTCAACATTACATCACTTCATCTTATAGTTTTCAAGAACATCGCACCCCTTATGTAATACCTTCGCAAGGGTCTTTAAGGCAATAAACCTCGCCTGAACTGAAGTAATCTATTACGACATACATTATGACATATAGAACACGCATAGGCGCCCAGTCAAAACAGGCCATCTAAGTGATAGCGACCATGTTACATAAGTAACCCAGACAGGGCAACTAAGAACAAACTAACTAGGGCTAGAAAACACAGCTTTTGGAAACTATCTTATACAATCGAAATAGCTCCGGCTTAAGTGCTTGCACGGGATACATGCAGGAGATATTCAAAAAGTGGGGGCGCAATAGCGATTTTATCTTCGCATCGCGTATAATACACAATTTCTCGCACATTTTACGTTTATATCTGATTTTGTAAGGTACGAAATTTCTATAGTTTACGTCAATATGTTATGTATAAATCTCATTTTTCTCAGTCGCCTTGCAGGACATTAGTCTTGCAGCAGTCTTGCAGAAAGTAACAATTAGAAAAAAGTAACCAAAGCGGAAGTTGCCTCTAGATTAAACTGTACCGTAACTCACATCGCAAAAAGACGTATTTTATTCAAAATGCTCTTAGCTTTGCGATAAATGTAATTATCATTTAGGAGGTCCTTTGGGGTGCGTGCCTGTGCCGCAAAAGGAACTACGAAAATGCATCTTGCAGGAGCTTGCAGGTTCTTTGTACATTGCGTGGTTCCCAGTTTCGCAGCTCGTTCAGCGATAATTAAGACAGATCATCTCTCTGGTATTATCTACTGAGATAGGGGCCAGCAGCTCGGCGTGTGGTAGTCTTGAGGAACCGCCCAAAAAAGAAGGCTTCATTATAACTACCTCGCAGACCTTAAGGTGATGTGCAGCCCTTCCTCTGATGATTGTATAGGATCGTTGCCTCACTTCCTGTGGTTATGAACCTGCTGTAAAAGATGACAGACCGAGGATTTAGCGGCGATTATTTTGGCCAACCCAAATCGCTCTAAGTTTCCAGTTCATTGAGGCCGGTTGTCAGCTCGCTCATTCACTGCAAAGTGATGGCGAGGCGCTTTCACTGTATTACCGACCGCTGTCATCTTTTTTCTTATGAAGGTGCGGTATCACTTCGATGCTCGGTCATTTCCAGGTGACAGGTGCAGCGCTGTAGCATATATTCTCTCAGCTCGCCACTGCAAAAGGCGGCCTACGTCTTATACCGCAAACACTACAGTCCCAGCTTAAAGACTTATATCCCACTTCACAAACAAAAACATTTCCTGGAACATTTCCTCCGCAGCCATTTTCACCTTATTTTGCAATGAACCATGTACTAGGCGCCTTAACCATTCACTAACGTTGTTCTATTAATTGGTGCAGTTATTTGCTCTCGGCCTTGTTTTCGAGCGGCGCGCCATCCTAGTTTGGCTAGTTGGTGGAGCATCCGTCTTATAGTGACTGTGTAGGGTGGTGACAGTGAGCCAGAGCAACGTGAATAAATGTGGCTTGTGATCAAAGGTCGTTTTTGTTTTTATTAGTACCATTCTGCTTGGAATGAGCAGTAGAGTGTAAATGCCACCTTGTAACGGTAATCCATCCGGTGGCAGTCCTTACCTTTTGATGAATACAGCTGCAGCATCGATTAATGGGTCACTTAAGTAAATATTTAAAGTGTGATCTGCGGGTCGTCCATAAATGTTAAAAATCTTAGTCATAAATGTTAAATAAAGTGTTCCTGAACATTAATTTATCGCATATCCGCGGAAGAGTTATCATCATGTCTCCACGCGACATGCGTGCAGATTTTTTTGTTGATTTTCAGAAACACACTGGAGTGATTTTCATAAACAATTTCCTTGAAGAGCAGAGCAAATTTCCGAAGACAAAATTTGCTTATCACAGGCAACTTAGAGGATATCTGTCATTATTATCATAACAGTATTAAAATATGTGAAACTTGCCTCGCATTTTCTTTGAAAAGCACCACAATAGATTTAGGATTTTGAAGTTATGAACGTAAGCATAGGTAAAAATTTGAAATCGGGCATTTTTTGCTCATTGCAAATTGCACCGTCGGCCACAGCTAGTTCATTACAACGCTGTACATTACCCATAGTTCTTGAGAGATAACATAGGTGCCATCATCATCATCATCAGCCAGATTATACCCACTGCAGGGCGAAGGCCTCTTTCATATTTCTCCACTTAACCCGGTTCTGTGCTAGCTGCATCCACTTGAACCCTGCGAACTTCTTAATCTCATCCGACCACCTAACTTTCTGCCGCCCCCTGCTACGCTTTCCTTCCTTTGGAATCCAGTTTGTTACCCTCAGCGACCATCGGTTATCATCTCTTCGCACTACATGTCCTGCCCATGTCCATTTCTTCTTCCTAATTTCCACTAGAATGTCGGTAACTTGAGTTATTTCTCTGACCCACTCTGCAGGCTTTCTATCTCTTAATGTTACCCCTACCATTTTTCGTTCCATAGCCCTCTGGGTTGTCCTCAACTTAAGAACTCGCTTGGTTAGCCTCCACGTTTCAGCCCCATAGGTGAGTACAGGCAAGATGCAACTGTTGTATACTTTCCTCTTGAGCGATACCGGTAAGCTGCTAGTCATAATCTGCGACTGCTTGCCAAATGCACACCGTCCCAATCTTATTCTTCTTGTTATTTCTTTTTCATGGTCCGGATCTGCGGTTACTACCTGTCCTAAGTAGACATATTCGCCTACTACTTCCAGTATTTCGCTACCTAATGTAAAACTGCTGTTCCTTGCCGAGGCTGTTGAACATTACCTTAGTCTTCTCCATATTGATCTTCAAGCTTACCTTTCTACTTTTTCTGTCTAGGTCATCGATCATTATTTGCAGTTCATCCCCCGAGTTGCTTAGCCATAGGTGCCAAAAAGGAGAATTTATCTCAGTTAGTAATGCTATCGCACTGAAATATGGTGTTTGCGCGTTCGAATCCTCGCATCAGGAGAACTGTTTGAACTCTAAATTTCTTTGAGTACCTTTCAGCTATATTGCGGCTATACGGCTCAACAAGCGTTTCAATATTGATTGGGTTACAAATTTATGTTTTAGAGGTAAATGAATGCAAGCTTTGCTGTAAGTTTTGAGATTGACAATTTTTTTGTTTTTGCAGACTTGCAAAACTATTTGATTCTCCAAAAACATAGCAGAGGCTATTCGATTTTGAATATATTTTCGCCCATCAGAATGAAGAAGCATCATCGAGGGTCTGTCGCTTCTTTCAGGCCTAAGCGTTTGCTTGCAAGATGCGTTGAAAAGTTGCTCTTTTCGAACGTATCTAACGATAACGACAACGCCCATTTGGAACGCTGTATGGTTGGGTGGGGGTGGGGTGCAGTGGAGTGTGAAGATATCGTTTAATGAGGTACTGTTCCTCATGCTCATAAAAGAGCACGAAACATCTGCTCTCTAGTCGCATAAAAGACAGGACAGTTCAGTTCAGTCGTGTCCGACTCTTCGTGACCCTATTGACCATGTCACGCCATGCTTTCCGGTCTCTCACTATCTTCCTAACATCACTTAACTTCATCTGCAGTGCCTCGAGGATGCCATCTAACCATCGCGTTCGCTGCCTACCCCTTCTCCGACGACCCTCAACCTTTCCCAACATCAAATCTTTCTTCAGCGACTCCTCTCTTCTCATCAGATGACCAAAGTAGCTGAGCTTTAACTTTAGAAGTTGACCCTCCAATGAGCAGTCAGGGTTTATGGTCGACAATATTGACTGATTTGATCTTCTGGCAGTCCCAGGAACTCTCAAGAGTCTTCGCCAGCACCACAATTCAAACGCGTCAATTCTTCGGCGGCCAGCCTTTTTCACAGTCCAACTCTCGCATCCATACATCACAACTGGCAAAACCATAGCACGAGTTATACGGATCTTGGTTGGCAGACTAATGTCTCTGCTCTTCACTAGGCGGTCAAGGCTAACCATTTCTCTCTTTCCCAGAAGGTCTTCTAATTTCATGGCTGCAGTCTCCTTCCGAGGTAATCTTGGTGCCCAAGAAGAGAAAATCTGTCACAGCTTCCAGTCCTTGTCCCTTGATGCTCCAGGACTTGATAGGGCAAGACGCCTTGATCTTTGTCTTTTTAATGTTCAGTTTAAGCCCAAACTTCTCACTCTCTTCTTGTACGCGCATCAGAAGTCTCTTGAGTTTCGCTTCACTTTCTGCCATTAAAGTGGTATCATCCGCATATCTAAGGTTGTTGATACGTTTTCCAGCTATCTTCACTCCAGCTGAAGACTCGTCCAGACTGGCCTGCCTCATGATGCACTCTGCATATAGGTTAAATAGGCAGGGCGACAGTATGCAGCCTTGCCTCACTCCTTTCTCAATCGGAAACCAATCAGTAAGACCATGCCCAGTTCTGACTGTGGCCTCTTGCCCTTCATACAGGTTCCTGAGGAGACAGATGAGGTGAATTGGAATTCCCATCCCTTGAAGAGCTTGCCACAATCTGCTGTGATCTACGCAGTCAAACGCTTTCGCATAATGAATAAAGCAGAAGTAGATGGGTTTCTGGAACTCTCTTGCTTTTTCCATACTCCAGCGAAGGTTGGCAACTTGATCTCTTTTCCTCTGCCCTTGCGAAACCCAGCTTGCACGTCCGGAAGCTCCCGATCCACATACTGCTGCAGCCTACCTTGGAGGATTTTCAGCATCACCTTGCTAGCATGCGAAATAAGCGCAATCGTGCGGTAGCTGGAACAATCTTTGGCATTGCCTTTCTTTGGAATGGGGATGTAAGCTGACCTCCTCCAATCCTGTGGCCACTGCAGGGTTGTCCAAATCTTCTGACATAATGTATGCAGAATGTTAACAGTGCCATGGTTGAGGTTTTGAAGCAACTCAGCTGGAATGCCATCAATTCCGCTAGCTTTGTTCTTAGCAAGGCTGGCTAAGGCCCATTCAACTTCACTCTTCAGGATGCCCGGCTCGAGATCAGTGATCACAACCGTCTTATGTTGCGTTTGCACATTCGGGTCCTTCTTGTACAGTTCTGTGTATTCCTGTCACCTCTTCTTTATCTCTGCGGCTTCAGTGAGGCCCTTGCCTAGTTTGTCCTTTATCACGCCCAGCTTAGCACAAAAGCATCCTTTGATATATTTGATTGTCTTATACAGAGCTCTTGTGTTCCTTAATTGGCTGTTGTCCTCAACTGCTCGGTACTGTATGTTCAGGAAAGTATTCGTATCTCTCCTTGCTATTTTCTGAAAATCCGCATTGAGAGCCTTGTATCTTTCTCTTTCCCCCATAACTTTTGCCATCCTCCTTTCCTCAGCTATTTGCAAAGCCTCTTCAGATAACCAGTTTGCTTTCTTGCATTTCTTTTGCTTTGGAACTACCTTAGCAGCAACTTCTTGTGTTATATCACGAACATCAGTCCACATCTCTTCGGGCTCTTAGTCTTCTAGATCTAATTCTTGAAATCGATTCCTCACTTCCACAGCATTATCTAATGGAACTTGATCCAGATTATACCTGAAAGGCCTTCTAGTTTTCTGCGTTTTCCTCAATCGAAGCTTAATCTTGGCAACAAGAAGCTGATGATCGGTGCCACAATCGGCCCCAGGCTTGTTTTTACTGCTTGAATAGCGCTTCTCCACCTCTGCCGGCAAATAATATAATCGATCTGATTCCTGTACAGACTGTCCGGTGAAGTCCATGTGTACAGGTGCCTCTTGTGCTGTTGAAATTCGCTATGGTCAGGTTGTTTTCTTGACAAAACTCTACTAGCCTCTGCCCAGCTTCATTTGGCTCACCAAGACCGAACTTGCCTGTAGTTCCGGATATTTCTTCACTCCCTACCTTAGCATTCCAGTCTCCTATGAGAAAAACGACGTCTGATGATGGGGTGCGGTCTAAAAGGCATTGTAGGTCCGCATAAAATCTCTAAACGTCAGCTTCTTCAGCAGTAGTGGTCGGTGCATAGACTTGGATAACTGTTATGTTGAAAGGGTGACCTTGGATCCGAAGTGAAATCATTCGGTCGTTTTTGGAGTTGTACCCTAGCACTGCTGTGCCCATTCTTCTGTTTACTATGAGAGCGACCCCATTCCTTCTCTTGGATTCGTGCCCACAATCAAAGACATCATGGTCGCCGGAGTTAAATTGTCCCATTCCGGTCCACTTGAGCTCGCTGATACCCAAGATATCAATGTTCAATCTGTCCATTTCTCGCTTGACGACATCCAGTTTACCTTGCGTCATGGATCTTACATTCCATGTTGCTATGTGATACATCTCCTTGCAAAATCGGACTTTCCGGTCGCTGCCCGACACATCCACAACTGAGCGTCCTTTTGGCTTTAGCCCAGCCGCTTCATTCGTCCTGGAGCTACTAGGAATCGCCTTTTGTTCATCCCCAGTAACATGTGGGACGCCTTCCAACCTGGGGGGCTCATCTTCCGGCGCCATATCATTAATGGTATTCTGACTGGCCATAGGGTTTTCTTGGCAGGAAATACTGGAGTGGGTTGCCATTACCTTCTCCAGTGAATCACATTTTGTCAGAACTCTCTGCCGTTACCTATCTATCTTGGGTAGCCCTACACTTCAGAGTTCACGAGTTCATCGAGTTTTGCAAGCCCCTCCGCCACGACAAGGCAGTGATCCATGAAGGGGAAAAGACAGGACACTTAGGGTATAGTAATTATATTATATTGTCAGGCATGCGCACAGAAGAAGACAAGGAAGTGAAAAAGAGGCTCTCGAGAATAAAGGTAGGGGACGAGGAAGCTCACCATCGGTTGGTTACAGCACCAGGCTGTGCTCTCTAAATAAACCTTAACAGTCTGGTGGTAGGTGCTGCAACGATCACCAGGGATTCGTCTCTACCTCGTTCGAGCCGACGACTCGCTGTACTCCCCCCTTTGAGCGTGACAATGATCCAAGACGGCGACGCACGGCAGCCAGGCTCAGCGGCACCCACATGGCAGCATAACCGTGAGCCGGTAGCCTTTTCTGGCAAGGCTGGTGAAGGTGTGGATGAGTGGCCCACCAATTACCAGCGGGTGAGCAAGTACAAACTTTGGGATGCCACAGTCAAGCTGGATAATGTTGTTTTCTTCTCGGACTCCATAGCACTGACATGGTTTGAAAACCGTGAAGCATCTTTAACAGCTAAGACGGCTTCGAAGAGGAGATTCGCAGTTGCTTTGGGGATACCACGGCAAAACGAAAATGCGCTGAACAGACTTTACTTCATCGCGCGCACGTGCCTGGGTTAAACATGCACGACGTACATCGAAGAGGTCGTAAAGCTTTGCAAAACGGTGGATCCCCACATGTCTGAGGAAGACAGGGTTAGTCACCTCTTAAAAGGTCCCATTACAGCTCGTCACTGCCTCTGCAACAACACCAGAGCCCGGAATTTGATAATCGCTTCGATCCTGCCTCCAAAGACTCTTATTTGGACTGTGCTCGCGAACCACCAGTATGTTATCGCTGTAGTATGCTCAGCCACGTATCCTGATTGTACCGCCGACGAAACCAGGTTCCACGTTACCAGCGCCAATGGTCAAACCGTTGATATAATGTGAGTCCTTAAGTCAGTGACCAGACCTTTCTATCCTCTTCTGGTTCCTACTGCTATGAACCACAACGAAATTACTCTCCAGCTTCTGACCGCAGCTTTACTCCTCCTGCTCGCCTCTCCCGACGTTCGCCATCCCACTCGCCACTCGCCGCCACCGGGAAATTAGTGTGCGCTGCCGATGGAGGTGCGGTCGCCAGGTCATCGATGCGGCCAATTCCTCTATCGGTCGTTATGCTAAATAACTGCCTGGAAGTGTTAGTGGATGGTGTTCTGTTATGGCCTTAGAAGATACGGATGCTACAGTTTACGTGAACGTAAAGTGTCGCCTCGGTCGTAAAACTGTGTTTGGCTGGAACAGATTTGTCATATTTCGTGGCGTAGGTGGAGAATCGTTGATTCCACTTGGTAATTGTTGCGTAAATGTAGCGATTTATGGTCACGTGTTTAGAAATGAATTTACGGTGCTTCCTCGCTCTACGTATGAAGTTATTCAAGGTGCTGACGTTTTACAACAGTGTGGCGCAACTCTCGATTTTAACAGTGGTGGGATATCAATAATCCCTAGCCTTCGATCAGCCCTCATAGAAGAATCGCTGCCGACTCCTCAAGCATTTTCTGTCTTGGAAGATTCCGTTGTTCAGGCGATGTCCGCCATTTTCGTCCCAGTTGTATCCTCGGGAGCGGTTTCCAATGCCTTCGACGCTCTGGTGGAACATGCTGCTCTTGCTGGCGTGAAAAAGAACGTGTTGGTGCCCCGCAGCGTTGTTCGAGTGAACGGGGGTCATGCCACGGTTTGGACTGTCAACCGTTCCAACGAACCTGCCGTATTGCAACGTGGTTTGAAGCTCGCAGACTTCGGAGTAGAATGCCTTTCTATGGACATCGCCGCGTTCGCTGACGGCGTTGCTTCTTCAACTAGACAGCCCGATCTTACCGACAACCAGTTCCAGTCCATGATAAACGAATCGCTACCCACGAGCGACCGCCTGATATTGATGGAAGTTCTTAAACATGCGGATGTGTTCGACTCTGCTCGAGATCAGCGACAACCGATACCTACTTACCGCACCCATAACATGATCAACTGGGTCTGCACACCCGTTTAGACAGACGCCATGTTGTGTCTCACCTTCAAAACGCAAGATTATCGACGAACAGGTCCGTGATATGATTCAACGGGGAATTATTTAGGAATCGTCTAGCCCGTGGGCCGCCCCTGTGGTTCTCGTGAAAAAGAAGGTTTGCAAATGGCGATTTTACGTCGGCTATCGCCGTCTCAACACTGTCACAAAGGAGGATGTTTATCCCTTCCCGCGCGTTGATGATGCCATTGACTGCCTCCATTCAGCGTCCTACTTTTCTTCTCTTGGTTTACGGTCCGAAAACTTGCAGATCTCGATGCATCCGAAAGACAAAAAGAAGACTGCGTTTGTGACTCCAGATTGGTTATATGAATTTAATGTCATGCCTTTTGGGCTATGCAACACTCCGGCTACCTTTGAACAATTTATGGACACCCTGTTGCGTGGACTAAAGTGGCAAATTTGCATGTGTTACTTAGATGAAGTGTTGATTTTCGGGAGCACATTCGCCGAGCTTAAAAGCCGTTTAGCTGTTGTCCTTAACTTCATGGAGAAAGCTGGCCTCGTACAGTACTGTAAGAAGCTCCGCTTCGGTGAGCGCCAGAGCATTGTGCTTGGGCACCTGATTGACAAGGACGGTGTTAGGCCCGACCTAAGAAAGATTGAAGCTGTCAGGTTCGTCAAAGAGCCGAAGTTTTTGAAAGAACTTAGGAGCTTCTTGGAACTTTGATCTTACTTTCTGCGCTTCATCCCCAAGTTTGCGGACGTAGCCTACCCGCTCACATGCTCTATTTAACCAAAGGAAACAACAGCGCTAAATATTAGACAGAACACAGAAAGACGAATGGGACAGGCGCTTGGCAACAGACGCTTGGACGAGTTGGCAACAAGTACGGGGTCGCCATGGTCTTCTCCGCGTCCTGCAAATTGGCCAAGGTGTGCCCCAAGGTTACCAGCAGTGCTAAAGCAACATCGGGGTGTGGAAAGAAACACTCGAAACCCTATGTAAAGTGTGCCACGGGAGTGGTCTACGAGATCCCCCTTACTTGTGGCAAGGTGTATGTTGGTCAGACCGGGCGCTGCGTTAACGAGCGTGCCAGTGAACATCACAGGTCTTTAGGGAACGCATCAGATTCGTTCCAAAACCTACCCACCCATTGCCGCTCCTGCTTTGATGAAAACAAAAAAGATGTGAACCACAATTTGAAGAGATTAGAATTCTCACCAGAAGCAAAGACAGATTAGCTCGCGAGCTCGCAGATGCCTTCTTTAACAAGGCGAGGGGGGGGGGGGGGGGGGGCGGGGTGTGTGTCAGCACCACTTCTATATCTCTGCATGAAAGTGAGAATAGATTGTGGAAAGATGCGAGGTTATGACAAGTTTTACCTGAGAGCGGTTTTTTTTTTCTCGTACCACCTTTTAGGACATGCGCAGGCGCTCACCGTCTTCGGGCTATATATTTGTACACATGTGTCTTTCAATAAACTCAGTTGGAGTCAGCGCCTGTCCCGTTCGTCTTTCTGTGTGTTCTGTCTAATATTTAGCGCTGTTTTTTCCTTTGGTTAAACACAATGTCAGATCAACTAGTCTAGCAAGAGACTGTTGACTGAACGCTCACATACCTCTTGCAGAAAGATGTTGCTCTCAAATGGACTCTAGAATGGGATTCAACGTTTCGCCAGCCCATACTTTGTCATTTAAGCCCGACAGCTCCCATCGGCGTGGGTGTTGTGCTCATACAACGGCATGGAGGGAGTCAACACTTTGTCGCTTATGCTAGTCGCACCCTCAGCAGTCTGAACGCAATTCTACCGCGACGGAGCAAGATTGCCTTGCCGTCGTTTTTGGCGTAAAGCGGTTTCGCTCTTACCTTTATGGACGTGCTTTTACAGTCATCACTGATCATCACTCGCTTTGCTGACGGGTGAATCTGCGCGACCCCTGCGGTCCGTTGCCCCGCTGGGCATTAGGCCTTCAAGAGTTCAAATTTACAGCGTCGCACAAAAGTGGTCGCCAATATGCCGACGCTGACTGCCTTTTGCGGCTACCTCTCGCTACTACCCTTTGCGATGACAACTTTTGCGACTATCTTGCCGCCGCTTCCTTCCAATTTCCAGATCTTGTCATATTCCAACGAGAACAACGAAAAGATCAAGATTTGTTACCACGTTATGAAAAAGCTTGTGATCGGAATCTGAAAACCCTTTCTGCATTCGCGATGGTTTGCTCTACCGGAAAACTTACTCGTTCGGCGGCGGGCGCTTCCTGCTAGTCATGCCAGCTAGCCTCTACTCCTCTGCTCTACACGCTATGCACGATGACGTTACAGTTGGACACTTGGGGTTTGCCAGGACGCTTACCAGCATTAAGGAACGTTTGTTCTCGCCAAATATGCGTCGAACGACTCAGCTTTACGTGAACTCCTGTGTGCAGTGCCAGCGATTCAAGTTCCCCACGACTTCCCCGCTGGGCCGCTTACATCCGGTGACACCACCGACGACACCATATCAGCATGTGGGAGTTGACCTCATAGGCCCATTTCACCGCTCGCTCAAGGGCAATCGTTGGGTCATCGTGTGCGTTTATCATCTCACGCGTTACTGTGAAACCGCCGCAATCCCTTCCGCCACAGCTGATGACGTCTTTTTTCTTCTTCTCGCTGTCGTTCTCCGTCGTGGGTAAGCAAGTAAGAGAGCACGAGCATGGGGTCTGTCTGATTTTCTTGTTCACATTCCTAAATATGTTTCTAGAGTTAACGGCCTAAGGACATAATGCACATTGAAGGCGTTTACCTATGATACTCTGATATAAAGTAAAATAAAACAAGTAGACGAAGCCCTTTGGTGTCTTGTCTGAATCTGCTATTGCAAAGCACATTGTTCGAGAGCTGCTTAATATTATTTTAACAAGTATGTCAAAAATACGACACAATGCTTTTAGTTTTCTTGGAACGTTTATATACTCTGCGCGTTAAGTATTCAAAGCAATATCGAAACAGGAATGGTGAAAGACCTTCGAAACTCGTTTGAAAGAAGCGCAATGAGAGTTTTTGCACAACTGATTTTGTTTGCCCATGTCATGAAAGTGTTTGGAACTGAAACTTCCTCTAGCTGTTCCACAGCAAGCACAACAAATCAGCGCATAGACGGCTACAGTGTAAGCAAGTATCTCTGTTTGGTAAATTTTTTACTATAAGAATGGTAGCCCTTTTTCCGCAGTGTTTTATTGACTTGTTTGTATGATTATATTTTCAAGGTTGTCTGTAAACATAGATTATATCACATATTCTGTACAGAGGCTTGTAGCGTATGCAATTTGGTGCAAACTAATGTCACTGTTGTGCACTTTAGCAAAATACATTTTAAATAAAAGATTTAGCTAGCAGGCTTAATAATATACGTTACAGCGTTCTGATTTTATTTCCACTAAGGTGCTTCAATGTAGTATGAGAAAGAAAAATCATGGTTAGTCGAAAACGGTTTTAAATAACTTGAGGATCGGCGGAATAAACCCCTTAATGAAGTGCGTTAAAAAGAAATGTTTTAGCGAAAGCGATGAGCTCGAATCGGGTCATTTTATCTCATGGCTGACACGCCAATAGTAAGCCACACATTCATAAATGTACTACTTTCTTACAACGGCCTCTATACCTGCATTATGTTATCGTTCGCATACGTTAGCTAACTATTCTATGCTAAAGAACTTAGGAATATTAGTGCCTGTGTATTCGCAACTGCTTTAAGTACAAAATGAGGCTTACGCACTTCACCTCTTTTCTTTTTTTTTTTTTTTGAAAAACCTGTCGTGTGAATATTATGGAATGGCATGAGGCGGTGCTGGACGAAACGCTGGATTCTCTGCCGCGCCGGTGGCAGAGCGATGCACATGACGGACTGGCTTCGCGCCGGACAAGCGCGTACCGGGCTAGATGAACGTAGAGTTCATGTGTCGTGAAATGGAGGCATCGTGGAACAGAGAGCAACGCAACGGTATTCGAGCTTAGAAGTTAGCAGAGGGCAAACGTCTGGTCCGTGCTGCTAAGAGGCCTCTCTTGAATCACCCACAAAAGACGGAGTGCGTCCAATGGCAACAACAACGAAACGGGATTCGGGCATAGGGGTAGGTAGTTGACAGAGTCGTGGTGCGTGCTGTCGCGAAAGACCTCTCCTAGGCCACCAGTGCAAAGCTTACCTGATTAACGCTTCAGCGTGACATGACGCCATCGACGGGTACGGCGCTGGTTTAGGACTTGCTTATGCTGCCAAGATCCTGGGAGTACTGACGCAAGTCCACGGGCGTCTCTTTTGTGTCCTCTCTGCTCCTGTTTTTACCTGGTTCTTCGTAGAGCCTTCTTGAATGCAACTGCTGACGCAAAGCAGCTCACCTATCCGCTTCAAACTGGCTATAAGGCATCCCTCCTTTGTACTGAACACTCTTTACCCGGTGACCGTTTTCATTTAAATTGAAGTTTTGTGCGCGTTTTGTGCTTGTGTTTTATGTTAATAACTTATTGGCGTCCTAGCTTTTGATCTCTTTCCTCTGTGAACTTGTTCGAATCTGCATACGTAAACGCTCCATGTTTGCGTTTGAGGACTCGTTCTCTAGTTCGAAACAATTGGCGTTCGGGGCAGGAAGAAGGTGTTTAAGTTGGGGGTGTGTAAGGATAGACGAAGATAATTAACACATTACAAAATATAATTGAGCTGGATAAACAGTTGGGGTTCATAGATGCCGAGATGCGTTCGTGGTGCCACTGAGTAAAAGGAACACGCTACGCGGGCGACCAAATGCCAGCATGCGAAGTCGCAAACAGAGGCCAAGGAGCTTAGATTTCACGTCAATTTAGGGCTCGCAGCAGCTGGTGGAGGCAATCGAGAATTTATAGCGGGACCGTCAGCAACTTAGCCCACATAAGTTCATCTTGCCTCTCGGTGACCGCAGGGATTATTTGGGTGAGTGCCTCAAACATATTTAGCGTATCGCGGGAGTGCACAGCTGGCTTAAGGAAAATTGGCCACATCATTGAGTATTTATTTTACTGGGGAGGCTCTCCGTATGTTCGGTAGACTGTGGCCAACAGACTCAGTGCATTATAATGAGGCAAGACTAGTTCCGGTCTACCATTTCAAGTTTGCAGCAGAAGGCTATCGAAAAAAGATTTGTGAAAGTAAGCCGATTGATAAAGAAACAGGCAAGCAATGCGAGGTCTGCTTTGCCGGTGTTTTTGATCGATGGGTCGAGATTTTAGGTACGACCACAACCTACAATGTTATATTTTAGCTTGGCTGTGGCCTAACAGTTCATGAATAATTGTCATAGTCGTCTGACGATTTTATTTCGGGAAGTATACTGCAGGATGCTCGATAAAATGGCTAGGACGGCAGATAATTTTCTACAGACCCAGCGGCAAAGAAACTTATCTTCGTTCAGTTTTTTAGGTGGACTTCCCAAGAAGAAAGAATATTCCGGCCGCAGAGAGTCAGGAAGATGCCTCCTGTGTAACCAACCTGGATATAAGACTGCTTATTTTTGTTATCGGATAAAACAGCTTTATTGTAGTTATTGTAGAAAGGTAGAACATGATGTAAGTTCCTGTTCACGTAAGCACGAAAACCAGAAGCAGTCTTCCTGTTGTTTTCAGCTGGAGAGTGTTGCGCCTTAGAAGGCGTACACAACGGAAGACAAGCTGTAACCAGCTGAGGAGAAGAAGCTTGTGGCCAGATTTGTCCGCAAAAGATCTGCAGACGCACAAAGCACGCCTGTGCTGGAGGGATTGCTCTGAGGTCTATCCGTACGTGTTTTACGCGACACGGTGAGCAATACGGTAGTTGTACGGAGGGCCCTAGTTCTTGGCACAGCTCTCATCAGCACCATATCCACGGCGTTCCTGGTTGATGGCAACAGTATGGAAGTTCTCGAGGGAGAAGTATATATTGCTTCCTCTTGATTCACTGCCACGGTCCTGGCGAAATGCATAGAGACACCATCTGACGAAGTGATAATAGGCAATATACCAGAGGACCGTGAGCTGTCAGATCCAGATAGCAATTAGACGAAACCTGAAGGCGTCGCTAAATTATTTCCTAGTATAGAGAAAGGCATTGTGGTTAGCCTAAATTGAAAAGGAGAAGACCCAAAAGCAATGTTTTGCGGAAAGGAAGTTTCTGGGCGAAGAATTAAAAAGACTGCTTGAAGTGTCGGCCCCATGCGGATTATCAAAGCAATGTTAGATAAATAGAAAGGGAGGATGGATCATATAAGGCATTTAGGGTAAACGTAGGCAAGGCCTTCCATGGTGAACCCGAAACTTCTCAATCGTATTCGGTCAAATATGGTTCTCTGTACCGCGTCTATCACCTCGTCTCCGCTAGAGACGTTCGACAGCTAATACTTCCAAAGTGTTACTGATCGTGTAAATCTTGCCATAATATCTCACTGGCGAGGCATCATGGGAAGAATACAGATTGAGTTTATAAAGAATTCTATTAACCAGGAGTGCAGGAGGAGGTTCAGTGATATGACAGGTTATGCCACACATGTCAAAGAAAGTGCCCAAGAGCAAAGTAGGGAAAGCTCCGCTGAGAAGCACGGGTCTTATCGAGATTCCATTTGATAGCGTCGCTGTCAATATTGTCTGCCGCTGTCGCCCACACCGGTGAGAAGAAATAGATATATTCTCCCTATCGACAAATTTCCGCCCAATATACCGGCTCCGTGGCTCTGCGTAAGATAGATTCAGCAACCGTGCAGATAGTTCGGTAGAAATATTTTGAAGGATAGGTTTTCGGCGAGAAATTATTTGTGACAGGGCTCCCTTTTACTTCTGAAAGGATGAAAGCTCAATTATCTCCAGGCAGCGAAGCACATCAGAATGTCTCTTGCCGCTTCATGTGGAATGTAATGGTTGAGACGTTTAACGATGCTCTTCAAATAGATTCTGCGAAAGCTTAGTAAGGAGCAACCCAAACCCTGGGCTCAATATACCGCTCCGCTCCTGTTCGCTTACAGGGAGGTACCACAAGCGAATTTGGGGTTTTCTCCATTTGAGTTAATTTGTGAACGACACGTGCGAAAACCGCTCGGAGTCCTTAGAGAGTCTGGACAAAAGATGAGCTTGGGATGTATATTCTTCATATCTCTCAAACATTGTGATGTGCAACTGTTTCTTCAAACAAGTTGATTAAATAATCTACCTCTTCCTTTTCTGCAAGAACCACAAACTGACCCTTTTTCTGCACCAGGAGTTTAATGGCTGCTCGGTAAAACAATGAAGGATCAATCCCCAACCTTTCAATTTCGTTTCTTACTGCGCCTGTATTATCTGTTCTAAAACCACAGAGCACGCAACAATTTTTGAAGGGCTGCCCCAACAGCCTGTTCGATACATTTGCTTAGGTCGAATACTTTGAAAGTTTGGGGAGTGATCCTTCATTGTTTTACCGAGCAACCATCAAACT
Source organism: Amblyomma maculatum (assembly GCF_055883805.1). Lineage (NCBI taxonomy): Eukaryota > Metazoa > Arthropoda > Arachnida > Ixodida > Ixodidae > Amblyomma > Amblyomma maculatum. Next base: position 124,156,106 of record NC_139349.1, read on the forward strand.
CCTGGTGCAGAAAAAGGGTCAGTTTGTGGTTCTTGCAGAAAAGGAAGAGGTAGATTATTTAATAAACTTGTTCGAAGAAACAGTTGCACATCACAATGTTTGAGAGATATGAAAAATGTGCATCCCAAGTGTCCGTGCATGCGTCATCTTTTGTCATAATGGAAGATGACTAGGAAGAACAACTGCTTACCCTTACAACAGACCACGGTAGAAAATTGAAGCCATGTAGGTCTCAACCGAGCTCGATGACGAGAAGCAGGAAGAGATGAAGAACGTATGAAGACATATTTTCCGAGATTCCTGGAAAGACTGATCACGTGGTTAGTTCGCGTAGTCTCGCGACTTCGGTACTAGTGAATACCCTTAATGCCCGTTGCCTTTTACCATGATGGACATGGTGGAAAGAGTGATAGACTAGATGGTCAAATTAGGGTTAATTGAGAATCCAAAATCGGCCTAGAATTCTCACCTTGTTTTCATAATAAGGAAAAATGACACCTATCGCACTTGCATTCACTTTAGACGTATCATAGATGTTTTTATGTCCGATGCAGAGCCTATTCTATGCAAAACTGTAATACTTACCAAGATAGGAACTAAGGTTTCGAGTTTTGACCTTGCAAAAGACTACGGACAAATACCCTAAGAGGAAGCTTTGAGACTGAAAAAAGCGTCCCTGCACAATATGATCATTATTATTTCGTCTACATGTCCTGCGGCATTAGGACAGCATCGGATAGATTTAGAGTCTGTAGCTCATTTAGTTGCAAAACATACACAACGTTGTTCATTACATCGACGATGTTTTTGTAAGACTTCTTCCTGGCAAGAACATTTTCAGAATTTGTGCAAGTTCAAGGTATGCGAGGCTGGCACCGCGAGCAAACCGCAGAAGATTAATATCGGAGCCTTTAGCATCCCTTTTGTTTAGCACCAGCAAGGAGAACGGACAATCCGGTCGTTGAAAACGGTGCTAGAGAGCTCCTCAAAATGCCGCTTCCGAGCACCAAGAAAGAAGCGCGTCCATTTTTAGGGCTTATCGGATACCACCGCGACTTCATGCCTTGCTACGCCGACAAAGTTCAACCGCTAGTGGAAATGGCAAGGAAAGCTGAACCCAACATTGCCTCCTGGACACCACAGAGGCAGGCAGATTTTGAAGACCTCAAGAAGGCACTAACTTGTAGGCCTACATTAAGGGCTCCAGTTCTTAGCAGGCAATTTTGTACTTCGCACAGATGCTACCGAGTTTAGGACAGGCGCTGTTTTCCTACAGGGACACGATGGCGATCTCTATCCGTTATTTTCGAGTCGACAGTTACCTCGCGAATCCCTGTATTCAGAGATCCAACGCGAGCGTTTGGCGATAGCGCGGGTTGTGAACAAATTCCGCATATTCCTTACAAAACATTTTCGTAGAAAAGACTTACCAGCCCTTGCAATATCTGATTAAAGCACAGCAATTCAACACCAGCAAACTGCGCTGGAGCCTAATATCACAAGATTAAAATTTTCATATAATTTCGTCAGGGATCGAAAAACGTAGGCGCTTAATGCAGGAGTCGTTTGAAAAATGCCGGAGGGTGATGCCCAAACAATTCAATTATCCGGTGTTTAAAATAATTACCTGTACAATGATAGTGTGGTGGTTCGTTAGAAGTTTTCGTAGTGTGTAAATTTTGATTTTTGTAGTAAACCATTGTGTGCATATATTGGGGCTTTGCTTAGAGGCTTTCGTGATGTTATGTTATGGGCCCAGGTCCGTTCAGGAGCTCCGGCAGGTAAAAGAGCAGATTCACAGACACACGCACGCTTTTCTTTTCTTGACCAACGTATCACGGGCAACACACATGCATACAGCCTAGCTTGCTACCTAGTGGGACATATCCAAACACAAAACCGTCCTACCTCTGTTTGTCCGCTCGTGCACTCGATGCCGGTGCAGGCGAGTCCGCCAGTGCTCGGAGTCCGGTTGAGGCAAGACCAGCGGCCGGGGTGTGACGCGGGCTCTCTTCAGGCCCAGTCGCCCGAGGACTCGGTAGCGCGGCAGGCCACGCTCCGGCGTCTGTGTCCGGCGTCTGCTTCGCAGTCCGGGGTACTGCGGTGGTCACTCCCGGGTACTGCAACGGCACCAGTGCGGCGGCCAGGCACGATTGAGCAGTCGAGCTGCCGCCGGAAGTCGTTCGCAGGCTGGCGAAGCGCTGGGTGGCACCAGACCCCGGACCAGGTGCCCGGCAGGTGCTGGCGAGCCGGCCTTGTACGCCAGGCCCAGGAAGATGAACTCAACTTTCAGCGACGCCCAGGAACGTCCGTCCCGTTCTCTTGCCCGAACAAACTCTCGCGCACTGGCACGCCCCGCACGCGGCCGCACGTCACTTCTTTTCGAGCAACCCGCACACTCGCCACAATCACCATCACCACAACTTTCCCCCGTTCCAAGACAGTTTCTTGCAACTGTTCTGGCGCCGGGGAGGGGGTAGACGTGACGGAAAATGCACAAACTACACAAATAACAACCACAAAGCAGACGCCCACAAAACTCTTCACAATCCACAATCATCCACAATCCACAATCCAACACACGAGTTCGTTTTTTTTCTAAATCTTTTTTCAGTCAGCAAAACACACTACTGCACCTTTCACACACGGCATATGTAATCGGCACCGATGTTATCGCTCCCTTTTCTGTAGTCAATGCTGAAGTTGTATTCTTGGAGAAATAAGCTTCACCGCAACACTCGATTGTTCATATGCTTCGCGGATTGCAGGTACTGGTGCCGTTGGTGATCAGATTGGATGGTGAAATGTTTGCCATAGACATAAATATGAATCTTCTGCACCGCCCAGACAAGAGCTAGACATTATCGCTCAATCGTTGAATAGCGTGTTTCTTGGGGTAGCAGATTGCGACTAGCGTAGGCAACTGGATGTAAGATACTATTGCTGCCAGTTTGCAAGAGTACTGCTCCGAGACTTATGATGGATGCGTCTGTACAAAGCACGAATGTTTTCGAGAGATCAGGAGCCTGTAAAATAGGAGTCTCACTGAGGTTTGCTTTCAGGACAGTGAACGCATGTTCATGGACTGGTTGCCAAGAAATGGCCTTAGGCTGTCCTTTCCTGATGAGATCTGTCAAGGGCTTGGTGATTTCGGCAGAATGGGAAATAAACGTCCGGTAATAACCAGTCAATCCAAGGAACGACTGCATAACTTTCTTAGTTGTCGGCCGTTTCGCCCCTAATATCTTGTGTAAGGTTTTTAGGAGGGGTTCTACCCTGCCGTTTCCAATACGGTGACCTAAGAAATAGATAGACCGCTGTCCTATTTCACACTTGCTCGGTATCATGGTCAGGTGTGCCCGCTTGATCCTCGCGAAGTCTGTTTTCAGCGTTTCCATATTGTCCTGCCATGTGTCAGTGGTGATGACAACATCATCGAAGTAGTAGTAAACGTTCTTCACATCGCCCAGCACAGTCCTCATGAGTCGCGCGAACACTGCAGGGGCAGTGTTGATTCCGAACGGTATGTATAGAAAATGGTACAGACCTGACATGCTAGAAAACGCTGTTTTCTCACGACTGTTGTAGGCCATTGGCACTTGCCAGTACCCTCTGTGAAGTCAAACTTGGAAAAGCAAGTCTTTGTGCCGACAGGAGTAAGAACTTCTTCAATGCGGGGTATTGGCTCGCTGTCCGAAATTATTACTTTGTTCAGCTCCCGAAAATCGATGTAGAGTCTAAGTGTCTGGTCAGGTTTCTTTACGACTAGTGTTGCAGCATGATAAGGGGATTTCGATTTCTCAATGATACCCATCCTCAACATTTCCTGCACCTCTTTCTCTACACTTTCACGTAGAGAAAATGGAATGGGGTACTGCGGAATATATAGAGATTCATTAGATGTCAATCTGAGAGCGCACTCTGTAAATGTGGTCTTTCCCGGCAAGTCTGAGAAAATCCCCCTGAATTTTTAAAGCAAGCCACGCACTTCTTCAGCTTGCACTTCCGAGAGACTTGACGCCAACTTGACGTTCGTTGCGCACTGCGTTCAATGCAAGCTCACAGAAGGTAGTTCTGCTGAGTCCTCTTCAGGTGTCTCTAGGTCCAGTGAGGTGGAGTCGAGTTCAGCAGCTGCTGTGACTGGATGAATATCCGGAGGGTTTCGTTCTTCGTATTTCTTCAACATGGTAATGTGAAAAAGTTTCCTTTTATATCCTAGGTCAACGATGCAGTCCACATCGTTTCTACGGTGTATGACATCGTATGGACCTTTCCACTGCATGAGCAGCTTATTGGATTCGATCGGTAGCAAAATCAGAACCTTGGAACCTGGTTTAGTTTTCTGGGCCGACTTTTCCGGTTATAATACAGTTTCTGTTTCTGAAGTGCTCGTGCTAGTTGTTCGTGAGCAATCCGGCACGTATCCTCCAAACGGTTTCTGAGCTCGACGAGGTCGGTGTATTTTGACCGAGTATCTCCATCGATATGCTGATTGGTACAGAGCTCCTTAAGTACTGTTAGTGGTCCTCGCACATGACGGCCGTAAATCAACTCAAAAGGAGAAAACCCAAGGCTTGCTTGTGGAACTTCTCGGTATGCAAACAGTAACTGTGCCAGATACCTATCCCAAGCCCTAGGGTTTTCTTGGCACATTCTCTTCAGCATAGTTTTCAATGTTCCATTGAACTTCTCCACAAGACCATTTGCCATGGCATGGTAAGGTGATGTCTTCAGAAGCTTGACGGAAAGAAGACGACCAACTTTACTCATGAGCTCTGAGATGAACGTGGCTCCATGATCGGTCACCATTACTTTCGGTATGCTAATGCGGGAAAACATCTCAACGAGCGCTACAGCAACATGCACAGCATCAATAGCTGGAAGGGCGACGGCGTCTGGGTACCGTGTTGGAAAGTCTTTCAATGTGAGCACATATCGGTTTCCTTTATCAGACGTATGTGAGAAAGGTCCTATGAGATCGACGGCCACTCGTTCGAAAGGAGTGGTAATCAGTGGCATGTTGCCTAAAGGGGCAATGCCAACTTTGCATTTCGGTGTTGTTTTCTGACACTTATCACATCGCTTAACAAATCGTTTAACACTTCCATGAATGTCAGGCCAATAAAAGTCCTGAAGTATACGATCAGTAGTGCTTCTGATCCCTTGATGTCCGGCCATAATACTTTCATGTGGTGTTTGTAAGACTGATTGCAGGAGTTTTTGTGGAACAACAACCTGCTTGAAGATCCTTCCCGATGTCATATAGTAATATCGATAAAAAATATCCTCTTCTTCAGAAAAATGGTGCGAATTACCTTCACCTGATCGGAATTCCTTATCTACCTTAAGAAAGAGCCGTTTTAAGAATACATCTTGCTGCTGCTCTTCCGCTAATTGGTCCTTTGTCATGTCACACAGAAGAATGGATGGCACGCACAGCGGCGTTTTCTTTTCTGTTTGCTTGGCCAAGGCTGCAACACATCGTCTAAAATTCACAGGTCGCTCCTGTTCCTGGGAATCTTGCGAGGTATGAAGATCTAGGCTGCTTGAGGTCATCCAGTCGTGATTGGGATCATCTGGGGCCCTGACACCTGGTATATTCCCAAGCACGAAATCATACAAGGGCCGCCTCATGCAAAGCGCGGTCACCTCGCCTATGAAGTATGGCGTGTCCACTTGTACTCTTGCCACCGGTAACTGGGTGACCGTACCATCGACAAGTAATATCCTCTCGGTCTGCCCTGTGAAGCAGTTCTTTGGGACCAAACCCCGGCGGACAATAACGACATTACTACCAGTGTCTCGAAGCACGCACACTTGTTTTCCCATCACAAACCCTTCTACAATGGACATTCTACCTGTTGAATTCTGAGGTGCGTCTTTACTGACCTGTGCCCAACTGCTAGAGTCGGATAGGCTCCGGACCGTATGCCAGTCAAGAAGATCAGCACGTTTGGGAGCATGAATTGCAGAGCATGCGGCACTCTGTTCTTCCTCTAGGTGCCGATTCCTGCAGTTTTCGGCCTTGTGTCCGACCTTTCCACACGAGTTGCACTTGAGCACCGGTCTAGTGGACGTGCGGCAATCGGAAGCCCGATGTCCTGGACGATTGCACAAGATACACCGCAACTGGGGTTTATTCGGCAGGTTGACGGAACTCTTGGTATGAGGTTTCTCTTCGTCAGGAACTTTACCGATGTTCGAATAGTTCTGAGCTTCCAAGAATCGATCGGTTGCGTCTGCCATGATGTCGAGTGTTTTGCACTCCCGTTCTTTTAAAAAAGAGTTTCGGATGGCAACACCGCAGGAACTGCTCACCGATCACATGACCGCGCAGGTCTTCAAATGTGTTGGGAACACTCGCCATTTTGATCCAATGGTCGAAGTAACCCGAAAGCCTGGCGGCTAACTGCCTTCCCGTCTTGCCATCTTCTGCTCGAGCCTTTCGAAATTTCTCATGATAACCTTGAGCCGTGAATTTAAAGCGCTGCAGAAGAGCCTTTTCTGACCTTCTGGTAGTCTAATGAATCTGCAGCTGAAATCCTGCCAATCACGGTCAAGGCTTCCCCAGTTAGGCACATAATTACGGCCATAGCCAATTTATCTTGAAGCCAGTCCTGTCCCACTGCCACACGCTCAAACCGTTGCAAATAGGCATGCAGGTCATCCCGTCGCTCGTCGAAAAGGAGTAGCAACTTTTGAGGGTTGAAAAGCTGTACTTGTAGCGGTGGCACTATGGGCTCGATAACTTCTGTCGCGTTACTCCTCGCTCCTTATTGGAGTCTGAGTTTCAATTCTAAGATTTCTTTCTCGCTATCCGCGGCTATGCGACTTTGCTTTCTTTCAGCAGCACTTTCGGCCCTTTGCTCCGCGCGTTCCTTATCTATCCAATCCCGCGACTCAGCGCCGGAGAAACCCAGCTGCGCGCCCAGCGCGGCTAGACGTTCAAGGTCCATCTTCGCTCAAACGTAGCGATGCGCATGAACCCGTCCTCAATACTCTGCCCTTTCTCTGAATGATTATTTCCTCGAATCTACTAAATTCTCGGATCCTGGCAGGCTCGCCAAATTGTGATGTTACGTTATGGGCCCAAGTCCGTTCAGGAGCTCCGGCAGGTAACAGAGCAGGTTCACAGACACACGCACGCTTTTCTTTTCTTGACCAATGTATCACGGGCAACACACATGCATACAGCCTAGCTTGCTACCTAGTGGGACATATCCAAACACAAAACCGTCCTACCTCTGTTTGTCCGTTAGTGCACTCGATGCCGGTGCACGCGAGTCCGCCAGTGCTCGGCGTCCGGTTGAGGCAAGACCAGCGGCCGGGGTGTGACGCGGGCTCTGTTCACGCCCAGTCGCCCGAGGACTCGGTAGCGCGGCAGGCCACGCTCCGGCGTCTGTGTCCGGCGTCTGCTTCGCAGTCCGGGGTATTGCAGTGGTCACGCCCGGGTACTGCAAAGGCACCAGTGCGGCGGCCAGGCACGATGGAGCAGTCGAGCTGCCTCCGGAAGTCGTTCGCAGGCTGGCGAAGCGCTGGGTGGCACCAGACCCCGGACCAGGTGCCCGGCAGGTGCTGGCGAGCCGGCCTTGTACGCCAGGCCGAGGAAGATGAACTCAACTGTCAGCGACGCCCAGGAACGTCCGTCCCGTTCTCTTGCCCGAACAAACTCTCGCGCACTGGCATGCCCCGCACGCGGCCGCATTTCACTTCTTTTCGAGCAACCCGCACACTCGCCACAATCACCATCATCACAGCTTTTGTGAAAAGTATTATCATACTGACTGTTTAGTGGTGCCGTTAGATCATAGTGAATATGCTTTCTTGCCGAATGCACTTGTGCCTAGTGGGTGCATCCCATGTTCCTTACCCATGTTTCACAATTGATGTGCATCTTATGTGCGGCATCGAGCTGGTCCCCTTCCCGTGTGAAATGTGACTTGATGCGCACGACATCACTTTAAAAAGAAGTGTATGAAGGGGCACATGTAAAGTAGTGCGTGACTAAACGACGAATTTTTGGTAGGGGCGATATAAATCTTAGGATCTGGAACTGCGCTCAAGATTCACAAGCGAGTCAATTCATTGCAGACTCTGAACACTGGGAGACACTGCTGTTTAACTCCGACCCAGAGACTGAACTCCAACTTGTCCAACTGGCCCTAGACGCCGCCGGAGCTCAAGGGCAAACAGCCGTTGTCAAGGAGTGGGGTAATCTGTTTTTCCATCTGTCCGGTGCGCCGACGTCTCAGCGATGCTCGTGTTGGACTTGCGCTGCCTGAGCGCACGCGCATGTTGGGATAACGACGAAGCGCTTGGCAGGCACCAGGAGCAGATAGGTGGCGTGTCGGGATACCGAGGTATCAAGGGAGAGATTACAGCGCAACGACATTCAAACGTAGAGGTTAGCAGACGACGGTTGTCGCGTCCGTGTTGCTAAGAGGCCTCTATTGGATTGCCCACGCAATACGGAGTGCGTCCAATGGCATCTACAACCCAACGGGATTCGAGCGTAGGGGTAAGCCAGATTCGCGCTTCCACGAAAGACCTCTCTTGGATCAACGGTGCAAAGCGTGCTTGATCTAGCTTTCAGCGTGACGGGAAGCCATCGACGTGGGCAGTGCTGGTCTCAGAGATCATTACGCTGCCTCTGCAAATTTCCTGGGGTTACTGACGCAAATCCAGCGCCGTCTTCTTGCGGCCCTCTCTGCTCCGACCTGGTTCTTCGTAGAGCATTCTTTAACGAAGCTCCACCGACGCAGTACCGCTTACCCAACCAAGTGCGCCCTGGCTACAAGACGTCCCTCCTTTTTCGTGGACATTCTTTATCCGGTGAACGCGTTCATTTGACTGCAGTGTTGTGTGCATTTTGTGCGTGCTTCTCTTTAATTATTATGCCTTATTGGCGTCCTAGTTTCAAATTATAAAAAACCTTTGTTTCGATTTGTTTCCTCTGGTTTTAATCTTGTCATTTATTTCATGCTTGCGTTTTGTATTACTCGCCTATCGACCGTTTACTGAAATGTATGCTCCTCCCTGAGTGTTGATTCTTTTTTTGTTGTTTCCTCTTTTTCATTTCTTTTTGCTTTTTCTTTTCTTTTTGTGCTCAATACGGCTGTCTGATCGAGTTTATTTTGTACTGGATTGTCTGTTAGCCTCGCGGCTATTGTGAATTTATTTGCGCGCAGATAAAGATCTCTCTGTATTGATTGATTTCACCTGCACGCAATAGCGCTCCCTTTATTAACCCTGACTCGGACCATTTCTTTGGCGTGTACAAGCGAAAGCTGGCACCAAACGGCCACCCCTACCAGACACTACAGCTATCTGACTTCGAGCTGAGCTTGCACGGATCTCGAGGGCTTCTCCTTAGAGCCCGGAACAGCTATCCCCATACAATCTAAGGTTGTCTTGGAATGTTCGGACCATTAGTGGCGCATTTAATATATTATAATTATTAAAATGACATAAGGAACCACAGATAATAGAGTGGTCAGAAGGGAGAAAAAAGGGAAAATGAGGCCGGGAAGAGAGTTTTTATACTTTGGGAGCGAGGCAAATGAGTTGAAAGGGGGCAGAGATAACTGCAGGAAATTGACATCCAAAGACGGGTATGACCTGAGAGGATACAGTCAGTAATACTTTGTCAAACGTTTTGCCAGTATCCGGACCGGAAGAAGAGATAGAATGTCTTAACTTGAGTTTATGCCTTTTGCGCAGTGTGAAATTTAGAAACAAAGTATGATTCTCGTGGTCGCGCTCACGAGAGGTCTTGAAGCCAATCTGTAATTTGTTACCCTAATGGTGCATTCCTATCGCAAGGCTGGAGCACTTCCAGAGTAAGTTTTATGCTCTCTTCTGAGCAAATCAGCTTTCCCGCACAAGGCGTGAGGGGGATGGGGTGGAGGTTGTCTGTATTTATGGCGTTACCGGCTCTCGGAATGAAGGCTAGCAGTGCGGTCTTCCATTCAATTGGTAGAGGTGCCTCACCAAGCCAGATCGTGTAGATGAAAGCGAAAAGGTTTTCGTAGGCGGGGTCGGGAAGATTGGCAAGCAGTTTCACAGTTATCCTGTCCCGGCCTGGGGTCGTTCCTCGTTTTGTTTTAGACAGGGCCGCCTTGAGGTCGTGCAAATGGAGCGGTTGATCCAGAGCCGCGTTCTCTGAACCTGCATACCAGTACGCGGGTCGTCCGGGATCCTGCTTAGTGCAAAGATACTGGTCACTCAGGTTTTATGCTAATTTTGATGTATTTCTGTCGAAGCTATGAATAGCTCGTCGGAGATGTTTTTGTGTATCGGGGCAGGTTCGAGTCGGGTCAATTAGGGCGCGGAAAAGGCGCCACGTGCTTTGGCTCGACATTTGTCTGGCCGCCGTATTGCAGCGGACTACCCAGTTCGAGTCGGCGAATTGGGCCGCGTGCTCTGCCGCTCGCTGAGTGCGCTCGGCGATGCGAAATTTAAGGTTTCTGTTATGTATTTGGCGGCGCCATCTGCGGACGAGGCTGTGCCGCGCTTTCCAAAGGTGCAGAAGGTGGTTGTCCACCTCTGGAGGGGCTTCCGATAGCTTAATTTGTGTTTCTACCGAACGAAGCTGTGTAAACAATCCTTGTGCCCACGCGTAGTATCCTTGCTCGTGGATAGAGGCCGAATTGATGTAGCTTTGCCGGAACTTATTTCAGTCGGGGGGGCCGAGCTTGTGCATCTCGCATACTTTGCTGCCGAAAATATATCTATATATATGGTCATGGGAACAGCAGCCATTCCTTAAAATAGGGAAACTTTGCGATAAATAAAGTACTAATAAAGCAACTTTCGCTGAGGTCGATATAGGACTGTATTCATTAACGATCAAATATACATTTCTCTGCTTTATCTGGCCGGACCTCATAATGACGGCAGCATACGATTAACGCAGGTAGCGGCCAGTCAGAAATTTCTGCGTAGGAGTTCCCGCCGGCGACGAGTACTTCCTACTCGCCGGACGCATTCGCAAACCGGTGGCTGAGCCATGCAGGCAATGCTGAAATCCGATCACCAGATAGCTTTCTTAGTCCACAACAGCGACATCCGGTAGAGAAAATGGACCCGAAATGAATATTCGATCCTTGTGAATAGAGCACCAGCGGATGCATGGGAACCCGATGCAGTAGACGCTCAAGTCACAAGCACAGTATATGCAGAATTGGTTGACAACAACTGCAGCGCAATTAGCATTGCTACAAAGTAAGTCATGAAACGGCAACATTTCGTTGCTTTACTACTCATACTGTTACGGTAGCCCACCTCTAGAAATCATTCAAGCGTGAAAAGTAGACCGAAAGCTGTCCTGCAACTTACTTCACCGCCCTCGCCGCCAGTGGTATGCCACAGCCTTTACAGCCCATAATAAGGTTCGTAGTCTTCAGTCAACCCGACCAGACGCATAAATTCCGGTCATTCCTGGCTGAATGGTATGAACGCTGCTGAAATCATTTCCGTTCAGTCAGGTACATTCAAAAGAGAAAAAAAATTGAATGTGAAAGATTCGAAATATCAATGTGGCCTACTCCTCTTCTCTTCCCCGAATGCGACCACATATACTAACATTGCGGTTGTCTTCAACATAGCCGCTAAATGGCGCCGCCTTCACAACATGGCAGGAAAATAGAACAAAACTTAGCAGAACAGGGAATTTCTGCCTCTTTAAAAAAAAATTATAAGACTCCAAATTTTACTGGCGGAGTGCTTACTGCCACGAAGGTTTCAACCAGCCTGTGATAGACCGAGTCAGATAAGGTTACGCCTCCCTTTTTCTCGTTTTCATCTGAGAACAAGCATCCTTTTATTAGCCCCTAAGATTTGTGCGCTATCGATCCCACAAGCCAGCTAATTTCACTCCCTCTACTTGCCAATGAGCCGCAGATAACTTCCGCCAACTTTTTAGCTCATATCACTGCCAGACGCAATCAAGGATTTCGCCGATGTCTGTATGAAGCCGCGCACTCTCTCTTCGTGAACTTGAAGTAAAAAAAAAAAAACGAAGTTTGCGTCGCGCGCGGCTCAGCACTCAGCAGCTGGAGCGGCCGCACAGCTGCAGCTGAAGCATCTCTCTCTCGCTCCCTTTCCGTCCGTCTCCATGAACTTGAAGAGGAGAAATTGACACTTGGCTTAACATTGAGGAGATGAAGCGGCCGCGCAAGTGCACCGATGAAAGAGTGGGGCTTGACACATTTGCAGAGGTAGCGGCCTTCATAAGGCAGCGTTGTACAAACGTGTGCTACTACGGACAGCACAGTCGTGTGTCCCTCACGCGTCCTCAACTTTGGCATCTCTCCGAGGTCCAAGGACAGTCTTCCTTGGACCTCGGCTCCGAACCGCTAGCCCGGTCTTGAAGCAGCTTGTGGTTATACCTCCTCGCATTATGCAGCGCTCGCCTTCAAGCGCATTTTCCTTCTCTTGTATTACCTTTCTTCGTCCTGGAGACCTTTTACTGCTAAGAATGTGTTGATGCCGAATTCCAGGAGCATTTGTTTTGCTGAAGCTCTACATTCTCCTAAAATATATTTTTCTATACCTAAAATTCCCCCCCCCCAACCTTTCAGGCGCATAGCGGCACATGCCAAATACGGATTCAATGCACTGTCCCTATTTTCGTTCATTTGTAATAAGAACTACTGAAGACGATGTAAGGATAGCTGAAGACGCGGCTGCGCCACGCGTTTGCAACACATCGCAATGGATGAAGCCGTGCCGGGCCGCCTGGCACTGCGGCCCAGATTCGCCGTGCTCTACGTGCTCGAGTACAACGCTTACAAAGAAAGCGGGAACGTGAGTCTAGTGATTCTGATATTGCAGCTAAACAGTGCAAGAACCTAGAAGCACAAAGAATGAGGAAACGTGCCAATCGTGCTGAGAAAACGGCTCAACACACTGAACGTCGAAGTGGAACGGATAACGAAGCGAAGAGGGGCAATATCAAATCCAGACGAAGCATATCAAAGCGTTAAATGCATGAAAAGTATAGCAGGGTTAAGCAGTGTTACACACCTACTTGGCATTCGATTAACTATGCAAATCGATTGTGATGTTTTTGTTTTTTCAGGGTTTCCTCGGTGAGCGGTACAACTTGGCGCTTAGGTCCCCATTGCGATTGTGGCAAACCTCTCGCTGCACTTTATGTGCTTATTATTCATAATGTTCACATCTGTGGCAGTCGACGGACCGCACAGCTTCAGTCAATGCCTTAAAATGACTAATTTTAGCTCTATAAATAAAAATGTATGTGTAAAAGAAACACAGCCGTCGCTAAAGGGCACGTCGGATGCTACTGGGCCGCCTCCTTTTTAGCACTCGTCTGCTACTTGGTGGTGTAATATATCTCAACAAACTTACAGCACGATGCTTATAGACCGTTCTCTGTAACGAGGAAAATAAACTCCAACTGGCGTGCGCAGTATCGCTCTTCCTCTTTGGGTGTGTGGACACGGGGATAGCAGCGAGGAAGCCGGGGCATTAAACGCAGAAATCGCACGCACTAGTCAGTCTTTTGCACACAAAACCTCTGTAATAGCCGAAAAGAATTTAATCTGCTCAGCTAATACGAGCGGGGTGTTATCTTTGCAGATTTTGTATTCTGTACTCTTTTCTTTCATGGCCTACTCCTCTCCTTTCTTTTTTTCGCCTCTTTTTTCTTTCCTCCCCCTGTTCGTTTAATCTGCGCAGGCTGCATCTTAGCTGCTAACAAGTGCCGCGGCTAGCAAAATATTTCTTTACTGTGTTATGCGAAGTTTCAAGAGAAGAACAACCGAAAATAGATGATTAGCATATGGTAAAAAGATCAAAAGCAGGGGCATGCTAACCTGTCACTCTGTGCGGTTCCATTTGTAACTCTTTCAAGTCCCAGCCGAAAGAGTTTCACTTTGACAGCCTTTCACACGTGTTCCGAGTGTTATGCTTGCAGAGAAAGGACAGAAAAAACTGAATATCCATGCGAAAAGAAGCCGTTATATATCAAACGGATGATACTCTTTGCAGCAATAATTTCGAAAATGTCATCTGGCGAATAAAAAATGTTGACGGAGTCACCTGAGATATGCAAAAGCAGGAATGAACATTCATGTCCTGCTTAAAGACAAGAATGCATAGTAAAAGGGTTGTCAACTTGTTATTCTCTGAAACACAGATTTCATAACAATTATTTTCTGAAAACATGCATCTCGTAACCTTTTTGCTGCCGATAATAAATATGTATTCGGTCATGGGAACAACAGCCATTCCCTAAAATAAGAAAATGCTGCGACAAAAAAATAAATGACTATAATAGCAGATTTCGCTTTGGCCAATATGGGTCGTTATTCTATATGAATCATTTTGACCTTTTTCTGTTTTATCGGGCTTCACGTCAGCATGACGGCAGATTTATACTAACACAGCTATCGTCCAGTCATAGATATTTATGGGCAGCAGTTCCCGCGGCTGACGAGTAATCACCCTTCGCCGCACGCCCCCTGACAATCTGATACCCTGAGTCATACCGGAAATGCTAAAATCCAATTGCCCGATACAAATGCTACGAGACATAAAGGTCAAGGTTTTGTTACACAAACACAGCGACCTCGGATATGATTAGGGGACCCCAAATACACAATAGATCCTTATCATTAGATACTGTCGAATGCATGAGAACTCTATGCAGTATCTATCGCTCAAGTCGTAAGCACACTACATGCATAATCTGCTAAAAACAAATGCAGCGCGATTAGCATTGACCTTAAATAGGTCACGAAACGGTACATTCGCTTGCTTTCACTTTTCATACTATTAGGGTAGCCCATCTCTAGAAATATTTCGAGCGTAAAAGGAGATCGAAAGCTGTCTTATATTACATCCTTCACCGCCCTCGCATCCAGTGGCGTGCAACCACATTTATAGGCCATAATCAGCCTTGTAGGCATCTGCCTATCTCATCAAGCGCATAAATTCCAGCTATATCTGACTGAACTGCTTCGAATGCTGCTGAAAAGCTTCCTTTCAATCAGGTACATTCAAAACAAAATTTTCAATGTTAAAGCTTCGAAATGTCGATGTGGCCTACTTGTCTTCTCTTCCGCGGAGGAGATCTTACATACAGCATGGCGGTTCTCAATCTCAGCTTCATGGCGAATCTTTATCCTCGCCCCAAAACTAG
The DNA here is from genome assembly GCF_055883805.1 of Amblyomma maculatum. Lineage (NCBI taxonomy): Eukaryota > Metazoa > Arthropoda > Arachnida > Ixodida > Ixodidae > Amblyomma > Amblyomma maculatum. Next base: position 124,171,272 of record NC_139349.1, read on the forward strand.
ACGAACGTTTTCTGGAAGGACGTTCTTGCCCTCTGTGTAGAACTGGTTCAGTGCTGTGCTCTTCCTGGGAGGCAAGGTATCTCGAAGCCGGCGGATAATTATCTGCCTCATGGATTCCGTAGTGCGGTCCAGAATGGCCTTCAAACACACCACAACGTTTTCCTCGTCGTCGGTGGTCCATGTAGCCCACGTCTGGCATAAAGTCAATCCTTGCAGATACGCGTCTGCTCTGCCATTCAGACCAGACAATATCTTCCATATACTACTAGGGTCATCTCACTTGAAGGGCTTTGGCACTCAAAAAGTGCTCTTATATCGTGTGGTAAAACCTTGTTCCTGATGCAGAACGACAGAAATCTTGCTCTGCAGGATGCGTCAAAAGTACGCAAAATAAAAAAACTGGAGTCCAGCTTACAACATATTGCAGAGCCCGATGTATTAGAAATCAGATTAAGTAACGCGGATAAATTACTTGGTTGATATGCCATTGATTATGAGGCAGCGCACCGCAACACCCAAAGACAGGAAAGGGGACAACTGCTGAACCTACAACTATATTTTATTCAGGAGCGCGTCAGAATAAATATGAAAAAAAGTTCAACAAAACAAGCACAACAAAGTCAGATAAGATGCTGACCCTCAGAATGCTTAATCACGTGTTTCACTCAATTATGCTGGTGTGCTGACACTTGAAGGTCTCGCATTAGCTAATGTATTTGCCTCGATAAAATCTCTGGTTGTTTTGCGCTCATGTTTGACCAAGATTCTGCAAACTGAGACGTTGGGTTTGCAGGCAGGCTTCGTCGAAAGCCTGATGTGGTGTCAAACAGTTTATGATTGTGGCAGTACATACAGCCTTTCATTGAGGCACTACTGAAAAATAATTTGCTTTATCGTAATTCTCCTCGCATTTGATGCTTAATATCTGCTTTTTGTTTCTGTTGTTGTTTTGCTTTGGGTTTTTAGCTTGATGGCTTTAGTTCTGTTCCTGATCTGATGTGATGTCTAGTTATTTATTCCACCGTCGTTTATTAGCATAGGCAGAACAAAACGACGTAGCCTCCTTTCAGTTTAATTTGTTGTGTCAGTGCTTGCACCTGTATTTATTTGCGTGTATTCGTGTCGCTTGCAATGAATACGTGTATCATAATAAAACTGCCAGACAGAATTCCGACCATAAATTCTAAGTAAACCCCAAATTGTTCATTTAAAATTATCACACTGATGTGTTACACTTATAACTGTGAGGAATGCTTACCGAAAATATGGCAAACAATAAACCATGAGGTAACTGCGGAATATAACAAATTAGTAAAATGCACACACTACAAAATGGCCTGAGAATGAAAAACGCAATAAATATTTGCTACTAAATTTTGTGGTCTGGTCAGGAGTAATGAAAACCGCCATTAAAAAATAAGGCGCGTTTTTGAAAATCAATCTTGAACTACAGTATTGATGAGGGAGGATCTGCGAATATAAGGAGTATTTTTATAGATTAATATACACGGTAGACATCGGCATTTAAACTCGTTTCTTGACATTTCATGACATGTGCATGAGATATTTTTGTTTTTCCTTCTTTCTTTTTTATAGCTTGGTAAGCCTTAGAAATGTAACGTATGGTGATGATGGGTGAAAATTATTTCGCTATGCCGCGTTCCTTTCATACTTGTGTTCCAAGCAATGCTTTGCTACGTGTTTTCATTCATCAATATTAATAATCGAAATTCAGTAATATTCTGTTTGGAATAGTCTCTTACTATTTTTGTAGTCGCTTTTTGCTCAAAAAATGTATTTTCGCGTGAATACCCGCAATAAATTGCATTTTTCTGGTCATGCCGTGCATATTTCTTCAGTAATAGAATTTGGCAGTCTTCTGAAAACATTTCTTGCCATCCGCACAAAGCGATTAGTAATCGAACCTCTTTTGGCCTTATTTTTGCTATTCGCAAAGCCTAAAAACAATATCACGTAATAGGTTTTAAGATCTGTTGCGAAATGTATCGGAAATTTTGGGGAGCTTGGAGCATGGTTAGCTTAGTCATGAAAGGAGATCGTACTATTTTTTATAGAATCTCGTTTGTCGCAATATTTGTTGAAATAATCTAGGTCGTTTTGTCCGAAGAAGTCCAATAGACCAAAATTGAGCAGTTAGAACACGAAGTGAACGAAGCACTGTAGATTGGAAGACTGTACTACGGCCACAAACGCAGAGTTTCTTTCTGTGTTTGATGCGCTCAGCACTCGATGCAAAAGTTGACAGGTCGTTTGCTCTTCTGCCGTAAGATGCCGACTTGTAGATCCTTCTAGTTTTTAATTGGTTTTAAATTTATTTTTGGACAGAAAACATCCACATAATAAGGTACCAGCCCATTTGAATTGAGCTCTGTAATACATTATGAAATATAGGTGGTAAAGAAGCAGGTTAAAGGCTGCAGCGTCATATTACAGAAAATAGTTTAACTAGGAGGAGTCGACACAAAAAATGACCATTGTAAATTGAAAGTTGTCGCAGCGACTCCTCCAGATTCTTTCAAGGAGCGTCCTCATTTTAATTTTATTTTTCAGCTTTTAGATGTGGGGGTTAGGTACCGTTTGGCAAGGACAAACTTTAATACTATCACAGATAGTGGCTTCCGTTGTATTACTGCCAAAACGACACAGAAGGACGACAGCCATCATACAGTTACTGAAGAGGTGGTGTACAATGTGCGTTTGACAGAATGGTAAGTAGGTGTGTTATTTGCGAATTGTATGACGAGTGCTGAAATGAAATCATTTTCAATCAACCATCATTCTGTTTCTACAAAAATTTGATAAAGCGTGCATTAACCCCATGCGTGACATACCGTGCTTGGCTTGATAATTACGATTGGTAGCGTAGTCTTTATTGCGCATACTTGAACGATGAGGTAATGCGGAGACAGGGAAGTAAGGAGTGATAATTAATCTCTTTTGTATCTCCAGATATTTTCGATATATGCTTTAGGCAAAATAAATCCCGTGTTGGTCTGAGACGAAAGTTCGACGTGTAATTACTCTGTGGAAAGGGAATTGAACCATTATTTTTTTAAGTGTACACAGTTCAATTTGAAACGATGAAAAGATAATTCTAATATGGCTCCTCCAAACGAGAACTTGCTTGTCGTTGCCGTTGACAGACCATGCTTCAATCCTGGTCATGTTGCCATATCGCCACAAAATATAATTTCAGGTCACGTGAGCTGTGCTTTGACATCCTCGCTCCACCCGATAACTATGCTGCGGCATGCTACCGCCTCGTAGTGTAGGGCTCAAAACCTCATATTTCGAGGCGCGAAATTGCCGGGAGCTGGCGAGCAGGAGTCTCAGAGTGCAGTAGGCGAGGCAACATGTTGAGCAGCGCCCAGAACATGCGTCCTTCATAATATTATTCAACTGTTCGCAATGACACCTGTCGTCTGGTCTTCGTGAAAAACAGGAAAACAATAATGTTTTGTTGTGCAATGTCACAACAGTTCATGAATCAAAAAGAACCATGATCGGCCGGTGAGATTTTACCGCTTCCCCTGCAAGTGGTATGTAGTGCAGAGACGCGAAGCATGGATAGCTGGGGTCCCTAGAATCAAACAAGCGTCTCCTCTGCTGTAGTGTCAGTTTAATTCGTGTCGAGGAGCAGTTCTACTAATTGCAGTCGTATCTGGGACTGATTCGAAGGCTAGCTTTCAAAACGAAATCTTGCATGCCCTAGCTAAAATCTACTCGCTCACTGCTTTTCACTCGTAGAAGGCAGCGCGCTTTGCCGGCAATATTAAATGAATTTGACAGTGCCGCATGTAAATAGCAGGATGGAATTTTAGGTCATTTGCTTTGGACCCATAAACACAGACTGGCAAAAGGCACGCATCCGACGTTTGTGAGTATCGCTTCTCGAGTTTTTCTTAGTGCTTTCCAAGTCAAAGATTCTTGGCGACAGTAATCGCCAGTATTTAGGCAGCATATCATCCCTGGATTGCTAGCTTTGCCTGAGAAGTTCGAAGACAAAGTGGCCACTCTTAAGCGCAAACTATTGAAACGCTTGCAGCTGCAAGAATTCGAACGTTTACAATTTACCATTTTTAAGAGCAGTTATTCTACATTTCACACTTTAAAAATAAATTTCACTAAACGTGAGTCTAGAGAAGTGCTCAAGTGTACACATGCGGATAACAATAGAGCGGAGTCTTTACACCTGGGTGGCGTGTTCATGTGTAATCATTATTAGGAATGCACTTTAGGGGACAATATCTACGATGCTGCAGCTAGTTCACACATGAACGAGCGAACTAGAATGTCGCACCGAGCTGAACCGCGCTTATATGCTCACGAGCCAAATGTATACGCGTGTAATGAACTCCGAAACCAGATGCTCGAAAAACGGGATGTTAGGCGATTAATCCCCGTGCCGAGCATGAAAACCTGAGGTACCTTCGTGCAGAGAACTCCGAACAATTTCCCGCTGGCAGGGAGAGTTTGTTTATAACGTCAAAATACTGAGAAACTGTGAGCAGATCTCGAGGTGATGTCGCTCACCTATGACACACATATTGCTTCTGCAGAAACATCGTTGTTTTTTAACACTTAATTGTTACACAATATACACGTTAAAAAGCCTTCTTTCCCCTTTTATATAATTTCCATACAGCAAAAATATTTCAAGGTTGCGTATTTTTCAAATACCACACTTTAGCCGGCACATTGCAAAATGAGGCACCTGAGCCGCCCGCCTCCCGCCTAACAAAATTCCTGCCGAAGAGAGCGCTAATCGCTTGCTTTTAGAGCGCCGCCTGACCAGGTTGGGATTAATACACGAAAAATGCAGGGCACTGTTAGGTACGTCCAAGAAGATTTTATTACCGGTAATTTTGCCAGCTTATCCTATATGCAGCGACGCTGACCTTAGAGAAGTAAATACAGGGATAGTCAAAACGACCAAAAGAGCCCATACATTTGAAAGATGTTATCGTCTGTTTGACCTGCGTTACCTGCCTGTACTAAAGCAGCCAAGCGGTACATGTCAGCAAGGAGCGGCAACAGTAGACAAAGAGCAGGCTCACGCCAGTAGAAAGAAACCTTCAAATATACGCAGGAACGTAGTCAACTACTAAACAATATCAACCTCAACTTTTCATCGCCTCATCACAGAACGTATTAAATTAAAGTGGTTGAGCTTAACACATTTCAGATATTGCGGTAGAGACATCTCTGAGCAAGAAGTCTCATTACTGTTAAAATGCCAATTCTGATGAATGTACGGCCATATCATAACCATATATCCATCATTGCAACTGAAATGGAAGCAACACTTCAAATATAAAGAGATTGCCATAGATTTGCTTCTACTGAAAAATCTTATGCCGCCTGTTAAATGATAACGAACCTTGAACACGACATTAGAGAACAGTTGGTGCAGGCCCTGACACCAGTCCATCCTCCCTCAGGAATATGTCCCTGCGCACAAATCGCTTATGAAGTCGTACGTCCTGAGGCACTTATATACTCCTTTTCCAACGCGGTATTTAGTTTCCTGGGCTTCCGATACCACGCGAGAGTTGCTCGTCCCATACCTACTATCACATGAGAAATATCTGCTGTGAAACACGCTACTGGCGGCTGCTTCGTCCTCATTCGGCCTCAGAATATTTACTAATGGCGGAAACTTTGAAGTAGGCTTGCAAAATACTTTCATGTGGTACGTAAAAAATACATTCTAAAATCATATTTTCTGGCACTAATTGGCACAAGGGCAGAACAAAAACATGTGTTATTTCCTATCCTATTGGCCTAATAAGCACTCCAAATATAATTACGAAGGCGTTCGAACCCGCCTATGCTTCAGCCTTAATAATAAATACATCTTTTTGTAACCGAGGTAATCTTAGTTACTGTGCCAATGATCTGCACTATATGCTGTGGACATTCAACGAAGTGTGAGTGACCAGCCAATTGTTAGATAACTCAATTTAAAAAACAGATCTTTCTATGGTGCTGTAGTGCGGTGATGAAAAGCGAAAATGACATCTTTACACTACATGTCTCATAGGGGCCACTAGTAAGCCCAAAATTACCTGCCTGCTACCATAACTTTTTATCAGTTTTTGTTTCCACCTAACGTGCAATGCAAACATTAAACTTGAGTAAGAGAAAAACAAGTGCCACAGATTTCAGCATATAAGTGCTATAAACCAGAATCCTGCCACAGTCAGCTAGAAGCGTTGCGTCATGGGTATTATGCGCTGGAGACTGTCAATGACCCATCCAATGTCTAATGCCGTTCGACCACAAAGTTGCGGCAGTAGAACTGAGCTTCGGCTCTAGCCACCATTTATGTACGTTGAAAAATGCTTGATACTAGGCCACCGTGAGCTGTGCGGTTACGCAAATGGCAATATAGATGACACCTATTACAAGGAGTACAAGGGCAACCTGCAGTTTTCCTTCGCCACCAGGAGCAGCAGACTAAGCAGATGAAAGAATAAATATAAATTCCATTCCTACTGATAAAACCTATTTGCGATGTTAATAGGTCCTGTATGAAATAATTTGAGAGCATGCAGGAGTCGATTAGGGGCTTGGACCCATAAAGAAGCATGCACTATTAGTAGGAGGACGAACAGGATATGCATATAGATCCTGTTTCTCGCTTACACACTCCTCTAATTCCTGTATATCGCATGTGGGATATATATTAGGCGTTATCGGAGGTATGATTAGGTCCTGTGTACCATGAGCAGGAGTTAGATGTACTCTTGTAGGATTTGTTTCTGCGCGGTTGCAAAGGCAACGTTTGAAAAACGCATGCGGTGTCCCAGCTAAATTGATGAAGATTTAAAAACAACAGAGGCTTATTGAAAATTGAGCGAAGGGAGCATTACCGAAAGCTTATTTTGCATTATCGATATCTGCATTTGCTACCGTGAGCCCATACGGTGATTACAATCAACAATCGCTGCAGGGCTTCCGACCTTAGGTCGCACAATCAAATCTGCAACTGATAATGAGTCTGTAGTGCGAAAGGACAGGAAATAAACGCCTATCCAGAGGAACATAGCCAGTTTCGTCGAGCCAAACTCAAAGCACGTCGCCGCCCGCCGAACGATTCATCGATCGCAGCATAACAATGACAATGCTTATTTAAGGGGTTGCGTATGAAAAATAGCGTAATGGGAAGGGACGAAAAGGCATAATGGGAAGGAAAAAAGTGAAACACGACCAAAAAATAGCCAGCACATATCATATTCGGATATTCTGAGGTGAACGTGCAATAAACTGATACGTTTATATGATGGATGATGCTAGCTATCCTTGATGATAGAAAAAAAAAGCTTCAGCATGTTTACAGAGAAATCGCCGAAGAATGACCGCACTCGAGGAAGGTACAGTGCGAATCAGCAAAGTAGCGCTAGAAAAGGAGGAATATAACAACGGCAACCATCGGTGGGCGCGTCCTCTCAGTGTTCGCACGTGCAAGTGTCTACAATTTGTTTTTATCAACAAAATTTGGTATTTGCTGCATTTTTTTCATTTCCCTCTTGAATGTGCAGAAAATGCATAGAGTATTTGCAGTTTTTATTTAGAGCTCGAATTTGGAGCGAACTAGCTGCACTAATTATTTCTTCCCATGAAAAGGGGTGGCCTTGCTCTTTCGAACTTAATTCTGAGACAAGCTGTATCACGATTTCTTTTTTTGCACAATCAAACAGATCATTTCTAGCGCCCAATTATGCAGATGCGTTAGTTAACGTGATACCGAATTTGGTTGTGTCTAGTTCTTTGGCCTGAATTCGCGCTGTCAGTAGATTTTTAAGAGACATTGTTAGTGCCTTACAAATGTTGCGTGCCCATGTTTCGGTGGAGTAGCTTAGTATTGTTTCCAGGAAAAAAATTTGTACAGGGACTTGCGTAACCTGTTTGTACCCGTACCCCTATAACAATCCACATATTGTGGAGGCCCAGGAATGACGCCGAATGTCCCAGGACAAGATGTCCTAAAGGGAGTTAGGAATATCGAAATTTTGGCTTGTTGGTTCATACTTCCAAGCTGTAGCACACACAAGATGAGGGGCTGAGAACGAGAGGTCAGACACAACACTGTGTGTGTCCTCTCGTTCTCAGTCCCTCGTCTTGTGTGCTCTACAGCTTGGAAGAGTTAGGAAGATGCCGGACAAACAGACTGTAAAATTGTTTTTCTGTAAGCATCTCTCGTGTACCCTTCGGATAAAAAAGGGCCTAATGATAAAGGTATATTTGTAAACCGGACCCTCAACTGCACAATCTATAAAAAAACAGAGACCACCGATCACGTTGTTATAGATTAGTGGAATTCTGTTTTTCTTGGGGGTATATTATACAGAACTTAAAAAAAGAACTACCCATTATTTTTACGGCATCCGGTTTCTATACGTAGAAGGTGACGAGGTCCCATACGACATGATTGTGGTACTGGGCCTCCACAGCATTTGGAAAACGCGGTTGGCATTTACGCACGCATGAAGAATTGTACGATCGCTCAGGGACAACTTCATCGAAAGTGTAACATTTCTTGGAGCAAAGCAGTAATGGTGGCTTGTTTGTTTACCATTTCAAGAATTTTCGTGCTACGTTATACGCAGATACACAAGAAAGAAGGAGCCACGTACACAGGACAAGCGGGCACTAACAACTAAGGTTTATTGATAACAGGGTTACATTTAAAACAGTCCACATCACGCACTCTCTGATACGAGAAATCTCGCAAACTCACTGAACAGGCAGTGTCTCATCCCGACGCACCTACGCTCCTTTAGTATCTTTATCTCATGAATTGTTTGCATGACTGATGGCGTGCTTATGCACTTGTCTTCTCCAGCTTCCTATATCTGAAACGCTTCTATTATTTCTCTTTCTTTTCTTTCTTTTGAGTGGCCTGAGATGGTAGTTCCTTCAAATTCTGGCTTGCTTATGTGTTTTGCGCAATGAGTGCGAGGTTTCCAGGGTTATTGATTTTACCTATATCAGTGTTCCTTTAACCTCGTGTTCAAACATTTTCCTGTCTGGCCTATGTATCTCATTCCACATGATAAGGGAATGTTATACGCAATGCCAGTATCACACTCAGCAAATCTTTCTTTGCGCGCAATTTCGCATGTGTTCACTCTGTCTTTCTGATCTTTAGTCATTTTATGGTAGAGGCTTAATAACTTTTTCAGAGCGGTGAACACGAGGTGGACATCATACCTACTAGCTACTTTCTTTAAAGCATGGGATACATTATGTACGTATGGAATGGCGACGTGTATCTGTGTCTATCGTAGCGCAAAAATGCTTGAAATTCCTTGATTTTCTCCGCAGTTAGCCTGAGCAGCATCATCGCTCAAGCCAAAGGCAGGCTAGTTATTGCATTATGCAATATATGCACTTTGTTTATCGGCAATATAGAAAAAAAGTCGCACTGTAGTGGCTAGCCTATTGGGCTTATTCCGTAGGGATGCGTATGATCATAGTTTGATTCCTAGTGCGGCTCGTGTGGTTTTTGTCTATTTTTTTTTTTAATTTGGGTTATTTGATATATCTGAACGTTTTCTTACCCTAAATCCGCATTTTCCCCAGAACGATGTCCGTTGGCCACATTCTATAACCCCATTATTTGCAACTTCTGCAACTCCTACCACTCCGACAAATCCCATGTCCAATAACCCAGAATGAGTGGGTTCTATATATATATATATATATATTCATCAGGGATTTCATGCAAACAAGGTGCCTGACTCACATAACAAATTTTTTGCTTCTCGAATGCTTTTGCTAACTTCGCATGAGCTCCTATGTGCCCCAAGCCCATCTACAGAATATTTTATTCAGGGACTAGTTTAAGAAGCGCATTTTAGTGTGCTGGCATAGCATAGCGCCCCAGTTATTTGCAAACATTGCCGACGTGGGGCTATCGGCATGCATAACCTTCTGCTCCCTTTCTTTCGAAGGTAGGTATCTAGCGAAACGCAGAAGACAATAGTTAAAATGGTCATCGGGAAAATTCGGCCTCTCCACGGTGCCATCAACACGATAGAGAGTGTCATAACTAGGAGAGAAGAGGAAAGCGCAGTTGACGGCTCCTAATCAATTGCAACCCACTAGGTTTGTGTCACATGACATCAATGTGCGCAGCACATGGCGTATAATGTTTTGCACCTCATGACACAGTCACTGTGCTATTAGGCTCGGCGTACTGATCGCAGTAATCATCTCGCCAGCCAGTGAATACTAGTCGCCCGCGATCGCCTTGTGGTATAGCTATAACTCTCTGCCCTGAATAGGAGTCAGGGGCGGAACTTAAGCACGTTTTGTAGAAAATAGGCTACTTAGATGCCACTGCCCTGATTGCACTTGGTTGAAATACAAACACATTATTTTGCTTGAACGATTACCAGAGAAGCTATAGTAAGCAGCAATAAACTGATGGTGTTCTGTTTTTTCTCTAGGTACTCATTTCGCCAAAAATTTAAATTTGTGTGTGGAAGTGGCGGATACGACACTATGGTCAGCACTGACAACAGCAGTAAGGACAGGCTTTTTCTCAACTTTTATGATTTCGTATTCATAGAGTAATTAAACCTGGCTAGAATTTGCGTGACTCGAATCATAATTTCTTATTTTTGCTGCAGTAGTTTCCCCTTTCAGATTACGGAGTGGCTGAGCTTTTAGCATTCACGTGCCCAATTTTCGCATTTGATTTAAGCAAGAGTAAAACTATATGCTACTCTCATTATTCAAAGACCATAGAATGTGTCACAATGTATAAGCAGTAGCATGTTCATACAAAAAATTAGCAGAAAGGACATCAAATGCTCATTATCGATGTCCGCAAGCAGGAGACCTGTGTCATTACATTGTGTACTTTCCGGTATCTTGTATGGCCCGCAATACTGTTACATATTGCTCTATTTATAATAATTTATAGATACATTAGAACAAGTAAATAACGCAAATTTCTTCGTAATCGCACATGCGCTAGACGCAGCATACTTTCCTGACGCAGAAATAAGTGTCCCTGATTAACAATGGCGAATAAAAAAAAGAAACATAAACGCGAATTTCTTAAATATTCTTACGTGGCAGTAAGCGTTCAAAGCGCGTAGAACGCTGACGCACGTACAGGAATCAAGACAGAAGTGCAGGGTGTACCGATTATCAAAGCACACGTCGTTGCAACGGATTCGACATATCGAGCATGCGCGAGATGAACATAAAGACGCAGTGCGCCTCTTCAGTCCCCCGGTGCGTAGCACTTCCCCGGGCGCAGAAGCACAGCACGGCTGCCGTGCTAATTAGGCAGTCTCTGAGCAGGGCGGGTAGTAGCGCTTAAGTTGCGAGACGTGGGCGATATAGAATGGTGCGCTACGGCAAGACAGGCGAGATATCCTAGGCGACCGTTTAACTGGCCGCTACAGGTGCACATACCAGGAAAGGAGTTTTTTCTAGAAGCCAAAAATGGTGCGAAGATATTCAGAGCAGCACAATGGACCCATGTAAGAAGGAAGGGGTGAGAGCGGCTGTTGATGTACCCCTGCTGGGAAGCTTGCAAGTGGCAACGTGCTACTTGGTGAGCTTGTTTAGCACGGGAAATGGCTTCACGGGCATATTCAAAAGGCAGAGGACCAGATTTGCGAAACAAGAAAGCGGTGACTGAGACTCGCGGATGCAAACGAGGTAAAACATAGAGTAACCAGCAGTGTCTTTGCGAGATGAGTATTGTACAAATGCAAGACATAAGAGGTAAACGTCTAAGTCAAGGAATTCAATGGGGACGTACATGGCGAGTGAGTCGGAGAGTGTGCATTTGCGCCGCTCAGTCAGCACTTTAGCTTGGGGGTTTTAAACGTTGGTAACTTGTATTGTGATGCGTAATGTGCGAATAATAGTCCAAACCTTCAGGAAGTAAAGTTGGGCCAGGTTTAAGGAGTATTTATTTTTGAGCGCCATGATAAAGAATGAAGTTGCGAAGAAGGAAGTCGGCGGCATGAGTAACAATAGTGGTAGGTGGCGTGCTGTTTATTCCGTACCGGGGGCGAATATCCGTAGATACCGGAACCCATATATTGCCAGCAGTTGACTCGGAAAGTCTGCTGGAAATAAAACACGGCTCTAGAAGGATGAGGATGGGTTGTAGATGGCCAGTTGGAGACGTTCTAGCCCACTTGCGATGCTATAGGTGAGAGCAAAGCTGCTCAGTGAAGGATCGGTTTTGGTATACTTAAGGCAATGAATGATGGAGAGCAGCCGTTCTTTGCCAAGATTTGTAAATGGGAACCTAGATAAAAAGCCAATGGCGCATGGTCTAAGGAGGCTACCAGCTTTGGCAACAGGGAAGCGAAAGGCGTAGTCGGTACGTTGTGTAACCGTCCAGAATTGTGGAGTACGGATTAGGTTTATCCTCGGAGTCATAAAGTCCAACATCGAGGTCGACCCGTGTGATCCTACAAAAAATAATGGCAAAACAGTGATCGAGGGCCTTTACAACTCTGAACGCTCTGTCTGATAACAAGCTGTGCTATGATCGGGGCCAGTTGGCTCTGCATGCTGGTTTTCAGCACGCTAGGACAAACTTCATCTGCAGTGCCTCGAGGCACTGCAGATGAAGTTATGTGTTGTTAAGAAGATAGTGAGAGACCGGAAAGCGTGGCGTGACATGGTCCATAGGGTCACGAAGAGTCGGACAGGACTGAACGCTTAAACTGAACTCAACTGAGGACAAACTAAGAGGTTAAAAAAAAACGTGAAATCAGGCAGGACAAACAGAGCGCGAACTCTCAACTGTTTTATGAAAATTCAACACTTATTTTATAGATTTTTTTATGCATGCTTTGTCATGGGATTATCACAAATAGGCACACGTCGCCGCAACTCTATCCGTTCTTGATAAACGCAATTTCGGCTTTCGTCAATGTGATGGAATTGTCACTAACACATTTCCGAATTCATTCGCCTGCATGCCCGATTATTCTTGTTCCAGTAGATACAGAGCATTGTGTTAGTGACGCTTCCATCACACTAACGGAAGCCCAAATTGAGTTTAATGAGAACGGATAGAGCTGCGGCGACATGTGCTTCTTTATTATAATCTCATAAGAAATCATGCATTAAAAAGATGTGTAAAAAGCACTGCTGAATTTTCATTAAACGGTTGTGTGTTCGCGCTCTGTTCCACCTGTCTGTTTTCACATTTTTCCAACGGTCAGTATGTCCTAGCGCACTGAGAGGTAACATCTGACTGATAGATATAGTGGAAATTTTGTAGCAGCCCACGCGAGTGCCTGGCACTTTCCTTTGGCGACAAATAACTTTTTCCAAAGCGGCTAAAATAGGCAGTTACACGATCGAATCGAGTTTGGCGCTCAGAAACGACGGCGAAGATTCTATGCCCTCTGCCATTACTATGTAAATCAGTAGGAGGTGACAAAATGTGCCAATGCCTGTATTAAGGTAGGCTTTGTTATATCAAGAGCAAATGCTTGGTCTTTATAGCGTCGCCAGAAGAAAATGACATTCTTCACAAGAAATTCTGTCAGCAGCTGAGCAATGTCGGCAAAGGGTAGTATGGAACTGCGCAGGTACGAGTAGAAGCCCAAAAATTCTCAGTCGTCGTTGCTTGAACGGGCCATAGGGAAGTGGTCTAATGCTGAGGTGTTGGCTGGATAAGTTCGGAATTATCCACGATAGGGTCGAACACATGTCTTAATAAATGAGCTTACAATGTGCAAAAAGGCACTTCAAAGAGATGATTTGTAGTAAAGCATAAGAAGTTTGGGCCTAAACTGAACATTAAAAAGAAAAAGATCATGGCGTCTTGCCCTATCTTCAGACGACATCCTTAGCGCAAAAAAACACACGCACACGAGAGAAAAGGCGGGACAAGGGACAAGCGCTACTACATCTGGTTTATTGCACTGAAAAGACCTGCAATATATAGGACAGACCACACATGCGTAGAACAACCAACACACCCCCCTTCACCGAAACCGCTCAAGAAATCGCATTTCTGCCCCCAACAGAGCGACAGACGTGTCACTCACACACCCTTCCCCCCTCTTTCTTATATGAAAAGCTTCAAGGAGTTCACGCGCCTTCTTATCTACGCTTCTGCCCAGAATCCGTAACTCGTTCAGCCGCGGCTCACACCCACTGCATCGAGCACAGTGCTCAGGGAGCCTAGCGCCCTTGTCAGAGCTCAAGGAGCGAAAATGTTGCGCCGCGCGGTCATTAACACATTTACCTGTCTGGCCTATGTAAACCTTCCCGCAAGCCAACGGGATCTCATACACGACCCCCTTGCGGCACTCCACAAAACGTTTCTCATGCCTAACACCGCAGGCGGGCCTTCTGTCTTCACGCGTGACACGTGAGCAGAGTTTTGAAAGCTTCTGGGGAGCGGAGAACACGACAGGTACACCATGTCTATTCGCCACCTTTTTGATGTTGTGGGATAACTTATGGACATACAGACCACTTCAGGTTTAACCGCAGCCCTACTCCGCTCTTCCAGTTTTCCTGACATGGCTTTTTTTGTCTTTTTGACCAGACCTTCTATTACCGACGTGACCACCGCGCAGGGGTAGCTTGCTGTATGCAACCGCTCGACCTGTCTCCTTAAACTCGATGCCATGGCATGCGGGCACGACTTCACGAGTGCGGACTCTAGGCAAAGGCTAGCAATGGCCGTCTTAACTGTTTTCGAATGGGCTGACTCATACGGAAGCAGAGCCTTTTGGGCCCGCGGTGCGTACTCCCAACATACATGATTACCGCCGAAGTTAATCTTAATATCTAAAAACTGCAACGAATCTTGTAAAGGAAGTTCGTGCGTAAAAACCAACCCCTTACCATTATCATGAAAACAAGATAAAACACTGCGCACAGCACTTGTGTAGGCGATGCGAGGCTGTTGCCTTAAAACCACTAAAAAATCATCTACATATCTGAAAGTTTTTAAAACCTCTTGCCCATTAAAATCCTGTTCCAGATCGCGATCAATAAAAGCCAAAAATATATTACATAACACAGGGGCAACGCACGACCCTATACATATGCCTTGACGTTGACGATAAAATCGGTTGTCAAATGAAATGAAAGTGACCCCAAGATAAAACTCAAGCAGGCTTAAAAAACTGTCTACAGATAAACCCGAGGAATTCTGAAAACGCACAGCACCGCTTTCCTCAATAGCATTTCTCACACAGCTGAACAGTTCTGCATGTGGCACCGAATAAAACAAATCTTCCACATCCACTGAAAACAAGTAACCAACATCTGCCTCATTCTTAAGAAAACTAACAACATCGATCGAACTCTTTGTCAAGAAGGGATCATGTACACTAAGGGTGTGTAGGTGCTTTTTAAGAAACAAACTCAGGACATGCTGCCAGGTACCATTCTCACTGACCACAGACCGAAAAGGTACGCCCGGTTTGTGTGTTTTGGCTGTGAAAAAAACCGGCTGTGAAAAACACCTGGTATCACCAATCGCGTTAGCCAACTTGCCGAGTTCCAAGCTTTTGTTTTATTGGACTGCCAGAAAATCAAATCAGTCGATATTGTCTACCATAAACCCTGACTGCTCATTGGAGGGTCACATTCTAAAATTAAAGCTCAGCTACTTTGGTCATCTGATGAGAAGAGAGGAGTCGCTGCAGAAAGATTTGATGTTGGGAAAGGTTGAGGGTTGCCGGAGAAGGGGTAGGCAGCGAACGCGATGGTTAGATGGCATCCTCAAAGCACTGTAGATGAAGTTATGTGAGGTTAGGAAGATAGTGAGAGACCGGAAAGCGTGGCGTGACATGGTCCATAGGGTCACGAAGAGTCGGACACGACTGAATGCCTGAACTGAACTGAACTGAATGATGGCCAACTGAAAAATTTTTAAAGAGGTCTACGAGGTGAGATGAAAACATTCATTCGAACGAATGGACCTCTCCTAAAGAGCGTAAGCAAGCGGGCCATTTAAAACCTTTCAGTAGGGAGTCCGTCATGCGTTCGACTGTAGTCGGGGTACAACATAAATTCAAACACATAACCTGAAATTAGTATAGGCCATCTACCCTGACACACGCAGCCTTCTGGCGGCACTAGGCCTCGACAGCCATATGCCAATACCCGGATCGCAGGTCAGTGCAGGAGAATTTGTCTTCGTAGAGGCTGTCCAGGGTGTTTTCACTCCCGCGAAGTGGATATGCTTCTTTATTTTGTGAAATTTCTTTAGGTGATATTTCACATACAACAGCCGCGAGCCATGTTTTGGCTCGCCCTAGACGTCGGGTGAAGCCGAGCGATGTGGGAGGTATTAGTAAACTTTTAGCAAGGATTTCTTCTCCTCCGTCTAGACTACCTTTCGTTCAGTATGGAGCCCTCGGTTTTGTCGCCAGCGGATACGTGGGGCACCGCCGGCGTCGATGCGGTGTGTGACAATGAGTTTGGTCCAGGACACCAGGACGCTGCTAGGCAGGTCGCTGTCGGTAAAAGACTGCAGAACCGTAATTACCTGACTCAATTGGGCAAGGCACAAAACAAAAGCCACCATTGTCAGGATTGCATACTTCACAGAGTAGGAACGTGAGCAGTGTTTGCGGAAGCGGAAGCGCTGTCAGCGTCCAGTGGAGGAAATTGACAGCAACAAAAATGGGAGAGTGCCATTGCTACGCAAGTGCAGGATCAATGCGCAAGGGCGGAGTAGCTGATGTCACATAACGGCAGTGATAATAACCCCATTGACTGCAGAGATGGATAAGACAGCGAAATCTTGTGACTGCCGCTAGATATCGGTAATAAGTGCCACTAAGTATTCACCAGTAGGTAAGGTATAGGATGCAGCGTAACGAATGAGACGGCTAATGACTGAAAAACTTGGTCATGTGATCAAAGTCGGGATGAAGGCCAGAATTCTGGATCACAGTGGGAGATCGGGCTGCCTGACACTTTACAAGAGTCCGTGAGATGTTCATTTTCGGATAGGATTTTATTAGGCGGAGGATGGCGTCATGCGTGTAAATGTTCAACAGTGAACTGCACCGGGACATCATAGCCTGTAGACACACGCCAGCTGTAGTCAGTCAATACCAACCATTCCCCAGTCCGTGACATGTACTCCTGGATAGGGCAGGTGATACAAGGTAAAGATTGTATGGATACGACAACAAAAATTCACACTCATTTTGGAGATATGTGCTTCAGCGTCAGTAAGCGCACTGATGGAAACACAATATACAGAAGTGTCTAGTGCGTTCAGTCTTGAGGTCGCGGAAATGGTTTTGTCGGCCGCGTCATGAATGCAATGCCACCTCCTGGGGCTGCATCACCAAGCTATCTTAATCATACCTGCCGTAAGGAGCAGCAGTCTGGAGTCAAGGGGGCTGTGGGTATCGTAACCGAATGCCGCTTAGTGATGGGGACGTGGTCGGGAATTGGCAAAATCTTACTGGTCAAGCTAGGGTCTGCGTGGTAGACAGTGGGACAATTCTGTAAGATAATGAAAAAAAAACTCTGTGCGAGGAGTCGGGTGCCATGTAATGCTGAAATGCTGGTAAAAGTGGCCGACGCGGGAGCCCTTGAAGCATATTGGACGACCATCAGGCATCTCACAAATAGAGGATTTTGTAGCGAGGAATATAAATGGCTCCGGGGGGAAAATGTTGGTGCTGGGTTACCGGATGCT
The DNA here is from genome assembly GCF_055883805.1 of Amblyomma maculatum. Classification (NCBI taxonomy): domain Eukaryota; kingdom Metazoa; phylum Arthropoda; class Arachnida; order Ixodida; family Ixodidae; genus Amblyomma; species Amblyomma maculatum. Next base: position 124,188,973 of record NC_139349.1, read on the forward strand.
CCAGCCTGAAATACACTAGAGAGCAGAAACGTAGACGAGTTGTAAACGTTGTTTTGCGCACGATGGCATGAATATAGCGAGACATCGGACAAGTTGTAGTCGAGGACTTTAGGCAGGGGCACAACAAGTTCACAAGTCTCTAGCTCCCGGCGAAAAATCCTGGTTGGCAGTTTCCGCGGTGCAAAGTGACGAAATGAGTGGCATTCTTAGATGACAGCTGCTGCGTCACACAATAGGATGCATCCGTACAGTGCAGTCGCTGAAACTGTTGAAATATTCGCCAGCTCGTGACTTCTCCAAAAAGACGACACTATTTGATGAAGGCATCAATTTATCGGATTGTTATCAGGGGAGCAAACTGAATGCACGTCCGCAAATTTTTAATATGTTATCACTGTTTCATATCTCGACATCTCAGTATTAACTTGGTGACATATGGCTTGCTTGATCGTAGGTGCCGTAGCTTTCAGCGGAGGAGTTCGTACTGGACTGGTGTTATTGGCCGCCAGCTTGAAAGCCCCTGGTGGTTCGAAGAACACCCCAAGCTTTTCATTGAAGTTGCCTCATTTTGTTAATTCTTTCCATTTTATTGTGCTGCAGAAAAGAAAATTACCTTTGACAGCATCAATCGGGTGTCCCACCTGTTAATGGTGCTGGCACATTACCACATCAAAGTCCGTTTGCCGACATTGTCACCCGATCGACTGAAAAGATGTCAGTGTCACCTATAAGAGCCATAAGCACCACTGTAGTGGAAGTGAGGCTTCACAACGGGCTGGGTTGAGTCATAGTCGCAGCCTTCATGTAGCGACCTCTGTGAAGCTCCATGATGCATGAACACGTGATCCATTAGCAATGGATCCAGACGCAGAAGATGGAAACGCCCGCCGGACATGAAAGCACTGGCCGCCGCTGAGAATTAGGCCGATTACGCGAAAACGCACTAACACGCATTGCCATCCCTAGTTTCGTTAATATAAATCATAGCAATATCACCGTGAAAGAACATTCAGGTTAGAGAGAGAGACAAACATTTATTATGAGCAGGCATGAAATATTCAGCCCTAGGTGGGCAGCCTCCTTAGTACAGAAAGCCGAGGACCCGAGCCATCTCCCGAGTCCGGTTGACCAGACTACGCTGATCCTCCAGGCTAGGGCTTGACAGCTGAGTCTCCCACTGCTCTTCGGTTATGGCCATGGTGGTTATAGTACCATTTTGTTCCTTGCATCCCCACACCATACGTTGTAGGGTGTTCGGTATGTTTCGAAATACGCATTCATATCTGTAGTTGGCGGGCGAGATTCTGGAAGGTGCGTGGGCGTGGCTGTTGGTTTGGATTTTTCAGAGGATGACTGCTTCTTCTCTGGTTAGTTTTTTGTGGGGGGGGGATATTTTCTTCTGTCAAGTCTGTAATGCAGGGGGACATCAGTATATTTCTTGAGTACATCCTGTGTTCTCAGAAATCCCTCTGGAAGTGGTGCCCGGATAGCATATCCTCGGGCTGAGGCGTTGGCGGCCTCGTTTCCTTCCGAGTGATAGTTTCCTGGAGTTCATATGATGTATCTGGGAGGTGATGAGTTGTGATGCGACGGATGAGTTCAGGTGCTATGCTGGAAATTCTTCTCGTTTGGTAGTTTCTGCATGCAGACTGTGAATCAGTGAGAATGAAGACGTGTTCTTTGCTCATCGAGACCGCCAAGGCAATGGCGGCCTCTTCGGCTGCGAGAGTGTCATTCGTTAGAATAGTTGCAGAGGTCTTTTCGGTACATATGCAATCCATGACGCTAATGGAGTGGGCTTGTCTTCCCCCGTATTTTGCTGCATCAGTGTATTTCGTGTCCGGATTTGTTCCGTGCGCATTGCTCATGGCCCGAACTTTTGCCTGGCGCCGGTCTTTGCTGTATGTAGGATGCATACTTCGCGGGATGGGGGCTACGGTGATGTATGAGCAGATTTCGTCCGGAGGAGGAGGAGGAAAAACATTTATTATATAAACTTCCTTTTCTTCCTGAGTGGAGCCCTCAGTCCAGGGCTCCACGTGCCGCCTCAATCCTGCAGGCCCGCCAGAACAGCTGTCTCTGGTCTTGCGGGTTGTTGCGAATAAAACGGTCTCAGAAAGAATAAATACAAATCAGTCCATAAGCCCATGGGCCACGGCAATCCTCTCGGCCCGCTCGATTAGCCGGCGTTGTTCGGCCAGCTCCGTGCGGGACAAGGCATCTTCCCAAGATGAGAGGGTGGGGTGAGGTACAGGTTTAATGCCGCCGAGTGACTTTGGGCAGGCCCAAACAGAATGATATAGTGTAGGTCGGTCCGGGATGCGCTGCTTTGTGTTTTTTTTTTGTTCTAAGCCTTCTCTGTATCCCAATTTCTTGAGGGTTGCACATCCAGTTTCTGTTAGTTTGAAGCGTTCCAATTGGTTTACTTTGGCGGCCTCGGAGAGCTCCTCCCACGTGTAATAAAGGCCGAGGTGGAGGAGGCATTGCATAGATGCACGTTCGGATATACCGATGGCGATTTTGATGGCTTTACGGATTAGAGTGTTGAGTTTTTTCACTTCTGCTTTCTTTAGATCTAAATATGGTGTTCGGCATGCTATGCGGCTTATGATGATAGCCTGGATGATGCGGACGGTATCTTGTTCTTTCATACTGTGTCTTCTGCTGGCCACGCGGCCGACCAGGTGCGCGACTTGAGTAACAGTAGCCTGAAGTCTCGGGAGTGTTGCTGACCCTGATCCATCTTTCGGGATGTTTAGGCCAAGAATGCGAAGAGAGTCGGCTTGAGGGATAGGGGTTCCGTCAAGAAAGATTTTCGGATCAGGAGTGTCATCTTTTGGTGGTCTTCCTCGAGATCTGGCTTTAAGAACCAGGAGCGCAGATTTCTCTGGTGCGCAGATGAGTCCGCAATTTCTTAGGTAGTTATTCGTGCAGTCGATAGCTTCCTGAAGGGCATCTTGCTGCTGTACTGGGCAGCCGTCTCGAATCCATATTGTTATATCATCGGCATATAGCGCATGTCATACGCCGTTGATTTTATTTAGAACCCTCGGGAGTTTCATCATAGCGATATTAAATAAGAGGGGTGATATAACAGAGCATTGCAGGTTGCCTTTATCCGTTACCATGAATTTGTCTATTTTGATGTTCCCCAGGCTTATGGCGGCCGTACGATTCGTCAAGAATGTATGAACATAGTTATATGCTCGCTCTCCGCAATTGGTGTCCTGTAGGTTACGAAGAATTTCGGCGTGTGAAACGTTGTCAAACGCTCCCTTTATATCCATTGCAAGAATGATGCTCTTACTGTATTTGTCAAGATGGTCAATAATATCCTTTTTGAGTTGGAATAGGATATCTTGTGCGGATAGGTGTTGTCTAAATACATAGAGCGTATTGGGAATGTACCCTTGATCTTCCAAATAGTTTGTGAGGCCGCTCAGGACCATGTGCTCGTAGAGCTTCCCTGCACATGTAGTGATTGATATAGGTCGCAGGTTTCTAAGTCCTGGTGGTTTGTTTGGCTTGGGAATAATTATCACTTAGGCGTGTTTCCACGCTTCTGGTATGTCCCCCGTCTCCCAGCTGTTGTTGATTTTCTCAAGGAGGCACTTCGCCGCTTCCTGATTAAGGTTGCGTAAGATTTTGTTGGTTATTCGGCCCTTGCGAGGGGCGGTATTCCGGGTGAGCTTCGCCAGGGATGCCAGTAGTTCCATCATCGTAAAAGGCCGATCTAGGTCCTCATTCCGGCTCCCTTGGTATGTCGGGTGTATGTTGTGGTGTGGACGTTACAAATTTCCGTTGGTGAATTGCTTCTTATTCTCATCCAGGATTTCTTGCTCCGTTCCATAGTGGGAATCTAATAATTTATCCAAGTTTTTCCGAGATGTAAATTTAGACTCTGGTGCCGTCGAGACTTCAGAATTTTCTAATTATTATGCCTACTCAGAGTTCCTTGTAGTCGATCGTAAAACTAGTTCCAGTTTTGTCTTCCGAGGTCGTCGGCGTACTCTTCGGCCTCTTTGGTGATTTTGGCAATCCGCTTTTTTAGGGTTCTGTTTCTTTTCTGCTTTCTCCATCTTCTAAGGAGTCCTCGCCGGGCTTCCCAAAGATGTAGTAGATGAGAATCCACAGCCAGTGTTTGTGTCGTGAGTTGAATATGTTTCGTGTCACGTTCGACCTTTTCTACTGAGGAGTTGGTCCAGGCTGGGGGTGCGGTGTCTTCCTTGAAAGCATCCCAGTTCGTAAGGCGAGCTTTGCCGATGCGAAGCGGTGTCTTCTTATGGGTAATTTCAACTTGTATTATGTGGTGATCACTGCCAAGAGTCTCTTCGAGCCTGTTCCACGCAACTTACGAGTTGCCTCTGGTGAACGTCTTTGTGTCTCTGCAAACACTGTTGCCAATTTTGGTGGGCGTGTGGGGGTCATTTCACAGAGTTAATTGGTGATGCTTCATCATATCGTGCACCCGGACACCCTTTTTGTTGGTTTTGATGTATCCCCAAGCAGTATGGTTGGCGTTGAAATCTCCTACAAAAATAAGCTTGTGCCCCTGTGTGAACCGGTCCACTTCCCGCATGAGGGCATCGAAGCCTGGCAGGGGATCTCTGGGAGGACTGTACAGATTAAGGACGAACAGACTTTGCTCACTCTTGCTGCTAAGGATTACTTCAACGAAGGTGTGCTCCATGAGGTTGCTCACGTGGTGCAGTTGTGCATTGAGAGATTTCTGTACCAAAATAGCTGTACGACTTGTACTATCAGGAGTATATGTTTCATATCCTCGGATACCAGGTGACGTGGTGTGGGTTTCCTATAGAGCTATTATATCCGGATTATCTTGCTCAGGTAGTTGAAGAAGGTTTTGTGTTTTTTGGCCGGAAAATCTGCAGCTACCCTGCCATATTTTCAGTTTTGGTGGCGGTGTTCTTCCTTCACTATTGTTGGGAGCCATCTTGTTTGCAGTCGAAGGTGGCACCCGCCTGGTTTGAGTCTATTTTAGCCTTCTTGTGGCCCTTCTCCTGTTTACCGAGAATCTGTTCGAGTTCAACCTGGGTAATGCAGTTCTGTTAAACATGCATTTGGAGGTCTTGGAGGGTTGCGTTGATTTTCTGCATTTCATGACTTAACAATTGGGTCATGTGCTGCATGACCTGCTGCGTAATTTGTTGTGCCAGAGGCGTGAGGGCTTTCTGAATCCCTTTGTTGATAAGTGCCTTGTCGCGTTCTTCGGTCAGCACTGGTATGTTGGCAGCTTGTGCTTTTGCTCTGGAGTCATTTATAATGGCCTCTTGTTCTTTGCATTTCTTAATAAGCGTATCGATGAGTGTTTGCTGTTGCTGTAATTTGGCTTGTATCCCTTAGGAGATCTCTTCACGGTCGGACTGCCCGCCAGTAGCAGTTTCTGCGTAGTTGACCTGCTTTTGGGTTTGGGAGCGTGAGCAGGAGTCAGACCGGCTATCTTTCTGTGACCTTGAGGTGCTTCTTGATCTTGCGGTGGAAGTTTGCTTGCCGTCGTAGGGTTAGCGTTCGTTGCTCGTTGTTGTGGTCGAGAGAACGGGAAAATCACTGTCGTAGTCCGCGTTCCATCGGCGTTCCTGTTCGTAGCTTTTGGCCTCCCACTGCTGCCTGATATGAAGAGGGGGGGGGGGGGTTGAGTTTTTTTTCCAGTCTCGACCGGCGGTCTCATGTTAGAGTTGGCATAGCCTGAATGTAGGTTGGCAGTTAAAACCCTGGGGTTGATTTGCTTCGCCACAGCGGGGACAGAAATTTGGTTGCGGGTCTGGGCAGATGTTCTGCCGGTGCCCCAGGTTACCGCACAATCTACAGTATTGAATTGACTTTCTGTAAAGGTAGCACCTGAAGTGATTACTTTGAAAGATAACGTTAAAAGGCACATGCAGTCCTTCAAAATAGATGAGGGCTGTCGAGGACTGTCTCAGCATGCGCGCCGCAAGGACGTTGTATGTTGCTGGTACGCGGAGGCCCGCTAGGATTTCAGCGCTGGTAGTGTTTAGTGGGATATTGTCTATAACGCCTTTGCTGATTCGTTCTGGCGTTTTAATATTTGCCTTGACCTTGTATTTTTTCCCGCACTTCATGAGCCATGTTCTGGTTTTGTGTACTGCCGATGATGATGTTTTCGGGGACCTGGACTCTGACTCGTGCGTCCGCTGGCTTTTCCAATGACGTGCGTGATTGTAAGTTGAGTCCACTTGGAGAGTTGAAGCCCTGCTTGCAGTCGGTAGATAATCGTAGCGTCTTCAATTGGTAGAGGTGGATAAATGGACCTCTTCCGCTGCGCCTTAGTCGGGCTCGTTGAGCTAGTTTGCTGCGATGATGACGTTTCAGTCTCGTACTTTGCTGCCTTTATAGTTACCCTCTCCTTCTCTCCCTTCCTTTCCCATTGCTACCATTGTAGTTTCAGGTCAACTGTTCTACCGCTATCAGGGTCGTAAATCCATGTGGTTTGCTGCATTTCTTGCATCTCGTCATCAAGCATGTCATGACTATTGTCGTGCTGTGGCGTCTTGGCACACGCTGCGGCGCGCAGCTCATCGTCAACCGCGTTTTGGTGGTTGCTATTTGTCTGTCCTTGCAGCGGCGTCTGAACACAGTCATCTCCGCGTTCCGGGCAGTGAATCATCGTGTGCGTTCGGATTTCAGCGCTGAATGTAGCAGCCCCTGCTGCGCATGCGCAGCAGGGACTGCTACATTCGGCGTCCGGTAACCAGGGCCTTTTTACTGTTAGGCTTAGCAAGGCGGCGTTGTCAAAGTTGTTTTCTTGTCAGAAACTAATGAAAACTCACTGTTGAGAAAGTTTATATCCCCGTGGACCGCTTCACTTGCGGCTTCTGGTGAATTAGGAGTTGCTGGGGTTAAAAGCCTTTTTCCTCATAAACATTCGCATAAAGGAGGAGCCCATGTATATGGTGGCTTCTCTCCCCCTGCAGGCCAGAGAGCTCACGTTCAAGCTATATAAATAAAATTTATGCGTATTTTAAAAATTGAACACCTAGGCTCATAATATTTTCACGTGGATTAGAGCTAAAATAAGAAAGAGAGCGCAATTGGTAGAAGTAGACGACGCTGAAGTGTAGGTCCGTCTTCCTTTTTGTGGGTAAGGTTCGTCGGGCGCGAAACCACGCAAAGCTACTCGGCGGTACGGGCAAGCCCTGTCAAAATGATCCGCGTCACCATAGTGGAAGCACAGGGGCCGCCGGTTCGGTGCGCGCCACACATCACATTTTCATGGCCGCTGATATACTGGTTGAGCAGGCACACGGGAAAGACTAGACTGCTGCACTGCTTGAGTCTCGGTATTCACGGCGCATCCTGGTTCTGGTGCCTGGCAGAGGGCAGATGCATAGGTAGGTCTCACCTCAGTTTCAGTGTGTCCAGGAATCTCAGAGAGTTGCTGCTGCGCTGCCAGGCGCACCTCGTCCCGGACGACTTCAGACAGCGGTGTAACAGAAGGCGCGCTGGGAGGAGGCTGGAGGGCTTGTAATTCCTCCTTGACGATCATCCTGATTCGGTCACATAAAAAGGCCACATCACTCCCTAGCGACATCGAAGCAACAGCGGGCCCTAGCGTGCTTACATCCTAATTTCTCTTTGCAGGAGCGTCGTCTCAATGATGGTCGCTTCAGTGAGGAATTCGGCAACAGTACGCGGTGGACTGAGCAAAAGACCGGCGAAAAGCTCCTGCCGCGCATGAGGTGGCGAAGCTTTGGCTCCTCCGCCATGGAGGGGTCGCACGCTTGAGAGGCGCGTCATATCTTTCACATACATGCGGCCGCTTTCGTTAGTCTGCTGGTTACGGGAGTGAAGCGCAGCTTCAGCTTTCTCACGGTGATCTGCATTGAGGAATATAGCAAGGAAAATTTGGCGAAACGTCTTCAAGGCGGACAGATTGTTCTCGTGGTTCTTGTACCAAGTTCTAGCAGAGTCCTCCAGCGCAAAATACACCTTGTGGAGCTTACGGTCGTCGCTCCATCCGTTTTAACAGGCGACCCACTCGAAGGTGTCCAGCCAGTATTCCGTATCTTCCTACACATCGCTATGAAAGGATGGCGGTGTTCGCGGCGTGTGGTAGAGCATAGGCGCCGGGGACCTGTTATATAAGGCCAATCCCGGTAGGACCGCTGGTCGAAGCTGCGTAATCCTTGCTGGGTTGGCAAGAGGCCCGAATTCAGGTGACTGACCGAGGAGGCGGTGGCTGGGCGCTGATGGCCCGATGTGAGTTCCGTTTTTACCTTGTTGGCGTACGCAGGTCGAGAAGCGTACCCCGCACGGCTCCACCAGATGTGCAACCGCTGTTGCACTGAAAGGGAAATTCAGCGGCTCAACGAGGGCACCGAGAGCTGAACAAGAAAGCGTGGGCACCTGAAAACGTACCTACAATTCAGCGTTGTCTACTTCTACCGATTGCGCTCTCTTTCTTCTTCTAATTCTACTCCACGTGTCAGTCTTATGCTGTCAAATATATAAAGCAATATTTCGTTAGTACTTAGGTTAACACTGTTATTTCAATTTGTTAAAATACATTAGGAGCAAGTCATTACAATATAAAAAATAACAACCTGGGTTTCAAACGCACTGGTTTAAATTTAGCTGATCATGTTTGATGACAATTTAATCCAGCGAAACTATATTGCATGTTTCGCAAAATAAATAACCATGTAAAATTATTATCAGGCGGTTGTGACGCGGCCATAGGCACCAAAATGTAGACAGGCGTAATCGCACTGAAAACAGCCTTTTATTGGGATGACGCCCCCGAAAAATAACTAAACGTATTCTCTGGTCGTCCAACTGAGAATCCCGTGGCATCCGTCCACGTTCAAAATAAAAGCGGCGTAGAAGCATATAGATGAAGCCAAAAATGGTGACTAGCAAAACATGGAACATTGGAGAAATCCACGGTTGTGGATAGAACCTTCGAGATACATCTCGGCGCACGTTACGCGACGATGAAACCGATAATGTTGTGCCTCATGATAGCAAGCAAGTTTAACAAAATAATATTAATAATTATATTTAGACGAGTGACAAGGCCGCATGCGTGTGGCTGTCAAAAAAGAGCGAATAAAGATTTGAAGGGTTTGCGGCATTACTCCTTATTTAAACGGCTACGACTCGATGCTAAGACAATAAGCAAACAACATCGAAACAACTATTATGCATAATAGAAGTAGAGACGCACAGCATCGGCGATGTCTGAGTGCGGCCTGCGCCGTTGGGATCTAGTCATGCCGTCGGGAATGACCACGTAGTCAAGCTGTCTGATGCGCCAAAGGACTTTGTATGGGCCGAAGTACCGCCGCAATTATGTTTTCACTCAGTCCGCGACGACGTATCGGCGGCAAGACCCACACTTGGTCTCTTGGCTTCTGCTCTGAGTCGCGCCCTCGCAAGTTGTATCGACTGGCGTGGGTGCGTTGCTGATCTTTCTTGCGGAGCCAGACAAGCCATCGGGCTTCCTCAGCACGCCGCAAGTAGGCGGCAACGTCAGGCTGTCTTCGAATGTCACGTGCGGCAGCAGTGCGTCGAGGGTTGGGGTAGGTTCCCTGCCGTACACAAGCTTGAACGGGGGCCCTTCCGTTGTCTCCTGGATAGCCGTGCTTTACCTGAAAATGAAGTACGGTAAGATGGCGTCGCATGTCGTGTTCGGTGTCGATGTGCAAACATGGCGGCCATGTCTTCGATGACTTTATTAAGCCGTTCTGTAAGTCCGTTCGTCAGCGGATGAAAGGCAGTTGTCCTACAATGGCTGGTTTGAATTTAGTTATAGATGGTGTGGCGCGAGCTCCTAAGTAAACGCAGTTCCTGTGTTCGTGACGAGCACTTCATGAGCTCCATGTAGTAGGAGAATTCGTTGGACAAAAAACAAATTTTGATGCGGTGCCTTTAGGCAGGGCATTCACTTCGGCGTAGCGGGTCATGTACTCGGTTTCCACGATAATCCATTTGTTCCCCCAAATTAATATGGGAAGGAACCGATAAGATCCATCCAAGTTTGTTGAAAAGGCTTAATCATGAGCGATATTGGGATCAGTTGACCACCTGGTTTGATTGGAGATGTCTTGCATCTATGACACTCACGGCATGTTTTCACATAATGAGAAACGTCAGCAAGTAACCGTGGCCAATAACATTTCTCCTGTATCCGGTGCAACGTGCGCGCCAATCCAAGGTGCCCTGATGTCGGCTTATCGTGAAGTGCCTGAAGAATCTCCTGTCTAAGGATTTGGGCGCAACAAGAAGCTTCGCGGTTCTGTTGGTTGCTAAGATATTCAGGCCGAGGTCATTGATTAAGGCGAATGATGATAAAAGGCGTCATTCTTTCCTTCCAGATAACCAGCCACGTCTTAAATGCAGGGTCCGAGCGCTGCTGGCGTGCAAAACTGCTGGCGCTTACCGGTCTCAAGAAGTTGTCTTCGTCGTCTTCTTTCGGCAGCGCATGTCAACGGGCACTTCTGGCAAGCAGTCTGCATCGGAATGCTTGCGACCGGACTCATAGACCTCCTTCACTCCGGCTTCGTCACGAAAATGCAGTGGCGCTGTCGTCTTTAGGGACTTTCGCGGGGTAGGCATAAAAAAACGCTTCAGTCGCTTTGCGTACCATGATTGTGCAATGGCTTGCTGCTGCCGGGAAATACAGAGCACCATGCCGACTAATAGCGTCGCTATGACATGTGCTGAAAGGCACATAAGAGCAAGTTTAGTAAGTTCGCAAGGTTTCTTGCCGACAATGGTGGCCGTAAACAGTGGCGGGCCGACGCGGTGAAGCGCCAAGGCTGATGCCGGTGCCTGCTCATCGAATATGCGGCAAACACTTCCTCACGACTAAGCTGGGACTTATTCACCTTTACGCCAGAGCGATCTACCAGAACAAAGGTCGCGAATAACTTGAGTGTGGCCTTTCTTACGTCAAGTGGTGAGATCTTGGTACTGTTTTAGTGCCGGCGCGGGTGCGCAGGTAACATATTTAGACGAGGCAGAAATATATATGTTGCAATGCGTGGACCTATTTCTTTGTTGGGGCATGCATATATATTTTACGTATGTAAATTGTTCCTCAAGCCCGTTTTTTTTTTTGCTTTCGTAATTGCATGTATGCGCAGTGAGCTGCTATGCGAACGATCTGTGTTGCAATCCTGGATCCGTGATAGAATTGCATGCCTAAATTTGGCCGCGTTCACGTCAAATTATTTTAATCTACTTCCTGATGAAGATTCCCACTTCACGTTGACAGCTACTGATTCGGATCAGAGCTGCATTTTTTTAATTATGCCGAGCGCTTTTATTTGCATTCACAGCGGCTGATTGTCAAAGCGAGTTGTGGGGTTTGTCTTACATTAACGCGGCCACAGGGGCCGAGACCGAACTGTGCCATCCTAGCTACGGAACTATGGTGAAGGTAAAAACGGCCCCAGAAAAGAGGTCCCCAGAAGATACAGCACCGAAAAAAAAAGGTCCCTGGAATTTACGGCCCCGGAAATAACGTCCAGAAAGGTCCCCTTAGGAAGCGGCCGGTAGGAAAAAACGTCACCAAAGAAATTAACTGAAAATCTGCCCGGAACTCACTTCTCGAAAACTTCAACATATTATTGGATGCCTTTATTTTGGAATAAATGTAACCATTGTTTGGGCACTGGGTCCTCTGGTTGTTTTAAAAGTTTACAAGAACTGGAAAAGGCTTGGCGAGAAAGCATTGCGAAAAAAAAAAAACAGCAAACCAGCACTATATAACATCCAGTGAGTATTATACACTGCATTGTTCACAGTTTTCAAGCTGGGAATTATCACTCTCTAATATAGGTCTAATCACCTGGCTAATATTGCACATTCGAGAGACGGGCTTGTCCTCAAGCACAAATTCCGGCGGCATAATGCTTTTTTTTTTTTGCGAACGCACGGCATCAGTGCCATGTTTTGCAAATTTCAAGTCGACGAGTAGGAAAAAGCACTGTAGCATACATTACGACGGCTGGACAAGAGGAAACTCAGTATACGCCTTTTGTAAACAGAACTACAGAACGTGAAAAAAAATAAATAATACGCCGGTGTTCGAAATATAAATATAGTTCAAGCTATAACCATAAACACAAATGTAAGATAAAATCCGTAAAAGTTGATTAAAACGAGCGCAATTTATCGCTGATAAGCCAAGCATCAGGAAAGGCGAAAGCTGTACTTCGCAGTATGAGGGATTGCAACTGTTTGGGTACGTTTTATCCGGAGCCATTTTTTCCGGGAACATTTTTTCGTGGAACGTTTTAACCGGAACACATGGAATCACAGTAGCCGCTGCAGCTCGTGATTGTAATGCAAGCTAACAGCGTGACTACTCGTGATAATTTTGCTACCATTAACGACGACAGCCGCCCAAGAAAAGAGCAGATATAACAGACTCGCAGCGTTGTGATTTCAGCGAATAACGAAATGATACGCAGATCCGTGTCAAGGCTACTGTTGCCACGCTAACCTAAATTATCTTAACTATACAGCCGCTTGACGCTAGCGAGGTGCTTCTTGCTTACCAAGCACGCTCATTTGACGCTCAGTGTGATGAATCTTCCTATAACGCAATGATGCTTCGAGCGGACTACATCGTACGCGGTTTGCGAGCTATTTATGAGCGAGAAAAATCACCGTCAGCTTACTTGACTCAAAGTAGTTGCAAGCATCCGAAGCTTTGTAATTCTCGACGCGTTCCGCGCTTAAGTTTCTGTGAGAAAACAGCAAATAGATGTCAACGTCGCTCATTGTCCCTGGCCGTGAGCAACGCTTCTCCTGTGAGCCTTGAACCCAATCTCCATCGGTACGGCGTGCGAATCCGTACGCTGCAAGCAATGTACGTAAAGTTTTTCAATGTATCAATTCAGTCCTCACCGTCGAGGCTCACTAAACAGTAACACATGGTGATTTCGGCTGTCAAGAAGGCGTCTACAAATCACAATAACACGGCCTTCACAAGCTTGGCCACAGTGCCACGGCCGCGGTCATGCTTTTTGCCTACCGTGGGATCGTTGACGAATGCAGCGCCACATCGATCGTCTTGTTCGTTTTCGAACATGACGGAGGTCTGTACACGACTGTGATGCCGAATTCAGGAAGGTGAAGGCTCCAGCTAGCAAGAAGGCCAGAGGAATTTTTTAAGTAGGCGAGCCAGCACAGAGCATGGTGATCGCTCACAATTCTAAATGATCGTCCATATAATATAGGGTCGAAATTTTTATGTGAACCTAACGATGACATGGCTTTCCCCCGTTGTCGAATAGTTGCCTTCAGTTTTCCACAAGTAACGGCTAGCGTAGGCGATCACTCTTTCCTGTCCGCTAATTTTCCGAACGAGAATGGCTTCTAGGAAAACGCTGCTTGCGTCTGTATTTCTGTCTCGGTGATTTCGTCGAAGTGTCCTCAAACAGGGGGGGGGGGTACCTGTCGCAAATGGGCTTTCCCAGCCGAGGCAATTAAACAATATTTAGCCTCCTGCAGTTCTTCTTTACGGCTGAAACAAATATTTATTATTTGTGATTCGTTCACTGGCTTGCTTGTCAAGGCGGCATTATTTAAAGTGCTTTCCAATTTTACTTGTTACTTGCTTGCACTGGGGACCACAATATGCTGGTTCTTTCTAATCCATGGAGCCACAGATGAATTTTTTCGGAGGTTATGTTTCAAGCCTGAGTATGCGCGTATAAAATGCACCATTTTGGATTTCATTCCTTTCGAAATTAATGAATTTTTATCGACGTGGGTAGAAACTGTAAAAAAATGCAGTTACAAGGGTGCTGGGCCAGTTTTTTTATTTTGCACTTCACCTAGACGACTCCTGTCGTTTCTGAAAGACGTGTTTTTCACCCCAAGAGCCACACCTAGAGTGAATACATGTTCAGGATTCGCTTTCACGGGGACACAGCCTAATTCAACGGCAGCTTCATGACAGCGCTGCTATACGTAAATTTCCTCTAACGTGAAGCATATTGGCGTTTTTTTATTGAGGCCGCTTTTAGTGAAAAGCCACCCGTATTTCACTGCATCGCAGCTGTTGGGTATGGTATTCAATCAACGGTACTCCATTCTTAATGAGAGTGGCATTCTGGCCTTACTATCAGTGCCACACAGAGACATAAATTACGCTAGGTTCACTGTAACCTTATTGTTTGTTCCTAACTTAAGGCATCCATCCATCGACATTGACCGTGTTTTAGCGACGATGTCTTTCTTATAATTGAATACAGGCTGATCTCTGTTAGCAAAAATTGGAGCTCTATATGCAGGAAACTAATGCGTAGCCTCTTGTAATAAATGGATGTCTAAATGGCATCTCTATCAGCACTAAACATGACGCGAAAAATGCCATAGTTCCAAGAGGGAGCCGTCGCTCCTCTGATAAGGGGCGGCATGAGTGAACACATGGCTCGGAATACTTTATTGCTTGAATAATGCTTGCATGACCACCGAAATGTGAACATGGTGAAGTGCTTCTTCGTAACCTATTGCATCTTTTATATGAGAGGGATATATTACGAATAATTTCTTTATTATGGAGGCGAGAGTGTGTAAACAATATTGTCGATAATGTGGAAATGAAGCCTTTGTGAAATCTACCCGGATATTTGCTTGAACTCAGAGGTTTACCTATTTTTAACCACTACCACATATACTGTACCGTATACATAAATGACAGCTGATAAGCTCATCTGCGCTTAAATATTTATGTTCCTAATACAAATTTATTATGCACTAAGATAATACTAGCGCTGCTCGCACAGTTACAACTGTCGAGGTCGCCTGGCACAGCGCGTGAAAGGCGGCCAGTTTTTCTAGACATCCTGCAGCTTGCTTAAACTCGATCCACCGCAGCTGCTTTCCTTCGTTCCATTCATCTTAATGTTTTCTTTACATTTTGTTTACCTGGGCCATAGCAATTTTCCTGTATAACTGCTATACTCATTATCAACGGACTATTTTAGCTGATCTATAAGTGAGTGTACAACCTGCCATTTGCTTGAACTTTATTTTGTCTATCTCCTTAAATTTATGAAGCCAGTAAGTGTAACTGCGAAGTAGATTTTAGCCATAACCAGGTTTCAATAATAATCATTCGTTTTTCATTGTAGGCAAGACTCGGCAATTTTCATGAGCACTCGAGCTGCGTATTTTGTAGTAAGTAAGGGATCGTCAAATTTTCAGTCGCGTGTACCTAACAGCGTGCGTATATTTCAGTAGGACTTCTAATCCCTCGCTACCCGTCGCAAATTTGTCGTTCCTTGCCGAGCCCCTGACCACACGACCGTATTGACCACATGTTAATACAAGTGCAATATTTGTTCTAGATTTTTTTGGCCGCTTTGCTAAAGTTGATTCCCTCAAATATTTATTGATATTGTTGTTTTCCTGGGTACACTGTACATTGCTGTATTTGCCACACTTATTGCGTGCTAAATGTCAGGTTTTTGTTGCTATTTTAACCCAACAATAATGCTCCAGCCGGAGCGCTGTAGCTACTGTGTATAAATAAATAAATGAATTCATAAATGCAGTCACACAGGCATAGCTTTTCTAGCTGTCTAAGCAATGCATTCCGTTTATTATACGCCAAGACATTCTAGACCAAACAACTTGGGAGTAGTGTGCAAACGTTTTGCCATCGGTACCTGTACGTTTGATCTGTTTTCTTTCTTTTTCTTGCCTTTTCTCCCTTATACTGAAACCACCGTTGAGCATCGGCATCAAAAATGAATGTCACAGTCTTTACCATTTCAATGTTCGGAATTGATTGTTAATGCGGTGTTTTAGCAGCTAAATATTTTGGAAAAAATTTTTTAACTGAATAAACCCTATTTCCGTTTTTTCGATTCCTAGCTGTGCCTCATGCATCTTATAGATTTCTAACGGGGCAAGAAAACTGCCTTATCATTGAGTATTTAAACGCACCAGGTGAAGAGGGAGGTAAGTCAAACAGCTTTCGACACCTTTCCTTCCAGAATGCATCCACATTTCGTGCTTCCCTGGCAGCGAGGTTTATATTTTGTGGTTATATCTTCCCATGATCGGAGTATTATGTTCGTAGTTAGCAGGCTCAGCACCTACTAAATATAAACAATTGCATGGCTTTATTATTAAACATAATAACAAAATATAGTTAAAGGATTTGTTTCTTATCGAATGTGACCAATTCCTCCGGAGCAAAAGTGACCATCTGATTCCCAGTGAACAGCTGGATGGTGACTTGGCCAGGCAGTGATTGGGTGGCGAGTGTTTTGGCAAGAAACTAAATGACATGACTGAGGCTGGAGAAGCTCCATACTTGGGCTTGCCATTTGAGATGGCAGGGTGAGAGAGCAATCAATCTCTCCAATGGACTTTGTTTCGGTTTCAGGGCAGCTATTTTTATGCCACGCTAGTCTGCATGTAAAGCTTAGTTAAAGCCACGCTTGGTACCCTTATATGCATAGAGACAAAGAGAAGATCTGGTGATACATGTCAAGAGCACAGAACCCCCCAACTGAACACTAAGCTAGCGCCAATTGCCGAAGCATGCTCAGCCGAGACTCTTCGTTTCCCCCACAAAACTGAAATCACTTCCAGATTTTGTCGCATTGAGTCAAGGCCCCACGAACACTGTCGCTACCGAATCGGGTACGACAATGACTAAAAATGTAGTGCTTGAGGTAGGACTCGCATATTATGAAGCTTTGTGCTTACTAGGAGCATGACGCCGTGCAGAGGAGCAAAGTTGTAGGTATCTATGACGACTTGGCGCAAGAGATGGTGCGAACACATATAAGTGGACAATTTTGCGAGAAGCTGGTGAAAGATGCCGACCAAAGGAAGAAGAGGTAGCCATGCGACCAACATATACGATGAAAGGAGTGACTGTTGTTCTGTGATGAGTCCTACGAAGGATGTATTCGGGATTGTTTTAGTTGGTTGTGTGGGCTCATCGCGTTTATTGCGCATTCAAAATCCGGAGCATTATGGGTGGATACCTGTGGGTGCAGATACAGTTGTGCTTTTGGACGTTGGGAAAACGACCGTGCTATGGTGGTATTAGATATACGGGAGGGTAACATAGCGCAAAATGATATTCCGGTCACACTACCTTTTTGAAACATCCTGCGAGCATGTCAGTGTCACGAGGCGTTGATGTGCTTTATAAGGCCTTGTTGTAGTTAGATCTAGTGAAGCAATACGGATAATTTCTTATTTAAGTTACAGTATGGTTCGTAAAGTCTACCTGATAGCAAAGTGAGTAGTAGTGGAAGCTGCAGATTTAAAAAAAAAAACAGTCATGAAATTGGGTTAAACTTCTTAATTAGGCACATTAATTCTCCGAAAAATTGACAGCAGTTAAGTTTGCCTGTTAGGCGTGTATTATGGCGTTTATGGCGCTGCCACTGATTGCAAACGCCAACATGACGGCACACTGAAAATATGGGTGAAGCGCCCGATACCCCCAGAGGACCACTAGTGGACTAGCCATACAGTTGGTGGAATGTATCTGTAGGAAGAGTGGGTACATCATAGAGGAGGTCACGGAAAGTGCTACGAATCACTGGTATGAAATGTTATCGTAAAAGTTAGTCCAGCACCCCGCCAACTAAGCGTGCGACACTGTTGAGGCAGTAAATCTAGAGTGCACTTCTTATGTGGCGGCGTTACTTGCGGAGGTTAGCTGAGGCAGAGAGCAACAACATTCTAGCATCGCTGCGGCCCTGAATGGGGGGAAACCTCACGGATTAACGCGGTAATGAGGCAGAGAAACCACATCAGTGTATTACGAGCTGCGCTACAGTACAGTATCATATTGTTATGCTCCTGGAATTGTAACGCTTAACATGCATGCAGGCCCGTCCGGTCTTCGGTAGAAAAAAGCAACGGAGAACAGGGTGGTGAGTGCAATCATAAAATGTCATGGCATTTTGAAAAAGAAGAGGGACGTAGCTTCGAATCGGAATGCACGGCGCCGCTTCCCCCTCCCCCCTCACCCATCTCTCCTCGCTTTGCTCGGTGGCAAGGTGCCCACTGAATCTGCCTTGAGAAAGTTTTGAAGCGAAATGCTTTACTAGGCTAGTCAACTCAGAGTCTCGCCTGTGCTCCGTAGTTAGAAAAAGCCACAGCTACGCATGCGCAAACAACGTGACGCCCCAGGAGAAGCTAACTATGCCACGCCGGGCACATGAGAAGGTTATCCTAATTATTCTTTTGTAGTGTTCCTGCCGTTTCCATGGCAACGCCAAAGCGTTCAGATGCATCTAAAGGCTATCGCCTCATTGTACTGAAGGCACATGCGCCACTGCGCAAGTGCGCCACCGCTACTACTGCGCGCCAAAGAACAGGCCAGAAAACAGGCGCGCGCACTCGTCATGGAAGAAGAAATTTTTGTTTTTGATAACCCGGCTTAACCAAGCTAAGCCACTGCCACTTTTTTTATTCTTCTTCTTTTGCACAACAAAACAGCTTTTTGATGCTACTTTTTTTTCAGTCTTTTGATGCCCGAGGTCATCAGGATACCATGGCGTTATGGTTGGCTGAAACAACTATCATAAGCGAAGCAAACCAGAGCCATGTGCACAACATAAATTGCCTTGGAATCAGTGCTGGTGCGATATTTTTTAGGGATAGCTACATCACGACAGGATTTAGTCTCTTCGCCATCCCCGCAGTTTAAGCCGTGGTCGCACTGTGGCGTCACACGACGGCCCTGTTTCTCCAAGTCCGTTCGTCGCGGTCGCCGCGCCACCACCGCTCTTGCTGCTGAGCGCTCACCGCGCCCTCTGCCTCGACCCTCCGGCAACTCGGCTCGTTGCGATCACCGCGCGGCTATAGCGCGGCCACCGCTCGAACAGGCGCGCGTTCGCCGTTGCCTAGCAACCGCCGCTACTGGCGCGCTCGCTGCGCCCTCTGTTTTAAGGCACGCCACGTGCCTCAATTCTCCTGGTAACTCGGCTTGTCGCGGTCGCCTCCGGGTCGCCACGCCACAGCCCCTGGATAATTTGAAAGTAGCGACTCTCTCCTCCACTTCGGCACTTTCCTCCTCGAATATCCTCGCCCGCCTGCTGCGCGCGCTGAACATGGCACGCTTTTTGGGGCAGCGCTCCTTCGCCGTCCTGGAAATTGGCTGGCACGCGCGCGCGCTCTTAAGTTTGAGCTTTTTCCACGCTCTGTTATCGAATAAAGACACGAGTAAGACATGCGACTCTTAACTGTACCGCGAGTCACATAAGTTAGCGTCTCGTATGCGCAATGAAAGTGCAAATTACAAGCGCTTGCCGCATGAACAAAAACCGTTTGCTGCCTCACATTCCCTTTGACTTTTCAATACCGCGTCTCTCAACACGCCATAATATATTAATCATAATATTTACTATATATTTGAACATTCCTGAAATTCTCAGCATAACGATGCTCAGGTAAATGTAGATTCACCTCAAACTAATTTTAGCGGAAGTCAAGTTCATGCAGTTCTTAACGAGCGGAGTTTCATTAATGCGATGGTTGCTAGCAACAGGCTGGAACAAATGCTTTGATGGTCAGCCTAAATTTTTCAATAACATTTGGACTGAATTTGGTACCGCGCAGTGAACATGGAGCTGCTTACTTGTTTCCGTAGTTCAAAATTTTCGCGGCTGCTTGAAAACGATCGAATATCAACTTTTTTCTGTTAAGCATGAAACGGATCTAACCCCTGCTGTCGACGGCCTTGAAGTGACGTCGAGCCGAAACCGAGAGCCAACATCAGGGCACCAATTTCCCGTCGTCCGTACCCCAAAATTTCGACCTGTCGACCACCGATACTTGACCTTGTCGGAAGTTCATCCACATTGGTGTCAACCCTAATTTTAGTATGACCAAAATTTTTTCTTTCTTTTGCTTTGAATAGACAAAAGAAACGTTACCCAGAACGCTTTCAACTTTTTTAGGGGCAAAATGTGGAAGAAGTACAGGCCATATGTCAATAACTGCGACAGGGTGCGGACGTACAAAATACTCCTATATCAACTCAAGACCAAACAGCATTGTTTTCTTTGTACACACTAGACCTCTCGGGTCCAAGGCCGCCGGCTGGTCTACGCTACAAAATGGACATGACGCCCGTTAACTATAGGCAAATAATTAAGGAGGCCCACATAAATTTGGAAGTCAAGACTGAGTTGGCCAAATCCAAATTAGGTTATAGACACTAATTTCCGGTCAGACTCGGACCAGGTCAAATTTTGGGGATTCAGAGGGCCACATTTCAGGGCTGGCCCTCCAAAATTTGGAGATTACCAGTGAATTCCCCATACTTAAATAGGTCAGACACCAATTGTGGTCACATTCGGATGAGGACAAATTTCGGGGGTCCAGAGAGCTACATTTTGGGAATAGGCCACCTAGGTTTGGCGGTCACCACTCAATTCGCCATACGCAAATTAGGTTGGACACCGATTTTCGTCAAATTCGGACGAGGTCCAACTTCGGGGGTCCACAGGGCTAAAGTTTGGCAATGGCCCACCTAGGTTTGGAGTTAACCCCTGAATTCGCCATACGCAAATGAGGTTGGCCACCAATTTGGCCGCCTTTGGATGAGGTCAAATTTAAGGGGTTCCTGGGGCTAGATTCTGTGGGAGGCCCACCGATATTTGGACGTAACCAGTAATTTCGCCATATTCAAATTAGGTTGGACACCACTTTTTTCCAGATTAGGACGAGGTCTAATTTCGAGGATCTAAAGACACAAAGTTTTGATGTGCGGATATATATACACTCTGTGGAGAAGTTCTGCGGAAGAGGCCTCTACACGCTCCTGCGACATAAGCATATTATAGAATTAACAATCTCCCTCATTGCACGCGCTAGAATTGAAAAGCGAGACCTTTAGTTAAGAAATTAAAGCGGCTATTGTATGCGCATTGTATGCATCAGCAGTCGCTATTATATAGCACGTTGAGCGGAACCATGAAGTCAAAACAATAACGCGCATAACGGCGCAAAATCATCAGTGAATTAAATCAGATTGTCAGCTTTGTGATGCGCTTGCAAGCAGTTTCATGTCGCTTGTAACAAATGCACATTACGTCGCAGAGGCAGCAGAGGTGACTAGTCTTTGTCGGGGTGAAGTTCTTGCGGCCGATGTCGCTGAACCACTTTTTTATTCCAATGGTATCCTCCTTCCCGCTCGGAATTGGGAAAAGAATGAAGCCTTTTTCACGACAGCTTGTGCAATTAAATATGCAGCAGCTCGGCATAGCACTGCATTAAAACAGCGCGAAGTGCAAGCGCGGAATGCTAGGGGGCTCGCTCCTACAAACGGCGGCTGCCTAAAAAATGGCGCTGGCTAAAAATGAAAGCACAAAAAGAGCGACCTTTTCGCGCAGTTTTCCCGGCGATGGCCCGCGGAGCCAATCACCGTTGAAAAGAGCGCCGATGGGAGAGTTGAGAGAGGAGGATCTGCGACGGGGCACAGAGCGGCGGCAAAGTTCACAGAAAGTCGCTACTTTCGTATTATCAAGGGATTTTAGCCGTTGGGCGCTCTCTCTGCCCCTGCATTACATCACACCCCTGCGCTCCATAGTTGTGGTAAACAGGAGTATAGAACGGGAGAGCTCGCGCCGGCACAGCGATAGTTGAGGCCGCACTATGGATGATGAGATGTCGGCCAGCCTGAAGGAGGCAAGTGATCGCCGTAAGAATGCAGAGGAGACAGCGCGTTGAAGAGACTCAAAAGACGCGTGCCGAACAGTTGGGCAAACACCATGAAAGATAAACGTAGCCGGGTGTCTGTAGTCATGGCAACTCGACTAGGTTTAACCATAGCTAAACCACAGCCAATGTTTTTCATATACACAGCCATCCGAGATATTACGAGAAACGAAGGCTTTGGTTGGCATTAGTCAATGAAAGGATTTTATGACATAGCTGCTTCTCAAGATCAAAAAACAGCGCGGCTACTTGGGACAAACAGAGAGGAGAATAACGGACAAGCGCTGACTAACAACTGAAGTTTATTCGAAAAAAGCACAGGTAACATACACTTTTTTTTCTCAAGAACCAGGACGCATGCGCTCCCAAACAAGCATCAGTCTAATCATGGGAATCCAAATATACAATCTCAGTGTCAAGCAGAAGCACCGATGGCGTGCTCACGCAACTATCCCCTTTTCTATGGATGTGGTAGGCTTCCGATAACTCCCTGGTTAGTTGATCCTTATGCCTGTAGATTACATTAGTGTTGTTAAAAAGAGGTGTGCATAGTTTTTTTATCAGGATATCTCGGATCATTACTTAAAGGGCAGTCCCTGTAGTGCAGGGCAAGGTTCGAAGATGGGGCGTTTTTCAAAGATGCCTTATGTTGGCGTTCAGCTGCTTCTCATGTGTGCTTGTAGAGCTTTGTTTCCGGGAAATGTACAGCAATAAATTCTACAATTATGCCTAAATTGGGCTATGAACAGAGAGGAAGCATACGTGCATTTGTGGCTGTATGTAAAAATGCAATGCCTTCAAATACGAGAACAATTTTATGAGGTGTCAGTCGTACTGGAGAATAATCGTGCGCGGAAAATTTTACACAGGTCAGGAAGACCAGGCAACAAACAGTGAGGACGGACTACATTCCAAGGGAAAAGACAAAGGTGAGCTTCTTTTAACGCATTTCAAAAACTTTCAGAAAAGCCGAGAGTTGTAACTGAAAATAATGCACAATTGCAATGAAAATGAGGTGGGTACCATGAATGAAGTGCGAACGAACAAAAAGTAGCCTGTCCATTCGCATTATGTTATTCGCTAACTACACTTGGTGCTCTCTATCCTCACCACGCTGTTTCTCTAACATTTAAAACTAATCTATGGCGTGCGCACGTTTTACGAGTTATTTAAGTAATCATCTCTTTCAGTGACAACAGTTTGATGCCTGTATGGATTTTGACCTGCAGACAATATGACAGTCATACAATCAGGGCACTCAAAGGCAATACTTCAGATAAATGTAAAAATGACCTCTCCAAATTATTCTTACACAAAAATTAGACAGCAAAATATGACACAATAATGCTCAGTGATGTTGCCGCACCGTTATTGCCGCGAAGGAAAGAACCATTTCAAAAAGACCCTCAACATACGAAGAAAAATCTTGTGTGAAGACGCCGAACTTTGTTAACGGCGACCGCAAACGCACTATTTGCACCCCAAAACATAATGAAAGGTGCCGGTGTCATGGCGAATTTCTACTGTAAAATGCTAATACGCCTGCAATTTTTAATCTAACTTTTGTTGTTTGACGTAGTCGACATTTAAATATGACTGAAACGCTTTTCATTCGTCAAGTTGAAAGGGGACGGTGAATGTTATGCCAGTCTACACCCTGACTCCTCGAACAGAATTTTCGCGTCAGACCTCATTCAAAATGCATAACTATGCAGCTCTCAGCGTTCTTTCCTCGACCGCCATTGTAAACAGCAGCGTTACTGATGTAGACCTTATAAACAACTAATAAACAAATTTCGCTTACTTATGCCAATAATTAGAGGGCCGGTAGAAGGTCCTCCGTTCCAAAAATCATCGCCACCGAATGTCAGCAGTCTCGATCGAAAAGCTTCGCCCCAACGCAGAAGAAATTCTACCACGCAAAAATCGGAGGAGTGAAACGACAGTTGCGGCATCAGCGTCTTACACATTAGGTATACCACAAATATGCGCACACATTACCGCATGGCGCTAGGAACAGAAGGACATTAATGGCGGAGCCTACCCTAAATGGCGCTCTGTAGACAAAAAACTCTATAAGAAGACAACACATTCAATCCCCATTATTGCACCTTTTTAGGCCATGAAAAGAGTCGAAAATATAACACTGCCGAATACATAGATTGAGCCCTCAATTTTGTAATGGAAAAATTGCATTGTGATTTCAAGAGGAGGTGGCTGAAGAGGGCGTTCACATGGCTTGACTTCATTGCCGCTAAAGCAGGCCAGCAACTATTTCATGTTCATTGTTTCTGGGAGGGACCTATAGAACAGCTGCTATATGACACTCTCCTAAAACACGCCTAGTGATATGCTTTGGTGTCAGAGGCAACGGCTCACTCTTTCTGTGGCTTCTGAAAAAAGGGGATATACTTTTCTCCTATTGAGGTTGGTCAACTGTACTATTTTGTTGTGTAACACTGCGTTTCTAGCGCCGCCTTTACCACCGTGTTGTGCGCTCTCTTTTTGTGCTGTGCGCCACACGTTTATAGCTGTGAGTGTCAGCGAGTACACAGAGTACTTGGCTGACCCACTGGGTTCAGCAGCGATATGCTATTCTTCAAAGGTGCCTGTACATGAAGAGCGACACCTATAGAAGTGCAGCTAATGTCAGTACCCCTGGGGTTCCTTCTTAATGCTTCGTTCGCTAGCTTCATCCCACAATTTACGACAGTGAAAGCTGCCTTGTGTGTAAAAAAGTAGTTCGAGACAATGTCATGTTTTATGCTTGCTCACAATGCAGCTACGGATGCCACCTTGCACCCTGTGCAGCAGTTTCAAAATCTGGATTTAAAGGCAAGGACGACAACGAAAAAGAGTTCGAAGTGTCAATCAAAAATGCGTCATTTCAGCTGATAGAAGTGCCAAGGGTGCCCAAAACCAGAACCACACTGCGCAACTTTAGGTTATGAAAAAGTTTCGCTCGAAGTAAGACGCGTGATCACTGAACTGAGATATTAAAATCAAAGTAGAGATACACTTGCAGATAAAGGACCCAGTTGACAATATGGAGCAGCCAGCAAGCATCTATCATATTGCAACGATGACGTGCTTGTAAAAATCAAAAGCCAGTCAATCAAGATTGTTGCCCTTCAGAAGGAGTTGAAAAAATTGAGAGTGACAATGCTCCCCATTAAGTCCTGACTATGCGACAAGTCAATCAGAATCTGGAAATTCATGGTTTGCCATCAAGCGAGGATGAAAATTCAGTTCACAAAATTAATGATCTGGCTAAAGAAATGGGTTTTGCTAAACTGACCGACGCTGATGTTAAAGAAACGCATAGGTTACCGGAAAAAAATGATAAACACCTGCAGTGCTTGCTCGCTTTGAATGACGCGTCACGCGAGACCACTGTATGTAAAAAAAAAAAAAGTATCCTGCTGAATAGTATTTCCGAAGTGTTCTTCCTTGACAACCTTGCAGGAAAAAATCACAGGCTGCTTTGGGTTATGAAGGGACAAGCAAAAATAAAAAGGCTATCAGTTCGCCTGAAAAAGGAGTGGCAAGTTCATGCGGAAGGACATAAGTGCACAGGTTATCCGAATTCAGCGCAATGCCGACCCCGATAAGATCGTACGGCTTTGCCGCCTTTGTGAAAAGTCACATGTTTATTTTCCTTCCATAAACTGATGGCTAAACTTTGCGACGATATGTATCACGATAGCGTGTCCCTCAAATTCCTTTCCTTCCTTCAACCTTCCTTTGAACTAACCACCTCGGCTGCGGAAGGTGGTTAGTTCGAAACCCACCGCCGGACACCCACCGGTAAAAATGGGTACAAGCGTCCCCCGGCCTGGCGCTCGGCTTTTCCAGGGGTGTGCGTTTGGGAGAAGCTCCGTAAACCCCACTGCGCGCCCCTCCTCCGCAGTGGGCCCAAACCCAGTTTCGAACCTCGCAGCCTGCAAAGGTGGTTCTGTTTGTCTTGCAAAGGTACTTCCTTTGACCCTCACTCGGTACTTAAGGCCACCGATGGAAGCGGTGGCCTTCGGTAAGGCCACCGCTTCCTTACCGTAGCGGTGGCCTTGTGGTAGAGCATCCGCCTCGCATTCGGGAGGTACCGGGTTCAATCCCTGGTGCCGCCGGTTACCCACCGGTTTTTAAATGGGTGCAAGCTTTCCTCCGGCCTGGTGCTCGGCGCTTCTGGGGTGAAATGCTTGGGAAAAGGGGTCACGGCCCAAATTGTTGCGCCGATGTGGCAGTGATTCGTTCCGCCATCGGACAATAAGTCCGCCTTGAGCGGCAACAGCCCATTATGTGGCCTTTTTTTTGTTTTTTTTTTAGGACTGCTGCAGCTGAGGCTTTAAGAGAGCACTTCAGGTGAGGGTCAAAGGCAGTACCTTTGCAAGACAAACAGAACCACCTTTGCAGGCTGCGAGGTTCGAAACTGGGCTTGGGCCCACTGCGGAGGAGGGGCGCCAGGCCGGGGGACGCTTGTACCCATTTTTACCGGTGGGTGTCCGGCGGTGGGTTTCGAACTAACCACCTCCCGCAGCCGAGACGGGCTCTCTAACCACTAGGCCACGGCCATGTTTCATGTAAATATTAGAAGCTTAAAAAAAACAATTCGACATAGAAACAGCTTTAGATTCACTGGAATGCAAGTTTGATCTGTTAGCATTAACGGAGACATGGTTCTCAAACAATCAAAATTTTGTTAATACCGATAGATACCGGTCAGAAAGCGTTTACAGACCAGACCCAAAAGGAGGTGGAAATTCACTCTGTGGAAAAAGAATCTTCATTATGGTGCTATACCAGAATTGTCACAAATAACCATCCATTATGAGTCGGTCACCATCAAATTCTGTGGTTCTGTATTTTCAACCGTTAAACGCCCGCCTTCCGGCAGCATTACTGAATACAAATTCTTCACCAGTCTGTTCGAATATGCATCTGTGTTATGTACACCTACTGTCCTGACTCGTATTTTTTATATTTTTATATCAATGTGGCAGTACCAAGTCCTCTAACACTACGGCTCCTTGATGTTGCTGAATTGTTCCACTGTGCAAAGCTTATCCATTTACCAACGCGAGCGCAGCGAAGTGGATCGCTTATCAATTTATGTGTAACCAGCCATCCTCAAAACATCGTTCTAGCAGGCATTGGGACATTTGACATGAGGGGTCACCTGCCTATTTTATTTTATTCCCACGCGTACAAATGTCAAACAAGCATAGCTATGTCCTTCCTGTCGTTTATCAAAAAATATTTCTAAAATTATAGCGAGTTTTCGGGCCATGAAAGAAACAGTGGACTGGAACCATTTCTGTAACAAGAATAATCCTAGCTTGTCCTGCATCTTTTTTGCAGACATTTAATAATGCTACGACTCGGCTTTTCTTTTACCCCGCTCAAAAAACAGAAAATCCAGAAAGCTATGCGTTAGTCATGAGTTATACGTAACAATCAAGAAAAGCGATGAATTATAAAACCCATTTATCTGCTTGAGAGATGTTGGCAAATTACTGGACTACAACAAAGTTCGAAACATTCTGAACTCCGATCTTAAAAAAGTCGAGACTGAGTTTTAACAACAAAATTAATTTCAATGTCTAATAATCCTTGGAACGCAGTTAGAAGCCTTATTGGAAACCCTAGCAATACGATCCCTAGCGCACTAATATTTAATGGCACTGAAGATTGCACTTTTTTCTAGCAGAAAAATTAAACGATCATTTCTTGGAAGCCGGTGCACCATCACAATTCTGTGTTGCTGGACAAAAAGTAGAAACGTATACGCGTACCGAAAGCCAAAACTCGGCAATTCTTTGACCATTGAAGTTGAAATATTTCATTCCTAGCGTATTTAACAAAAGCACAGCAGGTGGTGATGATGTCTCCAAAGCCGAACGTATAATGGCTGTCACCGATATAATACCTGATTCCTTGCAACATATATGTAATGAGGCTGTAATTACCGGGCATTTCGCTGATGGCATGAAGATATCAAAAGTGTTGGTTATACATAAGGGAGGCTGGTGTGATGACAAAAACAAGCGCCGAACCATCTCAGTCTTGCCTGTGTTCTCAAAAGTATTAAAACGTTTTCTGAAAACGCGGTCAGTCAAGTTCATTGAAGAAAAGAAATTTTATGGTTTTTTACACAGAAGTCCCCCAAAAAAGGCATTACTGAAAATTAAAAGAGCTTCTGTATACTTTTGAGTACAATAATGTTAGCGTCGGATTATGTTTGATTTTAAATAGGCCGTTGATTCAATTCAGCATCATATTTTGTTCCAGACACTATCGTTTTATGGAATTCAAGGCGAAGCGCTCCGGCTGATCCGCACTCATGTATCCGGTAGATCCCAGTATACCTGACTCAATGGTCTTCATTCCCAGCTAAAATACATAACACATGGCGTTCCACAAACCTCAATCTTAAGGTCGTTGCTTTTTATTATATACATCAACAACATTGCTCATATTCCACTCACCCTAGATATCAATATTTATGGTGATGATACCAGCTTGTTTTTCTCGGTCATTAATCTAACTGCTCTTGCATGCCGGGCTAACAAATGGTTGAGAGATTTATTTTGACGGCTGAGTGCAAACCAACTACAGCTAACTTTTGATAAAACGAAATATTTCATGCTTAAACCTAGAAACAAACCTCATGAAGCTATAATCACCATTACATTTATTGACGCTGTAATAGACAGGGAAGATTGATGGATTTATTGAAAGGAAAAGCAGAGAGGAATAAACAGGGTAATAAGTTTAGGTTCTTAGGCGTTCACTTAAAGGATCATTCGATCTGGACGCCTCACATAAATAGGATACACGCGAGCGTATCTAGATACGTAGGCATGCTGCATAATATCAGGCACTTAATCCCTGTCTGGTTAAAGGGTCAGATTTACTATATCCCTATCCAGTCTCACCTTAACTACTGCTTACTGACCGGGTGTTTTAATACTAACACTAAGATTATTAGGCCTATTGTTCTCCAGAAGCGAGCCATGCGCTGCATTGAAATCCTTCAGCGGCTGCAACACACTGCCTCGGTGTTTCTAAGGCACAAGGTGCTTAAACTTATCCAGTTATACGAGCTGAAACTTGCCACATAAATCAGAAACCAAACTATACTAGATCTATCCGTTCCAATTCACCTCATCTGTCTCCTCAGGAACCTTTATGAAGGGCAAGAGGCCACAGTCAGAACTGGGCATGGTCTTACTGATTGGTTTCCGATTGAGAAAGGGGTGAGGCAAGGCTGCATAGTGTCGCCCTGCCTATTTAATCTATATGCAGTGTGCATCATGAGGAAGGCCGGTCTGGACGAGTCTTCAGCTGGAGTGAAGATTGCTGGAAAACGTATCAACAACCTTAGATATGCGGATGATACCACTTTAATGGCAGAAAGTGAAGTGGAACTCAAGAGACTTCTGATGCGCGTACAAGAAGAGAGTGAGAAGTTTGGGCTTAAACTGAACATTAAAAAGACGAAGATCATGGCGTCTTGCCCTATCAAGTCCTGGAGCATCAATGGACAAGAAGTGGAAGCTGTGACAGATTTTCTGTTCTTGGGCGCCAAGATTATCTCGGAAGGAGACTGCAGCCATGAAATTAGGAGACGCCTGCTTCTGGGAAAGAGAGCAATGGTTAGCCTTGACCGCCTAGTAAAGAGCAGAGACATTAGTCTGCCAATCAAGATCCGTATAACCCGTGCTATGGTCTTTCCAGTTGTGATGTATGGATGCGAGAGTTGGACTGTGAAAAAGGCTGACCGCCGAAGAATTGACGCGTTTGAATTGTGGTGCTGGCGAAGACTCTTAAGAGTTCCTTGGACAGCCAGAAGATCAAATCAGTCGATATTGTCGACCATAAACCCTGACTGCTCATTGGAGGGTCAAATTCTAAAGTTAAAGCTCAGCTACTTTGGTCATCTGATGAGAAGAGAGGAGTCGCTGGAGAAAGATTTGATGTTGGGAAAGGTTGAGGGTCGCCGGAGAAGGGGTAGGCAGCGAACGCGATGGTTAGATGGCATTCTCGAGGCATTGCAGATGAAGCTATGTGATGTTAAGAAGATAGTGAGAGACCGGAAAGCGTGGCGTGACATGGTCCATAGGGTCACGAAGAGTCGGACACGACTGAACGCCTGAACTGAACTGAACTGATGATCCAGAATATCCGGCTTGCGCTTGCCAGTAATACATGGTACGACATGAGACATAGCTTGTCCCAACTGACGGCTGTAAGAGCGAGTAATAGTCACCAAACACTGGTGTACTTAATCCTTAACTTTCTGAACACCAACCCATCTTTCCTAGATACCACGCAGAAATTTAGATATTGTGGGAGCTTAAATGTCATTCAAAGTTTACATGCTCTCGCTTTCAATGTCAAGAGTGTTTTCCGTCGTCTTTCGTGTCAGATATGTATACACGTGATAAAGCTTGTGTAATTGTGTTGTGTGTTTTCATTAGGACTTGCATAACAATTTGATCTATCACTTGCACCTGCCGACCTGTGTACGGCTGACAGGACCCTCGTTAGGCAGAAAGCATCTCGCTTTTGCTCTGTCATCCAAGACCAACTGTGTCTTAAAGAATGCTAACAAAATCGGTTAACATGTCGTAGTTATTGTATAAGTATCGCTGGTCTATGGCACTTCATTTTTCACACCAGTGCACAAGTAATTTGATGTAAATCTCTTCTCTCTTGTGGTACCTACGTCATCAGTTAGGGTTCTTTGCTTCGGCGCGCGACTTGGGCTTCAGGTCAGTAAACTTGGTCTTCCATCCGGCCTTTACGCGTTGAGGAAGTGCCCCTCAATTACCCACTGACTCGTCATGTGCTTCTACCTGGAGCTCCGTTCCGGTCGCCGCCTGAACCCTACTATTATCGTCATGACCCGATGGGAAAGCCGCTGTTTCGGGTTCTTTCTACTCCACCCCAGCTACCTTTGCCAATTGAACTGTGAGAAGCCGTCTGCGCGAACCTCACACGTTCGCTGATCCCTGCCGCAACGACGCTGATGACTGGCTCGACAGCTACAACTAGGTCTTTCTTTCAACCCGTGGTGCGACTCCCCTAAGCGCATAAAGGTACCCTTTTACTTGATAAATGTTACCAAACCCAGGTATTTGATCCACGAGTTTACTTTTCATACTTCACCACTTTGAAACAAAAGTTATGCCAGATTTCCTGCGGCCCTTCTGTTTGCATAGAAACCGCCAAGAACCATCTGGATGTTCGAGTTCAACGCTCTAGTGAGACATGTAGTTCTTAAATATAATACGTCCTTGCATTTCTTCGGCATGTTAATGTCACCATGCGAGAGGATGAGCGCATCCGGCACGTACCTACGTGAATTAGATCTCTCTCTTTCAATGCCCAGGCCATGCAGAACATTCCCACAGTCGATGCCATCATCTCCACCTGCCAAAGAATCTATGAACTTCAGTCAATACGGCTCAAACATGATCCAGTATCCTTCCTTTTCACCGCCGACTCCTACCTCCATGCGGTTAATCGCAGACTAATTACAGAACAGCTTCTAGATCAAGGTGATTCGTGCTGCTCCGCCCTTGAGCCACATTCTCCGTGAGTCGGCCTCCGCAGCGTGAGAAAGACCGGCTCTCTATAAATTCCGTCAAACCACTGGTCGCTCCAATTCCCTGTTCTGTGCCAACGTACTCCCAGATCATAATTTGCCGGCAGCATTTGGAGCACCGCCATCACCGGTGCCTCCCAGTGCCAAAGTTGCCAAAATGGCTCCATTCGAAGCGGCGCCTTCGTGCTGGGCGCCCTGGTCACCCTGTTTCGTTTATGGCGGCTCATCATCATCTTCATTAGCCTGACTATACTCACTGCAGAGCAAAGGCCTCTCCCATATTTCTCCAATTAACCCGCTTCTGTGCTAGCTGCATACACTTGATCCCTCCGAACTTCTTGACCTCATCCGCCCACCTATGTTTCTGCCACCCCTGTTTCGCTTTCCTTCCCTTGGAATCGAGTTTGTGACCCTAAGCGACCATCGGTTTTCCTCTCCTCGCACTACATGTCCTGCCCATGCCCACATTTCCACTAGAATGTCAGACACTTGAGTAATTTCTCTTACCCACTCTGCGCGCTTCCGATCTCTTAATGTTACCCCTACCATTTTTCGTTCCATAGCCCTATGCGTTGTCCTCAACTTACATAGAACCCTATTGGTTAGACTCCACGTTTCAGCACCATAGGTGAGTACAGGTAAGATGCAACTGCTGTATACTTTCCTCTTGAGCGATACCGGTAAGCTGCTAGTCATGATCTGCGAGTACTTGCCAAATGCGCTCCATACCAGTCTTATTCTAATTGTTATTTTCTTTTCATGGTCCGTATCTGCGGTTAATACTTGTCCTAAGTAGATAAATTCGCCCACTACTTCCAGTTCTTCGCCACCTAACGTAAACTGTTGTTCCTTGCCGAGGCTGTTGAACATTGCTTTAGTCTTCTGCATATTGCATACATTCTGCATATATTATGGCGGCTACCGGGGCCATATTTTCATTTCTATCTCCACCAGCTCTAACATGAACGTTGTGTATATGACTCATTAAAAAGCAAACCGTCGTCCCCTTTTCAAAACTCCAACCTCCATTCATTGCCCGATTATTTACGACGTTCTTGGCACTTTCATTCAGAATTTTCGAGCGGTGGCTGGTGGGTTCCGGCCTTGCAGACGCTGTTTTCTTTCGTTGTTTAGCCGTTCAGCCTCGCCGCTCCGACAAGCTTCTCTGATGCGCCATCCCCTCAACTCGGCAACCTGAATAGTGCAGTTTGAGGAGGGAAAGCTGCATTCTTCCTACATCACCAAATTAATCCGAAAGGGCCAACAAATATAATTTTAGTTTGAGTTGAATGCGCCAGGCCGGAGATCGAAAAGCGCACAAGATATTTCTTGTCCACTGTGAGGAACATAGATAAAAACGAACAAATAAATTCCGTCTTCACAGGAGATTGGAACTCCATCCCTTGGATCACCAGCTAAGTCCTTTAACTGACTGCTCCACGTTCGGGATTGTGAAACGCACATCTTAGTTCTCGTTCTCTATACTGAGGAAGGTAGTTAAAAAGAAATAAATTAGGCCTGGCGCCACCAGGAATCGAACCGCCATCCTTTGCATTTCCAGGTGAGTGCTTTAACCAACTGTGCTAAGTTCGGTATTTTTCCTGCTTGGAATTTTTTACAAATCATTAAATGCAGGAAAGGGCTATGTATATTATTTCAGAGCAATTAGTCTGTAACCAAACAAGTGCACTTGAAATATACGACACAACACACAACTACAACACGTCTTAGCCCAATATCACTTAAACGGTCGCAAGAAAAGACAACACATCAATTTATGACAGCCAGTCCGTTTGATAGTCACTATTTTTGTAAGTGGCTTTAAGCTGGTGCACTATCATGGCCAAAATGAGTAATGGGAAAACGAGAGTCTCAGCATTTTGGACCAACCTACGCATTTTTCACAGACTGTGCACTCCAATAGGGAAAATCATATCAAAAGGTTCATGGTCATGTTGGGTGGCAATTATGTAACGCACACCATGAGATCTAAAAATTAAGTAATTCTTCAGTGTTATTTGTAGAACATCCCAAAATGATGTCGCATCTTTGCACGATCTTGAAAAGCACATCATAAATTACCTGGTTTACCATGAGGATGATAACAGCGTCGAAAATAATGCTGCAATAAGTGTTACCGAAAATTGTGACATTAGCAATGGTAATGACAGCGCATTTAGTTGATGATGGTAATTAGAGCAAACGTGATGGCATTTGTGCACCAGCAGCGCTTAGGCTTTCGCATTTGTGCAGTTGTAGAACGCGGAATTTTTTACCTTGTACGCTGGACATCAAGCCGATGTTGCACACCACCCATGCCACCCCATCTTTCTCTTCAGCACCTTCTTCCGATGTCACCCTCTAAGTTCACTTTGGCACAATCAATTCGGACCGCCCTGCTGTCCACAGCCAAGTTTTACAGAAATTCGAAAACCAACCTTTCTTTGATGTTACATCTGTGACCCTGGACCTAACACCTGCTGTACAGCACCGCATCTTCACCGAATGTGTTGTTATTGTTAGCCGCTGCTCTTACCGTGTTTCTTGATAAGAACGTAAAATCATAGAGTGTAATAAAACTGATATTCTCCTAAAAGACAATATTCGGCCCTTAGCCTGTCCCTGATTGTCCGCTGCGGTCTTGGTAAAAAAAGGTAGTTCAGTGCGGTTTTGTGTAAAAAACCGCACACTTAACATTATCACTTGCAAATACATTTATCCTATGCCAAGGATTGATGACTCTCTGGACTTACTTCTGGCAGCCAAAATTTTGTCCACCCTGAATCTGCGGTCCCGTTACTTGTAGAGTCGAAAGCACGCTGATAACAAAGAAAAAAAAACGAATTCGCTACTCCAGACGGGCTTTACGATTACAGTGTGATGTCTTTTGGACTCTAATTCCCTCGCGAAATATGAGCGCATGATTGACAGTGCTAT
Organism: Amblyomma maculatum; assembly: GCF_055883805.1. Taxonomy (NCBI): domain Eukaryota; kingdom Metazoa; phylum Arthropoda; class Arachnida; order Ixodida; family Ixodidae; genus Amblyomma; species Amblyomma maculatum. The sequence continues at coordinate 124,223,216 of NC_139349.1, forward strand.
TAGAGGGCATGAACTAAAAACTCGTTCACACTACCTGGGAGGCACAGCCATAATCTCTGCGACTTTCTGTAATCGTTTATGCGCCGTGATCAAGTAGACACATCCGACTGCTCTCATCGGAGAAGGGAGCAGTCGGTATGAAGGATTATATTTCAAAGGGTGCTAAATGCAAAGGCGCGTAAAGCTCAGCAGTGAAGAAAGACGTAAAGGCAATATTGAACATCCCTACAGAATCCTGATCAGTGATTGCTTCCTGCGCATCCTTTGTTAGTATTATATCAGGATAATGCATGGGATTTAGGATCTGTCAGAAATTCTTGAGTTTACTAATTGCTTGCTTTGGTAAGTCGTGGCTCGATTGAGTGCGTGCTGGTGTAAACGGAGTGTAAATACAGTTTTCTGGCTTCAAAGCATTTTTCCCATGCAGTAGGCAGTCCGGTGGCTTTGGCGGTGCGAAAATGTCGTTTTGTGTTGCTTTCGAGTCGTTTTAATGGCCAGGTAAACCCAGGTGCATTGCGCTTATTTTGAGCGGCAACACTAGGGACGAACATATCAGTGAGATGCTTACTTTCATTCTGAAAAAGAACTAGTTCTTATGAATTGAGTCTTAATTGGGAATTCGTATTCAGGAACAAAGATGCAAAGATCGTCAGCTTTTGCGTTATAGTTGTCCTAGACGCATTGCTTCGTCACAGATCTGTTTTAGGTTAGACGTAAACGAAAATGGAGCGTGTATATCTTTGTGATTACTGTTTACTGGAAGGATATTTATGGATAATAGGTTTTGGGACTATGGGTTAATGTTTCCTGATCCTAATGAGACCCGGGTTGTTTGTGGCACTAACTGGATGAGGTTAAATTTTCAAACACACTGACCAGTTGAATCGAGATGCCGATTGCCTTTTCCGTCATCCTGTCGACCCGCCAAGCCAACCTAAATGTGACAATGACGCTTGCGTACTCTCTATTTCTGAGTTTTCCAAAATTCGCCGTGAGCAACGCCAGTACCCTGAGCTTCGCGAAATTATCAGTCGCCTCAGCGCCGATCGCGATGACCGTTTGTTTGTGCTCCATGATGGCACCTCATACCGGCACAATATGCGACCTGATGGCCCCGACCTTATACTTGTAGTCCCTCAGCACCTACACACAGCTATCCCTGATCAGCTTCACGACGTTCCCACTGCGGGGCATCTAGGCGTATGTCGCACGACGTTCGCACGACAGTGCGCCGTCGGTTCTTTTACCGAGGCCTACACCACGCAGTCCACCGCTACGTGGCTTCTTGTGACCGCTGTCAACGCCGGAAAAAGCCATCAGTTTTACCAGCTGGGCTTCTACAGCCGATCGACATCCCTATAGACACACTTTCACGAGTGGGCCTGGATCTTCTAGGACCGCATCGGAGAACAAATGGATTGCGGTGGCCACTGATTGCACCACATGCTACCCGGTCACACGAGCAATATCATCCAGTTGTGCAGCTCATGTGGCTGCTTTCCTTCTCACCGACGTTGTACTCGTCCATGGAGCTCCCCGCTATCTGCTCACAGACCATGGCCGTTGCTTTTTTGCGCGTTTAGTCGACGAGATCGTACGAGTGTGCAACGTTCGTCATTCTTTCACAACTGCCTACCATCCACAGACGACCGGGCTAACCGAACGCCTTAACCGGACATTAACGGACATGAGTTTTATGTACGTTCATGATGACAATCGCGACTGGGACATAACGATGCCAGTTGTGACATTTGCATATAATCCGTCAGGTCACGACACTACCTGCTACTCCCCCTTCTATCTTCTATACGGCCGTGAACCTCTGCTTCCTTTTGACAGCCTGCTCCCGTATGTCACCACTGCCAGCTCATATGCTCGTGACGCCATTGCCCGAGCTGATGCTGCCCACGCTGTTGCTCGCAACCGACTCGCAGCCTCACAGCACTCCCAGAAACGTCGATTCGTTCCTGTAATCGCAACACCCAGTATTCTTGCGGCTCTCTCGTGCTACTTTGGACCCCAGCTCGCCGCCTTGGCCCCTCGGTAAAACTTTTGCGCCGTTATACAGGACCCTACCGTATTTCACGACAAGCTACTCCAGTGGCATACGAAATTGCACCCTTGCATCCTGCAACGCATACCTCTACACCACGCACCGAGACGGTCCATGTTTCACGCCGCAAGCCGTACTACTCGGAGCCTGGTTTAGACGCTAGTACGCATCGGGACGGTGCTTTTCAGCCGGCGGGGTAGCGTTACATTAGGCGGTACATGCACTGATATGCGAAAAAGGAAGGAAGAAGAAGAACCTCCTAAGGTTTGGAGACGACGACGTTCGAGCAGTGTCGGCTGTGCCTGGATGACGCTGCTGTGTTTCTGTGTGCTGTGTGCTGCATAATCTTGGACTAATCTCTTGGCCTTACCTTGCCATGTATCAATATGTATGTTCAATAATATACCATACACTAGCAAAAGCTTTGCCTTACGTAAAATCTTATTTATTTATTTTATTTATTTATTTATTCATATACCCTCAGGGCCCGAAGGCATTAAAGAGGGGAGTGGGAAAGATACATTGGTACAGGGTGCAGTGCAGCATAAAACAACGTAGGAGAAACAATAACACGGCGAAAAGTGAAGAAGAAAAAAGAGGATTGGCGCAAAAAAAAAAAGCGGAAAAGCAGTTGAGGCAAAAAAAACGTTTCCGACAGTCAACAATGTCACCGAAAACGAACAAAAACAATTGACTACCATCTATAAATATAGATTACATACGGCAGTCTTAAAAGAATTTGGGTCCGTAATATCAGCAATGTGCCTAGGAAGGTGGTTCCAACTGGCAGAAGTGTTTGGAACAAAAGAATAAGATGCGTGTTTAGTACGACATGACGGAACACCTACTTTGTGAAGATGATCAATGCGACCTGAAACATATGTGGGGGTAGTTAGTAGCCGGCTCTTAAGGACAGGATTGTGGTAATAGATTCTGTGAAATAGGAATAAGCGAGAAATTTTTCTGCGTAGTGAAAGCGGTGGTAATGATAATGTTGTTTTCATAACGGTAACACTGGAGTTACGGTGATAGTTGGAAAGTATAAAACGTGACGCGCGGTTTTGAACAGATTCGATTTCAGATTCTAGAGATGCAAGGCCAGGGTCCCAGACAGAGGCTGCATATTCCAATTTAGGACGAACAAGGGTTTTATAAAGAAGCAATTTTATTGAACTAGAAGAAAGGTTAAAGTTTCGGCGCAGGTACCCCAACATGCGGTTAGCATTGTTAGTAATAGATTCCACATGCAGATTCCAAGAAAGATTGGAAGTTATGTGCACACCAAGGTATTTATACGAAGACACAGTTTCAAGAGGAGTATTATTGAGGTTGTAATTAGCTACTTCATTGTTACGACGAGAAATACGCATATGTTTGCACTTGTTAATGTTAAGCTCCATTTGCCATAATTTACACCACTCTGAAACTTGGTTAATATCAGACTGAAGAACAGAAATGTCAGAGTCACTGTTAATTTCACGGTAAATAACACAATCGTCAGCAAAGAGACACACAGAAGAAGCAATGCTGTTAGGCAAATCATTAATATAAATTAGAAAAAGTAGGGGCCCAAGTACGGAGCCTTGGGGAACGCCTGAGCCCACTGGAGAGGAACGAGAGTTCGATTTATTTGCTGTCACGTATTGAGAACGGTTAGTGAGAAAAGACTGAAGCCACGAAACGATGTTAGGGTCGAGTTTGAGGTTACTTAATTTGAAAAGTAGTAATTGGTGAGAAACTTTATCGAAAGCTTTGGAGAAATCGAGGAATATACAGTCTGCTATGGAACCCCGGTCAAGAATGAAATGAAGGTCTTGTGAAAAGCATAGAAGCTGAGTCTCGCATGAGAATGTTTTACGAAACCCGTGTTGGGAATGACTGAAGAAAGAATTTGATTCAAGAAAATTGGCGAGATGAGAGCAGATGACATGTTCCATGATCTTACATGGGATGCTAGTAAGTGAAATGGGTCGGTAGTTATTAGGAGAATGTTTGTCCCCAGACTTGTGCAGGGGAACCACCTTGCCCACCTGATCTGTTCAAAAATATCTATCCTGCACCTCGTAATAGACACAATTCTGAAACTAGCTGCGGGTAAATACGTCGAATTTGCGCTCATTCTCTGGGGTTTTCATTTACGTTTAGCAAGGCAAAAGAAGAAATTAGAATCATAGATCAGTTTAGCTGGAGCCACAAGGAAGCGTTGTTTTTCCTAAGGGTTGCGGCGTTACGCCTGACTCTGTTATGATAAGCCAGTCAAACAGTGACGTGGAATTTCTTGACCGGCTGGTGTAGGGGATCATGACGGAATCAGAATGTCAAGCCGTTGTTTAAAAAAGTTGTTTAAAACGTGAACTTTCTCGTTGCTCCAGATCACCTGATCTAAAGCTACCTATTTCTTTTTGCCCTGCTGGAATACAAACGGAGACATTAGAGAATGAGAGCAAATGCATCGTTTGCATTCGCTTTTGTACAGTCGTGGACAAAAGTGGTAGACTCCACGCGAACCGCAACGATTGCATTTTTCAGTTTAAAAAAATGTGCCACACAAAATTGCTTGGATAAGATGAAAGGTATATCAATAACTGCTTCTCTGTCAGAACAATCTTGCGGACACATTTCTCAGAGCGCATGGAGTATACCACTTTTGTCCGCGGGGGTACATTGCGCTTGTTTGTGAAGTGCAGGCTATGACAGATTTTTGCTGACACCACGCAAATGTATGATGTATTACATATCGCAAGGGCTTTGCTAATCCATGGTATATAATTGGGCTATGCATATCAAATTGGCAAAGTCACGGCCGTAGTATTTTTGTATAGGAAAGTAACGTGTGCTTACGTCAACTTCCCCGCTCTATTTGAGGATGCTGATCTTGCCCTTATCATCGCGAGATGGACAAAATAGTCTATCCGTGAGGCTGGAATTAACTCCACACGATTTCACGAGCACTCGGTAAAAAAACATCAAAGAAACGCAAAAGCGCAAGTATGACATATACCCTTGGCGACCACGTTTTAGGTGAGGTGGCGCTGCGGTCGCCGAGATGTGTGGACGTGATCCAATCGGCTCCGTCATCTTCACATGATTCCGCAGTGATTTCTGTCGATTCTCACCGACGTTCTTGCACCAGCAGTTTCGTGAAGTGGCAGGGAATTCGTGGATACCTGATTTTGAGGTGAGTCTTCATTTTTCAAGAATCTACAAGTACGTTTCTACCACGTGAACGCCGCCGCCGAACTAAGCCTAGGCGTGCACGCCAGACGCTAGCGCTAGCCAGAAACGCGCTAGCTCGGCGAGACGCCAGCCGCCCTTCGCGCTGGGCGCAACACGAAGAGAATGGCAACCGATGAAATGGATAGCTCTGCGGAGGGTTTACCACAAGCGTCGACTACAGAAGACGACACGGGTTGGAAAGTGGTGACCAGCTGGAGAACGAAGAAGGAACGCGCCCAACCTACTGCGCAACTTTCACAGCAAGCACAACATGCAAGCGACGGGCAGGTGAGCTCTTCTCGCAAGCCTCCTAACATTAAGAACCGGGTGATAAGAGCCTCACGCATGCCATCCCTGCCGCAAGACAACATCAAGATAGTGCTTCGCCCAAAGGGCGGCTTGAACTTGCAAAAGATCGGACCTACCTTAGTGAGCAAAGCCATAATGGCAGCAGTTAATCTTGATCCACAGCAGGTCCACGGAGGACATAATATGTCCCAATATTACGCAGAACATCATGGTGGCGAGCACGCCCTTTCGAGAAAATGCAGACAAGTATGCGCAAATAAGGGCTATCCGAATAGCCGAAAAAGAGTACGCAGTCAGCGCTTACGAAACTGCCCCAAGCGACACCTGCAAAGGGGTAATCAGACTCATCGATAGTGCTGACGATCACAGGACGATTGAAAGAAACATTGTGAATGACCGCAACCCCTTGGCACTAGCGGCGAAAAGAATCAAGGACTCAGGGTCAGTGATCATTGTGTTCGATGGTCTTCGCGTCCCAAACTTCGTTAGGTATGGACCCACACTGGTACCCTGCTACTTATATCGGAGACAAGTAGACATATGCTACTTATGCGGCAAACTCGGACATCGTGCGGACGTTTGCCCCGAGCCCAACTCAACCGAATGCAGGGGTTGCGGACTTCCTAACCCCACCTGATCCCATGTGTGCGATCCAAAATGCAAGCTGTGCGGGGGCTTGCACGTGACGGCGGACAAGGTGTGTAGGAAACGCTATCTCATTCCATACGTAGTACGCGCACAACGACAACGAGCGCGACTGGAGCAACAAGAGGAAGTACAGCTAGTTGAAGAAAAGCAGCACGCGGCACGAAGCCGATCTAGGTCCAACACGCCGACACGCAGCCGCTCCCGCTCTCAATCGAAGAGCCGCACACATGCGAGGACAACCGGAAGTCGTTCTCAGGTGCGCTTCGGTGGAAAGGACAACGGAGGCGATGGCACGTGGGCGGACGAGGTCAGAGACGCTATCACGCCTCCAAAGAAAAGTGAGTCCCGCAATCCTGATAAAGAGCGAATAGCTATGTTAGAACAGGAACTAAGAGAGCTAAAAGCCGCTTATACTAAGCTAACGCTCGAATTAAATGCAATGGGTAAAGCGAACAGCCGTAAACAAACGCTCACACCTGAGCCATCAACCGCTATCGAAATTCCCCAGCTCGTTGAGACGAAGAGACATGAAGAACAAATCGAAGAATGCCCGCCTTCTAAGAAGCGCGCTTTAACGCAACCGCGAACCACGAAGGACGCTATGGACGCCATGAGCGAGAATATGAGGCTAATGCACGAGAGCATGGTGCGAATGAACGAGAAAATGGACATATGTAGCTCACGAGTACAGAAAATGGAAATATATCTAAACAATTCGGTAGTACCGGCAATGGCAAGGATGAGTTACAACACATCGGTGCGCAAGGCCCACCTCGCGATAGTCTCACTGCAAGCGAAGGAGGTTACAACAGCCAACATGACAGTGCCGAATAAGACACGCAGTCTCCGCGTCTGGCAATGGAACTGCAGGGGGATCGCCTCAGAAAAGGCGGTCCTCCTGCAGATGGTCAAATCAGAAACCGAGAAACCACACGTCATCATGCAACAAGAAACACTCACAACCGAACTGGCCATTACGAGATATACCGCCGAAGCCCACAGAAACGAGCAGGGCAGAGGCGTCGCTTTACTGATTGGAAAGAAAATCCCGTACATTCGGCATGAGATCCGCCACACAGCCTGCTATCTAGAACACCTCACGATTGAGATCATACCGAACGACCACGTAGGGAACAAGCAAAGCATCTTCCTTACCAATCTGTACAGCAGCCTAAGGATACGAGGCAAGGGCTTAGAGGCATTCTGGCCAAGATTGCGCACATCGCCAAAGACAGTCCGCTGATAATAGGTGGAAATTTTAACGCCCCACACCAGGCTTGGGGCTACGCGTATCTCTCTAGCAAGGGAAAGCGTCTTCTCACGACAGCCTCCGATCTCGACTTCACGCTGATCACAGACCCGGAGACCCCAACCAGATGTGGCACTTCCACATGTCGAGACACCACACTGGACCTTACTTTTGTCCGGGGCCTAGAAAAATGTGCCTGGCACAACTCGGGAATAGACCTTGGGAGTTACCACTATATTCTCCGAATTGATGCAGAGATACCGGGAAAGAGGCAAAGGGAATACAAACTTATCGATTGGGACAAATTTCGTGCAATACGGGCGCAACCATCCAACTAATCAGGAGCAACCACAAAGCACACGATAACGAGCTGGACCGAGCAGCTCAAAGCAGACATCGCAGCCTCGGAACGGACAATTACCACGGACGTTAAGGTAGAGAGGATGGACAGTCGGCTAGCGAATCTTCTCGAAGCCAAACATTCCATTCTAGCCAGGTGGAAGGGTCAACGTCTTAACAGAAGACTACGAAGGAAACTTGCCGAACTCAACAAGACCATTGAACAATACTGCATGGTTCTCTCCCGACAACAATGGGATGAAGTCTGTAACTCCCTCAATGGGCAAATACGCAGACGAAGTGGGTGGGGACTCATAAAACACCTCCTCGACGAACATGGAACAAAGTCCAAAACTATGCAACGCATCAGGCTAAGTAAATTAGTACCTCGCGAGAAGCAAATCAGTACCGCCGAAGCCCTTCCGGATGACCTTGCCAAACGGTACTTACCGCTTAAATCGGGGCTACCCAGTACCTTACAAAGGAAAAGCTATGACGGTGCCCCAAACTCACAGCTAGATACGGACTTCACAGAAAGCGAAGTACGCTTCGCAATTCACGAACTCAACAGTAACTCTGCAGCCGGCCCCGATGGTATCACAAATCGGGCTCTCCGAAACATAGAGGAGGACTCGGTCACGTTCCTAACGCAACAAATCAATGAAGTCTGGAAAACTGGCTAACTACCTGCAGAGTGGAAGCATGCCAATACGATCCTCATCCCAAAACCGGGCAAGCCGCTGGGCCTACCCAACCTAAGGCCGATCTCACTGACGTCCTGCCTAGGAAAGCTAGCCGAACACGTCATCCTGAATAGACTATCGGAATACGTAGAAGAAAAGGAGTACTTCCCTTACAATATGATTGGCTTCAGGCCAGGTCTCTCAACGCAAGACGCTGTGCTATGCATCAAGAAAAGTCTGTTGGATCGCCCCACACGAGACACCAAGGCGCTACTGGGACTGGACGTGGAGCAAGCTTTTGACAAAATCCAACATCAAGCCATTCTCAAAGCCATATCTGACCACAATCTCGGAACGCGCTTCTACCCCTACGTCAAGGCGTTTCTGCAGGATCGAACGGCCACTATCCGGATATGCCAACACGTCTCGGAGAGCTTTAATCTGGGCGATAAGGGAACACCACAAGGCTCAGTACTTTCACCATTCTTATTTAACTTGGCGATGACAAAGCTTTCTCGCGCATTGGGTGAAATTGCTGATGTGGAGCACACCATATACGCAGACGATGTTACCATCTGGAGCACCGGTGGCGGCGATGCGGAATTGGAAGCGCGCTTACAAGAAGCCATCACGGTTACCGTGGCCCATATTGCCCCAATGGGACTTCGCTGCTCTTCTAGAAAATCCGAGCTGCTCATCTACCACCCCCCAAGACCAGGGCGCCCGTCCAACGACTGGCGCCGACACCACACACCATGCATAGAGTTACACGACAGGGATGGAAATCGCATACCCACGGTCGATAAAATACGAATTCTAGGACTAATCATCCAAAGCAACGGGTCCAACTGGGCGATGCTTGACAGCATCACGATCAAGATTGCAAACGCGATCCGGATGTTTCGGCGCATCATGAATAGGCACAGGGGACTGAGCGAGGACAACGCTATTCAAATGGTCCATGCTTTAGTACTCTGTCACATCACATACGTGGCTGCAATGCTCAACTGGAAAAAGGAACATCAGAGAAGGCTTGAGGTACACATACGCCGAGCTTTCAATACAGCGTTGGGGCTCCCCGATAATGCCTCCACTGAACTACTCTTACAGCTAGGAGTGCACAATACCCTTGCCGAAATCATCGAGGCACAGCACACGGCACAGATTGCACGCCTATCAAGCACGAAAGCGGGCAGAGAGATTCTCGTTAAGCTAGGGCTGAACACCATAGTAGAAAAGGAGAACGTCCTGCAGTTACCTAAAGTCGTGCGAGAAGCAATCAAAGTGTCCCCCTTCCCAAGAAACGTACACCCGATCCACAATCAAGGAAGAAGGCTCGCCCGCGCCAAAGCCCTCGCTGCGGACGCGGCACAGTTCCCCGACCAGACAGCTTTCGTGGATGCAGCGTACATACCGGGAAAGCATGCCTACTCGGTAGCAGTAGTCGACGGACACGGGCGTACGCGCAACTCACTCACACTTTACACCAAGAAGCCAGAGGTAGCTGAACAAGGAGCGATAGCACTAGCTCAAAAAGACTCGGACTTCACAACTGTATACAGCGACTCTATAGCAGTCACTCGAGCTTTCGCCAAGGGCGAGATAGACAAGACGACGCTACTGATCTTAGGCGGAAGTAACATCACCGATCACTCCATCGTATGGTTGCCGGCACACATGGGCTGCTTAGGGGGCGGCCTGCGGAATCTCAATGAGATCGCACACGAGGCGGCGTGAGGACTCATCAACCGCGTCCCTCCGGTTTCCCCTGCTAATCCACATATCGAGTACAGAGATCAATTATTCACGTACAACGAGCTCACTAAGCACTTTTATCTGGGCAGACGAGCATTTCCCCTCCCGGATAAGAAATTAACCCGCAGCCAATCAGTCACGTTACGCTTGCACCAAACGAACTCATACCCCAACCCCTGGCGCATGAAGCACATCGACCCAGACTACGACGGACAACATGTGTGTTAACGGTGCAGTGACCGTGTAGACCTAAACCATATGCTGTGTGGTTGTGCATCGAGCGACGCCTACGCCAAGAACAAGGAACGTTGTGACAAAGTTTTAAAACGTGCTTCACTGCATGATCAGCTTCGGGCTGTCCAGGAGGCCCGCGCGGCGGCGGAGAGCTTCGGGCTCTTTGTGCCGACGTGGGAGCTGCCCTCTACACCTGGCGCGTAGCCGAGTGTCCTCCAGGACCCCTACTGTGGGAAATAAAGTTTTACCAAACCAAACCAAACCAAACCACGTTTTACTGTTCAAAGTCTTCGTTTCGGTCCGGCGCCTATAGATGGCGGGACAGCGATTTACCCACTGTGCTCTGGACTGTAGGCGAGGTCAGCGGGTGGCGCCGGTATTAGATAATCTCCCCTATTTCGTCTAAGCTCTCTGAGGTAGTAGTTCACTAAGCGGCTCGTGACGTAGTGGGAAGCAATGCGTTTTCATCGGCTATTCGCGCTTTTTGAGGGCCCGTTTCTCGTAAACTGTTGCCAATAATGAGAAAAAAAGGTTTTGCCACGTTGCTTTCGTCTAGCTCCATTTTTAAACGCCATTTTGTGAATCACTAGCTTCGCACATGTCTAAATAAAATCGTAGAAAGCGAACAATGTTTCGCGCGTAATTTTAACCTGATGCGAGAATAAACGGCAGCGGCTCATTGACAACAAAGTATTGACCATCGCTCGTTTCTTGCATTCTTTGACTTCGCCTGTTTGCTTCGCGCGCCACTATACTTGCTCATCTCTTCGCCCTATCCACGCGTATTTGTTTGATCGTTTGATCCCTAGTTCGCTCATTATTTATTACTTCCCTGAATTAGAGGTTCTATTACTGGATTCTGCGATCGTAAACTGACTGCCTCCTTCTTTCTCGCTTCCTTTATAGAACTATTTTTCTTTCTTTTTTCTGTATTTCGTTTATTCTTGCCGAGCAAAGTATACCACAGAGGGGAAGATAATCTCACAAAGGTGAAACAAAAAACACCGAGCATATTATCTGCAGCACAAAACAACAGAGGCAAATATTGTTACAGGGAAGATGTACAGTCCGAAAGCTGTCCGCGCAACTAACGTAGATGAGAGCACCGATTTCACCACCCTCAGCGTCGTCTTCTTCTCGGAGTCTGTCGCACTTCATAATCCTCAGCACGACTAGCGAATATCGCTAAGTAAACAAAAGGGAGATGAACGTCTTAATCGTGGTGGTCGGCAGACACATACATGGCCAGCATGTCTGTGAGGGTACGGCTTAGATGTTCCATGAGGCCGTTGGTCTGGGGGTGATCGGCGGTGGTGAATTTGTGGCGGACGGAGCATAAACGGAGAATGTCGTCAACCACTCGTGACAGGAAGCAACGGCCACGGTCAGTTAGTAGTTCACGAGGGGCACCATGATGAAGTATCACGTTTTCTAGAAGAAAGTCAGCGACGTCTGTAGCGCAGCTAGTCGGGATGGCTCTGGTAATGCGTACCAAGTAGCGGAATCGGTGGCGACGTCGATCCATCTATTCCCCGAGGCGGAAACTGAGAAGGGGCCAAGAAAGTCAACGCCTACACGTGAAAACGGATCAATCGCTATGCGGATTGGCTGCAAATGACCTGGAGACAATATTGTGGGCTTCTTCCGACGTTGACACAATTCACATATGGCAATGTACTCCTGGACAGAGCGGTAGAGCCCCGGCCAGAGGAAACGTTGGCGCAGGCGGTCATATGTGCGAGATACACCCAGGTGTCCAGCCGTAGGAGCACCATGAATCTGTTCAAGGATGGTGGAACGCAGGTGTTGGGGAACGACGAGCGAAAGGTCTGTGCAATCTGGTCGCATATTACGTCGGTATAGGGTATTCTCGTGGAGCACAAATAAGGCGAGAGATTGATCAGGGTGGTCGAAGGTAAGACGGAGGATAATAGAATGCATCGAAGGGCCTAAGTGCTGTTTGTTGGCAATGTTAGAAAAGGCCGAGACAGACAAGATACATGCGTCATCGTCAGAGTCGGTAGTACTAGGGGCGTTGACGTGATGGCGGGACAAGCAGTCTGGATCTTGGTGTAGCCGGCCGGACTTGTAGGCGACGGAAAAGGTATATTCTTGCAATCGTAGCGCCCAGCGCCCCAAACAACCAGTAGGATCTTTGAGAGAGGAAAGCTGACACAAGACATGATGGTCTTTACAACAGTAGAAGAGCGACCAAACAAATAAGGGCGGAATTTTGTAATAGCCCAGACAAGCGCCAGGCACTCTCGCTCTGTGATAGACAAAATTTGTTCGGGCGTTGAGAGGAGGCGGCTGGCATACGCGATCACCCTTTTTATTGTACGGCCGTGTTGACGCTGAGCGAGTATAGGTCCTATGCCATGTACACTTGCGTCGGTGCAGAGTTCAGTATTGACGGATGGGATGAAATGGGCCAAGACGGGTGGAGTAGTGAGAGGAGCAATACGCTCCGAGAAAGCTTTAGCTTGTTCAGGCCCCCAAGAGAATGAAACGTCTTTCTTGAGGAGGCGGATCGGCGAAAATATGAACATTGACCAATAAAACTTCGAACATCACTGGATGATCGCGGAGTGGGAAACTTTCTGACGGCACGAATCTTTTCAGGGTCAGGCTGAACGCCGGAAGCATTACCAAGTGACCAAGGACTTTAATGTCTCGGTGACCGAAGCTGCTCTTCTTGGAGATTAGTTGAAGTCCGGCGCGGCGGAAAAGCGAAAGGACTGTAGAAAGGCGAAGGAGATGGCTGTCAAATGTAGAGGAGAAAACAATAACGTCGTCAAGATAACACAAACAAGTGGTCCACTTGAAGCCTCTGAGCAAAGAGTCCATCATGCGTTCGAATGTTGCTGGAGCATTGCAAAGGCCAAAAGGCATGACTTTAAATTGATGGAGGCCGTCAGGGGTGATGAACGCTGTTTTTTCACTGTCTCTCTCGTTGACGGAGATCTGCCAGTAGCCGAAACAAAGGCCGATGGACGAAAAGTAGCTGGCTCCGTGCAAACTATCAAGCGCGTCGTCAATACGCGGAAGACCATAGACATCTTTTTTAGTTATCTTATTCAAATGGCGGTAGTCAACGCAGAATCTCAAACTGTTATCGTTCTTCTGGACCCACCCGACAGGGGATGCCCAGAGGCTACTGGAAGGCTCGATTACTTCGTTCGCTAGCATCTTCTCGACATCCGTTTGAATGACGCGTCGCTCGGTAAGCGAAACACGATAGGGCCACTTGTGAATCGGACTGGCGTCACCGGTGTCAATGGGCGGTTACGGGGAATATGTACAGTCCGAAATCTGTCCGCACAACTAACGTAGATGACCGTACCGATTTCACCACCATCAGCGTCGTCTTCTTCTCGGAGTCTGTTGCACTTCATCATCATCGTTGTCTTCTAAAAACTTTATTGTAGATTGTTAAAGGCCCCCAGATAATCCCCAATTATTCGTTTCCGATTTACATAATAATCCTGATGGAATAAAGGCTAAATTTTCGGAAGCAGGGATTTGCCTACTTGGTGTGTTCAACTGCCCCGAAACTGATTGGCATAGCATAAGTTCGCGATCCCGCGATGGCACTAACTTCCTTGAATTAACTCTCGATTTCTCATTAGTCCGACTAGCAATCAGCCTTTCCGAGGGAACAGTATGATCGACTCGTATTCAGGTCAGTTCTAGACAAAATTTGCGCTATTTTCTGCTATGATAGATTTAGCGATCATGTGCTGCTCACTTTCACGACTTCGATGCCCTCATTATAAGCGCATTAACATATAAACTTATAAACAACAGAGCTGACTACAATGCAATTAGTCTTGGCTTGCGAAGTTTCTGTTACACACCTATCAACATTTGCTCAGCGTTCGATCTATGAAAACTGGCTGCTGTCTAAACATCGCTTACTATGATTAGTACAGTCTCATATAACATTACGCTCATTTCGCATGAACTCTTCTAAAGCGTAGTTTAACCGGATGATGCGTGCTCTAAAGAACGAGTCAAAACGACTTTTCAACGTTGCTAAACGCCTTAGCACACCGGCCTTATGACGAAAATTCACAAAACCAGACAGAAATACTGCAGTGCCATTCCAAAATCCAAGCTCAAATATTACTCCTACGTCCTCCAATCCCTTACGACGCACAAATCTAAAAATATTGAAAAACTATATCTCCTAGTAACACTCCTGTTATGATTGCACAGTCCAATGACATTTGTCATCCAAGATGAATGCCCTCCTATACTCAATAATTATTTTACTTCAGTTTACACACGGGAAGAACACTCCAGTATTCCAACATTGGAAGATAATTTACATCATCCAATAGTGGTATATTGGAATAGCCTTCTTGTAGAATAATAATGGAAATGAATAGTCTTCTCCATATAAATAAGTGTCACCGGTATTGCAGCACTCATTAACAGTCTCATGATATAAAACTTTCGGTGTTGTAGATAATATTAATACGAAAGTTCTAAAAAACATGACTATACCTTCAAGCACTATTTTGTTTGATATATTTCGTCAGTCACTGCTATCCGGAGAAATTCCAGAGGACAGGAAAATTGTTAAAATTATCCTGATCTTCAAATACGGTGCCAATGCAAACGCACATAATTACTAGCCAATATCACTGACATTTGTCCCCTGCTAATTTCTCGAACATATCATCGTATCACTCATTGCGCAGCATCTCGATCGCAAAAACTTCATTTTTACTAAATAGCATGCGTTCAGGAAAGGCTTTTCATGTGAGACTCAACTATTGAAATTTACTAACAAACTGCTACATAATACAAACAAGAACTTTCAAGCAGACTGCATTTTCTTGCACTTCTCGAAAGTATTTGATCGCGTGTCGCATTCACGTTTAATAGCTCAACTCGCCTGCCTAATCTAGACACATTAACAACCTCAAGAATAAAACATTTCTTGTCATCTCGCAAACAGTTTACAGTTGTTAACGGTCACGAATCTCTACGTTACGAAGGACGTCGCAAAGGTAGCGTGATGGGCCCATTGCTCTTCCTCATTGACATAAACGACCTTCCATCTAGCATTATAATTAAACTTTTCGCTTGTTCGCAGATTACTTCATCATTTACCGCAAAATTATCTCAGCTGCCGATCCCCTAGACCTTCAGAGACATGGATCGCATAATGCTTGGTCCACATCGTCACAATTGTCACTTAACACTGAAAAAATTCTAATCAATGACATTCAGCCGGAACAAATCTAACTAATCTTTCAGTTACTTACTCAATAATACTTCAGTGTCCGGCGCGTGGTCATACAAATACCTCTGCGTTCATTTCTCGAGTAACCTCTGTTGGTCCGCTCATGTACAGAAATTAACAGCTAAAGCATCAGGCACATTAGGCTATCTGAAAAGCAATCTTCATGGAACACCTGCCATACCCGTAAGCTCACCTACTAAACGTTTTTTCCTCCAAAACCTGAACATGCATCTCGCATCTGGCCACCTAATTAGGTTTATTTATTTAATACTCTTGAATCGGTTGAGAATCGTGCTGCGCGTTTCATTTCCAAAAACTACAATCGTCAATAGAGCATAACAAACATCAAATCATCGATCTCCCTCTCAACATTGCAATCACGAAGATTAATCGCCCTAATCTGCCTATTTCACAAAATAGTCTACAGTTCCTACCCTTCAATGCCGCCTCTTGTACAAGCATACCGCGCCTCACGTCGTTTATATATTCATCTAAGCTTCCAGCGCATTTCTGGCAAAACCATTGCATTTAATTCATCTGCCCTGCCGCAAGCTATCATCGTCTGGAATGATCTTCCGTAACACATCGTGAATATTCGGGATGCAACTCATTTTAGGACAGAAATAAAGGCCGTTTTCTCAAGTTACTAACATGTCTTGAAACATTGTATAATGATCCTACTTTTCACTGACCAGTACTAACATACAATTAGTTCTGTTAAACGTGTTAATAATGATCCTGTCATTACCCCTGTATACGCAATCCCCCTCACGCAATACTTCGTCCTTGGCGCTTGCGAGGTGATATGAATAATCATATGAATAAATAAAGGAAAGCGGGCTCACCCGCCCTTTCCGTCGTTGTGATCTGTTTGCAGTAAACGCGCCGCTGAACATACGTTTTGTTCGTTATAGACTTAAATTTCGGCATTTTTCTTGTTGTTTTACTACAACAAGGCTGCATATTGATTGCGGGTATGTATGGTGCTGCCACTGGTCATTCGGTACTTGAAGGTAAGACGAAATGGCTTTGCCCCGCGATGCACGACAGTCTGTAAGTGGAGCAAAGAAAAGTCGCTGATTTCGGCACCGAAGAACGAAGAGCATTTTGATGTGAGGAAAATTGCTATTGCCGCAAGGACACTCTGTTCCTAGAAGCATTTCTAGACGCATGCTAGTAGCATTTCGAGCCTCATCTAATGTCAGAAACATTTGAAGCCATAGTTAGGTCATAGAGTGACTTGCTTTCTTTGAGAATAAATCCATATATGTGCATGCCCTGGTGAGGTTACGAGTGCAATATATATATTTTCAGTAGCATACGCACCAATTCACAACCAGACGTGCTTTCTTTTGGCACGCGGGAGGTGTTTGAACACTATGCCAAGTATTTCAAGTTTCGTTTATTTATGGTCTTCATTAAGAAAGCAGAAGATATGTAATACTGCTCAGCGAAACCGGACTAACGAGAGAAGGATTTACGTTCACTCACCGTGGTGCGCAGTGATTTCTAGAAACCTGCACGCTAGGTTGAAATAATCCCTCAATGTTGTTTGATGCGACAGGCTAATAAATTACGGATGACTAATAAATAATGACCTTCACTTTTGTCGGCCAAGTGTCTAGCCAATTGCATTATTTTCAATGTTTCGCATACACTAAATAAAATGAATTCAAGATAGCGACAGGTAATCATTGAGAAATATAAGAAAATTGTTTTATTGTCTGGTTATTTACGCATTTTGAATCAGATTTGTATTAAAAATACTTGATCTCGTGTCCTGTCAATGTATGCCTCCCTATTATTCCAAACATTTCTGTCTAATAACTACTGCTGTCCATGTTTCTACGTTTCTAACTTTAATAGCGGTCGCAGGGGTGTGGCCAAACCTGCAGAAGTGTCGAGAACTACGAGGGTTTGCATGTCACTAGCGGAGCGGTCGTTGAGGCACCTTTCTCTAATTAGGCTGCGCTCATTATTTTTGTAAGCATGTGCATTATTCGGAGACTAGGCTCAGTAAGACCTATGATGTCGTATTTCATACCCATTGCTTCTTCGAATATATCTACTGCAGTGTATGTTGCCATTTCATTGATCCTAAATGTTGCGGAAAATAGTTTCAGCGAACTTTATCGACTCAATGAAGAATCCGAAGTTTATCAATGCGAACAGCTTAAATTGCTCACAAGTACAAAAGTACTCTACATTTGCAGTTCTTTATCACTGCGCAACAAATTCGAAATGCGGTGTTTACAAGTCATGTAAATTCTCATCTTAGTAGTCGTTGTAACGTAGACGTGTAAACGAAAAAAAAAGTACACCGTAGCGAAAATTGTGTTTGTCTTTGTGTCTCTAGCAGTCAGTATTTTGTCATTATTAATTCTAAATTCCTTCCTAACGTCGACCGGCTCCATTACAGATCCCGCTCAGCCACAAGCACGAGACTCCAGCAAAGAATCGAAACAACGTCGGCTCGACTGCTTGCTGTGGATGAAATTGAATGAAGATGAAAATCACGAACCGAGTTACGAGTGCATAAAAACATTCGAAGAACTATGTGGTGCTACTATACGGCAACGTTTCACCGCAATGGGCTGCAATTTTAATTATCCTGAACATGCCATAAAAAGAATAAACGAAATCGAAAAAACGGAAGTTAGCGAAGAGGGAAGCTAGAATATCCCAGTTCACTTTGGTATTGAGTTATCCTTTCCGCAGCTTTCATGACGATTTCATTTCTTTGATTATAATATTCAAATATTGTGAAATAAAGTTAGTGAATTATTTTCTAATAGAATTGCCTTCCAGCGCCGGTGGGTTAGCCACTTTTTACTCCTCTCGGTGCAGCGAGAATACCTGAATCGAAGTTGAGCGAAGTTTTTAGATTAATTATATGCCAACAAACAAGTCAGTACATCTCCATTCGAGGACTTAGTGGAATGAAATTGAATATCAAATGACTTAGTTTGATGAGGTTACCGAGAAAGACGAGAACTACGAGTAGGGTTCTTTATGAATGAGCACAAAGCGGGTAACATAAATTGGCCTGAAGCAATAATGAGAGGGCGGAAGACATCGTATTCAAGCCTAATACGCAGTATAAACGTAAAGTATCATATAAAGTGCTAACGGCGTCCACTTGACCCCAGGGACCTTCTTAACCTAAGCCGCCCATCTAACTTTATGGTTCCTCCTGCCACTCTTCATTCTCTGAAATCCAAATCATTTCCCTTTGCGGCCATGGGTTATCATCTCTTAGCACTACATGCCCTGCCAATGTCCATTTCTTCTTCTTAAGTTACACTACAATGTCATTAACTCGCAATATTTCTCTCAACCACTCTTCTCGCTTCCTACCTCTTAACTTTACATCTAACATTTTCGTTTCATAGCTCTCTTCGTTGTCCTCAGCATAGGTAGAGCACTTTGGCAACCACATAGGGGAGTACACCAAAGATGTAACTGTTAGAAATTTCTTTTAACGATGCCGGTAAGCTGATAGTCATACTCTGGGCGTCATTTAATTCTGATCCTGCTTATTTTCCTTCCATGGTCGGATCAGCGGTTACTACCTGTCATAACTATATATATATATATATATATATATATATATATATATATATATATATATATATATATACATATATATAAAGGAAAGAAGCCAACAGTCGGCGAGGCCGAGGAAAGCTTTGGGGATGGTACTATATGTATTTTTTTTAATATTTACTTGGATAATCACAGAAATTAGTAAGTTAATCTGTTTAGGGGAAGATAATTAAACACAAAGTAGAAGAAAAAACAACGTGCCGATGGTGGGAACCGAACCCACGACCTCCGAATATCGCGTCAGGTGCTCTTCCAACTGAGCTACATCGGCCGCTGTCCCACCTGCTACTTGCTTGGGTACTTATGTTGTCTGTATACGAACCTTGAGAGTGTTCACCAGCGCCACCCTCAACCATAGCGGTGGACGTGGAACGTCCTTTGTTACCGCCAGCGTCACGTAGAACGTGATTAAGAGCGAGGGCGAAAGCTGTGCTAGAACCCTCTTACGCTACCTATGGCTTCAAGACTGCCAGAACCGAGACCCCCGTAAGCTACAAGCAGATCAATAAAAGGGAAATGACGGTGCTCGTTGTAATACATGAAGGAAAGAAGCCAACTGTCGGCGAGGCCAAGGAAAGCATTGGGGATGGTACTTTATGTATTTTTTTAATATTTACTTGGATAATCACAGAAATTAGTAATGTAATCTGTTTAGGGGAAGATAATTAAACACAAAGTATATATATATATATATATATATATATATATATATATATATATATATATATATATATATATATATATATATATATATATATATATATATATATATATATATATATATATATATATATATATATATATATTGTTAAGGAAAGAGCACAGTGGTAAACGATAGTTCACTGTTAGACGCACACCACACACCGCACACCACAGAACGAAGTTAGCTAGGCCTGAGCGTCGTCTTCTTCACTACTTCACATCAGCACGTCGTCGTCGTCTCGATATACTGTGCTCCGTAACAGTTTTCCCCGCGCCGAAGAAGCACCGTCCCGGTGCGTCCTACACAGGAGAACTCGAATGATATGGTTTTAGACGGGCGACATGCACGAGTTCTGGATGAGGGGTTGTGGAAGGATAGTTGGGCTGTAAAGGGATGATCTCACAGGTCACATCTGTGACTTGCCGCAAGACGGAGTAGGGGCCCACGTAACGAGGCAAAAGTTTCTCACACATACTTACACGGCGAGCCGGGTGCCAAAGAAGTACGAGGGAACAGGAGGGTAGTGGACGTCTCGGTGATGAAGGTCGTAACGACGTTTTTGAGAGCGCTGAGACGCTCCAAGACGCTCTCGAGCAATGTGGCGGGCAGCATCAGCGCGGGCGACGGCAACAATAATATTGTTGTTCAGAACACACATCTCTATAGCCTGAACAAGATGTACATGAATTCATTTCGGCTAGATGAATGTTATGAATTATTGTAAAATTTAATATTGTGGCTGTTCAGAAAGTGCAGACATGTATAAAATAATTACTTAATTATGTGCATACATATTGATTGGGAAAAACTTGGGCTAGGGCTTTCCATCAATTTCCTGCGTCGGACCCTAATGAGAATAATGTGGGCAAGCCCAAGTGCGGCTAACGCTATAGAACCCGCATTGGTCCTATGTCATTTTCTGAGGGGCTAACTGAAATAAAAAAAAATGTTTCTCCAAAGCGGCTGCCCAAATCGGTCCAAAGTAGGACCATCGCGGGGAGTTGGCGGGAGGTGCACTTTTAACAATGCCGGAAAAGTGTGGGCAGCTCCGCAAGGCCTGCCCGCATCGGCCCCTAGTAGGGCCCATTGGGACTTTGTCGACAGCCCGCTTCGGGCCTACGTCGGCCCCTCTTGCAGCACCCACATTGAGCCCACTGGGGCTGTCCTGCATTGCCTACATCGGGCCCACCGGAGCCCGCCCTTCATAGCCCACTTTGTGCTACCTGGGTTTCTTAGTAAAAAAACGAGAACTTAAAATCCCGAAGGTCAATAATTGCGCCATGTTCACGAAGAGCATCTAAGCCCAGAATCAGGTCACGGGAGCCACTTTTCAGAACAGGGCAGCTTACCACAAATGTTGACTTTTGAATTTGAACTTTGGCCGTGCACATGCTTAGAGGAGTAATCAGATGGCCACCCGCAGTGCGAACGTGTGTGCTAGCCAAGAGAGTCAAAACCTTCTTGAGAACTGGTTAAACTAGCTGCTCAAAAAAAAAATAATCAGCGCCAGTATCCAACAAAGCTTGAACATGGCGACCATCCAGTATTACTGGTATGTCCAACGAAAGCTGCTCGCGAATGTCAGGCTTCTGAGTCTGAGTGTTCTGCATCGTTGTACGCGGTCTGCTTCAACTGCGTTGTCACGTCATTTCTTCCACCGGCTATTCGTCGTCGTTGAGGGTGCGTTGTTGCGTCGTCTGTTCCACTGGCAATTCGTCGTAGTTGCGGGTGCGTTGGTGCGTCGTCGAGGTGGCGTTATGATCGGTAACCGCGGCCTTTTTCAATAGAGAGATTTAGCTTGCCGGAGACGTACAGACGTAGACGTATACGACGCCTACTGCGCATGCACGCAAACTTCCGATACGTACAGGTGCTGGAGACGTACTCCTGAGACGTATGCAAATGACGTCCAGCTTGCCGTAATCTCGCGAGATCTCACGAGATCTCAGCAGCCATGGAGCCAAGCTACGCCAAGCGCCGACGGATGGTGCTACGAGTGCTCGTAGAGTAAGGTCCTTGTAAAGTGCTGCTGTGCGCAACGGGCCGCATAGTTCACCCATTTTCACATAGTTTTCCAAAGCATCCCGAAAGAAAAAAAAGGGAATGGCGTCATCAAATGCTGCAATACCCTTGCCCGCGCCGAGAAAACATCATGCGCAAGCGCTTCATTGTCGCGGAGGACTGGCAAGTGGCTCGAGATGGCCACCATCCTCTGCGCTGTACAACACAGGACGAAGGCGCTGTCCAAAGAAGTTGCAACGATTTGTAGAGATCCGCCGACGGCGAACGAGCGCTCGTTCCGCTGCGCAATGAAGGCATTCGGAAAGGCCTTTGCAAGCCATCCAGCGTCAGCAAAAAAAAAATGATACGGGTAAGTCACTACCTACTACCTTCTCTGTCCAGACGAGCGGACCGGAGGGCGGATTGTCCGAACGGAACAATTAGTTACCATATGTGACGAAAACGGCACTTTCGAGTAGCTCGGAATGGCAGTGACTCGGCGCCTGCCGATAGCGTGCGGTCCGAGTAGGAGCGGTGGATGATGCTTTCCCACGACCCTTACGGCCCGCCCGTCTGAACACCGCCTAGTCTATTGCTGGGGAATAGCGCAAAGTAAAAAGTCACTTGCGTTGTGCGAATTAGATACGTGATATTTCAGCCTTTTTTGTAAGCATGGCTTTGAGTTGCATAATATAATATATGTCATGTAGCTACTTTGTTTACATGTGCATGTAAATGTGCACAGCCCCCAGGAGCAATAAATAAAAATTGTTTCCCAGATGATTTGCTTAGTCTTCTTAGACAATTGCCTGGCACCATTAGCTAGCAGCACATGCTGAATGCAATGCCACAGCCAAAGATTGCAAGAGGTCTTTTCTATATTTTTTGGCTCCAAGTTTATGAGCTTGCGTCCCGGTGTCAGCACGTGAATTGAAGTGCGCCAATATTTATGCTGTTGAACAAAACATTCCGGCCCTGGACGTCCTATGTGCATTTACAATTGGCAGGGGCTTAACTGGTTTGCTCATTGTGTTATAAACACCTGAAAATTAAAAAAGGATGCTTGTTAAGGACCATTGCATTCAATGAAGGCGACAGTGTCTGCGTCGTGGTACTTTTCTAGTGTCCTGGCGCAACTTTCAGCTGCCCAATTAGATCCTATATTTGGCAAGTTAAGTACCAATGGTTTGTGTGTTCTATGGTTATTCCCTTACAGATGAAAATGAGCCTGCAAGTGCCTGAATTACATGGTGCCCAGAGTGTCGCATAATGATGAAACAATCATGACAACTCACGAAATAGTAAGCGACAACGCTTCTTATATCACTTTCTTCAATGTTTTTGTTGAGCATGTTACAGCTATTTACAAAGCACTGCAATGTTCAGTCTTGATTCTATTACTGCAGTGTACAAGGTGTAGTCAGAGTGCTAAAGTAAGCTCGTGCATGTATCATTAAAGTATTATGCATCAGCTATACACACGGTTGTGTATGTGCCGGAAAACAGCCCAAGATCTCATGGCTGCAGAAATAATTATTTCTTCCATTTGTTTGCCTGTTTCCATGGCACAGCCACAAGTCTGCAGAATGCGGAGCCGCTGCCGTCAACACCAAGCCTGCAGTCAGTGCCACTAGGGGGTGAGGACATATTTGCGTTATTTTGAGCAGCACTAATTTGTAAAATGTTTTATTTATCCCAACGCCTTAACAACTTACTAAAGTTTTAAAGCTTAGGACTGCTTAGTACAACTGCACTAGAACCTAGTTTCCAGCTTTTACGTTTATGCCAAAACTATGCACGGACCAGCAGCAGTAACAGTGCATTATACAAAATGCAATGGTCTTTGAAAGCAGCGATAAATGAAATAAATGAGTATGAAAACAAATTATTCACAAATGTTCATGTTCATGGTGCACACTCACGAGACTATCGCAATATTTTGTGCATTGTTATGCTTGTCTCAGACTGTTTTAAACCTACGCTCCATTTGGTGGCATGACTCAGCCTTCGGTTTGAAAGAATGACGTTTTGAAGATAAGAGAACGAAAATAATGAAATTAGATTGCACTTCTGCAGACTTATGTACGTACGTCAAATGTCTTAACAGAAAAAGGTCAAAAGCAAGGAGTTCATAGCAATGATAGACTTGATCAGCCTCTTCCCCAGGGCCAGTATTGTCTTTTTTACTCCAAAAGAAACCTTTAAAGAATCAATCCAGCCCTCTCACAGACCTTTGGCCAATAAAACACGGCACATCTCTCCGGCTCAATCAGCCAGCCGCCAATCAAACAGCATTGGTAAGCAATGTTCCTGCAGTCAGACCTTGGGAACAGGCGAGGAGACATAGAAACTCCCCTTTTCAATTCGATAGTCTAGCAATAATCGAACAAGGAGTCTGTATGCCAGAAAAACACAGGACATGTCTGGTATCACACAAAGCGGATCAAAACAGCATCTCTAGAACTCAGCTCCTAATCATCATCATCATCATTATCAGCCTGACTATACCCACTGCAGGGCGAAGGCCTCTCCCATATTTCTCCACATAACCTTGTTCTGTGCTAGCTGCATCCACTTGACCCCTGCTGACTTCTTAACCTCATCCGCCCACCAAACTTTCTGCCGCCCCCTGCTACGCTTTCCTTCCATTGGAATCCAGTTTGTTACCCTAAGCAACCATCGGTTATCCTCTCTTCGCACTACATGTCCTGCCCATGCCCATTTCTTCTTCTTAATTTCCAGTAGTATGTCGGTATACCTAAGTAGCACAAAGTGGGCTATGAAGGGTGGGCCCTGGTGGGCCCGATGTAGGCAATGCAGGACAGCCCCGGTGGGCTCAATGTGGGTGCTGCAAGAGGGGCCGACGTAGGCCCGAAGGGGACTGTCGACAAAGCCCCAATGGGCCCACTAGGGGCCGATGCAGGCAGCCCTTGAGGGGCTGCCAACATTTTTCCGGCACTCTTAAAAGGGCAAATCCCCCCAACTCCCCGCGATGGTCCTACTTTGGACCGATTTGGGCAGCCGCTTTGGAGGAACATTTTTTTAATTTCAGTTAGCCCCTAAGATAATGACATAGGACCAATGCGGGTTCTATAGCGCTAGCCGCACTTGGGCTTGCCTACATTATTCTCACAGGGGTCCGACGCAGGAAATTGATGGAAAGCCCTAGTCCAAGCTTTCCCAATCAATATTTATGCACATAATTAAGTCATTATTTTATACATGTCTGCACTTTCTAAACAGCCGCAATATTAAATTTTACAATGATTCAAAACATTCATCTAGCCGAAATGACTTCATGTCCCTCTTGTTCAGGCGATGGAGATGTGTGTTTTGAAGAGTAATATTGTGCTGAGAGTTGCGGGCTGTCAAAAGCAACCGCATAAGAGGCAACAGTTAGCAATCAGTTTGTAGCGCAATTTGTATGAGCGCGAGAACTAAAGCCATGTAAATTTCTAATCGACTAAACATGGCAACAACTGTTATACAAATCATCTATAATAGTAATTTAGGGCAACATTTAATGCAAATAAAGGTTGGAAACAATGATTACGCAATTGCACGCACGCCTTCTAGCCCCATTCGGCCGATGGTGTTGGGTTTGAACCGAAAGCCCACTTGCTGTTGTACGTGCCTTCAAATTCCCCACAAGGGACCAATTTTGGTATCATGCGGGCCCTCCAGCCATCCAGCCCCATTACGGCCCATGTGGGATATAAAGCAGTTTTATGTGGGCAGCCCCAACTGGGCTGGATGTTGTTTTTGAACCTAGAGCCCACTTGCTGTTGCACGGGCCTTCATTCACATTTCACCTGCCCTCAAGTAACCTACAAGGGGCCGATTTGGGCAGCATGTGGGTATGTCCGTTTTCTTGCCCCACTACGGCCGATGTTGGTCCCACAAAGATTTAATGGGGGCGGTCTCATTTCGGATATATGAGGGTTTTCCCATAAAAATCCCACATTTAGGTTGGATTGCCCTCAAATATCCGGCAAGGGACCCTTGTGGTCTAGATGCAGGAATGTGCTCTGCATTAGCCCAAGAAACGCCGCTATGGGACCCATGCAAGAGGAACAGGGGCAAGCCCAAATGGGGCTTGCCCACGTTTGCCCTATCGGGGACCGATGCAGGTTTTATGATGGTTGCCCCAGCCCCACTTGCCTACATCTGACCTACTGGGGCCCCACATTCTGTGCTACCTGGGATAACCTGAGTTATTTCTCTGACCCACTCTGCACTCTTTCTGTCTTAATGTTACCCCTGCCATTTTTCGTTCGATAGCACTCTGGGTTGTCCTCAACTTAAGTAGAACTCTTTTGGTTAGCCTCCACGTTTCAGCCCCATAGGTGAGTACAGGTAAGATGCAACTGTTATATACTTTCCCCTTTAGCGATTCCGGTAAGCTGCTAATCATAATTTGTGAGTGCTTGCCAAATGCGCTCCATCCCAATTTTAATCTTCTTGTTATTTCCTTTTCATGGTCCGGATCTGCAGTTACTACCTGTCCTAAGAAGACATATTCGCCTTCTACTTCCAGTACTTCGCTACCTAATGTAAACTGCTGTTCCTTTCCTAGGCTGTTGAACATTACCTTAGTCTTCTGCATATTGATTTTCAAGCCTACCTTTCTACTTTCCTGTCTAGGTCACCAATCATTATTTGCAGTTCATCCCCCGAGTTGCTTAGCAAGGCAATGTCATCAGCAAATCGCAGATTACTGAGGTATTCTCTATCTACCCTTATCCCTAACTGCTCCATTCCAAGTCTCTGAATGCTTCCTCTAAGCAAGCTGTGAATAGTACTGGGGAGATCGTGTCTCCTTGCCGAACACCTTTCTTTATGGAAATCTTGTTACTTTGTGCAGAACTACGGTTGCTGTGCAGCCACTATATATATGTTCCAGCACTTTCACGTACGGCTCGTCTACCCCCTGATTTCGCAATGCCTGCATCACCACCGAGGTTTCAACTGAGTCAAATGCTTTTTCGTAATCAATGAATGCTATGTATAAGGGCTGGTTATATTCCGAGCATTTTTGTATCACCCGATTGATGGTATGGATATGATCGATAGTAGAGTACCGTTTCCGAAAACCTGCTTGATCCTTTGCTTGATTGCCTTCTAAGCTTGTCCTGATTTTATTAGCGATTACCTTAGTAAATACCTTATACGTAACAGACAGTAAGCTGATTAGTCTGTAATTTTCAAGTTTTTTAGAGTCCCCTTTCTTATGAACGAGGATAATGTTTGCATTCTTTCATGGTTCCGGTACCGTCGATGACACCAGGCACTGCGTATACAGGGTGGCCAGCTTTTCTAACACAATATTCGCTCCGTCCTTCAGCAAATCTGTAGTTATCTGATCCTCTCCAGCTGATTTCCCTTTTTTCATGCTTTGTAACGCTTTCTTGACCTCGTCCTTCGTAACTGGTGGAACGTCTGACTGTTTTTCCCTACCGTCAATCTCCTTACGGTCCTGACTACTTTGGCAACTGTAGAGATCTGTATAGAGCTCCTCGGCTACTTTGACTATCTTGTCCATATTCGTGATGACGTTGCCCTCCTTTTCCCTTATCGCATACATGTGGTTTTTGCCTATGCCCAATTTCTTTACCGCTTTAAGGCTTCCCCCGTTCTTTACAGCATGCTCAATTTTGTCCATGTTATACTTCCTTATATCGGCCACCTTGCGCTTATTGATTAGCTTTGATATTTCGGCCAATTCAATCTGGTCTGTTGGATTGGAAGCTTTCATACTCTGGCGCTTCTTAATCTAATCTTTCGTCTCTTTAGACAGCTTACCGGTATCCTCTTTAACTATCCTACCGCCTACTTCTACCGCACATTCAGTAATGATATCTCTGAAATTATTGTTAATTGCTTCTAGGGTAATGTCGCCATTCTCGTTTAGAGCTGAATATCTATTCTGTAGCGAGATCCTGAACTCTTCTGCCCTCCCCCTCACCGCTAATTCGTTGATGGGTTTCTTTCTTACTAATTTGTTGCGTTCCGTCTTCAGATTTAGGCTAATTCGGGACCTCACCATCCTGTGTTCACTGCATCGCACTTTCCCGATTACCTCTACATCCCAACTGTCAGTCAGTTGTTGTCAGGTTGCTAGAAAAATTGTTAGCTAATACCTTTCATAAATTGGCAAATGGGTGCATATTATACTACCTTAATTGAGCTCGTTACATCCTTTTTCTTGCTATATCTAATTGCCTGCAATAGACTGTCGTTCATGAATCGTAGATAAAAAAATAATAAAGAAAGCATTGCAGATTGCTAGAGAATGAATGGCAATAATCTCTGCTTGACGAATCCACTCTTAGCTACAAGATTGTGTTTGAGTGGGGTTAAAATACGAAATGTTTATGAACTGTTCACTTTCAGTGAATTTGGAAGAACTGAACGGGATCTTAACTGTTCCAGATGCTCACCTATGCTGCCCCTCATAGCCATCATATGGCTTTAGGCCATTCAGCTTAATATACCAATTTTCTTCCTTTGGAATTACTTTAACACTGAGAAGCCAGGTCTGTGAATTCAATATATTTTGCCACATACAGTCCATATTTTTCTTTAGTTGAGATTTTGTCATCAAAGACCACATGTTCAATGCATTGCATATTTTCCAGTCATTTCCCTTGATATACATGCATACATTAAGTTGAGATTGCTGATACACATTGTTTTATATCGCTCATTGTTAATCTTCATCGATGGCCTCCCAAGTTGCCTTTAGTCTTTCAGCGAGGCGTAATCTTGCTTATTGCAGTATATTCTGTACATTTTATGTGATACCAGCTTAGTGGGGAATGAATACTGATTTAATCTTGCATTGTTATTTGCACCGCCTTTCTCTAAATCTTGGCAGTGCAGGGATTTTGTTAGCCATATAATGATACTCTTGCAGCATTCTTGGAAGTATCAAGCTTGAGAGGGAGAGGACCAGAGTTCGTCCAAGCTTCAAGATATTTGAAATTTTGCTCATTCAGATGGGTTACATGGATTGTGTTGCACTTTGTGTAAACGAGTGAAATCATAATTTTTGGTCTTTGTTGAGCTTTGTGTCATTTAGCCCGTAGTAATACATGCCAGATAGATAATTGTCACTGTTTTCTATACTGATGCCGCTTATTTTTGAATTGCTGCTCTTGCAAGTGGACATTGGAGGTGGGGCCCTGCTGGACAAGGCACTCTTGGAGCACCTTGTGCACCCATGCGGCCATACAAGCGCTGGAAGATCTACCAGACCCCTGTTGCACCTTGTTTGCTGCAGAAGAACCAAAGACCAAATTTATATATGGGGTGTGGAACAACATCCAAAAGGATCGCATTGGGAAAGAGGTGCTCGACTTGGTGCACCTGGAAGCCGTCATATGTAAGTTACCGCATGCGTATAAATCATAAACAAATGTAAAAATATTGATAAAGAGGAAAATGATGCCAACTAACTGTTGAACTTTTTTGTATAATCTGCTTATGCACCTTTGATGCGGTACAGTTAGCCAACAACACACTCCATAGCACTTACATTGCACTTAATTCGGTTCATTCTGTTGGAGAACGTGGATGTGATGACGTGCATGTGGGTTGTAGCAGTAATAAAGTTGGTGATGGATGTTGTTTGAACCGCATGATGAAATAGATTTCACCTTGCTTAGAGTAAGGGCTTTGTGCACCGACATTCTTGGCTTTGTTATGGTAGAGGCTGTGCTCACAGCTGATTGGGTGGCAGCAGTCCCCAAAAAAACCACTTCATCTATTCACAGCTGCATATCATCGGGCTGTTGTGGGTTCCATCATTATCACATATGGAAAACACTTGATGTTCTGAGAAGCAGTTCTTTATCTCTTGTGCGGCCACATTTTCACTGCATAACACAATAACTTTGTTTTTGCAGGAAGCAGGACTGCAATTCAAATCTGTGGCCACGTCTTGGAATTCTGCATAGGGAATAATTTAGCAGGCGAAGAAAAAAGTGTTGTCCTTTGGTAATCCAAGACAGTATTTGAATGATTATTAGAGACAATGCATCTGTCTGTTCGTAAAACATTTTAACCTAGTCATTATGCCGCCATTTTCGTGGGCAGGGTCGGTAGTGCAGTTACATTTGACCACTTGGGCCAGATTATTTGACAGTTAAGGTTTTTCTGGTATTCAGTATGAGGGGCACTGAGTTTTAGCAATTTTCTGTGTCCGAGAGAAGTTTTACTAGTTCAAAACGTGTACATAGTGCTATCTATAGTTGATACAACTCAAGAAGTGGCAAATACCCATCAAAGGAGGCTCTCCATTCAGTAGGGCTGACCTGTTCATGTGACGTGACGTGGTGGTTAACCACATAGTGTGAAATCATAGTGAATACTGTATTCCGTCTCTCCAACTCCCGCCTTACACCACCGCACCCCTACTCAATATAATATGTTCCATGACACGGTAAAAAAAGTGCTTCCTTCCCTTTTCTGCCTAGCTTCCGCTGTAGCACCACGAAATAAGCTGCCCGCAAGATTAGCCGCAACAATTGCAGGCAACACCATTGGACGGGGGGCCTTCTTTAATGGCTATTTGCTGCTCCGTTTTGAGTTGTATCCAACTAATATAGACGGCCAGCCTCATTTATGTGGCACGATGCATGTGTGGTGATATATTAATATCTTCAACCCTGCCACTCATACCTACCTTGTCTGTGCACTGCAATGCTTATGAGCTGAAATGTGTCCTTCATATTGCCTTTTGCTAAGAAAAATTAAGACATCTTCATTATACAATTTTTGCAGCTTACAAGTGCACCAAGTACCTGGCCGCTTCTGTGGGCCACAAAGATCAGCCTGGCCTCCCTGCGAGCCTGGAAAGCCCATTAATTCAGGAAATAAAATAAACTGGTCAGTCTAAAAAGGTTTGCTTCACTTGTACAGGTATTTCAGAAAGTACACAGCGTACTGGATGGAATGCACAACTGAAAGCCAACACATTAATCACATGTGACTTTTAAGTTGATATTCAGTGTATAATAAAACCGAATTTCAACAGAACACATAAACCAAATGTTGCTTTTAAGTTCATATTAGGTGTATAATCAACAGAATTTCCATACAACACATAAACCACATGTTGCTTTTAAGTTCATATTCGGTGTATAATCAACAGACTTTCAACACAAAAATCCACAATGGAATTTCAACTGAAACACATAGTCCAATTTTCAACACATGCTCAATGTTAATCAACATAAATGCCACAGAATATCCACAGCATTTAAACAGTGCTTATTGAGGCAACTTCACCAAAAATTCCACAGAATTTCAACACAGTTTTTGTACGGGATTGCTCATTTCAGTTCTACGAACATTTTCCACTGTGCCATCCTGTGTCTTCAACGTCATATTGAGAACTTAAAAAAGCAAACCCGCCCTGTTTGTTTCATTTTGTTATTTTGAGAACTATTCTTCAGTATCGCGTGAAGAAAAGTGGCCGTTATTTAGCTTTAAAGTGAATTCGCTGTGTAAACTAGCTTGTGACCAGCCGAATCCAACGCTGTCTTTGCACGCTTAATTAGCTGTACAGTCATACACAGTCAAAGCCAGATCTTCAGCCCTAATAGGCCTTTTAGCTCCAAGAATTGCGAACGTGTGCATTTTGGTTAACCGTGATCTGCTTGGAGAAAATGAAAGCCTTTGCTCCTGCACACAGTGACTGAGGTCAAGACAACTCAAGTCCTTTCAAAAGTGCTGCAAAAGGTTACGCATTCTTCACTTGCAAGTGAGCGCAGTTACAAAAAATGGGCTCAGATAAAACGTTTCTTGGAGCTAATGGAAACAATCTTCCACACATTTATTTCCGTTCAATGAACTTTCATTTTAACCAAACGTTTTCCTAAAGTCCCTTGAACTTCGTTCAAGTGAAGTTTCACTGTAGTGGCCTCACCTACGCAGAGGGTTCCAGAGCCAAACGTATAGCCAGGAGGAGAATACGTGACTGTGATGCGGTCATCATCGTAGCGTGCCTTGGTGCCACCTTGTATGCTAGTGCCCTCAGGCGAGCAAGGCGCGCTTCCACTGCGCGGCATATTCTCCAAAACGTATATATCAGGATGGATATAAAATGGCAGAATTGTGTCGAGAAATATGCGTGGCGATCGGACGTAGACAAAAAAGGACAGTGAATACCCGGTTGTCTCGTGCTACTGTCACCCGTTGATAATTAGAAGGGATTATTAACGATGCGCCCTTACGGTGCGCGCACTCCCAGACACACTTCAAGTCAGTGGGGGTAGCTGTTCCTGTCGCGAAGTAGATGCCCTCGACCTGCGTGGCAAGCTCAGCCGGAATTCAACTACCTTGTAGTGACAGAAGGGGGTGGCCTTTTGGTGCCCAGCTGTCGCCAGTTCAAGCCAGAGTAAGGGTCGGAGTTAGAAGTAACCAACAAAACAAACTTTATGCACAGCAAGAGACGATACAGTGGAACACACAAGCACTAAAATTGCATAGAGAAGAGGTTCACAGAATACAAGCGCATAGAATGCAGCTACAGAGAGATTCGACAGCACAGAGGCTTTACAGCCCAGATCAAACACGAGAGGGTCACATAAACAAACACCAACTTGTTCACCGGGCACTGTTGCAGTCCGACGCCTCGAGAGTCACGATGTGGCCGCCATGCAAGACGAGCGCCGCTCCCTCGCAGGTCCGTGGGCTTGCCAGCAGCGGGTGATCCCAGAGAGTCCAGTTGTCGCACTGGCCAACACGCCGCAACCACTGACTGACTCACTACACAAGCGACGCGGCCTCAATAAATAGGGCGCACCGTGTCCGTCTGTTAAGGCGCACTAAAGCTAGCGCGCTCACACACTTGGCTTCGCTGGTTAAAGCGCTCCCTTCTCCTCCCGTCGAGCTGCGCGTCGTCATTGGCTAGGACCCGTAGAAATTTCTGGATGGTTCTGGCTGGTGAGTCCAGACTGGTGAGTCTGGACTGGTGAGTCTGGACTGGTGAGTCACCTTCATCGCCGGGTGGTGAGAAAGAGGGCGACTGCGACGCGTACAAAGCTACGCGCTCTCTAGCGCGGGGAAGGAGGTTTTTTTCGAATCTTGTGGAAGTTATCATGCGGCGACGCGAGGCCTAATAAATATGTGCGCCGATTTCGTGACAGCTACGCAGTATTGTACGCATAAGTGACAAAAGACAGCACTGTGTCCCAGTTCCTATGGTAAGTGTCAACGTACATCGTCAACATGTTCGTCAAGGCAAGCTTTATGCGCTGTGTCGAACCATTCGTCTTCGGATAATTGGGTGTAGAGGGCTGCAAATTACAGTGAAATAGGAGCGGTAACTCTCCGATGACATCTGAAGTGAATTAACGACCACGGTCCCTAATGATAACTCGAGAGCCGCCGTGGCGAAGAATGACTGAGCACAGCAAAAAGGAGGTGGTGGTGGTGGTAAAACATTTATTGCGGGAACCAGGGTACATTATAAGGATTGAGGTGGTCCTGATCCCGCCTGGTGTCTGTCAGGCCGTGCCTGGCAGCGACCGCTTCAGCCCAATCAACCAGCACCTTTTGCGCTGCTGGTCCGAGCTGGAGACCGCGATCTCCCAACCCTCTTGGTCCGTGAGGCCCCATTGAGGCGGTGGCTTGAAATCTTCGCATAGAAATATTATGTGGTTGAAGGTGGCTCTAGGCGCGCCATATAGAGAGCATGCGGGGTCGTACCGGCCCGGGTGTGCCAAGGCCGACCAAGCTGGGGAGGGAAAGGCTTTGGCTTGTAGCTGTCGCCAGATTATTTGATGGGGTTTTGAGAGTGAGGTATGAGGTGGGGGTAGTGAAGTGTTGTGAAGTGTTATGTCATGTTAGGTGAGAAGTCTGTCCCGCGTGCTTCCCGCTCTCTTGACGTGCGCTAGAGATAATGTGAATGGGTCGCCCAGACAATGTGAATGGATCAGGGAGCTGTGGACCCAGAGGTTAACATTTAATGGGCGACTGGGTGTATTTTCCCTACTGCGAAATTTTGAATGGCTGTTTTAGAATTGCTGAAAATGAGTGTGGCAGTGGAAGAGGAGATGGCTAGCGCTATGTCTGCCTCTTCGGCTTTTTTCGACGTCTTTGATTTGACAGAGGCAGAACCTATGTGATTGAAGCTATAAGAAATCACAATGATGACATATGCCATGGGGTGACTGTATTCTGCCGCGTCTACGTAGGCCGCTTCGGTGTCAATTGCGTGTGCTTTGTGTAACGCCTTGGTTCAAGCTTCTCGTCGTGCTTTGTGGTGAGCAGGGTGCAAATTTTTAGGAAGGGGTTATACGGTAAGGTTTTCCCGGATGTGTTAGGGGACTAGGTGGCTGTTTTAAATGGGTGGACCAATTGGTTGGAGTTTTAGCGCTGCGAGAATTAACCTGCCCGTCTCTGTGGAGGACCGTCTATTGATCTGGGCAGTAGATGAGCTTCCACTAGTTCTTGGATTGCGTTGTGTACTCCCATGTTTAAGAGGCGTGTGGTAGGAGTATGTTCCGGGAGGCGAAGGTGCATGCCTGACGAATGAGTGCGTCCACTTTCTCCGTTTCTATTTTGTAAGGTAGACATACGGGAGTGAATTGACCATTTGGCTGATGACGAATGCCTGTACAAGGCGCCGGAGATCGTGCTTTCGCATGCCTCTGTGCCTGTTCGCTATTCGTTTGATGAGTCTGATAGTTTGATGGGTGGTGGTAGTCGGTTTCAGGATAGTTTCTGTGTTGAGTCCATTGCTTTGCAGCAACATTCCCAGAACTCGACGTTTTCTGACCTCGGGCACTTGGAGCCCATCTATGGTGATGTGTATGGATGCATGTTTTTTCTTGGTAAGGCGACAGTTTGGTTGGAGCAACAGAAGTTCGGATTTAGTGGCGGAGCATGCTAGGCCAATGGAATGCTGCGTGCGTTGCCACTACATCTGCTCCTGCTTGAAAAGTGTCCTCCATGTTTCCTACATTTCCCGTGGTTGTCCACAGGGTAATATCATCCGCATAGAGGGTATGGGAGAGGTTTGGGATTTGTGTTAGTTTTTGGGCCATCGGGATGAGGGTGATGTTAAATAGTAGCGGGGAGAGGACTTCCCTGGGGGGCTCCGCGATTCCCTGAGAGAAGGTGGGGCATTCTATAGAACCGATTTTGAGCTCCACTGTGCTATCGCGGAGAAAGGCTGCGATTTATGAGCGGGTGGGTTCTCTTACCCTTGGTTGGAGAGGGCGTCAAGGATTGAGTCATGTTGTATATTATCAAATGCTTTGGTAAGGTCCAGAGCCAGTAAGGCTCTCGTGCGGTTTCGATGCTGCGGATGTAGAATTTCGTCGGAAATTTGGAGCATGATATCTTGTGTGGATAAGTGGCTTCTGAATCCTAGTATCGTGTGTGGGAAGAGATTGCGAGTATATATGTGGAGGAAACGTCCCCTGCCTTAGCAGAAATGAGAGCTGCTGTTTCTACGCATCGTGTGCAGTAGTCGACGCATGTAAGAATTCAGCGTGGGCCGGTTGCTGACTTGTGGAGCGGACCAAACAAGTCGATACCGATTTTCTCAAATGGCATGTATGGCGGGCTGATCAGCTGCAGTATTCCAACCGGTGGAGATTGCGATGCTTCAACTGTTGGCACTGGACGCCGCTCGCAACATATTTCTGCGCTATTTCGGTAGTACGTAGGGGCAAAGCCCAGATGGCCGGATGAAATATCGTAGTGCATGGCGTGGTGTATTGTGACAGAAGATAGGAGCTGTACAAATCGGCGTTAAATGCGTTCCTGCCTTAATATTTTGTAAGTAACGGGTAGTAAGCTAATTAGTATGTAATCTTTCAAGCCCTTATCCTCACCTTTCTTCTGAATTAGGGTAAAGTTAGCATTCTTTTTTGATTCCATCACGCCACGGAGGTTTGCAGGGATGACCGAAAGCAGGCGGGCACCCTCAAATGAATAGTTTTTAAAAAGTTAGCCTTCATGAATGACGAACGAATTCTCAGGTGCAGGCGTGCTTGCATGATCCAAGAATTGTTGAAGACCAGGGCCGCTCCACTGCTTTTCTCAATTGTCCCAATACTAAGTAGCTGCATGGAGAGGGCAGGCAAACAGATACCGAGGTCGTCACCGGTCCTCGCTGTATCCGGTGGAGGGGAGCATGGCAAAGAGTCCGCTTCAGTGAGGCAGCGTCCACTTTTATATGAGTCAGTAAAGCCATATTCCTGGAGGCGCAATGCCCAATGAGCGAGTCGGCCGTATGGATCGTGCAGGCCAACAAGCCAACCCAAAGAACGCTGATCAGTTACGATATTGAAATCACGTCCATGTACATATCCCCGTCAGGCCCCAAATAAATGTTTGAAAGCAAAAAAAATATTTTTGCACCATGCATGATGAGTAGGCCTTATTGAAACAATCATTTCAATAAGTAGTTTATTAGGCAATAGTTTAGAAAGAGGCATGCAAACATAAAAGCTGCTGATTCTTCCTGCCATAAAATTCTGCGACGTCCATATTTACTTGTTGCTTACAAACACTTTTCGCTGTAGCAACACGAGAGGGCGCCAAGTACTGGAAGGGTGGGTCCAGTTGTTACGGGTGCCATATTCAAAGGCGAAAGTTGCACTCCGTGCAGATATAGTGAAATTTGGGTCGCATCCACATATGTGGACGCAGCGCCTGAAGGGGATATGATCGAAATATCTGGACCGCAAAGGGGATTGCCAGGCGCTCCAACTGCGCTACTGTGTAGTTCTCTTCCGCTTCAGTGGCGACGATCTTGAAGTATAGCTTAATCTGCAAATCGGAAGTGCCACAAGATTCAGAGAAGAGTGAAATGGAAGAAACATTGTGGATCTGGCTGGTAATAGCACATCCTGTGTTACAGTAAGTGCTTCGTCGCGTTGGTCGGTTGAAACGTCCATGAAGCCAGCTAGCATATTGCGTCGAAGAGACATTTCGCCAGCACCTCAGTCAAGTGTAACCTCACATTCGCGTAAAATGTCAATACCTGATATAAAAATATGTGTTGCATGCGGTAATACGACGAACTTGGTCCGAAACTTGTGTGTTGCATGGGGTAATACGACGAACTTTATCCGAAACTTTTCACCGGCGATGAGGCGATGGCGACTGATACAAAACACATAACAGGGTGCAAAGTTTCACATCCAATACCACCAAATTTAGCAGGTCGATCTCATGCAAAGATAGCTTTCCGCCCAAGGCGGTTTTTAAAGTCAGGACTCATCAGAGATATAGAGGCACTAGTGTCTACTAACGCGAGAGTATTTATGCCACCTACAGACACTGACACATTGTTTTTAACATAAGGCCAAGAAGAAGAAATAGTGAAGATGACCGTTCCGCGACCTCGCTTATAGTGGACACAGCAGTTAGGTTTCTGGAAGCGGCAATACAGAGCGGCGATGTGGTGATTGCGGATGGTGTCGCTGAATAGGCGGTGTAGAACTGCGATCGAAAGCGCGTGAGTCGTTTCGGAGTGTTTATAGCCGCGACGGCTGGGACGAGGTTTGTCCCAGGGCTGAGAGTCATGAAATGCCGCCGAAGGTTACCGGAGGGGTTTGTGTAGGAACGTGGATGTTTCTCGTATTTCTCCCGATATTGGCAGTAGTCGGAAATATACCCTCGGCGGCCACAACGGTAACACACCGGATTGGGACGATGACCTGGTCCGGGAAGGTCTCTGTTGGCATGGTAGTAGCAGCCAAGTGGAGTGGTCTTCCACAGAGCAGCTTGAAAACGCCCCCTGGAGGTGGTAGCTGCAGGATGGCTGCCGGTACTACGTCAAGGACGATTGAAGCTCTGTCCGGCCCAGGAGGGCGTTGATTCAACACGCGGCATCTGGACTGCACATTGATGGTAGATGGTGTGGGCGGTAGGATGTCGGAATTTCTCAGCCAGTTCTGTCATCATGTCATGTTATCACGGTTGTACCTCTCGACACTGGCAACGGTTGGGACGTTAGGAAGATGACAGAACTTGAGGGATATTCGCCGAGTCTTTGACGCCTCAAATATCCTGCAATGATGAACGACGTCAGTCGAAGTGGCGAGGTTTTCTTTCGTAATGAGGAAGTTGTAGACATCGTCATCAACGTTTTTTAGAAGGTGGCAAAATTTTATCTTCGGACATGGCACGGTTAAAAGTGTTACAAAGTTTTAGAACATCTTTGTACATGATACATGCCTCGCCTTGCCGCTGGGCTCTTTGGACAAGAGCTTGTTAGGACTTCTTTGCGCAACAAGGAGTCGCCGAAGCAATATCTCAGTTCCTCCATGAAAATGTCCCAAGTTGTAACTGAATCTCCCTGGTTCTGAAACCACGAGAGTGCACTGCTGGCGAGAAAGAAAACCCCATTCGCCAGCTGCATGGGCCTGTCCCAGCGGTTATACTTGCTCATTCGTTGGTAATGAGTGAGGCACTCTTCAACAACTTCATCAGACGATCCAGAAAAGGTACAGGGCTTGCGTTGAGACGGTCAGCACCTTATCTGTTCTGGGCAGTCCCAGGGATGAAGTTGGATCGACCCAGACGTCCCCACAGGCTGGCGAATTCCTCCCGAGGTATTCATAGTGGCAACGATGGTGGCAGACCGGCGAGACATCGGCTCTTTTGGATGGCGGATGGGTCCAGGATCGATACGAAGCACCTACCACCAAGTGTTACGAAGTACCGGTTGGCAAAACTAATTTATTTACATTGCTTGGGGACGTCCCAGAAAGGTCAGCGAACGGTCAGTTTCCCAGACCTAATGCCTTCGCTCTTCTCCCTCTTCATCAGCATCGCTGTGCCTTGATAGCACTGCTTATGAGCGCCACTTATCAATATTACCGATTTGCCCAATGCTTTAAATTTCGCATCCATACGATTATTTGCAGATGGTTGCATATTTTTTAAACAGATAAGGGAAACTTCTGATCATGCCATTCTCCAAGCCACTACGACAGATATTGACCAATGGTGTATGGAATAAAGTATGAAACCTAATGCCAAGAAAAGTGTACTCCTATGTGTAACGAGGGAAAAATATTTTAGCTTTTTCACCTTTTCTCTACAAGGCTTCGATAATAAAGCAGTAGCAAGTGAAAAGTGTTTAGAGTGACACTTACGAATCAATTGAATGGGTCATAGCATGTCGTACAAATTTGTCACTTAGCATTCTGAACATTGTTTCTTCTAATATTCGGTTTTTGGCATGTACGTCCGGACTAAGCTCGAGTACGCCTCAATCATTTGGGACCCTCCCATGAAAAAGGACGTAACCGCTCTTAAAATGACACAAAGGAAAGCAGTCAGGTTTATTTTTTACAAGTACACACACATCTCATTCTTTGACATGGCTCATAGATGAAAATAACATCTCGTTCCTTTCAGTACGTTACACAAAAAAAGGAAGTTTGTTCCTTCGAAAGGTTCTGCTAGAGGAAGTAAATATTCCAACACCTAACTTAGTCCAACCTTCAACGTCCAGACGAACACTACCCACAAGGGTACACACGCTGCAACCTGTCTTTCGCCGAACAAAGTAGTTTAAGTACAGTTTTCGCCCTGTACCATCTCCGGTTGGCATTTGTAGCCAGAATTTGTTTTCCAAAGCAGTAATTTTAGCAAGGCAGTGAAAGAGAATTTGCTTGGTTAGGCTGTTCAACTTTTACCGTTGTTAACATTATTCTAATTTAGTTTTTGTTCACGCCGAATTATTTTGTGTTGTATTAATTGCTCGCGTTTGATTCGTTAGCCCGTCCAATTTCATGTTTTTAATATCGTCACTATTTTGATTTCTTTGTTCTCGCCGAATTGTGTTCCGTGGTATTTCTTTCTGTGTAATTGTTACCTTGTATGCCCCTTCTGCTTGGGCCGTAACGCCTTCAGTATTTTAAAATAAATAAAGATCTCTTCGAGTTTTGCCAAGCCCCAGCTATAGCTAAAGGATAGCCTTGTAATTCATGTAATTCATTTATTTCAGTAGTGGCTTGATCATGACCCGTTTTCGTATGTTTGCTGGCGCCAGCCCTTGGGAGGCCCTCACCAGTTCCACTACGCTGCCAAGTTTGCTCGGAGAAAATGGTCTTGCTCCCGCACGTGCAGGCGCGGCGCGCCGAGCCGGTGGTGCGTGCTGAGCGTCCCCCCCCCCCCCACCCCGGTGTTCCGCTCAATCCTCCGGTTCTAACGAGGCAATTATACAGTCACGTGCCTAGAGCCGCGCGACTGCCGTGCTTAGTGCTGATGACTATGAAGCAGTTAGCTCGAGAGGAACGCTGCCGCTGGACTCTGTTATCGGAACTAGAAGCCGACCTTATTCTCGCGTCCTCGTCTACGTGTACCTTCACAGCTCCCTGTGGCTTGTGTCGTGACACTGTGGAGGTGTTATCGATGATCCCTTCTCCTGCGGACGACCCGACGTGGACGTCTCTCGTGTCCACTCCTGTTCATCGTGCAAGCCGGCGGCGCCGAGGCTTGCCCCCCGAGGCCTTCTCTCTTGACGAAGAGACCCTAGCTTCCACCCTAGCTATGGCAACTAGACCGCCCGCCCGTACCACGACTGTCCCTTCCACCCCTTCGTCCTGTCTCATTCTTCAGACCCCACGTACCCTTAAGCCATTTCACGGTGAGCAGTTTGAAGACGCCGAGGACCGGCTAACACACTACGAAAGGGTGGCGATGTTTAATGGCTGGGACGACGCTGCGAAAATGCGGAACGTCTACTTCAGCCTTGAAGACGCTGCTCGGACGTGGCTCGAGAACCACGAGGCCACATTCTCAACGTGGCCGGCCTTCCGAAGCCAGCTCCTCGATACGTACGCCAACAGTGACCGCCGGGAGAGCGCCGCGCCTGCTTCGACCTCTCGAACTCAGCGTCCGAATTTAGGGGTCGCAATGTACGCTGAAGACGTCATGCGTCTCTGCCATCGCGCAGACACCTCCACGAGTGAGAAGAAGAAGGTGCGGCACCTGATGTACAGAGTCAAAGACCAGATTTTTTCTGGCCTCGTGCGGAACTCGCCCACCACAGTCGCGGCGTTTCTGGCTGAAACTGTGATTATGGAGAAACTGCTACAGCAGCGATGCAGCCAGTACGCTCGGCCACTGAATTCCATCTCCGCACTACCACCGACTGACCGCACCGAGTAGAATCCCGGGACAGATCTGAGCTCCCTTTCGCGACCTCATTCGCACCGTGGTTCGCGAGGAGGTCCAGCAACGTCATGGGGCATTTCGTCCTGGTACGGCTTCTCTGGCCAGCGTCATCCGTGAAAAGGTCCAGAACGCACTCACGCCACCGATAAGTGCAGTCGTTCCAGCGCCTCCCCCGGGCCTCACCCATCCGATGACGTATGGCACATGCCATCCAGCCCTGCTTCCTACCCCTTCGCCTTACACGCCACCTCAGGTCGCTGTGCCGGCTGCGGAAACGCTGCCCCTCTTAGGAGATCGGCGCCAGGCGCCTCGGAAGACTGATCTCTGGCGCGCTCCAGATAACCGCCCTTTCTGCTACCACTGTGGCGAGGCAGACCACCTCTACCGGCGGTGCCCGTATCGCCAGATGGGCCTTATAGAAGATTTTCTCCCGACAGATCTCGCCCCCGGTCTGGTCATCGGCCTCAGGACATCGCCGAATACGTCACCCGACAGCGTAGTCTGTCGCATTCTCCTCGTCGTGAGTCGCGCCAGCCTTCGCCTTCTCGCTCTTCTCCCTCTCGACCACGTTATACCGCTGTACACCGTGGTTCCTCAAGCCCTTGTCGGGAAAACTAGCTCCGGCAACCTTCGTGGGCGAGGCCGCCGCACACCGATTCGCCGCAGAGCTTCCACCGCCGCACCGCTCGATTCGCCCCGACGTCGAACGCCGAATACCTGTCCAGTTTTCACCGCACAGAGCAGATCGTCCCGACGTCGTCCGCATCGCCGACCAGTCAACACCGCCATGTCGCTTAAATCGCCCAGACGCAGACCACACAACTGCCAGCCAGCTTCCGCCGCCGCACCACTCACTCCACTCCCACCAGCCGTCGACATTGAATCGCCCCGACGCCGACCACCCAACTGCCGTCCAGTTTCCGCCGCCACACCGCCCGCTTCAATCCGAACCGACATCGACAGGCCCTGGTCTTGGCCGGGTCTCCCTGGACATCCCTGTTATCGTCGACACGAAGGAGGTCAGCGCTTTAGTTGATACGGCAGCCCATTATTCTATTTTTAGCAGTCGGCTTAAAAGGACACAGAGAAAATTTGATGACACCATGGAACGGACCAGACATACGTTCGGCAGGCGGACGTGTGTTTGCACCACTGGGTATGTGTACGGCTCGGGTAACGGCGCGAGGCTGCACATTTGTCGCGACTTTTCTTTTTCTACGCGACTGATCTCGCGATGTTATTCTAGGCATCGACTTCCTTCGTTAGCACGGTGCCACTGTGCATCTCCCGAACCGCTTGGTGTCCTTTTCAGCCAAACTGGGCACCGAAAGGCATGAGTACCGTGGGTCCTACTCCACGCTGCGAGTCGGCGATGATAGCCTCACAGTGCCACCACGCGCCAGCATCCTCGTCAGAGTTACCTGTGACGAGCCACATCACGGCCCCCGGGTTGTTGAGCCTAATGTCTCCCTCTCACTCACCTTGGGAGTTTCTGTACCAAGAGGTCTTTGTTTCTTTCGTTGCAGAGAGACGGAGGCGCTTGTCACCAATTTCTCCAATGAACATCGACATCTGTTCTGTGGCACTGCCATTGCTTACGTCGACCATCTGCAGGAAGTCGCCGAATGTTTTGCTTCAGAAGAAGCTACGCCCAGCACCAAACCGGATGATGCCGTACACACTGTCGACATCAATTTTAGCCTTTCCGTTGCTTAAAAAAGGAAACTCCAGGATCTATTGCTGGAGTTTCGTGCGTGCTTCACGTCTTCGTTTAAAGTGCAGCAAACGTCGGTCATTAAACACCGGATTATCACGCGTAAAGGCACTCGACCCATCCATCAGCAGTCCTATCGTGTCTCCTCGTGAGAGAGACGCTATCCAACAGCAAGTGAAGGAGATGCTTGCCGATAGCGTCATTCAACATTGAAGCAGCCCATGGTCATCGCCTGTAGTCCTCGTTAAAAAAGAAAGACGGAACACTTTGTTTCTGCGTTGACTACCGGAAGCTTAACAGTATGAGAAAGAAGGATGCCTATCCGCTACCACGGATCGACGACTCTCTCGACCGGCCAAGTACTTCTCCTCCATTGACCTCAAGAGTGGTTATTGGCAAATCGAACTTGATGAGAGGGACCGTGAAAAAACTGCCTTCGTGACACCCTATGTGCTCTATGAATTCTGCGTCCTCCCAATCGGGCTCTGCTGTGTTCCTGCCACCTTCCAGCGGATGATGGGCACTGTACTCACAGGTCTTAAATGGCAGAAATGTCTTGTTTATCTCGACGACGTAATAATCTTTTCGCCGAAGTTCGCGGAACACCTACGACGCCTGAGAACAGTAATCGAAGCCGTCCAGTCTGTCAATCTTTCTCTTACGCCTCAGAAGTGCCACTTCGGGTTCATCGAATTGAACTTTCTTGGGCACACGTGAGTGCTGATGGCATCCGAGCTGACCCTGAGAAACTTGCTGCCGTGGCTGCCTTTCCCTTCCCCTCTTACAAAAAGCAGTCCGACGGTTTTGGGGGCTGTGCTCCTATTACCGCCGATTTATCTAAACGTTGCACAGATGGCCAGCCCTCTGACACTCCTGACTCGAGATGACGCATCATTTTCCTGGGGCGCCGAGCAGCAGATCGCTTTCGACGAGTTAGGACGCCGGTCGCAGTCACCCCCGATCCTGGCACATTTCGACGATGATACCGACCCAGAGCTACACACGGATGTGAGCAACGCCGGCCTTGGTGCCGTTCTAGTTCAGCACCAAGACAGCGTCGAGAAAGTAATTGCCTACGCCAGCCGTGCACTTTCCCATGCTGAGTGCAACTATTCCACCACTGAAAAAGAATGTTTGGCGGTAGTATGGGCCGCTGCCAAGTTCCGCCCATGCCTTTATGGCCGACCGTTTCGTGTCATCACTGACCATCAATCGTTGTGTTGGCTGAAAAACTTAAAGGATCCTTGTGGCCGCCTAGCACGGTTGGCATTGTGGATGCAGGAGTTCGATTTCGACGTTATTTATAAGTCCGGCCGAAAGCACACCGATGCTGATAGCCTGTCCCGCGCGCCCGTCGACCCTCCTTCTTCAGATGCCACCGACGATGATAGCTTCCTTGGAGCAGTCACTACATCTGACCTCGTTCGCAAACTGCGTGCCGACGCCGAGCTGCGGCTCATCATTGACCATCTTGAAGGTGGGCACTCTACAATACCCCGGTATCTTGCTCGGGTGCTGTCGTCGTACTTCCTCCGCAATGGCGTGTTTTATAAGAAGAATTCTACTTTGAGTGCAAAAACATACCTGTTGGTCATACGGGCTGATCTAAGGCACAAACTCTTCCTGGCCTGCCACGACGAACCAATTTCCGGTCATCTTGGCTTTACACGCACCCTAAGCCGAGTCTTGCAGAACTATTACTGGCCACATCTTTCTCCGAGCGTTAAACGTTACGCACATACTTGTCGACAATGCCAGCGGCGAACAAAACCCGCGCTCAAGCCATCCGGCACGTTGCAATCAATTGAGCCATCCTCACACCTTTCGAGCAAGTGGGCA
The DNA here is from genome assembly GCF_055883805.1 of Amblyomma maculatum. Taxonomy (NCBI): domain Eukaryota; kingdom Metazoa; phylum Arthropoda; class Arachnida; order Ixodida; family Ixodidae; genus Amblyomma; species Amblyomma maculatum. The sequence goes on from NC_139349.1 coordinate 124,267,974, forward strand.
TAGACCTTTTAGGCCCATTTCCTTTATCCTCGAACGGAGACAAGTGGATCGTAGTCGCCACAGACTACTTAACACGCTATGCTGAAACGAAGGCCCCTACCCGAGGTACTGCCGGCGAAGTTGCTCGATTCTTTATGAACGACATTGTGCTCACACATGGTGCGCCGTCGACCACCATTACTGACGAGGAAAGGCGTTTACAGCTCGGCTACTGCGGGATACCTTAACACTCAGGCATACCGAGCATCGCACAACAATAGCGAATCATCCTCAGACAAATGGCCTAACGGAATGACTAAACAAAACTTTGGCGGACATGATCTCAATATGCATCGACGTTGAACATAAAATGTGGGACAAGATCCTGCTGTATGGCACCTTCGCCTACAATAAGGCGCCGCAGGAAACCATGAAGTTTACGCCATTCCATCTCGAATATGGTAGGAAGGCTCGCACGATGTTGGACGCGATGCTCTCGTGCGGGGATGAAGCGGTCGAACCCGAGGCCGCCCATTCGTCGGTGGCATGCTGCTTCTTGATATGCAAGCGGGCATATCAAGAAGCAGCATGCCACCGACGCTCGACACTACCGCCTTCGGTACAGGGAAGTCCACTACGAACCAGGAGATCGAGTGTGTGGATCCCCTTGCGCCCCAAAGGCTTGTGCGGGAAACTGCTGCACCGCTATTTCGTACCCTATAAAGTCCTACGCCGCTTAAACAGCGTTAATTCCGAAGTTATTCCAGATGGAATTGTGACCGTCAGTGTTCGGCGTCAGCGAGTCTAAAATTGTGCATGTGGTGCGCTTAAAGCCGTACTTTTCATGTGACTGAGCGCTGTGTCAACGTCGCGTTTCTTAACATTGACGCTTCCTGGAAGTGAGACCTTGAGATATTGTACAGTTCACCTCACACCTAATTTTTTTCTCCTCTCACCTTGTCATCGGGACAATGTTTTTCTTTCACGGAGGGGGTGGGGGGGAGATAATTCCACGTGCCTAGCGCCGCGCGACTGTCGTGCTTGGTGCCGATGACGACGAAGCGGTTCTTGACTCGAGATGCGCGCTGGTGCTGGACTCTGTTATCGGAACTAGAAGCCAACCTTATTCTCGGCTCCTTGTCTACGTGTACCTTCATGGCTCCCTGTGACTTGAGTCGTGACACTATCAATCCCGCTCATAATTTATACAAACATTACATATTATTTACGCCTCTGCAGAAAGGCACTCCCGTGACCCGCCAAAGGTCTGGAGAGATCTAAGGAGTGCCACCTTAGACGGCTCCAAACCGGGTGTTTTCTAAATCCCGCCATATTAAAACACGTGGACCTGACATTCACGAGTAGGCGCAAATTCTACGGGCAGTATGCTGACCTATACCACATGGTGTGGGCCTGCCAGCAAAATACAAAAATATAATTTATAAAACAGCCAACTAGGGAGGGCTTCGAGGCGGCCCTGTCTAGTTCGGACCTGGAGGCCCAGCGTGCCCTGCTCCAGAGAGCTCGGGCATTGGCGGAGGCCAATGGCGTCCCGAAATAGGGCCTGCCACTCAGCTATACAACCTCCCTTCTCAAATCGTTTCGTTGTGAATAAATGTTTTCTTCTTTCTTTTCTGCCGGTGCTCCTTTCTTCTACTTCGCACACCTACTGCTTTTTCTTAACACCTGGAAGACTTCAATGGCGCTGGCGGCAATCTTTCGCCACTAATACACAACGTTAGATGCGCGCTTATTGTAACAAATAAATGAATGAATTAATTCGTAACGGTGCATACCTCCACAAATATGCGGCATTGCCTCACACAGCGCCAGACAGCGGGGTAAAGCGCGGAGGAGTTTGCTCTAAACCTGTGTAACGCGATAGATACACCCAAGGTTGCCTGTACTGTTTAGTAGCCCTCTGGTAATAAAAGTAACTAATAATTTTCAATTCAATGCAGAAAGAGAGAAAAAGTTCATCTTCTACAATAATATTGCCAAATATTTTGAACATTGCATTTTCGCAGTTGTAAAGCTTGCATTGCGTACTTGAGCGCACAAAATTGAGAGAGTTCCGTTTTTGTTTCGTCGGCTACATGTTTTACTTCTCGCAGTATGAACTACCCAACAGAATTAAGACAGGGAAGTTTGTAGCGACTGGTGCGCAAAGCCTCTATTACAACACTCTCTGCTCCGTTTTTCTCAGTATTCAATTCGACAGTTGACTGAGGCGGGTACCTTCCCACGGAAAAAAGCTTCCCTTCCTGCACAACCATCCACTTTCGCGTGCCTTAAAGGAGTATAGATGCCAAATTTTGGTAGCGATTACTTCTTGTCAATGATGCTTAAAGCATTTCTGTGCGTCGATCCGAACGCAGGTTTCGGCTGCTACTGCTAAAAAATTTGTCATTGGACTTTGTTTCCTGAGAAGTTTCGGTTTCAGCAGCCGACAGATAGCTTTGATGTCACAATCAAGTCTTGATGCGCGGCACGAACAAAAAGCGATATAATCACCGATTCTTCACCTATAGTGATTCCTGTTCTTGATTCAAGCTGTCTTTATTATTGTAGTCAATTGAAACCAGACAGTAACGATTATATCGCTGTTTTTTCAACCCTCGCGTGACCTACACTTGTCTTTGACGTCCCAGCCCTCACTTGGCAGTTGAAACCGAATGCGAAAAAGATGAGAAAAGAAATTCGATTATACATTATTCAGCTGCCGCTGGCGAATATGACGCGATGATCCGTGTAGAGTAATGTCTTAGGCAACCGTACAAAGCATAAAACACGAACCTAAAAATTAGTGGTCGGCAATCCTTTTTTTCCATCAGATTATTCATGGGCGAATAGGTGCAATAGGGCGCAGTGCGCTGAAGCTCAGCGCCGCGCGATATACCACTGCTCATGTAATGAACTTGCGCACACCGTACAACCGTGCAACATGTGCTCACCAAGATGCCAAAAGGGCTCAGGCATTTCTCTTCACGTGTGACTTTCGTTGTTTTAACTTAAAATGGTCACATCTTCCTCTCTGTTTCATTTCTGCTATTATCTGTGCAATGATTTTCTCTTCTTGTGCAGTATGCATGATGGGTATTTGTGTCGCCATTTTTACCTAGATTGAAAAACTGTTGAATTAAAGTTAATTGAAGTGTGGCATTTCTTTCTTTCAGCTTTCCTTGTAGTAATAAGTACTTGCTGCAATGCGGCTATACGCCATTGGAACACCACTGCCTCTTTACACACGTGGAAAAGATATGCACAAGTCGTTTTGAGCATTGTTGTGCTCATCAACGCGACATACTACACCGTCGGCTTCTGGACTGGCGCCTGCTCGTCGCGAGCGCAGCTTCGGGGCGTGCACTTGAGGGCCGGAGCGCGGTGCGTGACTTTTCGTTCATTTCCCGTGACCCTGGATCGCGGATCGCCTGGCTGGCGCGGATTTCAAGTCGCCGACGCAACCCCGCCCGCAAGACGACTCCGGATGTCCCGCGTCGGCAAGGCCAGCAGCACTATTCGAACCGCGGATCATCCACGGTGTGTGGAGGTGTGTGTTTGTGTGTGTGCGCGCGCTGGGCTCTTGTGTAAAGGAGCCGCGGAGGCCAGGAAGCTCATTCCCACGGGACTCGGGCTGTCCAGCAAGGACGTACGTGACCACGGCGGCGGATTTGAACTCTGGAATGTGCACGCGTGATGTTGCGCGTACAGGATGACGGAAGTGAGGAGAAACTGTGCTGGAGCCTATTGGCCCCGCCCAGAGAGTTTACTGCGTCCCTATTGAGTCAATGATAGGGGCTTTGTTTAGGGAGTCTATTTAACAAGCTGTCAGGGGAAATTTCAAAGGAGGAGAAACCAGTACAATAAAGATGTTGAAACCGGGTTCGACTCCGGGTAGTACTCCAAGGTGCCCAGCAGGTACAACTCAACAGACCGTCGGTCAGCGAAACCGAGCACGGCGGGTGAGAGGAGAACCCTTTCGAATGCCAGCAGCTGAACAGACCGTCGCCCTCTGGACGAGCACGGCGGGTGACAGCGTGGAGAGCGGCTTCGAAACATAACTGGCGCAGTCGGACAGGATCTGCTGTGGCTGAACTGGAGTCTACGGGAACGACGACGGCGACACTACGAGCCTCGTCAACGACGACGCCTGGCTGTGACAACCGCTTGGAAAGCCAATTCGTGAAGATGCTCCCAGCTTCTTGAATCCGGCGCAAGGGGACCCACCCCAAGGGACACTAGCGGCAGTCAGGCGAGTACCCCTTTGACATATGCGGGCGCATGCTATGTCAAAGCCCTGGGTTTTGAGGAGCGATTGCGCTAAGGAAGGAGGAAAAATGGCAGAGGGGGATCAGAGTGAAGAATTGGCAGCCGCCGGCAAGGCAGGCGAAGATGAGGTAGACTCCGCACTAGAGGCTACGTCAGAGCAGTTGGCACTACTGCAATTGCAACTAAAGATTGTAGAGGCCGAGAAAGAGAATCAAAAATTGATTCTAGAAACAGAGCGATTGCGCTATGGACAGAGCGTTGAGCTTAGCGATAGCGGCAGCACCGTCGCGGCGAATGCTGGAACAGATGAAGATAGAAGGCTAAAATACGCGAGCCTATTGAAAGGCGTCCTGGCACCAATGCCGAATCAAGAGCAATTAGTGCCTGGATGGTTTGAGGAGGTGGAGGCGACTTTATGCTCGTACGGCGTCCCGACCGAGTGGTGGGCCGGACTGGTTTTACCGAGGCTGAGCGAAAGGGCGCGAGGGCTCCTCGTACGGTTATCAGCAGACGAGAGGAAAAACTTCGCGTCTTTGAAAGACAAAATTCTTCGCGGACTACGACTGTCAGCCGCAGAATACAAGAGATTATTCTCGTCGAGCTGCAAAGAGGCAGGAGAAACCTGGGAACAGTCCTCCGTACGACTGGAGAATTATCTCGACTACTACCTAAACAGCTGTAAAGTGCGCACCATTGAGGAGTTCAAACTGCTGGCGGTGACAGACCGAATGAAGGAATGCTTAAGCGCCGATGCAAGAGCACACGTTGCCTTGAGTGAGAAAGAAGGTTTTCTCAAACCTAGTGACCTCGTAGAGCTCGCAGAGAACTTCGAAGAGAGTCAGTGGTGTAGGACAGCGGTAGGACTAGCTGCGTCCTCAACGGCAAACCACCATGCCGAGAAGCGAACATACGTCATCTCAATTGGGAGGCAGCACGGCTGAGAGGCGTCCCGGGCGACAGTGCTATAAATGTCACGAGAGAGGCCACTTTGCAAGAGAATGCCCGAGAAAAGAAACGGCCTCAACAAAAGATGGAAGTAGCAGTCGCAGAGGCGAAAGGCAGGTTGTTGCTCGAGTGGAAATTCCAGTTAGCGAGGAGATGGCGACAGGGAGTGACAGACGACATAACGAGGCAGGCGACAAACGTATTGTCACAATAGAGAGCACGGGTCAGCAGCTCAGAGCTTTGGTTGATTCGGGTGCCGATGTAACTGTCCTTCGTAAGTCACTTTGCCGCGAGTATGAAGCCGCGGGGTCAACACTGAAGCTGAGAGGAGCGTTTGGGAGTGAGGTAGTCGCCGAGCTGGCTTACGTGCCATTAAAGGCAACGGAGGGTGCTCCCCTAGTGTCGTTCAACCCGTCCGAACGAGGAGTGCTGTGTGCGCTTACCGATGAGCTAGTCGCAGGCGTAGATGCACTGATTACGCCAGATGACTACAATGAGCTTCTCGACGAGAGAGTACTAACACCAGCAGATGAGTTAGTAGCTCTGGAATCAGATACAGATGAACCAGACGGGCCAGATACGGGACACGCTGATGCTGTGGCGTGCGTCGTCGAGGCGGAGCCTGCTGCCAGCCAAACCGAAACGAACCAGACAGCAAGGCAGCTGTTCCGGAACGCTCAGCTTGCCGATGAATCGCTAAAAGAAGCATGGGCTCAGGCTAAACAAGGCTCGCATGGCATGCTTATACGAGACGAGCTGCTCTTCCATCGAGAGCCAGTCGCTGGACACGAGTGTTGTCAATTGGTACTACCTTCGGAACGGCGCGCGGAGGTTTTAAGGTTGGCGCATGATTAAGCGTGGGCAGGGCACCTGGGCGAACGTAAAACGCTTCAGAGTAAAGGGGTCGTTTTACTGGCCAGGCTTGGCCAGAGATGTCAAGCAACACTGTCGTACGTGCCATTAATGCCAGGTAAAGGCCCCTGCGCGTACTCTCGATCGTGTGCCGATCACACCCCTCTCTAGACCAGACAGCCCGTTTCAAGTCATCAACGTCGATTGCATAGGGCCAATTGAACCACCGTCTGCACGAGGGCACCGTTACGCGTTGTGCGTTGTTGATGTTAACACTCGGTGGTCAGAGGTCGTATGCTTGCGCGCGCTGACAGCGAAGGCAACGTGCGAGGCGTTGCTACAGATCTTTGCACGCATGGGTATACCGGAAACGGTGTGCTGGGATCAAGGCACAAATTTCACGGCTCAGTTAACTAGAGAGATGCTGTCCAGGCTTGGAACATGCCCAAGGTTCTCCACGCCCGACCACCCGCAGAGCAATGGACTGGTTGAGCGCTGGAACGGTACCTTCAAATCCATGTTATTCCGTATTGTGGAGGAGCACGGCAGGGATTGGGACAAATTTGTTCCATTTCTGCTGTGGGCATACAGAGAGGTACCTAACGAAACGACGGGCCGCTCTCCGTTTGAGCTGATGTACGGGAGGGTGCCAGTGGGGCCTCTTTCCATCTTGCAGAAGTCGTGGTGTGGGGACTGGTCCGTCCCGGACTCTCTAACAATCCCAGCTGAGGAATATCTTTCGGAGCTGCGCAAACGGTTAGCTGAGGCACATGCAGCAGCTGAAGGTAATTGCACAGATGCTCAGAGAAAGTACGCGAGTCGCTACAATCTCCGCGCGACGGATAAACAGTTCGCGGAAGGGGACGAAGTGTTGTGGTTGGAGAAGGAAGGCCAAGGCAAATTGATGGGGAAGTGGATAGGACCGGTCAAAGTTGTACAAAGGTTGCGGCCCTACAGTTACCTAATCGAGTTGGAAGGCGGCACACGTCGGGCTGTGCACGCCAACAAACTCCGAGCTTACCACGCACGCGTCAATGTTGTAGGCACAGTTTTCGAAGGGGACAGTGACTTCGGCGACGTGCCCACATTCCCAACAAAGTCTGACGAAGGAAGTAGCGTGTCGGGCGAAGCTTTGAGCCACCTTACCGCATCGCAACGGGAGGAGCTGACCGCGGTGCTCGCTAAGCACGGACAAGTGTTTGTTAGTAGACCGGGCAAGTGCACCGCTGGCATGCACAGAATAAGGCTGAAGGCAGGATCTGAAGTGGTAGCCGGACATGCGTACAAGGTACCAATGGTGTTTCGGAATGAAGTGGAAAGGCAGATTAACGAACTGTGTCAGTGGGGTCTGATTTTTCCGGTAGAGAGCGCCCATGCCCATCCCATAGTTTGTGTATCTAAGAAGGACGGCGGCATAAAGCTCTGCTGCGACAATCGCAGGCTCAACAGCGTTACGGAACCGGACGCATTCCCCATGAGCATACCTTCGGAGCTTTTGTTTCTGGTGGCAAAGGCGCGTTACATCACCCTCATTGACATGCTGAGGGGATATTGGCAAATACCTTTAGATGAGCAGTCTCAAGCATTGACGGCGTTCGTAACGCCGGTCGGGCAATACGCTTGGAAAGTGATGCCTTTCGGGCTTCGGAATGCTAGCTCCACGTTTCAGCGAATCATTAACGAGGTATTAGCACGACACAGAGTATTCCTGCGCTTACATTGATGATCTCGCCATATTCTCCGAGACGTGGGAAGATCATCTGAGGCACATCGACAATGTTCTAAGTTCCGTAGCAACTGCGGGATTCACTGTGAATGCAGCTAAATGCCGATTCGCAAGAGGTGAGGTAGAGTTTCTTGGTCACATAGTAGGATCGGGTAAGCAAAGCGTGAATCCTGCAAAGGTCAGCGCTATTGAGGAGATTCCCCCGCCACAGACGAAGCGACAGCTGAGGAGTTTTCTCGGGTTGGCAAACTACTATAGACAGTATGTCCCTGACTACTCGCGTATTGTTCTCCCGTTGACTAACTTGACAAAAAGGAGGACCCCTCATCGGCTACCTTGGGACAGTGAGGCACAGAATGCGTTCGAGGGCATTAAAGAGTGTTTAGGACGCGCGACATCGCTGTATGCACCAGATCCTAGTAAGGAGTTTATACTATCCACCGATGCCTCCGACTACGCCGTAGGAGCATGTCTCGCACAGTGCGACGAGGAGAGGAACGAACGCCCGATCGCATTTCTAAGCAAGAACCTCAGTCCGACCCAGACTCGGTGGGCCACAATCGAGAAGGAAGCCTACGCGATCATATGGGCACTGAGTAAGCTCGAGGCTTGGCTATTTGGTGCACAGGTGCGTGTGGTAACGGACCACAACCCCCTTAAGTACCTTACGCTTACCAGCCCACATAGTGCCAAGCTAACTCGCTGGGCTCTCGCTCTCCAAAGGTTCAATCTTACGATCGAACATAAAAGGGGCACGCAAAATGCCAACGCCGATGCTATGTCAAGGCTGGTGGCGGCCAACTAAATGGAGCTTAGCGCATCGAGGGAAAGGTAAATGGCCTAGGAATGTTTTGGGCTTTGTCATTGCGTGTGGGCGCGGATGGCGGGGGTATAGAACCTGACGCCAGCCGCGTCGCGTTGTTCGCTTGTGTGTTGTGTGTGGCTGCAGTATAAAGACTTATGCAGCACACTTGGTGGGGAGGTGTGCTCATCATAGCGACATACTACACCGTCGGCTTCTGGACTGGCGCCTGCTCGTCGCGAGCGCAGCTGCGGGGCGTGCACTTGAGGGCCGGAGCGCGGTGCGTGACTTTTCGTTCATTTCCCGTCACCCTGGATCGCGGATCGCCTGGCTGGCGCGGATTTCAAGTCGCCGACGCAACCCCGCCCGCAAGACGACTCCGGATGTCCCGCGTCGGCAAGGCCAGCAGCACTATTCGAACCGCAGATCATCCACGGTGTGTGGAGGTGTGTGTTTGTGTCTGTGCGCGCGCTGGGCTCTTGTGTAAAGGAGCCGCGGAGGCCAGGAAGCTCATTCCCACGGGACTCGGGCTGTCCAGCAAGGACGTACGTGACCACGGCGGCGGATTTGAACTCTGGAATGTGCACGCGTGATGTTGTGCGTACAGGATGACGGGAGTGAGGAGAAACTGTGCTGGAGCCTATTGGCCCCGCCCAGAGAGCTTACTGCGTCCCTATTGGCGCAATGATAGGGGCTTTGTTTAGGGAGTCTATTTAACAAGCTGTCAGGGGTAATTTCAAAGGAGGAGAGACCAGTACAATAAAGATGTTGTAAACCGGGTTCGACTCCGGGTAGTACTCCAAGGTGCGCAGCAGGTACAACTCAACAGACCGCCGGTCAGCGCAACCGAGCACATCGGGTGAGAGGAGAACCCTTTCGAATGCCAGCAGCTGAACAGACCGTCGCCCTCTGGACGAGCACGGCGGGTGACAGCGTGAAGAGCGGCTTCAAAACTTAACTAGCATTTATGCCATTAATGCTTTCATAGGAGGCACAGTTTATACCTGGAGAGATGCCGAGTATATTCCCAATGGTGCAGAGTAAACAGGTAAGTTTTAGGCTGTCAATGTTCTTTGCTGATTTCTAACAGACCTTTCAATCCTGACCTACACACATACAAACTATTCGTGCTTTGTCCAGTAATTTACGAAATCTTTGCTGAGTACAGGTCATCGAGCCCATGACCTTAACTTAAGATCAACCTTTTGCTCCGAGTTACAAAAAGCAGGTCACATGTTTTATGATTATATGGAGTCAGCCCATTGCTATACGAGTTCAAAAGGAAAGGTAGGGACACAATTTGGCGTAAAATGAGCTGAATTTGTGCGTTGAAAATAAAGTTACCGAGTGATGTTTGCAATTAAACGTATTTCATATAATTGAAGGCGATTTGCTTTGTCAGGCATGTATTACATCACGAAACAACACTGACAGCACTCGCTTCTCATCACATTATAGGAATTGCCTTAGTAAACACAATATCTTCCCTTCAGGTTACAAGCACATTTCACGGGGCTATCAGAAGTGCAGCATTTCCCTTATATGATGACTCAAAAACGCAAGACGGTAAGGTAAAGCGTAATAAAAGCTAATGCCTCGGGCAAAGAAATAATATTTTGCAGGACATACTTATGCAAGAGCTCGCTACCTCATAACGAACTTCCTCATGCAAACGGGCTAAGGTACCACTGAGGAAGTCCCCAAGTAAGTAAGACGTAAATTATCGCAACGCGAATATCTGAGGTGATGAAAAATTCTCGTCAAGACATTGGTATTGCAAACAATTCTAGCCAACCCATTGTCTCACTTACATTTAAATCCCCATAAAAGCACATCGGCATGCAGGCGGGCTACGTCAACACTGAGTGAGTCCCCACATCTGCAAGCAAGACACGAAGAATCGGAACGCAAGTATATCAGGTAATGGAAATTTTACTTCAGGCCATTGGTATGACACATCATCCTAGCCAAGCAGCTGTGTGTCTCACCTAAATTATAATCTCCATACAGATCCGCACATCCGTACAGCCTCAAGAAAGCCTCCATGCAAGCTAAAGCAGGTGAGAAGCAATAGAATAATGGCTGGACATTCAATTGAAGATTGTTTCTGCTTCAGGACATCTTGGCACTTTGAATCCCCAGCTCAAAACTGCCTCACCACGGAGGACTCCAATCAAGTGTTTGCAAGTAAATGAGAAAATCTAATCCATCCACTCCCCCCTCTAATACAATCTTTCTGCTTAACTTCACGCCTATAGCACTCGTTGTAGGCTTACCCATACGGGTAAATGTGCAATGAGCTTAGCCAGAGCAGCCGTAGAGTTGCCACATAAAATAGGTTTAGGTAAACTATTAAAGTGGCTCAGGTGCTGATACAGAATTTTATTTCCTAGAAAACTATCTTCGAAAACCGCCGGCAGAAAAGAAGGAATAAAACAAGACAATCCGTAAACTGGTTAGCTATCTCCAAGAGCTGGATTGCAGGCCGTCAACGAAAAGCTTTCTTTAACAGGTAGAAAGCTTTACTCAGCCACAAAACATTTAAATTAAAAAGAAGACAAAAACAGGCCTAGATAGCCTACGAAATGAATTCAAAGAAAAACAATTGGATTTCTACAAAGGGACAAGAACTATTGGAGGCCTTTGAAGAACTGCCACGAGAGCTTGTAAGAAGCTGGTGTTCTAACTTGCCAAAAACACCCTTACAGAGGCGCTACAGTAAGGAGATGAAGTTTGGTACCACACTGTATTATCATTCTCCAAGGTCATAAGAAAACGTGTAGTATTTTCCCCACGCTTATCAGGCGATTAAAGTGATTGATGCATGACCAGGGTTTATGAAGCTCTCAATCACCTGAAACATCTTTTGAAACAAACGATGAACGACAGTGGCTTTAGTGCCTACTGCGGAATAGTATCAGTATCAGGAAAAAGTGTGATATGGACACAAAGGAAAACTGATAAGCTAAGCTGATTTGATGAACAATCTAGAGCACTTTGGACACAGGTGACTTAGCATTAGCTGGTGAAAAACTTGTGCTCCTGGGAGTTGGTGTGGCAGCTCCACGGAAGATGATCTTTGGATACTTCCTCAACGATGATCTCAGTGGGAAAACGTATGTAGTAAATGAGGCAACTAACCAGCTGATACAATGGTCACTCAAGATCATTGCTGTTGTGTGCGATTTCCTAGCTGCCATTGTATCCAAAAAGAAAGTTATTTGGCTGACATATTGATGGAGCCACAAGTGAACAGTTTTTGACTGCTTTAACCCAACACAGCAACCATTCAAGAACCGTGTTCCGAGGGATATGTGCACAGCAATGAATAGGGAATAAGATATTCAATTGTGCTAAACTTGAATTGCCCTTAACATGTTTGTTGTGCTTAGCAGTGAGTCAAGAAGGGCTTATTTGAAAAGCTGAGAGACCTGCAAAACGCTTAGGGTCTTCGTGCAGCTAAGAAACTCCGTAGGGTTCATATTGATTGCTACAAATTATGAAAGTGTGACTGGCGGTGCAAACGTTCTGCTCATCAGTCAGCAAAAGCCTCAAATTTTCTTAGGAGCTTGGAATCGAAAGTGTTCAGCAGGCCCAATTGAACCGCAGATTTTATTGCTGACGTTGATCTGTTAGCTTTCAAGTAATGCTGTTCATTGCACAATTCACCCAGAAGTTTCAGAATCTTTGATGTACTAATTTCCCACAATCCAACTGGAATGAGTTTCAAAGCATCACTTTGAGCACCTGCATTCAAATAACAGAAGAGGAACATGCTCCAACTCTACAAAGCTCACGTCTCTGCGCCTTCGACCTAATGAGCTCGCATGCGCCTCGGAAAGGAGGATGTGTGTGATCAGCTCCCCGGTTGCTTTGAAGAGTGTTGCAGAACTCGCAAAGATGCTTTTCAATTCCTCTTCTTCCAGGTAGGACTGCATATTGTGCTTTATAAAGCGTTAAGCATGTCAATGCAGAAAAAACTACATTTATTCCAGACCACTTAAGATAGTAGCAAATATGTTATAAGTGCTGTTTGAAGAATACAAGGTATTCCATACTGCAAAGTAGTTCAAAAATTGGTGAAGTGTGCATCAGACTGCAGCAAAGCACCTTGAGCCATTCATGAGACATGTTATGTTGCTTCTGAATGGCGCAGCAGATAATGAATAATCAGTTAGATAAAAAACAATCTAATTCTGAAATGGACACGGCTGGGACACTGCTAGCATTTCAAGTGATATAATTGTCCAAATTTGCATCTTAAAAGGTACCATTATGAGCGAAACCACATGATAATATTTTTGTAGATGAGGCGGGTGGAGAGTTTAGGATAAAGCACAAAATAGGATGAAGAATTCAAAGCACACCGATGTTTTACTGTTTTTGAATTTTAAGAAATAATAAGTATAATCAAATTATTTTAGCACTCCATCAAAAAAGTATTCTAATTTAAGGTAACTACACAAGACAAAAAATAGCTGCAGACAGCATTCAAGCCAAGCCTATTCCTAAAATTAAAGCAAAACGCTCACTATAATAAAATGGTAGCAATTTATGTAATGCAGAGAGGCTTAACTGAATAAAACGAATCCGAATGCATATATAATAATTAATTTTAACAATACCTATGTCGATTCAAGTACTGCACGAAGCTGCATTGACTGAATAATTTTCGCTGTTTCAATTTTTGATTAACAAAGATCTGGGATTGGAGACATTTATTACACTTTACTTACGAAGATGCAAAAAAGACATTGTTCTTTTGCCTCTAATACCTCTACATCTGCACATTCAGGCTTAGCCAGGACCTCCTTGAGATGTTCATTATTCCTATCCGCCAACTATGTGTGGGAAAAAAAGCCCTCTTTTCTGCAGTTCCCTGAGCATGCAGAAACCTGCTGGCGTTTTATGGTGTGCGCCTGTGATCACCGGTAGCGTTTCTTCTGATATCGAGGGGATTGCGAAAATGGTCCTCCATTGGCACACAACAGTAAGAGTGAAGCGGACGCGTCCCCAGATATGTACAGTGCTCCGCAAAAGTGGAGAGACCAGGTGATCCGCTGCGATGACTCGTTTTCTATTTAAGAATGCGCGCCTAAAAATGGTACTTGGTAAGTTTGCAAGCATATTATTGGGGTTACCAAATGAAATCTACAAAAAAAATTCACAGTGGCTTAGCTGTAGTTAGGCCTAGGAGATTGCAAAAGCAATCTGCTTCGGTAGCCGCATCTTGAGCACGACATCTAGCTCGACGCTCTTCACTTGTTTTTCCATCTCCGTAGCTCGCTGTCGCTTCCCGGCTGCACACTGGCGAGCCGCCTTCTCCCTCTGCTTCTCGATATCATGACGAACTGTCTTACAAGCGCTGAAATGGCATGCTTTATACAGCGTAGCCTCCCTTCCTCTGCTTACCGAAGAGAGAAGAGAGGCGAAGGGTCTTCAATGGATGACGGCGCCACCTGTTAGACCACAGTGCACCTAGTGGGTGGTGGTGAAAAAAATTTGTTATATAACAGAGAGGTATATACACTAGGTGGGATGCCTAGACAGGTACTCCATTGGCGTTTGCCGCAGCCCGGGCGCGCTGCGTTAAGACCTTCTGGGCCTCTAGGGTGCAGCAGCCGGACAGGGTCACCTCCCAGTTCTCGCGGGTGGGGTTTGGGATAGGTGGCAAAGATGGGGTTTTCTGGCAGGCCCACACCAGGTGGGTGTCAGACAGGTGGGTGTCAGACACCTCCCCACAGTGCGAGCACAGCCCGTCGAATTTTGGATCAAATTTTTTTATAGTAGCCGAGCACAACCTTGTATTGGTGTGCAGGCGCAGGAGCACCCGCTCGTTAGCCTTCCGCAGCCCTTTGCACGGGCTGGGAATAGTTTGGTGCGTTTATCTGTAATATTGATATATTTCGTTGAATTTGTAAACTGGGCTGCAATCAAAATCCTGGTCCGCGTCGGGTCCCATGGGAAATGCCCGGAGAGAGAGCGCGCGGGCGGCGAGTCGGCTGCCTCATTCCCTTGGAAACCTTGGTGACCTGAAGCCCAAACGAGAGATCGGTACGCGGGATCCGAATCTCAACTACAATTTTGGTATATGCGGTAAGCTAGGGGATCAGTCCACACTTGCTGGACGTTCCGACAAGCCCCTCGGGAGTCGGTTATGATGTATTTGGAGGAGGAGTCGGAGGCTGCGAGGACGATGGCAACCTTTTCTGTGTAGGATGGTGACTGACCTTGAACGTAAGGCAATCTACTGTTTTGCCCTTGTGGATGACCGCGTGAGAGAAGCCCGAAAAGCCCGGCGTGGCTACCAGCCACGCTACGCTGAATAGCCGACTTGGTAGCCCATCTTCGCCTCGCTTATGACGTTACACCACCTATTAGACTACAGCGCACCTAGTGGGAGAAGCGCGAAACGCTCGGCGTGGCAACGAGCCACGCTAGGCTCAAGAGCCGACTTGGTAGCCCAGCTCTCGCGCTGGTATGAGGTCAGTAGTCACGTGGTGTAAAGCGTAACTACCGGACCACGCTACGCTAAAGGCTCGAAACCTGGCGTAGTATTGTTTTCGCAATAAAACAGACGCTGCACCGTCAGGAAACGCTAGCACGCAGTTTTCTCAACATGCGGGGTCTTTCGACTTTTGCGCAGCACTGTGTATGGTTATTGCCACAACTGACTGTGACTGCAGAAGCCTTGGCTATGTACTTATTAACTTTAGCGTTGAGGGGGTCGCTAGATAGGTGGTTTTATTGTGTGGGGTGATACAAAAAGCATAAACTCTTGATCTTACTTGGGAATGCTATCTTAATTTTGATCACAAATAATGGAGGTCTAATAATGCCTTGAGCCCTAATTTTTCACGCTCTATATGGACTGCGGAAAACATTTTCTGCAGTAGTCAACAGACAACACAATATGGTTATACAGCCCCTCCAGCAGATCTGAAAAAAACACTAGCAGAGCGTACGGGACGTAAAACATTACAAATAACCCAGCGCAGGTCACTGGAGGGATCAAATTTATTGTGAAGAAGTAAGTAACGCTGAGACTGACAGATGAGAGTGGAAAAAAAACAAAAAAAGCAAAAAGAGTGAGTTTAGAGCACTTATCAAAAAGCAGATTTTGCTTTAACATCAATAAGAACTGTTTTTGATTGCACTAATCAATTTATGGTCATTAGTTCATGCAAAGAAATCACTAGAGGAGCCAAAAATTAAAATAAAATAAATTCCTCAAGCCCAGAGTTGCTCTTTGGTTAGAAGCACACTGTAAACGATGTCTCTAGAATTATCCACTGCTTGCCTCATTTATGCAGAATACTTTTAAAAATATGAGCTGAGAGAACTAGCTATACCGCTAACCCTACAGCACATTGCAAATATTTCAGGGCTAGACCATGAAAACGCAGTTGCTACCGCTGCAGAAATTCGGATAGTAGGGCTGTAGCTTGGTCAGTTTTATGTAGGAATGCATCTGGCTGAAGATCGTGTTTAAGATGTAATATCCCAGTGTCATAATTTGAACTGCGTTCAATGAATTCTAAACGTCGTTAGCTTTATGTCGGATAAGTGGAATGAGCAGGTATGTAGAGCAAACGTGTCTGTCTTCTGCAATAGAACAATGTACGTTAGTGTTCGTTAAAACATTACAAATAGAAGGTACTTGTGCCGTACAAAATACTTCACGCATTCAATGCCTGTTCATTGCATTAAATTTTTTGCAACCTAGCATCACTGAAGTGTTCAACATGTGTCTCTGGGATAAATCAATCTAAATACAGAGCAGTTGAACATTTCAACTTTCATGCAGCGTATTCATGTTCCTGAAGCTATATGAACTACATCACGTTTTTGTTTAATATGCTATTGATACTAATCGTTACTGCCGTGCAATATAGCAGAAATGTTATTACAAAGAATGCCTGCGAGTTTGTTTTCTCAGCAAATTCTGGCAGCAACGACAATGCAGCTGCTCTCAAATAGCGGAGGAAGAAAGTATGTAACAAAGACAGCAAGAGAAAAAAAGCATTATATACAATTGCAATTTACAAAATGAAATCTTGAAATGCTCATGACGGAGGTGCGGGCCTTAATACGTGCAATGGAGATAATTAAGCTTAAGCGTGATGCATTATTTATGGTGGTATCATAAAAGGCTGTCATGGTGGACGATAAAGAAGGCGTACACGAGAAGTGTGGTTTACGGTTGCGAGCGTTGGAAGGCTGAGGGATCGTTTTAATAATGTAAAGCTGGTATCCCTAGAGTATGGCTCTGCGATGTCAGCCGTGTAGGAGCAGTGTAGGATTTTTTGGTGTAGGAGTGTGGAAGTGAGAATATTTTTCACACTACCTATGGTAGGAGTGTTTAAAATAATAAATTTATTAGAAAAAAGTGCACTAACCATGCTTTTGCAAAATATGTAGAACTATACATAGAAACAAAAGCGAACTCCGTGTACACAGACGCTGCGCTTTACCCATACAAAACAACGTGGACAGATAAATACAAAGCGGTAGCAACAGCGGTAGGCTCGGATCTCAAGCAAAGCGCAAGCGCGTCGGCACGGGACTGCACGGTAACCGAAAGAGGAGAAACTGCTGTTGGTCTAGCGGCCGCGGAGGGCTACAGGGCAAACAAGCCCTTGACAATTCTAACAAATTCAAGAGAGCCATGCCGTAACCTCACCAACGGCAGAATAGGCCACAAAGCGCTCAAAATTCTTCTTTGAGCGTGCCTACCTAAGGTACCAATTACACACACCATTTTCTAAATACTGGGACACACCGAGATTAAGGGTAACCAAGGGGCCGACGAAGGCTCGCGAGCACATGAACCGAGCGCTTCCCAACGCGGACCCGGATATCATCATGAGGGTAATCGTGATGTATTCTGATATCCTAAATTATTATAAAAGGATGAGAATAAAATACCCTCCTCCCCACAATGTCTTAAATCAACAGGAAGCAGTCTACTGGCGCAAACTGCGAACTGGAACCTTCCCCTTTTTTTACATCTTAAGTAAAATGTTCCCGAACCAATACAGGGACGTCTGTCTATGGTGCTGTGCTATACCTACCCTATATCACATCACTTGGGAGTGCGATAGAAACAAAGCTTTTCACAAACTAGAAACTCCGACTGCGGAACAGTGGGAGAGTACGCTCTCCAGCGGCAACCCAATCCTCCCACGAGGACTGGTCATCCATGCCAAGCGAGCAGCAAAACTCAGTGTTGAAAAGGAACTAAAGGCTATTTGCTTGTGGCTATAAGCATGTTGTTAAATAAGGAATACGCTATGGCACAGCCTCATGGTAGTACCTACACACAGGCACCGCGTTGATTACGTGACATTTTGTATCAAATGAACCAGCCTACAAATCTATTGTGCATGCCCAATGTTCACTGTGTTAATGCCTGGCAGAGATGCAGTATTTATCTCATGGCTTGATAGCTGACCCATCAGTTAGTATTTGCCTTTAGTTAGAAAATGATTAGCAAGTGAACTAATGACCACATTAATGATGTTGCAAGCAATACAGCCTTCAGCCATTCAAGTTATTTTATTTTCCATTGCTGTAAATTTGATACTGGGAACAATGTTAAAAATGAATATAATACAAAGTTGTTAAGTGTCATAAAATTCAAAGGCTCATTTAGAAATTCTAAAGTGTGCTGGCCCATAAAAACACAATTACTAGTACTTCAAGGATTGTGCATATGATCTTACTTTGCATTTCTTCTATGGTATTTATTTGTGTATGTGGTGATAAAACGACAGAATTTAGAACACAAAAACAGGCTAACTTTTCGCACTCAGTACAACTTGCAGGCCGGGTAGAGCCTACAGTAAGGGAATCGCACACTAATAATACACACAAAATTGCTATAACTTGCAGGAGAATTAAAAATGTGCACTGTAAGGAAGGTACATAACAGCTCAGTATGAAAGGGAGTTGCCTGTTTGCACAAAAATATGCTTTTATTCGTCACTTATTTGTTAGTCATTAGTCTATTGGCTCTTGTTTATTGCACATTAAGAGGATTTTTGTTTTGCATGCAGGGGACAGTGTGCTTAGTCATTTATTGTAATGATTAAACTTTGTTCCCTTTCACATTGAGCGACCCTGTACATCATTTTGCAATACTAACAAGAATAGGTTGCCATGGAGCAACAAATAAAAAGCCATTCTTGAGAATTGATAAAAGCTTCCGTGACTGGCCTTCCTCTACAAGCCATATGCGTTGCTACCCGACATTCATTGTTTTGCAGAAAACATCATATATATGATGTGTCACCTGAGTAAAGAGTTGCACTTGGGCATCAGCAGCACACCACACTAAAGCAGGCTGAGCCTAAGGAACAAGGGAGGAGATGAGACATCCTATGGAACACTCACTATGATATGTAGCTCACACATGGCCGATAGATCAATGTCCAAGCGAGTGAGCCTTACAAAAATATGAAAAAACTGAATTACTAGAGGACTTCACACACTATGACCAGACTTGCTTAGAGACCGGTATTGCACGACAAATTTAGCCTGAGGAGCTTCAGCCAGAAGTCCTAATTTGTAGCGATACATAGTCAGTTCTGACATTGTCAGTCAGTCTTGTGGAGACTACATTCTTGTAGCTAGCCCACATTCTTTAAAACATCATTTCCCACCTTAAACACTGTATTAAGTGATTCGGAATTGGGGTTCTCACTTAATCAAATCAGTAAGGTTGACCAGCCTACTACTACACTTACAATGCATAATTTGTATTCCTATGAGGTAAAAAATAATTTACTATGCTCTTTCATAACAATAAACAATGTTGATAAATTTGTCCAAACACAAACACTAGAAAAGGCACTGTAGAGTTCAAACATCAGCAGCAAAAAAATGTGCAGTAAAACAACACAAAAGAATCTACATCATATCCCGAGTATAATTATATACAGCACATACCTCTATATGTTATTTACTGTTTCCATAGTGAGGCCAAATTTAACACAAACGAACCAATAATTACCTTTTTGGTGCCAGTTTGTGTTAGTTCTGAAAGGAGCGTGAATTTGAGTGCAGATCGTTTCATAGTTCAGCCCCTGTGTACTTGAGGTGCCATTGTGTATAGTCATTATACAAAATGCTTTCATTCTAAGGTCAACAATAGAGGCCTTTTTCCTCCAGTGATCACAGTCAAGTTGAAAGCGAGGATGGCTTTGAGATATGGTCCATGTCTGACCCTTTTCCCACAGCTACTTGAAGCACAGCAGCCACTTTATGTGTTTGCAAAACGCCTTTTATGGCCTTGTACCAAATCTGCCTTGGTTAGTCTGTCCTGCACACTTTTTGAATATGCAGCTCCCACTCTTGGTTGAGTGCGTTCCATCCCTTCTTTGAAGCTGGGATGCAGGCAACACAGCTCCATAACCTTCGTGTGCAGATCCTGTGCATACCTTGCAATTGACAGATGTTAATCTTTTAATGACTGACTTTCACTTTTGTTTCCACAGTTTCTGCCAACTGGAGCCTGTCTCTGCCAAATGAAGCTGAGCAGAACAGAAGACTCCTTTCCGGGCCTGAAGCCACAAATGCAGTCTTGCTTTGTAAGGAGTATCAAGTTAAAAGGATTCTGTTCAACAAACGCTCAACTTTGCTACGCATGAAAACAATGAAAGTGAACGCTCATTAATTGGAACCTCAGTAATTCAGAGTTTCGGATAATTCGAACTACTACTTGGTCCGGCCAAGCGATGATGACACCGGGTGTTCCAGGCAGGCACTCCGAGCCCATGCAACCGGGAGCGTCCGCATAGACATCATTAGTGTCCGGTGACTGTTAGTAAACAGAAGAATGAGCAACGTTAGTGTACAACAAGGCAGTGCTAGGGTACAACCCCAGAAACGACCGAGTGATTTCACTTCGGATCCAAGGTCAGCCTTTCAACATAACAGTTATGCAAGTCTATGCACCAACCACTACTGCTGAAGCTGATGTTGTAAGATTTTATGCTGACCTGCAATGCCTTTTAGACTGCACTCCATCATCAGACGTCCTTTTTCTCATAGGAGACGAATGCTGATGTGGGGAGTGAAAAAATATCCGGAATTACAGGCAAGTTTGGTCTTGGTGAGCCAAATTAAGCTGGGCAGAGGCTAGTAGAGATTTGTTAAGAAAACAACCTGATCATAGCGAATACTTCTTTTCAACAGCGCAAGAGGCGCCTGTACACATGGACTTCATCGGACGGTATGTACAGGAGTCAGATTGATTATATCATTTGCCGGCAGAGATGAAGACGCGCTATACAAGCACTAAAAACAAGGCCTGGGGCTGATTGTAGCACCGATCATCAGCTTCTTGTTGACAAATTTAGGCTTCGATTGAGGAAAACGCAAAAAACGAGACGGCCTTTTAGGTATGATCTGGATCAAATTCCATCGGAATATGCTGTGGAAGTCAGGAATCGATTTCAAGAATTAGATCTAGAGGACAGAGAGCCTGAAGAGATGTGGACTGATGTTCGTGATATAATACAAGAAGTTGCTACTAAGGTAGTTCCAAAGCAAAAGAAGTGCAAGAAGGCAAACTGGTTATCTGAAGAGGCTTTGCAAATAGCTGAGGAAAGGAGGATGACAAAAGTAATGGGGGAAAGTGAAAGATACAAGGTCCTCAATGCGGATTTTCAGAAAATAGCAAGGAGAGAAAAGAATGCCTTCCTGAACATACAATGCGAAGCAGTTGAGGACAACAGCCAATTGAGGAACGGGAGAGCTCTATATAAGACAATAAAAGATATCAAAGGAAGCTTCTGTGCTAAGCTGGGCGTGATAAAGGACAAACGAGGCAGCGACCTCAATGAAGCCCCAGAGATAAAGAAAAGGTGGAAGGAATACACAGAACTGTACAAGAAGGACCCAGATGTGCAAGCCCAACATAAGGAGGTTGTGATTGATCTCGAGCTGGGCATCCTGAAGAGTGAAGTTGAATGGGCCTTAGCCAGCCTTGCTAAGAACAAAGCTAGCGGAATTGATGGCATTCAAGCTGAGTTGCTTCAAAACCTCAACCATGATGCTGTTAACATTTTGTATACATTATGTCAGCAAATTTGGACAACCCTGCAGTGGTCACAAGATTGGAAGAGGTCAGTTTACATCCCAATTCCAAAGAAAGGCAGTGCCAAAGATTGTTGCGACTACCACACGATCACGCTTATTTCAGATGCTCATGGTGATGTTGAAAATCCTCCAAGGTAGGCTGCAGCAGTATGTGGATCGGGAGCTTCCGGACGTGCAAGCTGGGCTTCGCAAGGGCAGAGGAGCTAGTGACCAGTTTGCCAATCTTTGCTGGATCATGGAAAAAGCAAGACAGTTCCAGAAAACCACCTACTTTTGCTTTATTGATTATGCGAAAGCATTTGACTGCATAGATCACGGAAGATTTTGGCAAGCTAAGAGATGGGAGTTCCAATTAACCTCATCTGTATCCTCAGGAACCTGTATGAAAGGCAAGAGGCCACAGTCAGAACTAGGCATGGTCTTACTGACTGGTTTCCGATTGAGAAAGGAGTGAAACAAGGCTGCACACTGTCGCCCTGCCTATTTAACTTATATGCTGAGTGCATCATGAGGAAGGCCGGTCTGTACGAGTTTTCAGCTAGAGTGAAGATTGCTGGAAAACATATCAACAACCTTAGATATGCGGATGATACCACTTTATTGGCAGAAAGTGAAGTGGAAATCATGAGACTTCTGATGTGCGTACAAGAAGAGATTAAGAAGTTTGGGCTTAAACTGAACATTAAGTAGACAAAGATCATGGCGTCTTGCCCTATCAAGTCCTGGAGCGTCAAGGGACAAGAAGTGGAAGCTGTGACACAATTTCTCTTCTTGGGCTCCAACATTACCCCGGAACGAGACTGCAGCCATGAAATTAGGAGACACCTGCTTCTGGGAAAGAGAGCCATGGCTAGCCTTGATCGCCTAGTAAAGAGCAGAGAGATTAGACTGCCAACCAAGATCCGTATAACTAGTGCTATGGTCTTTCCAGTTATGATGTATGGATGCGAGAGTTGGACTGTGAAGAAGGCTGACCGCCGAAGAATTGACGCGTTTGAATTGTGGTGCTGGCACCTTCAGAGTTCCTTAGACGGCGAGAAGATCAAATCACCCGATATTGTCGACCATAAACCCTGACCGCTCTTGGAGAGTCAAATTATAAAGTTAAAGCTCATCCACTTTGGTCATCTGATGAGAAGAGAGATGTCGCTGGAGAAAGATTTAATGTTGGGAAAGGTTGAGGGTCACCGGAGAAGGGGTAGGCAGCACACGCGATGGTTAGATGGCATCCTCGAGGCGCTACTGGTGAAGTTATTTGATGTTAGGAAGATAGTGAGAGACTGGAAAGCGTGGCGTGATATGGTCCATAGGGTCATGAAGAGTCGGACTCGACTCAACTGAACTGAACTGTACTGACTTATTAGTTTGTATTTGTGTTCGTCTTGTCTGTTAAGCTTGTCATATATTTATTTATTGTTTTTTTGTCTAGTTCAATGTGTTTGTTGGCAGGAGCTGCCCACTTGGGTCTCTCGTTTCACTTGGGACGGTTATGTCAGGATCAGCCTGCTAGAACCCTGGCATTCACGTTACCCCTAAGGCCACTAAGGTACGTTCATACGGCTTGGTTAAAGCGGGGCTTTAAATGTGGGCTGAGGAAGAAGAAAAAGAGAACAACACTCGGTCACCCGCAGCTAATGCTCTCGCTCAATATTTGGTTCAGCAGCGTTGAACCCTTGTAAGTTTCTTTATTTTTTGCGAAAGTCATCCATCAAAAGGCGCTTGCTGCTGTCGCGTGTTCCAATGATTTTAGTTGCAGTGGACGCCGCCCACCTCTATCACTCATAGCATGATAAAGCGAACGTACTGGAAACGAGGCTTGCAGAGCCGGTCAAGCGCTGGAACTCTGACCGCCAAGTCCCCCATCCCCCCCTCTCTATTTTAGATCTAATGTGAAAAGGTAAACACACCATGATGATGTATCGCTGCGCAGCATTTAGGCGCACTGCTAAGAAATGCGTTGCATTGTGGAACACGACCAAAACGAAGGGACGCGACAACAACCTATCTCCTTTTTCTCAGTTATTAGGCGAAACTCGGGGATGGGTGGATTCATTATGCGAGTGGGTTGTTCCGCGACTAAATACGGTACACTTACCATAATTCAAATGGTTTTTGTCAGTTTTTTCAAGGCCATTTGTAATTCAGACATCAGATAATTCGAACAATCGAACTTTTTCCCCCGGTCCCGTGCAGTTCGAATTAACGAGCTTTTACTGTATTGTGTATTTTTGCATGATGTACTGATAAGTTGATTTTTCTGTATATTAAAATCTTTGAACTTGCGAGCCTTGCTTCCTATGAATTTTATACCTACCATAAAAAGCACACAAAAATAGATCATGCAAATCCCAATAAACTTGCCAAATGTTGCTGCCGTTTTTTGTGGGGTGACAAATGTGGCACCGTATCTGGCCTTCGAACTTTTTATGTGCCACTTCGGTGCTCCATCAGCAGTTACAGTCTGGTCTCTGTCACCATTTGCGTTGAAATGGAGAGCTGCCAGAAGGGTACTAGAAAAGTAAAAAAACATGAATTGAGACGTATCGCACACTATCACAGTGATGCAACAAATCTATTTTGTTTCAGTTATTGCACAGCTAAAACATGACTGATAATTTTCTGCATCTGTTCATATTGTTACGTGCTTTTTACGCACGGGGGGGGCTTATTTAAAGGGATCGGTCCAAACAGGATTGCGGTGAAGCGTACAAACGTCCCTCTGCCCTTGCTCTTTTTTTTCTTCACCGATCTACCCGACCATTCTTCTTCTTCTTCCGTCGACGTTCTGCTAAGGCGCATGATATTTCCCTCCTTGCAGACGAAGCCCGACGGGCGAGTTACATAGAACCTCTGGAATGAAATCGTTTGAGGCGGGCTACATGCACCCCCTGAGACTGCCGTGACCATCGACCATTCGCAGTTATGCGTACTATAAGATAATTCAGATCACTGATGCGCTCTAACACAACAAACGGTCCGGTGTAGTGTGACAGCAGTTTTTGACAAAGACCACATTTACGGAGAGGTGTCCACAATCACACATAGTCACTAGGAACATAAGAAACGTAATGGTGTCGGGCGTCATATCGGTTCTTAGAACGTTTTTGTGAAGATAAAATTCTAACTCTGGCCAGCTGGCGAGCTTCTTCAGCTCTGCAGATTGTGGTAGCAAAAGAAGGTTTGTCATGAATGAATATATGAATGACAATATGTAGTCTTACCGAGCCTTCATGACTTCATATGTGAATGCGTAGATTTGGGGGCGAATCCATTCAGCACACTATGGAAGGACTCCAGGCCGTACATCTGGGCTCGTGGTGACAGCTTTTGAATGTCTTTTAGAAGCAGCGGTGAATTTACCACAGCCTCCACTTGCTTGTATGCAGGGGATTCTGGAAGAAATGTTGCACATGATTTTCGTTTGTTAGGAAACTGAATAAAAGCGAATATTAAACATTCATGCCCAGCAGAGTGATGAGAGCTAGCAGTGACATTTTCATTGAACGGTTTCGATTATATGCAGTAGATGTCTGCTCGCAGAATAGGCTTGGTACTAAGAACCCATACAGTTGAACTTACCAGCAGAAAGCCATGCAGAGCTGGTCAGAGGCCCATGTAGGCACCTCGGATAGGGCTGTTTGTGTCCTTCATGGATGTTCCTGATGTGATTTAGCATGTTCTGCCATGCTGCCTGCAGTAGCTTGCCATCACCACCACAAGCATTGGCACACCAGTATAAATGATTGACAATTGGTTGCCTCCATTTCTCTAAATCTGTGCAACCAGATTTTTCGAAGCGGTCATCAGGTTTTTAGTGACGCCTGGAAAAAAAAATCAAAAATTTTTTTTCCATGGCAGCTTCAGCTGTTTTTGTTGCTGCAGAATGCAGTCAGTAGGAAACGCAATAGGCTGGAAACCTCCAAACATGGCAAAAAATAGAACTTGAGTGTATTACAAAAATACAGGAGGGTAAATATCTGTTTGTCGCTTCTGCTTCACATTTCATAGCTTTCCTACCAGAGACAGTGCTCATGTTACAAAGTGGTGGCGGCTAGATACATCAATTTGTAAGGAGCACGAAACACTTGATTGCAGTCGTGTGAAGTAGTTTGTAGCTATTTTGGTAACTGCAAGAGGAAGCCTGCTCTTTGAGGCACAGTGCTATATAAGTGTTTTGTTTCCGCTTTTTAACAAAGAAATGGTTCCCCCGGTTTCCTAGACTGTTTTTTTTCAGTATTAGGCTGATGAGCTGAATCTTTCCTGTTTTTTATCTCAATTTGCTGTCACTGTTGAGGGCAGCCGTTTATAGCACAGTCAGCATAAATATAAACGGAACTGCCTCACTCTAGCTGCAAAAAAATGTTCTAGTTCAGTGTAGTTCAGTGTTTGATCATTATCTGAAAAAGCAAAGAAAGTTGGTAAGAAGATGTGGGAGGAAGGAGAAAGCTGTTGCTTATCTAATGTTTTCAGTTTCCTCCTAAACCAAAAACTGCTGCAGCATACTATCTCATCATAGTAAAATTGTTTAACATGATTACTTTCTTATTCAGTCCAAACGCAGATGCACGTTAATACCTTGCAAACTTTACATATTCATTTGCATTCACATCACAGTTATCACTTCATTATCATCATTTCATCATCCGTCCAGATTATACCCACTTCTGGGTGAAGGCCTTTCGTATATTACTCCAACTAATCCGGCCCTGTGCTAGCTGCATCCACCTGACCCCAGTGAATTTCTTAATTTCATTTGCCCACCCAACTTTCTGTCACCTCCTACTACGCTTTCCTTCCCTTGGAATCCAATTTGTTACTCTTAGTTACCATCGTTTATCTTTCTCTTTGCACCACATATCCATGCCCATTCTTGATTTTCACTAGAATGTCATTAATTCCTGTTATTTCTCTGACCCACTCTGCACGCTTCCTGTCTCTTAACGTTACACCTGCCATTTTGCATTACATAGATTTCTGCACTGCCTTCTGCTTAAGTAGAACCCTTTATGTTAGCCTTCACGCTCCGACCCCATAGATGAGTACCAGTAAGACACAGCTGTTAGATACGTTCCTCTTGAGAGACATTGGTAAGCTGCTAGTCATAATTTGCCAGTACTTGCAGATTGTTCTTCGCCCTAATCTTATTCTCCTGGTTATTTCTCTTTCATGGTCCAAATCTGCAGTTACTGTCTGTCCTAATTATACATATTAGCCAAGCCCTTCCATTGTTTCGCTACCTAACATAACGTGTTGTTACTTCCTGAGGCTGTTGAACATTACCTTAGTGTTCTGCATATTATTTTCAGGCCTACCTTTCTGCTTTTCCTGCTTAGGTCATCAATCATTCCTTGCAGTTCATTTCCTGAGTTACTTAGCAAGGCAATATCCCCATCTAATTGCATATTACTGCTGCGTCAACCTTTATCCTTAACTGCTCCAATTGTCCCCTTCATGGACGACTGCCTTGTCGTGGCGGAGGGGCTGGCGAAACTCGATGAAGTCGTGAACTCTGCTGTGTAGGGCCACCCATGATAGACCGGTCACGGCAGAGAGTTCTGACAAAATGTGATTCACTGGAGAAGGTAATGACAACCCACTCCAGTATTTCCTGCCAAGAAAACCCTATGGCCAGTCACAATAACATTAATGATATGACGCCGGAAGATGAGCCCCCCAGGTTGGAAGGCGTCCCACATGTTACTGGGGATGAACAAAGGGCGATTCCTAGTAGCTCCAGGACGAATGAAGCGGCTGGGCTAAAGCCAAAAGGACGCTCAGTTGTGGATGTGTCGGGAAGCGACCGGAAAGTCCGATGTTACAAGGAGATATATCACTTAGAAACATGGAATGTAAGATCTATGATGCAAGGCAAACTGGATGTCGTCAAGCGAGAAATTGACAGATTGAACATTGATATCTTGGGTATCAGCGAGCACAAGTGGACTGGAATGGGAGAATTTAACTCCGGCGACCATTATGTATTTTACAGTGGGCACGAATTCAAGAGAAGGAATGGGGTCGCTCTCATAGTAAACAAAAGAATGGGCAGAGCAGTGGTAGGGTACAACCCCAAAAACGACCGAATGATTTCACTTCGGATCCAAGGTCAACCCTCCCTTTGTAAGGTGTATCTTCACCAAACCGTCTTTAGTGGTGACTAATCACCTAACCGGCATAGTAGTCCTTTTCTTTTTTTTCCTGGTACTGCCGCTTTTACTTCTTTTGCAGGCTACAGAATCCCTGATTCCATGGCTGATAAGTACATACTCAAGATGATTTTTTTTTTTCACTACATGACCCACTTTCTTCTCACCCATCTTCTCCTCCCCACTCTTTCGCACCCACTTTCCCCTCCCCAGCTTTTCTTCTTCGGAAGCAAAAGCGTATTTAAACCCCTGCCAGTGATGATCGCTATGCCCAGACGAAGACAAGTCCACTTGTCGAAACGTTGGCTCATCTGCGACCTGAGGCGTACCCTATTTACCCTTGTTCGGTTCTTCTTTTTTATACCTTTCAACATAACAGTTATCAAAGTCTATGCACCAACCACTACTGCTGAAGAAGCTGACGTTGAGAGATTTTATGCGGACCTGCAATGCCTTTTAGACCGCACTCCATCATCAGACGTCGTTTTTATCATAGGAGACTGGAATGCTAAGGTCGGGAGTGAAGAAATGTCCGGAATTACAGGCAAGTTCGGTCTTGGTGAGCCAAATGAAGCTGGGCAGAGGCTAGTAGAGTTCTGTCAAGAAAACAACCTGACCATAGCGAATACTCATTTTCAACAGCCCAAGAGGCGCCTGTACACATGGACTTCACCGGACGGTCTGTACAGGAAACAGATCGATTATATTCTTTGCCGGCAGAGATGGAGAAGCGCTATACAAGCAGTAAAAACAAGGCCTGGGGCCGATTGCGGCACCGATCATCAGCTTCTTGTTGCCAAAATTAAGCTTCGATTGAGGAAAACGCAGAAAACTAGAAGGCCTTTCAGGTGTGATCTGGATCACATTCCATCAGAATATGCTGTGGAAGTGAGGAATCGATTTCAAGAATTAGATCTAAAAGACAGAGAGCCTGAAGAGATGTGGACTGATCTTCGTGATATAATACAAGAAGTTGCTACTAAGGTAGTTCCAAAGCAAAAGAAATGCAAGAAAGCAAACTGGTTATCTGAAGAGGCTTTGCAAATAGCTGAAGAAAGGAGGATGGCAAACGTTATGGGGGAAAGAGAAAGATACAAGGTTCTCAGTACGGATTTTCAGAAAATAGCAAGGAGAGATAAGAATGCCTTCCTGAACATACAGTGCCAAGCAGTTGAGGATAACAGCCAATTAAGGAACACAAGAGCTCTGTATAAGACAGTCAAAGATATCACACGAAGCTTCTGTGCTAAGCTGGGCGTGATAAAGGACTAACGAGGCAAGGACCTCACTGAAGCCTCAGAGATAAAGAAGAGGTGGCAGGAATACACAGAAGAACCGTACAAGAAGGACCCGGATGTGCAAACCCAACATAAGACGGTTGTGATTACTGATCCCGATCCGGGCATCCTGAAGAGTGAAGTTGAATGGGCCTTAGCCATCCTTGCTAAGAACAAAGCTAGCGGAATTGATGGTATTAGAGCTGAGTTGCTTCAAAACCTCAACCACGACGCTGTTAACATTCTGCATACATTATGTCAGAAGATTTGGACAACCCTGCAGTGGCCACAGGAATGGAGGAGGTCGGTTTACATCCCCATTCCAAAGAAAGGCAGTGCCAAAGATTGTTCCAACTACCGCACGATAGCGCTTATTTCGCATGCTAGCAAGGTGATGTTGAATATCTTCCAAGGTAGGCTGCAGCAGTATTTGGATCGGGAGCTTCCGGACGTGCAAGCTGGGTTTCGCAAGGGCAGGGAAACTAGAGACCAAATTGCCAACCTTCGCTGGATCATGGGAAAAGCAAAAGAGTTCCAGAAACCCATCTACTTCTGCTTTATTGATTATGCGGAAGCGTTTGACTGCGTAGATCACAGCATATTGTGGCAAGCTCTCCAAGAGATCAGAGTTCCAAATTAATCCCATCTGTCTCCTCAGGAACCTGTATGAAGGGCAAGAGGCCACAGTCAGAACTGGGCATGGTCTTACTGATTGGTTTCCGATTGAGAAAGAAGTGAGACAAGGCTGCACACTGTCGCTCAGCTTGTTTAACCTACATGCTGAGTGCATCATGAGGAAGGCCGGTCTGGATGAGTCTTCAGCTGGAGTGAAGATTGCTGGAAAACGTATCAACAACCTTAGGTATGCGGATGATACTACTTTAATGGCAGAAAGTGAAGTGGAACTCAAGAGACTTCTGATGCGCGTACAAGAAGATAGTGAGAAGTTTGGGCTTAAACTGAACATTAAAAAGACAAAGATCATGGCGTCTTGCCCAATCAAGTCCTGGAGCATCAAGGGACAAGAAGTGGAAGCTGTGACAGATTTTCTCTTCTTGGGCTCCAACATTACCCCGGAACGAGACTGCAGCCATGAAATTAGGAGACGCCTGCTTCTGGGAAAGAGAGCCATGGTTAGCCTTGACCGCCTAGTAAAGAGCAGAGACATTAGTCTGTCAACAAAGATCCGTATAACTCGTGCTATGGTCTTTCCAGTTGTGATGTATGGATGCGAGAGCTGGACTGTGAAGAAGGCTGACCGCCGAAGAATTGACGCGTTTGAATTGTGGTGCTGGCGGAGACTTTTGAGAGTTCGTTGGACTGCAAGAAGATCAAATCAGTCGATATTGTCGACCATAAACCCTGACTGCTCATTGGAGGGTCAAATTCTAAAGTTAAAGCTCAGATACTTTGGTCGTCTGATGAGAAGAGAGGAGTCGCTGGAGAAAGATTTGATGTTGGGAAAGGTTGAGGGTCGCCGGAGAAGAGGTAGGCTGCGAACGCGATGGTTAAATGGCATCCTCGAGGCGCTAGAGATGAAGTTATGTGATGTTAGGAAGATAGTGAGAGATTGGAAAGCGTGGCGTGATATGGTCCATAGGTTCACGAAGAGTCGGACACGACTGAACGACTGAACTGAACTGCTCCAATTGTAAGTCCGAAATAGTTCCTCTAAGCAAGCTGTGAATAGTACTGGGAGGTTCGTATCTCCTTGCCTAACACATTTCCTTATGGGAATTTGATTACTTTCTTTATGCACAGCTATGATTCTTGTGCAGCCACTATAGATATCTTGCAATGTTTTCACGTACAGCTCATCTACAACCCGATCTTGCAATGCCTGCATGACTGTCGAGGTTTCGACCAAGTTAAATGCTTTTTTCATAATCAATGAAAGCTATTTACAGGGGTTGTTACCTTTCGAGCATTTTGCTATCCCCTAGTTGATAGTGTGTGAAGTGTCCTTTCCGAAAACCTGCTTGACCGTCTGGCTGATTGAGGTGTAAGGTTGCCCTCATTTAATTAGCAATTGCCTTAGTAAATACCTTGTTTGTAACATATATCAAGCTGATTGGTCTGCAATTTTCCAAGTCCTTTGCATCCCTTTTCTTATATTCAATTTCTTATCATTCATGTACTTCATGACTAAAAAGCTGTTAGAATGCCTAAGTATATATCTAGAGTTGTCAGTAAGACTTGTTTCAAGGTATTTCCTTTATGTGTAGCAGCACTTGCTGTTTCTGCTAACAATTACAAGGCACCAGTAATCCTTTAACTGCTGAGATTAGTTGGTTAGTTTTGCAAAACTTAGTCTGTTCCACTCAACATATTAATTTCAATAAGGTGAAAATGTCTCCCTACCTTTTGCTACGTGCCAAACATCAAAGTAGTGAGTAATGGACTGGTGCTGCTGCATGTTCTTTTTAATTCCCGGGTGTCTGTCAGTTACCAATGACTGAATTTGAATTCCAATGGCCGCAAAAAATGCAAGGCCTCTGATAAGGCCTTTTTCCATATGTGCACTCGCTTTCACTGCATCTGTCTGAAAACCGGAGGAAACCAACTGTCATCACTACACTACTGCCAACAAGAAAGAAATAATAAAAATAATACAGTCATTACACTAAATTGCCAAGAACTTTAAAAAGTGCAGAGCTTATTAGCACTGTCATGACTTCTGTTCACTGGTTAAAACAATGTGTTTGTTTACTTGCCGCTCCAACTTGCACTTGTTCAGTATGTAATATTTTTCCTAAGCTGGGGCACAAAAATGAATATGTGAGGAATTATGCACTGTAGCCAGGCGAATCGCAGCGTCCATCACCACACAGCTCCACTTCACTGTCTTCTAGAGATGCCAGCAATTTTTCCTGATGCTCATCCCAGACCTATGAAGAATGCAGAAATTGGCTTCCTCCACTTCATGGGAGTAAAACCTGGCATTTCATTTCGAAATAGTAATGAAGTGCTTAAATTGCACTTGGCTTGCCGAACTGGGTTGAACTGATCCGTTTCACGAGAAATCAACTAATCAGTAGATAACAATAAATCAAGATGTGACAAAAACCTTACAAAATGTTCCTCTCAGCAGAGAAGGGCATAGTTATAGTACCCGTGAAACCGAAGCGTTGGTCAAGAAATTTTTGTGGGAGACATTTTATTTAGATACCACGCACAATGTGCGTTTAAAAGATGTGGATTACAGGCATTTTGAATGCATATTAGATATTGGCTATTCGGCTAAGCCTGGGCACAGGCCAGGCCCGCAATGTCAAGCCCGAGCGCGGCCCGGGCCCAGCAAAACAGCAGTTTTCGGGCCGAGGCTTTCAGGCTGGCCCGAGCACCTGCAGTGCTCTAACCCAGGTAGCACAAAGTGGGCTATGAAGGGTGGGCCTCGGTGGGCCCGATGTAGGCAATGCAGGACAACCCCGGTGGGCTCAATGTGGGTGCTGCAAGAGGGGCCGACGTAGGCCCGAAGAGGGCTGTCGACAAAGCCCCAATGGGCCCCACTAGGGGCCGATGCAGGCAGCCCTTGCGGGGCTGCCCGCATTTTTCCGGCATTGTGAAAAGGGCACATCCCGCCATCTCCCCGCGATGGTTCTACTTTGGGCCGATTTGGCCAGCCGCTTTGGAGGAACATTTTTTTTTTTATTTCAGTTAGCCCCTCAGATAATGACATAGGACCAATGCGGGTTCTATAGCGCTAGCCGCACTTGGGCTTGCCCACCTTATCTTCATAGGGGTCCGACGCAGTAAATTGATGGAAAGCCGTAGTCCAAGTTTTCCCAATCAATATTTATATACATAATTAAGTAATTATTTTATACATGTCTGCACTTTCTAAACAGCCACAATATTAAATTTTACAATAATTCATAACATTCATCTACCCGAAATGACGTCATGTACATCTTATTCAGGCTATGGAGATGTGTATTTTGAACAGTAATATTGTACTGGGAGTTGCAGGCTGTCCAAAGCAACCACATAAGAGGCAACAGTTAGCAATCAGTTTGTTTTAGTATTTGTTGCGCAATTTGCATTAGCGCGAGAACTAAAGCCATGCAAATTTCTCATCGACTAAACATGGCAACAACTGTTATATAAATCATCTATAATAGCAATTTAGGGCAACATCTACTGCAAATAAAGGTTGGAAAGAATGATTACGCAATTGCACGCACGCCTTCTAGCCCCATTACGGCCAATGTGGGACCTACAGCGGTTTTGTGTGGGCAGCCCCAATTGGGCTGGATGTTGGTTTTGAACCTAAAACCCACTTGCTGTTGCACGTGCCTTCAAATTCCCCACAAGGGACCAATTTTGGTATCATGCGGGCCCTCCCGCCTTCCAGCCCCATTACGGCCCATGTGGGATATAAAGCAGTTTTATGTGGGCAGCCCCATTGGGCTGGACGTAGTTTTTGAACCTAGAGCCCACCTGCTATTGCACGGGCCTTCAAAGTCCCCACAAAGGACCGATTTTGGTACCATGCGGGCACACCGCCATCCAGCCCCATTACAGCCTATGTCGGACCTTAAGCGGTTTAGCTAAGGCTGCCTCATTTGAGCTTCACGAGGGCTTGCCCAAATTGAGCCCTTATTCATATTTCGTCTGCCCTCAAGTAACCTACAAGGGGCAGCATGTGGGTATGTCCGTTTTCTTGCCCCACTACGGCCGATGTTGGTCCCAAAAAGATTTAATGGGGGCGGCCTCATTTCGGATCTATGAGGGCTTTCCCACAAAAAGCCCACATTTAGGTTGGATTGCCCTCAAATATTCGGCAATTGACCCTTGTTGTCTGGATGCAGGAATGTGATCTGCATTAGCCCAAGAAACGCCGCTATGGGACCCATGCAGAAGGAGCAGGGCAAGCCCAAATGGGGCTTGCCCACTTTTGCCCCATCGGGGACCGATGCAGGTTTTATGATGGTTGCCCCAGCCCCATTTGCCTACATCGGACCTACTGGGGCCCCACATTCTGTGCTACCTGGGAATCTAGAGAAGAGCCTGCAGTCTGCAGGTTCACTTCATGCAGCTTACCCTCAAAGCCAGTTACAGTTATCGACAGCAGTTTCACTCCTTCGGCCTTTGAAAACTTTGGCCATCGCCTTTGCAGCTGTATTTCTTATAAATGTGGCACACCGAAGTGGCTACCAGCGAAGAAGCTTTTTGCATTAAAATATTATCTTATGGGTGAATCTAGAGTAGTACAAATTATGTCTGATGGCCTAATACGCAGAGTGCATTATCATATAATAAAGATGTAGTGAATTAAAGTCTTTGCGCAAACTTGAAATTTCACTGAATGCGATGAAGTTAAGCAGTTGGCAGCGCGCAACTTTGAAATTGGTTGGAATAGTATTCATGTTCAAAAGTAGCCATGCTTTCCGCAATCATTTGATAATATCTGAAAGCAGGCTCACTGTGGGATTTATGGCTTGTGAGCTTTCTTCGTGTTGTGCATTGTAAACTAGGGTTGCTCATTGTGAAAAAAGACAGTTTGCACACTTACCATGTTGACTGCAGGGAAGAGGTATGCCTTCTGATAATTAAAGAATGTCTGTTCACTGATTTGATTTTCATTAGCTGCATCATCCTGAGGAATTTTGCAGGACTTGAGCCAGAAAAAGTAATGCAGTGGCAAGGTCAATGTTTCCGTTTGGCTTCCTTGCAACAAGTGGCTGACTGGACCAAGAGTGTGTGTGTCCGTAGAGGCATTTTGTCTTTGCACTAATGCAAGTACCCAGGTAGAACAGTGTTAGATTGCAGGTACGGTGGAAGCAGGTTAGCCAGACTTTCAGCAACACCATGAGACAAGCATGGGCAACTATACAGTAGCTGCTGTTTTCAGCATCTCCATTGCTTTCGCTGTCCCTGTAAAATAAGATGTTTTTTGTAAATTCTGTAGCTTTGTAGAGACATACACTGTTCAACTGTTTCTTTATGCTACTGGGTAATATATGATTTGTACTGTTAACACTGACAGCTTTCCCACAAAGATCTTATAGCACTCTACGTAATTATCATTATTATGTAAGCTTATTGACACTAGCTTCTTCTCTTATAGTGTGAATGCATGTGCTTATGTCCATTAGTTGTTTTACACCTTTCAAAAGTGAAACAGCAGATTGTATTTTCAGCCAGTAATTT
Source organism: Amblyomma maculatum (assembly GCF_055883805.1). Classification (NCBI taxonomy): domain Eukaryota; kingdom Metazoa; phylum Arthropoda; class Arachnida; order Ixodida; family Ixodidae; genus Amblyomma; species Amblyomma maculatum. Next base: position 124,303,227 of record NC_139349.1, read on the forward strand.
CAAAACACAACTTGGTGATGTATGTTCATCTTCATGTGGTCTATTGTACTTACTCATCTTCCAATGTGTCGCCTAACGTCCACGTAGAATCATTTGGTTCATACATGTCAGTCACCACTTTGGACGCGTACTGGTGAAACGTCAGGTGACACCACTGGGCTGGACTGCGGCTCATCAAGGCGAGGACGTTTCACTGCTGTTGAGGTAGTGAACTTTTGAATAAAAGTAGTTTGAACTGCTTGGTCTTTTTTTCCCTTGAGTTCAGTGTTCACCTGAACCGCTAAAATAAAGAAAAACGAAGTACTCCATTAGACACTTTGTAATATCACTGCATCAAATGCCACATCAGTTAGTGTGGTAGTTCATGTCTGATAAAAAAACGTGTGGATAGGCATTCAACGTTAATGAAATCTTTAATTTTTAGACCTGAAAATTAATTTTTTGCCTAAGCACCTGCAGGAACAGAATGCAAACTTTTGCCAGCATGCAAATGTGATTTACTTTTGTTAGCATGATGTCTTTTCAGTTACAATTCTGATTCTTTCCTTTCCATGGAGCATCATGAAAATATACAGCCTTAGGGATTTGCCCCATTAATCTTGGAAGAACTTACAGGGTGAGGGCGAAGGGTGAGGACATCTTATCGCATCCCCTGCGAGATTGCAAACTCTAAAGATGTGCAAAGAACCTCCTTAATGGACTTGGAACACCTTAATATATGTATTTTTGACAAACTGTACAAGTGCGGACATAAGTAAACGGAGCACGCTTTTCCGTTCAAATTAAAATCGCTCCTGCACTGAAGATAAGAAAACAATATTTGACCAAGTAAAAGTGCGTGGGCGTTTATTACCAGTTCGCTCATACCACGGCTGCCAGTGTCAACTATGCAACGCGCGAAAATTTTTAGAAATCATCATCATCATCATCAGCCTGATTATACCCACTGCAGGGCAAAGGCCTCTCCCATATTTCTCCACTTAACCCGGTTCTGTGATAGCTGCATCCACTTGACCCCTGCGAACTTCTTAATCTCATCCGCCCACCTAACTTTCTGCCGCCCCCTGCTCCGCTTTCCTTCCTTTGGAATCCAGTTTGTTACCCTCAGCGACCATCGGTTATCCTCTCTTCGCACTACATGTCCTGCCCATGTCCATTTCTTCTTCTTAATTTCTACTAGAATGTCGGTAACTTGATTTATTTCTCTGACCCACTCTGCACGCTTTCTATATCTTAATGTTACCCCTAAAATTTTTCGTTCCATAGCCCTCTGGGTTGTCCTCAACTTAAGTAGAACTCTCTTGGTTAGCCTCCACGTTTCAGCCTCATAGGTGAGTACAGACAAGATGCAACTGTTGTATACTTTCCTCTTGAGCGATACCGGTAAGCTGCTAGTCATAATCTGCGAGTGCTTGCCAAATGAGCTCCATCCCAATCTTATTGTTCTTGTTATTTCCTTTCCGTGGTCCGGATCTGCGGTTACTACCTGTCCTAAGTAGACATATTCGCCTACTACTTCCAGTATTTCGCTACCTAATGTAAACTGCTGTTCCTTCCCGAGGCTGTTGAATATTACCTTAATCTGCATATTGATTTTCAAGTCCACCTTTCTACTTTTCCTGTCTAGGTCATCAATCATTATTGGCAGTTCATCCCCCGAGTTGCTTAGCAAGGCAATGTCATCAGCAAATCGCAGATTACTGAGATATTCTCCATCTACCCTTATTCCCAACTGCTCCCATTCCAAGTCTCTGAATACTTCCTGTAAGCAAGCTGTGAATAGTACTGGGAAGATTGTGTCTCCTCGCCTAACACCTTTCTTTATTGCAATTTTGTTACTTTCTTTATGCAGAACTATATGGTTGCTGTGCAGCCACTATATATATCTTCCAGCACTTTCACGTACGGCTCGTCTACCCCCTGATTTCGCAATGCCTGCATCACCACCGAGGCTTCAACTGAGTCAAATGCTTTTTCGTAATCAATGAATGCTATGTATAAGGGCTGGTTATATTCCGAGCATTTTTCTATCACCTGATTGATGGTATGGATATGATCGATAGCAGAGTACCGTTTCCGAAACCCTGCTTGATCCTTTGCTTGATTGCAGTCTAAGGCTGTCCTGATTCTATTAGCGATTACCTTAGTAAATACCTTATACGTAACAGACAGTAAGCTGATTGGTCTCTAATTTTTAAGGTCCTTAGAGTCCCCTTTCTTGTGAATGAGGATAATGTTTGCATTCTTCCATAGTTCCGGTACCGTCGATGACACCAGGCACTGCGTATACAGGGTGGCCAGGTTTTCTAGCACGATATCCCCCCCGTCCTTCAGCAAATCTGTAGTTATCTGATCCTCTCCAGCTGATTTCCCCCTTTTCATAGTTTCTAGTGCTTTCTGGACCTCGTCCTTCGTCACTGGTGGAACGTCTGACTGTTTTTCCCTACTGCCAATCTCATTACGGTCCTGACTACTTTGGCTACTATAGAGATCTGTATAAAACTCCTCGGCTACTTTGACTATCTTTTCCATATTAGTGACGACGTTGCCCGCCTTGTCCCTTACCGCATACATCTGGTGTTTGCCTATGCCCAATTTCTTCTTTACCGCTTTAAGGCTTCCCCCGTTTTTTACAGCATGCTCAATTTTCTCGATGTTATACTTCCTTATGTCGGCCGCCTTGCGCTTATTGATTAGCTTTGATATCTCGGCCAATTCGATCTTGTCTGTTGGATTGGAAGTTTTCATACTCTGGCGTTTCTTAATCAAATCTCTCGTCTCCTTAGACAGCTTACCGGTATCCTCTCTAACTATCCTACCGCCTACTTCTACCGCGCACTAAGTAACGATATCTCTGAAATTATTGTTCCTTGCCTCTAGGGTAATGTCGCCATCCTCAGTTAGAGCTGAATACCTATTCTGTAGCGAGATCCTGAACTCTTCTGCCCTCTCCTTCACCGCTAATTCGTTGATGGGTTTCTTTCTCACTAATCTGTTGCGTTCCTTCTTGAGATTTTGGCTAATTCGGGACCTCACCATCCTGTGGTCACTGCATCGCACTTTCCCGATTACCTCTACATCTTGAATAATGGCGGGGGTTGAACACATTATGAAGTCGATTTCGTTTTTAGTCTCCCCGTTAGGACTTTTCCATGTCCATTTCCGGTTCTTCCGTTTGCTGAAGAAGGTATTCATGATTCTTAAGTTATTGCGCTCTGCAAACTCAACTAGTAACTCCCTCTGCTATTCCTAGAACCAATGGCATAGTCACCTACTGCCTGGTCTCCTGCCTGTTTTTTCCCTACCTTGGCATTGAAGTCACCCATTAGTACAGTATACTGCGTCTTTACTTTTCGCATTGCCGATTCTACATCTTCATAGAAGCTTTCAACTGCCTGGTCATCATAACTACATGTAGGTGCATAGGCTTGTACAACCTTCAGTTTATACCGCTTATTAAGGCAAATTACGATGCCTGCAACCCTCTCATTATTAGTATAGAATTCATCTATATTACCTTCTATATACTTATTGACAAGGAAACCTACTCCTAGTTGTCGCCTCTCTTGTAAACCTCGATAACACAGTACATGCCCATCCTTCAGTATAGTATATGCCTCATTCGGCCTCCTAACCTCACTAAGCCCTATGACATCCCAATTCATGCCCTCTAGTTCCTCTAACAGCACTGCTAAACTAGCTTCACTAGCTAGGGTTCTAGCATTAAACGTTGCCAGGGTCAGTTTCCAATGGCGTCCTGTCCAGCGGAGCCAGGCTTTCTTAGGACCCCCTGCTGCGTCACAGGACTGACCGCCGCCGTGGTCAGTTGTTCCGTAGCCGCTGGTGACTGAGGGCCGGGGTTTTATGGAGCTTATCATAGGAGGTTGCGGCCAATTACTGCACCAGGGTGGCCAACTCCTGTTCTGGTGAGTGAGTGCGTTGCCGTAGGTGTTCACCGCCATCAGGTCGCACCCCAAACTTGTTTATGCAATTCCATCGACACGCGGTTTTTTTTTTCTTTCATCCGGTGGAGAATTGCGCGGCACCGGGATTTAACCCCGGTCCTCTTGCATGCGAGGCGGATGTTCTACCGCTACGCCACCGCTGCACAGTTCCACTATTTCGCTACCTAGTATTTCGCTAGAAAGAAATAGCGTGCACTTATTTTTGTCTGCACGGGTACATCCCATTTCATAATGTGGTGCATTGCTGGGGGGAAGTTTTTTTTTTCTTAATAATGCGAAAGCACTACTTCGCTATGGTCACAGGTTTCTGTGCGCAGACCGCGTCAGCGAAATCGGGTCCGCAGCAGTTGTGAGTAATTGAGAAGCGGTAGAGGTTAATGAGTCGTGTCAATCGATAGACTGTGACATAATGCTGTGTCCGAAAAATAATTAGGTTAATAAGTCAATTAGGTAATTAGAGGCAAGAAATGTAAAAGTAAAGGCAAAATGGTCTAATTACCCAATAACTTGGTGCCACATTTCAATGTATAAAATACCAAAACAGTTAATTAAATCAGCCAATTAGGGTGCCATCAAGGATATGACGTCGTGCAACCGGAAGTAGAGCCGTAAAAGGGCATAGGAAGGGATTGGTACGCAATTTGAAAGTACCAAAGACAGATAGGTAAACAAGAAGTGAATTACGCAACTAGAAGCAACCAACAGCAGCATCCTTGCTTTCGCATTACTCCAATGCAGATTCTGCAGTGTTCTTCAATTTTTTATTTTATACTGTTGGCCTGAGGCTGTTATAGGGTGGTTACAAAACAGTTGCAGAATAGCAGTACTGCTAGGGTTAAAGCAGGTAATGCAACGTGAGTATGCTAGAATTGGCACAACTACAGAGCAAGAAAAAAGAGAAATTTTTCAGGATGTCATCTTCCTACAGCTGTAGGAAGATGACATCCTGAAACATCCTGAAAAAAAGATGACATCCTCTTTTTTTAATTTTTGATTAGATTTGTTATAGTTACTGATGCATACCTAGTGTTCCAAGGTATTGTGTAGGTGTTCTCGATATGGTATCAGCTGCTCTCTTAATTGCGCTGCCACATAGAAGAGCAGAATATATAGCATTCTTAGAAACAATGCCAAGAGTGTACTTTATAAAACTACCAAGTAATAGTTGGAGAATGTCTATGAAGCCATGAGACTCTCCTTAATTTAACAATTTGTCGAAGGAATAGTAATTTTAAAACACTCATTGGAAAGTTGTTACGATATTAAAACAGTTAAAGACATTGAGACATAGCACTATTTTTTTTCTCTTCTTAGAGCAACATTTTTTCTTTTTTCTTCCACTCTATGCATAGAGTGTGTCATTGCATATTCTAGTGTACAAGATTTAGTGCACCCATACATATCCTTTTTCTGTCCCTATTGTTTCATTCCCTAATGTGTATACTGCATACTTGGGTTGTCGCTGCTGCCCATTGAAACCCTACAAGCCCACTTGTGGCTTTGGTGTTCCTGCACTACTTTGTAAACATAACGAGATTTAAGTTTATCATTATTATATTCTGCTAGGCAGCATAGGGGAAGCATTGGTACTGAATGCAGTACAGGAAGTTGTCTATTTGATATTTGTTACAGCATAAACAAAGAGGCAAGAATTTCATTTTTGCTATAGAAGCCAGGATGCTCCTGGCAGCCCTAAATAATACATGTCTGGGCTTACCTGCGTTCCGGACGGGTAAACGAACCTGCACAGCTACGTTGTGCAAAGTGGTGCAGCGGGGCCTTTGTGAAGCATCAGTGTCTACTGCCAAGCTTTTGGCACCAGTTGATGAGCCCTGTCATAATTGAATAGCAATTAGGTTCTTTAGCTACATTCATTGTATGCACAATTTTGTGATGCAGGATGAATGACTTGAGGAATGCATATAAATAAATGATGGAGCCTCGTAGCTTACCTCTTCATGTTCTTCATGTTCTTCATGCTGTCTTCGTCATCAATTGTGGCAATGTTAGCCTGGAAACCACAGTTGGTGAGATGTAAAAATGCAGCATACTGCATATTGTGACAACTTGGCACAATTCGACCGCAACACAGGGATGGCGAGCGTGTTATGGTTTACCTCTTTATGTCCTTGCGAGGATGTGCTAGCTCCATCACTTGTTGTGTGAATAGTTTCCTGTTGGAAGGCAAATGAGCAATAATTAAAAGCGCTGTAAACTATGTGACAAGCCTGATAAGTGATGAAGTACTTCAACGGTAAATTTATACTCTCAATGACTAAAGAAGGATAATAAAAGGAGCTTTGAGAGAAGCTAAATTAGGCACAGAGAAAATTAACAGGTGAACAAAAAGCTGATTGTAGCCGCCTGATTTCGGTGATAACTCTGTCAGCTCAGTAGCAGTAGCCATGAATGTGTTTAAACTTGCTCCTGCAGCTCTCACTATGGATCCTAAAATCCAAGAGACGAGTCTCATTTCAGGCATATTTATTTCAACATGCGCTTCATGAAAAATGTCATGAATATGACAACTACTATAGCAGAAGAAACCTAGCCGATTAACCGCATCATCGGAGTTTTGGCGTTGTGGCGTTCATTATTTTTCTTGGGGGTATTGTTATGCTCATGCTCCCGGAAGAAGTAGGCTGTACGTACAGAACTGCTGTCCCCACGATCCACTGAGGGCTGCTGCACGCTTGTTCCTGATTGTATGGAGGGAGCTGCACCTGGGAGTAGTTGGCGGCGCATCCGGGGAACTCCGAAGATCTCTCTCACGGACGGATTGTAAACATAGTCTTCTATACGAAAATGTAGAGAACACACATTTGCGTGCAGTGGTGCAACGCCTCTGCATTTTCGTAGCGGCACCGCCTTCAACCATGCCGAGCGCCGCGGCTCATCTCTTGGCACCTGATGGTAAGCGACCTCAACGGCAGTGTCGCTATCTCGCTGTGACACGGCGCGGCTGTTCGGACAGCCTACGACATCGCATTGCCCGGCCTTTTTTGTTACCGTAGCAGCAGTTTCCATCCAGCTGAACGGCGTTGAACTGTTGCGGATCGAAAACGTGATGACGACGCAGTGGGGGTGCTGATTTCTGTCTCTCTAAAGAGATTACGACGTACTGCCGTCCGCGCACGTTGGATTTGAGCGTCGCACACAGAGGCACTTAGCAACGCGCAGTGCTTGAGCGTGATGAAAACTGCTGAAACGTCCACGAGAATACTTCGCAGGTGCGTGCAGAGTGATGATCCTCGATCAGCACTTAGGTTAGGCGCATCTGCTGCTCCGAGCTCGTGTTTCAGGCGCCGCGGGTAAAACGAAACTACGCACGAAGTGGATGAGGCGGACCCACGCCGAAACATAACCGAAACTGAGGTGGGCATCTGTGGCGCCGCCAAGTATATTTTTATATTGGTCTTGCTAGATTTCTGCTGTCTTTTCGCCGTCGTTTACGTGTGATAAATGCATGTCATGTTATCATGTTTGAGAAAAACGTACTACCGCATTAAAACATGCAACGTAATTCGCATTTGTCAGCCTCTGGGATCCCTAGCGCGTCACGTGATTTGCAGTTGCGAGCCTCGGCCATTTCGGCTGTGGTGGCGATACCTGTATTTCTGTTATTCTTCTTTACTACCTTATAACAGCTCTGTTTTCAGAAAGAGTGGTCTTTTTGTAATCAGGAACTGAAATTCTATCGATGCAAACCCACTTTCTTTCTCTCTTTAGTGTCCCTTTAAGCCTCTATACTCCTTCTAGTATGTTCACTATATGCAACGTCATGACTATGTCACAATTAAAATGGATCAATGCAGCCTTTTTTTGCCCCCAGGCACGCCACCTTTTTCCTCGAATAGTACCATTGGCCCAATGCATTGAAAGGAACCACGTAGTAATTATTTATTACTCTTAGAATTGAAATCATGCCCTAGTATTCAATATGCAGTAATGCTCGTTTTCTTGCCGACTCTGCAATTTTATATGAACTGCTTTTCCAGAGTTCTGTTTCGGCATGTCGTGCGTACCACGCCTTTGACTTACCCTGAAGCAAACACATATGAGTAGATATATATCTTGCTCACATCTTTCGGTAAAGCAGAGATCTGTACTTGTAATGCGAGTCGCATAAGAGCCTCATGACACGTATCTTTATGGCTGCTTCTTTGATCTATTAATTCAGAGTTCAGCCCACATATTCACGTAGTGTTGATGATAGTAACATTTTATTTAATTTGTACCTTGTTTTTTTCTTCAGTGGGCTACCCACGGCTTGTCTTGAAAGCTAGTAGTAATACCTGTTAAAATACCTACAAAAAATAAAGCTGTCGCTGATTTTTATATCCTGAATACCGTATTGGAAAATATATAATACAGAACCGTCAAGCAAGGAGAATTCCCCAAGTGACCTGTACGATGCTATCCATATTGAATTATTATCTATCACACTCTCATCTTGTTACAACGATTGCAGCATAGAGGTCATTAAAAAGCGTTTTAAAGAAAACTTAACGTTCTTGGTGTCGTTCACAAACTAGCAGGTAAGAGGTATTCAATCTGTTTGAAGGTAAGCTATAGAGCCTATTCACGTGACGTCATTGCAGCCTTCCTGGCAACCATGGAACGCATGACGCAACTTGAGAGAGGGAGAAAGAAGGAGAGAGAGAGGGCCTACGGCGAATCATGACACGGCGTCGGTTGGACGGCGTTCCGAACGGCGTCTCAAATATCCGACAAACGCCGGCAGCGTATTTTGGTTTACTCGGTACGGTGGATCTGCAAGAGAGAAAACGACAGAAGAGACAAAGAAAGCGGGCTGTTCCGACTAGGATCTACCGCTCCTAAGAGCCGAGCGGCCTAGCGATTCGAGGCGCATGCTTTTTCAATGGGCGTCATGTTGGCCGCGGCACTGCCTTGAGAGAGCCTATAATAATGATGATAATAATGATAATAACAATATTAATAATAACAAGAATAATATAATTATTATTAATTGGTTCACAGGAAGAGAAAGGCGCAGTATCTGTCACACTTGTTTCTCTGGACACCTGAACCGCGCTGCCTTTGGGGGCGGTAGATGTTAGTTGGAACAGCCCGCTTTCTTCGTCTCTTCTGCCGTTTTCTCTCTTGCGGAGCCATCATAACGAGCAAACCCAAATACGCTGACCGGCACGCAGTAAGGAGGACACTAGTAGACGCTTTTTAGTCTCGAACCGCCTAACTTTATGGCGTCTCCGCAGCACAGGGTTGCTACAACCGCCGCCTGCTATACCTGTTAGTGAGTAGGGTCTATAGGCGTTTCTACACCGCACATGTGCTCCAAATGTCAGCAAACAATATAACTAAACCTAAAAGTATTTCCACACATCAGGTTAGACGGAAAGTGTATTGTCAACAAATGCTTGGTGCACATGACCAACACAATGAAAACGATTTTCAAGAATATGAATGTCAATGAATCCCCAACAACGAGGCTGAATCTTGATGAAGCTGCTGCAGCGCCTTATACTGAAACGAATAGATGCCTTTTTTTTCCTCCCCTCTTCTTACCAGATTCGAGCACACTATCGCCATTATAGGAATCTACCATCAGTCAACCCTTTTTTGACAAGTGCGAAGGTTTCATTGACTGATAACATCAGACAATGGTGTTTCTCACTCTTCGAGCATTTGCTCAGCATTCATTGCTACTGTGGTGAACTTTGTACATTTTAAGGTATGCGGCTCCTCGGTATAATGTTTGGTCAATTTGTTTTTTTTATTTGTTTATGTAAATGCAGGTATTCATTTGCCTTATCTTCATTCCTGCATTCCTCTAAAGGCTATTCACCTAGGCTGCTGGTATTTTTTGTGACACTTTTATTTCGCCATTTCGTAGAAGTCGGTGTGGGCTGAGAACATTTTCGTCTCCCCAGCACTTCTACAAACTAACTTGTCTTGTCGGAACTCGATGGCGGAATCAGAGGACAAACTGCTTGAGTCTGGCTCCTTATTTTAGTGCACAATCTCCTATTCAGATATCCAACTCCAGCAAATAAATTGCCGACGGGTTTGTGCCTCAGTATAGTCGCTGTAGTAAAGCGTTCCTTGGCGTATCAATACGGTCCCCGTGGGGAACAATCATGGGAGCGATGTGTAATCTAACACACATATTTATCATAAGAAGCGAATAATGAAGGCCGTAGCTCTGGGACAAGAGGATGCACCCACGTGCAGACTGCAACCAACTCTTGCGCTTCCTATTGCGCGCTGTCGCCTCCATAAACATCCATCGGCACACTAAAGCGTGCCTACGTACTACGCATTTGATATATGCTAGAAGATTACCATTTTTGTATGTGTCTATAACACTGAAAAGCACCGCTTACTTGAAGTCCCACCTCGCGTCTCCAATCATGTACTCGCTAGGCCGTCGCGCTCGTTGTCAACAACATAACGGCCTCTGGCTCCAGCGCCAAGCAAAATATGACGCTAACAATCTGGTACTAGGTTCTTTCAGGAATTTCTAATATATAATTTTATGACCATCCCATTTTAGCCCAATAGTGTTAAATGCTCCTTCCTTCAGAAAACTTGGTATGGGTTATGACTTTATGAGCGGGAGATCATGGGGATACTACATGATAGCCCTTGTTGGCACGAAAACTGCGTAACACTCTTTGGTCGCCCTGGTGAGTGCAGTAACGAGACAATGTCATTAGTGGCGAATAGCCGAGGCTAATGTCTGTGTTTGTAGAGTGAAATCCAAATTTTATTGTCCGGCACCCTTTGTATCGGAAAGGTGTTTTACTACCTTACAATAGCAGCGCCGCCCACAGCTTGTACAAAAATGCCTGCAAATAAACTTTTCGGGTTAATATTCCTGTCACTATGTAGTCGGCTCGGTCTCATAATAGCTTCACGTCACGATACACGGTGTCACAAATGTGGCCACTTTGTATCGAATAAGTCGTCTGAGCGACGTAGCTATAACGATGGAACTTCTGAAAGCGCCGCCATGATTGCAAATGACAGCGAACATCGCTCGAAAACTGAAGACGCTTTACGCAGAAGTCTGACCTCTTCCGGCAGGCACACACGACGAAGGAACAATCACGCAGTGAAGCGGAAAACGCCACGCTCCTGTTGAGAGTAGCCTACGATGAAGCGCTGGACGGGTTCAGCACTTTGAAGTTCGAGGTTGCAGAAAGCAAGGAGAACTGCGACACGCTGGTTGGGCAGTTTGAGGCCAACTTCACCTAGGTGAGCAATGAAGTTCATGAATGCTGCGTATTTCTAACATGGAAGCAGGCAGAGGGAAAGTCTTTCAAAAAGTTTGTTCAGGACCTAAAGCAATAGGGCGCGCAGAGCAGTTTCGGAGACCAGCATGATTCCTCGATCAGAGACCAGATCGCGTTTGGCACAAACGACTTAAAAACTGCGCTAGAAAATGCTACAAAAAATTCTTTAACGTTGTTGAAAGCTGAAGAGTTTATTAGTTATTCAAGGTTGCAGAGTCTTTACCGCCGCGCAAGCAGGTCTGGAACGTGGACCGCGGATGCAGAATGCAGTACAGGAAACGTGGATGCGCCGATGCTGTTTCAAGGCACCGGCCTCAAGGGAGAAGCAAAAGGGGCGAGATGGGAAGAAAACAGCAGAATTACAAGAAGTGCCATCAACAGTACAATCCTGGGCACTATCTAGCATACGGAAAAAAGTGCAATAAATGCCACAAATTTCACAATTTTTTGGTTTGCTGTGCAGTAATGTCCAAAGTAGGTCGTCAGCTAAGAAAGAAGCGACGATGACTTTGTGGTTCTGGAGGTTTGAGCTGAAAGAGGAAGCAGCAAGGACTTGACAGTGGAAGCTAAAGTTACTGGAAAAAATATTTTCTTCATGGTAGACACCGGGTCTCAGGCCAGCCTACTTTCATTATTGGTTTACGCAAAACGCTGCACACACGACTTGGTGTCTACTCGTGCTGTACTGCGAGCGTGCAACGGCGGTGTCATAGCACATTTCGGGACGACAACACGGGAGGTGACTGTTGGTAACGCTTCCACTACCATTAGGTTTCGTTTTTAAAATGACCGCCACTCCTACTAGAACTGGATGCAAGCGATGCCTTGAGACTTCTCCCGCGCACCGTGGCAACTATAAACTTTTCGCAGTAGAAGAAAATTAGGAGTTTTAGGTATGAGCACCAGGCATTAGGCTGCCTGAGGCAACCCTGCAGCATGGTCAACCAACTAGATGCGAAGCCCATCATCCGACCAGCATGGTGGGTCCACCTGCCCCTGCGAGAGCCTATGAGGAAGGAGCTGCGAAGAATGGAGCGTGCGGGCATCATCCTGAAGGAGGACGGTCTCACAGATTGGGCAAGCCCCTTGGTTTAGGTTTAGAACATGGAAAATTAAAGGTTTGCACTTTTTACCGCTGTCTTACCACTATCTTTGTATGCAATTCGGAATCTCATCAGCGCCAGTTTTTTAGATGCAAACGAGGGAAGTCTTCCAGGGCCTTCCCGGTGTACGCGTGGACGTTGAAGATATGGGCGGCAACCAGAAAAGAACATGGTGAAAGATAACGGAAGTGATGAAAGTGGCTGAGAAAGCAGGTACAACATTAAACGCAGAAAAATGCAAGTTTGGCGTTACTGAAGTGCAGTTCCTATGTGACATCAATTCAAACAGGCATTTCGCCTAAACCAATGCTCGTCAAAAGTTGGCTTGAAGTTCTTGTGCCCAGATGCACACATGAAGCCTGGCGCTTGATTGGTGTGCAGAATTGATCAGGCAAATATATGTCTCTCCTATCTGAAAGAATGGCATCCATGAAATCACTTATCAAATCTCGCTCAGAATTCGAGAGGACTAAAAACAACAAGCGGGAGTGGAAAAGTTTATCACAGATTCTAAACACGACAACTATTCTATAATTGTAGTAATCCAGATCGCCATCAGCTCGCGCGCCAACCCGAAGAGGTAGACGAAGTGGAGCCGGAGCCTTGTTGGCACTGCACTGTTGGCAAGCTGTTGGTTCGCACGCTACCCCCCTCGCTTTGGTTTGCGGACATTGCATACGGTCTTGGTGCTCCAATAAACACCTTACAATTGGTGGAGGTGTCTCGGTCGTCGCCCCAATCCTCCTCGAAAATTTCACCCTGGAACTTCGGAACCGCACGCTACCGCCTTCGGTCACATCCATGCAGCACGCTCCCAGCCAACCATCGGCGCCCATCCCTGCCACTCCTGCCACCATATTCTGTCCCGGGGCACGACGCCCCCGTGACCCACCTTTCTTCAGTGGTACCGACGACCACGACGTTAACGACTGGCTGGCCTCTTTCGAGCGCGTCAGCACTTACAACCGCTGGGACGATTCCATAAAACTGAGCAACGTCCTCTTCTACCTCACGGACGTGGCAAATCTGTGGTTTCGAAACCACGAAGCCGATCTTTCGACATAGTCTGTCTTCAAGAAGAGCTTCGCGGATGTCTTCGGCCGTCCTGCGGTACGCAAACTCCGCGCCGAACAACGCCTCAATGCACGGCTTCAACTTCCTGAAGAAACGTTTACCAGCTACAATGAGGACGTGGTTGACCTCTGCAAGCGGGTCAATCCGTCCATGCCCGAGCCCGAACGAGTCACACATGTTCTAAAAGGTCTCACTGATGATGCGTACTATATGATGTCGGCCAGGGACCCCACTTCCGTATCCGACATTATAACCCTGTGCCAGAGATTTAACGAGCTACGAAAGCAACGCGCTTCTACGCGGCGGGCTGCCGCACCTTCCGGCATTGCTGGCTTGGCACTGGCTACGTCGTCGGCGGAACAGCCTCAATTTATGCAGAATATCCAAGACTTCATCCGCGAAGAAGTTGCACGCCAGCTGTCCCTCCTCCATCCAATTCAGCCGACCGTCTGCACTTCGCAATTAGCGCCGGCCAACGCGCCATCCATATCGCCGGCTATCCGCCAAGTTATCGAGGAGAAAGTCGCCGAAGCGCTGCCTTCTAGTGTTCCCATCGCTCCTGTGCAAGCCCCACTCACGCTCAAGTAACCGCTGGAACGCGCGGTCCGCTTCCTACATCGTCTTACCAGAATGGCCCTACATTTTATTCTCCACCTCGTTTCAAGGCCCCTCCGTCTCCGATCTCTCGGCCGCGATGCCGCATTACGAACCCATGGCGAACCGCCGACAATCGCCGAATTTGCTATGCTTGCGGGCTCCCGGGTCACGTCGCTCGCCTTTGCCGTCAGCGCCCGTTTCATCCTGAGAACACAGTCCATCAGTACCACTACGATCCCGAGCCGCCCTTGAGCAACGTCTCTTCTGGATCGTCTCCACCTCGGGCTCAGTACTCGACACGCCGTTCGCCTTCGCCTCGCCGACGATCCATTTCGCCGATGCTCCGACGACAGGGCCCTACGCAAGGGGAAAACTAAATGCCGCAGTTCCGGAGGCAAGAACTGCGCGTTTGACGAACTCGTTAAGTCCTCCGCCTTCTCCCGCCAACGTCATGGAAGTGTTCGTAGAAGGTTTTCCCGTTCTTGCGCTGGTGGATACAGGTGCTGCCGTTTCCGTAATTAGTGATGCCCTTCGCCGCAAAATTCGCAAGGTCGTGACGCCGCTTTCTGCCTTTTCGCTTCGTACGGCCAGTTCAGAGCGCATCACCCCTGTGGCAGCGTGCACTGTACGAGTTTGCATCAAAGACATTACGTATCTCGTCGAAATGGTGGTGCTTTACGGCTGCTCCCACGACATCATCCTCGGCTACGACTTTCTGTCGACTCACAGTGCTGTGATTGATTGTGCCCGTGCTTAAGTTGAGCTTTCCCTTGTGTGTAATCTTTCCCTGTGTGACCAGCCTGTGCGCTCTGCTAAACTCCTTGTAGCTGCAGACACCGACATTCCTCCCTTTTCTTCTGTTCTCGTTCCCCTTATTTCGACATCTGTCCTCCCTAGTCCTGTTCTCTTTACGCCCAAACTCGCCTCCGCCCACCATAACCGCCTCCTTCTTCCTTTCGCCGTTCTAACGATTTCTGATGGCAGCTGTGTCATCTATGCTTCCAATCCTTTTCCCTGCCCGACGGTTGTTCTTCGCGGGGCTACATTGAACCTCGGCTACATTGAAGAGCTGGACCCTGATCGCACTTACATGTTCTTCGCACCTGAAGTTTTTCCTCATGTCGCGGCCCTGACGTCTTGTGCTGCTACAAGTGATGAGCTTCCTGTCGACGCCCTTCATCGAGCTATCGCGACGGACCTTCCGTCCGCCCAACGGGACCAAATAGTCGCCCTCCTTCAGCGCTTCAGTGCATCTTTCGACGTGTCCCAGCCTTCTTTGGGCCGCGCCTTGACCGTTTCTCATGCAATCGACACTGGTTCTCATGCTCCCCTGCGGCAGCGACCATATCGCGTGTCGCCCACTGAGCGCCGCGTCATTCGTGACAATGTCGCCGATATGCTTCAACGGGGCATCATACGACCATCTCATAGCCCTTGGGCCTCCCCCGTAGTGTTGGTGATGAAGAAAGATGGCACGATCCGCTTCTGTGTGGACTACCGGCGTCTGAATAAGATAACCCGCAAAGATGTTTACCCACTACCATGAATTGACGACGCGCTAGATTGTTTGCAAGGAGCGGTGTTCTTTTCGTCGCTAGATTTGCGCTCTGGCTATTGGCAAGTACCGATGGCTTCCGCTGACCGCCAGAAAACAGCCTTCATCACTTCCGATGGCTTGTATGAATTCAATGTGATGCCATTCGGACTGTGCAACGCCCCCGCCACCTTCGAGAGAATGATGAAAAACATTCTCAGAGGGCTCAAATGGGAAACGTGTCTTTGTTATCTAGATAACATTGTCGTTTTCTCGAAAGATTTCCCTTCCCACCTTCTGCGCCTTCAGCGTGTCCTTACGTGCCTTACTGAAGCCGGCCTACAGCTTAACTTGAAGAAATGTCACTTTGCCGCTACCAAGCTCACAATACTTGGTCATGTCATATCCAAGGATGGCGTTCTACCGGATCCTGCCAAACTTCGTGCCGTTGCAGACTTCCGCAAGCCCACAACCTTGAAAAAACTTCGCAGTTTTGTCGGTCTATGTTCGTATTTCCGCCGTTTTATCCGCAACTTCGCCAGTATCATCGCCCCTTTAATGCAACTTCTCGCCGGAAGCCCGAACCTCTCCTCTTGGTCACCAGCCTGTGATGCTGCGTTCAGTACACTACGCCGTCTACTGGTCTCTCCCCATATACTCCGCCATTTTGACCCTGCCTGCGCGACCGAAATACACACTGATGCGAGCGGCGTAGGTCTGGGCGCTGTTCTTGCTCAACGGAAACCTTGACATTCCGAGTATGTCGTCGCGTACGCTAGTCGTACCCTCACGAAAGCGGAATCGAACTATTCTGTGACCGAAAAGGAGTGTCTGGCCATCATATGGGCCATTACCAAGTTTCGTCCTTATATTTACGGTAGCCCATTCTACGTTGTTACTGACCACCACGCGCTCTGTCGGCTATCCTCCCTCAAAGACCCCTCCGGCCGCCTCGCCCGCTGGGCGTTACGTCTTCAGGAGTACGATATCCACGTCATATATCGATCTGGACGCAAGCACACCGACGCTGATGCCCTTTCCCGTTCACCGCTTCCTAACGACTCAACGGCTGGCTTCGTTTGCGCCTACGATATGTCGCCGCTCAACGTTGCCAACATGAAATCTGAGCAGCAAAAGGATCCATGGATATCCTCCCTCTCAGTGCGATTAAATCACACTGAGAGTGCTATTTAATCGCACTCTCAGTGGCATGCTAGCCATGTACGTTGATAGCGCTCACTCTCATGGGGACCAAGTGCTACCTTTCGTAACGTACGCCTACAATACGGCTACGCAGACTACGACTGGGTTCTCCCCCTTCTTTCTTTTATATGGTCGTGAACACACGTCCACCATTGATACTATTCTGCCCTCCCACCCCGTCGCTTCAGAGACCACTCTACTGTCTGAACACACACATTTGCCGAAGAATGCCGACAATTGGCGTGCTCCTTCACAACGGAGAACCAGGCTCAACAAAAGCATAACCGGGACCCTACAAATCCAGCGCCTTCATATCCCTCAGGTTCCATCATTTGGCTCTGGGTGCCTTCCTCAGCACCCGGCCTCTCATCCAAACTCCTATCGCGCTATCATGGACCTTACCGAATTCTCGAACAATCTTCTCTCGTCAATTACGTAGTAGAGCCCTTGAACCCATCTCCAGATCATCGCCGCCGCGGCCGAGAAACTGTACATGTCGACCGCCTCAAGCCGTATTATGATCCCCCTACCCTTTCCTCACCATGAGTCGCCAGGATGGCTCCTTTTCTGCCGGGGGTATTGTAGTAATCCCGATCGCCATCAGCTCGCGCGCTAACCCGAAGAGGTAGACGAAGTGGAGCCGGAGCCTTGTTGGCACCGCACTGTTGGCAAGCTGTTTGTTCGAACGCTACCCCCGTCGCTTTGGTTTGCGGACGTTGCATACGGTCTTGGTGCTCCAACAAACACCCTAAGTAGCACACATTGCATGGCCCACCGGGGGCCCGTATGGGCAAGTTGAACTTGGGCAGCCACAATAACACCCACGAGGGCCCGCTTTAGGGATCAAGCGGGCAAGCCCAAAATGGGCTTGCCCCTGCTTTTTCCATCTGGGCATTATATAGGCGTGGAAAGGGCTAACTGAGTACATATTCCCACATCTGGCCCTCAAGGGTCCCGCTTGGGAAATTTTAGGGCCGATGCAAATGAAATTTGGGCTTTGTGTAGGAAAAGCCTGGGCTAATCTATTTGGGGCTGCCCACTCAAAAGCCGAATAGGTCACACATGGGCCGCGGCGGGGCTAAATACGGGTATGCCCGCACATTGCCTACATGGGACCCTTGAGGGGTACTTGAGGGAAGGTCAGACGAAAATGTGGAATTCATGCAGAAAATTCCTGGGCTGCCCCAAATAGGGCAGCCCACCAAAAACCTAGGTAATTTCCGCTTGGGCATTAGCGGGGCAGGCAATTGCTCCTTCCCACTTCTGCGCGCATCGGTCTTTGTGGCGCCATTTAGGGCAGATGCGATGCAAATGTGGGCCTGAAGCAAATAGAAGACGGGCTAGTCTGATTGGGGCTCCCCACGCAAAAACCGAATAGGTCCCGCATGGTTTGCGGCTGGGCTGGAAAGCGACCACACCGCCACGCTGCCCACACGGGTATTTTGTGGGGTACTTGCGGGAAAATGCAACATATATTCGTAGTCCATGCGGTAAAATCAAGATCAGCCCAATCGGGGCGGCCCATGAAATGCCGCAGCGGGCCCCAAATTGGCCGTAGGCGGGCTCACCGCTCTGAAACGTCTCCACCCTATATTTAAGGCACCATTTTATTTATGTAAATCATGTTATACCGGCTCCTAATTGCCTCTTCTGAAGGTTTCACATAACTGCCCTACGTTAATTATGCAGCATCGACCGAAACTATGCAACAGTAACTGTTCCGCTTTACGAGTATGCACTGAGCGACCTCCAAATGTTTCCTGCGACATTACTATTCTACACGCACCACCCAAATAAATATTCAGACCAACATGTTGGGGTTGATGTGGGCCAGCCCACATTATTGTAGTGTTGGGAATAAATTTCTCTCATGTTACTGAGTGTCGTATACAAGCAAAAAAATAGCGCTTAATGTTTCGCAATTGATGATTATTACAACTTGGGCAGCCCCGAAAATGCCAGATTCAACCCATCAGGGCAGCACGTGGGTCAGCCCGAAACGGACTGGCTTTCGCAAATCCCGCGCCTGTATAATTCAGGTATTAGAGGGATTAATCGACTTAAATATTAAAACCTTGATCAATGGGATGGCATTGCCTGCACAAATGTGGGACCCATTAATGATTCTGGTGTGCTGCCCACATTCGTCGACCTGGGCTGAATGCGGACAGCCCTATTTGGGCTGCCCACACGGATACAGATTGGGACCGATAACGGCAGAATTGGGCAGCCCATGCGGGGCCCCTCTGGGTACGTGTTGCAAATCCCGCATGGGGCCCGTATGGGCTGCCCTCACGGGCCCTACGCAGGCCCCCATGTCATAGCCCACTTTGTGCTACTTGGGACCTTACATAATATTTTATTCCCGTAAGCAATCTAAGGTATTCTGCGATGCATCAAAAGACGACATGGGTAGCACACATTTACATTGTCACAACGGTCTGCGGCGACCGATGGCATATGCATCCCGTGTGCTGGCTCAAGCTGAACAACAGCATGCGCAGATTGAAAAAGAGGCACTCACCATTTACTCTGGCAGTGATGGATCTCAGCAGTTCGTTTATGTACTAAAAATTTTCATCGTGACAGATCATAAGCCTCTGCTGTCCATAGCTGCAAAAGAAATTCGTCACATGCTACTTCGACGCCAAAAAATTCTTCCAAGCTTCTCAAGTGCGACTTCGTATTGCAGTGCTTCCTGGCAAGCATCTCATCTCGGTAGACATGTTACCACGATCACCTCCACTATAGCAAGGAGAGGTAAGTCACTAGAGGTTGTCAACCGTTCGAAGACTTCAAGGGCAGCTAAATTCCTTTTCATCTGAGTTTTCCGTGGTGAATGGTCTACTGCTGAAAGGTACAAATGTGGTCATACTAAAAATCACGCGCAGAGCAATTCTCGCAAGAAATTATGCGGGACATTTGGGACTGCAGAAATGCAAATAAAGGGCACGCCACCTCGTGTTTCGCCTGGTATGAGCAGTAACATCACTGTACTAACCCAGAGTTGCCCCACCTGTCAAACATTTTTTTATAACCAACCAGAAGACCCGCTACACATGAGCCCTTTCCCACTGTGTGCATGGTGTCTAATGGGTATGGATGTTTTTTTCGTTTGGTGGAACTTCATACATTGTCGCATACGATGCACTTTCGCACTTCCCAGAAGTAGAAAAACTTTGGAACAGCACAGCAAGGAGTGCATTGCCGCATTTAGTGCCATGTTGGGACGGTACGGTGTACCGCTTGATGTGTACACAGGCAATGAGCTACAGTTGGCAAGGTACAAGTTCGCTGTATTCGCCAGAAAATATAACTTCACTGACGTTACATCAAGTCCCAATTGTCCACAATAGAACGGATTGGCTTATTATGGTGTACAGGTTGTGAAACGCATCATACAAAAGTGAATATGCACGGGATGGCTTCTAGTTAGCACTCGAAATTTACTGACGTTACATCAAGTCCAAATTGTCCACAATCGAACGGACTGGCTTATTATGGTGCACAGGTTGTGAAACGAATCATAAAAAAGTGAATAGGCACGGGATGATTTGTGGTTAGCACTCCTGGCGTAGCGCGGTACACCCTTTGGGGATGACCGATCGCCAGACCTGGCGTCTCGGAGTAAACCTTCCAGATTTTGGCACGGCAACGAAAACCAACGAAAGGAAGCAACATCAAAAATGTGGCGGTAAATCCCTACCATACTTGAATAAAGGATCAATAGTGAGGCAATAGTAACATTGGGATGAAGCGTATTTGGCAAGCACTCGAATATTATGACTAGCAGCTTAGCGACAGTTGCATCTTACCTGTACTCAGTTATGGGACTGAAACATGGAGGCTAACGAAGAGGGTTCTACTAAGTTGAAGACAACGCAGAGGGCTGCGGAACGAAAAATTGCAGGGATATACCATTAAGTGATAAAAAGGGTGCAGAGTGGGTCAGAGAAAAAACTCAAGTTACTCACGTTCTAGCGGAAATTAAGTTGAAATAAGCATCGGCTGGACATGTAGTGCGAATACAAGATAACTGATGGTCGCGTATTGTAACAAACGATTCCAAGGGAAGAAAAGCGAAGCAAGGGTCGGCAGAATCTCAGGTGGGCAGATAAGTTTAAGGCGTTTGCAGGAGTCAGTGGATACAGCTAGCACAGGTCCGGATTAATAGCAGGATTATGCGAGAGGCCTTCCCTAGTTACATTGAAGATGCCTATTTGTGCCTCATGATGCACTCCGCATGGTGCTGGCAAAAAAACCCATCATAGTGGCCTCAGCGTACAACCACTGTCACAGCTTCGACGAGTTGTGCAAGCAACGCCCATGCACTCGTCGCCCTCCTGCCCCTGCCGCATCCATCTCTGGCCTGGCTGTGAAAAGTGGCCATTTGGCTCAAGTTGAAGGTTTTCTCCTTGACAAGGTTGCCCGGCAGCTTGGGATCCTGTCTGGTCCACGCCCGTCATCCTGTCATCCTACGGCCCTACGGCCCGACACACCACCAAGCAGAAGGTTGCAAATGCACTTCCTAGTTTTGTGCAGACGGCGCCTGCGGCAACTCCAGTCAACCCTATTTTACTCCACCTCACCCCACACCTGTTGCTGCACTTTTAGGCTACGGCCCCTGTTGTCGTGCCGCGTCTTCGATGTCGGTGCAGATGTCTCCCACGTATGCCTCCCAAGTTATCGCCCGAACTTCGCCGCAACACTCATTTGCCTACGTGCCCACTACTGCGCCATCGTCTGTCGCTCCAAAGCTCCGGTCAACGCCAGTTCTCTACATTCCTTGGGGAAATAATGACAACCAGCATATCGCTATGGCTGCAGTATTCAAGGCCACATCTCCGTCCTGGTTCGCCGTGGTCTGCGCCCTTCACCTGCACGCTGTACCTGATTACTAATATTGGTATATGACACCTTGAGCCCACCTTTGGTGACATCTGCAAGGACGCCGCACAACTCACCAGGCCATCAGCACATTTATTTGCACCGCTGGCTATCTCCTCGCCGCCGTTCCTTGTCGCCATTGCGCCGTCGAACCATGAACCAAGGCTCGGAAAAATGGTACAAGCAGTTCCTGTGGAACGAATAGCACACATTTCCTCTACAAGTTCTCGTCCCTCTCCACCGAACATTCTCGAAGTTTTTGTTGCCCCGATTCGTGCACTTGCGGTTGTGGATACCGATACTACTCTTTCCGTCATTATTGAGCATTTCTGACCCTTGCTTCCTAAAGTCTCCATCCCGCCTTCTGGACTCTTTCTTCGCACCGCCAGCGCCGATCCTGTTCAACCATCTGCTGGTTGCACACCACGCGTCGTCATCGCGGACATCTTAAATATTATCGAATATTGAGCACTCGCCTTATGCTCGCAGTACCTAATTTTTTGGCTGGAGATTCTTTCTCGCCACCAGGCTATTATTGAGTGCGCCCGGGCCCACATCGCCTTCTCTGTGCTCTATAACGCGGTTCTCGACGATGCACCGTCTTCCTCTTGCGCCAATTTTGTCGCTTCCGACATGGACATTCCCCAAACTGCATTTAGTGGCCAATTTTTCGTCATTACGACCGCTTCGCCCCTACAGAGGTGGAAATTGATGCCAGCCTCTATGATGTCCTCGCTCAACCCAATCCCGGCCTTGCGACTGTGTAGTTGCTTACGCATCCGGGCGCTAACCAAAGCTAAACATAATTACACCGTAAAGGAAAAGGAGTGTTTTGCAATCGTGTGGGCTTTGAAAGAGATTCGCATATACTTATTTGGCCGCTGCTTCGGGATCATCAATGACCGCTATGCCCTCTGCTGGTTGGCTTCCCTGAAAGACCGTTCTGGATGCCTCAGCTGCTGGGCCCTTCGTTTTTAAGACTTCAATTTGATATCATTTACCGGTCGGGGTGCAAACACTCCGAATCTGACGCTTTACCGCGCTCACCATAGTGCTCTCATGCACCCATGGAGCCGAAATCCGAACCCCAGTTTACAGCCCCTACTTCCCAGGACCTGCCTCTGAAACCATGGTGGGATCCCTTGGTATCTTCGCTCCTCGACGTCCTCACCGCGTCTTCTGCGTCCTCTTTCTCGCTAGTCCTTCGTTGCGTCGGTCCGGGATGGTCTGCTGTATCGAAGAAGCTATCACCTGGATGGCCGCAAGTGGCTCTTGATCATTCCTGACCATCTTCGCTCACATAGTTCTCTCAATTGTATCGTATCACAAGACGCATGTGCAAAATACTGCTGTGCCCTCGTGCTGACTGTATAATTGTATCCCCTGATTCTCAACCCGCTTTCCCGTGTGGCGCTTTAAATACGCTCGAGTAATAACGAACGCCGTTCATTGTTCACGTGGCACTGGGCTGCGGCACCTCGGTCGACTACGAGAAGAAACATGGTGTCAGACGTTCGATGCGCCTGGTTCACCGAGCAACTCCCCTGCCCCTCGTCCTTCGCAAACCTGCTGGCGACGTTCTGCTGGAAGCAAAAAATGAAGAGCCTGAGGCCACCAGAACCTCTGCGCCTAACAGGAGACGGTAGCCGAAATTGAAGGTTGTTCAAGTAGAAATTTCAGCTCTTTTTTACGGCAACGGAAAATTCCAGCAAGGCAGCTTTGGAAGCAGCAAACGCGGCGCTGTTCTTCGGCGTGGGTGGTGAGGACACAGTTGAAGTGTTCAATAATGCTTTGATTGCGAGGGGGGAAGACCAAAAAGAGTTCGCCACCATCGTTGCAAAGATCGAAGCGTACTGCGTCGAGCAGCAGAATAAAGCGCACGAACAGAATTTGTTTCACTCACGAGTGCAGAGCGAGGGATTCATTCGAACAGTTCCTTCACGACCTGAAAAAGCATGCCATGCACTGCAACTTCGAGCCAAGTGCAGACGGTATGCTTCTCGACGAAATTGTATTCGGCACGAATTCGCCAAAACGGCAAGATAAAGTGATGCGAGAAAAGAAGTTAGCAGTTGGAAAAGCCGCGGACATGAACAAGGCGGCAGAAACATCAGCATGTCAGAATGAATTTTGGTGTCGAACACAGAAAGGGTTCAAAGTCAATGCCGTCTCCTCGAACAAAACCGATGCCCAGCTACAACAGCCCCCAGGCGAGTTCCCAAGTGCAGTCGATACAACCGCGCACACACCCTACAACGTTGCCCTGCCTACGGCAAGACTTGCTATGCGTGCAGCAGGCCCAACTACGTCGCGCCGTGCTGCTGAGCGAAAGCCGAGGTTAAAGAAGTATAGCCGAAGATGGCAACTTCGACGCACTACAGGTACAAAGTTTCAGCTTCAGCAGCTGCCGCCACTGATTTGTGAAGGACAAAGTTGGCGGAAAGAAGGTTTCGCTCAAGGTCAACATTGCCTTCCAGGCGAAGCGTCTGCATATATGTATTGCTTTTTCTAGTGTTGAACGCTGGCGTATTGATGCCCCGGGTCGCCACTCTGGGATCTTGCGGAGGAGGCGTCATCAAACACTGAAGCACGTGTTCAGTGTCGGTCGAAGTTGATGAGAGAAAAATGTCCACTCATTTCTTCACAGTTAAGAAAAACTGCCAGGACCATATTGGGATTTCCAGCCAGCAAGGACCTCGGTCTTCTGCAACGCACGATGGCAAACTTGACAACCGCTGCCCACGAAGTGGTTTGAGAGTACCCTGCACACGTTCAAGGAATTGGGCGCTTACAACGCAAAGACAAGATGCTGCTGCACAAAGACGCTGTGCCCGTATTTCAAGCTACTCGAAGAGTGCCCTTGCCTAGCAAGAGCCTTTGCGCACTGAGCCCAATGGAGCGAGAAGGGATCATCAGGAAGGTCAGCGAACCGACCGAATGGGTAAACCCTCTAGTCATCACCCGTAACAAAGACGACAAATTTATAGTTTGCATGGATAATAGGAGGTTTATTCGCAGCCTAAAAAAGATCACTGCCAAAGGCGGATGGAGAAGACATGGAGGCACAGTTAGCGGGAGGGAAATTTCTCTTGTCTAGATGCGAATTCGGGCTCCACCAGATCTCACTTAATGAGCGTTCATCAGAACTTTGCACATTTGGAATGCCCTTCTGTTGGTAATGTTTTCTACGGCTTCTTATCGGGATCGCTTCTGGTAGCGAGGAATTTAAAAAGGCGCTGAATGAGGTCTTTGACGATATCGCTGGAGTACGAGTGTACGTGGCTGACATTCTCATTCGGGTTTAACGAGAGAAGAGCCCGACGAGCGACTGAGGCGCTCACTAAAAGCAGCTGAAGCTACAGGCTTGACATTCGACCTGGTAAAATTCAAATTTGCTATCGAAGAAATAGCATGCTTGGTTGACGTGATCAGCAGCGAAGCAATAATCCCTAATCCGACGCTAGTCGAAAGCAGAAGGAGCATGCCAAACAGCAAAACAAACAGGTAGTACAGAGGTTTCTCGGTGCGGTAAACTATTTGAGCAAATATTTGCCCTCCTTAGCCCTGCGAATGCTAGCGCTGCGCTCTTTTCTAAAGCAAAATATCGTATTTGAATGAACAGCCAATCATGAGAGAGTGGAAAGATATATGCGACGCACTCACCAGGGCCCCACTACTGCCAGTTTTCGACCCTCAGAAAGAAAAAAAAGTGACATCAGACGCGTCACAGAATGGCATCAGTTCAGCTCTGCTGCAGCGGTACGGCGGTACCGTGGACATGGTGAACGCGGCGGCCCGGCCGTGGGAACGTCTCCGAACGTACCCTTACTTGTTCAGCTGTTCGCTTCCGGCGGGGCGATGTCGTTCCCTCTGAAGGATGCTGCCTGCAACGTGACGAAATCTACGCGGCGCATTGGACCCATGTGTATAGTTCGTTCTGCGTATTTTCATCCGACGACAATGTTCGGCATGTGAACAAGGATTACGGCGCACCATCATCGGTCACACTGACGTCAACATGCCATCACGAAACAGCAAGACCGATGGAAGTAAAAGGCGCTCCTGCAGGTTCCTGCTTCAGTGGACACAGTGGCGCGGCCGTGGCAATGTCACTGAACGTAACCTTACATGTGCAGGGTGGTGACGCAAAGTATGGTTTCCGTAGCGGCTATTTGTATATTACTGTCGTCGTGCCCACATAGGCTTGCGCAATGTGTCTGGGGCTGTTTTTCAATGGCTACTCTAATTACTTAGGATGTCTGGAGATATTGAGTCTCATCCCGGCCTTGTTACTGAAACAATGTGCGGTGAAATCATCAGCACACAGAAATATTGTCCAAAATCTTAGAAATTCAGCAAAACCAATCGTCGTTTTGACACAAACATTCTTGAAATACAAACCAGGCTTCAGACCATCAAAAACAAACTCCGGAATCTTGAAAGAAAACAAAAAGTGCTTGCTGATTTAGAAAGTATGGTTGGTGGTCATGTCACCAACATGAATAGTATCTCAGGCATCTGGATGATCTAGAAAACCAATCCCGTCCAAATAATCTAATAATTAGGGGCGTAAAAGAGGAAGGATGTGAAACCGAAGAGACTTTGTTGAAGAAGGTAAACGATGATAGATTTAGAGGAAAACTTGGACAGAAGCTGGATTCTATACAAAGAATTCATACACTATGAAAGAAAAGATTGGGTAAGGACCTCATGTTATTTTTATGCTATCAGCTTTTTAGGATCAGATGAAAATGATGTGCAACTGTCACGGGCTAAAAGGCACTGAAACAAGCACATCAGAAGACTATTCTAAGAGTTGTTGAGATCTGTAAACAGCTATGCGATTCGTCAGACGTGGAGAGGAGCTACGGCGTGAAAGTTAAATTAATCTTCGACAAGATTAAAATTAGCGATGTCTTATGCTTTTGGGATGAAGTCACAGGTGAGAGATGTCAGGGTTAATGCTCCAGCAGAAAACAAGCATGTTTGACTCAGTAATTCTCCCAATGCATCTTTAAGGTTATAAACATAAACACCAGAAGCATAGTCAACAAAGTAGCCACCACTGAAAGTATTATCTTAAAACACGAACCGCATATTTTGGTAATAATTGAAACTTGGCTTCAACAAAACGTTACAGACTTGGAGGTCACACAACAAACTATGCGATAGTAAGAAAAAAACCGGATAGAAAGAGGTGGTGTAGTTGCAGTTATGGTTAAAAGCGATATATGATTTTCTGTGTTGGATGTTCCAAAAAATGTAGAATCAGTATGGATTAAAATTAAGTTGAACAACCACTCAGTGTTTGTCGGTGGTGTCTATCGAGCCCCAGACGTTTCTCTAGACATGCTTGTTAGTATGAAAAATTTTATGAACACAAAATTAAACCTCGATAACCCAATCCTGCTTTTGTGTGATTTTAATTTGCCAGGATCCGATTGGAATAAACTGTCCTTCAGTACAACAGATATACCTATCTTTGAGAATTGGATTGGAAAGGTTTTTTTGTTATAACCTAACTCAAGTTGTCGAAGGTTAAACCAGAATGTGTAAAGCGACATCATCTCTTTTTGATATAGTCTTTGTATCCTCCGAACAGTTACCATATCTACGTACATGTGAACTCTACTTGAGTATATCTGACTATAAAATGGTAATAATAGATTTAGCCATGCTACCAAATTATTCGCATAGCATTCGTAAGATGGTTCTAAACTTTGCAGCCGCTGATGTTTCTGGCTTGAACTACCTCCTGTGTTCATTTGATGATTCTATATCTTGTCGAAAGCTAAACTACAGTTGACGAACTAAGGCTTTACTTCTCAAACTGGGTAGAACATGTTAATAAGCTGTTTATTCCTAAGCGCCTAAAATTTACAAAAAAAAGAGGAATCCCTGGATCACAAGAGAAATCAAACCCGGTAAACAAAAATTTGAACATAAACGGAAGGCAAACAGGAATAGGTCTGATCCTAGGAGATTAGTGTCATTAGTCAAATGGGTAATAACTTAAGTGCTCTGTCAAGGTGGCGGAGGATGAGCTTCATAACGTAACACTAACAAGTTTTTTAATGATCACCTAGCAATTTTGACGATTTGTTAATCCAGCGAAGACTCAAAGTGTGGGAGATAACAACAATCAAGAACGTTCCAAAAGCCTTTTCTTTATACCTTTCTCTTCTGAACGACGTCCTGTCAACAAATTTAATAAGCTCACCTTTCTACCTTCCAGTTCAAGGCATAGATATCATAAAGCTAGGAGTTCTAAACTTGCGCCTTCAACTGTCAGTAAAGACAAGCAAAGGCCCCAATGAAATCCGAAACGAATTTCAGTTCAGATATGCAGACGTGGGTTGCCAAATACCAGACGAAAGTTTTCAAATGTCTATTACTACAGGTCCTTTGCCGTCGGCTTGAAAACGGGGCAAAGTTATTTTGATTCATAAGAGTGGTTCTACAGAAGTCAATCATTTCCGGCCAATTTCTCTTCTTTGTACATGTTCCAAGTTGCTTATACACATTGTATTAAAACACCTTATGCCGTACCTTGACAATAATAAAATACTTCATCCTACTCAACAATAGTTTCGAAAAAGCCTCTCTACAGTTACTCAACTTATAGAAACCGTTCATAATCTTTTTGAAGGATTTGATTGCTTAGTCAAACTGACGTTATATTCCTGGACTTTGCAAAAGCATTTGATAAGGTATCCCATTCAATGTTTCTGCCTAATTTGACGCCATATTCAGAATCCCGAAATTACAACCTTGATTTCTTCCCCCCTCACCTTCCACAAAAAAATTGTACACCTTGGATCTTATGTATGTCTTTTCCAGTGATTTCTGGTGTGCCACAAGAAAGTGTTTTGGGATCCTTTTATTCTTGGTTTTTATAAATGATTGTCCAAAATCGATCACTGTTCCAGTCAGACTGTATGCTGATGATTGTGCGGCGTACAAAACCATCAAGTCCCCAAATGACCAGGAAGAACTGAAGACTAATATACAAGAAATCGAAAACTGGTGCGCTAAATGACAAATGGTACCAAATCCTGATAAATCTTTAATCATGTTTGCTACCAGGAAGAAAGCTATTATCCTATTTCCTTACAGCATTACAGGGCATTACAGGTAAACAGGTTTAGAGTTCATAAAGCACAAGTATTTTGGTCTGGAAATTCTGACATACGCTGGAATACGCACATAGGTATTGTAGGCTCTAAGGGATAAAAGGTAATAAGGGGACTAGGTCGTACAATTCGCATTGCAACTCCCGTACAAAATTACTCACCTATAGGACACTAGTAAGGCCGGTACTTGCATATGGGAAATTTTGCGGCACCTGTACACCAGCTCTAATAAAACAAAAACTGAAAAATTCGTGGCCAGCTTCCCGTTTCGTCTACCATTAATACCATCGAACCAATTTATCGACCAAATTATGCAAATTAGCCAACCTCGAAAATCTAGAATGTCGCACGAACACTGAAAGGCTGAAGTATCTCTTTCTTCAAATCCACGGTCACATTAAGATTAATACATCACCTTATTTTGCAATACATCCCAATGAGCCATCTAGACACCGCTGTTCCACTTTCCCATATTGATTATTTTAAATACAGCTTTATTCTTCGATTTAATAAATAACGGAAAATGCTGCCTTACTTCATTTTAAAAAGTAGTACTCTAGATACTGCCGCTAACTATTTAAATCTTTATTTGTTCTTATTCAACAGCCGCTGGCATGTGTCCTTATCATTGTGATTCTAGCACCATTATCGATTCTGTATTCTGTGTTGAATCATGCTCGTTGTCGCGAGAATGCAATTTATCATTTTCTTTGTCGCAAAAGATACGCCAGGACGTATCGCGAAGATTCCAGCCGCTCTCGTGTGTTTCTACAATGTTTCAGGTCATGCTAGTATCGTTTGCAGCTCTATCTAGATTTTTCTTCGCCGCCTTTGAATTCAGTGCTAACAAGTGAAACGGGCATTCTTTTTTCGACAATCGATGTGCATGTTTGTTGCTATTGCCGCCGCCGAGCTCCTTAGTTCTTTTGCGGCTCAAGTCAGCCCAATAAATAGTTTCTTCAGTGCACTCACAGACTCTTTATTTGTGTCATAACTTTGTCCCCACCACGTGACACCAGGTTGAGGAGCTGCCCTTTATCCTTCAAGCGAAGACCCCAGCCTTGTTCCTGTCGCCCTGGGGGAGCAGCCTACAGGTTACCAAGCCAGCCGCCGACATCAAGGGCTCCAAGCCTTTCATGGTCTGCTGCCTTACCCCGTTCGACTCTGGAAGGAATCCACTTTGAAAATGGTCACTCAACAGCACCGGTTGTCTTTGTGCAGCTCCAGGAGCCCCCCACCCCCCCAAGCTTTCAAGGACTGCCCGATGAAAAGTATGAAACAACACCACTTTTTACTACCTTTGAATGATGCAACTTATAGATCAGCAGCGGTTTATCGACCAGTGGTGTGTATTTGCAATACATATGTCCCTTCCTTATCGTCAAACACAGATCTAAGAATTTTTTTTGGTTATGAACTGAAACCTCAGTGGTGAACTGTAAACCCATCCATTAGCTTTGAATACTTCTACGACATCAGATATATCCTGGAAAAGTCCGTTTCTTCAATGAGAATCAAAAAATCATTTACGTATCTGAAAAGTTTAGATGTCATCCCACCAAAAAGGTTCTGGAAAGCTCTATCCATGAATGGCAGAAAAATGTCACCAAGCGCAGGCGCTACTCTATGACCTATACAAACGGCTGCTTTCTGGGTACAGAGTGGATCTTCCCATGAAGGTAGACTTAGCATAAAAAGACAACAGCTCAAGAAACCAAGCTACTGAAATAGCGCAAAACATTTCGAGTTGTTGTTCATAATTGTCCAAAGTAATACAATTAAAAGCAGCTGTCATCATTTCCTTGTGCGAGAGTTGAACAATTATACCACATCTATACGGCAAGCTGTGCATAAACCTTGGTTTTGCTCCTTTAAAAACTTAACGACCCACTTAGAGTTCGGAATCTTAAAAGGATCATTAATAGATAACGCTCTCAAATATTTCTGTAAATAGCTGGAAACTTAATGTTGCCAGGGCACTCTTTTCCAGGACAATGGCCCAGAACGGCATTCCCGTTTTATTTGTTTTGGCTGAGGACAATATCTTCAAACAGTTGCTTTTTGCCTTGTTTACACTACTTTTAAGTCATTCCAGATTCAAATTTGCGAGCAATTTTAGAGCCCTGGCTTTTACCTTCTGTGTATTTGCTGAGACAGGCAGAAAGTTCTTCTGGATGGCTACTAACGGGTTATTTGAAAACGATGCAGGTAATACGACAAAGCAATCCTCTTTATCAGCATTTACCAATTGCAAGTTATTCGAGACAAGAAAGTTGGTCAGTGACCCAAATTACCAAACGAAAAAACAAAAACAAGGTTGTGTGTCAACAAACCATCCCTGCTCCTGTGTGACTGGGAGGTTACCTATCTCGGCCTAACATAGTTGCACATGCCTTCTAGTTTTGTTCGGTTGTTGGCTGTTCCCTTATAAATGCGTGTTTCCTGTGAATAAACTTTAGTTGAAAGCCAACGCTTCTCCTGTGTTTTTATACCCTTTGTCAGCATTGTTCGCGCTGTTATATTTGGAAAATGTATACTGACAGGCCATTCAGATGTATGAAAAATGACACTCGGCTATCAAATTTGCCATCAATGGGAGCAATATACTGAAACATAGAATTACTACTACTCCTGTAACTAACCTGAGTTATAAAGGGTGCCCCATGCCTGACCCAGGCAGTTGTAGGAGCGCGATATCTTGCATAGATATATCAAGGCTGAGGAGATGCTGCACCACATTTGTCAGGCAGGCAGGAACCCGTCTGTCTGAAGCTGGATGCACAGAAATCACTATTTTCAGCCATCTTGTTCTCGTCAATGATGAATGGTGACAGGACAGGGCATTTCAAGGTAGCTGCAAATAAAGAAGACAAGGCCTGATGTAAAACAGATACTGAGCGGTGATAATTACGGCGCCTGGATGCACTAAAGTGGGATTAGTTTTATAATAGCTGGAACTAACATTCACAGAACAACCAGAGAAAAGCGTTTGTGAAACAAATTGAAGCACATTACAGAAATACTTCTGCAATACGATTCCTCACAATATTACTTCATCTGCTGAGGGCCAAATATCCCAAGCCTAACTTTTATGTTAGTGCCAGTATAGACGAAAGGGGCATTTTTGCAGTTCTGAAACATGCACATTTTTGTGTATTGTCACACAGAATAATTGCAAAGTGCTTATTGAAGAAATATTATGTATAAGATAGCAGGTGTTTTAAGTGAAATTAAGAAATACCTTGCAGGGAGAACAACCTATCGATACCATTGATTAACTTAAAAACCAAACAAATAGCAGAAAATTTAAATGCGAACAGGTTCTTGAAAGCCACTGGAAGACATCTAGCAGGCTGCACCTTTTGCATTCAGAGGAGTAATGAAGCTTAGGCAGCACATGTTGGCGAGCTATAATTCCTCAGGTTTTGGAAAGTTGCATAAAGAACATTCACAAAATCCTGGTACGACCGATTTCTTATCTTTTCCTGTGTGTTCTTTCACGCACCTTCACCTTTCACTTGTATGAAGAGTGCTGAATCCTGTGATTGGTACAAAACATACATTTTTGTATACTAATCCAGTGCCCCAACTCAGAACATTTATTTACAGAAAAATGACCTTGTCGAGTCTGGTTCAGCAATATAAATATCAGAGGAAGAACCAGGTAGCAAAAAAAAAGATAACTGAGTAAGGCTTAGGGAGAGCTAGTTTCAGGTCGACATTCATTAGCATTTTTTCAAAGGTCTCTATAAACAGGAATCAATAATATTACCTCCTATTCGTCTACTACCTCCTTTTAATGAGGCACGTAATGATTTTTTTCTTATTTCAGCGTCTATGTGAACGACATTGATTACTGGCAAACTAATCTTGCAAATAATTATAAAACTCCATTTAAGCTCTATGCTCCTTCTTGCGCCACACCTTTGTAATGTAATTATGAATTTACAAGTAGGTCATGATTTCATTTAGCTTAAAGCAATTCAACCCCAGTAGCTTCTAAGCAATGCAGATGTATATCTCAGTGCCAGAGCAGACATTCAGCTTTATAGTAATCATGCACATACTTAAGAGACAACAAAGACTTTCTACTTCGCTAAACATGGTGACTGTGTTAAAAAAATCCTTCTATAAGCTGTAATGACTGGCATCACATCCTAGCTTTCAGTGTTTGAGGGAAATGATGTAACACACATATACAACAGTCGCAATATATTTAGTCGAAGCAGTGTCCCACGAGACGACACAAACCTTGCACATGTATGGCGTTTCATTCATGCAATGCAATTTTTTAATAACAGTAAGTCACAAATTTGCGTGCAATATGCGCACTGTAATGAGCAAAGTAGATAAACATATGCGGCTAAGGCTATTATAACCGCTTCATTCTCTACATTTAAGCTAAAGAG
The DNA here is from genome assembly GCF_055883805.1 of Amblyomma maculatum. NCBI lineage: Eukaryota > Metazoa > Arthropoda > Arachnida > Ixodida > Ixodidae > Amblyomma > Amblyomma maculatum. The sequence continues at coordinate 124,336,409 of NC_139349.1, forward strand.
AAAAGAAAGTAAACATCTGTTCAGAACGAAACTCTGTAATAGTAACGTTCGGTACAATGTTTGGTCACAGAATTTAAGCTGTCGAACTCTTCTTGAATGCGGAAGCATCATTAGTAAATATCCATCTATTTGTTGTCACTGCTAAACATATTACAAAAATCAAATAATGCAGTCAAACAGTTATTTTGAAATGTGACCACAAAAATAATAAAAACTGGATGGTTTGAACCACATCAGCTCACTTAGCACGTGTACAGGTGCCTTAATGACAGCCTTTCTAAAAAAAAAATACGTAGCTAAACGATTCTTCGACAGCAGAGGTAAACGCCACAACAAAAGAAGCACAATAAAAATGCAACTTCACACTCCATGCAACCGCGAAATATGATCCTCGTAAAACAAAAAATGCTCCCATTGTGATTAAAGACGCAAATCCTGAAGTAACATAGGTTGATGATAGCGGCATACAGTTTACGCAATTTGGAATAAACTATTATGCAACGTCAACCAGGCCGGCCGACCGGCGCCCTTCGAGGCCGAGAGCGCGAGTGCGGAGGCGTGCCGCGCTGACTCGCCGCCAAGAACAGAACATGGAAACAGAAGCTGAGGGAGTGACGCTCCGAGTAAAAAGAACAGCAGGGCGGGAGGGGGGAAAGGCAACGTCTGTGCGGCAGCGCGCGCCTATGCTCCGACAAAAACAAAAAAATAACTATGGGGGGGATCCGCGGAGCGCGCGCCGATTGAAAGGAGGAGAGAAGAAAAGAGGAAGGAAGAAGGAGGTTTCAGGTTAGCGAGCGCAGTGTAAGAGATAATGGAGGAGGAGGGAGTCGAGGATGCGAGGAAAATTAAGGTACGCCAACATGGACCTTGTCGCCGGAATAGAGGCGGTGGAACGAAACCGAGACGCTGCAAACTGAGTGCCAGTATCAAACTATCAAGAAAATAAGTTTCGTTTCGTAACCCTCCTGCGCGTACTAAATGCTAGGAAAAAGTAGCGCACACTTTATTTCTGTTAAAGAAAGTTCAGACTGATGTTCTTGCTCGAAATCTGCCTAACTCGCTGCTACATATAACTACATGGGAGATGTCATTTTGGCAGTCAGGTGAAAACAGGCGCGTTTGCAATTTTTCATTTCAGCACATTCCAGTGCGTTCCAGCACAAAAAGACAGAGAATGCAGCAATCCGGTAGGACACTGTTCCCACAAAGCGCAATGTGCTTAAGAATATGCTTACCTTTACTGGCGATTGCGTCAGCCGTGCAGTATGCTGTCCGCCTTCGTATTACCGGTACCGAACCACCCAGTGCGATTTGAGCGCGAGTGCAATGTAGGCGGCGCATATACCTCTTAGGCACGCAGAAAAAAAATCGTTCATGCCGTCTTTCGCGCCTCTCAAACATGCCACGGTGCAGCAGTCCCTCAGCCTGAGCAAAGCACAAAGAACATGGACACTTGAAGACACGATAAATGCCCGTTTTCGTTACACACCACATGTAGAAGGCACTTCACAAGCGTACACATTTCACCAGCCCCGGTGAACGACCGCAAAACATCCAGAACTATCTGCGTAGCGGTGAGTTTGCGCCACCAGGCCGTCGGTTCAGGTCCCCATCGCCGTACAGAGACCGCTTTTCATCGCCAGGCCACAGCTACGATGAAAGTGTGCGAGGAAGATCCCCAAGCCCCCGTAGGGGAACTAAGGGTGCAACCTTTGGTGGTGAGGCTGCTATACGACGAACTAACGAAGATCTTCCGCCGCGGACGACGACGAGTTACGACGACGTCGCTATGAAGCCGACATTACTTGGGAAGACGCCCTCGACACGCCGAGATTTCAAAGTGACACCGCCGCGGTGCACGGTGGCAACATCCAATATGACGTGACCAGACTGTAAACTAACACCGCCGCCCAGCGTATTCAGCACAAGATGAAGAAGAATTGAACACCGAAGCCAACATGCAATGCGAGGACGCGAGCAAGTGGCCTTTTAAGTTGCTGTCCACAGTCGCACAGTCACTGGCCTAGTTGACACCGTAGCTGACTATTCAGTCATCAGCGGACGGTTAGCCTCCCAGCTCCGAAATATTGCGACCGCTTCGAATGGCCCGCTGATTTGCACAGCAGGTGGTAACCTCATTACTCCATCGGGATGCTGCACTGCAAGAGTAGCCGTAATTGCCCTTACAAAAATGGATATTGAATTTCTGTTACCCACGTAATGTGTTTTTGATGAGTCATCAACCACTCAAAGGAGATTAAAGATTAGATGTGTTTTAACATCATATCCGCAGCACACTTTCCTTTGAGATCACACATGAAGTTTTGTGCTTGGAAAACGCAACAGTATTTTTGGGTAGGATCTAATGTGGAAATACATTGACTTTCTCAAATGAGGAAATGTATACATCACTAAGTGAATATATATTATTTCTTTGTTACCTGCACACTTTCAGAGCCCTATGTTTTCATTTCTGATTAGCATATGTAGGATGTTGCCTAAGAAACAATTTTTATGTGTTTTAACATGAGATCCGCAACAGACTTTCATTTGAGATTACGAAAGAAGTTTTGTACTTGGAAAACAAAACAGTATTTTTGTATAGGAGCTAATGTGGAAATACATTGACTTTCTAAAATGAGGGAAATTATACATCACTAAGCGAATGTATATTCTTTACTATGTTTTCATTTCTGTTTAGCATGCACTGTAAAAACAAAAACAACTTTTTGGACATTTGTTTCATTCAAAACACGCTTACACCCTGCGTCTTGGGTGTTTGTGCCATTGCAAATCACTTCTTGCCAAGCGAATGCGGGCTGTGGTTGGACAATATGCTTGAGGGTGTTACGGGCAAGGATATTGTTGTGTACGCGAACCGACGCACTGCCACACCGCCTCCAAGCTAACGGACGCAAGGCCGCTCCATTTCCAATGCCTCCTTGCACCTGCGAGCAGGCCATTTTGGAGAGACCATGGGTACCCCGGCCTGCGCCGACGACGACGCGCGGACGTAACCCGAGCCGTGCGTTGACTCGGAACTGGACCGTCCTGGGAGCATGTGCGCGACCAGGGCACGAGAAGCAATGCCTTCTTTATAATGCATGATATTTTGCGTGTTTCTTAAGCTTTCGAGCTCCTTGCTCTGCGTATAGATTAGCCGAGCCCTCAGTCATCGCAACGCTTCCCGAAATGTTTAGATACAAATAAGATTTAGTTTCCAGTAAAATAGTGTTGGCGCTGCTGCGCTTGCCGGCATTGAAGCTTGGTCGCACTTTTTTCCTTAAAGGTTCGTGCTACAGCTCCGTGTTCAGCGAAAATTACGCCCAAGGTAGCAACCACCGAAGAGCCAGCGCTGATAAATTTGCCAGCGATGCCAAACTCGACATGTTAAAATGACTGCAGTGGACAAAATAGTGAGCATAGGTATCTAGAACATTAGATGAAAGTTCTAAAGGTCAAGAAGTTGTAATTGTTAGAGCAGCCGCAATGGCCTGTACACTTCGAAACATGCTTCGAAACATTATGTCCCCATCTTATGAATACAGTCCAGACATAAGAAGCAAATACGTTACCGACATTACCAGCTTCCCGAGTGGCCGAGTGGTTAGCGTAGAAAGCTACGGAGTAAGAGGACCGAGTTCGAATTGCGCAAGAGGTGCAGTTTTTTTTTCGCTTAGTTTTAATTTTTTTTTTATTTTTTAGCTTTTTTTAATGTAGTTGAGGTGCTTCGCTACGTTTTAGCTTTTACTTTTTGTCCAAAAGTGCTCATTGGTCAACACTCATGAACAACACACAAGAAATGCACACATTAGGTACCAACCAGAAACACGGTGGCCAACTTTCTTGTGAAACTCATCAAAAATGCATCAAGAAAATGTATAGAAATGTTAATATGCATGATGAGGAATGTAATTACCATTTAATCAGAAGCTCATTAAGCTTTTTTGTAAGGGTGGGCGCACTTACCACATCAGCTTTGTAGTCTTGCAGAAGTGTTCTTTCGACGCGAGTTTAGGCATGTACTTTCTAAATCAGCATAAGGCTATCATCGACCTGCGATCCAAGCTCATCACGCTCTCTGCAGACAAAGCCATACCTGCGACGACAACGTCGATGCAACGCGGCGCTCTAAACTTCCTCGACGGAGCATTGACCGTGCCGCGCCAATCAAGCGTCGTAGTCTGCGCGGGTAGCGCAAACATCAAAACCGCTGAAGGCATCGTCAAATAAAATATCCAATTGCTCTTGGAACGAGGGGTCGGTATCGCTAGAGGCATCGCGAAATTCCGGAGTGGACAAGCTCAGGTACTGGCCACAAACTCCACCGAACAATACTGTCATTTCAAGAAGGGCACGACGATCACTTTTCTGGACGAATTAGCGGACCTCCGAGATGTGTTCGCCTTCCCCAAACAACCCCTGGAAGGCGCACCTGACCAATTTCATCAGCTCACATTTCACATTACCCCAGCAACAACCCACAGCAGAAAAGACCAGGCTCGCAGCCTTCTTCGAAGCCACAGTGAGTTCTCGTCATCATCGAAGGTACGACAAGCACCACTGGCCAAGCACCACATTATAACGGACGAAAACGCCCGATCTCTGCGCCAAAGCCCCTACCGCGTTTCACCGCGAGAACAGTAAGCCACCTGTGAGCAAGTCGTTGAAATGCTTTGCGACAACGTTATTCAGCTATCAAAAGAGCCCCTGGCTGCACCAGTCGTTCTGGTTAAGAAAAAAGGCGGGCACTTCGTTTCTGTGTCGATTACCGCCGCCTAAACAATATAAAGACGGATGTGTAACCTCTCCCTCACATCGATGACACACTTGACTGCCTCTGCAATGCAAGGTACTTCTCATCGATGGACCTGAAGAGCGGCTATTGACAAATTGAGCTCGACGAGAGGATCGCGTGGAGACCGCATTCATCACACTGGACGTCCTATTCGAGTTCAAGGTGATGCCATTTGGCCTCTGCTCCGCAACAGCCATGTTTCAGCAAGTAATGGACACAGTCGTGACTGGCTTGAAGTGGAGAACGTCGTTGTCTTCTCGTCAAACTGTGAAGACCAACTGAGAAGACTGCAGACAGTGCTGGATGCCATCCAGTAATCGGGACTAACGTTAAACCCTGAGAAGTGCCACTTCGCGTACGAGGAATGCGGTTGCTAGGTCACATCGTTAGCAAGGATAGTGTTCGCCCAGACAAGGAGAAAACAGCTGCAATAGCACAATTGCCCCCGCCAGCCATCAAAAAAGATGTGCGCTGATTCCTTGGGCTGTGCACTTATTATCGACGATTTGTCAGTAACATTGCTGCGCATCGCCGAACCGTTGATGCAGCTTAAAAAGGCTGACATACCTTTTAGATGGCAAGCACCGCAAGCCTTGACGAGCTTAAGCCTTGGCGCTTAAGCCTTGACGAGCTTAAGCGCCGCTTGCAGTGCCCTCCTGTACTTGGACATTTTGGTAAAAGCGCCGAGTCTGGAATTCATACCGACGCGACCAGTGTGGGCCTATGTGCCGTTCTCGTCCAGACGAGAGCCGGACAGGAGAAAGTAACCGCGTACGCTAGACGTTCCCTCACAAAAGCCCATGTCAATTACTCGACGACCAAGAAGGTGTGGGTCAAGATAATCTGGGTCACTTCTAGTTCTGTCCATACCTATACGGTCGACCATTCAAGGTGGTAAGCGACCACCACGCGCTCTGCTGGCTGAATAATTTGAAAGACCCCACCGTCCGCCTTGCCCGACAGAGTCTATGACATCAAGAATTTGACAAGACTGTAGTCTATAAGACGGGCCGCAAGCATTCCGACACAATCTACGTATCCCGCTCTCTCGTCGACGCTTCCCCGAAGGACGATGACGACGACCCCTTTTTGGGATCAGTAAGCGCCAACGGCTTTGCACAACAGCAGCGATCAGATCCTCAGCTGAAATACCTACTCGATCACTTGAAAGGCAACACCACTGCCCCTCCAAATGTGTTTAGGCATCAGTTGTCATTCGCCTTAGAGAATGACGTCCTCGTAAAGAAGAACTTCGCTCCGAACAAGACCGCGCAGCTTCTTGTCGTAACTAAAAGCCCCACAAAGGAAATTCCTCATGCGTTAAAGACGAGCCTACAACAGGGCATCTTGGGTTTGCGCGCACGTTGCATCGAACCCGGGAGAAGTACTACTGGCCGCGACGGCCTGCTGACGTTGCTCATTATGTGAAAACGTGCCGTGAGTGCCAGCGACGCGAGACGCGCGGGCCAGACCAGTTGGGCTATTTAAACCGATACCGCCCCAACCCTGCCCTTTCAACAAATTGGGATGGATGTCCTTGGTCCCTCTGCATCTTCATCTGCGTGTAAGAAGTGAATCATCGTGGCCACCGACTACCTTACCCGCTACGCCGAAGCAAATGCAATGCCCAATGGCACTGCGGCAGAAGTCGCTAGGTTTTTTGTCGAACAAATTCTCTTGCAATACGGCGCCCCAGAAGTGCTCATTACGGACCGGGGAGCGGCATTTACGGCATAACTGACGAACACCATCCTGAAAAACAGTCGTAGAAGCCATCGGCGAACTACTGCGTACATCCTCAGACAATTGCGCACAAATGCGCAATAAAGATCAGTAACGAACCCACGCCCGACGTTACAACTTACGACGACGCGATGCTGAATACAAGCCGGGAGATAAAGTCTTGCTTTGGACGCCGATTCGATGCCGCAGACTGAGCGAAAAGTTTTTACGCCGATACTTGGGCCCGTACAAGGTGCTTCGCCGACAAGGACATTTGAACTACGAGGTCGTTCCTGACAACGCGACAGCATCTCAGCGGCGCCGAGTGCACCCAAAAATGGGCCATGTTATACGCCTTAAGCCATATTACGCGAGCTAAAGACTATTCATATTTGCTTCGCAATGTTTATAGTAATTCATGTCTGTTTATTTTGAAACATCTAGGCGATGTTTTAAGAGGGAGTAGTGCCGCCAACTATTTCAATCTTTAATTGTTCTTATTCGACAACCGCTGGCAAGTGCCCTTATCATTGTGATTTTAGTGCGCTTATTGATTCTGTATTCCGTGTTTGATCTTGCTCGTTGTCGCGAGAAGACGCTTTATCATTTTCTTTGTCGCGAAAGATGTGCCGGGACGTATCTAGAAGATTCCAGCCGCTCTCCTGTGTTTCTACAATGTTTCAGGTCATGCTAATACAGTTTGCGTCTTTATCTAGATCTTTCCTCACCGCCTTTAAATTCAGTGCTGACAAGTGAAACGGATATTCTTTGTTCGACGACGGACGAGCACGTTTGTTGCTATCGCCACCGCCGAGTTGCTTTGCTCTTTTGCGGGCGCAAATCAGCACAATAAAAAGTTTCTTCAGTGCAGCTAGAGACTCTTCATTTCTGTCATCGACCTTGTCACCACCACGACACAATACTATAGAGCCTGAAAAATACTTTGAGCATAACGCAAACATATAAAAGTTTGCCCTATCCTAATCGTTTTTTGCAGTTTTAATTGTCCGCTTTACGTCCAGTGCAGTTTCTTGTATTGAGTGTCGGATTTTTATAGTTGGAACGTGCTCCCTTTTTTTAATGTGCATTTCTTTTCTCCACTCCTGTAATAGCTATCGAAGGCTGTCGGTAATAATAAATGAATGAATTACTGAATGAAGAGATGACTCTTGTATTTTGCGGCGTGAAGTTTGACCACTTTACATACGGTCGCCACATTTTGCCTGAGAGCGACCATTGGCCACTGGTAGACGTATAAACAGGCCATAGGGTACATGCCACACAGACTGTCGCCGTTTTTATTGAGAGTGCTGAAATACAATTCTACTCCAATATTTATTCCCGGAAAACAGATGGAGTTAGCAGACATGCTGCCAACGTCGTTGGATTCTGTAGACATCAGCCCTTTGGGTACTAGAGAGGAGAAATTTCATGCAGTCAGTGCTGCTTCCGCACTTGTAAGTGACCACCCAACTGCACTACTTCCGCGTGAGACCTCACCGGAGACCTTGCAGACGGGAGCATTACAGACGGGAACGCAGCTCAAGGTCCGCTCAAATCTGTGGCTGCTGAACGTACCGTTGTGGGGCGAATACTGTTTAAGAGAACGACGGTCTTTATACCTAGAAGTGTGTGGGCTGAGACGTTGAAACGCATTGATGCGGGGCATCTTGGCTTTGCTAAATGCCTAGCAAGGTCGAGGCAGCTGGTGAACGGGCCAAACATCAACACTGAAGTTTCACCAGTGATTGAGAGTTGTTCAACCTGCAGAAAGTGTGCTTATCACCAACTATCAGAGCCACTGATAATCCGCACCATTCCAGCCCTAGCCTGGTACCGCGTGGGTGTGGACATATTCCAATATGCTTAAAAATACTACCTGATCGCTTACGACGCAATGCACATTTTCCAGATGTCGAGGAGTTCCACACTCCAACGGCAGCCGGTGTCATTGAGAAACTCGGAGCCATGCTGGCTCGATTCGAAATCTCGATGGAGGTATGCACAGATAATGGTCATCGATAAACTCGGAGCCATGTTTTCTCGACTCAAAATCCCGATAGAGGTATGCACAGATAATGGACCACAATTCTCATGTCACGAATTCGCTCTCTTAGCCGAATTCTATGACTTTAAACAGGTGACGCCAAGCCCAATGTTTCCTCGGTCCAATGAGCTAGCCGGAAAAGGAAGTGCAAGTAGCAAAACGCAATTTCAAGTAAACCACAGATGCAAGGGAAACTTTTTGGCTTAATTTGTTGAAATCCAGATCAAGCCCACTGCAAAATGGGCGGTCGCCCGGTGAGCTGGTGCAAGGAGGGCGCCTGCGCACCACTGTGGCTGACTTTAGACGCTAGGTTGACACATAAGTAAAGAAGTATAGGCAGACGAGTCACGCCGCCTGATGTTAACCCCTCTTTGAAACGAAGACATCGCGAGCTTCAAGGTAGCATCATGGAATTGCAAGGCAAAAGTAAATGCATCGGTAGATCCCCGCTCATACTATGTACAAACCGAGAATGCAAAGACCTAGCGGTGTAACCAACAACATTTATTTGTAACAAAGATACAGTCTGACGCTGCAGCCTCGGATAGCGAGGAATCGACGATGACAGCAATTCAGCCCCTGGAGAGTCATCGATCCTTCCACCTACACTGGGAGGTACAGATTTACCGAGCATAGTGACCTGCCCTGCGCCACAGCGGTAAACGCGGGCGAGAAAGCCTCCCGACCGTTCTCTTTACGACGAGGATCGCACATATCACCCATCGACGTTGAAGTTGTCGCAAATACATTGACAGAGGAAATGTATCGTATCGAAAAACGCTTGCTCAAGACGCTGGTCTGCCTTTTTCCTGGCTTGAAAATTATATGCCCTCATAGGTGACCCCCTTTGCCCCTGTTGCGCTTTAAATACCCTCTTGCAGTAAGGAACGGCGTTCATTGTTCCCTTGCCACTGTGTTGCGTCACTTCGGTCCACTATACGAGACGAAACATCCACCACTATGCCGACCCGCAAATCACACATGCTGCCTTGCTGTTGACATACGACCGTCTCCACCAGCGGTACTACTTGCCGGGGATGTACAACTTTGTTCACCGTTATATTCGCTCCTCCATTGCTTGTCAGCAGCGGAAGTAGCCTCCCCGCCCCACCCCCGGCCTGTTTCGTACGTTTCTTCTCACCACGCTAATTGAGATAAGGTGCTTTCGTACGTCACCTCAATGCTTTCAACCAATGTTCTCTATAACTATGCGCACTATATTGGCATTGAAATCATTTTAAAGGCATTTGTAATACCATCGGTTTTTCGGTCATGATGTACTACCGCGGAGGTAATTTTAGGTGAACACGGAGATCTAGCGCAAATCTTCAAAAAAATGTACAGTGTGTCAGAGCTTCGAAACCGGCAAAGCGGAGGAGCGAGAACACTATTTTACTGATCATTAAACCCTATTTGCATGTAAACACTTCCGGAAACAATGTGATGAACGAGTGCTCGGCTGGTTCATACATAGAGCAAGAAGGAGCACAAGAGCTTATGAGACATTTATGCTTTTTTTTTTCACACGGGTCCATCGTTTCGTAGCCTCCAATCTTTTCCTCGTTTTATTTACTTCTTTCTCCTAATTATACTGGGCCGTGGGCCGACCTACGCTTACTGTTTTATAGTTCTTCTTCGAACCTCCGACTAAGCCCACAGTCAACAGTTTCGCAGTAACCATATTGTTCGATTGAGGTCAAGAACAACTGTAAAGTTTGTTATGCACGGCAGGCCACATTATTTATTTCACATTTAGTGGTACGTTGATCTATAGTGTGTCATGTGAGGATGAGAGTGGCAACGACCATGATTTATTAAGACTTACATCCAAACCCCTCGAAAAAAGAAGAAACCGTCTTCGTTTCCTATCCAGGTGCGCAAGGACGTCCAGGCAAAAAAGCGCTTGCTTGCACGATTTTGTGCACATGCGCGTTTTTTATTGGCTCCCAGTGTCCGGACTTTCTAATATTTCGAAAATTATACTAGGATCAGTGCAGCCCCAGCTCACCCATAGCGCTTCTCATAGTGGCTTAGTGGATACCAACGATACACACAGCGGCAAAAAGCTCATCCCAGCAGTCGCCTACCATCGTACCAGTAAAACCGATGAGTTCAGTCCCTGCTCCAGTCAATCCCTATGACCCCAAGCATCCCGAGGAAAACGCAGCTCGTAAAACGTGCTGGTTATTGAATTGGGGGGAGGGTATATATATATATATATATATATATATATATATATATATTGTTACGATGAAATAAGAAGGGGTGTTTATTTACAGTGCTGATGTATCGGAACAAGATGAAGCCTACTAGCGCCCCGGAACCAACGCTTCTTTCTCCTATTCTGCCACACCATCACCATCCTTCATCGTCGTCATTAGCGTGACATTTCCCCCCTACTCAGACGAAGCCCTCTGGGCGTGTTCGTGAGTCGTGCGAGGCTGACACGGCTTCAAGCGGGCAACATGACACAGTTCGGTTTTGGCAGACCGGCGACCCGATGCTGTCAGGCGGGCTATTCCATAAGTTAAATCACTAATGCGTTTGATAACCACATATGGGCCGTCATAATGGGCCAAGAGTTTTTGATGTAGGCCACGGCGCCGAATTGGACGCCATAGCCAGACTAAATCACCTACAGAGTACGTGACCCGCCGGTGACTGGCATCGTATCGCACTTTAGACAGTTCTTGTGAAGCACCAGACCGTAATCGGGCAATTCTCCGAGCTTCTTCGGCGAGACAGAGGGTCTTCACGGCTTGTGAAGGGCAGGATAGTGTCCAGAGAGTAGCGTGGTGGTCTGGCAGAGCAGAAAAAATGGACTGTACCCAGTCGTCTCTTGCGTGGCGGTATTAAACGCATACGTGATGAAGGGCAGTATGGTGTCCCAGTTCTTATGCCCTGCGTCCACATACATGGCTAGCATGTTGATAAGCGTTCTGTTGACGCCCTCAGTCAAGCCATTTGTCTGGGGATGGTATGGCGTCGAGTGTCGGAAAGTTACGAAGCATAAACGCATGAGCTCTTCAACAACATCAGCAGTGAATTGTCGGCCCGCGGTCAGTGATGACAATTCGTGGCGGGCCGTGTCGTAAGATGACTGAGTGCAGCAAGAAAAGCGACACCTGATGCGCCGTAGCAGATGGAAGAGCGGCGGTTTCACAGTAACGTGTGAGATAGTCCACGCAGATTACAATCCAGCGATTTCCATCCACGGACTTCGGAAACGGACCTACGAGGTCAATGCCTATTTGATCAAACGGTGCTGTCGGGGTCTTCACAGGGTGCAGCAAGCCAGACGGAGTTGCAGTTGGACGTTTGTGGCGTTGACATTGCTTGCAACTGGCAACGTATTGTTCAACCGTCGAGCGCATTCTGGGCCAGTAAAATCTTTCTTGAGCACGGTGGAGTGTTCGAACCTATCCCAAAAGCCCAGAAGTTGGATCATCATGCATAACACGCAATACGTCCGTGCACAACGTCTTGGGAACTACGAGTAGGTATCGCTGGCCGACAGGCGAATAACTGTTTTTCCATAGGAGGCCATCATGCACACAAAAACGGCTTGTAGGTACGCTGGCTTGGGCAAAGAGAGGCTGCAGACTGGTATCATTTTGCTGTTCCGTCTTGAAAACATTCGTGTCGGGGAACGCTGGCTCGAGGGTCGATATATAATTGTCGAAATCGTCGCTTTCAGGTCCAGTCGTGGCCATTGGCATCCTAGAAAGACAATCTGCGTCTGCATGACGCCTCCCGCTTTTGTACACCACGGCAAAGTCATATTCCTGTAACCGGAGGGCCCAGCGTGCGAGGCGACCACATGGGTCTCGAAGGTTCCGCAACCAACAGAGTGAATGATGGTCAGTTACGATAGTAAACGAACGTCCGTACAAATATGAACGGAAACGCTGCACAGCGAAAACTACGGCTAGGCATTCCTGTTCGTTGACGGTGTAGTTTCGCTCCGGTTTGCTCAGGGTACGACTTGCGTACGCGATAACATGCTCTCGTTCATCGTGCCGTTGGACAAGGATTGCACCAAGACCGATTCCACTAGCGTCCGTGTGTAGTTCTATCATTGCAGTAGGATCGAAGTGACGTAGGATGGGTTTCGATATTAACAGAAACTTCAGTTGACGGAATGACGCGTCGCAGTCTGGTGTCCAGTTAAAAGAAGAGTTTTTGTGGAGAAGGCACGTCAATGGGTAAGCAACGTCAGCAAAGCGATGTATGAAGCGTCTAAAATACGAGCACAATCCTAGAAAACTGCGCAACTCCTTCACTGTCTGCGGGGGTTTAAAAGACTCAACAGCGGCAGTTTTCTGGGGATCCGGCATTACACCATCACCATTGACAAGGTGTCCTAGCACCAGCGCTTGGCGCTCCCCAAAGGGGCACTTTTTGGAGTTCAGAATTAGGGCGGCGTTGTGCAGACAATTCAAGACACGTACTAGACGGTCTTTGTGTTCTTGGAAGGATTTCCCAAATATGACGACATCGTCCAGATAGCAAAGACAAATGTCCCGTTTTAAGCCGCGCAAAACTGTGTACATAAAGCGTTCAAATGTGGCTGGCGCATTACACAGCCCGAATGGCATAACATTAAACTCATAAAGGCCATCTGGCGTTACGAAGGCTGTTTTTTTTTCTTATCCGCAGGGTCCATTGGAATTTGCCAGTAGCCAGATCTGAGATCAAGACAAGAAAAATAGGACGCACCAGAGAGGCAGTAGAGGGCATCGTCTATGCGAGGAAGAGGATAGACGTCCTTTTTCGTAACAGAATTTAGACGCCGATAATCGACGCAGAATCGCCACGAACCGGCTTTCTTGCGTACAAGAATAACAGGGGCAGCCCAGGGGCTAGATGACTCCTGTATCACCTTCTTCCGCAGCATGTCCTCCACTTGCTCATGAATGACTTTGCGCTCAGATGGGGACACGCGATATGGCTTTTGACGAATGGGACGAGCCGAACCAGTGTCGATGCTATGATGGGTCCGATGTGCAGGGCGAGAGGTTGGTCCATCTGTTTCAGAAAAGTCAAACATAGGCGAAAAAGGTAAAAGAATATCCACAAGAGTACGGCGTTGAGGTGAGCTGAGATCGGCGCTGATCATGCAGATCATGCGGTGATGGAGAACGACGGGCACGGAAGGCGGGTGGAGGAGTAACACTTCGCTCAGATGCTGGGGAATGGTCGCGGAGATTCCCGTTCTGGATGTTGCCGAAGTACCCACGGGGAGTGGATTGCTGGAAAACGGGGCTGTATTGCCGATTGTTGGGCACTGCTGGAGGCCCCGGGCGGTTATAGCGTGGCGGGAACCTACTGCGGCAGTACCTGGCGATGTGACCTTCGACGCCGCAGCAGTAGCATATCGGTGGCGAATGTATAAAATGGTGTTGTGGATACGAGTCAGGCACAGCAGGGCGCATCGTAGGTCTGGCTGAATGCTCACACTGCACAGGAATCCTTGTAGATCGAATAGAAGATCTAGGTGCACTTGAGGTGACGTCATACCTTGGGGCTTCAAGCATAGACGCAGTCGGGTTGGCAAAATGCATTGGCGGGTAGTCAATAGAAGCTGCAATTTCAGGAGCTTGAGAGAAATGCTGTACTTGAATCGCTTGTGTTGGTGAAGCCGGCCGTCTAGAGGCCCTCTGGACAGAAACCTCAGCAGATTCATGCAGGGGAAGCGTGTTGATCCGTAGAAGTTCTTCGCGCACGATTTGCCGGATAATTGACGGAAGATCTAGTTGGGCATGGTCATCAAGACTGGCCACGGTAGGCACGTTGGCCAGCCGCCCAAATTTCGGCGCAATACGACGTGTTTTAAAAGCTTGAAACGCGCGGATGTGTCTAATGACATCGGAGACAGTGTCAAGGCTGTCTTTGGCGATTAAGAAGTTGTACACGTCCGCCGCGATACCCTTCAAAATGTGACCGACTCTGTCTTCCTCAGGCATGTTGGAATTGTCACATTTGCACAACTTGAGGATCTCTTCTGTGTAAGTTGTACAAGTTTCATCGGGCAATTGAGCTCTTTGTGCAAGGGTCTGCTCAGCCCGCTTTTTGCTGGGCACAGAGTCGCCAAAACGGAGTTTTAGCTCGGTGGCGAACCGTTCCCAAGTCGTTAAGTTATCCTCGTTATTCTCAAATCAGGTCAGAGCCGTGTGAGTGAGAAAGAAAATGACGTTTGTTAGCATGGTAAGGGGGTCCCACCGGTTGTACCGACTAACTCGTTGATAATCTAGTAGCCACTTCTCAACGTCCTCACCTTCTTCTCCGGCAAAAGTTCGTGGTTCCCGGTAAGGCTGGGACGGAATTGGGGTGGATTGGGCAGGCATGCTGCCAGCCTGGCTTGCAGCGTCGCGGCTTGCATGGTTTGTGTCGGTGTGGTCCATAATGGTCGTGAGCGGTGGCAGTCCAGCGATGCGGCGACTACGTCGAAGCTCCAGTTGGCCTTGAAGCGCTGTAGGTAGGGATCGAGGGGATCGTACGGAGCACCTTCCACCAAGTTGTTACGATGAAATAGGAAGGGGTGTTTATTTACAGTGCTGATGTATCGGAACAAGATGAAGCCTACTAGCGCCCCGAAACCAACGCTTCTTTCTCCTCTTCTGTCACACCATCACCATCCTTCATCGTCGTCATTAGCGTGACAATATATATATACATGTGAGAAAAAGACCGACTCGTCTGACTAAACAATATATACAGCGATGTCTACTATTCATTAAGAGGAACATTTTTGCACACGATATCTTGACAGGAGGATTACAGGATTCTTTGTCCTGAAAAGTCGTTGAAAGTAATAATGTTTCTTTTAATGAGGCGTACAGTTTGTATGTGTGTGTGTGTGTGTGTGTGTGTGTGTGTGTGTGTGTGTGTGTGTGTGTGTGTGTGTGTGTGTGTGTGTGTGTGTGTGTGTGTGTCTGTGTGTGTGTGATAAAGATAAATATAATTTTCCTACTGCCATCTTGTGTATACATAACGTTGATAGTGCATCTTGCGCATGTACGGTGATTTGTTTAATATATTGAAACTTTTGCTGCATCATTGCACTATCTTTAAGAATATACACTTTGAAAAGGTGTTAAATATTTCTCTAAAGAATAGTATTTTTCAGCCGACTTCTATTCAGCCTCCAGACGAAAAGAACTCAAAAGCCATCTACAAATGTAACGAAAAGGTCTTATCGTTGCCTTGGAGCGAAGTTATAGTTACACGTCAAGGCGAAAAAGTGTGCTTTGTATTTACTTCGAAGTTCATTTTGCTTTATGCATTATGTTAGTTCTCCTCCTATCTCGTTTTATAAAGGCAATACTGTTAATAAATCCTGACTGCACAGAGGTTACTATAGTTCACACATTTGCACTAAACATCAATATGAATTTTTAATGCTTCAGGTGAAAGAAACATATAAACTGCATATTATAATAACATTACCCTTTAAGAAAACAAGGACGCTATGTAGGCTTCTGTGCTGCAATTAACGTAGTAATACCATGATACTTTTAGTTTTTTCGCCCAGAACAGTTTTACTCACCTGCAGTTTGCAAAAGCAGCACATTTTTTTGTTTTTATTTGAAGACGACTCGTACTCTTCTTTCCGTGTCAAGGCACTAATCAAGAGGTCTGACTAGCAAAATCGCCAGACCTTCTATATCCGCTTGTAGTGCCTTCACACTAATAAAAACATCGAAGCTGATCGGATTAGGTCTCACAGGTTTTTGTAGGAAGCAAGTATAGAACGTCGAAGGTGGGTTTTTTTTTTTTTCGCAAGCCGAATTCAAAGGTTTTTCGAACTGTGCATTCCACGTCGTCGTCTCCACGACCTCCCATCTGTACCCAAAGCTTTAGCAGGTCGTAGTGACGTGTATTGGTTAAACCGCTGCCATGTTTTGTCATTTTTACATATATAGAGAGTGCAAATACCACATAGACAGCAATGCCCTAAGGAAGGAATTCGACCTATGGAAATGAGACTCATACTGAGAGCATTTCATTTCTTTTCTTAAATATACGCGTGGAAAATATTGAGAGAAGCATGAACTTGTGCGCTAAAAGGAGCTTTGTTGAAACATAATTTATAATCTGCATGCTGCCTGCTGTGAATGCCTTTTATGCTGAGGGTTGGCTATTTAGCGGCGCCTTCAGAGAAACACCTCTCAGATACCCATCCCGTTAATTTTCTAAAAAGTAACAAGAATGGTTGGATTCGCCGTGCTAATATTGTGTGCGCAGTTTATCAACGTGTTTTCAAACGAAAATGCCGGCACTTGTGAATCACCTACTTCATCTGAAGGAAGCACAGATGGGTACACAGTAAGTGGAGATCCGTATCCCTGAAAATATTGTAATTAATTTAAGAGAAGTGGTTGCACGATATTTTTAATGTTGTAGTATATTCAATATTGTGCAATTAAGCAATTAACGCTAAACGTCTGTGGAAGTCTACAATAATGTATGAAATTTCTGATTAAACGGTACCAAGTCGTAATTTGTGAAAGCATATTCGATCGACAAAGACCTGCTCTCAAGCGAAAGAATTTGTTCACCCGCTTCACGTGAGTGCTTTGTAATAAATTAACGTGAAACGAAACAATGCAACTGTGAAATATTTATTATTCTTACTTTTTTATTTGCGAATAAGAAATATTTGTCGAGGGTAGCAGCTAGATCCCAGATTAGCAAAATATATATGGTGCATTTGGCATTTTTGTCGGCTAATGGGAACCATGTATCTTGCTGTAGGTAACCTAACTTGTTATGCTGGAAATAAAGGAACGCTACCCAATAAATATTGGCTGTATTTAGGTGCGTCAGAGAGAAATTCGCTGTACCCTTGCGTATTTGATGTCTCCTCGAAAGGGTGCAGCCCACAAATCAAATAGCCATCATATGTTTTGTTTAGGCGCTTGTCACTGACTGAGAATTCATCATTTATCTCCTTCGTTACAGCACATAAAATGTGCTCGAGGAATGAATACGAGTAACTAGGCTTCACTTTCCTTATGCCGTATTTTATTTTTCTGATATATAAAAGGTAGTAATAGCATCAGAACACTTTAGTGACTTTCTCCAGCATACTATTGCTCCCCTTCATTAACACTCTTTTTTGGCCGAGTTGGCTCTTTATGACTAAATGAAAAAGATTGAAAACAGCGTTAGAAACAGCGCACCACACACAACCACAAACGTTAGACGAGCGACGAGACACAAGCGTACAGTGCCAACTGATTTTTATTCAAGAAACGCATCACTAATACAGAAGAATTAGTGGAGACAGGAAAAGAGCCATCGATCGCCAAGATAACAAGATAGATATAACGCACGCGCAATTATTCGACGCTAAAAAAATACAAAAATCAATAACAAGACATTCAAAAGGTGAAAAATTTTTGCAGCACCTAAAATGCTAACTTCAGCATTGAAGATCGATAAAGAAGGCTTACTGACACATCCGACGCCATCTTTCCTGATATGGAAAGCTTATAGGCTGAAACGTGCCGTTTTATCAGCGCGCTTGTCGAGAATATTTGCCTTACCTAATCGGGCCACGCAATCACTGCAACTATTAAGGTGCGCAACCAAATCGATGGAGAGATGGCCCCTTTCCTGTCTCCACCAACTCTTATGGATATACGGTGATGCGTTTCTTCAATAAAAATCAGTTGAGAGTCAGCGCTTGTGTCTCGTCTGTAGTCTATCTATTGTGGTTGTGTGTGCTAGAACTGTTTCAAATTTTTTCCTATAGTCAAATAACACTCTTGAATATGATTTCTAAATTAAAAGCGGAGGAGAAGGACAACGACGTTGGACGCAACTCTCGTGCAGAGGCGCCGCTGTTGACGAGCTGATTTCTGCCTTCTCCATCAGAATAGCGCTCCATCAGTGAACCTCGTCCGTACCACACTGGTGGCAGGCTCGGGGTACGCCCACCCGTACGACGCATCATGAGCCACTGGAGCCTCACCGGACCTGTCGCCTCGCTGGTCTTCCTCCCGTTCCGGTGGGAATTCAGCAGACCACTGAGGCGTCCCGGATATTAACATCGAACCCTTCGTCCCTGTACGACATGGTGATATGGTGCCGAAAGTCACGAACGCGTCACTGCCGTTTAGGGCGCCCCGTTCCTCTTCCGGTCAATCAAGGCAAGATTTTGACGAGTGGCTCCCCGTTATGAATGTGTGAGCCGCTATAACCGCCGGTATTCGGCGGCTAAGCTGGCGAATAAGGTACCCTTCCCTATGCAGCCGCCTTCATGTGGTATGAGAAGCACAGAGACTCGCACACTACATGGGAGTGGTTTGTAGAGGACAATAAGAAGTGTTGTGTATTTACCAGAGGAAAAAAATTGTGTGCAGCAGACACTTGCAGAAAATGAAGCTTGCACCACTTACGCTAAGGCAATACTGAAGCTAGCAAGATCGTAAGCAACCCGATGACAGAATATGACAAGGTTGGTCATCCGCTCAATGGCATTGCAGAAAACGTCTATCACTTCCTCATTGCTATGTATAACTTGAGTTCAGTCTCCGATGTTATTCGACACTGTCGAACATTCGATGACCTCAAGATTCGCCGCATAACATTGAAGTTTGGACACTGGTAAATGTAGCCACCGCGACTAGTGTCATAGAAAGTTGATCTGAAGGCCAGCGCACCATCTGTGAAATTGTTTCGGGTGAGATATACTACGACGTGAGCAGTGTGCCTAGCCCTCTGGCTTTGCGAATGGGACATATGCTCTCCCTGCCCATGCGCCTGCGTGCCCACCGACTTCCAGGTATGCTTCAGTCAAAGCCAGCGTTTTCGCTTGTCAAGACGACCTTAACAGCTTGTCGTCAAGATGCGACCATTTTTAGAAACAGTTCACTTGCCATGAGAGCAGCGACAGTCGATTTTACTCCACCCGCACATCGCGCCGAGCGCAGGACAGTTTCATCTTGCCGAAATTACCATCAAACTATTCGTCGCGTCCTGACATGCAGAGACCCACCAACGTGCTCTTTTTTGATCGGCCAATTCCCGTTTTCGACATTGCGTAAATTAGAAGTTCTCCATTATTTGGCTTCTTTCGGGATACTGCTAAAAAAAGATGAAATATGGAGGTGCTGCATCGATTACCATCTCCTCAACTTTATTTACTAAAAAATGTTTATCCTCTCCCAAGCATCGACTATATCCTAGAGTGCCTTTTCTCCGAGTCCTGTTTCTGTTCTGATGCTTTGATCCGGGTATCGCTACATTCTTATGGACCCTATGGACAAGACGAAAGCAGTGTTGTAGAAGACCTTGCACAGGGCGATACGTCGTCAACAGTCAATAGAACGTTCTGCGATCAGTCGTGAGACGTGTCAGCACACGTACGAGCGTCGAAGCGAGCTTCGTTGTCGTTTTCTTTCCTGCCCGTCACGCGCGTTGAACATTCTTGTCGTCGTTCTCTTCAGCAATAGGCGCTGAACATATCAGAGCCCAATGCCTGTTTTACAGCAGCATATATTACCCCGGACGGCCTGCTACTGCGCCGGTCACGTTTGAAATATTTATGGATATGATAGTCCGTGGCCTCATATGAGAAACCTTTAGACGACATTGTTATTTTGGTCCGACCTTTATCGAACGTAACAAGCACTTCGCTATTCTTCTAGACTCCTGGCAAAGGGCCAGACTTGTCCTCAATTTTAAATATTTTCATTTTGGCGAAGGTCAAGCGCTGGTACTCCTACATATCGTCGACCGCAAAGGTGTTCGGCCGGATCCATAGAAGACTGAGGCAGTTCTTTTAATCCAACGACCAGAGACCCTGAAGCTCCGAAGATTGTAAGGACTGCGTTCTTGCTTTCGATGGTTCACATCACGATTTGCCGACATGTCCTTTTCGACATGTCGGAATAACGTTTTCGACTAGACCTCAAAGTGTAACTCAACTGGTCACCGGCTTAAGTTCCTACTTACCTCACCATTCAATCCTCTAGCCCATCAACTCCTCCGCTGTGGCTAAGTTCACACTGATGCGAGTGAGATTGGTGTCGGCGAGGATATAAAATGATTTTGGCACGGTAGCTATAGATTCCATTTCACACTTGTGACGGACAGTTGTCCGCCATGTTTACTCCTCTACCTTCGTGGCCCTTCTGGTCGGCGGCACACTAGGCCTTCGTCAGCAGGAATAAGATGTCATTGTTTCACTATGACCGCAAATACAATAATGAAGAGTATTTTTTCACTACTTCCCCTTACATGGCAGAATGTTACTCGATCAAACATCCTCTCCGTCATGCCTGAATTTTCCGGCTCTACCCTCGACACTACGCATTGCGCGAGCGGCCGACAGAGCCTTGAGTAGTACCTGTTGGGCTAGTTGGTTAATAATTCGATACACATAAAGAACTGCGCTATAGAGACAAGGACGAAGAGGAGGCAAGACGTACACAAACGCAGACTAACAGCTTTGTTTCGTGAAGAAATACAAGGCCTCTATAAATGATCTCCGCTACAATCTAATCGTCAAAACAACCAGTACGTGAAGAAGTGGCGTGCAAGATATCAACACGAAAGAAAATCTTCCACTGCAAAGACGATAGTCCTAACCTGGAGCGGCCCACTGAGTAAACAAGAATCCATAAAGTTATTACCTCATGAATAAACAGAGCCAACCATCAAAAAGGAGAATGTTATTAGGCATGATTAGAGAAGAGTAAAATTGGCCAAACCGCAAAAAGCAACCAAGGTAAAACAAAACACCTTCTCTAGGCTGTCCCAAGAAAAATACTGAAAAAAGGCATCAGGTCAGAACAGCCCAAAACCTCGCTGCTCACGAAAGCCTCAGCAGAAACAATAAATAAATACGGTGAAAAAAAAGGCACCAAGTCAGAATAAAACAAAAAAATCAACGCGAGCAAAGTAAAAAAAAACAGCAAACAGGATACAAAGCAAAATTGACAAGAACGCGAAGCTGGGAGATTCTAACTTGTTTGACCCGATCAAAAGCCAAACTTACACGAGAGCGGACACAAAAGTCAAGGAACCGTCTTCAAACACACCAATGACGCATTCAAAGAGAGATCAAAAGGAACGGAAGGCATATTGTCAATGAAGGCCTACCCAGAACCTACACATGACATTCCAATAACGAGAATTATTTATCCGAATATGAAGGCTTCTTAACGATAAAGGTTGTGATTTTGATTAGAAAGATTTCAAAGACACAGAGCACCCATTTGTTGTTTAACCTTGCCTGAAAGAACATGTTCTGAAATTACTGTACACAGTATAAAGCGGACAGATAGCCGAGAAAGAGGAAGAAGGAGTGCTTTTTCGGACCTGCCGACTCCAAGTTAAGCCATCACCGCTCCAGTTCTGCTCGCTAACTAGTGCCCGCTACCAGTGCTTGGATCCCCGCTTAACACTTGGTGGAGGTCGCGGAATTTATCTTCTTTTTCCTCGTTCTGGGGCTCCGCAGCCGCCAAATTCTGACCTTAATGACAGACTCCAGCACCAACACCACCGGCTTCGCTCCCTCGGCCCCTTCTATTCCATGCACCGGGGTGCTTCGACAGCGGGAACCACCGGACTTCAGCGGTACCGACGATCAGGACGTGGAGGACTGGCTTTCTTCGTATGAACGAGTAAGCACCCACAATGGGATGACATCCTGAAACTAACCAAGTGATCTTCTACTTGACACAAGCAGCAAAGTTGTGGTTCACAATTCTCGAGGCTGACATTTCAACTTGGGCCTCGTTAAGATCTCGATTTGTGGATGTCTTCGGTCACCCTGCGGTTCGCAAGCTTCGCACCGAACACCGTTTGCGCGAGCGGGTGCAGCAGTCAGGCGAAACCTTCACTAGCTCCATCGAAGATGTTTTAGATGTGTGACACCATGTAAATGCATTGATGAGTGAAGCCGGGAAGATTCGCCACATCATGATGGGCATCAATGAAGGTGTATTCAACATTCTCATGGCAAAAGAGCCCCACACTGTAAGTGATGTCACGATGTGTCAAAGTTACGACGACCTTCATCGCCAACGCATCGTCTTTCGATAACCTGAAGCCGCAATCTCGTCTACGACTGATTCCACTGCCAGCTCCACACTTATTCAAGAAATCAGACTTCGTACGCCATGAAGTTGCACGGCAATTACTGCTAATTCCAAACGTTCCGCATTCCAGCTCACACCTTGCTCCGACCATACGCCAGGTTATTCAGGAACAAGTTGCCGAAGCACTTCCATCCCCTCGACAACCAACTCTTCATGCCGCTTCACTCACAGCTCTGCTCATTCATGCCGTCGCTGTCCCGACGCCCGGACCTACTTCACTAACTTATGCTGAGGTTGCTGCAAGACCACTCCCTCCTACGCCTTTTCCATCGTACGGTTCGCCTCAGCAGGTATTTTTCACTCAGCGCCGTGCGCCACCTATTCTACGCCCTTGGCGCACATCTGACAACCAGCCCATTTGCTTTGCTTGTGGTCTCCCTGACCATGTTTCACGCCTGTGCCGCCGTCGCCCGGCCCCGTACGCCTTCGATCAGAGCCCGATCACCTACGCACAGCCGCCGTCCCGACCCCGTGCTCCACCTCATCCGTCGTTTCACTTTGACCACTTCTCGCACGACCACCGCTCAACTTCTCCGCTCCGCCGCTCGCCGTCACCGATGCGTCGTCGCTCTACCTCGCCAATGCCGGAAAACCACTAGACGCAGTTCCGCAGGCAATAACTGCACTTTCGGATGCTACTGATGTCCCGCCTTCATCTGCTACGCTTGTGCCTATAAACTGGGAATCTCTTCAAGACTGTACAGTGCTCTTCACCCCATCTTCCCTTTTCGTCTCACGACGCTGTCTGTCTTCCCCTCCCCATATGCCGTCCTTAGTGTACGAAGCGGCCGCACCTAACTAGCCATTAGTGACGATTCGTTCTATCCAATCACGTTGCAACGTGGCGAGTGCGTTGGGCATGCCGAGCCTGTTCGATCAGAAAATTTTGTGACCTCCCCGCCGCTTCTCTAAACCTGTACCTACACAATCTCCGTCAGCGTCAGTGCCCTTAGCCCACCTCGTTCCTCATCTCCTTCATCGCCTCTGGCTGCCTTCGACAAAGCCATCGACAGTTTTCTCGCTCCAGATCAACGCGCCAAGGTCATCGACTTGCTGAACCGATTCCGAGCTTCCTTTGACATCCAGCAGCTATCCCTGGGTCGTACATCAGCGGTTGCCCACCACATCTATACCGGTCCGCACGCCCCATTACGACAACGTCCTTATCGTGTATCAGCCGCAGAGCGCCGCATTATTGATCAGAAAGTCCACGAAATGCTCAGTAAGGGCGTCATTCAGCCTTACAGTAGCCTTTGGGCATCCCCCTACTACCGCCGCCCTAATGCGATCACACGAAAGGACGTCTATCCGCAAGTTCCAATGGCTGAGGACGATCACCCCAAGGCAACATTTGTCACTCCCGACGGGCTCTATGAGTTCAGCGCCATGCCGTAGTGTAACGCGCCCGCCACCTTTTAACGCATGATGGACAATATTGTCCGCGGTTTGAAGTGGCACACATGTCTCTGCTACTTGGATGATATCGTCGTATTTTCATCAGACTTCGCGACCCACCTAACTCACCTTGAAACTGCCTTGCAATGTCTTAGCGACGCCGGTCTGCAGCTCAATCTGAAAAAGTGCCATTTCGCCGCTCGCCATCTCACAATTTAGAGCATCCGTCTCCAAGTATGGCATCCTTCTTGATCCGTCTAAACTCCGCGCTGTCGCTGAGTTCCAGAAGCCAAAATCTATCAAGCAATTACGTAGGTTTATAGGCTTACGCTTCTCTTTTAGGCGTTTCGTAAAAACTTTGCGACCATCATCGCCCCTCTGACGCGACTTCTCAGCGCTCACAAAGATGTTTCTGCTTGGTCGCCGGCTTGAGATACTGCTTTTACGTAATTGCGCACGATACTTACCTCACACCCCGCATTGCGCCATTTTACCCCGCCTGCTCCTGCCGAACTACACACCAATGCCAGCGACGCCGGCCTCGGCCCTGTTTTTGTCCGACGAAAACCCGGTGTTGATAAATACGTTGTGGCGTACGCAAGTCGAACGTTGTCCAAGGCCGAGACCAACTACTCAGTGACAGAAAAGGAATGCTTGGCTATTGTTTGGGTGCTTCAGAAATTTCGGCCATACTTGTATGGGTGCCCTTTCGATGTTGTTACAGACCACCACGCTTTGTGCTGGTTATCTTCATTAAAAGACCTCACCGGCCGCCTCGCCAGCTGGTCGCTCAGACTGCTAGAGTAATATGATATGTGAGTTATCCATCGTACATGGCACAAGCACTCCGCCGCAGTCGTTTTATCTCGTTCGCCGGTGCCTCCTGACGCTTTTTTTGTCCTCTGCACCCGGCTCCGCCTTGTCTTCTCTGTCCATCGACAACATGCCATCAGAACAGCGCAAGGATCCGTGGATAACATTACTAATCGACATTCTTACGAACTCGTCAATTGCACCGGCTCCTCGCACCCTTCGTCGTCAAGCGCAGCATTTCGCCCTTCGTGACCGTCTCCTCTATCAACGCAATTATATGCCAGATGGCCGTAAGTGGCTGCTAGTCGTACCTCGCCACCTCCATAGCGATATCCGCGCATCTTGTTATAACGATCCACATTGTGGCCATGTGGATGTATTTAAGACTTATGAACGGTTGCGACAGCGTTTTTAATGGTGCGGTATGTATACCTTCGTCAGTAAGTATGTGCGTTCGTGCATCAATTGCCAGCATCGGAAGCCTCCTCCTCTTCATCAGCCGGTTCTACTACAGCATCTTCCGTGCCCATACCGACCATTCGATCATGTTGTCATCGATTTGTATGGACCTCTGCCATATACACCTGCAGGGAATTGTTGGATCATTGTGGCCGTCGATCACCTTACTCGCTATGCGGCGACAGCAGCACTTCAGGATGCCACCGTACCCAATAAATATCGCGTCCTTTCTTCTTCATCATTTCGGTCTGCGGCACGGGGCCCCTCGTGAACTTCTAAGTTATCGAGGCAAATCTTTCCTATTCGAGGTTGTCGAAGGGCTCCTACGTGAATGTCAGCCACCGGACAGCCAGCGTGTACCGCCCGCAAACCAACGCCCTTATAAAACGCTTCAACCGCACACTCGGTTACGCGATGTCCAAGTACATCGCCTCCGACCACTCCGATTGGGACAAGTTTCTCCCATTTATAACCTCTGCCTACAATACCGTCGTTCAAGCAACTACCGGATTCTCGCCATTTTTTCTGCTGTACGGGCGTGAACCTTCGTCTCCACTCGACACCATGCTCCCTTACCGTCCTAATATCTCAGAGTTTACATCACTTTCAGCAGCTGCCAGGCACGCTGAAGAATGTCGCAAGCTGGCCCGCTCGCTTACTTCGGAAGAGCAAGCCCAGAAGAAAGCGCAGAGCAACCGCAGCCACTCTCTGCCCCAATTCTCTTCTGGGTCTCACGTTTGGCTCTGGGTCCCTTCGATACCACCAGGTCTAACCAACAAGTTTACTGCCAAGTACCACGGACCCCATCTAGTGCTCCAACAGACTTCTCCCGTCAATTACCTTGTTCAACAGCTAGCCGCTTCTACCAGCCTTCGCCGCCGTGGGCGTGAGATTGTTCACGCCGACCGCTTGAAGCCTTATTACGATCCAGCTATTCTTTCGTCTCCTTGAGTCGCCAGGATGCCTCTTCTTTTCTGCGGGGGCCAGATTGTAAGGAAGTTACAACTGAGCGGACAGATAGCCGAGA
This sequence comes from Amblyomma maculatum, assembly GCF_055883805.1. NCBI lineage: Eukaryota > Metazoa > Arthropoda > Arachnida > Ixodida > Ixodidae > Amblyomma > Amblyomma maculatum. Next base: position 124,362,784 of record NC_139349.1, read on the forward strand.
GACAGGAAGAGGAAGTGCCTTTGCAGACCAGCTTACTCCAAGTTAAGCCACCACCGCTCCGGTTCTGTTCGCTACCAGTGCCTAGATCCTCGCTTAACAGTCCCAATTGTTCATTTTCTTGCATTCAGCGCAATGCTCGGCCAAGAACCCTTTTTCAATTTACCCAACATTCGATTTGTACTCTCGTGCTCTTTGATTAAAACATCTGCGGGTTGGACTATGTAAACTTTCCAAAACTCAGAGATATGCTGTTCACCACTCCAGAAACACATTTCTTGAACTTTCTGTCCAGTTTGAAGGTGCAGGGAATGCTTATTATCCTTCATCTCACACAAATTTTGAGTTTGTAAAAGGCAAAAAAAAAAACGATGTTGATGCCACCTTTCTTCGAAATTCTCTTGACGGTGTGCGACAACTTAGGTATATATGAGATTACGTGGGCATTCTTTTACTGCTCCGCCTTTACCCTTGCTCCCGGTCTTCATTTTTTGCAACAATATCTGACACACACTCGAAATGACATGCTGAAGTTGACATCGAAACCTTGCTTGAAATTTGTGATCGCATAACTTGCCTGAGGCCGACGCGATGCACAACGTAAGGATGCCTAACATCGAATTAGCGCTGTTATATGGAAGCAGCGCTTTTGTAGACCTCGGTTTAAAGGACCAAAAAACACCTTGTTCGCCAATGTGCAAAACAAAGTGCCGGAACGGAAGCTGCCCCACTAGTGGAAGCCCACTGGTGAGCGTGAGTCCACCGGAAGCAAAAGAAAAGACGCCACATGTAGCGCCCCTCGCGCCGCCCTCTTGTCTCAAGCCACGGCACGGCGCTGGACAAAGAGGAGGTGCGCACAAGGCACCTCAGCGCGAGCAGCGCAATAAAAAACACTTCAAACCCGAACACTCTTGAACGCTGTTGGAGCTGGTTATGCCTCTTATTTGCTTCAACATATTTGGTGGCTCGGCATCGGCCACGCAAACCCGCCCTCCTACACGAACTCTGCTGGCTCTTCCAGCCCTCCTACCGCCGGCAAAACACCCCAGGAAAATCGGCATAACGACGCTCCGTTGGCCGCGTTTCAACCAGTCAACCTGCCACCATTTTGGCCCACCAACCCTCGTTCCTGGCTACTCCAGGTGGATGCGCATTTCCCCTTGTGGCGTATGACTAGCCAGGAGACCAAGTTCCCCAATTCTCGCGTCCTCACTGCCTACTGACGTCGCCGAGATATTAGTGGACATTATCGCCTCGCCAGACATGGTCCGAACTTTTGACACTTTGAAGTCGTCTCTCGTTGCCCTATAATCAGCCTCCGAGCGCAGCCGTCTCCAGCCAACTCCCGCAGCTCCATCACCGCTACAGAACTCAGTAATAGCCGTCATTCGAAGCTCCTCTTTTGCATGCGACAGCTGCTTGGAGACTCCCCCTTTGGGGCGGACAGTTTACCGCGGTAGGTGTTTCTCCAGCGACTTCTCCATGCATGGTCCTCGTCCTCGCGGCAGCGGGTGATGTCACTCTGGACAAGGTCGTCGAACTCGCGGACGGTGTTGCTAATTACTCAAGGCACGCCAGCGTCAGAGCGGTGAACGCTCCGCCTTCCACTACTACGACAGCCTTTCAGCTTGTGAGCATAGAAGAGCGACAGAATGCTTTAGCCAGGCTGCTTGATGACCTCGCGCCCATGCCATGGCGTTCTCCGCCGAGTTCCAGTACTGCCAGCATAACCAGGCACTACCGCCCTCGCCGGAAGTCCAACCATCCAAAGCGCGGCGATGCTCCTAATCCTCGGCTGTTTTTTCGGCAGCTCTGCCCGCAACAGCACGCACACATGCTCCTGGTCGGGAAATGCTGCGACCGGTCACTGACGGCAGAAAGTGGTACTGCTGGACGGACATGCCTCCTAGTTCATGTTTCAGACAATATCATTGACGCTCGCTTCCTAGTTGACACGAGAGCACAGGTTACTGTAATACGCAGAGCTCGGACAGATCGCCGTCGCAACGAACCGACCCCCCCCCCTCCAAGCCATAAACAACTCCCCCATCCGCAAGTATGGCCAACGGTCTCTTAGACTTAACCGCGGATTGTTGTTGACGTTCAACTGGATTTTCATCATCGCCGATGTCTCGCAAGCTATTCTTGGTGGTGATTTCCACAGTTGCTTCAATCTCTCTGTCGATATGCAGATACATCGCCTCATCGATCTTGGCACCAAACTCTTAGTCAGCGGGGCACTCCCCACCTCTTCGGCGACAAGTCTTGGAGCTCTCGTTGCTGCTTCGCTGGACGGGAAAAGTCTTGTTGTTCCGAACATCACGAAGCCGCATATCAAAGTCATCCGTGAAACACTCGATCAGCCACCACATCATGAAGTCTGGACACTACGTGTTTGCTCGCCCTCGCCGCCTGTCTGGAGAACGCCTCGCTGTCGCTCGCCATGCGTTTGAACACATGCTTGAACTCGGTACTGTGCACCCTTCCTCTAGCAACAGGGCATCGCCCCTCCGCGTCGTTCCAAAGAAAGATCCGGGCGGCCGGAGGCCATGTGGAGACTAATGTGCCCTCAATGCTCACACCTTATGAGACCGGTATCGACTTCCTCACATACAGGAATTCTGATCAAATATGGCTGGTTGCGCGATCTTCTCTAAGATTAACTTGATGAATCCAGTAGAGATTTTTGTTGATCTAGTTGATACATGCTATAAATGCGCTAAGCGCTTGTCCGTGTCACTTCCTTGTGTTCTGGTATTGTAAACGCTTCTTTATTTTATGACTTAGGGAAGGCTTATCATCAAATCTCCGTGGAGCGAGGCCTCTACTTCGTTTTCTCCTAACTCGATGATGTCGTCGCAAGCTCCTCCGAGGATAAGCACGCAGCTCACCTGCAGCGCCCGTGTCCGTGTTTCTTTTCTTCCGTGTTGCGTCCCGTTCCATGCACTGTTTTATTTCATTATGCAGTACCAACTAACCCGGCATCTTGCACTTCTGCTCTTCCAACGCCTTGATGAATACCGCCTCGTTATCAATCCGGTCAAGTGCCTTTTAGGCGTCGCTACAATTGAGTTTCTAGGCCATCTTGTCACTCCATAAGTTATCCGGCTTCTTGACAGCAAAGCAAAGGCTGTTCTAGATTTTCCATCCCCTACATCACTTTAGAAGCTCATATTCTTATTGGGCCTTCTAAACTTTCACCGCCGCTTTCTCCCCAAGTGTGCCAATTTCCTAAGGCCTCTATCCGACCTGCCTGCCAAAAAGATCCAGCTGCACCACTTGAGTGTACTGAAGCCACTGCAGCTGCATTCGGTGCTACGACAAAGGCACTCGCAAATGCCACTTTGCGAATACATCCCGTTCCTGACGCTCCCTTGCGTCTTGTCACTGATGCATCCAGCATTGCAATCGGCGCAGTACTTAAGCAGAACGTCTCCAGCTAGCAGCCTCTCGTTTTTTGCCACAAAAGCTAAAGCCACCTGAGGCTAAATACGGCATCTGCAGTCGAGAATTCCTCGCGGTGTACTCCGCCATAAAGAATTTCCGCCGCATCCTGGAGGGTCGGGACTTTCACGTCATCACAGTCTATAAATTGCCTATACTGAACGCGAGATTTGCCAACATTCCTTTGTCTTAGAGTTTACAGTGCATCTTCGTCACGTCCATAAACCGGAAAATGCTGCTGTGGATGCACTTTCCCATGTCGGTGCCATGACGTCCGACTCACCAGTGGACATGGAGGAGTCAGCAGCCGAAAAGCGCAACGACCTACTGCTGCATCGCCTTCGTTCCTCGCCCGCGTCCATGTCCTTCGCTGAATGTAAGCTGCCATTTTCCTTTACATTGAAAACGTGTGAGACATCCACTGTTGTTACGCGCCCTTAGGTACCTTTGGCTTTCCTTGCTCCATATTTGACAATCTGCACCACATGAGCCACCCTGGTATTTGTGCCACATAGAAGGCGGTTACATCGCGCTTCCTTTAGCCGACCTTGAATGCCGATGTCCGTGGCTTGGCACGAACCTGCCTTCAATGTCAGCCTGTTAAAGTTCAACGGCATACCGTCATGCCTGCCTCTCCTCTTTGGCATCCCAGTGCGAGGTGCTCCCACTTCGACATATACATTGTGCACCTATTCCGTCATCACGTGGGGCCTCGTACCTGCTCACATGTGTGGATCGCTTCACCCGTAGGCCCGAGGTTATACCCATTTCTGGCACTACGGCAGAGACAGTTGCTACGGCCTTCATGGTCGATTGCGTGACTCGTTTCGTCTGCCCGTCTGTCGTCGCCACCGACCGCGGCCGCCAGTTTTATTCGCCCCTGTTCACCACCCTTGCCAACATCCCCGGCGTCCACCACATTCATACGACCGCCTACCATCCTTCGGCAATAGGTATGATAGAACATCTTCATCGCCAACTCAAGATTGCCCTTACCACATATCAACCGAAGGAGTGCTGGTCTGGCCGTACTTCCCACGTCCTTCTGGGCATCCGCTCAGCACTGAAGGCTGACCTTGGCTGATCTGCTGAGCTGTTTATGTCGTTCCCCTGCGACTACCTGGGAAATTCTCTCCTTCGTCCGCTTTGTTCACAATGATGCTTCACCCTACCTCCGGGACCGCCGGAACATATTTTGACACATCACACCGGTCATCCCTGCTACTCATCACCCTCAATCCGTTTTTTTTTAGCGAGGATCTGACTCCTGCAGTCATGCTTTCGTTCGCCGTGACCGCGTCCGTCCTCCCCTAACACCGACCTACAACAGACCATTCCGCGTGGTCCAGTGTGCGATGAAGACATTCACCCTAGACATCAACGGTTGAGATAATGTGTCTGTTGACAGGCTGAAACCTGCTTATATTACCACTCCTCCAACCGTGACCCCTCCACACACTCTCGCTTAGACTCTGCCGACTCTGCTACAAAACTAGTCCGCTGCATGGGCAGATCCCTTGGCTTCCTCTTCATGGTTGGAGCCATGTAGCAGCCATCGCGCCGCGTTCTTATCACAAAGCTCGGCACGGTAGTGAACAAAGAGGTTGGCACTAGGCGCCTTAGCGCGAACAGCGCAATAAAAAAACACTTCGAAGCAGAACGCTGTTGGTGCTGGTTATTCCTCGTTTTAGCTCCGATAGACATCACCGTAGCGGCAGTCTAAGAGCTTACCGTTCCCAGGAACACTCACGAAAACCAAATAGTCAGCGACGAATATATACGTACATGTCAGACTCAGATCTTCAATTGCCCTTTTAAGCGCCTGTCAAACGATGACGGAAAAATACCACTTGAGCCGCAGCTATGCTGGAATGCATATAGATGCCACCTTTTTGATTAGAATACTGCCTATTGTTGTGGATAGCTGAAGCCTTCAGATAAAAATGCAAAATTTGTCGGAAATTGCCTAAATTTGTGACTAATGGCGTTCTGAAACCGCAGTTCCCCGTGAAACTCAGCGCTTTTTCTGATGGCAGCGAACACAGATTCGTGTGGAATCGAATAAAACATGTAACATATCTCTATGTCTATTGAAAAGGCTACCTTCGGCATTGGCACCCCCTTTCCATCTACTCAATAACTTAAATTGAGCTGCGAACAAGGAACCAGTCGTTTTCTCGAAGCAGGTTAAGATTTTTTGAAGAAATTTTACAACCTTCCGCTGCCAGCATTTGCTCTCATACAGGATGAAACAAGATACCTTTAATTTGTGTTTTTCCTGTTGTAAATATTTCAAGGCTTCCAGTGATACAATCTTTCAAGGCTTTGCTCAATCGTAACAATTTCAACTGCTTTAGAAGCTGCACAGCTTCCTGTTTCCATATCTTGGGGTAGTGCTTCACTGGCGGCATATTCTTTGCCACAGATTCCAGTGTTTCTTTCTGCAACAGGCGTTGCGGTAGACCTATAAAGCCCCTTTTCTGCCTGAGTGGATGATCGTAAGTTTAAACGCCTTCATAAAATTGACTACCTTCTTCAGCGGAAGCTTCACCGTAGCCTGGTCAAATCGAATGACAGTAGATGGATTCTACCCCTTTGCCGTTGATCTTTTTCTTGACACATTTGGTACCACTCTCCCAGCTCTTCCCTTGTTTTAAAAGCTTTCAGCCACTTCCTAACGTGACGCGTGAATCTACTGTCACCAGCTCTCTTAGCCCCGTGATGTCTTCCTATGCAAAGAGGAGTACTCAAACTGCGATACAAATTTTCGACTCGTGGTTCCCGAGAGCCACCGCTCGTGCATTTTGCGCACCATGCGCAACGAACCCCACTTTTGGTCACCTAGGCTCTGCAGGTACGCTCCACCGTATCCGCGACCGCTTTTATTGGCCGAATATGCGATAGACGACTGAGCAATATGGGACGAGCTGCACAGTGATAGAGGCACAAACTCCCTACGTTCACATAACAGTGTCTGCTCTATCCTGTGACTTCAGTACGAGGTGCCTTCGAAAAAGTCGGAATCGACATTTCGTGTCGCATTCCGGAGTCTTCATGTGGCAATGGTTAATTCGTAGGCTGTGCTTCTCGCTACTGCGAAATGGCCGCTCGTCCTTGTGCTACCACTCACCACGTGTCCCTGGTCTTACTCAGCTCTGCCACTTAGCGCCATTGGCCTTCGCGAGTGGTCATCACTGAGCGAGGTCGCCAGATTACGGCACATGGAACAGCTTCTTCGTTTGTGCGCGTGGCGTTTTAGACACTGGACCCCGAGCCACATTCAAGCCATGCGTAAAATGCTCTTTAAGTGCATCGCTTCAGACCACAAGAACTGGGATGCCAACCTGTCATATTTACCTTTTGCCCTTGAAACTGGAACACTTTATGCATGTGGTATTCGGTAGTCTCTGTACACCGTTTTTGTGTAATCTGTACAAGGCAAACCGCGCATCGCCGAAACTCTTTGGCGGGCTGGAGAAGCTCACCTTCTCGCTACTTTCTGAATCTTGCTTCACAAAAGCAGTGGAAAGCTTCGTATCACATGCCGTCTCTTCATCTTTCTTTTGACCCTGTAGACTTGATGTGGCTTTGAAGGGCACTCTGGAAGCACAGCTTAGCGCAACAATATTGGCGCATCATGTTGCCCTTTGTGTATTCATCAAATGCTTCAGCGAACTGAACTACAGAATAGCATTCTGCCTGCACGTGCTGGTCTCTGCCACAACTGATATTGCCCATATTGCCAGATGAAGCCTTGTCAATAAGTGGAGGCGACCTACACTTCAGCCAATGGGCTCCAGCTGTCCAGCAGGAATATGTAGCAGTCCTAAAGACGAAGTACAAAAGAGGAGCGCAGGGAACGGACAAAGTTGTTGAACTGAACTCCCGTGTTGTACGCGCAGCCATTAACCTGCTTAGCGCTGTGCCTTCTATAGCAGTCATCGGCAATACAACGTAGCCCGCAAAAATGTCCATGTTTAGCAATGAGAATGTCTGTACTTGTTGAAATATATACGCCCCATAAAATGCAATATAAAACTTCTGTTTTTTTAACTCTTCCGATTAGGACACCTTCTCTTTAATATTCAGTTTTTCTTATTTTTTTGCTTTGATAGTGCATGGCAACCTGCCAGCAATAATGAAGCAGCAGTCAGCGCATGTTTCTACTTTAAAAGCCACCAGGAATGCGCGCAGCAACCATAACAAATAGTATTCAATGCTGCTTGCGTTCGTAGGCTCAGTGCTTTAAATAGATATTTCAGTTTGCATTAGCTGTGGAAATGTTGCGTTATTTGACTCGAGATAAAATGTGGAGCGACAGCCAGTGGGATGCAGTTTGTGCCATAAGGAAAATAAGAATCGACGCACATATCGTTATAGTGTGGCTAGCATATGATGTCTAAAAAAAAGTTCAATCACTGTTCATTGGTTTCAGGAGCACCCATGTTTTGCAGTTGTAGAGGGGCTAACAACCTTTGATATTTACAAAAGGGGAGCATGCATGGGAAGAGCTTCGTATCAGTGAACTTCGTTTAACTTTCCGAACCTATTTGAGTAAAAAAACAGCAATTTCTCTGCGGTTTCGCGTATATTTCAGCAATGCCGCTTGTGTAGACGTAGCGCTAAATATCCAGATCGTTCGGCGCCAATATTTTCTTTTGTGTTCACTGCATCACATCCAGAACAGTACCGCACCTAGGACACGCCGGTGTAAAGTTGTTTGCAAGCACTAGTAAATAGCTAGGGTATATCGATCGCAATCAACCTATTTATTCGTGCTCCTTACCTTTTGTTCACTTCTCGAGGGTGTACACTATGTTTTCTTTCTAAACGGTTACAATTCTTGAGCGAAATTCGCCCCCTGCCTATGTATGTGGGATGCTTGTTGCCAGTTTACGAAGTCATATTCTAAGTCAGCGTCCACCCTTCTGACATATTTTGTCTTCTTTTTACCATTAAATACACATAGTTGTCTCGCTTCTTTCTGAAGAAAAAAAAACGTGTGCTAGGATCACGAAACAAGCTGTAGCAATATTTTTTCTACACTCAAGATTGGGTCCCCTTCAGGCGCTTTTCGTCCTGAGAATTGAAAGTTCGCAATTATTTTAGAAATGGCACTGACCACATCATGTGGTCTTTTGGAACGACAAGCCCAAAAACTGCACCTGTACGGAGACAAACCCAATCAGCATCTTTTAGATGTAAATTTCAGAAGTGTCAGGCCAAGAAAATAGACCCGAGATGGACATCAAAAACAGAAGCAGACAAAGTATTCAAAGCAGTGAGGGAAAAAATTATAACAGACCGGCATTATAATGCTGCCGGGTTCATGTTGTTATTGGTGCTAGCGATGGTAAAATAAAATGTGACCACTGACAGATTCTGACATAGCTAGTATTTGGCTTTATGCACTCTGAAAACCATCGTTGTGATGCCTCCCTTTCTCATCGCGTTACTGAAGTGGAAATCAATTCGTCGAATCTTCACTACGTCCCGCCAGCTATTTTCTTTTCTAAAGTAATATTAATAGTACCGTCGTGAGGCACATCTGACATCATACATTGTAGTGTCTGTGAGACTGCTCCAATGATTCGAAGCTGGTAATTTTCTACCACTTAAACGCAGAGGGTGCGAAACAAATAGCTCTTCGAACTTCTAGGGAGAGGGAAAAAGGCCGGGATGTTTCTTCCTGTGACCTGTGATACAAAAACACAAGGCTGCTAAAAACTTAGTTATTAAATAGTCGGCAATATTTAGAGTGTTGCGACGCCGGTAGGGCCGGAGCCGAAGGTAGCGAAGGCCAGCGAGGCGAGGCGATAAGGCACCACGGAAGCAAGGAGCTTTGTAAATTTATTTACTTGATGATAGATTTCAGCTAAAGTCTCCCAATGTCCCCAGCAATGTTTGATCTATTTTTATACACTGCCTTGTCCCTCAGTACCTAGATAGGCAATCCTTTGTCCTTGACCACTGGGCAATAGAAGATCAACAATTGGCGTTTTTGCACACAGCACCATAAGAAACCGGCTTCTGGATTCTTTCACGTAGGCCAGGGCACGTCGACGATTACGTCACCATATTCCCATGGGTAGACTGGTTTCCTGACACCGCGGTAGCGAGGGTATCATATTGTCGGCGCATCTGTTCTCTCAGGCGTACTATTGGTAACTGTAAACCGACCCCAATGCTGGGCCGGTGATGCATGCATCTTTCCTCCACCGCTGCCCTTGAGAGGAGCGTGGGCAGTCTCTCGCAGCGTTAGCTGCACCTGGGTATCCGATGCCACGCGAGTTTGTTGCTTCGCGCAGGGCCTTGATGCGGAACCGCCGTCATCGAGGCAGACCTGTTGCTATGTCCAGGTTTATATATGCTTATTCAAGTGCCCCTGGCGACGAAGACACGCTGGCGCATTCACCGACGTGACGATACAAATATCACAAGAGGCACTGAAAGCAACACAACAAACATGGCTTAGTACGAAGGAGAATTAAGCTAAAGAGAGTTATTGGGTAGTTTTCGCACCAAATCTGATCAGGAAATCTTCATTAACCAAAGCCAACCTTGCGAATATTTAAAAATGAGTTGTGGTTTAACCCCCATAAAACCGCTAAATGCATGCTAAAGACAGTAAAGGGATCGTGGTTGCTCTTCATGCTAGTGTATTCTCAACAGTACGGCGAAGCACAGTTAGTTCATATTACTGCACCACCCGAATACTAATATGAACTGGTTATCTGATAGAGATGTTACCCAACAGTACACACCTTCTCTCGTATGTTGAATGTCAACTCAAATATCAGACCCAATGTAAAAGTAAAGAGATTTGCACAATGTTGGACAATGTCCTCCCATACTCTGGAGAGACAAATAGAATACTTTGCAAAACATGACATAGTTAATGACCCCCTCCTGCCAGGCGACCTCACCAAGATCAGCTTCAAGCTCAGGAGATGCATTCCTTCGTGGTAAGCACGGCTCTAGTATTTTGAAGCGGTAATCATGTCTATCAATTCAGACAATGTTTGCTTCTTATATTTGGAGATGCTGTTTACAACGAAAGTTTCGTTACAGTTGAGGTATATGGGCGGCTATACTTCTTTCTAAGTTGAAGGCAATGTCTAGTCAATTCTCTTGGTTATGAGACTCTCGGACCCAAAATTGTACATAACGCAAGATTTCCAGGGAGCATTTACGACGCTGAGTCTTAGATGTGTAACCCAGCATGTGATGAAGACATCTGCGAATTTCCGCGGTTTACTCGAGCCGGCTATTCCCTTACGTATGTGATACGTATTCTGTTAATGAAAGGACAGAACCCTTGCCCTTCCTTAAAAGGCCACGCATCATCAACTTCAAACAATTGCTCTTGGTACTACTTTCTCTGTGTTACTACATTATCTACCCGTATGTGCTATCCATGTTATGAAAATATCCTTAAGGCACTTTCCAAAAGGTGACAAGCATATACATTTGAAAGTGCTCTAATATTAAGGACCAGGCAATATTTTTATTATCATCCTTGCACTTAGCGCATGACATCTTGATGTGTAGGATGTCTTACGGTGTTCATAGCGTCATGTTCAATTCTAGTTTAAAAATACCGTATAAGTTTTATTTTATTATCCATTTCTCTATTGACATGCTTGACAGAGGAAAATATCAAGAATGGTTCCTTTCTTCTTCTTTGCTGAGAGGAACATTTATGACTCAATATTAGCTTTTAGGATATTTATTAGAATGACATCTAAAGGAGTGTAAAGCATTTTTTTCTTTGCGAAAAGCGCGCGTTAGTTGTCATACTGTGAAATAGTTGAAGGCCAGTGCGTCACAAAGGTAAATAACAAAGATAGCTGTTGCAGCAAACAAAAGCAGTAAACACAGCAGTGTATTTTATGTTGAATTGTCGAAACCTACTATCATCAATGGCTGGCCACAGTAAAACAATTGCAGTGCAAATTGCAATTTTGTGTGGTCGGCTGCCATATTGTAACCTTTGTAAAAACGCGTGTGAAGGCCGCAGAGCCGGTAACATAACGAGCCCGTCTCACTTCTCCACTTTGACTACTGCACGCTCCATTAAATATATTAAGTATAAACCTGCCCGGTTATATATGCGCCAAAGAATATCACCGCCAGTATTAGTGGGAATTTAGGAGAATATGATGTGATTAGCAAGAGAAGACATCACAGCTTCACAACAAAGAATGCCAATTGGGATTACAATGGCTCATATTTCAAAAATATCTCATGAATTCTTTAACTCTCTTCCAGGTTTTAGCAGAGGATCGTAAATTTCGTTTAGTATTCATGACTATCACAGTGACTGAAGCTGCCTATCGCTGCGTTACAACTACTACTATAGCAAAAGATGACAGTAAACACCAAGTTACAGAGCACGTGGAATTCACGGCATCCTGTTTAGAAAATTGGTAAGCTGCATTGGATCAATATTCCTAAATTTGTTACTGAAATATTTCATCCCACATAACGTTCTGTAACATGGGCAAACATCGATTATGCTCTAAAGTACGGTGGTCGCCCCAAAACGTAGAAGAGGAAATTAGGCATTGACATAAATCAATTATGCGCTAAGGCCCAATGCAGGCAATGTCATCAAACTATGGGCAAGATTTTCCAAATGGCGGAGGAGTTCGGTACTGCTTTATGCAGCAGCCTATGTAGTCAGAACAATAATGCAATTTGCAGTAGTAAAGAACAATAGACGTTCCACCAGTTACGGAGTACGTTGTTAGAAAAGCTATAGGAGCTATCAAAAAGGGGAAGCAGTTGAGGAGTATAAAGTAACTACAGATTTGTTGAAAGAAGGGGTGAATACGTGCTGTAAAATACGGTCACCGTAAACGCAATACCAGCTGACATCGACGCTACCAGAAGCATTAAAAAACGCAAAGATTAATGTAATTCATAAGATAGGGGACAAAAAGGGCATGAAAGTTATAGGCCAATCCGCTTTCTGTCCGTTATGCACAATGTATTTACTAAGGTAATGAACAATATAATCTTAATTATAAATAACCAAAGATATAGCAGGTTTTCAGAAAGGATCGACACAGTAAAATCGATCACATTCATACTATCAATCAGGTGACAGAAAAATGCTTTGAATACATAGCATTTATTGATTAGAAAAAAGCATTTGACTCAGTCGAAACCTTCACAGCTATGCAGAGAAAGATAGAGAGAGACCCTTTATTGAAAAACAAAGAATTTAGGCAGCATTTAGATTTCACTGGCATGCTATTCTATGTAGTAAGAAAAATTGGAGAGAGAAACATTGAAGAAAACAAAAGTGTCATAAAGTTGTTGCATAGCACATGGTGGCATCGCGAGTAGAGAAAGATTAGAAGAAAGAAGTGAGAAAAGGTAGTAAAAGAGCGTCGTAAAAGAGCGCTGAACTTCATCGTATGGAGCGGACCTCTACGCGTCGACATTACACACACAGCCACGTCTTCGCAGATTCCACAACACCGAATCCGATGTCGGCGAAGACTGATAGGTGAGTGGAACCCTCGCCTGCCTCTGAGCACAAGTAAACCGGTCCTGGGCCAATAATTTCTATAACAACCTGGCGAGCTTGCCAGGATTCTTGCAAACGTCATTTCCCGCCGTGCCAGATCTGAGCCGTCGTGAGGGGTGAAGATGGAGCTTGAGACGTTGGTGCTGATGAGCGAGCAACTAGGTATGACAGTTAAAGAATTCCTCGGCTGGCACGAAGGACAACTTAGCATTGACAAAGAGGAATGAGAAGCGGACTGGGCAGAAGCGCGAAAGGATGGGCGGCTCACGCCATATGCCGAGCCCAAGCATTTGAATGTGGTTACAGAAATCCGTGAGAAAGAACGGGGGTTGATGGCGACCGTAAAAGCACTCTTTGAGCTTCGAAAGTGCATAACAGCTGAGGAGAAAAACACCTCCTTTCATGCCGTTGGACATTATGTAGAGAGAGCTACTGGGTTGCATCAGAGCCCTAGAAAAATGACCAAATCGTTTAATTAAGCACATGGGTCATTACGGGCCGCAGTACATGCTAGTAGTTTAAGATTACAACTAAAGCATAAGAACAAAGATGTTACGAAGTCATTAGGGCTACATGAGGTCTGTTTGTACATAAAGACAGTTGGACGCTGTCCTCATATGTTCACATCAGTACGTCACAAGACTGAGAGCTCCAGCAAGACATATGTCTGCATTGAAAGGTGTGCTGCGGACTGTCAGAGAAATAGGTAAAATGTAAGCTCCTTGAGAGAGCTTCACAGGGAAAACCTGAGCAACAATGAGAACATTGCGGACGGTTGAGGGAAGAAATCTAAGCATGTGTGAAGATGAGAAAAAGCATGACAAGAGTTTGAGTCAATACGGTAGCTGGTCTAGGTTCTATAAGGCAACTACGAAATGCTGAGCATGCGAAGCCCCCAAATCGAGTGCTGAGCAGCACTGGGAATTGTCTGGAACGTCGACACGACTGTTTCACGTTAGATGCAGCTGTAGCCACTCATACACCTGGTGAAGACCGCCTTCGAAAGGGGGGCGACAGAGGCTGACCAAGAAAATGCACATCATGACAAGCATGTTTCTAGACTATCTAGAGAACAACCGGAGACGAAAGACTGGCCGCAGCTCCTCTGTGTTCCCAAAGCCATCAAATCAGTGCTCGTTCATCACAAAAAGGAATCTGCTGTTAGGAAAGAACATCATTTACGAGAAGCAAGCTGTGAGAGAAAGTGCAGTAGTCCGCGAAGAACACCAATATACGAAGCTCGTTCTCGCAAGCACATTCGGCTTAAGCCGAGGACGGTAAAGAAACAACATGCTCTAAAATAGTGGCATCGTACTCACTGCCGGAAAACACAGCCTGTGAAATGATGGGAGATGTTGCGTCTTGGTATTATCGACCAGTCGAAGTCCGTGTACGCATGCGCCAATTGGGGTTGTCAAGAAGCCAAAAAACAGCATACAATTGTGCATCGACTTCCGAGAGCTCAATAAGGTCCTAACATTTGACTCTGAGCCCATTACGCGCATTGATGTCATCCTCGCCTTTGCAGGACAGAGAACGTTTTTCTCCAAGTTCTATTTTATGAAGGGTTATTGGCAGGTCCCTATGACTGATGAAAGTAGAGAAAAACGACTTCTCCAGCATCATCAAAACAGCACCAGCCATATTTGCGTGCCTCATTAAAGCGGTGTTAGGTGACATCAAAAATGTGTACTGCTACTTCGACAATGTGGTAGTCGCATATTACAGTTGGCTTGAACATATGCAAAGCTTGAGACATGTCTTCGAGAGAATACGCAATGCCGGTCTCACTATCAAGCAAAGCAATTGCGGTATTGGTGCGCGCACGATTACTTTCTTGGGCCATCACATGGGTGCGTCGAAGGTGAACCCAAAGTTGAAGACGTTGGACAAGATTCTAGCTTCAAAGTGGCCATCTACTAAGAAGGTTGTACAGACGTTTCTGGGCCTCTCCTTATACTACTGAATATTAATCCAAGTTTATGCATCTATCTCTAAGCCCATGACCGAACTCACAAAAAAGGCCAGCCCAGCGTCGTCGCTTGAGGTTGAGCGCAGGAAGAAGCGTTCCAGACGCTGAAGAAGGAGCTTAGTACTTCTCCATTAGTTAAAACCCCCCACCTGTCACGACCATTTGTGCTGCGCACAGATGCTTAGAGCATGAGCTTGGGTGCAGTTTTGCTCCAAACGCGTGACGATGAAATACTGCACCCCGTGGCATACTCGAGTCGCAACTTACTACCGCGAGAGACACGTTATTTTACCATAGAGCGGGAGTCTAGCGCTTGTCTGGGCCACTGGGAAAATTCCCATTTACCTCCCACGGCAAACCATTCATAATTCAATGTGACCATTAATCGCTTCAGTACTTGCAATCGGCGCGACATGTGAAAAATCGAGCTTTACGGTGGAGTCCAATGCTGCAAAAATATTGTGAACAGTGCAAGAGTACAATAAGGGAACTGAAAATGTGGGTGCTGACAACCTAAGTCGCGTGTGAACTTTGGCCTGGATTCGTCAGCTTTATATGGCTCATACCAGTCTTTTAGCGATATTATGTTACATGTGGTTACTGCTCAGTGAGTCACGTGTCCACTGACAGCCTGAACCTGCCTTTGCTGGAGACTAGAACCGTTCCGCTCTAAAAGTCCTAAAGTAGGGGGTAGTTTCATGAAGTTGTAGCATAACACATGATGGTAACGCGAGAAGAGATAGAGGTGAAGGAAGAAGTGATGCCCGAGAAAAGGTAGTAAGAGAGCGTTCGAGCGTGTTCGCTGGTCTTCATTCTGGCTCGGAGTTTAGTGTATTTGTGACCACCTCCGGGACCCAAGCGTCTGGAGCGGACCACCACGAGTCTATACTACACCCACAGCCACGTCTTCGCGGAATCCACAACACCGGATTCGGCTTCGCCGCAGACTGTCAGGCGAGTGGAACCCTCGCTTGCCTCTGAACGCGAGTAAACGGATCCGGGACCCACACTTTTCATCACAAAAAGAAATATAGAGGGAGGTAAAATGCGGCCATTAAATGCGATATAAGGTACATATCGGGGAGTAATAGTATAAAACTAAATGATAAAATGCATAATATCACAAATGTGCTTTGAGTTCACAGCGTGACAAACGCCTGAAGGTAACATGCAAGGTGAATTTAGAGTTTGTCAAGAGCTCCAAAATCTTTCAAATGTGCAAATTGAAAGTTCATTGCGAGTTTCTATTGCCTAGGGCAGTCTAAGATACCTAGGCACTGTCCATAGTTAAAGGCAGTGGGAGAGCTTCTCCATGCTTTGTTTATAGTACGCACGTTCGTCAGCGTACTCAGGGCACTCAAGTAGGATATGTTCCACAGCTTCAGGTATTGCTGAATCAGGGTATAAATGAGCCGTATGTGAATCTCCTCGAGGATATCTATAGCGACTGCACACCAATCATAACTGTGCATAATGAAACTAATAAAATTCCTATAAGGAGAGGTTTAAGGCAAGGAGACATGATCTTCTCAGTAATAATCGCACCTTGCTTAGAGGAAGTATTAGGGTACTGAGAATGGGAGAAGTTAGAGATAAGGCTTGATGGAAAACGCATCGGTAATGTACGATTTGCTGATTACATTGCCTTGCTGACTGAGGGCATGAATTTAAAAGAATATTTTATGACTGAAAAAGAAAATCAGAAAGTTTATACCTAAATATATATATGCAGAAGACTAAGTTTATGTTCAACAGCCTCGCAAAGGAACAGCAGATTGTACGTAATAAGTACCGAAACACATGAAATGGTAGGTGAACATGTCTACTTGAGACAGGTAGTAACCGCAGATCCGGATCATAAAAGTAAAATAACTAGGAGGATAAGATTACAATGTGGACCATTTGGCACGTGCTGGCAGATTATGACTAGCAGCTTATCCGTATCGCTCAAGATGGAAGTATATAACAGTGGCATCTTACCTAGACTCACTTGTTTCCTTGAAATGTGGAGGCTAACGAAAATAGTTCTACTTAGATTGAGGACAACGTAGAGGGCTATGGAACAAAAACATGGCAGGGGTAACGTTAAGAGATATGAAGCGTGAGAGTGAGTCAGATAAAAGTTCGAGGACACTGGCGACTAAAGTGATGAAAGGCGAACGCCTGAGTGCTGCATCCTGCTACGCAATTTTACCGGGCGCGCAGCATTTATTTTTATTTAATTAATTGATTACACAATTGCAACTAATTAGTAAACAATAAATGTCATTATTCAATAAACATTTAAAAAGTTGTTAATTAGTTATCCAATAACTATTAATTACTTATGGCTTGCCATAAGCCATATAAGGCGGCAGTAATTATTAAGTAATTGATGAGACAACGGTCACTAATTAGTAATTATTATTGATGCGTCAGCAATTAGTAAATCTTTATTTAGTCATTAACTAGGTAAGCAGTCATAATTAGGAATCAGTAATTATTTACCTCATTACGCGACTGTCACTGTATAGAAATAAGTAAATAATTAGTAATCAGCATGCAATCATTAGTAATCAGTGTTCAGTAATTAAGAAATAATACATTTGTTGCGCAACTACCAACAATGAGTAATCAATAATTAACTAGTCATTTAATAAAATTGATTATTCATTAACATATTGTCATAAAAGGCACGCATTCGTGCATACAGTGGTGGTGCTCTGTGACTAGTCGAGACCTCCATGACGGCATCTCGTCTCGAACAAGCAGAGCCGCCACAAAAGCGTGACACTTGCTGACAAGATGAGGCTATAAAGGCTTTCACCTTAATAACTGAAATTACTGATATTCCAGTGGAAATCTAGAAGAAATGGTCATGGGCAGGGCATGTAGTGTGAAGGGAAGATAACAGATGGTCGCTTAAGGTGCCCAACTAGATTCCAAGGGAAGGAAGCGCAGGAGGGAGCGGCAGAAAGTTAGGTGGGAGGAGGAGGTTAAGAAGTTCACAGTGGTCAATTGGATGCAGCTAGCACATCGAGTTAATTGGAGGAATATGGGAGCAGCCTTCGCCCTGCAGTTAGTATAGAGCGATGATAATGATAGTTTAAAAAATATGAAAACAGCAAACTACCGTGAGAGAATCATGTGAAATTTAAACAGAACACAATTAAGACATAATATGAAGTGGCAACAAATATGATGCAATGTATCTGACCACATATTGTATAGTAATATTGTAGGTGCAGTATCATTCCTCGGGAGCCGTGACCACCTACCATATTTATTGCTAGACAGTCAGAGGACATTTGGGCTAACACATAGAATAGGCTAGCTGCTGGCTCGAAATTTAAAAGACAACAACTTTATTCAAATTACTTCCATTGCAAATACATATACCAAATGATAAATTTCGTGCTAGTGCCCTTTTTGGGGTGGATGTGGCGCATTGGGCGCTTCCGGAGAAAGATTTGCTTCCCCCCCCCCCCTGAGCAGACAGCAGGCCATCCAGAGATCTGCATATTAGTACTGATAGACGCGCTATCATGTCGAACGCGAGATGACTGTGTCGCCACACAAAACAATGAATCCCACAGATTCTTCGAAACATTATTTCAGCGCTTCCCGCGGCCTTGCTTCGAGTGACACGGAATGAAAAAAAAAATCGCGACGCTTGTGGAGGCATATCCGAGCAACGACGTCGTGCACAAAGACAAGGGTGTGAGACTCAACCTGACCACAGTTGATATGAGATACATTAACGGCTATGACTTTCCTGTACAGTCTCTATATATGGTGAGGAGTATACGCCATGGTCAGAGCACCACTGGAAAGCTTTCTCATCATGCGAGAGATTGGAAAAATGGCCGTCCGCTCACTTTTTTTGGCGTGTGCCTCTGGTACATGGCTATGGGTAACAGAGGGTAACAGCTTATTGCAGAACTAATAAACGATCATTGCTCTCCATACTTAGTTTGGAAACATCTCATCTAACTATAGAAATGTGAGCCGCAAAAACCAAGAGGAGAGAGCGCCGCTTGTGCATCGTTGCCTATACCAACGCTATACAAATAGCCACCTTCTACATCCGAGCCAGTAAAAATGTAAAGATCGCTCAAATAATATATGCGGTCCAATAACTGAGATGCCCATTTAGCGCTAAACAATCGCCGGAATGCGAAAAGACATAGCATTCTCGCGCCTCCGTTTTTACTGATGAAGGGAGGAGGAGGAGGAAAAAAACTTTATTTAGCTCTATATTACTTGGCGGTTTTTGGGACGTCTTCAGAGATGTCTGCTTGTTGAATCCACAAGTCTTCTCCGTCGACTTCGCCCACTTTTGCACAATGGTCGGTTGCCCTCAGTGCAGGGCTCCGCTGGGTACTGCCGCCCGTTGGGCTCGCTGTACCAGACCTTGCTGGTCTTCGCAGCGGTCGCTGGACAGCAGAGTCTCCCATTGCTCCGCACTCGGGTTTCGAATTTTGGGGACCACATCTATGTTTTGACAGGCCCATGTGATGTGATATAGTGTTGGTTTTTCATCGCACCACGGACATCTGTCAGCGTATATGGTAGGGTGCATTTTGTTTAGTATGGGTAGGTTTGAGTATGAACCCGTCTGTAATTGTCTCCATATGACAGCTTCCTCTGTGGTGAGAGAGCTGTGCGGTGGGGGATATTGCATTCTTCTTCCTCTATAGTTTTCTAGTATGGCTGAGTATGCCTTGGGTGCTGGCAAAAGTTCCGCGGACTCGTCGGATGCTCAGAAAGTAGTGTATGCTCGTGCTATCCTGTCAGCCTCTTGGTTCCCTTCCACCCCCATGTGCCCCGGTACTCACATAATTTTGTGTCTGGTCCTGTTTTCTTCGTGGTTTTTAATGCTCTCGCTCGCTTCGAGGAGTATACGGAGCGCGTGACGACCAATCCTACCATTCATGAAATTTCGACAGGCTGTTTGAGAGTCCGTGAGTATCGTTAATGACCGCCCAGCTCTATAGCCCTCCCCCACTGCTAGAGCAGCGGCTACTTCCTCGGCCTGTGCTACTGTGCAGTGTCGGATAGAGGCGCTGGTCACTTCGCGTAGAGATGAATTGACCACCGTGGCCACTGCAATTTTGTCGTGTCCTCCTCTCGAGGACGCGTCTGCATACACGGTCGTGTCTTGAGGAGCGTATGTTTTTGAATAAAATTGGCCCTTGCTTCTCTTCTACCTTGGTGGAGATTAGGGTCCATGTTTCTCGGGATTGGAGCTACCTTGAAGGACTTGCGAAGTTCGTCGGGGATCGTTACCGTCCTCGCTATTTCTCGCATCTGCTCACAGTATCCGAGTTTCTGTAAGAGCGCTCTTCCAGTCGTTGTCTGCAGCAGCCTGAGTTTGTGCGACTCAAACTGCGCCTCGCGTAGTTCTTCGAATGTGTTTTGCAATCCAAGCGCCGTGAGCTTTTCTGTAGACGTGTTGCGTGGTAATCGGAGCGCTGTCGTATACGCTTTGCGTAGTAGGGCATCCGCTTGTTGTATTTCACTCTTGTTGAGGCACTGGAAGGGCAGGCTGTACATAATTCGGCTTACTACCAGGTTTCTAATTAGTTTTAGTGTGTCCTCTTCGCGCATGCCATGCCGCCTGTTGGTGATGCGGGTGATCATGCTTGTCACTTGTATCGTTGTTGTTTTGAGCATGGTAAAAGTGTGCCTACTGCGTTGGTTCGATTGAACCCACATACCTAATATTCTTATTGATGTCTTTTCCGGGATGGGCATTCCCTCCAAGTAGATGTTGAGTTTCAGGTTCTCACTGGTTGGGACGGTCCGGTTTCGTTTGCCTCTCCACACTCGAAGTAGTTCCGATTTCTCGGTCGAGCATGCGAGTCCTCTTTCTCCGAGATATTTCTGTACACAGGAGGCCGCTTCCTGCAGTTTTTCTTCCTTCTCCCCGAGGGAACCGATGTTCGTCCAGACTGTTATGTTGTCTGCATACATGGCTTGCCTGATGCCTTCGATCTTCTCTAGTTTTCGTGCTAGACCTATCATAGCTACATTGAAGAGAATAGGTGAGATGACTTATACTTGGGGTGTTCCTTTGTTTGGCGCGTGAATTTTGTTCGATGGAAGGTCTGCCATGCCGATGGTGGCAGTTCTATCTGACCGGAAGGCTTTGACGTATCCGTGGATTCTGCGTCCGCAGTCCAGGTCGTCTAGGCCTCTAAGGATCGATCGCTTCGTGACTGACGTTATCAAATGCTCCCTTGATGTCAAGGGCCATTATGATATTTTCACCCGTTCGGGGTACGTTGCGGAGCACATCTTGTATTTGAAGCAGCACGTCCTGCTTCGAGAGTTTTGCTCTGAAGCCGAACATGGTATGGGGTACATGTTCATTATCTTCCATGAAAGTTTGCAGTCTGAGCATCACCACCCGCTCGTAAAGCTTGCCGAGGCACGACGTGAGTGAGATGGGCCTGAGATTTTCAATTTGGAGCTGTTTGCCAGGTTTAGGAATCATAATTACTTCGGCGTGTTTCCATTCTTCGGGAACCGTCTCCGCCTCCCAGTGTTTGTGTAGAAAGCTTGCGAGCTCTTGTATGAGGTCGTCACTCAGGTTTCGGGTCAGGGCGTTGTCGATTCTGTCGGCTCCTGCTGTCGTGTTTCTGGTTGTACTCCTTATGGCCGCATAAACTTCTTCCACAGTTATTGGGCGGTCGAGTCTCTCGTTTTCGGCTCCGCGATAGGTTCCTTGGTATCGTGAGGGGTTGTGATCACCGAAACATTTCTTTCATGCCTTCTCTAAAAGGTTGGGATCCGAACCCTCGAAGGAGTGGATAATTCTTTGGATGCTTTTATTGTTTTCTAATTTTGTTTTGGTCGGATAGATTAGTGCTCTTAGGAGATTCCAGGTTCTGGCTGTACCTAAGGTTCCCTTAAACGAGTCGCTGAATTGTTCCCAATTTTGTCTCGCGAGTTGCGCTGCGTATTCTTCAGCTTTTGCCGTAACTTCTGCTATCTTTAGTTTTAGTTTCCTGTTGTGTTTAGCTTCCGCCATCTTTTGGTGAGACGGCATCTGGCTTCCCATAGTCGCAGAAGGTGCCCGTCTACTTCGGGCGTTGTTGTTGTTCGTCTTACACTTTTTGTGCATTTGTCTCGCGTTTCTGTCAACATGCCGCTCCATTCTTCTAGTGATTGGATGCTGCCTTCAGATTTTTTGCAAGCCCCGCGGAACGCGTTCCAGTCCGTGAGTTTTGCTTGCCGATCCGGCCTCTTACCCTTTCCGATGCTATTCGCGTCCGGAGGATAAAGTGATCGCTGCTTAGGTTTTCCATCATGTTTTCCCACTGTGACTCCTTACTCTTCCTTAGGTCCGGCAAGTGTCCGTGCTCACACTATTACCGATTCTCGTGGGGGTCGCGGGATCTGTGATAAATAGGTGGGCGAAACAGTCTTCGTCTTCCCATCCCAAACCTATCCATAAAGCAAAGTGCTAACCCCGGCAGCTGCGTTGCAATAAAGGTAAAACGGAGAGTAGTCCATGAGCTGTGCGACGTCAGTGCACTGTAAAGTTTAACAGGTAGTCAGAACTACTGCGTAGACCTCCACTACGGTTCCTTTTTCTCTCTGTACACTTTCACTCCCTCTTCCCTCTCTTCCTTTGCTGCGTGGTTCACTTGTCCACAGAAACAAGTTTCAGAGCTACTGCGCCATCCTTTCCTGTGAACCAGTCATTTTACTAGAGAAGAGTGTTAAACTCTCGTACAAACAAAGTTGGAGGGGAGGGTGCTACACGCGCCATATGCAAAACTAAAAAAAGAACACATTCTTTAAAAAAAACGTCCTCTCTGCTAGCAACAAGCGTGGTGCAGATACCGAGACAACTTGACTTTGTAGGGTACTCACAATCCATTGCTAGCTAAAGGGAGAGACGCCGTCCGCCGAAAATGTCATGTCGAGGATGGTGACATGTTCAACGAGTGCAAGAGCCCTGGGTCAACTGGATGACCCAAAGGAAGCGCTTGCCTTTTATTTTCTTCACTTTACTACCTGAGAGAAGTGCGTACTCATCGTACTCGCACGAGAATGCTACAAACCTTTCTGAATCACGAAGCAGCAGGATTAAATCGCCGGCATATGTTACGACTTCGACTACTAGGGTTTCTGTTAGCGGTAGATCTGTACACGGAGCAAAAATCGATATATTGCAAGGGTGAATAAAGCAAGGAATAGGACACAATCCGCGCAAAATCCCGAGTGACGGAAAGCTCTATGTAGCACCACCATTAGGCAAGATGTGCGCCGTTCTGGCGCACAGCTGGCTTACAACGTAGTCAAGCCTTTATGAAATTATAGCCCTTAAAGTCATCGAACAGATAGGCATGTTTCAGGCGGTAACATTCCTTAGCACGGTCAACGTTGAATATAATCCGATTTTCCTCACGATTATTGGTGTAGGCTATGAGATCTTGGCTATGGTTCAGCGAAGCAAAGATGTTTCACCCGGAACAGAGCAAAATCGGTAGTGTGCTACCGGTAAAAAATTGCTGACGCGGATGACATAGCAGACTGTGACGATGTTGTGATGTTTATTGAGCAGCGGTGTGCGACGGTAAACTTATGGGTTGCGTTTGTCCACCTCAGGGTCTGGAAGCAGCATTATAGTCCCGCGACTTTAGTGTGGCGTTGAAGGTCCTTGCACAAGCGTGCCGAAGGCGAAGCCAAACCGTCCTGCAGAATTCTACACGGACGCCGCTCGTTCCCCGAGACGCGCCAGAATATTGCCGCGCTTGACTTCTCACACGTAACTGTAATTGAGCGCATGATGGATTGCGCCTATTCACTTTCAAGAAGAAGGAAGTGGGAACCAAAACGTGCAACCCACTCTGATTATTGCGTGCCTGTATCAAACAGTTCTCAGCCAAACTGCTCATTTTGGCGCTGTTCAGATCTTTTCTAGCCGTCCTCTTTCTGAACTGATGCAACATGTCTCAACGCTTTTTCCGCAGCCAATACATCTCGCGCGATGAGCAAAACATGTGGGATGATAGCAGGGTGCTGCTGATCCGCCAATTCTACCGTGAGGCGCGATTGTTCGAATAACATTCAAGTAGCGTTCGTGCTGGAATTGGAGGTATTCTTCCTGCGTTTCCGGTGTCGACGATTCTGTAACGCCACAAAACATATAAGCTGCAGGCATTCGTTCAAGTCGGTGGCCTCTCGCTCTTCCTTTCGCCGCCCAGCTTTGAATTCCGGTTTCAAAGCACTGTTCTTTTCTCAAAACACAGCCGCACGGCTAATATTGTCGATACAGTTCCCCCGCCGACCGGGCAGGACAAGAACAATAGCGAGCAAGCGGTGGTCCGGCATTAGAACGCCTTCCTTTGGGAGGCCTAAACAGCGAAACAGTGCCCTACCGTCTGACATTCTACCGGAACAAATTTGCGGTCAATCCTACCACTGCAGAGCCTGCCCTGCAGAGTGGCTGCAATGGTGCATGAAAACAACGATCGAGTAATTTACACTAGCTGAAAATTAAGCCGCAACTGTACAGTGTCCTCAATGACCGTCGCAAATGCCTAACTGCGCGCATAGTATATCCAATATCAATCACAGAAATGAAATCCTGACCAGCAAGAACCGGTGAGTGTTCGTCGTCTGCTCTGAATGGCGTGTGCTTCTTAGTGAAATTAAGAGGCAGACTTCATCGGGCATATATCTGCCCTTTGCGACCAGATTAGCTGGCCCTTGAATAATGTGCCGGTCGTCGGGGGCCAGACCTCTTAACCCGATGCTCTTGGGATGCAGTATCGCTGGCTTGTTCGCAGGATGACGTTGAGGATGCGACCTGCATATTGTGTGCTCCTAGTCTGAGACTTCGCTCTGTTGTCGTACGCACTGGAAGCTATATTGCAAGTGAACGCACATTTTGATGATAATGCCACTTTGACGTTATTCGTCACCCTTCATCAGAGATATGGAGAAAGGTTGAGGAAGCTTGTAGTACTATGAGGAGCTTTTTCTCCCTCATGCTGGTGTGCCTCTTACTGCTTTTTCGAATGGGTCGCAACGCTTGCAGTGTTTTGCCTTGAATGGCAATTATTGCGTCTCAATTGAACAAATTGTTTTTAGTATGACCTCTAAAATCCGAAATTTGTTGACCTGATTTATGGGAACTCCTCGGACAGATTTATGCAAGATGTAGCCTGCATGCTCGACCCTGTTTTCCGGTAGATAGAACCTCTGACTTTTTAACCGAGCTCCTAAATCCTCTTGTGATGCAATATTTCTGCGGCGTCTATGGATTTTTGCAGACTCCTGTATTTGCGCATCACTTCATTCTGTTGTCAAGAGAGCGCCATCGTCTGCGTAGAAACTAAACTTTAGGCCTTGAATGCGTTTGGGGTGCCATGGTAGCTAAAGCTTGACGAAATTAGAAACGAATAGGAAGGACTGTGCCTGGCGGCAGGCCTCCGTTTCCGAGTCGGATGTCCCTTGATTTGGGCGCTTCACTGCAAAGATTAGCTATCCTACCATTAAGAAAGTCCATGATGTATTCTAGTAAAATGTTCGTATTCCCACCCCAAGATGGTCAAAGATACTAAAATGAAATGGCGAGAATTGCCCCTAATTTGCTACTCATAGTGGTTCAACGCGTAACACCTAGAACGAGAAGAATCAAAACACACAGAAACGGAAGTACTTTTATACACAGAAACGTAATCGTAATCAGTACAATATAAAGAAACGAGGAACATGAAGAAATCAATCATCATAGGCATCAAGGGCATACTGCTGGACCCACTCATCGCGATAGCCTAAGCAGGCCAACTTCTTTCTCAGATGAGAGCGATACATTGCTGATACCCATTTCGGCACTGGCGGATTTTATTTCACACGCATCTGCAATTTCTCTTTCCGTTTTGTTAAAATGCGAGATTATTGCAGTTATTTTGATCTGAAGCTGTCATTTGAAGTGCTGACAATGTTCCGCAGCTTTGCTGTATTCTTGATGGAGTTGAAATATTGGCGTGCTCCCTCAGCTTTTTGTTTATGCAATGGTCGTTTGGCCAGCATACTTCATTGTGCATGAGAGAAAAATTTAATATACCGCGCCGGTATCTCATTCGACGTGTTTTATCTCATGTTTGATGGTGCAACGTGGTTTGGGAGTATTATCAACTGTATTTACTTTCGAGCACTAGCGGGAGAATTTTTTTGGGTGCATTGAACACCACAGGGACTTCGTGCCTGCCGCCAATCATTCTGAAACCGTGTGATACTCCTTGTACGTATGGAATTACAACCGAACGCGTGATCTTCTTGGAACCCTCTGGGTATTTTTTCTAATTTTTTTGCCATCAAACGTTTTTAGAATTTTGTCTGAAATAGAGTCCAGGAGGTTATCAGGGTACCTGTTGTCCTTATACCTTGCTATCTGTCGCCTAAGTCCTTTCTATTGGTGATGTACGCATGACTTCTTGATGCTCCGAATCATACGTACGTGGCGATGGACCATTTATACAACTTTCATAGTCCAGATTTACATCGTAAAATTGCCTTTTCTTCTTTAGTCTTGTACACTAGACATGTGTGCTCTACGCTCTCATAAACTTCGAGGTCCAAGAACCTAAGGACCAACGATTCCGGCAGTTCAAATGTGAATTTCAATCCCTTGAACGCCGTTTCAAACAAATTCCCTAGCGAAAAAACCCCATGAGTCACAATACCCTCATACAAATTTCTCATACTAAACTCATACTAAACTCGTATAAATCTCATATAATCTCATACAAATGTCATTCAACGTGTGAGAAATATACGAGATTGTATGAGATTTGTATGAGCTTAGTATGAGAAATCTGTATGAGGTTATTGTGACTCATACTGTTTTTTCAT
Organism: Amblyomma maculatum; assembly: GCF_055883805.1. Classification (NCBI taxonomy): domain Eukaryota; kingdom Metazoa; phylum Arthropoda; class Arachnida; order Ixodida; family Ixodidae; genus Amblyomma; species Amblyomma maculatum. The sequence goes on from NC_139349.1 coordinate 124,389,591, forward strand.
GCATAACCAAGCTGGCATTTATAGTTACCTGCATCACCGGGAAACACAGCAAAAGATTGTCAACATAACGAAAACATGTCAGCACGCCGAGGGTTTCGTGCCGGTGCTTCAATGCCCCATTTCCTTTAGCCATGTATGGGTCAGACATAATTGGCGCCAAACAGGAGTCGGTGCAGATCCCAGAGCGCTGCTCAAAAAGGTTTCCTTCATATTCGACATAGATCCCATCTATTTCTGAAGCAAATCTAGAAACCACAAGCACTAGTACCAAATCGATTCTGAAAATTTGTTGGTCCAAAGAACTTGACAGCTTCCTCGACGGCGGTCACGCATCAGGTTTAGTGATGGTGTGCTACTTGTCTTTAATATGAATGAAGAGGCATCTAATGGTGTGGCCTTTTTTGGGGGGAACTCGACAACGTTTTCCAATCTCTGAACTCTAGGGGTCGTCTACTTCCACAGTACAAAGGTGCTGTTGCAAATATCGTGCCAAGGTCCTTTGCAAGGTTTCGGTCTTCTAGAATCATTCGCAAGGGGTTGCTATCAATATGGGTCTTTACGTTGTAGAATGGTCCAACTGAAAGTTTTCATTGTGATTTCACTTCCTTCGCAACGCTGTCCAGGCCTGAGATTTCACAAAGACTATTCACCTCTCTTTTCCTGCTGTGCGCCTGTTTTTAGCCGGATGCTAACCTTTTGAAGTTCTTGAAATAGGCTCCTGTGCATTGTGCACGATCTGTTGTTTTTTAAATAACGAACGGTCCCGCCTTGTCCAATAGGTGAAACGTAATGTTATTATTCTTGAAACAATTACTAATTTCCTTGAAAAGGCACCCACCTTCGTGAATCAGGGAGCATCGCTTAACTACCTCCACACCTTCATTGATCACGGCAGGTCTGAATTTTTCGGGTACTCTATTTGAGACTGAGTGAATCTTGCACAGGAGCAGCTGTGACGTGACGTGGACCTGCACGGGAAACTTAGGACGTTTGCCAAGGGTGTTTTCAACCTTCGTATTTACCTGGATTACGAACAGGGTGATGTGGACCTGTTTTCTTTTCTGCTGCATTGCCTTCCTTCGAAGCCTTCTTTGGAGGAGCGAACAAGGGATTGAAATTCAAATTTCAACTGCCGGAACGATCGGTCTTCAGGTTCTCAGTCCTCAAAATTTATGAGGGCGTAGAGCACGCGTGTTGCCTCTACAAAAAAAAAAAAGGTGCAGGTAATTTTATTATGTTATTCCGGACGCTCAAAGCTAATTAAATGATACATCGCCCACGCATGTGTGATTCAGAGCATCACGATGTCACGAGTACATATAGTTGAGTATTGACTTAGCCAACAGGTTGCAATCTTGAAGGACAGCGGGTACCCTAATATCCTCCTTGACTCAATTTCAGACAAAATTCTGTAAACTTTGAGGCAAAAAGTAAGAACCAATACCCTGAGGGTTCCAAGATGATCACGCGTCCGGTTGTCATCTCTTAAGTACAGGGAGTACTGAACGATCTCAAAAAGATTGCAGGCAGGCTTGATCTCTTTAATGTATTCACTGCACCCAAAAATTATTGAGGTTGTGCGTGAAAGCAAATACACTAGATAAAACTAGCAAACCACGTTGCACCACCAACCATGAGATAGAACATGTCAAATGCGATACCGGCATGATCTATTACATTCCCCTCTCATGCGGAATGAAGTACGCTGGTCAAACGGGCCGATGTATAAACAAAAGGGTAAGAGAGCACGCCAATATTTGTAACTCGCACGCATACAGGAAAGCTGGGAATACGTTTTCAGCCCTACAAATGGCAGCATCACTTCAAAATAGCTGCAATATTCTCGCATTCTAACAAAACAGAAAGAGAAATATCAGATGTGTGTGAAATCAAATCCGCCCTTGCAGATATGTGCATCAGCAATGTATCGCTGTCTTCTGAAAAAGATGGTGATCTGCTTGGGTTACCACGATGAGTGTGTCCAGCAGTATGCGTTGGATGCCTATGATGATTTAAATCTTGACTTTCCTCGCTTGTTTATATCGCACTGATGACGATCACGTTTTTGTTTATAGAGAAACTTCCGTTTCTTCCATACAAACACGTGGTAAGCTCGCGCTTTGTTGTGTTCTGTTTCTTGTCGTTCAAAGTGTTAACGTGGTCAACTACTCTTACTAAAATCTCCGCCAGGTAGATATTGTCAAAAATATTTCTCAAGAACACTTCTACGATGACTCGCTTGTCCTGTGTTAACGTGTCGAGTAATTGGCGTTTAATCTTTAACATGACGTCCTGCGTGGATATCTCGGTTCGGAAGCATACAACAATGTGCGCGAATTGTTCACATTCTACCAATAACTTTTTTTCCAACGGGATTTTTTACATGCTTCATCAGCTTACCTACGCAAAATGAAAGGAGAAGCGATGTATGTTGTCACGCTTACTCTGTTAACCCGGTTTTCAGATCATCATTATCTCAGCCGCCTCCCTATGTTAGCCAATTTTCTCTTCCCCAGTATTTTTGCATGTAATTTTTAGAGCTGTTACAATATCCTCGAGAACGTTTCAAAGAACGTTACGATGACTTCCGGGTTAAAAGCCAATTATTGTTCCAATTATTGCTCAGTCTGGCTATCTCTGCTCGAACCTTTTGCTTGCTGAGATTGCGTCGAGTTGGTAAATGTCTTTACATTTATACTGCAAAAGAAATGCGCAAGGTATTGCATCTATGTACCGCTACTTAATTTTTTGAATTAAATCATTCACCATTTCAATCTATATAGGCACAACTTTTTAGTATTCTTTTGATGAATTGAACGGTTACTCTCCGCGTTAAAAGTGTAGCAGAATATTTCACTTACATGGAAGGTCTATATTGTATTCCAGTTTTTAGAACGTGAACTCCCAGTGCAGCTTCGGTAGCCGCGCCCTGTGCAGCTCTGTGCAGCCTAGCTAGCCTTCTTCTTAAGTTTTAAATTGATATTTCTTTCTTTACCGCTTTCCTATGCTTTTCTTAGTTTCCCTAATTCGCAGAACTTTGCTATGGGCAATTTCCAACTTATCCGTCCCTCCCAGTGTTTTGGTGACCGATTTGACATCTTGGCGAATCTCGCTCGCCCATTGGATTGTGTCTAAGATATCTGTTCCGGCAGTGCTACGTTCGGCTCACTCCATTCTAGTTTATCCCGTTAACCGGGTGAGAGGTTTCACGTTCCCCCTTTTTTAGGAGATCCGACATTGCTGTTTCTAATATTAAGTGATGCCCTGTCGAAAAAAACTACAGAACTGTGTCAAAAATACGACAAAAAATCCTGTAGTTCTGTCGTAACCATCAGATTTTTTTGTAGTTCTGTAGTTTTTCTGTAGTATATTTCTGTTGTCTGTAGTTCTGTAGCACTTTTCTGTTGTAGCTACAGAAATTTCTGATGTTACTACAACATGTTCTGTTGTCACAACAGGTTTCCCGTAAAACACCGCACAGAAATTCTGTCGTAACATCAGAAAAGTTTATGCAGTTTTTTCAGACTGGGTGGCTGCTTAGATTCTTCTGTGTACAGTTGGATAGGTATTTAACGATTGTCACTTATGTGTCCTACACTATTCTCAAACACATGAACATCGCGCGCACATGCATGCACTCACAAACTTCATGAGGCGAAGTGAAATACGCACATCAGTAATATTGAGTCTCACAAACTACAATGAAAAGTCACTGACAATGACGTTCCCAAATAGCGTTTCACCCATAACAATTTGCACCCCGAAACATGTCAGAAGTCTGTAATGCAGTTACACACATCCTTCCGAATAAAAAGCGTACAAATCGAAGTCATACTTACGCCTACACTTTCATATCCGAAATTCACTTTCTACTTGGAACAGATTTGTTCCCTTCGAGGTCTGTTTCTCGCTATACTTTGACATCTAGTTCTCTCGCGAGTCCTGCTTTTTTTTCCTACTCCCTTTTTGAGCTTTTCTTGCAGCCGCGGTTCTAACTGCTCTCGCTACTTACACCTAGGTGTAAATTCTGACTGCAGGTTAGACACTAAGCTCTCATAAGGCTCTGCAGTCTTTGATCTCAGTCAGGGTAAGTCGTTTTCGCTTACGTTTCCAGTCCCGCTGCAGGTTCTTACTTGCCGTTCTCCGAGGACATTGCTGCTCGACTTCACCTGCCTTGGCAGGTTTGGATACTTTACACTTCATTTTCGGTTTCTTTGTCACCTTTTGTCGGGGAACGCTTGCTCCATTTCCGCATCGTCATGGGATGCTTTCTGTCTAGCTGAAGCACACGGTGAATTCGTTCGATCTTCAGTTATTTCCATTTCCTTTTTGTCGTTTACGACCTTCTGTCTTTCCTATTCAGAGGAAGGCTCATCATTCATTGGAGACATTTCTTCGGCAATTACAATTACCTCTCCTTCCTTAAAATATTCTTTATTATATTCGATCGCAGTGCAGTTCTCCTTTCCGGACTGTTTCAGTTCCAATCGCCACTGCCATTTTCCTCGAATGGAAATGTTTCGTACTCATCAGTGAGCAGAACGTCCTCGGCAGTGAAGTCGCCACTCGAACCCGTTTCTTGAGTTTCTGGAAGAGTGTTGTCCTCAGCTTCACCTCCATCTGAGCTTTTGTGCTTATACTGCTACTTGACAACTCTTCCTCTTAGGGTGCACATTCTTATTTTCTTAATAAATGTTAGCTCCAGAAAAGCCCTCACTTACTGAAATTTCTGTTGCAAGAACGGGCTGTTCCACAACCTTACTCTGACCTCTGCATTTAGTCTCACCCCTTTTGTGATAGTCACCGAGCGACTCCGTACACATTCCCACCTCATATAGGGATAGGTTACCTCACCCTGCTCGGTGATACTCTTCAAACGCTCAATTTCAACCAGCTCCTTCAGAAGCATATCTCTCTCTCTTGAAAGAATTCTTGTTCTTTCTATAACCTACGCTTGCTCTTTCTCGTTCTGCCTGTTTCCTGAGTCATTATCTCTGTTTCGTTCTTCTCGTTGCCTCTTTCTTTCCTTCTCAGCCTGTTCCAGAACTTCCTTTTCTTTTTGATACACATATTCTCGCAATTCTGCTCCTTTTTGAACCTTCTGTAGGCGCAACTCAGTAATGTCTTTGTTATTCATATTGAGTCTGAATCGCCCAAACCCTAGCCCATAGCACTACTAGGTGGACCCTACATATCCGCTTCCGCGCGGTACCTCTCGCTATTGTCATACTGGCACACAGTTTATGACCTGTCCGTAAACCATTCCGACTCGTTCTCCGTTGTCCGAGGCTGAGTGAATCAAACATCGTGTTCGAGACTCCGGAATAATTGTCACCCATTAATAATTACATTAACATTGTACCACTAACTGTGCGCACACTCCCAGACACCTTTAAAGCAAGGGAGGGGGGGGGGGGGGAGGGGCAGCTGTCCCGGTCTCAAAGGGAACGTTCTCGACTTACGTGGCAAGATCAGCCCGAAAACAAGAACCTGGGGTGACAGAAGAAGATGGTGGTTTGGTGCCCAGTTTCCGCCGGATCAAGCGAGAGTAAGGAGAGAGTCAGAATTAAAAAAAGTTCATACACAGCAAGAGACGATGCAGAGGAATTCAAACACTTAAAATATACAAACAAGAGGCTCACAGAAAGGTAATGCAAAGCATGCAACTAACTAGGCTTTCAATAATCCTATTGCTTTTACAACACGAAGAAATGCACGAGAAAGACAAATAAATAAAAGCCAAATTGTTCAGCTGGCACTCTCTCAGGCCGACATCTGGAGAGTCACGATTTGGCAGTCCTGTAGACGAGCGCCGCTCTTTCGCAGATCTTGCAGGCTTACCGACGAGTGGATTGGCCAAGGCAGCCGACCAGTAGCACTTCAACACTCGCTTAACTATGGCTGGCTGGTTGGCTTAAGCGACGCGGCCTGAATAAATAGGGCGCGTCGCGTCTACCGGTTACAACGCGCCATGGCAGGCGCCCACATAACGTAACTTTCAATTTAGCTCTGCAAGCGGCCCCTCCTTTTCCTGCCGAGAAGCGCATCGTGATTGGTTAGGTGCGAAGAGCTTTTTCGAGATGACCAGCTCCTTCTCAACCGTGCGAGTCACTGTCGCCACCGAGTGATAAGGAGGGGTGACACCGATGCAACGGAGACGTTTCTCAAATGTTCTGGAATCCACTATGCGACGCCACCTAAGCGCCTCCTTCGCGTGGCGCCGACTGAACGAAAATTTGCGCCGAATTGGGGACAACGGAGATATGTATCGTTTGCTACGCTGTTATCGGTCCTGGTGGAGATTTTCGAGTCGGTGGTGGGTGTTTGCATGTAGCGACAGTCAGCATTGCTGGGCCTCAGTCCACAGTTTACGTCATTTCAAATCCTCCACATCGTATTCCCATGCCGCGTGCTTGGTGCTAAGATAACCTACTACGAGCAGCGGTTGGGCGCCAGCGAGAATGCTAATTTGAAAAATGTAAATTGGTTTATATGAAAGGTGCAATGCTTGCCAAACTCCTCGGTGGACAGCTGCAGCACGCCATACCAAGAGGAAGGATGTGGAAACGAAGGTTGAATAGAGAAAGATCTGTAGCGGATCGCTGTGAAATAATTTCGACCACCTGTGAAACCATAATAGCGGCACCGTGCTGATGCAGTGGTCAAACCTCTTAATTACTGAGGCTAAGCACCAGGGGTTGGAATCCAACCACCGGCGGCTGCTTTTCGGTGGAGGCGAAACGAAGAGGCGCCCGTGTGCTGTGCGATGTCACGGCTCGTCAAACATTCCCAGAGGGTCGAAGTTGCTCCGCAGCCCACCACTACAGGATCTCTCACTATTTCCACTTTCATTCCAACCTTGCTCCCTTCATATATGGCGCTTTTGAGGTTTACACACAGAATGTGTGACGGGTAATTTATTTTCCTTTCGTATAAACTAATTTGCAAATATTACGTTATAACATGCCCTTACATCCCGCAGCATAAGGACGTCGTTGCCTTTGGACCCAATTTAAGCGTGGCCACCGCGTTCGGGTACCGATGGAAGCAAAACTGCAACATGCTACCGGATCCACTCTTAAAGCGAAGCTTGACAAACATCAAGATAAAACTGTCAAATTGGGTATAACCTTGAAAACCTTGACTACTCACTTCACTGTCAATATGAAATAAAACGCAAAAACCGTTAAAATTTGAATTGCAAATTAATATATATTTGAGCAAGAAAATATAAGCGAACATTATTTTAGAAATAAAAAGCCTGTTGATATCTCTGTTTAGTCACTTCTTTAGTTATATTTGAGCATTAAATGAGAAGAAATGAGTAAATCGAATGAGAAAGAGGGAATTTGAACAAAAAAGTTGGCAAGACGATCACATCACCATATGGCTTCCAGGCAGGAAATAAATATGCAATAACAGTAAAATCAAACAAAGGTGCTGGCATGGGACAAGCCTTTAAAATAACGTTTTGTACTTTTAGTCAGTGACTTGGCTCCACTAATAAGCATATAATATTTGCATTTGATAGTAAGATATGAGTGATGCGTGCAGTTGTGCGATGAATCGGTATATAGTGCACAGTGTTACAGAGAATTGTCTTCTTCCTCACAAAGCTTCTCCTATAACCGCACCTTCCAATTTGAACGTGAAAGTGGAGGATATAACAAAATGACAAGCATTCAAGAAGCAGGTAAGAATACATGTCCCCTTTCAATTACTGTCTCGATGCCTTCAGGAAACAATGTATTTTTTGCGGGCTAGTATATATTGGTACTATTCAAGCAAAACATATGCTCATAGGAGGCGGCAGTTTCTATTTAGACGTATGTGACTGCTTATATTTATATGTGCGTTTTAATGCTGTCTTTGAAATACGTTACGTTTATAATTGGCCTTTAGCGTACAGGGACGCAATTCTTAATAACTCTGACATATTATTGTCCTACTAAATATGCATTGATAGCTACATATCGCGCCACGTTCTCCTGAAGTTTCACTCAGAAGTGGAATATTGACGTCGCTGCTTCGCTACAAGCATGTGAAACGTAAGCATGTCGTATATCATGCATATTAACAATGCGCGAGTGTAGGACAGTTGGTGGGACATCGTAAGGAACACATCCGCAGAAGAGATAGGTCAGAAACAACGAGTATGCTCTTGTTGTCATCTTGCCACATCCTGTATTTTCTGCGGTTTTGTTCCTTACGATGGCATGCATTGCTCTGTCATATATCTCTGCATGCCGCGCGAATTGCATATCTTCTAACACGGTAGAATCTGCAGTGCAGAAATGGGAGAGCCTAAGAGTTGCTGCTGCACACGGTACATCGCGCGCCCCTTGTCGAATACAATCAATGTTCACCGGCGTTCTATAATTAGTTAGTAGGAAAAGAAAGGCTCGGTATATGTCACTAGCGGAATCCCGCTGACACGTCTCGCGGACAACACAGCAAAGCTCGAGCTTACGCGTTTCTCTAGTGCAGATTCTGCAGTGATGTCGGAAACTTTTTTCATTTTTAACTATCTTCCTCATCGTAGTCGAGGGAGATTATAATGTGCCTTTCACAATCTCGGGCGTCATGGTCATTGACATCACCAGGTGATGAGGTCACTAGCTCCGAAGAAGCGTGACACTTCTCATGGCCGGACGGATAACGTCATGGCTCTGAGTATGAGCCATTAAAGGCTTCGGCCTTAAAAGAGCCGACATTGATACAAAGGAGATTTTAAGACATACCCGCAAGCAACTGATGCGATATAAAGGTGGGGAACATCGGGAGCCGATTGTGATATACTTGAAAATATTAAGCTCGTTTAGAGAGGCGGTCACCGAGCTACGACTACAATTTCTACAGTTGAGGAACAGATACAGTGTACGAAACACAGGGTTATGCTATACAAGGAGGAATATGACCGTGCTTTCCAGCCGTCCGCCTACTCAACTGGGGAATGTAAGGATGGAGCTTAGAATTCTGAGAGGACGCAATCTCTTTTTCGTCTGCATTTATTCTTGCTTTTTTTAGTGTAGCCATGTTATTTGATAGCTCTGAACATTTTATTAAGCCTGCGGTCGTTTTTCGTTCCCGAAGCCAGTAGCAGCGGCTCATTCAGAAAACTCCGCAATGACAGCTCCGCCCGATATCTTGTCGGTCCGGCTTTTAGAATAAACCAGCATGCTGAAGTCGTTGTGAAATTAATAACGGGTTTTATCGGAGGAAGGTTTACAAGCTCCGGATGAGATCACTGTAATAGAAACGCATTGAGGAGCATGCAGCGTGCTCCCACGTTATGGCTTTAGAAATTAGAGGTTTTCATTTACATGAAATAGACAGAGCTGCGTTAAGGCTACCTTGTTGGCAGTACCTTAGTTAAAAGATATTTGTGGCTCTGGACAGCATTTCATTTCACAGTTTGTTATTATCCACATAAAATTGATGAGGGCGAAAGCCAAAGTTATTCGACTGCACTTAAGTATAATCCTAACAGGACTTCATTGTTTTTAAAATAGAGACGAGGGTTTGTTTATTCTCGCATATCTGATCAGGTATACACTGTATACCAAGCAAAAAATGTCTTCATTGCGCATAGAAGGTCAAATCTCAGCAGCATTTATAGTGTACGAAAACGTTGCACTCTCAAATGTTTGCCAATGCTACGACTCAAACGAAGCATCAAACACGTGCTGCTGAGCAATACAGTTTTGCTTCTTGGGAGCGCAATTAGCGCGTTTTGTCAATGAATATGCTGGTATTGATGAATGATCGGATAAAAATACTGAAGTTGAAAACTAAATTTACTGCAGATCGACAGATAGAAAAGTGAGTCGAGTTTCATTCACCTCTCGCTGAGAGGATCAAACAACTTTGTGCACATTAACAGAGTATTTTGTGGTGCGCGAATTTTACTTTCTCAGAAGAGCACAAAATATAAATTTATTACCTCTAACAGAGGATTAAATGCCAAAAGTGCGGTAAAAACCAAAACGAGTACGAACCAAACAGTTAATTAACCGGATGTAATAATTATTTCAGAATAAATGTCGCTCTTTATGAAAATACAAATTTGAGACGCCCGCACTGCCCAATAATATCGGCCGACCCAGACAATTGGACACAAGTGATCAATATTAAAGAGGTTCTTTGAGTGTTTTCAGGAAGAGTTTGTGTCCTCATCTCATCCCTGCACGTCAGTGCACGTTAAAGAACCCCAGGTGGTCGAAATTTCCGGAGTCCTCCACTACGGCGTCTCTCATAGCCTTAGTCGCTTTGGGACGGTAAACCCTACAAAACCAAACCAAACCATCATCTCATCCCTCATTGAATCTTTTTCGCTCTTTCTGCAAATATCCCAATAAAATAAATACTTCTGCGAAACGTCCATGTATGCTGAGGGCGACGTTCAAAGTCAAGAAATAAAGTTCAAAATTCTCCAGGCCCCCACTAATGGCCGCACGTCATGCTGTGTTAGGTTTATCGCGTGATGTAACACGCATCGACAACTAATTTTGCGACTTATAACTGGTTTTGCTGAATCAGTCATATCACAACATATCACAATAACCGTATCACAACAGCTTTCATGCAATATATTGCATGAAAGCAGTGCTGCTAAAAGTGTAGTAACGCCTTCGCTTGGCCATATTTCGAAGGCCATTGATGTGAATCTAAAAAACATCCGCAACTCAAATGCACCGCTTCGCAGCTGGAATCGTACGCATTGAAGCGCGAAGAACGATCGAAAATAACATGCTGCTTGGTGTAGAGTGGACCAGGCTGTTTTGCGAGAGTATTGGAGTGACCATATCGGGTAGTATTGTCCTACGACTGAGGTCACCAAACACGAATTCAGGTATTTAATCAGGAGGATAGAGACTTTAGTGCGCCTGGTTTGGCATGGAGATAGTGGAGATCCGTAGAAGACAGCCATCGTGAAGGTGCATGTCGATTAGAAGGTGTGACGTGAATGGGAGGAACTGGCTTGTGGAAAATCCGAATATGCGAACGAGGGTGATGCGGGGAACGGTGCCTTGTTTCGGTTACGAAGTGTGAGAACAAGGAACAACGCGTCGGTAGCCAGCGAGCCACGTAGAGCGCAATTCAGCTCCTGTGTGTGCACATAAAATGATCCCATTGCGCGACAGTCAATTTTCTTTCGTAGTTAAATCACTCTATGCTAGACTGCAATACCGCCGTGCTTCCTCTCTTTTCTCCCTGTAAGTGAAGCAGTTTCTTCAACGAGTGGCGAAGTGTGTTCGTGCTCACGCAATTTGTTCTGGACGACTCATTGATCCCAGTCAAAATATTTTGAATTTAAATGACAAAAAAAATTTTTGCCATATTCCAAAGTCCCCCAAATGATAATAAGAACTGTGCGCAAATGAACACACAGCTTCTGTCCTTCGGAATTATTTTAATTATTCACAATATATTTTGTACAGAGGATTGAGTAGAAGATTTCTGCATTCTTTATCCAGAAGTTGCTTTTACTCAGGCGGGGCTAGTCGACCTTCAAACACGAATTTTTAAAGACAGCAGGAAGCAACTGCATAAAATTTTTGATCGCAAGGGCTCACTCCCGCCTATGCATGACGTTCTATGCACAGGCTTTCGACAAGCCTCAACATCAATTTTTCTCTAGTCGTTTTCCTCTGTCTCGTAGTAATCAGCAATAGACATTATTTTATATATATATATATATATATATACCATCCCCAACGCTTTCCTTGGCCTCGCCGACTGTTGGCTTCTTTCCTTCGTGTATTATAACGAGCACCCTCATTTCCCATTAATTGATCAGCTTGTAGCTTACGGAGGTCTCGGTTCTGGCAGTCTTGAAGCCATAGGTAGCGTAAGAGGGTTCTAGCACAGCTTTCGCCCTCGCTCTTGATCCCGTTCTACGTGATGCAAAATTTTGTAACAACACATTATATGTGGGCCGACTGAATAAAATAGCTAAAATTGGTATATTTACTATATTAGCTACGTTGCCACCGAATAGTGACCGGAGAAGTGTCCAAAGAGTAGTAAATATGTCGCCCTGAACACACAGAATGGAGTAAAACCGAAAACAGCTTCTCCACGTTGTCTTTGGAAACATTGTTGGTGTATAGCGTCCGAGTTGTCTGCTCTAGGCTGCAATAATAGTTTAGAAGGTCGAGGTTCAGAAAAAAAAAAACATTAAAATTAGGCAGTCCGACCAGTTTCAGTACATACATACATATAATACATACATAATTGTATTACCATTCATCAATACAGAGTACATTCTCGTGCCCACAGAAGCGCAAGAGCGCTTGTGGGTGGGCCACGGCAAGAGCCATACACTGTGACACCATACCGTAATACAGATTCACCCATAGCTCTAAAAACCATTCTACGGTGCCTGATTGGGCATGTGAGCCTTAGCTTGTACAGTTGGGCTGAAACAGTTCGAAGACGATTGACAACATGCTGGATATGCGTAGCCCATGAAAAATGTTGATTGAAGTAAAGGCCAAGGTATTTTACTGTAGATGAGAATAGCAAAGACTCACATTGACATCCACTACACCCAGCATCATGCAGAACAATCGTTTCACTCGCGTATATTGTTGTGTGGATTTCTAAAGCACAACAGGATACTTTTGCTTTTATTCAAATATATTTGGTTCGAATTAAACCACTGCACTATACTATAAACATCTGCTTGTAGCAAGTCTCTGGCCTGTTCAAAGGATCGATGGGACATAAGTAGGGCTGTGTCGTCTGCATACTGAAAAGGTTTGGATTGCTTAAGTCATTAATATAAATATTAAATAGTAAAAGGCGAAGGGGACCCCAAACTGGACTTGGACAAAGTCACTGTATTGATTTTTCACCATGACGGTTTGAAAGCGATTCGAAAAAAAGTTCCTAAAGAAAACTCGGTATGGTCGTCTGAATCCAACCTTATATAACTTATATATCAGAATAGAGTGGTCAACAGTATCGAAAGCTTTAGACAGGTCTAAGAAAAGGCCGAGAGAAATTTCATTATGATCTATAGTTTCAATTATGTGGTCCGAACAGTCTTCGAGCAGATCTATAGCACTTAATCCGCGCTGAAAGCCATACTGAGAAGGATGGATTACGTCATATTTTCTACAAAATGCTTCCATATTATTATAAACAATCTTCTCCAAAATAATGCCAAAAGTAGGCAATATAGCTATAGGTCTGTAATTATTTTTATCCGTCCTGGAGCCCTTCTTCGGCACTGGCCTAACCACTGAGATCTTCAGTCCGGCAGGTATTTCCCCAGTTCCAATGCAGCCATTCAGAATAAAGAGCAGTAACGTTTTCATTTTGTTGAAGCTTTTTTGCAAATGTCGCACTCTAATTTTATCATATCCCGGAGGTCTGTGGGCAGAAAGGGAAGCAAGCACTGTACGCAGCTCATCTGTATCAGTAGGCGGAAGAAACGTAGAGTTGAGCAATGGCAATCCGATATAACCCGGATGGGGTTTAGGGGCATTCTGTGTCAGCTTACCTATCGAAGCGGCGACAGAAATATTAAATGAATTCGCAATATCTTGAGGCGATTCACGTGGAAATGCTTTAATAAGTTTTTCGTCTAAAGATTGTTGACTGGGCCTGCCCAGCAGGTAGTTCAAAGTGTCCCACGTATTTCGCACATTACGCCGGCAATGCGATAATTCCGCTGTAAATAACTGTTTTTTCTTAAGCCTTAACATAGCGGTGAGCCTGTTTCTAACTGCACGGTACTCCTGCTTGAGAGCAGAGTCATCTGGGTTCTTTTTGCACGAGTTCCATAATCTATCCTTTTCATATGATAACTTTAAAATATCACTGGTTATTCATTTTTTTTCCGGATTCCTGCGTCTTATCTTGACCCGACGCGTTGCAAGGGCATATATATTTTATTAAAAGTCCTTACAAGGCCCTCGTATGCCTCTAGTGACTCGAATTAATTAGACTATCCCAGTCCGAAGTCTGAACTAATTCATCCACTATCGCATTATCGATAATAGTTATTGTGTTTACTTCACTCCTATCCTGACGAGAATTGTCAAAAATGGATAAAGCTGCAAAATAATGATCAGCAACCTTTTGATGTATAACACCAGCAGACATTTCTAAAGTAGTAGAGCGCGAGGCTATGTGGTCAATGCACGACCTGGTCAACCTATTGCCCATGATTTCCTCTCTAGTGTAACTGTGAATGTTGTTTTCAATTCCATAGCTCGCAAGTAAATCCAAATAAACGGCAGTGCCTCGTTTTCCAGTTTGGCTGATATCTATATTTAAATCTGCAGCTATCACTAAGTTCTCGTTTGCGCAAGAAGCAATCAATAATGACAGTTCATCGAAAAATGTGTGAAGATCGGAGCTTGGGGGCCTGTATATAGCAATGACAAAAAATTTCAAGTCAGAATTGCTCACCGAAAAAGCGATGGCTTCAGCTGCGGTAAATTCACATGGAATAATTTCATTAAGCTACGTCTTTCTAGCATACGCCATGATACCTCCACCTTTACTCAATTCCCGACAGAACGAAAAGGAATTAAAGCCATTAAGTCCAAATGTGTCAGATTCAGATTGATTTATATTGACCTCAGACAGCAACAGAATATGCAGATATGTAAGTGGCTGAGCCGAGTAAGTGTTTAGTAAGTTCTAGTGACGTTTAATATTTCTGACATTCACGTAAACGAGGTCCAGTACCGGTTTGCACTGAACTCTAGATTCAGCTCTTATCCTCAGTCCAATTAGAAAATGAATCAAACGTATTGAACATATTTAGTGTAGGTTCAACAAGTCCCCTTCATTTGAGACCTTAACAGCTCCCTGACTTTCCGCCTTCCTCATATAGACCTTGCCGTTTTTGATCCAAACAAACTTAAACGACAGCATCTAAGCTGTCTGTTTTGTCTTCCAGAACAGGTATTTCGTGTACTGCGGTAGATTTTCATTTACAAAAATATATCTTCTGAACTTAACGTGTATCTCTTACTGAGCCATTCATCTCGAGGGGCCCGAGTGTTGAACTTCACGATTATGGGAGGTATTTTTCCCTTCTGAGCAGGCAGTCTGTGCATTGAATCAACCTGATCAAGTGTGTTCGAAGAGACGCCAAGTTTCAACGCTAGTTCATTCAACACGACAGGGAGCTCCTTCTTGTATGTCTGAGCAACCACATGTATCTGTACATTGTTCCTCCTAGAGTATGCGTCAAGGTTCGTAACTGCGTTGTGAAGCTCCGCTAACTCTTGGTTTTTGCAGTCAGCAAAGATTCAAGGTCTGCTGCACGTTTATCAAGAGCTGCAACCGCGAGTTTGTGAGCACTGAGAGCAGTCTTCATCTCATCATATTTATTTGAAAGTAGATCTATTGACTTTCAATTCCTTCAATAATTTTACCTTGCGCTTGGATCTGTTCAATTACTTTGTCATTTTTAGCAGACTGCTGTTGTATGGTCTTATCAAGCTTGTCGACTCATGAGTTGAATTCTGAAAGCTTGGTGCTCAATGCACTGATTGCCGACATGGCCTGTTTAAGAGTCGGCTGCTGAGAGTCATGTCCTCTTCCTCAAGCTCAGATGACTGAATATCTACGCACGAGTTGCATATCCAATCCTGTTTTATCTGCTTTTTAGACACGCCAGTGCACTTTACGGTATGATAAACACATTTACACTCACTGCATTGTAAGCTCTGTTTGCCCCGCTGCACTGGTTTTTAGCAAGTAGGACAATTTGTATCACTGGTTGCAGCAGACATGATGGTAAGCAAAAGAAAAATCGACGAAATAAATCGGCACCAAATAGGCACAATCGCAGTTCGACGAAGTGCAGAAACAGAATTTTCACAATGAAAGCAACAATGCTTACCTAAGAAAGACGTAGCATGTTAGCGCCAGAGCAAGCACTGCGTCGGACTGCGATCGGCCGATCCGCTGCAGCTGCTTACATAGCATGGTGGGTCCCAGATAAGAGCTTCATCAGGGGCCTAGTCCATGCAAAAGCGATGAGCGGGTCGGGTGTCCGCGCCTGCGTGGCTAGGTGATCCGAGTCTTCCCAGCTCAGCACACAGCAAGAAGTCCAGGGCGCCATTTTAGCCGAAGAGTGAACAGCGATGTCCTTTTCCTAAGAAAGACGTAGCATGTTAGCGCCAGAGAAAACACTCCGTCGGACTGCCTAACACCTCCTCTCAGTTCTGCATGACACTTTATATGCATGAGTTGTGCTGAACACCTCCTTCCCGCTTCTCTCAACTGATTTACTGTGTGATGGATCTTCACAACAACATTCATGGCCCCTTTCTATAGGAAGCTGAGGGTCAGTTCTGTCTGCGTGGGGTTTGGCGTTATGAGCGAAAAATCAGATTCGTGGATTTTGCAAGTGGTATTGGGCAACCGACATGGCAAGGCACTGGCTTTTCGATGAGTTTTATAATATCAGTAATAAAATTAGATGACCTAGCTGGCAAGAGCTTCCAGCTGAGGTTTTGTATTTACACAGGAAGGCATGATCGGAGTCTAACCTTCTATATAGAGCCTTAATTAGGTATCCAAATTATAGACGTTGCTCGTAAGTTACACAAGCGCGTTCGAAGCATGATTAGCAGTGGGATTAATACTTACATCGCGACTTGCGACTACATATTCATGAGTTGGTTAACATAGGCACAAACCAAGCTATAATACTTATGTGAATGGCAAAGTGCATTTACACGAACGAGGAGAGAAATGGGGAGCCGGCTGACGGCGACAAGTGGCGCTGTCTTGTTTTCACCTTAAGGCCGGAGCTTAAGTGTCCCCAAATTTTCAAGCGCTTTATAAAATCGCAATTGTTTCGGTTCTGGACCTTTCCTCGCATGCAAGTTACCTGGAGTTTTATGTATAAAGATATTTACGCTTCGGAAGTCGGAGATAATGGTTCTATACTGCACAATTTCCTTGGCGAAAATAAAAAGTTTGTGAAACACGTATATGTACAGGATATAAATTCCCATCTCCTGAACCGCAGGTTTCAAGCATGCAACCTATCAGTTCCTGTTGGCGGAAGAAAATTGCACTATTGTTAAAGATATAACCCATCGAAGCCCTTTTACAGGTGAGTAAAAATTCCGTGTTCGAATGCACCATAATAAGAATGCGGATACGTTTCACGTGTTGTTAAGAAAAAAAACGCAATTTGTTAATCAAAGGAGTTGTGAATGTGTTTCTTGGTTTGTTATAAATTACACTTTGGTGATCGAGTTTCGAACTTGCATGCTTTGACGTAAAGTACACTGAGGCGAATGAGCTCATATGTTTTTGCATTCACGTTTACATTTAACAAGAAGCCAAAAAGCACTGAATTGCAAATTTTCAAATAGATTAGTTTTTTTTTAAATAATAATGAACCAACGGATACATCAGCGTACCCGGCGGAACTTACTGTGCGGTCTTAATGTATTTTGTCAACGAGCAGGCGAGATGTTAGATGTAGAGGTTGCACATCGAAGCATGTATTGCTTACAGGTGGTTGTGAATAGAAAAGCATGCCTAACATTCTTGATCTCGACATTCGTTTGCAGAGACAGAGCATACAAGGTCATTTACGTTTTTCTATATTCGACAACGATACTTACGTAACTCGGTTCTGCACGATGCGAGCCGAAAACTGCCCGCGACAATGCCTAAAACTGCATATCTGCAATGTCCATTTCCCGCAGGGGACAAGGTCAGGTCACGTAACATAGCAAGGGGAAAACGCAACAAGTCTTACAGCGCCGAAATTAGCTTTAAACTTTCCTTCAGCCATGTAAATTAAACCGCTACTGTCATATGGTCGAAACAAAGCGGAATGTTACCGTTTGTGTCTTCACTCCGTCGCAGACGATTCTAGTTTCTCGTAATGCTGGGTCGATCATTTTAATTCTCCTGTCAAGGTTGTTGCGAAGTAATGCGTACATCAATAAGAAAGCGTTTATTCAGCTCTTACAACCTCCACCAGAGGCGTGCCTGATTTCAAAAACACAGAAGATAAGTGTAGCTACTACGGTGCTCGGTGAAGCACTAACAAGGGTCACAGAAGATTTAAAACATTTTGAGAATATTTTTTCTCTGTGGTTGTGAGCGCGGAGATCCATTAAGCAGCCAAACTTTCAAGTGAACGTTTCAAAGCTTTTTGTCAGAACCCTGCTAGAAAGAAAATCGCCCCCGTTGAAATTTGATCTCTGGCCCAGGCGACAAGGCCAAGTACTCTGGCCACTGTGTTAGACCTCCGCTCATATTTGCGTTTTTCGCTTTATTACCTGTTCACAATAAAAAGATGGTGAGGTAAAAGTCCCAAATAATGAAAAATATCGCTGAAAACGCCAGCAAAACGTAAGGCTGCATAATGTTTCTGAGTGGTCTAAGATAGCGCGCTCGATCAAAATTGCCATATATTCAAAAATTTCTCACTCATGACACTGCGCTTTCAGCTTAGTCATACTTTTAATATAATACTCCCTTGCGTGTGTCGTAAGCATTCTCGTTGACCATAACAAGGCAGAGTCAAGCGCCCATGAGTAAGTTGTGTGGCACAACCCCCCTGGTTATGGACAGGTAGGAACCGCAAAACCACACATGATATAGCCAGTGCCTTCCTTAAAGCCATATGCAAGATATCCCAGTAGTATACTGCGTCTCTGCTGTCAAGCAAAATATGATCTATAGTATCAAGTATGTGACAGATCAAGCAGCCTGTAGAGGTAATGATTATGCCATCTCAGTTACCAGCTTATTTACTCGTTTTTCACGCTGTGCTTCGGATATCGCCTTCACCATTGTTTTTATTTCTTTGACAAAGTCGCACTACAAATCTTAATTAGGCTTCCTCATTCAAACAAAACCCATAGGCGCCTGGTATATACACAAACATGAGAGGGTGTGGAAAAGAAATGATTAACGAAGCGAAGCTCATCTCATCATCATCATCATCATCATCATCATCATCATCATCATCATCATCATCATCATCATCAGCCTGATTATACCCACTGCAGGGCGAAGGCCTCTCCCATATCTCTCCACTTAACCCGGTTCTGTGCTAGCTGCATCCACTTGACCCCTGCGAATTTCTTAATCTCATCCGCCCACCTAACTTTCTGCCGCCCCCTGCTACGCTTTCCTTCCCTTGGAATCCAGTTTGTTACCCTCAGCGACCATCGGTTATCCTCTCTTCGCACTACATGTCCTGCCCATGCCCATTTCTTCTTCTTGATTTCCACTAGAATGTCGTTAACTTGAGTTATTTCTCTGACCCACTCTGCACGCTTTCTATCTCTTAATGTTACCCCTACCATCTAATCAGCTCATCTAATCGATTGTTTAATTTTCTTCTGCGTGTATATTTGTGCTTTGCTGAGCTAAACTGGCCTTTATTTTTCAGTTTTTTGTTAATCGCAGTCATAGTAGCTCTGATTGCAATATTATTAACAAGGTAATAAAGAAAAAACTAACCACATCCTTGGGTAGTAGTGGAGCCGTATCGTGAAGTAGCACATGTCAAAACGTACGTCCGACGCCAAGCCAGTAGTGTGCTTACAGATTACTGCTGTATTCTGGGAAGGCTTAATTTGTTTTGACCAGAAGGTGCTCGAACATTCACTCAGGGTGATACGAAAGGGTAATAGACGACAAGGCTGGCTATTCTATTTCTGCTCTTCATCAATGAGGTGACGACAAATATTGCTGATCGGAGGTACGGCACACAGGTATGGTTCACAAGCACGGCAATCTGTAATGCGTAATAGTGAGGCGTATCACGTTATTAGAAAACTTATACCTTGTGCTTGAAAGCTTGCAATCGCATTTTATCCTATTAAACACGGCTATCATAATGGCACTCGTGTGGTGTTATCAGAGTGCTGTACTTGTGATTTTAAAGCGTGATCATTATCAGCCCCAAAAAATGGTGTAATCTACTACCACCATATCAACACCCAAGTGTCTTGGATACCAATACGAAGCCGGCAGACGCTTCGATAAGGTAGAGTGCGGCTAATTGGGCCTGCTTGCGATCAGAATAGTGGCAAAGGTATAAGGTCATCATCCAAAGAACGCGCTAACAACTCCTACCAGAGTGCCTGTGTGTTCGTCCTGGATTCACGCATCACTTCGAACATGGACAGTGTACCACCCACTTGGATTTGATCTATGGGCAACAGTCCCCGCCAATAGGCAGACAGCGACTAGGTGCACCGTGAAAAATGGATGCCGTGCTCCTCCTGCGAGGTTTCGACCTGCTTTATGATTTGCTGACGAACAACGAATACCAGACACTAAGGCTATGCGACGAAAGCGCACGTTAGACGCTTAATGCATCACCGAGAGACAGAGGCGAAACGCCCAAAACGTGTTGGATGGATGGATGGATGGATGGATGGATGTATGTATGTATGTATGTATGTATGTATGTATGTATGTATGTATGTATGTATGTATGTATGTATGTATGTATGTATGTATGTATGTATGTATGTATGTATGTATGTATGTATGTATGTATGTATGTATGTATGTATGTATGTATGTATGTATGTATGTATGTATGGATGGATGGATGGATGGATGGATGGATGGATGGATGGATGGATGGATGGATGGATGGATGGATGGATAGATGGATGGATGGATGGATGGATGGATGGTTTATAGATGGATGGATGGATGGATGGATGGTTTATAGATGGATGGATGGATGTTAGGCGAGTTCCCTTTCAGATGGTGTGGTTATACTCATCGCCATGCTCAAACTTTTTTAACTTTGACAATGTTGTCGTTGCTGTCGCGTGACTTTGTTGGGATATTTTGGTCACAGAATAAAAACTCCGATGAAACTTAACTGATTTAACGGGTACATGGAAGAAATTGTACAGAAATTCAAACCGACGATCGTTTCATTCGGCGTCTTGCAAGCCACTGGTTTTCGCCGAAGGTTCGCCGTATTACCCTCTCCAGGCATTCCCTTGTTTCTCTTTTTTTGGGCCCCCCTCCCCCCCCCCCCCCCGCTCGTTTGTGCCCTTGAAGCCTCGCAGTCGCGGCGCTCGTTCGGTGGTGTCGGTAACAGAGGAATCTTCCTCGCCTGCTCAGTGCTGGCTCGCAGCCCTCCTGTAGGCACGAATTCTAGGGCAGGCGGGCGTCCGCATCTGGTTAGGACGCCAGCGCGTACACATGTCCCGGCCTGAAACCTTGGGCGCTTTCAGGGGCGACAAGCCGCTGGTCGACCGGCCCGCAGCAGCAAGCAGCAGTCGTGCCAGAAACGCTACGCCAGCTGCTGGAGGGCACCGCGGCGCGCACACATATACACACACACGCGCGCGCCCAAACACACACGTCCGCGAGTGGCCGCACGGCCGGCGATCAGGGGGACGAAACCGCAGTCTCCTGACGCGCCCTTCAGTTCTGGTCTTTTTCCGTTTTTGTGTCCGACACATTCCCCCCCGAAGTGACGAAGTCATTTCTTAGTCGGAGAGTTCCAGAGGGTAGAGGAACTGAATTGGACGGTGAAGTCTGGTCCCCCTGGCAGTCAAACTTCAAAAGCTCTTGCCTGTGTGTCTCTTCCCGTGAAATCACTTTCGATTATTCCCAGCTTCCACATTTGCCGCGGCTGGAGATCTTCTTTCAGGAGGACCACGTCCCCAATTTTAACTTGCTTTCTTCGTTAAGTTCCTTTGGAATGAGTCAGCTGTAGCTCCTTTAAGTACTCAGGGCACCATCGTCTCCAGAACAATTTCAATGCTTTTCTGCGAGTTGAAATTATTTTTAGCAAGTGGTTACAGGACAGGGCAGAGATTTCCTTCGTTTGCAGCTCCAGAAGGGAGGGCAGTCGTGTTCCGGTAAGAAACATAGTCGGACAGAGCGGTTCAGGTTCGTTCGGCTCTGTTGTAAACATGAGTAAGTGGACAAGAAATAAGTACCGCTTACCCTTCGGCCGGCGTAGTTGACATTTCTTCGAACGTCAAGTAGCTCGTCCCTAGCGTCTTCTTTAAGGCTTGCTTCGTTAGTCCGACAAGACGCTCATAGACGTCACCACACCACGATCCGCGTTCTATAATTAATTTCCATTGAACATGTGAGTTTATAAGGTAATCTTGTACTGGATCACCTCGCATGACATCCCAGAGGCATCCCAAATCCCTTGTTGACCTTCTTCAACGCGAGGGCATTATCACTGTAGATGGCGCTCGGAAGTCCTCGTCTGATAGCGAATCGCCGAAACGCGAGCAGAAACGAGCCTATCGACATGTCGGCAGCCAGCTCCAGATGAATGCCTCCAGTGACTACGCAGGTCAACAGTACTACATATCTCGTAGGCGAGAACCCTTTGACGCAAGTGGTCCGGCAAAGTCAACAAAGTCAACGCCTGTCACCTGAAAGATTTGGGCTTCTGTTATGTGGTCTTTTGGCAGCGGTGCTGTCATTTCGTTTGCCGGCAGTTCGTTGAACCGCTGGTATGTTACGCATTATTTTACAATTATTTTCACCAGCTGCTTTGCTCCGATCACATGATATCTTTCTCTGAGCTGCGTAAGCGCGTAGATTATCCCTCCGTGCAACACTTTGAGGTGGCAGTAGTGGGCAAGCAGCTTCGCTAGGTGGCTTCCTTTTGGTATGACGACGGGATGTTTGGCGTCATAGCTCAGGTGGCTACGTTGTAGCCGTCCGTCAATCCTCAAAACTCCATTTTCATCCACCACAAGTGAAGCGGTCGGAGAGTCGTTGGGCACCGTTTTCTGATTTCTGAATGCTGTGCAGTTCTTTGGAACAGCCTTCGCTCTGCTCATTACGTATCCAAAAAAGTTCGCCCGATCTAGCTCTTCGGGGGTGAGGGGTCCGGCTTCATCGCTTCGTCTTCTTGCCTTAAAGTTGAAACGGAGCACCCAAGCCGTGACTCTGATCAGTATCGTGAAAGATCTGTAGCTGATAACGTTCATTAACGCAGGCGCAGTCTCCTGAGACGAAATGGCCGGCAGTGCCTTGGTTGGCAGCCTGCTCTCTAATTCCTTGTCCGTGAAGGTTGCCTGCACCAGTCCATTTGGCCACTCGCTTTCATGTGCGCGGAGTCATTTGATTCCCGTCCACCACATCTCACTAGTCGCAAGGCGGGAAACTGCGACGCCACGCGTCAGGAGATCCGCAGGGTTCTCTTTCCCCGGGAAGTGCCCAGTCTTAGCATACTGTGCTGTGCTGTATCTCACGGACGCAGTTTGGCACGAACTGCTGCCAGCGTTCAGCGTCACCTCGAATCCAATGGAGAGTGATGGCGGAATCGGTCCAAAGACTAACGTAATCAGGGTGCTTCCCGAGCGTATTTACTGTGTAGCTGCACAGTCGAGCTGCAAGCAAGCATGCCATTAGCTCCACTCTTGCTAGCGTGAGTTCTTTAAGTGGAGTCACCGTCAAATTGCTCATTACAATTGTTTAAGTTAGGCCGTCTTCTGAAGCGATGGTGGGGTAGGCGACTGCCCCATAGGCCGTGGAACTGGCGTCTATGAAGATGTGCAGGTGCGTTTTTGTAGCCGGCCCGCTGACGTCGGCTCCGCAGTACCGTGGTACCTGTATCTCGGGAAGATGTTCTAATTCACAGTACCAGGTTTTCCAGCCTTCAGCTTTGTCGTTTGGTCGGTCATTGTCCCATTCGACATTCTGGCGCCACAACTGCTGAAACACTACCTTAGCCCTTTCGATAAAAGGTGACAGCCATACCAGTGGGTCATAGATCAGTGCGGTAGTTTGCAGCATGGAACGTTTGGTGTGTCTATATTGTGATGGTGCTTGCGACTCATGGCGCAAAGGTCAGGCGATCGGTAATGGGGTCCGATATCAGTCCCAGCACCTTCAGCACTCCGGAGAAGAATTCTAGAGACTTATTTTCGCTGTCATCGTGCCCAAATAGCCGGTGTAGCCTTTCGTTATTCGACGACTACTTGTGCGACTTCATCTAGATGAAGTCCAAGATCGCGTTCGCTTCATTGTAGAGCCTCAAAGCCTCCTCTTCGTCATCTGCACCAATTAGTAGGTCGCCTACATAAAGGCTTTGCTGCAGCTGGCTGGCAGTTTGGGGAAATTCTTCCTCGCAAGCTTTTAAGTGGTGGTGAAGGGTAGCGGAGAGCAGAAACGGGCTTGCGGTGGTTTGAAACGGTACCGCTTCATGCGCCACGTTTCAATGGGAGGCAACGAAGTACCGGCCCAAGGAGTGTCTCGGAACCAAAAATATCGCAGTACGTCTCTGTCTTGCTCTCGCACTAGAAAACCTGCTCAATGTCGCAAGAAGCGCAACTCAATACTTGCGGAAATTGAGCAAAAGGCCGACGAGATCTGCTGTTATGATGGGTCCTGTTTCAAGGTAATCATTAAGACTGTACTTTTGGCGTGGGAAGAAGCATCAAACATCACTGAATTTTCTGGAGTCATGAAGCACTGCTTGATGAGGCATGTGGTAAACGCAGTGGTAGTGGTCGGCCTTTTCTTCTACCCGTTCTGCCATGTCCAGAATACCGTACTGCCTGATCGCAGCATAGTATTCTTCGAGAAGGTCAGGAGCCCTTTTGAGTCGGTTCGCCAATAGATTGAGGCGCTTCAAAGCAATTTCTCAGTTACCCACGAGTAAAATCTCGGAGTTCCAAGGCAGCGCAACTTCATAGCGATTACCGACTCACTTGATGTTGTCCTCAAAGAACTCTAAAGCTTGACACATTTTGTCGTTCTCCTCGACCTGCAGTGGCACTTGCCGGTGAAAGACGAGCAAGTGCGACTGCAGCGTCGCCCGTGACTGATGTTCGCAGATAGTGAAATCTGTCTATGTAAGACAAAACCTTCGTTACTGTCACCTACCTGCTCGAACACTTCCCAAAAGGTTGCCAGTCAGAGCGCCATCCCGTAAATTTGAGTGAGTCAATTTTAGGCAGCTTGACTTTCGTTTTCACCGTGTTGGCTATTTGGGTTGCTGGCGCGGTCGTTTTAGCGGCTGGCGTGGCCGTTTAAATGATGATGCCGCTGCCCACCGATTCCACGACAGCCTTCGTTGATACCGGACCATTCTTCACATGAAGTTGCAGTCCAGCGAGGCAGGTTACAACCCTGTCTTGGTACTCGAACATTTGTTCATACTCGTTTTCTGTGTCGTCTTCTGGTACCAATGGTTCGATTTTTCTGTCGATGGTCTGAAGCTGTTGTTGCAAATTTGCTGAGCCTAGCGTGCAGTAACGTCCCATCATTACTTGCGAGTGTCACTTGCCACTCGTTGATTTCGTTGATCAGCTTCGTAACTTGCGAGCGTGAAACTTTCAGTTTTTTTTAAAGCGTTCCATGTTCTTCCCAATTAGTTAGCCAAAAATTAAGCTCACCGGATCGATGACATCGGTAGTTGGGACCTGATCGTTGCCGAGATGCCCCTGGCTTGGATGCGTTGACGTGAGCGTGAAGTGAAGCAAATATCTCACAAATCCACAGCAGATCGAGTCCCGGGTTTCGGCACCAGACTTTTTTTCGCTGTTGTTGCGTGTCTGCGTTGTCATATTTTGGTAACAAAATAAAAACTCCGATTAAACTTAACAAACTGATTTAACGACCACATGGAAGGAACTGTACAGAAATTCTAAGCGATGGCCGTTTCGTTCGGCGTCTTGCAAGCCACTGAGTTTCGCCGACGGTTCGCCGTATTATCCTCTCCAGGTATTCCCTTGTTTCTCTTTACTTTGCCCCCCCCCCCCCCGCTTGTGTGTGCCTTTGGAGCTTTGTCGCAGCGCTCGTTCGGTGGTGTCGGTAACAAAGGAATCCTCCGCGCCTCCTCGGTGGCGGTTCGCAGCCCTCCTGTAGCCTCGAATTCCAGGGCAGACGGGCGTCCACGCCTGACTAGGCCGCCAGCGCGTACCCATCTCCAGGTCTGAAACCTTGGGCGCTTTGGGGGCCGACCGGCCGGCAGCAGCAAGCAGCAGTCGTGCCAAAAACGCTACACCATCCGCTGAAGAGCACCCGGCGCGCACACGTACGCACACACGCACGCGCGCACAAACACACACGACGGCGAGTCGCCGTTCGGCCGCCGGTAAACCGCTGTCTCCTGGCACACCCTTCAATTCTGGTCTTTTTCCGTTTTTGCCCCCGACAGATAATCCATCAACTTTTAATAGACTTTCCTTTTTGTTCCGGGTTATCTTTAAATACCCATGTATAATTTCGGTTTAGATTCCATGCGTCCCCTCCCTGCTATTTATCCACCAATCTTCCAAACCTCTCTTGCTTACCTTTGCCGCGAATCGTTCCCACTTGCTTTGTTACCCCTAAACGCCAGGGCATAGTCTAGAGTGATTATGAAAGCATCGACATCTGGATGGATACTGCCACACTTCATTATAATATTTTCAATGTTTTCTGGGCATCTACCGCAGAGGGCACAAGTTTTATCTTTTTAATTTTACTTCCTTCTGTAACTTCGGGTTCTACGACATCCTGATCTAGCTTCAAAACAAAGGCCGCTACCTCTTGACTTGTCATAGATTTCCTTCTTATTCTGAGTTATTCATTTTCTATATATGTCTAGGGTCGGCTTCGTTATCATTCAAACAATTACATTTTTTAGCCTGTGTTATTTACCTGTCCTTGAATGTTATTTATTTCTCCACCCTGCCTTCCTACGCACCTACTGGTTAGTTCTCTTGTCCTTATCCGTCACTTTGAGTCAATGTCCTTTCGGTATAAGTATTTAAATACTTTAGCTGCTCAACTACTGTCGCCCGTTTTCCTCCGGCTTTCCTCGTACTATATTTTGCTCTGAGCCTCTCGTGCCTTGAAAGATCCCCAACCTATGTGTCCCAGTACTGCTTCGCATGTAGTTTTGCCGTGGTTTCCCAGTGCTAACCTTCCAACATATTTTTGATTGATATCTAACTCCGTCGAGACTTCTGCCCTTGAGCACAAAACCGCGTTCCCCAAGGTAGGATGGATGGAAACAACTTTATTTTAAAAAAAAGTCTTCCTGGGTGGTCGCGGAAAAGGGTCCACCCTGGAAAAGGGTATGTTTCGGCTGCGGGAGGTGGTTAGTTCGAAACCCACCGTCGAACACCCACCGGTAAAAATGGGTACAAGCGTCCCCCGGCCTGGCGCTCGGCTTTTCCAGGGGTGTGCGTTTGGGAGAAGCTCCGTAAACCCCGCTGCGAGCCCCTCCTCCGCAGTGGGCCCAAACCCCGTTTCGAACCTCGCAGCCTGCAAAGGTGGTTCTGTTTGTCTTGCAAAGGTACTTCCTTTGAGCCTCAGCTGAAGTGCTCCCTTAGAGCCTCAGCTGCAGCAGTCCTAAAAAATGAATAATGGTACCAAGGTAATCCCTGGTACCATTATTAATTTCCAAATACCCTTCAGTACTTTATATCTCTTGTACCTTCAAAAAGCTTGCTGCTTCATAACCAGGGATTCCCTTCGCCTCTGGGCCTGGTGACCTGTTTATGTATTTCCATCTATATCTGTCCTTCGTTTGTCCTTACCCCGAGGTACTTATATTCTGCCAGTGTTGGTATCTCACTCTCTTGTATTGTCAGTTTCTTATCACTGAAATCGTTGAATACCATCAGGCCCGACTTGCGTGCGCTGAAAGTAAAGCCGTCTGCATCTCCCTCGTATTCACGTATATTAACCAATGCTTGTAAATCATCCTGGCTATTGGCTAATAGAACAATGCCATCCGTGTACATTAATCCTGGAAGCGTTTGTTGTAAGTCCATTCCACCTAGCCTATACGAGAGATTAAAACCAAGGTTGCTTTCTTGCCGACTATTCCAGATTTTTCATATAAATCATGAATAACAGCTGTTATAGCGGACATCATTGCCTTAGTCCTCTGCATAGCTCGACATTAGACGTACTTCTTAACCCCTTCCACATGCAATCTCAACTATATTATCTGTGTATATTTCCTTGACTAATTCATTACCTTGCTTATCGATGCATTCAGATTTGAGTATGTTTCACAGAAGTTTCCTGTTTACGCCATCGTATGCGTCGCTTATGTCCACAAGGGCGACATAGGGTGGTCTGCTTTTGCACTCTGGCTATTTCTGCTATCATCTATGCACCTACTATTCCTTAACCCATTATGCACTTAGCCCAGTACATTGCCTTCTATCCACCACTCCATTTTTATTTCACTGCACGCATAGCCAGGCTGTAAGTAAGTAACGGTATAAATGAATTATAATGTTCTTCTTATCTCTTTGTACATTATAAAATATATACATCCTACTATGCCGCCGGCTATCCGGAATTTCTTTCTCTGTTATGACTGCTCCTAATGCTTTTAAAAACGCGTACTTTCTTCTTGAACCAACCCCATTATTAGCTTGATTGGCATTTCATCTATTCTTATGACTGTACACACTGGAATATTTGTATCCGCCTTCTTTCAGTTAAGATTTGTCAGTTGTAAGCTCCTTTTCTTCATTCTATCTGGTACTGTTTCTCCATCAAGGGAGATTACTCCATCATTGCGCTAAATGATACTGCGATGACTGGTGTATATATCTTAGGGCATCATCATCCTCTAGACGTTTTCCCTTGGCGTCCTGAATCTGTTGCTGTTCCCTATGATATCTCTTATCCAGACGGGTTATATAGCTCCAGGATTTCGTTGCCACCTCTGCATGTAATTCGCGCACTTCGGTCATTCAGCGCTCACTGGGCTGTTTTATTTTACTCTGCATCACTATCTGCAATTTCAGTTTCTTTTGCCGGTTGGATTCCCATTTCCTATCTATTTCCTCTTGAGATATCTGCGCTTTCTTATTTTATCTATGCTCTCTGGAAGCCATCTGTCTTCTCTCGATTGCCTGCTATGTTTCATTATAGTGAACTAGAATAGGAGTAGTGGGTCGAGGGAAGGCGGCGGGCTGAAGCTGTTTGCGCCGACGCCGACAGACGGCGCTGCCGCTCCCTTCACCTGGCAAGCAAGCGCTCGCTCGCAGCAGCTCGGCGAGTACCTGGTGATCAGGCAGGTATAATGCTCCTGAAGTTATTCGGGCTCTAAGAGGTTTAATCTTACATCAGACATTTATGGAAGAAAGGCAGATAGTCCTCTTTTGTAAAGTCATAAACGTTCCATGTGACGTATGGCTGGCGTGCGTTCACTGCATGTAGCTCCCATAGGCATGTGAAAAGTCTGATTGCGTTGGAAATATATACAAAATGGCTTTATTTGCAATAATAAGCAAATATTTCCGAGAAAATGCAAAGCAGCATTGGTGGAACTGACTGCCGTGAATTTTACACACTCTTGCTCAGCTTAGCAAGTTTGGCTCGCTTTCCTTTATTTTTTTTTCGCTTTGCGCTATTTTCGCTGTTCAGTCCTTTGACGAGAAAGTGCAAGCGAGTAAGGACATAGAAAGAGACCACCTTCATGCTAATCTTTTCCTTGTGTACACTGCACCCAACAGCATTAGAATGAATGAATGTTTGCCTCACAAGCGATATCACGTCGGAGATGCTGTTGGCGTGCAATTCTCCAGTGCTGAAGCATTCTGTAAATAAATTTTCCAATTCAGCGACGAAGCAGTACAAATCTTTCGAGGGGTATAAAAGTCCACCCCAGTCACAATGTTTTGTATACTCGGATGGGAGATGGTGCACTGCTGCCTCATTTGGTTCCACGAGAAGAATGTCTTTGCAAGACGCACAGTTAAGAAAGTTTCAAGACACATTTTCTGGCCACGTACCCTGCCATATAATAAATAAGTCTTGAGTCACTCTTTTCTACCACTAATGGCAAGTGTTGGTCATTTGCAGGTGGCACCTTAACGAGAGAAGTCTCAGCCTGGTCTAGTTTACCTTGAGCAAGAAGCTCATCGACGGTCTTTGGGGTTTTAGTTTGCTCCTTGTCACTTACGTTCAGGAGGGCACTTATCGCTTCTGGAGGGGCGTTGGCCCCGTCAACGCTTCGAGCAAGGTTATAAAATGAGGAACGCTCTGGAGAAGGATGGGAATTGCATCCACTGGACTGCCGGATTATTCCAAACAAGTGCTCCACAGGGTCTGTGCTCAAACGCGAAGTCATTAGGTACTTAAATCGAAGCGCCTCTGTCAAGTACTGCAGCAATGATAGCTTGCTAGCCAGGGTAACTCTAAGTCCAGTCGCTGTGGAATCGCTTAGAAAGCCTCGTTTTCCAGAGGTGCCAGTTTCCCACTTGTCGAGATAGTCCAGAAAGTCCACAAGAATGGCAGCTGATGGAGATGCTGGCCTGAGTGCTTCGGCAGGAAACCTTGACGTCATGGCCGTTATCAGTTTGTTTATCTTCCTGAAAAGAAGACAAAAGTAAACACAAATCAAACGTTGTATGCAAGGCTAATGCCGACTGACAAATCAGTAATTCATGGGTAGTATATCTCACGTGAAGAATTTTTGCGTAGCTTCGATGGAGCCGCATTTCCTTTCAATATCTTTCTTGTAAAATGCCATTCCTCTCAGGACGTTTGTCCCGAAAAGTTGGAAGGCGTACGAAACCCTCATTTTCTCAAAACAGTTGTGATCTGTTTGCGCTTCAGTGAGTCCAGGCATGACTTTCAGTGTCAGAGATGGCTTGCCACGTGGTATGCGCACCTCTTTGCCGTTGATGATATGCACATAGTCTCTTAATATATACTTCTCTTCAAAATGCAGCTCATACACGGCATCCGTCATTTCCAGGGGCTTGTCCGCACGGTGCAAGTTGCGCTGCCATGTGCGGCGCCTTGCTTCGTCTTCAGGAACCCCGAATAATGATAACTTCGGAGCATCATTCACTCCACTGTAGCCGGTCCTACACCCAGGAGCAAAACAATAGTTTCTCCGCCGAGGTTTGCTCATCTCGTAATATCATGGGCTGCACAGCGCAGCAGAGATGAAATCAAGACGCATATGAATTAACGTACGGAAAAAGGCTTGCCCACGACGATCTTGTTGAAAACAGCGCGCGTACCCTACGCAGATGCGTGCACGTGCTAAGATTGCCGCACAAAGTGTTCCGTTTCTCGTACGGTCAGTGGATGGCCCCTACCTGTTTCCTGGAGAAAGTCACGGGGTACACTGAATTGTCTTCTGACAATGGGATTTGGGGAATTACGCCTATGTTAAACAGCATAACAGAGGACGACACACTGAAAAAGCACGCCAAGGCAGAGCGCGCTCCCCGTGTAACAAGCCGGCGCCTATCGCAGCGAGCTCCAGAGTATGAGGAGGCTGCCAAGTGAAAGGCGCAGCAGCGCCGCCGCGCGGAGGCCTGAGATTTCGGCGCCGCCTACTTCACGCGCTCCGCTGGCGCGGCGCTTCCCTCGCCCCACTACACCTATTCTAGTTCACTATAGTTTCATTATTCCACCAGCATCGAGGAGTCCTCCTAATGTTCCAACAATTAACTCACTCCTGCATGACGTGTTTCTACATCGTTTTCTCAATGCGGAATGCTATTAGCTCTCGTTGTTTTCCGGTTAAATTTGCGTTGGCTCTTTATGATTCCTGGCTTTTTTTTCTTTCGACCAAGGTGTCCCATCTGCAGGCTAATACGCTTATAGTCACTACCCAGGCTGTGCGCGCCTTCCTCATCTATTTCCACGTTCGGAAGCTTATTGTAGATTCCCGGTAACAACAAGCAATAATCAACGATGGTTTTCCTAATCCGAGAGTGTCAGGTTATTTGGCCTTCACATTTCCTTTTCTATTCACAGCAGTTAACTGCTCACAGATTTCTAACATTAACTTCCCGTAGCCATCAGTGTACCCATCCAGATCCTCAATGTGTCCATTCATATCACCCAATCAATTCGAAAATTTTTCCAAATTCTTTGATATATTCACTGAAACATTTACCATATTCCTGTTTTCCAGTTTGCCTTTGTCCCCGGTCAATAAACAGGCTGCCCATAGCCCATACCTTTTTAACTGCTATTGTTCCTAAAGCCCAGATATGTTCTTTGCTAGCTGATTTTACCCTTCGCAAAGTGGTCCTTTGGTATAAGCAAACACACACACACACACGCGCACACACACACACACACACACACACACGCGCACACACACACACACACACATACCAACCCCGCCTCCTTTCTCCTTTCTATTGCACGCTTCCCAAACATAGCCTTCTGTACCCGGTGGTTCTTCCAGGTCCCGTATTTGTGTCTCGCACATAGCATATACACCTGCTTGACCATGTCTCACTCCTGTTCTATCTTTAACCACCTTGCTCTACTTCTGCCGCCTTGCATGTTTATCTGTTGGATAATGAAGTTAAAATTTTAAAATTATTTTTCTCAGCTTTATTTCTTCGTCTTCTTCTGGTGGGTTGGTTGGAGTGGTTCTCAAGCCTGACATTTTTTTGTTTCAATGTGACGCCCTACGCTCGGAATTCTTGCAGACCTCCTAATAAATATACCGCACAACCTTCCGGGCGCCAGTCAATCTCAGCGCGGATCTTAAATGGATTCCATCTCAGTGAAATCCCTTGCCCGGCCTTGCTCTACGTACTTCCTTCTTGATAGCAGTTACCTTAAAATGCATTTCTCGCCTTAATTTTTTAATTTCCCGTTGACCCCGGCCACCTTCATTCCAATCTCCTGGTTCCTTCTGAGCACCTCTAGTACTGTTCATATTACTATCTTCAACCTTGGAGCTACTGCCTGCAGATCTTCCCCTCCCTGTCCCAGCCGCTCCACAACTCTCGCCCTGTCACCGTTAAAACATCAATGATTCCTGCTTCCTTGCTGCGCTCTACAGATTTGTGCTACAGTTCGTCTGTCGTTACATGTAGCACGTGACTTAGTCTTTCCGGGAAGCACCCTGATCCAAACTCTGCTATCTTTTTTAACCTTTCCCTGATAGCTCGGCTGCACCTCTTATGTTTCAGTCAGCGACGACTAAGAGCAGCTATCTCTTCCTCTCTTCTTCCGGAACCTGTTCGCGGCCCCCGTTCTAGCGCTGTTTACACGCCCTTCCCCTCGCACTATTCCAAGGATCCGCCTTGGTATTGTCCATGTCGTCTACAGATAGCCTTGCCTCTTCAGTGCCTTTGTGCACTCTGTCCCTATCTTGCTTCTTTTGTAGGCCTTCATCCTTCCCGAAGCGTTCCTCACCACTTGGAGCGCGCTTTTCGTTTTCTAAGACAGGGTCCGCCGCGAATACAATGAGAGGGCTTCTAAGCGAGTGGCGCTTTTCGCTGCTGCGAAGAGTACGGGGGACCAACCCGACCCTGGCTGCTCGCTTCTGTGGCCCGGTGGCTTGTTCATGGTATTAATACAAAATGCAGAGCATTCCTGCACTGCGTGAATTTCAAACGAGATACGTAAATTTTTCAGAAAGCTGGCGGCAATAAAATACCACAAGAGGAAATTGTTTCTCAGTTTGACAGAACTAGACAAGGTATATATTGTTATGTGGAAGATTTACAGTCCCAAAGCTGTCCGCACAACTAACGCTGATGAGGGCACCGGTTTCACAACACTCAGCGTCGTCGTCTTCTCGGACTGTGTTTCACTTCTTCATCCTTATCACGAACAGCGAATACAGCTAAGTAACACTACCCCCCCCCCCCCCCGCGGGAAAAGCACAGTCCCGGTGCGGTCTATGTTAGCGAAATAGAACGTTGATGATAGGGCTTTAGACGGGACACATGCACTAATTCGGAGGTTGGAGCTGTGGACGTGGACTTCGTAACCACAGATTCAACTTCGTAGGTAACGTTGGTCACGGGGCGCAAAACACGGTAAGGGCCACTGTAACTAGGTAAAAGTTTTTCACACAAGCCCACTCGACGGCACGGGAGCCACAGCAAAACGAGAGATCCAGGAGTGTAGTGGACATCACGGTGGCGGCTGTCGCACCGGATCTTTTGAGAGTCTTGGGATGCAGAGAGCCTGGCATGAGCTCTCCGGCGGGCATCATGAGCGCGGGTGACGGCATCACTGGTGTAAGTACTGGTGGCGTCTGCCGCGGGTAGAGAGGTGTCGAAGGGTAGTAACGGGTGTCGGCCAAATAATAAATAAAATGGGGAGTATCCAGCGGTAGAATGGAAAGATGAATTGTAAGCGAATGTGACAAAGGGGAGATGAACGTCCCAATCTCGATGGTCGTCAGACACATACATGGCCAGCATGTCTGTGAGGGTACGGTTTAGACGTTCCGTCAGCCCGTTGGTCTGGGGGTGATATGCGGTGGTGAATTTGTGGCGGATGGAGCACAAACGGAGAATTTCCTCAACCACTCGCGACAGGAAACAGCGGCCACGATCAGTTAGTAGTTCGCGAGGAGCACCATGATGAAGAATTACGTTTTCTAGAAGGAAGTCAGCGACGCCTGTGGCGCAGCTGGTCGGGATGGCTCGGGTAATAGCGTACCGAGTAGCGTAATCGGTGGCGACAACGATCCATTTGTTCCCCGAGGTGGAAACTGGAAAGGGGCCAATGAGGTCAACGCCTATACGGGAAAATGGGTCAGTTGGTATGGGTATCGGCTGCATATGACCTGAAGGCAAAATTGTGGGCTTCTTCCGACGCTGACACAGTTCACACGCGGCAATGTACTGCTGGACTGAGCGGTAGAGCCCCGGCAGTAGAAACGTCGGCGCAGGCTGTCGTATGTGCGAGAGACACCCAAGTGACCAGCCGTGGGAGCATCATGGAACTGTTCAAGGATGGTGGAACGCAGGTGTTGTGGAACGACGAGCAAAAGGTCTGTGCCATCTGGTCGCATATTACGTCGGTATAAGGTGTTCTCGTGGAGCTCACATAAGGCGAGAGATGGGTCAGGGCGGTCGGAGATAAGACGGAGGATAATGGAATGCAGAGAAGGATCTAGGTGCTGTTCCTTGACACTGTTGGCAAAGGCGGAGACAGATAAGACATATGCATCATCGTCATAGTCTGTAGGATAGGGGAGTCGACAGGATGACGTGACAAACAGTCTGCATCTTGGTGAAGCCGGCCGGACTTGTAGACGACGGAAAAGGTGTATTCTTGTAATCGTAGCCCCAGCGCCCCAAACGGCCAGTAGGATCTTTGAGAGAGGAAAGCCAGCACAAGGCATGATGGTCTGTTATCACAGTAAAATGGCGGCCAAACAAATAAGGGCGGAATTTCGTAATAGCCCAGACAAGCGCCAGGCACTCTCGCGCTGTAATAGAATAATTTTGTTCGGGTGTTGAGAGGAGGCGGCTGGCATACGCAATCACCCTTGTACGGCCGTGTTGTTGCTGAGCGAGAATAGCTCCTATTCCATGGCCACTTGCGTCGGTACGGAGTTCAGTATTGGCGGAAGGGTTGAAGTGGGCCAAGAGTGGTGGAGTAGTTAGAGCAGCAATAAGCTTTGAGAAAGCTGCAACTTGTGCAGGCCGCCAATAGAATGAAACGTCTTTCTTGAGGAGTTGGGTGAGCGGACGAGCAAGGACTGCGAAGTTCGGGACGAATCGTCGGAAATAGGAACATAGGCCAATAAAGCTTCGGACATCGCTGGATGAACGCGGAGTGGGAAAATCTCTGACGGCACGTATCTTGTCAGGGTCAGACTGAACACCGGAAACATTAACCAAGTGACCAAGCACTTTGAATTCCCGATGGCCGAAACTGCATTTCTTTGAGTTGAGTTGAAGGCCAGCGCGGCGGAATAGCTCCAGAATGGTAGAAAGGCGAGAGAGGTGGCTGTCAAAATGGGACGAGAAAACAATGACGTCGTCTAAGTAACAAAGACAAGTCGTCCACTTGAAGCCGCGCAGCAATGAGTCCATCATCCGTTCGAAAGTTGCAGGGGCGTTACATAGGCCAAAAGGCATGACTTTAAATTGATAGAGGCCGTCAGGGGTGATGAACGCTGTCTTTTCACGGTCTCTCTCGTCGACAGAAATCTGCCAGTAGCAGGAACGAAGGTCGATGGATGAAAAGTAGCTGGCTTCGTGCAAACTATCAAGCGCGTCGTCGATGCGCGGAAGAGGATATACATCTTTTTTGGTTATCTTATTCAAATGACGGTAGTCAACGCAGAATCTCCAACTGTTATCCTTCTTCTTGACCAGCACGACAGGGGATGCCCAGGGGCTACTGGAAGGCTCGATTATGTCGTTCGTTAACATCTTTTCGACCTCCGTTTGAATGACGCGTCGCTCGGTAAGCGAAACACGATAGGGCCGCCTGTGGATAGGACTGACGTCCCCGGTGTCAATGCGGTGGGTTACAACTGTCGTTTGACCCAATGGGCGGGTGCCGAAGTCAAAAAGGTCACTGTAGGTAAACAAAAGCTTGTGTAAATTAGCGGCGAATTCAGGTTGCAGATCAGCTGATATCATGCTGTTAAGCGGATCAGGGCGCGATGTGAACGACGAGGGGTGTTGGCAGGGACGGCAGTTGTATGATCTGTAGACTGAGCTGAAATGGCACAATCAGTCATCGGTGACAGCGAAGCTAATGAAATTCCCTCGGGCAGAACTTGAGCTGAAAAGCTGAAGTTAAGGACTGGGAGAGTGGTGCGGTTCTGGGAGATGTGCACAATTACATGAGGAAGGGTGACATGCCGCTGCAGCATGACATCAATAATGGGACAAGCGAGATAGTCGCCATCTGAGACGGGTGGAAATGGCGACATAGGGATGTAAACGGCAGTTTCAGGAGGAAGGCGGCTAAACTGTGCTGATCGAAGTCGGGGTGAGCAGGAGGGGTCTTCAGAGCAGAGCGGAAGGTCCAAGCGAAGTAGGCCGCTAGAGCAGTCAATAAGGGCAGAGTGGGCTGTTAAGAAATCAATTCCAAGGATAACATCGTGGGGGCATTCATGTAGGACGGTGAACAACACTGGGGCATGACGGTCAGCAGTTGTACCTCGCGCCGTACACATGCCAACCACGGCAGCATGGCTGCCATTGGCGATGCGAACTGTGGACGAGACGGCTGGCGTAAGGACTTTCTTGAGGCGACGACGAAATGAGGAGCTGAGAACGGACAGTTGGGCGCCTGTATCAATTAGAGCAGAAACGGGAACTCCATCCACAAGGACGTCGATGCGGTTATTTTGTAGGGCAGGGGTCAACAGAGGTTTTTCAGTCCGGGTCATAAATGCAGCGTCACCTCCGGGAGCTACATTGGCTAGTTTTCCGGTACGTGGCCAGAATATGACGATGGCGAATCGCGGCGAGGAAGAGGAGAACGCGAACGTCGTGCTTGCGGGGATGGTGAACGGTCGGCAGCACGGACAGTGGAACCGGGGTCAGCAAGGGTCTGGTCGGGGCGAGGTGGGGAATAGCGAGGGGCATAGTCTCCGCGGCGGTCAACGTAGGTGTACTGACGAGATGGCGTGTACCAGCGACTACGGCAGTGGCGGGAAATGTGGCCAATGCGAGAACAAGTAAAACAGATGGGGCGA
Source organism: Amblyomma maculatum (assembly GCF_055883805.1). Taxonomy (NCBI): domain Eukaryota; kingdom Metazoa; phylum Arthropoda; class Arachnida; order Ixodida; family Ixodidae; genus Amblyomma; species Amblyomma maculatum. The sequence continues at coordinate 124,426,960 of NC_139349.1, forward strand.
TTGTCGTGGGTACGCCATTCATTTGGGTTGCAGTAACGATATCGGGGCGAGAAACCGGCGTTGGTTGAGGTGGCAGCAATTACTGGAGGGGCAGGTCCTGAAAACCATGGTGTCGGTGGTGCTGGTAGAAGGGAGGCCCATATTCGCAATTTCTTGGCGAACAACAGCCTTAATAAGTGATATTGTCACGTAGCCGTTTAGGCCCGTAACCAGAAGGTTGGGTTTTAATGGGGGGTTGAGCTAGCAGGCGCAGAAGAACAGGGTCGGAGCACCGAGAGATGGCAGCTAACTTCAGCTTCTTCTCGAACGCCACGGGGCACTTCGTGTCCGTGCACGAGACTCTCGATGAGCAGCCGCCTAGCGGCTGCTGTTGCACACGCTACATTACCCCCCTCTCTAAAAAAATAAATGTCAACTTGATGAATTCGAAAGCAGAGATAAAAAAAAATAAAGCAAGAAACATGCGGTAGGCGGTGCGCTAATTTCCTCGCGAAAAGTACGGCTTCATGCGCACGACATGGACAACCTCGGATTTCTGCTGGCGACGAGTAGAAGAAAAGCCGTCCGGAAGCACTTCGTACGTGACGTCGCTCAGCTGACGGAGCACTTTGTATGGGCCAAAGTACTGCTTCAGAAGTTTTTCGGATAGTCCCCGACGTCGAATCGGAGTCCAAAGCCACACTCTATCACCCGGTTGGAAAGTCACTACACGGTGGCGGTGATCATAACGCTGGGCGTCTCGACCTTGCTGGTTCCGGATGCGTGCCCTCGCCAGCTGTCGCGCTTCTTCTGCGCGTTGAGTGAACTCCTCGACGCCAACTTCGAGGCCCCGGGCGTCGTGGGGCAACATGGCTTCGAGCATTGTCGAAACTTCGCGACCATACAATAAGGAGAACGGCATCATTTGCGTTGTTTCCTGCTGCGCCGTGTTGTACGCAAAAGTGACGTATGGCAGGATGTTATCCCACGACCGATGTTCAGCATCCACGTACATGGACATCATGTCGGCGAGAGTTTTGTTCAGACGTTCTGTTAAGCCATTAGTTTGTGGATGGTAGGCGGTTGACCTGCGATGGGTAGTGCCGCTTAGTTGCATGACAGATTCCAGTAGCTTGGCAGTGAAAGCAGTGCCTCGGTCTGTTATTATAACTGTCGGGGCGCCGTGCCTCAGGACGATGCGTTCGATGAAAAATTTCGCTGCCTCGGTGGCTGTACCGCGCTGGAGAGCCTTCGTTTCAGCGTAACGCGTGAGGTAATCTGTAGCGACAATTATCCACCTGTTGCCCGAATCAGAAATTGGAAAAGGACCCAACAGATCCATGCCAACTTGTTCGAATGGGTATCTTGGCACTTGAACAGGATGCAGTAAACCGGCCGGTTTCACAGGCGGTGTTTTCCGTCGCTGGCAATCATGGCATGTCCTCACGTAATGTCGTACTGCGGCCGCAAGGTTTGGCCAGTAATAACTCCTTTTAATTCGGGCCAGAGTTCGAGCATACCCCAGGTGACCCGCGGTGGGCTCGTCATGACATGCCTGTAAGATTTCTTCTCGAAGAGACTGTGGTACGACGAGGAGGTAATCTCTTCCCGTTGAAGCGAAGTTGATCTTGTATAAAACATTGTTTCGCATGCAAAACGATGAATGCGTTCTGGCGAAGAGACGGGGAACTTCTGTAGAGCGCGCTTCCAGAAAATTGATAAGTGGTGCGAGAGCCGGGTCGTCACGTTGCTGCTGCGAAACAGTGAGCGCGTCGACGGCTGCGATAAGGGGGAAGTCTGGTTCTTCGTCTTCCCGCGCAGCCTCGACAGGTGAACGGGACAAGCAGTCGGCGTCGTTGTGCTGACGTCCAGACTTATACACGATGGTCATGTCGAACTCCTGTAGCCGTAAACTCCATCGTGCAAGGCGTCCGGATGGGTCTCGCAAGTTCGTTAACCAGCACAAAGAGTGATGGTCACTTACAACCCGAAAGTGCCGGCCATAAAGATAGGGTCGAAATTTCATCACCGCCCATACAACAGCCAGACATTCTTTTTCGGTGGTGGAATAGTTGGATTCGGCACGGGACAAAGTCCGGCTGGCGTATGCGATAACTCGCTCGGCACCGTCTTGCCACTGGACGAGTACAGCGCCTAGACCCACGTTGCTTGCATCTGTGTGAACCAGAGTCTCGGCATTCGCATCAAAATGGGCAAGCACAGGTGTTGTCTGCAAGCGGTGCCGTAACTCGTCGAATGCCTTTTGCTCTTCGTCCGTCCAGGTGAAGGTGACATCATCCCGGGTGAGACGTGTCAACGGAGCGGCAATGCGCGAAAAGTTTTCAATAAACCTGCGGTAATAGGCGCAGAGGCCCAAGAAACGGCGAACTGTCTTCTTGTTACATGGAGTAGGGAATTTGGTGACGGCTGTTGTTTTAGCGGGATCGGGACGAACTCCTCGATGGCTGACGACGTGGCCCAAGAACAGGAGCTCTTCATAGCCAAAGTGACACTTTTGTGGTTTTAACGTGAGGCCGGCAGATCTGATAGCCCGTAGCACAGCGGAGAGACGTTGGAGGTGTTCCTCGAACGTTGGTGAAAACACAACAACGTCGTCCAGGTAGACTAGACACATCTGCCATTTAAGACCAGATAGAACTGCGTCCATCATTCGCTGGAATGTCGCTGGAGCGGAGCACAATCCGAAAGGTAGGACTTTGATTTCATAAAGTCCGTCGGGCGTGACAAACGCTGTCTTCTCGCGATCACGTTCATCGACTTCGATCTGCCAGTAACCGCTCTTAAGATCAAGCTATGAAAAGTAGCGCGCGTGGCGCAACCGGTCTAGTGAGTCATCAATGCGTGGCAGCGGGTAGACGTCTTTTTTTGTGACTTGATTGAGCTTACGGTAGTCCACACAGAACCTTAAACTTCCGTCTTTCTTCTTAACGAGGACAACAGGCGAAGCCCAGGGACTCTTCGATGGTTGTATGACACCGTCATTTAACATCTCGTCTACCTGTTGAGCAATGACTTCGCGTTCCCGCGGTGACACTCGATAGGGGTTCTGTCGGACTGGTCGGGTGCGGTCGTCGGTTATTATGCGGTGCTTGGTCAAGGGCGTCTGTTTAACCGCGGAGGCGGATGAGAAACAGTCTTGAAACTGAAAGAGTAGCCCGACGAGTCTGTCCTTCTCTGCCGGCGATAGAGCGGGATTCACATCAGGGTCGAAGTTGGGCGTTTGGCTTGCAGACGTGTTGGTCTCAAGAACAAAGCAGTCGTGGGCTGCTTCAAAGTACACCTTCAAAGTAGGCTACCGTGGTGCCTTTAGCGATGCGTTGCCGTTCGTTCCCGAAGTTCGTAATCAGCACGTGAGCTAGACCATTAGTCAGATGAACTATACCGCGTGCAACACAGACTCCATGATGCAACAGAAGCTCTGTGTTCTGTTCGGCGACGCCGGCAGCACAGGACTGGTCGTCGCACCTGACTGTGACGAGAGCAGACGAACGTGGCGGCATAGATACATCCGCGTCAACGATGCGTAAAGGTGCTTGGCGTCGTTCGGAGCCAGCGGTCGTCCTTGCAGGCGTCGAAAACGTGACAGTTCGGCGAGGAACATTAATAATGGCTCCATGCTCACGTAAAAAGTCCATGCCGAGTATGAGATCCTTGCAGCAGTGCGGCAGTATAACGAAAACGGCTACAAAGGCTGAATCAGCGATGGTTACTCGGGCAGTGCATCGTCCAATCGGCGTCATAAGGTGACCGCCAGCAGTACGAATTTGCGGCCCCAGCCATTCAGTTTTAACCTTGGAGAGCCGATCTGCGAAATTCTTGCTTATTATTGAAAAGTCTGCTCCGGTATCTACCAAAGCGGTTACTGGGTGTCCGTCGACGAGAACGGAAAGGTCGGCGCTAACAACGTGATCGGCTTGAGGTTGACTGGGAGTTTCGGGTTCACGGGGCGGCGGAGGCATCGTAGTCACAGCATCGGGCTGAGTCGTCACGGGAGGGTCTTCGGGACATCGATTCCGTTCGTCAGCAACCTGCCCCCCTGAGGTCGCCGCCTTCAGTTTCCCCGGTGTGGGCTTGGTGACCGGCGCCTCGGCACATGATTAAACTCACGGCGGCCGGGTGACGAGGAGCGCACGGGAGAAGACTGTGTACTGTCGCTCGAAGAGGTTGCACGGGTTGCCAGATATTCTGCGATTTCTGGAGGGCGTTCGCCGACCCGGGGACGCGGGGAATCACGAGCAAAACCCCGAAGACCGAGTTCCCGGTATGGACAACGACGGTACAAGTGGCCGGGTTCTCCGCAGTGGTAGCACAGCGGCCGTTGGCGAGGAGTGCGCCAGACGTCTGCCTTCCGAACCGGCTGCTGCATGAGGGGGCTCTGCTGGGATGGCGGCTGGTAGAACAGTGGCTGAGGAGCGGACGGCTGCATGACGAGGCTCTGCTGGGATGGCGGCTGGTAGGACGGTTGGTAGAACGGTGGTTGCAAAGTGGGCGGCGGCTGTGCTTCGAAACGAAGCTGTTGCGCAGGAGGCACTGCAGGCCGACGAAGAGCCGCTGCGTAGTTCATAGAACGTGGCTCCGACAGTGACTCAGGCGGTGACAATGTCTGACGTATTTCTTCCCGCGCGGCTTCGGTGACAGCCACGGCAGTAGGGTTAGGCGATCCAAGATTGAACTTGAGGAGCTCCTCGCGAACTACCTCGCGGATCAACTCACGCAGAGAGTGATCGTCAGTGGACCTGTTCAATGTGGCCACACTGCTGAAGGGCTGACCACAGGCAGACTCCGTGCGCCGGTATCTCTGCTGCAGGGCTCGCTCAATGAGGGTAGCTTCATTGATGAAATCCGCGACGGTTTGAGGTGGACTCCGAACCAGACCAGCGAAGAGGGGTTCTTTTACACCCTGCATCAGGTGGCGCAACTTCGCTGCTTCCGTCATGTCGGGATCAGCCCGTCGGCAAAGACGCGTCACGTCCTCGGCGAACATGGCCACACTTTCGTTGGGCAGTTGCACACGGGCTTCTAGGAGGCGGCGTGCGCGATCACGGCGGTCGTGGTTGGCAAAGGTTTCCCGCAGCTGCTGGCGAAAGGAATCCCAGTTTTGAAGACTGGCCTCCCTATTCTCATACCACGTTTTAGCACAGTCTTCAAGCGCGAAATACACATTGCGCAGCTTCTGAGCCGGGTTCCACTGATTAAATTGCGCCACTCGCTCGAACTGGTCGATCCAGTCGTCGACATCTTCCCCAGTACCGCCATGGAAACTGGGGGGCGTACGAGGCTGCTGAAGCAGCAACTGATGCTCACTTGCCTGGGCCATTGCAGAAGTCTCTAACTGCTGGTCAGCTGGCGTCGGTTCAGGTATAGGAGCGAATTCCGGCGCCAGACCCCGGAGGCGACGGCTGCAGCGATGAACAGGTTTAGATACGAGCGGAAGCCGGTTGGGACTCGATGAGCGGCTGCGAGAGGCCCGAGACATGTAGAACAAGGCCTCACCTCCACCAGTGTCACGTAGCCGTTTAGGCCCGTAACCAGAAGGTTGGGTTTTAATGGGGGGTTGAGCTAGCAGGCGCAGAAGAACAGGGTCGGAGCACCGAGAGATGGCAGCTAACTTCAGCTTCTTCTCGAACGCCACGGGGCACTTCGTGTCCGTGCACGAGACTCTCGATGAGCAGCCGCCTAGCGGCTGCTGTTGCACACGCTACAATATGGTAGCCAGGATGTTGTCGGTTGTATGCGACAGTGAGGCCGCGGGAGTCATTGCCTCAAGCTCTTGGCGGACAATGCGTGTCAAAGTGCTGTCGTTAGCAGGCGGTCGAGGATTCGGGATATCGATACAGGAGGAGCTAGCAGCCGTGTTCGGCAGCCGGTCGAAACGGTGGTATATGCGCCTCTGTTTCGCCTGCTCGAAACGTCGGCACACCTGTAGCACGAAGTCCACGGTGGAGCAATGCCTGCACAACAGGAGGTTGAAGGCATCGTCGGCAATGCCTTTTACTATATGGCCGACTTTATCCTCCTCAGGCATGCCTTGGTCGACTTTGCGGCATAGAGACAGGACGTCTTGGATGTAAGTGAGATAAGACTCCGTAGACGTTTGGGCCCGAGAGGCGAGCGCTTTTTTGGCGACAATGTGGCGGCCAATAGGCTTGCCGAATAGGTCGTGCAGTTTCTGTTTGCAAATATCCCAAGATGTTAGCTCGTCTTCGTGGGTTTCAAACTACACCCGCGCGGTCCCAGCCAAGTAAAATATTACATTCGCGAGCATGAGTGTGGCATCCCACCTGTTGTGCTTGCTCACGCGCTCGTATAAGGCTAGCCAGTCGTCTACGTCGACGTCGTCGGTCCCGCAGAAGGTTCCGGGGTCACGGGGGTGAGCTATTACAACAGCAGGGGCGGCGGCTGTAGAGGTAGAGGCGTCGGTAGTCATCGTGGTGGTTCCGATGTGGCGGCCGCTGCGGAGATCCAGCTTGTGACAGGGGATCGAATAGATTCACCTCCACCAAGAGATGTTATGTGGAAGATTTACAGTCCCAAAGCTGTCCGCACAACTAACGTTGATGAGGGCACCGGTTTCACAACACTCAGCGTCGTAGTCTTCTCGGAGTCTGTTTCATTTCTTCATCCTCATCACGAACAGCGAATACAGCTAAGTAACAATATTATATTGCGGCTGTTATTTTACAACTTGTACATTTATTTAGTTCCTATGCTTATTCCTTTTAGCAAGTACTAAGTGGACGCGAAGACTGGTTCATGCCGATGAGAACAGATGCTGAAAGTTATAAAAAAATCAAGATCTTCGCGGAATACAGACTCAGCGTGTTGATTCTTTCACGTCCTCTCCGTCCATATCGCATATGCAAACTCATCGCAACCTCTTGCAAACTTTTCGCTGTATCATTCGACTACCGATGAATAACGTAAGGATAAATACAAGCAGGTTTGTTTGGTACAGCCAGAGTGGCAGTTGGAGTGGAGTTTGCCCTACTCATATGTTCATTTTACTAAGTGAGCGAAATAATTTTGGAACTTAGGTACTTTGACTTTTAAATGTATGAAGCTGGTTCAGTGTTGGCTCAGGTAACAGCAATATATACTGTGTTCTTATTTCTTACATTGCATGATTTAGGCAAAACTCCATCTGAAAGACCAATTCTTTGCTGTAACTATTGTGCGCAGCAAAAAACAACCTAATTGCAGAGCACTGTTCTAGGTTTGACTAAGTTGGGTTGCACTAAACCTGCTTTTTTTTTCCGCGGCCACCTTGGTTCCTGCATGATATGACAGGAAAGCGCGTTCACGCAAATTGTATGTCAAGGATGCAGAAAGGCACGACTTATCACATAACCACTTTTAGTCTCTAAGGTTTGTTGGCTAGCCGTTACGGACGCGTTGCATGCAGTTTCCGTTGCATCCATTGTTTTCTGCGACGCATTGAATTCTTCCAGCCTGTTAAAATTAGTGCTTGAGTTAGGATATCACGTAGTTCGCCTGTATGCACCATCTCAATGGGTGCCAGAGCGAAGGTATTTGTCCGCTTTTGGACACTGCTCTGTCTGACTCCCCTCGTGAACAATTTTCAGGCGGCTTCACTTATCGGTCATCACATCAGGCTGATTGTTCAGATGCTGCAAGGACTATTCACACGAGTTTAAAAAATCAGCGTAACCCGACTTCCTGATACGAGGCGCGCGCACCGCCTCGGAGCAACTGGTCGAGTTCATTACCTTCCTCGTAAATAAAATGCCTGAAAGCCTTTTAACGAATACATATATTGGCCGCCACATGTTCCTCTGCGGCTAGTCTTTGACAAAAAACCTGTCTCCACGGCAGCAGATGGCCTTCCCGGCCGCAATGTAGGTTTGGCATTTCATTCGGTCCGGATATACGTTTCCTGCAGCATATTTGAACTTTATTACCTTTGCTGTCATATGCGATTCTCTGAATGATGTGTGCCTGGCTGCGCAAGTAATGCGTCTGCATTAGGAATAAGCGACTTCCTGGAGTCCGAACTAACCTTTTGCTTAGAGGTTACTGTGTCCAGAACTACTGCTGCGCCCTATTCTGCAAGTCGGGGTATGAAAAGGCTGCCGATGTTTCCTTTCACCAATTCTTGAGTGAAGGAGAACACGGTTCCAGATGATTTATCTTTACTTTACGTCCGAGCTGTACTATGTTTTTGGCTCTTCAGCAAGATTCTGACACACAACCACAGCTATAAGGTTTAAGGATGACTCACGGTCGACGAACCCATGATCTCCCATGCCCCCTCCCTCCCCATGCTGAGCCAAAATTACCATTGGGTCTCTGTATGCTCCTCAAGATTCCGCTTGTTGGTTAGAATAAAGAACGATTATAAAACTAGTGCGTGGTTTCACAAATCATGCCTGAGCCTTCTGTCACATGGTTGGACGACAACAGTCCTTTTACATTGTGATGTGCAGAAAAAGCAACATCCCAAAGCAAACGCGTCGCCTTTCCGCCCGCGAAGAACAAGTGCATGGGTCACAGCGCTACTATTTAACAGCGGTGGCAGAGAGGAAACACCCATGTGCGCAAGTTCCTGCCTCTGCCGCCACTCGAGTCCGGCCCTTGTAATTTATATAGAATGTTCGTCTTCATGGAAGCGGGCATATAGTAAAGATATCTACTGCGGTGCACCTAACTTCCTTTCGTAGAACTAAGATTGATCCCAAAAATTAGCGTCTAAAGAAAACAAGGAACACAATAAAAAGTATCAGCTCTTAAAAATCCCGCAGAACGCTAGGGAAGTGCGGATATAAAAACCTGCAACTGTCTTTCTGGTTGTAAGATTTATTATTCGTTCATGTAGACCGCTTCTTATCTTCGAGGATTTGAGAATATGCATAGTCATTGTTGGCTTTTCTTCAAATTGTTTAATGGAAAACGTGAATGACCTTTTCAGGCAACACAATTTCTACTTGCGTATTTACATTGTTCAAACAGAATTAGATATAAATATTCTTCAAATTTACACTGTGTTCGCACTCAAATTGGACCAATCTTCTTGCAGAGCGTGTTCACGTCGAACAACGGAACACTAACAGTGCGGACAGCACACAACTAAAGACGGGAGATTGCATGCTGTGGGTGGACGATAAAATAACCCAACCTGACGAGAACTGCCGAAAGCGCTTCAACACTCTTTGTGGCCAAAGTCTCCACAGTTTCAGCCAAGTGGATTGCAAAATGCCGGCTCCTGCATCTCAAGCACACGCAAAAGACAAGACCGAACCTTGACGGTACACTAGGAGGAAGGCAGCGTGCGTCGAGGTTTATTATTTCAGGAAACGCTTCGCTTCAAGAAGAGTTAAAATGAGGTGACAGCTCTAATACGTTAGGCAAATAAAAACATTTTGAACGTTTGTTTTTTCTGTGAAAATGGGTTCACATTTCTTAAGACTTGTTTATTGAACACATATGACACATGCTGGCCTTTGAGGCAGGAGTTCGGTTTAATCTCTTATAATTTATGTCCCTCAGCAACACATACTTTGGAAGCTCTGGAAAAAGCATTGTCTAGGTGAATTCAATAACCTGGTTTTCTTCAAGTTACGTTTTATTCTTATTACCTTGGAAAGTTTTACAATTTCTCATTTTTATTATTCTTGCCACTGCCTATATTTTACCTCACGTTATTACGCACAGCCTGTGGCCGTCGAAGCCCCCCCCCCCCCCTTACATTGCTTCAAGCTATTGCTAATGGTATATTGCACTGGCCAATCCTCTGCGAATTCTATTTCCCGAAGAAACAAGATAAGCATAGAAGTACATATATTATGCTGAGGCATGCTAAAGGACAGAAAAACAAAGAGCCTCTGCCCGTGCCACAAAGTATAACGGGCTTAGCATAGAAGTACAGTCGGAACTCAGTGTGTAAATAGAAATCAGCCACCTCAATAATAGCCTCTGTTTCGCGGAGCTATCAAACTTACTCCATATTCTCGCTTCATTTACATAATTACATACTCTGCTCAAAATAAAGATGGCACTTTTTTCCGCATTTACTTGTTTCTTGTGGTGTATAAAAAACTCTCGTGAAACTGTGAAAAACAAGCAATTACAACCCACTGGTAAAAACAATTACAATCGGAGTAAAAGGCACTGCCAACGGTCCCCGCACTCTAGTTTTTATGACAAGAAGGACAAGAAGCTCTAACCGAGTGCTAATGGCGCATTCGGTAAAGGGACGAGAACAGAGGCGGCGAGCATTGCACAGCAGTACAGAAACACGCGAGCGACGGTGTAACTTTCCTCCAACAGGAACGCTCTCTGCGTGTCGAGAGCAGTGCGCCACGATCACGTAACCGCACTTCTCTCCCTATCATTCTCCGCCTGCCCGCAGTGGCCACAGTTGCCACCCGCGGAGAGGCCAACGCTTCGTGAAGACCCGCTTGTTTTGTATGCCTTTGTTCTCATAGCGCAGCGATTCGCCTTCTCTGGCCCTTTCGATACCAGCACTGACTCTCAAACATGCATACAGCACCTGAGCAATGCGTTCTACTCCTGACGCAAATTCGCTTGATTTCGAAGAGCACGCGGAGCGCTCCCGCTTTGCAGAAGCCATTTTGAGCATCGCCGACTTAAGAAAAACAAATGATGGCGCGGATATGAAGCTTTGCGCCATGTGACTTACTCTACACTCTCTTTAGACGAGATAGTAGCCGAGAGTGCTGTCGGCTGCTCTAAGCGGAGGAAAAGCCCTCCTAATCAATCATTGGAAGCCAGTGATTCTACTCCTACTTTTCCATTGGAGGGCGCCTGCTTGTTTGAGAGCAGTTTCGAAGTGCTCTAGAGTGTGCCTGCTCTCCGACTCGAATTCGGCATAAGTCTGATGCACCAACGAATAGCTAATTGGCGATAGGGCCACGAATGATCACTCACCGACCGTAGCCACGGCAGAGCAGTCGGGAATGCAAGTACAATTGTTGAACGGCTAGAAAAAATCAAGCCTAAAATGTTACATTAAAACTAGGAACAATAGGAAAAACGGATAAAGGTGTATCGGAAAGAAAGATAAAATTTTAGCCTTCGTTCGCAGCATCCAATGTTGCAGATGAAAGGAAATAAAAATACAATACAAGGCACTTTGGAACAGATTAATTAAGGAAAGAGTTCGCAAGATTGCAGACCTGAGAGTGCTCAGCCAATCGGGGCAGTATATGTCCAATCCGAGGTATGCATGGGGCTATGTCGGTTCGCCGCAATGAATCTTTTCAGGACAGGACACTTTGCGACAAGGTGACCCCCCCCATGGCTGGCAGACAGCACCCACTCGTAGTTATCTAGCACGCCTTTGGAAAGGAGTAATTTATTTATTTGGTAAGGTTAGGTTCTATTTCAGTCTAGCCTCCCGGACGAGCACTCAGCTAGAAAGCGAGTCTGGTGTTTTCTTCTTTGTACGCCGTGTTATTCACCACGCACATTTCGACCTAGGCTCGTCTTGTTCAACCGTCACCGAGTGTGGGTGCTACAAATATGAGCCAATGATTATGCCAATCGTGCGACCCAGTGGCAAAGGAGCCGGTGTTTGCTGCGCAATGTCACTGTAAGGGACCTTTGTATGACAAACTAGAAGCCTATCACGAACCGACATTACAATAAACGGTACCAAGAATCTCGTATGTTAAAAAATCCAAAACAAATTGGGAGGTCGATTAAGCTCTGTCTTAATAAATCAACGCGACAGCACCTTTTCCATCTTTGCTTTCGGTTTTATTCTACGATATAGTGCAGTACCCACACACTTACTTATGCGTTGCACACTCCAAAAGATATTCTCTGGGCCCTCCTCTAACAACATTGGATCAATAAGAATTTGTCGTATGTGCCGCTTGCTCATTTGCCACGCAGTAGGCCCGGGTTCAATCCCAAATACCGGAGTTGGCACCGAAATATTTTATGGAATTATGTGTAGTCATTTCGAGTACCCGCTCTTCTAATTGTATCCTCCTTCATTTGGTGGCATCATGTTAAGAATCCAAAATCATTGTTTTGGACGGTCGCCGAGCACTCACAGGTTTTATTTCGGTGCCACGAACTCCATAAAACCTCGGCGTTAATAAATAAAACATATTGATGCACACAAGAGAAACAAAACGCACTTAAAATATAACACATCACTGGTTATCCTTAATAATGCCTGAAACTGATGGAATTCCTTAAGCAAGAAACCTTCGGCACCGGACAGCGCCGCACGCTCACGGTTATGCAAGGTGTCTTCGCACAAATCTTCTATAGCATCCAGGTTGCATATTGCTTTTGCTGAGCCCAACAGTCACTGTGATATGTATTCGTTATATACGCTTTTACGATATATGTATTCTGTTTTATCTGTTACGATATGGATATGCAGCGGTCCAAAAACTATTTAAGCGAAAATGAACAATTTTAGCTGTATAAATAATACGGTCTTTACACTAAACAGTAAGCTAATGTGGATACGGACAAGCACCGGTGTATTTATTCTACGTGGCATTGTCTACAGCGTAGAAACGTCAGGAAGCTTTCGTCTGCGGACCTAAAGAGAGTGAGAGAGAGACGAGAATAGGCGCCTGGGTGCTTGAACGTATCTCCTAATATTCAGGCGCGGTGTCAGCCCCTTGTTCTCTCTCACTTTTACTGCCACGAGAGCTGTCATTACAAGTCATGTCTGATTGGGCGACATTGCCACCATGAACCAACTCAGGAATAAACTTCGTTTCTAGTGTCCGTTATCCAGTTTTGACCACCGTGGATTAAGTCATTACCTGATTCATCATTGTTAGGTGTACAGTGCTGTGGCCAAGACGCTTTGGCTAAGTGAAGGCAACTGCAATGGACGGCACCAAGGATGAAGAAATGGCCCGCCCGGCTTCCTCGCTACCTGACTCCCATCTCGTTGCTCTTCGCTTTTTATTTAAACAAGCCGTCTTCACGCCGCTGATAACGCGACGTTCCCCGCAGCGAATTTTCGTTTTTTCGCACATACCTCTTGTCCGGCGGCCTGTTCCACCGTTACTGCTTTCTGTGCCTCCTGTGGGTGTACAACTAACCCTACGCGCACATGAACTGCTTGCCTAGGTTGTCGTGTGCAGCTGCCTGGAGGAAGGATTCAGGGTAACGGTGTGTTGGTAAACTCTAAACTCTGCGCGAGTGGTTTTAGTCTACCCGGAAATGGTTGGACCTTTACAGTGCCTGGCCTGGATAATAGGGAGCCGTCTTCGACAGCGAGCCTGAAGTTAGACAGGATCTCGACTTCGTCGAAAAGCTAAGGCGTCTCAACTCTGCAATATCTTGTTCTGAATTAGTAATTTTATATCCCGAAATTTGTCCTTGTATTTCCCTTCAGCTGGCATTTTGGTAGCTCAGTATTAACGCTAATATTTCTTACACCTCGGATGGGCCGCGTACTTTGTTGTTAATACCGATGCTAAGGAGTGGGGGGAGTGATCCTCTATTAAATGCAATAATTGTTATTCCCGACTCCTGTGTTGTACCGCTAGCCAGCGGCTGGTAAGGTATGGGCCTGACATCGTTTACTGAGTGAGATGGTTAGTTCTCAACTCTTGAAACCTGTAACGAAGACTGTCACGTCATTAACAGTCTAATGGACATAGATTTAGCGGGGGGCCATGCCGTGCGAAACGTACCAGGACCTCAAAATAAGGCGTCTTCGCAAGAAACATGGGAGGCCTTTCGTCGAAGTATTTTATTACGAAAGCAATACTACGACAGTCAAAGCAAGACCTCGGGTGGCCGCAGCTACACCGCGAAGAGGCGCCGTGAAGAGGTGTAATTTATTTATTTGGTAAGGTTAGGTTCTATTTCAGTCTAGCCTCCTCATAAAGAATCCTCCTCATAAAGAATCAGCCTGCCACGGCATTTTAATTAACGTTACCTCTATAACATGGGCAGGAGCTGCCAACTTGGGGCACACCTTTCATATAGGTGGGTGATATTAGAATTAGCCTGCCCGAACCGTTTTAAGTCGGGGCAGAGCACGCTCCTGCCACCGCGCACTTGGTGGAGGTGCTGGGGATATGGTCACCAGAAATCCAGAACACTCGATTCCCAGTTTGAACCGCCCACTCACTACCAGATGGTGAGCCGTTACAATCAATGGGACTCTTCCGCCCAGCTAGCTAAAGTAGTCTTCGCGCTTAACGACACAGCCCTAACGTGGTACGACAACATCGAGGACACTTTCACCACCTCGGACCGCTTTGTGGAAGAGATAAAAAAGTGCTTTGGAGATTCTGACGGGAAGACGAAGCGAGCTGAACAAGCGCTCTCTCAAAAGAGTTCAGCTTCCTGGCGGAACGTGCACCAAATGCATCGAGGAAGTCTTGGAGCAGTGTAAGCTTGTCGATGCTCGCATAACTGAAGATGACTAAGTTGGCCATCTGCTTAAAGAGTTTGCCATAGATATTTATAATTTCCCTATCGGCAAGTCAAGCCTTGATTCAATGGAAGATGTGATCCAGCATTTCCGCACGTTCGAGACGCTGCAAATGCATCTTAATAACAACCAAGTTTGGACGTTCGCCTGGCGTTACGTTGGTGGCTGCTGTTGACGCTGAGGACGTACATCGTCTGGTGATCTGGCCTCCATGATCCGTCTGATCATTCGCGAAGAAGTGAGCCGGTCCCTAGAACTATCGCCCGCAACATAAACTTTACAAAACATAAACATAATATTAGCGTGGGCAAGTCGGTTACACCTGGTCTGATGAAAGGCTCGTGTAGTAATGTGAGTACGTTTTGTATTTCTGTAGATACCGTTGGGCCTCCATCGTCGGCTGTATATGTACAGGTTTCCTCCCTCGACGCCACCCTCGGCATGTCTGAAGTAACGTTAGAGCCGGCGCACCTCACCTGCATCACGAAAAATGTCTTGATTCTTCATACCATGGTGTCTGTTGCCAAAGGCCGCACTGCACTCTGAGCAGTGAATTGCTCTACGGAACCTGTCGTTCTTCCCACAGGTTTGAAACTTGCATCCTGCAGTAATGACTCGCCAATACCTGTTGACTTGATTACCGACGCCATAGACAAAGCAATGACTGATATCCAAGATGAATCGCAATTGTTTCGTATGATTGACCCCTCGCTCTCAATGAAGAAGCGCCGTGCACTGCTGGTCATTTTAGGGCGACACTTCTCCTTGTTTGACTTTTCCCAACCAGATGCCCCATCCTGACTTCCTGCTTCAAGGATTCCGACACAGGATCGACAATGGCGCCTCCCATCCGATTCGACAAAAGCCCTATCGTGTGTCACCGTCTGAATGAAAGGTGATAAATGAACAAGTGAACGAGATGTTAACGAAGGGTGTTCAAGAGTCTCGTGGCCTTGGGCTGCCCCAGTGATTCCTGTCAGGAAGAAGGATGGCACATGGCGTTTTTGCGTTGACTACCGTCGTCTAAATGCAGTCACTAGGAAAGACGTGTACCCTCTTCCCCGCATAGATGACGCAATTTACTGTCTTTTTTCTACCTCTTACTTTTCCACTGTTTACCTCAGATCGTGCTATTGGCAAATACCTGTGCGTCCGGCGGTCAGAGAGAAATCTGCATTTATCACACCCGATGGGCTTTACTAATTCGATGTGATCCCATTCTGCCTCTGTAATGCACCCGCCACCTTCGAACGATTCATAGACACGATAATCCCCGGTTTAAAATTGGAGGTGTGTATGTGTTACTTGAACGATGTCGTGATTTTCGGGAAGACGTTCAGCGAGCACAATGAACGTTTAGATCTTGTACTGGAATGTATGCGCAAACCTGGCCTCGTGCTGAACTCAAAGAAGTGTCGTTTTGGATCGCGCCAAGCGCTAGTTCTCGGACATCTCGTCGATAAAGACGGCGTCAGACGTGATCCTGCAAAGACAGCAGCGGTTGCCTTTTTCAAGTCACCCCAGTCCGTCAAATAACTACGGAGTTTCCTGGGTTTGTGTTCGTATTTTCGCCGCTTTATTCACCGTTTTGCTGATATTGCACACCCAATGACAATCCTTCATAAAAATGCAGATTTCGAGTGGACACCTGAGTGCGATTCCGCCTTCCGCCTCTTGAAATTTCTTCTCACGTCGCAACCTGTGCTCCGCCACTTCGATCCTTCAGTGCCCACAGAAGTGCATACTGACGCAAGTGGTGTTGGAATTTGCGCGGTTCTTGTCCAGTGCTGCAACAGCAAAGAGCACGTCGTTGCGTACGCGAGTCTTTCCCTTAGTAAGCCGGAGCGCAATTATACTCTCATGGAAAAGAAATGTCTCGCTGTTTTCACCATACAACTCTTTCGCTCGTATCTATATAGACGCCCGTTGACTGTTGTCACAGATCACCATGCCCTCTGCTGTATAGTTAATCTCAAAGACCCGTATGTCCGCCTTGCACGATGGGTTCTACGGTTACAAGAATATGACTTTACAGTCACATACAAAACTGCCCATAAGCTCGCTGACGAAGACTGTCTTTCGCGCCTCCCTCTTCCTACGGCGGAGTCTCACGCCGATGATTTTGAGAGCTGGGTCACGTCGGTATCAACGGCTTTTCCTGACATCTCCACGCTTATAGAACAACAAAGAGATCCCATCTTGGATCCTCTCTTTGCAGCGGCTCAATATCGGTCAGGTGGACATCAATTTAGTGTGCGTGATCGCCTGCTCTGGAAGAAAATTATACCTCAACAGGTCCCTGCATCCTTCAGATTGTTCCGAGGAGCCTATACCATCCTATATTACAGGCCATGCATGACGACCCTAGTCCCGGTAATCTTGAAACTGCATGAACACTCCACCGCACTCAGGAGCGCTTCTATTGGCCAAAAATGCGAACTACTGAGCGGTACGTCGCCCGCTGCACCTAGTGTCAGCGCTACAGCGTGTCAGCGCTTATCATCCCCAAACCAACTGCCTAAATGAACGCACCAACCGTTCGATAACTAACATGCTGTCCATGTATGACGACGCAGATAATAAAAACTGGGACAGTGTACTACCGCTTGTCACCTACGCCTTCAACACCGCCCGTCATAAGACCACTGGCTTTAGTCCATTCTTCCTGCTCTAATCTCGCCACCCACGATATACCCTGGACACCATCCTCCCGTTTTCAACCACTAGTGCTGAAGATATCTCGATAGCCGAGACAATCAGCTTTGCCGAAGAAGCCCGCCGGCTTGCCCGCCTTCGCATCTTAGCGTCCCGGGATCGCTCGAAATTACGGTACGATGCCCACCACTGTCACGTTATTTACCAGCCTGGCTATTTGGTCTTGCTGTGGCGGCCTATCACGAAGCGGGGTCTGTCACAAAAGCTGGTGTGTCACTGCGATGGACCATTTGTCATTCTTGCCCAACTTAGCGAGGTCAATTATCGCAATCGCTCGCCTCACCAAAAGCGGCGGTCATCCTGCAAAAATTGAAGTCGCTCACGTCGTTCGTTTAAAGCCTTATCGATCACGCGACGATGTTTAAGTCACCTAGCGGGCTTCAGCTGCGTCGGGGGAAGTGTGACGCCCAGACATGGAGACAAGAGAAGATGAGGTCGACGAAAAAGTGGCTCATGCTGGGACTCGCAACTGGACACAGCTGGGTCTTCGACACAAAGCCTGCGTCAACTTAAACCTCGCTTGTAAGAACGTGCAATATATATATATATATATATATATATATATATATATATATATATATATATATATATATATATATATATATGTATGTATGTATGTATGTATTGCACGTGTATTACACGTGTAATGAACACCTGAGGAAAATATTTTCGGAGGCACCAAGGTACGAACGTAACACAAACCTCAGAAATATTCTACTGCATTCTAAACTCGACAATAAGCATCCAACACAACCACATTCTTGCTCTCGACCTAAATGTAAGACCTGCACTCACATTGAAAAAGGCACCACGGTTAAAAGTAATGCAAACGATTTCACTTTCCACATAAAATCAGGCTTTTGCGTACATTCTAGAATGCTGCTTCTGTCATAAACAGTACATCAGAGAGACAGGGCAAGCAGGGAACATAAGGCTTAATGGCCATCGGGCAGACAGGCAAAAACATCCCGAAAGCAGTTTCCCAGCATTTCAATCAGCAAGACCGTAAGATCGAAGAAATTCAATTATATTCTCCAGTCAGGCTTTAAATCTGCAAGGGACAGACAATATGGACAGGCATATCCAACCCATAAGTTTAGAGCATTGGAATCAGCAGAAATAAATATCTCTCAAGAAACTAATAATCCCTTAAGTAGATTCCCTCTGCACCATAAGCATTCGGGAAAACAATCCCTCATAGTGTTATTGTAAAGTCTATTCACTGCACATGTATACTCTATTCCCCTTCGCAATAACACAAGCAGCACATGTTTCTCCAAACACATTTCCTCGAACCTTTTTTTTTTTTTTTGCATGCTTGTTGTGCTTCACTGTGGGGTTATTATTCTGTTTCTTTGTCCTTTCTTCCCCCAACCCCCCCTTTGCAGGCAGTTTAAAGAATTGTTCCCTTGAGATATATTCTTTATCAGGGCCCTTTGCAAAGCCTGCCCCTTTGTAAGAAGGTGTATCTGCACCAAACCTGCTTAAGGGGTGACCAATCGTCCACCCGGTATAGTAGTTTTTCCTGGTACGGCCGCATTTATTTCTTTTACAGGCCGCAGGATCCCTGGTTCCAGGCTGATAAATACCTACTGAAGAAACTTTTTTTTTTACTCTTTGACCTAATTTCTTCTCACCCACTTTCCCCCTCCCCAGTTTTCTTTTTCGGAAGCAAAAGCGTATGTAAACCCCTGCCAGTGATGATCGCTTTGCCCAATCGAACACAAGTCCACTTGTTCAAACGTTGGCGCGACCTGCGAACTGAGCCCTTTACCCTTATTCAGTGCACCTTCATACCGTGTAAACCATTTTCATCATCTCGTTCTACCTGGATTCAACCGAGGAAGGTATTCTCATTTGATAGGAGTGATTATTCGGCCATTTCTCAGGAGCTGTTTAATCAATCGTCTATATTTGACTGTTTTATTTTATATAATGGTAATGTTTAACAAACGCAGTCGTTATTTAAGCAAAAAGTGTGTGCCAAGTATTGATTCAGCCAGGCTGAAAAAGTGCAAGAAGCCATGGGTAACTCCAAGTATCTTAACACTATTCAGTAAAACAAGGCTCGTATATCTCGCAATTAAAAGGACACAAAGTAGCTATCAGTATAACAGGTCAATCGAGTTAACTAATAAATATAAAACTAAAATAATCACTGCGAAGGAACAGCCCTTTAATCGACTGAATGATAATATGAAAGCCAATCCCAAGCTTTTTTTGGACGACGTTAAAAGCTGTGGTTCGACGCCACTGGAATACAGAAATTGTTCACAACAATCAGGTCTAATCTGACGATACAGCTAAAGCCTGTTGTTTTAATATTTCTTTTTTCATTCTCTATTTTTGCTCAAATTTTTTTCTGGAATCCCCCATGTGAGTGTGGTGTGTCATCAATGCCACCTGTCGAGGTATTGCATCATTGTTAAGAATATAGATGAAACCAAGGCACTCGGTCCAGGAGGTATTTCTCCCTTTATATTGAGACATTGTACTTGGCCTATCTGATCCTACCTTTAACTAATACACACTAAATTTCTTTCCACTGCTGTGCACCAGTTGACTCCAAAATGGCACAGGTAGTTCCGCTTCACACGGGTAGTCCAGGAAACAAGTAAAGAATTACAGGCCTATTTCTTTAACATCCATCTCGTGCAAAATATCGGTGAATATTTTATGCATGGAAATATCAAACATTTATTTCAACAGAGATTGCTAATTGATGAACAACATTGTTTTCGTAAAGGATTGTCCTGCACAAAACTGAGCTAGCTATACAATGAGTTAGTATCGTAGGTAGATGAAAACGGGAAGACTGTGTTTTTTTTTTTCACAAACCTTTCGACACGGTGTGTTACCCATTGCTTCATAATTGACTTCAAATGGTAAATATTAACCATGCAGGAATGTGGAATTGGATCATCAATTATTTTTCCCAGCGTCTACAATGTGTTATACTAAACGGAGCTTTTTCCCCTGCGGCTGAGGTCACATCGGTAGTTCCTTAGGGATCCATCTTACGGCCTTTATTATTTTTAGTTTACATTAATGACATTCATACCGGTATACCTTCGCGACTACGTTTGTTTGACAATGACTGCGTCATATAAACAAAAACTAAAACTAAACAGGATTCTCTTGATTTGCAGACTGATATGGCTAAAATTGTTTGCATAGTGTGAGAAGCGGAAAATAGAACTAATTATAAACAAATGTGTCCATCTGTCTTTCACGAAAAACAAAGAAACAACCAGAGACTCTATACTATGTAAATACTAATGTTATTAATCGGAAAATTATGTATAAATATCTGGTTGTGACATTTTAAAATGATTGTTCCTGGAATGCCCATGCGAGTGAAGAAGCTTCAAAGGCTGCCAGAGTTCAAACTTTTATTCAATGGAACCTGAAATCTTTAACCTGTACCCTGAAAACCACTGCTTAACTATTATACGTAAGGCGAATCCTGGATTATGCTTGTGTTGTGTGGGACCCTGACCAGAAAACCTTGATAGACAAAATAGAGGAATGAATAACGGAACGGCAAGGTTCGTTCTCGACCGGTGCAATCGAGCTGCACAGAAATGAAAAGAGAACTGGAATGGGAAGCGCTCTCGACTCGCCGACGAAAACTGGGTTTGAAATTCTGTTTTAGAATATATAACAACAGGACTTGCATTAATAAAGATATTTATTTTAAACAACCGAACTATGTATCTAGAAGAACTGATCATGAATCTAAAATTCGAGGATACCGGACTAGAACCAACATTTATGCTAATTCATTTTTGTCAAAACCATATCAGAGTAGAATAATTTGTCTCGTGACCATGTGCTGTACTAATGAAGATCTGTTCTTTCCCAAGTTGTAACGCCCCTGCTTATGCGCCCTTGGGCAAAGCGGGGTGTCCTACAGTGAAGAATAAAGAAAATAAAAATAAACTAATGCAACCCGAAAATTCCACGCAAAAAGCATTCAGGCGGTGCGCTGAAAAAAAAATGAAGCTCAGTACAATAAAATTGACCTCTCATATGCTCATTTACCTCATATTCTCCGTGGACTCTCACTCCCAAGTATTTCGTAATAAGGAAGTTCCATATTTTGTTTAAAGATCGTCCTGAAAAGCCTGAAAATAAATGCATGCGATGACTCTGCGAGTGAAATAGATTTTTTAATATTAATAGGGCTACAAATTCGGTTCCTCGAACTAATACAGCATATGTGCTACAAATTACAAATGCCAAATGCTTAGTAAACTCATATATAGGAATGCAACGTCAGTATTATTAAATTCGCATGCTTTATTACGGAAATTGAAGATGAGAAAAACAATAACACTTTAATGTTTTTAATTGTGCTCCTTGTGTCATTTGGATTAGCAACACCCCGAAAACGTTGCACACGTGCACGGCATTTTCTTTGTGTTTGCCACTGAAATTAGTTAGCAACTTCAGGTCGCCTGCATCTCCTGCACAACAGGCCATCATATATATTGTTAAGGTCCTCGCCCAACTTCACGACGCCCCTACAGCAGGACACTTGGCAGAATCCCGCACGTAAGACCGTGAGCGACACCGAATTTTTTGGCCTGTTCTCTACCGCTCTGTCCGTCGCTACGTCGTCGCTTGTGAGCTGTGTCAGCGTCGTAAGACACCCTCGCTTCAACTTAGTGGGCCCCTGCAACCAACCCCAGTGCCGACTGAGCCGTTTTCTGGTGTGGGCCTCGATCTTCGTGGGTTTTTTCCGACGTCAACTTCTGTAAACAAATGGATTGCTGTGGCGACTGACTATTGCCCCAGATATGCTGTAACGATTGCTATCCCCACCAGCTAAGCCTCCGACGTTGCCGACTTTCTTCTGCATGATGTAATCTTGACTCATGGCGCTCCACATCAACTGCTTCCAGATCGTGCCGCTGTTTCCTTTCTAAAGTGGTTCATGACCTGCTGCGCTCATGCGCTACTCGTCACCAGTTCACCACGGCCTACCATCCACAAATAAACGGTCTTACTGAGTGCTTTAATCGCACACTGACCAAAATGCTGTCTATGTATCTGTCCGATCATCATCGTGACTGGGACGTCTCCTTATCTTTCGTCACGTTCGCCTATAACTCCTCACACCATAATACCGTCGGATACTCTCCCTTTTATCTACTCTGCGGCCGCCACCCATTACTACCCTTTGACACCTTGCTGCCCCTTGACGACTCTTCCTGTAGTTACGCTTCGGATGCCATCGCCCGCAATAATGGCGCCCGCCACATTGCTAGAGACCGGCTTGGCGCGCCTCAGCACTCTCAAAAGCGTCGTTATGATCTTTATAACCGTTACGTCCACTACACTCCTGGTTCCCTCGTACTTCTCTGGCTTCCCGCCCGCCGTGCGGGGATGTGCGAAAAACTTCTGCCTTGTAACGTGGGCCCTTAATGCGTCCAGCGGCAAGTCACCGACGTGACCTATGAGATCGCCCCTCTACAGACTAAGTATCCTTCCACAACCCCTCATCCAAAACTCGTGCATGTCGCCCGTCTGAAACCGTGTCATTGAAGTTCTCCTGTGTAGGGAGCACAGGAACGGTGCTTCTCACGCGCGGGAAATACTGTTACGGAGTCCAGTATGGAGACGACGACGACGTGCTGGTGTGGTGTGGTGTGGTGTGGTGTGGTGTGGTGTGGTGTGGTGCAGTGAAGAAGACGATGCTCAGGCTAAGCTGGGTTCGTTCTGTGGTGTGTCCGTCTTACAGTTGTGGTGTGTCCTAGCGTCTACCGCTGCGTACCTTTCCCTTAACAATATTTTCGAAAGTAGTCTGACCTCTTTTTATATCGCCTTCTCTATGCCAGACATCATTCTCTTGGCTCCCTAAAGTGCAGCCACATTGAACTGTATATCAGGCGCTGATAAACTAATCAGGTATGCACACACAGTAATAATCAATCATATCAGTTTAAAGAATTTACAAATGTTTATGCTAAGATTGCGCAGACTGAAATAAATTAGTTGTGGTTTAGCTCTGGTTAACCCTAGTTTAATTGTGAAAGCAACGGCGGAAGCTTCTTTTTCCTGCTACAGTATTCCCCTATCACGCCCTATCAGTGCAAGGTACTACTTTAGTGGGGACACTTAAGCTCATCCTCTAAGGGTATGACGCGAGAGCGTTAGATACCAGCCCACATATTTATTTATTCAAATACCCTAAAGGCCCGGGTGGGCATTACATAGGGGGGGGGGGGGGGCGGAAAGTGGGACAACAGTACAAACAATGCATCCAAAATTGCGATAAGTATACAGTGGTTAACAATATAGCCAGGCGCAAAATGTTGAAAAGCTAATGCTTCAAACACTCAAATAAAGATACAGATGGCACCTAACATTCACGTTTTTCGAAGAGCAGCGCTTTAATACGAAAAAAAGAAATGCAAAGATGAAGGTTACAGCTCGAAGTGATTTTTTAGTCCGGTTACAAACGTTTCATAATCACTGGAAGATGCAATGGTGGCAGGCAGCAGATTCCATTGACGGATGGCGAGGAGGAGAGGCGAGTGAAAGAACAGATTGGTTCGAGCAAAGATGGGTTGCACTTTCAGTTGGTGATCAATGCGTGGGAATACATGATGAGCCGGCGTGATATGATGCAACGCAAAGGAAGAATTACTATAATATAATTTGAAGAAAAAGGACAGTAAGGAAAACATTCTCCGTCTTTCAAGAAGAGGTAAGTTGAGGGCTGTTTTTATTTCAGTTATACTTGCTGATCGCGAATAGTTTTTAGATATGAAACGGGCGGCTTTATTTTGCAGAGACTCTAATTTTGTTACTAGGTATGCTTGATGAGGGTTCCAAATTAAAGAGGCGTACTCCAACTTAGAGCGCACTAATGTGGTGTATGCTAATAGCTTTGTGTCTGGATTAGCTAATCGGAGGTTGCGTCTGAGGAAGCCGAGTGTTTTGGAAGCCTTATTGATGACCGTATCTAAGTGACAGTTCCATGAAAGGTCTGATGCTAAATGTACACCTAAATACTTTATGATGGGTACCGATTCAATACGCACGTTGTTCAAAGTGTAATGGAATGGTTCGGTGTTAGATGTTGTGGTAAATCTGACAAGTTTTGTTTTTGAGGTGTTAATTTCCATTTGCCACTGTGTGCACCAATTGTTGATCTTATCAATGTCTGATTGTAAATGAGTACAGTCTGAAAGATCAGTTATCTGTCTGTATACCACACAATCATCAGCAAATAATCTGACCGTGGAATTTAGGTTATTACTGATATCATTTATATAAACTAAGAACAAGATAGGTCCGAGTACAGACCCTTGCGGCACTCCAGATTTAACGGGGGAGTGGGAGGAAGAATGGCTGTTAACAAAGACTGATTGATAGCGATTAGCCAAAAAACTCCTTATCCAACAAATAACCTTATAATTTATGTTTAAATTTTCAAGCTTCTTTATTAGACGTATGTGTGGGACTTTGTCGAATGCTTTGGCGAAATCTATAAATACGGCGTCTATTTTAGAGTGCACATGAACAGCATGATGAAGCTCAGTAACCAATTCAAACAGTTGTGTTTCGCAAGACCTACCATGTAGGAAGCCGTGCTGATTGGGAAAAAAGAAGTTATGCTTCACCAGATGACCCATTATGGCGGAGGAGATTATGTGTTCTAGCAATTTGCAGCTTATATTGGTTAAAGAAATTGGTCTGTAATTTGATGGCAGAGAGGCATCACCAGATATGAAAATGGGTATGACACGCGCAATTTTCCAGTCGTATGGTACACAACCCGTATCAATGGATTGCTGAAAAATAGCAGCTAAGATGGAGCATATTGCAGGTTTCGCTATTTTTAGTAATTTAGGACATATGTTATCGAGGCCGGGTGCAGAGTTAGCAGGGAGGCGGTCTATGGCAGAGGATACACCTTCTGCTGTGACAGTTATGTCGGGCATGCTTTCGTGTAGCTCTGGAAATTGCAGGTCAGTAGGTAAAGGGCTCTCATCAGTGAAAACTGAGCAGAAAAATTGGTTGAATTCCTCTGCTACTTCAGGGGAGGTAAGGAGCTTTCCTTCTTTAGTTATTGACACTGAGGTGTTTGTACCATAGTTTGGATTAACAACGCGCCAAAATTTTTGAGGATTGTTCTTTAACAGACGTGAAATGTCACTGTTATAGAACTTGTTCTTTGCGATTTCGATTTCAGTTTTGCACTGTTGGGCATGTGTACGATACTGATTCCAATCGTGCTCAGATGCTGACTTTTTAGCTTTCGCGTACAACCTTTTCTTTTTGTTTATACATCTTTTGACGCTCCTTGTGAACCATGTGCTCTCTGTAGATGTGGTGATGGTGACCTTAGGTACGTACTTATCTTTTAGCAAAGATAGTTTATCCCGCATAAGAGACCAGTTTTCATTCGCGTCCCGCGAATTGAAGGAGCGAAAAATATCTGCAGAGAACAATGATAGCTCATTAAGTATCATATCAGTATCTGCTCTGGTATAATCAAATATAATTTTATTTGCTTTTTCTGGTTTGTTTCTGGCTACTGTGAAATCGCACTGCAAAACTTTGTGGTCACTGAGACCATCCAGCAAGTTTACAGACGTTTGGTCAGGCTGCGTTGTCAGCACTAGATCTAAGATTGAATCGCCACGCGTAGGTGTGGAAACCATTTGATGTAGGTTGAAAAGTGCTAGCACATCCATAAAATTCTGACATTCACGCTTTCTTGCGCCGTGGAGGGGCCGGCATTCCCGCCACTCAATATTCGGATAATTGAAGTCACCTGCCAGGAATATTGGTGAACGTGGAAATTTGTTCTGCAGTCACATAAAGTCACACTTAAACCAAGCCGTTTGGACGTGCCTGCGTTTCGTAGAATTAACAAGAATGTAAACGTTTCTGGCAGGCTGATTCTGATATCATCCTCCGATATCAAAGGAGCGACTGGAGTTGGCTGCTCCTGCCCGTGGCATTGGGGTAACGTGAATTCAAATGTTATGGCAGGCTAATCTTTTTTTTTTTTTTATGAGGAGACCGTAGCTACGCCTCTTCGCGGCGTAGCTCCGGCCACGCGACGTCTCGCTTTGGCTGTCGTAGTATCGCTTTTGCAATAATAAATTCACGCTAATCGAAAGCCGGCATCATATTGGCTAAGAATGCTTTCTAGCTTCAGGCCTGCTTTGTGTATTATTTATCTCTCGCGCCTCTTTACAGGAAAGTTAATATACACATCAAGGCTGCACCATATATTTCTCTTCCTGATGCCTTTCAATATGCCTCAGTCATGAACTATGTACTGAACATATCATGCATAGCTTTTTTATGTTGTCCGCCTTTCCGAAGCCGCCTAATTTACCGACGAATAAAAAATAGTGAACGTTTGCAAAAGCCTTTCTTGCTGCAAAAGAGAAATGGTGCTTCGTACACCGTAAAATGCAGGCTTTTATTCTGAGGAGGAAAGAATAAATGACATTTAATTCGTTAGGGCTGTATAGAAATCCGCTGTCTCTGTCGATAAAATTTACGGCGCACCCCGGATGTTGTCTTCAAAGGATGATCTCACTTCTCACTGCCCCTAATGTCACTTTTTTGTGTCGTTATATCATTAACATAAATATGTGATTTTATTTATATATATCAGCCGTTACTGGAAGTCGTAATGATTATTAAGGCACATGAAATTAACATAGATTATTTGTTTTCTCACGTATCCCAGATGAAGTCGCTCTCTGTAAAGATGAAAATTATTCCTCAACAGTATTCATCATGCAGGCTCCAGATTCGTCATGTATTTGGACTTTAATCTTTAAGCACATAAACCCCATATACGAATCAAATATTTTCTGGCGGGCTTTAGGAGAGGAACTGATTGTATACCCGCTGGTTAGAAAATACTACCAAATGTCCCATATGAATATTCAGCGTTTCTGACAAAACTGATGAAAAGGGAAATGCATTAGAAACGCAGAGCACACTTTTCCAATAAAATAATAAAATACTGAGACGAGTGTACCATGGTCAAAGCTAAAAGGGCAGTGAACTCTCGGCGAAATATTGAGAATCCAGAATTTACATTCCTGGTATCGGGGATATTCTTGAGAAAGAATACTGAGGAGAAACATTATCGAAAGGCATATTTCTTTTAGACCTGGTTTCCTGTTAGCGCTTTCAGATCGCGTTACCTGAATTATGCCTTTTGCGGAATGAATATAGGAGTCGGACAGAGCAAAAAACTATGGGGACTTAGGAAGAACACAAAAGAAGGTGAATCTCAACCGAAGATTTATTTTAACTGCACAAGCATATTAAGGCTTCAGTTCAAAGCCAGCGCTCATATGTGTCTTTTCTACGCCCCCGTCTTTTTTTTTTTTTTTGCTGTCTGAACGCATAGATTACCACCTCACCCAAGCGTCTGCTTTAACTAGAATACAGGAGATATCGCGTTTGAATGAAATTCGCATTTTCAGTTAGCTGACAACAATAGACTGGGCTACTATACTCTACATTTGTGCATGCGAATAGTTTGCCTATTAAACATGCAAATGTGAAAAAAAAAGTTGAATATTTGATTTTGCTTTAAAATTTGATACTAAATTCTTGAATGGTTTGGATACCTTCGTGTTATTCTGGATTACCAGTTGTGCTGGTGTACGCCAAAGCAAAGAAATGAAATCATGCTTCGCAAAGAAGGTTAAGCACACAGGACCAAGGAGGGATAGCACAAAGCCTTGTCGTGTCTTCTTTCCTGTGTGGGAAGACATATACGAGATAGCAATCTGGCCTGGTGCAATAAGTCCCACTTAATATCCCTCTGCGGTGTCGTTAAGCCCCGCTCAGGCAATCACGGAACGGAGCACCCAACATTCTTGCCCGCGTTGTTATGAGCGGAATAACTTCCTTTTCCTTTCGCTCCCGGTTCAAAAGAAACAAACAAGAAAGATGAAGATTGCGCGCACTCTCAACGAAAAGCCACTTTGGTTTGTTTCCCTCTATCGAGATTGGGCAAACCAATCGTGTGTGGTCGGCGAGAGGCAATGGCACGGTTCTCATCATGGTACGCTTCTTCACTGGGCGACCAGGACACGGTAATCTGCGAGGTGACCGCAACACCTGCCTGCTTCGAACGACCGCATCGTCTCACAGCATAAGCCGCATTGCTGTGTGATTTTGCAGGTTGACTTCATCTGCGTGTACAGCCCTCTGGCTTTTTTGAGAAGCGCGATTCAGCACCATCTGGCCACTATTTGTGATCGTTAGGGGCAGCTTCAGGTCAGGATCCAAAAAGATAATTCTAATTTCAATTTAGTGATGATAACCATTCGTTTCTTTTCTTCTATGATTCTATTAAACACTGTCGAAATAAAAACGCATAAGCAAATAGATCGCCATCATTAAAAGTACTCTTGTGACTCGCCTCTTAATACGTACCAAAAATTAAAAATAGATAGCTAATGAATACGTCGGCACGAAGCTCTGTTGTTAGGTTTCTTTAAAACAAGCGATATCGGATGTAGTGCTGCGAAGTGACTTGTACACTGAACATTTCAGGTAGTGTTTGCTTTTCTCTGGAGAGGTTAACGTTACAAAGCGTTCGAGACTACTATGGACGCAGTTGTGAAGGGTTCTCGACGAGTTCGACCCAGTAGAGGCCTTCACGTGCGCTGTGATGTGCTTTGTGCAAGTTTTATTTTGAGGTCCTAGAGTAACACAAACTTTCTTTTTCTCCCATCGGTTCACTGGGAATTGAATCGATGCCTCGACCTAGATCAGACGTGCCAAATGTTGTCGAAATATGTTATTTTAGCATGCAAATATTGTAAATTTAATACGTGGAGACGTTTCATCCCTGTGCACCTAACTTGGCTGCACCCTCAAATAAATTTACAATTCAACTAGAGTGGTGCAATGCATTGCCATTCATGGGCGTATTCTTGAGAAGACAAAGGAAATGGTTAATGTTGTGCGTTTATAGCAAACGTAGAGATTGATCGGTATATACAGTTTGATTGTTAACATCCCATCTGCCACGAGGCTTTCACTGTATTGAATCCCTTGAATAAAGCCAACTCCATCTGCTCCTCTCAAGTGGAGAGCAAAAGGTATGAAGTCACTGGGTTCACCGTTCTAATGCTGAACGGCTGCACGCGTGATTTTATTCAATATATTCCCTGGTGTCTGGCTGAGCTCAGTAATTCTAGCCATTTCCAAAGCAACGAAATGCATCCACACTGTGCTCCTTTATGGAAAGGTATCACTGAAGCGGTGGTAGGCAGTCTACGGAAACACAATATCAGTGTTGCGCATCAACCAGCTTAAACATGGGCCGTTTTCTTATGCTTCTCACAGAGCACGTCAAGAAAAAACACCGGGCATCGCATTACGAAATATCATGATCCTAGAATTCCACTCGATATATTCGCATGACGCAGAGTTTCATCTGGACAATGAGACAAGTAAAAAATGACGTCGGGTCAGTAGACACCAGTTGCAGCCCCTTGCCGCAACGTGTGAGCGCGCTGACCACAAAACTATCTTACATGAAGCTAGGGCGGTGTCTGTTATGTATAACCTTTAGAGTAGTCAAATGGAGTCCTACTAACAGGTATCCGGGAAGTTACCTCTCCGCATGCATGAACAGAATGAAGCATGAGGCAACAAAAAGAAACCACAGGCCGCGTACAAATGCTACTCTGCCGGTTCTCAATCCTCCTATTTAGAAGACCGAGTTGATCTAAAATGATTGAGCTTAAATACAAAATAAAATGTGCCTAGCTTTGATGTTATGTGACATTACATGTCAAGGTCTAAACTCGAGAAGTAGGGAACAAGTGAACGTAGGAGAGTGATGAAGATGTTTCAGTACCCGCAGCCATGACGTAAAAGAAGTTGAAACTGTGCGTATTGAAGCACATCACCTCGTATTACACAAGGAAGTGCCTGCGCGAGCTTGAATATTACCTTGTACAGCCGCTCTTTGCTCTTTTGTGGCAAATGTGGTTCTGCCAGAAAAATAGGGGCACACCTGTATTATTGGCTGACATACAATACGAACACCGAGTCGAGCCGGCAGTTCACATTTCCATTGCACCATGGCTACGTCTGCCACATGGACAAAATGGTCAGCACAAAGCAATGAATCTATATTTTGGTGGTTTCAAATGTTTATACACTGGGAAAGGTAGAACAAACTAATTACGGCTAAGTCTACCGGATAAGTAGTATTCTTCTTTCTCTATGTGGTAGACCTATACGGTAGACCTAGAAGACAATAATATATGTTGAATGGAATAATGGGTCCTAAACCTGCATGTACCATGAGGTACGCCATATATTTTAGCGCCCTAGGGGATTTCCGACTAGAATTAACAAATGGAATCGCTAAACTTTCGACTGCTTCGGTTTCTTTGAAGTGCCCCGATAGCACATGTTACATGAATGTCTTACGTTCCTCCTACAGGTCGTGACGTAATGAAATACATGTCGTAATTTGGTCTCCCTCTGTCAGTGCAAGGTGACATTAATCTGCCTGCCTCATCTTCCGCGCTTACCAGATGGGGAACGGTGGAAGACGACACTTTACAACGTGAATGCAATTATAATGCGAAATATTTCTCGATCCAGATTGTCCAAAATATTTCAGTCGCTTGCTATACCCCCTTTTTCTGTTAGTCTGCTTCTGGTTTAACTTTCCTCTTTCCCCTCAAGGCGTTACTGAGTTGTAGGCGGTTAAAGCGCATTTCATTTTCCCCGTCGCAGTAGTGCTACTAAGCCGCAGTAAACGGGTTCCAGCCCGGGCGCGGCAGCTACCTTTTCATGGAGACAGAAAGTCACCCACATGTTTTGAAATTTTAATGCATGTTCAATATCACCATGTGGCCGACATTCTACTGGTGAACTCCACTGCGGCCCCTCTTATTATCTTGCATATTTCAGTCCCTACCCTCCCCCTTTCCTTAGATGTACGTGCTTACCGATATATGGACAGTTACTACACATCTTATTTTCTGCAAGCCAATGTTCATTTGACGATTCCGCTTACTCGGTAGTTAAAATACTTTTAAAAATCTTAGAAACCAGGCTGTCTTAAAAATTCTAGTTTTCTCGCCACATGGTCGGGCGAGTGGAGATTGCGTTATCTTCCACAACTCTGCAGTCGCGCAGAAGAACCGCTGCCCTGCGTTCTAGTGCGTCATGTTGTGCCACGAGGAAGAAGTTGCAGCCTTCTATCTTAAATAGATTTATTTACATATTTAGCGATTTAATATATTTAAAGGAGTAAGGAACGGGATCAGAGCACTGAATTTACACCACAGAGTGAGAAACGACAGAAGCCGTTCTATATATATTCAGCTAAGTCCTAGGAGTCACCAGGAGTTCTATAGCTTGAGGATGAGGCTCGTCCATGCACAGTATTGATGGCAATGATGATGATTATAAAAACGCTTTATTGAAAAGAAAAGGAAAGCGGTCTTTATTTGAAATTTGCTCTAATATACTTAGTCCGGTATTTTGCAGCCTAAGGCCCCCGCTGAAGCACTTTCCACTAAGCCTCGGTGGTCTTCGAGGTCAAAGCTGCGCAAGCTTGGTTCCCATCGTTCCCACGTTTCGAGTTTTATAGTATCTAAGTCAGGCCCATATCATATGTTAAACTCTACTTTCTGCCCGCAAAATATATACCTGCATTGGGCTAAAGAGTATTCTGGCTCATAGTGTGAATCTTTATTTCATTATTCACATGATTCTTAATCGGCGCAAATTACACTGGTCTGCTTTATTTAACCCTCAACTGATCACGAGAACCTTTTGTCGTAAGTGCTATGATACGTCTGCATAGCTTAATAATGGCTGTAGGTAATCCGAGATATCAAAGGAAGAGGCAAAGTCTGGATGAACTTATTGGCGCGTGTTCGTTGCAGCGCTTCAAGAATTCAGAGTAACCCCGTCGCTCCTGCAGCATAACGCTTCAAAGTGTCCCGTCCATCTTAGACATCTGCCACTAGCCGGATTATAACGATCCAATTTCAGGCACAAGCGGGGAGCTCGTGAGTTCCCCGCTTGCATTAATAGCAAACACAGAGCATTAATAGCAAACATGTTTATTGCGCTCTAATGCCATCTTATAAAGAAACATGTCAATCACACTTTAGGCACAACGCTACGCCAGCACCAACTTCGCGAACATAACGCTAAAAGGGCAACAGTTGCAAGCGCTTGCGCGAGGGCTTACTGCACTCATCTTCCCCTCTCAGTGCGATAGAGATCTACCGCAGAACATAAAGGTCGCAGCAACTGACCGAACACGAGTTGAGTTTTATCAGCTTTATAGCAAACACTCAGGCGGGCTCCTAAAAGTGATATGGACAGTTTGATTCACAAGAAAGTAATGTGATCGTTGCAACCTCAGATTATTCTTCTGAAATTTATTTGGTGCAGCTTATCCTTCTTGAGTCACGTGTCCTCAAAACTCCAATCACGTCTGAGAAAACAGAGAACAGGGTACAGCAGCTGGCAGGTCTCATGGCTGCGGGCACGTATGTAAGAGAGACGAAAAAAATGACTGTACTTCTTTAATAGTAGGTGTCCTCATAAAATTGAGGCAAATACAGGGCCTATTTTTCTCCACAAACCTAGTTAAACAAAACATAAGACAAATCGCTGAGTATAAACGTGCTGTTAGAGGCTTTAGCAAGTCTGTTCTTAAGGTGATAGTTGAGAGTTCCCCATACACGAGAAGAATAAGATTGGGATGGAGCGCATTTGGCAAGCACTCACAGATTATGACTAGCAGCTTACCGGTATCGCTAAAGAGGAAAGTATATAACAGTTGCATCTTACCTGTACTCACTTTTGGGGCTGAAACTTGGAGGCTAACCAAGAGAGTTCTACTTAAGTTCAGGACAACCGAGGGCTATGGAACGAAAAATGGTAGGGGTAACATTAAGAGATAGGAAGCGTGCAGAGTGAGTCAGAGAAATAACTCAGGTTACCGACATTCTAGTGGAAATTAAGTAGAAATGGGCATGGGCAGGACATGTAGTGCGAAGAGAGGATAACCGATGGTCGCTTAGGGTAACAAACCGTATTCCAAGGGAAGGAAAGCGTAGCAGGGGGCGGCAGAAAGTTGGGTGGGCGGATGAGGTTAAGAAGTTCGCAGGGGTCAAGCGGATGCAGCTAGCACAGAACCGGGTAAAGTGGAAAAATATGGGAGAGGCCTTCGCCCTGCAGTGGGTATAGTCAGGCTGATGATGATGATAATGATGATTATGATGATGAGAGTTCCCCATATTCAAAACTTCAAGTTCTAAGTGCAAAACGTTTCTAAGTCAAACTATGTTAAATAGAGCTTTTTTTTACATCGTCAGATTCAAGCCGTGCTAGAATTTATATGGTTATTGTTTTTTGCCTTGATATATTGGTGCACAGGAAGTATAGGTACTTCATTCGACAACGAACTAATCGTCAAATGATGTAGCCACCACTGCGGGCGCCGTTATGGCTCCGACACAGGGAGATTTTAAACGGGGAAACTGTATACACAGTTCTAAGCAAATCCAAACGTCATCACATCACAGGCACGTTTAGGACACTAGTGCTTTGATGTCTGCCTTTGGAGTACGCGCGTTAAATCCTGGAAAGAATAGCCAGTGAAGTAGTATTTGCTGTTTACAGCTGGGCAGGGAACCACATCGAATTTTTTTAAATCTAGGAAACGGTAACGGAGCCTGTACTAATAGATTTGCGAAACGTTGAGAGTGATGTTAGGCATTTCTCTTATTGATATCGTTTTAATAGCTCACTTTTTGAATATGATAATAACAGGCCTCATGCGATCCAGAATATGCTCTATTATATCGGTTCAACAACCTTTGACATCCTCATGAGGAATTGAGAAACTTGTGCCCGGGGAGAGCCAGTCAGAATACCTAAAAGCATATATCCCTGAGCCACGTCCCTTGTCCCTACCTCGTAACATCCATATTCACGGCAGGCCTGCTTTTCAGCTGCTTGGTTGCACTCAAGAAAAATAAAGGTCCGACGATCGGACAGAGATAAGCGGTCTAGAAATGTATTTATTATGCTTTCTTCACGCACCTGCAGCTGCAATGCCCAGAATCTGCGGGCGCACAGAGCATCAGTATTTACATTTGCGTAAATAGATGAACTCTTATGGTTCGTACTAGCCACCTGACACAAATCTAGAAGATAAAAAGGCCATAAAATTTGACATTTATTGTTTATGTTGATATTAACAATGATTAAAATCGTTCACCAGCTTTCTCATGTTCCTTATAGCTAGTGTTAGAATGTCGTATTGCCATCATTGTAATTTTGACCGGATATTCAAAACGTACTGGGTAGCTTTGCTGAAACTCCGAGCATGAGACACGATGCGTGCCATACCGCGAATGTCAACCTATTTTTTGGTTGGCTTTCTTTTTGAAAAAGAAGGATAAGAAACTTTACTCGATAGTAACAGTTAGAAGAAACACATATTTCTTAATATAAAAAACACCTCACCTACCAACTGTGGTTAACATTTTCTTGTATACAGGATGCCCATGCTTGTTCTAAATATTCTTGGCAGGGATATGAAGGGCGCGAGTGTGAGACGATAGCTGACAAATGAATCAGACGATTCAACCGCATGTGAGAATAATACTTGCGGAATCCGTGCGCAAGCGCTTCCAGATGCCACTTCATGGTAGAACTGGTGTGCAGAGAAAGCTCAAGTGAATAGAGTGGAAGAATGGTTGTCCTTATCACTCACACGTCTCCTTTTCTTGGTTGTTTGCATCGAATGAGTGCTTAATTATTTGGCTGAAAACCACATTTGAATACAAGAAGTTTGTTAATCATAAGTAATAAGGTTAATATATGTTAGGAAGTTAAAATCGTGTTGTTCCGTACAGCTCTGTAAAAGAAGTTTGCAAAAGAAATAATGTTAGAATTGTAAGTTACAACGTCCATTAAGTAGCGTTGAAGTTGAACTTTCACGTATTACAATTGAGCTTCTAATTCGATCGCGAGATTCCTTGCTAAGTATTCCTGATATACATATTAGGTGTAAAATTTCCACGAACGCTAATGCCTTCGATGATGTACAGCAAACAGCATGGACATTTTTCTGGGGCGAAACATAGAGGATCATACAACCACACCTTGCCTGCGTCATTCAGCGATAAGCGTTCATTATTCTGTGGCAAGCATGCTTCGGGCTTCTTTGGTGACATGCGCAGCCCGCGCAATCAGACCGGCAGAGGAACGCCAGCGAGGAGCGTTTTCAGCAGCGCAAAGCACATTAGTGGAGACGTGGTAGGGAGACAGCGCTCTCGGAACGCTCGATGCTCGGTGGCGCGCACTCTGTTAAGTTGCTGCATGCGCTGACCTGGCTCGGAGTTCTGCCTACTCAAACATCTCATGTTCTTTGATCCGTAGCTCCGAAGAGAGTAGCTTATTCTCAAACCTAAAATATAAACTGCGTATTAGCAGCCGAGGCAAAATGTTAAATTTAAATGGCGAGGCGGGCCGTAATTTTGAAACGAGTTTTTAATTGTAGTAATTTGACCTGGTGATTGGCATGTAGGATATATTTTCTTGTGAGGGTGGAAGAACGGGCTAGTTGGCAAAACATCTTGGAAAGCAAAATAGCGCACTTCAAAACACATACCCATAAAGTGAACGACAACATAGCGCTGTGTTGTCGTTCCCTTCCTGTGTCTGTTTTTTGAAGTGCGCTGTTTTGCTTTCCAAAATACTTTCTTGTTACCCACACCTTTGGCAGTTGGGTAGAGTAAAATAAGGTGTTTGAATTCTAATAAAGTATTATAAAGATTTCACCTCTTGTGAAGCACACTTTATTATAGAGCATGAGATGGACTACAGCTTTCAATGCTATTTCAGAGTTAAGAGATATGAAAAGTACGCTTCGGCACTTTTAGCGGCCACCGAAAGAAGTCGCATCGGTAAGGTCACGGCTGGGCCTAGAATCCACCCAAGCAAGTGAAGCACAGTAGGATATCAAAGTGCATTTCGCTTAGGTTTCTGGAAACAATGCCTGGTGCTTCGTTGTCTCATCAATGCATCTGAGAAAGAACCGTGAGCTGGAACATTTGATACCACCACTATGTCAACGTAGTAATATCCTTCACCACGATGTTGTTCTCTTTGACTTTCGTATTAGTTACGCAGTCGCTTTTCTTCTTAAGCGCTCTTTTTACTTGTCCTGTCCTTCTGAAGTTCTATTGATCCTCTTCGTTGTTGCGCGGATTTACCTTGTTTTTTTTTATTATCAGTCGCTTTCACTTTGTCTACGCCTAACAGCCACCAATCAGGCATCGTTTAGTTTTGACCGCGTAGTATAATATATTTGTACTACATAACTGTGTGTCATTTTAATATTCGAATCTTTTGAAGGTAGGCTCATTCAAGTGCATATAAATGAATCTGGAGTCAACAACGCTAAAGACACGGTAGAGAAATCAGCATTTCTTGTTTGTTTTTAATCTTAGGTGTAATTGTATGACAAAACAATTGCGTCATCATTTCATGGCGGGAAAATAATGGCAGTGCAGAAAAAATGAATGCGCTGATTGGATAATAATGCACATCGTCTGTATTTTACGGGTGGTGTTCTGCAATCTATAGCAAGGGGTGGCAGGTGCCCAAACTTCAACTTTAGTAGATTTTCAATCTGAACTTAATAGAAACTGGAGAACATTTACCACCGTTACTCTCCTCCATTGCTCCACAAGTCCTCTATCGCCTCCAGTACCCGACAAAAGTGGCATGGTGATAGGAGCGTAAAATATTTGGGAAGTTTCTGAAGTCAAACTTTCGTTTCTCAATTAAGCATAAGCTGCCCACACCGTAAAAGGCGCCTCTTTGGTTTCTTTTTTTGTAACTATCAACGGAGTGAATGTGACAAATATAGGGGCTTCTAACCTTCCTTAGGGAGCGTGCTAAACAAAAAAAAAAATAAAAGCTAAGTTGCCGGCACTTCGCTAACTTTTACCCGAGTCATGATTGCAATTCGCTCTCTGATGGGGCAGGCGCCTGCATTTAGCGCTCAACCCGTGTTCTAGCGACTCGTCTAGCCCACGGTTGAAGTGAAATTGGCAGCGCGCTAATTCAAGGCATGTTCACTCAGCTCCCATGTTCTGCTCTTTCGGTGTGCATAACTCGCACAAAGTGTACTCCTCAAAAAGAAACAGAAAAGAAAGACATAACAATAAAGCATCCCGTGAAGTGCGTAGGTTTACAGACCAGAATCGTGTCGAACAGGCAGCGCAAGCAGAACGCATTTACTCTCAGCAAGGGTAGTTAAACCACCAGCTTCTCTACGGCGCAAACCCAATGCAGAGGTGTGATTGCGTAATCAAGTTGGCATCGCGTTTTTCAGGCAAGGAGCTCTTCGCTGCAGTTCGCTCGAAGCGGGAGCTGAAACTTTCGCAACATGGCTACTTTTGGTAATAAAAGTTGAGTTGAACTTTGTATATTTACGGGAGGGAGCAAATTACAAGGGTTCGCTAATTGCGTGTTAGGTTGGCGGCATCCCCCCCCTACGTTGGATAACCGGCACGAGTGGGTGTATAGGCCGTGGCTATGCAGTCTCAGTACTTCGAAAGTTTCGTTATCAAAGAGAAGGCCGCAAAATGAGGCGTCAAATATAACAGGAAGCTCAAAGATTCTTATGGCTCTTTACATCATTTCAGTAGAGCAGAAGTTGAAGTTCGTTTCTACTTTGCAGGAATAAAGATTGAGGCCGAATTGCCGTGAAAGGGTCTTTCAAGTTTCATTCGATGGGACGTGCAGCGGGCTAGCGGGTTCGAAACATTGAGTGTACAACGCAGTCACTAGAGAGCTCGTATTTTAAGTGTTGCTACTATAATCGTATCTCATTAAGACACAATACTTCGTTTATGTGGACTAAAAAAAAAAAATATCGATAGATTCTCCTGCTCAATTCTCTAATTCATGGTTAAAAAGAGCAAATTGTAAACGGGAACACGAGAAAAGGAGTTGGCACAAAGAGCGCTGACTTCCAACCTTTATTTTGGCAATTATAAACCTTCTTATACCCTTTCAGTCACACATTACAAGTGCCTGAGACAGGTGCCTTGCGCACTAAGCCAGACGCTCTTCTGACACAAAGCGTGCCGGTGCAGAACTACGTCACGGGGGCAGGAAGATGGAAGACCAGCGTAGGATAATGGCACTGCCATACGTGCACATTTTTCTCCGAATCGCCCACAAACTAGGCGTTAAATTACCAGGCGTTAAAACTTTTTACGGCCTCGGAAAAAGTTAAAATCCTCTAGCGACGTGTCACCGCAGATGAAGTGCAAAAGCGCAAAGAATGCCGTCACATCCCTCATCGGCCATGCACAAACGGCCGCAGCCGCCTTCTATTGTTACCATACGCGTAATCCTTTAGATATGCACTGAAATAGTGAAGGCAAAAAACGCACAGTTTAAGCCTGACTTACGACTACGCCGTCTCCGACTTCATGGGAGGCCTCTTTACTCAGTCGTCCTCCAATCCAACCAGTGGCCAAGCGATGTCCATACAATGCTTTTGGTGAATAGCATTACATCGTTAAAGCGAAAGCAGTTTAAAAAACACAACGAAAAACGCAACTTCTTTGTCCGCGCAATACATATTTATTTTGGCTCCCATTATGACATTCCCTCTTGCTTTAAGAGAGGAAATACATACTGTTTAACATAGGCTTCTCCATCATCCTACAGTTTCATCAGAAAAAACTTTGTGGCGCGTGAAATACCTGAGACCGTTTTCAGCTTCTCTAATCCTACCGCGGGAGTTTATGAAATTTTATCTGCGCGCTTTTTAGCCACCAGGCATAAATAATATGAGCTTTATGTTAGTGCCTGCAGGGTAAAAGTTGTAATGTATTCATACTTTATAGAACAATTGCATAAAACGGAAGACTATGCCCGCCTGAGCTTAAAATCTCTAAATGAATTGGAGAGAGGTTTTAGAAACGCGTAGTGACCTTAACGGAGGGGTGATTAGAATTGGGGGCTATTAAGATCAGCTGAAGCCAAATTAATAGGAGGCTATACTCGGCTGAAGCACGTTGTTGTAAACAATGTAGTGTTTCTATTGTTTCCAGTGGTTTTTAGAGTTTCTTCCCTAAAGAGAACATTTGCTCCTCTCAGCGGTCTAGGATGCGCAGTTCAAGCTCTCCAAGACGCCCCATGTTGGCGTGCGTGCTTAAAGTGAGAGGCAGCTTAGGCCACTTGTGCGCATGTATGCGGCTTCAAAAACGCGTTATTTCCCGTTAATGTTCTTCCTTCTACCACCTTGAATTTAAATCGCAGTAAAACAGCAGAATGTCTTTTTAATGTCATGTGCAAATCTATCTTCCCGCCACGGATCTCGTGAGAATAAGGCTGCCTTTGGTGAGTTATTTCTGTGTCATCTTATAGTTCATGGATAGCAATCTCGGTTATCCATTCGCAGTGTCGGTGTCTTACCTCTCTGTGGTACACCGAACCAACTGAAAGTGTAAATTCATTTTATTACCGTTATCTTTAAATGGCTTTCCTATCCGGCTGCTAAACCAAGTAAATTGAGTTACGTAGCTGTGTTGCACACCATTTTGGAAATGAAAGTAGCAAAGACTAAAATGGGTAAACAAGAAGTGAATTAATGTGAGGTAGAGGATGTGAGATCATGCAACCGGGAATTGCGCCGAAAAAGGGCTTAGAAAGGGATTGGCGCGCAATTTGAAAGTACCAAACACACAAAAGGGCAAAAGAAGTGAATGAAGCAACTAGAAGCAACCAACAGCAGCATCCGTGCTTTCGCATTACTTCAATGCAGATTCTGCAGTGCTCTTTAATTTTTGTCTAGAAATTAACAACGTTATAGCGCGCCGACACGCTCGTCGAAGAGGTTACAAGAATTAACCTAAAGTTTAAAATCTACCAGTTTAGGAAAACGCTGAAAGCATTCTCGAGTATTTTTAATGAAGCAATGTATGCATGAATTATGCATAAGGTTTTGCAAGATACGTTTAACAAATAGAAGACGACGACGCTACTGATGAGTTCTCAGCTTTTCTTTATTTATAAAGGGGCCTTTGGAAGTAACATCAAATCCATGAAGCACTCATGGCTGCGAAGGGAAGCATTTTAATTTGTATTAATCGACACAGATGCGCTTCAGAAGAAAATGCTTACTTCTCACTGATGCCATTTCCTGTAAGTTTTACTATACCAAAATACTTTTCAATGCTGCACAGACCAGCTACTTACCCTACAAAACAACATAAATGGCAGCAGAGAGCCGGCCGTCGCAAAACTTACCTTCATTATTGACAAGGCGTTTCGAACCCGCCATCTCCGATGCTGCCACTTGCCGCTTTCTGTAGCGGCACATTTTCTGAAAACAATATGTTGATTCATTTTCTCCAGTTAAGTTCACTCCACTGATTTTCAGCACTCCGCCCCCCCCCCCCTTCTACCCCTCTTTCCCTGAAGAGACTGCTCCCGAATCATCAACTCGTTCCCCCGCTTCTTTGCCCACTCGCCCAGTGGGGGAAAAACTCCGCTGACATATTCCTACCAGCGCTTCGTGGAGTACAGTTTTCTAATAGTTTTTCCACACATTCATGACTTAAGAGCTCTTTTTTTACGCCCCAACTCCCCGAAAGCATAAAGGGGATTCGCTCGAGCTGCAACGCAGAGAAATGTCACTTGCTGAAGACGGACAAATTATCATTGACTTATGTATAAGAAATCCTTACACATTCCAAACTGCAGTTGGACATAACGCCTGAGTAATAGAGCCTCCTGGCGGACAGGAATCGATTGACGCAGATAAGGATTCCTTTATTTGCTCAATAGCGACGAACGCAAACTGGATCTTATGAAAAGAGCGAAGCACTTATAAGCCGGGAATATCAAGCGCGACCTTTTCCCCTCGAATGAGGTTTGGCCAAAAAGATCGCTGAAGAACGTGCACGGCACTATCAGTCAGGAAAGAGGATAGAACCCTAAATTTCGTTCTCATTCAAAACCACGATTGCGCACAGCGTACATAAAACGTCCTTCTTTCGTTTACAAAGTCAGCTTGCTTAATTACGTGCACTTCAGAGGTTTCTAGAAATCATGGCAATCTATTGTGCAGCAGGAAGTTGGTAAGCCACGAACTCCGGAAGCCTTAAAACTTTGGTATGATTAGTTGTAATTATGTTCATATACTTCGGAAAGCACTTCTACCTGATAATATTGAACATCGCAAATTATTGCACCGAGGTGGAAAAAGACTGTGAAATTGAATCCAACAAGACAAATGAAACGAAATACATCAAGTGATTGGGAAAATATATTGATACGAAAAATCAAGGAAATAGGTCGCACCCTTTCTATAAGTGTCTTTTACAACATTTATAAAGGTTTAGCGGTTATCAATTTATGTCAATTTTGAAAACTTTTTTTTCAATTAATCTCGTAGCGCTACTGCTTACCGACATATCGCATTGCATCCTTTAACTATATTTTGGGCTCTTTAAAAAATGCAATGATTGTCGTATATTGCGCACTTACTGATATAATGTTGGCTTGATTCTGGAAACTAAATGAAAAAAAAAGCTAAATTCAACTCTTGTCATATAGCGATTGCCGACGAAACATCATACCTGTTACTTCAAATTGCTATCAGTTGCTTCCGTAGTGTACACCATCGCACTTATGGGTGCCATTACTTTCCCACAACGATAACATGATCATGAAAAAATGAGCGCAGCACCTCAAAGCCGCAATGAAGTAAATTAGGGATGAATTTTAAGTCAAGATGAAAAACTGGTTGAAATGTTGCAGCGAAGAGATCGGCGCGACATTTCTGTCGATGTTGCAGAGTAGACATGCCTACTGTCTTAAAGATTTTCCACTTACACATGTGGCCTAATGTGACACTTATTTGCATACAAACACGCCCGCAGAACACTTTTCCATGAAATGCCTGAGTACTGGAGGCGATTGTAAAATGTCGGCATTGGTGCCACCTTTTAAAGACTAGTATGAACTTCGCAATGCGCCTCTCTTGATTCTAAGATGTAAATATCGTTCGCATAGGAAGATAGCTGATTTTTGAGTCAGTTGATCACCTCGACAACATCGAGTTTGAAGACAATTTAGGTAAGCGCTATGATATGTGGGTTTGCGCTTGAATTTAGATATACAGATAACCAATTATTACTATGAACTGAACACTAGCTGTAACACTAATTCTTTGCTGGATGAATACTGCTATTCGATCTGCACAAAAGTGGATAAAAATGAAATGGTGCCAACTGTCATTTTTCGACCTTATTAGGACATTTTAAGCTATAT
This sequence comes from Amblyomma maculatum, assembly GCF_055883805.1. NCBI lineage: Eukaryota > Metazoa > Arthropoda > Arachnida > Ixodida > Ixodidae > Amblyomma > Amblyomma maculatum. Next base: position 124,469,444 of record NC_139349.1, read on the forward strand.
CGGATAATAGTTTGTACTGAAACTTGAAATAATTAGATTTCTTGGAAATTATATCTCATGGCTACGCAGCTACCTCAAAAACTTCCAATGAATACTAGACCTAGAGGAGAAACACGGAGAATAAGAAAAATCAGGTATGTAGAATCGCAAGAGTTCTCTCTCTTTCTCCTTAAAAGTTCAGTTCAGTTCAGTTCAGTTCAGTTCAGTCGTTCAGTCGTGTCCGACTCTTCGTGACCCTATGGACCATGTCACGCCACGCTTTCCGGTCTCTCACTATCTTCCTAACATCACATAACTCCTTAGAAGTATTGATGTTTAATTTGTATTTCGATTACTTAAGTGAGGCGAAATTAAGTTGAAAAATATTGTCTCCTATTGACATAAACACAACTAAACTGGAAGTTAACGGGATCCATGCAAATATTTTAACTTGATGTAACTGCTCCAAGATAATTTTATAAGTAATATAGCGTTGAAAATAATATTTATTATTTCAAAGTATACAAAAATATATTTGTCACTGCCAGTAACACTGCTGCACGCAAACAGTTGCACAATGCCCCGTGTGTTCCACTTACGTGCAATATATCGCTTAAAATTTGGGAATATAAATGATAACACTCTCGCTTGCTGCAAACATAACGAACTAGTATATGAAAATCTAAGGCGCCTGACTGCACAGTTGTGTCATATAACATCATGTACGACTGTTCATATTGCCGCGATCTAGTCAAATCGTATTTGTTCTTTTTTTCGCCCGCTGCCGGCATGAGGCCTTATGACTCTGATTCTGTTATGCGGATCGATTCTGTACTCATTGATGCTCACGCTCATTGTCGCGAGGCGCAGCTTTATCAGTTTCTTTTTCTCGCAAGATGCGCCGAGGTAGGTCTCGAAGATTGCTGCCACTCACGTGTGCTTCTGCAATGTTCTAGGCTGTGCTCGTCACCGTTTGCGGCTCTATCTAGATGTTCCCTCATCACATTTAAATTTAGTGTTCGTCAGCTCGACGACCAGAGAGCACGTTTATTGCTATCGCCGCCGCCGGGTCGCTTAATTCTATTGCGGGCCCAAGTCAGCCAGTTCAGAGTTCATTTTATTACTATCACGGATATGTCCTATTTTGGTGTATGCGGCCTTGTCACCACTACATGACAAGTAGTGGTGACAAGGCCGAAATTTTTTACAAAGGAATGAGCGAACCAGTATTAAGATATGGACTACTTTGTTGGTTGTTCCAAAAAAAATTAAGTGGTGAATAATGAAAGTACAGAAAACTTTGGTAATGCTCTGTCGCAACCTGACACTGCTAAAAGTACTCATCTAGAAATCCTAAATAACAAGAGTTTCAAATATTACTAACTTACGCAATAGATGTTGAACAGTACTATGCACCTAGACTAAAGCCTAAAAACGAAAATAAGTTCAAATTGAGGAATCATGAACAGTTTTCTATACTTCGTGTTACAACAACCTTGGAAAGAGATGTTCCGAGTACATGTCCCTTCATTGTTAATTACTGTAACCAAAGATGCGTCCAAGAATTTGTGAAGAAAGGTTAGGCTCGCTTCCGCGCTTGCAAAGCTTCTTGGCAGCGGGCTGGCTTGTCATTGTTCGGTGGTCTCAGCTGCCTGTACAACACGCCGTGCTCTAAATTTTAACGAGATGGCGTATATACATAGGTTAGATGAAGCAGCGGTGCACTGGGGACTGCATGAAGCCGACGAAGTTTACTGCACAGCGCTAGAGTGTTCTGCAGTTTTGCGCAAGGCATGATGGGCCGCAGCGATATCATAAGTTCTCGTGCCTGCGCATGACAATCAATGAAGACACTTTTTTTCAACACAGCGCGCACGAGTACGTGGCGCCATTCGGGGAACGCGTGAGGTAACAGGCCAGGAATTACGCGAAATAACGAGAAACTCGCCCAAGAATGCGGTAGCGCTAGCGCTCTAATGGAGTTTTTGGAAAGTTTCAATGCTTAGACCCAGCTGTGTTGAATGACATCTACTTGTCACTGATGTTACTCTCCCCTTTAGTGTTTTGTATTTGTCTCATACTTCGCCGCGTAAAATATTGTTATATTTTGAATTAAATAACATGTTGGGACCACATGTGACGTTTATTTGTTGTGTACAGCGATTCATAGGTGTTAGTAGTACCGGAGTTCTTTGTTGCTAGTGCTTCATTCAGTAGAATCGTCCTTAAACGGTGCAGAAGAATAAGAACATAATAAAAACCAGACTTCAATATTTCAATAATGTTAATGCAAGGGCAAAAGTGCATATAAGTAACGGGGCGTCAAATCTGAGGCCAGCAGTCAAATTACGACTCCCCGAAGTGATGCTAGTCACGTCATCAGAAAAGGCCAGTAAATGACGGAAAAGATCTATAAACACTAACAGTTACTAGAATAAAATTCAAATACACAAAAAATAAACATTTCAAATAAACTGAACTAAACACGAAACGCGGGGCCCTTGCGGATCCCACGGGCATGTGGGGCGGAACCCACCATTTTGATACCTACGTCAGCACCCTGTGTGCCATAAGTGGGCAGCTAATTGGGATCACCCTTGTTGGCCCTATGTGGGCCCCATATGGGCATAGCTTTTGCTTCGTCTGACCGCATACATACATAAACCCCGCATTGTTCCCTTGTCGAGTATTTAAGAGCAGATGCAGCGTTAATATGGTTTTTATATTGAAAATAAGACCTCTCTTTGAGCAAATGGCTACCCAACAAAAGCTTCTTGATGTCCTGGATCGGCTGTGGCGGCGTTGGAAAACTGGCATCAACACATGTGTTCCTCAGGGGCCTTTGTAAAATCTTTATTGGGAAGTGCAGCAAACATGTGGGCCACATACGAGAAATACGCAGCATAGCTCAATTCATGCTGGCCAAAAGACCCTTTCTAGGTCCCACATCGACCTAAGTACGACCAGAAAACTACCATTCCCACGTCCTGTTCACACTGGTTTCTTGTTGGGTACCTGAGGGCAGGTGGAACATAAATGTGGTCTGTCTGGGAAAAAACCACCTCCAGCCTAAATGTAGCTGCCAATTTAGCTGCCTATTTGGCTGCCCAAGGACATTGTTTAATGAGAGACCGGCAATATAACTCTAGACCTTTAGAGCTTTTAGCCCACAAAAACTGCACAGACTACTGAGCTGTTTCGAAAGAAAAGTAAAACTGGATGTAGTGCTAGGGTGCGAGGAGACAATTTTATACGATTTAAGTAAGTGTAGTCCTCACTGCTTATGTGACCACTGTGGCCCAAAACGTGTCAACGTGGCGAGGCGAATTTACACTCGTTTTCTAATTGTGAATATAAGTTTATGAATGCCTAAACCACGTGAAATATAGCAATCATTTCATAAGAAAAGTGCAATCCTCGTTAAGCCGCAAAGAGTATGGTTAAGTCGAAGTGCCACCAAAATATCACACCAGTACTGTTCAGAGAGCCAGGTTCTAAAGCCTACCGAGTTGTAACTATGAGACGGCGTATGAAATCCTGCTCCACCACTTACATTTCCATATTGTACTTTCGCATTTTTTGTGGATAGATTGGATAATAGTAACGAAGTAGAGGCGACAGTGTAGGCCGTAAATCTAGACATGAGAATTGGAATCACCTACGACCAGTTGAGAATACATATTGACGTCTGCTACCGTCCGTTGTTCGCGAATTAAGCATGAAATGCTTTTAACTTCTATTGTCGGCGACATTAGGGGACGTCGAAATAAAAACAAAAGCCCGCATCCGGGGAACGGATTTTCCTTAATCCGGGCACTGATTTTCTTTTTATCCGGGAGCTGATTTTCGCTGATCAGGGCACTAATTTTTCTTCATCTCGGCACCGAAAGAGCTTTTACAACATGACTGCGCTATCAGGATGCCACGCCTTCCCTAGAATTTTGCCATGGTCCTAGGTATCACTGCGTAAAACGCCGGTAGACGTCGAAGCTCGAAGCGTGTTCATGAATTTCGAATCGAGTCTGTCATTGTGTTGCCTTCTCCGCTCATGGTGACTCTCTCACCAGCAGGCAGTTCTAAACACGCTCGAGGAGCACTTCAAAGCACTGCTTGACTTTCGTTTTTCGGAAGTAAGCGTTTCCTCGTAGCTGAGTGCGCATCTTCGACGTTCTGCATTTAAGTGCCGCCACCGTCAAAGCTCCACAATCCACGACAATAGATTTCTCACCGGTGCCGGCAACGCATTGATTATACGGCAGCTAACGAAGGCGACAAAGCGGCCATGGGGCGCCGCTGAATACCTAAGGCCGCAATATTTCACGCGATCGCTTTAACACGACAAGAAAACCGTGAGAGATACGCTGCTCTGTTGGAAGGAGAAAACCCCTGGCTGGGCGTGCTGTACACTAGGCCTGTTCATATTTGTGGTTAGTACCATCCACAACCAATGTCCAATGTGCGTAACCATTTCAAGCTTACGTCTCCAGGTTACGGGAAATGCAATAAATTATTTCGAGTAGCATTCGGTCGCAATTTTCAACGTGCACCAATTTATTAACGGCAAGAGCATGAATGCTGTCACATTTTAATCTGAAAGAAAAGATGCGACTCTTCCACGCTGGAGTGTGTCTGGTTACCACTGCCAAAAACAAAACATGCTCCTAATCCGCGAGCCCTTCTGGCCTTGCTTTCTTTTCAACGCGGTTATAGTCCTAGTTTCTCAGGACTATATATATATATAAGCAGATCAATTAAGGGGAAATGAGGGTGCTCGTTATAATGCATAAAGGAAAGAAGCCAATAGTCGGCGAGGCCAAGGAAAGCGTTAGGGATGGAACTTTATGTCTTTTTTTTAATGTTTACTTGGATAATCACAGAAATTAGTAATGTAATCTGTTTAGGGGAAAGATAATTAAACACAAAGTAGAAAAAAAAACAACGTGCTGATGGTGGGAACCGAACCCAAGACCTCCGAATATCGCGTCCGGTGCTCTTCCAACTGAGCTACATCGGCCACTGTCCCCCCTGCTACTTGCTTGGGTATTTATGTTGTCTGTATACGAACCTTGAGGGTGTTCACCAGAGCCACCCTCAACCCCAGGGTCGGACGTGGAACGTCCCTTGTTACCGCCAGCGAAAGCTGCGCTAGCTGCGAGGGCGAAAGCTGTGCTAGAACCCTCTTACGCTACCTATGGCTTCAAGACTGCCAGAACCGAGACCCCCGTAAGCTATATATATATATATATATATATATATATATATATATATATATATATATATATATATATATATATATATATATATATATATATATATATATATATATATATCAACTACTTATAGTCAAAAAGTAAGGGCGCACGAACAAAAGCAATGAATTATTGTGATGTTTCGGCAGCGGGTGCGGACTGCGTTCCTTACTATCCTGGAACCCCGCCGTAACTATAGAATAAAGCATTGCTTTCGTTTTTGCGCCCCTCTTTTTTACTTATGTATATTGCCGCAAATCATTCAAATCTGCATTTTTTTCAATTTTTTGACAGCGGCTGCACGCGCTCTCATCACTGATTCCGGCACGCGGATAACTCCTGTATTCTTCGTTTGTTCATGCTCGTTGTTGCGAGAGGAATATTTATCAGAAACTTTCTCACGTAAGATGCGCCGAGATGTATCTCGAAGATATCGGCCACTCGCGTATTTTTCTGCAATGTTCCAGGTTGTGGTGGTAACCGTTTACGGCTTTATATCGATGGTTTTCGGCCGCCTTAAAATTGAGCGGTGATGGGTGCGAAGGGTACTCGTAGTTCGACGACCAGAGAGCACGCTTGTTGCTATCGCCGCGGCGAGTCGCTAACTACTCTTGGGGGCACAAGTCTGACGAATAAAGAGTTTTCTGCGTAATTACGGGTGTCTTCTTTTTTTTTTCTGGTGCCTGCCTTGTCATCAACACGTGACATCTGGTGCAGGTGCTGCCTTTGTGTTCCGGTCTACCCCTTCACGCGACCAGTGCTCTGTTTCTCCCGCCCTGTAGGATCAGCCAAACGACGACTGAACCAGCCGCTGAATTTATGGCTCCAGCGCGAACACGGTCTGATTTCGGACCTCTTTTAAACGCCGAAAGAAGGCTTCAACGTTGACAATGGCAAAGTCTGCAGTCCCAGTTGTTATGCAGCAGCCCTGGATGCCACCCATTTGTTCATGGCACCCGGAGAGAAGATGACGAACAGTGGCTTGACAAGTACGAGCGAGTGGCAGACTTCAACAAGCTGGGACGAAGTTGTGAAGCTCCAGAACATTTACGCGCTTGATGGGACCGCACGTACGTGGTTCGAGGACCATGAGTCTCATCTAAAACATGGGAAGCCTTCAAGAAGGCGCTGTGGAGGTGTTCGCGACCGTCGTTAGAAGGCAAAGAGCTCAACTCCTTCTTCCGTCAATGGTCCAACTCCCCAATGAATCTCTCCTCGCATCTTGCAAAAAAGCCGCAGAGCAGGCAACATGACAGAAGCACACGGACACAAGGACAATGGCACACTGACAACTATATTAACCTGAACCCGCGCACTTTCTCCTGTCTTCACTTTACCTCTACATCTAACTTCTTCCTTAACTTTAACGTTCTGCCGATAAGCATAAAGCGCACTTCTATTGGAGTTACCAGCCTAGAGCGTATAAGCAGTTCGTTTCATATACATCACAGCATAAAAAGACAGTATAAAGAGGCGTTGCGAGAGCTACGTTGACGTCGGCTCCTAACACGTCCTGCCACCACGGTATCAGAGAAAATTTTTACACCAGACTGGGAGGCTTCAGGTGGTAGGGTTTCCAGAGTATTTGCTGTGCAGTATAGCAGAAAACCTCGTGCTGCCGTACAAACCGTGGAGAGCAAAAGAAGACATTCCACAAAGGAATAAGCGTTCATTGGTACCATATTTTCATGGAATAACCCATTATTTGACGAATATTGCACACAAACATAACAGCTGAATTGTTCCTACGGCACCAAACAGAGAAAAAGGCATGTGTGCTCGGGTGAGTAACCAGGAAATTGTATATATGCCAAACTGCACACCAGACAAAGTTCTCTAATTGTATCTAGAGCATTGATATAAATTCCCTAGCATTGTAGGAATCAATATATTGGACCAACAGGGAGATGCATTATTGACAGAATTAGAGAGCACGCTGCGGCAATATCGGAGAATTTGGGCACTAACCTTGCGGTGTACTGCAATGACTGTGATTTGCAAAGACCGAAAAATCCCAGAAGACCTTTATAATGTGCAGGTTTTGAGAAGGCATAAGGACAGGTTGATATGGAAAATTTTAGAAGCATATGCGATAAGAAACTCTGGGGACCATTGCTTTAGCACGCCTTCGGTGGCACTGCTGAAAAAGGAACTAGACATTTTACGCTTACAGGGAGAACATTAAAGTTAAGGAAGAGTTTAGATGCAGAAGTAAAGTGAATGCAGAAGATGCGCGGGTCCAGGTTAATATAGTTGTCACTGCAACATTGTCCTTGTGTCTGTGATTGCTTTGTCTTGTTGCCTGCTCTGCTGCCTTTTTGCAACAAGTTCGACCAACTATCTGAACGTTCAACTCTATTACTGCACTCGCATGCGTCGAAAAATGAAACACATTTTCATCGGTCCGACCCTGAGATGGAGCGAGGAGAACCGGTGAAATTTCTGATGCCAGGCGTAAAGGAGTAGCTGTTTACCTGCCTCGTCTGGAACCCGCCGAAAACGGTTGAAAAATTTGTCACGGAAGCCTCTGACATCGAAGAGACCCTCGACTCTCGCGCTCGAAAATACAACCGTGCAGTGCAAGCCTGCTCTGTTTGCCCACACACTGTGTCCACTGCTAGCAATGACTGGCAGGAACGTATCCGTGATGTAGTCCAGGAAGAGCTGAGTCGAATCCTCTCATCGCCAGTGCAACCTGAGTTAGCTTCACTTGCGTACGCCATTCATGAAGTTCAGCAGGCATTCGGTGTTCCTGATGCGACATCTCTGACGGCTGCACCGGAAAACCTGACTGCAAAGAACTATGGGGGTGCTTTACGTCAGCCTGCGTTTTGACGAGGCTCGCAATTCCCCCATCGTCACGAGAACGCCACACCTGAACGATGCCCCTTGGCCCCCTCCGTAAAATCTACAAAAGACCCCCAAGGCCCTGGAAGTGCAACGCCTGGAGGCCTGCGAACAACCCACCATTATTCTTCCACTGCCGTGAAACCGGCCACATTATAGGCCACTACCCGTACCGACGAATGGCCGCAGCGGATTTGTAGCCGACACTCCACGACCTCGGCCCGGTAAACGACCGCACGAAATCGAGAACTATCTGCCTAGTGGTGGATTTGCAACACCAAGCCATAGGTTCCTGTCCCCACTTCCGCAAAGGGCCCGCTTTGCGTCGCCAGCCATAACTACGATGACAGTGTGCGAGAAAGGTCCCCAAGCCCCAGTAGGGGAAAATAAAGGTAGCAACTATTGGAGGTCAGGTCGCTTCACGGATAACTAACGAAGACCCTCCACCTCCGACGAAGAGTAGCGATGACGACGCTATTATGCTGACGCTCCCTATGACGACGCCTCAACGCGCCCAGACTTCAAAGTGACACCGCCGCTACGCACGACGACAGCATCCACGACGACGGGTCCAGATTCCAAGCGGAGACCGTCGCCCTGCCAAGTGACAATGGTGTGCGGCGGCTGCCACCTCAGTGCATGACGGAGCTGAGGTTGGACGCCAAAAGTCCGCAATAACCTTATTACTCCATCGAAGCGATGCAACGCAAGGGTTAGAGTAAATAGATGCATCTACCCTGCTAACGTCGTTTTCCTACCGCAATACTCGTATGACGTGATCTTGGGCATGGATTTTATGATTTACCATCTGGCGATCATCGTCCTCCTAAAGAAGCTTATCGAGCTCTTAATCGACAGTCATAACTGCTACGACAACTTAGACACATCACATCACTCTCAACGTCCTCGACGGCACATTGACCATACCACTCTGATTAAGCATCATCGCTTCTCTGGGTAAAGGAGAAATTGTCATAACCGAAGCTGTCGTTGAAAGGTTGTTACTATATAGAGGACATGGCATCGCAAGAGGCGTCACCCATTTCCGATATAGAGAAGCTCCGGTGATGGTAACCAGCCTCACCGACTACCGGCATCTTAACAACAGTTGCCTTCCTCGACGTGTTGGCAGACATCAGCGACGTCTTCACATTTCCCAATGAGCCTGCTAATGACCAAACTAACGAAGGCCAGCATCAGACATACGATACAAACCCTGCGCTACCCCGGAAGATATGAACTGATATTCGCGCTCTTCTTGAAAGCTACTGCGAGTGCTTTTTGCCAGTGCCAAAGGTGCAACAGACACCGTTCGAAAACCACCGCATTATCACAGACAAATACGTACGGCTTCTTTGTCAAAGCCCCTTAAGTGTATCACCACGAGAACGCCGAGCATTTGGGAGCAATATAATGAAATGCTTCTTGACTACGTCATTCTGCCATCGAATAGCCCACGGGCAGCTCCCGTCGCTCTGGTGAAGAAGAAAGACAGAACATTTCGTTTCTGCGTTGATTACCGCCGCTTGAGCAGCATAACAACGGAGGATGTCTACCCGCTCCCCCGCATCGACGACACACTGGATCTGCTCTGAAACGCTAAGTAGTTCTTCGATGAATCTAAATACCGGGTACTGGCAAATCGAGGTCGACGAAAGAGACTGCGAAAAAACCGCATTTAACACGCCAGATGTCCTCTTCGAGTTCAAGCTAATGCCATTTGGGCTCTGTTCCACACCAGCGACGTTCCAGCGAGTAATGACTATTGTGATCACTGACTTGAAGCGGCAAATTTGTATTTTGTATTTAGACGACGTCGATGCCTTCATCTCAAGCTTTGAAAAACATCTGCAATGGATTTGGAGTGCTGGAATCAATCAAATCACCAGGGCTAACAACGATTCCAGAGAAGTGCCGCTTTGCATACGAGGAGCGGCTGTTCCTGGGCCCCATTGTGAGCAAGGAAGGAATTCGACCAGACCAGCAGAAAACAACTGCGATCGCACAGTTCCCACAGTCTGCAGACAAAGAGGCTGTGCGCAGTTTCGTTTCGCTATGCGCTTCTCTACTGCCGATTTGTCAGGAACAGTTCGCGCATCGCCAAGCCATGGACCCAGCTTGCAAATGGAGACGTATTTCGTAAATCTGAAGTGCCTCAAGAACGAGCTTTCAACGAACTTTCGCGCTTGTGTCCTAAGCCACTTTCATCAAAACGGCAGACTGAAATCACACCGACGCAAGAAGTGTCGGCCTAGTTCTTGTATAGAAGTGTGGCAGACAGGCTAAAAAGCCATCGCTTACTTCAGGAGATCCCTCTAATAAGCGGAAGCCAATTGCTCGAAGACCGTAGAGATTACCTCGCGATCATCTGAGCGTCTTCCATGTTCCGCCCTTACCTACATGGCAGACCACTCAAGGTGGTAAGTGATCATCACGCACTTTGCTTGTTCGCCAATTTGAAAGGCTGCTTTGCAGGATGGAGACTACGTCCTCAGGAATTGGATATTTGTGTAGTCTACAAGTCTTTCGGCAGTCATTCCGACACCCAAGCCCCCATTGACGTTTCCTCGAAAGAAGACGACGACGATGCGCACTTGGGATCGGTAAGCGCCAGCAGATTCTCACAACAGCAGCGATGGGATCCCGACCTATAATACCTAGCCGATTTACTAGAAGCAAGACTTCCCCTTCTGTTGTATTCAGGTGTCATTTTCCTTATTCGCGTTAAACAATGACGTAGTCGTGAAGAACGTCGCACCAAACAGGTGCGCGCAGCTTCTTGTGCCTAAAAGCCTGCGTCGGAAAACTCTTCAGGCGGTGCACGATGAGCTCACAGCTGGGCATCTCGGGTTAGCTCGCACGTTGCAGTGAATCTAGAAGTACTACTGGCTGTAGTTCCCGGATCACATTGTCCATTACGTGAAAACATGCCGTGAGTATCAGCGACGCAAGACACACCCCCGATCAGACCTTCTGGGCTACTCAACCTTATACCACCCCTAAATAAATAGGCCATTTTAGCAAATTGGGATGCATCTGCTTGGCCGCTTTCCAACTTCATTTGGGGCTCACCAGTGGATCCTCGTGGCGGCTCAATACCTTACACGCTATGCTGAAGCGAAAGCCATGCCTCATGGGGCCAGGGCAGATGTCACCAAGTACTTCATCGAACGATTCTCCTGATGGACTGCACCCCCGAAGTGCTTCTCATGGACAGTGAATCATCATTTCGGCGAAGTTCACGCAGGCCATTTTGAAGTACACTCAAACGAGCCACCAGAAGACAAATGCCTACCATCCGCAGACGAATGGACTTACAGAGTGTCTCCACAAAACAATCGGAGACATTTTCGTTACGTACGTCGACGCCGAACACATGACCTTAGACGCTATCCTGCAGTACCTGAACTTCACGTATAAAATGGCCATCGAGAAGAAAACCAGAGCGACGCCGTTCAAACTTTCGTCTGTGCGGAAGGGAGCTCACGACGACGCTAGATGCTATGCTGCCACACATAACCGACAAAACGAACCTGGACCTCCCCGCCTACCTTCAGCGTGGAGAGGAATCCGGCAGATTGCCCGGCTGCGCATTAAAGACCAGCAACGCGCTAGCGGCCGACTATACCACTTGCGACGACGTGACGCTGAGTAAAGGCCAGGAGACCAAGTGTGGGTTAGGAGGCCAGGCCGATGCACCGCCGGGGACTGAGTGAAAAGCTCTTGCGGCGTTAGTTCGGACCATACAGGCATTCAACGCATCGGACAGCTGTACTACAGTTCATCCCCGACAGCACGACCACATTCCAACGGCGCCGGGAGCATCCGGAAGTCGTCATGTTATGCGCCTAAAACCTTATTACGCGCGCTAAAGTTATTTTAATATCCAGTATTTTGTTTCCCTTTCTGTGTTTATTTTATTAAGCATCGTGTCGGGGGGGATGCCTTTTTAACGCAGGAGTAATGCCACAAACCATTCAAATCTGTGTTTGTTCCTTTTTCGACAATCGCCGGCATGAGGCTTTATTACTCTGATTCAGGCACGCCGAATCAGTCCCGTAGTTTTTGCTTTTCATGCTCGTTGTCCCGAAATGAGGCTTCAATCAGATTTTTTGTCTCGCAATATGCACGAGATGTGCGTCGAAGATTCGGACCAGTCGCGTATGAATAGTGAAATATTCTAGTTAGTGCGAATCACCGCTTGCTTCTTTATCTCGATGGTTTTTGACCGCCTTTATAAATTGAGCGTTGACGGGTACGACGGGTATTCTTAGTTCGACAAAAGAGTGCACGCTTGTTGCTATCGCCGCTGCCTGTCTAGTTGCTTACATTTTTGCGGGCGCAAGTCAGCCTAATAAAAGGTTTTCAACGTAATAAGGCATGTCTTCTTCTTTTGTGCCTATTGCCTTTTCACCATCACGTGACATGGGATTAAATACACGTACTTAGTTGTTTCATGTATGCACGAGTTAAAATGTATTCCAAATTTATTACTGACTCGATGTTTTGGCAGGATGTCTGCCTTTCTCAATCTTCTTGCGAAAGCCATGGCTCCCGTCGAAACGTCACCATGTAAAGCTGGACTCGTTAAGGACCATTATTACTCGTAAACACACACACACACACACACACACACACACACACACACACACACACACACACACACACACACACACACACACACACACACACACACACACACACTTATATATATATATATATATATATATTTTTTTTTTTAATCTAGCCCCAGGTTCGAATGGTAAAGCATTCTTCTGCGTAAAATTGAGAAGTATAAGGTAAGAAGGAAAGAACATTCAAACAAATTCTCCCTACGCGTCGCCGCGTTCGAAGCCTTTCTGCGGCCGCGACTTCGCACTAACATGGTCGGACCAGCGGCGGAATCGCTTTTAAGTGGTTAGGAGCCTTTCGAGGCCCACCATGACCGCATAAAGGTCTATAGCTAAAAAAAATCGAAAGCCTTGTGTACTTAAAGCTTACTTCTTTATAAATTATTATAATACACAAAAATATTGATATCAGTCCATTTCCTTTTGTTAAGAGAAAGAATGAGGGTCTTCAATACTGGGCTAAACTGCTAACGATATAGGTTACTGCGCAAATAAAGATTCTGTTTTATACGACTGTAGCAAGTGGGGGAAGAGCGCCGATGTGACAGTTCGTTAAAAACAATTTGCCCCTTCCAACAAATATAAATTGCATTATTTGGTTTATTAAAACAGATAGTAACTCAAGAATTCGACTATCTGTGCCATATTATGTCTCGTATCTCTGTCCCATCCTCAGCCAGCGAAAAATGCGTAATTATAGAAATATATAGTTTTGGAGACGCTCTAAACTAGGGCTCCCATCATAGTTCATGTACAAAATGCGGCTTTAAGATGCGAAAAAAAATTTAAAACAGTTTTTGTCTAATTATAGGCCCAAATGTGCCTAAACATCCGAGAATTTCAAAATACGGTTCTGTTTAGGAACCCCGAGAATTTCCGCTAATCGCATTTTCTAGGAACGTCACTGTGTTTCAGTGAGATGACATTAATTCCTGCGGTAAGCGACAATTACAGGTCAATAATGTATAGCCAATTAGTTCACATGTCATGCGCTCTAGGGGCATATTGGGAAGTGAGTTCCAATTGCAAAAGCGCTTCGTTTCGTTTTTATATTTCTCCAAACTCGTGTAAGCTTCTTCCACCAAATCTAAAATTTAAGAATCTAGCACGCCTCTTTTACTGTTTAATTGTTATTATGTGTGTGCCAAAAGTTAGCCCCTGCTTCGAGGAAAGAAATAGTATTGATTTTTAAACACTGCTTTCGGTAAATAAATTTCGCTGTATTTTTCCAACTTTTATTTGCTTCCGGTGCGGTGGCGGTATCTTTCAAAACGCCTTTGTCTTTGGCCAAATATATATTTTTAGAAAATAGAGACGTCATGAAGGGTGAATTTGGAAAGGTAACCATAAAATATAAAGAGTAGTCAGAACATAATACAATACACTGCCATCTTGAAATCCAGCCAAGCATATGCTGTTTCAGAGGTCTACCATTGGTAATAAATTTGCATTATTCAAAGAGAAATAAAAATGAGCACGCAAAACGCATTCGTTTGAATAACAAATTAATTCCGAGATTAGTTTTACTTCTATTCTAGGCCAAAACTCCCAGCGAATTCGTTTTCTTGGCGGCCCGGCGCACGTGAAATTACCATATAAATGGGAGCTGTAAAGGAAAGGCAAATTCGTTCCAGGGACTTACGCCAAGTTTATTGTTTGACAATGAGTTGCCTGAGCTTCAGTTTAGGTGTATAAAAAGCAGGGCACCCTCATGAATAAACTCTCTCGCTATGGACTGCACAGAAATGGTCAGCTGGCATCACTGAATAATGCGCATAACTAGTAGGGCTGTGAGCACTTAAGAGCAACCCGGGTTGCCATCACCAACTTCACTGATGCTAGGATCGCATTATCAGTTTAGGGGCTCAGATGGGTGAAAGAGCATCGCGAGCCCTTCCAAGTACCTGAATAACTTCAGCCCTGACAAATTTCAGTCGTACGTATGATTCTATTAAAAAGGTACGTACCTGCATGATGCAAATCTTCTTCTGAGAATCTTCTCGCAGGATCGCCTTTGTCGTCGACCGCAGGGAAGGCTCAACTCCGTTCAAACTGAGGCTGCTTCACCGTTTGCACCACGAAGAAAATTGTCCTCCGATTCCTTGCACATGTTCGTTCGACCAAGCGGACCTCGGCAGTGTACCCTGCAATTGAGCCTGCATAAAAAAAGCAAAACCGTATTTTCAAACGTTTATCACAATTTCAACATTCTTCAAATGCAATTCAAATCGACGAGAACGGCGATTTGCAAAACATAGTTCTGAAACAGCCTTAGACAATTATTACAACAATGATAATTTCACTTATAAATAGTATGTGATATACATTCATACAGGCATTTGGTCTCTAAACGCATGGACCATTTCTGCCGACATGCAGGCACTTCTGACAGCGAGAACTTCAGAAAAGGCGATTCTCAAGATGAACACCCGATGAAACATCACAATCCCCTTGCTCTAAAGGAAACTTCGACACATCGCTGTAAAAAAAAAAAAAAAAGTACAGATGTCCCTATATATAAGGAAACCTGCTTGCCAAAATATTTGCCGGGGTCTTTCGGCCGTCTGTGAAATGCCTATTTCTCAGAACTGACATCCTCTGTGAAACGGAAAAAGAATATTCGCTGTGCAAATAACACAAGCTTAGCAAAAGAAATGCGGGGAGTGCAGTAAAAAAAAAAAAGCGCAAAAATGCGTATACGATTTAGAATATCGTTTTCCTTCATTTTATTTTTGTTGCCTAGTGTGGCTTCAGACTTTTGACTTGGCTAGTTGGTGCATGTTAAGTGGCAAAAGAACAGCCGGCGTGAAAAAAATGAGGCCGAAGAAATACAGCAAACATCATAAGGGTGCTAAACATTGACGGTTTATATTTTTCGAAAATCGAGCGCGATAAATACAACATACTCACTGCACTAACCATTGGGTGCATTTGGCCACACGATAATGCAGAAAGCTCTTCAAATGCTTTGGTAAGTATAAAAAACAGCCTAGAGGAAAAAAAAAATATCTTTGTGTTCTTTACAGCATTCCCTGCTCCGACTGCGACTGGGTCTACATTGGAAAAACTGGCACCTTTGAAAGGCGCGTAGAAGACCATAGAACGTCGCAAAAAAAAAAACACAAAAAACATGAACTCCAATGCTATCACCGAACGCCATATCAAAACAGCTCTTTATCCACTAGGACAAGGCACACGTTCTTGAAGTATAAAAAAAAACTTTCCTCGCGTTCTCCTGGAATTTTTGAAGGCACTGTAGAGATCTGACAACTACTTGCGCACACTTCCTGCGCCCCCTATTCAAGTATACACATGCTTGTCTCCGCTTCTCGGTTTTACTCTGAACAAGGTTTGAGAATGGGAGCCGAAACGTCTTGTGTTTTCACTGTTGTGCTCTTAGTCGGCGTCGTACAATCACACGTTTCATGATTCACCCGCCCTCGCGAGTGTTCGTCCAACTCTTGATTTAGTTTAGCGACCTAGAGCCGCCAATGCTGTTTTCACTTGCTTCTTGGCGTAAACACTGTAAAAGCAACGCCACCTCGAGTTTTATCTGACGCGATCTGATATGCTTCGCCCCTCGTGTTGTTATTAGCCTTCACTCGCTCCTGCCAGTTTTTCAAGTTATATATTTATTATCTTTATTTTTAATAATCTTATAGGTACTAATATTTAAATACATTTTAATTCGATAGCATTACTAGGCCAGGTTTCGGCCAGTAGTCTTCCAGCATTTCATTATAAGAGCTGGGTAGCTGCCTCTGCCACTGCACGTCCTACGTTTGGTTTTATGCTCATTTATAAATTTTAGGAACACCCCGACCAGTTGGCATAGATTTTAATATTCGTCACTAAATTGGCATATGTCTTTGTAAACAGTCCGTGGTCGCAGTTCCGGATGACACTGAACAGCTGCGAAGAAGCAGATGAAGAAGGAGAAGATGAAGGAGCAGAAGAAGATGAAGGAGGAGGAGGATGAGGAGGAGAACGCTCGGCCACCCGAAGCTAATAGTTTTGCTCAATATTCGGTTCAGCAGCGTTGAACACTTCTTATGTTTTATTAAAAGGAACCGTACCCTATAATGGAAACCAAACCAGTTACAACATCAGAGCCAAGTCTTGCTGCTACTTTAATTTGGCTAACGAAGCTAGCAGATAATTTTCGACAGATTGGCCCGAAACGTTAATTCTTGACAGAGATATAAAATATAAACAAATAATAAGGTCAAAATGGTCAAATCTATATTTTCGAGCGCTATATGTAATTCAAATTGTTTGGATAAGACTGAACAATAGACTAAATATAATGTGGTCGTAAGTAACTATCCAACAATATATTGAATTACGTACTATATTAAAATGGCAATCGTCCGAACTAATTGTTCTGGCCAACTAGTTAATCGTAGTGTCACATCACGCTTGCCCTTTGTAGTAGCTATCCGAATCAGCGATTAAAACTCAACGTTTTCAAGCTTTCAATACGATGGATGGATCGGGCGGCGGCTTGCGCCATCTGTTGCGGCAGCGCCGCACGATTTTAGGAATTTCCCAGTGAGCGCCGCATCACAGGTAAGCAAAGCGGAAATGTTCTTCGCCACTCGATTAACTATTACTCCCATAATTACTTTCTTTCTAACGCTGTCCCTAAACATTAGCCGAAAGTCATAAGGCAATGTATATATTATGTCCACATTATGTTCACGCACAGCGCCCGTGTGCTGTGCGTTGTCAGTGCACGTTAAAGAACCCCAGGTGGTCGAAATTTCCGGAGTCCTCCACTACGGCGTCTCTCATAGCCTGAGTTGCTTTGGGACGTTAAACCCCACAAACCAAACCAAACCAAACATTATGTCCACCTTTATTCGGAGTGAAATATGCGGCTCAGAGGCAGAGTGGTTGCCTGGTCGCCTGCACTGTGAATGAACCGTATTCGACTCCACGCGTTTCCTCAAAACTTTCCGACGTACCACAATTTATATAATTAGGACTCAACACCCAAGCAGTCTGTACGAACAGCTCCGACTGTTTACAAAGACAAATGCCAATTTGGTGACGAATATTAAAATCTATGCCAGTTGGTTGGGGTGTTCCTAAAGTTTGTAAATTAGCATAAAACCAAACGCACGATGTGCAGTGGCAGAGGTAGCTACCAGCTCCTATATGAAATGTCGGACGACTGCACTCACAAATTATCAGTTACTCATTACAAAACGTTCTCTCTCCGTACATTATAGTTCGCTTTTGCGTCGGGCTGCGGCTTTTTGTCGTTGCTAAGGTGGATCCCTTATGAAAAATACGCTACAAGCGAGCTTCTCAAATTGACCCTAAATCACAGGCCATATGATTGAAGGGTTGGCGGGAGCCTGAAGTGAATGCAAAACTTGTTCTTGAGGCCTGTAAAATAAATTTAGGCCGCGCCGAATCCCTTTGCATGCCCCAATAAGTCACTACAGGTAGACCTTACAATTCAATCCGGTAAGTGAGCTGAGTGGTTACAAACTTCAAAGAAAGTACAAAAGGAAAACAGCCACCGAAAATTCAGCTTATTAACCCACTTTCCGCGATATTCTATGCCCATTATTTAAAACGTTCGATAACGGACGCATACATCATTTTGTTCGTTTTGTTCATTTTGCATTGTCATGGCATCAATATTTACCCTCTCAAGTATAAAATCCTGGCTTTCACTGGCCTTGCACGCTGGTAACATATTTTCGTTTATATTTTTCTGCTCGCTGTAATTTTTTGCTAAGTTTCAAATAACATTTTAGAGCAAATAACATTAAAAGCCAGCTTCTCCATAACTTCCGGTGTTAGCGTCGTGGACGGAAAATCTCGCGAGTGCCTCCAGCAGGTGGTAGTATTGGTCATCGGATCGTGCGGCATTAAGAGACAACACAAAATAGAGGCATCGCCATCTAGATTACAGGGCCAGACTGGAATCCAGGCTTTCTGTACCAAAGATAGACACGGTACCCCAGCCCATTCTGCCGATATCGTAAGAGTTTTATAAGTGGTATCTCACACATTGTCAGATGGTCTTGCACATAATGTAGTATCTTACCCACTTATCCTATTGAGCATGTGCAGAATACTAGATAGCTAATTAAAAGATTAATAACTGAATGGACGAGAACGATGATTCAAGGAGAGGCTGGCATATGGAATTCATTTGCGCTGTCCCGTTATATGGCTAAAGACGAAGCTTTGATTTCGCACCAATTTTTTAGGTTTGTGAACGTTTCCGAAACTATGACAGATTCTAACAGGACCTCGTATTTTATGCGGAACTGAAGAGCGCAAACAGAAGACAATCCACAGAGAAGAAGAAGAGAACACAAGGACAGCGCCTGTCCTTGTGTTCTCTTCTTCTTCTGTGTGGATTGTCTTCTGTTTGCGCTCTTCAGTTCCACATAAAATCATGAACCAACTAGGCCCAATCAAAGTTTTATTGCAGGAACTCGTATGTACAGCCCGTCAGAGAAGCCAACAATTTACTACGTACATCTAAAAACATGAAGACCGCACAAGAGCCCTTTCTATCTTTTATGTTACCATTGCACCATAATATATTTTATTTAAATACTATGCAAACTAAATTTCACGACAGTTATTCAAGGGAGAGATTTCACAGAAAGCAGCCCACTAGAGCTGGAACACCGAATGAACCGTAAAAGCAGCACTTTTGAAAGATTGAGACGCTTATATTTCTAGAATCTGTTACTGACACCCGCTTCACCGAGCTAAAGCACTTTGTGTGGTTTCTTAGAAAAATCATTATGCACCTGCTTTCCCTCATAAATGGTTCAGCTCGCAAAAGTAACCCAACAACTGTGGTTACAGCAACGGGTGTGTGGTAAGTGCAGAAAACAAAGGATACGCCATTGCAAGATCAAAATTGTTATCGACGAGATAAAAATTTTCGCTGTGTTGCGTCAATCGAGCTGCGGCATTAGGCGGTCTTCAAGAGATAAGCAACGCTCTTTTGTAAGCCCAAGGCTACACTACGCGTACGCCCCCTCTATTAAAACACTGAGCAATGTAAGCAAGAAATGCACGGGGTGGCTTTCTTGCTTACTCAGCTCGCACTTCTGCATTTGATCCCGAAAAATAAAAAACGCTTAGCCTGATAGCAGCTGCTTTATTATATGACGTTTCTTTTGATCTTCGTTCCACACTTTGCATTCAGCCGACGTTGCTCAAAAGTGCGAGGAAGGAAAGAATCCGTTTTATCTTTTTCTTTTTAGCGTCATACGTTTCGAAACCCATCGAAGCTGGGTAACATTTTTGCCGCTATCTGTTATCTGCTATCGGCATTCGTTGCTGGTTGCGAGATTTACCCCGTCGAGCGTATTCTGCTCTGGCTCACTGGATGGACATAAAGTGCTCAAACAAAAATTACTATAATCATTATTATTCAAGACATTAAAATCAAAGTGGCGCTCTATGTGTGCGCTCTTGCCGGCAGATTGCGCAAGCACCTTGACTTTGTGCTGGGATAGCGAAAAATATTTAAATTGTCTAAGAGGTCAAAATTTGACACGTGAATATTGTGGATGGCTTCTTAGAGACTCTGTTAGAAGCGAATTGTGCACTTTTTAGAGCACAGCTGGTCGGCGCCTATTCCGGTGTTTCGCGGCATTGCCATTTGTAACCAGGTTCTGCATTGCGCATGCTCGCCCTGCCGCGGAGCCCTGACAGAGTAGAGCAGGAAAGCGGCTTCCGGCATCGCATGCTCTCTGCATAAAGTGGATTCTGCCTAGAATGTCAGCGAATTTTCATGTGTTAAGTGAAACGCTGGTTGTGTTCGATGCAAAGCTCGGTAGCGCTGGCCGCCCGAGCCTTAACGTATAGCCGTCGCTGTTCGCTACGGCGAACCACTTGATTTTTTTTTAGAGCGCAGCTCTTTGGCGTCCGTTCCTGGGTCTCGCGTCGGCGTCGTCGTCGCCTCGTAAACAGCTCCGCCCCCCTTTCATCCCCCCAGCGCTAGCAGCGACCGACTGATACCGCTGGATGCCGCTGACGCCGCTAGACTCAAGATAACGTGACTGCATAGAACACCGTCGCCGCCATGTAGAAAGAAGAGGGGAGGGTCCCCCCCCCCCCCCCCTGTTCCTGTGTGGCGGATAGGGTGCTCTTCAGTTGCCGACGCGCCGGTTATTTCACGTAGGCCCCGGCACGTCGACGAATACGTGACCACCTTCCCACGGCTAGAGCTGGTTCTTGGCGCTGCGGAAGCGAGGTTATCATATTGTTTGCGTCGGCATCGGCGGCGTTGTTCCTGAAACCAACTCCGCAGCTGGGGTTGACTCACTATCGGCGTCAGCAGCATCAGTCAGTCGCTGCTATCTCTTCCCTCCTCCCTTTATCGCGTTGTCCCCTTGCTGCGCGCGCTTCTGCCCCCATCGTTTGCCGCTGGGTGTACACGCCGCCCCCCTCTTCCTGCGAGTCTCCGGTTGTCAAAGCACCGGCTCGAACTTAATTCCTTTCTTCGCTCCTCCTCCAATGCAACCCCTATGCGGTGGCAATCAGAGAGCCAGATCGGTGGCGGCGGATCTGTATATGTGCACCGCCCGAGCCGAAATTGCCGCTGCCGTTCGCCACTGCGAAATTATCTTCCAGTTCTTTCTGAGCCATGAGCGAGACGAAAAAATTCTGTGATAGCGCATACATGTGTTGCTCGATTTCTTTGCCTCAATCTATCGAAAAGGTGAAACAGCTTATTTGCTGCGCTCAAATTTCGCATTAGGAAGTAACGTAATCGTCGGTAATTTTTTTTTAGCTGAGTGGCGCGCCGTACTCGGGCGTTTCCTTGGGGACTGGGGATCTCCGCTGCCAAGCCTGCACTATAGTCACGATTGGCTCGCATTCGGGCGCTAGAGAATATTGCCAGACATATTTTCACCATCCGAATGTGAAGGAGCGAGCTTGTTTGCGTTGTCATAGAGTGACAATCGGCGCAATATTCATTGGATTTCGTTTTACATCCACGTTTATTGTGTTGTTACTAAGTGCGCAGCCATGCTAATGCTGCAGTTTCGGTACCCTACAGCCGCAAAAAAAAGTTTTTAACCACTGCACGCCTTACTCGTACCTGCACGCCTTATATATATCTCAGGGCATTTCCAAACCGCTCTTCCTGCTCAGCCAGCCATAGCAAACGATACCCAATTGTCGCCTGCTGGTGGTGCGCCAGTCATATAAAAAATGATCGCCTTTTGCACATCTTTGGTACCAAGCTAACAGCGGCCAAGTTTGGTTGCTCATGTTTTATAAACACCGCCGCATTAGGATCGTTTTTATACCTGGAATATCTATAAAGTGCCTATTAAACTGTTGCGCTTGCATGTCGCGCGAGGTACGACGTTTTAATACCTGAATGTACTAGTGGTGCCGTTTTTGCCAAGAGTAACCAGGCTTCCAGGTCTGCTCTTCAATCATATAGTAGAGAATTCATACCACTTCTGAAGCAGTAAATTTCTGCAAAGTACAGACGAGACCTTGTCCCCCCTTATTAAAAATCGTGATGTGCTGGGAATCCTTATTGACCTCATAACGCCAATGAGAAGCAAACTATGCAGCCTGGTTACTTTTGGCAAAGACGGTACGTGCCAAAGAAAGAAGGAGCAAAGAAATGCTAGCTGGAGTCGGGTTCCATGCGGCATATGAAGTTACGCATCCCAAAATGGCGTTGGCTATGGTACACGCCGTAGGGGAGTCCTCCGGAAATTTCGACCATCGGGGTTCTTTAACGCGCTGACATTACACACACATTACACATTTCGCCGCCTTCCGCTTCACTTTCATCCAAGCGCGGCGGTCGCTTCCATGGTCACACCTAGGCCTTCAGGCTCAGTAATCAAGAGTCCAAACCACTGAGCCGTTACTAACGGGCACAATACCGTTTCTCTTTTCGTAATAAATCTTAAATAAATACTAACAAAGTAGAAAGATCTCGCTACATCTGCAGCCAGAAGACGCGTAAATTTTATTTCGAAGCAATTGGTCTGTGTTAAAGCGCTATGCATCTGTTTGTGATAGTGTGATAGCCTGTAATGAAATCGTTTTTTTTTTGTTCTCTCAAGCAGATACTAACTGCGCTTTTGAGTTGAGATACAGTTGAGCACGCCGACCTCTCTCTGAAATACGGAAATAATAATTTGGATTGCCGGTGGTAGTGTTTATATTCTCGTAAAGGAAAAGTAAAAGAAAACCAAAGACGAACCACTGATGACCGAATGCGCAAGCGTTTTACCTAAGCAATTTTTAGCGCGAAGCTCGCTGAGCCAGTTACAATAAAAAAGATAAAAAAATATGTATCCATATGCACAAAATTAAAAAAAGTAAATAAACATCCATTTATCACATGTGAAGGACAGCCACAAAAAACAAAAACATCGCCAGCGCATTACAGCTAATAAACGGTGATTTCCAGCTCATAACCTGCATGCAACACTCGGATATTGCGTAAACAAAGAAACAGTCTGCTTCAAATTGCTAGAGTGCTCTCTAGAAATGGGAAAACGATGCACAGCACGTACGTATACATGCATAGATTGTAGAACGCGCTAACGACATAACTGAACAACGCTCGCTCAGGAACATGTATTATACGCGAGGGTGCCCGCGCGACCCGCTGTCCCCGGGCCGCGAGCGCCCAACATATAGCGCCTGCTGTCGAGAGCAGGAAAAGGATCAAAGAAAGCACGAACAGATTCAAGATTACGGCGGAAATTAAAGATTACGGCGGATTCAAGATTACGGCGTGCTTAAAGGGAGACAACGCTGTCAACTACATTACATCAGTAAGAGCCGAGTCACTTAAGAGCGACGATAGGATAGTCTTCGCAAATCAGGGAGCAATGCAAGATATCCGGATACAAGGTCGCTTAGAACTTCCCAACCAAAAATAAAAAAAGAAGTAAACAAATATTCCTAAAATCACGTTTACAAGATTACATCAAATTCCGATCAAGCTGATTATTGGACTTTTTTTTTGGTAACGCTGTTTATTGCCTCAGGCCATAATGGAATATGTAAAAACTTTAAAGGGGTAATAAATAATAAAAAAAAAGGTTGGCTTTGCTAATAAAGTTCAAGATAAAGCAATGATAAGGTCCTTGCATCCAAGTAATATACGAAGATGAGTTGTTCGGCGAAAGGCCCACTGCCGTCAGGTGCCGAATTCTCGTCGGCGTCAGTGCCGGGCAAACCCACAAGTGGTGAATATCTGCCTCATGATTTTGTGAATTGCAGACAGGACATTTTGGACGTTAATATAAATATCGATGTTGAGGTCATGTTCGTGTTACAGCAGATGTGAGGGCAACCCTGACCCGGATCCTCAGTAGCGCAACCTCCTCAGCGCGGGTAAGACCGCTGGGGAGGGTTACCGCCTACTGTGGGACAAGAGCCCGTGTGCGGCACCGGAGGTGCTCCTTTCTTGTGAGAAGCAGAGTGGCATCATCTATAGTGAGGACGCGTCTCATTGATGAACGTAGATTCGCCTGGCGGTTTGCAGAATCTGCAGAGGTTTGCCAACTGAGTAGGTCACGTGGGACCCACTCAATTCGAACGGTTTGCGAGATGCGAGCAGCCAGACGATGTAAATTCTGGCAGATTTCTGGGCTTCGACTGACGCATCGGAGCAGACGTATTACTTGTAAGGCGTCGGTGCGGATGACAATTTTGGCTGTAGGTAGTGAACTTGTGACGGATATAGAGCGAAGCGCGTCTTGGACGGCAACCAGCTCAGCACAGAAAGAACAAGCGGGTTCTGCAAATTGATATCTAGATCTACTATTAGGGGCCGGCTTAGAAGGACAATGAATTGCAGTGGTCGTTTGACATCCGTCAATGCTCGCACCTACATATACAATTATTGAGCCTTGGGGCAGCTTGGTGTCTTGCTCTGCGATTCTTTCATGAAGACATGATGCCGCATAAGATGTCGTTGGTCTATGAAGGTCAGTAGGTTTGTTTTAGCTCCGCTGAACAAATTCCATGGAGGTAGAACTGTCGATGGCGGCGGCAATATGGTGTGCGATGTAGCATGGCCCCGGAGTGCTCACGGAGTGCAAAAGGGTCGCCTTAAGGCTACGCGCAATACGGCGTTGCTGTACCAGTTCACCTAATATGTTGAGCTGAGCGTTCTCTTGTAGTGCCACGACCGGTGTGGTGCGGGGGAGACAAGGGGTAGTTCTCATTGCCTCTCTATTAACTGCTTCTAGACGATGCCATTGAGCTCTTGCTAACTGATGAAACTGTGCTTGATAAATGAGGTGTGGCTGCAGAACCTGTTACGACCGTGCATCCGCATTTGCGCGCTCTATTGTTCGCCTGTGGGCATGGATAAGTGCCGTGGATATGTGCTGTTGGTACAAAGGCTCTAAGTGAGCCTGTTTCCATAAATCCTTTGTGTAAGCCTGTTTTGCCTTGTGAAAACCCTGCAAATGCAAATTGACCCTGTCAAGAGAACGTCTAGAAAAATACAAAGGAATGTCGTCCTGCGGGAAACCCAGGTAGCACACAATGTGGGGCCCCAGTAGGTCCGATGTAGGCAAGTGGGGCTGGGGCAACCATCATAAAACCTGCATCGGTCCCCGATGGGGCAAAAGAGGGCAAGCCCCGTTTGGGCTTGCCCCTGCTCCTCCTGCATGGGTCCCATAGCGGCGTTTCTTGGGTTAATTCAGAGCACATTCCTGCATCCAGACCACAAGGGTCCCTTGCTGGATATTTGAGGGCAATCCAACCTAAATGTGGGCTTTTTATGGGAAAGCCCTCATAGATCCGAAGTGAGGCCGCCCCCATTAAATCTTTGTGGGACCAACATCGGCCGTAGTGGGGCAAGAAAACGGACATACCCACATGCTGCCCCAATCGGCCCCTTGTAGGTTACTTGAGGGCAGGTAAAATATATATAAGGGCTCAATTTGGGCAAGCCCTCGTGAAGCCCAAATCAGGCAGCCTTAGCTAAACCGCTTTAGGTCCCATATAGGCTGTAATGGGGCTGGAAGGCGGGCATGCCCGCATGGTACCAAAATCGGTCCTTTGTGGGCACTTTGAAGGCCCGGGCAACAGCAAGTGGGCTCTAGGTTCAAAAACAACGTCCAGACCAATTTGGGCTGCCCACATAAAACTGCTTTATATCCCACATGGGCCGTAATGGGGCTGCAAGGCGGGAGGGCCCGCATGATACCAAAATTGGTCCCTTGTGGGGAATTTGAAGGCACATGCAACAGCAAGTGGGCTTTAGGTTCAAAACCAACACCCAGCCCAATTGGGGCTGCCCACAAAAAACCGCTGTAGGTCCCACATCGGCCGTAATGGGGCTAGAAGGCGTGCGTGCAATTGCGTAATCATTGTTTCCAACCTTTCTTTGCAATAGATGTTGCTATAAATTACTATTATAGATAATTTGTATAACAGTTGTTGCCATGTTTAGTCGATTAGAAATTTACATGGCTTTAGTTCTCGCCCTCATGCAAATTGCGCTACAAATACTAAAACAAACTAATTGCTAACTGTTGCCTCTTATCTGGTTGCGTTGGACAGCCTGCAACTCCCAGCACAATATTACTGTTCAGAACACATATCTGCATAGCCTGAACAAGATGTACATGAAGTCATTTCGGCTAAATGAATGTTATGAATTATTGCAAAATTTAATAGTGTGGCTGTTTAGAAAGTGCAGACATGAATAAAATAATTACTTAGTTATATGCATAAATATTGATTGGGAAAACTTGGACTAGGGCTTTCCATCAATTTCCTGCGTCGGACCCCTATGAGAATTATGTGGGCAAGCCCAAGTGCGGCTAGCGCTATAGAACCCGCATTGGTCCTATGTCATTATCTGAGGGGCTAACTGAAATAAAAAAAAAATGTTTCTCCAAAGCGGCTGCCCAAATCGGTCCAAAGTAGGACCATCGCGGGGAGTTGGCGGGATGTGCCCTTTTAACAATGCCGGAAAAATGTGGGCAGCCCCGCAAGGGCTGCCTGCATCGGCCCCTAGTGGGGCCAATTGGGGCTTTGTCGACAGCCCCCTTCGGGCCTACGTCGGCCCCTCTTGCAGCACCCACATTGAGCCCACCGGGGCTGTCCTGCATTGCCTACATCGGGCCCACCGGGGCCCACTCTTCAGAGCCCACTTTGTGCTACCTGGGAAAAGCCGGAAGTGCTTTCTTTCTTTTGTTCACCCTTCCCATCGAGAAGCCCTATCGTCCAGTGAGGAATGCCTACTGTCCAAAAGAAGACGACAGAGTGACATGTCCGCTGACTTGCAGGACAAGAAAGGAGCATGACGCATACGGCCATTAAGTGATTTCCCAGGAATGCAGGAAAGATTTGCAATTGTCGGAAAGGGACAATGCTGGGATCATTATGTGGCGCGCACGTGTACTTGGGTTTTTGAGAAGTAAATCCACTTGTCGGAACCAGCCTATCGATTCTTGGCTGAAGAATAGAAATGTACCTCCTCGCCGTTCCCAAGCTTTTCCCGCCAACAAGTGACCAGGCTCAACGAAACAATGCCGGGCCAGTCAGTGCTTCAGACCATCAGTGCAGTGATGTGTTCGATTGGATGCCGATATCTGAGGGGCGTGCCCTGGATTTGGTTGGTCAACATCTTCAGAGAGGGGCTGGACATAGGGGGTTTTAAGGACAGTGCAGAGCCCGAAAAAAGGGCTCTGAGCCCTGGGTAAACGGCTCATCCAGTCGCTTCTCGCTATGAACTCTTAACGCTTGTCATTTTGCTGATGTACCCTTCTTTTTCATGTAAATAATCCTGTAAATAAGTTTTCTCAAAGTGCCAATAAACCTGCTTGTATATATTTTACCAACTTCGAAGATTCAGTCCTTCAACCCCGAGTCTCTGCACGCTACCAAGTGAAGGCCGGGTCGACGTAGCCCCAGCGTCACGACAACTGGTGACCAGTGGTGGGATCTGAATCTACAAGCCACAACATCTGATGACTGGAGGTGGGATCTGGATCTACAAGCTACAACAACTGGTGATTCGAGGTGGATCAGAATCTACAAGCCACATCTTGTGATCGGAGGTGGCATCTCAAGCAACAAGCAGGAGCAACAATCGGCCAACAAGAGGGCAGCTCGGAACATCGATCGCATGTGTGGGTGAGTGCTTGGCTTTTCTTCTGATGTGGACCAGGTTCTAGAACAGGGTTAGATTTTAGAACTGGTAAAGAGAGTGTGGAAACGCCTTTAGGTTTGGTAGTTTGCACTGTTGTTTTGGAAGTAGCCGACACTCGGAGCGATCATGGACCTACAAAAGCTGCAGAAACCGGAATTGTTGCTATTGTGTGAGGAATTGGGAATTGATACAAGTGGTTTGGCACGAAAACCCTTGATTATAAAGGCAATCACAGATTTGGGAGCCGATGATGAGGAGCTCAGTGAAGCATGGAACCTCATCGCCCAAAAAAAGGAGGAGCAGCTCAGACAGCAGAAAGAGCGGGAAAAAGAGGAAAAGAGGCGTGAGCGCGAACGTGAGAGGGAAAAAGAGGAAAGGGAGCACGAACGTGACAAGCTTGAAAGAGAAGCAAAAAAGCTGGACCAAGAAATTGAGCTCCGGAAATTCGAACTAGAGTTGAGCAAGAGGTCGGGCGATTGTCCCCAGCTAGCGGTACCTCTTCTCAACAAGGAGGCAGATTTCAAGATGTCAAAGTACATGCAGCCATATGTGATATCAGGGGATATCGGTCTGTATCTGGCTAACTTTGAGCGAACCTGCGAAAAACTGTCCTTCCAGCGAGACACTTGGTCTCAGAGATTATTGACGGTTCTGCCCTGCGAGGCAGCGGAGGTTGTCGCGCGGCTAAGCAAGGAGGACGCGGACAACTACGAGAAGGTCAAAGCGTGCCTTCTGAGAAAGTATAGGCTTAGCGCCGAGGCGTTCAGACAACGTTTTCGGAACGCTACTAAGTCCAGGGACGAGAGTTACCCTGAATTCCTGTACAATTTAAGAGTCAATTTGGGCGAGTGGCTAAAGAGCACTGATTCCTACAGTGATAGGGACGCTGTAGTCGAGCGAATTCTTTTGGAGCAGTTTTATAACTGCCTCCCAGAAAAAGAAAGAAATTGGTTACAGGACAGAGGCGACATTAAGTCGGCAACTGAAGCTGCTGAACTTATTGAGGAGTATGCTTCGCGCCGACAATTCAGCAACCCAGCAGTGGATAGGCCCCGCAATCCCAAGTTGAGTGTGAATAACCGTCAGGAAAAGCACTTTGCTAGAGTTGGAAACGAAGAAATGAAGGTTTCTTCAGGCAAACTCCCTAGAAAGGACGGCAGTGAGAAAAGGGGGGAAGTGACCAACGCGCAGAACACAAAGAATAAGCTTGAGGCTAGGAAGCCGCTCACATGCTTTAGGTGTAATGAGCAGGGTCACATTGCCGTCAACTGCCGGAAAGAAAAGACTGCTTTCTCGTATGTCAGTGACTGCGATGAAAATATGCAGCTTTTAGAACCCTACCTGCATGACCTAGTAGTCAACGGGAAGCCTTGCAAGGTACTGCGCGATTCGGCCGCAACGATGGATGTTGTCCATCCGGCGTATGTGTCGCCTTCCGACTATACAGGACAGTGTGCATGGATCCGCCAGGTAGTGGAGGAACAGAGTGTGTGCTTGCCAATCGCGAACGTGGTCATCGAGGGCCCTTTCGGCAAGTTAACAACCGAGGCTGCCGTTTCAGGAAAGCTTCCTAAGTGCTATCCGTATTTGTTCTCTAACAAATCGGACATGCTACTGCGAAAGAGGGGCATCCTTTTCGGAGACAGAGTGGTGCAAGCCTTAACACGTTCAAAGGCGCGAGAACTAGCTACACTGCTCATTCCAGAAGAATCCACAGCGGAGGAAACGGCAGTTAAAACAGTGGTAGATGCGGAAGATAGCAGGTCAGAAAACTTTGAGAGCGAGGCATCTCAGATAAGTCAACTAGAAAGTGAGCTTGATAAGACACGGAATGAGGACGTTCTAGAGAGTAACCTCTTGCCGCCGGTGTCTAGTAATCTCACGAGACTTCTAAGAGGAACCCGAGAGGACTTAGCTATGGAGCAAGCCAATGATCCCAAGATTAAGCTCGAAGTACAGTGGGAAGGACCTGCTAAAGTCGTTGCAGAGCTTTCTGACTCCAACTACGCAGTGAAAATCCCCGATAGGCGTAAAGCAGTGCGCATTTATCATTGCAATCTTATGAAGCCTTATGAGCAGAGGGAAACCATGGTAAATCTAACGTTAAACCTTCCTGAGGAGATTGGGGATAACTTGATTTGCCTCAGCGAAAAGGGAAGCAACGCTCAGGAGCTTCTCAAAAAGACGGAGCAGAGAGGAGAACTAAAGAAATCCCAGCTGTCCGATCTGGGCGAAATAATAACAGAGTTTGAGGCCTGTTTCGTGGACAGGCCAGGCAGGACTGATTTGACTGAGCACGATATTGAGCTGACTTCAGACGTGCCAGTGCGATCAAGGTGCTACCGATTCTCTCCAAGGCAAAGAGAAATTCTGGATAGGGAAGTAACTCGCATGCTGGAATTGGGAGTAATAAAACCCTCGGAAAGCGATTATGCTTCGCCTATGATCTTAGTAGAAGCTCCAGGTAAAGACCCTAGGCCTGTGGTAGACTACCGAAAGCTAAATTCTGTCACCAGGGATCAAGTGTATCCTATTCCGAATATTGAGGAGAGAGTAGAACAGGTCAGTAGAGCGGCATATGTGACTGCGCTGGACCTTACTCGAGGATACTGGCAAGTACCGCTCACTGAACGCGCCAGCAGATACGCGGCTTTCGTCACTCCGACGGGCAGCTACCAGCCAACAATGATGAGTTTCGGGCTCAAAAATGCTCCATTTTGTTTTTCCCGACTCATGGATAGGGTTTTAAAGGGGTGTGAAACATTCGCGGTGCCTTATTTAGATGACATTGCGGTTTTTTCCGACTCATGGGCGGACCATATGGTACATCTAAGAGCTGTACTGAGCCTTTTGCGTCAAGCTGGACTAACCGTAAAGGCCGAGAAATGTTGCCTGGCAAGGGCGACCGTGGACTACTTGGGTCACAATGTAGGTCAGGGTTTCAGGAAACCCAGCGAGATTAAGATTTCTGCGGTAGCAGACTACCCGCGGCCGAGCACGAAGACGGAAATTCGAGCATTCCTGGGTCTGACTGGATACTACAATCACTACATCCTTAACTATTCAGCTTTGGCCAGCCCTCTGACCGACGCTCTCCGCAAGACAGAACCGACAAATGTAGTCTGAGACGAACAAAAGGAAGCCTCCTTCGTAAACCTGAAGGCTGTGCTGATTAGCCGTCCGGTATTGCGAGCTCCAGACTATGGCCGAGAATTCACGGTCCAGTGTGATGCCAGTGATCGAGGGTTAGGTGCTGTTCTCTGCCAGAGAGATGACGACGGTAATGAGCACCCCGTGCTCTACTTGAGCAGAAAACTGAGTTCTAGAGAGAGAGCTTATTGCGCGTCAGAGAAAGAGTGCGCTTGCATTGTATGGGCCATTCAAAAATTGCAGTGCTATCTTGGAGGGGCCAAATTCACTGTAGAGACGGACCATTGTCCCCTGGCTTGGCTGCAAACTGCGACATCGAAGAACAGTCGCCTTCTTAGGTGGAGCTTGATTTTACAGCAGTACAATTTTGAAATAAGATACAAAAAGGGGAAATTAAATGGGAATGCGGACGCGCTTAGCCGCTGTTTCTAAGCGGTCCGAGGTGTTCCTCGCCATGTATCCAAATTGATACTCAGGTTCTTTTTTTTTTTCTTTTTTTTTTCGTGCGCTTGAATATATGTGACTATGTAAAGCAGCACGTTTGGTTTTCGAGGCATACGTGGGTCCTGAACGTCTTGAGAGTGGGCTTTTCTCGAACAACAATGGCAGTTTTCTTTTAACCTGGTCTCTTCAGACGGGAGCCGAGTGCTTGTTTAGACATGTGGTTGAGTTTCAGACAGCTCGAGCAATTTGGCCTACAACAATCAAGACAATGCGACAAGCAACAGCGAGCTTCAAGCGTTCACGTGCAGGCCATTAAGTCGTCTCTTCATGCAGCAGCTGCGACTGCTGCCCTCCGAGACTCTTCTGGCGGGGGAGGAGGCTGTTACGACCGTGCATCCGCATTTGCGCGCTCTATTGTTCGCCTGTGGGCATGGATAAGTGCCGTGGATATGTGCTGTTGGTACAAAGGCTCTAAGTGAGCCTGTTTCCATAAATCCTTTGTGTAAGCCTGTTTTGCCTTGTGAAAACCCTGCAAATGCCAAATTGACCCTGTCAAGAGAACGTCTAGAAAAATACAAAGGAATGTCGTCCTGCGGGAAAAAGCCGGAAGTGCTTTCTTTCTTTTGTTCACCCTTCCCATCGAGAAGCCCTATCGTCCAGTGAGGAATGCCTACTGTCCAAAAGAAGACGACAGAGTGACATGTCCGCTGACTTGCAGGACAAGAAAGGAGCATGACGCATACGGCCATTAAGTGATTTCCCAGGAATGCAGGAAAGATTTGCAATTGTCGGAAAGGGACAATGCTAGGATCATTATGTGGCGCGCACGTGTACTTGGGTTTCTGAGAAGTAAATCCACTTGTCGGAACCAGCCTATCGATTCTTGGCTGAAGAATAGAAATGTACCTCCTCGCCGTTCCCAAGCTTTTCCCGCCAACAAGTGACCAGGCTCAACGAAACAATGCCGGGCCAGTCAGTGCTTCAGACCATCAGTGCAGTGATGTGTTCGATTGGATGCCGATATCTGAGGGGCGTGCCCTGGATTTGGTTGGTCAGCATCTTCAGAGAGGGGCTGGACATAGGGGGTTTTAAGGACAGTGCAGAGCCCGAAAAAAGGGCTCTGAGCCCTGGGTAAACGGCTCATCCAGTCGCTTCTCGCTATGAACTCTTAACGCTTGTCATTTTGCTGATGTACCCTTCTTTTTCATGTAAATAATCCTGTAAATAAGTTTTCTCAAAGTGCCATTAAACCTGCTTGTATATATTTTACCAACTTCGAAGATTCAGTCCTTCAACCCCGAGTCTCTGCACGCTACCAAGTGAAGGCCGGGTCGACGTAGCCCCAGCGTCACGACAAACCGCTGTCACCAAATTCCTTGCGGCGCGTGGGAGCAAGCGCCACCGCATTTAGCAGCAATGCGTCTTATTAGGCCCAAGGTCTACATAGCGTGATTTTAGCCTGAGAAAGCCAGGCGGTTCTAGTTCCCGACTGATGAATTGACAATCCCAGAATTTTCAATGTCGCACTTTCATGAAGGAGGATTCCAGATAGTTGGAGACAGATCAGCGCCGCCGTGAACTTACGGCGACTCCAGCGGTTGGCGACTGACGTGAACGTAGTTTTGCTCTTGAAAAGCTTTAGGCCAACAGATTTAGGTCCAAGGTGTAAGGAAACGTTGTTAAAAGATTTGGGCACAGTCATATCGTATAAGCGAATTCCGTTGCCCGCATGCTGTGCAGTCTAGTTTTAATGGGCAAATACACTAGTTGCTGCGCGGTCATTATGTCAGTGACGGAAGCCCTGCTTCATAAAACCAAGCGAGCCATATTTGGGAAGACGATTGCTGTGAAGAGAAATACGGCTAAACCTGTTGTGGTACCATATTTGCATAAGGACGAAACGTGCTAAGCGATATGTCGAATGCTGCATGGGGGTTGTATATGAGATCCCTTTGACCTGTGGGAAGGCCTACATAGGCCAGACCCGGCGCTGTATTAATGATAGTGCAGGGTATCATTTGCGGGCTTTAAGGGCTGGAGGGACGCGTTTGGCAGCATATTGCGCGAACTAGACTGCGTGCGAGCCGCGACTGGCTGACATTAAGATTCTGGGCAGACGGGCCGGGATAAGACAGCGTGTAAACTTTTGAAGGCATTTCATATCGGGAAAAGGGTAGATAGGTGTGTTAGCGATACGTCGGTGCGGCTCTGGAAGGCAGAGATCAGTTTTCATGATCGTGCTTTGCAATATTCCTTGCTTTGAATTCTGTCTTTTTGCTACTGGTATGTACTGCACATGACTGTTTTTCAGCATATATTTGCTGCTATTGCTGAAATAAATCAGATGAAAGTTAGCGCGTGTCCTGTGTCTGCTTCTCTTGTGTGTGTTTCCTGTGCGCTTTATCTTTAGTCAAACCTGCCGTATAGGGAAGGCCATCCATTCCCCACTCTTTCGCACGTTTTTGAAAATAACTCTTGCTTTATATGATAATTATAGAACAGAGGCTACAAGAAAGTAATCTATGTTTTAACCTATCATACAGATTAAGCGGAAAGGTCTTAGAGCAGCACCTCCCCGTTTTAGTGTACGCGGACGATATTGTGCTGTTAGCATATAGCCAGGAAGACTTGCAAAGTTTTAAGTATTGTTTAGACGAAGGAGGCGCTCTAGGCTTCTGTTTTAGCGCAGTTAGGTCGGGTCTGATCCTTTTCAACAGCTCAATTAATCAGGGTTTTAGAATAAAAGGCCGTGAAATACCCGAAGTATCAGAATATAATTATCTCAGGGTACGGGTAAACGAAGGATTGGCATACATTGCAATGTATGAGCAATCCTTTAGTGAAAAAGGGCGAAGTGATGCCGGAATAATGAAGCATAGGAAATTTTGGGGATATAATAGGTAACAGGTGCTGATGAGTATTTGGAATGAATTATGGTGCCCGGGCTTACTTTCCAAAATACGGTCTCAAAGCAGAGGTACAATCTACATTAGAAGTAAATTAGATTGCTGTCGCCCTGATTAGCACTGGGTGCCTACGGCGAAACTAGAAATGAGCGGTACAGGGAGATATGGGATGGGCAACTTTTGAAGTAATGGAAGCTCAGTGCATGCTGTATGAGGAACGCCTGAGGAAATTGGATAGTAACAGGTGGGTAGTTAAAGTACTAAATACCTATATCTAAAAAGTGTTGACTCACAATGGGGAAAAAAAACTACGAAGCTAACCAGTAAGTATGCTGGTTTCAAGGGCGTATAAATAAAGAACGTTAATCAACAGGTGAAAAACTCAGAAGCTAAAAACTTGGATAAATTTTATGGAAAAGAAACAGAGTGTAGAACTATACCGAAAGTGGAAAAGGCAGATCAGGAAAGAAGCCTTCTTCGATAACTCTACAGGCAGTGCCCTACTTTTCGAACCTAGATACGGGTGCCTTAGAACACGCAGCAAGAAAAGAAATTCAACCAAGAAGATGACACGTGTGCAGTATGCGGTAAATCCATCATCTTTTAATCGAATGCGATGGTATCCTTCCGGATGTCGATGTAGCACAGTCACTCTTCCTGAGCCCCTTGGGTTTAGGAATACCAGGGGTCAGGTGAATGAATCTGTGGTGGAAGCTAGCAAAAAGCGATTAGAAGATTGGTGGCTTGGAAGCCGAAAGGTGACATAATGGTAGTAATGTAGAAATAAAAATTCAGTAAATGGAATGATGGTGTAGCGAACCGAAATAAAACAATAATCAAGATGTAGAAAACGAGCATGATAGCAGCTGCTACCACCCCGTTTCAAAGGGGGCGTTCCTATATTCCATCCAGGAGCGCGCTAGCAGCCTGCGTGCTAGGGTAAAATAATCTGGTCTATATAAAGGGTGCCAGTTCATTTTGCGCTATGAGCCCTGAGGTGCTTCTGCAAACGAGCAAGAAAGCAGATGCCTGCTCATTGGTACAACGCGAGTTGTTTTGGAAGAAAAATCATTTGTACATGATCATGATCTTTATTTTATGTTATGTGGTTGGCATTTGTATCGGATTATAGATGTTTTCAAACATTACCGCAATCATATGCTCTTCCGGAAAAGGCGAACATTCTTCAAGGCACACGAAACATGTTTTACGAAATATGTATTCTGGGGCATTTGTACACTTTCGCAGCTCCTATATGTAGTAAGTTTTGTTTTATTTTTTACTGTCTCTGGTGATGTGGCAGACTGTTTTTTGCGCATCGTTTTGCTGATTTGGAGGAGACCGGCAAGATATTTCTGGTCGCTGAAAATTATTATTTTGTTTCAATTGCCTCGGGATAAAGCATGCGAATTAGGGTGCAAAGTCATTCAGGCAAATATTTGTAAGAGCGAGGAGCAGTAAACAACATGCGAACAAAAATGCGCAGAAAAGGGGAGAAATAGCGACCGCTAATTTGACATCTTCCTATTTCCAGCATATATTTCTCTATTTTTTCTCCCAGCGTAAAGTAGACAACGGCAACGGACTTTGTTGTTACTCCATTTATATTTTCTCCCTTTTGTGATATCTAGTTACTCTATATTTCATGATTCCGCCTGTCTTTTTTTCTCTCTGAATGCTTTTTCTATAGTGAATAGTCAACATAAATATCGTGGTTTATAAACATCTGGAGAAATTTTTTTTAAATTACGCACGAACTTCTCGTTAAAGTTCGTTTGACAGATTTCATCGCCTATACAAGTGAAGTTGCACTCTCCTATGCCTTGAATTTTGGACTATGCTAACCACCGTTATTTATTCATGTGGAAGAACCCCTTGTTCCTGCAAGCATCTCCAGCTGTATAAACAACTGATGAATAAATTTATCTCATTATCAAACAAGTGTAGTTTATCTCTCTGAGCTGCAACGCATACAAGATATGGACCGAGAAAGTCGCAGGACAAACACTGCGCTAATTACCAAGAAGTTTATTGCTAAACCAAACACCTGTTCACACGCGGTGAACTACTTTGTCATCAAAATATGTGTGTAAGGAGCAGGAACGAATATGATGCAAAACCGCTTTTTTTTTTTACCAAGTGACAAAACAGGTGCTAGTACAAGCTGTTCCGACTCTAATTTCCTTATCTGATTTCACATTGCGCCTATTCTTACTATTTGCGTGTCAATAATTGCACTGCCGAAGAGAGAGTAAGAAAGTCGCACACATGTAGTCACTGAAGTGGTTAAAGTAATCAAATTGATTTTGCGAGCACCTGCCTTGTCACTCTGCAAACAATGTTCTTCATTATATTTGTTCGAGCTGATTTCATCAACGGCACTCATGTCTCCGCAGTGCTGCATGAGTGAATGGCTCTGTGGGTTTGCAGGAAATTGGTTTGTGGTTAGCGCCAACTGTGTTTTCGCCTTTGGGTTCCTTGCCCTTTAACGCAATAGCGGTAATGGACCCGTGTCGCAGAAATGCCGGTGTCGGCGCTGTGGTTGTAACTCGAAACTCAACAGAAAATAAAAGATAAATGTTATGCTGATACCCGTGCAATCGGAAACGGTTCCCTCGCGTTAAAGGACGAGCGCGAAACCACTCCGCCACAGAATATAATTACTTCTTTCCGAATGAAGGTAGACGTGCGTTACATTACGAGTGTCAGCTAATGTTTAGAGGAGTCATTAGAAATTATCTAATTAGGGGAGTAATAGTCAAGCGAGAAGCCAGTAGCAGAGAACATTTCCGCTTAGCTTACGTGTGGTGCAGCGCTCACTGGAAAATTCCTTCGATTGTTCGGCTCTGCTGCAACAGATGGCGTGAACCGCCGCCATATTCAAAACCTATAACCCATCCATCGTCTTCGAAATAGCTAAACGCTATCGCGTTAAACTCCTAAAAGCGAACCTTCAGCGTCCTCCAACGTTTTTCCTACGGCAAGCACAACTCAATTAAACATCCTAATCTTGGGCCATACGAAGGGTGGATATATATATATATATATATATATGTATGTATATATATATATATATATATATATATATATATATATATATATATATATATATATATATATATATATATATATATATATGTATATTGTAGCAATCCTGAAGAAGAGCAAAACACATAGAAAAAGAAAGGGAAAAAGGAGGTTGAGAAAGACGAGGAGACACTCGTGCCCGTGCCGGACTCACAGCCGTTCACCAGCTGAGTTCTCTGCCTCCTCGACCTGTAGTGTGCTCCGACGTCAAACCCTCGGTGTAAAAACTTGGCGGAGGTTCTGGGTACGAATACCCTCAAGACGCATCCTCAACCGCTGAAGCCTCGCCGGAGCCGTCGCCTCGCTGCTCTTCCTCCCATTCGTCTGAGAATGCAGCAGACAACTGAGCAGCTTTGAACATCAACACGAAGCATTCTGTCCCCGTCTAGTGATGTACCACCCACTGCCTCAAACACGACGCTACCGCTTCGAGATCCTCGTTCTTTTGCCGGTCAAGCTGAGGAAGATGTTGATGAGTGGCTCAGCTCAGTCATTTTGAATGTGTGAGCCACTTCAACCGCTGGGATTTGGTGGCAAAACTACCGAATGGGGTATTCTTCTTGACACAGACCGCCTTGATGTGGTACGAGAACCACGAAGACTCCCTGACAACTTGGGAGGGTTTGTGGACGCTATCAAAGAATGTGTTGGTGATCTGACTGCAAAGAGGAGGCAGGTTGAGCAGACACTTACTCAGAGAGCTCAGACAGCAGATGAGACTTGCTTGACATACATCGAGGCAGTACTGAAATCATGCAAGACCGTCAACAGTCGGATGACCGAGGAAGACAAGGTGAGCCATCTGCTCAAGGGCATTGCGGAAGACGTCTACCACTTCCTCATTGCCAAAAACAACTTGCGTTCGGTCACCGACGTTATTCGACACTGCCGGATATTCGAGGCCCTCAAAACACGCCGCATTACACCGAAGTTTGGGCGGTTGGCAAATCTCACTACCGTGGCCAGCGTCGAAGAATCTGCATCCCCGAGTCTCCTGTGCGCCACTTGTGAAATCGTTAGGGTTGAAATTTCACGACATGAGCTACTTGCCCGGCCACCCTCTGAATTCGCGGATGAAGCATACGCCTTTCCAGCCCATGCACGCACGTGCTCACCAACATCTAGCTATACAGAAGCCAATGTCACCGACTTCGCCTTCCGTGAAGACCTGGACAACCCGCGACCAAGGCTCAAGCAGATTTACCGGCAATTCTCTTATCAGCGCAGAGACCCTCGGTCCTACTCCAACCGTACACCATGCCTACCGCGGGAAAGCTACGTCGACCCGGAACCTACATTTAAATATTTGTCGTGTCCTACCTCGCAAGAGTCCAATGAAGCGCAGCTGTTTGATCGGCCTATTCCCGTGTGCTACCTGTGTGGCGTTGCGGGTCACATTTCCCGCTACTGCAATCGGCGTGCACAGTTCAGGAATCCTCCGACGGCATCGAACCGACGCGCCGTCCAGCCCTACTTCGACAGCTATCGGCCAGAACATCACTGCCGGAGGGCCCGTTTTCAAAACGAAGGGCTCCGCAGCCATTCTCCAGCGTCCGAACGTAGTGTGAACCGCCTCTGTCATTTCGTGTGCGCCGTTCCCCGTCACCACGGCGCCGATCTCCATCACGAACGCAGGAAAACTAGCCAGCGCGGCCAACGAAGGTGAGGTCGCTGGACAATGTGCGCTGCTACCTATTATTCCTCCCTCTGCGTGCATGTTAAAGAACAAGGTTATTGAGCTTGTTCATGGTTTACCTACGATGGCGTTGGTAGACACTGGTGCTACTGTTTCAGTGAAGAGTTTAGATTTTAAGAGCCTTTTTAAGAACAAATTTATGTTTGTTTCGGACAAAAATGCTAAATTTCATGGAGTAAGTGGAGAGTTATTGTATCCAGTTGGGGTGTACAGCATTAAAATGTATTTGGGGGCACAGTACTTAGGGTGGAGCTTGCAGTACTCTCCTGATCTACGTACGGTGTAATCTTGGGAACTAACTTCCTGCGTATATGCCACGCTACAGTTGATTGTCGAACGGGAGAGCTAGGTTTTAATGGTTATCTTCCTCGTGAACTTTTGGAAGAGACGTCAAATTATGAAGACGTTTTGTGTTACTGTGATGGAGTCGTCGCACCGCCACTTTCTGCAGTGTGCGTTCAGGTGCCCTACTCCCGTCCTGTTATTGACTCTTTTGAAGTTACTGCGGCACCTCTTAATTTACAGCGCGTAAAGAAAAATGTATTAGTGCCGCATTGTTTGGTTTGCGTGAAAGAGGACCGTACCGGACTGTGGACAATAAATTGCTTACCGCAACCGGTTGTTTTTCCAGCGGGCTTTAAACTAGCTTCATCTAGCGTAGCTCCCTCGAATTATGTGACTCTCTTTCTTCCCTTGATAACCCCGCTACTAACTCACCTGCTGATAAGAAGCTTCTTCCGATGATCGGCGCATCGTTGAATAACTCACAACGACAGATGTTGAAGACCTTCTTGTCCCAGCACGCGTCCGTCTTTAATTTCGCGCAATCCGACGGCTCTCAACGTTTTCCGCTGTCACGCGCACGCCATAGTATTAACATGAGATCTGCCCATTCGATCTGCCAAAAGCCGTACCGCGTGTCGACGTCAGAACGCGAGGTGATCACCGAGCAAGTTAAAGACATGTTAAACTGGTGCGTGAATCCTCCAGTCATTGGGCTGCTCCCGTGATATTGGGAGAAAAAGGGACGGAACGTGAAGGTTCTGCATTGACTACCGTCGCCTCAACGCCATCACTAAAAAGGATGTGTATCCTCTCCCGCGCATCTACGATGCCTTAGGTTGCCTTTTCTCTGCATCTCATTTCTCTTCGGTTGATTTGCGATCGGGTTATTGGAAGATTCCAATGGACCCCACTGACAAAGAAAAAACTGCATTTGTTACGCCGGACGGCCTATTTGAATTCAATGTGATGCTTTTTGGCCTATGTATTGCGCCGGCCACTTTTGAGAGATTTATGGAATGCGTGGCCTCAAGTGGGAAATCTGCATGTGCTATTCAGACGATGTTGTTATTTTTGGCCGGACTTTTACTGAACATAACACGCGACTCGCTATTGTTTTAGATTACCTGCAAAAGGCTGGCCTTGTCCTCAATTCGCGAAAGTGCTGTTTTGGCGAGCGTCAAGAGCTGGTACTCGGACACCACGTCGACCGCGATGGAGTTCGGCCAGATACACAGAAGACTGCAGCAGTTGCAGCATTTAAAAGACCCTAGAATCAAAAAGAGCTCCGCAGTTTTCTGGGGCTGTACTTTCGACGCTCCATCCCAAGATTTGCGACATCGCTTACCCTCTGTCGTCCCTTCTACAAAAGGACGTCCCTTTCGACTGGACGTAAGATTGTGAAGCGTCTTTCCACCAGCTAAAGTTTCTGCTTACGTCAAATCTCATGCTACGACACTTCAACCCCTCCGCTCCGACGGAAGTTCACATTCATACAAGTGGGATTGGTGTTGACGCTGTGCTTGTGCAACGTTCTGCAACTGGCGAATACGTAATTGCGTATGCA
This sequence comes from Amblyomma maculatum, assembly GCF_055883805.1. Classification (NCBI taxonomy): domain Eukaryota; kingdom Metazoa; phylum Arthropoda; class Arachnida; order Ixodida; family Ixodidae; genus Amblyomma; species Amblyomma maculatum. Next base: position 124,510,433 of record NC_139349.1, read on the forward strand.
AGCCGTTCCCTCAGAAAACCTGAACATAACTACACTGTTAGAGAGCAAGAGTGCCTAGCTGTAGTTTTCGCTGTTTAGCGGTTTCGGTGCTACCTATATGGACGCCATATCACGGTTGTGACAGACCATCATGTCTTGTGTTGGCTCGTCAATCTTCGTCATCCATCTGGTCGTATGGCACGCTGGGCCGTTCGTCCGCCGGAATATGGCTTCACCGTCTCGTACAAGAGTAACCGCAAACATGCCGATGCAGACTGCCTTTCACGTCTCCCCCTTCCTACTACCGAATGTGACTCTGCTGACTTCGATCACTACATCTGCTCCGTTGTTCCCGAGTTTCCTGATGCCTCGGTTCTGCGGACTGCGCAAGAGACCGACATAAGCCTCTAGCCACTGCTTGCGACGGCGCGGGATTTTACAGCTCCCAGCCCATTCTGTCTCCGTGATAGCCTTCTGTACAAAAAGGCTTATTCCAGCACTGGCACGAATTTCTACTTGTGGTTCCCGAGAGTTACCACTCGTGCACCCTGCATGCCATACACGACGACCCGACTTCCGATCACCAGGGCTCTGCACGAACCCTCCACTGTGCCCGTGACCGGTTTTATTGGTCGAAGATGCGCCAGACGACTGAGCGATATGTGGCGAGCTGCACTGAGTGCCAACGGCACGAAATTCTTACGTCCGCGCTACAGGGCTTGCTGCATCCTATGACTCCACCTTTGCTGGATTTGAGAAAGTTGGAATTGACCTTATCGGTCCCATCTCGAAATTTTCCTATGGAAATCACTGGATCGTGTTTTGTGCCGACTACCTCACCCGCTACAGCGAAACGGCAACTCTTCCTTCAGCCAGTGCTCACCACGTGTCCATGTTCTTGCTCCGTTCCGTCATCCGGCGCCATTGACCTCTGCAAGTAATCATCAGTGATCGAGGTCACCATTTAGGGCAGATGTTGTGGAAGAGCTTCTCCGTTTGTGCTCGTCACATTTTTGACACTCCACACCATACCACCTTCAAACCAACGGTTTGACGGAGCGCACCAACTGCACACTCGTCAACATGCTCTCTAGGTACCGTTTATCAGACCACAAGAACTGGGATACAATACTGCTGTTTATAAGGTTTGCCTTCAACACTGTAACACATCAGACGACCGGCTAAAGCCCTTTTTTTCTTCCCTATGCCTGTGATCCTCGGTAGCCCTCAACATCAATCTTCCCTATTCCGTCCATGACGAGCCCTGCATAGCCGAAACTCTATGTCGGGCCGAAGAAGCTGGCCGTCTCGCCCGTTTGCGGATTCTGGCTTCGCAAGAGTGTTCCAAAGCTCGGTACGACAGACAGCATCGCCATGTATCTTACGCACCTGGATTCTTGGTGTGGCTTTGGCGACCTTTCTGGAAACATGGTTTAGCCCAGAAAATGTTGGTGCATTACGCTGGCCCTTGAGTTGTCCTCGACCGCGTCAGTGACCTGAATTACGAAATCGTACGCATGACCGCAACTGGTCGTCGCTCAGCTATAACGGAACTCGCTCATGTCGCCCGGATGAAGCGACTAACTCCCTCGCCTAGGGTGGCTTCGGCTGTCCCGGGAGGAAGTGTAGCAATCCTGAAGAAGAGAAAAACACGTAGAAGAGTAAAGGGAAAAGGACTTTAAGAAAGACGAGGAGCCTTTCGTGCCCATGCCGTACTCGCAGCCGTTCACCAGCTCAGTTCTCTGCCTCCTCGACCTGTGCTGTGCTCCGACGTCAAACTCCCGTCGTAAATATATATATATATATATATATATATATATATATATATATATATATATATATATATATATATATATATACATATATGATCTTCATACCTATATACGCAAGCATGCATCCATGATTCTTGATCGGATCTTCCTCCGTGATTTCATTTGCAAGCGCGCCACAAATTACAAATGCGTAGAAACCCACTAAACCAAGCAGCATTATAGAAAAATAGTTGCACATTTCGCGCAAGATACACCGAATCTATATTAATGAAAGATATATGTAGAAATTGTATTTGTCGATATCCCGTTATCAGATGGGTAATTTTAAGGGTTTTTTTTTTTTCAAACCACGGTTAAGGTGCTCCATGCAACGGAAAACGCCAGAGAAGGTTTTTTGCGATAGAATACTGCGCCAGGTTTTGAGTCATTGCATAGTCTCGTAAGCGGCCACGTTTGAAGAAGCAGAAGAAGAAGAAGAAAAAGAAGAGAAAAAAGAAGAAGGCGAAAAAGAAGACAAAATGGAAGAAAAAAAAAGGAGCAGAAGAAGAAGAAGAGAAAGTAGGAGAAGAAGGGAAAGAAGAAAAAGGAGAAGAAAAAAAGAAAAAAAATAAGGAAAAGAAGAAAAAATAGAACAAAAAAAAAGGAGAAGAAAAAAGGAACAAAACAGAAGTTAAAGAAGAAGAAAGAAAAAAAAAGAAAGAAGAAGAGAAAGGAAGGAAGATGAGGAAAGAAGAAGACCAGGAGGAGGAGGAGAAGAAAAACGCTAAGTCACCGGCAGGTAATGCTTTCGCTCCACATTCGGTTATGAAGCATTGAACCCTTCTCATTTATATGTGGGCTGGTAGCTTACGCTCCCGAGTCTTATCCTTAAAGGGTGAGTTTAAGTGTCCCCAATAATGTTCCACCTTACACTGATAGGGCGTGATAGGGGAATAATGTAGCTGTTAAGCGGGGATCCAGGTACTGGTAGCGGGCACTGGTAGCGAGCAGGACCGGAGCGGGGGTGGCCTAGCTTGCAGTCAGCTGGTATGCAAAATCACTTCCTTTACTCTTTCTTGGCGATATGCCCACCTAATCTGAACTACTTCTTTACAATCTGACCCCCCGCAGAAAAGAGGAGCCATCCTGGCGACTCAAGGAGACGAAAGAAATTCGGGATCGTAGTAAGGCTTCAAACAGTCGACGTGAACAATCTCACGCCCACGGCGGCGAAGGTCGGTGGATGCGGCTAGCGGTTCAACTAGGTAATTCACGGGAGAAGTCTGTTGGAGCACTAGATAGGGTCCGTGGTATTTGGAAATAAACTTGCTGGTCAGACCGGGTGGTGTCGATGGGACCCAGAGCCACACGTGAGCACCGGGAGAAAATTGGTGGACAGAGTGGCTGCTATCGCTGTGCGCTTGTTTCTGGGCTTGCTCGTCCGAAGTGAGTGAGAGAGCCAGTTTGCGACATTCTTCAGCGTGCCTGGCAGCTGCTGAAAGCGATGTATACTCTGAGATATGAGGACGGTAGGGAAGGATGGTGTCGAGTGGAGACGAAGGTTCACGCCCGTACAGCAGAAAAAATGGCGAAAATCCGGTAGTTGCTTGAACGGCGGTGTTGTAGGCGTAGGTTATAAATGGGAGAATCTTGTCCCAATCGGAGTGATCGGAGGCGATGTACTTGGACATCATGTCACCTAGTGTGCGATTGAAGCGCTCTGCCAGTCCGTTGGCTTGAGGGTGGTACGCGCTGGCTGTCCGATGGATGGTTTGACATTCGCGTAGGAGCGCTTCGACAACCTCGGATAGGAAAGATTTGCCTCGATAACTTAGAAGTTAACGGAGGGCCCCGTGCCGCAGAATGAAATTATGAAGAAGAAAGGACGCGATAGTGGGTCCGGTGGCATCCTGAAGTGCTGCTGTCTCCGCATAGCGAGTGAGGTGATCGACGGCCACGATTATCCAACGATTTCCTGCAGGTGCGCACGGCAGAGGTCCATGCAAATCGATGCCAACACGGTTGAATGGTCGGTATGGGCACGGAAGGTGCTGTAGTGGAGCCGGCTGATGGAGAGGAAGCGGCTTGCGACGTTGGCAATCGATGCACGAACGCACATACTTACTGACGAAGGTATACATACCGCGCCAGTAAAAGCGCTGTCGCAACCGTTCGTAAGTCTTAAGTACACCCACATGGCCAAACTGCGGATCGTTATGGTAAGATGCGCAGATATCACTTCGGGGGTGGCGAGGTACGACGAGCAGCCACTTACGGCCATCTGGCATATAGTTGCGTCGATAGAGAAGACGGTCAAGAAGGGCGAAATGCTGCGCTTGACGACGAAGGGCGCGAGGAGCCGGTGAAAGTGACGAGTTCGTTAGAAGATCGATTAGTGATGTAAGCCACGGATCCTTGCGCTGTTCGGATGGCATGTCGTCGATGGACAAGGAAGCCAAGGCGGAGCTGGAGGCAGGGGACAACGGAGCGTCAGGCGACACTGTCGAGCGAGATAAAGCGTCTGCGTCGGAATGCTTACGCCCTGTATGATAGATGACTCGGATATCATACTCTTGTAGTCTAAGCGACCAGCGGGCGAGACGGCCGGTGGGGTCTTTTAGTGAAGACAACCAACATAAAGCGTGGTGATCCGTAACAACATCAAATGCGCGCCCATACAAGTATGGCGGAAATTTCTGAAGCGCCCAAACAATTGCCAAGCATTCCTTTTCTGTCACCGAGTACTTGGTCTCGGCCTTGGTCAGCGTTCGACTTGCGTACGCCACAACGTATTCATCAACACCGGGTTTTCGTTGGGCAAGAACAGCGCCGAGGCCGGCGTCGCTGGCATCGGTGTGCACTTCGGTAGGAGCAGCCGGATCAAAATGGCGCAATACGGGGGTGAGGTAAGTATCGTGCGCAATTTCGTAAAAGCAGTATCGCAAGCCGGCGACCAGGCAGAAAGATCTTTGTGGACGCTGAGAAGTCGCGTCACAGGAGCAATGATGGTCGCAAAGTTCCGAACGAAACGCCTAAAATAGGAGAAAATCCTATGAAGCTGCGCAGTTGCTTGATCGATGTTGGCTTCGGGAACTCAGCGACAGCGCGGAGTTTAGATGGATCAGGAAGAATGCCATCCTTGGACACTGAATGACCTAAAATAGTCAGTTGGCGAGCGGCGAAATGTCCCTTTTTCAGATTGAGCTGCAGACCAGCGTCGCTAAGGCATTGCAAGACAGTTTCAAGTCGAGTTAGGTGGGTCGCGAAGTCGGGTGAAAATATGACGATGTCATCAAAGTAGCAGAGACATGTGTGCCACTTCAAACGGCGGAGAATATTGTCCATCATGCGTTCAAAGGTGGCGGGTGCGTTACAGAGGCCAAACGGCATGACGCTGAACTCATAGAGCCCGTCGGGAGTGACAAAAGCTGTCTTGGGGCGATCGTCTTCAGCCATTGGAACTTGCCAGTAGCCAGATCGTAAATCGATTGAAGAGAAAAATTCCGCTCCATGCAAAGTGTCCTGCGCGTCGTCTATGCGTGGCAGCAGATAGACGTCCTTTCGTGAGATCGCATTAAGTCGGTGGTAGTCCACACAGAATCGAATAGACCCGTCTTTCTTCTTGACTAAAACGACCGGGGACGCCCAAGGGCTACTGGAATGCTTAATAACACCTCTACGGAGCATCTCATCGACTTGCTCATCAATAATGCGGCGTTCTGAGGCTGATACACGATAAGGACGTTGGCGTAACGGGGCGTGCGTACCAGTATAGATGTGGCGGGCAACAGTTGATGTCCGACCCAAGGATGGCTGATGGATGTCGAAGGAAGTTCGGAATCGGTTCAGCAAGTCGAAGAGCTTGGCGCGTTGATCTGGAGCGAGAGCACTGTCGATGGCTTTGTCAAAGGCAGCAAGAGGCGATGGAGGAGACGAGGAACGAGGTCGGCTAAGGCCACTTATGCTGTCGGAGATTGTGTCGGCACAGGCGGAGAGAAGCGGCGGGACGGTAACAAAAGTTTCTGATCGAACAGGGTCGGCATGCCCAATGCACTCGCCCCATTGCAACGTGAGTGGGTAGAACGAATCATTAGTAATGGCTAGTTCGGTGCGGCCGCTTCGTACACTAAGGACTGTGAAGGGGAGGGGAAGACAGCGTCGTGAGACGAAAAGGGAAGAAGGGGTGAACAGCACTGTACAGTCATGAAGAGAGGCACAGTTTATAGACACAATAGCTGCAGATAAAGGCGTGATATCAGTAGCATCCGCAACGTGGCATTTGCTTCCCCAAGAACGTTAACGGTGGTCGGCGCGGTGCACAGCGGAGAAAGCTCTACTTCAGCACGAGCGCAATAAATTACGGCGCGATTGCGACACAAGAAGTCCCACCCTAAAATAATGTCATGAGAGCAGTCACGAAGAACGATAAAACTGATGACGTAGAGAACGTCCTGAATGGTGACTCGAGCCGTGCAGGTACCGAGCGGTTTGATGTGCTCAGCAGTGGCGGTGCGCAAAGAAACCCCAGAATACGGCAGAACAACTTTTCGTAACAAGCAGCACAGTCTAACGTCAATAACCGACACAGCAGCACCAGTATCTACAAGCGCAAGAGTACCAACATTTTCAATGGTAACTTCTATTAAATTGTTCGGTGGTGAAGCAGGACTTTCACTGTTCGACTAAAGCGCAGTTTTTGCCTGCGGAACTGCGTCTAGTAGTTTTCCGGCATTGGCGAGGTAGAACGGCGGCGCATCGGCGACGGAGAGCGACGGCGCAAAGAGGTTGAGCGGTTGTCATAGGTTGAGCGGTTGTCATGCGAGAAGTGGTCAAAGTGAGATGAGGGCTGAGGGGGCGCACGGAGAGGGGACGGCGGCTGCGCGTAGTTGACCGGGCTCCGATCGAAAGCGTACGGTGCCGAGCGACGGCGGCACAGGCGTGCAACATGGCCAGGGAGGCCACATGCAAAGGAAATCGGCCGATTGTCAGCTGTGCGCCAAGGGCGTAGAATAGGTGGCGCACGACGCTGAGTGAAAAATGCCCGCTGAGGCGAACCGTACGGTGGAAAAGGCGCAGGAGGGGGTGGTCTTGCGGCAACCTCAGCATAAGACAGTGGACTGGGTCCGGGCGTCGGGACAGCATCGGCATGAATGAGCGGAGCTGTGAGTGGAGCGGCATGAAGAGGTGGTTGTAGAGGGGGCGGAAGTGCTTCGGCAACTTGTTCCTGAATAACCTGGCGTATGTTCGAAGCGAGGTGTGAGCTGGATTGCGGAACATTTGAAATTAATGATAATTGCGGGGCAACTTCTTCCCGTACGAAGTCTTTGATTTCCTGGATAAGTGCAGAGCTGACAGTGCCATCAGACATAGCCGCGATCGTGCCTTCAGGTTGTCGAGGGACGATGCTTTGGCGACGAAGTTTGTCGTAGCTTTGACACATCGTGACAACATCACTCACAGTGCGGGGTTCTTTGGCCATGAGGATGTTGAATACGCCTTCATGGATGCCCATCATGATGTGGCGAATCTTCTGAGCTTCAGTCATCTATGCATTTACACGATGGCACAAATCTAAAACGTCTTCGATGTATCTTGTGAAGGTTGCGTCTGTCTGCTGCACCCGCTCGCGCAAACGTTGTTCAGCGCGAAGCTTGCGGACCGCAGGGCGACCGAAGACATCCACAAAGCGAGATTTGAACGAGGCCCAAGTTGGAATGTCAGCCTCGTGATTTGTGAACCACAACTTTGCGACTTGCGTGAGGTAGAATATCACGTTGTTAAGCTTCAAGATGTCATCCCACTTATTGTGGGTGCTTACGCGTTCATACGACGATAGCCAGTCCTCGACGTCCTGGTACCGCTGAAGTCCGGCGGGTCCCGCTGGCGAAGCACACCGGAGCATGGAATAGAAGGGGCCGAGGTAGCGGAACCGGTGGTGTTAGTGCTGGAGTCTGTCATTGAGGTAGGAATTCTGCGGCTGCGGAGCTCCAGGGCGAGGAAAGGGAAGAGAAATCCCGCGACCTCCACCAAGTGTTAAGCGGGGATCCAGGCACTGGTAGCGGGCACTGGTAGCGAGCCGGACCGGAGCGGGGGTGGCCTAGCTTGCAGTCAGCTGGTACGCAAAATCACTTCCTCTTCCTCTTTCTCGGCGATATTCCCACCTAATATGAACTACTTCTTTACATAGCAGGCAAAAGAAGCTTCCGCCTCTGCTATCGCAATGCAACTAGGGTTAACCAGAGTTAAACTACAAATAATTTTTATCATTGCGCTGTTTAATGCAAATCGGACGGGTTATTTCGGGGACCTACCTGCGTCAAAAATATAGTAGCCGGGCTAGAGGCCTAACCCATCACCTTTTCAGAATGCCAAGTGATTGTCCAAAATGGTCAAAATATCGCGACACAACCGTTTGAATTTAGGCGCCCTAATTCTGACATCATTTTATAGCGAAGGTGCATTTATGACACAAAATATATCATTTCACTATCTTCTGACTAAATGTTATTATATTAACTAAGTTTTTCATGTGAAATTCAAAGCAACCGTTCGAACGAAACTTAAACTTGAGTGGACTGTGGAAATATTTAACTATCTGTTTCAGAAATAGCAAAGCACTTGGATTCATACTGTAGACTGAAAATTCAGAGAACAGAATGCGAGCTGAGCATAACTAAATCAGCATTCTGAACTTCTATATCCATAAACGGAAATCACGCAGAATATTTTGTGATTTTTGTTTTTCTGCAAAAGTTTCTGCACACTCTTTTTTATTGACTGCATTATATTTTTTTAATATCGATCGTCGTAATTCCGCCAATCATATCACTACTCTTCAGATAACCACGCGCATTGTTCAGCAAGAAATAATTACAACTCACCAACGCGTTATCATACAGGATAACAAATTTCACTCGAGTGGGAAATTAAACTGACAATATCGCTAGAAATGGCATATGCGGAAAACACGCGTGTATAAAGAACGTTTCCCCTGAGTTAATTCCGCAGCGTATAACAATTACAAAGTGAAATGAGAGATGTTTCTTTCCCTGAAGTAAAGGCGTGTGCAAAGCTCATATCGAGAGTTTTTCGTACAAGTGCGCTCACTCAAAATTAGTTGTCATAGAAGCCGCTTACTAAGAAAGTGCCCAAAAGACTCGCTAATGATGTCTTGGACAAGCTTAGTGCGGATGCTAATGACAGATTCTTCGCGAAAAACAGGCCATTAAAACATTCAGGGCAAGCAACTGTCAAAAAAGCTTGCCTTTGAATGTGTTCGCCGGGCTTTTCGCTCGAAAATAAGTGCTCCTCGAGAAACGACGCAATGTCATTTCTCTTCGTGAAACTACAATCGCTCCCACGTCAGTACAGAATTGTAATCACGAGCCTAGCCAGTTCATACTTCTTGCTTTTTAGAGTAAAGCCGGTTCAGCTTCAGCCGACGTCATTACAGAGAGAAATGTTCCTGGCCGCGCTCGCCACTGCCAGCAATGCAGCATTCATTTGTTTTACTTTCTTGCTTATCCGACAGTTTTTCCTATCACACACGTCTCGACGATCAGTCATATTTCTCTTCTATATTTTTCACAAAGTCCGCAATGAACCGCGAAAACCCTCAGGAATAATTTTGTTATTATGATAAGAGGTCCTCTCTTGTAAAGAATTTTAATAATATCGCAGGAAGCAACGTTGTTTTAACAGAAGACACAGTATACCCTATCAGCATCGACTCAAGGGCTTAGAAATGAGGTACAAACGCGGTTATTCAGGGCACAGACAGGTTTAAGTTATCCTAATCCCAAATCAATATCGACCTGAAGTGCTCGACGTGGCATGTTCTTCTTTGAGAACAACGTTTTGAATCGGTTTGACCTATAGCCCGTATTAAACTTCACAGGCGTCAAAGTTGCAGAAACCAGCAATCTCCGTGGTAAAGAAAATGCACATAAACACAAAAACAATAAAGTTTGGTCACCGCTATGGGCCCCTCGTTCTCAGTCAAAAATACACGAGATGAGCCGTTGCTTATGCAGAATTAATACTGCCTACATGGATGTATATCTCAGATAGGTGTCCCCACGTCCTGTTTATCACTTCACTTGTCATTTGGATTTATAATAATTTCTTGGTAGAATAGATAACACGTTTGCTTTTGAAATATTTGTCGGAAATTGCAGTTATCAGGTGGCCCGTGTTTTGAATTGCATGCTCTACTAGAGCGTTAGAAGTTTTTTCTTTGTTCTTGACGTCGCGCAGGTGCAGTCTTGTAAAATCGCTAGCTTCACCTATCTAGAGAACGCGGCATTCTTTGCACAAGATTTTGTAGGCGACGCCAGGGTAGCTTGCTTCTCCAATGGGTCTCTCACCACAGATAGTTTTCGAGCTGATCGAGTGGCACGTGGATGACATTGATGCATAAGCAGCGAATATCCTTCATAAGGTTTCGCTGACACCTCGTTCATAGGAAATGTCGTCACGCTTTTTGCTTCGGCTGAAGGGGATGCGGCGCGTTGTTCTTGTGAACGGAGCACCTGTGATGGGTATCCGTTATTTCAGACGGCCCTTCTGATGTGGCTCAATACACGACTGTTTTTCCTGGACTTGGGAACATTTTGAAGGCTCTATTGAAAAGCGCCGAGGTAACTGATCTTTTCTGTCCTACTGTGTATGCTGAGTGAACATTTATGTACAGCGTTTGCCAAGAGGGTACCGTCAATGGGGTCTGGTTGTGAGCTATGTACTGGCGTTGATTTAGGATTAATGGAGGTCCTTCCCTTTGGAGTGGTCACGGCTAAAAATTTTGCCATCAAGCGATTGGGTACACTGGAAATGAATTACGAAGCGTCCATTCCGTATGCCCGGGGCGACAGAGATGCATTATGTAGGATATTCGCTGACTACGAAGTCCATGTGGCCGGCCCTCCTACCATCCGGAAATCTCAAAAACCGTCTTAAATGCATGAATGAACCGTTGCAGAACATAGGCTACGCCGGCGTCGTTTACAAAAGTGCTTGAAAACAGTGCGTTGCTTGCTGTAGAGGTGAGACAGGTGATTTCGAAGGCACCTGAAAATACCAGTATGGCGTCAAAAACAAAAAGTTGGCTTTGGCTTTTAAAGCTCCAGTAGAGTTTCATCAAAATACGGGCCACCTGATTGACATGGGATTCCCCACGCATACTTATAACTGTTAGGTATTCGTCTGCTCAATTACTCAATACACACTCAAATGACAAGTGGGGCGATAAATAGGACGCGGAGAATCTACCCCAGATGTGTTTGTGCACTTTACGCTAAATTTTCACTACATAAGCAACAGCCCATTTCGCTTCATCTGCACTGTGAACAAAAACACTCTTAGCGGTGCCGAAAAGTCAATATATTTATGTATCTATATATTATTTCCTCTGTCACTTCGGTGATCTTCAATAATGCTGAACTGCCGCGCCTGACGGGTTTCCGCCGAACCCTCTCCTATTCACAAGAATTATTTCATCCTGATTAAATAAACCAGAGCATCCTCACCTCACTTATGCATCGGGAATGCTATGTGCATGAATCTACTAATTTCGTTCGTCGTAAATGTGCTCAGTACGCCCAGTGCTCTTCTTAATGAATCTAGAGCGAGCGCTTATGATCAAGCAGACAGGTAACTGTATCAATATATAGAAAATAGGCCTGTAGTTTATGCATTGCAGGAAGAAGACTCTTATTTTCAGGCCCATTTTCGTCTAAAAACTAATGAAGCGCGAACTCATAAATTGGCTTTCAAAAAAATTATAGCTAGTAAAAAGGAATCAAAGATGTTCTTTATTCACAAAAATACAAGCGATTATGAAGTGCCCTGATAAACAATGTACTTTTTTCTAATATAGGGCGTTTCTTTATTAAACGTTTACAAATCTACATTTTATAAGCTATAGGAGCATATCTTTCTACTCTGTGCTGATAGGTTTTACAGAACGATCTATACTATATGCGTAATAGAACTTCATACTTAGAAAAAAAAAACACTTGAATTTTATTTTTCTTCATTGAATTTAGGGCGCCATGTGACATGATGAAGTTGGAGGCAATCAAAATCAAAGGGGAGTCCCGTTTATAGAATTTTTGAATGAGCAGTGTGGATCTGTGGATCAGCTTGCAAAACATCCTAAATAAACATATAAATGCTGCTAGGTGCTGTTTTCTATAGCCATCCAGTCCGGAGCCAGATATTCTTAGTACCTCTCACTCTGTTACACATGTAACCGCTCCGTGCTCAATTGCTCCACAGCGCAGGAATTATGGGGCAGATGCTCATTAGTATGATTATTTAGTGAACTACCAAGGGTGCACATATCAATTAACTTTTAACAATTACGTTCCCGGCAGTGCTGAGAGAGGTCAAGCCATGCCCCTTCACCTGAGATTGTGCACGAGTATTACCCTGTCTGGTGTCGAAATACGCGGCATGATTAATCGAACACGTTGGACTTGCACGCCGATGAAATGCTGTACCCTCACTTTGATCACTCGGATACTCCGCTTCGTTAATACATTTATATGGGTTATTTCAATCAAAAGAAGCCACATCTTGCTTTTATTACAACATCAAGGACGACGAAACAATAAAAACTAATAAGCGGTTTGTGATATGCCCAGTGAAATAACTTTGGATGCCGAGAAATTCACCCGTGGAAAATCAGATGTCAAAAAACGCAATACTCAAAATGCTCAGTGGTGTGCTTCACTTTGTAAATTAATATTTTTTTAGAAAAACAAGTAAACATTACGGTGGAAAGCGTTTTATCGCAACCTGAACAGGCCGAATGCGATCAACTAGTAAACCACGTTGCGCGATGGTTGTCATCCCATTTCAGCAAGACACTGCACATCTCTCAGCACTGAGCCTGCCAGAATGACCATTGTCGGCCATGAAACTGTATATTGGCGCCTTTATTTCTATTTGAAAAATAAATTAAATAGCCCGGTACTAGTTTCCTGCTCTCTGGCCAAATTCCAATCAAGGTGCCAAATAGAAAACTGGGCTATAGTGCTGACGATGACGCGAAGGACGGCAACGAAGACGACTTTCTGCTGCTTCCCGCAACAAAGTATGCATGCGCTGTCCGCTCTGTGAAAAAACTGCATTGATATTTTGAAGCTGCCGAGGATAGTGTTTTATCATGTAGCCGTTTTAACCACCCAACCTATTCAAAAGAGCGAAATAGATATTCGCGCAAAACGTGAAGGAAATGTAGCGCTAAACTTTATTGTTACTTGCGAAAACGAAAAACGAATAAAGTAGGGGAATAACTTTGTCCAAGGAACTTTCACATCAAACGTGGTGGAAATCTTTAATCAACCCTTAGTTCTTGAATTACTTTTTGCATGATGGATAGAATCAGCGAAAAACTAAGATGGATACATAGTATGAAAGAGCACTCAACAAGGGTTAAGGGGAAGCCTCAGTTCGCAAGCCGAGCCAATGTTTAGACAAGGGGACTTGTCGTCGTCTGGGCAGTGCGATCCTCACTGGACGGGTTTTTAATTTGCTTTTTCTTCCGAATAAGGAACGCCAGAGAGGGGGAGGGTGCTGGAGAAAGAAGTAACGCAAGGAGGGATATAATATTTCGTCGGTATCTATTTTTTTAGCATGGAACAGGTGACCCCGTAGCCTGAAAACGAAAATAAAAAGCGCCAACAGCAGAAAGAAACTACAATGCGGGGTCAATGATAAGTCAGCAACTATAGCAGGTTTGATGCCGACACGCCTTTCTTGAAAGGAGACTGGCACTCAAAAATGTCCTGATAAAACTACAGCTTTAGGGGAACAGTTAACTAAACCTTTCCACAAGGCGGAAGAAGCAGAATAACACATCATATGAACCACACCTGCCAGGACAATTATCTGATGAAAAGGATTCAAGGGGATGGAAAGTAGTGATAAGAATGAAATATGTTTGGGAAAACACGAGCAGCTTCTGGTGTTGCACAGGAGGATAGTGTGTACACGTGTTGTGAACAAGGACGAGGAGGAGGAAGATGGGGAGGAAAGGCTGGGAGGTTAACCCGTAAAAGAAACCGGTTTGCTAACTTGCACTGGGGGAAAAGGGTGAGTGGATATAAAAGTTGTGAGAGAGGGATGGGTGAACTTATATCACAGTCACATCACAGACATGTCACATCACATCACGTGACAGTCATATCACGCAAAGTAACAGCAAATTCATAGCAAACTGTACAATAAACGCTATATGACAGGTTTCCCGACTAGTTATGGCACAGAGGAAATATATTTAAGGGACTCTCGGTGGCGATATGATGGACATATCAAAGATGAATGTCTGGCAAGCTCACTAAACGATGGATCGGCCACGAAATGCTTCTGTAGTAGTAAAAAATGATGTAATAAAAGTTCCCTGTCCTGTCCATACCTTCTTATCACAATGCCTGCAAAAATCCATTCGCCTTTCCTATGGTTGCAAACACCTGCCAATCATGAATTCAACTTCGAATTTTGAAAAATAAATAACACTTTTGAAGACATTAAAGGTGCAGTAGGTTTCTTATTTTTTACTGGTGCCCTCAAGTGCTGCATAAGAAAAGCGAGGAAAGCTGGCGCGAAAGAAAAAGAAGAGCAATGTATGAGGTAGCCGATAACCTCGACAATATTCAATATATTTTTAACCTGGACATCAAACGTATCACGCGATGCTGCAAATGGGTCCCTTCTGTAGATGACGGTCCTCCTGCATTCGACGGAACCAATCCGAACACTGTATCGTTTTAATTTTTTGTATATTTTACATGACAAACAAAACCTTCATTTAAACGAAGTGGAATAGAGAGAGAAATATCATTTTTTGGCACCAAACAAAGGATTGGCAAGGATCCAAGGCGCAGCTCTGTTCCAGTCATGTCCTCCCCCTCACTGTCGACCTTAATCTCTTGGATCTGAGCAGCGGCCAGGACGAGACGGATGACTTCATGCTGTCCTTTTTTTCGTCCTTTTTGAGAAGTCGTGCATTCCAAGACTCATTTGTTCAGTCAGGATCTCCAAATCTCACACTTCCATATCATGTCGATCATGTCCGCTATGTCATCGCAATGCTTGCACCTGGGGCTGAATCGACGGCCGAAAGGTAGCGTGCCGGACTCGCGACACAAGGTGACCTTCTCACTCCTGTATAACTGTTAGCACTGCGGTGTGCTATCTGATAATGTTAATTTATCTATGGTTTCAATAATTTTGAATTGCGCAGAATCTCCTTTGACGAGATGACAATCTCGACTATCCTTTGCTTCGCGAAACAACGCCAATGATGAGACTGTCTTTTCAACGGAACCTGCAACACTAACACTTTAACTTCGATCGCCACCCCGCCGAAGTGGCTGAATGATCAAGACATTCGGCTACATAGTCAGGATATCAATGTTCAGATGCTGCCCTGTGGCTGAGTTTTTATGAATATAGATTTATTTATCTGACACTGCCACAGCATCCAAGCGGCCTAAATTGTCACACACTGGGTCTAATACAAGCATGACACGAGCACCATATATTAAAAATACAATTTATTAAACATTCTTTTAAAATTTGGCAAGAAAAAAGTAATTTATGCATATATGCCCATGATAACCAATGTCGAGTTATATGAGACCTGGAAAACGATTCATGGGACAAATAGCATGCATATCAGTATATGAAGAGAGAATACATTTGTCAGCCTCTGGTTCATCATCAGAACAAGCCGGACCATACCTGCAGCAGGGTGTAATGCGTACCCTATTTTCCTCCTATTAACCCGGTCCTGCGCTAGCTGCATCCACTTTTGAATGCGGCACGTCAAACTTTAGTAACCTTAGTAATGTTTTACGGTCTATAGATCCATGGATAACTCTCTGTAGAAACAGCATAGCAAGCATATTTCGCCTGTCATTAATAGTGCACGTGTTATTATATGCCAAGAAATATGCATAGTCCTAGAAACAATGGCGAGCAATATATGAGTCATGAAGAATGCCAAAGACTTACTTCCCTGGGTGAAAGAGAAAGGGAATGCACCCATGTGCTGTGCGATGTCACTGCACAGTAAAGACGCTCATGCATAAGGTATAACTTATCAGTAGCCCTAAAATGGCGTCTCTCGTTGCCTTTGTCCTATAAGGACTTTAAAACCCATAGATAAACGGCTTCAGACACTTATGGATACATAACATACGCAAACAAGGCGAAGCACGCGGGTTCTTGTGCTTTCCCGCACCATGAAAACACAGCTGACCTGGCGAGGTTAATATATCCAGAAAACTTTGCATCCTCTCGTTTAAAAAAGAGCGATACAAATGTACTCGCGAGAGCTACAGCGCCGTTGTCGAAATTACGTTATTATGCGATTTGGTGCCGTCATTGAAACGTGATCTTGTAATTTTCCAAGTAGCCTCTTTCTATGCCGATATCCACGAACCGATCAAAGCAGGCCTCTCGGCTATTTTACTTTTCTTCAGGAAGCGTCTCTCACTTCCAAAACGCACTAAATTAAGAAGCTCTTTGTCGATGTGCAATAACCGCTGAAATTATAATAAGTATACTGAGGCAAACACAAACATTTTTTATCAGTGTTGAGTGGCGTTTAAACAGATCATCAGTATGCTAACTTGGTGGTGAGTTAAAGCAATAATGCGCTACATTGCGTCGTATAGCGCATTGACTGGCTCACTTTCATGCAATGTGGAAAAGAAATGTTGATCGTTCTATTAGTTTTTAGTTCATTATTTGGTTCTCGTGTAGCAACATACAAAGGTAATGTTTTTCATACTGACCATAGGAAGGAACTGATTCCATTGCCGAGCAATTGAATTCCTGGTAGACACTACTCATTCAGGATTAGGATTGATCATGCATGGTAGTTGTTTGCATTGTTTCCGCATCCAAGCTTCTAGATTGAAAGCTACTGCGAACGAAGAAGATTAATCTTGCTCATTTGTATTCAGAAAACTCAAGCTATGGCTATTCGCCTAATTTCTAAAGGCTATGCTAAAGAGGTGGTAACTGGCGCAACCCCGCACCAAGAGCCGGCGGCGACACTTAGGGAGGAAAGGTAGGCACACCACTAAGGTTCGCGGTAGATAGCCGATTGCAATCGTGTGTTGTTCCTATGTCGGCACGCCAAATAATGACCGGAAGAAAGGCGTACAACAACGTTTGTTCCTCTGCGCTACTAGGCAGTTGCCTGCGGGCAATCACGCAAGGAAGAAGGCATGCTATCAGCCGCTTTGTTCAGGGCGGAAAAGATTTCTCGTAGCAGGGAAAAGCAAGGAAGGAAGAGGGGAAACATAGGGTTCTGAAGAATGGCTCCGCTGAAATCGCGCCAGCCGCGTGCCTGATCATTTCGATTGTTCTCGGACTCCTTTGCTCGCATGTCGCAGACACTTGTGCCGCCCCCACGGTCCTCGTCGAAACAACCAATCAAGACAGGTTGTTATCGTCGGAGCAAGGCCGCTTGACTGAACCGTATTCCAGCGCCGTGCAAGCAGCATCGCTTTTCGAAAAGTGCAACAAAATGCATCTCATTACGATTCCTGATCGTTTGCTATCAAATGTATTTGCCTCTTACTGAGAATGGCTCTTTCCTTCTCAGCCGATTTCTCAGCGCTTATGTTTCCTCGCGTAATTATGTTTGCAGTTTGAAGGTCACCACGTAGGTCGTAACTTTGTATATGAACCCACCTGATTGGTGAAGTCTGCGTTGTTTTGGTAAAAACATTAAAACATTGTTTAGCAAAGTCTCGAACTCTTAGGTAATGACTTCAGTTGTAGTTGGTCAGGGAATTCATTAGGCACAGGGGACAACGTCGTTGTTCACATGGGTTAAATTGAATGCCTATCTGACTGCTCAAATAGACTGCTTTTTTCGATGGGTGGCGTTGTCAAGGAAACTTAAAAAAATTATCAAACTTTCACAGAATCGCAATTTGGCTGTGTGAAAATGGAAGGTACAATTATTAATTTTGATATTACAGGTTACAAACGTATTGGATGCGGAGCGGAAGTTTGTAATTGAACATTTTCTCGCGATCACGACGGATAAATAAGGCTTCCCACTGAAAAAGCAATGGGATGAGTATTTAAATCATTTTCAGCAACTGCAGAAAATTGTCAGGTCTGAAATCTAAATTTAAATCTGTACCGCAGTTTGACATATCATGTTTCTACTATGCAAGCTTAGTCTCAGACTACCGCACAAAGGAGTGTGACACGCCTTACAAAAATAATAGCTGAAGTCTAGAAGACTGGAGAAGGGATATTGGCGAATACGCGAAATTTTGTTATAATGTTAAACAAAACCTTCAATATAACGGTCAGAAACGTTTTTCACACAAATGATCCACAATTTTCGGCTAATTCAGGATGAGGTTTTTAGACAGAACCCACGAACGTCAGTGGTGTGGTAATAAATTTATTTACAGTAACTCTTCTCTTTTGCGGTTGCTTAGGCCTTCTATCGTGACGCTACAAAAGAAGCATCAAAAAGGCAAGAAAAACAGCACGATAACACTTCGAGCAATTATTGGCGGCAAGACCTGCCCTGTGCGTACAAGACAATCCTCCCGTTGACGTTTAACGATCGATTCAACACTTTTTTTTTATTTACCGCACCCATAAAGCCCCATTGGGGGTATTGCGTCATCAATCGCAATATGAAATCTTCCTAAGTTGTCTATTTTACTTATCTAGATGTCACTCATGTCTTGGACGTTATTTTTTCACTACATTCTCGGAAGATATCACGCCGCAGTTCAAAAGGAGAAAACGACTTATGAAATTACCACGTGATATAACAGTTGAATTGTATTGGAGTTGTATTCCTTGCAAGTGGAACAAGATATTCTTTTCAGAGAATATAAGGTCCTCAAATAAAGTAAAGGGGTTCACAGCGGTTTAGTCTGTGTTTCTCACCGCACACTTCCGACATTACTTACAAATACAAAAACTGTTGTTATCGGGCGGCACCGAATATATACATTGAAGATTTTTCTCAAAAATAAATTGTCATCTGCAAGACCAACAACTCACTGGCGTGGATTGTTGAAGTTTCTTCAGAATAGTTATTTTAGCGCTGAGGACCAAATCCTGATATACGTTCAATGACGTGTTCTTTAAAAAAAAAAGAAAAAAGGGGCGAAAAACACAGTTGTTTACTTGTCCTCGCTCACGAAGAATAATTACGCCATTTACGCAAAAACTTCTAAATTACAGGTATTTTAAATACACCTATATTTTAACGCTGACTTATTCCCAAGGTTTAAACATGTCACTGAAGTTTGAGCGCTTGTACAAATTAATAGCGATGAGTTTGACGAAATATTATGATGTATCTGAACGTATGGCCACGGGGAAATTTTTTTAAGCCACTCAAGTGACACATTGACATTTTCGCTATGTGCCAAATATATAAGTATATATCGTCATCAGGTTTCCTCAGAAGACTCCAGAACTCTTAGACGCTCTTTGCTGAGTCAAATTTACCATGGACCGAAGAGAATACTACTCTTCGAGGCTATTAACGGCGTAGCCGTTATAAAAAGCGGCCCTATGTCAGCACTTTATTTAGATTGTGGCATCATAAGTATACAATTTCAGTTTTATAGGCTTTAAAACACAAGAAAAAATGAACTGTTGATTAGTTTTAAGAAAACAGTGACAATTCATATTGGCAATCCTAGGACCTGTACATATATCAATCCTGCTAAATTTATTGATCGCATGTGTGCCAACGTCAAAAACTGGATTTGCATGTGCTAAAAATCAGCGACAAAAACAACTTTATATAGCCCAATAAATAAGCTTTGAAATGTACGCCGTATTTATCAAGAGCGCTCTCGTTAAGCCAACCCATTTATCAAAAAGAAAACAGAGCATGCTATATGTTAAAAAGCTCGCAAGAAATCGAACAAAATAAAACTCAAATAATTTGCTGAAGCTCATGCTCGACGGCACATGCAGAAGAAGCACAGGCAGCACAGGCAAGCAATAATTAAACCTAAGCATAATCTAGAAGTGTTTCTACGATGGGTACCCCAGACGTATGCTGCTGAGCCCTCTCTTCATCTTGAACTGAGGATTTGACTCAATGTAATCGAGAGCTGAAGTAGTGAAGAAGGTGGAAACATATTTGCAGCGTATTCTGGTGAAAACCTGGCCTTAGAAGGCTTTTCGGGCCTGGATCAGGCAGACAAAACATGTGATTAATGGAAATCATTCCCAATAGTGTTTTAAAGCGAGCGTTTCGTACAAATAGTGATTGATATTTAGTGTATATATATTTTGAGAGAAGCGGTCTGATTCAGCCTTCACGCTCTATTATAAAATATTTCTAGAGCAAAAGCAGCACAGTCTTTCCAATTTGTTTGCTTTGGTTAATATGGTTTACCGTACCATAGTAATTTCGTGCTTTTGTTCTGCGAAATCTCCATATTTATTTTCTTCATATTGTAGTTCGGGGTATGCGTTCTCATGTATGTTACAGTGTATATTACGAATAAGCAGATTCAACTTCTATTTTACAGTAGACATGATGCGGCTATTTCTTTTTTTTTTAAGGTTAAGCAAGATGGCTGTTCCAAGAAAAGTTGCTGTCAAGGTAGAAGCTTAGAAACTTTAATTTTCTGAGGTGCTTACAAACTCATATTCTAAATACCAAAGGAGATACGTCGCATGTTTGGTTCTAAAGCGAAGCACACATAATGTACGGATAGAGCTTGAGAGTAGACTAATATATAACTAGAAATTATATTCAACTACTGTATTCAGTTTAAAATAAAACGTTGTATTGAGTTATTTAACGCCATAAATATAAAAATCATCCTTCTCTTCGAATTTCTTTAATTGACCGCGTACATACAGTTATATATGCGAATAGGCGCAATCAAAAGCTCCTTGGTTCGACTTTTCCCTATCGTACAACACTTAAAGGACATTGTTAAGCGTGATGATGCCACAAAAATAATTTTACCTTAAGTTACCAAATACTCCACAGCGTCTGCACTCCATGTATAGGAACTGCTATAGGCGCCATTTTGTTGGGTTCAACATCACAGGGTAACTTCGCGAGCCTGCAAATACGTTTGGTATTTCAAAGGGCAATGTTGATTAAGAATATTTAAAACCGGTATGCTTTTTGACCCATTCATTGCCTTAAATTTCACAATAAAATATAGTAATATTGAGTCAGTCAATAAAGCTATAATATATTGCTTATAGTAATTCTATACCCATCAAGTGTTATGAGTTCTTGTATCCGCCCGGTTATTGTCACGCAGCCGTGATAGTGTCGAAGGCAGCAAATGAAGAGGCTGTTGTACATAAAAGAACTCTTTATTGGAGTTTTCTTGTATCCGCCCGGTTATTGTCACGCAGCCGTGATAGTGTCGAAGGCAACAAATGAAGAGGCTGTTGTACATAAAAGAACTCTTTATTGGAGTTCGTTTATGTACAACATCTCTACGTCATCGATAAAGACACGAGTGTGCTCGTTGGTCGTCAAGTACGAAGGTACGAATTTACCGTTGCATTAGAAAGTGTTCAGTTTAAAGTCGGCAAAGAAGCATCTAGATCAACACAATGAGGATGACTAGAACAATCGGGAATATTGTGTAAGCGAACTGGAAATACTTCAGTCGTTAGAGATAGGTCTCGACGCATCGTTCGCGATAAAGAATACAATAAAGCCGCGTCTCGGCTGCACTGAGCATGAACAAGATTGTTCCATGTGTTTTAATCGCAGTAATAGGGCCGCGTGCTGGCGGCTGTTGACAATAAAAATAAATCTTTAAATGCATCGCGGCAATACTTCCCCCAAAAGACGTCGCCGCGAAGCTTCCGAAAACAAACAGAAGGAGGAAATCGTAAGTGTTATATGTTTAAAAAAATAAGGCTTAGGCAAACAACATGCACAATTTATTGGGCGCCTGGCGCCGTTCAACGTTATCGTGCTGTCGGGGATGCCTTCCTAGTCAGTTAGCTCGATTCGTCGAAGGACTATGTACCAGCCAAGTACCTCCGTGACAGCTTTATACCACACCTGCAAATTGGCGTTAAACTCCAGACTTTGTCTCCTGATTTGTAGTCAGCGTTGCGTCGTCATAAATTGAAGAGTCGGGTGTCAGGTCGTCGGGCTTCTGCGCGTTGAAGGTAGGCGGCGATGTCGAGGTTGTCCGCGCCAGTGATATGTGAAGAATTACGTCGAGCGTCGTTGTGGGCTACCTGCGATACACAAGCTGCACCTGAATCGTGCACAGTGTCTACTGGTCGGCGGTGTTAGGCGGCGATTCCAAGTACAGAATACAGCTGTCCTATTCTGGGGAAAGAACTCATTCTGGAGCTCGACCGCATCCTCTCAATAGTGAAAGGCGGCCACTAGTCTGTAGGGACTGAGTCAGTTCTCTGGATCTTGCCCCGGTGTGCCGTTTGAAACTGGGAGGCTTTCGGGGCTGCTGGATTCCAAACTGAACCAGTACTTTGGGAGGAGGAGGAGAAAGCATTTATTTACGATATTATTTGGGAAGGGAGGTGCGTTTGGTTGTGTAGATGTGTGGCAGACCTTATTCCGGGACGCCACTGGCCGCCGCCGCTGGCCGCGCTCTCTGGACAAGGACACGCTGAGCCTCCAGGTCCGAGCTGGACAGGGCCGCCTCCCAGCCCTTCCTAGTTGGCTGTTTTACAGCTTTTATTTTTGTATTTTGCTAGCAGGCCCACACCATGTGGTATAGGTCAGTATACTTCCCGAAGCATTTGCACCTACCCTTGAATGTCGGGTCCATGTGTTTTAGCATGGCGGGATTTAAAGAACACCCGATTTGGAGCCGTCTAAGGTGGCACTCTTCAGATCTCTCGAGGTTTTTGGCGTTTTCCGGGGGTGCCCCCCTGCAAAGCCGTAAATAGTTTATAATGTCCGCATAAGTTATGAGCTGGATTGGTACAGTTGCCTCTGTAGAACCGGAGGATTGAGAGGAACCCCGGGGGAGGAATGCCACGGTCGCTCTTACTCAGCTTGAGGTAGGGTGCCACGTACACCACATGACTAACGACGCACGCCTGAACCAGGTGAACAGTTTCTTTTTCAAGAAGTCCACCGTGCTTTCCGGATATCCTACCAATCATCCAACTAATTTGTTCGCAGGTGAACTTTAATTTTTCTAGGGTTGTGGTATTGCTACCTGGTTATCAATTTGTAATCCCAATACCCGAAGTGTGTTCACCTCTGGTATCGGACTGCCGTTTACGTAAATGTGTATGTATTGTTCTGGGTCTTTATGCTTTGCAATGTGCAAAAGTTCTGATTTATTCGGAGCGCACTCTAGAGCACATTCCGAGCGTAGTTTTTTACTACCGAGGCGGTATCTTGAAGTGCCTCCTCCATCTGCCCTAGGTTGCCCCGGGACGACCAGATGGTGATGTCATCCGCATAGATGGCGTGGCGTATGTGGCGTGGTGTTGCATGGTACTGTGGACTGAGCCATCGATACTGCAGAAGCCACTTTCCAGGTTTGGATCGGGTCCGGTAGTAGGCTGTATTCAAGTTGGAGCCCTTAATGTCAACGGCTCGCTGGGCTGTTTGGAGGTATTCAACGGCGACACGAACTGGGCTGTTTGCTCGGCTTTTGGGAGATGTTCGAAACATGAAGGAGAGTGCCGCCACCTGATGCCACGCAGTCGGGTCATTACCGAAGAGAGCACATGATGAGACTGGTGTTTCATTTACATTGACACTTTATTGAGCTGACCTGTGCCCGCAGAAGAATGATCAACTTGGCAGCGGCAAAAACAGCGAGAGGTTCCTCGTCGGTCACTGAAGTATAAATGCCCCGCTGCTTTCAGCCGTGCTCAATTTAAAGTAAGCAAATAAGCCGCCAAATAAACACCCACAAGATTTATTAACATGAAAGGACAGCTAGTTGGTCTTGGTACTACGAATTGATATTTTTAGTGCAAAAAACATTGGACGGAGAAAGGACATAGACGCAGAAGTTCAGTGTTCGACCTGAGTTGGTCTCCTATCCCCGTCCTGTGTTTTTGGCACTGACAATATACATTCGGCGCAGAAGATGCCCAGAAAAGTCTGGAAGATTATTGGATGCATGCGAGTGGCTCGGATCGGTTTGGTTTGGTTTCTGGGGTTTAACGTCCCAAAGCGACTCAGACTATGATAGACGCCATAGAGGAGGGCTCCAGAAATTTCGACCACCTGGCGTTCTTTAACGTGCACTGACATCGCACAGCCCACGGGTGCCTTGCTTTTCGCCTCCAAGAAAAATTGGCTGTCGAGGCCGGGATTTAAACCCGCATCCTTGAGCACAGTTGCCGAGTACCCTAACCACTGCACCAACATTGCGGGGCGGAATTGCTTGAGATATATATCGGCGCATCTTCCGCGGCAAAGAAAATCATAAAGGTGCGTTTCGACGGCACTGGGAATGAACAAGATCGTTTCACGCTTTACAATCTCAGTGATAATACCACCTGCTGGCGAACAAAAAATAAATCTTTTAATCGCTCGCGGAATTACATATATATCTCTGGCAGGTTTTCAAATGAATATTCTTACACAGTTAAAAAATCACCCTTAATATTATAGCGCAGAAGAATGAGAGAGAGAGAGAAAAAACCTTATTTGTCAGAGATTTAGATGGTTTTTCATTGGGTTGCATTCAACTGCACTAGGTGGTTAGCCGTTTAGGTCAGTGAGCGACATCTTGTGCTCTTGCCGAGGCCCGGGCCTGGACGTCTGGGTCCCGGCTGGCGAGAACAGCCTCCCAATGTTCTAGCGAGGGAGACAATGCTAGATTTGCCGGAGCAGGATCCTCCGCGCCGTCCCATATTATCTGGTCTAAGGTGGCAGGCTCGCCGCATAGTTGGCAGTACGGATTAATAGTGTCGGGAAAGATTTTGGCATACGTCCAGGAGTTTGGCTGCGCCGCGTTTGCTGCCACCGCCACGTGGTAGCCTGTTCTCGCCTCAGCGAAGCGTGCAGAGGAGGCAGGCTCGCCCTGAGCTCTCTGTAATATGTGGTAATGGCCTGATACGCATCAAGGGACTCACCCCGTCGGACACTCACGTCCGAGATCCCCTCACCAGATCGGCTGACAAAACCTCAGCATATTGGCGAGCAGTTTCATTCCCCGGGACGCCCGAGTGAGTCGGGACCCACACGAGATCCACTACGTTCCTATCTTTTGGCAACGACCTAAGAATTTTGAATAGAGTGGCCGAGATACGACCCCTGACGAAATTGCGAAGGGCCATTTTAAAATCACTTAGAATGGTGGTGGTTTCATAAGGAACAATTCCTAGGGCTATTGCGGCCTAATCTGGCTCTTCTACTCGCCCGTGACCACCGTAGTTGCTGCACTGCGGGAGATGCTCACCCCGTTCACAGCGAAATCCTCCTTTCCTGTATTGTTGTATTTTGCCGCATCAACATACACGGTATAATCATCTCCTTGGTTCTTTTTGCCTAACGTGTTCACTCTGGCCCTCCTCCAAGTTTCATGGCGATCCGCTTGCATGTTCTTGGGGAGTGGCTTGACACGAATGCTTTCACGCATCTCTAACCGGCAAGATCACCTGGCTTGAAGGGTCCTCGCCCTTCATACCTAAACCTCTCAGGATACACAGCCCCGCCACAGTCTACCTGAGCCGCTGCTCTTGCGATGTCAATTGTGCCTCAATGAACTCTCCGGGGATATTGTGAACCCCTAGTGACAGAAGTATCGCGGTGGACGTGTCTCTGGGGAGACCGAGAGCCACTTTGTCTGACTATTTTGTCAGGCAATTTAATTTTTCACTATCGGCCTTCTTGAGGTCCAGGTAGGGGGTGGCATACGCGAGCCGACTGAGGAAAAAACCTGAACAAACCGACATGCGTCGCGCTCTCCCATACCTTGTCGCCTATTCTCCACGCGCACCTGGATCGAGTTCGATAACCTTTCCAGCATTACTTTGTTGCACCTGTTGTATTGTATAAAAATACCAAGTAATTCGTTTCCCTTGATTTCTAGCTGTATTAGCAAGAAAAGAAATTTATATAGCGATGCAAGGTCACCCAATTGAAGGAGTAGCAGAGGATGCAAGATTAAACAAAATTTGAATACTGAAGGACAGCCTACATATTTCAGAACTTAACAAAATATGCTTCTGTTATGGTCCTGGAGGGCTAGTCTGTCACAGCAATATGAAACAAAGAATAGTGTTTTCAATGCCCTTACAGAAACTAGGTTTTGCAGAAACTACTCTATATTTTATTTGCCAGCGCTTGCAAAAAGTCGCGTCTTATTTACAACAGAAGTTAAAGTTACAATGCTTTGTTGAACTGGTACACAGAAACGAGTACGCGCCTGTAGAGCTCATCTGAGCCGGCTCAGTATCAATAATACCTAAGAATAGCGTCTTCCAACACAACAAAACGGAGAATAGGCTATATAGCTGAGCAATAATAATGTGGCCGCATTCACGAACAATACTTACTGACAGGAACGAAATATCTCCCCCAAGGTATCGGTAGAAAAACCGTTTTTATATTCAACAACGTACCCCGACACGCCCTATCCCGTCATGCTGTCGTCAGGAACGGCTGCACAGGAACATTTATTACAATAGTACGCTAAACAGAATACATCGAGGAGCTCTAACTTGATGACTTGAGTGCCTTCCCTACCAGGATTGCTTCTGAGAGAAAGAGACGTTGTTGTGGCTAATGAGAGAGCATGCTTCTCCTCTTTTCTTTCTTTTTGGGAAGCGCTTCTTCAAAGAAATCTCAGGGAATATTTTTTACCTCATAAATTGTAGAACAATAATTGATAGCTAATATCTAGAAGTTTGATTTATTCGGCACGTTTCAGCTGCCGTTCTCAGTGTCATTTCCTCCTACACCTTTTAGACCAGGATTGCAGAGTTAAATTCCTGCTTGATTAGGAAGTATCTATGCACATACTGCCTTAACTTCCACTATACCAGATGCATTTATTTATTTGTTAAATTCTCTAGGTAAAGGATTTCGGAAGTGTTTTTGTGACAAATAAAACAGCAAATAAACAAAAAGCGAGGCCAGGCACAAGAAACCATTACATAAAAAATACACAGACCAAATATATGAGTAGCAGAATATTACACATCATAAGCGACAATAGCAGACTGAATCAGCGAAGGGTTAGGAATAATCGCAATAGAAGTAGAAAGGCGTTTCCTGTCGCATGATATATGAGGAATAATGGTATAGGTGAAATTTTAGTTTTGCATGTTGCAGTGCCTGTTTTATGCATGAGATATGAGCGTGGCGGAATATATGAACAGTGACCTTTTAGCTGATGGCGAATGAATTCACGGTGAAGCATTTTATAGTAAACCTCAGGTGTGCTATTTTGCGGCGTGATTTAGAAAAATAAGGACCACGGTAGACTTCATTGTGGTTACGTCTTATGGTCGCCAGCAGACACCAACAATAATGACCGCTGATTTCTTCTGTATTATTTTGAGCAAGTAAGAAAGTGTGTTTTCAAAGTTCTTCTGATGTATACTGCGTGTGCGAATTGTTACTCCATGAAACTCACAAGACACCAAGCAACTACCTGGAGACGCCTACAAACAAACTCATACCCAAGTCGCTACATATACAGTAAGATTTGTCCTACGCAATAGACTCCAGAATGCGTGTGGTGCGGAGAGATAGCCACCCTCTACCACTGCACAAGGGGCTGTCGGGCATGCCTGATAGAGCTCAAAATTACAAACCCGTCAGTTGAGCTGTGGGAGGGGCTTCTGTCCAGGTCACACACGCAAGATCAGATGGCGCTGGTCGAGTGGGCCGAAGAGGCAGCAGGAACCAATGGGATCCTGTACCTAGGAACACCATCTGCAGCTCAAGACCGCAATCCCTGAACTCCTTCCTATTTTGCGGAATAATACCCGCCGGGGTGGCGCAGTGGTTACGGCGCTCGACTACTGTTCCCAAGGACGTGGGATCTAATCCCGGCCTCGGCGGCCACTTTTCGATGGAGGCGAAAAGCAAGGTGCCCGTGTGCTGTGCGGTGTCAGTGCAAGTTAAAGGACCCTAGGTGATAGAAATTTCCGGAGTCCTCCACTACGGTGTCTCTCATAGCCTGAGTCGTTTTGGGACGTTAAACCCTACAAACCAAACCAAACCATTTTGCGGAATAATGTTTTATGCTACTACTACTACTACTCCATGAAGATGTCGATTCGCATCCTTTTCCGCTTCAAAACAAAACTCTTGACGCAGGACGTGCTGCTTCAAATACAAGACGATGTGCTCCGCAGTGCACCCCGAACGGGTGAAAATGTCATAATGGCCCTCGACATCAAGGGAGCATTTGATAACGTCAGTCACGAAGCGATCCTTAGAGTCCTAGACTACCTGTACTGCGGACGCAGAATTCAAGGGTACGTCATAGCCTTCCTGTCAGATAGAACTGCCACCATCGGCATGGGAGACCTTCGATCGAACGAAATTCACGCGCCCAACAAAGGAACACCCCAAGGATCAGTCATCTCACCTATCCTCTTCAATGTAGCTATGATAGGTCTAGCACGAAAACTAGAGAAGGTCGAAGGCATCAGGTACGCCATGTATGCAGACGACATAACAGTCTGGACGAACACCGGTTCTCTCGGGGAGAAGGAAGAAAAACTACAGGAAGTGGCCTCCTGTGTACAGAAATATCTCGGAGAAAGAGAACTCGCTTGCTCGACCAAGAAATCGAAACTGTTTCGAGTGTGGAGAGGCAAACAAAACCGGACCGTCCCAACCAGTGCGGACCTGAAATTCAACATCTATCTGGAAGGAATGCCCATCCCGGAAAAGACAAAAAGAATATTAGGTATGTGGGTTCAATCGAACCAACGAAGTAGTCACACTTTTACCATGCTCAAAACAACAACGCTACAAGTGACACGCATGATCACCCGCATCACCAACAGGCAGCATGACATGCGCGAAGAGGACACACTAAAACTAGTTAAAAACCTGGTAGTGAGCTGAATTATGTACGCCATGCCCTACCAGTGCCTCAACATGAGTGAAATACAAAAGCGGATGCCCTGCTACGCAAAGCGTATAAGACGGCGCTCCGATTACCGCGCAACACGTCTGCAGAAACGCTCAAAAACACATTTGAAGAACTACGCGAGGCGAAGCTTGAGTCGCAAAAACTTAGGCTGCTGCAGACAACGACTGGAAGAGCGCTCTTACAGAGACTTGGATACTGTGAGCAGATGCGAGAAATAGCGAGGACAGAAAAAATCCCCGACAAACTTTGCAAGTCCCTCAAGGTAGCTCCAATCCCGAGAAACATGGACCTAACCTCCACCAAGGTAGAAGGGAAGCAAGGGCCGACTTGATTAAAAAAACATACGCTCCTCAAGAGACGACCGTGTATGCGGATGCGGCTCGAGAGGAGGACACAACAAAATTGCAGTGGCCACGGTGGTCGATTCGTCTCCACCCGAAGTGACCAGCGCCTCTATCCGACACTGCACAGTAGCAGAGCCGAAGAACTAGCCGTTGCTCTAGCTGTGGCGGAGGACTATAGAACTGGGCGGTCGTTAAAGATACTCACGGACTCTCAAACAGCCTGTAGAAATTTCATGAATGGTAGGATTGGTCGTCACGCGCTCCGTATAATCCTCGAAGCGAGCGACAGAATTAAAAACCACGAAAAAACAAGACCAGACACAAAATTATGTGGGTACCCGGGCAGGCACATGGGGGTGGCAGAGAACCAAGAGGCCGACAGGATAGATCGAGCATACACTACTTTCCGAGCATTCGACGAGTCCACGGAACGTTTGCCAGCACCCTAGCATACTAGAAAACTATAGAGGAAGAGGAATGCGTTATCCCCCACCGCACAGTTCTCTCACCAGAGAGGAAGCTGTCATATGGAGACAATTACAGACGGATTCATACCCAAACCTACACATACTAAATAAAATGCACCCTACCCTATACGCGGACAGATGTCCGTGGTACGATGAAGAACCAACACTATATCACATCGCATGGGCCTGTCAAAACATAGATGTGGTCCCTAAAATTCGAAAATTCGAAACCCGAGTGCGGAGCAATGGGAGACTGCTGTCCAGCGACCGCTGCGAAGACCAGTAAGGTCTGGTACAGCGAGCCCAACGGGCGGCAGTAGCCAGCGGAGCCCTGGACTGAGGCCAACCGATCATTGTGCAGATGGGGACGAGGTCGACGGAGAATACCCCTGTGGATTCAACAAGCAGACAACTCTGAAGACGTCCCAAAAACCGCCAAGTAATATAGGGCTAAATAAAGTTTTTCCTTCCTACCTTCCCTACAAATCAGGCATTTGTGAATTGACGTGGTTGGTGTAAGGTCGGGATAAATACCTTCCTAAATAATGGCGCTTAGCGGGCAGCAGGTAAAAAATTACGAGGGACTTAAGCGACTAAAGTATTGAAAGGCGAAAGCCTGAGAAGCCGCATCTTGTCTAGCGTTTCCGCCATATGCAATCCCACACTTCAACACGCGCCAAGCAACGCCATGCGACAGGAGCGATGGCGCACCATCCAAACGCGCACTTGTCGGAGTGTGTGACAGGTACTGCGCCTTTCCTCCCGACGCCTTATCTTATCGCGCCAAGGAACGCCACGCGACAGCTGCCGCAAAAGCGGGACACACTTTGTTCACGACAGCCTGAGCCATTAAAGGCTTTCGCCTTAACAAGCGCCGCCGCGATGGTGCAGTGGTGAGACGCCGGACTACTGTGCCGGTGTTCCCGAATTCGATCCCGACAGCGGCAGCTACGTTTCGATGAATGCGAAGCAAAGTGGCGTCCGTGTGCTGTGCGATGTCAGCGCACGGTAAATATCATTAATTAATTATTATTATTTATTTATTAGGTTGTCGAAATTAGACTGTAGCCCTCCACTACGCCTCCTCTCTCTGTTTTCTTCTTTCACTCCCATGTTTCTCCCTTCCCTCAAAGCGCAGTCCTGGTGTCCACCGAACAAGTGTGACAGATACTGCGCCTTACCTTTGCTGTGCACCAATTATTATTTCATTGAACAAAAATTTGGAGGACGCTTAAGCTTCGCCTTCAAGAGTGGAACGCGATAGCGTTATTGCACCTCGTCGAGAAAACTTACTAAACGCAAGGGTATTGGGGCATCCTCGCACCGGTACCCGCGCGGCCCGAAGGGCAGAAGCGGGTGAGCGAAGATAGTGATCTAAAGAAAGGAAAGACGCTTGATTCTACAACCTGTGAGAGTGCACGGCGAAACGTCAGGGGCGAGTGGCGCGCCACGTGTCGGTGCAGCGCCGCACATTGCGAGGAGGGGTTCTTCTGTGTTTGCCGCAAGATGGCTCTGCATGTGCGCAGAGCGCAGAAGAAATGTAGCGGAAACGTACTTCGCTACTCGTGTAACTGCGACTTCTGTAAGTAACATGCTCATAATTACCGATATACACTGCAGTATAACGTTCTACGGCATGTTTCTAAGGCAACACCGCATTCACTAGAAGCGCTTTTGTACCGCTTTCAAGCATCGAACTCGTGGCTGTGACTCTGCTTCCGGTAGCCGAGCTAAGCGGAACGCAGGGTCATGGGCTCCAACGGAGCGGCGATAGCGGCCATTGACGGCCGCGGAAACAGGAGCGATGCAAATGAAGATAAGGACTACCAGATTATTTTGCCTACACTGCCAACCGGTCGTGTTGTTTTAAACACGGGGTTTCTTCACGGTGATGTACGAGTGAGGCCTTTCCGGGTCGAAGATTTTCGAGACGCCCTGGCCGAGTCTGGTACGCTCCCCGACGTGGTTGCGTTGGGGGCGTACCAAATCAACCATGTCTGGGCGGTTACCCTGCGGAGTGCGGAGGCAACAAGGAAGCTGCTCGCCTTCAAGGAGCTGCAAGTGAAGAAACGCCGCTGTCTTATCATCGACCCGGAAGATCAGCAGGTAAAGCTGCGGCTTCACTGGATGCTTCACGGCGTGGCCGACGGCGACATCCGGACGGCGTTCGCGGCATTTGACAAGGTGACGGAAGTCACGCGTGAGCGGTGGCGGATACAAGGCGTCAATGAAAAGGGTTCTACGACAAGGACTGTCCTACTGAAGTTGAAGCCGGGCCTGAAAGTGGACGACCTGCCACATCAGGTACGCGTCGCCGGAGAGTTGGCCCTTGTCGTGGCGCCTGGACGCCCGATGCAGTGCCTTCGCTGCTACGGCACCGATCACGTGCGCCGGGAATGCAAAGTCCCCCGCTGTACGAAATGTCGGCGGTACGGCCACGTAGACAACGATTGTGTACGCACTTATGCGGCAGCTACGGGTGCAGCGTCAAAAGACGACACGGCAGAGCTCCTGATGGACGTAGTGGAGGCCGAGGAATCCGCAAAAGGCATTGAGGAACAGGAAAAGAAAACCGACGCTACGGACTCTTCAGGACCTTCCAGCAGCGATGCCGGGCGGAAACCTGAGCGGAAGAACCTGCGGGAAACCAGATGGAGGAGCCGACTGAAGGAATAAGCGGGCCGGCACTCAAGGAAGCAGAACCAGCGTCTCTTTTTGAGCAGAACCATGACAAGAACGCCGCCCACTCCACCGGCGTTCCTGCCCCATCGAAGCGGTCCCACGCCCAGACCAGTGCTGAGGGAGATAAGGCGACAGCTTCCAGCGTCGAGGAGCCGCCGGCAAAAACGAGCCAAGGACGGCAGTCCACTTTGCGGTCGCGATCTAATGTGTCGGCGGAGAGGAGAGACCACGACAAACCGCCACCGCAGTCAGGCCTGCCGCCAGCACCGGATGGCTCCGGTGTCAAAGACGTTGTCTAGCCACGCGCTAGACGCGAGAGGTAAGCACCATGTTACCGGCCTCTTTCCTCTGTATGAAAATGGCTTCTGCGGCTCCGATAAAAGTAGGTACACTTAATGTCAGGGGACTGGCAAGCAAGAAGAAGCAGGGCCAGGTGTACCGCCTTTTAACTGAGCATGACATCGACGTCCTGGCCGTGCAGGAAACGAAAGTTGACGGGGAAGAAGAGACCGGTAACATCGTGCGACGTTTCACGTCTAGGTATTTTGCTGTAGTGAGCCATGCAATTGGCACGTCTGCGGGCTGTGTTATTTTTGTTAAGAAATTACCCGGACTCGAGGTTCAGGCACATATGGCATGTCCGTCGGGCAGATGTGTTTGGGTTGATTTTCTGTACAACAAAAAGTCATCATCATCATCATCATCATCATCAGCCTGATTATACCCACTGCAGGGCGAAGGCCTCTCCCATATTTCTCCACTTAACCCGGTTCTGTGCTAGCTGCATCCACTTGACCCCTGCGAACTTCTTAATCTCATCCGCCCACCTAACTTTCTGCCTCCCCCTGCTACGCTTTCCTTCCCTTGGAATCCAGTTTGTTACCCTCAGCGACCATCGGTTATCCTCTCTTCGCACTACATGTCCTGCCCATGTCCATTTCTTCTTCTTAATTTCCACTAGAATGTCGTTAACTTGAGTTATTTCTCTGACCCACTCTGCACGCTTTCTATCTCTTAATGTTACCCCTACCATTTTTCGTTCCATAGCCCTCTGGGTTGTCCTCAACTTAAGTAGAACTCTCTTGGTTAGCCTCCACGTTTCAGCCCCATAGGTGAGTACAGGCAAGATGCAACTGTTGTACACTTTCCTCTTGAGCGATACCGGTAAGCTGCTAGTCATAATCTGCGAGTGCTTGCCAAATGCGCTCCATCCCAATCTTATTCTTCTTGATATTTC
The DNA here is from genome assembly GCF_055883805.1 of Amblyomma maculatum. NCBI lineage: Eukaryota > Metazoa > Arthropoda > Arachnida > Ixodida > Ixodidae > Amblyomma > Amblyomma maculatum. Next base: position 124,543,958 of record NC_139349.1, read on the forward strand.
ATTTTCATGGTCTGGATCTGCGGTTACTACCTGTCCTAAGTAGACATATTCGCCTACTTTTTCCAGTATTTCGCTACCTAATGTAAACTGCTGTTCCTTCCCGAGGCTGTTGAACATTACCTTAGTCTTCTGCATATTGATTTTCAACAAAAAGTATTGGCGCATTATTAGTGTGTACGCTCCAAATGTTGTAGATGAGAGGGTAGCCTTTTTTCAAAACATACAAAAGTACATCAGTTGTGATAAATCCCTGATTGTCATGGGCGACTTTAATTGCGTCTTGAGAGGCTGTGATAAATCCAGTACAAGGGCGTTTAGGGACAGAAGTACTGAGGCTCTCTCAGAAATTATAGACACTAGCAACCTGGACGACGTGGCGGAATGTTTAGAAGGAACGCGTCGTGTGAAGTTTACACATTTCCAGCGGTCAAGCCACGCGTGGCTGGATCGCATTTATGTGTCTACAGACGTCATATCAAAATGCACTAGTTACAATGTAGTACCAATTTCATTTTCTGATCATTGTTTAGTAGAGTGCGGGATAGGGACAAAAAGCGAGGCAATCAGTTTTAGTGGGAGACGTGGAAATTAAATAATAAGCTCATTACAGATGATATCTTTAGTAGGAAAGTAAGCGAAGAAATTGACAAAATAGAGTCTAGGGGGGAGATGAAAATATGGCAGCAGTGGGAACTTTGCAAAGAGCAAATAAAGATAGCAGCAATCGAACGGTCAAGCTGTATACGACAAGAAGAGAAGCGTGAGGAGGACAATTTAAGATCCTTGCTGGCTAGACTACTTGAAAAAGAAAGCGAAGAGCCTGGTAAATGGATGGACGATATTAGGAAAATAAAAAACAGGATTGAACTGTTCGAAGAAGAGCGCTATCGTGGTGCGCTTGTGCGGGCGAAGGCGCAAGATATAGCTGCTGGGGAAACACCGTCTAAACGAGCACTAGGAATCGAGAAGGCACATGCTCAGAGAAATCACATTGAACTGATCGAATGGGGCGGAACGTCATCTGGAGAAAGTGGTCATATCCAGCAGGCGTTTCTCGAATATTATCGAACGCTGTTTACAAAGCAAGACGTGGAAGTAAACGCATTCAAAGGAAAGTTTCTGGGCGCTTTACCGCGATTAGATGATGAGCAGAAAGATAGGCTGGAGCTGTCAATAACCGCGTCGGAGGTCGAGCTTGCCATAGAAACATTGAACCCGGGAAAATCTCCCGGCCCCGACGGGTTAAGCGCGGCGTTCTACAAAGCATAAAAACATGAAATAGTGCCGGTGCTGACTGCCGTGTACAACGAGTCCTACAACGTAAATGTATTGCCCCCGTCTTATGGCAAATTCCACACAGTGTTGATTCCTAAATACAATGAAGCAGATAAGTTACAACAGGTTACAGCATATCGCCCTATCGCACTCACGAATGTAGACTACAAAGTGTTTATGAAAATTCTAGCCCGTAGACTACAGTCAGTAATTCAACAGTTAGTTGGACCACACCAGACGTGTGGGATCAAAGGTAGATCCATTGTTTCCAATGTGCATAAAGTGAGGAGTCTGCTTGAGTGTTGTGATCACACAAACAGTCGTGTAGCCATCCTTCAGTTTGATCTGGAGAAAGCATTTGATTGTGTCTCACATGAAATCCTGTTCTGCATACTCGACCATGTGAATGTAGGGTTCGTCATTCGCGAGGGAGTGGCCATGGCGTACCGAAGCTGCACAACAAGATTGATTGTAGATAAGAGTTTGGGGGCCCCCATAAACGTGCAGCGATCTGTGCGTCAGGGTTGTCCCCTCAGCCCTCTGCTATTCTGCATTTACATCGAGACACTGTGTTTAAATATCATAGAAAACGACAAAATTCGTGGCTTCCAATTGCAAGCTGCAGAGGTTAAGCTGCTGGCATATGCGGACGATGTGGCTGTATTCGCAGTGAATCGCGAAGGGGTAATCGAGGCCGTGTCGTCTGTAAAAGAATTCACAAAGGTTTCCGGCAGTAAAGTAAATTGGTCAAAGTCCCTGGGGCTTTGGCACGGAGAATGGCCAACGGCGCCCGAGAAGTTCGCAAACATGTCCTGGGTGACAACACCAGTAAAGTACTTGGGAGTCCCACTAGATAGTTATCGCGATAGCGAATCGTACTGGAGGACACAGACTCAAGCCATGCGGGAAAAGGTGGAGGGGTGGAAAGGACAACAATTGTCAGTTTTCGCCAGGGCCACAGTGTGCAATATGTTTTTTGTGTCGAAGTTGTGGTACGTGATGCAAGTGTTGCATTGTGCAAGGATGAACGTACAGAGACTGCATTGGATATTTGCCATTTTTGTGTGGGCAGCAGAATGGGAAAGATGTAGCCGTACAAGTTTGTTTAGGCGGGTGAAGGACGGTGGACTGGGTTTGGGGCATTTGTTTCTACGACAGATTGTCAGCAGATTTTTTTTTGTTCGCGATGTAAAAGATCCATTTTTGCGTACTGTGTGCCAATTAAGGCTCGGAAATGCACTGCCGGACTTTCTTGTCTCGACCGAAAGTGTATCGGGACGCATTTTTGGTTATTTTAGAGAAGTTTTCGCTAGTGTGCGATTCCTGTCTGTTCGATTTTCTTATGAATATTTATCCTGTGTAAGCAGGAAGAAGCTGTACAAGGATTTGTGCGACGTAGTTCTACCCATACCAATGTACAGGGCCTTATACAGTGGAGGACCAGGACGCGACGTACTTAAGCGGGTGAAGGCGATGCAGGTCCCGTCAAATGCAAAAACGTTTTTATTTAAGTTACACACGGAAACACTGCCAGTAAAGAAGTTCTTGGAAATGAAGAATTTATTTTTACCTTGGGGTTCGCATTGCTTAATTTGTAAACAGCCAGAAACTATAGACCACGTTTTCCTGCATTGTTGGGAAGGGGTGTACTTTTGGGATATTTTACAAAGGACTTTAAAAAAGGAATTTCCATTAGACTCGCATGGTATTAGGTACTTGCCAGTAAAGAATGAGGATGGGGTGCCATTTGACCTTATTATGCTAATGGCCCTCCACTGTATTTGGCGCTCGAGAATGGCAGGATACCATTGCGATCCTGACGCACGGCCAGCACGGATCTATTTTCGGGAAGCCATGAATAGATATATTGAAATTCAGAAACTTGCTCCTGAAGCTCCCGAGTGGCTCGGAAGATTGGAGCCATTAGTGACCCTAGTGAGTGAGTAAAAACTTTATTGAATATTTTAAGGGTTTCGCGGTTTTGAAGTCTCCGTCGTCTTCTCTGGCGCTGGCGACTTGAGACTTCTCGTCAGCAAGGGTGGGCCCCTATTCCAAGGCTCCACTGAGTCGTGCTGCATCAGTCGCGTGCTGCACTAAGGCCCTTTGGGTCGCGAGCTCGCCGCTGGTGAGCCGACTCTCCCATTGCTCCGCACTCGGGTCTTCGTGTTGGTGGAATGCTTTGTTGCGTTCGCATTCCCATGTGATATGATAAAGTGTAGGTGTGGCATCGCACCAAGGGCAGGTGGCTCTGTATTGTGTCGGGAACATTTTATTAAGTATGTGTTTGTTAGGAAAGGAGTTGGTCTGTAATCTGCGCCAGCCGGTCGCTTCCTCCTTTGTTAGGGCTTTGTGTGGTGGTGGATATCTAATTCTAGCTCCCCTATGCAAGTGCAAGATCTCTGCGTATCCCCCCTCGCAAGCCTGTAGGCGGAGCTCCGGAGCATTTGACTGCCCTGCTCGGAATGCGTAACCTCGAGCTAGGCTGTCTGCTCTTTCGTTCCCCCCTATGCCCGTGTGGCCCGGGATCCAGATTAGGTTATGCCTGGGTTTCTCCTCGGCGGAGGTTGCCCCGCTGAGTATTTTAAGGGCTGTTCTGCTGATCCTGCCCCTCGTGTAGTTCCTGCACGTCTCCTTCGAGTCCGTCAGTATGTTGAGAGATCGGCCCGTTCTGTAGCCTTCTGCTGCCGCCAGCGCGACGGCAATTTCTTCGGCCTCCGCTGTGCCGGCGACCTTTGCCGTGGCACACGTGATCATGTTTCCTTCCTTGTTTACCACTACCGTCGCGGCTACGCGTTCTCTCTCGCGCAGATATACGGCAGCGTCCGTGTATACGGTGTTGTCTAACTGGGCTAGCGTTCTCTCAACGTACTCGGCCCTCGCTTTTCGTCTGTTTTCGTGAAGATTGGGGTCCATGTTTTTCGGCAATGGTCCCACGTTAATGGTTTTCCTAAGGTGGTCCGGTACGTCCGCGTATCTGTCTACCAGTCCGCTCGTGTCCCGACCCAACCTTCTTAGGAGCGCTCGTCCCGTGGGGGTGCTTCTGAGTCTCGTGATTTGCGTTCCCAGCAGAGCTTCGGCGAGCTCACTGAAGGTGTTGCTGATGCCTAGCTGGAGCACCTTTTCGTTCGACGTGTGCTTGGGTAGGTGCAGAGCAGTCCTGTACGCCTTCCTGAGAATTATATCGGCTTGCTCTCTTTCCGCCTTGGTCGTCGCGTGGTACGGCAGGGAGTACGTGACTCGGCTGACAATTAGGCTGTTAACTAGCTTGAGAGTGTCTTCTCTCATTCCATATCTCTTTTGGGAGACTCTGTTGATCATACGGCCCACCTGCTCTGCCGCCTTACTCAGCAGGCTGATGGTGTGGCTCCATTTCCGGCTTCCTTGCAACCACATGCCCAGGATCTTTATCATGTTCTTTTCCGGGATGTTCTGGCCCTCGAGAACGACCTCCAGTGTCGCTTGGGTGGGATGCTTGCCGACCCTGAGGAGTTCCGATTTCTCCGTCGAGCATCTTAGGCCCCTCTCTCTGGTGTAAGTTTCTACGCAAGTTGCCGCTTCCTGTAGTTTTTGTTGCTTCTCCCCGAGTGATCCTTGGGTGACCCATATCGTGATGTCATCAGCATATATCGCGTGTTGGATGCCCTGGATCTCCTTGAGCCGTCTTGCAAGTCCAATCATTGCCACGTTGAAGAGGACGGGCGATATGACGGATCCTTGGGGTGTGCCTTTGCACGGCGTAGGGAAGACGTCGCTTCTCAGCTCGCCCAGCCCCACGGTCGCCGTTCTGTCGCTCAGGAAAGCTCTGACGTAATCGTGCGTTCTCCTCCCGCAGTTGGTGTTGTTGATGCCCTCCATGATGGCCGCGTGGCTTACGTTGTCGAAAGCCCCCTTTATGTCGAGGGCCATGACGACGTTTTCGCCCGCCTTCGGCATCGTCTCGAGCACTTCCTCCTTGAGTTGGAGCAGCACGTCTTGCGTAGAGAGGTTGGCTCTGAACCCGTACATGCTGTCCGGGTACCATTGTTCGTTTTCCAGGTGCGACTGCATTCTTTTCGTGATCACTTTCTCGTACAGCTTGCCCAGGCACGACGTTAGAGATATCGGCCTGAGGTTCTCGATCTGCAGCTTTTTGCCTGGCTTCGAAATCATCACGACGACGGCGTGTTTCCACTCCGTCGGCACTCTTCCCTCCTGCCACAGCTTGTTGAGGTAGGTCGTAAGCTGATCTATCACCTCGTCACTGAGGTTCCTTATTAGCGAGTTCCGGATCTTGTCCGCCTCCGCCGCCGTGTTCTTCGTGGCCGATCTTATCGCATCGACGACCTCCTCTCTCGTGATGGGTCGGTCCATGGCCGGGTTCTCCTCGCCACGGTATTCTTCTCGGTAGCTCTCGACCTGATCTTTGCCGTAGCACTTGATCCGGACCTCTTCGGGTAGTTGTTCGTCCGTGCCTTCGTATTGGTGCACCAGCCTCTGTATCGACTTGCTGCCTTCGGATTTGTTTTTGCTCGAGTCCATGAGGGCCTTGAGGATCTGCCACGTTCTGGCTGTGCTGAGGGTGCCGTTCAGCGTGTTGCTGAATTGCTGCCACCCCTGCCTGGCCAGCTGCGTCGCGTACTGCTCCGTTTGCTTGGTTATATCGGCAATTTTCCTCTTTAGCTTCCTGTTGAGTTTTTGTCTCTTCCACCGCTTGGTAAGCCCGCGTCTCGCCTCCCATAGCTTGAGGAGCCGCTTGTCCACCTCCGGCGTTTGTTCCGTTCTGTCTACTTCTTTCGTGTATAGGTCTTGGATTCGTCTGAGTTGTTGGCTCCACTCTTCCGCAGAGCCGATGTCGCCCTCGAGCTGCTTGCAGTGCGCTCTGAAGGCGTCCCAGTCCGTCAGCCGAGCCGTGCCAATCTTCCTCCTGACGTTGTCCGCCACTGTGCAGATCCTTATTATGTGGTGGTCGCTTCCAAGGTTCTCGAGTAGGTTTTCCCACTCTGCTTGTTTGGCGCCCCTTATGAAGGTTAGGTCGGGACTCGTGTCTGGACTGACGCTGTTCCCCTGCCTAGTCGGTTGATTCTCGTCGGTTAGCAGCTCACATCCTACGTTCTCTGCCGCCGTGCAGATACCACGCCCCTTTTTGTCCTCTCTGTTATAGCCCCATCTCGGACTCTTGGCATTAAAATCGCCCGCTATGATTAAGGTGTTTTGTCCCGCCAACTTTTTCGCCTCCGCAAAGAGCCTAATAAAGTTCCCATTTGTTTGTTTGGGTGGGCTGTATAGATTTACGATATAGGTGCTTTTGGAATTTGTTTTCTTTTAGGGAATTATCTCTGTAATTACATGTTCGACCTGGGTGTCCTCTATTTTGTGTGCTATGGCTACTACTTGTTTGCTTATGAGGGTCGCAGTGCGTCCGCTTTCCTGACACGTGTAGCCCCTGAGTGTTGGGGTGTTGTTTGTTTCTTGTAACATAATTACATCCGGTAGGTTTCCTCTGGTGCATATGAATTGCTGCAGGAGGCCTTGCTTACGCTTGTACCCCCTGCAGTTCCATTGCCAAAGTTCTAGTTGTTGGTGGCGTTCTGCCATGTTTTGTTATTGTTGTTTGTGTTGGAGGGGGTCTCTGCGCCGAACCTGCGTTCGTTGTATAGTCTGTCTCTGGCGTCGTTGGTGGTTCTTTGCGTGGTGTTGTTTTTAACATAGGTTCTAAAGTTCTGTTCTTGTAGGGCAAACACGCGTCAGCTCGCCTCGGATGCTTGCAGCGCCCCCCATTAGTGACCCTAAGAGAATTTTAGCACGACGACGCCACAACCCACCTGGATGATTGTTGTATTAATGAATGCTCGTTGTGCCTGTAAGTGGTTTTGTGTATTGTGCTGAAGTCAGGCAATAAAGAAAAAAAAAACTCGTGGCTGAGTGGTAGCGTCTCCGTCTCACACTCCGGAGAGCCTGGTTCGATTCCCACCCAGCCCATCTTGGAACCTGCTTTTTATTTATGAAGTGCATGTTTATTTATGAAGTGCATGCCGGAATTTATCGCTCACTGGACGCCGACGACACCGGCTTTTCTGCGACACGAGCTCCTTAACGCTACCGCGTTAAAAAGTTAGTTGTGGTTTAACTCTGGTTCCCCTGTTTGAATGGCGATAGCAACTTGAAAGCTTCTTTTGCCTACTACATTATTTCCCTATCACGCCTTAACAGGGTAAGGTGCTATATTCTTGGCGACACTTAAGTAGATCACCGCCGCTTGCGGCGGGGGCTTGCCAGCCACCGAAATTTTATCTGTTGTAGGCCGTCATTGCACCAGCCACCGCTTCGGGTGGACGACGGCTGTTGTTGCGGCACGTGTCTTTCTCGCCCTCTTCCTTTTCTTTCTTCTCTATTTTATCTTCTGTCTTAGCTTCGGTGATCGGACGAGAACCGGCGTATTCAGCATGGTATGGCCGATGGCGATGGAGGCAAAACGAAGAGGTGTCCGTGTGCTGTGCGATGTCAGCACACGTTAAAGATCCCCAGGTGGTCGAAATTACTCCGTAGCCCTCCACTACGGCTCCTCTTTCTCTCTTTCCACTTTCACTCCCACCTTCCTCCCTTCCCTTACGGCGCAGTTGCGGTGTCCACAGAAAACAAGTGAGACAGTTACCGTGCCTTTCCCTTCCTATAAATAAATCAGTTTTATCTTCTGTCTGCACGAGACAGCATAGGTGGCTCAGCTACAGAGCCAGTAGCAGGCCCGTGCATTTTCTTTTCCTTCTTCCTACAGCCACAACTTTTAAACTCATCCTTATAAGTATGACGCGAGAGCGTAAGCTAATAGTCTTTTCTCTTCTTCTTCTGCTCCTCCTCCTCGTCGGCTGTTCAAGGTCAAGTTGGCTTCCACCGGGACCACCTGACGGTTCAAAACCTGGCGCAGTATTACTATCGCAATATTTAACACGAATGGACACCCTTGAAAAAAATTGTCTGTTCTCTCCAGAACAAAAATTGGCGGTTTCAATTACGAATAGGCGAACGAATCATCTAGTGTCCTGAGCAAAAGCAGAACCTTATGACAGTGATGATGATCAAAAGTAACATTAGGTTAGGGATACGTTTTTTGCCGAAAAAATGGAATACCAGGTTCTTCCGTAGGAAGAATTCCCAGCAATTGTAAAGCATGGAAACAATACCTGTCACAAACCTTTTGCATCATTATAATGAAAAACGAAGTGTTCAAGTATGTCCGTAAATTTAAAGGCGAAGACATATCCCTGCCAAGTGATTACTCCAGCAAAACACTCATAAACACAAGATTTTTTGGGGAAGTACCAAAGAAGAGAATGAAGGCAAAAAAGTAGATCTACTGAACGATAGTGAATGCATGGGATGATGCCAAGAATGCATCAGTGATGCTGCTAAGAGCAGGGTTTCCGGCAGGAAGCCGGCAGGCTACCTTTGCGAACGGCTCACTAACACTTTGACTTGCGGCTCCCAGTGATGACGCATTCAGACTAATAAACATCGATTCATATAGTATCTTAAGTAAAACAGAAAAACCTATGGCTATATTACTTGACTGCAATTACAAAACAGCTGTAATTACGTAAACCTGGCTGCGAGACGAGACTGATGACACAGATGCATTTCCTCTCGGCTATCACTAACTTCGTAGTGATAAACCTCCACGGAGGGCTGTTGCGCTATCAACCGAAGGAAATCTCTCGACATGAAAGTACTTCTATAAAATTAATCTTCTGGGGTAGTCGTTCCTTCAAAATCATTCAGTTTAACATTTATCGGTATCGGTTGAATGTGGCTTCTCTCATCACAGCATGGTCTATGTTACAATTCATGCGCGCGATATGCAGAAAGAGCCCAATTAAAACATTTCCTTTCAGTTTTTCACACTCAAATGACGAATGTGTGCTAGATTCATTTGAGTAGCACTTTGACAGTGTTTTATTGTTGTTACGTAGGTAATTTACAGAAGAGGTTTTAAAATTGCGACCGGGCATAAAGAAATTGGCTCCAAAGAAGAGGAAGAAAAAGCACAAAACGAGTCCTGAGATAAGTCAAACCATTGTACATCTTGCGAGGAAAATTATATGCCTGCAACGGAAAGGAGCTAGTAGATTCATAATTAAAACTCTAAAATTGAACCTTACTGGAGACATTCAAAATGCGAGATGGTATTCTACACAACTTTATTCATAACTAACACAAAAATATTTGTAGCTGTTTTGCTGAGAAGAAAAAACCTATTAGCCACATTATGCATGAGTTTGGAACCTTGTTCACAAAGCTAGCATTGCTAAAAGCTTTAATACGCACTTGCGCAGTTTCTTTTCGATTCTAAATCATTGGACATTTTGCAGTGATACGTTTATTTATTTATTTATGACCCGGACATGGTCCCATTGTCCGGTTTCCCTTCTCCGTTGTTAGACATAGAAGTTTGGTTTGGTTTGGTAAAACTTTATTTCCCACAGTAGGGGTCCTGAAGGACATTCGGCTAGGCGCCAGGTGTAGAGGGCAGCTCCCACGTCGGCACAGAGGGCCCGAAGCTCTCCGCCGCGGCGCGGGCCTCCTAGGCAGCCCGAAGCTGACCGTGTTAATCTTCATTCCGTATGAAAACCCCAACATGGTCTTGCGTCGTTATGCTACAGCCATTTCTAAATTCCATGCTGTAATATTTTTCAGCTTGTTTGTCACAGGAAGGCGGCATTCTGACTGGGGGACAGCTTGCGTTGGGTCCGTGCCTAAAAAAAGGTGACATGAAACTTGTTAATTATCGCCATATTTCACACATTTCCACATGTTATAAATTTCGGGAACATATCTTAGTGGCTTACATAACGAAATATCTGGATGACAGTGGTGTGCTTTCTTCTGCTCAACACGGTTTCAGGAAATGATTATAAATTTTGACTCACCTAACATGAATTCTTCAGTTTTTCAAAAGCCGTTAACCACTCAGGGAGGGGTGATACATTCTTTAAAATTTTTAAAAGCATTTGGTGTTGTAACATATGCTAAGATAATATATAATCGAACTAACATCTCGTCCTAAGTTTTTAATGACCTATGTTTTCTCATATCTCACGAAGAGTGTACATGTTGTTAACATAGATGGTTACAACTGAAATTCATTATCGGTTACATCAGGCGTTCCACAACGAATTGTACTAGGCTCATTGCTATTCCTAGTATGTATAAATGGTACCGCTACTGATATATTCCAACCAGTTCAAATTAGGCTCGTTGCTGATTTTTGCATTTTGTTCAACTAAATCAACAGCCCTACAGACGAAAGTCTACTTGAGTCTTATCTCTTGATTATTGACGCATAGTGAAGTAAGCGGGATATGCAGCTGAATGCCCCAAAAACAGTTCTTACGAAGATTACCAAAAAAAAAAAAAACCGTTCTACACTCATTTGCATACACCCGCTTGTAGAAGGTAAAGAAAATATGTACCTTGGTGTTACCATATCTAACAATCTAAGTTGGGCTGTCATATTGTTATGGGCGACGAATAAACGGGCCTTGGCATGGGCAGGCTCGCTCGCACTAAGTCCGCCATTATTCATAAAATATGAGCTACATCATCATCGGTAAAGATCTGTCTCAATTCTTCATCGGCTTGCCGCCTCGTAACATTTTTTGTTGAGGCGTGGGGGTACGTCATTGCTCGTCCTCCTGGCACGGAGCTCCGGCGCACTGGGCCTGCTTGCGCCGTCGACACTGGGTTGCTGGGACGACACATAACCTGGCTGTTATCCAGACCCGACGGACATCGCCATTCTGCACCCGCCCATGTTCTGGACATAACCACAAGACACGAAGAAAGACAAGTAACCTGACGTTACGACCCCACAGACCCGAGACGCCACCAACACGCGAGGACTCATAACCTGGTACAGGGCATGAAAGACCCGTCCAAATGAACCGACCTACCCGATACGCCGACTAGACGAACCCACCGACCCGAGACAACACTGCACGTGAATACATCGCCCCCGCATGTGCCATTTGGTGCGTGCCTAGAATCCAGTCGTCAAATCCTGGCGACCGGAGCAGCGAAAGCTTCTTGGGCCTGGCTTCGTAGGTCATCATAGCGGCAAGCGGTTACTTTCTTTCTCTTCATCTTCACCGATCTACGCAAGATCATCTTCATGCTCTACCAGACATTAGGGACAATGATCTGTGCAAACACTTGGGGCGAGAGGGACCCTCGACCACATAGTTTAGGAGTGCCCTTAATACCCATGGATAGGCCAAAATATGACAAGTAGAGAAGCCTGGGATACCCTGCACCGTCCATCTGGCGAAAGAGGCCGAAACAAGCCTCTAATCCGCGGGCGCACGACTCCCCGTCTTCCCCGGCATGCGTGCCAGATGCGGGGAAGAGGACGTCCATTTCCTATGGAAATAAAAGTTGTTCAACCAACCAACCATGTCATAAATCTGATCATCTGCTACTTCGTCCACCGATAGAGGCGATCTCTCGGTGGCCTCGGGTACTGTTATGGGTGACAAAGAAGCGGGCCCTAGCTTGGACAGGCGCACTCGCAGTAGGTCCGCCATCTTTCATTAAACACCAGCTACCATCGGCATTGGTCATGTTCTATCCCGATTCTTCATCGGCTTGCACCTCGTAACAATATTGCCAGAACATGCTCGTTTTCCTATAGAAAACTTGGTCTTCTCCGCCACAAACTAACAAATAACCCTTCCAGTGTAAACCTGCAGGTATACTACAGCCTGATCAGAACTGAGCTAAAGTATGTTTCCACTGTTTAGGACCCGTCACGAGAAATTGAATATTGACCATTGGAGAACATCCAGCCAAAAGCCGCGCACTTCCTGTTTTCAAAATGTCGCACATCTGAATCCCTCCATTTTAATGAAAAAAAATTCTATCCCACCACTGCAAACAGGAACTAAAATTTCTATTTCTGCTGAAAAACAAACCTGCTATTTGTCCCGAACCTGACTTCACGCCTCATACAACTAGTCCAGAAGTACATAGTAATGCACAATTTTTAACTCCCTAAAAAGCGAAAATTAGTGCGTTCGAACGTTATTTTTATACAGACGTAATATTGAGGAACGAAACAAGCTGGCTTGCGTTCAAAATTCTGCAGCGTTTTAACCATAGTCGTGTTTCGTATTTTCGCATATTTTCTCTTTAGTGATGAGCATGTTTCATTGTAATATGCTTAATAGCCGCGCTCCTTACAATAGTTGCAACCAGCTGAGGTTCGACACTTTTGCATCCTTGTCACCCCTCCTGCTAGGGCCCGTTTAGGGTCCGCAGTGTTCGTTACATAAATAAATAAAACAAATAAATTAAAACATTAAAACCGGAGTCCCAAATTGTGAAATCATAATCTATGTGTTACAGCGCGATTGTGGTGTATAGAGAAAGCTGGATGTTCTATAGACATGCGTGAACGTTACGTTTCAAATACCGAGCATGTGATCAGCTTTGTCAGCGATGTGTTCTGTAGTGCACAGCCTTGAGATAATAAGTGTTTTTAGGCACTTTTACGATGCACAGCTTCTAACAACACATCATTGAGTTTCAGCGATACACCTCAATTTTGAACACCAAAATTTTGAACACATTCGTCCAGTATCCTCTTAGATAAAAGTACTTGTTCAACAAATAAAAATGTTTTATGTTATTGCTGCCTTGCGATCAGTATCTATACATGCGATAATAAACTTGTGGCCTTTCCAAATTATAAAACTGATATCTCGCTGCCGTTGTTTCCAGACAAGGATTAGTACTAACTGCTTGTGAGTAGCATGCAATGTGATGTTAGGTTTAATGTTAAAAGTGGGAATAAAATTACCATTTCGTGCTTATCTTGGTATGTTAGTGGGCGTAGAAGATTAACGCGTAGAATTGGTAGTTTCTTTTTTTGCTCATCTGGTGGGAGGTATACTCGTGGGGGGGTGGGGGGGAGGGGAGAGGACGTCTCGCATCGTAATGCAGGAGAGTAACAGTTGCTGATATTAACATCGGAAATTAGTAAGGTAGAGCTTATGGTGAAAATGTCCCGTGGCTGCATTTGGAGAAATATTTATAACGTAGTAATGCTTCTGTGAAACCTTCGGCCACCAAGGTTTTCTGACGAGTATTGTAATTGCGCAGCATATACAGGTTTAGCACTTTGCTTTCACTGAAATGGGTTCTCTGCAGAAATGTTTGAAAAGCAAGACCACAACCTCAGCCGGAGAGCGCTCTACAAAACGCCTAAGCAATTGCGGCACCCAACCTAAACGCACTGCGCGACAGATTGCTTTCATCTGCATACAGGCACATGTCACATGCCTAAGTACTGCAAATTTCTATTCTTTTGTGTCGTATATAGCGACTGGCACAACAAGCGGTAACATTCCTGCAGCGTCTACGTGGTTATTTGCTTCAAAAAGACGCCGATTAACGCATCTTCATAGACGTTCGTTTACGTGGTGCCGCACAAATATCAAATTTCAATCATGTTTTTGAAGAGTCGTGTTCGAGTGAAGATGTAAGAGAAAAACGAAAAATTAGCTGACGCCCAAGCCTCGCTTTAGGAATGCATGCTGTAGCACCTTCAACACCGCGTTTTCTTTCCATGAATCTTTAGCATTGAGCGGCTGGTACAGACTTTGTCTTAAAGAACAGTCTTTAGTTAGTGTGATTATTGGGGAAGGGAAGAAAAAATATCTTTCTTACATTTTGTGGGCAATTACACTTACGTGAACGGCATCCAATTTGAAGTACATACGTCATCTGTAAGTATCCCTTTCGCAGATCAGCCTCCAACTTATGCAGCAGATGGATGCTAAGGTGGAAACAAAAATGTTTAGCACCAGCTTGAAAGCTGCGGAAAGAAATGTGCGGTCGTGCCCTAATTTTGATCCTGAAGTACGTCGATGTTTTTGCAACACAATCTTCACAATTATGGGTTACGGTGACAGCATCACCTTGACGACCGAACAGTCTGTATATAATTAGAGGAAATTCCATATTTGTTTTTGCATGTTTTCGGTTTGAACAGCGAACACTAGGGTTTGCGCAAATGGAAATGTTAGAAAGAAAGAAAAACTGGATACGTCTTTACCATCATTGTGCTGATAGCTCTGATTGGACATAGGGCAATAGCTGACAGCTCTAAAATGCCATAGTGATAAAACTGGCCCAAACAATATTCTTCCAAAATTTATGCAGCCTCTGTGTGCTGGGTGCTAAAGGGCGATTTCGTGCTGTTTTATGTCGTCAGGTGGCACAACACAGCCCGATTATGCGTTTCTCCGCGCTCTAAATTTGTCTTGGTACAGACAAGGTTGCAAATTTTTCTGGTGAGTGCATTTTTTATTTGCAGTATAACTGTACAGAAGTCGCTCCCATGCAGCTGTAATTTGGACGCTTCGTGGCCACTGGGGAGCTGTCATTGGATTCTTGCTTACCTCTCGTAGTTTCCAAACATTTCATTTAGCTGTTCGCTGTCCTTCATCGAGCTTTGATCAGTCTGAAGAATCAGTATGCGCTAGCTGAAGTCCGGTGCTTATGAGAAAATAATGCCCCCTGGAGAAATTTTGCATTCCTTTTAAATTTTTCAACAAACTACTTCCGTATTTTTTCTGTGCCTAACATCGCCTCTGTTAAGCAACAGATTCCGCACACTCCTAATATATATTTTGACACCTTCTTGCTCAACGAACCAAAAAGAGGATATATGCAAAAATAGATAAATATTCCTGCTGCAAAGGTAATTTGTTTTATATATAGCACACCGGAATGAAACCAAATACATAACCTATTATAACCCCCCATTTCATTCGTCTCGAACACCAGTGCTGACAACTGGTTGGCCGCTCCATAACTGCAAGCACGTGGGAAAGCCTGAAGAAACAAAAAAGGTATTCCAAACAAGAAATGGTAATTGAGGGGTTGAGTGCTAGCTGATATCGGAGCCTATCCTGCAAATAGCATAACCGCTCAGACAAACATTTTGCTGGATAAATCCTCGCTTTGTTTGCGTGACCCACTTTATTTACTGGAGTTAGCTGAGCTCAGATCCTGGGCAGGCGTGTCGGTTGTGAGAACCGCCCGAGTAGCAGAGTGCGTCTGAGCTCGACTCCACCAGGTGTAGCTAGTGTCATGCTGATCGCATCTGACGTCACGGTTCGCCTGCGGGGCCACGTGTCGCGGCACCGGCTCTCAAAAGAAGGGGCGGTGGTCGGAAGAGCGCAAGTGAACTTCCGACGGCCGTATAGGGTGCAGCCTCAAGTTAGTGCTCCTCCCGCAGTTGCGCTCGCTCGCAATCTTGACACTACTACGATGTGACGAGTGCCACTGCCGCGCATCGAACCACGAATGCTCACCATACCGTGTTATGCTCTTGTGCAGATGTGCCTCCTTGTTGTTGTTTGAATGGGAGGTGCCCAGCCAGAATCGGATTACCTTTGATGACTGGGGATCAAATCTTCATTGGCGTCTGTCTTAAGCAATGGGGACGCTGCGGGTAAGGTGAACGTCCGCAACCAGTAGAGTACGCACTGTTTCTCTGCACTGCAGAGAGACAACTGCGCTGCTAGCAGCCGCTGACCAGGGATGGGAAAGAACCCGCGTGGTCTGCTTTTGCTGCTGGCGCTACTACTTCTGCGAGGTGAGTTCAGTGCTAGTGCCCTCGTCCTCCAGGTATTTACTTTCCCGAGACTTCCTCTCCTGTTTCAGAATTATGGATTGCATATAAATGTTTTTTTTATCTTTTAGGAGTACATCATACGTTAATCATATGTGCGCAGGAGCTCTTGAGGGCATAAGCTTAAAATAAGGTATAACTAGAGCAGGACGCACCATGATGCTGAAATATAGTCAAATTATTTCCTTGCTATGACAGTCCAACCTTTATCGGTAATTACTACTAGCTGCGAATAGTGTCCTTGGGAACAATTTCTTAGGATGTTATCATGTTGGTGAAATGCTGCCAAGGTCTGCGCTAGTTCGAATGAATGGGAGATTTGAAAAGTTGAAACTTGTTCTAAATAACTGATTGACTTCAAGCTGTGTTCACTCCCCTAGTGTCATAATGACACTCGCCGTCATAACATGTATAAATGAAGATCCGAGTGTATAGTCCCTGGTGATCACTACAATAGGGAAGCACAGGGCCTTTGGTGCTCCTAATTATGAGGGATGTTTACACCTTATGCCACCGCTGATAGGTTTATTCCAGGTTTCTGAATTACCATAGTGTTGCAAAGAGTGCTTTGCGTTTAATGCAACTAAGTGTAACAGTGTGTGAACCGTGTACGGGAGTCTGCTTTGCTACAAAAGGTGATGGTCAATACAGACGAGATAAAAATAGGATTACATGTTTTGTGTAGAAATGGCAAAGGTCAGGGATGTTACATTGAGGTGAACGCATTTAAAAATAAAAATCGCGCATTTTTGGGGGGAGGCTCGGAGGTATAAAAGATCTATAACGAGCGCTTGGCACTGGCGTGTCGCGTATGCTGTCCTCGTATCTTCCAGCGGATTTTCGATCGGTTTCCGCTTCTACGAGTTCATCTTCGATCGAAGTCGAAGACAACGCTTGCTCGGATCCAACAAAAGAACAATGAAAGACCTCGCAAAGGGAGAAACTGCGCTTTCGTCGATGTCCATTGTTGAGCATGTACGCGCCGTTCTTACGCAGTTAAATCGTGGTTGTAAATAATAATAAAAAAAAAATGTCTGTCCTCAAAGACACCTCATCGCTCTAAGAGAAAAAGCGCCAGTAAAGCGAAAAGGAGGAGTTTGAAAGTTCGCTTTTTTCCGATTGACTTGCATTTCTTCGGTCTGCTTATGGACTCTTACCAATTACTCTGTGGTGAGCTGATTATGACAGATGTAAACAAGGAAAAGGAATGTAATTTCCTAGCGGTGAGGCAAGCATTACAGGCGTTAAAAGCATAGTAATGAATGGGAAAAGTTAGAAACTCTTGTGGTTTCTCGCTGACTGATTATGTCGACGTATTCCATAATGCACATTCTTGCCAGAAACTCAAAGGTCGGAAATTGTTCAAGACCTTTGTTCTGCAGTGTCTCTGTACAGTGCGATACTAGAATGAAACCGCGATACACTCCTTCATTTACAGTTTACACAGTGATTGACGTTCCTGTTGTATCGTGTTTAATGGCGAAGGCATTAATGTGATCGCAACTTTCAGTTCATGAATGAAGTACCAAATCTGAACGCCACAGCAGTTCAATAAAAAAACGCCGTTTCTTTTTATGGGCACCATAAACTGCTGTTTGGCACAAACGCCCGGTGTCTACTGCCGTCATCACGTTCTGACGTCACGAGACAAGATGGCATGCCCAAGTTAACTGGTATGATCTTCCTGGCCTTGCGCGAACATGAGATCTGCGTCGATGCCAGCAGCTAATTATTGTGTGCGGCGTTACAGGCATCGGGTAACAATAAAGCTAAGATCAGCGCCGCGCGCCTCTGGTTTAGTTTTGTTTATGGGAATTTAACATCCCAAAGCGACTCAGGCTATGAGAGATGCAGCAGTGGAGGACTCCGAAAATTTCGACCACCTGGGGTTCTTTAACGTGCACTGACATCGCACAGCACACGGACGCCTCATTTGCCACCTCCATAAAAAAAAATCTGCTGCGGCCGGGCCCGCGTGTATCTACTAAGTGAAATATTCTTACAAGTGTGGAGGAGAAAATAAACATAAGGCGGAGAACGTTTTTGATTTTTATGCACTTTCAACAGGTAGTACAATTAGGCGTCCTTTCGCACAACACCGTAGCATGTCACGGTCTGTTTGATTCGAGCTGTTGTAATAAAACAAATATTTTAGTACATTTGTGCCCAATTAAAGATAACCTGCATTCACGCAACGGCAGTAGTACTATCTAGTTGCCCTGATCGCACGAATGGTATTTATTACATTTATTTCCTACTTATTTCAGTTCTCTTTTCGCGGCCAAAACTGTCTTAGCGGAGACGCAGAATGATTCGTTGTGTGGCGCGTTCATGGCAGATATTTAAACCTACGCCCCAATAATAATATATTAACAATCAGAAGTGGTTTACGAGAACAGCGCATCATCTGGTACTTTTTCTGTGGACACTTTATCCGCTTTGTACGAGACGGGTGTAAACTGGGAGTGAAAGCGGCAAAAGAGAAAAAGGTGCCGGCCTGGCTACGGAGTAAACACGGCGAATTGGGGTCTTCAACGTGCACTGACGTCATAGAGAACATAGACGGGTTCTTGTTTCGCCTCTATCGAAACGCGGTGGTGAACCTGTCCCCTCAAAAATTTGTTTGTAGAAAAGTATAACTTATATTTAAAGGCAAGGAAAAGCGCTGTGTCTTTAACACTTTCCTGTGGATTCCTGGACAGCGTCGTAAGAGAAGGGAGGAAGGCGGGATTGATGAAGAGAGAAAGAGGTGTCATAGGGGAGGTGCACGGAGTAATTTCGATCACCTGGCGATCACTAACTTGTGCTGACATCGCACAGCCACGGCCGCTCGATGGAAGCGCACTGGGTGCGGCCTGCTGCGTCGCGCCGCCGTGAATGGGCAAGCGCGTCCTTGGGGAGTTTACAGTTGCGCCCGCTATTTTTGCTGAGGGCGCAACTGTTCTGCGTTGTGTTTAGTTATTTGCCGCCATAAAAGGATTGTAGTACTAATGCATGCGAACAACAGAAGTTAAAAAGAACATGAACAATGCTGTATAATTTTCTGGTCTTGCCAATTATTCCCTTTTCATTTCTGGTTACAAAACAAAGGGGCCCGGTCCCCGCCCCTCCGGAACACAGATAAATGACAAAAAATAATCATCTTCAGTCTAACTAGCAGAGTTTCGCTTAGACCAAACATGTCGCCCATTTCTCTGCAGTTATTTGCCTTTTTTGCGCCCAGCGCATTCCCGCAAACTTCGTAATTTATCACGTCCTCCAACCTTTTCTTTAATACCTGCGATATTTTCCTCTTTAAATCCAACCTACGTGTTTTGCGAAGAAATAGGAACATTTACTTTCCTTTAAATGGTATCCGGACTAAATCCGCACAATTTATTCAAAGACTTGGTCGCTGTGCACGAAGGAAGCATGTTTTGTGATATGCTTTCGTGTGGTTCGCCGAAAACAATCCGTTCGTGTAGTTTCTTTTGTTGCGGCAGCACCCTGAACGGAGAAGCGCATACCTGCATACACGTTCTTTCGTGAGAGGATAGGAGATCCGAGTTTTGGAGCGCAGATGTAAACAAAGGAGACTCGTGGGAAAACATGTACTTTGTTTCCAGAGGCACCAGCTTCGTGTTTGCGAGATAGAGTTTCGGGATGCTCACAATCCGCCCATTCGGACTAGAAACGAAAAAGGAGGGGGCGGGGTAGTGTTTCACGGTGGCGGTACTTCTTTGTCCTTGTATTATTGTCTGCCTTCAGCCATGTATGTCTGATATCGCAACGGGTGTTAGAGGAACGAAGAACGAATATATATATATATATATATATATATATATATATATATATATATATATATATATATATATACCTGCCTTGCGCGAGCTGAAAAATAATACCCCTGCGAAAGAGTGCATGCGTCGCTGCTTTTAATGCAATAGTAGGAAATGGTCTGTAGTCCGTTGACTTAAACGCTTTAGCCTGTTCTATGTCATGGCTCAATCTCGCTCGTAAGCCGGCATCACTGTTTTGTTTCCGGTCGCGGAATAACAGCTTCCTACCGTTCCACTGAAGAAGGCCCTATGAAGTCTTATTACAAAAACAATATATGACCCTTTTACCTTTCTTAAGCGCGAGAGTGTATCTTGGACGCTTCTGGCACAAGATGTTTTTCTGTCTGCAGAACTGTACCAGTTCCTTCGCATAAACTCTTAGTTTGTAGCTGCGAACCTGCGTTGGCCACGAAGTAGGCGTTTCAGTTTTATTAAATGCACTTTCTTTCATTTCTTGCTGTAGTCGCATTACAAATACTTGCTTTCGTACATAACAAACTTATTTCCCTTTGTTATCCTTTCCGCGTCTTGGGTATTGTACCTCCGTTTCTGTGCCACACTTTAAATTTGTTTCCCGTTACATTGTAAATTTATTTCTTTTCTTCTATCATGTTTCAACCTTAAACGTGACGTGCGGCGTTTAGTCTATTTCAGTGCTCAAAGTCGGCCCAAAATACTGGTTCCTCCTTTCTGTTTGCACAAGCCTCAATTGCTTGTTATCAATTAAGACCTATTACTACAGATAATATTGTGTTGAATTTTCTTCCACGTAGTACTTCAAACAAAATCTGAACATCTTTGTTCAACATCAAAGGCTCCGAACTTACAGCGTCTATTCTTTCTGTGTGAAAAAGAAATGAGATAAGAAATTTGGATGTCAGTCGCGAGGCTATCTTTGGCCTTACTACTACTGGCTTGTGGAAAGAGAAGATCACAGGCCCGTAGGTTTGTATATTTGTTGAGACACACACGCGTATAATGAGAAAATCCGTTCACTTGAGCTAACAATTTGGAAAGTTTATAAAAATCAACAGTAGGAAAGTAAAAAGAATATTTAGGAGAGCCACTCAATCTAAGCAGAAGAAGCGCTTGTAATTACAGAGGTAGTAAAGTAAGACTAACTGAATAATTTTTTAACCAATTTGGCCGCATGTTTCTCAGAAATTTCAAAGCAGCAGGAAGGGAAATGCCATGTCAACTTTTTAAATGAAGAAACAGTCCTTTTGTGACGCTTCGCAGAGCGATTAATTTCCGTGCCGTTTTCGCCACCAGACCAAAGCAGGGAATTAGACGCGCAGTGAGGTCGTTGGTAGCGGCACTTTGCCTAGTGACGTGAGTCACTAACTACGCCTGCTCTATTGTGCCTTGTTACGCACTTTCGTTTTGACTGTTGCTTTTTACAAAATGCGACCCCGAAATCCTCAGAGACTGTCATTTTGTGTGCACCAAGAAGCCAATTAAAATGTGTAAGTTGATTACGCGTGCAGTTCGTTTTCGAACACTATAATCACAGCAACGCGTCGTCTTTCGCTTTACCTTTTCCACTGACAGCTCTGCGCATCCAATTGAAATATTCTATTTAGTGCGGCAAAAAGCCGGTATTTTTAATTCCCACAAGCTTGAAACAATATTTTATTTTTATTTCAAATGCTGAATTTTTCCTATGTTGTCCATGACATCGGTATCCCTTTGACAGTGCAGTTGGAATTGAGCAACAATTATTAAGTTATTTAAGGAGTTTCAGTTAAACTTGTATGCAACCAAAAAGGTTTTATATCCAAACAAATCTATGTTTTATCCAACTCTCTACTTTCAAAACCTCTTTTTTTTTTCACAGTTTCATTTGAAACATGTTATATCAAGCAGTCATGAAAGCCGTGTTGCAGACCTGAAGCCAGTCACTTTCCCCGTCTACTTTGCCAAATTCTGCCTTCAAGCAAACTTACTAAACTTATTTTACTGAAATTATTTTTTCGAAGCTCAGCTAAATCATGAGCAATTAAGGCTAGAATAACGTTGTAGAAGATGCCCTAGGTACGTGAAGAACTCTTCCCCTTGAAACTTCAAACGTTAACACGGTCTCCACTAAATATGTGTGTTATAAATTACTCCGCTCGTAGGCGGAGGTGTCTCGTCACGGTATTCGAAGTGAGCATGGTTTCTTTATTACTCTTCCAGAACCTCGATGATATATATGTAAGGTTATCAAATTCGTAAATATCTGCATATTTTTCATAATTTCCCTACCTCTTCGTCACAAAGATTTATATTAGTACTGATATCTTTCTTTGTTTATTCTTCTGTTCCGTCCCAACCAATGTCACTTCCCTGGCTTCACAATTCCTTCACAAAACCACTAATTCCACACGAATCTTCGGCACCACTCTGAATTTTTGCGCTTCTGGCACTAGTACCTTAAAGCTTCATATTGTTACGTGGCGACAAAGAAACGGTAGAACATGGCGACAGAATGAATGATGATTTAATGGCTGGCCTAGCGTGAGGGCTCACCTCGCCTCTGCCGATCTTCTTCGCAACACTTTCCGGGACCACCGAGCAATCGTCCCGATCGGTTAATTGAAGTTGGTGGTCACGTGAGGGTCAGGATGTCCAATAAATGACAGAAGAGAATAATGCGCTTGCCACCACGAAGACGATGACGCCGATGATGCTTGGGTGATCTGCCTCCCCTGGAGCTCTTCAGCTATCCGCTAACAAGGTATCCATAGGAACAATGTCTCGAGATCGCGTCGGGCGGCTGGGCGGGGCGGGGGTTGCGTGTTCGTGTCTTTCGGTTCTTCGGGACCGTCGGATCTTTGCTTTGATCTGGTCTCTTGTCAGTTCGTGCGTACGCCTTGTCTTAAGATCCGGGCTTGGGGCTGGGCGTCGATAGTTGCAGCTGGTCGAGGCTGGGCAGGAAGGGCTGAGGCGAAGCTGCGCGGCGATATCCCACGACTTTCGGTCGACGGTCCCGGCGTACAGATCGCGTCGATGCTTCAAAGCGCGGATGGGGATGACGAACCCCGCACCTCAACCAAAATGTTACTTGGCGACAAGCAAAGAGACGGCACAACATGACGACAGGATCAACGATGATTTAATGGCTGGGCTAGCGTGTGGGCTCCTCTTGCGATACTGCCGATCTTCGGAACAATATTTCTCTAAGTGCTTGTGAAGAGAGAGCGAATGCAACCACTACACGAGTCTAAATAAAATTAAAAATTGGAGTCCTATGAAGATTAATATATAAGCACGTAACATGTACCAAGCTAACATACATATATCCAGAATATAATCATAGTGAAATATTTACTGCAGGGAAATTTTAAAACAATCTTGGTCAGCTGTTCTTCTCTTTTTTAAGTTCGTTAGTTTAGATCTCCGGTGAAAAGCAGTTTTTCTTTTAAGAGTACTCGCTAAACCCGAATGTATGCGAGGCACTTTACACATTGCGTCTCTTTGTGCGGCCCTGAGCAACGTTTCTTCAGTTAGAGTATAGTTTTATGAAAACTGTGATACTAAAGTTACGCTTTTGGGAAAGAGTATTAAACAACTGCAATAAGGTTTTAATAGGTTTTACCAGTCCCAAGGCCAACCATGAATGGCGCTTCATTGATGAAGTGTATTCTCTGTTAACCTTCAGCAAATGGCGTTATGCTAACGCCTAATATTTCTAAGCGATAAGTTTTTAATTTCTTATCTTGCTTTCAAAGTGCTAAAGACCACCCTCTTGAAATTCTTAGCAAGATATTTCTTACTTTTATATAAGCGATATAAAATTAGGAAACGGAAATGTGATCCGTATTTAACATTCACTTGGTTATTTTACTCAGAGTTGTATTATCGGCATTCATTTTCAGAAATAACGTCTGTGAAAGAATTGTGGCGCCGTATAGCCATCATGTGCGGTTAATAGTTTTCACTGAATGAATCAGCAAGCAGCTTATCCTTAGGACGAATTTCAATCAATTGATCAGAAGCTACCAGCGTGATGAAAATGCTTCCATACTTCGCGATTAACATAGAGCTGAATTAACACTGCCACTTTGAAGACACCATTCTCTCGGGCATGTAACATTCACAGTGATTCCAGATAAAGATCCCGACAAAAACCGCAGATTCACCTGCAAATTAGCACAAATTATGCTTGATCAATGAATTTGATACTGTGATCGAGCATCCTCCTTATTCACTTGATTTGGCTCCATGCAACTTTTTTTTTATTTCCAGAGTTAAATCTTGCAAAAGGGAACCCATTTTACCTCAGTCGAAGAGGTTCGGAATAAAAAGGAGAATCTTTTGAAGGGCCTTCCAAAAACATCGTTCCAGAACTGCCAACAGCAGTGGCAACATCGAATACAGAAGTGTGTGAATGCTGAAGGCGACTACTTTGAAGGTGGTAATGTCAGAGGGAACTGATTCTCTAAGTTAATAATTTACCGGACCAGTCTCGTTTCTTTTGTGTCACCCTTTGTGTATATTATCGGAACCGGATAGTCCTCTTGACATCTCCGCAATAAGGGTGGCTCATGGTTCTTCGTGGACGCAAGCTCACTCACAAACATGCTGTCAGAATGCATACGCACTAGTACTCGTTGAAACTGCCAGGCTTTTATGTCACCACGCAGACGAATAGTGAGTAATTTGTGGTGGTATTCTGTATATTTATTTCCTAAGAAGAATTTGCCTTTTTTATATATTACACACAAATACTAGGAATCCGTATATTATAAACTATGCGCAAATATGCGGTCTAATGCCTCTTTAGCAAATTGGGCCTTAACATATATTCTTGGATACCTTTGACCTCAGCCTAAAAGAAAAACAAAATTGCATTTGAAGAATAAAGGGAGTAAAATAGAATAAAAATATTCTATATGAAATGACAACAAATAAATTGAGAGTAATTTAACTTTGCAACATTTCACTTCATCAGACGCAAAGTCCTCGACGTGCAAGAACAGTTTATCATTAGCAACAGTATTATTGGGCGCAGCGCGCTCAAGGGCTTTTAATAAAAGAACCGAAAAAATAACGGGAGCTCTACAGCATCCGTCAATATAAAGCAGAAAGAAAAACAAAAACTACACTGGAGCTGAGAAAAACTCGGCGCTTCCTGAGGCTACGCAAATTGCCCAAGTATAGGAAAAATGAAGCTCTTCTTTCATGAAGTCTCTTCTATTAGAGAGCATGCTTAAATCGCAAAAGCCCTATCCCCATATCCTCCCGTCTTCGCGAGCGCATCTATCTCTGGGATGAACGTCTCTTCAAGTACCTTTATTTTCGTTTCAGCAATGACGAAGATGAGCAAAAACCACAGGCTATGTACGCTTGATTCGCGCTGGTGTCCACGTCTGCTTTCGATTCATACACACGACTTATTTCAGGTTATTATGAACCAGACATAAATTCGCGAAACTTGTCTCCCACGAAGCCAAATTACCGCTTTGCGCTGGATGAAGCGGACTTAATGTCTGAAAGTTTTCAATTTTCGTTATGCTACTGTGTGCCTCAACCCCATAAAGTGAAGGAGCCACTGATATATTTAGAGAATTCCTGCCTCTCGGGCGTCTACGAGGTAAACTCTACGCACAACTGAAATAGCTTAATGTGAGGTCATTCTGTCAATGTTAATGTGTTATTGCCGTTTTGACATAGGGAATGAAATTTTGCAGGAGGTGATATAATCAAAAGCTTTCCTTGGGTATTTGAGGCGTAACCTAATTAGAAGTACTACTTTAGTCAGATCCTTCTTGCAATTTTTTCGTTTTTTAATGTCGTCCATTTCTAAAAGGCACCACTAAGCAAATAGTGAATATGCAATGAGCATTATGTGCAACGGTATTTCCGTGAGCTGCATTATTGCCCATTTGAACCAGTTGTGTGTGTCTTGCTGCCTAACACTTAGCGCACGCTTTCTCCGTGAAAATAAATGTGCTCGACAAAAGAGAGTTTCGACAAATTGAATGGCTTTTAACATAATTAATATCCCACTGCGGGGTCCTTAATTAAACGTAGTAGTGTTTCTATCTAATACATTGTGCAGAATTTTCATTGCAAAACTGCAGATATAATCCCGATGGAGTTATGTCTGCACACGCAATCTTAACCCCTCTAATAATGCATCGCAGTTGACGTAGGAATATACCTGGTCGCTTACTTTTTTCTGAATAGGTCACAGGAGCAAGCGACTTATTTGAATGAATTTTGTATGGTTCTATTAACGTTTCTGGCAGTTGTGCAATGTGGGAAGCTAAAGGTTTGCAAAATTTTCCAGCAACGCCCTTCTTATTTCGTTTGATGACTTCCCTTAGAATTATTAGGACTGACTGACGCTCCTCACGACTTTCTTCCAATACCGAAAATCAGGACTAATTATGGCAAACAACCTGCATACTTTTCAGGCATACCTGAGTGAAATTCACTGTTTTCCGAAATCAAAACACAGCTTATATTTCATTTATGTCATCATTATATAAAGACTTACTTATTTTCTACCTTGTTTTCTCCCCACGGACTAAAGTTGTTTGTGTGGGTGGTAAGTTTTCGTGTTTACATTATTTAATTCTTTTTTCAATAAATACATTCTGAGAGTTCTGCACTTTGTGCATTGTTTCTTCCAGTTATTGATTATTTAGAATTTTCTGTACTTCCTCGCTTGCGTTGTATTATAGTTATTGTATTATTTTATTGTTAGTCTACAAGTTGTTCTCTGCACGCCTGTATATTCTTTTCTTAATAACTGCCCTGTAAGTTGCCCACGAATTTATTCATTTTGTCATAGGAGGGCCTCCGGATAGTTTATACTTCGGGACATCCTTCTGGAATACTGATAATTATGTACATGTATCTAATAATGAAAATAAAGACGATAATAATGATGGTGAAAGGCGATGAAAGGAGCAATCCTTGTCTGTAACTTCATGAAGGAAATATGTGGAGTCCACGAAAGATTTCAGTCGATGGCCACTCTTAGTTCGCGATGACTGCTTGCGTAGGGTATTTCTCTACCATTTATACGTAAGGTGTAAATAGGAAGGTTCTACCGTGTAAACACAACGAGCGAACACTTTTTGGTTGAAATCTGCAGACCTTGCGGGTGGAGGTAGGACGGTAGGTGTTTGCATAATGGAAATATTAACAAATTAATGAACGTTGAAGTTTTAACGTATGGTATATATATAAACCTTGTGGCATATATATGGCATATATATAAAGAATAATTTAGGTACTTTATAATGCCAAGGTCAAAGCAGGTGATGCTAGGGGGTAGACAATTGAGGGCATAACCCTTTGCAGACGTTTTTGTTTTTTATAAAAAAAAAAGAAAGTGCCGAAAAAGAATCCGAGTGCGTACAACTATGTAATAAATGTAATAAGAAACATAATTGAGTTCTGAGTCCGTAAAGTGGTTCCGGGCACTCCACAGCGCAATTTTAAAAGATGAAAAAGGGACAGTGCTCGCCCATCGGTTGTTTAGCAAGCCTAATGAAATTACGAATGGCCCCCTTGATCAGTCCCTTAAAACTGCAGAAGCAGAATTTCAAGCTTAATTTTCTCACTGGCAATGCAGTCAGCCCGTCACACCACCTGTGTCGTTTCTCCTCTCGTAGAGATCCAATTTCACGCCCCTGCTATAGCAGCGTTCTCCATACCTCGTGTCGAGTTTCTTTTCATACTTGAGTTCACAGATGCCCGTCGCATGGATATCAAATCTTTTCGGGGTGCCATCATCCATGGTTCGATGCCGTCTAAGTAATCCGGGGCCTTTCAGCTGTGCACCCATTATTCCCAAAGGAGAACGCAAGAGGAGTAGCGAGAGATTTTGGCGTCTACCTTTAGCCTTTGAATAAAATAAAAAGGTGCACTTCGAATGACTGCATCGCCAGAAGGTACGCACTGATTGGTTTTAGTTTTTGTGGGGTTTAAACGTCCCAAAGCGACTCAGGCCACTGAGAATATCCAGAAATAAACCGCTGCGAATCATTATTGAAGGATTTATATGCAAAGCATTTTTCGTGCCATGGAATTGCAGTTGGATATGTGTAATGTAGATTTCCTTCCCAGGAAGCAATTGTACGTGTTACCCATGAAACCTGACCTCTGATGTTGTTTTGCTTAATTAAAGCGTCGGCCACTGAACTCTGTGCATGACTAAAAGTTGTCCAATTACGTAACAGTGTCCAGCTCCTCGTTATTTAAGTAAATATTTGCTCAGAAGTCCTGCCTGTCGCACGTGGGGGTCGAATGAAATGAAGCAGCAGTTGCCTGTCATGGTCGGCTATTTTCGCTATGACCATCGTGCATACTAGATTATGTTCGCTCGCCGCAGTGGCTGAGTGTTTAGGGCGCCGACTTCTGATGACGAGGACAAAGATTCGGCCCCATCTTTGATAGGCGCATTTGAATGTTGACAAAAAGCAAGAGGCCCGTGCCCTGTGCGACATCATCATCCTCAAAATTATGTTAGCTATTCTGGCTCAAATGCTGTTAAAGTGCGTCATTTCTTAACACGGGTGGGGACATTCATTACATGTCACAATAGTTCATATTTAGTTATTCAGTACTCACAAAGGCAAAACGTTAGCGTTGATGGTATTACAGTTAGAAATCGAAATGGTATAGCGTAGTGCTCACGGAGTATCAAAATAAGTAATGGCTGAATTCAGTAGAGCGAATAAATGGGTTAGTTGGTATACCATTGACTATGAGACAACGCACCAGGAAATGCTCATACAGGAATGCTTTTTCTTCTTCCTGCCTGTATTTCCTGATGCGTTGCCTTATAATTATATCAATAATAACTGAAAACTGAAATATTAATATTATTTTAGTTTAGGAACAATATTTTTGCTTGCTAAGTGCGCACGGGGGCTGTATTTACTGTGATCTGTCGAAACAGGACCGCAGCGAAGCGCACAAATATCCTTCTGAACTTCACTTCTTCCTTCTCCACCGATTCACCCGACCGTTCTCCTTTCTTAGATGTTCTGCGAAGGCGCGTTACATTTACCTGCTCGCAGACGATGCCCGTCGGGCGAGTTGAAATACTTGGGCGTGCTATAACGGTAATTCAGATGGCTTATACGGTCTAACACAGCCAGCGGTCCAGTGTAGTGTGACAGTATTTTCTGACAAAACGACACTTACATAGAGGTGTCCACAACAACACATATTCGTAGGGAACATAAGAAACTTGTTGGTGTCGGGCGTCGTAGTGGTTCTTAAAACGTTCTGTTGAAAATAAAATACAATTTCAGGCCAGCTGGCTAGCTTCTTCAGCTCTGCAGAGTGTGGTAGCAAGAGAAGGTTCGTCATGAATGAAAAATGGCTGTATAGTGTAGAGGCCACAGCGGTGCGAGCGAGCATAGATCAGGCAGAAGGGACTCTAGCCAGTTGTCTCATGTTGAGCTGTGTTATATGCATGAGTAATGAACGGTAGAACGCCATCCCAGTCCTTATGATCTGTAGCGACGTACATAGCCAACATGTTGGTGAGAGTCATATTAGTTCATTCTACCACACCGTTCGTTTGGGGATGATAAGGTGTCGCGCGGCGAAAACTGCATGCAATGAGGACGAGAAGTCTTGGACCACGTCCTGTGTGAATTGGCGTCCACGCTCACTAATGAGGATTGTATGAGTGCTATGCCGACGAATGACAAATCGAAATACGAAATGAGATACTTCAGACGCAGTAGTGGACGATATCGCGGCTGTCTCACAGTAGCGGCTTAAAATATATACGCCCACAAGAATCCATCGCTTTCCTTTAGCGGACCGTGGAAAAGGTCCAAGAAGGTTAATGCCAACTTGCTCGAACAGGACTGTTCCAGGCGAAATTGGCCGCAGTTTTCCCGTTGGGCTTGAAGTCGGCAGCTTAAAACGCTGGAACTGCACACAGCTGGCTACATATCGCTAGATAGTTGAACGTATCTTTGGTCAGTAAAAGCGCTGCTGTGTGCGGTGGAGTGTTTGAACTACTCCCAAGTGCCCAGACGTGGCATGGTCGTGGATCATGTCAAAAACGTTGATATGTAAGCTTTCCGGCACGGCAAGAAGCGTGCCTGCTCCCCCAGAGGCGAAATTCTTCTTGTAAAGCAATCCCTCGAGAAATCAAAAAGTATTGTTTATAGAATTTTCGGCCGGATTAAACAAACAAAAATGTCTGGTCTTTTCGTTGCTCAGTTCGAAAAAATTGAGCTGTGGCTTAGCTCTGGTTAAGCCTGAGTGATTGCGAAAGCAACACCTCCCTGGCTGCGCTTGGCTCTGCTGGTGGTTTGGCATGGCTTCGCCTTTTGTGCAACTAAAGGATGTTGCACCAACTCGCCCGTTTGGTTATAGTGTTAAATGGTTTACTCTGGACACAACATGGTTTCTACTGTTTGTTTATTCCAATGAACAGGCTTTGGTGGTCCGTAAACTAGTGGCTCTTGGTCTGAACACTGGTAATTACATAGTTGTTCGAATTTCTACACATCACCAAGTCTAGACCGCTACCCCATTGAGTAGTACTCTCGCTCTGCACTACTCATAGACGATTCTTCGGTCATTCAGCGAGTCCATGAAACTACTCTCGCTCAGTGAACTTGCAGAATGCCGCCGGGCTCGCCATTGTGCGGCATAGGCGCGCTGCTTAGCCAACCGCTCTTGCCTTTCTTCATCTGTCTCCTCGACATGGCGCCGGCGTTTGCGCGCAGCACGTCGCTCCAGTAAAGAGAATTTATTGTGCATGTACATACATATATTAACGCGCATTAATCACAGACCAAAGCAGTATACAAAACACCCTATTGCACATACCCATAATGAAACACATGATTCCCCAGAGAGAGGAAAACAATAGAAGGGGGGGGGGGGTTGGTATGGCAAAGCTGGCATAACAAACCTGCCGTCCAGAACGACGAATAAACGGTTGTGCCAGCGATGCCTTGTACAACTCCTCAGACATGACTAAGCGAAGCGCGCCTGCGACGCCCCGTTTATCCTTTCCTAGCGAGCGGCGCCCTCACGCGGCGGGCAGAGGAGGCCGTCTCGTGGTAGCCGCCGCGCCGAGCGAAGGAACGACTACGGCCGAAGAGACGAGTTGGGGCCCCTGCTCTCCTCTGGTCGTGACGTCACGCTGTCACGTGGTAGATGCCACACCAAGCAAAGGAATAACTGACTGGACGTGACCACGCTGTCACGTGGTGCGCCGGAGCGAAGGAACGACCTCCGCCGACGGCAGAAAAGTGCTAGCAGTATTGCTTTCGCAATAACACTCGAAGATCGGGAAAGGCTTTTGAAAGTGAAGCCAAGTAGTCATCAAAATTGTCTGCGTCATCATCAGCCGTTTGAAGTGGCAAACGCGAAATACAATCAGCATCTGTGTGTAAATGGCCGCTTTTGTGCTCAACAATAAAATAAAACTCTTGTATCTGCAGAGCCCATCGAGCGCGCCGTCCCCAGGGGTCACGAAGACTCACGAGCCAGCAAAGGAATGGTGAAACGGGGAAAGCATTCCGGTATATACCAGAGCGAAAGCGTTGTAGAGCAACAACAACGGTGAGAATCTCCGTAACCGTGTAATTTATTTCGTACTTATACAACGCCATGGCCTCGATCAACACGATCCAGCCGACCGTTCTTCTTCCGTAGATGTTCTGCGAAGGCGTGTAATATTTACCTCCTCAAAGACGATGAATGTCGGGCGAGTTATGTAGAACCTCTGGAATCGCGATCAACCACTTGCGTCAGTGTTTACTTCAATTAGTACTGATGGGCAGATGGTTAGGATGGGGCACGAGGTCAAAATAAATTTCAGATGACGGAAAGCTGCGTCACATTCGCTGGTCCATTTGAATAGTGTATATTTGTTCAGTAGATACGTGAGTGGGTAAGCGATATCTGCAACGTGAGCCTCATGACCAGCTATACCACTCGCTTCGCGAAAGGCGAGGAATCAGAATAAAAGCCATATTTTTTTTTCTTGGTAGTCAGGCGGCAGTAGCAATAAAACACGCTAAATATTACGGTCTAGCGCACATAGCCGCCTGTAATATCTGCGCTACCGGGCCCCTTCGCACATAAAGAAAACAAACGGCAAAATACATCGCGATCAGGCCCTGTCGCACATGAACCAAACACGTACGCACCGAACCAATCCTTATTGCGACTATCACTGGTGGATTACAGGCTTGGTGCTAACTCCAGTAGGTAGCTTTCATCATACACATTTTCTTTAGGCGCATACATAACTGTAGGATCTGTGTTTTTTTTTGCCGCTCTGAGCATATGGCGCATTTGACATTTTCGCACGATGCTCAGTGTTTTTTCTTTTTATTTTACAGCCTCGTCTCCGTTCTTGACAAAGCATTCGGAATTTGTTCCTTCTGTGTACGCAATCAGCTGCACTTCGTTAGGGAGCTTCAAAGTTGTCGTCTTCGTTCAACCGTCTGCTACGGCAAGGGAACCGTCCGGCACAAATGAGTCTCGGGGAGGGTACATGCTTATTCACGTGCGGAGTAGAGTGCTCGGGATGTAGAACAGCTTTGGTTCCTGACCGACATGTGCATCCGATAAGTATTAGATGCGCATGTGTCACCAGGTCGTTGATTTTGCAGAAATCGCTTCGGCGGCATTCCTTTCACCACAAAATGACCATTCTCTGCGCATCGAGAACCGTTTCACACTGCGACCACATTTGTTATGGGGGCAGAAACCGGCTACAGCGCTGAATCATTCATTGCCAGAAAAATGCCGCGCGTTTCCTGAAGGCTTATGTTGTGCACTCCGGCCGGGACAATGTCCTGTTCAGGGGGAGTGGATAAGTGCCTTTCTGCCAAGCTTCGTAGATGAAGCCCTATAGCTGCACGCTTGTAGATGACGCGAGGAGCAAGCGACGCCCATTGCACCACGCCGGCGACTTGGGGATCGCATTGTGCTCTGCAACCCAAGACACCCCGCGCATATGCGCCGCTCATAAGCCACAGGAGTTGTTTCCCCCTAGCTCTGCAGAATCAACAAACCCCTAGCTGCTTTGCCCTTTGAGATCCCCCTCTCTTTCTCTCTCTTTCTCTGACTCCGCACTCTCCTTTCGAATTCTTTTTTGACAACATATTTTACAGCACGTCTCATTCTGTCACGTCGGACACAGCCCATGCCCGGCCCGGGCTACACACTCCTACAATATTAAGACACTATATACGCGCGTTATGAGTGGATTGCGAAACGCCGAAACGTTCCCTCATACTACTAGAACACGATAATGCAATCACTGTCACTACTTTCCGCCCCGAAAGCAAACAATTTGGGAGCTTTCGCTTTCTGCCTTCGTTGGCACGGCTATTTCGCATGGTGCGCTTTCGTGTCGTCTGCTACACTGCCGTCGAATTTGTTTTTCGTTGCTCCCTCATGATGGCGCCACATCCTCCCGCAAAATGCGGATTACCAGGTAGCTTATTACCAAACCATATCCTGTAGGAGCACTCGAGCAGACGACGCTCTGGCGCGTGGATGGATGGATGGAATATAGCAGCGTCCCCTTTGAAACGGGGTGGTAGCAGTAGCTATGATGGTCATTTTTCTCCCTATATCTTAATTATTGATTTAGATTGGTTACCTAAACCATCACTCTATTTATTATTTTTTTTCTACATTACTAACATTATGTCACTTCTCTGCTATTAAACCACCAATCTTCCAGTCGTTTTTTGCTAGTTTCCACCGCCGGTTTACTCACCCGGCCACTGGTATCTCTGAACCCCAGAGCTTCAGGAACAGTGATTGCGCCTGCATCAACTTCCGGATGGATACCATTACATTCGAGTATAATATGGTCAATTATTTCACTGGAGTTACCACATACAGCACATGCGTCATCTCCATTGTTAAATTTCTTTTTGTAGCTGCGTGTTCTAAGGCACCCTGATCTAGCTTCAAAAAGTAGGGCACTGCCTCTTGAGTTATCAAAGAAATCTTCTTTCCTGATCTGCATTTTCCACTTTCGGTATAATTCCACACTCTGTTTCTTTTCCATCGAATTTATCCAATTTTTACCTTCTGTGTTTTTCACCTGTTGCTTAATGCTCTTTATTTCTCCGTCCTTCTGACTCTCATACTTACTAGTTAGTTTCCTAGTTCTTTTCCTCCATTGTGAGTCAACGCTTTTTAAGTACAGGTATTTAAATACTATAGATGGCCATCTGTTACTGTCCAATTTCCTCAGGCGTTCCTCATATAATATTTTACTCTGAGCTTCCCGTACTTCGAAAGATGCCCAACCCATATCACCCTGTACCGCCTCATTTGTGGTTTTGCCGTAGACACCTAGTGCTAATCGTCCAGATTGCCCTGTGCAACGCCACCTGGCGACAAATTGTAGATATGTTGTCTGAACGAATAATAATGCATTTAAAGGCCGCCGTTTCCGTCGCACTAGATTGACACCACTCACCTATGCACTGAAACATCTGTTCGACTCCTGTGTTGTCATTTTTTTTCTGACTTTTTTTTAATCCCTTCAGCGCAATTATTTCCTGCCTTCAGTGAATGTATGTTACCTTTAGGTTGCGTTCCCAGACACCTTTGAGTAACAATCGGTAGGAGAACGGTTACACTAAACAATTATCTTCATCGTTATTATTTCCTGCCTTCAGTGAGTGCATGTTACCTTTAGGTTGCGTTCAGAGGCATCTTTCAGCAACAATAGCCCTTTACAGTGAGTGTATGTTACCTTTAGATTGCGTTCAGAGAGACCTTTCAGCAATAATCGCTGTTTAGCTCGCTGAGAGCGCCGTCTGCTCCAGTGCGCCTACGGGATATGGTTTGGCAATATGCTACCGGGTAATGTGTTAAAAATTATGGTGCTCTGAGGAAGGTTGCAATGACAGCAACCTGGCTTCATCGCGGAGCTCTGCAAAGGATATGCCAATCTAAAACTTCTTTTCATGCAATTAGGGCTTTTAAATTAACGCTCATTATTATTATTCTATATCTTAAAGAATTTCATTGCAGATCTGAAGGTGTGTTGTAATATTATTGTCGTAATTTTTATTATTGTGCATTTATGCGCATATATTTACAATTGCGCCCTTCGTAACATCCACAGATTACTGATGTTTCTTGACTGTTGCTCCGTTGTTCCCGCTGCCACTTGTTTAGTCACTGTTAATCTGTGGTCGTTTTTTATCTTCGTCTCTTGCAAAGCAAGGCCTAAAGTCTACAAAAGCTTTTGCAATTTTGCCTTCTACCTAATATTCCCGATATCAGTTATCACAATAGCAGGCGGAGATGTCCCCATTGGCAAAATACTGCCTAAATAATTGTTATGAGGTGCATTACCCCACTATTTGGGAGAAGTACCTGCATAGTTTTATATGTATACATCCGATTTCATGCAAAGTAAAGGCAGTGACGAACAGTCTGGCTGCCTGCCTAAGTGAATAAGCGAATTAATTTGCAAAGAGCATGTGCGAGAGAAGGAAGACGTTAAAATCTTCCGAGCTACTTTTAGGACTACAATCTATGCTTTTCCTTCAATGCTATTTGACACGCCTTCTATTTACCTTGCTTCTTGGCAGCACCTTTCAATAAAAACTAGCGATGATAAGATTTATGGTGCAGAAAAAAATATTTCTGCAGTTCAGCAAAATGGCTTCGAGCGTGCAAACGCAGACACAAGTTCTTGGACAAAATTAAAAACCTAAAAGCACTGCGATTGCGCAGTACGACCTTGCGAAGCGGCGGTCAGCAGTGCGAGATAAAAAGCAGAGTAGACGCGGAGCAGGAGCGAGACCATTAGACGGGAAAGTTTCGACGAGTCGAGCAAAAAAAAAAAAACGGTAGCCTTGCGTACTGTACATCGGAGCTTTTGCTGTCTTTAGTTGCTTCACCAAGCTTTTTACGCACGTCCAATAGAACCAAGATTGCAGTAGTCGAAGAAAGGAAAGTAACAGATAGATGCTAAAATAGCAGCCTGATTAAGTTGTGCAGCCAGTGTTTTAAACTGCTACTCCTTCTGTACTTTCTTTCCTGGCCGTTCAAGTCACTTGCCTCTTCCAAACTGCGGGTCGAATTTGTTACGGCTGTCGGAGCCCTCAACTGTACAAAGCAGCAATACTATTGAAAAAAAAAATACCTCTTGGATACAATTACGAAACACTCTAAAGTGATCAATGCCGGTGAAGGGCAAAATGAAGCAAGACGCGCGGTTTACGAAATTGGTATTACATAAAAGTTGTTGCAAGAAGGTAAGGAGTATTTTTTCTTTTTGGCACTGTTCATAACGGCTAGTGTCGTGTGGAAGAAAGTTAATGATAGTCGTTAGGTGATCAAGCACCATCCCTGCAATCTAACTTTGTTATTTTACTTGCTGTCAGGAGTAAACATATACCTTCATCTCCGAATGTGACTCGGCTAATTGCGAAACAGGGCAGCCGTCGGTCGTTTTTAGGAAATAGATATTCTCCCCTGGGTAACTAACAAACAGTGGACTCTATGGAAGAACGACAGTTTTTACTCTCTGCTCTGCCACTATAGGCTGCGCGTTGGCACCACAATATTAATGGCATATTTACTAATTACGAAAGTGTAATCCTCTGAACTCTATGACTACGACATAACACACAACCAAAGAAAAAAAATTGTCATGCGGTTACCGACGACAAATAGCACATCGCTGTATGTGAGGAGCGCAAGCCTCCAGCGTCAAAAAAGTTTTAGTGGAATAGGAGCTTGGAAAAAATGAGAATGCGGCTAAATGTATGCAACAATTTTTTATTTTGAAGCATTTATGGGACTGAGTTTCGTGTAGCGCGTGAAGAATTTCTGTTCGAAGAAAAAATATCTACATTTTAGGTGCGCTATTTAAGAAGCAAGAACAGTTGCGCTACAGGCGCAGGATGTTGCTGCGTATCTTCACTTCTAATACGTTTGAATCATCGCCAACCAAATATTTGTTTCTTCCAAGAAGAACCCTGCTAGTTATTATTGAACCCACTTTTGTGTATCTTTAGCACCTTTCTGCAACGCACCGTCGGCGTTATGTCGTTGTTGTGGCTGTAGGAAGAATGAATGAAAAATGCACGGGCGTGCTGGTAGTGGTGGTGGCGGTAGAAAAATTTACTGCCAATATTACATAGGGTGGTGGTGTTGCCATCTACATGGCATTTGAGAGCCCTCTTCCTGTATGGAGGGCCCTCTTACAAAACAAAAGAAAACCCTTGGAGGGCTATCCGAGAGTGAGCGCATGTAATGATCTTGCGCTGGTCCTTATAAGAGGTACTGGTGAGTATCTTCTCCCAATCTTCTAAGGCCACCTCTGGTGAAGGAGGATGAGGGAATGAGGGACAGGTGAGTAATGTATGTAGAAAGTCGCCAGGTTTGCCACAAAGCTTGCAAGAAGAAGACAACTGGTCAGGAAAGCGGGCGTGGCGAAGGATGGGGTATGGGGCTGTGCGCGTTTGTAGCGGGCGTGCTACTGGCTCTGTAGCGGAGCCACCTCCGCTGCCTCTGTTAATTAAATTGGTTCACAGGAAGGGAAAGGCGCAGTAACTGTCACACTTGCTCTGTGGACACCCGAACCGCGCCGTAAGGGAAGGGAGGAAGGTGGGAATGAAAGTGTAAAGAGAGAAAGAGGAGCCGTAGTGGAGGGCTACGGAGTAATTTCGACCACCTGGGGATCTTTAACGTGCGCTGACATCGCACAGCACACGACGCCACTTCGTTTCGCCTCCATCGAAACGCAGCCGCCGCGGTCGGGTTCGAACCCGGGAACTCCGGCACTCCGCTGCCTCTGTTTAACTGATTTATTTGTAGGAAGGGAAAGGCGCTGTAACTGTCTGACTTGTTTTCTGTGGACACCGCAACGGCGCTGTAAGGGAAGGGAGGAAGGTGGGAGTGAAAGTGGAAAGAGAGAAAGAGGAGCCGTAGTGGAGGGCTACGGAGTAATTTCGTCCACCTGGGGATCTTTAACGTGCGCTGACATCGCACAGCACACGACGCCTCTTCGTTTCGCCTCCATCGAAACGCAGCCGCCGAGGTCGGGTTCGAACCCGGGAACTCCGGCACAGTAGTCGGGCGTCTTACCACTGCACCACCCCGGCGGGGCCCTCCGCTGCCTCGTGCGGACAGAAGAGAGATGGTAGAGAAGAAAGAAAAGGAGAGAAAGACGCGCGCCGCAGCAGCCGTCGTCCACCACCTAAGTGGTGGCGGGTGCAATGACGACCTACAACATATAAAATTCGGTGGCAGGCCAGCCCCCGCACAAACGGCGTTGACCTACCAGTCCCAGCCCCGTAGAGCCACGAACAGCCACCGTTCACCTCCCCCCCCCCCCCCCCCTCCCGACTATGATACAATGGTTGCGTAGGAAGCCTTCATACGGCAATGTGTACACGCATCAGTCCAGTTTGCATGCCGCTGCTACCAATGCCTACTCTCCTGTTAAGGTCTCACCGCTTCGACCTTTTTTTTTTGAGACGCTTACAAATGCCTTGCAAAGTTGACTGGGCACCAACGTTCACATTTCAAAATTTCGAGATGAATGACAGAAGGCAGGGTAGCGTCCATATCCTTCCGAGGTAAAAATGCTTGTGTGCATAGAATACAAATGTAGGTTGTTCTATCAATTTCATCGGAGAGGAGAACGAACGAAAAAAAAATAACAAAGGAGCGATAATGACTAAGAAGATATAGGACAGGAGCAGGGTTTTAGAGCTTAGCTCTTTGGCGCCGGTTTCTGCGTTTCGCGTCGTTTGTCGCCGTTAGCATCGCCGTCGGCCTCGTAACCTGGTGACGTCATTGGCCGTGACGTCATGAATGGATGTGACGTTATTGTGATGTCATATCCGGCATCTATAATAACCGCCAGCGCGGCGGAAGAGCTGACGACAGCGCTCGCTTGCGTCGGTACCAAGGCCAGGACAATTTTATGTGACAGCAAAAATGCAGTGAGGAACTTTGGGAAAGAAAGAATCTCGGAAGAGGCCAAACGCGTCCTCGAGGCGAGGCCGATAGAACGTAATATAGAAATAATATGGATTCCAGCGCACGAGTCTATTGCAGGAAATGAGGCTGCACACGAGCTTGCCCGAGCTCTCTATCACCGGGCGGCCTAAGAGCAGCCCTCTCGCATAGACATCAAAGATAGCTTGATTATATACAACGAGATCACGGAACATTATAACCTAAGCATCAGGGTCTATCCGCCGCCCGACCGTTTCCCCGGAAACGAGGAGGCAATTGCGTGAAGACTGCAGGGGGGAAATCATATAAGCCCCTTCTGGGTATACGTGACAAGTTCTAAAGAGGAGAAAAACCAGTATTGCATAACATGCAGGGAGAGGGGCACTCTAGAACACATAATTTGGGAATGTGCTGGCATTCCGGGCGCCGAGCAAAATATAGATAGAGAAGCCTGGGAGACCTCAACAGCAACAAGCCATTCGCCTGGCGGCTGAGGCAATGAAGCAGCAATGTGTCTTTACCAGACCTTAGTTTGCGAGGCTCCTGAGGCTCCCTTAGGCCTGCGTGCCAGGGCGTCCAAAAAGGAGTCTCATTTCGGAGCAAATAAAACGTTTTGATGATGATGATGAATAACCGAAAGTGATAATGACGTCACATCGCGTCATGACGTCATGACTGAAGACGTCACCAGGAGATTCATGCATATACGAAGCTGATCCCATCGGGCGTTCGAACCTGGTGTCCATGCGGCGCCTTTCATTTGGCGCTTACTCAAACGCCACGCCACAGAGCATATAGAAGTAGACGCAATACAGCAGGCATCAATGGCGTTCGAAATTGATATAAAAAAAAGCCGCAGTATCTATCACAATTCCGCTGCTGATTGATTGATTTATAGGAAGGGAAAGGCGCGGTAATTGTCTCTCTTGTTTTCTGTGGACACCTCAACCGCGCCTTAAGGAAAAGGGAGGTGGGTGTGAAAGTGGAAAGAGAGAAAGAGGATTAGTGGAGGGCTACAGAGTAATTTCGACCACCTGGGGATCTTTAACGTGGCTGACATCGCACAGCAAACGGACGCCTCCTTCGTTTCGCCTCCATCGAAACGCAGCCGCCGAGGTCGGGATCGAACCCGGGTACTCCGGCACAGTAGTCGGGCGTCTTACCACTGCACCACCCCGGCGCGGCGTAACGTAATCGTCGACAAATGTTTTCGTGTAATTAGCAATCGAAGCAACACGGTGGAGCAAAATATAATGTTTACAGCAGCGTCGTAGCAAATTCTTGGTGCCATTTTAAACAACGAGGGGGGCTTGAGTCAACAGAACTCGAGCTGTGATTTTACTCCATATTTCTCCGATCTAATAGTTTGCGCGACCTTCTTGCTTTACAGACAGGGTCACAGTAGCCTGGCCC
Organism: Amblyomma maculatum; assembly: GCF_055883805.1. Classification (NCBI taxonomy): domain Eukaryota; kingdom Metazoa; phylum Arthropoda; class Arachnida; order Ixodida; family Ixodidae; genus Amblyomma; species Amblyomma maculatum. The sequence continues at coordinate 124,584,077 of NC_139349.1, forward strand.
ACGCCCTAGCCTTTTTTACTCGAAATGCCCAAATATTCCTTTAGGCCCCGTAGCGAGATATATTGTAGGACTCGGGCACGCAAGAATATGAATACCTCGTCAATTCTATATATTTCAGGTGTGTGCATAGTTTGGGCCTAGACGAAGACAAGTCAACTTGTCGAAACGTTGGATGGGCTTGCGAACTGAGGCTTTCTCCTCTACTCTTATTCATTGCCTCTTTTATACTTTGAAGCCATCTTTTTTCACTCGTTCTACTAAGGACATAGTCTATCATATGCTACCGGGAAATCCGCGATTCTTCAGCACCACCTTTGGAGTCGGCACTTCGAGCTTGTCTATGCTTGTGTGTATGTGCGCACGTGTGTGTGTGTGTGTGTGTGTGTGTGTGTGTGTGTGTGTGTGTGTGTGTGTGTGTGTGTGTGTGTGTGTGTGTGTGTGTGTGTGTGTGTGTGTGTGTGTGTGTGTGTGTGTGTGTGTGTGTGTGTGTTTGCGTGCGCGTGCGCTTTCAGTTTGAAAAATTACTAACCGGGCAGTTACCAATATTTGTAGCAAGAATACCATTGAACAACTACAGCAATTTTAATCAGCTCTTCAGCCATTGTTGCCAGAAGTTTTTTATAAGCACACACTTTTCAAAACAGTCGGTAATAAGATAACACTCATTACTTCGTCGACTATGCATAGTGATATGGAGGTCCTGAGGAGAAAACACAAAAAGTAAGTTTTGAAATAATGAAGTAATTAAGGAGTGACACAGTGGTGACATAGCTTAAAATGGCCCGATAAGACATTTAACCATACAGTAGAGAAACAGAAGGAAACACAAAGAGGTTCATAGCAGCTATGACTAATCGATCATATAAATATATTCGTTCTGTTCCAAGCTAATGCTCCAATATACTGCTCTGACGCAATGCGAGTATAGTGGTCGCAGCATTAGCGTGATGGTCCAGGTTTCCATGGAACACCTAGAATGAATGAACCAGGCAAAATTTATTGGACAAAAGAAGCCCAATGGGAGCGTACTTCAACGTCACTGTGCCCATATGTCTTGAGCTCCTTACCACTACACGTTGCGAAATGAGGGTGAGCCGAAATAAATGAAGCAATATCTTTTCCACCTTTTTTGTTAGACGGCGCCAGGCCGCCTGGTGGTGGCGCGAAGAGCGGAAAAGAGCCGGAAGGGAAATAAATCGTCTCCCTGTTTCCCCTCCTCCAAATACCGTTTCCTTCCCAGCACGGTCTTGCTTGCTTCGAAATGTTTCGCTGCTTTTTTTGTGGCTCCTGAAATGCAGTGTAACCTTTCTTCTTTTTTCTCATGGCGGAAATGTTAGTGTTCTGTGCGACTAAGAACGATCGGCCTGCGGGGACATACAAAATGCCTATTCTAGAAACGCATTATATGCTTACATTTCGAATATAAACGGAAAGGATGACTCACACATGATGGTCACGAAATTGAGCTTCAGTTATATCATATTTCATGTCAGGCAACGTGTTCCGAACAAGGATGAAATAGAATTGAGAGCTGGCATCGAAAATGATTCAACTGGTAAACACGTGGTTCATATCTTTGCGGAGCTGGAAGCGGCCCTTCCTGACTCTAAAGCTCTACTTTCTGATAATATACACATCTTTGCATGTTGAAAAGCTTGAAGATCAAAATAGGTAAATTAACACACGAAGTTGCTGAATGAATAGTCAATATATGCTCTAGGATTAATACAACGTTAACAATTACTTTCGACTGCGGTGCATCCCTAACAACAGATGCTATGTAATGACGCAGTGCCGACTATAATAGACACCCTTTGAGTTTTCACCGGGTATAGGTTTTCACGCTGTAGAGCGTAAATGCTGGATAGTTTTGTTGCTCTCAATACCCTTGATAAGAAAAGCTTCGGACATTTTCAGATAAGATGTACGGTTTAAGATTCTCCACCCTGTTCGGCTTCAGTTTTGCTGCGTCTTCCTTACGAGGTCTCATTTAGTGTTTATGGAATTGCAGCTTCAAACGTTTTCACGCTTGAAAAATAAGTATTTCAAAGCTTATTTGCTTAGCGTGTCAACGGCTGAGCTATAGGGCATTTGTCGCGGAAAGTTTTGGAGGGGTAGAAGGATTTCTCTTCTGGGATCGCAGATGGCACAGCTGAAGTAGCTCTTTATCTCACACTCTTTCTAACAGCATCCACGTAATGCACTTCTTTAGGTCCTTAGGGCTTGCAGCGTAGCACTACCTTCAAGCAAGCCCCGGCACAATTGACTGTCGCTCCTCTCTGACCAACAAAGCAGGGGCACTCTTCGCTCTCTGCCCGTCGCTACGGCGTGGAGATTGCGGGCATGAAGGCGTGGTCGGCGTGTCCTCGCAGGGAGGGAAGGTGGTGGGTCATTGCGTAAGAAAGTAATGTATGCAGCCTTCCACAAACGAATAAACCAGGCTCAAACCCTAGGTCGACCAGGGTCTATTTGAAGCTTTGTTCTCCCGCATAAGGCGAAAACTTTCTATCGCATAATCGGCTGCTCTGCATATGCAAAAGGAGTTATTACGTGGGTCACGTTTTCGTCCAATATTATTCTCTCTCTCAGCAGAAAAATGGTTTGGTTTGGTTTATGGGGTTTATCGTTACAAAGTGACCCCGGCTCTAAGAGACGTCGTTATGGAGGACTGGAAATTTCGACCACCTGAGGATCTTTAACATGCACTGACCTGGCACAGCACGTGGGCGCGTTGCTTTTTGCTTCCACTAAAAACCGGTGGCCGCGGTCAGCAGATAAATAATCTCGTTTCTCCGCCAAATAAAAACATCCTGCCGCGCAAAGGTACAGCAAAGTACTTCAGTAGTATAGAAATTTTAGATGGTTAAAATTCAGTGCTGTATTTTCTCGTCGATATTCACTTCTAAAATCATATTAACCACCTCCCGATACCGGCCTCATGGGCCGTATGAAATATCAACCATTAATTTGAACGGTTATGCATATCTTCTGTTTATGCGTGCGGCCGAGTTCTTTTCCGCCGTCCTCCCACGTTATACCATAGTGACAAGAGCATGCTTATTATTATCTCCGACGTGAGAACAGCTGCATATGTGTGCATAACGCTCTTTTGCAATCAACCGGCTGCTGTTAAATGCTATAGAGTTGGTCATAAATTTATTGGTAATTAACTTTTGCGTGCCATAGTTGCGGCAAACTTTATGTAGCACATACTTCGGTAACAAAGCGGTGACTACAGTGAACAAACCGCGCGACATTTTCATTTTTGCATCAAGAATTTGATCTCCACGACGAAATGCCTAACAATTTCAGTATTTCTGCTGTAAGCATGAAGAAGGTCTTGACAGGCAGGCCAAAAGGCGCGCGTTTTAGCAAGGTATAATGCATGGACTGTCAGCGCTCGACAGCATCCCCACTACTAAAACCATAATGCTAGCCTCAAGATTGCTTCAATAAGACTCGTGCAACGAGACGCCATGAGGTGCTGTGGGCGAAGCGAAGCTCTTCAGACTAGCAATGGTTGACAGAGCATCGATGACTCTCCTTGTAGTGATAAATACAAAAGGGACCGGCGAAAAGGATATTGAGCGGAGGCCCCGCTCGGAAGGCGTGGATAGCGTGCCGGGCTGTTTGTCTTCTGTCTGGTCGCTGCCGTCCTCCCGTCGAAGGAGAGACAAATATTGGATCACGCGAGACGAAAGTGAAAATAGTAGAAAGCTCATGATCTCTTGCTTGCAGTGGCCAATAGGAAGTGTAACTAAAGAGCTGAAATGCGACTATGCTTTCAGGTTTGCGGCGACAACTGCGAGGTGACGCCACCTGTCAGCAGTGCCTTTTTAAATTAAATATGTTGCGTGTGGAAAACCCAATAGAGATTGCGGTCTATGAAGCAGAGCATAAATCATTTCAACATGATAAAGTTCGAAACAAAATGGAAAGCGTCTTTCTTGTCTTTTCGCTGCTTTATTGACCGATCATACATTGTTTTGGGCATCCTGTTTGAAGTAGCTTGGAAGCAACAACTGCCATATGTTTTGTTTTTCTTCCCTTTCAGACAAATCCAAGCAAAGCTTCAAAGGTTCTCTTAATATTTCGGTAATAAAAAACAAAACCATTGACATGTGTACTCTGTATGCGCTACCGCTAGATATTTAAACGCTAGGAGGTCCCAATCTCGTCTTTGGTCGACGCATATTTTCTTCATTTCATTCTTTCGTTATGTATAGACTTCTGACAGTATCGTGCAACCATTCATCATGCAACTAACAGCAGGCGCGAGCTCAATACCGCCGCCAGTGCTTTGCTCAAAGAAATATTGTGTCCACTCTAGGGATGGTAGTTGTCTTCATGACACTACGAAGGCGGTTTATCAGATCGCATGGGATAAGCGATAACTATTAAAGCTAAATATTTTCTTCGATCAAATTTCTATCGGTGACATTAAGAGGCACAAATAATAATTCATGGCTTGCAGAGCACAAGTCTATTATTTTGCGGAAACATAATGGCTGCCGGTCTCGGCCTCTTTCAGTAAAAACGTACACATACCGAATAGACGTTTCTAGCTATACACGTTTTAGTAGATTAAATTTAGAAAGAATCTCCGCTTGCTGAAAGATAACAATCTGCCCTGCAGCATTGTGATGATAGTGCGTTTCGGCAACAAAACCACGGCAAATTTTCGACCGCTTTTTGATAACCATGGAGGCTAAGTAAACTAAAGATATTTCTAATCGACCATCGAAAAATCCCTTTCTATCTTCACATCCCACTTCTTAACTGAATGGCGTAAAATAACGCTAGGTTCCCAGGTAGCACAATTAGGGGCCCCAGTAGGTTCGATGTAGGCAAGTGGGGCTGGCGCAACAATTATAAAACCTGCATCGGTCCCCGATGGAGCAAAAGTGGGCAAGCCCCTTGAGGGCTTGCCCCTGTTTCTGCTGCATGGGTGCCATAGCGGCGTTGCTCGGGTTGATGCAGAGTACACTCTTGCATTCAGACCGCAAGAGTCCGTTGTAGGATATTTGAGGGCAATCCAGCCTAAATGTTGGCGCTTAATGGAAACGCCCTCATAGATCCAAAATGAGGCCGCCCACGTTAAATCTCTGGGGGACCTACAATGGCCGTAGGGGAGCAAGAAAATGGGCATGCTCACATGCTGCTCAATCAGCACGTTGTAGGTTACTTGAAGGCTCATGGAATATGAATAAGAGCTCAATCTGCGAAAGCCGTCCTGAAGCCCAAATGAGGCAGCCTTAACTAAACCTCTTTAGGTCTCACATCGGTCGTAATGGGGTTGGAAGGCGGGCGTGTACGCATGATACCAATATCGGTTCCTGGTGGGAAATATGAAGGCACGTGCAAAACAGGTAGGCTCTAGGTTCAAAAATTAGTGGTAGTTTAACTCTGGTTAACCGTAGTTGAATTACGATAGCAATGGCGGAAACGTCTTTTGCCTGCTACATTATTCCTCTATCACAGCTTATCAGTGTAAGGTGCTACATTATTGGGGACACTTAAGCTTATCCTTCGAGAGTATGACGCGAGAGCGTAAGCTACCAACCCACATGTAAACAAGAAGGGTTCAATGCTGCTAAACCGATTGTTGAGCGAAAGAATTAGCTTACGGTGACCGAACTCTCCTCCTCTTCTTCTTCTTCGCGGCTGTTCAAAGTCAAACGTGGCCCTTCCCTGGACGATGCGACAGGCCGAAACCTGGCGCAGTATTGCTGTCGCAATAAGCACAGGGATGCAAGTGCTGCTGCAATTACTCCATTCTGCTCCAAAACCATTTTCTCTGCATCATCCTGCTCCACAATGCTATATTGCTCCAAAACTGCTCCAAACTAGCTATTTTATTGTTCTGCCATTAAATTTAGCAGAACACGGGAACATTGCCATTGCTTCAGTTGCAAATATATAACGCATCTTGCACTGGGCTTAATACAAATGAAATTTGTGCAAGGGAAGGAAGCATGGAGAATAATAAGTATTTGCTCGCAAGTATATTTAGAATGAGGTCAAAATAGGCAAACACTTAGGTACGCGATATAAGGGGTTCAGCTATAAAGCGCACTAACAAGCTTAACGTTTGCTGCTAGTCTTTTCCAAGTTTTTACGAAAGTTGGCCTGTGTTATATATATTTACATGCTTTGGCCGTTTGTCAGAGGTGAGTGGGAGGTTGGACAGGCATTGTACTTGCACAAAAGAGAATCCAATTGTAGATTTTGTACTCTGAGAAAAAAACAACTGCAATTATCAAAGGTGTTTGACCTTGAAAACGTGCTCCAAAATGTAATTCAAATGATTCAAAACTCTCATTTTGTGGCTTCAAAGCTGCACGAAAATGGCGTTACTACTGCTCCTAAAACTGCTTCAAAATGCTCAAGCCTGCTTCCACCCCTGTAAATACAACACTGAGCCCAATCGGGGCTGTCCAGAGAAAACTGCTTTAGGTCCCGCATGGGCCGTAATAGGGCTGGAAGGCGGGCGGGCCAGCATGGTACCAAAATTGGTCCCTTGTGGGGAATTGAATGCACGTGCAACAGCAAGTGGGCTCTAGGTTCAAAAACAACCCCCAGCCAAATTGTGGCTGGCCACACAAAACCGCTTTAGGCGCTACATCGGCCGTAATGAGGCTGGAAGGTGGGCATGCCCGCATGATACCACAATTAAGGCCGCTGTACGGTTGCTTTTTTGACCCGCTCCGCACGTATGCGGCCGCACCGAGGCGACCGGTTCGGCGGGGCATACAATAGCGCACACCCGCATCCGTCGTCCGCAGAAAAGTTGACTCAATCTCAACTTTTTGCCCGCACGTGCTGATCAGCAAGGCGACCGGATTGCAGCTATTGGTTGCGCTGTAGGCGAGGGCTCATGACGTCTCTGGCTCCTCCTCCCCGATCTTGCCAGGCAATATGGCCGCCAGCGGTGATAGCGAAGCGACGAGCCAAGCGTAGATGGTAGTTGTTGCTCTGCCGCAAAAACCAATATACTTTGCGCGCATTGCTTACTAGTGTTCCTATTGACTGTGATTTCCCCTCAAGTCGGATCATATGCGCCACTGTTATCTGCGCTGAGCTGAAGACAGTGATCTTCCAACCGGCGAAGTGTACTAGGTCGCACCGGTGTCACGATGTGTTTGTGATTATCGCTAGCCGCGAGGATCTTCACGGCCGACAGCCAGCAACAGTTTCACGGTGATTTTCATGCGCACGAATCGGCTCCTCAGCGCATCGAAAAGTGCCCGTGCATGTGTTGCGAAAGTGTTCACGACTTGAGCGACTGCCACCTAGAAGAGGACTGTCCATGTTTGCAAAGTTCGTCACACACTGTTTTTTCCTAATGCTGAAATTAACTTGGTGACAGCTAGTCTGGCACCCGTTCCGCTGGTCGCAGTGACCGCAACAGAAACGAGCACGCGATGTTGTTTCCTCGATGTGTCGATCGCCTGTGTCGATCGCGGTCCGTGTATGTGCTGCGCTTGCCGAGCCCTTCCCGTGCGAGCGCCGAGCCCTTCGACGACGTTAGCTGCACGGCTTTCGGGCTACTAATATGTCACTATATTCCGCGGTTCGCGCTTTATGCTGATTGAGTGCTCGACGGCACTGTGCAAACTGTGAAAATATCGTGTACTTTCACGGCAGCTGTCACTTTGAGAGTACCTTCCTGTTTATTTTTATTTCCTGCTAGCTATGGTGCACCTATGTCTGCAATAAGTATCTGTGCGATGAATCGGTCGACTGAATACTTCTGTATGTGATGGTCTAAACACTTTATTACCACATCAGGTCGTAAAAAAAAAAAAAACATTTAGACGCGATGCCCCCCCCCCCCCCCAAAAAAAAGTACAGTATGGCGGGAGGTTATGCTTAAGGAAAAAAAAAGCACACCATATGCAACTGTGCCTCATGATATGGACACTTTGGTGTACCTAAGGCATGTTGAGCATGAAAACGTATTTGGTTAGAAAGAAAACAACTGAAGAAATTATTGTGGTTACAATCTGCTTTCTTCATGCATAACTTGGATGAGTTAAGTTCATTGGACAACTGCTTAGACAAATGATGTATATAGGCTTTATACTGACATGATGCTGTTATGGAGTTGCACACATTACATCCCATAGTTGTTGCTTTGACAGCTCTACTCTCGCCAGACTGCATGCCAACTCAGTTTCAATGGTATTGAGTAGCTGTTCAGCTGCATTTCTTTGCTAAGGGGTACCAATTGAGATATTTTCGATGCCATCAAAATCAGATGTCGATGCTCATGTCTGTGCCTATTTGCTGCTTCCATTTTGCTGTGACGCCCATGATTACTTGCCTACTGAGTGATATTGATGATGTACGTGTGCAAATCTTACAACCATGAAGAATGCAATACTGATTTTTTTAGTCTTTGTTGCATTTGCTGCTCGCCTAAATTTTTTGCACCTTGCAAAGTGATCAACTGGGTTTTCTCACATATCAGTTTACATTTGCTGTATGGCCACCACTGTGCATGGTCTCATACCACATTTGCAAAGATTCATTACTTTATCTTTTCATCGTGTGTTGAGCATTATCACATAGGTATTGGTTCTATAATGGTGATGTTGATCCACTATGAAAGCTGCGAGGCATGGATGTAACACCTGACTTGTTGGCACTAAGGTCACATGTAACTTAATCTGAATTCATTCCTTTTCTGCTTAGATTGGATTTGCTGTTTGCATTCACAGATTCACTACTCTGCTTTGCACCTATGCAGAGTGTTACCTTAGCCTTGCAGGATAAGGTTATAACAGAATGGTTACAATCTAAGCGGGCAGCCTAATTCATTATGTGCAATGACTAGCAAATGAGCTGCCAAGCCTTGCAGTGGTGACTTTACTGCTAAATATTTTAACATAAGAAAAAGTGATTTGGGAAGCGGAGTGTGTGAGCTGAAGGTCTCAGTGTGCCTCACAATTCATGAATTCACAAAAACATTGTACACAGTGCAATGAACGGTATTATGACGGCAGTTTTTCACAGAGTAACAGCCATGCAATTCAGTCTGTTTTACTTTTCTACGCAAATACAAAGAGCCTTAAAAGCCCTCACACACTATAATAGAAACCTCGGTACCACAGTGGTAGTTTTGTTTGCAAGTATTGCTGTGCTTATTAATGAAAATTACATGGGTCTCAAAAATACATTTTAACGAGCTGTATATGTGAACTTATTTCTTTTCTAGTTATGGTAATGACACAAACAGCCAGGCTGTGGGACTCAAGAAGGACATTTCTCTTTGGAAAGTGTGCAAGTTAATTACAACACTGTGTTTCATGGAACAAAAATTTGTTCAGTGGAAATATGTCGGCTTAACTTGTTTTTAAAACTTTTACACAACGCATTAATATGGGTCTTGTGGAGCTGGCAAAAACACTGCTAAAGGACAAGGATAGTAGGAAAGAATAAATGCAATTGTACTATGTAGCAATTCTTGTTCTCCTTGTTTCTTCATGCAGTTTCCTCTTTTCTTTTCCCACGAGCTATCCCCACAGTGCACTGGGATCAAGCCCTTTAGAATTTACTTAGTCACGACAAAAGAAAGTACAGGAAGCAGTGTGTATGTGCACTTGTAATGCACATTATAGTTAGCCATCTCATCTCATTGGCCTCAAAGTCCCCGCTGGGGTGGCGCGCTCGACTGCTGTTCCCAAGGATATGGGATCAAATCCTGGCCTTGGTGGTCACTTTTGGATGGAGGCGAAAAGCAAGGCACCCGTGTGCTGTGCGATATCAGTGCACATTAAAGAACCCCAGGTGGTCGAAATTTCCGGAGTCCTCCTTTACGGTGTCTCTCATAGCCCGAGTTGCTTTGGGACGTTAAACCCCACAAACCAAACCAAACCATTGACCTCAAAATGCTGCTTATTCTCATCATGATCCCAGAAGCATGCACCCCCTTCCAATACAAAGCATCTGATAAGAGACTACAGGACAGCTTCCACTATATCAGTTAAGACCACAGCTGCGTCATCACCGTTTCACTTGAAGCTGACCCCAAGAGATGCCAGCAAACCATGCATACCAAGTATCCCGGCTAAATTTAATCAAACCTTAAATTAGGTAGACTGGTCTAGGCTAGTGAAACCAACTGAGAACTATTCAGAGTTGATTGCCCTAGTCTCCAGTGGCTTTCCATTTGCCATGGTTTTTCTGCAGGTAGTAAAAACTAATTAGTGACTTATTTATTGGCCCCAGGAGCAAAGCATCAGCTTAAAGTTGCAGATAGTGCTGAAAAGCAGCTGCCCGCAATGTTTGCTTCATGGCATGATTTCCATAGCTGGCTTCCAAATCGAGCTTTCATATGACTAGCTGCTCACACATATCTCTCACCCACATCATGCAAAGCCACACCATGGAGAGCACTTCTGACAAAAGCCAATTTTGTTGTCCGAGCCACGTTTCGGGACATTGAAGAGGAATTGCTGTCATGCAGACACTTTATTTATTGGGTTTCTTGCCGTTCAAGACAGAGAAAAAAAAAGTTATGCAAAATAGAAGGCACCTTGGTGCGAACATTTCTGTCAGCTGTTTTGGAAAACAGTTTTCTACTTGCTTATTGATACTAATTGTTCTTGAAACGAATAATTTAAATGTTAACTATATAGCCTTAATAATTTTAAGGTTAAATAATGAAACACCAGCCTAGGCCAGGCAACTTTCAACAGCCCACAGCTGGATTATTTCACTGAGCTAGGGCACATTGATTTTCTGAAAGCTAGGATACCTGGTATATAACACACTGCATAGTCTTTTGTTTTTTTCTCTTTTAGTTGTTTTAATGTCACAGCCACCTTCTGTTTTAAGTAAACCACACAATATCCTAAGTATTGATTTCAGGAACTCTAGGATTAAAATAATGTGTTTTATTGCACAAGCATTTCTCAAATTAAAATAAACTGCATTTAACCAACATCAATGCTTTCATAAAGCAGCAGCACAAAGAGAGCCCTGTGCAACAAACATATAATACAAAACGTGGCAAATTGCAGCTAATGTAAATACTTTAATTGCCGTCATGGGAACTAATTACCCTGGCTCTATTCCCACATAGAAATTGCCAATAGCTATACATGTTTCATGCTGAAATCCTGCATGTTACAGCACTGAACTGCATCCAAGAAATCAATCAGTTGTGAGTGAGCTGTTTTTCTCTTTAGGTAACACCTTGAGTCTCTATTTCCTTTTCACACATCTGTCACATATTTCATTTTAATTTTCCTTTAGGGGAATGTAGTGGAAGGCAAAAGAGAGCTTGCATTGGTTTGAGGCTAATCATTGGTAGATCTTCTTCCATAATTGTTATCTTTCCCGGGTTGCGCTGGTTCAGGCTCCACTAGATTTTTTTTTTGTAGCTCTTTTCTGTATTGTATACATGCCCGAACCGTCATATCATTCCTTTTTGAATGTTTCTTTCAGCATTCATGATTTTAACGGCTGGTGAATGTCGCCAATGCAGATTCTTGTCTTTTATCCTCACTGCACTCATATACCTTGCCATCAATGGGACCGGTGCGTGCTACTTTTGCAACTAATAGCTCTTTATTGGGCTGACTTGCACCCACAAAACAGTAAATCAAAACGGCTTCGTTTATAGTAGCAATCGTGCTCATCGGTCGTCGAACTATGATTTGAGCACTGCATATATGCCACCGACATTATTTATACTGGCTCAGTCTATGTACTAGGTCTCAATACAGCCTGACCTGTAAAGAATGTATTGGTAATCAAGAATGATACTTCACTTCATATTGAAGACAATGTATTTTGTCCAGGTGATTTCTAGAGATAAAATTACAACTGGCACAGCTCGTGAATCTGTCTAACAGCACTAAAAAATGTAATACATATTCTTCAACATATCAATGAAAAGGTATATGGACTAGTGAAACACAAAATAGTAATCATGGGGCCAGTTCTTTAGGCACATCTCTAGAGTGCAAGCAGATGCTGGAAGCAAAGGCTCTGTCTTTGTAGATAAAAAGGTTGCAGAATTTCTGCCTTTTTGTTCAGCAGAGCACTGTTACATGCTATTGTATGCATTTCCAAAGTGCAGTGTGACTAAAGCTGATGTCTCTTTGCTTTGCACAGTAACCTTCAAGCTATAGTCACTATGACCTGGCTAAGCATGACATAGTCCATGTCATGCATACATCTTAAATGTGTGAGTAATCAATCTCTTACATGTCACGGCAGCGGCAGCCACAGGGTTTGGTTCTAGGGGGAGCGAAAAGACTGCCTTTGTCTGTGAAATGCTCGTGCTCTGTTTTTAAACAATAAATGGTGAATAACAAAAATCTTTTACATTAACTTATTCTTTTCATGCAACTGTTATACATACATGAGCGATATTCATATATGTAATCATTTTTATATTTATCTTAAAATATTACAGCTTGAATAATGCTGCGCTGCTTCCAAGGTCATTGTCTCGATTTCGAAACTAACCAGTAGGAAATTTTACTTGTTACAAAATGCTTCTTAAAAGAGAAAAGGGGGGGGGGGGACATCGGCCTAATAGGACCACCACTGTGGCATGACCGTTTCACTTGAAGGTGACCCCGAGAGGAAAGCTTAAATACAATCAAGCCTTTAAATACGACAGAGTGGCCTAGGCTAGTGAAAGCAACTGAAAACTGTTTAGTTGTTTGTCCTAATTAAGGATAGAGGGGTTTTAGTCTGCCATACCTGCAGTGGCTTTTCATTTGCCGTATTTATCCTATTAGCAAAAACACATAGTCTGCAATTTTTACTTATCACCTCAGGAACAAAGCATCAATTCTAAAGTTGTAAGTAGTCTAGAAATAGTTACGTGCAATGTTTGCATCAAGGTACGATTTACATAACTTTACTAACCTCCAACCAGAGCTATCATTTGACTAGCTGCTCATGCATATCTTTCACGCAGGGCACATGAAAAACATCATTGGGACATTGAAGTGGAATTGCTGTTATGCAGAAGTTTTCGTTTTGTGCTTGTTCCCATTCAAGATTATGAAAAAAAAAAGTGCAAAATAAATAGCGCCTGGGTGCACACATTTCTGTCAGCTTTTTTTTTTAAGATAGTCTACTGCTTTTCTATTGATGCTAGTTTTTCTTGAAGCCAATGGTTGAAATGGTAATTGTATAGTCTTAATCATTAAAGGGTTGATAATGAATGCTGCATAATGAAACTCGAGCCAGGTAACCCTCAACAGCCACAGCTGGTGCGCCTAGCTAGTGGGCTAGCTATAGGCACACAAGCTTTTTTTGAAAGCTAGGACAACTGGTGTATACAACACTCCAAGGCTCTCCTTTAGTTCTGTTAATGTCATGCCAGCTTCTGTTTTAAACACATTACACAATATGCTTTAATTTTGTTTCTGCAATTCTTGAATTAAAATAATGTGTTTAGTTGCACAGTAATTTCTCAGCAGAAAATAAAGCATTTACCCAACAACTAGTGCTTTCATAAAGCAGCACAAATGCCCTGTGGAACAAATATGCAGCAACAACAGGGGCAAACTGCATGTGATGTAAATGTACCTTAATTGCCAGCCTTGGCAACTATCCAGCCTCTATTCCCACAAAGGAATTGCTATGCATATTGCTGAAATTCTGATGCTTTAGCTTGCACGTATCATAAATGAACTGCACCCAAGTAATCAGTCAGTTGGGAATAAGCTGTTTGCCCATGAGCGCTAGCTCTTCAGGTAGTGTCCTTGGGTCTGCCAATTTCCTTTTCACACCTCTGTTCCATATTGTACTTTTTGTCCTCATGAAAAGGGGGGAGGGGGGGGTTGACAAAGAGAGTTTGCACTTGTTCACACTTGAGGCTATGCACCTGTAGATCCCTCTCCATATCTTGCTACCTTTCCCGGCTGTATCTGGGCCAGTTCGGGCTGGACTACATTGTTTTTGTTGCCCTTTCGTTTACATCTTGAACTTTCACAGCATCCTTCTTCAGCTGTCACTTCAAGAATACCTTTCTGTTGCTTTGTTTTTATTTCCTGCTGGATATACGCATCTATATGCCTAAAAAAAAATATTTCTTTGATAGACGACTGAGCACAACTTCTGTATGTGATAGGCTGAACATGTCACCACATAAGGTTTTTTCGTCCCCCGCCCTTTCCACGCCGAGAAGAAAACGCGCTTCCGCTGGACAACTCTCCCGCTGTTCTGCGCGACTTTGCATTGAAGCCATCTGGGGTAAGAAGGGGGCTATCTGGAGAAAAATAAAAATTAATAGGCTAGATGGTGAGAGAGAGAGAGAGGGGGGTACATGACAGTATTTTTAAGACCTTCTTTTTGAAGTACATTAGTTAACATTAAGAGAACATTCTAGCTTCTGTTAGACACATTACACGAGATGTTTTATTTAATATTGTTATCTGTGGGAAGTGATAAAAGATATATGCTTCTCGACTGACAGTAAATCGCACCAGCATTTTCATACAGCAGCACAATGAGCCCAGTGGAACAAATTTGGGTCAGCAGCTAGAACATATCCTGCAGGAGGCACGCAGTGTGTAGTGAACTGCACATAATTTCCTTATTTGCCAGTAACTATATATACCGCCACATAACAATCGGTATGTGTGTACATATGCTGTATGAATGCTTATGGTCTAGCTTGCATGCAATATTATATATATATAGATATACCTATATCAGTCCTCGATTTGCTTGACAACTTCCTTCATCCCCATATATATATATATATATATATATATATATATATATATATATATATATATGCCTATATATAGGATGCGAGAACATTTAACGTACTTGGCCGCTTACTTGGCCGCGTACTCTTGAGAAAGATCGGTCTCCGATCGAAACGTCGAGTCTAATAAAATGTTTCTTTAAATGAAGCGTACCCTTCGCTCTATTATGCCTATATATATATATATATATATATATATATATATATATATATATATATATATATATATATACATATAGCATTTAAAGGAGCGAACAGTCTCAGAGTGCAAGGCAAATTTTTTTATTATTATTCATACTGTTGACATTTACAGGAATGTTGTGTGTTGATTACTGGAATAAAGAGCATTAAATGCAAAGCGGAAGGAAAAACAACGCGCCGCTAGTGGGAGTCGAACCCACGACCTCCGAATGTCGCGTTCAGTGCTCTTCCAACTAAGCTACATCGACGGCTGTCCTCCCCTCCGCTTGCTTGGGTATATGTTCACTAACCAGATATATATATATATATATATATATATATATATATATATATATATATCCGGTTAGGATATGCACATGACTGCACTGCAGGCTGCAACGCCCCTGTAAACTTCACAGCTGCCTTTTGGACAAGTCTGAAGTCACCTGAAAAGAAACATAGAACAAAAACAGAAAACCACAAACACAAACAGGCAAAGGAATGAAAGAAAAATGAATGAAGAAGCTGCTATAAATGGCAAAGGCCACACATTTACACGAGCGCACCACAGTGAGAGCTCTGATGCAAAGCCAGTACATAAATTGTCACTGGCTGGTCTGGGCCTGGACCAAACAGACCGCTATGAGAGGGCCCGCTGAACCAGATGCAGACCAGAACCTGGCAGCGGCAGCAGAACAGTAGCACAGTTAGGCATTCAAGAGATTTTCACCCAGCATACAAATGGTCAACACATGTCGCGTCCTAGCGCTGTGCTACCACTGCAAGCCAAAAATTGCTTGAATTCCTAAATGCAGCACACGGACCAGTTGCGGGAAGCCACTCACAATGCAGTGCGAGCTGTGGTGCCATGCCAGTACATGAAAAGTCACCAGCTGGCCTGGGCCTGGATCAAACGGACCGCTATGAGAGGGCCCGCTGAACCAGATGCAGACCAGAACCTGGCAGCGGCAGCAGAACAGCAGCACTGTTAGGCATTCAAGAGATTTTCACCCAGAATACAAATGGTCAACACATGCCGCGTCCTAGCCAAGAGCCCGCTCTGAATTCCTTCCCCAGTTCACAGCTGTTGAAGAGCCCAGCATCCCCACGAGAACCGCATTCCCCAATGTCTACTTTAATGAATCGATATCTGGCATCACACACAGCAAGTAGAACTGTGCTGAAGCCACCCATGTAGTTGTGGAACATTGTTCTAGAGTTAGCAGGCGCCTCTATCTTAATGTGCTTCCCATCAATTGCCCCAATACAATTTGGAAAATTACAAAGGTCTTCAAATTCAAAAGCTATTCGTCTCTAGTCAGCTGTGGTTGGCTCTGGGAGATACAAGGGCTGAAGAACTTGCCGCAAGGCAATGCATGTTTGCCTCACAATACGGCCTGCTATAGAGTCGGAGATCCTGTACGACTTTGCTATAATCCTCAACGTGGAACCGTGTGCCAGGTACCTGCAAAAATAGAAAACCCAGTGAGTAGGACCAATGCAAAGCACTATTTGTACATGGAACAAACTTTTAGGCACAGATGTCATTCAGTGAAGCAGTTTATAATTTGGTTTACGTGTTTAACGTTGCAAAGTGAACCAAGGTTATGAGGGATGCTGTTAGGTTAGGAGGGTCTGAAAATTTTGACTACCTGGGGCTCGTTAAAGTGCGCTAACATTGCAATGTACACAGGCACCTTGCTTTTTGCCTCAATTGAAAAGTAGGCACCACAGCCTGGATCAAATACAAATCCTTGAGTTCAGGAGTAAGTGTCCATCACCGAGCTGATATGGTGGTGAGATACTAGTTCATATTGTTGAAAAGCATGAAATGCAAGCACAGGGTCAAACAGGCAATACATAGGCATGGAACCACTCTTTGATTAAGAATGAAGTACTTGGTACAAGCACGAAGAATTTTGGAATTATTATTCTCTTAGTCAGCAGATCACTACATCTGCAACCAATCATTAGCTGTAATAAAAGAATCGGCGTAGTCGGCGTCTTACTACACCTGCCCCCTTTGCTTCATATCTCAGAGCTGATCTGATGTCATAAAAGTCCTTGAGGGCAAGGAGCAGTAGTCGAAGAACGAGACTATGCAAGGCTTGGCAGTGGTATTTTTCTTTCGTATAGGTTGTGCCTACTTTGAACACAAAGTGCAGTGCCACTGGCATTCACACCACTAATGTTTCTGTTAACTAAACAAGGGAACATGCAAACAAATCTCGGAACACACTTGCTGCAATGCCTGAAGTCAGAGGCACTTTGGCAATGATTTTCCTCAGTACCGAGCCAGGCCACTGAGCTCTTGTTCACTTGTACTGTTTGGTTTCGGTTTGTAGGGTTTAAACGTTCCAAAATGACTCAGATTATAGAAGTAAAAAGATTATGACATGTATTGTAGCTTTCAGTTCTTCACTGAATGCTTGGTTGATGCAAATACTAACATTATCTCACCCATCCATAAGCTTGAGAATGTGAGCTAGGCCCAGTATATGTGATATGCTCTGCCAATATTAACACGAGAAATGGAATCATGTGCCTTGTAAAAAGCCAGCAAAATGTATACAGCTTTACACTTGGTAAATATAAAAGTGCAGATTCTCACTATATGGTTGGGCATCTAAATATCTGATCAACGAGGATCCAAAGGAAATTAATGTATGGACATTTGAGTGTGAAACCTTATAAAAGGAAGTAACGTAAATGTGCTGGATGCATGCAAGTCCCCAACAGAGGACTCAAAATCTATAAATATTAGTTTTCCACCACCTTAAATTGAAATAACAGTATCAAGACCTGTTGCTCCCTTACGACAACGCAAATTTGCAATGCACTGTCATTAGATATTTTATTATCGGTCTGTTTTTTAGACTTACACAGTCCCTTTACATGCTATGTAAATATATGGTCTTTTGTTTTCCTTGTATTGTGTCTACATATTCGATGTTGGATGAGCCATGCATAAAAAATTGCAGTATGTTTGCAAAACAAGTCATCAATAGACCCTGACATTCAAGGCATGCAATTAAGCTATGGAGATGTAATTTACTTAGGATCATCACACCTAAATCAAAATTCAAGCAAGTCTACATGTTTTCTTTGCAGCTGGGAGCCCTTTGTGTCAATAGGCCATGGTCAACATTCTGCTAGAAGTATGCTTAAATATTAGTTCAGCATGATATGGTGGCCTGAAATTTTTATACCTTTTTTTAGCCTAAGACAATAAGATAAATCAGGGGAGCTGACTACTTTTCTGTGTTTGCTGATTACTATAATTGCTGCAGCATTATTCTGCTGTGAAATTTTGTCAGCGTTCAGCATTTCCGCTTCAGCAGCTTTGGAACCGCTTGACTAGAAAATACTGACAGCAAGCTAAACAGTGAAGCAAATATTCACAATATTCTAACGTATTTTCACATTTCTACTTAGCACTGGTCGATGGATGTCTTGCATTGTTTGTAAAATAAGGTATGTGCAATCAAGAAACAAACTGGGAGATCTCACGAAAAGCACATGGTGTACTAGGCATGGCAATACTTGACAATATAGAATTGACCACAAATGTAAAGGAATGCTTACAGCCACAATAAAAAGTTAGTATAATCCAAAATGACATTATTGCCTTCTTGACTGAGCAGATGCTGAAATGCTGAAAGGATGATTACATGCAGGAGCTAACCATAACCACTTAAAAAGCTTACTAGTACAGCTGTGACTATGCACACAAGTAGAACAAGAAAGCCCATGAGGTGCTGTGCACTGTGAATTACAAGTAAACAATACATTTTTTTTCATACATGCGCTACAATAACTAAAGAGCTTAAAATGTGGATGCACCTTAAACAGATGACAGCATTGCATACACCTGCACATGGTATATGCTACTTACACGTCACTGGATTGTAAAAAAAAAACAAAAAAAAAAAAACACACACACACGCTTACCTTAATGTGAATGCCAGCTTCTCCCCAGCTGACAAACTGACCACTGAGGCTTTGAGTGGCTCAATCAGAGGTCTAACTAACTCTAGGAGACTGTCAAACCTGCACAATAACAACAGCATAATGAAACACTTGTCTATTGAATAAAATGAGTTAGACAACCCCACGTTTCCTGTACGCAAAAAAGCACGGCAGATGCATGTATGCTGAGTAGCAAGGGCGATATGCTACAGCGGCCACGGGTAAAATTAAAATTAGTTCATGCTTTTTACTGACTGAGAAATTCATGAACGTGATGTTGGCCGTACTCCTTCATATCGGGTGAGCCTAGGTAATTACCGCGAAGCTGAGGCAAAAAAAACACACACACAAAAAAAAATAACAGAACCAACTAGGCAAGAAATTGATGTCCATACTTTATTTTTTTCATTGACGAGCACTTCCGCGCCTTTGGCGTGCTTCGTTGAAAGGCTTCGTTGAGGTTAATAATGCACAAATGTAACCGCGTTTGCATTCCCAGTCTCCTCTATGCTCTGACGGATGAAAACGCACTTCCCATCTCATGCATCCCTGACGCGAGCACACTACCTGCTCCGGCGTACTGCGCTCAAGAAATTCACGAAATACAGCCAAGGATGATATGAACATGTATGTACTACTTACCTTTCCACAGACATGCGGAAGTACTGGAAGAAGTCTGTGCCGTCTCCGCTCCTCATGTCCCGCACCAACGTAAAATACTCGCCGAGTCGACGCCGACCTCTCAAAAGACGTTTTGTAGGCTTACGCCTTTTACGTTGCTGCTGGTGGATTACGTCGGCGGCGATGAACTGACCAACTAAAGACCAATAGACATCACTACTGGCGGCCATGTAGGTAGTAGGGCGCTCTGCTGAACTGCTACTCATGTGGTAGCTGACGAGAGCCATCGACCACACCAAAAGCCTCGACAAAAACCACGCCATGGCGATTCCGACACAGCCGAGATGCAGCGCGCTAGAAAGGAAGACGCGAAAGAGCTCCGCGGTGGTCACGCAGCAGTTAGAGAATGATGGTATTGGACAGAAGGCGACGCCCGAACGCGCCAATCGGGACGCTGGGACCGTCCGGCTGACCGGCAGTCAGCAAAACGATCGTACAACACCCTTTCCGCACCCCGTCCGCTTGAGGCAGAAAACGTCCGGGCCGCATGCGTGCGGAGCGGGTCAAAAAAGCAACCGTACAGCGGCCATTAGTCCCTTGTGGGGAACTTGAAAGCGCTTGCATTAGCTAGTGGGCTCTAGGTTAAAATACGCCCAGCCCAATTGGGTGCCCGCACACAAAAAATACGCGGCAGGTCCCACATTTGTCTTGGAGGGTATATCAACTAGAGCTTCCGTATGTTCCTCACATTTCTTAAGAATGGTTGCTGACACTACTTAAATTCGGGCTCTTGTCGCAAGAATTAGCACTAGCGCAAATAGGGCTGCCGAATTAATGTCGATGTGGGTCCTATATTGGCCGTAGCGGGGCTGAACACACCGGCGTTTCCTCACACTATCGTGCAAGTATTCTTTCTATCCTTTATTTGTGTTAAACGTTGCCCTAAATTTCTATTGTAGGTGATTTGTATAACATTGCTGGCATTTTTATTGTGTTATAAATATTACATTTCACTCATGCAAATTGCGCTAAAATACTGAAACATACTGACTGCTAACTGTTGCTCCTTATGTGGTTGTCGTGGACAATCTGCAGCTCTCAGCACAATATTAGTGTTAAGAACAGACATATCCACAGCCTGATCAAGATGGACATGAAGTCATTTGGGCTAGATTAATGTCATGAATTATAGTGAAATTTAATATTGTGGCTTTTTCGAACGGGTAGGCGTATATAAAATATATGCTTAATTATGTCCGTAAATATTCATTGTAAGAACTTGGACTGGGATTTCCCATTAATTATCTGCACAGGAGCCCTATGAGAATAATGTGAGCAAGCCCAGGTGCGGCTTGTGCTATAGTACACACATAGGTCTTATGTCATTATCTGAGGGCCTGACCTACTAGGGCTTCCCATCAATTATCTGCGTCGGATCCCTATAAGAATAATGTGGGTAAGCTGAAGAGCGGCTTGCGCAATAGAACCCTCATCGGTTCTGCGTTATTATCTGAGGGGCTGACCAAAATAAAAATAAATGTTCATCCAGAGCGACTGCTCGAATCTGTCTAAAGTAGGACCATCGGAGGGAGTTTACGGGATGTGCACTTTTGGCACTGCGGGAAAAATGGGCTGCCTGCATCGGTTCCAAGTTCATCGGGGCTTTGACGTTAGCTCCCTTAAGGCCTACGTCAGGCCCCTTTCAGCACCCACATTGAGCCCACCGGGGCTTTCCTGCATTGCCTACATCGGATCCACCAGGGCCCCCCTTGATAGCTCACTTGATTGACAGACTGACTTTCTCACCTCCTCTCCGCTTCTACCCTCGCTCTTTATTCCCCCATTCTCCTTCCGCTTCTGGTTAACATCAATGCCTTCCGCCCTCCTTTTCTCCTTCTCCTCTCCTTGTGCTACCTGGGTTAGCAACCCCATTCTTCTTGGCATTTATCCTGCTATTTGCTACCAAAGAAATATCCGCATATAAACGCAGCCACCAAGAGGCGTGCAGTCGAGCTGTCCTCTAAACGACGCGAGTCTAGCACGAGAATGCATTTACTTGTTTTGTGAACTCGCTAAAGTTCCCATATGATAGGGTGTGTGCGATTCAGAAATGGCTTACGTATGCCTAGAAAGGTAAGCAGGCAATACCTACAGCAGCAAGCACTCTATAATGAGATCAGAATTTTAGTTTGGTAAAAGCGCTACTCAGTTGGATGTCTCTATGCCTTGTATGTAGGTAATGGCGAGGCTTAAAATATCAAACTTCGATATTTGAACCTGTACACATTTCTCGGAATTCTCAGATAACAAACCAGTTTGTAGCCGCCGTATCTTTTTGTCACATTTTTGTCAGTTTTGAAGTACGGTACTAAGTCCAGATCTCTACGGATACCTTGTCATCTATGCATGGATGTCATGGAATTTCATTTTCTATGCCAGTGAGTTTTGAATCACTAGGCGGAGCCTTCTAGAATGACATGAGACCATCAATAACATTTGTGCTACTTTTCTACCCTTAGGGCGTCTACATCAGAACCATTTCTGTACCGATACAACGACCATGTGCAACGCGACAGGAATTTCTTCCCATTATTACTCGAATTATTTGCGCACAGACGCCAGGATTTTTCGCTGATCAAGATGTCCCGTCATTACTGCACCATCTTGAGATCAACCTTCTTTAAATGTTTAATTCCACACAATATATTTATATCTACCTCAAAGACACTTCTGTCTACAGCCACTAAGTTTTTATACTTATTTAGGACATTTGCTTTTCCTGCAATGGCTCTGACCGTGGTGCTGATCTGAGGGTAAATAATAACCATGACGCGATACTTTCGAAACGCATGGTAAAAATACTCATTGCTTTCTTCCTCTGCCTCTTGATTCCGCAGGAATGTGCTGGGCGGTCGTCATTCGGCGTCTGAGCGTTCCGCGGTGGGTGCGAAACGGCACAGAGACGCCCGTGGTGTTGGACTGTGAGTACGTGTACAACGAGAACGACCTCAAGCTGGTGGTGAAGTGGTTCTTCAACGACGGGCCTGAGCCCGTCTACCAGTGGATTCCCGAAATGAGGATCCGCGAGGCATTCGGTGTACTGCGGGGACGCTTGGACGACGCATTCACCGTGAACTCTCGTGATGTGTATTCGCAGTACCGTGCCATTCGAATCGTAGAACCTACCTGGGAGCTGAGCGGAAAGTACACATGCGTTGTGGCGTCGCTGGCTGGCCAGGACTCTCGGCACAAAGATATGACCGTCTTCGGTGAGCAGCCTCCACCACCTTTGATTCTACGTCCAGTCATCTCCCTCGTGGAGGAAAAGCCGGCTAGATATTTCTTAATGTGCTACCGTGGATACACACCACTCAATGAAAAAAAAAATATCAAGCGCCATGGGAACATGCGCTAAGAACGGAAATTTACTTCATCGCTTCATTTTTTTACCCGCTCACACTTCCGCTGTTTTTTCGACCGGTCGTCTAGAAGCTAAGGCATGCAGCCGATCCATTTCTAGAGGTTAGTGATACATGAAAAGTGCTGGTGACAATTATATTCGACCATTAAGGGCTTGGCACGATAGCTTTAATCTGATAAGCTATAACACTGCCCTGCTACAGGTCGTGGGCGACCACCTGATATATGAATCATCGAGTCGTATAAACGTGCCTGCGTGACCTAGGATTAGCTTGCTTAACTAGGCACCCTAAAATACTGGAGGTTTGACCCTCATTCCACCTTCCCCGTTCAAATGAGTGGCTTAAGTTGGAAACTACTCCCAACATTATGGTATCAGGCAATCTCGTTGTGCCGCAAACCATCGAAGAATCAGAGCTGGGCCACGTCAGCTGCCAGCTGCCAAGTGAAGCGCCTTGCTCGCAATGCCCACCGACGCTGGCCGAGACGCTTCCATCGACGCCGACGTTGGAGTTTCTGCGTAGCTTGCCCTTTAGCGCTCTAGCATTAAAATTCATTGGTGGAACGCAAGACGCAAACTAGGACTCCTGATACATTCTAGAAGACTCACCTGATTCAGCCGTGGCAGTACCAAATTGTGATTTGCAAATCTTGAAAAGAACACCTATCTACCATAGGATTCGAAGCGTTTAATGTGCTAAAGAAATGAAAATATTTGGGGAAGGCAACTATCGCAGATCGCGATCATGAGAGCAAAGTAACTGAGAGATTAAGAACAAGGTGGTGTGCGTTCGGCAGGTGCTCTGATATCATCAATGGCAGTTGGCATTTGAGAAATTAGTAATACCGGCTTCTTACTGGTTCGCCATTTGAAAGAAGCTTACGCATTTACCTATAGGGAGCTGAATAGCCCCCTAAACGTTTTTTTATGTGGATTTTGATGTATAAATTTCTTTTAACAGGCTATTCACCAGACGATGGCTGTGTCACTGTAAAAGCCCCTCTCTCCCCTATACGCATTTGTCTATATGGAGCTGAATAGCCCCCTCAACTTGCTGTATAGGGATATTTGTGTATGAAGGTCTTATAATGGTTAGTTCACCTGACGAGGACTGTGCCACTGTAAAAGCCATATGTGATCATCTGAAGACAAAATCATTTGAAATCTTAAGTGCGGTCCCTATTTTATACACCGATCTCCTTGGTCACTGGCTATTATTAACCATTATTTTCCAAAGCTGCGGTTGTAGCTCTGCTATCATTATTATTACCGTTATTTGTATATTTCTTTGTTTCGGACACCTCCAGTGCCCTTAGGTAAATTAGTGTAGGGGGGTGCAATGAAATAATATGATAGCATAGATGGCAATACAGAGTGGGTTGTAAATCGACGTCTGAAAAATGCACACGTGCTTAGCACGATTTTTGCATCTGCACTTGCATCTGCACCACAAAACAGATATTACGAATTGATATATAGCATTACAATATGCTAGGTGTTATACCATTTCACTACCAGTGTTTACCTTTGGCATTCTATTCTCCACCTTGCAGTGCCTGCGAAGTCATTCTCCTTCAACTACAGCAGTTCGATGGCTCCCTGTGAACAGCAGGCGGCGGATTCATCCGTGAGCCTTTTGTGCATGGCGCAGGGAACTTACCCCAAGCCGGACCTAAAGTTGTTCCTCATAAAGGGAAGCAGACGGAAGGCTGCTAGTGAAGCCGCGCTTCGGACGTTCACGCGTGCGACTGAAGATGGCCTCTTCGACGTGGCCCTGCATGCTGATGTGGCCGACAGCCGGTTGTCCTCTTTGGCGGACCTCTTCGAGTGTGTCCTGGAGATTCCGCACAGCAACTACGCTATGACGCGCAGGATGAATGTCGCTCACGGTCAGTGTGCATTCTGGAAAGCGATCTAGATACCAAATTACTTTTGCGTCTCTGCAACAACAATAGGACACATATAAAAGATACATACGCTTTAGTTCGAGTTTCACCGGCGCAAATACAAGTGATTTACATGTAATTAGCTAAAATTAGATAAATAAGTTTTCATTTCTAATTCAAAGGGCAAAATATACTTCTAAATTGAAGGCCATCAATGTGAAACATGAGCTTCATGTTGAAATTGTGGTAATGTTCGGTTTAATTTCTCGAGCATCAAAAATACGCAAATCAAAGCATGCAGGGTGCTTGTATTTTTGACACCGCATAGTATTAAAATGGTACAAATCGTAATTCTTGACATCATTCACAGATGCCGTCTATGCATCGGAAAATGTTGAACAAGACAATACAATTCTGGCGACATTAACCAGTGAAGCGACATAACTTTATAAGCGTGCCGTGCTGAAAATCCGGCACAGTGAGTTGCTTGCATTTGGCGTTTCTAACTACACTTGCGGTTAAGCAAATTTAAAACGGGGCTCATTTTTAATCTTGCCGGCCTTCAATTTCTCTTTCTTTCGCGTTGAAATCAAAAGTAAGATGTTGAAGGTTTTTAATCGGATATTTAAACTTCCGATCAATAAATTCTATATTGCACATACCGTTTGCCGGAGCAAACCGTAAAAACGTAACTCTCATATTTTTCAAAACACAAGTTTATAAACTAAACATATTGGCCCTGTATGCAACTGTGCGAATAATAGTGAGCTGTTAGACGTGACAAATCAGCGCAGTATCTGTGCATTCAGTGCCTATATCTGCGCAGTGGTTTTGAAGTACAGTGCCTGAAAGAAGTTTACACATTGCCTTAACTCTGAAGAGAAAAACACATAGAAAGGAATGTTCCGCTAATTTTGCCTTCAATGGCTTTCGTTTTTTTTTAAGTTTAAGAGCCTCTTATTGTTCATTCCTTTTTTATCAGAGAGCATTAGTTTAAGGATTGTATAAAATCGTCTTGCAATAATTGTTGTTTTATTTCTCCCGACAGAGCTTACGTGGGGAGCCTATGGTGAGTATTAACAGGGGAAGAGTACCTTGCTCCAGAAGGCTAACTCGCAGGGTCCATGAACAAAATAGGACCTTCTTTCCACATCTGATTTGCTTGCAGCTCGCGTACGTCTTCAATTTTCTATCTAGAGTTCTCTGAAGAAGTTTCCAGGCAAAGAAGACCATATTACACTGCAGTGAGAATACAAGAATAAAATCTCCCTACAGTTTTCACAACTAAAACGTCGACTTCGTTAAAACCGCAAAAGTTTGCACTTTTACTTATTTGGTAAAAGCGCATGCTCTACTGACAGAACGGTAGATTTGAAGTTTTTCAAAGTGTTCTCTTTTCTCTCCTTCTTCAGCTATAGGTTCCTTTGGGTGCGCAATGCAGATAAACTGCAATTATCTTAACGCATAGTACATTCTGTAATGTGGACACACTTTCTGATAAAGCATCCAGGGTGGTACCAAAAAAAAAAAAACATTAAGGGCCTTGTGGAACTGCAAATTTGCATTTTTCAGCCGGCAGCCTAATGTTGATATGAAACTTGTGGCATGCGCTACGGGCTGGAAATAAAATAGTTTAGAGCCGCGTACCTAATGGCAAGTAGCTGAACTACTGCTGATGACGCCACAGCGCAGTAAGTGGTAACATGCGCCATCAAGGTAAAAAACACAAAAGCAGAGACACATAAAACGAAGTGTGATGGCCTTCCTTTTCTGCGAAAGTTTTGCTAAGAGTTTACTAATTCCACTCGAATAAGTATTGTTTAGGGCAATAGTTGTTTCCTATCATTTCTGTGCGCTCATCGTTGTCGGTATTTTGAAAGCGATTTGCACTTGAAATTTATTGACGCATCACACAAATGAAGCCTACACAACCATGTAAAGAAACACCACGTGTTGCACAATCACCTCAAAGCGTGCCCAAATTCATATTTTTTACCACCCCGAACCAAATTCTTAAAGAAGGCATATATATTTCCATTGAAACGCGATAGGCGCCTCAGTGGCGCATTAGACACCTAATGCTTTCAGACACCTAATGCTAAGGTTTCACATTTTAACCGCAGTAAATAAATGTCCAAATGCAGCGGAAAATAAGCAAAAACATTCGCACCTCTCGCAAAGTTTGCCCCTAAAAAGAGCACTTCGACAATAGTACAATTGGAGTCCCTAATCATCCAAACGACGGCCAACATGCTGAGCAAGGATCAAGGCTCACTTCATCATTTCTAGGCGAAACGATTGCAGAGGGTCCTGAAGCGTATGTTACCGTTTCCTTTTATCTTGACAGTCATATTGCGAAGAAACATTTGACCAGTGACCCAATCTTCATATGTTAATAGTGATTCACTTTGACTTGATGATGTTCCATCGAACGTTAGCTAGGTAAGACATTGGAAATCTCACTTCCTCTGCTAAAGTCCTGAGAAAGCCCTTTACCCTAGTGTGCCCCCATACGCCTTTCTCAGTATGGATGCCACTGAGGGACCACCTTCTTCGATTATAATTTCCGTCCGATGAAATGAATTGCAGTGTTGTCCTTCCTTGCAGGTTCTTCGAGCGCATCTTCCATGGCTGTTCTGCCTGTTTTATGCGTCGCCATGAGCTTAAGCATCCATACCGCATTCGGCATGTGCTGAATGGTACGTTAGAGTTTTATTTAGACGCGTATTCTTTTATTTTACCGGTTTGGAAATATTCAACCAAACATAACTAGAGATTGGCATCTTGTACAAACACATGCCTCTGACACAACTGAAATGTTCTTTGGTTGTATAGTTTCCAAAATTGGAGGACGTATGTTTTTAAGGAATCTTTGAGTGCTTTTATCACCCTTCTTTTCAAATATTTTTGCATCTGATTACTTGCAGGGAGTGATTATTGATACCGCGAATTACCCGTGAACTTCTGACTCTGTGCAACGTTTCCAAAGACTGACTTCATCATTTGCAAGAAAGCTGAGTGCGAAGATACAAGCAGAAAGTGGAACATTTTGCAAGACTGTGGTTGTTGTTCTCATGTTGTCAGAGTACGTGTTGTTGCATGCTCCGCATCAGCGCGGCTGTACGGACATCGGTGTGCCGACGTAGTTTCATAGAAGCACCAGCTCACCAAGTGGCTGCTTCCATACTTCACAATCTTTATCATCGTCCAAGAGATGGCGCTAGAGCGCTTATTTTCTCACTTACAGGAGAGATGAGAAAGTGTACGTTTCGCCAGTGTTTGGTGTTGGTTAAATTTACACTCACTTCTGCATAGCGCTTACGCGGAGCGCGCGTTGTCTGTTGCGCCGGACGCGATTATTTTATATGCTGGCTGAACGGTCAGATTTCGATCTACCCGGTTCTGCTACAAGAGGCGCTAAACTAGAAATTGGTGTTTTTTTTTAATTAAGACCTAAATGTTTTATTCAAGCAAAATATGATGCATTAAATTGTTATTCTAGAAACGCTTCCCTAGCTGCATATTGCTTCTATTCCTCTAGCTTCTATTCCTCTATTGCTTCTATTCCTCTAGATATTGCTTCTATTCCTCTTCTATTCTTCTATTCCCCAGTCTCTACCTGCGCTTGTATTAATATCAGGTTATCATCGACTTATCCATATTAGTAATCGAAGTGTTCACACGTTAATTTATACGGCGATTTAGGATCCCAGATCCCATCAGACAAAGGCAAATGGCGTTTTTTCGCATTCCTAAGAGGTAACATATATGAAACCTGCGTATCAACTCACATAGGAGTATAATGCAGCAGTAACCGATCTGCGGCACATGGAAAATATTAAGCCCGCGCAGAGTATCATGGATAAGAACAATTTTATGACGTGAGGCGACGACTGCTATCATAGGCGAACCGCAATCACATTTCGTAAATAAGACAAAAAAAAACATTCCTTTCTGTTTGCCCTCTCTCGTCCCAAACAAGACTAGAGAGTTTTAAAAAAATTATTCGATTACAGTTACAGAAAGGGCACTTTTCAGTAATCGAATGAACAAAATTTAGGTTATTGAATGTTTCATTTTTTTCTTTCTATGCTTTTTTTTTCCTTTGGGTTCCACGACTTTGTTTACATTTGTTATGAGCGTTGACTGCTGTTAAATAATAAAGTGTTATTGATATTAGTATCTGGTGTACTGAAGAGCGTTTACAAAAAAAAAATTCGTCCACCAGACTATTTCTGGTTGTGTATTCTAGTCCTGGTAAATATTTCAATGTTTTATTTGTAGCGATTGGTTTTATTAGTTGAAAACTCTTGTGCTGACTTTCCGATCAGAAGATCACGACATGCAAGACAGAATAAATCTTAAAGTTGCTCTGGAAAATTTATTTCTTCATGTAAAACTGGTCATCTTGATACCATCAAATATCCGTGTTCGACTCCATCAATCGTAATCGCATAAAGTTTAATCGCAAACGAAGCAACGACTGTTAATAAGAAATTTTATATAAGACTGTGTTGTCATGCGTTGGTGGAATACTTTAATAACTGCAAACAAATTACTCACGCGATACACGCACAGACTGTTTCGGGCCTCATGTTGCGGGCCTCATCAAATTTTATGAAAGCAATTTCTTGCAAAATTTTCATGTGCGTGTAAACCTGTCATACAATGCAGTGTTAGTTCCTAATCAAATACCTTAAATACGTACCCGAAAGAACTGCATCATCATAGTAATATTAACGAAACTGCATCATCATCATATCAAATATCTTATACAAAGCCTACTTTAGACGAGGTGGTTATCTACACGTTAAATGTAATCGAAACAGCTTCTGCTGTTTTCGTTTTACAGATGTCTGATCGGATTCTTCATGCACAATATGCACAGGCTTCTAGATGCCCTTCTTTAGCTCCCGAGCACGCAGAAAAAAATTCCTCAACTAATAAGTGCTCAACTTGAGTTATCACCCCTCGGTGACACTTCTTTCGACGTACCCGGTGATGCTGCTGCTACCATGCACGTCGCGGAGGACACCGACCTTCCGCCTTTCTATTCAGTGCTTTTGCCTCTTTATTGTGCTGCTCTTTCCGACGCCACTGCTATCTACACACCCTCGTTACGATGCGCTGATCAAAAATTAGTGTTGCTGCCCCATGCTGTGCTAACACATTTTTGTTGCTCAAGTGCTATTTTTGTTTGTAACCCGTGCCCTGTCTTACTACTTTGCTCCGTGGCCAGTCTCTGCGCAGCGTTGCTTTGATCGACTCTAATGCCACCTATCCCTTCGTCGATACCACCGCCGGCCTTCACATCAGCGCCACAACGCCTCTTTCTGTCGCCACTCCATCTTCCCTCGAAGTTTTCACCGATCCATCGACAGCCCAGCTTGTCGCCATCCTACAACGTGTCGCGGCTTCGTTCGACTCCCAGCAGCCTTCGTTGGGACGCATAACTACCGTTACTCACCGTATTCATAACGGCACCAATACCCCTTTGCGCCAGCGTCCGTACCGTGTTTCAGCAGCTGAGCGCCGCAATAATGACAAACAGGTTACCGATATGCTCTAGCGCAACGTGATCCAACCGTCGCACAGCCCTTGGGCATCTCCGGTCGTCCTGGTCGAGAAAAAAGACAATTACATCCGATTCTCTATAGACTACCACCGACTGAACAAGATCCCGCGAAAGAACGTTTACCTTCTCCCTCGTATTTACAATGCCCTTGATTGCCTGCAGGGAGCTGAGTTATTTTCTTCAATAGACCTGCGTTCCGGCTACTGGCAGGTGCGGATGCCAGAGGCCGATCGCCAAAAAACCGCTTTCGTCACACCCAATGGGCTGTATAAGTTTAATGTCATGCCGTTCGGACTGTACAATGCCCCTGCCACATTCGAACGCATGATTGACGACTTTCTCAGAGGGCTCAAATGGCACACTTGCCTTTGTTGCCTGGACGACGTTGTCATCGTTTCCTCAGATTTTCCATCTCACCTCCAGCGCCTTGAGATAGTTCTACGATGTCCGACCGATGCTGGCCTCCAATTAAATATAAAGAAATGCCGTTTCGGAGAACACCAGCAAACCATTCTCGGACATGCCGTCTCCAAGGATGGCGTTCTTCCCGATCAGGCAAAATTTCGCGCTGTGACAAAATTTCCCAAGCCCACTAATGTGAAAGAACTCCGCAGCTTCGTCGGCCTCTACTCTTACTTCCGCCGCTTCGTTCGCAATTTCGCCACAGTCATCAACCCTGTCACCAACTTCTGTACAGCCACGACCTTTCAGCCTGGTCTGCGTACTGTGTTGATGCCTTCGAGACAATCCGCCAAACCTGCGTCATTTTGACTCTTCTCCCACAGAAATCCACACTGATGCCAGCGACGTCAGCCTCGGTGCAGTACTCGCTCAACGGAAGCCTGGCTTTGATGAGTACGTTGTCGCTTACGCCAGCCGGACACTGAAAAAAGATGAAACAAACTATTCCGTCACCGAGAAAGAGTGTCTCGCAATCCTCTGGCCAATTGCAAAATTTCGTCCCTACTTGTATGGCCGTTTTTTCGATGTCGTCACCGATCATCACTCCCTGTGCTGGCTGTCTTCTTTGAAAGATCCTTCTGGTCGACTGGCCCGTTGGGCTCTGAGGCTTCAAGAATACGACATTAATGTATATCGCTCTGGCCATAAACATGCCGATGCTGATGCTCCTCACGCTCTTCCTTGCCGACTGAAGCCACTCCTGCTATATCCGTGCTACATCCCACCGTCATGCCCACCGATATGACTTCCGAGCAACGCAAAGACGCATGAATCACTTCACTCTTAGACTTTTTATCTGGCCGCGCGTCATGACCTCCTTGCCGTGCTCTCCGTCGCCACTCTCACCATGTCTTCATCAGAGACTAGCTCCTTTACCGCAGGAATTACCTTCCAGATGGTAGAAAGTGGCTGCTTGTTATTAAGGCCCATCTGCGCTCTGTGATTTGCTCCAATTACTACGACAATCCGCAGTGTGCCCACTCCGGCTTATTGAAAACCTTCACTCACCTGCGACAGCGGTACTACTGTAGCGGGATGTACCGTTATGTTCATCGGTTCGTCCAGTCCTGTCAAGAGTGTCAGTGCCAAAAACACCCACCTCGCCAGCCCGCCGCTCCTCTACAGCTGCTGACCTGCCCAGCTCAGCCCTTTGAGCGTGTTGGAATCGACCTGTACGGCGCTCTTCCTAACTCATCAACAGGCAATCGCTGGATCATCGTTCCAATTGATCATCTCACACGCTACGCCGAAACGGCGCTCTTGCTATCTGCTGCAGCCCAAGACATTGCCTCCATCCTCCACCATATTATTCTTCGTCACGGAGCTTCCAAAGAATTGCTTAGTGAAGTTGATTCTGAAGTTGTCGAAGCTCTTCTTAGAGAATGCAAATTCGTCTACCATACCACCTCCGCGCACCATCCGCAAACATATGAAATAGTGGAGATTTTCAATCGCACCATGGGCGACATATATGTCGCTTCCGACCACTCCAACTGGGACCGCGTTCTTCCATTCTTCCCCTTTGCTTATAACTCTGCCACTCTAACAACCACCAAAATCTCGCCATACGTCCTCCTGTACGGTCCTGAGCCCTCTTGTACCATGGACACCGTTCTCAAATACCGACCGGATTCTTCCGAATTCCCGACTGTTTCACAGGCTGCAAAATATGATGAAGAATGCCGCCAGCTTACCCGGTCCTTCCCTTATCACGCCCAGCAACAGCAGAAAACCACCTGAGATCAATCTGCACTTCTTCCTGCTTACCGTGCAGACTCTGGTCTGGTTAAAGTTACCTTCCTCCAGTCCCGGCCTTTCATGAAACTTCTGAGCAACTATCAGGGCCCCTACCGTATCGTAAAACAAACATCCCCCGTCAACTACATCATCAAACCCCTTACGCCATCCACTGACCACTGTCGGCGCAACCGTGAGATAGTACACAGTAACCGCCTGAAACCTTACTACGATCCTGCCATCGTCACATCGCCATAAGCCGCCTAGATGGCGCCTTTTTGCCCTTGGGAAGTTGTAAAACAAGCATTCGGCTATGATATGTTCAGCGCCTAATGTTGAAGACACCGACGAAAACCGTGTTCAAGGCCTGACGGTCGGGGAAGGCAACGACGACGACGCTCGCTCCGACGCGTGTGTGTGTGCTGACACAAGCTCTACGACTGATCGCCGAACGTTCCCTTGACTGTTCACGGCGTAGCGCCCTGTGCAAGGTGTTGTACTACAGTAGTGAGGACATTCAGGCATGGCCTAGGACTACTATACAGTCCTCACCGTGTCGTGGTAGCACGTTCTCATTGTTTTGCCAAAAGCTTTGTGTCTATAAAACATCCGTAGGGTCACTAGTAGCAGCGAGTGCTACGAGTTGAAAAGAAAGCACGCCGTTTAGTGCTGTCGGCCCCTGAGTTTAGGCCAGTGAAACTAATTATTGAGCGTCTCCTTGCCAGCTCAATTAGACCTAGTTGCTCCGTTTAGTCTATGCATATTTTGCTTGAAAAGAATTACATTGAAAAACACTAATTATCTGCTGCCTGTAAACACGGATCGATTGATTGGCGACTTATGCAAGTGAAGTTGGAGTAAAGTTCTGAAAAAGCAATGTTGGCAATGTTACTGGTATTTATTAGTAATCGTCCCACCCCTTCCGGCTCCCTTTGCATTGGAGTCTAGCTTGATAAAAAGCAGGGTACTTAATGCGCTACAACTGCATCATCACGGCATGAAGAGAACTCCAGACGGCATCTTATACAAAGACGTTCGCGAAAATTGTTGAATCCGCGGTGAAAGGTGAGTTTGTCAATGCGCTTACTGTCATGTACATGGTTTTTGCATATTTCGTTTCACGCTGAGTGCAAAACATTCCTCAACGCCCTACAGTGCCACGTCACAACCGTGATCTTTTGGCCTATTATTAACTTAATTGTAGTAAATGTAAGTCTCAGCCGACAGATTTCACTGGCTGCCTACGTGTTACCACATCTCACCTCAGTTACAAATATTTTTAGGACTGCAAATGAATTCAAGAACTGGCTGGTGCATGCTTCTCCCTTGTCTCGCAGAACATATAGTTGTCAGTTCTGGTCTACAGGGATGAAAATCCGTTTGGTGGAGCTTTGTAGGATGTAAAGTGGACTATACTTCAATGCCTCCATTACTCCTTGAAACCGGCATGATGTGTGTGCTATCCTGTCTAAGGCTATTCGGTGTCCGCTCTCAGAGTTACACATATTCTCTTAAGTACGCTAAGAATTCACGCAGCGGCTTCCCAGGTGAACAAATATACCTCCCGCGACAATTGTGTCGGAAACTTAAAACGGCTTCTCGTGGATTAGACGCAGATGGCCTCATTACAAAAAAAAAAAAAACTATGCAGACTGAAGTGCTTCCGAAATAAATTATTTTTGTCCTGTCTTCAACTCTGCTCACACCGCGCATCAACTAATATGCATCAAAAGGGGGCGCTTTTAACAAAGCATACTGCGCTATGCGCAAGCACATTGGCGTCGATTATGGAATGAATGCCTTGGCTATTCTTATTGCCGGCTTGCAGTTAAAGTCCTTAGAAAAATATACGAAAGCTTCGGCGACCAAGTCTGCATTTGGATGTCTTCTACAGGCAAGGAATTCGTTAATTTGCGACTATAGCAGCAGCTGTAAGCGGCAGGTGTCCTGAAATAAACGCTACGACATTCGGCTGGGTAGATTTGCAATGCAGTATGGGACGTTTCACAAATTTGGAAAGCATTCTCTCTTAAAATTGTAGAAGCTCTCATCTATGAATGTTGCTCTCCTAGAGGAATATACAATTTACACGCAATAAAAGTAAGAAAGCAGAGCACGAAAGGTGGTAAATGAAACAAAATAACCTGCACAAAAAACGCTGTCATGTCATTGGCCACTTGTAGTGAAAAGAAAGCTCTGTAATATCCCACTCAGAGTCAAAATTGTGCGGCCGACAGCCACTTGGTTGGGCTAAAAGTATGTACGATTAGAGGCGCGCGTGTGCCTAATGACATTTTTTACTTAGGTATGCTGTCGACGTTGCACAAATACCTAACGTACGGAATGTATGCTGTCCAGAAGGCGCAGAAATTGATTACTCTGAGAATAGGCGCAGGTAGCACAAAAAATTCACATTGTGTTCATGAAAAAAAATAATGGGTGATGTAGCTAGGGTAAGCACGGATAAGCATGCAGGGGCATTATTTGGGGCTTAACTGGGCTACGTTGTGATTCGTTTATAGTTCTTTTCCCACGCCTTGCTGTGTTTAACGAAGTAATAGTCCTATGCCTTGCTCTATAGGGTGAAGGAAAGATAATTACGGTCATTAGAGCGACTTCGTCAGAGGACATGATGAGCATAATGACAACGACAATTGAAGCGCAGTATCCGTAAATTGTTAGTACTGACAGTTTAAGAAGCCAAAAAGCCGGTTGCTGAGATATCACAGTTGTCTAATGCAATGACCGGCTTAGCTTATTGCACTGTCCTGACATGAGTTTGTAAACCACATGAGGCGGGTTCTTTTTCTTTTTGTTTTAACACTTGCAATAGCAGCAGTGAGGCAGTTTAACGAAGCGGGATATACTGCTTCTGTGCTGAAAGGTGTTCTC
Source organism: Amblyomma maculatum (assembly GCF_055883805.1). Taxonomy (NCBI): domain Eukaryota; kingdom Metazoa; phylum Arthropoda; class Arachnida; order Ixodida; family Ixodidae; genus Amblyomma; species Amblyomma maculatum. The sequence continues at coordinate 124,619,566 of NC_139349.1, forward strand.
TTCAGATTAGATCGCGTGTTATAGCGCAACAATCGTCACAAATAGTTTTATACAAAAGGTTATCTAACCTCCTATTCAATAACATAAGGCGTATCACTGACACCATGGCAACAAATTGAGACAAGAGAGAAATGTTAATATCTGTTATGAAACGTAATGGGCCGCTTTAGCCGGGAACATGTACTACTTCCTTGCAGAGAGCTTCCTTTAAATGAGGAGTTCGACCTTTCGGAATCTATTTGTAAGATTGGGCCGAGTTATTCCACCACCTTGTATTGTGCGGTATACGGCTTGGCAATTTCCACTAAAATTGTCGGCGAACAACAAGCATGTACATGGTCGCCCATTCTTGGGCTGAACACGAGGGAGCGTGGCAGCCCTCTGCAGAGTCACCGCACGTCGGAGATGATCCCAGCACATCTGCGTCATCTCGCTTGATGCGAAGTCCCTGTGGATGTACAGATCCGCAGAACACAGGTGTGCAGCAGCATGTTCAGCACACATTTTCACGACCTAATACACCCATACTTGCTCAGTTGTTCGGCATATGGGTCACGTTGTCGTAGATGGTATCGTCATACAATCGAATAGGCGTTAAGAAAAATTCTAGGATGCACTTCAGACTTCTTATGAGCAGTACGGCGAAAGTCTTTCTTTTATTATTATTATATTATTTTGTTTTGTGTTTAAATTTTATTTATATATTTTTTATTTTTTGTTTGGGTTTTGGCTATTCATTACCCAGTTTTTGATACTTTCCAAAATTAGCCGACGTTGGCATGTTATGTGCCTACTGGATCAGATTCTAGACTTCTGGATTGATTTACGATCTTTCTGGATCGGCTTATTACTTTTGGCTATTGATTACCTAACGTTGAAATAGTTTAGCCAATTTAGTCATTGTTGGCTTGTTCTGTGGCTACTCTGGATTGCCTATGCATCTATTTTGTTTGGCATATTCGTTCGAAGGCTACAATTGAACGAAAAAAAGCTTCAGCCTTTATGCAGAGCATTTACGGTGTGCAAAGATGCCGATACTGTAAAGCGTTCAGTAGTAAGGCCTTTCTCTCGCAGCGTAGCGTCAGGACAATGCGAGAGTTGGAATGAAAGCATTGAGGTGAATGGCTTCTCAGGGTTTCTGCAGGAGAATGCAGTTGAAAAGTGACGAAAAATTTACCAATTTAAGACAGAACCAACACCCCCCCCCCCCCCCCCCCCCCAAAAAAAAAAAATGTAATGGTCGGCACTGAACTGTTTTCAGGTCATCGTTTAAATTCAAAGCGAGGCAAGCCCTACATAACAAAAAGAATGCGTAGGCAGGCAATTGAGGAAGTTCCTGCGTTCACTCACACACGTCAAACGGTGGTAGAAAATAAGCTACGGACCAACTTAAAAAACCATATGAACTATCATTTTTACAGGACTTAAAACGCGAAAGAATGTACAGGGTAAAGAAGGAGATAAAAGGCCTAGAAAGTGTGATAGAAGAAAGTCAATAGAAGATATGCAGAAAGTCAGAGCCGATTGAAAGGCTGAGCATTGTGACCCTTCAGTGCTTGAAACCATTAAAATGCTAAAGGAAGAGAATAAACTACAAGTGTACTCCAATAAACCTAGCCAAGATAATCTTAGCATTTCGCGTTCCGTTGCAGCTTTATTCCAGAGGTGAGAGTCTTTTGCTAACTTCAAATTATGGGCGGCTTTTAACATCGAGTGCATTCTTTGATACGCCGCAAAAGCGACAATAGTGGCGTAATTAGATAACTATCTGCTGTACTTTGTGAAACTCGTTATGCAATTCACACCCAGCTTTCCTTCAATATTGCTATAAATGTTATTATGATGCCATTTGAGTCTTCAATATATGTAGTTCTTGCCACTGTCAAGGATAATTTTGAGCACAACCTGAAATTTGCATGTCATAAGCGGAGGCTGGCGTGTGATCAAGCAAGCTCGCTTAATTGCAGGGCAGTTAATTCTGTGACATAGCTGCGCAGGTTTATAGCGACCCAACAATATAACGTTAACAGTTTCTCGCGGCTTTTTCTCCTTGTGGGCTGAGAAAGAGTTTAAAAGCTTTGGACCTCAAGAAACTTTTTTCTTAATCTTCAGCAGTGGCCAAACCACCAAGGAGTTTTATAATCTTGAAAAGGCTACCAGCTCATGGTTTGAGTGGGTGCTTATGAAACCCTAATTTAGGTAGCTGGGAAGTGGAATCTCGTTATAAAATTAAATCAGGTACCATAAGTTTTTCTTGACCTGCTTATATTCGGGTTTTGGGCGCTTACCCGCCTCTCGGCATTTATTCGAATCAAGTGTCATGTAGGTCACTGAGCTGGAGGTTTATGTACCCCGATGGGGCCTAAACGTTGCGACGCAGATGAATTGATGATAATGCCACTTGATCATGAAAGCCATCATGCTCTCCTCCGCGCTTCCGAATTCATCCTTGCGTGCTGCAGACAGCACGTTTTGTAGCCCATGTGCTTTGGTGAGGCATCTAACAGATACCCAGCCAAAAGGCAGTGGCGAAAAGCCTGCCGGCCAGCGCTATGTCCCCTGTGGAGAAAATCAAAGCAATAAAAGCTGGCGCCACGCTCCCGTCTCGATAGGAAAAGTCAGGCTGGGGGGGGGGGGGGGGGGGGGGGGGGGGGGGGGGGGGGGGGGGGGGGGGGGGGATAAGAAGAAGCAGGGCAAAGGGAGAAAGGATGTTTCCTTGCGTTTCATAAAGAATCCGGCAATGAGTGAAAGAATGACTATTGTGTATCATATACCGAAAGAAACTTTCTTTCACTCATTAGAATAAACAGCGCGAAGGGCGAGGATAAAGATGAAAAAACACAAACACAGCGCTGGTTTTGTCCTTTTCCTTCGCGCTGTTTATTCCAATGAGCTATACAACTAGGCTGCACTTCAACACTTGTAAATTTCACTCCTTGTCCTGCTCCTTTCTCCCTTTCCCACCAACCTCTATAGATTTTCTTGTTCGGAAGCTAAAGCAAATTTAAACCCGCCAACGATGAACGCGCCGCCAGCATGAAGACAAGTTTCCTTGTCAAAACGTTGGCGCTGCTTGCGAACTCAGCCTCCTCCTACGCCCTTGTTCAGTGCTCAGCAGACTGAAATAATGGACGTGCGGTGGTTATTGGAAGAGATGAAAGACTATTCCAGTCATTCGCTGTCTACGAGATGAAAGACTCTGATAATGTTTCGGTATTACTTGTGATTGTGCCAAGTTTATGAACGAGAAGACACAAATGATGGTGTAATAAGTAGTTCATTGCGCTGTAGGGAAAACCCTTAAGAAATAGATTATAAACTATCCGTGCGATCCTACTCCGAGTTGCAAGTGGTAAGAGCCTTCAGGTATATTCCATTGTATATATAAGAACGGCAGTTATAAATAGATAATGAGAATCAAAACGCGCTGCAATATGTTTCAAACCGGTTAATCCTTTAAATCAACCAAAGAGATATAATTAATATTAATATAAATAGCACTTATGTCAAAGTTGGTTGCTATTTCACGGAGCAGCACACAGTCATCAGCACATATGTCAATAAATGAGACAGTGTAATTAGACGGGTCGTTAATGAATATTAAAAAGTACTTTTATCGCACCATTTTATGATATTGGTTGGCTTCGTTAACCATACACGCTTCTTGCATTCCCCTTATAAATATGTTCCCCAAACTCAGGTTTCTTTTTGGTGATACCTACTTTCTATATTTTACTTTATCATTTTCTGCATTTTGGCCTTCGGTATTTGCTCCAATAAATCACTACGCAAAGCTGAGTTTCGCGCCAGGTTAGTTCCAGCGCCAGCAATATAACTAAATTCTCTCTGGCTTTTTGTTAAGGACCTTGTTACTTTACTCGGAAAAGCTTAGAAGAAATTTATGTATGCTCATTTTTTTTTAGATATAGCGCACAGGTATTCACTAAACTAAACGGAGCGCACAATATCGTTTAAACGCTTCCATTGTTTTGCCGAGCTGTAACTGGCAGCTGTGACATGGAGCAGATGGATACTAGACGGGGTGCCTTTTTTCATTTAAGGTAAATAACTATTCCTTATATCCAATACCAAAGACGTGATTGTGGCTAGAGCGTAATAGGTTGCTCCAATTATTTATGTCTCCGGTTACTTCCCGGCAAAGCCACCAGTCATGTTCATAATCTACCTGCAGCTTTGCCGGTGTGTGGGAAGTTGATTAGACGATGAGCTAAAATTTGTCGCACTATGTGGTTGTTTCATTCGTCGACAGAGGTGTGCGTTGTCGTTTTCTTCTGTACCTAGAGCGGCATCCTATATGTTAGCAGTGCATCGGGATGGGCCTAGGCAAAGCATATATTCCATTATTGTGCGTCACGAAGTGATGTCTTATGAGCGTATCCTTTTTTTTGCTTGTCTAAGACAATCATTGTTTTCAAACTCTTTCAGCTGCTATATAATTGTTTTCAATCGCAATTTTCACCCAATAAAAATTGAAAGATGAACATAAAGGAGGACTGTAGAAAAAGTGGCGCTAACCTAGACGTCCTATAAGTACCAAACTTTGACAATAAGGTCACCCTCTTGTGCCTGTAAATCAACTCTTTTTATTCTCACGCAAAGTGAATTAGAGCATAAATGATTGTCGAAGGTGTCCTGCATGTCACGTACTCAACGAGGCTCCATGTTGCCATAATTGCAAAGAGCCACCGAAAACTGATTTCTAAAAGACCCAAAGATGGAGAACCAGCTAACGGCAAATGACACTGCCGTGGCTTGCCAGGGCACCGCGAGCTGCTCGTAACGATCCTGGTGACGCACACAAGCCGTAACTCTTTCTGGACCCGGTCGATCATGCGCGGCGTGGTCGTGTACCAGCGTCTCGTTAGGGCCCCTTTCTTGCGCTCCCGCTAGAGGAAGAAACAATGTGTTCTGCTGCAAATGTTTGACTCTCCGGTGCACAGCCCAAGCACGCAAGCACTAATCGTCTAAGTGAAGCCAGAAAACAGCACTTCCCGACGACGCAACAACGTGGTGTCGTTTGCTTATTGCACTTTTCTTAGGGATTAAGCAAGATGGCAAGTTCACTGTCTGACCTTGCGAAATGGCACTGAAGGAGTGGCGAGTACGGTTAGAAGCCAATCACATTGAAGTGAAAAGCAGTGGTGATAAAAAAAAATATTTGTTTTCTCACTATTCAATAAAGAGGTTTGAAATACAAACTGTTTAAACGAGAAAGCAAGCATAACATGCTGTACGTGATACTAAATTATATAATTGGCGCGCTTTGACTGCAATTCGGGCTGATCCGAATCACTCGCCTGAAAGCTTGGAGTAGAAATGTCCTGATTTCTCCCCTTAATTTCGCCGCTGAACTTCTGCTTCTCCATGGTCGAGTCGTATTGCAGCAGTAGAGATAAATAGGCAAGAGCAAGCTAATGGTATCCATTGAGCTATCTTGTTAAGTTAGAGCGCAAGATCCTCGTGTCGTAGATAACGCGGAGTCGTCGACACAGTAGGCCTCTCGGTCTTATGTGTCGTTCGTGACCTAATAATTCCCTTACCGAATAATATGGATACCTTCTGGTTCAATCAGCAATCGCTTACGTGCTCCGCGTCCGCGGGGTGTGGCATCACGCGCCAAGCAATCAGTGGAGGCTCAAAGCGACTGCGGCTCCGCCGTGGGCGAGGCGAAGGTCGGAAGCTCGGGGTGACTTTATGCGATCGTTACCATTTCTTAGCTGACATGAAGCCAGGAGTGCAACCGTCGCGCGCTTCGGAAAGCGGCCACATAGCAACAGCCACACGGAGGGGTTATACTTTACCGACAGGGAAGAAGAAACGAGCAGGAGAGCTCATGCTAGGACCATCGGGACTCATTAAAAACCATTCTATGCTCAATGGTCATCGTTTTGTTCTCCGACTTGCCACCCCGTAACAATATGTAGGTCCGGCGTGTTTATCATAGTGATTGTAATGGGCCAGCGGAACCATAGATGCTCACAATTAAAGCTCTCGCGTGAAACCCTTAAATGCGGAACTTATGTGTCTCCCACTCATCTTAGGACAGTATTATTGTTGCGGCACGCTAGAAGATAGTATCGCTGCAATGAGATTCAGCTGCTTATAATACTCAGTCTCTTGGTTATCTTAAACAGCGGAGCAAATTATGGGCAGCACAGAGGTACAATTCCAGATATAACATCAGGTATAATTTTTTCTGGCGTAAAAAAAATGTTTAGAATGTTCACTTTGCCTTTTTTATAGAGAATATAGAGAAATTTTAGCGCTCTTTTAACTGCTAATATCAAAGCTTTCGAAACCCAAAACTACTGCCCCCTGTCACAGAAAATCCGTACTTCAAAAGAAACAAAATACATATGGCAGCAGTGGCAGAACGAAATCATATTGTCTAGGTAGTGTACGACAGCAATAGGCTCCCGCCGAACCAGATCACTTGAATAGATTATAGGTCACTGTCACAAGCGGCCTCACCTATACAGCGGAAGTTAAAAGATCTTCTACTTCACATATAGAGCGGAACTTACGAGATCCCCCCACTCCTCCAAGCATGCTTCGACATCATATTCGGGACAGCGACCGCGCGTCCTTGACGCGGCCGCAGCACAGCCAGCCGATAGTATAAAAAGGCATACTGCCGCATGCCCGCGGCTGTACGCTCTGAAAAGATTCAGTCTTCCTGGCCTCTCTCGCGGCCCCTCTGGAAAAGCGTCATGTTTTTCACCGAGAGCCCGATGAACTCGTAGTTCCCCTTCATCTGTACGGCCGCCGTTAACGATCAACTCTGCGACGTCGAGGCCTCATCTAACAAATAAAGTCGTGAGAGTTCCTTTTTACCAAAGACTGTCGGATAACTGTATTGACACCTTGCAATGGAGTTTGCTGATACATGTGGTGACACCTAGTGGCCGACAGGAGCCTACAAAGAGGCGGTGCAGAAGCAGAGGCCGCGTATGTTGCGGCCGCTGTGCTGCTTTTGCGTTCGCAATTGTTTTTATCCCATTGAACGTGATTTACTCATTCAGTGGCTTCAGTGGTCTCGTGCGATTCTTTGACTAGTACGGAGGCAAGCAAGAACAAAAATAAGCGCAGGGGAGGCGAAAAAAGCTGCTAAAATCGCGAAGGAAACCCAAGCGTACCACTTGGTGGGGAGAACCTGGGAAAAATGATCAGAGAAGAGGATAGTGGCCATGAAAGAGTAATGTAACTGAAATTCGTTTTGTTATGGGTTCAATGGCTTACGGACGCCAAGGGGTTAAAATGAGATGATTTCTCGTTGACCAGAGGAAACGGTACAAACTTCTGTCTCGGGGCGCCGTACGTTAGTTGGGACACTCTCCTCAGTATACGCTCTGCGCTGTAAAATTTTCCGTGTACTGGTGTATGCTGTGCAGGATTCAGTGACATTGTCCTTTTAAAAGGCGTAACTTCCAGAAAAGCAACAAAGCCGCGCAGCCGCAGCATCAAATTCATTCTGCATTTCGTCGGAGGCGAAGCAAAAAAAAATGCTCGTGGGCTCTGTGAACTGCACTTCTAATGCGGTGTCTATTCGGAGCCTTAAAGCCAAAAGACGTTAAAATCTTCTTATTGCAGATTTGGATACGCATATTAACCTGTAATTTAGTTCTTAAGGGGATGAAAAAGTCGAACTGGCAGAGTGTGGAGGCCCGTGATACCGTGTATACCGTGTATGCGGAGCATGGAACTTCATTGTATTGTTTCGCGCCAAACATTTCTTGCACAGGCTGGTCAAGCTGCTCAAGAGTTCCTTGTCAGACGATAGATCATTCCATTATTGGTACCAACAGTAAAAATCCTAACTCATTACCCGCCGTCTATCCCCGCGCTTGAGGTACGGAGGTACAAAGTGCATGCCTGTTTCCTTTGATGAAGCACGCTACAATCGCACAGTGCTTGCCATCGCTACGAAATCATAGCGGGAACCGCTCCTGCCTTCCTATAACCTCCGCGGCACTGTCGAAACGGTGCACAACGAACAAAAGTGTCCGTCATGGTATCAAACTGTAAAGCGAAACCGCGAGAAAATTATTACGGTGCTGTTTTCAAACAGCAAGAACAAAAAACAAACAAGAAACAGGAGATCAATTTCTTCTCAGGTTCTTTCCGCAGTTTCGATGTTTGGTTATGAGGTGTGAACGTAATAGGGAAATGAAAAGCTCCATTCACATCAGCCAACATTTTCCATTAATATAATCATTTCCTAATTCTTCACCACACATCCAAATGATGCTCTGATGCAATAAATATTGTAAACAGGAAAAAAAAACTCCGTTTACTCGTGCGAAATTCAACGTCATGAGCGCGGTTGTTTTGTCGCGAGTAGCGCGCACTTCGCGGTGACGTCGACACCGTTCACGTTCTAAACATGATTATTCTCGAACAGGCGATGTTCTTTCGCCAGTACTGGTATTTGCAGTATGCATGAGATAGACACTGCTACACAATCTCCACGGCTGCAACGCCCTTACCGTGTCCCCCCCTCCCTAGTGTCGGGTCACCGAGCAGCAGGTCGACCATATGCTTAGGCGCCACGTACAAGACTTTGGGCTTCGCCGGCTGTTCCTGTCAAGAAGGAGGACTCTAATAATTTCTGTGTTTATTATCGCCGACTAAATAAGGGCACTCATACAGAGGTTTACCCGCTACTTTGAATTGACGATGCCCTTGGTGACTCCCTGCACTGCGGGGAATTCTTTTCTCGTAGCCCTTTCACTCATGCTCCCCACTGATTCCAATGTACGACGCTGACTGCACAGAGATAGCACTTTGATTCCAGATTGGTTATTTTATTTCAACGTTATGCCGTTGAGACTATGCAACGCTTCGGCGATATTTGAACTCTTGATGAATAGGGCCCAATCATTGATTAATTGATTGAAGACAATTGATTAACTGTCTTCTTTTCTTCCAACTTCATGACGCATCTGAACGCCTCGCGGTCGTTCGGAAATCGTCTCTGACGCTACCAAACAAATTAATTTTGCGAAGTTTCGCTTGTAGACGGTCATATGGCCATTTTGGGCAGTGTGGCATCTAAAGTTGCAGTGCTTCTGGACCTAGCAAAAGTACGTGCAATCCCAGATTTCCCAAAGCCTTAAATGGTCTGTATTCATAATTTTGTCGGTTTATCTAGAATTTTATTCATCGCTGTGCCACTGAAACAGACTTTCTGTACGGTTTTTTTGAATGCGACAAGGCGTTCACCACACTGCGAGGTATCCCCACCTCAAAGTCTGTATTATCCAGTTTCACCCTGAGGCCTTGACTGAGGTGCACTAGTCGCGTCGGCATCGACGCACTGCTCAATCAGCGTAAGCTCGGGGTTGATGAATGCGCCATCGCAAAATCTAGCCGAATTCCCCTACTTGCGGAGACCAACTACACCGCCACCGAAAAAGAGCGCTTGGCTATTGTCAGGGCTTCACTAATTTTGTGCTTACTTAGACGGCCGACCATTCGCTGTCGTCACGGCCATCACGCGGTGTGTTGTCATCACTAAAGTATCCTCTCTGCCACCTGACTCGCTGGTCTTTGTACCTCAAAGAATTTTAAATCCGCGTTCCCTACCGGTCTGGCTACCAACATGCATAAATACATGGTCTTTCCTGCTCTCCTATTATTACGACCACAACAACCTCTCCATTCACTGAAGCTATCTTGTCTTTGTTCCTTGACCTTTCTATCCGCGAACCAGGAAAATCCCTGGATCGTCTCACTTCGTAATTTTCTGTGTCAGGCTTCCTCTACGTCTGCACCTCGAACCCTTCTCAGCAATGCACACCATTTTGCCATCCAAGGGAACATTTTATATCACCAAAATCACTTTCCTAAAGGATGCAAATCGATTTTTTTTGTTGTTCTGAACGCTTTACGTGAAAGTGTGTCTCTTACGACACCAGCCTTGAGTGCGAACATGCCGGCGTGTTCGCAACCTACGTATGGCTTAGCGTCTCGTACTGCTGCCGTGACATGTAGTCTTTTTGTTTTGTCAAAAATACGAATGATCCTGTCACGCTTTTGAAAGCCGAAGCCGCCTCCTCATTATAGTTTTGCCCCACTGCGGCCAATCGCCGTTCCGCCTTATCCCTTGACAGTGTCGTCGTTGAGTTGTATGGCCCCTTCCTTATACACCGCAGGCAATCGCTGGATATTTGTGGCTGTTAATCACCTGAAAATACAAACCGAACCCGATGCATTGCCGGCCACCTCGGCCGGGGATTTGGCGTCTTTAGTTCTTCACTAGCTCATATTATCCCTTCTTCTTGTCGGAAGGGATTCACGCGCTCCTCACAAAATGTCAGACTATCAATAGCATTCACCACATTTATCATCTGTAAACTAACAGCCTGACTGAGTGATTAAACGCAATGCCCGGAGATATAATATTTCTATATATTGTCAGGCATGCGCACAGAAGAGAATAAGGAAGTGCAAAAAGAGGCTCTCCGGAATAGAAGTGGAAGAAGAGGAAGCTCAATATATTGTTAAGGTTTATTTACAGAATGGTTCTGCACCTTAGCCTGATGTGCTAACCAACAGATGGTGAGCTTCCTCTTTTTCCACTTCTATCCCGGAGAGCCTCTTTGCACTTTGTTCTCTTCTGTTCGCATGCCTGACATTTCCCCCTTCGCAGACGAAGCCCCTGGGCTGTCAGTCAGAGTCCCGAGCGAGATTGGCAGCGCTTCATTCTTGCTACATGAACTACCTGTGTTTTCCGAGAGGGGCGACCTTGGGATCATTGGCGAGTTCAACTCATTGATGCGTTTGAGCTCAATAAATGGGCCTGTGTAGTGCGACAACAGCTTCAGCGACAAACCACGCATGCGGAGAGGTGTCCAGAGCCACACTAAGTCGCCGGGAAGATAGGAGACAGCCTGATGCCGACGATCGTAGCGCTGCTTAGAGCGGTCCTGCGAGGCCAGAGTGCGTAATCGGGCGACCCGACGAGCCTCTTCAGCGAGGCAGAGGGTGCTCGAAACAGACGGCTCGGTGTCGAGCGAGAACGGCAAAATGGTGTCAAGAGAACGTCGAGGCGGACGGGCGTAGAGGAGGAAAAATGGACTATAGGAAGTTGTCTCATGCTTCGAGGTGTTATAGGCGTAAGTAATGAAAGGAAGCACGTCAACCCAGTTCTTGTGCCGCGAGTCAATATACATCGCAAGCATGTTCGTCAGTGTCCGGTTTGTACGTTCGACGAGGCCATTTGTCTGGGGATGGTACGGCGTAGAGGGACGCAACTGGCAAGTAGAATAGCGCAGAAGCTGTTCCACAACATCTGCCGTAAACTGGCGGCCTCGGTCACTGATAATTACACGAGGAGGCCCATGACGGAGGACGACAGCGTGAAGAAGAAAGAAAGAGACGTCAGCGGCGGTGGCGGAAGGGATGGCGGCAGTTTCACAGTAACGCGTGAGATGATCAACGCACACGATGACCCAGCGATTGCCTTTGGACGAGCGGGGAAACGGGCCGATGAGGTCAACACCCACTTGCTCATATGGTGTGGTCGGTGGTGTCACCGGATGTAAGTGGCCCGGCGGAGAAGTGGTGGGGAGCTCGAACCGCTGGCACTGCACGCAGGAGTTCACGTAACGCTGAGTCGTTCGACGCATATTTGGCCAGTAGAAACGTTCCTTAATGCGCGTAAGAGTCCTGGCAAACCCAGAGGAGTAGAGGCTAGCCGGAACGACTAGCAGAAAGCGTGCACCGCCAGGCGAGTAATTTTTTCGATACAGCAAACCATCGAGAATGCAGAAAGGGTTCGCAGATGCCGGATCATGAGCTTTTTCAAAAATGATACCAAGCTAGCCGGAACGACTAGCAGAAAGCGTGCACCGCCAGGCCAGTAATTTTTTCGATACAGCAAACCATCGAGAATGCAGAAAGGGTTTCGCAGATGCCGGATCATGAGCTTTTTCAAAAAGTGATAACAAGTCTTGATCTTTTCGTTGTTCTCGCTGGAAAGTGGCAAGATCCGGAAATTTTTCGGAAACGGCGGCAAGATAGTCGTCAAAGTTATCATCGCAGAGGGTAGTTGCGAGAGGCAGCCGCGAGAGGCAGTCAGCGTCAGCGTGTTGGCGGCCACTTTTGTAAGACACTGTAAAGTTGAACTCCTGAAGGGGTAATGCCCAGCGGGCCAGCAGACCGAAGGAGTCGCGTAGATTCACCAGCAAGCAAAGCGAATGATGATCGGTGATGACTGTAAAGGAACGTCCATAAAGGTACGAGCGTAACCGCTGTACGCCAAAAATGTCGGCAAGGCACGCTTGCTCCGTCACAGTATAATTGCGTTCAGACTTGCTAAGGGTGCGACTTGCGTAAGCGACAACGCGTTGGTTTCCGTCATGCCGTTGTATGAGCACAGCACCCACGCCGATGCCACTTGCGTCAGTGTGGAGTTCAGTGGGAGCTGTCGGGCTGAAATGACGCAGTATGGGCCGCGAGGTAAGAAGAAACTTGAGCTGGCGAAACGCAGAATCACATTCAGGAGCCCATTTGAAAGGAATATCCTTCAGCAAGAGGCATGTGAGGGGGTAGGCTGCTTCAGCAAACTTAGGGATGAAGCGTCGAAAGTAAGAACAAAGTCCCAGGAAGCTCCTGAGTTCTTTCACAGACTTGGGCTCTTTGACGCAACTGACAGCTTCAATCTTCTGTGGGTCAGGCCTAACACCGTCTTTGTCAACCAAATGCCCAAGCACAACGATCTGTCGTTCACCGAAGCGGCACTTCTTAGAGTTCAGCACAAGACCCGCTTTCTCCATGCAGTTAAGGACCACAGCTAAACGGCTGTTATGCTCGGCGAAGGTCCTCCCGAAAATCACTACATCATCTAGGTAACACATGCAAATTTGCCACTTCAGTCCACGCAAAAGAGTGTCCATAAATCTTTCAAAGGTAGCCGGAGCGTTGCATAGACCGAAAGGCATCACGCTAAATTCATACAACCCATCGGGAGTCACGAATGCCGTCTTCTCCTTGTCTTTCGGATGCATCGGTATCTGCCAATATCCGGACCGTAAATCAACAGATGAAAAGTAGGAAGCTGAATGGAGGCAGTCAATGGCATCATCAACACGCGGGAGCGGGTAAACATCCTTCTTGGTGACAGTATTGAGGCGGCGATAGTCGACTCAAAATCGCCAGGTGCCATCTTTCTTTTTCACGAGAATCACAGGGGCGGCCCATGGGCTAGATGATTCCTGAATGATTCCTCTTTACATCACATCACGGACCTGTTCGTCAATTATCTTACGTTCTGAAGGTGAAACACGGTATGGTGTCTGTCTAATCGGGTGTGCAGATCCAGTGTCGATCATGTGATGGGTGCGGGAAGGCGGAATCGGTGGTGGCTGATCTCGAGCAAAGTCGAACACGTCCGCATGTTTCATAAGAACCTCCATCAATATTTGGCGATCGTTGGTGGGTAGCGATTGATTTATCATGGACTGAAACTGGGAATCAGCATGACCTGGACGTCTAGTTGAACGAGCAACGCCGTCACTGAACGCGGCAATATGCATAGAAAGACGTTCTTCAAAGTCGGCGAGTTTCAAACCACGCGGCAATACGGCAGGTTCATTGGTATGTTTGACAGTCCAAAGCGTGGCATGGCCCTCGTTCACTCGAACAACGATGCGGGGCACCAGCACACTCTTTTTAGCACCGGAAAGGGAAGCGGGTTCCACCAGAGCGTCGAAGGCATTGGGAACCGCGCCCGAAGACACAACTGGGACGAAGATGGCGGACATCGCCGGAACGACGGTATCCTCGAAGACAGAAAACACTTGGACAGCCCGCGGCGAGTCGTCTATGAGGGCCGATCGAAGGCTGGGGCTTATTGATATCTCGCCACTGTTGAAGTCGAGAGTTGCGCCACACTGCTGTAAAAAGTCAACTCCTAGAATAACATCGTGCGTAGAGCGAGGGAGCACCGTAAATTCAGTTCTATACTCGTGTCCAGCCATCGCTACATTTACATAACAACTACCAAGTGGAACCAACGATTCTCCCCCTACACCTCGAAATATGACAGTTTTATCCCAACCAGACATAATTTTGCGGCCGAGACGGTTCTTAAAATCTAAGCTCATCACGGAAACTGCAGCACCCGTATCCGCTAAGGCCATAACACAAACACCATCCACTAACATTTCCAAGCGGTTCTTCAGCATAACGACCGGTAGAGGAATTGGCAATATCGATGACCTGGCGACCGCACCTCCATCGGCCGCACACGCTAGTTTCGCGGTGGCGGAGAAGAAAGACGGGGAGAAGGCGATTGTCGGGAGCGGCGGGCAGGAGGAGTCAGGCTGCGATCAGAAACTGGTGAGTCGTTGCGTGGTGGTACGTAACGGTAGGAGCCCGAAGGAGGGGGATAGGTGTGATCACGGACTTCTGGACTCACGGTAGAACGGCGATTCCACCATTGGCGCTGGTAGCGTGGTGGCGGGTTCCGGCGGCGGCAGAATCTGGATATGTGGCCAAGCGTACCACAGCGGTAACAGACGGGTGGTTCACGAGCAGGGTCCAAATAATAGTCCTCGGTAACAGGATCGAAGCGATCAACAAAATCCAGCCGCTGGGATTGTTGCGGAGGAGGTGGCGCCCTGTAGTTGGTACGAGCTGGGGAAGCAGGGCCATATGAGTCGTTTGGGTGGTTACGGACGGGAGGAGGAGCGGTAGAACGCCAAGAAGAGCGCTGGATGGGAGCTGCCTGCAGGGAGCAGCTATCACAGGGGATTGCACTGCGGTTCACATCTCGATGGCGGGAGAGCTCATCACGGACAATTTGGCGGATCATGTCGGCCAAATGCGGGGCTCATGTGAATGCTCGTGAGAATCCACGCTTGCAACAGTGGTCACGTTAGGCAGACGGCCGAATTTCGGGGTTATGCGACGCAGCTTTAAAGTTTCAAACGTACGACAGTGCTTGATCACGGCCGTGGGAGAATCCAAGTTTTCTTTTGTAATTAAAAAGTTGTATACGTCCACCGCGATGCCCTTTAAGAGGTGGCCAACTCTGTCTTCGTCGGACATGCTCGGATCCACCGCTTTGCAGAGTTTTAGGACCTCTTCTATGTACATTGTCCATGTTTCACCAGGGCCCTTGGGCTCGCTGGAATAACGTCTGCTCAGCGCATTTCCGTTTTGCCGTGGTATCCCCGAAACAATTTCGAATCTCATCTTCAAAACGCTCCCAGCTCGTTAAGGACGCTTCATGGTTCTCAAACAATGTCAGGGCTGTGGAGTCCAAGAAAAAAACAACATTTGTCAGCATTACAGTGGCATCCCAGCGATTGTACTTACTCACCCGCTGGTAATTGGTGAGCCAGTCATCCACGTCTTCGCCAGCCTTGCCAGAAAAGGTCCGCGGCTCAAGGTAATGCTGCCATGCGGGTGCCGCTGAACCTGGCTGCCGTGCATCGCCGTCTTGAATCATTGTGGGTGTCAAAGTGGGGAGCCCGGCGAGTCGTCGGCTCGAACGAGGTAGAGAGGTATCCGTGGTGATCTTTCAGCACCTTCCACCACACTGTTAAGCTTTATTTACAGAATGGTTCTGCACCTTAGCCTGATGTGCTAACCAACAGATGGTGAGCTTCCTCTATTTCCACTTCTATCCCGGAGAGCCTCTTTGCACTTTGTTCTCTTCTGTTCGCATGCCTGACATTATCTTGGTTAGCACATCAGGCTAAGGGCAGAACCAGTTTGTAAATAAACCTAACAGTGTGGTGGAAGCTGCTGAAAGATCACCACGGATTCCTCTCTACCTCGTTCGAGCCGACGACTCACTGGGCTCCCCCCTTTGACACCCACAATGATTCAAGACGGCGATGCACGGCAGCCAGGTCCAGCGGCACCCGCATGGCAGCATTACCGTGAGCCTCGGACTTTTTCTGGCAAGGCTGGCGACGACGTGGACGACTGGCTCACCAATTACCAGCGGGTGAGCAAGCACAATCGCTGGGATGCCACTGTAATGCAGGCAAATGCTTTTTTTCTTGCACTCCACAGCCCTGACATGGTTTGAGAACAATGAAGCGTCCTTAACGAGCTGGGAGCGTTTTGAAGAGGAGATTCGAAATTGTTTCGGGGATACCACGGCAAAACGGAAATGCGCTGAACAGACTTTATTCCAACGAGCCCAAGGGCCTGGTGAAACATGCACAATGTACTTAGAAGAGGTCCTAAAACTCTGCAAAGCGGTGAATCCGAGCATGTTTGATGAAGAGAGAGTTCGCCACCTCTTAAAGGGCATCGCGGTGGACGTATATAACTTTTTAATTACAAAAGAAAACTTAGATTCTCCCACGGCCGTGATCAAGCACTGTCGTACGTTCGAAACTTTAAAGCTGCGTCGCATAACCCCGAAATTCGGCCGTCTGCCTAACGTGACCACTGTTGCAAGCGTGGATTCTCACGAGCATTCACATGAGCCTTCGCATTTGGCCGACATGATTCGCCAAATTGTCCGTGATGAGCTCTCCCGCCATCAAGATGTGAACCGCAGTGCAATCCCCTGTCATGGCTGCTCCCTGCAGGCAGCTCCCTTTCCAGCGCTCTTCTTGGCGTTCTACCGCTCCTCCTCCCATCCGCGACCACCGAAACGACTCATATGGCCCTGCTCCCCCAGCTCGTACCCACTACAAGGCGCCACCTCCTCCGCAACAAACCCAGCGGCTGGACTTTGCTGATCGCTTCGATCCTGTTACCAAGGACTATTATTTGGACCGTGCTCGTGAACCACCCGTCTGTTACCGCTGTGGTATGCTTGGCCACATATCCAGATTCTGCCGCCGCCGGAACCCGCCACCACGCTACCAGCGCCAATTGTGGAATCGCCGTTCTTCCGTGAGTCCAGAAGTCCGTGACCCGACCTATCCCCCTCCTTCGGGCTCCTACCGCTACGTACAACCACGGAACGACTGACCAGTTTCTGATCGCAGCCTGACTCCTCCTGCCCGCCGCTCCCGACAATCGCCTCCTCCCCGCCTTTCTTCTCCGCCACCGGGAAACTAGCGTGTGCGGCCGATGGAGGTGCGGTCGCCAGGTCATCGATATTGCCAATTCCTCTACCGGTCGTTATGCTGAAGAACCGCTTGGAAGTGTCAGTGGATGGTGTTTGTGTCATGGCCCTAGTGGATACGGGTGCTACAGTTTCCGTGATGAGCTTAGATTTTAAGAGCCGTCTCGGCCGCAAAATTATGTTTGGCTGGGATAGAACTGTCATATTTCGAGGTGTAGGGGGAGAATCGTTGCTTCCGCTTGGTATTTGTTATGTAAATGTAGCGATGGCTGGACACGAGTTTAGAACTGAATTTACGTTGCTCCCTCGCTCTACGCATGACATTATTCCAGGAGTTGACTTTTTACAGCAGTGTGGCGCAACTCTCGACTTCACCCAGCCTTCCATCGACCCTCATAGATGAATTGCCCCGGGCGGTCCAAGTGTTTTCTGTCCCAGTTTTCTGTCTTCGTTCCAGTTGTGTCTTCGGGTGCGGTTCCCAATGCCTTCGACGCTCTGGTGGAACCCGCTTCCCTTTCCGGTGCCAAAAAGAGTGTATTGGTGCCCCGCAGCGTTGTTCGAGTGAACGAGGGCCGTGCCACGCTTTGGACTGTCAACCATACTAATGAACCTGCCGTATTGCCGCGTGGTTTGAAACTCGCCGACTTTGAAGAACGCCTTTCTATTCACATCGCCGCGTACAGTGACGGCGTTGCTCGTTCAACTAGACGTCTTGATCATGCTGATTCCCAGTTTCAGTCTATGATAAATGAATCGCTACCCACCAGCGACCGCCGAATATTGATGGAGGTTCTTATGAAACATGCAGACGTGTTCGACTTTGTTCGAGATCAGCCACCACTGATTCCGCCTTCCCGCACCCATCACATGATCGACACTGGATCTGCACACCCGATTATACAGACACCATACCGTGTTTCACCTTCAGAACGTAAGATAATTGACGAACAGGTCCGTGATGTGATGTAAAGAGGAATCATTCAGGAATCATCTAGCCCATGGGCCGCCCCTGTGATTCTCGTGAAAAAGAAAGATGGCACCTGGCGATTTTGTCTCGACTATCGCCGCCTCAATACTGTCACCAAGAAGGATGTTTACCCGCTCCCGCGTGTTGATGATGCCATTGACTGCCTCCATTCAGCTTCCTACTTTTCATCTGTTGATTCACGGTCCGGATACTGGCAGATACCGATGCATCCGAAAGACAAGGAGAAGAAGGCATTCGTGACTGCCGATGGGTTATATGTATTTAACGTGATGCCTTTCGGCGTATGCAATGCTGCGGCTACCTTTGAAAGATTTATGGACACTCTTTTGCGTGGACTGAAGTGGCAAATTTGCATGTGTTACCTAGATGACGTAGTGATTTTCGGGAGGACCTTCGCCGAGCATAACAGCCGTTTAGCTGTGGTCCTTAACTGCATGGAGAAAGCGGGTCTCGTGCTGAACTCTAAGAAGTGCCGCTTCGGTGAACGCCAGATCGTTGTGCTTGGGCATTTGGTTGACAAAGACGGTGTTAGGCCTGACCCACAAAAAATTGAAGCTGTCAGCTGCGTCAAAGAGCCCAAGTCTGTGAAAGAACTCAGGAGCTTCCTGGGACTTTGCTCTTACTTACGACGCTTCATCCCTAAGTTTGCTGACGTAGCCTACCCCCTCACGTGCCTCTTGCAGAAAGATATTCCTTTCAATTGAACTCCTGAATGTGATTCTGCGTTTCGCCAGCTCAAGTTTCTTCTTACCTCGCGGCCCATACTGCGTCATTTCAGCCCGACAGCTCCCACTTATCTCCACACTGACGCAAGTGGCATCGGCATGGGTGCTGTGCTCATACAATGGCATGACGGAAACCAACACGTTGTCGCTTATGCAAGTCGCACCCTTAGCAAGTCTGAACGCAACTACTATACCGTGACGGAGCAAGAGTGCCTTGCCGTCGTTTTTGGCGTACAGCGGTTTCGCTCGTACCTTTATGGACGTTCCTTTACAGTCATCGCCGATCATCATTCACTTTGCTGGCTGGTGAATCTACGCGACCCCTGCGGTCGGTTGGCCCGCTGGGCATTACGCCTTCAGGTGTTCAGCTTTACAGTGTCTTATAAAAGTGGCCGCCAACACTCTGACGCTGACTGCCTCTCGCGGCTGCCTCTCGCAACTACCCTCTGCGATGACAACTTTGACGACTATATTGCCGCCGTTTCCGTACAATTCCCGGATCTTGCCACTTTCCAGCGAGAACAACGAAAAGATCAAGACTTGGCATCACTTTTTGAAAATGCTCGTGATCCGGCATCTGCGAACCCTTTCTGCATTCGCGATGGTTTGCTGTATCGAGAAAAAATTACTCGTCTGGCGGTGCACGCTTTCTGCTAGTCATTCCGGCTAGCCTCTACTCCTCTGTTCTACAATCTATGCACGATGACGTTACAGCTGGGCACTTGGGGTTAGCCAGGACTCTTACGCGCATTAAAGAACTTTTCTACTGGCCAAATATGCGTCGAACGACTCAGCGTTACGTAAACTCCTACGTGCAGTGCCAGCGTTCAAGCTCCCCACGACTTCTCCGCCGCGCCACTTACATCCGGTGACACCACCGACCACACCATATGAGCAAGTGGGTGTTGACCTCATAGGCCCGTTTCCCCGCTTGTCCAAAGGCAATCGCTGGGTCAGCGTGTGCGTTGATCATCTCACGCGTTACTGTGAAACTGCCGCCATCCCTTCCGCCACCGCCGCTGACGTCTCGTTCTTTCTTCTCCACGCTGTCGTCCTCCGTCATGGGCTTCCTCGTGTAATTATCAGTGACCGAGGCCGTCAGTTTACGGCAGATGTTGTGGAGCAGCTTCTGCGCTATTGTACTTGCCAGTTGCGTCCCTCTACGCCGTACCATCCCCAGACAAATGGCATCGTCGAACGTACAAACCGGACACTGACAAACATGCTTGCGATGTATGTTGACTCGCGGCACAAGAGCTGGGATGACGTGTTTCCTTTCATTACTTACGCCTATAACACCTCGAAGCATGAGACAACTTCCTATAGTCCATTTTTCCTCCTCTACGCCCGTCCGCCTCGACGTTCCCTTGACACCATTTTGCCGTTCTCGCTCGACACCGAGCCGTCTGTTTCGAGCACTCTCTGCCGCGCTGAAGAGGCTCGTCGGGTCGCCCTATTACGCACTCTGGCCTCGCAGGACCGCTCTAAGCAGCGCTACGATCGTCGGCATCAGGATGTCTCCTACCTTCCCGGCGACTTAGTGTGGCTCTGGACACCTCTCCGCAAGCGTGGTTTGTCCCAGAAGCTGTTGTTGCACTACACTGGCCCATTTATTGTGCTCAAACGCATCAATGAGTTGAACTACGTCGTGTCTCGCCAATGTTCCCAAGGTCGCGCCTCTCGGAAAACACAGGTAGTTCATGTCGCAAGAATGAAGCGCTGCCACACTCACTTGGGACTCTGACTGACAGCCCAGGGGCTTCGTCTGCGAAGGCGGCAATGTCTGGCATGCGAACAGAAGAGAACAAGGAAGTGCAAAAAGAGGCTCTCCGGAATAGAAGTGGAAGAAGAGGAACCTCACTATATCTTGGTTAGCACAGGGGCAGCTAAGGCAGGGGCAGGGGTTAAATAAACCTTGTAAATAAACCTTAACAATATATTGCATCTGAATACAGCAATTGAAACGCTGTCATTCCCTTTTTTACTTTCAATTACAATACCGCCACGGAGATGGCTATAGCAATTTCTACGTTGTTCCTACACCATGGATGTGAGCCGCTGCTTGTAACTGCAGATGGGGAGCACGAAAGGCAAATATCAGTATTTATTGGGCAGAACTACGCAAGGAAGGAACAAAGCAACACGGCAGCGGCGATGGCTGAAAACTTGCTGACGTCTCGAAATGCCAGTGCGCAATGCACTCGACGGTGCTCAAGTTAAAGAGCTCACGGAAAGCTATTTAATAAATCTCCAGAGAAAACGCGCACGAGTATTAGGTATGCTACAAAATCGTCTCCGCATCACAAAATATTAAGCTATCTTAATGAGCACCGAATATACACGTTTGAAAATGACGCTCCTCCTCTCCTCCTCTTCTCCCTCCAGTCAGTCCACGCCGGTGCGCAAGAAATGAGACAAGTGGTGAAAGCGGCCATACCTCCTCATTCGACTTGCGTTACTTGAAAGCGTCCAATGAAAAGGCGCGCGCAACAAGACCCATTGAGGTATGAGGGAGGGTGACGCGCGATGAGAGCGAGTAGGTGTCGCCCAATCGTTTTCAAGGGCCTACAGGAACGCTTGTGTAGAATTATTTCTAAATATTTTGTTCCACACCGTGGTGTCTATATAAATCCAAAATTCACAAAGACCCGTTTTTACAGATTTCTTGCAGTACAATATTACCGCAAGTAGCGTTTTCTGTGCCCTTTAATTCTCGTTAAGTGAAGCAATGCGAAATTATTTCAAGCTGTTTGCATCGCCTGCTGGATTCGCCCGATAATACGCTAAGCAAACCTCGCCAGCATTCGCCCAGATGGGACATGTGTATGAGCTATTTACCTATAGGGTTAAACGAGGGAGCGGTGAAGATTAAAAATCATGAAAATGGCGATGTTTACTTCACAGCGCGAGAGCGTTGCAGTTTTATTCGATGCGTGATTTGCTCCTGCGATAGCACAGTGCTCTCGTGACTGGGAACGAAGATGAAGACGACGATGTTTGCTGCAGAAACGCCAGACTTCAAGGCCAAACCTTCGGAGTGAGGTGACCGTGACATTGGTCATGGGGGCATGGGTAGAATTGGCGGCAAAGTTGCAGGATTCAGATAGCTCGCACACATATTCCTTCTCTAGTGTCGTTTTACTCATCTGCAGGCTTTTTGTTCTAGTTCTCAACGAATATATCCGTTAGTTGGGCAATGTCCCTTCTTCATAAGTCGCAACTTCAATGCTTCCTAAATAGCCTTTTTTTTTCAATTGAAAAATAAATATCTCGCAAATAAAGATTCACAGCTAAAATACGTTTTTTTCTTCTGAAGTGCTTCTTCAAAAATGTCCCACTCTTAACGTATTACTGTTTTCTCTATATAAACCTAACCACATGCCTGATAGCACTTTTCAGACATGCGTGAATACAGCAATTGCTAAGAGTTTTGGAAATAATTTGCGTCGAATAATTGATATTATCCGCTTTCTAGGACGCTTCTACGAAAGCTTTGTTGTATCTTAAAGAGAATAGAATCCTTGCCACTCACAAATGTAGCTTTACGGGTTTCCTATTTGACATTACATTATCAAATTGTGCTTTGGAAAGTCACCGATGAGCTCTCAAATTTCTGTTCACAAACAATACTAGTTATAATACTGCGGTTATCCTGAATATTATTATACTATATGACGGGCATCTAATAATTTAATATGTTATAGCGACTGCGCTGCTGAGTACACAACTATGCTGTTATTTTTTTTTTATAATCGTCGATGTTTTTCGTGTTAATCCGTGCGCAATGCAATTGCAATATCATGTACAATTTTTAAGCTTCCTTTATTTTTTCCCAGTGCATCTCGTTAGATTAAGTAAGGTTTTCTGGAATTTATAGCTAAAGCATAAATTGATTACTTTGTGACCTGAAACAACCAGCTTCGTTTTACAAAGTGCGTTGCGAAGTGTCTGCGAGTTCTGTTACACTGCTTTATTGCATTACGTACACCGTGTGTCGCATGTGTTGGCATGAGCCACCCTGCAGATCATGAAACAAAAAGCGTGACCTGACCGTGGCGTTGAATCAGTTCATGGCGTTAGCGAAATATTGTGCCCCTACCATCACACAATATCGCTTTACAAAGAGAAGCAGACATAGGAATACGGTGCCAGAAATAGAAACAAAACAAAAATGTAAACACGGCTTGTGCACGAGGGTGGCTAAATGCAGCGAGTATATAAACGGCTACAAGTAATTATGGTAGAGCTAATTAAAACCAAATGATGCGAAAAGCTAAAACACTTTCGTCGCGCGCATCGCTTTGGCTGAAGAAGGGGGACGCGTGCTCTCTAGGGTAATTTTCGGGATGGCACTCGGAGCGTCGCGTCTGACCCAAACACGAGACGTGTTCAACGTGACCAACGCGCACGTCCCTGTTCACGTGCGAGAGCGAGGAGTGGCTGCAAGCAGAAATTTTTGTTTACTTAGTGTACGTCAATGTTACGTGAAAAAGGGGTCACTTTCTCTTTAAAAAACGAAAACTATTTATGGCTACACCGTGATTTAAATCTGGTTTCTTTACTCATTATGCATGCGGACGTTGTCTCAGCAAAAAAAAAAAAAAAAAAAAATCAGCTTGAACGTTTCCTCGATGTTCTTAAAAAATTTCTGTCCCAATTCTTCGGAGGCGAATACGTGTAAAACATTCATGAATACCTAGGTGCTCTAAAGTTATCAGCATGAGGCAGAAGAACCATCTAAGAACGAAAAATACTGTTGCAGAATAAGAAGACCAACGGCAAGGGTAATAAGATTGTGACGTTGTTGTTTGTATGCTGCCATTTCTGTGAGAACGTTTTTGGGCTAGTCATGGAAAGCATACTGAATACTGAGCTTTTCTCGGAGCAGATATTGCGTGTGTGGTAGGACGTCCTTCCTGCTCTAGCAGGAGCTACGACGTACATTTGTTCATTATGCGCTTCATAGGTTTAGCGCAATGCGGTGTAAAAGAAATGGTCCGTAGTTTTTGAGGAGAATGTGACTTGCCCGGATTTAGTGTGACTATCATGGTCGCGCGTTCCTAGAACTGCGGTAAATCCCCACACCAGGGTTCATGTGTCCGGCAAAGGGCTACGTGCTTTGTGTATGGCACTTCTTAGTACTCACTGCTGTATTCCACCCGCTTGCAGAGTGGCGGTTCCTTTTTTCTTTGTGCCAGCATCCCTTTTACCGTTGCCTGCTAGAACTGGCTTTCGAGATATAGCTCAATCAGTGGCCCGTCCGAGCAAATTTCTCATTGCACGAGGACGGCCGCGCTCCAATTGCAGAACTAGCGCAATTGTTCTGTAATGTGAAGTGCATTTAGGGTTGATGAACGCTAATACACGAGCCATTCGATGTACCTGTTCAGGACTCCTCACTTCGCTGGCTAGGTTAGATGAAGCTTACGATGGCATTTGCCGCCTCTCAGACTTATATTTCTTAAGGCGTCCGTTTGGTGCACCACTAGGAAGATGAACTTAATTTAATGCAAATTGAATAATTTGGAACTGAATTTTAGCAGGCCACCAGCAATAGCCTCTCCATGCGTTCACTTATCCTGCTGTTATAACGTTCTGACTTCGTCGATCGATTATTTACCACTTCGGTTAAGCAATGCATTCATTCTTCTCCAAAAACATTGAAGTGCGCGCCTCTCATGATCACCATCCTTTGTGATGCTGTTAATGTTAGTTTCTGTAGCATCTGTTTCCTCGGCTTGGATAATGTATACTTAAAAGTAAAGCAGTGTTTTCTGAAGTAATATAATGCAGAGTCTTCACTTTTCAAGACCAACGTCTTCATGTTTTCTTCCCGTCCACCTTAACCCCGTGGAATCAGCTACATTTATAATCACTCGTTGGCCTTGATGCGTTAACTGAGTTGCTGTAATTTGCTTTGTAATTTTACACTTTTATGCTGCGTATATGTTGCTTCTGCACATGGTCTACAGTGTGGCGAAGAAAATAAAAATTGTTCTGTTGTTTGTTAAATACGTATATGGCCACAAAAGTTGGACAGGAGCATTTTTTCAACACGGCATTTGATTATCAGTATAGTGTTCTCACAAACAGATGAATATTGTAAGACACCTGGGAATATAGTCATTGATTCTCTCGAAGAACGCTCTTAGTTGGGCGACAAAGACAGTTGCGCAAGTTGTTTGACGTTGATGACGAATGTTAGCGGAAAAGAAGCAAAACTACGAGCAGACTATACGAAACAAGCTCGTGCCCTTGTTTCTGTCCATCCTTGTGTTCAACTTGCGCTATGTTTCATTTTGAGAACTCTTAGGTAAATCCTACTCATTGTCCTAAACGCACAGATTAGGATTTCTGTGACAGTGTTTTCTAGACGACATGGGTGACGGTGTAGTGTTGCAAAAAGGGCGTAAACCTCCCCCTCCCCTAAGCTACAGCATGCAACGCAAGTCGTCCTTGCAGAGATGTATGAGCGGTAATAAATATTCTGGAAGGAGATATCTTGGTGTCTTCATTTTATCTTCTACATGATGTAGCTCTGGTGCCGTAGAGACGGACTCCTGCAAAGCAACGGGCTCGTACCCGTGAACGAAAATCTATCGGCCACCATGCTAGTGGTAAGACCACTAAACAATGCTTAGAATGAATAATTGAAAGCGATGACATTAAATGCCCTCTTGTCTAAAGAATCTCGCGTCGTCATTGTGAGGAAACAAAAGCGAGGTCATTGCATTGACATGGTCTGTTTGGCAGCTGAGATGGCCGATCAATGAATGGTCATCGAGATAGGTTCATGTCTCTGGGCCGTACAGCATAACAGAGTCGACACGTTCTGCCTGCGCAGACTCTAACTTAAAAGTGCAAAGGGAGATCGCTTTCATGCCCCGCCGGGGTGGTGCAGTGGTAAGACGCCCGACTACTGTGCCGGAGTTCCCGGGTTCGAACCCGACCGCGGCGGCTGCGTTTCGATGGAGGCGAAACGAAGAGGCGTCGTGTGCTGTGCGATGTCAGCGCACGTTAAAGATCCCCAGGTGGTCGAAATTACTCCGTAGCCCTCCACTACGGCTCCTCTTTCTCTCTGTCCACTTTCATTCCCACCTTCCTCCCTTCCCTTACGGCGCGGTTCGGGTGTCCACAGAGCAAGTGTGACAGTTACTGCGCCTTTCCCTTCCTGTGAAGCAATTTAATTTAATTTAATTTAGATCGCTTTCTAACCCGCCAGAACCATTCAGTCCTGAGTTAATCACGCTGCCCAACCTGGTCCCGCATGCACGTTCTTACGGATTGGTTAAAATGGTAAGCTATTTTCATGTCGGATGATCTTTCACATAATGATGTATGTTACGACTGCGTAAGTATGAATACGTACGTGAGGTATAATAGACGGGTAAGATAAAGGTTACTGATTTATTGACTAGCAACATGCATGTACACGAACGAGGATCCGCAAAGCTAGAGGGAAAACGGGAGCATTGGTTGCTCTTATGTCACCATCGTGACGGTAGAGCTGATGTGTCTTCCTCTTCTCCCTGGTTTCGTGCTTGCAAGATACGACTGTTCCTGTGAACAGGCTGTAATAGCAGGGTACAATATTCCACAACTGCCTCACCTGTAAACTAACTTTTCGGAGTTCCCGGGTTCGAACCCGACCACGGCGGCTGCGTTTCGATGGAGGCGAAACGAAGAGGCGTCGTGTGCTGTGCGTTGTCAGCGCACGTTAAAGATCCCCAGGTGGTCGAAATTACTCCGTAGCCCTCCACTACGGCTCCTCTTTCTCTCTTTCCACTTTCATTCCCACCTTCCTCCCTTCCCTTACGGCGCGGTTCGGGTGTCCACAGAGCAAGTGTGACAGTTACTGCGCCTTTCCCTTCCTGTGAACCAATTTAATTTATTTAACTAACTTTTGATCTTGTTCTGTCCCCATTGAACACCCGTAATATGTTGGCCCATGTACCTCTTGGAAAAAGAAAAAGAAATCAAAATTTCACCCAATTGCCTAGAAGCGCTGTGTAAATTTAACTTTTATACTTTTTCTTCCAGAATATTTTACAAAAGAGTTTGCTATATATATATATATATATATATATATATATATATATATATATATATATATATATATATATGGTAGGACTAAATCCATCGTCAATATTCAAAGAGGGCATGTCGCGTGCAAAGGAGCGCGCAGCTGATCGTCTAGAAGAATTTTATAGATTTTAGAGCACAAATATATGAAAGGCTTACTGGGAGAAACTCTACCTTAAGTGAATGGAACCGGAATATTTGTATACTTATAAAATAGTACTGCTACTATGCTCTCAGTATTAATCCACATATGTGAAGACAGCTAATTAAATGATATGCAATTATTTCAGATACAACTAAGTGCCACATTTGTTAGGTGCCTATTTGGGACATGACAAATGTTTAAATATTGGCTAAGTAGTGTTAGTCTTTAGTGACAAAATCCTTTATTTCATTAGGATGTTCTGTACACTATATAAATTATAGATACCGGACTTTCGTCTGTTGGATGTTTTTTCCTTGACGGGAACGATTTGACAGCAGACGAAGAGATCATTATGAGGGGTCGTTCTGGAGCGCACTTCTACTATACCTGCTTTCTTCGCCATGTGCTACTCGAAAGAAATTTTGACAACAGTGTTTTTCTAAACTGCACCTTCTATATACGCAAAACAATAAAAGCGGATGTATCATAATTATAATGACAGCGACAACGCACATGAATTTGAGTAAAACTATTTTTGAGGCAATATAATAGCTAGCATTCACTCATTTGCGCAAAAGCTATTTAAATATAAAATATCTAATATTTTTGAATATAGTGCACAAAAAGTTGGATTATAATTGTCTAATCCTTGCTGAAAAGGCTGTGTAGCTACGGCTCAATGAGATTTGAAACCTGTGTCGGTAGGTACATTATCCTTAAGAATAATAAACCATTCAAAGGACGAGGACAAAGGAAGACAAGGCACTCACGGCAGCTGGACTACCAAATCTGCTTTATTGAAGAGAGCACATTTTCCGAGAAAGCTAGCAAGGCATGCGCAGCTGGATGACCAATACACAGCACAAACTCACAAAAACAGCGACGCCTCCGAGATAACCAAGGCACTAATGTTGGTGAGATAAGAAACCTATTTCTTTCTGCATCAACGAGATGGATGCGATGCTACCAGAATTATAACCTTGAATACTTATATGATAAGCTTCAAGATCTTCGCGCTCTTCCTTACCCTTGCCCATACTATGAAAAGTGACACTAGAAAACAGCGGATAGGAAACGCATTCCCTACAATGACGAGACGAATTTGGTTCTTTAGTGGGTGGCAGAGGATTGTGGTGCTCTTGCAGCATAGTATTGATACACCGGCGTGTTTGGTCTATGTAAACGTTTTCACATGTCAGCGGAATCGTATAAATGACACGTGTGGCACAAGGAACAAAGCAATTATTATGTCGCGCCGAACCAACTGGGGGCCTGGTTCTGCCACGTACAACACATGAACAAAGGCTTGAAAGTTTGTAAGGAGCATAAAAATAATCTTGACGCGTTGCCTCGCAGCAACCTTTTTGATAATATGGTAAATCTCATGCACATCAGGCATCACTTCAAGTTTGTTCCGTTCAGATTCAGCATGCTTAGGCACTTTTTCTTGGTCCCTCTTAATTTTTTCCAGCAACGTTTCTGCCACAGCATTCAGAAGTGCTTTTGGGAAACCTGCGTACAGTAGCTGCTACCTGGTTGTCAAAGCTTATCTTAAAATAGTCGTCGAAACTCTTCTGCAGAGCACTAAGAAAACAACTCATAATGAAACCTTTCTTGTCAATTTTTGTGTAGCCAGATGAGTTTGGTAAGAACGCTTTCGTACTTCTCAGTAAAAAACTCCAGCCAACATGGCCACGGTCAAGAAACGTTAGTTTGAAGTTGTAAAAATATAATCGTTTGGTCATTCTGTAGTTCATATTGCTTCATGGAAGAAATGAGAGCGGGATTTGGTGATGCCGATGCTCGAAAAAAAAAAGCGCCGAACAGACTCTGGCTCAACGAGCGCAAGTACCGGGGGAGACCTGCACAACTTACATAGAAGAAGTCCTCAAGCTGTGCAGAATAGTTGATGTTCGGATGACTGAGGAAGACAGAGTGGGTCATCTCCTGAAAGGAATAGCGCAAGACGTGTACAACTTTCTTATCTGCAAGGACGATTTGGATACCACCGCTGATGTAAGACGACACTGCCGCACGTTTGAATCTTTGAAGCTACGCCGTATCATTCCGAAGTTTGGTCGGCTGCCTAATGTGACAACTGTCGCTAGTGTGGATGTGTCTGAAACGACAAGCCTGGCAGATACAATTCGCCAGGTCGTCCGCGAAGAGCTTCGGAGGCATCAAGGTATTGGGGGCCACGTCACACCCGTCTACAGGAGCACCTCTTCGTCTGACAGCCCATCTTCTACCTGTTATGATCCCTCTGCTACGTCTCCTTCGGACACCCGATGCTCTGCTGCTCATCGCCCGAACACCCAGCCTCTCAACATCAACGCCTACAACAGCGAGCACTTTCGTCCTCCTCGTCGACCACATCCAGAGCATGAAACGTTTAATACAAACGACGACGAACCTTATTCATCGAATGAACGTGAGCCGCCAGTATGTTATGCCTGTGGGATGATCGGCCACATTTCCCGCTTTTGCCGCAACCGTCGTCCGTACCAGCAGTATCGCCGACAGTGGGTGAACTCTCGTACAAGGCTTCCTGCTGAAAATGATGATTCATATAGAAGAACACCTGGCCGGAATGTCTACAGATCAACAGCTAGCCGTCAAGAACGCAGAATGGTGCTGAACCGAAACGAATCACCGGCCTCTGACCGTAGCCTGACACCACCATCTCGGCGCCTACGACAATCCCCTTCTCCCCGACGACGTTTGCCACCTCCGGGAAACTAGTGAGTGCGGCCTATGGAGGTGAGGTCGCAAATGATTCTAGCTTACCCATACCTCTGCCCGTTTCGATGTTAAAGAACCGAATTGAAGTGTTTGTGGACGGTGTACGTGCTATGGCGTTGTTGGACACAGGTGCAACTATTTCTATTATAAGTCTCGCTTTTAAAAACTGCCTTGGTCGTAAAATTATGTTTGCTTGGGATAGTACGACAACATTATGTGGTGTTGGTGGCGAACCGCTTAACCCACTTGGAGTCTGTTCCGTGAATCTTGTTATCGCCGGCCACACATTCCGAACTGAATTCGCAGTACATACTCGATCAACGCATGACGTAATTCTTGGACTCGATTTTCTGGAGCAATGTGGGGCCACTCTCGACTTTCGCAATGGAGACATTTCTGTGAGCACTCGAATTGAATCTGCTTTGCGTGAAAATTCGCGGACCCATCCTAGCACGCTTTCGGTTTCGGAATTGATTGATTGATTGATTGAAAACATCTTTATTTATTCAGTATTCTCAGAACATGTGGGTGGGCCGCCTAGTCCAGTAGTCCATTGGCTGCTGCTGCTGCGCTGGCCCTCCCCACCAGCCAGTGCTGACGGTCAGGATCATCGCTGAGCAGAATAGCCTCCCACTGCTCCTCCGAGGGGTTGGGAATGGGGTCAACTAAGGGATTAAATTGGCATGCCCACACCATATGGTAGAGGTTAGCTACCTCTCCACAGTGTGGGCACTGCGGAGAGTATAGTGTAGGGTACCACAGGTGTAATTTAGCTGGTGTTGGGTATGTGTTGGTTTGTAGTCTCCTAAGGATGTTCTCTTCTAACTTATTGAGGGATTTGTGTGGTGTTGGGTACTCCTTTCTGGCTGTTCTGTATGGCGCGAGATTGTCAGCATACACTGCTAAACCTATCAGGTCACGGCACCCTTTATGGTCATCAGGGGGAGACGCCCGGTATAGAAGAGCTCGGGCATGCCTGTGAGCGGCTTCGTTTCCTCCTGGTAGTTCCAGGTGACCGGGAAACCAGATGATTGATGCTTGGTTGGGTGGGTGCTTAGTTAGCAATGACAACCCTGACTTATGAATTAATCCGTAATTGAAGTTGCGACAGGCGTTTTGGGAATCAGTGAGCGCAACGGCGTTGGGGTTAGATGTTACAGCTAATGCAATAGCTGCCTCCTCTGCGTGAGTGGGGTTCGATGTTTTCACCGAGGCGCAGTTCACCATCGACCCCGCAGGCGTTGAGACTACGATAGTCATGACTCCACTGTGTGGTCCTGCTGCGTCCACGTAAAGGGTGTTAGTCTGCTTGTCCCATTTCTTCTGCAGGGCTTCCCCTCTTGCTATCCTCTTCTCGATTTTATATGCGGGATGCATATTCCGCGGAATGGGGTACACGTTGATGCGTCTTCTCACATCGCGTGGGACCTCTTCCCTTTGGTCAATTGTATAGGGCTGATTAACATGGATCTTCTCGAGCAGTTCTCTACCGGGTGTTGTAAGTGCGAGCCTATTGAGTTGTGAGAGCCATTGTGCTTCCCACATCTCTTCGAGGGTATTATGTACTCCTAGACCCATGAGCTTGGCCGTTGGCGTGGAGTTCGGTAGCCCCAGGGCCGTCTTGTAGGCTTTCCTGATGAGTGTCTCCAACTTTTCAATTTCCGACCTAGAGAGGTTAAGGAATGCCGTCCCGTACATTATCCGCGAGATCACGAAAGCTTGCACCAAGCGGATGGTGTCCCTTTCCTTCATGCCATGGTGTTTATTTCGGATACGATGTATCATCCGGAGGATTTGCTCGGTGGATGTTGTAAGCTTCTTCATTGTGGTGGTGTTCTGTCGCCCCTGCGGGATATACTTCCCTAGGATCTTGATCTCCGTGGGTTTCTGTACTGGGTGGCTCTCTACATACACCGAGATGTTCTGTGCTAGGGGTGTCCTCAGGTTCTTCAGAATTAGCAACTCGGACTTTTCCGGCGTACACTGGAGGCCTCTCTCCCTGGCGTACTGGGCCACCGTGTCCGCTGCTGCTTGAAGACGCTCCTCGATCTCGGCGTCACTCCCCGAGTTGCACCAGACAGTGATATCATCCGCATACAATGTGTGTTTGATGCCGGGAATTTCGGAAAGAAGGCTTGGTAGATCTTTCATAGCTAAGTTGAACAAGAGGGGTGACAGTACCGCCCCTTGCGGAGTTCCCCTCGGGCCTAGAGTGATGAGATCTGATTTTATTCCACCGAAGTTTATAGTGGCTTGCCTGGCTGATAAGAAGTTTTTGATATAGTTGTAGGTTCTTGCGCCACAGTTGGTATCGGCGAGGCTTTGCAGGATATTTTTATGTAGAACGTTATCGAACGCTCCTTTCAAATCAAGTGCCAGGATGGCCCTTGTCTGTGACTTGGGAGGTGTCTCAAGGAGGTCTTTGTACAAGTACAACAGGGCGTCCTGTGTTGATAGGTGTGGGCGAAAGCCGAATTGAGTGTTAGGTAGGAGGTTGTTATCTTCTAAGTATCTACTCAGTCTCGTGTTGATGACCCTCTCTATGAGTTTCCCCAAACACGAGGTCAGCGATATCAGTCTTAGATTATCCAGTTTAAGGGGTTTGTTCGGCTTCGGAATGAACCGAACCTCGGCTGTC
Organism: Amblyomma maculatum; assembly: GCF_055883805.1. NCBI lineage: Eukaryota > Metazoa > Arthropoda > Arachnida > Ixodida > Ixodidae > Amblyomma > Amblyomma maculatum. The sequence goes on from NC_139349.1 coordinate 124,651,948, forward strand.
TTCCAGGATATTGGTAACGTTCCTGTAGCCCAATGCTGCTCTTTGAAGCATTCCACCAGCGAGGTGATGGTGTCATCGCTGAGGTTAAATAAGAGCTTCGCTGTTATCTGATCTGGACCTGGAGCTGCATTTTTTCTCATGGCCGCGATTTCTGCTTTTATTTCTTCTTTCGTGAGTGGGATGTCCAGCTCGGGATTCGGCAGCCCAGAATACTCCGGCTGTTCCACGACTTGGTCAGTGCACAGATACCTGGTCTTGAGCTTTTCCATCAACTCTGTGTCCGTACCCGGGGTGGCGTGTACGATCTTCGTGAGCCTGTCTTTAGTGGCCGACTTGCTGCTGCTGGGGTCGATTAGGACACGTAGGAGCTTCCAAGTCTTTGACACCCCTATCTTCCCCTGAATACCATCACAGAGCGAATTCCAGTTCTGTCTGGCTAACGATATGGCATAGGATTCTGCCTTTTTGTTTATCTCCTCTATTTTTTTCTTCAGTTTGCGGTTAAGCCGCTGTCTGCGCCATCTCTTTGTCAATGAGTGCCTCGCTTCCCATAAATGTAGAAGGTGCGTATCGACCGCTGGGCAGTCCTCTGTCGTGCAGACCTCTTTTGTAAAAGCTTTCAAAGTGTGCACCTCATCTTTAACCCATTCCTCTAGGTCGGTAATAGGGTTTGCAGGAGACGTCTGGGCCTTTCTCCACCTGTCCCAGTTCGTAACTCTTGCGATACCTATTTTGCGCTTGCACGCATTTGTGCTTATCTCCAGAGAGAGTATGAAGTGATCGCTTCCCAGGTGCTGTTCGGTATTCTCCCAAATGGCGCTTTGTATGTTCTTGGTGAACGTCAGGTCAGGACACGTATCTCTACTGACACTGTTTCTCAGCCTCGTAGGGTAAGTGGGATCGGTGAGGGTCGATAACCCTTCTTGCGTCACTACTTCTTCCAGTTTTCTGCCTTTTGGTGTCGCTGCCGGGTAGCCCCATGAAGGGTGTGGTGGGTTGAAGTCGCCCCCAATCACGCAGGGGGAATGGCCCACTGAGGTCAGAAATTTCTTTATGAGGGAACCCAATTTTGCGTGCCTGTCTTTAGGAGGGCTGTATACATTCAATACGTGCGTGCTTGCCGCTCCTCTTTGGAGAGGAAGAATAGTTATATAGCAGTGCGCAATATCCGGCTAGAAAGGGTCGTGCAATATGGCAGTGTATAATTTGTGCACTAACGTGGCAGTTAACTGGTCGTGCTGGTAAGTGACATAGTCTTGGAGTTTAATAGGTATTAGGTGGGGTTCTTGAATTAGGATAGCTGCCGGTGGGTCAGACTCCTGAGATATAAGTAGATTTAGAGCAGCCTGCTTTCTCCTGTATCCCCGGCAGTTCCACTGCCAGATCTTTACTCTAGGTTTGGCTGGCATGTTGAATCCGTATCGGATGGCTCGTCCACTTGCATTGTACGAGCGAATTTCGACTTATGTCTTTTGTACGCATGTTCCTTCCGAAGTGCAGAAATTGCCGTCTCCGTGTATCGTCGGTTGTTTGCAACCTGCTCTCGAATTTTTTGGAATTGGGCGTTCACGTAAATTGGAAAAGCTTGAAACTCCTCCTTGAAGGACCTCAGTTCTTGGATAATTTGTTGATAGACCTCGCCTAAGGCGGGCTGAGAGCTAGGTACTACCTGCTGTTTTTGGTTTTGAGGAGTCGGCTGAGTTACCGGGGTTATTGCGCTAGTAGTAGCTCGCTTAAGCTCTTGGTTTTGGATTGTTAAAGCACTGACTAGTTTTTTCAGACTTTCTATCTCTTTTTTGAGTGCTGCCAACTCCGTGTTATTCTGAGGGGAGGACGAGGGGAGGGGAGGCCACTCTGCAAAGCTCACCTTCGAATCTGAAAGCTGACCCGAGGACGTCTTCTTCGGCGCCCCGGTGGTCTTGATGAGGTTCTCCTTCCCTTGTTCTTTACCCGCCTCCACGTGACTGGCGTTCTGGGTGGAGCCTGTTGCCCGGCGTCTTGAGCTGGAACGGCCGCGGGAGGCGGAACGAGAGCGGGAGACTGATGACGACGCTCCTCTGTGTCGCTGTGCAGGCTGCTTCTTCTGCCTTGGCCTGCTCCTATCTTCTTCATCTTCAAGTTTCGTTGTTGATGCCGCGTTTGATGACGCGGCACTAGCGTTCTTGTTCAGCGGCTGGGTGAGGACACGTCTTGGAAGATAGAGTCATCACTCACTTCAGGCTTGATATTATGTATGACACCCCTGCAGACATCATCTGGCAAGGCAACATAAGCGGTGGCCGTTATACTCTTGCCCTCGAGGTGCAGACAATTAAGCTTGGCGAGGCGGAACACGTCTTCCTCACAGTGAGTACACACCATTATAATGTTCTGCTGGCTAACAACGCGCAGCGTTGGCTTTTCTTGTAGAGGGGTGTTGAGGGCTGCTTGGATCCCTAATTCGAGATCGTAGGAACGTGGAGCCACAGATTGCAGATCCACCGTGGTTTTAGGTCGGATGATGACTTTGTATGGAAAATTCCTGAGACTCGGTAGACGCGGAGGTCTCGGTGCAGGAGGCTCTCGGTGTTCTTTGTTCCCCTGCTCTTTCTTGGGAGGCGTGGATTTAGCTTGCGCCGCTCTGTCGTTGTTGCGCCGGGACCATATGTTCCAGCCATGGCTGTTGTCTTCCTTCGGGAGATCCTGCGGGGGCATCAGCAGCTGCTGGGATGTTGGTACATGAGTGAAGTCCATCTCCGTCGGGTCGTAGCCTCTTAGAGAATTCATCATGGTCGTGGTAGTCATCAATGAAGCGGGAGCACTCACTGACAAAAGTCGTTAGACCCGCGTTGCGCGAACGCTATGCCGCGCATCCGCGGGCGCACCGGCGTCCTCGGTTTCGGAAGACATAGTCATTCCTGCAATGTCAGCACAGTTTATACGAGTTGTTAGTTCCAGCTGTGCCAGTGATGCGTTCGACGCTGTGGTTGAACCATTCACTCTCAACTGCGCGAAGAAAAGTATTCCGATTCCCCGCTGCATCATCTCAGTCATGAATGGCCATTCTTCTTTGTGGACGACTAACTGCTCTAACGAACCTGTTGTATTACCACGTGGTCTAAAACTTGCCAACTTTGACGAAGACACTTTTAAATCAGTGGCCGTGATCAGCACAGACAATTCCCAGCCTACCGCATGCTCAGAAGAAGATGAGACAAAATTTCTTGCCATGATTAACAAATCCCTGCCAACAAGTGACCGTCACAGTTTAGTGGAAGTTCTGGCGAAACATACTGCGGCTTTCGATTTCTCTCGGGACTCGCCACCACGGATACCCATGTCCCGTACTCAGCACCGAATCAATACAGGAACTGCTGATCCAATCCGCCAGAAGCCTTATCGTGTATCCCCATCAGAGCGCCAAACAATCGAAGAACAAGTTCGTGACATGCTGCATAAGGGCATCATTCAGGAATCGTCTGGTCCGTGGGCTGCCCCTGTGATTCTAGTCAAAAAGAAAGATGGCACATGGCGATTTTGTGTTGATTATCGACGTTTGAATACTGTTACCAAGAAGGACGTGTATTCCCTGCCCCGTATTGACGACGCCATTGACTGCTTACATTCCACCTCCTATTTTTCCTCAGTTGACCTGCGATCAGGCTATTGGCAGATCCCCATGCACCCGGAAGATAAAGAAAAGACGGCATTCATCACCCCAGACGGGCTGTATGAATTTAATGTGATGCCGTTTGGATTATGTAACGCTCCAGCCACGTTCGAAAGATTCATGGATACAGTTTTGCGCGGGCTGAAGTGGCACATTTGTATGTGTTATTTGGACGATGTAGTGATATTCGGGACAACTTTTCATGAACACAACAGTCGATTAGAGATTGTCTTGGAGTGTATCGAGAAAGCTGGTCTGGTACTCAATTCCAAGAAATGTCGTTTTGGAGAACGCCAGACTGTGGTACTTGGACATCTTATAGACAAGGATGGAATCAGGCCTGATCCGAAAAAGATCGAAGCTGTCACTTGTTTTAAACCGCCGAAATCGTTGAAACAGCTCAGGAGATTTTTGGGGCTTTGCTCCTATTTTCGGCGTTTTGTTCCGAAGTTTGCTGATCTAGCATATCCCCTTACTTGTCTTCTGCAAAAAGATGTGCCTTTCAAGTGGACTGCCGATTGTGACTCCGCCTTTCGTCAGTTAAAGTTTATTTTGACTTCAGGACCAGTACTACGCCACTTCTGTCCATCAGCTCCAACAGAACTTCACACTGACGCCAGCGCAGTTGGAACTGGTGCTGTGCTCATACAGCGCCACAATGGCAATGAACATGTCGTTGCGTATGCAAGCCGTTCTTTGAGCAAGACTGAGCGTAATTACACTGTAACTGAACAGGAATGCTTAGCTGTTGTATTCGGTGTGCAACGGTTTAGGTCATATCTTTATGGATGTGCATTTAAAATTGTGACGGACCATCATTCCTTATGTTGGCTTGTAAACCTTCGGGACCCCTGTGGACGCCTTGCGCGGTGGGCTTTGCGCCTTCAAGAATTCAATTTTAATGTCCCAGTCGAAAAAAACTACAGAACTGTGTCCAAAATACGACAAAATATTCTGTAGTTCTGTCGTAACCATCAGAATTTTCTGTAGTTCTGTAGTACTTCTCTGTAGTTTTGTAGTTTTTCTGTAGTATATTTCTGTTGTCTGTAGTTCTGTAGCACTTTTCTGTTGTAACTACAGAAATTTCTGATGTTACTACAGAATGTTTTGTTGTCACAACAGGTTTCCCGTCAAAAACCGCACAGAAATTCTGTCTTAACATCAGACAATTTTCTTTAGTTTTTTTCCGATTGGGGTGTCTTTTAAGAGTGGTCGTAAGCATGGTGATGCTGACTGCTTGTCACGGTTGCCACTTGAAACTACTGATTGCGACAATGAGGTCTTGGATGAATATATAGCTGCTATCTCTACAAGTTTCCCTGATGTTGGTGAATTCAAGATTGCGCAGCGGCACGACAACGAGTTGGCACCGCTTTTTGAGGCAGCAAGTTCCCGGAACCCTACGACCTCATTCTGCATTCGTGACGGTGTACTATACAGGAAGAACTACTCGTCAGTAGGTGCGCGGCTTCTTCTGGTAGTTCCTACAAGTCTTAGGTGTCAGGTTCTTCGAGTAATGCACGACGATGCCACAGCTGGACACTTGGGTTTCGCAAGAACATTGCACAGGACTAAGGAACGTTTTTATTGGCCGAAGATGCGTCAAACTACTCAACGTTATGTGGCCAGCTGCCTCCAGTGCCAGCGTTCAAGCACCCAACCTGCTCACCGCCGGGTCATCTTCAGCCTATAACGCCACCACGAACCCCATTTGAACAGGCGGGAATTGATCTTCTAGGACCGTTTCCCCGTTCCTCCAACGGAAACCGCTGGGTCATAGTGTGCGTAGACTATCTTACGCGGTACTGTGAAACTGCTGCTATACCGTCAGCCACTGTTTATGATGTCTCGGCGTTCCTCCTACGGTCCATCATTCTTCGACATGGGCCTCCTCGTGTGTTAATAAGCGATCGTGGCCGACAGTTTACGGCAGAAGTTGTAGAAGAACTTCTTCGCCTCTGCTCATCCCATTTTCGCCATTCAACTCCTTACCACCCACAAACAAACGGTCTTACCGAACGCACCAATCGGACGCTTAGCAACATGCTCGCAATGTATGTCGACTCCCGCCACAAAAACTGGGATGAAGTCCTTCCGTTTATAACATATGCATTTAACACTGCTAAGCACGAAACGACAGGCTACAGTCCGTTTTTTCTTCTCTATGCACGACCTCCACGAAGCACTTTGGACACGTTTCTGCCTTTCTCACTCCCTGCTGAAACTTCACTAGCGCAAACTCTCTCTTTGGCTGAAGAAGCTCGTCGATTCGCTAGACTTCGCACTCTAGCCTCCCAGGAACGCTACAAGCAACGCTACGACAAGCGGCATCAAGATGTTAATTATGTCCCTGGTGACTTGGTGTGGCTTTGGACGCCGTTGCGTAAGCGTGGCTTGTGCCAGAAACTGTTGCACCACTATACTGGCCCTTTCGTTGTATTGGAACGCCTCAGCGCAGTAAACTTTGTAGTCTCTCGCGTGACCATCCAAGGACGTCGTTCTCGGAATACTCAAGTAGTCCACGTGGCCCGCATGAAGCCCTTCTATCAACGTGACGAACCTTGACTCGCCCGGCGGGCATCGTCTGCGAAGGGGGCAGTGTCACGCACTTCCCGCGGTCCTTATTGAAGGAAGATGAGGCTTTGGCGGAATAAGGAGAAGAGGACGAGGAAGCTAGGCCTGTGCGCTGTAGTGTGCTAATCTCCAGCGTATCCTACCATCTGTGTAAATAAACGTCGTAAGAATATGTAAAATAAAGGGCATTCGAGCAAGCCCTAAAGTGCTTCGAAACAGGGTCTACAACCTCATGCAAGGAGCCATTCGGTAAAGGTTTTAAAATTATCTAGAAATCATCAACATATCTAAATATTTGAACACGCTGGTCAAGAAAAGAGCCTGGTAGTACGTTTTTAAACATTGCTAAAAATATATGACACAGGACAGGAGCTACACTAGGAACAATACGGTATAATGTTTTCTGTATAAACAGATCGCCCTTAAAATTTGCTACGGTGGATGAAAGATTGACTGTTAGCAGTTCCAAAAACAGATAAGCATAGACACCACACGCATTTTGGAACGCAACCTGGCAGTTTTGTTCAATCCTTTCACGCATTGCAACATATAGTTCTGTATGAGGCATGCTATAAAACTGGTCTTCAATGTCAGTAGAAAAGCCACTGTTGACTCCATGTAAGCTGTTGCTGAGTAATTCAACCGTTTCAGCTGCGTTCACAACGTTGCAAAAATCTTGCAGTACGAGGGACTGCAGGTGTTGCTGTAAATAATGGCCCAGTGACTACTGCCATGTATCAGCTTCGGTCACATTGTCTCTGAAAGGGCAGTCTGTCTCGTGGGTTTTGGCACAGAGAAACATTGCAGGTGGTTTCCTTTATTAGTCCTTACTTTCTGAGCCAAATTGTCTAACTTGCTTGCCTCTAGGATTTGTAGGCCCGTAAGTTTCAATTTTAAAGTCTTACATTTCATAGGCCGGAAATTGTTATGAATGGCTACCAAGGCCTTTTCACCAAACATGCTCATGGGTAAATTCACAAGCCCGCCCTCTTTGTCTGCTTGAAGAAGTGTGAAGTTGTTTTCATTGAAGTGGTCGACAGCGCATTGAAAAACTGCTACTATTCCTCTTTTACTTCTTATCAGCCAAGCTTAGGACGTCAGTGTATTCAGACAGAAACCGCTGCTTCTCTTCTTTGTCAGCCTTCTCTGCAACACGATGCACCGTGGCAAGAAGTTCATCACTGTTGACACGTGGCTCCACACTGTACTTGGCTCCATACTCTAGTAGATCATCAATTTCATTAGGAACTGACGCCCCTTGCAGTTAGGTAACAAAGGTTTGTTTTATTCGTCTACCTGCGCATGCCTTGCTAGTTTTCTTGGGAAATGTGCTATTTTCAATAAAGCATGGTAGTTAGTCCTGCTACCCTGTGGGCCTCGTTGTTCTTCGTCCGCGTCTTTTGGCTGGTTTATTATCCTTATATGCGGCTGAACGTTCAGTTAATCATACCGTCTCTTTCCCTCCTGCTTTACAGGATTCCTTTTCTTGCATGGGGGAGGGTAAGATTTCTTCGCATATTTAGCTAGGAAATATTATGCACAACAATATTAAGTACTTGTATGGACTGCCATGAGTACTAGCGTGTTTGTCATGAATATAAAAGGGAGTCACCTACATATTTTTGAAAAGGAGTGCTTTAAAATTATGTCGTCCAAGGCGTTGTATAAGGTTTTATTATCTAAGGTCTACCACACCTACTGATTGGCTGGGCATGCTCAGAGAGTAGTTGCCTCTAATCACAAGCTGGAGAAAATGCCTTTGAAATCTTACAACACATGAAGCCCTTGTTAAGGCAGAGAGTGATGGTCAAGCCTTTCAGTAGTGAGATAATTGTGGCGTTCAAAAAGTGTACTTCAAAAACTATGGTGTCAGCTGAGGTTAGGTTTTTCTTGCTCTTTCTGGTGATTCATAATTACGAGCTGAAACTTGGAACAGCAATATTGGAAATCAAAAAATGAATGCGAGAAGTCGCTTTGCTTGAACGTTCTGGTTCCAGACTTCAATTCCTTCTCAATGCAGCCTAGGGACCGCGTCTTTTATTCCTGACTTGGATGCTTCACATCACCGATTTACAGCTCCCCAAGGACCAATATTCCTGGAAAGCTGCATCAGACTCGTGCCACTAGGATATTGCAGTGTACATGTTTTCTCGCCTTTTTTCGCATCTTAGTAGTACCAACGCTTCCGTATTCTAGCTCCGTCAGGCGTTCGTTCGCTTTAGGTTGTTGCGCGTACTTATTTTGCTGCTAGTATCTTTGCAATTTTCAGCTGCAGATACCGATAAAATCGGCTCTTACGGCAGAGAAACCTTTGCTTTTCTGGTTGCTTTTACCATGACCCTATATTTTCCGGCATCATAAAAGAACCACAGGACACTAAACTGCATGCTTCCGTGAAAACCGATACTTCACAGCGCAAGAGATCGGCAGCAAAGTTTTGCTGCTAGGCTTTCATCCAAGTCTAGATTGGAAATCTGTTCTCTGAGCATAATATGGATGAAATGTTTGTGCGGCGTTTTTCTCATCACCATCTATTGCTAAACCGAAATCGCTGGTGCTCTCAGTCTGGTACTTTGCTTGCGCAATGCGGAGTAAAGTTGACTCCTACTCATTTGCATCATCGATTTGTCGCTTGCTAAGAGGCAGAATTTGAGATGAACAGGAACAAAATAACAACAGAATTGTACAAATTTAAAATTTATTTTTGTAAATTATATGGATCCAACGTAATCAATGCCTATGAGAAGACAAAAACATTAGCTGGCTCATGTTATTGAGATCAAAATGTTCGTGGGACTATTCGGCGTTTCCGTGCAAGACGTGAGGAGGTATTTCCGTTGTGTTAACTACTAGAAATAGATCTGTGGCGAAACGTTCAAATCGGAGTGCAAATTATGAATTTGCTCTGTGCGCTGAGCATGAAAAAATAATCAGTATATATGGATTATAGGGCATAAATTGAATTTATACACTGAGAATGAGCACACCCTGCTCTGAGTAAGTGTGACCAAGGAAGATGGAATAAATATTTGGAATGAATTCAGAATTATCACTTGAAGAGTAGACATGTGCACTGTACGTGCGCATATGATAGCAGATGCTTACGCATTAAAAAAAACACAGAGCTTTTGAGAGCGAACTGTAGTGTTCTTTGGCCTCTAAATACCAGAGAACGACCATATATTTATTCAGCTCTGAAAGAAAGGAATACATCTACAATGACGGGAAAGGTGCAATCAAAGGAAGAAAACTGCATAAGGCCCGCGACAGTCTACAGCTATGTGGCTAATCCGCAGTTGCATTCATCAAAAGTAACTAAACAAGCTTAAGAAGCAGACATCTTTTTTTCGCGAATTGCTGTTTCACCCTAGTTATATTGTGTCCATTTGAAGGCTGAAACATACAAACACAATGGTGTGGCCTCCGACCATTTCTCAAATTTGAGCCAAAAGCTTACATGTGATTGCTTTATCTAAATTACAATCAAAGCGACTGAAACCATTGTTCTGTTCTCAGGCTAAGATGCAGGCTTTCATTTTACAAGTGACCACAATTTTATGAAATCATTCACACCGGTCGAATGTGCTTGTAGGCTTAGCTATATTCTTAAAAAGCGTGCCACCGTAAGCGGCTGGAAAGATCATCCAGCCTTCAGTAAAATGGATCCAGTGAAGCATTATTAGGGCGAGAGCCTTACTAAGCTCTGTAGGCAACGGAAGTGTTCTCAAAATATGTGTACGGATATGACATCAGTCGTCGAAGTCGTCAGTCATTTTCAAAAGAGTAGTGTGGTAAGTATAAAGGCTCGTGTTCAGTATAATCATGACCATCAGCCATAGGTGAGTCAGTCGAGTAATTGAGTTTCACGTGACAGATCCATGTTGCAATGAAAGTATCACGTGACTAAGACATGTGACATTTAAGTTATAATGTCACTTTACTATGAGAGTATTACGCGGCAAGGTCTGGTGACTGTCACGTTGGCTGCTATTACGTGAAGTTATAATGAACTTAGCAATTGCCATCCCCTTCATGGGCATAACTGCAGCAGTGATTTGAACTAAGCTCACTTTTCTTTTGTCACTTCGATTTCTTAGAACTACTGTGCTCTTTGAGCACACAACCTTTCATCTCAACTGGCCGTTTGTAGCTTAGAGTGTCGTATGTTAAGTGGTTACGCTACCGCCACTGTAAATCAACTACTACAACACCGCATTCAGATTGCGCAGGTATGGGGTTCGAGTCCAACCACTCTAATTTATTTATACTTCATATTACTTTCCAAAATTTTGTTTCTATTACACTGGAACCTAGGACATACGTTTTTTTATAAATTTAGACGCATTCAAAATATTTGCCTTTCTAGAGTTTAAACGCTGCATAGAGTTTTGCATTCCTGATGAAATAAAATTATAACATAAAGTTCGAGTCCCAATATTCATATATGGTGTATTCATAGATTGGCGCAAAAATAAGCGCAGTTATACCAAGTTCAGCCTTGGGTATGGCTTTTCAATGCAAAGCCGGACGCGTATTGCGAAACTATATCGCGTTGGCTCACTCAAGCAGATGACGCTCTGGCGCGTGCTTCCTCTGAGTAGCGTTAGCTACGAAAAATAGTGGAATTATTGTCAAAACGAATATGAGCGCAATTATAGGGCACTGTCTCTTCGTTTCTGTGGCACAGTGGATTAACACTACTCGTCTCAGCTCTGATGCCACTGAAGCATCTGTTCTAGTCCTGTGTTGCATTTGTTTTCTGAATATTTTTGTTCAATTAACAACGTTACAATGAGCTACCATGAACGTTCCTGCTGTGTGTTCACATTTATGTGGGATTATGTCACAAGGCCACCGAAGCGGTGGCCTTGTGGTAGAGCATCCGCCTCGCATTCGGGAGGTACCGGGTTCGATCCCTGGTGCCGCCGGGTACCCACCGGTTATAAAATGGGTACAAGCTATCCCCCGGCCTGGTGCTCGGCTCTTCTGGGGTGAAATGCTTGGGAAAAGGGGTCACGGCCCAAATAGTTGCGCCGATGTGGCAGTGATTCGTTCCGCCATCGGACAACAATAAGTCCGCCTTGCGCGGCAACAGCCCATTATGTGGCCCTTTTTTTTTTTAGGACTGCTGCAGCTGAGGCTCTAAGGGAGCACTTCAGGTGAGGGGTCAAAGGAAGTACCTTTGAAAGACAAACAGAACCACCTTTGCAGGCTGCGAGGTTCGAAACTGGGTTTGGGCCCACTGCGGAGGAGGGGCGCGCAGCGGGGTTTACGGAGCTTCTCCCGAAGCGGTGGCCTTGTGGTAGAGCATCCGCCTCGCATTCGGGAGGCACCGGGTTCGATCCCTGGTGCCGCCGGGTACCCACCGGTTATAAAATGGGTACAAGCTATCCCCCGGCCTGGTGCTCGGCTCTTCTGGGGTGAAATGCTTGGGAAAAGGGGTCACGGCCCAAATAGTTGCGCCGATGTGGCAGTGATTCGTTCCGCCATCGGACAACAATAAGTCCGCCTTGCGCGGCAACAGCCCATTATGTGGCCCTTTTTTTTTTTTTTTTTAGGACTGCTGCAGCTGAGGCTCTAAGGGAGCACTTCAGGTGAGGGGTCAAAGGAAGTACCTTTGAAAGACAAACAGAACCACCTTTGCAGGCTGCGAGGTTCGAAACTGGGTTTGGGCCCACTGCGGAGGAGGGGCGCGCAGCGGGGTTTACGGAGCTTCTCCCAAACGCACACCCCTGGAAAAGCCGAGCGCCAGGCCGGGGGACGCTTGTACCCATTTTTACCGGTGGGTGTCCGGCGGTGGGTTTCGAACTAACCACCTCCCGCAGCCGAGACGGGCGCTCTAACCATTAGGCCACGGCTGTTAACACACTGCATACATTATGTCAAAAGATTTGGACAACCCTGCAGTGGCCACAGGATTGGAGGAGGTCAGTTTACATCCCCATTCCAAAGAAAGGCAGTGCCAAAGATTGTTCCAACTACCGCACGATCGCGCTTATTTCGCATGCTAGCAAGGTGATGTTAAAAATCCTGCAAGGTAGGCTGCAGCAGTATGTGGATCGGGAGCTTCCGGACGTGCAAGCTGGGTTTCGCAAGGGCAGAGGAACTAGAGACCAAATTGCCAACCTTCGCTGGATCATGGAAAAAGCAAGAGAGTTCCAGAAACCCATTTACTTCTGCTTTATTGTTTATGCGAAAGCGTTTGACTGCGTAGATCACAGCAGATTGTGGCAAGCTCTCCAAGAGATGGGAGTTCCAATTCACCTCATCTGTCTCCTCAGGAACCTTTATGAAGGGCAAGAGGCCACAGTCAGAACTGGGCATGGTCTTACTGATTGGTTTCCGATTGAGAAAGGGGTGAGGCAAGGCTGCATACTGTCGCCCTGTCTATTTAACCTATATGCAGAGTGCATCATGAGGAAGGCCGGTCTGGACGAGTCTTCAGCTGGAGTGAAGATTGCTGGAAAACGTATCAACAACCTTAGATATGCGGATGATACCACTTTAATGGCAGAAAGTGAAGTGGAACTCAAGAGACTTCTGATGCGCGTACAAGAAGAGAGTGAGAAGTTTGGGCTTAAACTGAACATTAAAAAGACGAAGATCATGGCGTCTTGCCCTATCAAGTCCTGGAGCATCAATGGACAAGAAGTGGAAGCTGTGACAGATTTTCTATTCTTGGGTGCCAAGATTACCTCGGAAGGAGACTGCAGCCATGAAATTAGGAGACGCCTGCTTCTGGGAAAGAGAGCAATGGTTAGCCTTGACCGCCTAGTAAAGAGCAGAGACATTAGTCTACCAACCAAGATCCGTATAACCCGTGCTATGGTCTTTCCAGTTGTGATGTATGGATGCGAGAGTTGGACTGTGAAAAAGGCTGACCGCCGAAGAATTGACGCGTTTGAATTGTGGTGCTGGCGAAGACTCTTAAGAGTTCCTTGGACTGCCAGACGATCAAATCAGTCGATATTGTCGACCATAAACCCTGACTGCTCATTGGAGGGTCAAATTCTAAAGTTAAAGCTCAGCTACTTTGGTCATCTGATGAGAAGAGAGGAGTCGCTGGAGAAAGATTTGATGTTGGGAAAGGTTGAGGGTCGCCGGAGAAGGGGTAGGCAGCGAACGCGATGGTTAAATGGCATTCTCGAGGCATTGCAGATGAAGCTATGTGATGTTAAGAAGATAGTGAAAGACCGGAAAGCGTGGCGTGACATGGTCCATAGGGTCACGAAGAGTCGGACACGACTGAACGCCTGAACTGAACTGACTGATGTGATGTTCTTGGTTCTTAATAGCAGAAAAATCAGCCGGGAACAGAGCTACGAGAAGAAGATATGCCAACGGTTACACTGAGATATTACCTTTACCATAATCATTTCCTGCCTTCAGTGAGTCTGTTGCATGAAGAGACACCTTTCAGCAACAATCGGTATGGCAATGGTTACACGAATCAATTACCTTCACCAGAATCATTTCCTGCCTTCAGTGAGTTTATGTTACCTTTAGGTTGCGTCCACAGACACCTTTCTGCAAGAATCGCCGTTTACAGTGAGTATATGCTACCTTTAGGTTACATTCAGAAACACCCGTCAGCAATAATCGCCATTTAACTCGCTCAGAGCGTCGTCTGCTCCAGCGGTTCTACGGGATATGGTGGGGCAATAAACTTGGACACCTAAGAACACCACCCTGGAGCACAATAGAAACGCATTCGTTCAGTATAACCATGTTTGTTTCAAGCACAACAATAAAACTCCTCTGAGCACTAGAAATTTGAAATTTATTCTATACTATAGGAAAATAGTTTTTATACTTGCGCCTTCAAAGCCTTTGGCAATATTGTGCGAACTAAAAAGAAACCAACGATTCACCATTAATACAAAGATTACGGTGGATTTATTTTTGCCTTATTTGGTGCATCTACTATGAAAAACAGTGATATTAGGAAAACAAGGCATACGCACAATGCACAAAATTGATATACTGAGTAAAACCACATGGTTCGACGTGTTTAAAAGAACCTGTGCTCAAGCATTTCGTTGATCACCAGCACCATAAGGTGAAGTGCCCTTTCAATATTTACGATGCCATTTTTGCATCGTTATGGAGTCTTCAAACTCACGTTTTCAAATAATAATGAAGAGATAAAAAAAGCCAGAAGAGTTATCTGTCACCTCATTTTATGGATGGATTTCCCTCCATTTGTGAACCTCTCGAACTTCATCACCCAAGAAAGAACAAGTGAGAACCGCTGCCAATTGTAAAAAAAGTTCCTAATCTTATCGAAAGCGTAGCAGAATCTGATTTCAGTTATGGTTTTTGCAATTAAATCTTAGCGTCTCAAACCGACAAGTGCTATGAGGTACGCCGTAGAGGAGGGCTCCATAAATTTTGACCACCTGGGGTTTTTTAAGGTGCACTGACATCGTGCAGCAAAAGGGTGCCATGCTCTTCGTCCCCATCAAAAAGCGGTTTCAACGGCCAGGATTCTATCCCGGTTCCTTGAGCACAGAAATCGAACACTCTAGCCATTCACCACCATGACGTGATCAGTTGCTACGGTGATACTGCTACGTACCATGCGCCGTAAAAGTGTGAGACACGGCTCGCATTAATGGGGGCGCCCTTTCGGCCAGAATGCGATGCTTGTGGGGTATAATTTCTCTTGTTACGCCGAATGCGGCAGAAGTGGTTTCATAACTTGGTCGGTTCAGAGCATATCGACTCGTATAGGATACATCGGTAAGCGGGACGGGCTCACCGTGCACGCCATTAAACGTGTAGTGGACCAATGAGACAATACTGACTGCCTGAAAAGGCTCTCACGCGTACATCCAGTGTCGTTAATAGGCACGCTATAGCTGTTCTTACGAGCTTGTATATAGCCTCTTGGCATAAAGGGACTTGTAGAAAAAATAAAAAAGGTGGTTCTTAAATAACTGAGAATAGAATGAAGTCATGGATGGAACGATGATAGAGTCCGTGCGTCCAAGTAATACCTAAGGAGGGGTCGTTCGGTGGGAGATACGCTGGAACCACGTGCAGAATTCTGGTCGGCTTCGGAGTCGCGAAAACCTTCAAATGCTGTTTATCTGGGCCAGTGTTTCGTGATTTACAGGCAGGATATCCTCGGCGGAGAGATAAGTACCAAAATCGAATGATGACTGAAGAAAGGCCAACCCTCACTTTCATCCTCCAAAGAGCAAGCCACCTCTGCACGCCTAACACCGCGGAGGAGGATTATTACACATGGAGGAACGCAGCCTTCGCTCTACCGATACGTTGAATCATCCTATTCAGCAATACTCTTCCGCTGGCCGCATCATATAAATTTCGAAGCCTGCATAGTACATGGTACCGTACCACAGCACATCGTGTCTTGTGTATTAAGGCGATGAGCCTCATTTTTGCATAGACAAGTGTCCCCTAGCGACTATTGCCCGACCTACTAGGCTGGAAAAAAAATACATTTAATTTATCACAAAACTGTTCAAGACCGAGAGGAAAAGCAACATAACAATACTGCCGCGTTTGAAGAGACCTTACTGAACATCACTGCGATAAAATAGCACTGCCCGTAAGCAAAGAGTAAAACAACCTAATTTACAGTAGAGAAATTGCTACCAGCTTACTCTGAATAGCATGATTATTGTTACATGAGCGGTGAAAGCGAATGCATTGAACACCGAAAGTATTCTTACCTTTCTTAAAGGTCCAAATCTCGGGTATACCTCGGCAAGCTCAATATCACGCCAGACAAAGAGAGGGGAAAAGCACCCCGCATGTCAAAGAGACAGCCGGAAACTGAGTTTAAACTGCCAGTCATCGAAATGGGATAGAATTGCATTGTTTCAATTTTTGTTGACGTCGCTTCATGCTCTCCTCTATGTTAACAGCTTATTTGAGGTGGCCGACGATAACTGGGATAGTTCAGGGCCTTTTCAGTTTTGCGCCACCAAACCAACGAACAGTGAAGGCTTTTGACGGAGCATGTGCTGCTGTAGAAATACGCATCATCTAGGCACCAGAGTGTTTTAGCTGGCACTGAAAAACAGATTGTTTTGCGCAGCGAAACAAGTGCTATGCAGGAAAATATTTTTCTTACTACGCTGACAATGACACCTAAACCAACGCAAGACTTTTCTAGGGTATAGGACCTTTGGGCCTATAGCGTTAAAACAAAAACCGGCAGTCGAATTCGAGTTTTGACTATATAAAAATTTGAAAAAGCCCTAACACACACAACTACAAAAGATATACGAACGACGAGACACAATCGCTTGTGTCTCGTCGTTCGTCTATGTTTTGTGCCTGCGTGTGTTAGCGCTGTTTCAAATTTGTCTACAGTCAAAATGAAAGAACTCGGCCAAAAGAAGCGTTAACGCATTCAACTTGCAGCATGAAACTGACAAGTCACGTATAACCGGTAATTTTGTTGTCTAGTGCACTAATCAGAGCCAGAGAAAAAGCTGATTCAGTCAAACATTTTCAAACCATAGGGCAGTGGTTGTCAGCCAAGGAGATGTGGGCCCCTTGTGGACGAGGCGAAGGGGTGATCTACAATTTGAGAATAGTGAGAGCGGGAAGGCGTGCACCTGGTGTGGAAAGCTACTGCAGTTCCGGGAGCAGGTTGCGGAATGGGGATTAAGTCAAGGCCAAACTGGCCATGAAACACTCGTACTTAAACCAGCGCACCAGTACTTGCAGATTACGTTAGGAATAGGCGGCAGGTCGGCGCCGCTAAGCATTCCGCTAGCAGGAATTCGACTGCACCCAACACGGCACCGCTCAGTCGTTCGGCTTCGAAGATGCTTTGCACTGCGGCCGCGTGCCGCAGTGAAGCTGCAGAGCGTGGGCTACCACCCGACATATAAAGCCATACTTTAAATAAGCCGTATGAACGTCTCGGCGTGGCATAGGGGTAATATGATTGCAATGGTCTTGGCGGGTGGGGTTTGATATAACCCTTCCTTTACTCACCGTGTACACATTACTCATCGTGTGAAATAAGATCATAAAATGAATATTCCAGTAACATGTATATATTAGATAATTGGAACGACTAGACCAGGATAGGCCTCACGCTGGCCAAAATTTTTATTACTTATTGAAAACCATGCCAAGTACCAACCTGTCTGGTGTGACAGGACGAAACTGTACCAATGTCGAAGCCAGAAACTGAAACGGAAGGGTTGAGATGTTTATTTCATTTCATTTATTTCATCCTTAAGGGCCCGAGGGCATTACATAAGGAGGGGCTACAGTTGGGGTAAATACAATCTTGATGAATGCAGGCACAGTTAACACAAACACTACATATTGTAAAAGGCAGGAAAAGTAAAATAAATATAGTGCATCAAGGTATCCGTGGGATCATGCAGAAAAGCAACAAATGCACGTGCGGCGGCAAGTAAAGTTGAAAGCCAATGAATGATTGATGGTAACACAGATGAAATGCTTACACATCTTGGAAATGACTAGCGAGTTTTGTGCGAAATGATTTGCGATCGTCGCATGTAACTATGTACTAATAAAACGTCTTAATCAACTGAAGTACGCCTTCTCGGTTGCGCGAGAACGCATCATAGTGGTTTACTACTCGCGAAGAAGTTCAGAAGCGGTTGAGAGGTTCGTTAGGGGCGGTTATGCGGCACTTAGTGCACCCATTTGGGCCGACGTATAGAATCAAGACTATTAGGGAAATCAATTTCATCCTAGTCTAACGGATAAAGAACATTTACAGAATGCTTTGAACTACAATTTTAGTGCGGTGGCACTCCCGGATGATGAATCGCAAATTTGCGCCAATGTCACTTCATGAACTTTCAGAATAGGAAAGGTAATGCCAAATAATCGCGTCACATGGTGCCTACCTATCCGTCGGAACCCATTACAAATATTTAGAGGTCGTTTTTACTACCTTCCTGTTATAGAATAGTCATGTAGTTCACATAACATTGAAGGCTAGTGAAAAGCTAAATTTTATCCAAAGAAATCGGATCAGTCATCAGTAATTCGAATGCCAAGGTAATAACTGCGGAGGTGCACGTCCCAGCGTTATGTAGCTAATACGTTCTTGGAGCAGTTACTCTGTCAGTCATAACATTCGACCGCTTGCAAACGGGCCCTATTCCCTTGATTTCATGTGATTGTGAATTCTTCAAACCATATCCCGATATTTCAAAGCATCTTGGCTCTTCCGCAGCTCAAAATAAGAAAATACATGCACTTATATTTATTATATACCGTCTTCGAATAAGAAAAACTTACCAATACGAATAGATATATAAACACAGCAAACGATGGATTTTCAAAAACAGACCACTCCCGGAAGCGGCATATACGCTTCCAGGGTTTATAAAGAACTTTTTTGGCGTAAGAACTTTTTTGAGGCGCTGGCGGAACGACGAACTAAAGACTGAAATATGGGCTCCAGCGTCAATGAGAGCGGGCACAGGGACTCGATCTACGAGGACATTGATCAGGTTGCGGCGTGGTGCGATGGTTGAAACACAGGTTGCTATCCGGGTTGGTAACGCAGCGTCACGTTCGGGCGCTGCGTTGCCTAGTTTCCCGAGTAGGCGCCTTGGTACGTTGGGGACAAGCTGCGGCGAGGAGTAGATGATCGGGGACGGTGGGCTTGAGGCGATGGCGAACAGCTAGGATGACGGTCTTGCTCAATGTTCTCGGTACGAAGATGTGCTGGGGTGACAGAAACGCGTCGTAGTGCATACTACTTATGGCGGACAGAGCTTTAATAGGGGCGAGAGGGGGGAGCCGGACGGCTGCGGCAATAGCGGGACGTATGGCCAGCCCGACAGCTGACGAAGCAAATAGGCCTATCGTCAGATGTGCGCCACTCCGCAGGATTGCAGGTAGGGTAGCGCGGTGCATAGGGCAGGGTTGTAGTAGCAGCAGCAACCACTGTGATTAGCTGTGGTGCAGGGAGGGGTGTGGTAGGAGTTGAAACGAGGCCCACATTAGCGAATTCTTGGCGGACAACAGTCTGTATCATAGCTATTTTTGCCTGTGTAGGAGGTGACGTAAGTGTAACAGGAGTCAAGGTGTGATGTTATATATGGGCCCAGGTCCGTTCAGGAGCTCTGGGCAGGTAGCAGAGCAGGTTCACAGACACACGGACGCTTTTCTTTTCTTGACCAATTAACGTAACTGGCAACAGACATGCATACAGCCTAGCTTATCCTAATAGGATATGTCCCAACACAAAAACCGTCCTACTTCTGGTTTTCCGCTCGTGGACTAGATGCCGGTGCAGGCGAGTCCGCCGGTGCTCCGTTCACGCCAGTCGCCCGAGGACTCGGTAGCGCGGCAGGCCACGCTCCGGCGTCTGTGTCCGGCGTCTGCTTCACAGTCCGGGGTACTGCGGTGTACCGCGGGGTACCGCGTCACGCCCGGGTACTGCGAAGTGCGGCACCAGTGCGGCAGCACAAGTGCGGCGGCCAGGCACGCTGGAGCGGTTGAGCTGTCTCCGCAAGCTGTTCGCCGGATGGCGAAGCGCTGGGCAGTACCAGACCTCGGACCAGGTGCCCGACAGGTGCTGGCGAGCCGGCCTTGAACGCCAGGCCCAGGACGATGAACTCCGCCGCCAGCGACGCCCAGGAGCGTCCGACCCGTTCGCTTGTCGGAACAAACTCACGCGCACTGGCCCGCCCCGCACGCGGCCACACTTCACTTCCTTTCGAGCCACCCGCACGCTCGCCACAATCACCATCATCACACAAGGCCTCGATTTCCCTGAGGACGATGGTAGTGAGGTTATTCTGGCTTGAAGGCTGCTGTAACGTGGGCAAGTCGTCACATGAGGATGTAGTCACCGGTTTGGGAAGGCGCTGGAACCGATGGGCGATGCGGCGCTGCTTCGCCTCTTCGAAACGGCAACAGACTTGATGGACTGACTCCACCGTAGAGCAGCCTTTGCAGAGAAGTATATTGAATGCGTCATCAGCGATACCGTTAAGTATATGGCCCATTTTATCATCTTCGGTCATGGAGGTATTCACCTTTCGACACAGGGCGAGAACGTCCTGTATGTAGGCCAGGTATGATTCGGTTGACGATTCAGCACGAATAGCCAGGTCTTTTTTTGGCTGCTAGAGCTCGTCCAATTGGTTTGCCGAATAAGTCCTGCAGTTTTTGTTTGCAGATGTCCCACGTAGGCATCTCCTGTTCGTGGTTGGTAAACCAGATCTTCGCCGTTCCCGCTAGATAGAAGATTATGTTTGCAAGTATTATGCTAGCATCACACCGGTTATTCTTGCTGCAGCTTTCATATTTGTCGAGCCAGTCTTCAACATCCTTGTTGTCTTCGCCGTTAAAAATAGGCGGATGACGGATTTTGGTTAAAACCATGGGGGCAGCTGGAGTTTCCGTAGCGGGTGATGCATCCTGGGATGCCTTGCTTACTGTGGTAGTCGGTGGGGTGAGCTCGGGAAGATGGCGTCCGCTGCGCAAATCCAGGTTTCTGGCGCAAAACTACGAGGAACTGTGGCAAGGGGAATCGAAAGTACCTCCACGAAGGTGTTACCGGGTAGTTCAGCTTGGCGCAGAGGGCGGACACGGAAGACAAGGCTTTCAGACAAGAGCCGTTTTCTGCAGAACGTCGTCTTCTCTAAAACTCACGAGAGTCTTCTTCTTCTTTCCTTATGCGCATGCACCGCCTAATGTGACAATATAATAAGCACAACCTCTTTCCTAAAACAATACATGGGCGAAATGGTTTGCCAGAAGGATTCATTTAGAGAACCCCCTTATCCTTCATCAGCAATGAAAAACATTTTCGTTTTTAACGAATGTGACCTATTATTTTATTTCTGCTACATATTATTATATGTTGAAGTTTCACTTTTCTTTTATTACTTAGGCTCCGTCTATCTGAGATGGTCATAATGTGATTGAAGCATGCAATTATTGTGCAAACACTGTGATTTTTGAAGTCAACTTGCCCAGGACGATATGGTTATCTAGGCCGTCTATTATTTCGTTTCATCTCCCTGTAATACTGTTCGGGCAGGCGCTTTATGTATTTCATATCTGTAAGCAAAAAAGACGAGCTGGGCACCAGACCGAGAGAACCTTGAAATCACTGATAAACGGGTGGATGCCTGGCTGCACTAGGAATACAACTCAGCGCACCCCTCTACCCAGTCCGAGACAATGTTCTTATAATTTAAGTTTAGTTTGTAGCAAAAGTTTACAGATCGATTATGCTACAACATTGACGCGGTTACAAATACATTCGGAAGTTTATTTGCCAAAATGTCCTCTCATGAGCGCAAATTCCCAACATTAAATCTTAAATTATTTGCTGTTAATTAAATTCAAGGTAAACACACTCTCTCCTACAGCCACTGTCCTGTGGTCTGAAGTTCTACCTTCAGAAACAATTCGGCGCCCCAGGCTCATATGTGAAGAGAACCTAACACTAAGTAAACGCTTTCTCTCCTGAAGCCATTGTCCCGAGCTTTGTAGTTCTACCATAAGTAAAGCAGCACAAATAACAGGGACAGAGGAGGAACACACAAACGACAGGACTGGCGCTGCGTTCCTCTTGCGTGCTCCTCTTCTGTCCCTGTTTTTTGAATTGCTTCTACTTTACTTAAGATGAGCCACCGACTAGCCAACAGCAAAATTGTGGAGTTCTACCTCAGAAACAACTCAGCTCCCTTGGCCCATATGTGAGGTGGATATGTGATGAGAGGAGAGCAAGTACAAGCCCTTATGGAACTTACTCACGTAATAACGCTGTGTTGAGGCACGTTTAACATTAATGTACTGCAGAAGAAAACATTACGAGGGACTTTAGTGACTAAAGTAGTGAAAGGCGAAAGCCTGAGAAGTCTCATCTTGTCTAGCGTTCCTGTCATCTCCAATCCCACACTTGAATGCGCGCCAAGAAACGCCACGCGACAGAAGCGATGGTGTACCATCTAAACGCACACTTGTCGGAAAAAGTGTGACAGATACTGCGCCTTTCCTCCAGAAGTATCATCTTGTCCAGCGTTCCTGTCATCTGCGATCCAACACTTGAACTCGTGCCAAAGAACGCCACGTGACAGCCGTGCAAAAGCGGGACGCACTTTGTCCTCGTCAGTATGAGCCATTAAAGGCTTTCGCCTTAATTATAATTGGTTTGTAGAAAAAGAAAGGCGCGGTATCTATCACACTTTTTCCAGCAAGTGTGTTTGGCATGGAAGAGGCGGCTGATTCTGGACCCTGATGGGGCTTGGACAGGCAGGTCACCGCCGCTTGAGGCGAGGGCTAGCCTGCTACTGAATTGTTTTTCTGTTGTAAGCAGTCATTGCGCCCGCCACCGTTTCGATGGTGGTGGACGACGGCTGTTGTTGCGGCACGCGTCTTTCACTCTTTTTTATTCTCTACGTTCTCTCTTCTGTCTGCACGAGGCAGCGGAGATGGCTCGGCTATAGTGCTCTAAGAATATTCTAGAGAACTATAGCTCAGCTACAGAACCAGTAGCAGACCCGTGCAATTTTGATTCTCTCTTCCTACAGCCACAACAACAACAACGGTACACTATCACTCCTGTCGCGTGGCCTTACTTAGCGCGCGTTCAAATGTGGCATTGCAAATGGCAGGGACGCATCCGGCCTCGGCCAATCAGAATTCTCCAAAAGCGGGACGCACTTTGTCCACGACAACATGAGCCGCTTTCGCCTTAATAGGGCACTGTTACGCTTTATTTCGTGAGACGGGTAGCCCGCCATGTTTGCAGATTTTCTCTTCTTGAGCAAGCCGGTGCGTTGTGCGCTTTACCCTTTATCTATCAGAGCAATTTCGGACAAATTGTGAGCTAGTGATTTGGAATGCATTTTTTTGTATATTGCCAGATTGCATGATAAATGAAACCCCTAATCCTGCTTGTGCAGCTTAATGATATTGCCTGATGTTTTCAAAAAACACAACTAGAAAGTAGCAGCGACGTTTCGGGCGGTATTTTTTTTTATTTCTCATCGAAAAGCGGCCTTTCATACACCCAACCGTGGCGGCCAGGTTTCAGTGAAGACATAAAGCAGACACATTGCCTGCCGTGCAATGCAAGTAAATTTTGAAGATCCTTAGATGATCAAGTTATTCTTTAGCACAGCTGGACCTTTTTTTTCTGCCCTTACGTTGAAGGGCTGGTGTTCATCGTGAAGTGTGATAGCTACTGCACCAATAAACCAATTTTACTTTGTTTAACCTTTGTCAAGATCAATGAGCGCAAGACATACGGAAATGGCCAGATGACATACGGAAGAAATGCGGAAGATATACGTATTACTAAACGGTTTGGTCTAAATCGTCACAAGAGACGAGTGCTAACTTTGAAACAGCTCACAAACCTATCTACACAGATCATAGTTTCCTTTATATAGACACCGAATCATATACCCTACAGTTACGCTCTCTGCCACACAAAGCACACTCCACATCACCTCACATATGCTAACCCTAAAGGAATGTCCGAAGCGTTAATCACAACCACGTCAACAAGAAGTAGAAAGCCGCTTTCTCTAACTGTAATCTACACTGAAAGCTTGCAGAAGCCATTAGGCCCTATAAATAAGGGTCCCTCTCTACAGTGAAGCGCTCCGTGTAGCCAGACATTTGGAGAATGTACAAGCTCCACCTCAAAGAAGTTGCGCGATAGTGTTAACGGTTACCGTCTGTTTTCCCTTGCTGATTCTGGTTCATTTACATTGTCATCGTCACTGGTCGAAATCTGTCTCTGTTATTTCAAATGTAGTCCTTAGCCTTCTTCTGTACGTTATACTTTATGTAAAATACACATGTGCACACTAATTGCGAAATGTTTATTTAACATGCTGCCTGCTGTCAAGCCATGCAGTGAACTTTCTGCAACGTACTTTCAAAAATGAGGGTAAGACCATAAATAAATAAATTTTACTATTAGAAGCTTTTGAACGCCAGGCTACCATGACGCGCCACATGTTGTGGCAAAAAAGCAACCCTTTCGCATTAAACTTTTAACAAAGACTGTACGTAAAACCTAGTTTTATCGAAACCGGACCAGCTTCCCTAACTGATCTGAGCGTAATGTAGCCCACTCTGAATACAAGGATTTCTATTGGTCACATTCTCATATCAGGCTCGCACCTGAAATGGGCTACCTGGTTAGTAGGCCCTGTGACCTGAAACTCTCATGACACCTCGGTATATCACACACCTTAACAACGACAAAGTGGCCCGCCTTGTCGCCTTACAACTACAAGCTGGCAGAAACATGGCCGTGAGCTTTTTATCATATTACCGACGCCATCTAAACCACTTTCAACTCGAACGCCGACAACGCTGATGGTGGCTGTTTTGGGGAGAACAGGCCCCTTAATACTGCTGCTATGCTGCAAGGTTATCATCAGTCCCATGACTTTCTGCTGAATAACCATACGTCCTGTGTACGCTATTAATCACCACATGATGTGCGGCTGAGTGGTTAGAGCGCAGTACTGAGGACTGCGTGGACTGCGGGTGAAATGCTCACCGCGTAAGGGAAACTTTGATAAAGGTTAAATGGAGTCTCCTTCCTGTGCGCTGTCCATTGTCGGGGCACGCTAGAGACCTCGCAATGTTTAAAGTTGATCTCCAGCCCTCGAATACAGTACCTTTTTTCTATTTCTTCTCGCAAATAATCCCTGTTCTCTCGCAGCATTGTGGGGTTCTGCCTAAAATAGAGACAGTTAGTGTAACTCTAAAGTGATTTCTTAAGGCGCTAGCAATACTAGCCGCTACCAACAATTACAGTGACGCGGATGTGTTGTAATGACCTAAAGAAGCCGAAAAATAACAAGAAAAACATATTTAGAGCGGATTGGAACCCAGGCGATTACGAGGGTAGCGTTTGCAGAAAGGAGGCCGAGCCATGTTGTTGAACGATAAAGAATGACCTGTGTTTAGGTGTTCGTGCATGATTTCGTTCCTGCATGACCCACGAGCTGCGCTATGGATGCCGCTTATTTCCTTTTACATAACGTCATTCTGCATCACGGGGCGCCGCACCAATTAATCATCACCCGCGGTCACTACATTTTGTTTCGAGTTATCGAAACATACTGTGTTTATGTTCTACGAAGCGTAAGCTCGCGACCGCATACCATACCCAGACCAGCGGTCTTACCGAAAGCTTCAACTGCACACTAACGGACATGGTATGTGTGCATGTGTCACCTGATCACCACGACTGGGACCTCGTGCTGCCATATGTGATATTTTCCTTCAATTCTTCGAAGCACAACACGAACAGTTATTCACCCTTCTTCCTGCTCTTTGGCAAAAACCCCGCTTTACCTTTGGACACGCTGGTCCCACCTGTGGTCGCTCCATAACCACCTACGCACTTGACGCCATTGAACAAACTACTGAAGCAAGCCAAGTTGCCCGTAGTGGGCTCCTCGCTTCTTAGACTTTCCAGAAGTGTTGTTACGATAGGCGACATCGTCACGTATACTATGACTGTGGGTCCTTGGTGCTTCTATGGTGTCCTGCATGCCGCGTTGTCCTCTCAGAAAATCTTTTGTCCCCTTACAGTGGCCCTTATCGTGTGGGGCGCCAAGTCACTGATGTAACGTATGAACTTGCCCGTCTTGTGCCCACGGCCTCCTCCCCTCGCCCCGCTACTGGCATTGTACATGTTACCCGCCATACGAACTCATGCTTTCTTTTCCTGTTTAACTCCGGAACGGCACTTACGCCGCCGGGGGAAATGTCACAAGAAGACGAGGGCAAAATATTTCCTGCCCTTGCTCTGCGGACGGTCGAGGACGACGAAATGGGACTGGTTCCGTGATGCTGCTCGCTGCTATGCTGGTTATAGCTCTGTTGTAAATATACTGCATATATAACTAGTCTTCACGTAACAATATAAATGTAATATAGCGAAATAAGAAGGCTATATAAATTGATAAGACAGTTGTTAGAGGGGGAAAGAAAGGGCTAAGGAGATAACGAATTAGAGACAAGGTGCTACAGGATTTGT
The DNA here is from genome assembly GCF_055883805.1 of Amblyomma maculatum. Classification (NCBI taxonomy): domain Eukaryota; kingdom Metazoa; phylum Arthropoda; class Arachnida; order Ixodida; family Ixodidae; genus Amblyomma; species Amblyomma maculatum. The sequence goes on from NC_139349.1 coordinate 124,678,182, forward strand.
GGGCTGTCATGACAAAGTAACATGCCTGACAAGATGAAGACACGATCCTGCAAAACCTGGTCAATGCTTTCATTGTCAATATCATTTATTATTCTTTAAAGGTCCCGTGAGGAACATTACATTTATAGAGGGATAATCAGGATCACATGCTGGATTACACAGATGGATCTTCAGCAGTCATATATGAAGATAAATTTAGAATGGCGAAAAAATAGAAACAGAAAACTAGAAAAACAGTAGGTTAAATAAGCATGAAAATAGATAAAAGAGTAGCAAATTCACATAGAAGAAATAAACAACAAAACAAATTACAGATACCGAAGTAGAAAAGACTCTGCAGCTTACAGGGTTTTGTATCTGGCACAAGGTAAAGAGAATTTTTTTTTATTCTTCATTGAAATGGTCTACTAGGAGCTGTATCAATCTGGAAGTATTAGCCTCAATAATTGTGTTTGGGGAGTTTATTCCAGCCGTTTATAGCCATGGGAAGAAAAGATGATTTGAAAGAATTTGCGAAGCCGTGGAAACACTATGTTTAAGCTGTTAAATAAACGACCTTTGATGGTCCCGGAGCTAGTAGAACCTTTTCTCTAAGTGGTGAGAACCTAATCTGCACTTCCTGATATTGACAAAGAATTGAAATTTTTCTACGGAGAGCCAATGATTTCAGGCCGAGATATGATTTCAAGAAAGTGATGTTGAGCCGAGCTTTATATTGTAATGTGATGAAGCGAGTTGCCCGATTCTTGATGACTTCGAGTGAATCTATCGAGTAGGTCTGGTGACGATTCAATAGCGTTCAGCCATATTCTAATTTATTCTCGATGTACGTTTGATATGGTTGTGATCTGGTGGCTGGCTGTACATGATTAGTGATCTCCTTTGCATCCGAGCGATCTAGAAGCACTAGCACAGAGTTTTTAATGTGGCCAGCCCCAATTAGATTGGACATGATGTCGACGAAGTTGTACCTGTATGACGACAGCGAGGCAAGGAGTTTATTCAAGATGATGTAGGATCTAGACTTGGCGAAAGGACAAGAGGTAATGTTCAGCCATAACATCGTAGTGGTAACTGCTCAGATCACTGAACCCAGGATTTCTGTTCTTTTCCACAACATGATATGTATGTATGTATGCCATTCAGGGTGTTCACGAATAATTTTTCTTTTATTAAAGTTGGCCACTAATTTAAGTTATAAAAATAGTGATAGTAATAAGAAATAAAAAAATTTCCAATGCCTTCTTGTCTCTTAGTTACCGCTTCCTTTATTCGTGTAAGGCAGTTGTTGACTTGGAGACAATTGAAACAAAATGAACCCACAATTTCATTGATTCATTTTTTTCATAGCATGAAAGTCTAATCCCAGTACGTTATAAAATTTATTAGAAATATTCATCTCTGTTTATTCAAAAGTGATAAGGTTTGCCGCATGCTGCTGCTTCGAGCGCTATTTAGTTTTCTTTAGTAGATGCGGTTGTGTAGACAATTCAACATCATCGTCGACTTGGTGTGAGAAACTCCACGAGCATTACTTTGGGCCTTTGGCTGGTGGATGTTGTCAGGCGATATAGCAGGGCACTGAATTGGTCGCCGGTTTGTGTGACATGTGAGACTACATGACACGACAGAGCTGACAGCTTGAATTGTTCCGCTGAAATGTGATGGTGGCATGAGGATCCAACCAAACCCTTTTAGGTTCCAAATCAGACTTGCTACTCTTACGCCATTAGGAAAAGTTCGTATGGCTTCGTGTATAGATTTGGTGATCGTTCACATACTGTGATAAATGACGGCTGTATGCTAAAGGTTATGCGTGGAGTAGTGTTGGAGTAAAGATTGGAGGAAGAGATTATAATACCACACTTCAGAGACGGTATAGCAATAAATCAAAATAAATACATTACCGAAAGCGCGAGTAACAAATTCCATTTATGCGAAATAGGGTCCGCAAAAGAAATCTAGATGGGACCCAAATCAGCTGTCGCTTCACACGTTTAAAAGAAAAGCACATGAGTGTTCGCCCAAAGTTTGGACCAAAGATCTCATCGCATATAATTCGTGTTTTAGTGATACATTTTAAGAAATTCCTTGATTTAGTGAGTTCAAATCGTAGCCAATATTGTAGGAACACACTCTCCGCTATAGCATACAGAATGCGCAGCTGAACATTTCAAAATGATAAAAATATATTAATATTATAGCAGTCGTGCTGTTAGTTCAAGACTGGAGTTCGAGGAGATGAGTATGGTTATGCGATATTTCCGCAAACCATTGCAAACTTTATTTGTTGTTTCAAACAGTTGCAAGCACGCAGCCTTGTCACTGTGATTACATGCCTTGTGCACCGCCTGCAGGGGTGCCACAAGGGGCTGCCTACCGGCGGTTGCGGAAAGCACATGCGTGGCATATTCCCTGGTTGTACCATTGCTGCACGAAGCATGTCAGAAGTCCTCAAAACTGATCTGCCGTTTGTGTTGGCGCGTGGCAATTATTTCCGCAGCGGCAGATTTCGAAAAGGAATTGAACTGCTTCGAATTGGACTTATCCCCCACGTCGTGGTAATAGTTCCATCCGAAGTGGAACGATCCGACCCGCGTTCGCGCGAAAGGCTTGCAGCTGACAAGCGTAATCAAGATCGGCTACATCGTAAAGCTTATAATGAGCAGCAGTCTTCTTTTTTCGCTTTAAAATCAATGCCTGTGATGACGCAATGTGTTTGGAGAAAAACTTGATAAGTCCGGTTTGTTTCCCGATCAAGCGGCGCTCGAGAGAGGTGAGCGGAATGGGGACTTTTGCGGCTCGCTTTTTGCAGGCAAGCTGCTAGACTAACCAGAAATATTTTTCACCATCTTTATTGAATTCTACATGATTCTAACACGTCGTTTAAATACCGAGAGTCCACAGTTTGTAGCTAAAGTGGGAATATTTTGTAGCTAAATTGAGCAATATTTTGTATCTAAAATGGGGAATATAATAGCGCTACGTTTTAGTGTAACTACCTCCCCGCATGTTGTCCCCTCTCGAGCTCCGTTGGATACTGTATCGTGGAAAGCTCCACATAAATAGATCGCCTCCTTGGTGAATAAAAATTGTACACGACATCAATATTGGGCATTACCTATTACTAAGTTTGAATATAAGTGTAAACAGCTAGTGCAGCCCGGCTTCTCAAAGATACCACATTGTCATGCACGTCCTATCGCCAAAGCTACAAATTACTCTAATTTGTCGCGAATATATGAGTGAGTAGCATATACCATCTTTTCCAAATATAGCCAGGCTGCATGGTTTTCTTTTCGGCCTTGCAAAAGCCACTTCAAGGCTTCTATAAGTCCTTAAATCACTTCATTAGAAAGCACAGCCTCCGTACTTTACTTTTAAGGCGATGGAAGCCTTCAAGTATACTTTATTGGCTTCATTACACGGCCGACCAGCACACTCGGCAGCCCGCTTACTTTTGGCAAATACTGTATATATTAAAAGCAGTGCTTGTTACGAAAAAAAAAAAGAAGACAGCTACTATGCAATCAGTAATTGTTTGACCTCTTCAACTTGCATGCTACGGTTCGCATTTTAAACGTTTTTTTTTTTTTTGTTAGAAGGTTGGCATCAAGGCTCACCTTAAACAAGTGAGAATCTTGTTTTAAAATTTTGCGCCATGAAATCACTTCACTTACACTACACGCGTTGAAATTAGGTTCTGGAAAACCATCAAAAATAAATTTACACTTGGTACTTCTAGATGTTCCTCCCGTAAACCGCCTGTAAGCTACTGCATTATTGCAGGTGAGCAGAGCAGGTTGTTGGGTAATTTTAACACTCGCCATTAATGAAGTGCTGGCTAGAGTCGGTTTTATGGTTGGCTCCCACCATATCCCAACTTTGCAAATTTGAAAGCAAAGGAAACCTGTGGAAAAAAAGCTGCAAGAGCTATTCGTTACGAAATTTGTCCGGCAAACGAAATGTCAAAACTGTCAAATAACTTTCCTGCCAAGAGCATCCAAATTATTTAGAAAACAAGAGGTTAATTAAGGTGAACGTAAGTAAACGTCCTAGTCGGGACAGAGTTTGCAGCCAACCATTGCAAAGGTGTTACACTCGTAGCAATGTTCCAACTTCATGCCTTATAAAAACAGCATACTTGCACAAATATAGAGCTGCACTATGCCAGTTCGGAATATGCACGAACGGAATGATATTCTAAGCCTAAATCCTAACTTAATAGCCAGATGTGTAAAATATGGAACGTGTAGCATACACACGCTAGCCAGGCGTCAGCGCTCGCACGTCGTGTAAGCAAACACATATGTGCACAAAGAGTTCCGAAACTATCCAGAGCCATGCTTGAAACGCGGTGGGATCCATGTTGCGATTCATGTTTCGTCTACTTTGATAAATTCACAGCGCGAAAATAACGCGTACATATCAGTTGTGGTAAGTAAATGAAGTGTACTACTTCCTTTTCTATCGAACATGTAAGCAGCAGTCAAATTTCAACGATGATACTAAACTGGTCGCATACGACCTTTGCCAATAATTATCAATAAAGCAGCACAATAAAGTGATGCAGTAAATATTACGAAAGTAATCAGACACGTGAAGCGCTCTAATTTTCTTTTGCTGAGAATGCCATCGTTGGTTTTGCTCCCGTTGGTAAGTGCGACCAATAAACTCGCAGGAATGCGTTAAGGGGTAGCTTTTACACCTGTTGGAATACCTCCCTACACAACCGTTTTTTTTTTAACACTCGAATGTTAGCAATTTTCGTACGCCACAACGTGCAGCGGTGCGTTAATGCAAAGATCGGGGTCTCCGGACAACACGTTTGTGTTGTGTGGTTCCGACGTAGGCTCAGGGCGTATAACGCACGGAATGATCTTGTTCATGTTCATTGTCGCAAGACGCGGCTTTAGCACTTTCTTTGTAGAGCGAGATGCGCCGTGGTATTTCCCGAGTGATCTCAGCGAAGCAAAACTATTTCCGTAGCGTTTCACGCTTTTCCACGTTCCTTCGGCCGGTTATCTATAGGTAGTTCTTCGCCGACGTCGACCTGAACGCTGCCGGATCCTTTGAACTATCTTAGTTCGACCACCGACGAGCATGTCTACTGCTACCAGGCCGCCGAGTTGCTTAGTCCTTTGCGGCCGCAAGTCAACCAGATAGAGAAATACTTATGCAGCGCCATTGTTTCCGTTTGTGGCTACCGAGCTAGTCTACACTACTTGACAATATATTTAAAACGAAGAAAGACCGATTTTGTATATCCTAGCAGGCGAAGTAATCCGATTATGTTTCTGTGAAAGCCGAACATGATCGCTAGAGAGGTACAGGATACTCCATAGAGAGGCGGCTGTCGGTGGTGACGTGTGCAATGGCTACGAGGCCAGACTTGAACTACGTGCTCTGCAATGAAGAGTCATGGGGTTCAGTTTGCTTCATCAGTTTCAGAAAGTAGACCATGTAGTTGACAATGGCCAATTTTACGTCGCACCTTCCTGCGAGGCAGAACGATATGCAAGATGCTGTGCAATACTTGGTGCAGTTCGAAGTGAGTGCCGTATAGCCAATGCACATGTTACCTTCGCACATCGCCTGTACACTGATCTTCCTGTGTGTCTCTGGCGTTCAGTTACTTTTCCGTAAGGAAAAAAGCATCGTATATCCTCTCGCTGAATGTCTTTAGAAAATTAGGTACGGCTAACCTTGTAACTTCTATAAGTAAAAGGTAATTGGTGAATTTTAGTTAATTATTTGAATAAACTGAATTAATCGATTGACAGCATGCTGTGTCCGCCGCTGCCAAGAGGTCGATCCCGCAAATATGTTATACCCATTTTGAACTCACCATTTGAGGTAATAAATTAAAGAGCTTGCTGAAACACCTGGCATATATATCTTGAATAAAATACCAGTTTTCTGATTACTCGAGGTTGTTCGAGGCGCGAATGGCATCATTTCCGAGCCATTGTTCGCAACGTACTAGCTTTATATCGATCCTAATCGAATGATATAGACAGTCAACGCTTAGACAGCTATATACCAGCCTACAGATGTAGCATTCCCGCCAGCGCATTTTCACCGCCCTTCATAGTTCCTGTGTAAATATTTAGTAGAAGAAAGCGTTTATAATTTACGTGATCGACCTTCTTGAAGCTTACACAATGTGGCCGTGGTCGAGTAGCTGAAGCCTCCATTTGATAAAGATGACGACAGGTCTAGAACCCTTGAGGTCAACTTTCTTCAAAGTTCGAGGCTGTTACTCCCCGAAAGTGCATGAGGTAATAAATACCACGTTATGGTCAATGGCAAATGTTAGCTGCGAACGTTACACTCGCCTTCCAAAGCAAAATAAGCTCATGTCTCGCATCTAGTGCATTTTTTCCGGCCGTGTGTCGTCTACGTCGCTGCTTCAGATATAAAGGGAACCGCACATTTGCTAACAGCGTTCAGGCTTAATAAAGTGCACGTGCCTGTTTATGCGCGCATGAACACTATATATCCTTGAGCAAGTCTATCTCAACATCCCGTCGCTAACCATGAGACCTAGAAGTGATAAATCAGTGCATAGGAAGAGCGCACTAATTAAGCCATATGAAATACTTGGTTGGCAATGGCAGCGCATTGACCGCCCTTAGGAGGCAATGTGAAATTAACAATCCTCTAGCCGTTATTCTTCAGATCAAAGCTTTCAAGGGAGACTGTACCGGGCCCTCTGCCAGGGCTCACGCGGCAGAAAACGCATTGGAAAACACATACCTTTTTCGTCGTTGGACGCTGTGAAAACACTTGCAGGTACACGAAATCGCAGTACAGGCAACTATCTCATTTCTGAGGATTTCGCGTTACTTAGTTGGTGAATACCGTGCCATTCTACCTTCTGAGAGTATATTCATGACACCATATCTGAGTATATTTGTGCGAAAATGAGGACCCGAAAAGGTGCTTTGCAACGGGGATGGCAGAGGGACTTCACCTGCACACTAGTTTAGAACCGGATACATTGAATAAACGTCAGCAAAGCTTTAAACGCGTGCAATTTGGTTCATGTGATCGCTCGTTAGCTTCGTTCATTGCGAAATACATTGTGTTTCTATCGAAGAACAAATTCTGACGATGTGACGCCTCTCGTATGCTTGCTAAAGTGCTTTGCACTTTTGGCTCTGTTTTCTTGGTTTTTACCTCAGCCTTGTGGTTTCTACGTGGTCATAGGCAACCAACCACCGCCGGTTCGAGCGTCGCGCGAGCCGAAGCCCCGATCAGCCGTCACCACGCGCACACTGAAACACTGCAGCGCGCACTCAACCTCCACCGGGAGGAGAGCACTTCGCTGCAAGGACACAAACCTCCAAGTTCACGAACGAGACGTTTATTGAAATGCCATCCTCCAGCGGCACGCACACACACACACACACACACACACACACACACACACACACACACACACACACACACACACACACACACACACACACACACACACACACACACACACACACACACACACACACACACACACACACACACACACACACACACACACACACACACACACACACACACACACACACACACACACACACACACACACACACACGCACACACACACACGCGCACACACACACACACACACACAAACACACACACACACGCACGCACATACAAAATATACAAAACGCACAAGTGACACGGAGTGCGCGCCGCAAGCACGCAAGGGCGTGCTGTGATCTCTCTCTCGCAGTGACCAGAGGGTTCCTTTGAGAGAGAGTGGGCAACCACCGTAAGGTACGCCTGTCTCGGATCGTTGGATCACGATCGACAGACTCGAGTTGCGCTCTGAGGTACGACCCGGAGCAGACGAACTCGAGTACACACTGGTCTGCGCGGACAAAGGCCGGCAGATAAGAACAGTAGCGTACGCACCTTACGATGTCTCGGAGGGGTCTCTTCCTGAGCTCCGCTCGGAAAGTCGCGCGAGCGCGGCTGTCGAAGCGGTGCCGTGTTCCCGCCAAAAGGCGCCAATGAGAACAGCCACTGGGACGCCAGGGCGGAGCTGTGGCCCGAACGACAGTGACAAGTCGTCCGAGCCCCTCTCCGCCGCCTCAGGCGGGAGTAAGGGAACGAGGAGAACAACTGGGAAGCGGGCGGCGGCCGCGCAAAGGGCAGCCGCAGCAAGCCCGAATCCCACATCCTCCTCTCCTTAATTGCCCTCCTACCCATCAGCGAAAGCAAGCGGCAGGTCCCCAGCATGAAGAAAAGAATGCTATCCTCACGCACAAGTCAACTACGCTTCAGCTCCAGCCAAAAAGATCTCGAAAAGACAGACACTCAAGAAAGACAAACACCAACAAGGCACACACAAAAACAAAACAAAAAAAAAAGGATAAGATGACCTGAAGAATAATATGTAAAGTTCCGAATACGAAGTAAATACGAAAGTGTCAGCGGCAAAGTTCCAAAATTCGACACTGTTCGTCGGTGCAGCACAGAGAGCCGGCGGTAACCAGCGACTCACCGCTCGTCGACTTCTGGGTGGCCAGTTGGCAGCTGCTGGCTGCAGACGATCTCCGATCGCAGTTGGTGCGGGAACAGTGAACACACGGAAGGGGGCCCAGGCGCGGAAACTTCTCGGCGGCCATCCAAGACGCACATGTGGTGACCGCGCGGTACGTTTTTTTTTTCGCTCAGCACACGCGGGCTTTCTTTCCACCACGCTCAGCACACGCCGGCAAACACACACGCCGCAACGTCGTCGCCTCCACTCCCGGGCACGCTCACCAACAGCCACGCACACACCACACAAAGTGCTACGCCGACCTTCAGCGGCAACCTGTCCCGAGCACCTTCGCAGCCTCGGCGGTCTTGGGTGAAAGGGGAGGGGGGCATGGTTCACGCTGCTTGTCCCCCAACTACCCCAACTTCCCCTCCACACGCACCGAACACAGCCGCGCGACAGGCATGCTTAATGAGCCACCGTAGCGTGTTCAAAAGGAAAGAGGAGAAAAGACGCGCTGTGCAAAAGAAAGCACTCACTGTACAATAGGTGAAGCGAGAACGGAATCAAATAAACAATAACACAAAATAAAGATGCTAGAAGAGACAAAATTCAATAACACAATAACGCACAGAGGCTGGAACTAAGCGGCACAGAAAGGGGACGGCCGACGTTGTTTCCGGGTAGGGTACGACGAGAAAGCTCGCTCGGTGAGGCGATATGCCTTCGGGTGCGGAAAAAGTCCGCCGTCCGGCATCAAATCACACAGGTGACCGTCGCCTCAGATTGTACCGGTGCGGGGCACGCTTGCGTTCCGCCGCATCGGATGTGCCTCGTCGCTTGCCTGTGGTGACAATGGGCACGGACGCAAGCTCGTCAGACCGCGACACATAGGCCTTCAGGTCTGCGATGTGGGCACGGCTGGTTTTCCCCGTAGGGGAATCCTCCAGCAGGTACGCGAGTGGCGACCAGACTTTCACCACTCGGTACGGACCAAGCCACTTAGGAGCAAGCGCGGCTGAGAACCCCTTGCTCGCGTCACTAAGAGCGTGGTTGCGCTTCAGGACAAGATCGCCCACCTGAGATGTCAGGCTGCGGTGCTTGCGGTCGTACCGAACCTTTGATGAGCACTTAAGCCACATTGCCGACGTGCTCGAGAGGGTACGGGCTGCCGGGATGACTTTGAATCCTGCAAAAGCCCAAATAGCGCGAACCCGAGTTCAGTTGCTTGGGTTTACGCTGGGCGAAGGCTCCATTTAGCCGGATCAGGAAAAACTTAGAGCCATACTCGAGTTTCCTGTGACAGGCGTACCTTGCGGTGGTTGCCCACTCTATCTCAAAGGAACCCTTTGGTCACTGCGAGAGAGATCACAGCACGCCCTTGCGTGCTTGTGGCGCGCACTCCGTGTCACTTCGTGCGCGCAGGGGAGCCTTGCTCCTCGCGCGCTCACTTGACACGGTGACTGAGTGACTTAGTGAGTGAAACCACAACTGGCGGCCCCCACGTTGGTCGCCAGTTGTTGTTTCCACGTGGTCATAGGCCACCAACCACCGCGGGTTCGAGCGTCGCACGAGCCGAAGCCCCGATCAGCCGTCACCACGCGCACACTGAAACACCGCAGCGCGCACTCAACCTCCATCGAGAGGAGAGCACTTCGCTGCAAGGACACAAACCTCCAAGTTCACAAAGGAGACGTTTATTGAAACGCCATCCTCCAGCGGCACACACACACACACACACACACACACACACACACACACACACACACACACACACACACACACACACACACACACACACACACACACACACACACACACACACACACACACACACACACACACACACACACACACACACACACACACACACACACGCACACACACACACACATACAAAATATACAAAACGCACAAGTGACACGGAGTGCGCGCCGCAAGCACTCAAGGGCGTGCTGTGATCTCTCTCTCGCAGTGACCAGAGGGTTCCTTTGAGAGAGAATGGGCAACCACCGTAAGGTACGCCTGTCTCGGATCGTTAGATCACGATCGACAGGCTCGAGTTGCGCTCTCAGGTACGACCCGGAGCAGACGAACTCGAGTACACACTGGTCTGCGCGGACAAAGGCCCTCAGACAAGAACAGTAGCGTACGCACCTTACGATGTCTCGGAGAGGTCTCTCCCTGACCTCCGCTCGGACAGTCGCGCGAGCGCGGCTGTCGAAGCGGTGCCGTGTTCCCGCCAAAAGGCGCCAATGGGAACAGCCACTGGGACGCCAGGGCGGAGCTGTGGCCCGAACCACAGTTACAAGTCGTCCGAGCCCCTCTCCACCGCCTCAGGCGGCAGAAAGGGAACGAGGAGAACAACTGGGAAGCGGGCGGCGGCCGCGCAAAGGGCAGCGGCAGCAAGCCCGAATCCCACAGCCTTATATATGCTACGGAAGAAAAAATTGAAGTTCGGTTATGAGTTCCTGCTTGTATCGTATACTGGCCCTTCGTATTTTGTCCCGAAATTATACGTTAGCTATATAGCTAATCACCATGGTTATCGGTTACCAGTGCGTTGATCTCGGCTAAACGTTCCCGTGCACATTTTAGGAAAACGAGAATTGATTCACTTGGTACGGTACCATTCTAGCTAACCGATGCCGGATATTAAAATTCGAAGACGATTGTTGAATTGAATATAGCGATATAGGAATAATTCTATATCTATACCTGCCATCAGATAAGCTGCACTGTGATCCAAAAGCGTTAATACGGTTACACATGTTAGCAGCACGCTTGCTTCAGCCACGCGCTACCGCCAGCATATTGGTAGCGCACAATAGCGAGGCGCGCCTGCGCGAGCATGCTGATCGAGCTTCACCTTGAGCGAAGCGTCGAAAAGTGAGGCGTACTGAGCACAATTCAAAGTGACACTCCATAGACACGACTGCGTACTTCAAACATTTCGTAGGAACAGATCAGGGCAAGATTTCGCGCTGTTTGTACCTCAAGGGTCATTTTGCGTGGCACGAATGCCTGCGGGATTGGCGCTCACATTAAAACTGCTGCGGACGTTGTTCCGAGAAGAGCCGGCGCTGATATTATTTATATGCAAACGGAAAAATAACTCTACTTAATTTGAATAATTTTCATTTCTTTGTGTCCCCAGCAGCGGGGAGGCCAGATCAGAGTCATTGCAAGCCTTTGGTCAGCTATGCTGGCCTCGCAGCGTAATTAGCTGTGCCCTAAACTACAGCTTCTCCGTTCGATAGCGGTGTTGCGTTGAAAACATTCACCCAGACTGAATGGCAATTTCAGTCTAACTCGATTTTCACCTAGTGAAACGCTTTGCAGCATTAACGCGGTAGAAAGGGCCCAAGAGACTCCAAGAAAGTCATGCGGGAACTCCAAGAAAAACATGGCTGTGGCTTAACTCAGCTAAGCTGGGATATAGAAAGCGAAATCAGTAGTAAGCGTAATTGAGACCCAATCGTTTCCTTGTTGTTGTTCTTGTCGCACCGTCTTCTCCGCTGTCTAGCTTCGTCGCTTTGCAAATCTCTTCTCCCTATTCGGGAGTTTTCATTCCTTTCAGCAAGAAATGTATGCCGGATGGCTCTTCAGCGTCTTCATCGTCTCTAGCCTCCGTCGCATTTGTTTTAGTAGTTTTAAGGCGAAGCCCATAAGCCCCATTACTCAAACACTGTTTGGAATCAACGGTTTGCGTGCTCTAGAGCGGCCTTTATTTCATTCGTCGCCGAGCCGAAGATCGAGACCTACTACATAAGCAACAGATACCCTTTTAAGAGGACATCCCGCTTTCACCTTGCTGACTCTGACGCTCCAATTTGCTAGTACGGCATCAATATCGAATTTCTTTGTTGCATAAAGTTTCCTCTCTTTCTTATCAGAATTGTAACGTCAGCATCTTTTGTAGATAGTGTCATACAGTTTGTCTTCCTAATGTCATGCCCTGGCATGCGTAATTTGCGACATGAGCTCGAACGAAAACAAATAGGTAAAGTCTTTGTCAACGTGTAGAGCCAGGGGGTGTGTTTCTTAGCTACTTCATGCGGCTTGTAAAGCATTTCCAGTGGTTTTCATCTCTTGATAACATTTCTGTCCTTCCCTCTGCAATGGGAAGGACATCCACTAATGCTAATCAGCGCCGCTACACAGCTCAGAAGCCGACCCTGAGCTCTACACTTTTGACAAGGATCTACCTCACTTCGTCACATGACGCAGCGGAATTTGTCAGAGTAAGGAAAATAGAGCGTGTGCCGTCAGGGGAGACGGATGAGTGAATATTTCGCCTGAAAATCAGCGGGAATTGGGCTATATGTCGCATGGTGGGGCGCACGTGCCGCAGAAGAAGGGCTAAATGGCAGCGCATCGCGCGAGCAAATTTTCGAATTCATACACGTTTGTCGTACTGTCTGCAGAACTTTATAGTGTGAGCTGAAGTGCTTGGGGTGCAACTTTCAATTACGCGTAGCTGGTTGCGAGTGAAGTTGGCCTTGCATTGTTGGCTCCGAATGACATAACCTTTAATTGTAGGTGTCCTAGCCGTGAAATTTGACAAACTGCACATTCTTTTCTCGCGAGTATAACTTTAAAAAAAATCGCAGAATGCGAAGGCTGCCTCACGTTAACTGTACGTGCCGATCGGAAATAACGCAAATACAGCTCCTTCCCACCTAATGCCCAAACTAATCAAAAATGAACAAATCACGTATTAAAGTCGTTCTTAAATGCTCTGTCGTTTTTACAAGGCGAAGTTTGAACGTCCTCCTATTTAAACTATTACACCGTGCACAACATCGCTAAGCAATCCAAAGGGATGCTTAACAGAGGTTTCCCACGGAGATTTCAATTTCTTGAAGTTCGTGTTTTTCAAGCCAAAATATGCAATTCCTAGGTGTTTGATGGTTCCAGCTGAAAATGTCGCAGTTGCAGTGACTGTCATTTTCAGCCTTCTATTCACGCACTCCGCGTAGTGCGCAAAGAAGGGTTGCACCACTATGTATTCATAAAAGGATGCTTCATTTTAAAAAATAGGAATTGAAAAAAAAATAATAAAAAAAACACTGAATGCCCAACATTTCTATTAATAACACAGCACTGTCCAAAAAGAGCGTTGTCTTAAAAGTACGTCACAAACATTTCAAACCCCGCACTTACTGAGATAAAATTGATAGCTTGTGTATTACTGTCGATCTCAGAGCCAGGATGCAGATCTTCACCGATCAAACGCCGGCAGCCACATTTCGGTAGCCTGTAATAATAAGTGGTGGCTTCTCTGCTCAATAGCAGTTGTAGAACGGCAGTGTGGGAGAGTTCGTTATTCCTCTTCTTATAAAACAGCGCGAAGACACGGGACGAAGAAGGAAAAGACACACGGTGCTGACTTGCAACTGCATTTATCGGAAAAAAGTACTGCCTTATAAAGGCAAACATCAAGCATGTGCGAATGCGCCTTTTCAGAAGTGCTCTTGTCACACAATTAAAACGACTCATCTCCACACGTGCGATTATCGTCGCTCCATTTCATTATGAGATTAGGATACTGATTCCTGGCTGAAACAATAATTTCCCTTCCTCACGATATGGTATGGCAAGGCTACTTCCCTTGTGACACGATCATTATGGACGAAGAGGCTTTCGGTGTCGACGAGGAACGGAATGCACTGACACTCCATACAATGCTTAGCTAAATTTGTTGAACGTACCTTTACCTAAATAACGTTGCTCCGAAACCCGTACATTGAGGCACTGGCCTGTCTTGCCAATGTATGTGCAGCCACAGGACGCAGGAATCTGGCATACCACAGCAACCCTACACGTGTCGAACTTATTTTTATCATTAATTTCACAACCACTTCTCTTGACAATTCCATCTTTCTTCCTTTGTACCGCTGCTTCAACCTTGTGTGTCTTTTCCTACTTCTTCGTCCCTGTGTCTAAGCGCTGTATTATAAGAAACTCGATCGCAGAATTTATTTATTAATTTTTATTTCATATTTAATTCATCAGAAAGCTCAGAGGCGCCTCCTTTTTCACTCTGTGTAGAGAGATTTATGCTACAAAAATGCTCTATTGCAACCCTAAAAGAGCGCGATATAAATGCATTCTCTCTATATAAGAGTGCGTCCACGCCACATAAAGCAGTCAATTGATTGGCAGGAAATTGAGCTAAATGGTTCTAAATGCACATTTAACATTTTAAAGAGGTGGGAGAAAACGAATAAAATTGAGTTCAACTTACAATTTCCTTCGATTTCTGGTCATTCGCAATTCGAAGCAGTTTTTATTTTCAACCCATTTTCTTTTCTGATAAGGAAAAATGTCGGCAGACGAAAGACACGAAGATCGTTAGGTATGTATTGTGCCAATGTTTCGTATTCACCATGTAATCCAGCAACATTTCAGCACTGAGTTCTATTGTCACGCTCTTTTTGCACCTTTTGCAGTATGGTGTTCGACGGTATACGAGACAACACCTCTTGGCCGTCATTTTGAGAACTTTGTCTATTTAGAAAGCCTGAACTTGAACCGGCAGGATAACTGAGGACACTCAGAAGCTTCGGAGGGAAATCGTCCTACTTGCCGGCGCTGGAACCTTTGAGAAGAGGTTTTTATCTATCGGACACTTCTAAACCACCCGACTTTGTAGCGTATTGAATTAGCTGTGCTTTTTGCGTTAAAATAATACATTGCTGGCCAACCTCTCAGTTTTCTTCAGGCAGGCTACAAACTTTTTTCTCATTTCTCACACTCATCTAAGCCCCGTTTTTGATAAATGAAGAAAAAAATTCAGAATTTCTTGTGAAATGGAAAATTATTTTTTTCTTCTAAGGATGAGCACACTTCTAAAAGCAGCGTGTTGTGTGTTCAATCACGAGGTCACTTACTTAGAATTTTCCTCAGTCTTAAGAAACCTCTCCGACACTTGTCTAACGGCACGTATGGACTACCATTCTGAGACTGAAAATGCATGGACACTGCCGAACAGTGTACGCAAATGCGACGGATTGAAAGCAATTACAAATATAAAAGTCTTCATTGAAATCCACGTATGTCCAGCCTCCTTAGACTGCCTATGCTTAAAGAGAAATGTGGATTGTAAGATGCTCTCATTTAAGTATTGGTAGATTGGTAGAATAAAGAAGAAGATGACACTGCGACGGGGCTGCTACTGGCTGTTGGCCTACCTCGTTTGTTGCCATAGGTACTGTATAGATGCGGAGCTCCACGGTGATCTTGTACGAGTCGTAGCTCGGACCTTCACCAAACTAAAAAGGTTTTTTAGGTTGTCTGGAAGCCTGGAGACGCCGACCGGTGGCGCAAGGAGGTCATTTTGCGAAGCACAATCTCGGGTCCGACCACTGCAGTTCGAGCTTCCAGTGCGCGTGCCAGCTGTTGTTGTTGCTGTTGTTGTTGTCGTCCTCTAATGTGATGGCACATACCCACACAGGGGGTCGGCCAAGAATTGGGGTGCTCAGATATTAGATTTTGAGATGTACAACTTCATCGGGAAAAAAAAAAGAAATAAATGCTAGGGAATAGAGAAGGAAATGTAAATTTGATAAACCAAAATATATAAAAGTAAATACTAACGCACGCAGTAGGAGAATAATAAGATTTATATGTACAGATTAAAACTTCAAAGCATATTAGCCAGGTAGACGTTTTGTTTCTATTAAGAAGTTTTGAATGGCGTTGAAAACATACCTGTGGCTGTACCCAAGCATGGAACCCAGAAGCCTTCATCGTCGTTTTTAGCGGTGCAGTCTCATCTTATTCATTACAATAGGAAATGTGACATTTTCCGTTCAAAAGCAAATTGTTTAGGGTTTGGTTTTTCGGCCGCATGTACTAGCTAATTCTGACATCGAAAGCCGGCCCGAAACGATAATATTACAAACTGCCTATCTCCCCAGTGACCTATTCGAATGCGTTTTCCGTCCATGTATAAATTCCTACATAAAAAGAGAAATAAACTAACGGCATATTCAACTTCCTTTTGAAACCAATGATTGTCGAGGATTTCTGAGTATTTCTGTATCAGTTCGCTCACCTAACAAGATTTCTTGCTGGACAGCAGCAAAAACATTGATACCTAATAAAGGATGCTTTTCAATGTACTACGTATTCACAGGCAACTTTGACAGTTCATTCTCACGTCGCATGTGTAGCCATTGGCTACGCGAATTGGCAATGCATATCGCATGTGAGAAGTTCGGCCTTCGCTGTCATTGATTAAATTACTCTTAAGCCAGTATTGAAACCGACTTCATTCAACTGTTTTCGCCACCACCACGGTTACATAGACGACATTCAGCTCCGGCTGTAAAACGTTCTTCATATATATATATATATATATATATATATATATATATATATATATATATATATATATATATATATATATATATATATATATATATATATATATTGATTTCCATAAGTGATTACAATACTGCGTTTGCATGCTAGCCGTCCTGTAATTCTAAACGGTCTATCTGGAGCATGTTCTGGAGCACCTACATCAAATGTATTTATGGCTCTGACATTTTGTTTTGCAATAGATTTCAATTCTCGTATTTTGGTACCCGAACGAGGGTATTTGCAATGCCTACTGACTGCAATACGTGCCAGCACAACTTCTGCTCCACCGCAGGTTGCAATGCAGCTATCCCGTGCGATATCGTTAACGAAACATGGAGTTCCCTGTCGTTAAAAGCTTCCCTTTTAGGAAATTCGACATCACTAGGGGCTTTTAGCTTTATCGACCTTCAGTTTCAGCCCATGTGCGTGCATTTCTAAATATCCATCCCACGATAAGCTACCGAACCGTCTACGAAAATGTCAATTCAGGTTGGTTATTATTAGAGCGAATCAATAACATTTCCAAAAAAGCTCCACATAAAGTTCGGGCTATCCATTGGAATAACTGGACAATGTTGCTGCTCACTCTGCTGTATGCGCACACACATATGCCGCCTAATATTTCGCCCCTAAGTGCATTTATGCAACACGTAATAAGCGCATTTCGAGATCATAAAAAATAGCATTAAGGACCAGCATTTAGGTATCAGGGCAAAGAAACACGCTATATACTTTCGTTATTGTTCATTCATGCTTTTCAGCCAACATCTATCATTCTCAAGGCAGCCATATTACTACGACGAGTTATAAACCGGACTCGATTCGCGCTTTTAAAGCGAACTGTCGTGCCTGTATATTTTTGCATATGCCTTCTCCCACATCGTCACTCATAATGATCCTCTTTCTTCTCCCCTTCCCCTTCCCCAGTGCAGAGTAGCAGGCCAGAAGTTAATCATTCCGGCCAACCTCTCTATCTTTCCTTTCAATAAATCCTTCTATATATCTACCACCCACACAACACGTTCAGTTCATTTTTTATTTTTTGAGGTGCATCATATCTGAGAGGTTGGTTTCAAATAGTTTGCATCTTGCTTTGCAGGAAGCTGAGGAGGTATACTACTTTGTGTCAAGCCGCGGCACGATCTATTTTCAGAGCCTTAGCCCTACACTGCTCATTTGCAAGTTTCGTGTTACAATTGCTTGACTTCGTACCTCATGTGTTCCACAGATGGCTACACTTCTCCTTCGGGGCATATGGCACATGCCCACAGCGAGGGATTGGCCAGAGTTCATTGCAGATGTAAGAAATGAATTCATGATGACGATGTAGACTGTATGAAAGACAATATTTAGTAATTAGTGCTGCTAAAATATTTTGGAAACTTTTGAGGTGATAGGAACAGGAATCAATGAAAGAAGGCTAAAAAATAAAATATGATAGAGTATAATATGGTCAGGTCCGCGCTAACACACTAATCTTCAAGTAGCAACATTATAGCTATGAATAAACCCACAGTACCATGCACCAGTTTCAGGGCGCACCCTTTCACGGTTGCACCAAAGGAGAGGTGGACAGGAACTTCAAATGGAAGTGTTAGGCGAGCAATTGAAATCTTTAAATAATTTCTTCTCTGAGTAGCCTACCTCTCAATTGTTTCGACGTGATAGCATGACGACAAAGATTTGACGGCGTGCATCCACAGCGGCATAATTAAAGATTTAGGCAAGGAATCCTACAATGCATGAGCGTCAAGGAGACCTCACATTACCTCGAATTGCAATACTCGACATTCCAATGAAAATTTAAACATTAAACATTCGTAGTTGCAAGGAGTGGCTCATGGCTAAAGGAGTGTAATGTTTGATACCGTTCAAAACGGGATATATTTGCCAAAATAATGTTTCGTACAACATCGGCAACAGGCCCATTGAGAGGTGAATTCGCTAAGTTATCGGCCATTGTAATATAAACGTAATGCCGCAGTGCCGCGCACCACACTGAAAATGTTCTTTCTGTAAATGTAAGGGAAGGAAAAACATCAGGGTTTGGGTCACGAGACGTATCTTTGGGCTTTCCAGCGCTGCTAAGACTGACAGGCGGTCAAAAAGTATGATTTCGTGACTAACGTTACAGGGAACGTTTTGAAGGAGTAAACCAATTGCAACCAATTAAGCAGTAAAAATTGGTGTACAATGGCGGATCCGCAGAGAGAAACTCCATCGAGGGGCTGGAAATAAATACCTATTGCTACCTTTTCTGCCCCTTGCGAGGCATTTGTGAAAATAGCTACGTTTCGTGGATACAGTAATAGATAATCTTCCAGGTGACCATTTATTACAGCAGATGTCAAGTGCTTTGCATTAGATGGCAGTGACTGTCAAAGACAGTGAAGAAGTAGCTTGAACATTACCAACACGTTTTACTGATGTAAGCGAAACTGCAATATTTTGACAGCATAGACTAGTAATTACAAATTGATTACGGCTGCTTACACTACGTCCAATGATAATCTCTAAAATGAGTTTGGTGTGTAATAAAAATGGGCGAAGCCACTCCAGAAAGACGTTCAAGTGCTCGTAAAATGGTTCGCACAGTGACAAGCTCAAATCGAGAGTTCAAGCCTCGTATAGGCCAAAATCGTGTTTACAAAAAAGGGGGCGCTCGCGGAACCGCAGCCGACTTGATTGTGTGTCGCCCTCCCAACTCGCACACCTTACGTTTCGGCGTGTTTTAAAATTACTTCCTTTCATTAATAAGATTTCATACTCTCACGATCTGTTCTACGATGTTCATGGTTGCTCTGTACCGAATAAAAACATCAAAGGTGTCCTGTGAAATAATAAAACTGCTTTGAAATATTTCAGTTCCATGTATTTCTAAAGGAACTAAGCGTACTTTTCACCCCCATTCGGCCCAGCCTGGTGACAGAAGCGCCACCGCATTGCGGTTACGTCACAGATCGGTGTTGGTCTATAATAGCCTCTAAATAGAGGACTGCATAATAATAATTGGTTCATCGGAAAGGAAAGGCACAGTAGCTGTCACACTTGTATTGTGGACACCTAATTCATGCCGTAAAAGAAGGAAGAAAGGTGGGAGTGAAAGTGGAAGAGAGAATAACAAGCCGTAGTGGACGTCTCCGGAATAATTTAGACCATAAACTTACGTAACGCGCAACAGAGACCACCACAATCAGGCAAGAGACATAGAACAGGGCTCTACTTGCAACTGATTTATTCGGAACAATGTGGACGCGTTAAATACTAAAATATTGAGACACAATAAAGAAGCACGTGCACGGGCAAGAATTCATATCAAAAAGGCACTGGAATCTCATCTCGCTTTCTTACATATCAAGAAAAACAATCACTTTATTATAAATTGCCATGGATGGCGTACTGACACAATCAGTCCCACATCTCTTGATTTGATATGCTTCGACCAGCTCCCGCGCAAGCGTGTCATAGCTTCTACACAAGACGCTAGTTCTTGGAGACTGGCATCGCACTTAAGCAATGTTTCTTTTCCACATTCGATAATGTGAGCCGGTAGGTGAGAGCGAGTACCGGTACGTAACGACAAATTATGCTCTCGTAGTTTGGTGCCTTCCGATCTCGTCGGTGTATTTGGGCTTGTGAAACCCTCTCTCGGGCATGCGAAAAAAGTTTGTCGGATTTTGAGGTCAGAACTATGGACGCAGGTTCGGCTGCTCGGTGACTAGTTCCACCTACTGTGCTGTTCCCAAGACTCTGCCCATGTTGCCATCACGAAACTTCAGTCCCTCAGGAAGCTGGTGGGCCAGACGGCAGATTTCCTGTTAAAACGAACTCTTTCAGAATTACAAAAAGGAACCAAAGAGGTCACAGACGGCACTTCTCAGCTGCGGGTTCTCGCTGACATCCATATTCCTGAAGATATTGCGGAAGTCCACGGGAAATAGCCGAAGTATAGCATCGAGCCACAAGTTACACGACCTGAGCTTCTATAGTTGGGTAGGAGAATCGCCAACAAGGCCAACCCGGAAGTCAAGGAACGCTGTCTCCTGGATTGTATTGACTCCCTCATCAAGACCGTCCCTTCCAATCAGCCCAGGGTAAAAATGCCTACTAAGATTATTGTGCGATTATTCAAGGACAATGACCTTCGTCTGCTTCAGGCAGACAAGGAGGAGGGTTTCGTCGCCATCACGTCTGGAAGTTTCTGGGAAAAAGCCGCGGAGGCCATACATAAGAACTTTAAGGAAACGAAGTCGAAGCCAGCAAAGGTAAAAGACCGAGCCATTGCGCTTTGTGAAGAGCTTGTGTTGTAGACGCTAAGCAGTTCTATTTAGGGTAGCAAACTGAATAGCTTGCATGTCTTTTTCGCGGCTAAAACTCACAAATAAAATGTTCCCTTTAGGTGCATTGTCAGTGAAAACGGAGACAGGCAGAACATGGTTAGTCAGTTTCTTTTAGGACAGCTTAACACATTCGTTATTGACGATCCTTTTGCTGTAAAGAAATGCCTTGAAATGATTGACTTCTTGTGTGAAATAAAGTAGTCAGGATGTATGTTTTTGTTAGATATTGTGGACTTGTATTATTCCATCCCACAGAGCGAATTACTGGCCGCCGTTAGGTGTTGCACTGAAACTAATGGCCCGGGGCCTTTCCAAAATAGTTCTGGTATGACTGTTGACAATTTCGTGACACTTTTAGAGTTTTATTTTTGTTCGACCAGCACTTCCTTTAAAGATAAAGAGTATATCCAGAAGAATGGAATCTGTATCGGGCCGTGCGCCGCTCCAGTGTTTTGCAAAATTTATCTCGCTGATGTTGACAGGGCTTTTTCACAGGTGCGTGCTGCAAGTCATGAGCTTAGTGTGTTTAGATTTGTGGATGATCGTTTCAATGTTTTGAAAAGCCAGTCACCATCAACCTATCCAAAAATCGTAGGGGTTATAATTACTAATTTTAGACAACTCGCCAAGGGACTTGATTTTACTTTCGAACTTGCTAAGGACAACAATTTGCAATTTTTTGACCTTGAAATAACTCTTAGGGATGATGGCTTTTGGTGGAAGTACCAATCACGCGCAATGAAAGGGCTGATTCCATTTGATTCAAAGCACTCAAAAACCGGTAAACGTGCCATGGCGTTCATATGCCGTGAGCCGGCACTCAGAAAATCCTGCTGCCACCAAGCGCAAGATAGTTTTGAGGGTCAGGTCATGAAGCTAAAATGGGCAGGCTTTCGTTCGTCTATGGTTAGCACTGTTGCGGAAGGTTTGCTAAAGATTTTAAAGCTAGAAAGTAAAAGGAAAGACAAAATGGTATCTGAACCTACTAAGAAAGTAAAACCTGTGGTCATCCCTTATCAGCATAAAGTGGTGCACAATCTTACGCGCGTGGCAAAAAGTACAACGTGCCTGTGGTTTTTTCTTCCCTTCGGATATTTATTTCCTTGTGTCGGTTGGTGTCAAGCGACTATGACAACAACAGGGACTGCTTTATTAAGCGTCGTAATCGGTTTGTGAAGTGCGAAAAAGGGGTAGTATATAGTATTCCTTTGAAATGCGGGAAGGTTTACACGGACACTCGGGTCGTATCAACGACTGACTACGAGAGCATAATTTGTCATTACGTACAGGTACTGGCTCTCCCCTACCGGCTCACATTACCGAATGTGGAAAAGAAACATTGCTTAAGTGCGATGCCAGTCACCAAAGAACTAGCGTCTTGTGTAGAAGCTCTGACACGCTTGCGCGGGAGCTGGTCGAGGCATATCAAATCAAGAGATGTGGGACTGATTGTGTCAGTACGCCATCCGTGGAAATTTATAATAAAGAGATTGTTTTTCTTGTTGTGTAAGAAAGCGATAGGAGATTTCATTGCCTTTTTGATATGAATTCTCGCGCGTGCACGTGCTTCTGATTTCATTGTGTCTCAATCTTTTAGTATTTAAGGCGTCGTCGTTGTTCCGAATAAATCAGTTGCAAGAAGCGCCCTGTCCTGTCTCTCTTGTCTGATTGTGGCCTTTGTTGCGCATTACATAAGTTTACAAGCATGAACGAACTAGCCCTGCAACGCATTTGACTAATTTAGACCACCTCTGGATACTTAACGTGCGCTGACAATGCACAACATACGATACCACTCCTTTTGGCCTCAACCGAAATGCAGCCGCCGGTGGTCTGCATCGACCCCGGTTACTCCGGGACGCGTAGATGGGTTTGTTTCCTGGGATCACACCCAGGAAACAAGTTAACTCCTAGCCAAAATTGTGAGAAAGGCCTGAAAGAATCAGCTTATCATAGTTGGGGACTTCAGCGCCCACCACCCTGAATGGGGTTACCCGAAAACTAATGGTAAATGCACAGAAATAGACGATTCTGGAGCTGGGCCTCACACTATTTAATGATACTACCAAACCCACGAGAACCGGCAACAGTATATCGACGGACACTAATGCTGATCTGTCACTAGCTCGAAACACTATCAATCCCACATGGGTCAATAACGGGGAAGACCTTAACAGCGGCCACTACATTCTCGCCATTAAAATACAAACCAACTTACTTAATAAGAGGGCATGGAACTCCTGTGAGCACACCGACTGGGATAAATTCAGGAAAGACAGGGGAAAGTAATGCTCTGTGCAGTATATTGGACTTGGAGAAGTGGGTCCAGGATATATGCGTAGACGCCCTTAGCACTCCAGTTGCATAGAAACGGACGGGGAGCAAACCATCATAGACACCAGGCTAGCGCACATGTGGGAAGCCAGGCTCACCCTCATGAAGAAATGGAAAAAGCAGAGAATCAATCGGAACCTCAAGTTACGCATTGCACGGATTGAGAAGGAAATTAAAGATCACGCCATTAACCTCACAAGCCAGAAATGGTATCAGGTATGTGACGAACTTAACAGTCAGCTTGGAAACAAGAACATGTGGAACCTTCTCCGCCACTTCCTTGATCCAGCCCAGTCCAAGGCAGTCAACAGAAATGCTATAGACCAGATCATTCATGATTATTCCGGAAGCGGGGAACAATTGCTATCGTCGCTACAAGATAAACATGTAAACACCAGCAGATTTGTACCCGGACTACACGGGACGCAACAACGCAAATTTTGACGAGCCTTTCTCGGACGCAGAGATCTGGGCCGCACTGTCTAGACTCAAGACAAAATCTGCGCCTGGACCAGACAAACTCAACAATAAGGTGCGGCGGAACCCAGATTCAAAGTCGGTCACAGCGCTCACTGATTATTTGAATGAGTGCTGCGAGAGTGGTAGCATACCCCAATCCTGGAAGCACGCCAAGATGAGTTTTATTCGAAAACCTAACGAGATGATAAACCTCGATAACCTAAGGTCAATCTCGCTTACCTCATGCTTGGGTAAGCTAATGGAGCATGTTGTGCTTTATAAACTGCAGCACTATGCCAAAGAATACTCGCTTCTACCACACACCATGGGGGGCTTCAGAAGGGGACTTTCTACAAAGGATACCATGCTTCAACTGTCACATGACATCATTAACAGATCTAAAAATGTAAATACGCAGGTCAGCCTGGCTACCCACGTAAAGGAAGCATTTTGTCTCCCATTATACTATAGTAGAGCACCTAAACGAAATACCCTGGGCGAAAGGCTTACAACTACACCAAGGCCTTTCTCAGTGAGTGCTCGGTGGAACTGCACCTGGGAAATTTAAAATCCTACTCTATAGAGCTGGAAAACAGAGGCAGCCCTCAGGGGGCCGTTCTCTCTCCGTTCCTCTTTAATCTGGCATTAATCAAGAACCAGGATAGGCTCGTCAAAATACCAGAGGTACAGCATAACCTCTACGCGGATAATATTACGGTGTGGACAACAAAGGGCTCTCATGGTGAAATGCCGCTCTTCAAGCAGCTTTAGATGTCATCGAAAAAGGCCAGGAGAGTGGGCCTCGAATGCTCATCTGAAAAGACAGAGCTTGTAGTGTTTGATAAAGGCAAATAAATGCGCCTTTGACGACAGTCATTATACAGGGAATGAACTTACAGAGGTCCAAGAGATCAAAATCCTAACGCTCAGGCTACAAACAAACTCTGGAAACGCGCCAGCAATCAACAAACTCAAATGGGCCATTCACCAAACAGCCAGACTAATAAAAAAAATTTCTAATAGAAAACGAGGCATGAAAAAACACGGCCTTTCTTAACTTATAGATGCCTTCATCATAAGCAGAATTACATACTCCTGTCCGTACTTAAAACTCCAAACAAACGAAGTTGAGAGAGTGACGCCACAATTAGAATGGCTTTCAAAACAGCAATGGGCCTGGTTCGTTCGCCTCCCAACGAAGAGCTTCTCAAGCTCGGGGTCCACAATACCTACGAGGAAATCAAAGAAGCACAAAGAACTGCCCAAATGAGGCGCCTGTCTATGATGCCTGCCGGTAGGAAAATATTTGAGAGATTAGGTATTGAGGACGAACCCTTCAAACTATTCCACGCGATATCCGAAAGACGATCACCATCAAACCTCTTCCTCGGAACATGAACCCTCACGTCCATCAAGGCCGAAGAAAAGCACGAGCTAAGAACCTGCACAAATCCCTGAGCCGGCAACAGGATGTCAACTACATCGACGACGCAGAAGCCGCGGAAGACCCTAACAAATATTCGATATGTGGAGTCACACGATACGAACCTAGTGGGACGCTTTATGGTGGAGGCTGTTTCCACATCCAGACCCCTAGTGGCGGAGGAGGCCGCCATCGCAGTGGCCATCGCTTTTACTAATGCAACAACCAAAGCAAGCGACTCCAAACTGGCAATCAGTAACTTTGCTAGAGGTAGAGTCTCCAATTCCGCCTCACAAATACTGAGTGAAATGAGAAAATCACCTCTTTCGCTAGATACCGAATTAATATTGTTACGAAGAAGATCGGCAGTGGAGCGAGAGGAGCCTTCGCGCTAGGCCAACCTTAAAATCATCCTTCACCCTATCGCCATGATGTGCTGTTCTCTTCGCTTGTCACCACGTAACATTTTGGTTGGAGGTGCGGCGTATGTCACCCCATGCTCGCCTTGGAGCATCGACACCATTTGTGAGCCGGGACCTTTCACTGAGGACCCAGGGACACCGCCGACCAGCTTCGCCCCAGCCCTTCCAGCCCAGGCCCGACCAACTACCACCGCTCAGCCCCAGCCCGGATCTTAAGACAAGGAGAACACACAGACCAACCAGAACCGAGACGAAGGGCCCGAAAGACCCGAATGACCAGAAGGAACCGATGGACACGAACACGCAACCCCCGCCCAAGCCGCCCGACGCGACCTCGAGGCATCGGTCCCATGAATGCTTTGGTGGCGGATAATTGAAGAGCTCTAGGGGAGGCGGATCACCCACGCATCAGACATCGTGGTAGCAAGCAAGTAATTCATTCCTGTCTTTCCTTGAACATCCTCACCGTCACGTCACTATCAAGCGAACCAATTAGGGCGATTGCTCGAGCACCCGAGAAGTGTTACGAAGTTCAGCAGCGGCGCGAGAGGAGCCCTCGGGCTAGGCCCACCATAAAATCATCCTGCACCCTATCGCCATGTTGTGCTGTCCTCTTTGCTAGTCACCACGTAAGAATATGGACCCCAGATCATGCGGGTAATCCGGGAAATCAGGTTGACCACCAATACTCTCGAGAATTAGCCGGCCGAGCGGTGGCGCAAATTACGAACCAATAGGAAAACTCCCAACACCCCATAAAACACTGACCAGACAACAACAAGTAATATGGAGACAGCTACAGACGGGGACACTCCCCAATCCAAACTGCATATTAAAATTCATAAATAAGGATATGAATTACTTCTGCTGGTTTTGCGGGGAGAAAGAAAACGTCGAGCATATGATCTAAGCGTGCAAAGCCCATAAACCGCCCTGAGAACTCTGGCGTTGTCCCTGTAAAGAAGATTGGGACAAGCTAAGGTCCAGAGATGACCCTGACATTCAGTTTAAGGCCGACGAATAGGCCGGCGTTGCCAAAAGTCTCCACAGCCTGCGACACGCTAGCTGACTTCCCCTATTCCTCCCACTTATTGTGAATAAATTTTTATCAGCCTCAGCCTCCTTCATGTATGCTAGCTCTCTTTAGCGTCTGCTGATTATTAAAGTGTAAGCTCTGATACTTGGGTTGCAACACTGAGTCGCGTCTCGCAGGCTGCGGATTGCATTGACCTTGCATCGTTGGGTACGATTAGCCTTCGGCCTTCGGTGTAGGCATCCACCGAAAAGTTAAAAGGATTCTGCGCCATCATTTCCCTGAAAACTCACCCAAAATAAAAAAACGTAAAAATGGTGGAATAAGAAGGCGGTACTGCATTGACCCAAATACGTGTAGCAGTTCATCCATAAATGAGATATACTGAGACTTCTGTTGCAGAAAGCGAACCTAAATTAATTACAATTTTGGATTCAAAATGCACTGTTATAGGCACATTGCGCCGTCTCTCCGGGAACGTTTGAACGTCTCTCTAGTTCAGAGCCCCAAACCGTGTAGAAGCTTCCTAAACATTACAGCGCATTCCTTAAGAGACCTTTTCCTTGTAATTTCTCGTTCAACTCATGCCTACACCCTCGCCATTTTTAACTCGGCTTTAGAGATGCGTTCAACTGGTTGACTTGGTTAGGCTAGGATAACATAAGCCACCCACTTGCATACTTCACCAGAAGATGTCCAACGTATTCATCCGTATTGGTGCATGTGTGAAATCATTTTCTTAACTAGCACTTCGTCTTTCGTCCGGTTTTCGTCTTCAGCCATCCATTTGCAGCATCAACGAGGAGCGCGCAGAAATGATTTTATTGCTAACAAGCATAATAGGAGTCATACATTCTAAAAATCGGCTTTAAATATTTCAATCATATGGAGGGGGGGGGGGGGGGGGCAGCGATAGTGCTAAATGCTCTTTCCTGCGAACTCCGGTACCTTCTCAAACCAGTTTCAGTTCTCGAGTAGTAGTGCACCTCTTAAAAACAAGACGCTGCACTTGACTGATGCAATCTCTGTTGCCTTATTTTACGTTTTTGTCCATAGAAACAAAACACAATCGTTTGTCCACAGAACTAGAGTCATCAGCGAACTCTGGCACACCTCCTTTCACACTCTTTGCGGGTTGCTTATGCGACAAAAATGCTCTATCTCAACCTAAAAAGGGCGTGAGACGAAGAGCAGAGCGGTAATTCACTGTTTCTACGACAGCGCATTCACGCCCCATGGAGCAGTTGATTTCTTTTGGGCCGCGCAATGCAGATAAATCATCCCCACACTGCGCAAGAGCCCTGCCTATGCCAATACCTCCGTTCGGAATGTTTTCTGATACTTCTTCGTCATTTGTATCTAATGTTGTGAACCAAGCGCTCTTACACCAGGCAGGAAATTTAATCAATTTTTTTGGAAAAGCTCATTCAAGGGCTTCAATACATTTATGCTTTAGGTGCATAAACGAAGGAGAAAATGAGTTAAGCCTCCAATTTCCTTTCGCTTATAGTCGCGAGAAATTCCTAGCAGGTTTATCAACTATTCCATTCTACTTTTTATTACGGAGAAAAGCTGCGCATACTGAGGGGACACTCGAGGGTCGCTAACTGTGCACTGTGTCTATACGCCGTCTTTGGCTATTTCTGCTTTTTATCAACTAAAACAAGGCTGGTGTCGACTTCCACTGTCACGCTATTTTCATCTCATTTATATCACGGTGTCTGATGCTATTGGGCACATCTCTGCCAGTACCTATTCTTGCCACTTTGTTTTCCATTTGGGAGGTCTCTGCTACAACTCGCAGGAAAACCAAGAAATCTTTTAAATTTGCGGTAGGAACAGCCCTTACGCGCGCGGGATTCTCTGGCCGCAGGCTTTTATCTCTGGGAAACTTCTAAACTGCTAAACTATAATGCATAATCAGTAAGTTGTTTTAATAGGTTCCTGAGCAGTCACTCAGTTTTCTTCAAGCAAGCCAGTAAACCTGCCCTCATAGCTCAGCTTCATCTATGCCACATTTAGGAGAGCTTCATATCATTTTGCAAAAGCGAATTACTCTTTTATAGATAAACACATATCTCATTGACACGTGTTTTGCGCCCAATAATGAGGTCCCCGACTCGCCATGTTTTTCAGTCGTCAAGGAGCCTCTTCAATCCTTGTTCAGTGACACGTAGAGACTAGAACACTTAATTGAAAATTCACGGATAGTGGCAAATGGTGTAGAAAAACTCTGCGATACGAAAATATATAAAAGACTACAACTTTTAATTGAGCCGATGACAAGCACAGACTCCTGTGTCTAAATTTATTTTGAGACAAACACAGAGTTGAATCATTCCAATATGTTGTAATGAAAATGTTGATAGGAACAACTTATTGCTTCTTTCAAACTGTTTCTTACAGCGTTAGCCCATCGGTCATATGGAGTAGCTATAAATGAACGCTGAAACCCAACGGGCCTGCCGCAAAAACTGCGAACTTCTGATGTGCAGGTCTGCGAATATGTTTATTGTAATTTTTAGTTTTCTACATCCAAAAATTGTGTTAATAAAAACTTAGCGTTTAAAACACAGCCTGTACTAAATTTCTGGGCGTGTGCGTATCATTTCGCACACCTAACAAGAAAACTTGCACGATAGCAGAAAAAAAGTCTGTTTTTTAGTAAATGCTGCCCTTAAATTTGTCAAATCCTCGCAGGCAACATTTGGCATCATATTTCGAGGCTGCATATCCAGTCCTCGTCTACTCTAAATGGCAAAGCTTGTCACCACGTAAGTAGTGCGTCCTTTTCCGTTCCTATCATGCTGATTGATGTAGTGATTGAAATCCCTTCCTTTCAGATGTTGCGTCGCCAAGGCGGTTGCGTTACAAGAAACGCAGCCAGGACTGTAAAGCGTACTTTGTGGGCGTGTCGCAGAAAATAGAGCCATGTAAATACATATAACGGATTCTGATCTATAGAGGCAGCTATGTCATTGCTGCAGCATGAGGTGCGGTAATCCCAGAGAGTTTCTTTGGAGCACGGATCTCTTAGAGATCCATGGATCTGACATTTGTTTTCGTACTGGATTTCAGTTCTCGATTTTGCACCAATTCAGTTGACCATTGCGATGCCTACAGGCTTCTATTTGCGCTGGTTTAGCTTTTATCGCAGTGCAGCCTGCAATTGAATTGCCCCTGCGGGTTACTATTTAAGCATGTAAGAGGGGTAAACCACAAATACCTATATATCTGCTCTACTGAATATTCATCACGACGGTTGAATTTGTTTTTGATTTTTGGTAAAAAATGCACCCCATTGCCTCCATAGGGCACTCATAGAAGGAATATTATGCTGCGCATTGTGATGTTTAAAAATTCCAGTGATTGAATTAATTACGATGCCTTCCCATTGGTCATCCTTGCTACGCAATCAAAAGGGATGCTCAACTTAGCTCGTCGTTCATGATTAAACGGCTTCGAAAAAACACGGACAGAGACAGAAAACACGTACACATATACAGCGCAGAACTTCCAACTTTTATTCGTAAAACCCTTCGGGTTAAACCACCCGAAGCGTTTTACGAATCCCGGCTGTGTCATGTAGTGGTTGTTTTGAGCGTATAAAAGGCATGCTCGAAGCGTTTTTCGAACAAAAGTTGGAAGTTTTGCGTTCTATGTGTGAACGTGTTTTCTGTCTCTGTCCGTGTTTTTTGCGCAGTTTAATCATGACGACAAGCCCCAACTAGCCCTCCAGAAAACCCTTCTTCAACTTAGCTAGAGTTGCAGAACAGCTACCTTAACTATAAAAACAAAACAATATGTGAAATGAATAATACATGAATGCTTTTTATTCAAAGGCTCAGCCTGACTTTTATGGCAGAATGGTCGTGCCCAGAAAGATAAAAGCCTAATTAGAAGCAGGCAAAAGGTTCTTTTTTAGCGCTCGTATCTGGCTGTTAGTGGTGAAATGTGAAGGTAGATTCATTAATAGGTAGTAAAACGCAGGCAATCATCCTACGAAGAAGATGTGGTCAATGAGATATGTTTTTCTTTATAAATAGGGCCTATCTTACGAATTTATTAATGAATGGCTAATTATTTATAGTAGCGACTACTGTCACGTAGAAGCACTGGATGAGCCCTTTTACTCCACCGACCAGCATTTATTTGGATTGATACAGAGGGGGAGACAAGCATCAAGCTCGCTAAATCTTTAAGTTATTTGTGGCTCACTGGAAATACGCGACAAAACCATAGCAGCAGAATGTAGCCACCTTCATTTCGTTTCGCGCAACATTTTAGTCGCGCAATGAATTCTGGCTATTAATACAGCGCAAACGCAGCGCCAAGGAGGTAAAGAAGCAAAGCGCAATGGTAGCAGCAAGCATCCGAATCACAGAGGCAACCAATATTTTTTCCCGCCAGCCGCCCGTCGCCCTTCTCTTCTCATGCAATATTGTCTTAGTATAATGTCATTTTTCGCACCTAAGCTGAAAGAAAGAATAGTGAAAACGGCTGGTGGTAGTGTTTAAAGTACATTTCGTTGCATTAAAAGACATCGCTGAGAGAGACAGAGAGAAAGAGAAGAAACCTTTAGTTAGCCAGATAGGTATATAGGACCGAGTTACGAGAGAGAGAGGGCTGAGAGAGACTGAAATAACAGTGAACATGATACTGCGGGGATGGAAAAGAAGGACATTTTGAGTAACGCAGATTGACAGCATCGCTAGCAAAGCTGCGAATGATCTACGAGTGTATATTACGTAAAACAGAGACAGGCAAGGTGAAAGGGAAAGGGCCGACAACCCAGTCGCCGATTCAGCACCCAGCAGCCGCTCCCGTCGCTAGGGGCGTGTATCCCGATTCGCGCAGGTGCCCCATAGCTCGGGAGCGAGCCTTTCGGCCTCGCAAAGCCGCAAAGCCAGATTGATTGACGGCGCGATCGTGCTCGCTACATAGAATTCCTACCCTCCATTCAAAACAGGTTACGCCGACCCCGCTTCGGCGCCGACTAAATGGATGGAGCCAGTGAAAAAAAGGCGGGTGCCGCTCTAACGTCCCGACGACCATTGGCACGCCTTTGGCCGCTGTAGAATGCCCTCAACACTTTTGCGTGACATTCATTTGAGTTGGTACGTCTGTCGACGTGAAAAACGTATATGCTACGAGCATGGGAACGGGGAGCCCGGCGATTACCTCATTTGCAGTACGCTCGTGTTTTGCACGGTCCACAGATGACATCTTTGCACATGGGCTCTCGATAACCGCCTCCTTGCACCGCAGGATACTTTACCGCCCAGCATCTCTAATGGAAACCTTAAAATGCCAGACAAAGGCACCGGTACTTTTAGCTCACGCACATGTTTTCTAGAAATACACCCATCAGCTCCGTTGGCAGCTGGGAAAAAAGCAAAGCAAAGTTCAAGTACACTCAGTTGGGTCATTGAATTTTGTTTGCGTGTTTTAGGTAACATTTAGGGTGAAATCTACCAGGCACATAACACGCCAACATTGTCTAAATTACCTAAAATATCAAAACGTTGTGTAATCTGCAGCCTAAAGCCATAGGCCAATTAAGTAGGGCCGTAAATTATTACAGAAGTCTAGAATCCAATACAGTAGCCTCTTAACAAGCCAATAATGGTTCCAAGTAATATACTGAAATACAAAAAATTATAAAAGACATAATGAAACTACTAACATATATAAATAAGACCGCCTTAAAACAACTAAGCAGACTGAAGTGCTTTGTGTAATTTTTTTTACAATCACTGGGACTTTCATGGACACAATATTTGTTTTTACTGTAACCAGTAAGGACGCTTCTCCCCCAGTCAAGATTTCTTTAGTGCTACCCTAATTCCCCCTCCGCAACCCTACCAAAACAGTAATGGTGGAGTAAGCACGAAAACCACCACTAATATAAATAGTTTGAGCGCTGTATGGTGCTACATCTTTCACACGGGCAAAAGCACAAAAAAAAACAAAGCACAAAAGAATACTCAGTACAATAATAGCTCTAATTTAGCCTATTGTTCTGTTTTCGTTCCCCACTTTGCTAGTGTATTCCAGCAGCGGAGCGCTTGCATCCAGCTAGGTTTCCGTAACGTATTTCTATTTTGTGGCCTTTCTTGTAGTTTTCTGGGTACAATTTTCGCCTTCACCCTCTCAGTATGTCGCCTTACGCCATTGACACCATAGAGTGCACCACTAGTAACATTTGTAATACTCGTCAATCATAATGACATATTTACGTCTGCAAAAACATAAAACTAAGTCGGGCAGAATTGCAATTCACCCAAAAAGCAATGTATATCCTTGACGTTATATACAGAAAGACAACTGAGGAGCTAGATCACCACATCGTCAATATCAGCACACACATTTAATAGATCTATAATTTTCCACCCATTAGTTGAGTTTCACAGCAATTTCAAAGCAGCCAGCGATGAACTACAGCCAATTAGCGATGTGACGTAGACAGACCGGGGCGTATCTTTATGCATCAAAATAAGTAGTATGCTAACTAAAAAAGGGTGAATATTGTTTGCAGAGGGAACACTGGGATGCACGCATCCTCTTGTGAATGATACCCTTGTGGAGGATAAAAGGTGGGCATTTGAGCATTCATTGCCTCAAGTGCAAAAGCAAGAAGAATTGTCGTCCTCTCTTTCCTCAATGTGAAGTTCTTTATAAAAGCAAGTGTAAAACAATGCGCGAAATTGTTGAGGCAATTGAGATAGCACGACCTGGCGATGATTGTGTAAGTGGTGCGTCGATTTTGCTGTCTGAGAAAGAGATTGCATATCTTTCATCTTTTACATGTGCAGCCAGATAATAGTTTTTCTTGTTTGTGTTTTTCCTTCGCATGCGCATGTGATCTCAAGTGTACATATATTCTGCTTCTCGCATGAAATTAAAATCAGTTGGAAGTAAGCGCTCGTGTGTCTGTCTCTTGCTGTTGTCCGTGTCTTTTTTCTGCGCTTTCCAGATTTACCATGTCTAACCAGCTCGCCCAAATGCTGCCATTATTGAGGATACCCTTGTGGATTAAAAAAAACACAGCAAGAGGTTCTTGGGAATGACAACGGTGCTGTTGCTTTTCCCAGATCTACGAATGCTCCCAAGAGCCGAAAACTGCATATTTACTAGAGCAATTCTAGTTTTGTTCTCTTGCATTCCTTTTGCTTCGATAATGTTCATAAGGCATCGTACTGCTCCCTTTATGCTAAATTGCTGTGTGTACACGTTATATAATGAGCCATTTCATGCCCTGGACGTTATCATGCATAGGGAAAAGTTTTCTGGCGGGTAAAAAAAAATGTAGGAGCTTTTGGCGTTGTCTGCTGTCATTTTATCTGGAAGGGCTTCCAGCGCCTGCTAATGTTTAACTAGGTGGTTTCTTTCAAGGCATTCACGTGAGCTACAAAGTTTTACTTTCATCTTTGAGGAATCCGCTAATTGAGAGTCCATGCTGTCATGGACGTCTACCAACGAAACTAGAGAGAGGTAGTGCCCTAGGTAACGTTCGCCTATAAACCGCAGTCCAGGAGACGACCCGCATCATGCCCTTCCATCTGCTGCATGGCAGACAAGTCACCGCCATGCTTGACGTTATGCTACAGTATAAACAGCCGGACAACGTATCATGTCCGGCTTGAAGGAGAATGCGCGGAGGAGGCTCTGCAACTAGCAACAAATAAAATGCAGAAATGGTGTACGTGTGTGTGTGTTTGGGGGGGGGGGACACTTGCACGGCGTCTTGGTCTCTAAGAACAAGGATTCAAGTGGTACTTTAGGCCGTACACCGTTGCTCACCGCATCCGTTGAACTTGATTAGGAGCGGCTGCAGTGCGCAACGCAGCCTTGTTCACGCCGTTCTCCACCAGCAGTCATTGTTCATGTAGTGCGGCCTGAGCGATATTACAAAGGAATCATTGAGAGCCCTCCCCTGGTTTTCTCGCTACATTGTTCACACGCAATAAAGACGCTTCGTGGACAATCGTACTTTAGCGCGGTTGTGTTTAGCACCGACACTAGCATCTTTCCGAGAGGAAGGCAGTATAGCACCGGTAAAACAGCAATTGCCGTAGTTTAGACGAAGTAGACGCTGCTGCTCGCTTATCCATCTGCGTTATGGGTTTACTGGTGTGCTGCCGGTTCCGGCTGTTTCCCTGCTGGCTTGCAATATCTGAGGCAGTCCTATTTCTATGCTAGAAAGAACAATATATTTTGCGAACACACATCTGCCCCACAGTTGCTGGCTGGCTAACATATTGTCTCCCAGAAGTAAACACGCTGTCATATCATCCTGAGTGAAGATATCGTAGTGCGCCTATCAGCTACCAGGAGAGGACATCAAATAATCTCAAGACCTTACTGACAAATGTAATGAAATTCACATTCCTGTTGTACTCAGCAGAAAGAGGAACAAACAAAAAGTGTTTGAACGAATGGCCAAATTACTTTAAAAAATTTCCTTTCTTCAAAAACGGAGAAAATGCTGATCGCCGAGAAGAAAACAAAATTCATTCTCTCATCATTTATCACCTGGCTAATAATGGCGGCTGCTAAACTTACTAAATCGAAACTTTCTTGCCGATATCCTATGTGTCGTGTTTGCGTGTCCAGGAGCTTTCTGGTCAGGTTGACTCTTACACATTTACTACAAAAGCACACTACTGATTCATATCCTTCAGCCTCCCATGCACACGGCATAAAGTTTCCTCTACGTGGGGCGTGCGTACATTGACATAATATTTGTAGCATCTGCTTGGTGCCTCAGCAGCGTGGATGGTCGAGCTAGCGTGACGCAAAGCCATTGTTCTGGGTGATGCATGTTGTCAAATCGATTATGCAGGAAATCGAAGAGGCCCTTGATTTCGGCTAGGAAGTCGAGAGTAATGCGCAAAAAAGAAAGGGGTCTCATAAATAAGCCTTACAGTGACCCGTAACACAGGCTGGGAGTACTCTCTCGTCCAACAAATAATGAACTTGAACTCTCTCCCCCACAACTTCTGAGACGTTAAAGAAAAAAAAATGGGGAGGAGGTGTCAGTAGCATCAGCACTCCACAAGGGTCCGTCCTCTCTCCTTTCTTATTCAACGCCATCCTCATTCCCCTCGCCAGGATACTATCTACGATACCTCATCTTAGACACACCCTTTATGCGGACGACATCGCACTATAGCCCACACACGGTAGTAATGGCGACATAGAGGGTACCTTACAAAGTGCCGCATCCCTCATACAAGTACACGTCCAGAGCATCGGACTCTCATGCTCCTTACAGACGTCTGAGCTACTCATACTTCGCCCCACAATCCGCGGATACCCCACCAAACCCATTGCCATTGAACTCGATAGTCGTCTCATCCGGAGGTGACTACGCACCGGGCTCTGAGACTTCGCATCCAGAACAATGGAAAGCACACCTTAACCCTCAAGGAACTAAAGCAGGTGACAGGCGCGATATCTCACCTCATCCCCCGAGTTTCGGGCCATCACAGAGCCATGGAGGAGAATGACCTATGTCGTCTAATTCACGCCTTCGTCCTCAGCCATTTCTTACACACAGCCCCTATTTCCGACTCAACAGGCAGGAAACGGACGCTTTGGACGTCATGTTGCGCACGGGGTTCAAGACGGCCCTACATCTCCCAATCAATACTTCCACAGAACGCCGTGTACAGCTTGGCCTCCACAAAACAGTTGGGGAGCTTGGGGAAGCCCATCCTAAGCCCAATACTTGCGTCTCACCAAGACCTTCACCGCTCGCCATATCCTGGAAACTTTAGACATTCGCGTCCCAGCGAATGACCCTACCCTCCTTCCCATACCTCGCCCCCTCCACCAAGACCTTTTCATCAAGCCTCTCCCTCGCAACATGCACCCCCAGTATCACGAGCAACGCCACCGAGCCCGAGCAGCGGCGCTCCACAATTACTACGGCTCCGAAACGGACGCCGTATGGGTGGACGCCGCATGAACAAGTGCGGGAGCGGTATTGGCCGTCACCGATTTTGTCCTGCAACCTCTTGCTACTCAACAGAATAGTTAAGCGGGCGAGTTGGTGACACATTATTAGGCGAGGAAGCAGCCATTGCCTACGCGCTTGCACACACGAAAGCACGCTACATAATTTCCAACTATAAAGCTTGGTGGATTTCACGTTTCTGCGTTTAGCATATTGAGCTCGCCCGCCGCTAACCCGCCCTACTATGTGGAACTGATATGGGTGCCTGCGCATTCCGGGAATCGCGGTAATGAGGCAGCCAATGCGTTATCCCGAGGATCTTTAAACCGGGCGCGAAGGCTCCATAGACGCCCATTGGGCCAAACAAATGGCGGCTCATGGGCACCGCCATATTGGGGGGCAACTACGTATGAGTGACGTTGAATGACGTCACGCATACGTATGGTTTTAGCGCGAATTTTTAAGTGGTCTTTTTATAGAACATGCATTTACAAGCCGGTATCTAATGAAGGTTGCCTGTCAGTGCGCACCAACCTTTGCCAGTCAAATGTGGTCGAGTTCCTGCTAGTTATGGCCTTGTTAATGTGCAATTCGGAACCCAATGAAAGTGACTGGCAAAGAAGGCAGCATAGAAAGGCAGCAACACTTTCAGACGCTGGCTTACCTTGGCTGGCTAAGAATGCAATCATGCATGATTCGTAGTGGAAACCTTGGTGGAAATACTGGTGCTAGTACTTTTGAGTACAAGGTATGATGCACAGGCTCAAGTGCACAGTTTGCAATACAGTGTACGGCAAGTATGGTTTTCATATTCATGGTTTATTACAGCAACCAAACAAATACAGTGATAAAGCACACCAACAAAAAATACGCGTCACAGGCAGCTCAAGCAGTAGTTTCTTTAAGCTGGCTATTCATCTCAATGGTCACAGTGCGGATAGAATAACGCCCTGCAGTTCCACGAAAGTTGCGAGGTAGGAAATTGAAAAACATAGAAGACAGTGCTAAGACAGCTTCAATTGAGGCAAATATGACATGACATAAGTAGGCGCATCAACACATAGACCATGCAGCACACTGGGATTACGCTTCACATTTCATTTCTTCAGCTGAAATATATTAACAGCTGTGTTTACATCTACAGGGCATGTTATAGCTAGCTTTAGCATCAATAAACCTGCTCAACGCAGGAGCACACCACACAGTGAGTCTACGTACAACCTCCAGAACTACTTCTAGTCGTCAGCCGGATCAATTTGAACTAATTCTAATTCATCAAAAGCATACACGAAGTACAGCTTACACCGAGGTTCAAGGACATTAACGTGGCAGTACGGCATGTAATCCTTGTACCCTACGCTACAACATAGCCAAATAAAGGTGCAGGGCTGTTCTGCTGTTCGTTGTGCTGCAAATAATCCTACTAAAAGCACTCAAGATGCAATAAGCCTGCTTGAAGGTGGCTTGGTAGCCAGTGGTGCTGAGTGGCAGTTACGATGACAGTGGTTCATTTCATTATACCTGCGAGCACGAAACTGGAAATATTGGGCATGTGGAAAAATGGACCCGAATGCCATGGAAACTAGGCGAATCCATTGCCTATAAGGTCTCCATTGGGAGCCATTCACTTTTATCTTTGTGGAGGTTTATCTGGCAATATTCTGCAAGTACATAGGGGACACTTGAACAAGCTGCAAATTACACAAAAGCACGCAAAAGAGTGACATAGTGGAATTAAGGATGAATGACTCAGGCTATTTTGCAGCTTGCGCAATGTAGCAACATCAAAAAGCACTGCTACTAACTCCAGAATTACAGTTTTCATTTCCTCAACCTCACTGCCTGCTTCGTGGCTTTCCGTTTAGTTGTTTGACTGTGTAGCTGAAGGTTTTTGCTGCGTGCAAGCCAATATAACCTAACCCTGACGAACAGGGCAAACAAACTATCATAAACATCATCCCCACACACAGTCAGCAATTTTTCTACCTTGGCTTGAAGCAACAAGCACAGATCATGCTACATGTTCTTTTCCTATAACATTGGAAGTAGATACAACAAAAAGCTGCTCGCAAGCATTGATGAAAGCTACAAAGGAGGGTACCGGAAACGATAGGCTTCCAAAGTCACCTTCTCCCGGATTTTTGACACTTATTTACAAGAGAACTTGGTTCTGATCGGCAAACGTGGCGTTTTCTAGTCTCAGTTCACACGTAAGTTACCCTGTAACACACCTGAGGTCATTCATAAATTTGCCGGCAAGCCACCCAGCAAAGTAGACAATGTTGTTCTCTGCCATTGGAGATGGATAATCAGAAGGCAAAACTTCTACTGCAACTGGCAAAGATGTGGTAGCTGTGCAAAGAGAAGGAACAGATTTAGTAAAACAAACTGGGAGAGTGGCTAGAAGGCTAGACATGTCTTCAGCACAGTTGCTGCTTTCCGACAGTTTGAAGAGGTTGCTGACTAAAAGATGTGTGAATGCTGCTTGAAACTGCCGGCAGGACGAGTTGCTGTTTGACCCGCATTTTGACCTAACAATTGAAGAAGTGTTTTCAAGTGCATCCTGGTTCAGGTGCCTGGTAAGGAGGTAAGTGAAACCTTAGCGAGAGGCCAGGTGGTTCCATAACAGCAGCACATCCCCGGATGCAAAGAGGCTGCCGTGCGCAGCCTAGAACTTCGATGTGCTTAAAAACTGCAATGCACTCTTCCAAGAAATCTTCGTGCACAGATCCTGCACACATCGCAGAGGCATACGGAGACTTTCGCCGCTTTTGCGAAATATTTAAACTGTCGAAGAGTCTATCGATTCTCTCAACAAATCTGGCTGTGTGAATAGCCTCTGCTGGCAATTGCTGGAATGTTACTAATGTGCACATTGCAGCAGCGCAATGATTGCTGAATACCTGTGCTGCGAGTTTTACAGACATCTTCGAAGCAAAAGGTAAATTGAAGTGCCGGGCACTCAACTTCGGGATAGACCGAATTTGCACTTCTCTATCCCTCTCATAAGCTTGTCGTATGTAAGAGCTCCTAAGAATGTCACTGCCTACCCTGAAGTTGGACTTGAAGAACATATTGCGCAAGCAGTTCAGAAAATGTGGTAGATCGAAAATAAAGAAAAGTGGTTCACCATTCACACTTAAGTAGGGCTTCTTAGGGGTCACAAGGTTCGAGAACAAAGAAACATTCTGCTTCCCCTGATCGCAAACCACTGCCACAGGCTGCAATCCAGCTCCAACAAATATTTCGTGACATTTAAGGAGAAGGTTATGCAGAACAGTCGCAGGCGCCGCCTTATCTGCAAAGAAATAGCCAAGAGGCTGCTTCCACGGCGTACATACTCCCTTGGCCATGAACACAAGTGCCTTGTTTGCAAGATTTGGACCTTGTTCTGCACTGTACTCTTCCAGTCTTTCAAACCTGTCAGACACTGGATTGTACGACAGCTCCTTTGAAATATGCATCTCGTCAAATATTATGGTGCAAGCCCTGTCTTGTCGCGGAATAGACGCTGCCCGTCTCTTGATCAAAGCAAAAACTTCAGGATAAAATCCAACCCTGAGTGGTACAAGTGCAAGCCACAGCTGCAGAGACCTAACAGATGGAAGTTTTAGGAGTTTCCTGCAGTATCTGTAACCTTTCGGGCTGTGGAAGTATAAACCTAAAGCAAAGGCTTTATTTTGGCTGCACCATCGACGGCCAAACCTGCTGACGTTTTGCATCTTCAACTGAGCTTCAATAAAAGCAGCAACAGCTGGTGTTAAACGCTCACGCAGACCCTCTACCAATTCAGATATGATCCTCATCCGTCTGCGCTGAATTAACCGTTCTTGCAGCCTCTTGTTGCGGTTACGGAGCTGCCTGAGCTTAGCACGAAGTTTCTGAAGTGGCCGCCTGTCATTGATGGGGCTGGTGGATTATCCTGCAAGGAACGGAATCGACGGAAGAGCAATAAGTTGCTACCTCTGGTTTAGTGATACCTGCATGTAATCTGGCAGCACCAAGATGTGCGCAATATTGTGAAAGAGTTCTAAAACTGCTAACCTTCATGAGAAAGTGGCGAACTGCTGAACGGAGCTCCTGGTGACAGATCAGCACGCGCTGACAGTGCTGTGGCCGCAACCCCGCCGTGCCAGGTTTCAAAGATGAAGCGCTTGCTTCAGTGCTTGATCTTGCATATGTGTGGTCAGCTGCGACCACAGAATATAAAGAACAAAATATAGTGACGGCACAGTTCTGGAAGTGAAGCCAGAAACCCAACAATGCACAAATAATAACCAAGCACCACAGGCACAATTAAAACTTACACGGAACCATCATAAATCCATTGGCGTGGGAACAAGCTTGGGGCAGCATAGAACAAGCCGAGCTAGCACCATCTGCATCTGCGCAGCGCACAGATGAGGAATTGTTGCATATTTCTAAGCCATACCTCCTCAGGCTGTTCCAGCAGATACGAAAGAACGATCACCTTCTTGGAAGAGTTGCAGTGACTGGGACGACTGGGGGCGACTGACGCTGGATGTACCCCTCGCCAACAGGTCCACCGGAGACTGGCTATCACAGGAAGCAGTTGAATTGGCTCTAAATTGTCACTGTTTTCAAAAGACTTATCCCACTTATCCCAGTGCTGGTTCTCCAGCACGGTGCACTGATACCGAAGTTTCACTCAGAGATGATGAAAAACCCACGTCGGTGCTGCATTCGCTTGAGGTGTCTGAAATGGCAACATTATTCCGGAAAGGAAAGAGAACTCAATACTTTTATGGTAAATAATCTCCAAAGAACTATACCTTCCATAGCATACGGTTCACATACGACATCACTATAGGAAACAACTGCCCATCTAATAAAATAAAATTTTGTTTACCAACCTTATTAATTAGGCACATTATTTTGATGTCATCAGTAGCTGTAGAGCATCAGTGAATTTTTTGTAATTTTTCTCTGCTATGTTTTACTTTGAAGAGTGCGAAATGCGCCTATCAAGCAAACAGCAATAGCTCGCAAATAAAGTAATGTGCACCATATTGCTTCCAGATTTATGCAGGTCAACCTATGGCCTATGCTGGAACAAGAATGAAGAATTCGTAAGCAATTACTGCAAGAAAGAAAAACGGTCAAAAATTGGCTTTCGCTAGCATGAATATGGAGGCAAAAGGCAAATACACAAATAATTATTACTACACTTCTACAATACACTTCAGTGCATGCTTTGATACATAATACATGAAAACATAATATCTCGAGAAGCTTTTCATTAGGTGTAGCCTGCCCATGTCTGCATACGATTGCATCATGATAAAACTGAAGATGAAAAAAAATCTCTGTGCGTAGAATAAAGCAAAGTTCTCTAGTACTAAAATTCTTCAAACGTGTAGGAAGGCATCCTTATGCATTTAAATTCCAGGTTTATGTCCACATGTGCAGGTTTTTATCCCCCCTCATTTCATTTCAGCTATCAAAGGGATGACGAGAATGTACTCTGGTCGCGAGAGAGATCACTCATACGAGGATTGGTTTCACGGTGAATAGGAAAGTTTCAATTCCTGCTTGCTGCAAAACATGCAACGTTGCTTGGTTTTCTTTCCTGAAGTGGCTAGCGGCATCAAACAGCGTGAACTGGAAGGCTGACAGGCTCACGTTAAGGTCCTTTGGAGCCCTTTGCCATAACAGACCACCAAATATCCCGCTTCTGTTATCATTTTTTTACCGGAAATATCAGGCAACAGTGATCACATGGTAAGTGTACTTTTTTCGCACCCACAGCCTAGAAACTCACTTCAGCAGCCCTTGCCTACTAAGCTTGTGGCATCAGCTTACTACAAGGACAAAACTAATTGCATACTAAGCGTGCTAGGCTGTACATTTGTCAAGAACCTCACATACAGTGAACAGTGCATACCAGGAGGAAAAGAATTTCAATCCCAACCTCGGGAAAATGCGCCTTGCGCAATATGGAACGGCACACAGGAAGTACTCAAATAAAGGGGCTGGAGCACCTCCTTATGCGAGTGTCTAGCTGATTCAAATCTTGCAGCAATCAGTGAATTGGTAAACTTGCATACAAGAGACGCAAAACGAATATACATATGTATATAT
The DNA here is from genome assembly GCF_055883805.1 of Amblyomma maculatum. Taxonomy (NCBI): domain Eukaryota; kingdom Metazoa; phylum Arthropoda; class Arachnida; order Ixodida; family Ixodidae; genus Amblyomma; species Amblyomma maculatum. The sequence continues at coordinate 124,721,123 of NC_139349.1, forward strand.
ATATATATATATATATATATATATATATATATATATATATATATATATACAATTTCAAGTGAAAGCGACGCTTTCATTTCGGCTTCGCTGAGCAGGGTGCAGGCTAAACTTTGCTGAAAATTTTAAAGCCACAAGAAAGATAATTCGTTTTGCTTGCAAAAGAAGATGAATTTTTTACGGCTACGAGAAAAAGTAAAAATTCCATTTTAAGACAAAAATTGGCAGTAAAAGAGCGGCGTATACCGTAAAAGTTTCATAAACAAATTACCGTCAATGCTTCCTCGAGTAGGCAAAGCAACGGGTCGCAGCTTTTTTGACGACAGATACGCAGACGGTTCGAAGTGCTTGGAACAAACCCGCAAGTCTCGCAGCTGCCACGGTGTCTTCTTCTCCAGGCTGACGGTGTGGCAGAACTGCACCCACGCTCGGCACCTGTACGTGATGTAACGTGCACGTTATTCACAATTGCGCCGTAAGGAATACTGCATACTCCAAACGCCAATGCGTCATTATTCCTGTCAATGCTAACTGCAGTACAATGTACTTCCATTATATCTGAACTATAGTAGTAAATGCTCGCCCCAAGCTCTCAGCGCCCAATAGTGCGGTTACGTACGCTCGTCATCATGTCATGCGGGTAGCTATACTTTTCTATGGTTAAGATTGACGAGAATGAAGTGCGTTTAAAGTTACCTTAACGGTCATGCATATGAAGAATAGCAATAACAAGACAGGCAGTAACTCCTGCTGAGTGAATTCGGTTAAAGCACCCTCAAGGCCGCGCATATACACGTGGCTGAATTTCGATACTGCCAGTTGCGAGGGTCAAATTGGCTTCGCAGTGTTGGAAAACTAAACAGTGTTGTGCTCAGACTTTTCAGGCAGCACAATTGTTTTTAAATTGGCCTTCCGGTCAGTGGTATGCGCGTAGTTGCTCCTGAGAGCCCGGTATCAAGTTAATGCTGGTGATAGCCAACTGCATGAAACTCACCATAAATCAGACAAATGGTGGGCCTCTTTCGCACAGCTCAGCCCTTAACGTGTGTGCCCTGTAGTGTAGTACATAAATATCCCCGAAAAAATGAAGCCACGTGTGCACGAACTGGTTACAGAAACAGAAGCGAACAGCCCAACGAAAGCATTCGGAGCATACCTAGAGCAGACGCCTTGTAGCACACGACACTGACAAGAGCTCACCTGTGAAAGTGCAGCGGGAAGCAGTGTAGCTTGTCACCGACGGTACTGCCCATGCTGTCGCAATGTGCCACGGCGCATCGTTTCTTCACACGCCGCAAGCTCATTTTGAAATAAAGCGCTAAGCGCTTCAAAATAACAGCGCGAAGCGTGCAAAGACGGAAAAAGACTTCGCACTGGCCGCACGTCGAAGGAAATGACAAAACCGAGAAAACTGCCGAAGCGATGCGGCGGGGTGCAAATTTTACAAAACGGTGACAGAGATGCGACGCGCAAGTACGACGAAAACTTCGCAAAAGGGACATTTCGAGACCGGCGAGCTAAATGTATAACCTTTACCAGGCGCGCTATTGCAGACAGCTGGCGATAAGAAACCGCTTCGTGAGCTCCCGCGGCCACTGTGGCCGGGTGCCGAAACAAGGCCTGCAAAGTCAAGCTGCAAATGAACCGCAGACTCATCAACATGGGGCGTAACAAGAACGTTTCAAAAAATTAAAAATGCGACGTAAAGTTTTGCTAAAATAGTTTACCTATTTTATAAAACGTGGCATTAAAATATTTATTTCTTTACGTTGTTTTAAAGCGTTTCTATTTGTGCTTTTGAATTTTATTATCTAAGTGTTTCGGCCCCCCCAAAGTGGCTGTGCTGCTGTCGCGCTAGACCGTTTTTGGGCGCAGCATTCGCCACCATTTTACATCCGCCTTGCAAAACCCTCACCGATCCCTTCCGCACCCTTTGAAACAACCCCACCACCACCCTCGCCCACATCTTGTTCCAATGCCCGGCGGATCCTATCCCGCGATGTCTAGAGCACCTCACCACCTGGGAGGACTGGGAGGCCCTGCTACACCCTGAGGACCCGGTTCGGCATAAGATCGCCAAGGAATAATTTGCCGACGTAATGAACCATAGGAGCATGAGTTTTTGAGTTTAGCGGGCCGTGCGGTGGCCCAGGGGCATGCATGTCCTAAACTCCTCTGTTTTAATAAAGTTATTACCACCACCTACTAACCAAAGCAGTATTGAAGGTCTAGCAGGCTTACCCTAAATTAACGATAAAAGTCCCGAATACGCACTGAAGTTGCGGTGTCTGGATAAGCAGAACAGCGGAGAAGTGGGCCGCTTGGATGTAATTAATTTTAGAAATAATCATTGCAAACGAAAAAGGACTAGAACGCTGGACACCCGAGCGTTAATGAGCAGAACAAATTTTTTGGCTGGATGAGCAGTGTGGACATAAATAATTGCTTTATGAATATGAAGCGGAACTCCCATCAAGACTCGTTAGATGATGACTGGACTGCGTAAATCAAAAACTTGCCTTCTATGAATGCACACCTGGAACTGGAACCGTAGGTTGTATATTCATTGTCGATGTAGCAAAATGCATCGCTCTCAAAGGCATGCACCATAAGGCGGTCCGGTTAGCGTCATTTCTTGGCGGTTACGCGAGGTATTATAGCGATTGCATCTAGTATCTCTCTCAGCTTGGAAACAAAGGGGCAGGGGTATACACGTCTACGCCTAAATATCTAGCGATAGCTCTGGTCTTGCAAGACACACTTTTGCAGGGTTAAAGTGCTCATTTCAGAATATTATTGTTCGCTTTCACACTGGTTGACGTGCACAATGGAGAGTGTTCCGATCAGCAGTCGTAGCAGCGAGGTAGACGTTGACTTCGAGTATGCAAAGTGCAATGGTAAAGGTGAAAAGTAATGATAAAAATATCAAATTCAAATGTGGTGGAACCATGGGCACCATATTTTCATTACATTTGACCTTGATGCTTTTAATTACCACGTTTATTGGTGGTGGCCTTGCCATACTTTCTTGTACACATAGTTGCCATAAGGCTAATCTATTACTGTGATGGCTTATGAAATTATGTCAAGCCACAGGCACGGAGATTAATTTTTGCCTCCAGTAAACTACCTCTTTAAAAGGAGCTGCAAAATATTGTGATGAAGCACTCGTCATACCCTAGTTGTATCGAGCAACCTACTTAAAGTCAGTGTTACGTTGAGGAACCCAAGTCACCAGCGGATATCTGGAACGAATATAATTTAAAACACTATTTTGCAGTGAAATAAAGGTCACTGCCTCTGTGAAGCGGAATTACCTTTGACGATTTCTGGATTAACTTAAAGAAATCTAGAAGATTTATCCTGGATTAGAACCAACGGCCCTTCAGCCGCCAGCCTAGCACGGGGTCGGCTTAGCCAGAAATTGTTTGTTTTTGTTTACTGCTTTTATTCGACAAAAGCACAAACTGGTCAAATTTTAAAAATAAATCAGTTTAAATGCAAAAGATATAACTATAATAAGTTGGAGCTGACAAATTTTCAAATACATTCTGAATTTGTGAAACTAAGGAACACAAAACTGAGTTTTGAAAACATCACTGATTTGTCGACACAGCCGTAATCGAAGAATCGGGCCACTTGTATGTATTTCATTTTGGTAATAATAATCGCACACTAACGAGGACTTACACTAATGGACACACGAGCGCTTATAAGCTTATGAAAAGTCGTTTGGTTTATTTTGTAGAGTTTAACGTCACGAAGTGTAGAGTTTAACGTCGGCTATGAGATATGTCATAGTGGAGGACTCCGGTAATTTCGACCACCTAGGGATCTTTGACGTGCACTGAAATCGCGCAACACACGGTCGTCTTGCTTTTAACCTCCATTGGCCGGGATTTGATCCCGCATCCTTGGTAACAGTAATCGAGCGCCATAACCCATGCGTCACCCAGGCAGGGTATTATAACATGTGAGATTCATATACATGTCACATCGACTTCTGAGAAAAGTGTGTGTTCATGAGCATGTGCCTGATTTTGTCATTAATAGGCGGTGAAGCAAAGTTGGTGCTCGTGTTTATTATCCTGATCCCCTTAAGACATAGAGACACCAGCATGCATCTGCCACAGGAACACCTCAATAGTATGATTGGCTGCCGTAAACGATGAAGCTCGAGGAGAAATGTTCGCTCTGTAGAATCTGCCAAGCAGATGAAAGATGAAACCTTGCTGCACCACTTCGTTGGCAAAAAGACTCGAATACTTCGGCCTGCAAGGTCCTGTAGAACTTCTAACAACTGAAGCAGGCTCTGTCGTAGACAAAGGGCCACATATAGGCTTCAGCCGCACAAGGCGGAAGGCTGTCCGATGGCGCAGTGAATCACTGGCACATCGCCGCAACATGAGCCCAGCACCAGGCCGAGGGAAAGCTTTTATCCATTGAAAACCGGTGGGTACTCGGCCGCACCGGGCCGGGGTGCCTTTGAGCGGGGTACCTTTTCAACCACAAATTAGTTTTCGCTTCAGGCATTGCCTTCGTGTGTTCTAGCTTCAGACGTCGCCTTTGTACAAGCATTCTAAATTTACTTCCTCTTCATTTTCTTAAGAATCTTCAGATTTTTAAAAATAAAATCAGATTATTCAGCTTTTTAAGCGTAACCCGGCTTTTAAAGCATAACCCAGAGAGACTGCTCTCAGCAGCATGAGATCAAAGTAGCCTTCTACTTACTTTATTCTCGCAGCCCAACATATGGTGTCTGCTATTTGTAGTTCTTTCTTGCCTAAAGTGACTAGATATATTTTTATCATTTCCAGTGTAAGATTCCTTCTTGACATTGCCGACTTATCCCCGTCGATACCCACCTGCTCACAGAAAAATGAATGAGCTGACGACGTGTCTCCTTTCCGTGCTCATTGTTGGGTTAACGCAGTATGTGATCCATCATCTCCCGCGGGAGTGTCTTGGCCGGCTCGTGGTTGTTATTGAATTTGACTTTTTTTTTTCCAATACGGTTGTAAGACCATTTTTCATGTTTACACGCTAGGGTCTGGAATAATAAACGGAAATTCTGGAAAGCCGGACAAGGAGAAAAATGCGAAGCTTGGCGCCGCCGCAAGACGCAAGCGGTACACGGGAAACTGCAGATCCACGGATGAAAGTATTGTTTTTGTGTTATTTTGTCACCAGAGCTATAGAGCAGTTTGCCGCGAGTGAACAGTTTGAGCGATGATGCAGTTTGAAGATTCCATCACTCTTTAGCACTTCAGGTTACGTTTTGAGACAGAGGCTACCGCCTTATGCTTTATTCTTTAAAGCTGCAAACCGGTTAGTATAGGCCGACGAGTGTAACATAGGCAACTGACATGTTAGAGTTGGATATAAAAACAAAAAATTCGACCTGGTGCATAAAACAGATCGAAATTTGTCCGGGCTTTTAGCAACATTAAAGCAGAACTTCAAAAACTACGATGCCTCCGGTGTGGGAGCTGTGGTTTAGACGAAGAAGTGAGGACTAAAGCAAGAAAGACACGAATGAAGGGAAGAAAAGACCGTGGACGATTAGATTCTCCCCTAGTGCAAAATGTCAGAATGATTTTCAGCTTGATTGATTGTTTTATAGGAAGGGAAAAGCGCTGTAACTGTCTCACTTGTTTTCCGTGGACACCTCAACCGCGCCGTATGGGAAGGGAGAAAGGTGCGATTGAAAGTGGGAAGAGAGAAAGAGGAGCCGTAGTGTAGGGCTGCGGAGTAACTTCGACCACCTGGGGTTCTTTAACGTGCGCTGACATCGCACAGCACACGGACGCCTCTTCGTTTCGACTCCATCGAAACGCAGCCGCCGAGGTCGGGTTCGAACCCGGGTACTCCGGCGCAGTAGTCGGGCGTCTTACCACTGCACCAGCCCGGCTTTTTTTTTCTTTTTTGCATGAATTAGTACAAATACATAAGTAAAAGATTGTGGTTGCCATGCCTCTTGGCTGACAACCATGTCTAATGGACTTTCATTACCACAAGTTCGCCAATCAGACTCAAGACCTCCTCCGCAGCGTCTTGCTGCTTCAAAATTTCTTTTAGTTTATAAACATGTTCAACAAAATAATCACATACAGATCATGCATCAACATCACAGTGTCTATAAGCCATCCTACTCCTCCAAATACTGTGAAGGTCCAATAGCATGATGAGGTCATACTGAAAATCATCATTAACAGTTGTCAAGTACCGAATTCCACATGGCGTCAATGGCAGGTCTTTTTTAATTGTTCTTTGTAACACATCGCAGTAAAACACCGCATCCCAACAATCCAGGAACACGTGCTCAACTGTTTCAGGTTTCCTACATAGAAGACAGTTTGAGCCCCAAGGTACAAAAAGGCCCTTTTCTTCCATTCATGTTTTGATTGGGAAGGTTCCTGTATGCAATTTCACTGTGCCGCATAGCGACGTCATTTTGCAGCCAGGCGAGCCCCGGAAAGAAACAAGGAACAAGATAGCGCCGAAAGCCGCAGCTGGCAGAGCAGTGGCGCACGCGAATGGTGTGACGCGCTCTATATCAAAACATCTGGCGGGAGCGCAGCGGCAAATAAGGCCACGTCCGCCGTCGCTGCCGAAGGGTGATATCAAGATCATCTACCGCCCCAAGGGAGGTATAAAAATCAGCGAAATCCGTGTCGACCAGGCAACGCAAGCCCTCGTCGCGGCCAGCGGAGGAAAGATCAAGGAACAAGACTTCATCATGAGACTCCGGCCCGGTTCGAACATCATGATTGCGAGCACGCCCGACCTGGACATCGCCGACGTGCTCAGGAAGATCGAAAAGCTCACTATAAATGACCAAACCTATGAAACCAACACCTATCCAGCCCTACCGGATGACCTCAAGCGTGCCGTCATCCACGGCGTTATGCCGGGGCAATCACCGGCCCTACTGAAATCAAGGCTCTGGCTTCGATCCCAAGGAGTGGAGATTCGCGAAGCGAGAATGCTGGGCAGGTCGGAAACGGCGCTCATCACTTTCGACGGCCCGTAAATCCCGCAGTGGGTCATTTACCGTTCTGGAGAATTCAAGACCTACCCATATCGTCCTACGAGGCAGATCTGCTACGTATGCGGAAAGCAAGGCCACCGTTCGGACGTCTGTCCAATGCCGAACACCAAGCTCTGCAGGACGTGCGGCACACACGACCGACCAGCAGGGCACCAGTGCAAGGCGAAATACATGGTGTGCCAAGGCGACCACGTCACCAGAGAGTGCCGTCGACGCCTGAAAACTACTGACGAGCTCCGGGGCAGCACGACCGGCGTCCGGCAGTCCAGGCAACAACACTGGTAGCGGCAGCAGCAGCAGCAACAACAACTGCAGCAGCTGCAGTGGGAGCCCCAGCAGCAATTGCAACAATTGCCGCAGCAGCCGCAGCGGAACCGGAACCTGAGTCAAGAGCGCCGAACCAGGTGGCTGAGCTCGGAGCGGGACCATGGCCGCTCCTCGAGCCAAGGCCGTAGCATAGTGCAAGATCGCAGCCAGAGCCGATCCAGGGAGGACTCTTTCCCGCCGCTAAACCGGTCAACGGCCAAGCTGGAGCAGCAACAGCAGCAGTCGCAGAAGCAACAACAGAAGAAGGGCGGCGTTAAGGTGAGCTGGGGAGCGGGCCCTCCAAACTCACTGTTTACGCACTCGGATCAAAAGAATATTACGCGTAACTCGGAAGAGGTTAAAGCTCTAAGAGAGGAGAATGCATATCTGCGTAAAAAAGTCAATGACCTCATTAAAGAGATGCAGGCTCAAAGAACAGGGCAGGTACCGTGGCCCCCGATCCCGCCGGCAGAAGTGCAACGACCCCCGTCCGCCTTAGACGTGAGCCCCGAGGAATTAAGAGCTTTCATGCAGCACGTGGAGAATTTCACGGTTCGCATCAGAGAAGAGTTTCGCCAAACTCATGCAAGAGTAGATGCTATGTATGTCAAAAGCAACCTATTAGAACAGAAAGTCATGTTAATAGAGCAAAAAGTTGCGTGGCAGGACCACGTCAAAAGCCAAAATACGCGACGAATAACAAACGAGGCCCGGGATAGGCTCATACAAGAGCGCCGTTTCGTCACTGAAGGCTCCAATCCGAACAATGCCCAAAGCCATGGCTAAACAAACATCACTAGAAATCTGGCAATGGAACTGCAGGGGGTACCGCCAAAAACAGGGACTCCTAATGCAGTTTCTACTCACGCAAGACTCCACACTCGATATAATAGCTTTACAGGAAACTAACACGACACCGACACTCAGGGGATATATGTGCTACGATACCGGACGCACGGTAACCCTGGTGAGCAAAACGTTGGTAACCATAGCCCATGACCCGATTCTCAATACGAAAATTGAGCACTTAGTGACGGAAATTATTCCCAAAAAGAAGCACAAGGAAAAGAGTGTCTTTCTCGTAAACCTCTATAGCCCGCCTCGCCAGCGGGACGCGAATTTTCATAAACTGTTTCTAGGGGCCAGCAAACTTGCTAAAAGTAACACGCTGCTAATTTTAGGTGACTTTAACGCTCGCGGACAGCAGTGGGGATACCCCACAAATATTCAGAAAGGTATAGAGGTCGAGGATACGGCGGAAGCGATCCAATGTACCCTCTTAACAGACGAAACTCAACCCACGCGCCTTGGCAATTCTGTCTGCCAGGATACGTGTCCGGACTTAACTTTTGCCAGGGGGGCGAAACATGCAGCGTGGGAGAATCTGCTGGAGAATCTAGGCAGTGACCATTATATCTTGAAGATCACGATAACAGCCACCGACATCAAGCGCAAGCTCGGAACGGCCAAGATTACCAACTGGCCGGCCTTCCGCAAGGCATGCACGGACCTGGAAGGGGGGATTACTTCCATAGATGATTGGTGTCAACAACTCAAAGACATCCAGAAGCAGTACACTCAGGAAGTGGATCGCACCGAGCAAACACCAGAGGTGGACCCTCGGCTCCTCAGGCTATGGGAGGCACGCCGAGGGCTCACCAAGCGCTGGAAGAAGCAGCGCTTTAACAGGAAACTCAAGCTGAAGATTGCAGAAGTCACCAAGATAGCGGAGGAGTACACAGCCCAACTGGCCAGGCAGAGCTGGCAGCAGTTTAGTAGCTCGCTGGACGGCACCCTCAGTACGGCCAAAACGTGGCGTATACTCAAGACCCTTCTCGACCCTATCCAAACCAGGGCCGAAAGCGGGAAAGCTATCCGAAGACTCATCCACACCTTCGAGGGTACGGAGAAGGAACTGTTAGATAAAGTAAAAGAGAAATGCTACGGCACGACCTTGCCTGCAGCATACCCGAAACCATACTTGGGAAGACCGAACACCCACCTGGACAGACCGATCACCAGGGAAGAAGTGTTCGCTGCAATAAAGGTATGCACGCGCAACATGGCGGCGGGTGCAGACAAGATTCATAATGCACTCATACGCAACCTCAGCGACGGGGCAGTCGACCAATTGACAACCTTCCTCAACGGGCACTGGGCCGCAGGAACGGTTCCTGAAGAGTGGAAGCATGCAGAGGTCGTAATGATCCCAAAACCGGGTAAGAAACTCCAGATCGAAAACCTCCGACCTATCTCACTGTCACCCGTTAATAATTAAGGGGGTATTATTAACGATGCGCCCTTAACGGTGCGCACACTCCCAGACACCCTTAGAGTGAGTGGGGGTAGTTGTTCCGGTCGCAAAGGAGATGCCCTCGACTTGCGTGGCAAGCTCAGCCGGAATTCAACTACCTTCTAGTGACAGAAGGGGGGTAGTCGTTTGGTGCCCAGCGGTCGCCGGTTCAAACCAGAGTAAGGATCGGAGTCAGAGGTAACAAACAAAACCACAATTTATGCACAGCAAGAGACGATACAAAGGAATACACAATATCACTTGAAGTACAACAGATGAGAGGTTCACAGAATACAAACGCTAAGCATGCAATTACACAGGTATCCAATAACGTAGAGGCTTTACAACAGATGAAACACGAGAGAGTACATAAACAAACACCAAATTGTTCACCGGGCACTGTTGCAGTCCGACGCCTCAAGAGTCACGATGTGGCCGCCATACGAGACGAGCGCCGCTCCCTTGAAAGTCCGTGGGCTTGCCAGCAGCGGGTGATCCCCGGGAGTCCAGCCGAAGCGCGAGCACGTCGCAAAACACTTGACGAACTGAATGACTGACTGACTGGCTGACTGGCTGACTGGCTGACTGACTCATCAAGCGGCGCGGTCTCTTTAAATAGGGCGCGCCGCGTCTGTTTGTTAACACGCGCCAAAGCTAGCGCGCACACACACATAGCTTCGCTGGTTATAGCTCCCTCTTCTCCCGTCGAGCCGCGCGTCGTCATTGGCTAGGTCCTATAGAAGATGCTCGATTTTTCTGGCGCATTCCAGGCCGATGAACCACCGTCTTCCCCGGGCAAGGGGAAAGAGGGTGACAACAACGCGTACAAAGCTACGCGCTCTCCCGCGCGGGGAAGGGGGCTTTGCTCTCCATGCCTTCCACGCGACGCCGTGCGGGCCTCGCGCCGTACCGGCTTGATGAAAATGGGCGCCGATTTCGTGACACTGCCCCTCCCTTAAAGAATATTGTCCCACAATATTCACAACAACCACGAACATCGCGCGCACATGCAAGCGCTCACAAATATATGGGACAAATGTCCACATCACACACATTGCACAAATTTCACAAACTGTAATAACACATTACAAAATTCATACATCACTGCCATGAAATTCACAAACATGACAACACACTGCCGTCGAATACACCTAGGAATCAACAACACAGAAACACACAACTATTCAAATGTGAAGCGCACAAACCCAGGGCATGCCTTCGCCTATATTTCCAAAAACGGCTTGTGGCTTTTCCTTCGAACAGGTGAGCCCCTCTCAAACTACCAGTTCTCTTTCTTACGAAGCACTGGCGCTTCTTTCGTTCGCGTGTCCTGGCTCTTTTTCTGGTTCTAATGATATTTCTCATCCGCGATTTTATCTCGCTCCTCCCTCTACTCTTCAGTTCTGCTTTCCGATCGGAAGCTTGGCCAGAACTAACTTTACTTTGTCTAGCTGCGCTTCGAGGACGCCGTCTCATTCTTTCTCGATCTGGGCGGCTCTCCATGCGCTTGCGCATCCAGTCGTTCAGCCGCTTCTTCCTTCTTTTTCTATGAGACATTTCCCTGTCGACTTTGCCTGACTTGGCAGGTTTGGATTTGTTTCTTTTCGTTTCCACTTTTATTCGCACCTTTGGCCGAGGATCGTTTGATCCAGTTTTACCCGCATAATCAGAACATTGTTGTCTGAAAGGAGCGTCTTTTCGAGAACTTTGTTCTCCCTTAATCCTTTTAATTTTCTTTCTTTTCTTTACGACCTTCAGTCGTACTTTCTCAAAGCAGGACTCATTTTCAACTAGAGACTCATTATCCTCACTTTTGGTTACATCCTGTTCCTTAAAATTTTTGTTAAACTCTTTTCTCGCAGTGCAGTTTTCTCTTTCTTCCATTTCTGAATCCTCAAGGTTAGGATCTGCACTGCCACCTTCATCCAAGCTTTGGTGCTCACTGCTATTTGAAAGCTCCTCATCCCGGTCACTCATGCACTCAGCCATGGTGTCATTTAATAAGGAGCTACAATCCTGCCCTTCTTCATCTCCAGGCGATGAAAACACGAAAGAGGGTTCTGGCTCGATAACTACATTCACAGCTTCGCCGCAACCTGTCATTTTGGAGGGGACAATCTCACTTTCTTGAGAAATCTTCGCTCCAGAAAAGTTTGTTCTTTCTGAACATTCTGTCGCGGGAACGGACTGTTCCACAACCTTACTCTGACCCCTGGAGATAGTCTCACCCTCTTCAGTGGTGGTCAGGGAGGCAGTCGGTACCTTTTCAAACAATGTAGCCGCATGCAGCGGCGGTTCCGCAGCCGGGCAGTAAGCAGTAGAGCACTTAGCAACATTTTCTAGTTCGTCAACCTCGATAGTAATGCCCATTTTCTCTCCAGAGTCAGATAGTTGGAACTTTGTGTCCTGAGCCTTCACTTCTGTCTCTGTAGGCATACCTAGTGTACACCACTCATCTGACAGAGTTTGTTTTGCTTTGGGAGCAAACATCTCTTCAGCCTCGTCGGCGTGACAAAGTTCGGGATTTGGTGGTCCCGCGTCCTTGATGCTACCCAAGATTAGATCGTACACTAGGTGTTGCATGCATATCGCAGTCACAACGCCGGTGAAGATCGGAGTCTTCACATGCACTTTGGCTTCAGGAAACAGTTTAGCGGAACCATCAAGGAAAAGCACAGGAGTCATTTCTCCGGTAAGCTCTTCATCAAGAACTAATTCTCCTTTTATAAACACTGCAGTGCTCCCTGCGCTTGACAGTACAGAAATCGATTTGCCTCGAATTTTTCCGCTGAAAACCGGAATTCCAGCACTCTTGGATCCCGGCGCGGTGCACGCAACTGTGCATAATACTGGAGTTTTCTCCCAGCTCTTTTGTTGCACACTGTCGATGCCGACGTCTTCATCGCAGCGTTCAAATGAAGAGTCGCCGACGCATGATGGCTGTAGGAATGGCTTCCTTGGACAATGCACTGCTTTATGTCCCTTACCACCACAACTAAAACAACTAACCATTCCTGTGTGCACAAGGTTGCTACGGCAATCTGAGGCATAGTGCCCTACCTTATTGCACCTGTAGCATTTCACTTGGGGCCGGAATAATTTCTCGCTATTGCCCCTTCCTTTCGCTAGCCCTGTCTGCTGCCTCTCACTCTTCATAGGTGCTTCTTTGACCTTCAATGAAAGCATTAACTCCTGGTGGTCAAATGTTGTTTCTTGCGCCCTTTGATATTTCACTGCCCTTCCTCGGGCGCTTTCTTTTTCTTCTGTCCCAAAATGGGTTCTTTCGGTTACTTCTCGGGCTCTTGCCCTTTCTCTTGGCGCCCTTAATCGGGCTTTCTGAGCAGCTACTCGAGAGCTATCTGCCTTGCATCTTTTCCTCTGTTCTTCATTCGCAGAGGCTTCTGTATAAATCGGCCTTTGCCTTTCATTTTCTTTTCGCTGACTCTCTCTTTCCTTCTTAGCCTCTTCTAGAACCTCCATTTCTTTTCGGTCCACCCATTCTCGCAGTTCAGCTCCTTTAAGACCTTTCTCTAGGCCCAACGCAATAATCTCCTTGAGATTCATCTTCAATCTGAACTGCCTAATGCTAACATATAGCACTCTCAATGGACCCTCACAACCGCTTCAGCGCGGTACCTCTCGCTATCGCTCTGCTGTTACGCCGTTTACGACCTCTTCGTAAACTCTTCCAACTCGTTCTCCGTCCTCTGAGCTTGAATGCACCAAACGTCCTGTCGCGGACGCCAGAATAATTCTCACCCGTTAATAATTATGGGGGTATTATTAACGATGCGCCCTTAACGGTGCGCACACTCCCAGACACCCTTAGAGTGAGTGGGGGTAGTTGTTCCGGTCGCAAAGGAGATGCCCTCGACTTGCGTGGCAAGCTCAGCCGGAATTCAACTACCTTCTAGTGACAGAAGGGGGGTAGTCGTTTGGTGCCCAGCGGTCGCCGGTTCAAACCAGAGTAAGGATCGGAGTCAGAGGTAACAAACAAAACCACAATTTATGCACAGCAAGAGACGATACAAAGGAATACACAATATCACTTGAAGTACAACAGATGAGAGGTTCACAGAATACAAACGCTAAGCATGCAATTACACAGGTATCCAATAACGTAGAGGCTTTACAACAGATGAAACACGAGAGAGTACATAAACAAACACCAAATTGTTCACCGGGCACTGTTGCAGTCCGACGCCTCAAGAGTCACGATGTGGCCGCCATACGAGACGAGCGCCGCTCCCTTGAAAGTCCGTGGGCTTGCCAGCAGCGGGTGATCCCCGGGAGTCCAGCCGAAGCGCGAGCACGTCGCAAAACACTTGACGAACTGAATGACTGACTGACTGGCTGACTGGCTGACTGGCTGACTGACTCATCAAGCGGCGCGGTCTCTTTAAATAGGGCGCGCCGCGTCTGTTTGTTAACACGCGCCAAAGCTAGCGCGCACACACACATAGCTTCGCTGGTTATAGCTCCCTCTTCTCCCGTCGAGCCGCGCGTCGTCATTGGCTAGGTCCTATAGAAGATGCTCGATTTTTCTGGCGCATTCCAGGCCGATGAACCACCGTCTTCCCCGGGCAAGGGGAAAGAGGGTGACAACAACGCGTACAAAGCTACGCGCTCTCCCGCGCGGGGAAGGGGGCTTTGCTCTCCATGCCTTCCACGCGACGCCGTGCGGGCCTCGCGCCGTACCGGCTTGATGAAAATGGGCGCCGATTTCGTGACACTCACTCACCTCCTGCCTAGGCAAGCTCTACGAGCGTGTCGTTACTCGGAGGCTCCAAAATTACATGGAGGATGAAGACCTGTACCCCCACAGCATGTTCGGCTTCCGAGCTCACCTCTCCACGCAGGACGTCCTCATACAACTCAAAGAGGAAGTCCTCCCCAATGTCCCGAGCACTGGCGAGAACGTCGTCATGGCCCTTGATATTAAAGGGGCCTTTGACAACGTTAGCCACGCGGCTGTAATGGAAGGACTCGACAACCTCCACTGTGGCGAGAAGATGCACAGCGAGAAGATGCACAGCTACGTGAAGGCCTTTCTATCCAACCGAACTGCAACGGTTGGGCTCGGAGACCTTCGCAGCGATAAATTCTCGACCCCCAACAAAGGCACACCTCAAGGGTCCGTCATCTCGCCACTACTTTTCAATGTGGCTATGATCGGACTCGCTAGACAACTTGAGAAGATCGAAGGCATACAGCACGCCATGTACGCTGGCGACTTCACGGTTTGGGTTACCTCCGGATCGCTCGGCCAGAAAGAAGAACGGCTGCAAGCAGCGGCTACCTGCGTAGAGGAATATGTCCATGCACGAGGTCTCACCTGCTCCACCGAAAAATCAGAACTCTTGCGAGTTCACAAAGGGAAGCACAAAGAGGGGACCCTCAATGTCTCCCTCGAAGGACAGCTGCTTCCCGAACGAGACAAGATACGAGTCTTAGGAATGTGGCTTCAGAACAATCAGCGATGCAGCCATACGCTCGGCCTTCTCAAGCAATCGACCACTCAGGTCGCCAGAATGATCACGCGTGTGTCGCAGAAGCGGAGCGGTATGCGAGAGGGGGATACCCTGCGCCTGGTTCATAGCCTGGTACTCAGTCGCGTAGGCTACGCCCTCCCGTATTTCAACCTCAACAAAGGAGAAGTGGAAAGTGCAGATATCATCATCCGCAAAGCTTACAAGACAGCCCTGCACCTACCAATGAACACCTCTAACGCAAAACTGCTAGCTCTTGGCGTTCACAACACCTTCGAAGAGATCAAAGAAGCCCAACTGGTCATGCAGATAGCCAGGCTCCAGCAGACTCCTACGGGGCGCTCGCTTCTTAGGCGACTGGGGCTAGGTGCAACTGCGGAAATCGAGAATCGTACGGCGAGCATACCGGACGCAATTCGCCAGACGCTAAAGGTTAGCTCCCTTCCCCGGAACATGGACCCCAACTTGCATGCGGCCCGTAGAGCAGCCCGGGCGAAGTATGTACAACTAAATTTAGTTACAAGATCCACCACGGTATACACGGACGCGGCTCCGTATACAGGAAGCTCACATAATAGCGCAGTGGCGGTAGTTATTGATTCCAACCTAAAGGAACTAGCTAGCGCCTCAGTCAGGGAATGCACGGTAACCGAAGGGGAGGAGCTGGCCGTTGCTCTTGCGGTGGTAGCCGGGTATCGATGCAACACGTCCCTTACCATTCTTACAGATTCTAGAGAAGCGTGCCGTAACTACATGAACGGCCGCATAGGTCGCGCCGCCCTCAGGCTCCTTCATAGCACGACCCCATCAAAAGTCAAAAACAACATCTATTGGGTGCCAGGACACACCGACATAGCGGGGAACGAACGCGCCGATCAGGTAGCTCGAGGGTACACGAGCCGAGCTTCCTCCCAATCGGGCGATCTACCCGAGCGAGTCGGCCCTACGTACTCCGACATTCTTAACTACTATAAGGGGGTACGGATCCGCTATCCGCCGCCTCATCGGGATCTAAAACAACAAGAGGCCGTGTACTGGCGAAGAATGCAGACAGGAACATTCCCTAACCTGCATACCCTGAGCAAAATTTACCCGTCACAATATCAAGACACCTGCCCATGGTGTGGTAGCAAACCTTCGCTATACCACATCACGTGGCAATGTAAAAATAACGACAGCTTTCGTAAAGACCCGAGTGCGGAACAGTGGGAGAGCCGGCTCTCCAGCGGCGATTTGGATTGCCAACTAGGTTTAATCCAGCACGCCCAGCGAGCAGCGAACCTCAGCGGAGCCCTGAAATAGGGGCACCGACCCTGTGAGAAGACGGAAGATGGAACTCTTCCGCTACTAGCACAAGACCCTCCTAAAGAAACTAACGCATTTCCTATCCTATCCTAAAAAAGAATGTTTGTACGCCTGGTGCAACAGTCATGTTTTTAACTCGCTTGAGCACGTCTTTCCCTGGGCCTTCGCAGTATAAGGTTCTGTACAATGGAGCTGGGAACAATTGTGAAATAAGATCCTTGTACAGCCGCCTAGGTGGTACCGTCGCTAAATACTCTACAGAGTACCGCACGCGCTAAAACCTGAACGACCCCACCACTTCTCGCAGGAAGCGTGACACAGTGTATCCCCGAGCAGAGCATAAAGAGACTATAAACTCTGGAATTGCACTGGATAGCACGATTTGCATAAAGGTTCTCAGGAATGCATCTTTCTGGTCATGTAGGTAACAAAACCTTAAAACCATCTGCCGCACATATAGATGCATTAGAGACACCCCTCCGTCTTTAACTCGCCTTAAGAGATTATCTCTGCTAATAAGTTCCCAGTTGGACGACCAAATGAAGACCGCAAATACACGATGGAACCTTTGTATATTGATTCGAGCACAATACAATACTTGAAGTAAATACATTATTCTTGCCACCAAAAAGGTATTGCATACAATCGCAGGGGCTAAAATAGAGAGGTTACGTCCCATCCATCCTTTCGTCCTTTCCCGTATTTCTTCCGCTTTTTCATTCCAGTAATTCGTATATTCCCCGTATTTGTCCAAAGGGACTCCCAAGTGAACTCCGGGCTTTGTAGCCCCATCTTACTCCACAGAAAAGTTCCGGTTCCTCTTCCCATTCCCCGTGCCAGACTCCGAGACTTTTCTTTAAATTAACAGCACTACCAGTCTGCCTGCAATACCTTTGTGTTACTTTCAAAGCTTCCGAAACGCTTTCGCGGTCTTCACAAAAAAGCGCCACATCATCAGCGTTTGCTAATACTTTCACTTCACATACTCCCAGCTTAAAACCACGGATGTATTCGTTAGCAGTTACCATTCTACTCAATGGTTCCAAATATATAGAAAAGAGGAGAAGAGACAGTGGACATCTCTGCCGCACAGATGCTCTTGCATCAGTTCTTTCAGATAACGCTTTGTTAATCATAAGGCGTGTAGAACAACATGCATAAGCCATTTTAACTCCTTTAAATACAACGGCACCAACGCCAATATGTTCCTACAAACAAACGATCAAATGCACCACCCCGGCGTGGCTGGTTTGCAGCTTTTGTTTTTAAAAGAGACAAAGAAAGAGAGGGAAGAAAGCGGTTGTCTCTCTCCACTCAGAGATTAAATGAATAAGGAAAGCGCTGAAATAAAGAGGTAGACACAGAAAGAGAGAAGGAAAAAATAAACAGAGATAAAGAAAGAAAGAAAGAAATAGAAATAGAAAGTGAAAGAAGTTAGGAAACGACTGGTAAACCTTTAAAAGAGGCCTTCGAGATAGCAGAGTTACAGAAAAGCGCGAATCGTTGGCAAGGGTTTCTGCTTGAAGAATGCGAAAAGCGTTAAGAATTATTCGAGATTTTTTTTTTGTCTCTGGTTAATCGCCTTCGGTACGTATTACGCGTGTCGCGTGCCGTGCTGCTTAAGCTTTGATCAACAGTAAAACGCCGCTATTGTAATGTGCCAGCGGCGCATTTCTGTGAGTCCTCCCCCTGCCCACATACGGCTTCTCAAATCCACTGATGATCATTAAATGTAGGCGAATTGTTAGAAATGAGATCATTTTGTCAGCTTTTTCACAACTGTTTTAAAAACGCAATGTTGGATGATCACATTTGGTTTAGTTATGTATTTATCTGTATTATACTATAGCGCTTCAGAACAATGTTTGCCTTATGTGGCATTTACACACCCGCGTGCTAAGAGCTATGTATATCTCCTGAGGTTGCATGGGGCAGGGTCAAGATTAGAGGACGTTTTTGAAGCATGAATTGCTTTTAATCTCTGTTGGCAGCTACCATGAGGGGACGTCGAATTAAAACCGAGAGGCAGCATCCGGACACCGATTCGTCTTCATCCGGGCTCCGATTCTCTTCGTCGCGGCAATGATTTTTGTTCATCTGTTCACCGAATCGTGAACATCCGGGGCACCGAACGACATTTCACGAGACGAGTTTGTTCTCTCAGGTTTTCGCGTTATCTGCAACGATGGTGCCATGATACATACAGCCGCTAGGTCAGCATTCGGACATTCGGAATTGTGACTGCGTTCCGTCATCAGCTCATGCAGTTTTTTGTAGTAGGTGCTTCGGGAGCACTCGAACGCGCTACTGCTTCTACGTTCATGCATTCGAGCGTCTCCATGTCCGCCTACGAATGTGCACCGTTCTGCATCTCAGCGCCGCTGTCGTCGTCAGAGCTGCTTAAGCCGAGCAAAAGAGCCTGATAAAAACAGAGGGGGGAAGCGTCTACGGAAAGCTATCGCTTTACGAGTTACATTTCAAGACAGAAGACTGGGCTATTCTGCCGAAAACGCCATGAATTTGCGGCCTCTCACATTGGTGAAAAGACCTCCACGGAGCTCCACTGCCCAACTAAGGCCGCACGATTGCAGGCGATCGATTCGATGTGACAAGAAAAACCTACCCGAAAGATAGAGCACCCTGCCTTATTGACAAAAGAAAAACTGGATTTGCGGTGTACTGCGTACTAGATCCGTTCCGTTATCACGGATAGTACCATCTACAACCAAGGTCCAGCAGTATATGCCGCCACTTGCCTTGACGGAACAGCTCTCCGGAGTAGCGCTGACACAGCACCGTCCTAGAAGCTTTGCAAGGTACAAACTTTAACGCAACCAACAAAACGTGCGCCAACATCTGACACATTAGAAACTACGTTCGCGTTGTGTGCCGGTTCCAAAATGCAAGAAGACATGACGATACGTTTCCTTCATCCGTGTGACGATACAACGAAGACACCGCTGAGCCGCCATCTACCCGCATGCAAGCCCATCGCGCTCTGGAAGGTTCCGTCTTGTTTACAAGAGCAAGAAAGGCCGCTAAAAATAAGGTACACTATAAATACGGCGCAATAACTATACCGCAGTCTGTTAAAGAAATATAGAATCTAAATATCACCAACATCAGAACGTGAAAATGTTACTTTGTTTTGCTTTTTACTCAGTAATTCCAATATTTACAATCCCATTTGAAGATGTCCTTGCAAGCGATTGGTGTCGCTCGCAATGAGCTTCTGTCACCGTTTTGTTCCAAGCAACGCGACCATGTGATGTGCCTTGTCTAGAACGGCAGTGAACTTCGATGCGTTAAACGAAACGCTGATTGCGTTCGATACAACGCTCGATAGCCCGCACCTTCCGAGCCAAAATGCATGGCCGCAGCCGTTCGCCAATGCGAACCGCCTGATTGTTTATTTATTTAATTATTTATTTACAACGTACTGCTAGCCGCGGTTGAGGCTGCCGCAGGTTTGGGAGATTGTATTATAGAAAACAAGCAACAAGATGGAACAGGAATTGTAGGTGCCCTTCAGGGGCAAAACAAAGGAACAAAAAACATTGAACAATTCGAACCACTGACATAAAACTAGTCAATTAACGGAGTGTGAAAATAAAACACACACATAATGAACATATTGAACAACACTGACATCAATGATGAGATTCAAATTAACCGTCCTTATGAATCATAAACAACACTGCACAAATTAGAGATGAATGAAGAAAGCGTAGTAGACTTGACAATATTATCCGGCAGAGAATTCTAGTCTCTAACAGCTCGAGGAAAGAATGAATACCTAAACGTATAATTGCTGAACCTATATTCATTTAAATGTTCACAATGTTTATCACGTGTATTTCGTGAAGTCGAAGGGTACATGAAACGACTGGCGTCCATTCTGAAGTAACCATTTAAAAGGAGGAACATAAACTTAAGGCGCGTGAACTTGGCATGAGCCCTTATATTTGGAATGCCAGCTTGATTCAAAAGTTTGGTTGGTGAATCATCACGTCTATATCTATTGTGTACAAATCTTGTTGATTTGCGTTGGACAGTCTGTAATTTTTGTGTTCATTGTTTCGCATATCGGAACCAGGCGATTATGCTATATTCGAGTATAGGACGAACTAGGGTGGTGTAAGCCAGAATTTTCGTATCAGGTGCTGCAGAGCTGTTTGCGCGCTTTAATGAATGGAGATCAGAAAGAGCCTTGCCTGCTATAAATGTAACATGTTTCTCCCATTTCAAGTCTGATGACAGTATCACTCCTAGGTACTTATACTCACTCACTTGTTTTATATATTATATATTATATTTATATAGAGAGAATAATATATATTGTAAGGCAACGCGAAGGTCGGACTTGGGGGATCAGGCTTTATTGCAGACCTGAAGCCTTGGTCGCGCACTGCAGCCAAACACACTCCGCGATGACGATGGGTATCTACAAGAGGGAGCAGGATGAAGATGAAGCAGCACGTTCAGCCGTGTGGAAGATGAAGCGCCACACAGTGCTCACACTATTTCGCCCGCGCAGTTGAAGCGGCCAGCCTGGCCGCAATTAGTACGCAGGATTGCGCCGAATAAAAGGTTTCATACGTGAAACGTGGACAACTTCAGTGCCACGGTAACGACTGTCCGGAGGAGGGTAAACAGGGGAGGCGCGATAGTTGACCGGGGAGGTTTTTGCAAGAACTGTGTAAGGACCAATGTAACGGTGCTGTAACTTGTCACAAAGGCCAGGAGTGCGTAATGGGGTCCAAAGTAACACCTCGTCGTCGGGACAGAACGAAACTTGGCGATGGGTTGCATCATAGTGGCACTTGCGGTCTTCCTGGCTAGCTTCCGTGTTGACGTGAGCAAGCCGGCGAGATTTGGCCACTCGGGAAAGGAACTGGTCAGGAAAAGAGGATGAGGAACTGGCAAGTGTAGAAAGGAAAGAGGCGTCAAGAAGGGTAGCGGGAGAACAGCAGTAAACGAAGAAAAACGGGGTGTAACTTGTGGTCCGCTGTACAGCCGTATTGTAGACGAACGTAACAAAAGGAAGTATTACGTCCCAGTTTCGGTGGTTTTGGTCGGCGTACATAGACAACATGTCAGAAAGCGTGCGGTGGAACCGCTCAGTCAATCCATTGGTCTGCGGGTGATAGCTGGAGGTCAATTTGTGATGTGTGGTTGAGGCCTCAATAACTTCGGCTACAATCGTCGACAGAAATGTCCGACCACAATCGCTGAGAAGCACTTGACGGGCCCCATGGCGCAGCACGAGCGATTCCAAAAAGAAGGTCACGACCTCATGTGCTGAGCCATTAGGCAGGGCAGCGGTCTCAGCATAGCGTGTTAGGTGGTCGACGGCGGTGACGATCCAGCGATTACCTCCTGCGGACAATGGGAGTGGCCCGTATAAGTCTATGCCAACAACGGCAAAAGGAGTAGCAGGGCAAGGTAGCGGCTGTAGTAGGCCAGCAGGAGGAGAAGTGGGCCGTTTGCGGCGCTGACATGGCAGACAAAAGGCGACGTATTTTGCCACATTTGAGGCGAGGCCTGGCCAGAAGAAACGGGTTTTCATGCGGTGGTAAGTTTTATGAAAGCCTAAGTGACCGGCTGTGGCATCATCGTGGAAAGCCGCCAGGATACGGGTGCGAAGCGCTCTCGGAATAACGGGGACCCAACGGGTGCCTTCAGAGCAATAAATATAACGGGAGAGCACGCCGTTGTCAAGTTTGAACTTTTGGAGTTGTCTGCGCATCCTAGCGGTAGGCGGGTGAGAAGCACCGGTGAGAAGGTTGATTAGGGAAAGACAGTAGGGATCTGCTCGCTGGTGTGAAATAATGGCGTAGCGATCTGGAGCAGCGGCAGGAGTAGCACAGGTGGTGTTTGGAGCTCTGGACGACATTGGCACGTCGAGGGTGCACGCAGAAAGGCGCGAAGAAGCACTAGGTGGTGATTCTGGGAGCGGGCAGCGGGAAAGAGCATCGGCATGTCGATGTTTGCGACCCGATTTGAATATGACATCGAAGTGGTATTCCTGCTAACGCAGAATCCAACGGCCCAGGCGTCCAGTCAAATTTTTGAGGGTTGATAACCAGCACAGAGCGTGGTGGTCGGTAACGATCGTGAAATGGAGGCCGTAGAGGTAGGGGCGGAATTTCTGAACTGCCCAAACGACGGCGAGGCACTCTTGCTCTGTGGTGGTGTAGTTGCGTTCCGCTGGTGTTAGAGTTCGACTGGCAAACGCAATTACCTTTTCCCGAGAAGTGGTATCACGTTGCAGAAGTACGGCGCCGATACCGAGGCTGCTGGCATCGGTGTGGAGAATGGTGGCAGCAGTGTCGTCGAAGTGAGCGAGAACAGGGTCCGAAGTGAGGGCATTCTTTAGGGTTTTGGAAAGCTTTTTCGCATTCTTCGGACCAATTGAAATTAGTACTGTCGGTAAGGAGGCGGTGGAGCGGTGCAGCAATGGTAGCGAAATTGCGAATGAAACGGCAAAAGTACGAAGACAGGCCAAGGAAACTGCGTAATTCCTTAGTCTGCTGAGGGCGTGCAAAGTTCAAAACTGCAGCAAGGCTTGTCACGGTCGGGTCGAATGCCATCGCGGCTGACGAGGTGGCCCGGGATCTTGATTTCTTTCTTGGCGAAATTACATTTTTTTGTGTTCAGCTGGAGACCGGCGGATGCCAGGCACGTTAATACTTAAGGCGGCATAAATGACCAGAAAACGTCGCAGAGAAAATAACTATGTCGTCCAGGTAGCACAAGCATGTTTTCCACTTAAGTCCTCTAAGAACAGTGCCAATCATGAGCTCAAACGTAGCGAGGGCATTACAAAGTCCAAAAGGCATGACATTGAACTCGTGAAGCCCGTCGGGAGTAGCGAATGCGGTTTTTTCTTTGTTGGCTTCGTGCATCGGTATCTGCCAGTAACCGGAACGCAAATCCAAAGTGGAGAAATATTCGGCGCCCTGAAGACAGTCTAGGGAGTCGTCAATTCGTGGCATAGGGTAAAAATCTTTTCGAGTGACTTTGTTAAGTGCACGGTAATCAACGCAAAAACGCACGGACCCATCCTTTTTTTTCACCAAGACGACCGGAGATGACCAGGGGCTAGCTGAGGGCCGAATAATGTCTCGCCGGAGCATATCATTCACATTATCTTCTATGGGTTTACGTTCTGATAAGGAAACACGGTAAGGGCGGCGGCTAACAATAGAAGTACCTTCTGTAATAATGCGGTGCTGTGCAGAAGACGTTCGGCCCAAGGTCGGAGAAGTGACATCAAATGAGGCTTGGTGTTTTCGAAGTAATTCCTGCAAAGCGTGGCGGTGAGTCGCAGGAAGGTCAGAATTGATGGTGCCAAAGAGAACACAGACAGAAGCCTCGGAAGAAGCTGCTGGTGAGGAAGAGGGGGCGGTAAGGGTGGTGAGGGACACCGGGTGAATGTCCAGGGCACAAGGAAAACATGTCCCTTTAGTCAGCACAATGGGCTCTGGGGAAGTGTTCGAAGCAGCGACAAGCGCTGTGCCATGCTCAAACCGAACAAGACTTGGTGGTAGCGCGATTCCACGGGTCAGATGGCGATCAAAAGGCACGATTAGCACATCGCCGTTATCAATGTCAGTAGAAGTAAGCGCGACAAGTTGTTCGCATCCAGGGGGCAACACTTAGTTAGTAGCGGCAAGCAGGCGGTGAAGGGGCTCGGGAGGTTCAGAAGACGGATCGCTCTCGTTCATGTAAATGACCCTGTCGCGACACGAAATGCTGGCTGATCCGGCAGACAGAAAATCCCAGCCTAAAATAATTGGGTGAGCGCACGGTGACATCACGGCAAATTGTACATGGTGGCGGACACCATCAACAAAAACTCGCACAGTACACTTAGCGAAACGCCGAATTATTGCCCCATTAGCTCCACGGAGTTCAGGTCCATCATAAGGCGTTTTCACTTTTCGCAAGCGGGAGCACAAGTCAGTGTGTATCACAGAAACAGCGGCGCCCGTGTCAATCAAAGCCTCAACAGATAAACCTTCAACCCACACTAAAATAATATTCCAGGGACGTTCCGGAGGATTTTTGGGATGGCCGAAGAGTACAGTTTTCCCTCCAAAAACTGCAGTGGTCAGTTTTCCGATTGGCGGGGGGTCGTTAGTGAAGCTTGACGGAGAGTTTAGGTTTAGCGGCGAAAAGGCGAAGGAGAACGGCGTCTTGAAGGCCTGTAACCAGCAGGCGGAGCGGGGCTTTCTGGTGGGGGTGATGAACGTCGGGAATAATCAGGGAATGAACGGTGGTTAGAGCCGGAAAAGCGAGGAGGGCAGTCTGCTTCAAATGAGTCGTAGCCGCGGCGTTCATTCTGCAGCCTGCGACGACAGAAGCGGGAAATATGACCTTGGTACCCGCAGTAATAACAAACAGGGCGGGCTGGGCGCCAGTTGGGGTAGTATGTCGGCGCCGCGGCAGGTGGTGCCAATGCAGCGACATGAGCAGTGGTAGGCGCCGGTGGCCTAGTCGCTCCTACTGCAAGAGGCAAGGACGTGACCTGGGCGTACGTTGGCACCTGACAGATGGTAGGAGCGACCGATGTTGGGGGGGGGGGGGGGAATAGGTCATTGAGGCCAGCTCTTCTTTGATAATGCTACGCAGGCCGGCACTTGAAGGATGTGGCTCAGATGCAGGGCGGCAGAAATTACCTTGAGCCGAGAGCTCTTCATGAATTAATCCGCGAATAAGCGCACAGAGGTCAGCGTCGGCAGTGAAACCAAATGAAGTGGGATCAGGCTGCAGGCGTATTGACTGTAGTTCGTCAAGGCGTTGACAAGTCGATATGATGGCGTCGATTGTGGTAGGGTTCGGCACTGCCAGGGCGTTATAGGCGAGTGGCCCAATACCTTTAAGGACGTGCCGAACCCGCTCGGCCTCAGGCATGGTGTCATTTATGCGCCGACAAAGTGCAAGGACATCTTCTATTTAAGAGGTATGGGTCTCATTGGACCGCTGAAGTCGGGCTTCTAGCTTCTTCTTGGCGGACTCCGTGCGAACAGTAGGAGCGCAGAAAATCTTGCGCAACTTTTGTTTAAAGGTAGCCCAGTCCGGAATCGTCGATTCATGATTTAGGAACCACGTTTTGGCCACATCCGTCAAATAAAAGGACACATTAATTAGTTTAAGAGAATCGTCCCACCGGTTGAAAGCACTGACTCGGTCGTAGCTGTCGAGCAGGTCATCAGCGTCGTCGCCGCGGAGACCGGCGAACATCTGCGGGTCGCGCTGACGGCTACTGACACTCCAAGTGGCAAGGGGAGCTGGAGTCGAGTTGATAGAAGCCGGAATAGCTGAGTGGCCCTCTTGAGTCATGACGATGGTGGTCGGGGTCAAACGGCGGCCAGAACGAAGCTCCAGGTGGATTCAAGTGACGAAGCAGCGGGGAAATCAAGGCGCACCTCCACCACATGTAAGGCAACGCGAAGGTCGGACTTGGGTGATCAGGCTTTATTGCATACCTGAAGCCTTGGTCGCGCACTGCAGCCAAACACACACCGCGATGACGATGGGTATCTACAAGAGGGAGCAGGATGAAGATGAAGCAGCACGTTCAGCCGTGTGGAAGATGAAGCGCCACACAGTGCTCACTATATATATATATATATATATATATATATATATATATATATATATATTATTATTATTATTATTATTATTATTATTATTCTCTGCCAGTTCTTTCTCAGCCATGAGCGAGGCAACCGGTGGAAGTACTTCGTCTGCCACTGCGTGCACAGTTGGTCCGCCTTGTGCAACCACCGCCTTTCCTGTTGCAGCCCAGGCAACATATACGTTTTGCTCAAGAACTGTGATTGGAGTGTCTCCTGAAAAAGGATGTGGGTGAAAAATAAAAAAGTTGTATGTAACTATACATACACGTCTTGCTAGAATTCGTTTCCTCAGGCTATCAAAAAGCTAAAAAAGCTGATGAGCTGCG
This sequence comes from Amblyomma maculatum, assembly GCF_055883805.1. NCBI lineage: Eukaryota > Metazoa > Arthropoda > Arachnida > Ixodida > Ixodidae > Amblyomma > Amblyomma maculatum. The sequence goes on from NC_139349.1 coordinate 124,747,537, forward strand.
CTCAAATGTCGCCTAAGGTAGTAACATAATCATCGGTAATTTTTTAGCCTTCTTTACTGTTATGTCAGTTCTCTTCCTCCTGTAATTGGTATTCTTCTTTATAATTGTTTTTTTTAATCTTTCTATTCAGCTTCTCTCTTCTTTTCCTTAATTGCTTCCTTTCTCTGTTATCTTGCGTGGATTCGCTTCGTATATGCCCTAGTTCTTGCTTCTGCAACTTAACTTCTTGATTCTTCTTCGTGGTTCTCTTTATTTGTTGTGTCTCTTTTCTACCTTGATGTCACCTTTTGCCCTACTTAACATATTTTGTAAGCTCTTATAAAACAGCTAAAATTACTATAATATACCCTTGTTTGACAGCATTGAGAGTGTGATCTGTAATGACTTCTGTCATGTCCTGACTAAAATATCAAGGTTTGTCTTTTTGCACATTACTGGCAAATCTCCTTTTAAGTAGCCAGCCACATTGACCAGATTGCATTAAAGACCGCATTACAAATTATTAATGAGTAGTGTGCAAAGTGAGAAATGGACATAAACTACAGTAAGTCTATGTACACCACAGTGATAATTAAATTAGAAATGTCAGCGCCGTTGAATGTGATATGGTAAGCCTATAAGGCTCGTGAATCACATTAACTGCTTAGGTGTAACCATATCTATGTCCTCAGCTGGAAAGCACACTCTATTTAACATACGCTTTTCAGTTGAAAAAAAGCTTTGGTACTAATACAGAAAGTTGCAGCTCACTCCTGAAAAGACAAAATGTCAGCATATTTGAATTTTGCCCGCCGGACGTTGGAGTACGCGAGAGTCGTGTTGGAGCTGTTCAAAAAATGTCACTTAGAGAAAATTGAAAACGTTCAAAGGAGAGTAGCGAGGTTTATCTTATCTCTTAGTTAATGTTGAAAATTTGGCGTGTTGGTACATAGTTCTCAAAAAAGCACCGCAAAAAAGTAGGGGACAACAACGGGAGCCAGCGCCTGTCCTTGTCGTCTCGTTCTTGTGCGCATCTTTTTTGCGCTGCTGTTGTAAACATTTAGTGCTCCTTCGACAACAGAATACTAAAATGGTCGAGACATTTAACCTATCTCCTCTTTCACAACGCAGAAGGATAAGGCTAGCTAGATTTAAATTTCTCTATCTCATTCGCCACAACTTATGCAACATGTACACACCGCAGTACCTAAAGCAGCGCATGTCTCGGGAAGTCGGACAGGCACCAAGGCCAAATCTAATCCTTGTGACTCCGAATAGATACATATAAATACTCGTTTTTCAGCTAACAATCAATAAACGAGTGGATTTAAGAGGGGACGTTGTTGGGCTAGTCGGTCATACATACTTAAAAAACGGAATTGCGCTAAATGTCCTCTTCTCGTCCGTGTCTTTTTTAGCGCAATTCCCTTTTTTAGGTAAATGAGTGGAACTCACGGCCCCATGAAATACTAACAGCAAATACTGTAAATAAATTTCAATCCACAATTAATTATCTTTTTTTCAGTGGCTAGAAATACGTAGCTAAGAATTCAATCATGGTGTGTTTATTTTCTAAATGTACATTTATTCCTGATTGTAATACATTTGTTTTACTTTGCGGTTGTGGAAAGATGACATCCTGAGGAAATTCTGTTATGTATTGCATTGTTGCAGTTGCATTTCTTGTATATTCGACTTGTATGACCTGGTTTGAGCATAGAAGTTCTCCTATTCTGTAACTGTATTGTAACTACCTTCTAACGGCATCAGGCTAATAGTATTAATAAATAAGTATACTTGCCATTGCCGTGGAGGTTTGGTTTCTCTGCACGCCCGTCTACACGAACAGAAACCTATTGACTGCGCGCATAGGTGAGCTCGTGCAGTATGTCACCTATCTAGCTTCCTTTGCTTTCCGTTCCCTTTTTTTACACATTCAGTTCGTGTTCTGCGAGTGCCTCTAACAAGATGGCCGAGGAAGCGCGTTCCAGTAGCCTTCCCAAGGGGATTCGTTCCCGTTCCGCGCACCTTTTCACAACGGTATGGGTAAGACAGCGGACCATGCGTGCATGGGGTGTGAAGGAGCAGGGTGAGCTGGCCACGCATTCCGCCGAGCGTCACTTGGCTGCTTTGTACTTAGTCCAGCAAACCTTGCGCCAGCGGACCGCTCTGGCACGCGTGTCACGTTTCGTTGGCCAACCGCTGGGAACGTTGCATCCGCGTGCGCTTGACGCCCACCAGCTGTTTCTACCCCGAGTTACGATGAAGCCGAGGGAGGTGCCTCCTGGTTTCCATCGTTTCCCTCAGTTTCATCTTGGCATTCTTTTTAGGTCACCAACATACGTGCTTGAATAAAATGAGAGCGTGATACACTTCTGAGGCTAGACAAATTTCGCAGAGCCCGTTTCGTCACTAGCTTCTCACGAAGACCATCACTGCCCGGAACGAGATAAAAAGAAAACCATCGAGCAGCAGTGGAACAAAACCCCATAACATACATAACATACGACAGCGATGAATTCCGGTATTACTACCAACTTGCACGCGCTGAATGCCATCAGTTATCAGCCTAACGTAAACCACTGCTGGAAAATGCCGCTTCTGTACCTTCATAGTTCACAACACACTATCGCGACTGGCTTCAGAATTGCGGAGATCACACGAAATGGTGTTATTACTCCACTGCTATTCTGGTTAGTAGTTTAAAGCAGCGGTTAACTTCTTAATTACCGCAAATGTAATTTTGATAAACAGCCCTAGTTCGGAAGCAAATAGAACAGCGCGCGCTATTCCGACACAGTTAAATATCAGGAGGTGTCTCAAAGTTTGCTTTTAGGGCCAACGCAACAGCGCATTTAACTCGACCTTTCCAATCTGCGATTTGTTTCTCGCCTTAGTATGAAGCACTCATAAAATCTTTTAAGCCAAGCAATGGTATCGCTTGTTCCTGCCCGATTTTTGACTTGCCACGTAGATGGCGATGTCATAGAACACGCGTCAAGTGACGTGTAATTCAAACAGTGCTTCCACACGATCTCATCTGAATATTCAGGTTAATTCTCGTACAAAGCCTAGCAAAATCGCCTAGTGAAAGTATGTCCGCCTTTACTGCTTTCTTACTCCCACTATAAAAAAAATGCACCTTAGCACGCATGTTACAGGCATCCCAACACTGACGTTCTTGTCTTCTTCCAAAAAAAACGCCATTTGTTCACAGTCACTGCAACTGATGCAGCGCTCAAATAACTCAACTGAACGACGAAGACCAGCTGCGATGCTCGAGCTTGCTGGTAAGCCTAGACTGGCTGTGTTGTGCTCTTCGCCTTACAGGTTATCCTCATTAAAACCCCTTTCACTTGGTGGAGGTGAGAATTTCCTGCCTCCCTGGAGCTCCGCAGCCGCACACTTCCGACAACGGCCATGACCGACGCTACCACTCCTAGTTCAGCGGGCTCCTCGTCCCCCGTCGTCTGCGCGGGAGCTTTGCGCCAACGGGACCCTTCTATCTTCAACGGAACCGGCGACACGACGTGGAAGGCTGGCTATCCTCATATGAGCAATGCCTGGGTGGCCGTGCATAGCTTCCCGGCGAGAATTTTACAAGTTATATTGAAGATGTTGTAGACCTGTGCAAGCACGTGGACGTTTCATTGACGAAACACACCTCTACTGATCACATTTTACAAGGAATTGACGACGAAGCGTTCCAGATGCTTCTGGCAAGAAATCCAGCAACCGTCGTCGACGTTATCAATGCATGCCAAAACTAGGATTAATTACGCAAGCGCCGTAAAATCACTCGTTCTTCGCTCCCACACATGAAGCCTCTTGCTGCTTCACCTGAGGCAGAACAGTCGTCCTTGCTGCCACAAATAAAGCAGTTTGTTCGAGAAGAAGTTGCCCGTCAACTATCTCTCGTTCCCCCATGTCCTGATGCTCTACTTTGGCGCCAAGGTTGCAGCACGTCATCTCCGAAAAAGCCGCAGAAGCACTTCCCACTCTACCTGAAGCTCCTTCTTCTGCTCCTTTGACACACGTCGGAGCACCAGTGCAGTATAGCTAACCATCTGTAACAGCCGCTTTGACCTACGTGGCAGTAGCTGCTCGGCCTCTGCCGGAGCTGTTGCAGCCTGTCCTACGCCCCGCACTGCTTCCTCAATTGCAGGTTGCAAATCCTGCTCAGAAACCCTGAAAGTAACTTCAGGGGTGCCACAGGCTCCTATTGGTGTCAATTCTATTTCTTAGATTTGTTTATATTATTATAAAAATTGTACTCACTAGTGTTAAGATAAAGCTTCCCCCAGATGACGGCATTATTTGCTGTTAAATCTAAAACCTGACCATGTTAAGCTTAACAAAAGTCGCGAAGAAATATCGGACTGGTGCATGAAATGGGTCATGTATTTAAATGCTGATAAGTGCTTAGTTCTTTGTACATAAACAGAAGAAACCGTTGTGGGACCATTCTTTCTCAGTTATAGCAATAAATTTATTGTACCAAAACCTTTAAGTCTCGCTGGTTTATCCGGCGTAAGCTGTCAAAACCAACTATTCATTTTAAGTTAGCAGCATGTAAAGCGTTAGTCAGACCGATTTTGTAGTACGTTTCGTGTCTCTGGGACCCCTTTACTGAACACAGCATAGCCAGGTTAGAAAAACCTCCAAAGAACCACGGCTACATTCATTTGCAACAAATATAACGGAACTGACAGCCAGGTGACAGCCGTGTTTTTTTCGTCAAGCAAACCTATCTGTGGGTATTGTTTGTTTTGTAACAAAGGTGTTTTTTTTTCCTATGTATATATTGCAACATGAAATCGTTTGCTGTGTTCTTGCTATGCTCCAAACTTGCTGTGTTCTTGCTGTGTTCCAAGCTCTGTCTGCATGAATGTAGGGTGTCTAGGGCCCAGTCAGGTGACCACGCGTGTCACCTTTAGCCCTCTTCACCCAGACAGTTTTGTCTGAATCAAAATAAACTCAAACTCAAACTCAACAGAACTAATCAGGTATCTCGGCCCCGACTCACTAAACGAGAGACGTAATGAATGCAAATTAAGGTGCCTATACTTCCTGTACAACAACCAGATCAAAATGAACAATCATAATTTTGTTACCGCTAACACCTCGCACGCAAGCTCTCATTTTGGTAATGGTAAAACGATTCAAGATTATGCCGCTTTAAGATAAACATTTAAATTTTCATTTCGTCCTACAACCATAAGCAACTGAAATAAATTATCAAAACATATTGTTACGTGGCAAGGTTAGTGCACGAAGGTTAGTCCAGGATGACGCAGTACACAAAGCACAGAATCACAGCAGCGTTAACCTTCTTCTAGCATTGAACTTTGACGTCTTCTGTGTCACTCCTCCTGATCGTTGTCTTCTTTTACGTCCAGCGATGCAGGGCATATATGTCACATTACCCCCCCCCCCCCCCCACAAAAAGCACAGTCCCGGTGCGCACTAGGACGAACTACTGCAGGGGTAGTACGGCTTCATTCTGGCGACATGAACAATCTCGGTGCGTGGCATAGAGGACTGTCGCGGCGGATGTACAGGGGCGACTTCGTATGTCACAGGAGTGACTGGCCGTAAAACACGGTAGGGTCCTGCGTAGCATGGCAAAAGCTTCTCGCACAGCCCAACTTTACGAGCGGGAGTCCGTAGCAAGACGAGAGAGCCCGGAGAGTAGTGGACATCCCGGTGGCGAGAATCATGGCGCCGTTTTTGAGAATTTTGGGAGGAGGCTAGTCGTCGGCGAGCAATAACACGGGCTGCGTCAGCTCGGGAGATGGCGTCACGAACGTAGCAACTGGCGTTAGCGGTGGGAGGCAATACGCTGTGAAAAGGAAGGGGAGGGTCGCGGCCGTACAGAAGATAAAACGGTGAGTAGCCCATTGTGTCGTGACGAGAGGAATTGTACGCGAACGTTACAAACGGCAAATTAATATCCCAGTCACGGTGATCATCCGACACATACATAGACAGCATGTCCGTGAGCGTGCGGTTGAAGCGTTCGGTGAGGCCGTTCGTTTGTGGATGGTAAGCGGTGGTAAAATAGTGCTTAATGGAGCAGTACCGAAGAAGTTCATCCACTACTCGAGCAAGGAAGCAACGGCCACGGTCAGTGAGCAGCTGGCGTGGAGCACCATGGAGCAGGATGACGTCATGGAGAAGAAACGCAGCCACATCAGTTGCACAGCTGGTGGGTATCGCTCGGGTGACAGCGTAGCGCGTAGTATAATCCGTGGCCACTGCAATCCATTTATTCCCCGACGCAGAAAGTGGGAAAGGCCCGAGGAGGTCAAGGCCAGCTCGGGAAAACGGGTCTACTGGGATGTCGATCGGCTGCAGGGATCCAGCAGGCATAGCCGAGGGCTTCTTCCGTCGCTGACACCGGTCACAAGAAGCAACGTAACGTCGAACAGAGCGATAGAGGCCTGGCCAAAAGAAGCGGCGGCGGACGCTATCGTACGTACGAGATACGCCAAGATGACCGGCTGTGGGTGCGTCGTGCAGCTGTTGAAGAACGGTGGTACGCAGGTGTTCGGGGACTACGAGCAGAAGCTCGGCGCCATGTGGTCGCATATATATTCCGTCGGTATAAGGTGCCGTTGTTGAGCACGAACAGAGCAAGGGTAGCATCAAGGTGTTCAGTGCTGAGGCGATTGATTATGCTGCAAAGCTTCGGATCTAAGCGCTGCTCATGGGGAATGTTTGAAAGGTCAGAGATGGCCAATACATATGTGTCATCGTCGCACTCGCTCGCAGGTGGGGGATCTACCGGGTTGCGGGACAGGCAATCGGCGTCAGCGTGCAGCCGGCTAGACTTGTGGACGACAGAAAAAGTGTGTTCCTGAAGGTGGAGGGCCCAACGACCTAGGCGACCAGTAGGGTCCTTCAGCGTAGAAAGCCAGCATAAGGCATGGTGGTCGGTGATGACGGAGAACGGGCGGCCAAACAAGTAAGGGCGAAACTTTGTAATGGCCCACACGAGGGCTAAGCACTCACGTTCTGTGATCGAGTAATTTCGTTCAGCCGCAGAAAGGAGGCGACTGGCATAAGCAATGACACGAGTGCGACCCATCTGCTGCTGGGCAAGTATGGCACCAATACGTGACCACTGGAGTCAGTGCGTACCTCCGTTGGTGCCGAAGGATTGAAATGTGCCAGGACGAGCGGGTTGGTGAGGGCTGCAATGAGCGCAGAAAAGGCTTGGGATTGTTCTTAGTCCCAGCAAAATGGAGCGTCGTTCTTCAAAAGATTGGTGAGTGGACGAGCCGTCTCCGCAAAGTTAGGTACAAACCGCCGAAAATAGGAGCAAAGCCCAATAAAACAACGCACGTCACTGGTACAACGGGGTGTAGGAAATGCACTTACAGCACGTATTTTGTCTGGATCGGGTTGAACGCCACGGGAGTCGACCACGTGACCGAGCACCTTGAGTTCACGTCGGCCGAAGCTACATTTCTTCGAGTTCAGCTGAAGGCCAGCTCTTCGGAAGACGCCAAGAATGGCATCAAGGCGATGGAGATGGCTCTCGAATGTAGAAGAAAATACAATGACGTCATCGAGATAACACAAGCACGTCGTCCATTTCAAACCGCGCAGGAGAGAGTCCATCATGCGCTCGAATGTTGCGGGCGCATTACACAGGCCGAAAGGCATCACCTTGAATTGATACAGGCCATCGGGAGTGACGAAGGCGGTCTTCTCTCGGTCCCGTTCGTCGACTGCGATCTGCCAATAACCGGACTGAAGATTAATGGAAGAGAAATAGCTGGCACCGTGTAAGCAGTCGAGGGCATCATCTATCCTGGGGAGCGGGTAAACGTCTTTTTTTGTAATTTTGTTGAGGTGTCGGTAATCAACGCAGAATCTCCAGGTATTGTCCTTCTTTTTAACAAGCACGACAGGCGACGCCCAGGGACTGCTCGAAGGCTCTAGATTGTTTTTTTGCTAACATCTTGTCCACTTCATCTTGTATAACGCGTCGTTCAGAAATGGCGACTCGATAAGGTCTTCTGTGAATTGGGCGGGCGTCTCCGGTGTCGATACGATGTGTAACGAGGGACGTTTGTCCTAAGGGGCGGTCACCAAAATCGAAAATATCGCTGTACGAATTCAGAAGACTCGTAAGTGCGGTAGCACGGTCAGGGCGCAAATTAGATGCAACCATTCCTGATATGCGGGCCTCCAGAGATGGGGACGGTGCAGATCGTGTCGACACTTTAGCAGTATGGTCAGGCAAAAGAGCGGCAACTGTGGCGTCAGACAGTGGGGTCAGTTCGGCGAGAGTAATGCCCTCAGGAAGAACGTGCACAAAAAGGCCGAAGTTCAAGACTGGAATATAAGCGTTGTTATTTTCTACGTGCACGATGTTATGAGGGAGAGCGATTCTACGCTGCAGTGTCATATCGGTTATGGGGCAAACAACGTAGTCGCCATCAGGAACGGAGGGGAAAGGCGACATGAGCACATACACTGCAGCTTCTGGTGGCAGACGAGTAAATGTAGAGGAGCGGAGAGGGAGCGTTGATGTATCAGATGCCTGTTTGTCAGGACAGAGTGGCAGGTCCAGATGAAGCAGTCCAGAAGAACAGTAAATGAGCGCGGAATGTGCAGTTAAAAAGTCGAGTCCTAATATAACTTCGTGAGGTCAACTGGTGAGGACTGTAAATAGGACAGGGATATGGCGGTCGGCAATGGTAATTCTCGCAGTACACATACCGATCACAGTAGCTGTATTGCCATCAGCAACACGAACGGTAGATGAGGAAGCGGGTGTGAGGACTTTGTTGAGGCGTTGACGGAGCGAGGAACTGAGGACGGAAATGTGGGCGCCAGTGTCAATAAGGGCAGAAACTGAGGCTCCGTCCACAAAAATGTCAATGAGATTACGTCTCGGTGCGAGGGTCAGTTCCGAGTTGACAGTCCGGGTCGGTAATGCAGCGTCACTCCCGGGCGCTGCACTCGCTAGTTTCCCGAGTGCGCGCCGGCGTATGAGGGGGAGGAGGCATATATGTCACAATATTGTCGACAGCCCCAGTGTTGATGCATGTATTGGAAATTTGAAGACAATACGTACTTGATCTTTTAGTACTCCGGTCTAGCATTTCCTTTGCTTCAGTTCATGCTGTGATGTCGTGAAGTTGGTGCTAATTGTGTGGCGTAATGTCTTGTAGCGAGAGTTACATTGGCCACAGTCTTGCTGTTTCGCTGTGCCTGTCCATGCCAGTCGGAAGAGCGAAGAAAGAAAAAGAAGAAACAAAAGAACAAGAAGGATAAGAAGGAAAAGGGTAAGAAAAGGGTGACAGAAAAAGAAAAAGAAGAGAAAAAAAGCAGGAAATAAAAAAAAAATGAAACAGAACAAGAAGAAAAAGGAGAAGAAGAGAAAGAAGAAGAACACAGATAACTCGGTAGTTGTTAGAGGCGAACGACGATAGGGAGTTGCTAGGACAGAAGCTTCGTGAGAATGTTGTGACGGCGGTGTGCTCCGGAGTTCGACGGAGAGAGGATGTGATACCACTAGAAGTCTTCTACACCCGACTGAGAATGGTCAACGACGAAAGGCAAGGGTGCTCATACATGAATTGTTTCCCCTATGGAATAAATAAAGCTCAAACCATGGAGTAAACTGCTATGTGCAAAAGCCATGACTTCACTTTGAAGCCGAACCTAAGCGTAGCCATGCAGATTGCTCTCGTGTAACTCCAGGCTTGACCACATGCTAAACCGCAGCTATTTTTTTTTGCTCCTTCCTGCTTGTAGTCATGCGTCTCTGCAGTATAGTTAACACGTAAAATTAAAAAGATTATTAAAGTCCCTGTTCTGAATAAAATCTGGGGTTGGCGTCATCGCCATTGTGAGGGAAAACCATTGTATGGTATTGGAGGGGTAGTTGGCAAGGAATATGGCCGAAAATTGATTCATCGGTGCCGCGATGCCCTAACCAAGCAATATTACAATACAGCGTTCAGACGAGCTACCACCTCGTGTTGTGCATTCGAGGTGGGAAAGGTGGGATTGTGATTAATATTCCAGAACGTTTAGAAGCTATTCCTAGATCAAGCAGGCGCCCATTTATGGCTTGGTTAAAGTGGTGCCTTATATCTATGTCGCGCGGTAGCTTGCGACCACTATATGAATAAACATGGTGGTTAGGGTTGCATCATAATAAGAAAGTGTGAGATATTAGAACTTGCATTATAAGGCATAGGTAATTCGGCGAGCACGAACCACAGGCATGCAAACGGGGATACATAAAAAAGCCTAAAACAGAAGGCATTAAAAGTATCACGTCATAATCATAAATTATCATAAAAACTGTCCCCTTAATTTTGTGTTTCGTGTTTATGACTGCTATGTTTACCGGGCTAGAATTTTAAACTAAGCCGCTAGTTTCTAGACAAGTTACGCTAGGCGTTACCTCTTCGCTTCATTCAATACCAGTGTCAATGTCCTCGAGCTCTGTAGTACTTCTCAATCATTTCTTTGCTTCTTAAGAAATAAACCATGAATAATGAAAAAAAGAAAAAAAAACATGGGCTAGAGAATTGCGGACGCAACCGTTAATGGCTCTTTCGTGAACTGTAGCAACTCCAACTGCGGTCACTCCGCCTCTGTGGGAACATTGTCTTGGACCTTCCCTTGTACCTACCACTAATCTACAGAAGAGTGAACTGTGCCGTGCATTATCAGCAGTCTTCCTGCAAAAGTAAAGGTCTTGATAATTGCCCGAGGTAGCGGTTTTCATTTTGTCTTGAGCAAATATAACTCATATCGTGACGGAAAGGTTAATCATATTGCCTTTCTCCTATCTGTTTTTAGTTTAGTAGGTACATCTGCAATGTATCGAGAGTAAATGACATTTATAAATAAATTAAACAGAAACCGCTACCGGGAATATGTAAGACATAAAGGACAACGCTTGAAAGTACTGCCCTCCTTTTAGCCTCCGATAAGCCATCTATAAGGTTTAGAATACGAAATCACTGCACAGCATTGTCTGCATATCTAAAGACGTATTCAGCGGATGTACATTCTGATGGTAGAAAAGTTAGGAGCATAATGCGAGTTATTGTTGCGTTGCTGAATGTGAACTGCAATCTTTAATAACCATGCCCAAGAATGTGTCTTCAAATCGTCAGTACCTTGCCGAACAACACATTTGTGAACACCCATTTATTTCTTGCAATAATAATTTTTTTTATTTATACATAAAGAAGGCCTTCATTATGGCCCACGCAGGAGGAGCATTGCACAAAAAACATCCAACAAGCAATGAGTTGGAAAATTATATCTACCAGAACAATGAAAACAGACATGGTGTTAACTGTAAAACCGTATTAAAGAGTTTTCTATCATTTCCATATTCATTTCAGAGTTCGTACTTGAGTCATTTCAAGATGTAATCTACGCCTAGGATATCCGCCATCAAAACGGCAACGTACTTGCACTAGAGTTCATTTAGGAAATCCCGTGGCTTTTAAAGCGGGGTGCTGATTAAATTACTTACTAGTTAGCATTAAAATCCCTTCATAGAGTGCAGTCCACTAGCAACAAGCATATAGGACGATGGTAGGAACTTAAGTGACAGGTCACAAATAAACTGCATTTGCGCAGTTTCTCAGAGTGCTTAAAACAGGGAGGTGCATGCCTATATTTAGATTGGAACTACAAAAGCAAACAATATAGTAGCATCTGGGTGATATGTTGTGTTCCAAGCCCTGGTTAAAAAATAATTATCCCATCACTAAAATGCCTACGTCGTCATGTTGGCATTTCCTTGCACATTGCCGGAAACTTGCCTGTGTTTTGACATTGGGGGGACCGCTTCTACCGTGAGTTTCTCAAGAAAATGCTGGGTGTGGGAACGATCAGGATTGATTTGTTAAAAATATACATCTCATGTTTTTGCTTGGGCAACGAAAGATGAAATTTGAATAGCGCTCCAGCAAAAAAAAAATTAAAAAAACGAACAACAAGCCAACCAAATCTTTTGATAAGTCTGACTGGTAACTTCGCACGGAAACCTCGTGGAAACGCAAATGAAGGTAGCTTTCGCCCTGTTTTCTTTTTTAAAAGCTGCTCTATATCTTAAAATGTCTTCTTGATTTGTGCCTTGAAATGGCGGAAGCGGAACAGACTTCATTTTCTCTTCGTCGCCGTCTTACGCCGTCGCACTGACAGGCGTTCGTTCCGCATTTTTCACACATATCCAATTTCACACTCGGAATTCAACACTGGTCTCCTTTATCAGTTGCGAAGTTACTTTTTCTACCTAAGCGGGTGCGTGTCTGTCGAGACGAAATGAAATTCTCTCGGGGCGGCATCAGCAATGCCTCGGCGCACTCTTTGTAATCCGTGATTCGACGTCTGTCACTGACATCTTTTTCTCACTAGGAGGCACAAATACAAGACGAGGAATTCTAGCAGGCCTCTATTGTTGTCACTTAAAGGCAGCACTCGGAGTCATTCTACGTGTGCAAGGTACGCACTTGAGAAATCTACAAATAGACATTTGCTCCCACCTCCTAGCTGAGAGGACCTGGGAAGAAATAATTTTCTTGGCCGTAGAAATCAAATAGTAATTGCGGCGTCGTAGGTAGCCATAGAAGCAATGTCGCACGGTGTGAAGTTGCGAAATATTCTTTGTAAGCGCACTTCCAGATACCTAACAGTAATACTGTAACTTCAATAAGACCTTAGCTTTGAAGTATGCGCCCTGTTGAACAACCGTTTTGATTTTCATAAATCTGCTACTTTGCGTGTCAGACTCGTGCCACGCGTAATATGTAGATATGGCGTATTAAAGTCTATTCAACCATTCATAATGTGAATCTTATATAAATGCTAACAGAAAGGGCATTGGCGTTGCGATATTAAGTACTTACGTTATTTCACGTGAACTCGCAGTGCAGCGATATTCCTAGCTTTACAGAAGAAAAGTTTCAAAAATCACCAAAATTTGTTTTATTTTAAAAGAAAAATTACACAGGAACAAAACTGCAACCCTAATTAGTGAAGTTTGGTTCAGATTTATTTTTGGTTCGCGCAAAAGCTGAAGCTAATAAACCCTTTGTTTATTGGCACCTTTGGGTAAAAAGCGCCAAATGGGAGTTCAATGCTATCAACAATTAAGGCAAAACCATATCCGATTCAGAAGCAATGAAAACTCTTTTACGAACCACTATAACAGGAGGAAATCAGAGTAATGTATTGTTGAAAAGCAAGACTGAGCACATCGGGAGAGCAGAAATATCGGTGGAAATATCAAACCCCCTGGTGGCGTCTTGTAGGGACTGATAACAATAATTTGCGTTGACTGATCTGCAGCGTCATGTTATTAAATTTAGTCTGTTTCGCTAATTCAAAACGCAAATACCAAAAAGTCGCCGGTAGCACTGACATTCCTTGAATCAAGCGCTGAAGCAAAAAACGTAGAGTCGATAAATTTTGTCAAACATGTCTTGCGAGCCCCGTCTTCCCGGCGCTGCTACGCAAGAAGACAAAGGAGAGCAGTAAGGGTGCGAGAGAAACGGCGTACACACAATGATTTCTGCTCCATTGAGCTTCGTCTCGTTCGCCGTTCTGATTATTGCTCATAAATGGCTTTTATATCTCGAGGCCGCAAAAGATGCGACGTTTTTTTTTTTTTTTTTTTATCGGCTGTATACGGTGTGTTCTATAAGAAATAGGGCTGATATTTCGGATAGATAAATAAGCGTGTCCAAGAAGCTAGCTACGATCCTTATTTACGAAGGATAATATAGAGAGTTTTCAATATTGTCGTATTGAGCTGAAAAAAAAAACGCCCCCGTGAAGGCATCCGCAAACGCAAGCAGGGTCTAGAGTCATGCTTTAAACGTTACACTTTTGCCTGCATCAAAGAGAAACTAACGCAGAATAAAAAAAAGAAATCATGCGATCAGAGACCACCCATTAAACTTAGCTGATGGAGGCTGCTTCCCACGAAAAAGAAATGCTAAGGAGACGACGCAGGCTTGAGCATCATGATCGGTTCGCGTGCTGGGTATTCTCCCGTTTACCGGTCAGCTTTATGTCTGCGCAGCTGCAACTGGAAACTGCCACTCGCGCGATATTTTCAAAAAAGGGCCTGACTGTACAGGCACCCTCTAAAGCAAAAGGAATCATGCCAACCTACAGAACTTTTTCTAGTGTGCTACACGAGGACGTCTACTCAACCATATCGGTACACAACAATCAGTTGCTGATACATATAGCGCAGGCGACCTGTGTCTTGCGGCTGCTGTGTTCCTTTTGCGTGCGCAGTTTTATCCTGCTGGTGGTGAATAATTCATTTTTACGGCTTCATTGAACTTGTAGGCGCTTGCACCTCCACCGAGTATTAACCGCATGTACTGATGTGTGATAGGTTGCCGCAATCGCGAAGGGAACCCAAGCGTCATGTTTTGCCGCTTCGCGGGGAGACCCAGAGAAAAAAGGTGAGGAAAGTGAACGGCAGCTCTACAGCCACTAAAGTAGTTAAATTTCGTTGTCACAAAGGATCAATGGCGTGAGACGCTAAGGGGCAAATAAAACAATAGCTGGTTGAGCGGGGAGAATGGTATAAAACTGATTTGGGCCGCACGTACTCTCTGGAGCACTGACTTATACGTAAAACGTGACATCTCCTGGTATGTGCTTTGCGAATTAGGTATTGTCCGTCTTTTAAAGGACGGAATGTCAAGGCAAGATGCAAAACCGCGCAGTTACAGTACCGAATTCCGGCCGCAAATCATGAGAGGCGAAATATCAAAATTACCGCATGCTCGGCAGTCACGACCTCTACTTGCGTCCATTAGGGACATTAAACGTAGCATACGGTCAAACATTCACAGTACAGAATTGGACTAGGATGATGACCGATAAGTATAGTACTTAGAGTGCTAAACAAGTAAAACCGTGGTGTGCTGTCTGGAGCCAATGAGATCCTGTGCCTGGAGCACGAACATCGTACCCATAGTTCCGCTCTAAACATTTTTGAACCGACTTATCAAGGTGTTACGGTCTCAGGCGATGAAGCTTTGCATCAATACTAAACATAAAAAACAATAATGCTTTGAATGACCATACTCAACAGCGCTTTGTCAATGGGTGCCCGCTTATCCGTCGGCTTTTCCCTCGCCTAAGATACAGTGGTACAGGAAGCCTGTTCGTTTTCGTTCATGGAGCACGCCACAGCCATACAGTGCTTCCAATCGTCAAGGCATCTGTACTGAAAAATTGCAGTTGCCTTCTTATCACCGCGGTCATGTTGAAAGCTACGCGCAACTAAAAATAGTGTTAGGTGCAATATGACACTGCAACGCAAAACTACGGGAGGTTATCATGCTGGAAGCAAACAAAAATAGCAAGCGATAAGTCTGTTCTTACTTTCAATATTTTTGGGAAGGAGTCGTGTGCACAATAATAGACAGAATCCTCGGTTTATGCACGCGAAGCTAAACCTCGTACGCGCGTTTGTACCAAGGCTAGAGACGTTTCTCGGTGAGGTACTACTCGTCCACATCTTATAGGCGGTCAACGCGGCCATTCTCATACAGGTGGCATTCTTTTGCCAGTATTGGTGGGCGGAAGTAGACCTCATGACATTTAATGACGTTGAAAGAGCAGAATATGGCAACCGACATGCTTTCGCCGTACGCCTGGAATGCACTCGACCGCGCGGGCAAAACCTCTCCGGTGCAGGGGAAAGTGGAGATGAACGCTGTTATCCAGTAGTCCTACTGGTCACTGGCGATTGTCTATAGGTGATGTGTATATGTGAAGTCTGCGTGGTGCTCAATGCTATGAACAAAAATATATGCGTCGATGCCTAGAGCTGTTTCTAAACCGGGGCTGCCCAAAAAACGTCACATTTCCTGGTCATGTGTCGCAGACACTTATTCAAATGATAATAATAATAATAAATAACACACTATATGATCAACAACCCAAGGTGTTCGAAATTTCCGGAGCTAACTACTAGGCACCTCTCATATCCTGTCTTTTTGGAACGTTAAACCCCGCAAAACAACCAATAAATACGCTATCAGCGGAGCCGAACATCTCGCATGTTTCACGGCCTCTCTACCATGTTGGACAATTTGCCGTCGTAATCATCAACGCCAATCCGCGCGCAACGGATTCAGAACTAATTTCTTTAGCAATGCTATCTTATGGTGCACAGGCGGCCCCAAAAGTTTATGGCACGCGACCACTCATACTGGGAACCAGTGATTTCACTAACTTCTTTAAGCTGCGTGGTTCTGTAAACTGGACATACTGGCGCAACTATTTCTCATTTTACATCAACGCGCTAGACCACTGGCAACAATTTCAGCCGAGTTCCCTATACTGCGGATGCTACCATAAAACCATTGTTTGCAGTCAGGAGATCCGGGTCAACAGAGTCACACCTATTATATTAGCCATATCAATGCCACAGTCGAAGCAGAACAGTTCATAGAAACGTTTCATATTTTGCTTTTAGCGCAGCAGCACATGACGTGGAATAACAGTATATGCAATTCGAATTACGCATCATAGTCATGAGAGCGCTTCTCGTTTGCACCGATGTTTGTATCTACGTTTTGATTGAAGCTGTACCCATCTAATGCGCACCGCCGCAAATACAAAAGAAAAAATGCTGCATTTTGTCACACTACACTGCATTGCTGGGCGTGGTAAAGGACAAACGAGGCAAGGACCTCACTGAAGCCTCAGAGATAAAGAAGAGGTGGCAGGAATACACAGAACTGTACAAGAAGGACCCGAATGTGCAAACCCTACATAAGACGGTTGTGATTACTGATCTCGAGCCGGGCATCCTGAAGAGTGAAGTTGAATGGGCCTTAGCCAGCCTTACTAAGAACAAAGCTAGCGGAATTGATGGCATTCCAGCTGAGTTGCTTCAAAACCTCAACCATGACGCTGTTAACATTCTGCATATATTATGTCAGAAGATTTAGACAACCCTGCAGTGGCCACAGGATTGAAGGAGGTCAGTTTACATCCCCATTCCAATAAAAGGCAGTGCCAAAGATTGTTCCAACTACCGCACGATCGCGCTTATTTCGCATGCTAGCAAGGTGATGTTGAAAATCCTCCAAGGTAGGCTGCAGCAGTATGTGGATCAGAAACTTCCGAACGTGCAAGCTGGGTTTCGCAAGGGCACAGGAACTAGAGACCAAATTGCCAACCTTCGCTGGATCATGGAAAAATCAAGAGAGTTCCAGATATTTCGGATATTTCGGAACTGCCGCATGCGCAGTTCCAGAAACTCATCTACTTCTGCTTTATTGATTATGCGAAACGTTTGACTGCGTAGATCACAGCAGATTGTGGCAAGCTCTCCAAGAGATGGGAGTTCCAATTCACCTCATCTGTCTCCTCAGGAACCTGCATGAAGTGCAAGAGGCCACAGTCAGAACTGGGCATGGTCTTACTGAGTGGTTTCCGATTGAGAAAGAAGTGAGGCAAGGCTGCATACTGTCGCCCTGCCTATTTAACCTATATGCAGAGTGCATCATGAGGAAGGCCGGCCTGGACGAGTCTTCAGCTGGAGTGAAGATTGCTGGAAAACGTATCAACAACCTTAGATATGCGAATGATACCACTTTAATGGCAGAAAGTGAAGTGGAACTCAAGAGACTGCTGATGAGCGTACAAGAAGAGAGTGAGAAGTTTGTGCTTAAACTGGACATTAAAAAGACAAAGATCATGGCGTCTTGCCCTATCAAGTCCTGGAGCATCAATGGACAAGAAGTGGAAGCTGTGACAGATTTTCTCTTCTTGGGCTCCAAGATTACTTCGGAAGGAGACTGCCATGAAATTAGGAGACGCCTGCTTCTGGGAAAGAGAGCAATGGTTAGCCTTGACCGCCTAGTAAAGAGCAGAGACATTAGTCTGCCGACCAAGATCCGTATAACTCGTGTTATGGTCTTTCCAGTTGTGATGTATGGATGCGAGAGTTGGACTGTGAAAAAGGCTGACCGCCGAAGAATTGATACGTTTGAATTGTGGTGCTGGCGAAGACTCTTGAGAGTTCCTTGGACTGCCAGAAGATCAAATCGGTCGATATTGTCGACCATAAGCCCTGACTGCTCATTGGAGGGTCAAATTCTAAAGTTAAAGCTCAGCTACTTTGGTCATCTGATGAGAAGAGAGAAGTCGCTGGAGAAAGATTTGATGTTGGGAAAGGTTGAGGGTCGCCGGAGAAGGGGTAGGCAGCGAACGCGATGGTTAGATGGCATCCTCGAAGCACTGCAGATGAAGTTATGTGATGTTAAGAAGATAGTGAGAGACTGGAAAGCGTGGCATGACATGGTCCATAGGGTCACGAAGAGTCGGACACGACTGAACGACTGAACTGAAACTGCATTAAATTGAATTATTCATTGTTTTAAAAACTGATATGGCGTCGATTCGAACTCAATATTGCTATCAAACTCGGAAATCCTTCACTCTAACGCTAATAGTTTCACCTTGTTGGCTATGCTTTTGTACCATTTTTGGATAAAATACGTCTTCAATGGCAACGTGTTTCTTTTTCAAAATATTTTCACTCTTTCCAGCCCCCTATTCCTTAGAACTTTCTAACGTGTTTGCTCAAGCACTCTAAAACTCTGCTGTCTTTTAGGCAAATTCAAAAGCGCCTCTCCTGCATTGGCGTGACACTGCTTGCTCTCCTTTTTAGACGAAAGCAAGTATATACAGTTACAACATGAGAAGCCCACAATAAGTCCAAAATATAACGTCTTAGAGAGTCGCAAGAAACGCAGTTAGGTTTATGCCTAACAACTTCACAAAGAAAGGCGGTCCTTTCCAAATTACAATAGACAGTTCTATACCTGGTTTTGAATCACGCCAAAAACATTTGATGCTTTCATTCTCATTCCACCCGGCTATTTAAAAAGAATCTTTCAAGATGTGGTAGCCTTATATAAAACCTACAATAAAACAGCAGAGATGTCATCAAATCTTACCCTTTTATGGTAGCAGTAAAGAGTTAATGTTTGAATTTAACGTCAGATGATATCAAAGTGGGTTGATGGTTCAATAATAGCTATTTATAGTGTGAGTGAAAATTTCAATTTTTATTTAGCTTGGCATACTTTTACTTTTTATTATTTGCAGCTGCCTATATGGACTCAATGATATGCACTATTTAATAAATAGAAATGTAGCTAGTGAAAGCAAAGTGCGGAATGAGATGGCAATGTTATGTCGGCTGTCAAATTACAAACAGGCAAAGACCGCAATGATGTCAGCTTCGGTCTAGCAGTTGCGATGAACATGGATTTGTTAAAGATCACTCCCGGTAAAATATTCTCCTTTTCTGCTAAACGGGAACACAAACGACGAATGCATATATTTGTCAGTCTTTGGTGCCGAATTATTGTCCAGATAGGTTGGGTAACTACTGTAACTGCAAAATGCAAGCGATCGCATTACGAAGCGGCTGATGTTGCGTGGTATCGAATGATGGAACCTGTAAGCTAGAGAGCGTGCGCAGGTGCCCGGTCGTTATACCGTAACCACAGGCTGGCATCTCTCGCTATTGCGGCTGCTTTGTTCAATGAAGAATATCTGTGAGTGCTACTTGGTTTGCAGGTGTTTCATGCTGTCACTGCAAAATAAAGAAATCGCCTCTTTCAGACAAGGACTGCAGTCAGTTAAACAACCCTCTATTGGAACAAGCAATATTACTTCGTGCCTTTGTTTCATGAGCTGCACCAGTAGAGCAAAAATGTGATTACATTCTAGCCACAACTTAACGTGCGGTCTTAAAGCGCCTATCTCATCCTGCGACGCTGTTTGAACTATTTTGGTGTCATCAAAGGTTATATATAGGAATGCATACAGTCGATACGACTTATCGAGGGCGCTCCAGATCTCTGTTGCAGAGAAAAAGATCCAATCTGGATACTTTGTTAGGCAGGTTGTCGCATTATAATGTACTTAACAAAGCCGCTCTATGTCATTCCGGCTTGTGGTCGCCATGACAAACGGCTACGCCAAAAAACTGATTTTACTTGATCCTTGCGATTTTCATGCTAGACAAGTGTGGCCGCGACCTGTAAAATAGAGGATTTGTAGGCCATTATATATTATCTGCCATGGCGTTACGCAAACAGCGCAAAGCAGCCTATCTTCCGTCCACACGAAATATTCGACAAGGGTGGTAAAAAAATGCAGCTTTTATAGAGGGAACAGAAAAAAAGCTACCGGGGGAGAACTTGTAGCCTACGCACAGTGCACTTCATTGTTTATCATCCAGCGCCCACTCAATGAAACTCGTTTGCTGCCAGCTCTGTTAAGAGAAAGAAGAGACATAAATCCCGAGCACCGAGCAGCACCGAATCAAACGGAAAAGTGCAGAAGCAAGTTGGAAGGCGCAAGCAAAGCAATAAGAACGGCTGAATTTGGCCTCTGGACTGACTGCCTCTCATTTCCTGAGGAGATGTGGTCAGCAGCTAGATCGAAGGAAGGAAAGAACGACCTTAAGGACAAAGGCATATTTCGACCACTCCGCTTTCAAGAAGTAACCACGAAGTCTAAAGGAACCTCGTTGACGGCTTGCCCCACTCTTTCCTTCTTTTGGCTCAACTGCGGCTCCTGAATTGATTGGGCCCATCCAAGGCCGAGTGCAGATCAGTCCAGGAGACAAATATCGCGTATAAGATAGAAAAAGAAAATGGATGAAGTATAAAAGGGCAATATGAGGCTCGCTGACTGTCGCATCTATTTCGGACCCGTTTAAGGTCACTTTAAGCCGTGCATTGCAGCTGGTATTTGATGGCTGTGGCGCAGAGGCAACTCTTTCAGCGAGCAATCGCATTCAAGAAAAAAGTGATAAACTCCTGCGGAAATGGCAGTCCTTCTAAAATGACCAAATGCTATTCGATGAAAAAAACACAGGGTAAACGAAAGGAGGTTCCGTACCTACAATGCCAGTGAAATGGTAACGACAGTTTTATCAGTACATTGTTCTTAATACCATTTTTCGAACCACATCTTTACGGAAGAACATTGAACACTTTCACATTGCCCAGCGTTAGATCACATTTATTTATATCATTATCAGCATCTGTCTGAGTACGCCTTAGAGTTTTTTGAATATCTCTCTGCTTTAGTACGTTTTTTTTATCCAGCTATTGTGCCAGCTATTTCCCCATGACCAACGCAAACTTTCTGATCTTATCAGCCACCAGCTTTCTGACATCGATTGCTGTGCTTTCCATCTCATGTAGTCGAACCTGCTATTTACTAGCGATAGTCATCAACCTTGTCTTCGCACAAGATTGCTTATTCATGCTCATTTATCGTTTCTGATTCCTTAAATAATGGCACCAATCCGAATTTCCCACCTGACCCATTCTGCTTTCCTTTTCTCTCTACTATAGCCAACCTACCGATTTCTTTCTTTCTTTCATTCTTGCTTCTTTCCTTTTTTTTCTTTCCTGCATTTGTTTTTTTTTCTAGCCGTCTCTTCTCCTTTGCATGCCATTATATCTTTGCATTAATTTCTCCAAAGCCCCGGCGTATAGACATTTGTATCGGGTAAGGGAGTCACCAAAACTCCTCCTCTCTGGACAGTTGGAACCCGGTTTCGCTGTAGCTTCCAAAGTGCTTGCACGGGGTGCACTGAACGGTGTCCAGTGAACAATATGGTAGTGCCCAGGGAGCTCAAAATGCAAAAGTCAATAGGCTTAGCATGAAGATAGCGCTTTTTAAAATAACCGGTATATAATGGCAGCCCTGACAGTTATGCTTCAGAAATGGCGCACCGCTCGTCAGGGAGATCGTTCCAGTATTTTGGAGCACGTAGAAAAGAAACGTGTGAAGACACGACGATGTGTGTATCTGAGGAGGATACACTAAAGTGGAATGACTAGTCCGGGATTAATTAACGGGAACGGCGATATGATGCTGCCAGCAAATGGAGTATGAAAAAACTTAATGATAAAGAATGAGCCTCGCTACTTTACGGGTATCTGATCCAGTATAGTATTCATGCGATACTAGGTGCTGAAAAGTCTTAATTTTCGCTTATATGGCAGTAACGGTTATAATGGCGGTATAATGAATTGCACGCAATCCGGCACCTGTGTTGCATAAGTAAATTGTAGTATTTGTTATACACGGGTGTAGCTCCTCTGTGGCAGGGGCGTACACATAGTCTATTCTTTCGCCTTGGTATATTGCAGACTAGTCCGATCATTCGCTTCTATCAAGTATGAATTTATTTTTGCATCTCGTACTGTAACATTGCTTTGTAAATGCTGCCCTTCTACTGTGCTTTAATGCGGAACTATCTGCTGCCAAATGCGTTTTCAGAGGAATGGCAGTAATCATTTAATGAATAATACCGTAGCTATGCGCAACCACATCCGTGTTGCAGAGTAGGCCTCAAAGCTCAGAATAGCCCTCAGTAACTTTCGTTTGCCTAAGACACGTTGCAGGGCTCATAAATGTTTTGCATTCAGCTGCCAAATCTGGTATATCTTGCACCTAACAGCTCATCATCATCATCATCATCCTGATTATACCCACTGCAGGGCGAAGGCCTCTCCCATATTTCTCCACTTAACCCGGTTCTGTGCTAGCTGCATCCACTTGACCCCTGCGAACTTCTTAATCTCATCCGCCCACCTAACTTTCTGCCGCCCCCTGCTACGCTTTCCTTCCCTTAGAATCCAGTTTGTTACCCTAAGCGACCATCGGTTATCCTCTCTTCGCACTACATGTCCTGCCCATGTCCATTTCTTCTTCTTAATTTCCACTAGAATGTCGGTAACTTGAGTTATTTCTTTGACCCACTCTGCACAGCTGCACAACGGATAATATCAACGCTCCAATGAAGGTCTTCAATGCCTGAAAGGAACATTTTGGCAACTATTTTTGGTGCCTATAGGAAGGAGTGTTTAACTTAACATTTATCGCAAGGCAATTTATACTATTCGGAGTTAATCCAGTGCACTACGCCGATTTTGAGAGCATGAAATACACACAATTCGGACAAGAAATATCTCTAGCATATGAAACTAAGCGATATTAACGCCATGCCATTCGAAGAGTGCGAAGTATGAAAACATTTGCAGCAATAAAATGAATCCATGGTTGAGTTCACCGACTCATTATGCATTTTTAATTCCATTTTCCTACTCAATGTTATGTTTGGCTCGTTCAAACAAGAGCAGAAAAAGCGAGCGAAATCCGCTGCCACGGCAGAGAATCTGCCGGAGATCTCGGCGGAAAGCCAATTCGATCCGGAACCGAATCTAGCCGCCGGATTGTTTCCTCCGAATTTCATCAGCCAATAGGAAGGCGAGGTAGTTGAGTCGACGCGGTCCGCGGCGTCTACCGGTAGCATCCCTCAGTGGCCAACATGGCAACAGCATACTCGCAATCGACCATTGGCTCACAATAGGTTACGGGCAGAGCCGAAATACTTTCGACACCGTGACGCCGTGAAGATAGATATTGTGTGCGGTAGGACAAGCGTCAACCCGAACACAAAAGCGATCTGTTGAAGGATGAGATTTGGAATAAGATCATGGCAACAGCGGCAAATATCTTCCTTTTGTTTACGATGCATGCTGTTGGCATCGTAAACAACAGCAGGTTGAAGCTGTTGTTGCCACATTACGTTGGTCAGATGTGCCATGATTTATAGAAAAATTGAATGATAATGCGTTTTCCCTTCGGCAGTTAGCGTAGCTGCATTCTTTTGGTGGCGCACGTAGCTGCAGTCGAGCGGTCTTGTTAGGATTAACGGGAGCTCGCAGACGAAGCGGCGCAAGTGTGAACGATTCATTAGAGTTCCTCAGCATGTAAAATGGGCACGCTCGCCACATGGATTAAACGCCAAGCTGAAAAGCCACTTTCAATATAATATATTTAGACCAAATTTGAATCATTGGAACAACTATCATTTATTTTAAAGATTCGAGATCTGCGAAAATTCACAGCTTTTACAGCAAAGCGTGCTCTTTCAAATTGCCTTTTAGGGTCCCTGACATAAAGTGAACTAACAAAGGCTTGTACTTTCACTGTACAATGTACTGCGGACCTAATTTTGGTCTATTTAAAGCACAGTTATAACAGCTGGTAAACCTCCCAAAACGTTCTTGCATTTTCCTCCATATGTGTTCAAGGCGCAATAAATGTTTTGCGAGGGGCAAATGTCGCCCACAGCGCATTAGATTTTTTTAAGTCATTTAGTGCTCTCTAGCATACCTCTTTACTGAACATTATACTCATTTCAAGGAAAAAGAATTTTCATTTTCCACTCTTACACTTGACCATCATCTAAGCCCTGTTATTTACGCCGTCTGCGATAACATATGCTTGTAATAGAGAAGCTTGCCTGTATCTCACGGAACTCAAGACAATAAAACCCGGCGGGCTACTTACTTTCTAATTATAGCATCTAAATTCTACTAGAGAGTGCGGTAGTTCACAATTTAAAAAGGGCGATGCCAGTCGCCTTCCTATATAACTCAGTGATAATTGCACTATGTTCTGCGCGCGGTGTTGCATTTCGATGCAGCTTCATTTCTGGTTTCTATTTCCGGTGAGAGTATTGAAGCAGGTAGTCGTGAAGGAGGTAGACCTCCGTGTGTTTCCGCGCACCCTGCATTAATGCGATTCCTCCGCTGTTTCTTGCACCTTCGTTTTCTTTTGAGCGAGTTTTTGGTTTGGTTTGGTTTGTGGGGTTTAATGTCCCAAAGCAACTAAGGCTATGAGAGATGCCGTAGTGGAGGACTCCGGAAATTTCGACCACCTGGGGTTCTTTAACGTGCACTGACATCGCACAGCACACGGGCGCCTTGCTTTTCGCCTCCATCGAAAAGCTGCCGCCGAGGCCGGGATTCGATCCCGCGTCCTTGG
Organism: Amblyomma maculatum; assembly: GCF_055883805.1. NCBI lineage: Eukaryota > Metazoa > Arthropoda > Arachnida > Ixodida > Ixodidae > Amblyomma > Amblyomma maculatum. The sequence continues at coordinate 124,772,422 of NC_139349.1, forward strand.
GAGCAGTAGTCGAGCGCCGTAACCACTGCGCCACCCCGCCGGGCTGGCGCTGTGAGCGAGTTTTAAAGCGCGCTCCCACAAAAGCGTTTGTAATATGTTCCATGTCAAGCATTCTATAGTTATTAACCTGAAGCAGTTTATAGCACATTTTTTCTCAGTGCACTTGCAATCAAATATGTCCAATATTTTGATGCGCAGAGTGCTGCTTATTACCGGAAAGCATTCATTCTTTAATGGAAAACATATTTAAAGGCTGTACCTCACAATATGGCTTAAGATGAGTGAGAGTTATCTGGTTTTTGTTAATAAATTTTCTTTCCATCTTGTTGCAAAATAAAAACCCTCGTAAGTCTCCACATCGAGCAGCAGAAAAATGCGCTTGAATACAAACAGCACAAACTTACCGTCGTTTTCTAAGAGCACCGATTTTTATTTCATTTCAACTTTCCTCATTTTGAAGAAGTACGATCCGAACGCGCCTACGCGGGTGAAGAGTCCTTGACGTTGTGCAGTTAACGTTGCTCTACGCAGTTGTCCTCGCAAATAGATGCTGAAATTCCTTACTTAAGCGACCTTAGTCGTAGCGAAAGAGGCGACATCTACTACTTTCCTGGGTTGCGCAGTGTCTTGCGAGCGGCTCGTAACGACCCTGGGGATGGTAAACACGCCGCAACACTTTCCGACAACTGGTCTTTCATGAGCGCCGTCGGTGTGTAGCAGCACCACTTAAGTGGCCCTTTCTTACTCCCTTGGAGAGACTGTAGAAGGCGCGCTGCAGATTAATGGTTGTCACCGGTGCAAAGCCTAAGCGTGGAGTCCTACCCATTACGTGCTGTTTAACACCAAAAGCTCATGAAACAGCAGTGATATAATTTACAAACTGCAATTTCTAACAGGGACACTGGCGAGGAAAACTGGCCTCAACAAATCATGAGCAAGGCCAAAAGTGAGACTAACAAACAATAAAAGAAGCAGTTAAAACCTTTCGGGAGTACAGTTCTTTCAGCGCACTTGGGAAACAATGAGCATTGCAGAATAGATACAAATACTACAGGAACGCAATTATTTAGAAAAAAAATAGAGACAAATGTAAGCATCGTTTTCACAGAGATGCTCCCTATACCAGAAGCCAGGGTCTGCACCAAAAAAATACAAAAGTTTCAATGTGTGATTTCCCAGTTGTATTTATAACAGTACGTCTTTCTAGCTTTTAACCCATGGCATAAAAACATGCTTACACAATACATTGGTAGGAATGATGCTCAGTGACATATACTTGTCCTGGGTGTCCACAAAATTTGATTTATTATTTATTTATTTATTTATAATACCCTCAGGGTACAGTTGTACGTTACAGAGGGGAGGGGCGCATACAGGATATATATATAAAACAGAAGGTTAACAAAAGCGTACAAATCTGAAAAACAAAGCAAATAAAAAAGAACAAGGTACATGTGCAATTTAGGAAATTTAGGAAAACGGCATAGGCGTTAAAAACAACAATATAAAAATATAATAAGCAACAGTATACAATGATGTTATGCAAATAACCATACAGTAAGTTTTAAAACTAGGCAAAAAAGAAAGATTGCAGCGCGGATTTAAATTTTTGTTCTTCAGTTATACTTGTTAGTGATGCAGAGAGGTTATTCCAATCATTACAGGTGCGGGGAAGAAAGGAGTTAAAATAGGCAACTGTGTTTGTGTGCAGAATGTTTACCTTTTGACTATGGTTACGGCGAAACGAAATGTAGGATGGTGGCTGAACCCATGAGGAACGCAAGGTGGAGTTATGGTAGTATATTTTGTGAAAAAGTGAGAGGCGGGATAGTTTTCTTCGAGTAGATAACAGCGGGAGATGTAAGTATGCTTTCATATTAGTAACGCTGGCTGTCCTTTGATAGTTATTTAAGATGAACCGGGCTGAGCGATTTTATACTGCCTCAACGGAGTGTATGAGTGTTGCTTGACCGGGGTCCCAAACAGATGAGGAGTATTCTAGTTGTGGACGAATGTATGTTGTATACATTAATAGCTTTAATGATGATGGTGCAAGGGAGAAATTACGACGAATGTATCCGAGAGTACGATTGGCTTTAGCGATGATGGAGTTGACATGCAATTTCCAGGTTAGATCACGATTACACCAAGGTAGCGGTATGACTTTACAGATTCTAATGGGACGTTATTAAGCATATACATAGGACTTGTTACATTAGTTCGAGATACCCTCATTGATTTGCATTTGTTAATGTTTAATTGCATGCACCATTTACTGCACCATTCGCTAATATTATTAAGGTCATTCTGGATTAGTAGGATATTGGAATTATCAGCAAGTTTACAGTATAAAACACAGTCATCAGCAAATAGGCAAATTTTCGAAGAAACACAGGAAGGCAAGTCATTTATGTAAATCAAGAATAAGAGCGGTCCCAGAACCGACCCTTGCGGAACGCCGGACCGGACTGGGACAGAAGGTGAGTTGACTTCATTAGCATTTACAAATTGTACGCGGGATGTGAAGAAAGCGCGGATCCAATTAATTACAGCAAGGTCAATGTTTAGAAAGCTGAGTTTATGAAGGAGTAGTGCGTGGCTTACTTTGTCAAAAGCTTTAGAGAAATCAAGAAATATACAGTCAGTCGAAAAGCCAGAATCTAAATTGGCATGCAAATCATTAGTGAAGGAGACAAGCTGAGTTTCACAAGAGAATAGTTTACGGAATCCATGCTGTGCACTTGAAAAAAAGTTGTTATTTTCGAGAAAGTTAACAAGATGTGTGTATATAATGTGCTCCATAATTTTACAAGGTATGGATGTTAGGGAAATAGGCCTGTAATTGAGGGGATCGTGTGCTGGACCTGATTTGTGGATGGGGATTACTTTAGCAGATTTCCAGTCATGGGGCAAAATGCCAAGATCATAAGATTGCGAAAAAATGCACTCCAGTATTATTGAACAGTATTCTACAGTGTTTTGCAAAAATTTAATATTTATCTCGTCAGTTACACAAGATAATTTGGGCTTCAGTTTGTTTATTAAAGCTTTGATACCTGTTGATTCAAATATTATTGGGTCCATGAGCTGATAATTGGTAACATTCACAACTGGAATATGACTGGTGGGTACAGAGGATGAAAATGACTGAATGAATGTGTCGTTAAGTACTTTTGAACAGAGGTGAGACGGCGCTGAGTCCCCTGAATTAGTGAGCAATGATAAGGTGTTGTTATTAGTGTTATTAGTGTTCCCTCGTATGACATTCCAAAATCGCTTTGGATTAGCCTTTAGTAACTGTGGAAGAGTAGTGTTTAAAAAAAGACAACTTAGCTGACCTTAAAGACGTGATGTAACATTTAGCAGCTTTTATACGATAGCCAATGAGTTAGTTTTAAAGACTGTCTGGCTGCACGGAACAAACGCTTTTTCTTGTTTGATAATGTGTTCATATGTGTATTATACCAAGGCGCTTTGCTGTTAGTGTAGGCGGTTCTAAGGGGGATGTATCGGATGGTTAATTCGGAAATTTTATTTTTGAACATGGACCAGTCAGTTTCTATGGACCGGTCGTGAAGTGATGGCAAAAACAGATCTAGAAATGAGCAGAGTTCGCTGTTGATGGCGGTGTAGTTAGCTTTGTTAAAATCACGAAATTTTCTTTTTTGTCTGCTTGTTTTGTTTGAGTCACCGTTAGCGTAAAATGTAGGATATCATGATCGCTCAGCCCGGGAAGGTGCGAAACGATCGATAAGTTGTCTGCTGATGTTGAAAGAATAAGGTAGAGAACTGACGATGTACTATGTGTTACACGTGTATAACGATTAACAATCTGGGATAAGTTGAAGTCTGAGCAAATGGAGAGAAACAGATTAGCTTCGGCGGACGGGGGATTTGAAAATGAGTTATCAAAGGACCAGACGATATTTGGAAAATTGAAATCGCCTAGAAGTAAAAGATCAGCACCAGGGAAACGAGTTACAATATGATTTAGAGAATCGTGTAGGTTATCGCAAAATGATGAGTCAGCAAGGGTGGTCGATAACATACGCCTAATATTACTTTTTTAAAGTTCAGATTCAGGCAGCACCATATTAGCTCTAAATTAGTTATAATAGGTACAACAAAACAATCGATGCATTCACTGATAGCAATTAGGACCCCACCACCAACTCTGCCCGTTCGGTCACTCCGGAAGAGAACATATTTCTTTTCACAATGAAACAGTTCACTATTTCTTATTTTGCTATTTAGCCACGTTTCTGTTAACACAATAATATCAGCATTACAGTCTTCTATTATCGCGCATAATTCATCTTTTTTTGGGTAAAGCCTACGGATGTTTGTGTATAACACTGAACATTCGAGACTATTCGAAGCGCCTCCCCTCATATGATCCTAGCTAGTAGACATCATGCAACCAGACCGGAGAGTTCTGCCATGAGTTTCACTCGCGATTTCTGCTGCATTTTCATAGGAATTGCTGATTTCATAAATGGCACCTTCACTTTCGTTGTAGCCGTAGCACTTTCGTCCTATAAAAATTTTCTTGTAACCAAGTTTGAAGGATACACCACCTTTGGATTTGCCAAATTCGATTAATTTTTTTCTGACATTGCGCGTTGCTGGGCAGAAGTCTCCAGTAACTCCTTTACCGCTACTTTTCAAACACTCCCGTTTTGAGAAGACCAGTTCCTTTGTTTTGTAGTTTTCGAATCTAGCTATTAGTGGTCTTGTTTTTCTACTGACAAAACGCCCAAGTCTGTGTGCACGGGAGATATCTAAACTACATATATCAATTTTCATAGTAGTCTTTATTATTTCGAGAATTTTTTGCTCCGATTCGGACGATGTCACATCTGCATTGTCAATTATGCCATAAAAAACCAAATTGTTCCGTCTAGACCGGTCCTCCGCGTCATCAAGACGGGATCGAAGCGCAACATTGTCTTTTTCGAGGCGCTCTACTGTAGCATGCAGCTCTTTCATGTCCTGCTGCCAGTTCTCGAATACTGAAGTTTGGTTTTCTACTTTTTGCAATCTCTCATTTATTTCTATCATTGCCTGTGATACCGACTGGTGCTGTTGTTTCAGTTCTGACATGCTTTCCAGCATAGTGTTTTGCGCTAATTCCATTCTTTTGGAACGTTCGTTCATATCTTTCATGGTTTGCAGTATCTGTGCAAGGTCTTCTGGGCCTGGATTGCTTTCGACGTCACCGCATGTGAGCAGCAACAATGAACAGAAAGGCGCAATCACTGCTTCTAGGCACGGAAGCACGATGATGAAGCGATCATCCGATTTCAAGCAGGTAAACGGTAATTTGGAGAAGTAACTAACCTGCAGAACGAAGAAACGGGTGCGTAAGTCTTTCATGCTTTCCTTCATCGTGCCTCCGTGCCCACTGACAAGTGAACACTCGATGCCTGGCTTTATCCATTCCGAGTGTGATGACGTTGATGTTGCGGCTGCGCAGAGGTGAGTCTCCAGGGGGCGTATGGCCACGAAGCCAGTCGACAGGAATGGCGGTTCCGGGGCAGACGCAGCCTCGCAGAATTCGGCCGCAGCTGAAGCATCCCCCTGCCGGTGGCCATCTGTCGTCATCCCAGCCGCAAGAACAGAGACGAACTGCAGAACGAAGAAACGGGTGCGTAAGTCTCATGCTTTCCTTCATCGTGCCTCCGTGCCCACTGACAAGTGAACACTCGATGCCTGGCTTTATCCATTCCGAGTGTGATGACGTTGATGTTGCGGCTGCGCAGAGGTGAATCTCCAGGGGGCGTATGGCCACGAAGCCAGTCGACAGGAATGGCGGTTCCGGGGCAGACGCAGCCTCGCAGAATTCGGCCGCAGCTGAAGCATCCCCCTGCCGGTGGCCATCTGTCGTCATCCCAGCCGCAAGAACAGAAACGAACTGCAGAACGAAGAAACGGATGCGTAAGTCTTTCATGCTTTCCTTCATCGTGCCTCCATGTCCACTCAACTTGGTTAACCCAACAGGAGACCTTTGAAGGCGTACTCACAGAAAAATGAAAGCATTAGTATGCCTCCTCTTTATTTGGAAAGGTTTCTGAACATTTATCACGAGCATACGAATTGTTAGATGTTTACTTTCTTGTTCTGCTTCAGTTACGTTCTCGTCAGACGTGGGGAAGATTGAACAAGCATAACAAGCGTAAGTAGAGATCACTCATCTGTAAGTACAGCCCCTGATTGATTCTACCTACCTGGTGATATCACGGTGAAAACGTGTGTTGAGGCGAAAGCCTTTAATGGCCCATGATGTCGTGGACAAAGTGTGTCCCGCTTTTGTGACGTCTTGCACGTGGCGTTCCTTGGCGCTAATAATAATAATAATAATAATAATAATAATAATAATAATAATAATAATAATAATAATAATAATAATAATAATAATAATAATAATAATAATTGGTTCACAGGAAGGGAAAGTATTTCTAACACCATATTGAGGCCATTTTAGCGGGGAGCGATCTGTGACTAAGGTCTGGCTGGCTTCCTGTGCTAACCAGCAACCCATCCTTTGCCCATTAAAAGGCATATCTTTGTACCCATTTTTCAGCACTTCCCACTTTTGGGCTGCTAGTCTAAGATCGCTCCTTGCGCTATGACTCCAACTGTTGCTGTTGTTGCTAAGGCACTAGAAGAACTTAAATTGTCTTTTGAAGCAAAACTTCAAACGCTCACTGATACTCTTGCTACTGTGAAATCTTCCGTGGCCTTATGTAGCGTTGATGTCATCAGGGAACTTCAAAATGGGGTCGTTGAGTTGAAAAAAAATCTCTAGAATTCATGAGTGATGAGTTTGATACCATAAAGGATCGGAACGCCGGTCTTGATGCCGAGAGCAAGAGACTCTTGGAGAGCAATGAGGTCCTCGTGCTCAAGGTTGCCCACCTGGAACAATATTCGCGCCTGAACAACCTTGAAATCAGAGGTGTCCAGGTGACGCAGGGCGAGTATTGCACCAAGATCGTTGAGGCTCTCGGCAGTGAGATTGACTGCCCCGTGAACTTAGAGGATCTAGATACAGTGCACAGAGTTCCCACCCACAACAAGAATAAAAAAAAAAACATAATTGTTCGTTTCCTCTCTCGAAACAAGCAGGCGGAATTCCTTGCTAAAGCTAGGAAAACTCACCCTACTACGACATGCTTGGCTTTGCCTGAAGCGCACGATGCTCCCGTTTATGTCAATGAGCATCTTTCCCCCGACAACAAAGACCTTTTTCTAAGGCGCATAAGCTCAAGGAGGAAAAAAAGTGGTCCTTCTTGTGGACATGAAATGGCGCTATTATGACTAGGAAGGAACAGAACAGCACGGTCTATCGCATAAGTAAGGTAGACGATCTAAACATTTTTCGTGAATGAACACTCCTACCGCTGCTGACTTTCTACACTTTTTCAAACCATTGCTTCGTTTTCACCGAAGGACATTACCTCGATCCTGTCAAGCGGTTTATCTGCCATCCACTTCAATGCCCGCAGTTTACGGAAGAATTACGATAGCATAACTGCTTTGCTTACTTCCATTCAACATCAATTTTCCATCATATAATCTTCTGAAACTTGGCTATCTTCCCTTGATAAAGACTTGTATGCTTTTCCTGGTTATTCATGCGAATATGCAAACTGTGTTGATAATGCCTATGGCAGCTCTGCTACCTACGTTTCAAAGCACATCGCCTACAAAAGACGCCTTTATTTGTGCTTGAATGTTCCCATATGCGAATCTGTTTGGATCGAACTTTATTGTCGATCTACTGGTCACACAAAAAATATTATATGCGGCGCTGTTTCCAGATCCCCTTCCAATATTGCGTGTGAATTCTGCCGAGCTTTTGACCAAGCACTTCATAAACTATCCCTCGAAAATAATAATGTATTCATCATGGGTGACTTTACCATTATTTTCTTGACATGATCAATCCTATCAGTATCGACTACACGACCTGTTTCTACGGTTATGGTTACGCAAATTTGATTAACACCCCTACACGTTGTACTGACTACAGCTCGCATTCCTTACTTAATCCCATTCTCTCCAATTTTCCCGCCGCTCCTCAGGTTGGCACGATAGTGTGTCCTATCACTCATCATTTTCCGGTATTTCTCTATGCACTATCATCTCATGGTATTAACCACAAGTCTACAGAGAAATTAGTTTTCAATAGTGATAAATACATTGAAACCATATCTAACACCGATCTTTCATTCATTTTTGGGTATCTCGAATCCAGAAGTGGCTCTTCACAAGCTGTCTACTATAATCGCATCAGCAATTAATAAATGCTCGCCACTTCGTACATCCTCGTGAAAGTATAATACCCCTCTTTCCCCATGGATAACTACTGCTCTTTTAAACCCACTGCGGAAAAAAGAAAACATGTATAAGAAAACTAAACGCCAGCCATTTAATCTTCGTCTTAAATCGCGATACATCAGGTATTCTAGTATACTGTCATCTCTTTTAAGAAAAGCTAAACGAAGCTATTATGAAAACCAATTATCCAAGCAATCTAATAATTCTAAACGAAAATGGCAGCTTCTTGATGAATTTTTGAACATTGGAAAGTCACTCAATGTAGTTAAATCTATTTTCCACGATGGGATTCTTTTAACTAATCCTGAAGTAATAGCGAACACATTTTGTACTTATTTTTTTAACTCACTTTATTATCCTCCCTCTTCGTCGTGCACGCCTTCTCTTGAGGGCTGCCCCCATTCCTTCTTTCTTACCCCCCCTTGTCCAGAAGAAATTATATCAGCAATTAATAACTTAAAGATGACCGGTCCCAGCATTGACAACATCCATGGAAAACACGTGAGAATTATCCGATCTATGCTCGCACCTGTTCTGACTCACATCTTCAATCTGATATTTTTTAAATGGCTGTTATCCGCGGCAGCTCAAGATAGCGAAAATAATACCAGTGTTCAAAGAAGGCGATTCCGCTATGCCAAATAATTATCGACCAATTGCCATTTTTCCTTTTTTGACAAAAGTTTAGAAAAATTATTTGAAATAAGGCTGTCAGGATTTATTGAAAAATACAACATATTGACTGATACTCAACACTGTTTTCGACGCGGACTGTCTGCAGATACTGCTATAGCTTCTCTCATAGATTATATCAGGCTTGCTATCGATAAAGGAAAGTTTTCAGGCGGTTTTCATCAATTTTAGCAAAGCATTTGATTCCATCGATCACTCCATCTTGTTTCAGAAACTTGAGTTGTACGGCATATCAGGACCTCCACTAATGCTTTTGAAGAGCTTTCTTCGTGACCGAGAGCACATAGTCTGTATTAATAACCATGCATCTAATAAAGCTCTCACAAACATTGGGGTTCCACAGGGTTCTATTCTTGGCCCTGCATTGTTTTTACTCTACATTAACGATTTACCATCCTGTTTTAGGCATTGTAATAGTATATTATACGCAGATGCCTCTACTATGTTAACAACGCACCATTACATTTACCAGCTCCTATCTAACCTTCAAAATGACATTATTTCTCTTGAGTATTGGTGCCATATGAACCACCTTACTGTGAATGTTACTAAGACTTGCTTTTAGATTTTTCATCCCCCTCAGAAGCCATTGCCCGTCTCACCACTGCTATACTTCAATTCCACTGCCATCGCGTCGCAAGACCGAATTTTGTGTCTAGGTGTTGTTATTGACCCTCACCTAAAATTCCATTATCATATAGCGGAAACTTGCAAGAAAATTTCAGTTGAGTTACGCGCACTAATCAAAGCCCGATCCTTCTTCCCAATCCGCGCGTTACTATCACTTTACTACGCTTTCATCCACAGCCACTTAAACTACGCATTTTATCCTGGGGTAACATCTATCATGTTCATCTTTGGCCATTAATAAAACTGCAAAAGCAAGCCATACGCATCAAAACCTCCTCCCCTCGAATGTCACTGTCGCACATTTCATTCATGAATTTAAATGTTCTGCCCCTCTGGGCTCTTTATCTTTATAATATCGGTATTCTATTCTTTAAGATTCTTCACCATCAGTTCCCATTTAGCATTTTTCCTCCCTGCATCAACAAAAGCAACACCGTTATACTGTTCGCTCTACATAATCTTCTACTACCTAAAGTCAGTACTAACTACGGGAAACAAGGGATGAGTTTCAAACAATAACAAACGCGATACAGACTCAGATTGAAGCAATTTTTATAGAGTTGCACAAACGCATCCAACGCCAGAACGATGAGCCAAAAAGACGTAAGCCCGCAGAGGCGCAATAAGAATCAGATCAATATATCTACAATGGAACTGAAGAAGTTTCACACAGACTGGACCTACCCTAAGGGAACAAGTCAGAAAATTGAAGCCTCTGGTCATCCTTTTGCAAGAAACAAGAGGACCTTGCACTATTCGGGGTTACCGTACATTTCAGCAGCCTACCATACTTCACCAGAACAGAGGAAACCAACATGCACAGGGTCAAGCTGCTCTCGTTGTCAGAAACGAATGTACAGCCACCGAATTACAAATTCCTGATCTAAGTAATGAGTTCAGAGAAGTAATCGCCGGTAAAGTATGTCCTCCTGGGCAGCGGCCCATGGTGGCAGTCTCCGTGTATTATAGGCCTTTTACTGGCAGTCATTGTGACTGGCCATAGGGTTTTCTTGGCAGGAAATACTGGAGTGGGTTGCCATTACCTTCTCCAGTTGCCATTACTCTCATAGTAAACAGAAGAATGGGCAAAGCAGTGCTAGGGTACAACCCCAAAAACGACCGAATGATTTCACTTCGGATCCAAGGTCACCCTTTCAACATAACAGTTATCCAAGTCTATGCACCGACCACTGCTGCTGAAGAAGCTGACGTTGAGAGATTTTATGCGGACCTACAATGCCTTTTAGACCGCACCCCATCATCAGACGTCGTTTTTCTCATAGGAGACTGGAATGCTAAGGTCGGGAGTGAAGAAATATCCGGAATTACAGGCAAGTTCGGTCTTGGTGAGCCAAATGAAGCTGGGCAGAGGCTAGTAGAGTTCTGTCAAGAAAACAACCTGACCATAGCGAATACTCATTTTCAACAGCACAAGAGGCGCCTGTACACATGGATTTCACCGGACGGTCTGTACAGGAATCAGATCGATTATATTATTTGCCGGCAGAGATGGAGAAGCGCTATACAAGCAGTAAAAACAAGGCCTGGGGCCGATTGTGGCACCGATCATCAGCTTCTTGTTGCCAAAATTAAGCTTCGATTGAGGAAAACGCAGAAAACTAGAAGGCCTTTCAGGTATGATCTGGATCAGATTCCATTAGAATATGCTGTGGAAGTGAGGAATCGATTTCAAGAATTAGATCTAGAAGACAAAGAGCCCGAAGAGATGTGGACTGATGTTCGTGATATAATACAAGAAGTTGCTACTAAGGTAGTTCCAAAGCAAAAGAAATGCAAAAAAGCAAACTGGTTATCTGAAGAGGCTTTGCAAATAGCTGAGGAAAGGAGGATGGCAAAAGGTATGGGGGAAAGAGAAAAATACAAGGTTCTCAATGCGGATTTTCAGAAAATAGCAAGGAGAGATAAGAATGCCTTCCTGAACATACAGTGTCAAGCAGCTGAGGACAACAGCCAATTAAGAAACACAAGAGCTCTGTATAAGACAATCAAAGATATCAAAGGAAGCTTCTGTGCTAAGCTGGGCGTGATAAAGGACAAACGAGGCAAGGACCTCACTGAAGCCTCAGAGATAAAGAAGAGGTGGCAGGAATACACAGAAGAACTGTACAAGAAGGACCCGAATGTGCAATCCCAACATAGGACGGTTGTGATTACTGATCTCGAGCCGGGCATCCTGAAGAGTGAAGTTGAATGGGCCTTAGCCAGCCTTGCTAAGAACAAAGCAAGCGGAATTGATGGTATTCCAGCTGAGTTGCTTCAAAACCTCAACCACGACGCTGTTAACACACTGCATACATTATGTCAAAAGATTTGGACAACCCTGCAGTGGCCACAGGATTGGAGGAGGTCAGTTTACATCCCCATTCCAAAGAAAGGCAGTGCCAAAGATTGTTCCAACTACCGCACGATCGCGCTTATTTCGCATGCTAGCAAGGTGATGTTAAAAATCCTGCAAGGTAGGCTGCAGCAGTATGTGGATCGGGAGCTTCCGGACGTGCAAGCTGGGTTTCGCAAGGGCAGAGGAACTAGAGACCAAATTGCCAACCTTCGCTGGATCATGGAAAAAGCAAGAGAGTTCCAGAAACCCATTTACTTCTGCTTTATTGATTATGCGAAAGCGTTTGACTGCGTAGATCACAGCAGATTGTGGCAAGCTCTCCGAGAGATGGGAGTTCCAATTCACCTCATCTGTCTCCTCAGGAACCTGTATGAAGGGCAAGAGGCCACAGTCAGAACTGGGCATGGTCTTACTGATTGGTTTCCGATTGAGAAAGGGGTGAGGCAAGGCTGCATACTGTCGCCCTGCCTATTTAACCTATATGCAGAGTGCATCATGAGGAAGGCCGGTCTGGACGAGTCTTCAGCTGGAGTGAAGATTGCTGGAAAACGTATCAACAACCTTAGATATGCGGATGATACCACTTTAATGGCAGAAAGTGAAGTGGAACTCAAGAGACTTCTGATGCGCGTACAAGAAGAGAGTGAGAAGTTTGGGCTTAAACTGAACATTAAAAAGACGAAGATCATGGCGTCTTGCCCTATCAAGTCCTGGAGCATCAATGGACAAGAAGTGGAAGCTGTGACAGATTTTCTGTTCTTGGGCGCCAAGATTACCTCGGAAGGAGACTGCAGCCATGAAATTAGGAGACGCCTGCTTCTGGGAAAGAGAGCAATGGTTAGCCTTGACCGCCTAGTAAAGAGCAGAGACATTAGTCTGCCAACCAAGATCCGTATAACCCGTGCTATGGTCTTTCCAGTTGTGATGTATGGATGCGAGAGTTGGACTGTGAAAAAGGCTGACCGCCGAAGAATTGACGCGTTTGAATTGTGGTGCTGGCGAAGACTCTTAAGAGTTCCTTGGACTGCCAGAAGATCAAATCAGTCGATATTGTCGACCATAAACCCTGACTGCTCATTGGAGGGTCAAATTCTAAAGTTAAAGCTCAGCTACTTTGGTCATCTGATGAGAAGAGAGGAGTCGCTGGAGAAAGATTTGATGTTGGGAAAGGTTGAGGGTCGCCGGAGAAGGGGTAGGCAGCGAACGCGATGGTTAGATGGCATTCTCGAGGCATTGCAGATGAAGCTATGTGATGTTAAGAAGATAGTGAGAGACCGGAAAGCGTGGCGTGACATGGTCCATAGGGTCACGAAAAGTCGGACACGACTGAACGCCTGAACTGAACTGGCAGTCATAATACCGACTCATACGAGTGGCTCGCCAAAGTCCTGGTCCTGTCAGGAAGCCTCCCCATCCTGATGGGAGGAGACTTCAATGCTAAGCACCCGGCTTGGGGCTACGCCACAGCTGACCCAAGGGGACGCATGCTGCACGACACTGTACAAATGTCTGGTCTATACATATACAACACCCCGGACACACCAACGCGCTCAGGACTACACGCCCGACAACGAGATACGACACCAGACCTGACGTTGGCCACACCAGGATTCATCAGGCAATGGGAAGTCGAACAGACAACATGGGGAAGCGACCATTTACCAATTTTGATCACCCTTAACCGAAAAAAGATTAGTGAAAAAAGGCAAACGGTTGCCATCGACTGGGAAAAGTTTTGGACAGCCACTGGCGGCAACTTCATGGACTTCGCGCAATTCAGTGCCATGGTTGCGGAAGCACGGCCATGGTCCCGAGACATAATAATATGTGACGACACTACCACACACATGGATAGGCACCTTGCCAACTTGTGGCGAAAGGTCAATATCCTTACGCAACAGTACAGATATAAAGGAAAGCGCCACCGGGTTCTCATGAGCCTTAAGCGCCAATATCGACTCATCAAGGAGTACCAACAACAGCTCGAAACAGATTCATGGCACAGCACTTGTGCGACGCTCGGACGCAAACCCGGCCTTAAAAAGCTGTGGGGAATTCTACGAAGCCTGCTGGGGAAAAAGAAAAGCGCAACACCACTTGCAGAGCTGTTCCTGCGCGAGAACCCAGCTGCACTCGAGGAAAAGGTGATCCACACGTTCTTCCCGCATGCTTCTGAGATACCCACGCCACCATTGCCGGCGATCACAATTGACAACACAGTGATGGAACTTGAAAAACCATTTACATTTGGCGAGCTATTGGCAGCATTAGTCCACGGCAAACCAAAATCGGCTCCAGGACACGACGGAGTAACATGGCAGGAGCTCAAAAATCTCAGCGACGAAGCCCAAGATCAGCTCTTAACTATCATAAACGATTCATGGGAATCCGGAGTGGTGCCAGATGCACTAAAGCTATCATTGATATACCCCATACCCAAATTAGGGAAAGACCACACAAAACCAGAGAACTTACGGCCAATAGCTCTCACATCCACTATCTGCAAATTGATTGAGCGAATGATAGCCGCAAGAATACAGCATTATATCGAATACGTACAGCCTGGGTTGCATCCAGCTCAGGCTGGATTCGGTCCGAATATCGGCACGCATGATTGCCTTTGGCTGCTCCGCAGGGTAATCAACCGCAGGACTCGCAAACAGACACCAGATTACATCCTCGCGGTTGATATGCGCAAAGCATTCGACAATGTAAACCAACAGGTAATCATACAAGAATTAGCAAAAAGATATGCCAGCCAAAAAGCATACAATTGGATATGCAGCTTCCTTCAAAGTAGACCTATTAGGCTTCATGGCAAAGCTTCGGGATGGAGCCCCAGAACCTATTACTTGGATAGGGGCGTGCCCCAGGGCTCTATCCTCGGGCCTTTGCTTTTTAACTTGGCCATGACGCGCATAGCAGAAGCCCTCGACCGAGACACTTCGGCCCGCTTCACCATCTACGCAGATTATGCCACCATATGGACAGAAGCAGTGGATTACCCAAATGAAGAAGTCATGCAGACGGAGCTCCAAGCAGCAATCTTCAGCCTCACTGACAGCTTGGAAGCATTGGGGCTACAGCTCTCACCTGAAAAGACACAACTCATAAGCATAGACGGTAAGAATTCTGCAAACGCCAAAAAGCAGATTACACTGCGTCTTGGACAACACAACATCACGTCTGCAAATGGGCAGACAAAAATCTTGGGGGCACAGATTTCTAGTTACAACAGTCCTCGTAAATGGATTCGTACATTGCAACGTAACTGGACCCCGATGTTGCATCTGATTCACCGGATTTCAAACAAATACGGTGGAGTCCGGCAAAAATCGTGCCAAACACTGTCTAGAGCGGTTGCTGTCGGCAGGATTCTGTACGGGGCGCCTGTCGATGAGTTTTCTAATCGCGACGTTAAAGACATCGACAAGCTACACAGGGCCACCCTTCGCACCATTACTGGGCTTCCTAAGCACACGAGGAATGAAGAGCTGCTTAAGCTGGTCAGCATACCACCCATACAAGACATTATAAGAGAAGCAAAAATAAGAATGCGATCCCGACTGGAAAACACGACCCAAGGGCAGCAGATCATGGCATGGGACAACCGAATCAACATTGCTCCGAGGCCCCTGGGGACAGACACTTCACCCCCGTGGGAGCCGCCGGTAATCGCACTAAGGCCACAACGACCTATTAGTAGGCGGAATGGGGTAGCTAGGCAACTTTTAGCGCAGAGAACTGCCCTCACAAGACCACTCAATACAATAGACATCTACACTGACGCTGCAATTAGAAATGAAAGGGTGAGTGTGGCATGGGTGTGTGTGCCAGCGCCTCAGCACAACGGACAGCACACGTGCCACCTACCTGGAGGAACAATTTTACACTCCGAGTTGTTTGCCATATGGGGAGCCATAAATACCATTACGACCGCTGCATCCAGAAAAGATAACTTAAATGGATATCAAATTTTAACCAAATCATATGCAGCGATTGCAGAGCTGACGGCACCAACTACAGACGACGCAGTGGCCAAGGACATCAGAAAGAGGCTGAAGGGAATGAGGGAAGTTGGAATAGAAATTCAAATTATATGGACACCGGGATATACTGGCACGGACGGAGGAAACGCAGACGCGCAAGCGGCCGCCGCGCAAGCGGGTGGGCTTGCTGAAACGTACAATGCCCCACACCCCAACTCCATGCCTCAACCGATAGACTTAAATCCTTACCAAACAATGCTCACTAAAGGCTCCCCTGGCAGATCGATGATGCACTATGTACGCACCAAAATAAAACACGACAGTAAGCTTAGATTACATGAAGCAACACCAACGCCGGTGTTTGAGGACACGAAAGGGCTCACTCGACCACAAGAGATATTTCTCAACAAAGTAATAACAAACGCTGCTTACACACCGCACATACTTGACAAGTGGTTTCTCCGAAGACACGAAACACTCAAACACAACATATGCACGTACTGTCAGGAACAGTGTACAGCAGACCTAGAACATCTTATATGGCAATGTCTATCTTTTTCACGAGGAAGAAACAAAATTACGCATATTCCACACTACGACATGCCCACATTAGCAGGTCAGGTTATATCAAGCACCGAAATGCAACACTCCATTGCTACATACGGCAGTGATAGCGGCCTGCTTCGAGTAGTGTGAGAGAGGTCGACTTACAGCGCGAAGATCGGCCGCATGGCAAGCAACAAGCAACAGCTTGAAGAACCGTCAAGACGAAGTTACACTCCCATCCCTCCTAACTCCCCAAGAACCCAAACAGCGGCCGAGAGCCATCCCTTCCTTTCAATAAAGGCTTCATTCATTCATTCATTCATTCATTCATTCATTCATTCAGTCTTCTTAATTTGTGATTTCTTTATTTACCTTTTGTGTCGCGGAATTCATAAGTGTTTTTGTACTTTTTCTGTATTCTGCTTTTGTATCTAAATCTGCGGCCAATTCACTCTTTACTATGTATTTCGTTATTTGTTTTCAGTGCTGCTTCATAAATTTTCTTACAATATTATTAATCTTTATGTTGCCTATCAAAATCTATTACCATGGGAGGTCCCGAGTGCGGTTTTGTACCATGGGACCTCTCGCTGTTTATTATTGTACCTTGGTTTTTGATGCAAAAATAAACTTTCAACTTGAAACTTCAAACACTTGCTCTGTGGACACCTGACTGCGCTGTAAGCGAAGGAAAGAAGGTGGGAACGAAAGTGGACAGATAGAAAGGGGAGCTGTAGTCGAGGGCTACGGAGTAATTTCGACCACCTGGGGATCTTTAACGTGCGCTGACATCGCACAACACACGAACGCCACTTCGCTTCGCCTGCATCGAAACGCAGCCGTCGTGGCAAGATTCGAACCCGGGAACTCAGGCACAGTAGTCGGACGTCTTAACACTGCACCACCCCTCGCGTTCAAGTGTGGGATTGCAGATGGCAGGCACGCTAGTCAAGATGAGACTTCTGGAGGAAAGGCGCAGTATCTGAAATACTTTCTCCGACAAGTGTGCGTTTGGATGGTATGCCATCCCTCCTGTCGCGTGGCGCCCTTGCCGTGCATTCAAATTTGGGATTGCAGATGGCAGGAACGCTAAAGAGGAGACTTCTCAGGCTTTCGCCTTTCATTACTTTAGTAGCTAAAGTCCCTCATATTTTGTATCTAGATTTCCTGAGATAAATATTTCTCCGCACCTTAAAAGTAATATGTAAAATTAGCTCGCAATCTTAATACCGGGCTGTTGCAAGAAGCGTTAATTCTGCTGATGCGAAATAGAATGAAGTTGTTTCTTTTTACATGGACCCTAACCTCCACCAAGGTAAAAGAGAAGCAAGGGCCGATTTTATTCAAAAAACACGCTCCTCAAGACACGAACGTGTATGCAGACGCGTCCTCGAGAGGAGGACACAACAAAATTGCAGTGGCCTCAGTGGTTGATTCGTCCCTACGCGAAGTGACCAGAGCCTCTATCCGACACTGCACAGTAGCAGAGGCCGAGGAAGTAGCCGTTGTTCTAGCGGTGGCGGAGGGCTATAGAACTGGGCGGTCGCTAACGATACTCACGGACTCTCAAACAGCCTGTCGAAATTTCATGAATGGTAGGACTGGTCTTCACGCGCTCCGTATACTCCTTGATGCGAGCGACAGAATTAAAAATCACGAAGAAAACAAGACCAGACACAGAATTATGTGGGTACTGGGGCACATGGGGGTGGCAGGGAACCAAGAGGCCGACAGGATAGCTCGAGCATACAC
Organism: Amblyomma maculatum; assembly: GCF_055883805.1. Taxonomy (NCBI): domain Eukaryota; kingdom Metazoa; phylum Arthropoda; class Arachnida; order Ixodida; family Ixodidae; genus Amblyomma; species Amblyomma maculatum. Next base: position 124,790,734 of record NC_139349.1, read on the forward strand.
TACTTTCCGAGCTTCCGACGAGTCCGCGGAACTTTTTCCAGCACCCAAGGCATACTCGGCCGTACTAGAAAACTATAGAGGAAGAAGAATGCGATATCCCCCACCGCGCAGTTCTCTCACCAGAGAGGAAGCTTTCATATAGAGACAATTACAGACGGGTTCATACCCAAACCTACACATACCAAACAAAATGCACCCTACCATATACGCGGACAGATGTCCGTGGTGCGATGAAAACCCAACACTAATTACATCACATAGGCCTGTCAAAACATAGCTGTGGTCCCCAAAATTCGAAACTCGAGTCCGGAGCAATGGGAGCCTGTGCTGTCCAGCGACCGCTGCGAAGACCAGCAAAGTCTGGTACAGCGAGCCCAACGGGCGGCAATAGCCAGCGGAACCCTGAACTGATGGCAACCGACCATTGGGCTAAAGTGGACGAGGTCGACGGAGAATACTCTTGTGGATTCAACAAGCAGACATCTCTGAAGACGTCCGAAAAACCGCCTGCTAATATAGGGCTAAATAAAGTTTTATTGCGAAAGCAATACTACTTTCACTTTCAAGCCTTTGCGGTGCGACGGCGGTGCACATGAAATGACCTTTCGCATGACCTCTGTGTGACGTCACGCCTCAAAGCTGGGCGACCAACTCGCGCTGTCCGTGAGAGACGGCGGTGCGCATGAACGGTGGCCTAACTCCCGCTCTCTCCGCCAGGAGCGCCACTGGTGTTATGACGTCACGCCTCAAAGCTGGGCGACCAACTCGCGCCGTCCGTGAGAGACGGCGGTGCGCATGAACGGCGGCCTAACTCCCGCTCTCCCCGCCAGGAGCGCCGCAGGTGTTATGACGTCACGCCTCAAATAACCCTGCTGAGAAGCGACGTCCCCGCTGACCAGCAGAAACCCGTCCGCCTGGCGGCTGAGGCCGCGAATAACCAATGTATATTCGCCAGTCCTTAGTCGCGGAGGTTCCAGCCCCCGTTCCTTAGGCCTGCGTGCCAGGAGCGGGGAGTAGGGGGCCTCCTAAATCGGTGGAAATTGAAGTTTTAATCAATCAATAAATCAATCAATCAATCTGGGCGACCAACTCGCGCCGTCCGTTAGAGACGGCGGTGCGCATGAACAGCGGCCTAACGCCCGCTCTCTCTGCCAGGAGCGCCACACGTGTTGTGACGTTATACAGCTGTTTAAAGTGGCGACCGACTCGCGCCGTCCGTGAGAGACGGCGGTGCGCATGATATACGATGCCACCTACTGCTAAGGTTGCTTTCGCAACCTACTAGGCTTAACCAAGCTAAGCCTCTGCCAATTTTTTCATTCCTTCCTTACACGTTATAGAGGCCACACATGTCGCACACAGCCTCCATTACTCGCAATTGGATTTGGTTCCCCGTATTTAAAAAAGCGCATTGTCACTTGCCTTCAGTGCAACCATAGCCCACCCTCATTATTTCTGTGCGCTATGACACTAGTTACTTGGCGAAAAAAGGATATCAATAAATTTAAATATTTTTTTTTCGCTCTACTGTTATGAATACGCAGAGAAAACCTGCCCACATCAGACTGTCCTCTTTTGAGACATTCAGGTATATTTATTTTGAATGAAGCCTCTTATCAGTAACTGCTTCGAAATCAAAGCATTCTATTTAGGCGACTCAAATGCTCACAGTTATAGGGAAACATGCAGAAATGCTGCTGCAGCGGTCAATACCTGAAACATTAACGTAGAGCAGAAAGGAGATAAGCTCGAAATCTAACACTATTTATTGCTGAGCTTACTCGATGCACTCACGAGCATTCCGCGGCCGCAATGTGTGCACTCAAAAACGACCTCGTAATTGGTTGGTTGGTTGGTTGGTTCATAGGAAGGGAAAGGCGCAGTATCTGTCACACTTGCTCTGTGGACACCTGAACCGCGCCGTAATGGAAGGGATGAAGGTGGGAGTGAAAGTGGATAGAGAGAAAGGGGGGCCGTAGTGGAGGGCTCCGGAGTAATTTCGACCACCTGGGGATCTTTAACGTGCGCTGACATCGCACAGCACACGGACGCCACTTCGTTTCGCCTCCATCGAAACGCAGCCGCCGAGGCCGGGATTCGATCCCGGGAACTCCGGCACAGTAGTCGGGCGTCTTACCACTGCACCCTCGTAATTTCGCTTGTCGCTTTCTGCGGTGTTTTCTTCAGGGCCACGACGAGGTGTCGCGATTACACGCGCACATCTATTTCGACAGTCTAGAACTTCATAAAGAAGGTATCTTGCGCCCACTATCATTCTAGCGAAGTCGGGTATACTTCTCTCGCCACCAGTTAAGATGTATTGGCTCCAGAGCCTTTGAACCAGAGCATAAAAAGAGAAATGTTCTGGAACTTAAGGAGTGCTCCCGTTAACTGGTGCCCTACTATATCTGCCCTCAAACAGAATCGTCCATCCTATAACAAACAAACCACGCGCGCGTTCACAAAACGACTAAACATTGGGTTTGAGCATGGTAATATTCTCGGCACTTTTACGCCTCGATGGTGGGTGCAGTGTCGCTTTCAACAGCACAATTTTCAATTGAACGAAAGTTTGTTTTTCTGCAATCTTGCTGTCGCTTGCAGAGCGCATCAGGAAGTAGACACGGCACGAGTAGCCACCACCTTGTTTATCAAAATGTGTACCTGATCTCAAACTGTTGTGTACGAAATCATAATTTGTATATTTTGCATACTTTTTCTGTCTATTTTCTGTCGATTGGGCACGCAGCTACAGCGGCATGGCGATGCATAATCTTTTCATCTATATCGTGCAGATCCCCGCCACTACGCTGGTGATACCAATGGCACGAAACTGTCGTGGCTCCAAGACGCAGGCTGCAACAACGCGGAGATAGACCACTTCTGCATTTCTGGCCAGTAATGACGTTATTCAGTGACAACTTCGGCTTCCAACGACAACCGACAGCCAAACTCTGCATCGATGGAATTCCAACCTCTGCCCGGATGGCACTTTGCGAACCATTTAGCATAAAGCAAGGCTCGACTCTCGCGGGCATCGTTGGGCACGGCAGCAACATCGGCATGCGGATTCATAATCTTTTCGTCTATATCGTGCAGGTAAGAAGGCTTTATGGAAAATATCTTCGCTAAGATGACCCTTTCTTTCTTGTGCTGCCGTGCCCAAGGTTACTGTGCCCTCTACTATGTGATGTGAAAACATACGTTGCAGTACTACTGCTACTGGTAGGGCATATCGAGACAAACCCCGGTTCTGAGCTAACTCAGATCGTCGAAATACTAGGAGTAATTGCTGGCGACATAAAAACCATCAAAGGGGAACGACTGATCTTAAAGAAAAACAGCGCACTCTTGCCACACGGACAAACAAATAAGCAAGGACACAGCGCTGACTTCAACTAGTTATTTCACTGCAGAACAACGTAATATATCGGTTTGAAAAGTATACGGGGGAGCATGGGCAACAGCTACAGGATTTTGCACGCGACAGAAAGATAGCAAAAGTTTAAAAGACGGGTGATAACAAAACTGAACATAACAAAGCGAGACAACAAAGTTAGAGAAATGGAAAGGCGATTAAAATAATGAAGCCAGTAGGCAAACCAGTAGGCAAGCCAGTAGACACTATGTGATGACAAGAAAACAAAATGCGATAACAAGCCAACAAGGCAGTCAAAAGGATAATGAAAACTAAAAGCGATAAAAAGCCAAAAGGGTAATTAAAAGCAGAATACCGGAAACAATCAATGCGAAACTGCCTCTAACAGCTAAAAGATGTAGTCCGGGATCCTGCCTATTAAATCTACTCTGTGAATGGCTCAAATAGTCCAACTCGATTTTCGTTAGCGCTATCGAGGGTGTGCTAACACAGTCCTGTCCCAGCTTTAGGCTGTCGGCGGCGTCTATGATTTCGCATGTGATCTGATGGGCATTTCTCACAATGACAGTGCAATAATTAAAGGGATCACAGGGCCGAGAGGGGCAATTTGGCAGTGGACACCCAGGTTTCTCTTTGCGGTGTACACGTTATATCAGTGATCGATATGATGGTCATTGAGGCAGCGTCCGGTGTGCCCCACGTAGGCCTTGCCACAGCTGAGAGCAATTTCATAAACCACAAAAACTTCGCAGGGAACGAAAGGTGCCTGGTACCTAATAGGGCAGGCTGGCTCTCGTACAACCGGGGCGGGGCGTTCACTCTGCGACAAAACATGGATAGCTTCTCGGGTGCGTAGAACACAACACGAACACATGTCTTTTGCCCAATTGTTTTGAGCCTGTGACAAACAGTATGCAGGTAAGGCACCAGAATAGCATTCTGTTGGCAGCTATTGACAGCGCTCACTTGACTTCCTTTGAGTATATTCAAGAGGGATCCAGCTATACAGAGATCAGTAGGTGCACAAGGTAGCCAGCGTTTATCCGCCGCTTATCCCTTTATCAGTGCCGTTTATCACTTTACGGGCACTCACATCGCTCAGGGCGCAAGTGCCTTCCGCTTGCCACCATAAACAATGCAGCACCCCTAGGACAGGAATCGAACTTATGGCCTCAGATGGAGCTGTCTACGCCCTATTCACGTTGCCATTACAATGACGCTCTCTAGCGTAGTAATAAGGCTGGAAGTGAAATCAAGATAAGCCTCAAATCCCAAGAATACGAATTACTGGATACAAATGAATAATCAGGTCACTAAGGCCGCTTTCTTCGCTGCTTATTGTGGAAAATAGAATTTAGCTAAAAAGTTATCAGTTTCTGGCAGCAGCAGAGAACAATATTATAAATCTTTAATGAGGCGGTAGCTTTTATAGGCTCATTAAACGAAATCCCAATCGCGAGAGTTGTGCGCGAGATGTTTCAACGCCTCGTGTTAGGAGGCTTTGGATTTGTGCGCGACATTCCGCGAGCTGTTTTCTTCTTGTTTTGTCTAGCGTTTCTGCCATCTGCAATCCCACACTTCAACGTGCACCAATAACGCCACGCCACAGAAGCGATGGTGTACCGTCCGAACTGACACTTGCCAGAGAATGTGACAGATACTGCGCCTTTTATTCTCTGTAAGCCAATTATATGTAGCACTGTAACGAATGCCAATAAGGGGCACAAAATGAGAGACAAATGATAGCAGAGGAAGGGTAGGCTTTAGCCATTCTCTTCTTTAAGAAGCATTTAAGAAACCCCCTATTTTTGTGCACTGGTCACTGCTCAGCAAATGTTACTTATTTCATGCTGCACTTTCTTTTTGAATCTGAGCTCTACCATTGAAAAGTGCCCTGCCTGAACACCTATAATGTTTTAAAAAAATCGAAGTCTCTCTATAGCACTTTTTGTCGTTAATAAAATGCACAGCTAAAACCCTTCTCGCGCTAAAGAGAGATTCCTCTCATAAAAACAAACCAGCGCACTTGACTGACCCATCTACAGCCAAGTTTAGAATATTTCAGCGCGCGCTCAAAAGCACACCTATGCGGTGTTAGCAATTTGTTTCTTAAGAATTAGGTTATATGTGCATTCTCTTTATATACGCGTGAATCATTACTAATAAGCCGCCGCCATTGTGCTCATGAAACTTTTAAAATGCTGCTCCAGCATAGCTTATATAAAAATATCACAAAAAGATCGCCTTAAATAAAATCTGGTATGGTTTCCATAGGAGATCCGCTTATTATAAAGTCTGAAACCGGGCAAAGGCGTTATTCCGGATTTTTCTATATAAGCCGGCTGCCCTATTTCGCGGAATAAAAAGCATCCAGGTGCGCGAACAAATGGTCAGAGCTGCAACGAAAAAGTGGAAAAATAATGAAGATAAAGTGTCTTCATGCGTGAATTCGAAATGCCATCGTTCTGCTCCCCGATTTTAGCACGCTAATTACTGATCGACGCCCATATTTTGTATTTTATTTCCTTTATTTTATACAACTAGTCGGGGTGAAATTTCAAAGGTGATGCAGTTTACCATGTATTCCAGAAGTCGGTTTAGTGTAATCATATGCTATACGCGTATTTTTGGAAAATGTGTTGACATCTAATTTTGTCCAGAAAAACTGTACTATTTCGTTTGGCATTTTGTTTTTGAAGTGTACAATTTGCGGCCCTAATTGACTGCAAGAGAGTTAAATGTAGCGCTACTTGGTTGTTAGACATAACAGAGTTTTGGTACATCATCAGCCTGACTATACCGACTGCAGGGCGAAGGCCTGACAATTACCCCGGTCCTCTGCTTGCTGCATCTACTTGACCCCTGCGAACTTCCTTAAACACTTCCACCCACCTAACCTTCTGCCGCCTCCTGCTGCTGTTTCCTTCCATTGGGATCAAATTTTTTAACCTAAGCGACCATCGGTTATCCTCTCTTCGCACTACATGCTCATTTGTTTTTCTTGATTCTCTGACCCACTCTGCACGCTTCCTACCTCTTAAAGTAACAACGAGAATTTTTCATTCCTTAGCCCTCTGCGTTGTCATCAACTTACGTAGAAACCTCTTCGTTAGCCTCCACGTTTCAGGCCCATAGTAAGATGAAACTTTCGTATACTTTACTCTAGAGCAATACCCGTAAGTTGATAGTCAGAATCTGCGAGTTCTTGCCAAAATGCGCTTCATCCCAATTTTATTCTACTTGTTATTTCCATTGCACGGTCCGAATCTGCAATTATTGCCTGTCCTAAGTAGACATATTAGCCTAATTTATTTAGCGCAACATATTGTCTCTGTAGCCCTAAATACCCTGTTTGTAATCCCCTAATAACTCTTTACACAAAATGAATCTTCTTCCTGGCTATCACGAGATGCGACCACAGTCCCGCATCTTTATAATGCGTCGGTTGTAGCTGATCTAGCTTTCTAGTGCTGGCTACTTTTTTCATTGCATTGACACCCATGCAATCCTTTCTACATACAGAGATATCTAGAGCAATAATGATTGCCATATTTCATTCTTTTGCTTCACCTGCTGCCAGAAAACGCGAGGCAAATAATTCACTTCCGACTCACCCTCTTGCATAAGTCAACACACAAGGAAGCGTCACTTATTATATAGCTGCCGGTGAACATATAAGGTGCCAGCAATGTGTATTAAGCGAAAGCTTCACTGAGCTAGATGCGGCGCATTTCGCGTACGCCGCAGTTTGACCTTCAGCCCACCTTAAACCAGGTGAATAGTGGAGCGCAGCCTCTTCGCCATGCGCTTCTTCGCATTGCTGCTGCACTGCTGCTGCTGTTTTGCTTCTTCTAAATAACACAACTGCTTCTTCTACTTCGCACTTGGGGCGCAAGGCGCGGGCGGCGCTCGATTCTTCTGCTGCTGCTTCGCTTTTTCTTCACATGCGTGGCAAACTTTATTCGTACCCTAGCATGTCTCTAAAAATATACACTGCCTAAATTAATGCAACAGCCTTCCTGTCGCCAACCAAGCCTTTCCCTCCATCGCTTCCGCTGCCCATCTGGCTTGCCTCCAGAACATTTCCCTTCAAAATGTCCTCGACATCTTCGTTGCATCTTGAATCGGCTGTGTTGTCTTTGCGGTCCGCAGGCATCCATAAGAAGTCGCGCACTCTCGCTTTGTCTACTTAGTTTTAGCCGTAATAGACCTTTCATTGATATATTCTGTTATGCTGGACCATATTTTTGAGTCATTAGGTAAACGCTACGTTCCCCCTTGCAGGCTCTTCACTTGCAGAGATGAAGCTGCAGCGCATGATTGGGACAACTTGCCTTAAATGTAGTAATTAATACATACGGTCGAGAGGAAGGTCGCATCGCAACAAGTGATGCGATGAGCCTACAATGTGCCTAAGGCAAACCTCGACGGCCTCATAGCTTCGAGGTATTTCATGTAAAACAAGAGTACACCACATATAGAGGAAATGTTAGTCCTGCTCATATGTGTTTGTTCATTCTTATTGTCCCTTGTGTTTTAAAGAAGTGCTAGCAAATATGATTTCTAATGCTTTGCAACTCGCCCAAGTCTTCGCCTTATTAAGAGAATATATATATATATATATATATATTGTGAAAGATGGCCAGGTCGAAACGCCAAAGTCGTGATGGCAAGGCAATTTACACCGTGTCAGCGTTTTAATCTGATGGAGAACCCAGGCGCGTGCTGGAGCCGGCGCCGTGGGACGGTGACGATGGTATGTACAAAAGAAAGAAGATTATGGTATGTACAAATGAAAGAAGATCCGTGGAAGGCTCACAATATATATATATATATATATATATATATATATATATATATATATATATATATATATATATATATATATATATATATATATATATTGTGTATATTTATGCCTATCAGCGAACTGGCATGCTCAGATATAGTCATTCTGGTTGGTGTTCATTGTTCGGTCTGGTTTGAGGTAATAACCGAATATACTCTGTCCGGTAGTATTTCTTTAGTAGCCAGATTCATACAATTTGAGCCCCAAACGAGACATCACTGCTGAAAAATCCTATATAAAATTCGTACAGGAAATCGTATACAGGTTTAGTGTACAGGATCTCGGATACAGGATTTGCAGCTATTTCAGTTCGGAATGAAACCGCGCGGAGCTCTGATACCGGAATGACCTGTATGGTTGATTGCCCTCGTTTCCGGAAAGAAACGCGTCGCCAGGGTGGAAAAAGCATGCAACAATATAGAATAAAACGACTACAATGAAAATAATAAATAAAACTAAAAAAAATTGTTGCTACCAAGTGTGGAACCGAACCTCGGTCCTCAATGTCTTCAGACGAGCACCTTAAGCACTACTCTACAGTGGGTTATGGTTACAGTGATTATTTTTCAGTATATGTAGCTACTTTCGCTCTTTCGTACTTTGTATGTTTTCCTTGGCTGTAGAATTTGCGGCCGTAATTCACCGATCGCCCTTTAAGCATGCTGAATATCTTTGCAGGCTATCACGAGTGTTTACAAATGTGCCGTATCTTTATAATGCGTCGCCTTATTGAAGGCAAACCTCAAGATATATATAATTTACTAGTGCTGATGTGTTTTTCATCGTTTACGAACGCTTGTAAGTTTTCCTACATACAGAGATATCCGGTGCACTAATACTTGTAATACTGGACTTTTTAGCTTCACGTGCTACCAGTGGAGCATCGATGTCAATGAATGCACTTCCGAATAAGCGGTTTTAATATGTAAACATTGGAGAACGCGTCGCCCGGTGTGCGGCTATCTGCGCATCTTTCGATGGTCAGCGATGTTTGTTTAATTTTTCTCGAACAGTTTTTTGGCATCGCTAGCGAAACGATACGTTCGTGCTTCCACTTTCGCGTTGAAGGCGGCAGATCTTCAGTCACAGATATGAAGACGCAGCGCAAGATCGTACGAGCTGCTGCGACTGTTGTACGCGCAAAAGCGACGCGAGGCGTGTATATGCTTGCTAGCACACACTTCGACGGCTTCGCATTTTCGTGGTATTTGGGAATTGAAGCGTGCCCTTTACATACAGAATAGTTGTGTAATATGTTTGGTATCATGCTTATTTAGTGCGCTGGCGTGTCCGGCATGGTCATTCTGGTTGAGCTTCGTCGATCGGCCCGGCTTCTGTTCAGAAACGGAATACTCTGCCCGGTTTCAGTTCCGGAAATGACGCGTTCGTCCGGTTTCTGGTTAAGTGATACAGGCTGAATCGAAATGAAACCGCGCGGAGCTCATGATTCCGGAAACTCCTGTAAGGTCCGTGGCTCTTGTTTCAGAACAAAACTGAACGCCAGGCTGGAAAAAGCATGCAAAGCTATAAAATAACACCACTACATTTGAAAAAGAAAAAAAGAAGAGAGAAAAGAAACAAAAAATTACATGTGATTCGAACTTCGGTCTTTTCAGCCAGCAAGCACGCACTTCAACCATTACACCACGGCAGGATACGGTAGTAGGGGTTATATTTCTGCTTATGTAGCCGACATTGCTCTTTTGTAGTTTGTGTATCTTTGTAGGGTGAAGAATTTGTGGTCGTAATTGAACGATCGCCCTTTAAACACGCTGAATCTTTTTGCTGGCTATCACGAAGGGTTATCCGCGTCCCGCATCTTTACAATGTATCGCTTTCTTGCAGACAAACCTCAGAATGTCACATTTTACTGGTGCTGATGTGTTTTGTCATCGTCTTCGAACGCATGCAATTTTTGCTACATATAGATATATGCGGTGCACCAACACTTGTAATACTGCTTGTTTTAACTTCACCTGCTGCCAGCGGAGCCGCCACGTCAATGAATTTACTTCTGACCAAGTGTTTTGCATACGTAAACACTCGAGGAAGCGACTCCCGATGTCCGACTGACCTGTGCATATTTCGATGGTCAGCGATGTGTTTCATTTATTCTCGAGCGTTTTTTATCATCGCAAACGAAACGTTACGTTCTTGCTTGCACTTTCGCGTTGAAGGTGGCAGATCTTCAGTCGCAGATATGAAGATGCACCGCAAGATCGTACAAGCTGCAGCGACTGTTTCACACGCAAAAGCAAAACGCGATGCGTGTATGTACGTGCTAGCGCACACATCCACGGCTTCATATCTTCTAGGCATTTGCTAAACAACGCGTACTCCACATAGAGAAAAGTTGTAACATATAATATGTATGGTTTCATGCTTATTTAGCGCGAAGGCATGTTCTGACGTGGTCATCCTGATTGAGCTTCACGATCCGACCGAATTTACTGAGAAGCGGAAATACTCTGTCCCGTAGCAGTTTCATTCATATCGGGTTTGTCTGGTTTCTGTTAAAGCGGACATGATCTGTCCTGTATATGAGCTCAATACAGGTCTGGTCCGCCCTGTTTCATATCCATACCGGACTGGGATGTCATGTATAAGTTTCATATTGGAAATGGTCTGCCCTGTATTAACTCGATACCGGCCTGGACCGTCCGAATTGAGATTTATACCGGACATGACCGGTCCGATATGAACGCGTTTAAGCTTCATAAGGACTTGTCACACCGGTTAAGAAATTTATACGGGATAATACAAGACCGGTTCAATCCGGTTTGTTGCGATACGGGATTTTGCACTAGGGATGGTCTGACAATAGTTCATGACCTCCATACCGACATAGTCTGAGTTGTCTGACCTCCTTACGGACATGATCTGTCCTGTATGAGCTTCAAACCAGGTAGATCTGTGCAGTTTGATGTCGACACTGGACATTGTCTGTTCGACATAAGCTATGTACCGGACTGGTCCGTTTTGTTTGCTGTGCTTTTCTGTACCTAAATTCCAGCTCGAAGCTCGGAAGGTGCTGTGGGTCCTATTCCTCGAATGGATGTTTAAGGGTACCGACTTACAGTGCACAAAATACAATATTCTTAGAAATATGGCATATACTGCTAGTTCAACTGCGTAGGATAACCTCAGCATGTTTGCGCTCTCGCCTTTCATTGCCCGCTTCTTTTATTCCTGAAGTAAACGGCAATTATAGCAGCTTTATTTCCTTTCGGTGCTCTTTTTCTTCTGTTGACCATATCCACTGAAGGGTGCTGCTGTTTGATATCCCATCACACTGAAGTTTTACTGCTTCGCAATCTAGTTTTTATTCCCTACCCTTTACTACGTGCACAACATAAGCAGCTCCGTAAGACTGCCAGGCGGCACTAAAACGGTAGCAGGGAATTGCGAGCTATTCCATAAGCAGAAAACGCTCATTTTTCTCCATTACATTATCGTCCGCCTGGATTTGGCATCCATGCGTTAACCAAAACATGCGGAAGGTGTCTTTGCCCTGACATTTAATATAGCTTTCCTTGTGACAATAATAATAAATATATTAATATTATTGGTTAACAGGAAGGTAAAGGCGCAGTATTTGTCCCACTTGTTTCTGTGGATGCCTGAACTGCGCCGTAAGGAAAAAGAGGAAGGTTGGAGTGGAAGCTAAAAGAGAGAAAGAGGAGCTGTAGTGGAGGACTACGGAGTAATTTCAATCCCCTGGGGATCTTGAACGCACCCTGACATCGCACAGCACACGGAAACATCTTCGGTTCGCCTCCATCGAAACGCAGCCGCCGCGGTTGGGTTCGAACTCGGATACTCCGGCACAGTAGCCGGTGGTGGTGGTAGAAAACATTTATATAGGACAAATACAGGAGGTTATGCGTGAGCTGACCCTGAAGGGGCCAACCCTCACAAACACTAGGTGGAGGTCCCTAGTTCGGGACCCCAGTGGCGTCTGCCGCCGCTCGGACTCCCCCGACTAAGGCCCGTTGGGCCTTCAGGTCGGAGCAGCCGAGCAGGGTCGCCTCCCAGTCCTCCCGGGTTGGGTTGGGGTGAGGGGGGATAGCCGGATTTGAGGGGCAGGCCCACACCATGTGGTAGATGTCCGAAGACACCACCCCACAGTGCGGGCAGCTGCCAGAGAAAGCAGGGTCGAAGTGTTTTAGAGCTGCCGGGCACAGCAGTGTGTTTGTATAGAGGCGGAGTAAGAGCCGCTCATCCGCCTTTGAAAGGCCTTTACATGGGCGGGGGTAAAGGCTGTGGCTAGATTGGTAGTAATTTACGATATCTTTGAATGTATAAGCCGGATTAGGATCAGCGTCCTGGTCGGAGGGGGAGGAGGAGGAAACTTCCCGGAGAGAGAGCGCGCGGGCGGCGGCGTCGGCAGCCTCGTTTCCAGCCAGCCCCTGATGAGCAGGAGCCCAAATAATATATCGGGTAGCGGGGTCCCCAATGTAGGAGCTATTTTGAAGTATTCGGTAGGCTAGATAAGGGGTCCAGCCCTGTTCGACATTCCGACAGGCCTCTCGCGAGTCGGAAATTATATATTTCGAGTCAGAATGGGAAGCAGCCAATGCTATGGCGACCTCCTCCGCATGAGTTGTGTTGCGGGCCCTGAAGCTAAGACCGTTGACTGTTTTCGCCTCGTGGACGACTGCGGCCGTGTACCACCCCCCATGGTGCGGGCCAGAGGCGTCCACATAAAAAACGCCGGGTTTAGAACCATAATGGCGTGCCAGGGCTTCCGCCCGCGCCAGGCGTCTGCCATCATGGTCTTCGCGTGCCATTTTGGCGGGAAGAGGGCGTACGCGGAGGGCGCATCTCCACGGCGCTTGAATGCGTGCCCGTTCTTCCATAAGTGTCGTATGTTTGATGTGGAGCCGGGCAAGAAGGCGGCGGCCCGACTGCGTCTGCGACAAACGCGTATATTGATTTGTGAGGTGCGCTTCCCTCAATTCCCTCACATTCATACCAAAGGCCGGCAAAGCAATAAACACGGACAACCTTCGCCCCATCTCTCTTACCTCTTGTGTGGGCAAACTTATGGAGACGATGGTGCGGGACCGGTTGTCTGAGTACCTTGAGACACAACATGTCTTCGCGGACACCATGTACGGATTTCGCCCACACAGATCCGCACAGGATGTCTTGCTTCAACTACATCGGGAAGTCCTTGACCCCCTCGAGTGCCGTCATAACGACAGGGTCGTACTCGCCCTGGACCTTAAGGGGGCTTTCGACAATGTAACGCATGATATTATTCTCACTCATTTAAGTCAAACCAACTGTGGCCACCGTGCCTTCCAATATATCCGCCAATTCCTCACAGACCGCCAATCTTACATCCGCATTCAGGATAACGAACACGGCCCCTTCCCCCTAGGTACCAGGGGAACGCCGCAAGGCGCAGTGCTTTCTCCCCTGCTATTCAATTTGGCCATGATGCGCCTGCCGGTCCAGCTGGGTGCTGTCGAGGGCGTGCAGCATGCTCTGTACGCCGACGACATCACCCTGTGGGCTACACAGGGCTCACTTGGAGACATTGAGGCCAGCCTGCAGCAGGCGGCGACTATAGTAGACCGCTATGCTAGCCGCTGCGGCCTTCAATGCTCCCCACAGAAATCGGAATTTGTGCACATCCGCCCCTCTCCAAAATGCACTACTAAAATTCAACTTACTCTTCAATCAGGTCCAATTCCAGAAACACAAGAAGTCCGAGTACTGGGACTCTTCATTCACCAACACCGCAAGCCAGACACCACATTGGCTAAACTCCGCAAGGTGGGGGACCAGGTGGGCCGCATGGTCCGCCGGGTTTCCAATAAACGCGGGGGGTTACGAAGCAAGGATGCCTTGCGGCTGGCAAACGCCTTCGTAACCAGTCGAATCCTTTATTCGACTCCATATCTCCACCTGCGGAAGCAAGATGAGGATGCCCTCGAGGTCATTCTCCGCAAAATCTATAAGCGGGCCCTCGATATTCCGGTGACTACCTCAAACCAGCGCCTCATGGCACTGGGAATGGTGAACACAGTAGCCGGGCCACGGTGTTAGAATGTGCTTCATGAAAGCTATATTTCGTCGTTTGCAGATGGTCAGTATGGCGGTCAAAACCCTGTGTCCTTGTGACCGTCAGCAAGTGGAGTGAATTGCTCCTTGGATGCGGCAACAAAGTGGCACTTCGAAGTGGTTACGCGTAATAAAAATAATGAAACAGTTTTTACGACATTCTTAAAATTCAAGTGCTTCGTAACTAAATAGTGTATCAAAATAGTCGAAGCGCGTCCTAGAATTAGGTATTTATTGTTCACAGCTTCTTGCACTACTGTTTTGTCCTGAAGATATACTTGGGCTTGAAGAATGCTTACGTAGATGGCTCTCGGTAATATCAAATTTGAGGTATTCATTTACGAGCTGCGTTATCGTGTAATAATTAGGCGTTTTTTTCATTTCCACTAAATCAAACTGCGGTTGCTGCGGCTGGGATATTATTCACAAGCTATGTATCAGGAACTCAGTTAAATAGCCACTAAGCCACCAAGATGGTCTCCTCCCCTTAACTATTATTCACACAACTACTTATTCTTGCAAGGTATATTTGTGCCTAAACTCGGGCACATTACGGAACCTTAGTGGGGTCCATAACCTCCGACTTACAAAAATATGCATGGCGGGAAACTACCCCAATATACTCTAAGATGCATGAGTAATAAGCAGAAAGAAAAAATGTGAGCAATACCGCTATTTTTATCTCTAGTGAGACATATTTGAATCCGCCAGGAGTGGTGTGAAGAGACAAAATTTCCAGCTCACGGGTAGCTAATGCCAAAGTTTGTCAATTACACATGTCAGACAAGACAAGGTTTAGCAAAAGCGAAAAGCGGGTTTTTTCCACTGTCCGTTTCTGAAAGGCTGCTTCCGTCAATGCGCTTGACAACAGTGAGTTACTGCATTAATGGACCCCTACTGAAAAATTCTGTATAAAATTTGTACAGAAAATTGTATACAGGTTTACTGTACAGGATCTGGGATACAGGATTGTGGGATATTTCAGGAAATTCCTGTACTGCCCTGGAAAGTCCGAAATTAAACCGCGCGCAGAACTGATACCGGAATGTCCTGTATGGTTGATGGCCCTCGTTTCCGGAAAGAGGCGCGTCGCCAGGCTGGAAAAAGCATGCAAGAATATAAAATAACATACATTTATTAAATAAAAAAACAAATTAAATAAATAAAAACTTCCAAGTATGGATTTCAACTTCGGTCTGTATGGTCTTGAGACGGACACCTTAACCACTAATCCACGCCTTTTTTTTTTCTGCATGGTATTTATTACATGCTTTTAAATTCAGCATAGAGCTATATACATTATTTACAAAGTAATCAGCCTGCAGGCGAAAAGTCCAATTGAAACATACAACACAACACCACACAAATAGAATACGACTTAGCACAACTTCATAAAACGGTGGCAAGGAAAGACAACACATCAACAATGGCAGCCAGTCCGGTTGATAGTCACTATCTTCGTAAGTGTCTCTAAGCTGGTACACCGTCTGGGCTAAATGAGTGGCGGGGGAGACGAGGCTCAACAAATTCCGATCCAACATACGCGTTTTCCACAGACTGTGCAGTCCAAGAAGGAAAATCATATCAAAGGGTTCGTGGTCAAGTTCGGTGGTTATCAAGTAACGCACACTGTGGGAATTCAAAATAGTCTTTCTTCGATGTTCTTTGCAGAACGTCCCAAAATAATATTGCATCTTTGCAGACAATAAAACAGTGTTCGATGGTTTCAGGTCTATCACATAACCGACAATTACCAAATAAAAAGGAGCCTTTTTTTTTCTTTATTGGGAAATTTATTATCCAATTTTACACATAAAGAACATTACTCCACACACACACACACACACACACACACACACACACACACACACACACACACACACACACACACACACACACACACACACACACACACACACACACACACACACACACACACACACACACACACGCACGCACGCACGCACACACACGCGCACACACACACGCACGCACGCACGCACACACACACAAAATATTACGCGACAAACACACAACATGGGTTAAAACCACGCGATTGGGCTGCGTGATCCATTAAAAATCAGGCATTTGGAGCAACACTTTCATTCTCGGAAGGCACTCAGGCACTTCGTCTTGTGTCTTGAAAACTTCAATAACACTTGCAACGGCTTTGCGAAAATACTGGCGTATTTTCCTCGCATCAACGTCTACTTGCTTGAAAGCCATTCTGGACCACCAGATACTGTACAGGCCCAATAACATGATCATGTCAAGCGGTAGCCCATCATCATCTTCAATTGGTAAAAATCGAATTCGGAATACACCCACAGGTAGGTCTTTTTTAATGGTTCATTGTAGAATATCACAGAAGAAAACGACTTCCCAACAGTCTAAGAAAACGTGTTCGATAGTTTCTGGTTTGCGGCATATGAAACAGTAATTTCCCTAAGGTACAAAAAAAAAACTCTTCATTTCTAAGTAAGTCTTCACTTCTAGTCTATTGCTATGAAGCTTCCAAAATAGTTTTTGCTCCCCCTGGTACAGTCATGTTTTACTCTTTTGAGGACTGATTTGTGCAGGACCCCCCCTCCGCGACGGGATACGTTGCCGTGGTTATGATTCAGTATATGCAGCTAATTTTGCTCTTTCGTGCTTTGCATATTTTCCTTGGCTGTAGAATTTGTCGCCGTAATTCACCGATTGCCCTTTAAACACGTTGAATCTTTTTCCAGGCTATCACGAGGGTTCACAAAAGTCCCGTATCTTTATAATGTGTCACATTTTTGCAGGCAAACCTCAAGATATTTTATTTTACTAGCGCTGGTGTGCTCATTATCTACGAAAGCTTGTAAGTTCTGCTACATTCAGAGATATGTGGTGCACGAATACTTGTATTACTGGGCGTTTTAGCTTCACGTGCTACCAGCGGAGCAACGACGTCAATGAATACACTTCCGATTGAATGGACTCAATATGTAAACATTCGATAAACCGTCACCCGGTATGCGGCTATCCGTGCATCTTGCGATGGTCAGCGATGTTTCTTTATTTTTTCTCGAGCATATTTTTGACCTCGCTAGCGAAACGATAAGTTCGTGCTTGCACTTTCGCGTTGAAGGCAGCATATCTGCAGTCACAGATATGAGAATGTCCCGGAAGATTGTACGAGCTGCAGCAACTGTTGCACGCACGAAAGCGACGCGATGCACGTATACTTGCTAGCGCACACTTCGACGGCTTCATATTTTCAAAGGATTTGTGAAAAGAAGCAGTGCTTTTTATATACAGAATAGTTGTATAGTATGTTTGGCATCATGCTTATTTAGTGCGCTGGCATGTCTGGCATTTTCATTCTGGATGAGCTTAATCGATTGGCCAGGCTTGTGTTCAAGAAGCGGAAATACTCTGCCTGGTATCAGTTCCAGAAATGACGGGTTGGTCCAGTTTCTGGTTAATTGATACAGGTTGAACCGAAATGAAACCGCATGGAGCTCTCATTCCAGAAATTCCTGTATGGTCCGTGGCCCTTGTTTCAGAAAAAAAAAACTGGACGCCAGGCTGGAAAAAGCATGTAGAGCTATAAAATAACACGACTATATTTGAAAAAAAAAAGCTAGGGAATTATTTAAAATTGAAACGCCGTCATTCAAACTTCGGTATTCACGGTCAACAAGCACGTACTCTAACCACTACAACATGGCGGGATACGATTGCGGTGATATATCAGTTTATGTTGTCGACATTGCTCTTTCGTACTTTGTGTATTTTTGTAGGGCGTCGAATTTGTGGCCGTAATTGCGCGATCGCCCTTTAAACACGCTGAATCTTTTTCCTGGCTATCACGAATGGTTATCCGTGTCCCGCATCTGTATATTGCATTGATTCCTTGTAGAAAAACATCAGAATGTCGCAATTTACTAGTTCTGATGTGTTTTGTCATCGTCTTCGAACGCATGCAATTTTTGCTACATATAGATATATGCGGTGCACCAACACTTGTAATACTGCTTGTTTTAGCTTCACCTAGTGCTACGAGAGCAGCGGCGTCAATGAATTACTTCCGAACAAGTGTTTTGCACACGTAAACACTCGAGGAAGCGACTCTCGATGTCCGGCTAACCTGTGCATATTTTGATGGTCACGGTATGTTTAACTTGTCCTCGGGCATATTTTATCCTCGCTAACGAAACTCTACATTCTTGCTTCCACTTTCGTGTTGAAGGTGGCAGATCTTTAGTTGCAGATATGAAGATTCACCGCAAGATTATACAAGTTGCAGCCACTATTGCACACGCTAAAGCGAACGCGATTCCCGTATGCACTTGCTAGCGCACAAATCTACGGCTTCATATATTCTAGGTATTTGTGAAACAACGCGTACTCCACATATACCGAAAATCTGTAAGGTAGAATATGTATGGTTTCATGCTTATTCAGCGCACAGGTATATTCCAATGTAATTTCGAGGATTCGGAGAGCTGTTCCTGATCGCAGACCAGAGCATGTGCCGTTAAACACGCCGGTGTGGCGAGGCCTATTTTGACGGGCGTCTTGAGGAGGAGGAGGAGTAAAGGCAGGGAGGTTAACTCGTAAAAGAAACCGGTTTGCTACCCTGCATTGGGGGAAAGGGGTCAGTGGATATAAAAGTTGTAAGAGAAGGATAGGTGAAGTTAGTACAGTCACAACACAGACATGTCACATCACATCTATTCGCCCGAATTGTGTTGAGAAGCGGAAATACTCTGTCCCGTATCAGTTCTAATCATAACGGGTTTGTTCGGTATCTGTTAAACCGGACATGACCTATCCTGTATATGAGCTCAATACAGGACTGGTCCGCCCTGTTTTATATTCATACCGGTTTGGGATGCCCTTCTGAGACGCATACTTGAATGGTTAGTCCTGTATTAGCTTCATACCAGGCCGGACCGGCCGTATTAAAATTCATACCAGACATGTCCTCTCCTGAATAAACCTATTAAGCTTCATGCAGGACTGGTCACAGCGATATGAAATTTATACGGGATAATACAAGACCGGTTCAAACTCGTTTAGCGCGATACGGGATTTTTCACTATAGACCGCACGGCTAGCTATGTCGCTTCTTTGCCGTCTCTCAGTACTTACCCACTTAATGTTTGACACAAATCTAAATTTCTAAGTTGTAAATATCCATTGTAAAAACGTTGACTCGCATTTCGCTTCGAAATTGCGCCCTTTATTCGAAAATTACCTCGCAGCAGTGACGGAATGGTAACAGCCCTCGAGTGCTGGGCATGCACAAAGGTATAGATAGGATCGATTCTGGGTCGCGGCGATCGCTTTTCGATGGAGGCGACAATTGAGGCACCAGTGTGCACAGCGCTGTCAGTGCGCGTTAAAGAACCACAAGTGGTCAAACGTTCTAAGCCCTCCCCTGCGGCGTCTCTATAGCCAGAGTTGCTGTGTGACGTTAAACCCTATAAAACAACCGACCTAGAACGACGAGCGAAGTATTACCTCTAACTATGGTAATTTATATTCGTTACTACCAGCAAGAGCGGAGGCTGTGGCCTTAACACTTTTCATGTACCGCACAAAATGATTTAGGCAATGGGGCGGGTATTTTGTTTTATGTCTGTGCTATAAAGACGCCAGACGCAGATTTATCATCTTCTATGTTCCGCAAGACGTCTTGAGATGTATGTCGAATGACTTAAGCCACGCGCGTGGTTACCTCATTGTCCCAAAAGGTTCAGGAACCTTTGGCGGCTTTTTCAAAATTTTTGCCGACTTTAAATTGAGTGACGAGTGCCGCGAGCAACTCCGCCGAGTTGTTTACTTCTTTGAAGCCTCTAGGCAGCCCAATAAATTCTTTTCGTTAGTGCCACGTATGTCAAACTGTTGGTGACCAACAGGAGTGTTACTATCTGTTTACAATACATGAAACGCTTCAAAATTCTTAGAATCTGCCACAGTGAACGTGTGCATTATTTCAAGGCGCATGTGGAGTTGCTAGAGCTAGTTTTATTTATTGCCCGCTGAAAGGAAAACTTGAATTTGGTTGCCAGGACGCACCTACCGCATATCCGCTTCCAGCGCGGTAGGGCGTTAAATTACCTTGGATATTTTTCTTTCTGCAACGTACACTGCCTTCGCCACAAGCATCATATATTAATGCGAATCAAACTAGCATGAAGTCTGTGCTGTCTCCTTATGAATAGATGAGAGACTAATTATGCTGTAGCCTAAAGAGCACTTCACACTTCGTTCTTGTTTTTCTCGGAGGATTTATTCTTCCTGAAAGGTTTAAATCATCTCTTATTTGCATCAGTATTTGTTGTCAGTTGCGTATCCAGCTGTAGTATATTCGCACACTACTCGCACACATTTATTAATCCATAATAATTCGTAATTTATGTTTGCCCTTTAAAGCAACAAAAAATTCTGCATTTAAATGTGCTCGCGCAGGCTTAGCTTCAATACGACCAAGGTCATTTACGCGTCACATGTACGTTTAATGGAAACGATACATGCGGTAGTGTTCGTCGGCCATAAATGCAACAAAAAAGGTGGGGTAACCTTGCAGAAGTAACTCCACATGCCAAGCCATTTGACCATAATGGCCACGGGTTTCTTATAGCACCGCGAACGGCACCTAGAAACTCGTTATTTGAATCTGTACTGAATCACTGTTTCTTCAATTATACAGATTGAAACGACTTTCCTGGTACAATAATGCTAGATTTATGAGGTTTAGTCTGCTGCTGAGTATAATTATTAGCCACTAATGATCTCTCTAGACTCATAGCCTGCGTCTTGTGGGTGTAATACGTTTTATAAAGTATTAGTTCGGAATGTGATATAAGGTAAATGCAACAAAAAGGTGGGGTAACCTTGCAGAAGTAACTCCACATGCCAAGCCATTTGACCATAATGGCCGCGGGTTTCTTATAGCGCCGCGAACGGCACCTAGAAACTCGTTATTTGAATCTGTACTGAATCACTGTTTCTTCAATTATACAGATTGAAACGACTTTCCTGGTACAATAATGCTAGATTTATGAGGTTTAGTCTGCTGCTGAGTATAATTATTAGCCACTAATGATCTCTCTAGACTCATAGCCTGCGTCTTGTGGGTGTAATACGTTTTATAAAGTATTAGTTCGGAATGTGATATAAGGTAAATGCAACAAAAAGGTGGGGTAACCTTGCAGAAGTAACTCCACATGCCAAGCCATTTGACCATAATGGCCACGGGTTTCTTATAGCACCGCGAACGGCACCTAGAAACTCGTTATTTGAATCTGTACTGAATCTCTGTTTCTTCAATTATACAGATTGAAACGACTTCCCTGGTACAATAATGCTAGATTTATGAGGTTTAGTATGCTGCTGAGTGTAATTATTAGCCACTAATGATCTCTCTAGACTCATAGCCTGCGTCTTGTGGGTGTAATACGTTTTATAACGCATTAGTTCGGAATGTGATATAAGGTCGCACACGCGAAGGGAATTTTATGTGCCTAATATAATATATAGGATAATAAGCGAGGTGCCTCTATGATTTCAATTAAATGACGGTTGAAAATATTTGCCATTTCAAACGAGAACACGTACAGAGGGCAGAATTTGTCTACAGTATTGTCTGCTGAGGCAAGTAATAAAATCGCCAAGCGTATGATATGAATAAAAGATTACGTTTTTGCGAGAAAATCACTTGAAAAGCACTATTCGCGGCTACCTCCCGTGACGCATCTGCATGTTGACATGTAAACGATCGTCTATTCCAGACTGCTAGTCACGCACACTGACAGACTCTTTCTCGATCACTCATGAATATACGTCCGCGCATTCATATGCTCTTTTCCACTCTCCGAGATGACACATTCTTTTCCACTCCCGGAAGTACGGTCACGAGCATTGACTTCCTCTTTCCCACTCACGGAGCTACTGTCACGCACATTGATTTACTCTTCACTCACAGATGTACGATCACACACATTGAGATACTATTTGCCACTCACGGAGGTATGATTGCGAACATTAACATACTCTTTCTCACCCGCGGAGGTACGATCACGGAAATTGACATACTGTTTCCCACTTACGGAGGTACGATCCCGCACATTTGCATACTCCTTCCCTCTCATACAGGTTCGCGCACCTTTACATTCTCTTTCTCATTCACGAAGGCATGGACCGCACATTCATATACTCTTTCCCACTCCCGAAGGCACGGTCAGGCACACTGACGTAATCTTTTCCACTCACGGGGGTACGTTCACGTACATTGACATACTCTTTCCCACTCACGCAAGTACGGTCACACACACTGACGTACTATTTCCCACTCATGGAGGTAGTCACGCATATTGACATACACTTTCACACTCACAGAGGTATGGTGACGCACATTGAAATACTCTATCCCACTCAGGGAGGTACGATTACGCACACTGAGATACGTTTTCACATTCACGGAGGCACAGTCATGAACATTGACTTACTTTTTTCACACCCGCAGATGTATGATCACGCAAATTCCCACAATATTTCCTACTCACGGAGGTACGATCACGGCCATTTATATACTCTTTCCCACTCAGGGAGGTACGACGCACGTTAACATAATATTGCCCACTCACGGAGGTACCATCAGAGACATTTTTATACTCTTTCCCACTCAGGGAGGTACGATTCCGCACACTTACATACTCCTTACCAGTCACAGTGGTACAGTCATGGAGGAAGGAAAAACTAGGAGGGATCATGACGTCACGTGGCCACCCTTCGCAAGCAAGTGGCGATGAAGCCGCTCCCTCCCCCGTTTTTTCGCTCTCCTAGTTAGATTCTATGTTTTGATGTCGGTGCGTTTTAGTGGCACGCATGCCATGGCGCTGGCGCACGGCTGTCTGCTGTGTGGGCAGCTGGGTGCTGCGCGCTTTGCTGACCCCTAGCTACCCGCACTGCACCTATTCGCGCATGAGTGCAGTAGTAGATATCACCGCACGCTATCACGTGGTCTAATACGTAAGGGCCGACTCGCTCCCTTTTATTTTTTAAGACTAGGCTTCACTGACATTGCCGCGCGCTCCCTTCTAGTTTTTCCTTCCTCCATAGGTACAGTCACGCACATTTACATACTCTTTCTCACTTATGGATGCATAGTCCGCACATTTTATATACACTTTACACACACAGAGGCACGATGACGCAGACTAAGATACTCATTTCAACACATAGTGATACGGTAAGGTACACTGACATACTCTTTCCCCCTTACGGAAGTACGGTCATACACACTGACCTACTCTTTGCCACTCACGAAGGTTGTCACGCATATTGACGTACACTTTCACACTCACTGATGTACGGTTACGCACACTGACATACTCTTTCCCTCTCACGAAGGTACGATTACGCACATTAACATACTCTTCCCACTCACGAAGGTACGGTCACGCACACAGATATGCTCTTCCACTCACGGAGGTACGGTCGTGTACATTGACATAGTAGCTCTTTCTAACTCATGGAGGAATGTTCACGCACATTGACACACTGATTCCCATCCACAGAGGTACGGTCAATCACATTGATATACTCCTTCCCACTCACGTAACTATTATAGATACAGCTTTTGTGGAAGCTCTTCATACTTCTTTATTTGATTTCTGTTCTGTAGCGGAATTAACGTGCAGTTGTACTAGGCTAACAGACGTATGTATTGTAAAACGTAGTACTTCCACCTCCCTTTCAATGCCCCTTGGATTATATTGGTGCCGAAAGAGGAGCCTCTGCCGGCTTAAGTAAGGGACCATGGGATAAGAACCCTGAAGGAATCCTGAAAATGAGCAGGCCGCTGCTTTCTGTATATTAAATTGGTTATGTTCAGCTCTGATGCCCACTCAAAGTGTGTTGAAAGTACAAAGCGATGCATGACCTCCGAGTCGCTTCTAGCTTCATTTTAGCAGTTCATCTATCATTCCTCTGAATGTTCTCTCGGGGCATTACGGTGGAAGAAATAAGAAAAGGGTACAACACAAGTACGCCTTTGTGCACGCCTGCCTCTCAGTGCAGAAAGCGTGCACCTAATCCGGAAGGCGCAGCACGAGTTTTTTTTTCCTCTAGTGTCGCGTACTCGTGATGAATGGACAAAACCTGCATCCCGCCAATTTCATCCGGGCGCGCCGACATGTAAAGTCGGTACCATCAAGAACAATTTTGAAAAACGCTCCTGACGCAATAGCGCACGCCCTGTCACGCGCGGCTCAATTCAGCGCAGGAGCTACCATCACCCACTTGTCTCCCAAAAGCGGCCGGCGTATAAAATTGAACCTGATTGTTCAACCTTCCCATCTTTTTGAAATTTTAAACAGAATGCCTGCCTGCTGCTGGAGCTGACGTGCTTTATCCGACGAAAGTGATGCACAGTAATAAACTTTCTGCTCTCCATCACATCAAACGCTGAACAGATTGCTTGCAACAACAACGGTAATCGAGAAAATACCGTAGAATACAAAGAAGCGGTTCTATGTTTGCAGGACTTCAGTGATGAGAGAGAGAGAGGGAGAGAGCAGGGTTCAAAATAACATTAGATGGTTTAGTTTAGAGTGTAGGGCTTAACGTCCCAAAGCCGTGACGCTGTAAGGAACACTATAGAAATTGGCTCAGAAAATGTCGACCACCAGTAGTTGATTTACGTCAACTTACATCGCACAGTAAACGAGTGGATCGCTTTCCGAGTCGAAGTAAATGCTGCGGCTGTGGCTGATTTTGAACAAGCGTGCTTGGGTTTAGCAATAAAGCTTCCGAACTACCAAGCCATTGCGGCAAGCCGAATATGAAATAAAAAATAAAAGCGTCGCTGGAGACAGCTGAGGTCGACAAAAATATCAGCATGGACTCTTTTTGTGGATCCACTCCAGGACTTGGGGCACGTTTTATGTTCATAGAATTAATGAAGGAATGGATAATCATAATTAAATTGAAAGTATTTATTGCACTCGCTTCGAGCACCTGGATCTGCCATATAAACCTATAGATGCGCTCATAAATGAATTTGATGCAGCTGTGACATATGCCATGATAGTTTCATAAGCATATTGATAGAAATGGTCTAAGCTTTGTTTGCAGAGGCAGCGATTACTTCTAAAGTTTACCTCATGCTCGCAACAAATTAGTCGCACTGCTTTAAAAGAAAACAATGGGACACGTTCTTGAAAATATTAGAAAAAAAAAACAGGCAGTATGGATAGACGAAAACTGCATATATGTTGTTACTGTGAAGCTGTATTACAACTTAACAAAGTCTACACAAAGACTCTTCCCCAGAAAGTGTCCGACCGTTAGGGGTATATAATATCGTAAAAGATGGAAATGCAGGGAACAAAAGACGTTTAAAGAGGGTTAATATGAAACGGTATTTTCTGCAAAAAGAGCGTATATTTGCATGAATGATTACAGCCTGTAATATGAATGAGTTACTCCAGCCTGCAATGAACAATGAACTGGAATTGCTTTGGACGCTGGAAGGCAAAATTACACCGCCGTATACGCTCCTGAAAACTAGTCAAGGCTAGAGAATATTTCAACATGCACAAGGCAACGCAAGACAAATGGCTAACACATGCGCCTCTGTGAGCATCTTCACATTCCTTTCTGGTTTATTTGTTCGATTCAGGAAAAAGAACAACGTCGCGCCTAGCAACAAGGCCACTTCTCGGTGGGGGAATGCAATCAAGCAATAGGGAGCCCAGAAAGTCCTTGTCGGCATGCGACTGCCAGTCAAAAAAGCAGGTAATACCGATTTTACCAAAAATAAGTAGGACTGCAGTCATCGCGGGCGCGTCTCTTGCTTCACCAGGACAGATATCCCTATGGGATTCGAACGAAGGCCAGGCGAATGCCCAGAGGACGAAGGTACCGTGCACGCTACGAAAAAAGTACGGGATAAAATGTGTGAAGCGAAGGAAGACACGACAGGCGCCCCGCTCCGTTTTCCCATTAATTCTGCCGTCGCGTTGTTTTGCAACTGACATTTCAAGGCAGAAAGTGTTCGTGTAGGCAGTGCAAGTCAAGAGTTGTGCTTTGTACTGCTTGGGAGTTAAAATCAACTACTGCTCACACGTATTTATTCTTTTTCTTTGCTTCTTTCTTCACGACCTTCGCGTCTTCAGAGATTTGCTGTTCATGGCCATGGGCAATAGGCTAGCCAGTCAAATGAAAGTTCATGGCTCTGGGCAATAAGCTAGCCAGTGAAATGAAAGTAACGGAAGGAAATGCTAAACATAGCAAGCATAAACCATGTCTGCGTATTGTTTCGATATCTTGTTTTATGGGTTTGCACATAGTCACTTGATCAATTGCAGTTTTATTCTCTTTTACTGTCCCTCATAAGTTGGCAGCTGTGGGTTGTATGCCTTGTATTTCTGCGGGAGTGTCTACCACGTCAGACAATCAGACGTGGTCCAAGCTATTGGCCCTGTTTTTCTTCCCTTCGCTGTCGGACGGCAGCCCATAAGCGCTGCAAATGTGAGCGAGTTCACAATTATTGATTTTACGTGGGCTCCCTAGTGACTCCCTCCGTGGCAGGCTGTGCTTTCTTGCAAAGTTTGGGGGCTCTCCAGAATTCAGATCAGCTTCCACGGTCTCTATTGCGTGCTCTGCCTACATACAAGGCTGGTACATCAGGCTGTACATTAGAGGTATTTACATTGGTGCTCCGCTGAAGTCTCAAGAAGTGCTCAATGTAACGCAGACAGGAAACATGTCAGCATTCAAGAAAGAAGTATGTTGCATTACTTATGCTATACTTGTCTGACGTGTGTTTGTAACGCTGTGGAACCTACGATTATCACGTCATACAGATTTTGCACTGCTGCCCAATGTATTCAGAAGCGCATAAATACAAGCAATACTGAAATTATATGAAGTCAATCATCTCCCGCTACATGCAAAATTGCTGTTTTCTGCTGACCTTTGTGATTGCCTTGATAATGCCTTTGTTATGTTGATTAGTTCAGATCATATCCTTATCTATAAATTCAAAGCCTCACATTACCCTGCCAATCACCCTACCACCTATAACTTACAATGCAGCATGGCAATTCGGCTAATAAAAACCTCTACTCATGCTAGAGATTTATACCTTACTATGTATCGTTACCTGGCTGAGCACTGATTGTTAGCATACAATGACGTCATAAGACTGCATTACTTTCTTATACCAATCAGAAAATTTGCTGGTCCGCGATGAGCCAATGCTTTTTCGTAATGCGGACTTTATTACAATAGTTAAAACATTAGAGCTCATCTGGTTATGTATAGCAGATGAGGGGAGAAATGGATTGTAGGATATACATAATACACTTTCATGTAGTCAGAAATGATGGCATTAGTGTCCGTCATCAGCCCACGTATTCTCCTCAACTTAACTTTTACTACATACCGAATAGCATGATCATCGCTGGACCCCCGCTAAAGCAGAGCAGTGCTAGGACGCTCTACTAAGAACGTGGGATGTTCGCCTCCAGACGTACCACCCCTTCTTGGACCACCACATAGAAGTGACCTCTAGATAAGGGATCATGCCGCCTTCATTGTTTCAGCGCACGGGTGACGCTGGATACAAATGCATATTTGTAAAACAGCGAAAACAACGTCTGACAAGAAGAAGAAGGACATGGGGTGAGCGCTGATTATGCAAATATGCATCTGTACTAATTAGCCCAATTGAACGTTCTGCTGGTTACAAGGCTTGTTTCTGATGCTTCATGCCAGGCTGCATCGAGCTGTTCTTGTTTTCGTGCTTGAAGGCGCCTTCAGTGCATGAAACTGTTTTCTGTGATGATTACGGTGCAAGCGAGGCTCTGCTCTTTAACATCAAGCAAACCTATGCACCTATCTCGCAGAAGCGATATAGATGTACTAGTTCTATCTTCCCGCTCTGCTTCGTGAATAGGGCGAATTTACCTCACACTTGCATATGACTTCAACAGAGGCCAAAAACGCGGGCATTAACGGCTTTCCCTCGACATCCGTTGGGAGGATCAGCAGGTGCGACTGGTTTAACGAAGATTTATCATATTGTATCAATACCTGAACATCCCAATCATTGCATTCTTCCGAAAATGCTATAGCACGCGAATGCATAATGAAACAAAGACATTGCCAACTTTGTTAGAATTCTCTCCGGCACCTTGGTAGTGGTACATTTCGCAGGATGTCCCTGACGCCTGGAGTAAACACTGCTCTTGAGTCAAAACAGCAGTAAAATGAAGGCCAAATTCAGAAGCTTAAGTTTCCTTCCTCGACACGATCTTTATCTCCCTTCGCAAGGAACCTACGCCCTTTGTGTGAAAGGGCATATTGTCCAGCTGTGGCAATTTCCTTTATAATGAAAAACAAAGTGTGCCTCTTCTTTGTATGTAGCTGGTTGTTTGTCCGAAAACTGGGTTCCTAGACTGAAGCTTTCCGCTGCAGTTGGTGAGGAGATCCGTGTTTTAGAGCACTCCCATTGGGAAGAATGTCTTAAACATGACAAAGGCAAAGTGTTAAATACTGAGTAACAGCTACCGAGACGAGAGGAAATCTATGCTCAGGAAACCGTGAAAAGCAATTCACGCTCATAATACGCAGTTCCGCATTCTGTATGGCGTCGTTTGGGCTCAGAGCACTACACATTACTTGGGTGAAACCGCAAGAGGCCTGAATGACGTGGGGGAATACTAATTTTTTAGGCAAAACCCTTTTTAGGCTCAAGGCGAAATTATGGAGCTCGGGAACTGTGAGCGTCCACGAGATGTGTACTCAAGATTCCACGAACTCTGTCCGCGAGACGTCGCAATAGGTTCTGACGTCGACCTAATTTCATCTTTTTGCTAACTAGGCCTACCAATATAGAAAGCCCCGTTATGAAGCCACGTGTAAGGCTAGTTAAGTCACGTATGTCAATGAGAGGAGCCCTGAGAAGGCGATGCCACCATCAACAAACCAAAGAAAATAAGGAAATCAAATTATACGTACCAAACACGGCAAGGAAGACGTAGAATAACCGGTTTTGGCCAGTAAGTTCTGAAGGGAAGCCATGCAGAACCCCGTAAAATTTCGTCTCCTTCTGCTCTTTGTGCAACCGATATATTTTACTATAATTTTTCATTTTTTATTTCTTCGCTTGATATGACGACACTGGGGAAAAGCTTAGGAGCAGTCCGCTAGTAAAGCAAAAGGTGACAGCACTAAACTTGAACGGATCCTCTTAATTCGCCCACTTTACTCGGCGCACGTGACATGTATGATTTTCGTGGGAAGCGGCCTCCTTTCGCGACATAATGTATTTATCCGTGAGACGTGAGCGTTGATCTTCAATATGCACTTGAGCCGAAGAAGAATACCTCATCTGACGAGTGCTGTGTCTTCCATATTTTGTCTTCCGTTCCATCCGAAGTCATTAAGAAGATGAAACCTTCAATGCTTGTCGACGCAAAGGTGACCGTGACAGAATCATTCTAGGACCTGGAGAGCTAGGCCGCCCCACATAAAGGTCAAAGCAAAGCTAAGAAATCAGAAGAACAGCAGAAGTAACATTTGCGTGGAAGTACACTTGTCGACGGTGGCGAACGTCGACCAGTGCCGTTTGTTTCAAACTACTTCTGATGTGTCGATTCCTCAAGATGCCTTTACATCTTGAATGATGGCCGCACCACCCGAGTTGATAAGCTATAGATCAACTTAGAGCTCGGAAATATTTCTTTCAACGTAATGCAACAATTAGCTTATCTTTCTGAGTAGAATATTGCAGAAAAGGTAAGCGCGAAGTTTTAGTCTGCTTTGGACCAGAAAGAGAGATTTCCACTTATAAAGAAATTTTCAGGACTGCCTTCAGGCGATATTATAAGATCCCAAAAAGTATAAACCGGCGAAATTCTTCGAGGTACAAAGCAACGCCATCTAATTTTCGTTGATGGAGAACGTTTCGTTTGTCTTATAATTTTGTTTTGAGTGAGAAAACTTGGAATAGGCGTTTGAGCGCACTGCTACGCTTTTATAGATTGAACAGTGATTACTTGATGGGCAGCGTTTATTTCGTATGAACTTTCGGCGGTAGTGGAAGGCCAGTGAAGACCCTAGTGAAAAATTCCGTATCGCGACAAATGGGTTTGAACCGGTCCTGTATTATCCCGTATAAATTTCATACCGGTGTGACCAGTCCTAAATGAAGCTTAAACGGGTTTATATCGGACAGGTCAACACCGCTATAAATCTCAATTCGGGCGGTTGAGTTTGTCAGCGATTTTCTGCAATGAAGCAGGCTCACTAGGCTCATTCAAATTCGGGCTCACGCTCTCGTCTTGCACATATATGTCGTGTTGACAGGAGTCGCGAAAGTCACGCAGCGACAAGCACACTTTCTTGGCCGGTGCCACAGCACAGGCAGCTGGACGCTTTCTCTCTCGTCATTTTTGTTGAACTTGCTTGGGAAGGTAAGCCGGCAAGTCGGGCAGCAAGGTTGGGACCGCATGAGCGGACAGCGCAGGTTTGCCACGAGGGATCCTCAACTCTTTACCGACCATTATGTGCACATAATGCCACATGTTGAACGGCGCTTCGAAATGCTATTCGCGCACCGCCGACGTTTCCGAGAGTGCCTTGTCATCATCATCATCAGCAGCCTAACTATACCCACTGCAGAGCGAAGGCCTCTCCTATATTTCTCCAAATAACCCGGTTCTGTGCTAGCTGCATCCACTTGACCCCTGCGAACTTCTTAACCTCATCCACCCGCCTAATGTTCTGCCACCACCTGCTACGCTTTCGTTCCCTTGGAATCCAGTTTGTTGCCCTAAGCGACCATCGGTTATCCTCTCTTCGCCCTACATGTACTGCCCACGTCCATTTTTCTCCTTGATTTCCACTAGAATGTCGGTAACTTGAGTTATTTCTCTGACCAACTATGCACGCTTCCTATCTCTTATTGTAACCCCTATCATTTTTCGTTCTATAGCCCTCTGCGTTGTCTTCAACTAAGTAGAACCCTCTTGGTTAGCCTACACGTTTCACCCCCATAGGTGAGTACAGGCAAGATGCAACTGTTGTATACTTTCCTCCTGAGCGATACTGGTAAGCTGCTAGTCATAATCTGCTTGTGCTTGCCAAATGTGCTCCATCCCAATCTTATACTTCTTATTTCCTTTTCATGGTCCGGATCTGCGGTTACTATACCTGTCCTAAGTAGATATATTTGCCTACTACTTCCAGTGCTTCGCTACCAATCGTAAACTACTGCTCCTTCCCGAGGCTGTTGAACATTACCTTAGTCTTCTACATATTGATTTTCAAGCCTGCCTTTCTACTTTTCCTGTCTAGGTCACCAACCATTCTTTGCAATTCATCTCCTGAGTTGCTTAGCAAGGCAATGTCATCAGAAAATCGCAGATTACTGAGAAAATCGCAGATTACTGAGGTATTCTCCATCTACCCTTATCCCTAACTGCTCCCATTCCAATTTTGAATACTTCCTCTAAACAAGCTGTGAATAGTACTGGGGATATCGTGTCTCCTTGCCTAACACCTTTCTTTGTGGAAATTTCGTTACTTTGTTTATGCAGAACTATGGTTGCTGTGCAGCTACTATTATATCTTCCAGCACTTTCACGTACGGCTCATCTACCACCTAATTTCGCAATACCTGCATCACCGCCGAGGTTTCTACTGAGTCAAATTCTATTTCGTATTCAATGAATGCTATGTGTAAGGCTCAATAATGGCAGCGTTTGGGCGAGTTGGTTAGACATGTTAAACCTGGAAAGCGCATAAAAAACAACCGGACAACAGCAAGAGACCGACACACGAGCGCTCGTGTGTCTGTCTCTTGCTGCTGTCCGTGTGTTTTTTATGCGCTTTCCAAGTTTAATATGTATAAGGGCTGGTTATATTCCGAGCATTTTTCTATCACCTAATACCCAGAAATGTGGCGCAACAAACACAAACACATACGAAGAGACACAACACACGCGCACACTACCAACTGTAATATGGATCTGAACACACGCTTCCTGCACCAACTAGCCCCTCAAGCTGTTATTTTCTATGACCTGATTGACGGCATTAATATGATCGATAGATAAAGCAGCGTTTCCGAAACCCTGCTTGATCCTTTGCTTGATTGCAGTCTAAGGTTGTCCTGATTCTATTAGCGATTACCTTAGTAAATACAATATACGTAACAGACAGAAAGCTGATTTGTCCGTAATTTTTAAGGTCCTTAGCGTATGAGGATAATGCTTGCAGTGACTTGTCACTGCGGTGCAAGTTCTTCTCGCACTGCTTTCGTTGGACTTCGTCTTTCGGGGCTTTAAACAACGAAAACGTCCGTCCGTTCAACTCACGAAATCCAGGGTACTCAGTCTTACAACCTGGCGCGTAGCAGTGCGTGTCGCTCTTTTGGTTTTCTTGACCATGGCTGCATGCAAACCATTTTTTGTGCGTACGACGCAATGCAAGGAAGTATAAGATGTCGAAAACGCTGTAAAAAAAGCAGACAGCGTATGTGCACAGCCTAACTGACAGCAACCTACACGTGGGTACAAGCTTTCCCCTGGCCTGGTGCTCGGCTCTTCTGGGGTGAAATGCTTGGGAAAAAGGTGCCACGGCCCAAATAGTTGCGCCGATGTGGCAGTGATTCGTTCCGCCATCGGACAACAATAAGTCCGCCTCCCGCGGCAAAAGCCCATTATGTGGCCCTTTTTTTTAGGACTGCTGCAGCTGAGGCTCTAAGGGAGCACTTCAGGTGAGGCTCAAAGGAAGTACCTTTGCAAGACAAACAGAACCACCTTTGCAGGCTGCGAGGTTCGAAACTGGGTTTGGGCCCACTGCGGAGGAGGGGCGCGCAGCGGGGTTTAGGAGCTTCTCCCAAACGCACACCCCTGGAAAAGCCGAGCGCCAGGCCGGGGGACGCTTGTACCCATTTTTACCGGTGGGTGTCCGGCGGTGGGTTTCGAACTAACCACCTCCCGTAGCCGAGACGGGCGCTCTGCTAACCCGGCTAAGCCCCTTAAAGGGCTTAAAGTTTCGAACAACTAATGACCTGCAAAGGTCTGGTTCTCACGGGTTTCCACCGCACGGCTGTAGGGCTAAAAGAAAACTGGGTGTGGGCAGCAGTCACAAGGGTTTCCAGCACAGTGGCTCCGATCTCCTCGGTTTCTAGACGCCAGCGCCACGCGCGGCAATTAACAGAAAGAGCAACAGCTCTGCCGTAGGCCGCGCCGCGCGCTCTTTCTACTACCTAAAGTATTCTAGTACACTGTATTGTGGGGATTCAACATTACCCTTGCCCACAAGACGAGGTGAATACCCTCTCCCTCTCTGTCACTGGGAGCTCTAGTCATTCCCCTGGTGGATCTGCTGCGGGTAGGGCGGAGTGAGAGTGACTGGCGTAGCTAGCCGCGTGGCCCCCTCCCTCCCCATCTCCTAACAGCTTCGACAGACAGCCAATGCATCATGGGGGGATGAACATTGGGAACTCCAAATAAATAACTTGGCTCGCTGGCTAGGCCTCGGTGTGTATGTTTTTTCCACGACTACTGGTGTGGTCAGAGCAAGCTGCGTGGCGTTTGGCTCTGGGAAGGCACTCCCCTGATGGGGCTGCGACAGGTGGGTCACCGCCGCTTGCGGCGGGGGCTAGCCTGCCACAGAATGTTTATCTGTTGTAGGCCGTCATAGCAACCGCCACCGTTTCGGTGGTGGAAGACGGCTGTTGTGGCGGCGAGCGTATTTCTCTCCCTGTTAATTTTCTTTCTTCTCTATTTCTTCTTCTGTCTGCACAAGGCAGTACTAGGCAGTGGAGGGCCCCGCCGGGGTGGTGCAGTGGTAAGACGCCCGACTACTATGCCGGAGTACCCGGGTTCGAACCCGACCTCGGCGGCTGCGTTTCGATGGAGGCGAAACGAAGAGGCGTCAGTGTGCTGTGCGATGTCAGTGCACGTTAAAGATCTCCAGGTGGTCTAAATTACTCCGTTGCCCTCCACTACGGCTCCTCTTTCTCTCTTTCCACTTTCACTCCCCACCTTCCTCCCTTCCCTTACGGCGCGGTTGAGTTGTCCACAGAAAGCAAGTGAGACAGTTATCGCGCCTTTCCCTAGCTATAAATCAATCAGTTAGATCAATCAGGCAGTGGAGGTGGCTCAGCTACAGAGCAAGTAGCAGGCCCGTGCATTTTCTTTTCCTTCTTCCTACAGCCACAACAACAACAACAACAATAATAGCGCCCGAGCCCCATGAGAACCCCCTTAACGTTATGCAACTGCTCACAGTTATTGTACGGAGGAGCCGGTGAGGGCACCGTTGAGAAATAAAGTACATCTGTACAAGCAGTGGAGGGCCCCGCCGGGGTGGTGCAGTGGTAAGACGCCCGACTACTATGCCGGAGTACCCGGGTTCGAACCCGACCTCGGCGGCTGCGTTTCGATGGAGGCGAAACGAAGAGGCGTCCGTGTGCGGTGCGATGTCAGTGCACGTTAAAGGTCTCCAGGTAGTCTAAATTACTCAGTAGCCCTCCACTATGGCCCCTCTTTCTCTCTTTCCACTTTCACTCCCCACCTTCCTCCCTTCCCTTACGGCGCGGTTGAGTTGTCCACAAAAAGCAAGTGAGACAGTTATCGCGCCTTTCCCTAACTATAAATCAATCAGATCAATCAGGCAGTGGAGGTGGCTCAGCTACAGAGCGAGTAGCAGGCCCGTGCATTTTCTTTTCCTTCTTCCTACAGCCACAACAACAACAATAATAGCGCCCGAGCCCCATGAGAGCCCCCTTAACGTTATGCAACTGCTCACAGTTATTGTACGGAGGAGCCGGTGAGGGCACCGTTGAGAAATAAAGTACATCTGTACAAGCGGGATGGCTTCTCAATATTTTAAAAGACTTCTTGTGTAACAGAAACACCACCATTGAAATAGGCGGCATCTGGACAGACACCTTTTCGACCCCCAAAAAGGGAACACCGCAAGCCTCAGTGATATCCCCTATGCTCTTTAACATTGTTATGATCGGCTCAGCAAAAAGCTCGAAGAAATTGAAGGAGCCAGACATGCTAGCCCCGCCGGGGTGGTGCAGTGGTATGACGCCCGACTACTTTGGCGGAGTTCCCGGGTTCGAACCCGACCACGGCGGCTGCGTTTCGATGGAGGCGAAACGAAGAGGCGTCGTGTGCTGTGCGATGTCAGCGCACGTTAAAGATCCCCAGGTGGTCGAAATTACTCCGTAGCCCTCCACTACGGCTCCTCTTTCTCTCTGTCCACTTTCATTCCCACCTCCCTCCCTTCCCTTACGGCGCGGTTCGGGTGTCCACAGAGCAAGTGTGACAGTTACTGCGCCTTTCCCTTCCTGTGAACCAATTTAAATTTAAATAGACATGCTATCTATGCTTATGACATCACGATCTGGGTGATCAGGGGATCCTTAGGAGAAAAGCAAGACTGTCTGCAGAGAGCAGCAGACGCTGTCAACGCATACGCTCGACATTGCGGCCTTGAATGTTCTCCGGAGAAATCTGAGGTGCTCAGAGTCCACAGAAGAGGGTACGATCTGCACAACTCCATAGACATCTACATAGGGGAAAAGAAGATCCCGGAAGTGTCGCAAATAAAAATCCTAGGCATGCGGATACAAAGCAACTGCTGTTTAGATCAAACAATCAGGCAGCTAGCAAGTACCACCGCGCAGATCACGCGAATGATAGCAAGAATCTCCAACAGAAGACGAGGCATGTCCGAGGAGGACACATGTAGGCTAGTACAGGCCCTCGTTGTAAGCCGCATTGTATATGGCGTCCCCTACCAAATTCCGCTCAAACAGGAAAAAACAACTGGAGGCAATCCTGAGGAAAGCCTACAAATGCGCTCTTGGACTACCGGTCAACACCTCGACCGAAAAATTCAATAAACTGGGCATAAACAACACAGTGCAAGAGCACATCGAGGCCCACCTTCTCGCGCAGAAAATAAGACTCATGCAGACGCAAACGGGAAGGAACACGCTAAATATACTGGGCATGAGAGATTCTTGCCGAGAAATAAACAGCACGGGCAGCATACCGAAAGAAATGAGATCATTAAAGTCAACCCGATTCCGAAAAACATGCATCCGAAAATACACAAGGCCAGAAGAGAGGTAAGATCCGAGGCACACGAAAGAAGCCGCGCAGAGAAAAAAAACATATTGTACGTCGACGCGACCACATAGAAAGAACAACGCGGAGCGGTAGCCAGTGTGGTTGATCACCAGCTTAAAGAAGTCAACTGCGCCTCGATCAAGAGCAACAACATTCTCGAGGCTGAGGAAGCGGCAATCGCTCTCGCTATCACCCACCAGGGTGAGGAGGCTACCACAAAAATAATTACGGACTCGCAAGAAGCATGTGAAGGTATAGCAGCAGACGCATATCCACTGTGGCCATCCGCATACTCAAGGCAAGAAAAATCAGCTTTTCGAGATGCTTCATAACGTGGACACCAGGCCATGAGACTGTCGAAGGTAACCAACGTGCCGACGCCAATGCCCGAGCACAACCCAACCGGGGGGCGCACAACGACGGGGAACCAGACGCAGTCACTAGACGCTATGGAGCCATCCTTGAACATCAAAGAGCCTTAAGGAGGATCTGTCCACCTCCCCACGAAGACCTCAATAGAGAGCAGTCGGTTGCCTGGAGACAGCTACATACTAACACATACCCCAATCTGAGTCTACTCAGTAAAATCCACCCCACTACATATGAAAATAAATGCCCACTATGCGGAGAACCCCCTACACTCTACCATGTTACATGGGCCTGTCAAGAAACACAGGTAGCACCAATAAACACCACACCAACACCGGAGCAGTGGGAGGCTGCGCTGTCCTGCTCGACGCCTGACGACCAGCTCAAGCTGATTGACAGAGCGCGCAAGACGGCAAAGGCCACTGGGGCCCTGGACTGAGGGCCCCACCAACGCCGGGGGAATTCCCTTTGTGTAAATAAAGTTTTTCATTCATTCATTCATTCATTCATTCATTCATTCATTCATTCAATATTTTAGGTTCTTTACTCTCAGAATACTTATCAGTTGCAAATAAAAGGGTTATGCACGTCGTTAGCATTATTATAGTCTAGAAATAGATGTTCGCTTATATGAGCGCCAATATGAAATCATAATTGGTGAGTGCCACAAACAGTGTTAACACATATCGCAAACGTATAGTGAAGCCTGACAAACGCTTTATTTAGTGGTTCTCAAGCATATATGTGTCAGCAATCCCTTCTCGACTAGGAAGTGGTGAACGATTTCTTGTGACTGGGGGGAGGGAGGGTATGGGCGGGTCTTGTAGGATCTTCGGCCGCAATTACCAGAGTAGATCGCAGAACTGAGTTTGTACAAGAAAAGTGCTCTCAATAAAACTCGAACTTGATAAGCTAGCGCACCACGGCCTTCACATGAATTGGCGAAAAGGCGAAGCGTCTGTGCCAGTACGCGTGACACTTGAAGGCATTAGACATCTCTGAATACCGCACTCCTCGATTTTCGGACGCCCGAGACATGTTGCCTCGTACTCCGTCCAGAAATCCAACAAGAGTCCGGATTTTACAGATGCCAACATCAACATCAACAAAACTCTCTAGACGGTCTTTCCCTCAATCTTTCGAGCGCGCTCTTCACTTCCGCACTCATCTCGCTTCTGTTTATGTTTGACAAAGCAGATAAGTCTTTTGAACCTCCTGCGAAACCGGAGGCGCTCGGGGAGTTGATGCTCGGTGTTGAAGCCTCAGCTGATAGCTTCGCAGAGGCGGCCAGGATGCGACGAAGTTCCGATTGCTGCGGGCCCGGACGGCGACATGGTCCGTGTGGCGCGCGCGTCTGTGCCAACAAAACCACAGCGACAACTCGCACTATCATGGCCGTAAGCGCTGCAACGACCGCAGCGCACCGCCGAACAAGCAGCGCCAATGTGGCCTTCAACGCCGCACCTAAAACACACGCGTTTCATTCCTCGATACTCAGCATCACGCGTGTCCCAGTTACCATCAGGAAGTTGGGGGGGGGGGGGGGGGACTGTGTCATTTCCAACATGACCAGCCGCGTCCCGTTCCGAACGTGGCTCCTAGACTGGAATGCTTCTTCTGAGAGGGATCTGACCTTTCCGTACGGGGAAAGCGCCGCAGTGAGAGCCTCGTCGCTGACGCACTGGGGAAGACGGTAAATCCTCACATAAACCACCGGAGCTCCCATCTGCTCCAGCGGCACTACTTTTCCGGTGAGACTCAGGACACCTATCCCCACCATTTTAGTCGCTTGCTCCATGGAAGACACGGCGGCTAGGAAACAAAGACCTCTAATGTGCTGCAGTTACTGCAGCCCCCTACTTCGACAACCTCCTCGATAGTGTCGATGAGGCTGCCACCGGAATAGGTTCCGGCACCGCGAATGTGAAGCACTGCGCCTTGGACGGTTGTTGTGCATGAACAATTCGGTGCGGCTTTCTCAGCAACGACCCCTATCACGAGACAGCCCTCGAGAACCTGATCGAGTG
Source organism: Amblyomma maculatum (assembly GCF_055883805.1). Lineage (NCBI taxonomy): Eukaryota > Metazoa > Arthropoda > Arachnida > Ixodida > Ixodidae > Amblyomma > Amblyomma maculatum. The sequence continues at coordinate 124,829,581 of NC_139349.1, forward strand.
ATCGTGAGCGGGGAAGAGCAGTATTACAAAGTAGAGGGAATTTATTGTCTTGCACACACATAGGTGCTTGTATATACACACGCGCACTGTAGTACATACATGAGCGGACAACGAAAGGTGCGATACTAGCAACAATCACATATTAATAGTTATTCCGTGTTCATCAATACCTACAGAGAATCAGCGATAAAACACTACGTGACTGTGGAATTAATGCAGTTCTGTCGATTGGCAATAATCGTGATATGGTCAGAAAGCTACCTTAATAAATTAGGATGAGGCTGGATGACAGGCGTGATGAACTGTTGCTATGCAGCGAAATAAAGAGGAGGATTATAGAAGCAAAGGTTTACTTCTATTGCATGTTCGCCTTAAAAGATTGCACAAAATTCTACAGGGCACTTTGGACGACTAAAGTACGATGAGGCGAATGCCATTACAGCGCGGTGGTTTGTAGCCCTCCACTACGGCACCTCTGTCTCCCTCTCTTTTATTGCGAAAGCAATACTGCTAGCACTTCGAGCGTGCCGGAGTACCCGGGTTCGAATCCGACCTCGGCGGCGGCGTTTCGATGGAGGCGAAACGAAGAGGCGTCGTGTGCTGTGCGATGTCAGCGCACGTTAAAGATCCTCAGGTGGTCGAAATTACTCCGTAGCCCTCCACTATGGCTCCTCTTTCTCTCTCTTTCCACTTTCACTCCCATCTTCCTCCCTTCCCTTACGGCGTGGTTGCGGTGTCCACAGAAAAACAAGTGAGACAGTTACCTCGCCTTTCCCTTCCTATAAATAAATCAGTAAATAAATCAGCACTTCGAGCCTTTGGCGTTTCGTGGCGCCTCCATACATGATCTTTCACGTGACCGTGTGAAGTCACGCCTGACCGAGAGACGAAGCCCCAGCTCGCGCCATCGGATGGTGGCGGCGAGTCCATACACGGCGCTGTGTCACAGCCGAGAGAAGGCGCTCGCTGTTTTTGACATGTGTTAGTTGGAGCATTCCCAGGGAGGACAATGACGGAAGTGCTGAAAGAGAGTAAAAATAGGCTGTTGAAAAATACCGCAGAGCACAGTATGGTGATAGTAGCCGCGGGGCTAAACGATGTCCTAAATGGTGACGCTGCAGGAGTGGTGGAAAGTTTAGCTAAGGGAGTTGACGATATCAGGGAGATAGCACAGCAATAGATGTATGCACAGTACCGGAGGTGCTAGAATTGAACGGAAAGCTGGAAAAGGACATGGTGAGTTAGTCAGGACATAAGAAAGTTAAGCCTGGAGAAGCGTTTCGAAGTGGTTGAGAAACAGGGATGTTGTTATTGTTGTTGATTGGTTCACAGGAAGGGAAAGGCGCAGTATCTGTCACACTTGTAGCTGTGGACACCTGAACCGCGCCGTAAGGGAAGGGAGAAAGGTGGGAGAGAAAGTGGATAGAGAGAAAGAGGAGCCGTAGTGGAGGGCTACGGAGTAATTTGGACCACCTGGGGATCTTTAACGTGCACTGACATCGCACAGCACACGGACGCCTCTTCGTTTCGCCTCCATCGAAACGCAGCCGCCGAGGTCGGGATCGAACCCGGGTACTCCGGCACAGTAGTCGGGCGTCTTACCACTGCACCACCCCGGCGGGGCAAACAGGGAGGTGCATAAAGCAGGTTTTGGTAGGGCTTTTAGCGAGACGCGTTCATTTTAATAGAAGGGTGAGAGCAGAGATCGGCTGGCGCCTGGCAGGCAGGGCTGTAGATTTTTTAGGGGGTCCGCGAGGACTCCGTGCACAGATGTAGTTAGAAGTGAATCAAAAGAAAGTGTAACAACGGAGGCTGAGCCCCAAAAAATGGAAAGGAGGAGGTCGAGAAATAAAAGTACAAAAAAGAAATTTAACACTAGGATCAGCTATATAAACATGAAAGGAGGAAGAAAAAGAGCGAAATGGCTAGATATAGAACAGCAGTTGAAGGATGACAAAATAGGTGTGTACGCTCTTTGCGAGATTCATCTCAGGGATCAAGAAGATTCGCCGTTTATAGAAGACTAACGTCTGGGAAGGGTGCAACAGTACGAGAACGGAAAAAAGGGTGGAGGGGTAGGTATGTTGATATACCAGGGAACAAATTGGCAAATAATTAAATCATCTTGTAACGAACGTATTTGGGTATCAGGAATAACTACCGGCATAAAGACATGGCTAGGGATAGTTTACTTAGGAACAGGACACTAATGCAGGCCAGAAAACGAGGATCTTGTTGAATGTCTCAGTGTCGATATAATCCAGTTTGGAGACGGGGCCACTATTATTCTGCTGGGGGACATGAACGGCCACATCGACGATCTGGATGGATTCACGGATTGTAACGGGAAGCTAATGCTAGATTTCTTTGTGTGACACGATCTAGTTATAATAAATAGAGAAACAAAATGCGAAGGCCAAATCACATCGGAATTCCGCAACAGGCAGATGTCGTAGGAAATTTAAAGCAAGGTCACACAAATGGAAATAGACGAAGAAGCGGAGTGTAGTCTGGGAAGTGATCATAAACGTATTAGTCTGCAGATGGGGCCCTTGATGAAAAGAGAAATGGAACTTAGACAAAACGTAAACGCAAAATTAAACGGCGCTCAAATAGCGCAGATAGCAGCAGACATAGAGAAAGCAATAGAGTAAAGCCCCATGGAAGACTGGGATTACGAACAGGTAGAACTACTCATAAGGAGGAAAATTAAGGAGGTTGAAGTAGCAAACCGCTGGAATAGAAAGAGGAAGGCACAAAGCTGGTGGAATAAGGAAATCAGGGAAGCTATTGAACAATGACGGGCTGCTTCAAGGGAACAACGAGTGGCAAAGAAAGCACAGGTATCTCAGGAGGAAAGTGACCAAAAATGGGAATCATATCGACAAAAGAAACTTGAGGTACAGGCACTCGTCCAAAGTAAATTAAGGCAGTCCACCGATCGCTGGATGGCTGACATACACGATTCCTCCAGAGGCGGAGCAAGAAAATTATGGAACCATATAAGCTGGCTAGGGAAAAATAATAAAAAAAGCAGGATCGGATTCAAGATAACGAGGGAAATTGTTTAAAGGGAGATAACGCAGTGAACTACATTAGATCAATTAGAGCCGAATCATTTAAGAGCGACGATAGGTTAATCTCCGCAAATCAGGAAGCAACACAGGGCAGCAGAATACAAGGTACCTTAGAACTGACCAAACTAAACTGGAAAAAGGCAGAAAAAAATATTCCTATAAACACATCTACTGGAATAGAACGAATTCCGTCCAAGCTGATTAATGAACTTGGTCCAGAATTAAGCAAGGAAACGTTGCTAAACGCTCTGGAAACATTCATAACGAATAAGCAAATTCTGGACAGCTGGCGGCAGAGTAAAATGAATTTGATTTATAAAGGGAAAGGAGAAAGGATGCGCATAAAATCCTACAGGCCGATTACTATAACATCTGTCATGTACAAGTTGGCCGTGCAGGCGGTGAAATTAAAGGTGCAAGCATGGGTAGAAAGTAACAAGATGCTCAGAGAATTTCAGAACAGCTTTAGAAATGGTAGGCGCTTAGATGATAGCCTGTTCGTGCTTACGCAATGCATCGAAATATCTAGAGTGGAAAATAGGCCTTTGCATTTGGCCTTCCTGGACATACACGGGGCGTACGACAACGTAAACAGGGAACTCCTGTGGAACATAATAAAAAAGAAGGTTTCCGTTATGAGATAATAGATTTCCTCCAGGAAATATACTGGGATAACAGAGTAGAAATTACATGGGAAGGGATAAGAAGTACGGAAGATGTCAAAGTATGTAAAGGATTAAGACAAGGCTGTCCTCTATCACCGCTGCTGTTCATGCTTTATATGATAAACCTGGAACAGAGGATACAAGACAGTAACCTAGGTTTTAACCTGTCGTATAGATTAGATGGAAAGGCGGTAGAGCAGCGCCTCTCCGGTTTGATGTTCGCAGATGATATTGTGCTGCTAGCCGAGAGTCTGGAAGAATTGCAAACTCTAGTTAAGTATTGCGGAGACGAAGGGGACGCTCTAGGCTTCAGTTTTTGCGCAGTTAAAATCGGGTCTGATGATTTTCAACGGCTCAACTGATCAGGGTCTTAAAATACAAGGCCATGAAATACCCAGAGTAGCAGAATATAAATATCTGGGGGTATGGGTTAACGAAGGATTGACATACATTGGAAAGCATGAGTAGTCACTTAAGGCCAAAGGGCGAAGAAATGAAGGCATAATGAAGCATAGGGCATTGTGGGGATACAACAGGTATGAGGTTTTGGCGGGTATTTCGAAAGGAATTATGGGGCCCGGACTTACTTTTGGAAATGCGGTTTTGTGCCTACAATCAGAGGTACAGTCGACGTTAGAAATAGATCAGGGAGCCGTTGGACGATTAGCACTAGTTGCCCACGGCAAAACCACAAATGAGGCGGTACAAAGAGATATGGGCTAGTCAACTTTCGAAGTACGGGAAGCTCATAGTAAAATATTATATGAGGAACGCCTGAGGATATTGGACAGTAACAGATGGGCAGCTAAAGTATTTAAATGCCTGTACTTTAAAAGCGTTGACTCACAATGGAGGAAAAGAACTAGGAAACTAACTAGTAAGTATGCTAGTCACAAGGACGGAGCAATAAAAAAAAATGAAGAGCATTAAGCAACAGGTGAGAAACACACAAGGTAAAAATTGGATAAATTCGATGCAAAAGAAACAGAGTGCGGAATTATAGTGAAAGTGGAAAATGCAGATAAGGAAGGAAGCTTCCTTTGATAACTCAAGATGCAGTGCCCTACTTTCTGAAGCTAGATCAGGCTGCCTTAGAACACGCAGCTACAAAAAGAAATTTAACAATGAAGATGGCGCATGTGCTGTATGTGGTAACTCCAGTGAAACAATTTACCATATTATACTCGGTTGTAATGGTATCCATACGGAAGTTGATGCAGGCGCAGTCACTGTTCCTGAAGTTCGGGGGTTTAGAAATACTAGTGGCCGGGTGAATAAACCGGCGGTGGAAACTAGCCAAAAACGACTGGAAGATTAGTGGCTTAAAAGCAGAGAAGTGACCTAATGTTAGTAATGTAGCAACAAAAATTTAATAAATACAATGATGGTTTAGTTAACCAATATAAAGCAATAATTAAGATATAGGGAGAAAAATGAGCATGTTAGCTACTGCTACCACTCCGTTTCAAAGGGGACGCTCCTATATTCCATCCATCTATCCATCGTCACGCTAGGAGGATAAATGGGGCTGTGGCTTCGGTCCTCGCAGTAGTTGGGGCACAGCCTTATGGTATGTCGGATGATGCGTATAAGGCGTATAAGGCTACTTTAAATGGGCAAGCAAGAAGGGAATTAAGCTACTAGAAGCAACCAGAAGCCACCAACAGCAGCATCCGTGCTCTCGCATTGCTCCAATGTAGATTCTGCAGTGCTCTAATTTCTTTTCCCTCCCACCTTCCTTCCTTTACGGTATGGTACATGTGTCCGCTGGCTAATGCGCCTTTCCTATCCTGATGGTCCCGCCGCGGTGGTGCAGTGGTATCCCAACAGTCCATTGATTTATAGGAAGGGAAAGGCGCGGTAACTGTCTCACTTGTTTTCTGTGGACACATCAACCACGCCATAAGGGAAGAAAGGAAGGTTGGAGTGAAAGTCTGTTGGGACTGTTGGGAGGCCATTTTTATCTGGGATGTGCTTCAGAGAACTTTAAAAAAAGAGCTACCTCTAGATGCATATGGCATACGAATTTTACCGTTTCCTAATACAGAGGAGTTTCCCTTTGATACAATAATGCTCCTGGGCCTCCACAGCTTGTGGAAAACCAGAATGCAGTTTAAGTATGCAGATATACAAGTCAATCCTGTACGAGAACATTTCATACACAGTGTTGTGCGGTTCAGGGAAGTGCATATGACACTCCCCGAGCAGCCACAATGGATTCATGTGCTTGACAGTTTGGTAAAACAGAAAAAGTTTTAACCCGCCGTGTCACGCGAAGGTGTGCTGGCACGTTTTATTGTTCATCGTCTTGTTTTGAATGTCCAAGTCGGCAATAAAGAAAGAAAAAGCGGTGGTGCAGTGGTAAGATGCCCGACTACTGTGCTGGAGTGCCCGGGTTCGATTCCGACCGCGGCGGCTGCGTTTCGATGGAGGCGAAACGAAGAGGAGTCCGTGTGCTGTGCGGTAGAGCGCTGTTGTTGTTGTTGGTGTAGGAAGAAGGAAAAGAAACTGCACGGGCCTGCTACTGGCTCTGTAGCTGAGCCACCTCCGCTGCCTGATTGATTGATTTATAGGAAGGGAAAGGCGCGGTAACTGTCTCACTTGTTTTCTGTGGACACCTCAACCACGCCGTAAGGGAAGAAAGGAAGGTTGGAGTGAAAGTCGAAAGAGAGAAAGAGGAGCCGTAGTGGAGGGGTACGGGGTAATTTCGACCACCTGGGTATCTTTACCGTGCGCTGACATCGCACAGCACACGGACGCCTCTTCGTTTCACCTCCATCAAAACACAGCTCGTGCGGACAGAGGAGAAAATCGAGAAAGAATAAAAAGAAGAAGGACAGAAAGACGCGTGCCGCAACAACAGCCGTGGTCCACTACAGAAGCAGTGGCGGCTGCAATGACGGCCTACAACAGATAAAAATCGGTGGCAGGCTATCTCCCGCTGCAAGCGGCGGTGACTTCTTGTCCCAGCCTCATCAGGACCAGGATCAGCCACTTCACCAGCTCACACTCCCACATTTTAAAGATCCCCAGGTGGTCGAAATTACTCCGAAGCCCTCCACTACGGCTCCTGTTTCTCTCTTTCCACATTCAATTCCCCCCTCCTCCCCCGTTTTTTACGGCGCGGTTTAGGGGTCCACAGGAGAAAAGTTTGACAGATAAAGCGCCTTTATCTTCCTGTGAACAAATTATTAACCCCACTGATGCCTGCAGTACTAACGCCTCCTAGACATGTGGCTCTGCTTGTGTTTGCTGCCTGTTCGAGGAAGCGACAAATGAAAGGCGCCACATGGACGCCTGGGCGCTGATGTTTCGGGTGAGCTTCGTTTACGAATTGGTTGGTTGGTTGTACAACTTTTAATTCCATCGAAAACGGGGAGTCGTGCGCCCGCGGATTAGAGAGCTCGGGCTAGCTCGTGAGCAGCCTCGTTACCAGGGACGGCAGCGTGAGCGGGTGTCCAAATTAACTGAATTTTCCTATTTATCGTTCTTTGGGGAGAGGCTTTTGGCCACCTCCGGTGATATCCTCCCCTTCCCAAAATTTTGAATGGCAGTTTTGCTGCCGCTAATTATGAACTTGGCTTCTGTTCCTACGCAAGCTAGCGCTATCGCAACTTCCTCCGCAGTCTCTATGTTGCGGCCTCTGATGGCTGCCGCGGATACAGGTGCCCCTCGGCCATCGACTACCGAAGCTACCGCCGCACCTGTTCTGCCACATGCCGCATCAACATAGACTACTTCCTTTGCTCCCATGTTCTTGAACCGTCGCTCTAGAGCTTCGGCTCGTTTGGCCCTTCTTTCGACATTAAATTCTGGATGCATATTCCTAGGAAAGGGGGGGGGGGACTACCAAGGCATTCCTGATTTCACTTCCAGAAGGGATTGGTACGCGTGCTCTGGTAAGCAACTTAAAGAAAAGCTAGAAACTCAGGGCAAGCAAATTCAGCAACAGAATGATCAAATAAAAAAACTCAATGATCATATTGCAAAGCTCACTCAGCAAATGCAAACGCTAATTCACAGGCTCTCCCCCGCAGAGGAAATGGAAAGTTCTTGCACTCCCCTCCCAGGTCATTCCACCCCACTTCCGCCTCCTCCTCCCACAAGCAACAACACAGCATCTACTACTAAAACTCATACACCCGCCAAACGGAAGGCACCTCACCAAGACATTCCTACAGTGGTCGACTCCCAAAAGCCTGATCTGGTCGCCTCCATAGCTTTACTCGAAGAGAAGCTTGCGGAAAAATTTGAATCTATGACCACCAGCACGAACGCATGGGCAGCTGGAGTAGACGCGCGGATAGCGATGCTCGAGCAGCAGATGCAGCAGCAACAGATCCAGATTCAAACTGCTCTAGAAAAGCTACTCTCTACCACAGTATCTCAAATGATCCCACCAGAATCTCAGCCCCAAGATGGCAGGACGTCGACAGGACATTAAGGTGTGGCAGTGGAACTGCAGAGGCTTTCGTTCCAAGCGTAGTAACCTGCAGCTCTACATTCAATCCCTTCCGGCCGATGAAACACCAGCGGTAATCGCACTGCAGGAAACAAACTCCCCTGTAAAACTGCTCAATTACACTCCTCATACACCAACAAACTGTCCTCAGTACAGAGTGGCGACGCTGGTTCACCGCAACTACACAGCAACTGATCACAACATGGACGTTGCAGATATCGACTTCCATTTGATAGAGCTGCTTCCCAAAGAGCGCAAAGGAACGAGTCTATTCATTCTGAATATCTACAGCTCCCCGAAAGGGAAAACTGCTCCTCTAATGGCGGCCATGAAAAAAGCCCTCCAAATCAGCGCTAACCAACCATTGATAGTTGCAGGAGACTTTAATGCCCGCCATATCACATGGGGATACAAAACGACTTGCAGTAAAGGCGCCCGACTCTGGACACTTCTCCAAAATGAGGGCATAACCCTTGTCAATGATACACAACAGTACACGCGCATCGGCAACAGTGTACAGAACAACACCACCCCCGATCTTACACTCACGAAAAACATAACACAATGCTATTGGACAAACACGCAAACCTCTCTTGGTAGCGATCACTATATAATTGAGACCTCTTTCTCACTATCCTCCATAACCCCCCGTGTAAAGAGGAAATTCAAAATCACCAACTGGGATCGCTTTCGCGATCTTCGTACCGCGGCCCCGAAGCAGATAGACCACCTTACAAATTGGCTGGCTAACCTCAACAAGGACGTGAACATGGCCACATCGGAAATGCCGTGCACACAAACCTCGGAGGTGATTGACAGCCGATTACTCCACATGTGGGAAGCTTACTCGAGCTTACAGAAGCGATGGCTTAAAAACAAACACAATCGCTCCCTGAAGCTACGCATCTCCGCTCTCATAAGGGAAATGGAGACGCAGGCGGCACAGCTCAGTCACCAGCAATGGGGTCAAGTATGCGACCGCCTTGCTGGAAACCTAGGGCTTAAGGACACGTGGCGGTTGCTACGATGCCTTCTTGAACCCGATCACGCCAAGAATGTACAGCAGAAAAATGTGACGCGTCTTATCCATGGCATAAACATGGACAACGACAACATTATTCAATCCTTAAAAGATACATACCTCACAACCACACCGAAGACACCCTTACCACAGTACCTTGGAACCCAAAACCATGAGCTAGACGAAGACATCACAAAGTATGAAGCCAGAGCAGCCATGCTCCAACTCCGCACTACGTCTGCTCCAGGAGCCGATCAGGTCACGAACAAAACACTTAGAAACCTCGATGAAAACTCCATCCAGGCAATAACAGAACTCTTTAACAAACACTGGCAAGAGGGAACACTTCCCTCAGAGTGGACGCACGCTCAGGTTACCTTTATACCTAAACCCGGCAAACCGCTCACTCTTTCAAACCTTAGGCCCATTTCGCTAACTTCATGTCTTGGTAAACTTTTTGAACACGTTGTCTTGAATCGGCTACATACACACATGCAAACCCGCGACTTTTTTCCTCACACAATGCTGGGTTTCCGCAGCCACCTATGCACCCAAGATGTCATGCTACAGATATCAGAAGAAATTCTCCATCCCCGACACTGCAAACGCACAAGAGCATTGCTGGCTCTAGACTTGCAAAAGGCATTTGACAATGTCTATCACTCCTCTATATTGGATGCACTATCCACTCTGAATGTGGGAAACCGAACACATGCTTACATTTCAGCCTTTCTCCGGGATCGCACAGCAGAAATTCGGTTCGGTCCCCTAAAATCCCCCACTTTTACCCTCGGTAATAGAGGCACCCCGCAGGGATCAGTCCTTTCCCCTTTTTTATTTAACATCACACTCATCCCCATGGCTAAAAAGCTGTCACAGATTCCAAACCTCTCCCATTCTCTATATGCAGATGATATCACCCTGTGGACCACCACTGGGAATGTAGGTAGCATGGAAGAAACTCTTCAGGAGGGGGCAGACATGGTGTCAAGATGCGCAGCTTTAATAGGCCTTGCATGTTCCTTCACTAAATCCGAGCTCCTGATACTCCACCCAAGCCCGCGGAAACACTACCAACCCCCTATGCTCATCACCGTAGATGGTCAGCCAGTACCACAAGTTCACAAACTTCGAATACTAGGTATGTTCATACAAGAGAACGGCCTTAACACGGATACACTCTCCAGACTGACTAACACAACATATCAGATCACCCGCCTAATCAAACGTATAGCCAACAAGCACTGTGGAATGCGCGAGCATGACCTCAGGCGCTTAGTACAGGCATTTATTATAAGCCGCATTCTTTACTCGATTCCGTATTTATATCTAACAAAAATAGAGACAGACAAGATGGATGCTCTCATCAGACACGCTTATAAGGCAGCTCTCGGCTTACCTAAGCGCACCCCAACCTATCGACTGTTAGGCATGGGAGTTCATAACACCCTCAGCGAACTAGTGGAAGCCCACCGCATCGCCCAACTAGGACAGCTCTCCACTACCCCAACTGGTCGCCACATTCTTTCCTTTCTCCAACTTAGACCGTTAGATCCCCCTCCAGTAGAAACTTATGCAGTTCCAAAGACAGTCCGCGATCACCTCACTGTCCACCCACTTCCGAAAAACATGCATCCCCTTCATAACCAGGCCAGACGAAAAGCGAGAGCACGTGCCCTACACAGAGCACATGCGAACGAACCCGACACGGTCTACGTGGACGCCGCAAAATATCCACACCGCTCAGCTTATGCGATATGCGCGGTATCCAGCCGCTTCGAACACATCACATCAGCCTCTATCATTACCCGAACGTCCGTAGAAGCGGAAGAATCCGCTATAGCCATCGCGATAGTCTCTTCCACTGCCACCCTTATCCTCAGCGATTCTAAAACTGCCATACAAAATTTCGCCCGAGGCCAGCTACATGCTGCCTCTCACAAAATCTTAACTACCAACGTTCAAACACCCCGACCAATAGACCTTGTCTGGGTACCAGCCCATTCGGGCAACCCCGGTAACGAAGCGGCCAATTCTGCTGCTCGAGCATACGTCGACCGAGCAACAGATACCGAAGACCTAGGCAGTGCCAGAGATCGGCTGATCACCTACAATGACATTACACTACACTACCGGTCTGAAAGACTTCACTACCCTCCCCCACACCCCTCCTTAATTAAACCACAACAAATAACATGGAGACACCTTCAAGCCCGCACCTTTCCCTCCCCTGCACTGCTGGCACTCTTCTCCCCCTCTACTCATCAGTCCGAATGTTCCCTCTGCGAGGCCCCGAGAGCTACATTCGAACATATTATGTTCAGATGCCCGGAGTTTCAACCACCGGCCGAATGTCGCCTTACGGACAACGAGGCTTGGGAGATCGCGGTCTCCAGCTTAGAACCGGCTCCACAAAGGAGACTGGTCGACTGGGCTGAAGCGGTCGCCGTCAGGCACTGCCTGCTGGCCACCACCCGTGATCAGGAGCCGGCCCAGCCCTTGTAACGAGTATTTCGCGGCTCCACTAAATAAAGTTTTTCACCACCACCATGAACTTGGCTTCTGTTCCTACGCAAGCTAGCGCTATCGCAAGTTCCTCCGCAGTCTGAATCGCCTGGTGACGCCATGACCTGTTGTGACGGTACATCACGCACCCGTTGTCGAACACAGCCAGTATTTCATTGAATGCATCAAGGCGCCCTTTTGCTTTGCGATGTCAGTGCACGTTAAAGAACCCTAGGTGGTGGGAATTTCCGGAGACCTCCACTACGGCGTCTCTCATAGCCTGAGTTGCTTTGGGACGTTAAACCCCACAAACCAAACCAAACCAAAGTTCACCGGCGTTTTTTAATTCGTTTACAAGAAAGGAAAAGGGCATATCCGTCACTCGCACAATCCCGATATCATCCTCACGTTATAACAGGCGCCCTTGTGCAGTGCGATGTCAGCGCACGTTAAAGATCAGGTGGTCGAAATTACTCCGTAGCCCTCCACTATGGCTCCTCTTTCTCTCTTTTCACTTTCACTCTCCCTTCCTCTGTTCACTTATGGCGCGGTTGAGGTGTCCACAGAAAACAAGTGAGACAGTTACCGTGCCTTTCCCTTCCTATAAATCAATCAGTCAGGCAAGGGCAATTATGAAGAACGTTTCACGATCCGGGGCGTGGCGTCTGTCATAGCCTGAGTCACTTTGGGATGTTAGACCCCACAAACCAACGAACCAACCATTCATAACGATCCGAGTTTAAGCGATATGTGCAGGAAACAAAACAAAACTGATCTTCAGAGTGGATAATAGGATACCCTCTTCGGTTTCAACTTCGGTTCAAGGCTCAGTATTCATAGGTGAAGCAGGCTTCATACAGTTATCGGCGAATTAAGATAGACGGGAGCTTATATACGAGCGCAGTGTAATTAATGGCGCTACTTTCTGAACCTTAAGAAAGCAACGCGCTTATGCCATGTGCTGCACCCTTCGCGCGCGGATTCATGTTGATAAGCACGACGACATCCAAATCAGCGCGAGAGATTGGCCGTTAAACAACCTAGATATTCACTTCCGGCAAAACCATAGTCGACTAATGCAGCGCCCAGCTAAGCTAATCAATCCTGAAACCGTGCTTTCTGGACCCGCTAGTGGCTATAAGCTGTATATATATATATATATATATATATATATATATATATATATATATATATATATATATATATATATATATATATATATATATATATATATATATATATATATAGGGAGGGGGTTGAAGCTCGAATGGGTCCGGTAGAGCATAAACGTAAAGGAGATGGCACACGGTAAAAAAACAGTAACTTTAATCTGACGTTTTGGCCGGGGTCCGGCCTTTGTCAAAAAATGTAGCATGTAGCTACATTCATTGACAAAGGCTGGACCCCAGCCGAAACGTCGGATTAAAGTCTACTGTTTTTCTACCGTGTGTCATCTGCTTTACGTTTACATATATATTGTGAGCACTGTGCGGTGCTTCATCTTCCACACGGCTGAACGTGCTGCATCATCTTCATCCTGCTCCCTCTTGTAGATACCCATCGTCATCACGGAGTGTGGTTGGCTGCAGTGTGTGACCAAGGCTTCCGGTCTGCGATAAAACCTGATCCCCCAAGTCCGACCTTCGCGTTACCTTACAATATATATATATATATATATATATATATATATATATATATATATATATATATATATATATATATATATATATATATATATGAGCAAAACTTTAGAGCCCCATTCATCAATTTTGCCGTACGCTACCCTATTACACTAGCTTCAAATGAAAAACAAAACCCGCCGGGTTGGCGCAGCGGTTACGGCGCTCGATTACTGTTCCCAAGGACTCGGGATCGAATCCCGGCCTCGGCGGCCGCTTTTCGATGGAGGCGAAAAGCAAGGCGCCCGTGTGCTGTGCGATGTTAGTGCACGTAAAGAACCCCAGGTGGTCGAATTTCCGGATTCCTCCACTACGGCGTCTCTCATAGCCTGAGTCGCTTTGGATCTTGAAACCCCACAAACACAAACCAAAACAATATATATATATATTGTTTTTCATTTGAAGCTTATGTTAATAGGGTAGCGTACCAAAGTGTTTCAACATTACTCAACCTTGTATGATATGCTACCGTTCTCCTTACACGCCAAAAGTGAAGGAATCCGTGGAAGCGCGAACCTGGTGAGAATTCGTAAAGCCTCCCTCGTAGACCTTGAGTATACTCGTCTCACTTGGTAATCTTATCATTATCATCTGTATTCAGCATTTACGTTCTAAATGAAATATTTATGTACCGTAATATGTACCATATTTGTATATATATATATATATATAAGAAGAATATCTATATATATATATATATATATATATATATATATATATATATATATATATATATATATATATATATATATATATATATATATAAGCAGATCAATTAAGGGGAAATGAGGGTGCTCGTTATAATACATGAAGGAGAGAAGCCAACAGTCGGCGAGGCCAAGGAAAGCGTAGGGGATGTTACTTTGTCTTTTTTTTTTAATATTTGCTTGGATAATCACAGAAATTAGTAATGTAATCTTGTTTAGGGGAAAGATAATTAAACACAAAGTAGCAGAAAAAACAACGTGCCGATGGTGGGATCCGAACCCACGACCTCCGAATATCGCGTCCGGTGCTCTTCCAACTGAGCTACATCAGCCGCTGTCCCCCCTGCTACTTGCTTGGGTATTTATGTTGTCTGTATACGAACACAGACAACATAAATACAGACAACATAAATACCCAAGCAAGTAGCAGGGGGGACAGCGGCTGATGTAGCTCAGTTGGAAGAGCACCGGACGCGATATTCGGAGGTCGTGGGTTCGGATCCCACCATCGGCACGTTGTTTTTTCTGCTACTTTGTGTTTAATTATCTTTCCCCTAAACAAGATTACATTACTAATTTCTGTGATTATCCAAGCAAATATAAAAAAAAAGACAAAGTAACATCCCATACGCTTTCCTTGGCCTCGCCGACTGTTGGCTTCTCTCCTTCATATATATATATATATATATATATATATATATATATATATATATATATATATATATATATATATATAGATATTCTTTTAGCTACATTGTGAGGCCGGTTTTAACAGGCTGCAGCTCTTGCGATCGAAAGAAAACAATGTTCTTGAACACTTCAAACTTACAGTATACAACAAATGTCATTCATTTTATAGAAGTGTATGGAAGTACATATTCACAAATTTCCTTTGAAAGAATTTCTTGCGGCAAATAGGAAAATTAGATTGTCCCTCGACAATATCTATCAACTCTTGCAATAACACACACACACACACACACACACACACACACACACACACGCACACATTTCCCATGATTTTACGAAGAGCAGACGAGAGAGGGAGAAATACTGTCGTATACCTGCTCCCGCGCAACGGGCCGCTATTGCCATCCTCCTCTGGACTGAGCAACACTTCTGCAGTTTGTCGCGAGTTCGTTCGTTTGTTACCTCGGTTAAATATGTGTTTGCTGTCGAGTGATGAATGATCCAATGCCATATACAACACTGATGTCATCGGGTCAGGACTTAGTCATTGTGGGCTACAGCAGTACTAAGCGAACATGAATAATAAAATTGCCAAAAGTGTTTGCGCACTGCATGCCACGCTGAGGTCTCAGTGCGGTTGCGATGTGTTTAGGCTACACCGATTCCCTGTCAACCCGGACTTAAGTCGGTAATTGACAGTGCTGGTAAAGAGGTAGACTTTGTTTCAACAATGAACTCCCGCGTATGCTCGTTTCACTTCGCGGATTGGAAGCAGACGGAAAACAACCAGCATCCAAGCTGTGTCTTAGATACGAACGAAAAGTATGCGCCTGGTTCCCACAACTGATTTGGCATTCTAGCGCTGTAATCGACTCTCTCTGTGCATAGACTAATGCACTAATCATAGATAATAAAGTCACTATAAGACGAAGTAACGGTTAGCCATTTCAGCAACATTATCGAGTGTTTCAGCGGCTTACGCGCACTATTTAAGGGACTGACCGTTCACATTACCAACAATGTAGCTCTTCAAGAGCTGCTAAGCTGCACCTTGACAGCAATTTTGCTATTTCGAGAGGGTTATTACCAATGCATGTCCTTAGGTGTACCGATGCCTGTTATCTAAAACTGCTCTTTTATGGATCGCTCATGACCAATGTACATATGTGTTCACGATATCAACGAACTCAGGCGTCTGAAGCGCGACGGCGGAAACACGCTGGCAGTGAAACGAAAAGTGAAGTTATGAAGCTTGTACATAAAAAAATGCCTGCGAACCCGCGTCTTTCGGGTCAGTATCTGAGCAAGCATAATTACTGAGCCACTATGACAGCCCCGTACAGAATTGTGTTACTCCTGTGCAAAATGTCGAGACAAAGAAAAGACGGAAATCCTCTTTGCAAACATTTGCAACCTTAGTCTGTCACATAAACTGAGAACTGAAGCTCACTAGTGCATGGACACATAAATCACAGCAAAGGCTTTTGTTATTTGCATTGTGGGTATCAACAGTCGGCTTTCATTCTTTTTAGATGTGTACCATGTATTCTAGTGTACATGCTTGTAAGGAAAGCTCACTGTTATTGCATTTGTACTTCAGCAGGCTGCTTTTCTCTTCCTTTACTCCTTTCTCAGCACTGCTCAGGCACCAAGATTAAGACTTCTACTGCACCTATATTTCTCTCTTAGCCATTTTTTTCTATTTTCAAAAAAATGCTAGAACTGAGTACCTAACATCTGGCCTGTCAAGCAGTAATATTGCAAGTACAAGTATGTGTTTGCTGTATTCATATCTAACCATATTACACCAACTCATGGTTGTTGCGTTGCCAATTTTGCAGGTATCGTTCTACACCAAGGACACTACACCACACAGGCACTCAATTTCTGAACAAACTACAAGTTTGCATTCCTTCAGAAATGCACCACATCAACTGGAGAAGCGGAAACCTTTGTTTTATGTGTTTTAAAAGGATCATTGTCGCATGGAGGTTTCTCGCAGTTCTCCATTTCCATAGAAAATGTGTGTGCTAACGTATCCCTTTTATAGACAATCAAGCTGAGTGCTGCTTGGTTATTTCTTCCCAGGTCTCTCATACACAAAGAGCCTCGCGTACTAGCTCTAGGAATAGTGAGCCACATATATGTATACACTGATGAAAGTCTGAATAAAAGTCTGTGGTTAACACGTTTGTTTTCCTTGCGTTGGAAAGGTGCTCCATTTTGCACTGAAGATGCCAGCCTTGTCCTGCACCTTATAAATACATTGGACGTACGTGCGCACTGAAGCGCCGAACGTACTAGCACAATAGTAATTGGAAGCGATGATTATCTGTTCTGCTTTTCTTTTAGTACAATCTTCATCAAAGCGCTACGAGTGGTATGCTTTTAAACAGTGAACTGAATGTAAGCCCATTATTTCTTAGCTTCTCAACTCGACTGCTGAAAAAAGCTCACTGTTGTTTTTCTCCCGTAGTTCATTCTGCTTCATCTGGCATACCGTGTTTATATCATGATGTGAGTGTTTATGCACATATCTTTATTCAGCTTCTCTGCCTGCAGGAAGCATCAGATATTATTTTATTACTATTTAGTATGCCAACAGGCGGTTGACAAATAAAATAACAATTGGTTAACTCCACTTTGAATGAAGACAATGGTCTTTTCTACAAGTGGCATTGACAATTGTGATTAAACACCGTGGGAGGAGACATTAACAAATCACACATAAGCAGTCACACATCAAGCAAACACTTCTTTTATTGCCTGGTACTCACTCCCAATTACTCACACCACAAGAAATGTTCTTTTAGATTGAGATCCCAGTTTAAGTCTTTAACAGCCTAGTTGTGAACGTACGGGGTATGGAAGCAACAAAACAATCAATGTTTTAAACCTTGAACAACAACTGCTTCTGACACTAATGAGGCTAAGACTTCGGCTCCTCAGTGCAGACTTAGCAAAAAGGTTCGAGGTGAGTTGCCAGTGTTTGAAAAATATTTTCAAATATATGCATCCTAGATCTAATAATCGAGAATGTCGTTTGGTTGTATGGGCATCTGTGTTCGACAGCATACCACAAAGCTTTGTGAAGAGTGGCCATCGACAAACAACGTGCATCTTTTATTACAGTGAGGCATTGCTACAAACACATAAAAACTTTTGGCGTGAGCACAAAGTTACAGTCGGTGCAAGGGACAAAATACTTAGAAATTCCTCACAGTACTAGCTTGCAACAGCCTTATAATTTTTGAGTCTGACGTGTGTGATGAGAGGGCCTCAGATGAGCACATAGTGAGAAGGTGCGGCATGGAGCAGTACCTTCTGCGAGGTGATCACATTTTGGCGAACAGATTTCAAGCTTGAGCTTCACCTTGAAGCACAAGGCGTAAACATGAATACACCGACCTTCACCAGAGGTGGATGGCCTTTACTGCAATAAATATAGCTCTTGTTGTCTCGGAGTACCTATAAGCATTTTGTTATTTTTAGGACGACTCAACTGTCAGAAAAGTACGTGACAAAGACAAGGAAAAATGCATCAGTCTGAATACATGTTGAGGGGGCAATAAACTGCAATAAGATTTACAGGACCTTCAAGCATGCACTGGCGAATCAGACCAAAAAGCACATTAACAGAATTGTTTCCGTGTTAGCTAGACAATGCAAATTGAAGAGTCCCTTGATAAAACTATAGATGAAGAATAGGCACTAAACGACAGCAGATGCATTGTAGTTCTTTAATTTGTATTCAAAGCACATCATGCAACATTAAGGTATGAGTACACGGCCAAGCACACCATCACAGCCTATAAGCACTACAGTTTTGGAGAATCTTCCTAGCGCACTGCTATGAGTGTTCATAAAGGCTTCTTCTTTCTCTACGCCAATCATAATTCGACCCTTGTCGAAATGCAAGCAGAGGTAGAGTGTTGCCTACAAGATTAAAGTGTGGCTGTGCTTGAACCTGGTAGTAGCACTTGTGTGTTACCTTTAACATGCCAGTGGATAAAAAAAATTCTGGCGCTTTTTGGCCTGCTTTCACGAAATCATTTGAATGCACGTTACGAAGTGTGTAAATGCACTTGAGCTCAAGTAGTGCTGGAGCATGGCCATCGCAATGAGAACCCCATTTGGACTATACACAAGATATAAGTTTTCGGTGATATGCCGAGCTTTAAAAGCAAAACGTACATGGCTTTTGCAAGCTATTCAAGCTCTATGCCAAACCGGATGGCTAGACTAAGCATTGATATAGAATTGAATATTTTATCAACTCGCGATGGTGAATTCAGCTGCTTGGTTGGCGCGACAAACATCCTTAAATATTTAAACAGTTATTTTGACTTTACAGGTAAGAAAAAAGCAACAGATTCTCGTCGTTTTTGTAGCTGCTTCAATAATGAAGGAGGTGGCTATTGTAATCTTCATTTTCGTTACCACTTCCTTATGATTTTATTTTTTAGTTTTGATGACATCAGGTGGCTTCAAGCGACAACGAGGTTTCTCCAGTGCTATTTAATGCTCTGAACGCTGGGACTCCAGCAAATATTGTGCAATTCCAGCGGAGGCTGATATTGGGGCAACCTAAATCGACAAACAAACCACCTTGAATAAACCTGAATATGAAAGGAAAGAGACGTTTTAAATGTGCAAGAAATTGGAATAAGGAACACAAATATCGAGGTTGCTTGCAGTCGTTTGTTCAAAATAAAAAATGTCTTTATGAATTTGCTCAAAAGCAGCCAACCTAAAGTCGGCTAAGACGTTGCTGCTACTGCCCTCGTTGCTAATGAGAAGCTGTAGCCCGTTTGGCAACATTCAAGCGCGAAACATAATCAATAATTCAGAATGTTCCAGAAATAGGCAATATCTTCATACGAAGACACGTCCCTTTGCTGAAACGTTACCGCAACTTGCGAACTAGCACCCCCCCTTCTCATTGCCGCCTTATTCACTTCTCTTTGACAATATGTGGCAATTGTTTTCCACTAGCATGATTTTGCAGCTAGTCGTTTAGCAAGATGGAGAAAATTTCAGCATGTTAAAGCTTAAGTGTCACCGCAACTTAAAACATAAAAAAAAGTCCTGGTTAGCTCATTCGGTAGAGCGACTGCCCCGGAAAGGCGGTGGTGCCGGGTTCGATTCCCGAATCAGGACAAATTTTTCTTTAACTACGAAGTTTCTGAGAAAGCTGTTTAGCTTTCCTTTGTAGCCGTATGGCTGCGATTGGGTGGATGCAATGAGTAATTACTCCCTTATTGTAAAGCAACCCTATGTGTACATTGTAATTATTGGACATACAAATAACTTCTGTGTTTTACTATAATTTAGTATTTTAAGTTACATTTTGTTAGCACATGTTCGACTGAAATTTCCCTTGCATCACTCTTCACATATCCACTAGATGAAGCTCAAGTCTCAGCTGGTATATACTGCTGTTTACCTTTGCTGCTTGATGTTAAAGCTCCTGAGAAAGGGTATCCTTATCTGTCTGACAGGCCTCTCTCTGGAAGAGGGAGAAATGCAGGCACTCTCCTTCAGTCTAAATGCGATTTTTACAAGGAGAAAGATGGAAAGCCTGATGGCTCTCCGTCTTCCTCATAAAAATCGCATTTAGATTGAAGGAGAGTTACTGCATTTTGCAACAAAACTCTGATACCTTAGCACCTGATATCATTTCATCATTTTAAATAGCTTATTTTCATGCGTAATTTCATATTGTACTGAACAATACTTCACTTCAAGGTGCATCGATGGTCATCAGTAAGCATTTCTATAAACAAAAGATAAAAGGTAAGTTTTTTATGGAGCAATGGGCCGGCTCAACAGAATACTTCTTCCGCGTACTTATCAGGTATGTTAAAAGAGGACTCGTGTATGTGCTCCAAGAGTTATTCTCTACTGCCAAATTGCTACGTCTTACGTATTGGCCTTGGTTCTGTAGTGCTTCCAGGATTGTCAGCAGTACACTGAATCATCAGTGAGGGCATACTACACAATCGTTTTTGTACCCCTGTTCAAGGCTGCCGCCTCATATGTGCATGAGCTCAATGTGATGCTCCGCTGTAGATCAATTTTCACTTTCAGTAAAAGTGCAACCACATGCAGCATACTCGTGCATTGCCTGCCATTCACTCGCCGCCAGCACTGAGCCCTTCAGTCTTTCTGAAGCAGGCCCAAGCGCACCGCGGTCTCTTATTATTTGCTTGAGAAGGTGCAAGTCTCTTCTAATTAATAATATTTGCCCCATCTTGTGGTACAGTACTTGGCCTACCCAGCCAATTTGTGAATAATTATACGAGCCCAGGCTCTGGTAGTCGTCAGCCTGCTATAAGTCACACACTTTTGTTTTACCGTGTAACACAATGTGCTCACTTGACATATCTGACCAAATCTTCATGACATCTAGCCACTGTTTCGCCAGCATACGGTGCATGTAGGTGCCGTCATCTCAAAAGAAAAAGGAGCATGCGTATGGTGAATTGATAACGATTCATTGCCGCATATTGTCCCTTTCATTACAGTGACCAGAGTTGAACTTTTGTCCTCAGTTATTTGTCCTTTGCAGAGGTGGCGTAGCGGTAGAACATCCACTTCGCATGCAAGAGGACCGGGGTTCAAATCCCGGCGCCGCGCAATTCTCCACCAGATGAAAAAAAAAAAATCCGCGTGTCGATGGAATTGCATAAACAGGTTTGGGGTGCAACCTGATGCCGGTGAACACCTCCGGCAACGCACTCCCTCGCCAGAACAGGAGTTGGCCACCCTGGTGCAGAAATTTGCCGCAACCTCTCATGATAAGCTCCACAAAACCCCGGCCCTAAGTCACAAGCGGCTGCGGAAGAACTGACCACGGCGGCGGTCAGACCTGTGAGGCGCGGGGGGTGCTAATAATCTCTGGCTCCGCTGGACAGGCCGCCTTTGGGAACTGACCGTGGCAACGTTTAATGGTAGAACCCTAGCTAGTGAAGCTAGTTTAGCAGTGCTGTTGGAGGAACTAGAGGGTATGAAATGGGATGTCATAGGGCTTAGTAAGGTTAGGAGGCCAGATGAGACATATACTGTACTGAAGGATGGGCATCCCTAGTGAAAAAAGTCTATGAGTCACAATAACCTCATACAACTTCTCATACTAAACTCATACTAATCTCATACAAATCTCATATAATCTCATACTACACTCATTCATCATATGAGAAATATATGAGAATTAATGAGAATTGTATGAGTTTAGTATGAGAAATCTGTATGAGGTTATTGTGACTCATATGGAGTTTTTCACTAGGGATGTACTGTGTTATCGAGGTTTACCAGAGAGGCGACAACTAAGAGTAGGTTTCCTTGTCAATAAGTATATAGCGGGCAATATAGATGAATTCTATAGTATTAATGAGAGGGTGACAGGCATTGTATTTAGGCTTAATAAGCGGTATAAACTGAAGGTTGTACAGGCCAATGCACCTACATGTAGTTATGATGATCAGGCAGTTGAAAGCTTCTACGAAGATGTAGAATCGGCAATGCGAAAAGTAAACAGGCAGTATACGGTACTAATGGGCGACTTCAATGCCAAGGTAGGGCAGGCAGGAGACAAGGCTGTAGGGGACTATGGCATTGGTTCTAGGAACAGCAGGGGGAGTTACTAGCTGAGTTTGCAGAGCGCAATAACATACGAATCATGAATACCTTCTTCAGCAAACGGAAGAACCGGAAATGAACATGGAAATGTCCTAACGGGGAGACTAAAACTGAAATCGAGTTCATAATGTGTTCAACCCCCGCCATTATGCAAGATGTAGAGGTAATCGGGAAAGTGCGATGCAGTGACCACAGGATGGTGAGGTCCCGAATTAGCCTAAATCTGAAGAAGGACGCAACAGATTAGTAAGAAAGAAACCCATCAACGAATTAGCGGTGAGGGGGAGGGCAGAAGAGTTCAGGATCTCATTACAGAATAGGTATTCAGCTCTAACCGAGGATCGCGACATTACCCTAGAAGCAAGGAACGATAATTTCAGAGATATCATTACTGAGTGCGCGGTAGAAGTAGGCGGTAGGATAGTTAGAGAGGATACCGGTACGTTGTCTAAGGAGACGAACGATTTGATTAAGAAACGCCAGAGCATGAAAGCTTCCAATCCAACAGACCAGATCGAATTGGCCGAGATATCAAAGCTAATCAATAAGCGCAAGGTGGCCGATATAAGGAAGTATAACATGGAGAAAATTGAGCATGCTGTAAAGAACGGGGGAAGCCTTAAAACGGTAAAGAAGGACTTGGCCATAGGCAAAAACCAGATGTATGCGATAAGGGACAAGGCGGGCAACGTCATCACGAATAAGGACAAGATAGTCATAGTAACCGAGGAGTTCCATACAGACCTCTACAGTAGCCAAAGTTGTCAGGACCGTATTGAGATTGGCGGTAGGGAAAAACAGTCAGAAGTTGCACCAGTGACGAAGGACGATGTAAAGAAAGGATTGGAAAATATGAAAAGGGCGAAATCAGCTGGAGAGGATCAAATAACTACAGATTTGTTGAAGGACGGGGGGGGGGGGGGGGGTTATCGTGCTAGAAAAACTGGCCACCCTGTATACGCAGTGCCTGGTGTCATCGACGGTACCGGCACCATGGAAGAATGCAAACATTATCCTCATTCACAAGAAAGGGGACTCTAAGGACCTTACAAATTAAAGAGCAATCAGCTTACTGTCTGTTACGTATAAGGTATTTACTAAGGTAATCGCTAATAGAATCAGGACAACCTTAGATTGCAATCAAGCAAAGCATCAAGCAGGGTTTCGGAAACGGTACTCTACTATCGATCATATCCGTACCATCAATAAGCTGATAGAAAAATGTTCGGAATATCACCAGCTCTTATACATAGCATTCATTGATTACGAAAAAGCATTTGACTCAGTTGAAACCTCGGCGGTGATACAGGCATCGCGAAATCAGGGGGTAGACGAGCCGTACTTGAAAGTGCTGGAAGATATATATAGTGGCTGCGCAGCAGCCATCGTTCTGCATAAAGAAAGTAACAAAATTTCGATAAAGAAAGGTGTTAGGCAAGGAGACACAATCTCCCCAGTACTATTCACAGCTTGTTTAGAGGAGGTATTCAGAGACATGGAATGGGAGCAGTTAGGGATAAGGGTAGGTGGAGAATAACTCAGTAATCTGCGATTTGCTGATGACATTTCCTTGCTAAGCAACTCGGGGGATGAACTGCAAATAATGATTGATGACCTCGACAAGAAAAGTAGAAAGGTAGGCTTGAAAATCAATATGCAGAAGACTAAGGTAATGTTCAACAGCCTCGGTAAGAAACAGCAGTTTACATTAGGTACCGAAGTACTGGAAGTAGTAGGCGAATATGTCTACTTAGAACAGGTAGTAACCGCAGATCCGGACCATGAAAAGGAAATAACAAGAAGAATAAGATTGGGATGGAGCGCATTTGGCAAGCACTCGCAGATTATGACTAGCAGCTTACCGGTATCGCTCAAGAGGAAAGTATACAATAGTTGCATCTTTCCTGTACTCACCTATGGAGCTGAAACGTGGAGGCTAACCAAGAGAGTTCGACTTAAGTTGAGGACAACCCAGAGGGCTATGGAACGAAATATGGTAGGGGTAACATTAAGAGATAGGAAGCGTGCACAGTGGGTCAGAGAAATAACTCAAGTTAGCAACATTCTAGTGGAAATTAAGAAGAAATGGACATGGGCAGGACATGTAGTGTGAAGAGAGGATAACCGATGGTCGCTGAGGGTAACAAACAGGATTTCAAGGGAAGGAAAGCGCAGCAGGGGGCGGCAGAATGTTAGGTGGGCGGATGAGGTTAAGAAGTTCGCAAGGGTCAAGTGGATGCAATTAGCACAGAACCGGGTTAAGTGGAGAAATATGGGAGAGGCCTTCACCCTGCAGTAGGTATAGTCAGGCTGATGATGATGATGATGATTGCATCATATGCATAAAAAACACGAAGGCCAAAAACCGTCGATACACGATGACCGCGGTCCTATATGTCATGTTTTCTTCGATCTTCATGCTTTGTTTTTTTTCTGTTGCAATAAAAAGCAGCATGAAGAGAATATATCGATAGGAAAATTAAAACAGCGTGGTATGCATTTACGCTATGAGTTTTTGTGTCTTGTTTTTTCGAGTCCATCATACCCGACACATTGAACAAGTAGCAACTTGCTCTGCTGTCATACATAGTAAATCGAGTTCGTTTTCCGCATATTAGATGAAGTTAAACAGATCAATCAGCCTCGATGCTCCAAAGCATATTCTCTGATTTATAGAGATTGGAACACGCAACACAAAGCAGTTGAGCATTTTGGCATCCTCCTACTGTAACCCCCCACCCCCCCTTCCGGCCGTTCTCGGTGTCAACAACTAATTTTAGTTAATTTAAACTCCGGCGGACTGACACGACTGGTGCTGGCGACGGCGTAGTAACTCAGAAGGAATATAGTGTTAGCAGTCAGGCGAAAGGGGTAGTAGCGACCCAACTTCCCCGGCGTCAACTTGCGTATTAAAGCAAAGGCACACCGCAACGGTTTCGCTTAATTGACGTTGCTGGGTATAGTCATTCGCTTGTTAATTCATTAACAAATTCGCTCTTTGTGATCCCTAGCATTCACACTGTGATCACCACTTCGCTCTCTGCGTATGGCCTGTCACCTTTATTATTAACGAAACCGGTTACAAAAATTATCTACGTGAACTGGGAGCAGAGCAACCACCGATGGTTATCATTGCCTCCTTAGATGTCTAAGCGCGTTCTTCTTGTCGAATGCTGCTGGCGCTTACAATTTATGATACCATATTACCCCAAAGACGCACTCAATGAACTTTTGAAAATAGTGTACGAGCAGAAATCGAGATAAAAAAGCCATTCGCTGCTAAGAAAGCACCGCACAACCGCAGCATTGACAACGACTGCAGATGGTGAGCCTAAGATGGCGTCGGTTGTAGGGCGCTAGTATCGGTCACCTTAGCGACACCCCATGCATCAATATTAAATTGCGTATTGACGAGATTTTTTACCCGCTCCCGGCTGCGGCCATTTTTGCCGACTAGCGCGCCGCCACGCGGGCCCTTCCTTGGGGACTGCCGGGCCGCGGTATTGCCACGGCCGCGTTTAGCTAGCCTTCGGACGCTAGAGAATATTATCAAAATATTTTCACCAGACGGTTGTGTTGGAGCATGCTTATTTTCATTGCCATATAGTTAAAATTGACTTGTTATTTATGGGATTTAGTTTTACGTTCACGTTAACTGTTCTGCTGCTCACCACACTGCTGCGCTAATAATGCCATTTCGGTCCTTACCGACGATATAACGTTTTTCAACAATTTCAAACAACACCTTTGCGTATGACTCGCATATATTTCCACTTCAAATGCGCTCTTCTTCTTTCCTGCCTGCCATTTCGAACCTCAGCAGTTAGGCGGTGTTGTCGTTCACCATGGTGTTTGCCAGTCGCACACAAAAATATCAATTCAAACTTCGTTGCAATTTTTTTATGACCACCGCCGCATTAGGATTTCTTTTTATCCCTGAACCTTTATAGCGCCTATCAAACTATATTGCGCCTGCATGTCAAGAAGAATGCCAATTTTTATATCCTGTACATACCGGTGCGAACAAAAGTAAACGGAGCACATTTTTTTTCTACCCTTTTTCACGCTTTGCATAATTCAAACTGGCATTCTTGGTATATGCGATCAGGTAGTAAATACCAAGGCCATTTCAATTGGACATTATTGTGTTTCTTATCTCCAGTGTAGAAGGCGTGATTTTAATTTGAACGAAAAAGCGTGCTCCGATTACTTATGCCTGCACCTGCACATTTTCTTACTTGGCAAAGAAAGAGCATCAAAGAAATGCTAGTTGGAGCTATACAACACAGTTTTCATATGGTATATGAACGTAAGCATCTAAATGTGGCATCGGCTATGAGATGCGCCGTAGTGGAGGGCTCTGGAAATTTATCGACTGCCTGGGGTTCTTTAAAATGCGCTGACATCGCACACTACACAGACGCTTCAGCTTCATCTTCATCGAACCTGTGTCTTCAGGCTCAGCAGTCAAAAGCACTAACCGCAGAGCCACCGGCGGAGGACACAACACCATTTCGTTATTTGGATCGAGCTCTGAACAGATATTTACAGAGCAGTCAGCTGCCCCGAGTTTTGAAGCGACAAGATGAGTATATTTAATTTAGAAGCTATCGGTGTGTGTTAAACCTCTGCCAGGTCATAACGCGTAATGATATCGTGTTGCGTCAGAGGTATACACTAACAGCAAAAAGCTATAGCGCTCAATCGTTTTGCACGACGACTTCTCTCTGAAATAAAGAAATAACAATTAGGAATCCTGGTTGGCGTACATAGATTCCCCTTAAAGGAAAAACGAAAGCCAAAAACAAACCCCTGTTGGCCAAAATCACACGTTTCGTCTAAGCAAACATCAGTGCGAGGCTCGTCGATCCGGTTAAATCTAACACCGTGGAGTCAGGTTCATTCGTCTACATCCTCATGCGCAAAATGAAAAGGTACGAAAAAAGGTGGATTCCCCCCCCCCCCCCCCCCCAAAAAAAAAGCCATGCATTAACGAGGACTTACAGTTCGTAACATGCGTGGTAGACTACCCTCGTATATTACGTCACCGAGGAAAAAGCGTGCTCCAAATTGCAGTAGTTCTTCAATCAACAGGGACAAATGTACGCAGCGATGCACACCATGCACTTAAATGCATATGTGGTAGAGTGCGTTAATGACATAGTGCCGAAGCTGCTCTCCGTAGCCTATTATCTAAGCAAAGATATGTCTTACTGATAGCGGAGCAACTCCATAGCAGCGCTGTAACAGCCGCAAGCTTTGCCCTGAATGACGCGAAAACTCATATCGACCAAATTTGACCAATATTGATATTCAAGAGCAATGAGTCTCACCCAGTCCGATTGTCGCCGCAAAATTCGGCATGGGTCTCTATTAAGCATTTGACCTTGTCACCCATTTAGTGGTCTTGGCCAAGAGGGCCTGAAATTGATATCCAAGTATATTGGACCTCACCTGGTTCGATAGTCACTCTTTAGAGTTGCCCGCGCTAACGTCAAAATTTCGCCCTTGTTACCTGAATACTGACCTCATTCTATCAGATCAAATTGATATCCAGATATACTGAAGGCGCCCAATTATTGCAAACCAAGTTTTGCTCAGGCCATCGTCAAAATTATTTTCTCTTCATCTGCAACCTGATAAATATTACTGCCTCCAGAATGCCGCGCTTTCGTACGAGTTCCCGGTTCAAGCACGGCAAACCATTGCATTTTTGTTGTCAGCTTCAGAAGCGCGATGGAGCCAAGCAAAAACTACCGGAATCGATTTGTCTTCACCGTAGTTGTTTCAATGTAGTATTCTGGCTGGGAATCGTTAATATTTTTGAATAATGCCAGGTGTTACAACAAAAACGTCTCGGCATGAAGGAAACCTGCCCATCCACTCGTGCAGTAGACAGCTTTACACTATGGACTTTATGTGGACCAGAGTGTACAACCGCCTGCCGGAGTAGCGCAGTGGTTACGGTGCTCGAATACTGTACCCACCCATTCGGAAAAAAGTACGGAACATTTTCTGATGTTACGACAGAATTTCTGAGCGGTTTTTAACGCGAAAGCTGTTGTGACAGCAGAACATTCTGTAGTAACATAAGAAATTTCTGTAGTTACAACATAAAAGTGCTCAGAACTACAGACAACAGAAATAGACTACAGAAAACCTACAGAACTACAGAACAGTACTGCAGAACTACAGAATATTCTGACGGTTACGACAGAACTACAGGATATTTTGTCGTATTTTTGGCGCAGTTCTGTAGTTTGTTTCGACTGGGCAAGGATGCGGGATTGAATCCCGGCCATGGCGGCAGGTTTTCAATGAACGCAAGAAGCAAGGCGTCCGTCTGCTGTGCGATGTGAGTGCACTTTAATGAACTCTAGGTGGTCGAAATTTCCGGAGTACTGCACTACGGCATCTATCATAGCCTGAGTTATTTTGGGACGGTATACCTCGCAAACCAAAGCAGAGTGTAAAACCAAAGCAGCGTCAGAGTTTGAGAGAATCATCAGAGTTATAATGTAAGAAAACGTGCACCACGACTAGAAACCTTCCTTTGAATAATGTCATCTACAAGAAAGAAACGCAGATAAGGCGCAACTTTCGTATACCGATACCTTAATCCGGAGATTTCAAAACTAGTAGTAGTAGTAGTAATGCAGTAGTACAGTGGTAGCAGTAGTAGTAGCTACAACAGTAATAGTAAAATATTACTAGCTGTAGTTCCAGTAATAGTAATAGTACTGGCAGTAGCATTAGTAGCCGTAGCATGAGACTGCTATTCAGGCAAAATTTACAGGCTAAGCATTTTGACTCAATGGGCGACTTTTCGACGCTGTTTCTTTTTCCCTTCAGCGCCAAGCCAGTCGAGTCAGCTGGTTATATGGTAGGAAAGGGACGGGAACGCTTGTGCAGAGATACTGAGCAGCGGAAGAGGCAATCGAGTAGGTTTGCATAGGTGAAGGGGCATTGGGATAGGTGTCGGATCCATAGCGATAGAGGAACAGGAGGCAGAGGGTAATGAATGTACTCATTTGGATGTGCGGAGGAGGCGAGCCCTAACACAGTGAGTGATGGATGAGGGGGTGGGTATAGGCACTTATCCAAACGAAGCTGGAGGTAAACCTCTTAAATTATATACAGTCACTGCAATGTCAGACCGCCGAGAATCAAACACAATTTTATACGGTTACCCACGCATCGAAAAGTATTGATCCTTAGGGATTTATTTATGCACTAAAGACATTGCCGTGGTCCAAGAGTGTAACATTTAGCTTCAGACAGAATCCGGTTCCTTCTTTTAAGACCTCTAAGGGCTTACCTTTTGCAACTCTTTTCGCTGCTGCCGTTGACAGCGCAGGTTAGCGTATAGAGCGCCCGCTGTTGCTAAGTGACAGTGTTTCCACGATGAAATCGCGGGTTATGCTGTTGGCATAAATATTCAGCTTACGTGCCGCTTATCGCGTTTCGAAATGGATGGATATGCTTATGTTATTGATCATGTGTCTGAGTTCGGCGTTAGAGTAGAGAAACTACTTATATGCTTGTAAGTTAACGTGCACAGTCAGTGCTAACACGTGTAATCGATAACGTATATAGGTTCGATCGGACGAACCCGCCGGGTATTCTTTTTGGTAGATTGGGTGCCGCTGCTGTTGCAGACTATGCATGAATGTTAGTGGAGCCACAAAAATTCCTAGTTATCGTATATGTCCAGCAAAGCTGTTTCTTGGGCAGAGTTTTCTCATATTTTTGGCGAAGCCTGAAGCGCAAAAAAACAGTGCCGTGTGTCTCTCAGGTCCTTGTCTCTTTTGTGTTTCAGGCTTCCCAAAAATATTAGTATATGTCTAGCGCATTATCAGAAACACTAAGCTGGAGCTAAAAAAAGGGGAGCTTCACCAGCAGCATTTGCGTATGGACGTTGGAATATGCACCTGAAAACACAGTCAATGTCCTCTTGCGTTTGAGAAGATGAGAATCAGAAATCAGGGTTTTAGTTTGGCTTATTTTTACTTCCGAAAAGACCTCAAGAAATTTAACTGACGATTAGCTTTTAGGAGAACGAGATCCCCGGAATGCCTGCATTCGGGTTATCCTAAACAAAACAAAACGTCTTGTTGATGATAAGGTTTGCTTTAGTCAGTCACGTTTGCCTTTCTGTTTGCAAAGAGGCTGGAGGAAATCTTTTACCCTAGAAGATTGAAGACAGGTTTATAACATTTTGCAGTAAACCCTGATGAATACCGCGAATATTTAATGAGTGGTGTTTATAATCACAAATAATGTACCGCAAAAAATAAAAGAGCATTCGTCCATTAGACATTAGGTAAATACACAGTGGACGTGGATATACAAAGTGGACGAGGGGGCGGCCCAGTGGCGACGATGCATGAAGCTACACATCTTCGTTTTATTGAGGCCGTGACCTGCGTCGTATGCTGACCTTTCCACGCCACGGAACCAAGCTGCCAGTCACCCGTTTGCCCAAACCTGTCAACAACAGCTCCTGGCCGTACGGCCAGGTGCCTGTAAATAGCTAAAATGCATTCTTCTACGAGATATCCATCTAGCAAAAGAGGACAGACACATCGCGGAAACATCACCAAATTTGCAGCGTATACATAAGGTGGTCGCCTGGGTCCTCAGTGGACGTGGGAGTGGCCCAGAGATGACGATGATTGACATTGCACATATTCTTTTTGTTTTCAGGAATGTGAACAGCACTCAGTTGGCTAAACAGAGGCAATCGATCATTGTTGCTTTTTCAATGTTCACATTTTATTCGCGACATTTTCTATGAGTGATTTGATGTGCAATTGCTTTTCTTCTGTTGTGGCGACGTCGCGAGCAACCCCGGTTCCAACCACTTTATTAGTGGTAATCCTCTCACGCACACCGAAGGAGTATGGTATAAAAGAGATGTTTCAGCATTTACGCGAGCTGAAAAACCGAAGATGCCCGTCGGCCTAGGGGAAAGCAAAATATCAATGTCCGTTATTGAAATAACCACATTGCACGAATCCCTCAAAGCGAAAATAATAGTAATGATTGGCAGGATATCAGTTGCAAGCAGGTGTGATGTTTTGAAAATTCAGTTAGACAATTTAACGATTGCTCCGCAAAGCCATGATATACGCTTATAGCCTGAAGAACTTGAATACAGAAGTCTTCGCTACAACCTGTTGTTTCACGGCATTACAGACAACGACGGAACATGGTATGAAAGTGAGGAGGTGTGAGAATTGATAAAAGAATATATTGACACCTACATTACTAATATACCACTTGAGTATGCGCATCGCCTTCGTGGTTGCTATGAAGTACGTCCTTGTCGGCCTCCGATAGTCGAATTCCGGATCTTTGGGTTCAATCAAATGGTGTTAGTACAACATTCAAAACTGAAATTCAGTGATGCGTCCGTTTTAAAGGATCTTTAGCTTTCCACTCGGCCATTCGAAATAAATTGTTTGATTTCGCCAAGCGCTTGCCGGGGACGCCGACGTTCCAGCCCCGATATGATGAACCTCTCGTGAATACCTCTGTACACACCTGTGAGCAGTACACCGATAGCATCTAAGAAATAGGCAGCAGAAATGAGCCTGGCACAGAAGACATGCACAGTTACTCCACTAATTATTCATATTTTGGACCAGATATTAACGCTCGCATGTACTACACAACCGAATTGATCGTCATCTAGTCAAATACAGGGCACGGGAACTTGATTACAGTCAGCCAGAGGATGGGGCGTTTATCGGGTATCTAAGGTGGTTTAAGTAACATAATTAAATAAAAGAAGCATCACAAATAAAAGTTTAACAATTTAGCTCAGTTCTTGCTACAGACGCCGGCATGATAATTTTAACAGAAACGCGGCTGAATGCGATAGCCTCCAGTTGGGAAATGTTCGGTGTTGTAAAGAAGTGATATATATCGTCATGACAGAGATTGCTTTATCAACATCAATCCACTGGTTAGCATCGACGTGAGTTTCATAGCTCGGAAGCCTTATTGGTATATTCAGAAAAAGAGCAAAACAGATTAGAGGGCCTCTTAGACTTCTCTTCAGGGGAGAATGATGAAAGCCTACCCTTCCTCTCCTATCATTTGCCTCTCATTCTTAGCCTTTATCGGTGTTTGTTGCAGTGCTACATATAATTGCTTTACAGGAAAGGAAAGGCGCAGTATCTGTCACAATTTCTCCGACAACTGTGCGTTTCGAAGGTACACCATCGCTCCTGTCGCGTGGCGTTCCTTGGCGCACGTTCAAGTGAGGGATGGCAGATGGCAGAAACGCTAGATAAGATGAGACTTCTGGTTGTTCTCTTGAAATTTGGCGGCTGGTAACGTCACTACTCTGTCGACCAATTAGGTGCGCTGCTCGCGCGGAAAGCCTTTTGTCGACGACAGCATGAGCCGCAGAGAGGAGATGGTGAAGGGTGACTGTTCCTGGCCTTATGGGGCTGCCACTGGTAGGTCATCGCCGCTTGCGGCGGGGGCTAGCCTGCCACAGAATTATCTGTTGTTGGCCTTAGTTGTACCCGCCATCGCTTAGGTGGTAGACGACGACTGTTGCGGCACGCGTCTTTCTCCCCCCCCCTTCTTTTTCTTCCTCCTCTACACTCTCTCTTCTGTCTGCACGAGGTAGCGGAGGTGGCTCAGCTTCAGAGCCAGTAGCAGGCCCGTGCATTTTCCTTTCCTTCTTCCTACAGCCAAAACAACAACAAAAATATGAGCCATATAATGGCTTTCGCCTTAATAATACCTGACCTCTTGTTATCACGCGCCAGACACCGGAGAAACATTTATCGATGAACGGCTTTGTGCCCCGCCGGGGTGGTGCAGTGGTAAGACGCCCGACTACTGTGCCGGAGTTCCCGGGTTCGAACCCGACCGCGGCGGCTGCGTTTCGATGGAGGCGAAACGAAGTGGCGTCCGTGTGCTGTGCGATGTCAGCGCACGTTAAAGATCCCCAGGTGGTCGAAATTACTCCGTAGCCCTCCACTACGGCTCCTCTTTCTCTCTTTCCACTTTCATTCCAACCTTCCTCCCTTCCCTTACGGCGCGGTTCGGGTGTCCACAGAGCAAGTGTGACAGTTACTGCGCCTTTCCCTTCCTGTGAACCAATTTAACGGCTTTGTGTTCTCAGCATTACAGTGTCTCGCTGCCCTGCCTTGCCTATATAGAGGAGTTAGAAGGTCTGTATCCTATCGTTTCTCCATTCTGGGACGACAACCATAGTTTTCCTGACATCTGCTCATGTTTTCATTTAACTCAGCTTGTCATGCAGCCAACGTGATGTACGTCACAGTCCGCTACAATG
Source organism: Amblyomma maculatum (assembly GCF_055883805.1). Classification (NCBI taxonomy): domain Eukaryota; kingdom Metazoa; phylum Arthropoda; class Arachnida; order Ixodida; family Ixodidae; genus Amblyomma; species Amblyomma maculatum. The sequence goes on from NC_139349.1 coordinate 124,863,348, forward strand.
TCAGATCAAACACTGACGACTCACCCAGAATTGATATCTTTTAGCACCCATTGACCAGGCCTAATATGGTTTATTTCAATCTAAAATTTATTTTCAAATTTTGCCTGTAAAATGTAAGCTGATTCGGTACTGCAGTACAGCTAATTTCCACGTGTCAATCAGACCCTTTGCGAATACTTGTACAAGTATTTATAATATTGTTAACTGGTTCTGTGAACAAAACGAACTTGTTTGCGGCTGAGGTTGTTGAGGTGTATATTACGTTAATTCAAATCCTTGGTGTAACGCAGACGTATTGGAACCGACACTAGAGCCCCACAAAGGTTAATAGAGCAATCGTCCGCATTCATAACAAAAAATCGGTTTTTCGCATAGCTAAATCTTCAAACACGCATGAAAGTTTTAATGCTTACCTTTCAGTTTCAAACGAGTACGCTGACGTAATCCTGTATGCAAAACCGCCTTTTTAACAGGACTTTGCATATATGTTATTAGCAGTCAACATCAAGCGCAATAAGCATGAAGAGCAGTCCTTCATTTTCCTGCTTTTGGTTGCGCAAAAAATGTATTCTTTTGGTCCCCTTTGCAAAACATACCATCATTCATCTTTAGGAAAATAACTCGTTCCAAACCCCTGTTATAGCTCATCATGAGGAGACCACAAACAAAAGGTAGGGTACAATCATTGTAACTCGTACAGATTCTCTTACTAATTCTTACCTCATACATGCAACGGCTTGAACCCCGTCCCGGCTTATATCGGATGCATGAATGACTACGTCCACTATAGAAAAGCTTTATCGGCTTTTAATTTTGTCGATATCTCAGAAGAATTGGTGCGCCTTCCCAACTTTGGATCGAAGTGATCTCGTTGAGGTCGTATTTACGGCTTCTGCTTAGCTGCAAAACGGTATAATTAAATATTTGGTTTTGTACTTTTACTGCTTTCCATAGGTATGCACCACCTTCTTTTCTTAAGTACCAAATAGCCGATGTGAAATGCCCATATCATCTACGTTTCTTCTCACTTTTGGTGTTGCGAATATTACATCGTTTTTTTATATATAATTTCTAATATTTTTTGTAACAGTGTCAAAGTTTGGTTATTAATATTGATTTGTCTAACTCTCATTTCTGTAACCCAAATGTTCACTCTTCTTACAGATGTCATCATGTAATCACTTTCTTTATATCATCACTGTATCACCAGTGTAACCCCACTTTTCTCTGCAATATGGCGCAGCGATTCAGGCTATGTTAAATAATTAAATAATTATTTCACTACACATTGCGTTTAAACATCGTTCACTACATTCAAATCTAAGGCAAAGTAGCAGCAGCACTACTTAGAGCTTCTGCTCATAAGGGTTCTGTCTATTATACTTCAGGCATGTTCATTGAAACCGGCAGAAGCTGCAATGTGCTGACGTGTTCTGCATTTCATCTGCAATTTAAGCATTTTACGGAGCGGCCTCATAGCCACCTTAGGGGAAATTAAATTTTAATGTAAGGATGTTTTTACACTTTGTCTCTATATATTATGATAGCTGTGACCTCGTTAGTACATGCCCAATGTTTGGTCAAAACCAGGGCGTTATGGCAAACCAGCCATTTCGACAAACACTTGCTTGCAGTTGAAAGTTCAACTGGCAATTTGCAGTACGTTAGTAAATTAACATTCAAAGCAGTCGAACCGGGATTTCTTATACATAGATGACGTTGAAACTCCATTACTGCTGGTACTAGTCCTTGTTAGCAGCAATGTTATCCTTCCTCCTGCTCAGAGATAACCCGTGTTCTATCATCTCATTTAAGAAAGTAATAAAATAGAAACAAAGAAAACTAGGTAGCTATAGTGATTGCTTTCACCAATCCTTTCACATTTTGGATTCACGGTTCAGTGCAGGTTGGTTCCAATCCCACACTAAAGTATTAAATGGATGTGTAGAATGATGGCCATATATTACGTTGACAGCGCCTTAAGGCCGACCAACATGGAGCGCTTTGCTCGCCGCAAACCTTAGGAATCGCCTCCTGGCGGCGTGTTTTGCGCCGCTAACGGCGGTTCGTCGCCAATCTTACTAGACCAGATATTTTCACCGGCGGTCAGGCGACCGGAAGCTCTCCAATAGAGTTCTAGAAATTTGAAGTGTGCAGCCTTCAGCGCGCGGGGATGGGATCGAGGTGGTCGGCGGAGCGATGAAAAGCGTAGGTGGCGCTGTCAGTCACAGGCGCGCGTCTGTAGTGCGCGCGCCGCGACGGAAACATTCGGGGCATCTGCTTCTGCGGCTTGTGTCCTGCGTTGATTCAGTTGCATCGCGTTGCTTCTATGTCTTACGCGTTGTTGAGTAAAGAGAAATGATTGGTCAAGCAGCAGAAAACGTGTCTGCAAAAAGCGCGTCTAGTCTTTCTCGTTTGGCTTTCTCCCCTCACCCCCCCCCCCCCCCCCCCCCACCACATTCTGAATGCTCTGTTCTGCTCTTTCTACATTTCTTGCACATTGCAGGCTCTTTCTGCTTTCTTCCGATTACACGCCCTGCTTTTCTCGAGAAACACTCCTTGAACAGCGATGAAATCATGTTCTGCAACTGCAAATCAAAAGCACCGCTCCCACTCAGTTATTTTCAAAATGCAGTACTTCTACGCGTCTCATTTCTTTCGAGCCTATTGTAGGCGGCAGAAGATCAAAAATTTAATTCATCTCAAACTTCCCCCAAGCAGGTCTTATTTATCCGACCGCGGAACTTGCAAGTATGGTAAACACGATGAAAGGGTCTTTACAAATTTTTTTTTTTAATTTCAAGGAAGATGAATGAAAATAGCAACGCTTTTATTTGCGATGATTTTGCGAAGTGTAGACGTTGCCAAGCTTGGATGTCCTAACCGTGACAGGGAAATAATGCTTCGCATAGTGAAGTGCTTCGTCCTCATGCAATTCCTTTTTATATGTGAAGTCACTAAACCAAAAGCAGAGCTCTAAAGCAGAGCAGATAAAGCACCTGAAACTGAGAAGTTGCAAATAATTGTGCTTGAGATTTCAATTAATTTACTCTGCCTGAGTCTTAGATTTTTATTTTAGAAGCTTTATTCATCCCCGCGGACATAGTTCAGTGATATTTTCATATAACACTGTAGTGTTTTATATGTTGGTATCATATATGCTCTTCATTTTTATTTATATTTACTGAAGTTGCGAATTATTTATCCTGTTGTTTTTTATGGTCATGCTCGGTGTGGTTTCGTGCATTTGTATAAGCTCTGACTGATCTATGTCGTTTTATTTACAGCTGCCTCTTCATAGGTATCTACCCACATTCAAATAAAGTATTCAAAAGCCCCTGGCATAATTTCTGTTTCCAAGGATTCTTCGCAACGTCGAAATACATTTGGCGCAAACAAAGTAAGCCTTTCCTAAAAACTCTCCATTACGTTTTCAGTCCGCGTGAGCGTCGATGCAGGACTTCAGTCTAGCCCACATAAACTGGTACATCCGATAATTGCACATCCCGTTAACGTTCGAGAAATAAAGTACCCATACGTTTAGCACATTTCTTACTCTTACTTGTCAGTTCAACGGCAATATGTAAATAGCTGCTCATACATAATTCTCTGACGGCGACCGCTTTTAGGAATAACTATATCCTTTATTCATGCACAGAATCGGTTTAGTACATCTTTTCAAGTGTGTGGGAGCTAAAGCGGCATACTTTATTGCGCGCCTCTGGGTCCCAAGAAATAGCGGTGAAAGAGGCGGTTAACTCAGCTGTCTGCTCAGCACTCATGGCACTTCCCTTACACAGAGCGCCCTTTCATGCCACCAACTCGCCGGCGGCAGACGCCACACTTCTTAATTCTACAACACTAGAACACTCGTTCTCCAGATCCATCCAACGCAAGGAGTTAGCGTAGACCAATCAAGACCCTTGTTCGATGGCATCAAATGTTTTACCCCGCAGCTCCGCGACAGCTGCATGCTGCTCCAAGTCATGCGCGCCGACGATAACAAAAACGCTAGAAATGTGGGCTGAATTTTGTTGCTCTCGTAAATAATACGCCGAATATCAAAACTGAATGTTTCTTGATGATCACTGAGCCATTACGGGTCGCTGTTAGAATGGTAGAAGCGACAGCTACGGTACAACCAAGTTTCTGTTCACAGCCAGCTGCCGCCGATGCGGCGTGGCAGCTCCGGTCCGCTTGCATGCCACATCCGCTAAATCATTCAGCCGAAATTACTCATATTTTGCCTTTATTATTAGAGAATGAGATTCAGACTTAGGCAATTTTGATGCGTAAAACAATATTCTATATCATTGAAGAACTAGGGCATTTCATATCTCCGTTTCGTGTGCTATCGATGCGAAGCAAAACAGGTCTAGCGACAAGTAGGGAGCAGTTCATGGCCAGAGCGCTGTCGTCCGCCACGCCAGCGAGCGGCACCGCTTTAGTAAGGCCGCGTCGTGCGGTGTGGTAAGCGTTGTGAGTTCGCCTACTTTGATAATGGAGCAGAAGCGGGACGTATTAAAACCCATTCGCAGCACGAATAAAACGACGACAGGAAGAAAACACACACGACAGGACGAATGCTGCACTTCCAATTCGTCCTGTCGTGTGTGTTTTCTTCCTCTCGTTGTTTTATTCGTGCTGCCAATGGGTTTTAATATGGATCATTACCAACTGGCCCACACATCGGTGTTATTGAGAAGCGGGACCTTTTTTGACTTTCTGCTGAACAACACTTGCTCAAACCCTTCTGAAAAAAAGAGACGCGCCTGCAGTACGCCTTTGCTGCGGCGTAGGACGTAGTCGAAGGCTGTTACATACAAGCGTTTTCGGGGGCCATTTTAGGCACCGTATATTTTATGCATTGTTCTTTAAATGTGATTTAATTTGAAAATTGCTTTGTCGAAGTGTACCAATTAGTGCGCTTTGTAGCGAAAGCTACTCTGCACTAGGTTTTCAAGCCGTCGGCGTGGCATCGTGGTGCCCTGTTCGCCGTTGCCTAGCAACTGTCACGTGGTACAGACCGAGAGCTAGGCCAGGAGTTGGAGGAGGAAAGAAGAAGGAAAAAGAAAAATAAGAAGAACTAAAGAAAGATAACAAGAAGAAGACAGATAACACGGTAGTTGGTAGAGGCGAACGACAACAGCCAGTTTCTATATATAGGACAGAAGGTTTGTTCCAACGTTGCGACGGTGGCACATTAAATCCAGGTGTCCGCAGAAACATTCGCTCCAACAACTCATAACTTTCTATCTATCACTAGGTTAAAGCGATGCTTAAATACCGACAAATTTTTCTCACTCCGGTGCCGACGTGCCTGGCGCAAACCGCCTATTTTTCGCTGCATATGGTACGGCACGAGACGGCGACGGTGCGCCGGCGTTTCTTCGCGCCACATGATGTTCACAGAGAAAGTTCGCTCCGTGTAGGTCGCCCTTTAGTGTAATATTCGTTGACATGAACGGTCGCCCTAGAGGGAGATGAAACTAAATTACCCATGAAAGCGGCAAATGATTCGCATCCCAAGCAAAAAAAAAAAAATTGCGGCGTGTTCATTGAACGCAGTCAACGACATGCGAATACGCATTTGAGGCTACGTAGACAGCTCAAAGCAAAAGCGCCAAAATTCGCTCGAGTTTGGTACGCGCAGCAGCTCACGTCGAATGGGTCGCGTCAGCTCCGATTTCCGCCAGTGTCGTATTTAAGTAGAACGAACTGTTGTGCACCGCAAAGCCCAACTGACATTCAAGGAAACATTCCTTGAGCACTGTGGAATCTACACTGCAGGAATGCGAAAGTCTAGGCTTTGCTGTTGCACATGAAGCCTCAAGTTTGCTCCCATTATTTTTAGCAATTAAATGCGCCATCAGTATAAATGCTAGAGTATTACTAATTGCAGCGTCATTGGCATAGGTACCATCATCCTCAGGGTAAACAAGGAGAATTATATGAAGCATATTTTACGATCTCGGGCGTGGCGCAGTTGGTTAAAGCTCCCGGCGGTGGATCAAAACGATAGAGGTTCGATTCGGGGTGGAGAGCGTTTTTTTATATTTATGATGACGTCATTCTCATCATCACCATCAGTCTGAACATACCCAGTGCAGGGAGAAGGCCTCTTCAATTTTCCTCCAATTAACCCGGTTCTGTGCTAGCTGCATCCACTTGGCCCTTGCGAACTTCGTAGTCCCTCCCAAGGGTTTTCAATATAATTATAATATAAGCAAGGTTTTCGAAATAATTCCATTGCTTTTTGACAGTCTAAACTATGTTCTCCGGCATATTTTTCACTTGACTTCTAATGGCTCCACATCAGTAACATAAAAGCTCTAATGCAGCCATCTCCAGGAGTGTTTGCATATGTAGTCGGTCTACTGGAAGCGCAATTTCGGAGGTAACCAGGGTAATCAAAACAAATAGCAAGGCTCCCTGTCGGGAAAGTATCTAAAACTTTAAAACGAAAGGTTACAGTCCGAACGTGACCCGATTCTCAAAACCTTAGTTTGTTGCGCCCTCTTCTTCATCCGAAAGCCCTGTCACAGGTTCAAGGATGGCAAACGTTAGAGCGTTAGAGCTACAATGAGCGCAGAGACTCAGACGAACGTTCCAAGATACCTCAAACTTTCCTAGACGACGGTCCTCTTCTCCGAGTCTTTTGCACTCATGGCGTGTCGTCTCGGCTTACTCTGAGAATTCGCTAGCTGAAGCAAGAATGTAAGCAGCCCCTAAGTGGTATTAGAGGTGACAGCTTTGCGCAAGGTTTGCGTGAAAAGTACTTTCAATGCACTTTGCACCGCAACTGAAGAAAGCTAAAAGCACTTGGTGCACTTCACTCGCTAGCTGAAGAAGGATATACAAAGAGGGCATAAAAAACAAACAAGGTCTGCTTTGCTTTTCGGACTTAACAAAGAAATGAGCACTGAATAGATTTAAATGAAGGTTTCTCTAAAATAAATATGCATGACTTTTTGTTCGTCTTCTAAGCGGATATCAAGTTGCTGAAATACCCCATAGAGGGGATATAAAGATGCCTGCATATATATTTCTGTGCCCATCTTCTTGCAGTTTTGTTCCCATAGCAGAAATGCGTCTCAGACAAAGTCTGTTCATAAATCGCTTGCGGAATAGTTATTCACGAATAGGTGCAACATTCAGAGTGAATTCAGCGATGCGTGAGTGAATATATATCATGGCTTAGCTTCGTTGAATCCTTACTAAGCTGAGAGCCACCTCGCGTAGTTTCCCCGAAAACAAGTTGTAAAAAAACAATCTGAGAAATATTTCATTGCACTTACGTTAGGCTTCCGTAGTATCAAAATTCAGCGAAAACAAGCATTTACGTGGTGACACGTTATTTCCTAATTGATCTTTATGCGCTGCCAGCATAATCATCTCTGACACAAATATCATGCTCTGGTTGCGCTTGTGCGTGTGCGTGCGCGTGCGTGAGCATATGTGTGTGTGTGTGTGTGTGTGTGCGTGTGCGTGTGTGTGTGTGTGTGTGTGTGTGTGTGTGTGTGTGTGTGTGTGTGTGTGTGTGTGTGTGTGTGTGTGTGCGTGCGTGTGTGTGTGTGTGTGTGTGTGTGTGTGTGTGTGTGTGTGTGTGTGTGTGTGTGTGTGTGTGTGTGTGTGTGTGTGTGTGTGTGTGTGTGTGTGTGTGTGTGTGTGTGTGTGTGTGTGTGTGTGTGTGTGTGTGTGTGTGTGTGTGTGTGTGTGTGTGTGTGTGTGTGTGTGTGTGTGTGTGTGTGTGTGTGTGTGTGTGTGTGTGTGTGTGTGTGTGTGTGTGTGTGTGTGTGTGTGTGTGTGTGTGTGTGTGTGTGTGTGTGTGTGTGTGTGTGTGTGTGTGTGTGTGTGTGTGTGTGTGTGTGTGTGTGTGTGTGTGTGTGTGTGTGTGTGTGTGTGTGTGTGTGTGTGTGTGTGTGTGTGTGTGTGTGTGTGTGCGTGCGTGCGTGCGTGCTGCGGAAGCACTAACGTCTTTTGTTTTCATGTCCTTATTTCTAGCAATGAAAATGAAAATTATTTCATGTACGAGTAACTACCGCCACGCATAACCAATGTCATATCTCAAAGATCCTTCACTCCCCATGGGCCCAAACCATAGCATCTCTAGATAAAACGGGGAATGGTGATAAAAACACAGGAGAGCACGACACAACGAGCGCTGACTTGCAACAGTGTTTATTTCGATTACCACGCATCCATACATACAGTAGAGAGACGTCACAGCAGAGACACGTCACTCTGCAAACACGTTGCAGAGACACGTCACTTCTGCCCACGTCGACACATGCTTCTCCGCGTTTCATAAAATTGATATACGTTTAACATCTCGAGTTAATTTTTTTTTGTTAGCAACAGGGACGTTTTGCGAATGCACTATTCTTGCAATCTAGTTATCTCAGCTGCCTCGAGTATCTCGCAGACCAACCGTTCTTTATATTTTTCGAGCACTTCACATGGTTCATCCTGTGGCTTAAGTTTTTGACGTGCTATCTGTGACATGAATTCCAATATGCCTGCACTTTTTATCAATGCACTATAATACCATTAATCAAAAAGCCAACACACATGCCTACAGGCTTCTCTAAAAGTAGTCGGCTCAACACATCATAAAAACGCTTGAATAATAGCATTGAAATTTCGCATTAGAGAGTATCGTAGGCGCCTTTATTGTTTTTGTTTTTCTTGCCAAAACGTCTAAAAGAGAGAGTGCCATGATTTTTTAGATGCTGTGTTTCTTAATCTCCAAAACGTCGTCCAAAACGTCGTCCAAGTCGTCCAAAACGGTTTGGGGACGGCTTTGCAAGGACGAGCGCAGCTCGTCCGAAACAATAATATCTCAACATAAGCTTAGAGAACTGAATAAACAACAGACGGGAGCAGAAAGTATACAAGCTTTAGTTCAAACTTCAAAGAAATTTGCATAAATGAATTGTTTGTCTTCTCTTTAGAAAGTTCTGGTATTAGGACACGTGTATGTGGTCTCTTACTAATGCTGCGAGTTGTCATATAGGTTAGCAGAGAAGATAGAAAAGCGTTGCAATATATGTTATGGTTATATCGTGTATGCCACTCTTTTCGGCTTGATATTGTATATATAGCAGTACACACATTCGAAACATTATTGAAGCAATTGTTTTGCACAAATTTAAACTTACAAAATCCAAATATACCAAGGAAGAGCCCCACGGGAATATAAGGTACGAAAAATATTGCTAAGGGGGCAAAAGAGACATTCTTAGGATAGCTAAAAATCAGTTCATAAATAACAAATGGTATAAGCGTGGCCAGTCTGCAAATATTCTAGTCCATAACTTAAATAAACTTTTGGCCGCAATAAAGAAATATTACCACTTCTACAAAATTTATCAGTGGGTTCTAACAACCACTTCTCTCGATGCTGGAGTATATTTTGTCGACATCATGCGGGCGATGTTTACTAACGGGCTTTTTCCGCGATCATCATCGCTTTTGAGAAAACATACGCAAATTACCATTCTTCGGCTGGCACTCAACGGCGGAGCTCGGCGTCACATTATGCGCGCGAGGGTTGGTGCATTCCCTCAGGGGTGTCGGCACCATTGATAGCTGAACTTGCGTAACGCTAAGCCATTTTCCTGTCTATGAATCAGGCTGTTAGATCTAACAGTGCTCGATATATTTTAAGTATGTGCCAGATCTACGTTTTGCGTTGTGTGTTTAATGTTTTTTTTTTAGAACAGTAGGAGTAGAATGTACCATAAAGCTGAAATGTAATAGCATTCGCACACACATCTGATGTGATTCAAATATAGCAGGTATTAATAAAAATGCCACGAGCAATACGGCACAAAATGAGTGCGCAATTTACTTTTTCTTCTTATTCTTGTGTTCCTCGTTCTTTCCGCATATTTCCTTTTGGTTCGCTGTAGAGTGTCTTCAAGCATATGCCTTTAAGTTTTTGATGAAGTGCTCCCGCAAAACAATAGCTGCTTTCAGCTTATTTGAGCCAGAAAATATGTCGCCTTCGATGTATTTTGATCGTGAAACGCACAACCAATCTCGATGCAGATGCGTTTGCGGAGGAGAGGAGACTAATGCTGATTGCCTTGGTTTAGTAGCAAAACATCGCTATTCATGTGTTTCCACTCCTGATCTCTACATAAAACATCTACCATGGAGATTAATGCGCAGTTTCCGTAAGTACTGAGTTCTTTTTTACCTCGTTCGTAGTTGTGCAGTGAAAGGCACACTTCATTTCCGCTGCCGTCTAGGTGCATACTGTCCTACCGTCACTGGACTCTTCCGTGCGGAGGTGATGTTGCACGGTATTTTTTCCGGGACAGTAACCGCCCTAGCGTATATAGGTAATTATTGTCCATACATGTTATTGCTATCAAATCACTAATCATCTTTAGAGGTTAAACTGTATAAAGCAAGAGTTTAAAAGCGCACTATACTTGGTGAAAGAAGAAGCAGTATCGCTTGTATAGTCTCGTTAATAGAAAGGGCAACCAGCACCATGGTACCGGGAGCTGTTGGAGATGCACATAGCACATATGACCAGAAGTCCACTTACATTGTAGGAGATCTTACGCAGCCCCGTTGCCACAAAATCACCTTCTGCTAGTCGTCCCGGTGATTCTCTCTGTGGCGCGTCGTTGCGCAATGGTTACGATGGCACAGAAGAAATAGTAGTCGCCCTCTTTCCAATGCAACATCGCAACATTTTTAAAAGTTAGAAACTGTTCCAGATAGATAGTGCCATTTCGTACGGCTCCGTATGAGCGATGCCAAGGTGAATTAGGAATGAACGCCGCAATACTGATTGCACAACACGACCATGGGAACGAAGCTCTCGTTCCGATGAGCACTTAATTGCGATGGCATCAGTAATAGCTCTAGCTAGCGACCCAGTTGATTGGCTGCACCTTTTGGCAAACAGGCAGATATCCTATCCCGGGACGTCCTTTGTGATCTCAAGTGTCCTGCCTTTTTAATATAAAAAGCGTAAAACCCTTTTTAAATCACATTCAGTACGCTGCATGTTTTCGAAGAATTTAATATAAGCGCTATTTTTCATTTCTCTTCTAAAACCTACATTGGGAGCACAGAGCATAGAGGCAAATTAAACGTCAAGTATATAATTATTTACAAATGAAATGCACCAAAAAGTATTTAAAACAATAAAGATTAGTTGTCATGACAGCTTATGCGGCCATATTGCCTTGCTATATCAGCTATGTTTTTATTTTTGCGGCAATTTTAGTTTTGGTCCGATTAATTTTAATAGAAAATTGAAGCAACCAAGATATTGATAACATCACAATTTTTTAATCTTAAATAAGTTTTTCATTCCTCTTCTGTATTGACCTTTTCATCTCCAGTAGACAAGAGCCGGTTTAGTGGATACGAAAAAAATGAGTTGGATGAATGACGACTAGCCTGATGTCACGAAGCTCTGATCACATGTAGTGAAGGCATCAAGCTTAAATATGCGAAGCGGCTACTTTATGAACGCAGAGCTAGCAATGACTGCATTTGAATGCTACGACTCTGCCAAGCAAATTTCTCAGTATTTCAAATACTGTTCACGTTTTTGCCTAAGTCCGGCAGGCTTCACTGAACAGTGAGTGACCCACGCAAGTCTTGTAGGGTCCCCCTACAACACCTTGACCTTATCAGACATTGTCAGAATTGGTTTTCTTTTTTGCCGACAGGGCACAAATTGTCCTATTTATACCTAGTGCACATCATACTAGTGCACATCAAAAATGCTTAATATGTTCCTTATCTACATGCGCTTGAAGGTTTATAGCGCACCTTGTGAAGTGGATCTGAATCATTTTGCTGCGGTCTGATAATATCTAGCTACTTTGGTTCCGTTATTACTAATTCATTGTGCACTGCTGCGACTTGCCGCGTAAACAGGGTCACTTTTAAGTATAACCTACATCGCGTCTGAGCATTTACCTGTTCTGCCCAATCAGTACTTTCCTGGAATAGTCGTCCTCACATTGTTACTGCTGCAGGCCGCATGCTTTTATCGAAGTGGTGCTCCAATAGACGGGAACACTCTAAAGTTACAAGGTTCTATAATAATAATATTCCTTTTACTATTTTTTTGTAAAGGTATGTTGGCAGGAAATACATAATTTCATGAATATAGCTTCGCCTATGTACTAAACACGAATGAACGTCAGTCGTTCTAAAAATGTTTTTTTTTTCTCAAATGGCTTTACGCATCCAATATTTCGTTTATTATAGATGGATTTTAAAGGTTCTATTAGTACTTACGTTCCTCGCCCCTCAGTACCGTCTACCTCTACCCATTCAACCTTTAGCGGTGACTAAATTTCATGGGCTCCAACCGGCTTCAGGGGCTATATTTCAGTGGGTATAATAACATAAAAAGTGCACATGATCTTAGATATGAAGCGCTTACGAGCCTGTTTTGCACTTGATAGCCATTGTGTAGCTGTGGAACGTTGAGCTTACAAGTTCAAAAGATTTTACTTTATTGATTTTCTTTCTCGGCGTTATTCTATTCCACAATCTTTTCCGCTTGCTTCTTTTCTAGTAACTTGTCGATCGCGAAAGAGCAGCCATCAAATTACTGTTCCTTGTTCAGACATAAGCAAGTTCATACTTTCATTGCAGTCTTCTTCTACTTATCGAATATTTTTCGTAACAAGATCTAAACCGTTGTCATCTCGCAACACTAGGTTGATATTGACGCTCGCATTCCTTTCTCCTCACCATTCACATATGGTTACCAACTATTCTTTTTTGATCTGCTGGTAGTAGCGAGCTCAGCGAACTTCAGCAACTTGTTACTATTTATTCCCTTTCTATTTTTTCTACTTGAGCATCCTCGTAGGCTTTCGCGTTCTCACAGCTGTTCGCCGAAAACCAGCCGAAGTAACGACGTGCTATCTTTCTCCACTTGGTGCAGTTTGATAGAGAGGATGCTCCATTCTCTTCTGTCCTCACGGCAGTATTCAGAGCGGGCCCGCGGTCGCTATCGGATTCCACTTCCTCGACACGCGACTCAAGGAACATTTTTCACCCTGACACACCAGGGCTTAGGACACGCAAAGGAAAGTTTTGAAATCCAAGAAAGAAGGATAATGTAAAGTTTGGAGTCGCCGCAAGACTAACGGAGCTCGGCAAACTTCCAAGTGATGTTTGCTGGCTTAGTCATTTTTTGGTTGTCTCTTTTTGGGGTGTTCTTCTTCGCTTCCTAATATGGAGAGTATCGGGTTGATAGATCTTCCACATATTTCTGTTCTTTTTCGCCATAATGAGACTGGTTTTATGCAGAGTCTGTGACTTCGCCGCTTGTGTTATTGAGCATGAATACCGAGCAATGCTAAGTAAGCGTCACCGCCTTGGTTTGGGTTTATAACTCACCTAGTGTCGGTATACACATTTATGGACGTTGGACAAGATACGTGTGACAATATTGATTTTACTCATTTCCATTGCTCCCCAAGTGCTCACTTTCGCAGGATTTACGTTTCATTAAACGGGTTAGGAGCTCTTTTTGGTTACTGTGTGCGGCCAATATTCTTCATCAATCATGCATGGTGTGTTTTCAGATAGGAAATCACTTTTTGTGCGTATTGCACCCTCCTTGGGAGCTGTTGAAAATGAATAGCTCTCTTCTGTCAAATGAAATTTTTCAGCGCGTAGTATCTACTTGGCTGAAAGAATCATTGTATTGCACTTACCTCTCTGTTTTTCAGAATCGAGACCAATTTAAACACGTCACAAAAAATTTGGCTATCGAACCTTTAGTGAGAATAGCATTCTGTTGGATGTGGCTCGTTGCCCCATCGTTAGCGTTTGCCTGGCGGCCCCGTGGCTCGGCGGAAGGCATCAGCGGTCCCGGCAAAGACGAGGCGTCGACTGCCAAACCAACGTTTAAGTCAACATCACGTAGGAAACGGTAGAGAAGCAGGCTTCGAGACAAAACTGACACGCTCACAAACAAGGTGTCTGGCGTCGTCTCAGCGACGTCTCTGAAGTCTCTCTGAAGTCTCCCTGTAGTCGCTCTGTAGTCTCTCTGGCAGCGGAACCAGCCGCTGCTTTTTATACGCTCGTCAGGTCACAGGGAAAAGGGTAGAATTAAGGTCAGAGCAAGCTCTGATGACTCAGTCACCGGTGGCGCGACAAAAATCTCCTCCACCTCCTGTTAACAGGAGAGGGCGACGCTCTCTCCCTCGAGCGCTGGGCTTGGCCAGCGTTTGCACACACACGTACGTTCACACATTCGGCGCCTGTAAATTCGACAAACCGGAACACATTCGCGGAAGAAAGCGTTGAACGGCTGATTGCACGGAGCTGAAATGGCCGAAATGATCGCTGCTTTCACTGATGCTGCGCTGTGGCCGCGTCGGTTGTCGCACATGACGGTGGCGAATCGTAACAGACTGCCCCGCTGGGAGAGGGAGATCCCGTAGGGCAGGGGACTGCATCCGCTGTTTAGAGGGATGGTTGGGATGATGCTGCTACCCGGGGTCGTCCCACTCTGCTTCTGTTGAACTCAGTCAGCCAGGCTTCCTTCGCACGCTCTGGTTCCCAAAGCACTCTGCAAAATGTCTTTCGTGGAGTTTTTCCTCGCACCCACAAGCGTCAAAACTACGCTGAAAACTCAGCCGGTCAGCCAGCAAGCACGGCATAAACTTCACTGAGTTATGCCAGACGCTTTCCCTCTTATACACCCATCTAGCTTAAAGAGTAGCTCAGCAGCGCTTAGAACGCGACCCCAAATTTGAAAATTGCACTTCAAAAAGGACATCACTTTCAAACCGAGATAATACAAAACAATAGGTTCAAAATCCTGTGTCAGGAAGAAAAACACCCACAAGTGACAATTTTGAGGCTTGTATTCTCACTATAAATGCTCCGACTTAAGCCATCGGCGTTACCGTTAAGAATCCCCTTTGTAAAGCATCCCAAAATAACACTGCTGCAAAGCGAAGCTTCGGCGCAAGAGGTGGCCATTTTTTTGCAAAAGATTTGTCTGCAGCCATTGGAGAGGACAGTGATCCATCTCAAACGAAAAACCCCTCGCCGGCAAGGCACCAGTTTCTCAACAGCCCACGCACACTGGCTTTACTGAACGATCTGTCCCTCTCCTTACGTTTTGCGCACCAGTCGCGCCTTTTCTCTGCGCGGGCGCATTTCTGCCCTTGGGAGAGTCGTCTCTTTCGAGATCGTTTCAACTCCCTCACCTTACGATGGCAGCATTCTTTCTCGCGCCTGCCTTTCCGCTTTTTCCGGCGGCAGTACTTGAATACCGGCGTTCTGCTTTCCTTTAGCACTAGCTCTTGTATGCTAGCGGTTACCGGAGCTAGTATGGCACCGACGTCGTCTGAGTGGTCAAAGTGCAGTGCCATGTCTGCACAGCGGCTAGCAGCGCATGACTCACTACCAGTGAAGTACGAACAGCTACCGCTCACGCCAGCCCCCAAGGCAGGCATTTCATCTGGAGGCTCGCTCCCAAGGTATCCCTGGTCCGCCGGTGTACCGCATTGCTCAGCATAAACCGGCGCACGATCAAGTTCTTTCAACAGACGGGGCGCTTAGGATTGCGTGAAGGCCATGTCTGTCACGTCCGCCTTTGTGGTGGGGTTGTTCTTTCGCGAATACCACCTGGCGTGGTGTCAGGGCCCGAACGATGCTGACTACACTCTGGTCACTCACTGTCCCATTCGCAAGTGTAGCTCACTGCAGTGGGAGCGCACTCATCGTGGGTCTGCCCTGGCTGATCGCAACTCGTGGGCTTTACAGTTTCCCTGAAGTAAAAAATTTAGCGCAAAAAAAGAACACAAAGGACAATGAAGAACACATAAGACGTTTGACGAGCGCTCGTCAAACGTCACGTATTCTTCTTTGTCCTTTGTGTTTTTTTTTTTGCACTAAATTTTTTACTTAATCGATCACCAACTAGCCCGGCAACATGCTCTCTTCAACAGTTTCCCTGATCGGCACTTCGTTTTTCTGCGTGCCCCGCTCCACCACACGGCGTATTTCAGAAACTGCAATTTTCTCATTTCCTAGCTCGTTTCCATCTTCGCCACGTTCTACACAAGCTTCTGCGTTTGACTCGAGAGGCGGTTCAGTTACTGCCAGTTCCCCACTTTAATTTGATGGAACCGCATCACCTACACCTACTCGGCGAGCCCTTCACCTCGTTGGACGGTGTCCTCGCGAATTTCACGCCGATGGAGCCGGCGCCAACCGTCTCAGCTGCCTGTGGCTCGACCAAGGTAACACAATATTTTTCTGTTAGAGGCTCGGTCGGCTCGCTGCTGCACTCGCGTTGCACGGCCGCTTCCCCAAGCTGTAGTGCACTCTTTGGTACCTTAACCTTTTAGGCTCACTAGTGTCAACAGCGTACGTGGTGTTAATCTCAGCGTGCTGCACCTCCGACCCTTTCTCGCTGCTTGACTACGTCATCTCCGAAACTACCGCCTTTGCAGCAAGCTCCTTAGCTCAAGATTTTGTTAAGGCTAGTACGCTACCTTCTTAAAACACAAGCCCCTTTTCGCGCAAGAAGTGATCAGATCTGTTTGAAAAGAGGTACGGGTACTGAGAAGGAAGCACGAATGACACCGCGCGGATTACACTGCAGTGCACAGAAAGACCCCTCAATAAGCACTTTGGCTATGGGAAAATCCATGGTAGCCGCAGAATTGCGAAGCACTCGACACTCTTTCCCGTTCACGAGGAGGTCCGGAGTGTTCGGCTCAAGGAGTAGCTTCATGTTCTCGTCAGTTCTACATAGCGACAAAAACACGACCTTTGTCTTTGTTTCTGGACACTGAGCCGAAAAGTGACCCGGCTTCTGACACGTATAACAGACGCATGATTGCCTCTCCTCGAACCTCAATTTGCGTTCGGCTTCGGCTACAACCGTCTATGTTCGGCCGGACTGCTTTCACTCGCATCCGCACCACGTTTATTTTCCTTGGCTCTAAAGGACGTGGAATTCGACCTCTCAAACTTCGAGCCGAATTAACCCTTTTGACCATCCTTAGCTCCACGAGCCCCACGCATCATAAACTCTTCAGCTAGCTCTAGCTTGTCATTAGAGATTGCCCGAATCAATGCGGTGTCAGCACCTGCTTATGAATGGAAACATTCCATTCATAAAACAGGTAAAATGCAAGCCAGACAGCATATAGGAACCAAAAATACATGAAATAGGGATGGTTAAAATACAAGGGATATTACATTAGTTTTCACTGCAGTTCATCACAGATGTAAGAAAGCAAGATTTGGTCACACTGCTTGTTCCAGAGCACTGGCAAATTAATCTATTATAGCCTGGACCATAATTGCAAAATTTAACCAACTCCATTCTCGAGCAACTCGTGAAAATAAAAAAAAAAGCGAAATGCGTCTTTTTTACAAAAGAATTCTTCTAGTGTAAATGCATGCTTGTGTCGTGTTGGTCTGGTGCTTTTGCATCTGACAAAAACGGTAGGGTTCAGCTGTAGCGCATTGTATAAAAGTGCGTACAAGAAGTTTAGCATTTTTTTTATTTGATTAGTTGGTAGGGTTTTACGTCCAAAATGGCTAAGGCTATGAGAGACGCCGTAATGAAGGACTCCGGAAATTAGGACCACCCGGGGTTAACGCGCACTGACATCGCACTGCACATGGACGCCATTCCATTTAACCTCCATCAAACGCCGCCGCCGGCGGTGGGGTCGAACCCAGGGCCTCCAGCACAGTTTATGCGTTGAACTTTTGCTGGAGCATTGAGGGTTCCGAGGCTAGCGCGTGGAAGGAGCTAGATAGGTGAATCAGTCCGCAGAGCGGTTATAGATAAAGTGGGCCGCGTTTTTGTACTCTTTCAAGCTTAGGAATGTAATTTTTGCTATCTGGAAACCATTCTAAGTTAACATATTGAGCGCCAGTCTAATAAGGTTACACAAGCGAGCTGACTTGTTTAGCTGGGGAATGCGATACGATTGTATATGATGTAGAACAGTTTGTTCGGGGCTTCTTTAGCGGCGTGTTGCATGTGAGTATTCCAGATGAGATCGATGGAATGACCGCGCCTAGCTATTTATGCTGATTAAAGTTTTGGTTAATCTACAGGTTTGATTTTTTTTCTATATCAACATGCAAACGCATTTACCGGAATTCATTAAAATCTGTCAATCTGCCCAACACTGCACTAGCTCGTAAAGACATTTATATAGCATTCTTTAGTCCTCATGTTTTCTTGCGGTATTTTAAATCATGCAGTTGTCCGCAAAGAGACTAATGAATGGTAACGTCGAATTGCCTTGTTATATCGTCTATGTACAGGGTCGTCCAATCTTAGAACGAAAACGCAAGGAAATTGTAGCTCTCTTCCCAGCGCTCCTACTCGGGACACAACTGCACGTTACAGCAAAGTAGCACAGATACAAATGGATTGGCGCGTTACGCTTTGCATGTGCAGCAACAGTATTCCCAAGCTCAGTCTGGTCGGATGCACTCATGCTCTGAAGAGAACGGCCACGTGCGGTCGTGTTCACTAAAAATGTGGGCGGCCCTGTACATTAAAACAGAAGTGGGGCCAGAACAGCGCCCTGTGTAATCTCGGACAAAACAGGTACACCATCAGAAAAGCGATCATCGTATTCCACGTACTGGAAGTGGTTTGAAAGGAAACTTTCGATCCAGCGAACCAGACGGCCGCCCCCAATATAGGCTCTTTAGTTTGTGTAACATATTATAATTGGAGAGGTAATCAAACGCTTTAGAAAAGTTAATAAATGTTATTTCTACCAGTAGTTGGTCATTAATAATTGAGTTAAGTAAGGAACAGTTTCAACAAGTTGGACCGCTGTCAATAGACGTTGTAAAAAGCCATGCTGATTTGAAAGTAGATTGTTTCATTCTTTAAACTATATCGCATGTGTAAAAATTATGTGTCCCTATTTTGCAACATGTGCAGGTTAGGAACATAGGGTGGTGATGGGACGCCTGATTTAAGAACCGTGATTATTTTTGTAAATTTCACTCAGCATGGAGGCGAATTTCACGGATTGAGTTTCAGAAGATTAAATGAACTTGCTTACTTGGTCTGCTTCCCTTGCCAAAAACGTATTCAGAATTCGATCTGGGTCACTGCTTCTCTTTTCGTCTATATTCAACAATAGGGACAGAATGTCTGCTTGTGATACTTTACCCATGCCTAAAACCCGGTTTTGGTTGTGGCTAGCAGGATACTTGTTCAGAGAACCACTATCGGTGGTGAAAACAGATTGAAAATATTTGCTGTTTCTCGTTACTTTCCTGAGAAGTCAAGATCGTCACATTATTGCATTTTTCACTCGAGTAGCACCACAACTTCTGTGGGGAGTTCTCGGTAAAGCATTGCAGCAAATAATTGAGGAAATTGTTTTTAGCAGTGCGCTTTCTAATTTTTAATGACCTTGTTAGGAGAGCTCTTTCTGAGCCTATTTTTGTACATGGACAACCCGGAGCCAATAAATTTTGCCCTGTAAGTGCACCAAGATATTGTCACGTGGTGGCAATGCCGTCGTTAGCAAATGAAGCTATTTGACCTTCACAGTTATCAACTCTTTATTGGGCTGACTTGGGCCCGCACAAGAACGAAACACGTGGGAGGAGGCGATAGCAGCAATCGTGCGCAGCGGTCGTCGAGCAAAGAATGCCGTAACACCGACAAACGTTCAATTTATAGGCGGCTCAGAACAATCTAGATAAAGCCATAAACGGTGACTAGCGCAACCTACAACATTGCGGAAACATATGCGAGCGACAGGAATCTTCGAGGCGCATCTTGGCGCATCTAGCGCGACGAAGAAATTGATAAATCTGCCCCTCGCGACAACGAGGATAAATAAAGAATACAGAATTTATCTGTGTACCAGAGATAAGGTCGCATGCTGGCGGCTGTCGAAAAAAGAACGCATAAAGATTTGACTGGTTTGCGGCAACATCTGAGAACTGTGTTTCCTAGTTATCTGTACTTGGGAAACGCAACTGTTTATACAGTTTATGATAATGAATTTGAAAGTGGTCCGTCCTTGGATGCTCATCGAAAGCGAGGTCTACAAATTGTCATACTTGAAAGCTAGATGTGTCCTAATAGGCTCATCATCTGCGTTCTTGAACAGCACACGCGTTTTAGGACACATTGTTTGGACAGTATTTGAAAAGTCTAAAGAGTATAATGTTATTTTGAGATCGGATAAGCCTGCGAATGCTTCAGCGCGAGCTTTCCTTTCAAGGAAGTGATTGCTGTCGAATATGAGGTCCAAGAGAGAACTCGAGCTGCCGACATATCCATGTTTAAAAATTTGCGATCCGTGCAAAGTTCTATGAAAACCGGATATTTCATATGATGTCTTGCGTAGCATTTCGCGGGATCATTGAATTCCATTTTGTATCGGGCATGTTAAAATTTTCTGCCATTATTATTTTGCTGCCATATGCTATATGAAAATGAAGAGGAGCGGTCGGGTAGATCGGTGACGAAAAAAGAAGAGCAAGGGAGAGGAACGTTTGTACGCTTCGCCGCAGTCCTGTTTGTACCGATCCCTGTAAATAAACCCCCCGTGCGTACAAACCACGTAACATCTTGGTGGAGGTGCTGGGTGGCGACCACGGAGCGTTTCATCTACCGAAGAAGCCGTGGACTTGCCGGCCTACCACCAGTGCCATCAGACATGGCTGAAGACGGCAGTACCGAGCAGCCAGGACCATCTACGGCGAACAACTGGCCCCATTATCGAGAGCCGCGTACTTTTTCCGGAAAACCTGAGGAGGACGTTGATGAGTGGCTGAAGCACTACGAAAAAGTGAGTAAATACAATCACTGGACCGCCGCTAGTAAGCTGGCTAATG
Organism: Amblyomma maculatum; assembly: GCF_055883805.1. NCBI lineage: Eukaryota > Metazoa > Arthropoda > Arachnida > Ixodida > Ixodidae > Amblyomma > Amblyomma maculatum. Next base: position 124,884,213 of record NC_139349.1, read on the forward strand.
TGGTGTTCTTCCTTGCCGCCACTGCCTTTGACTGGTTCGATAATCACGAGGATTCATTAAGTACATGGGCTATCTTTACAAGCGAAATCAAGAAAAATTTTGTGGATGAACCTGCAAAGAAGAAGCGCGCTGAACAAACTTTGTTTCACCGAGCGCAAGTACCCGGAGAAACTTGTACTGCATATATCGAAGCCATCTTACAGCTATGCAAACTCGTAAACCCCACTATGCTTGAAGAAGACAAAGTCGGTCACCTCCTGAAAGGAATAGCGGAAGACGTTTATAATTTTCTTATTAGCAAAGAGAACCTGAGCACCACCGCTGATGTTATAAAGCATTGTAGAACATTTGAGGCTCTCAAGCTGCGACGAATTACACCTAAACTCGGAAGACTGGCCAATGTCACCTCTGTAGCCAGTGTTGAAGCCTGTCCTTCAGTTTACATGGCTGATATGATACGAGAGATTGTACGCGAGGAATTGTCAAGATCTAGGGACGCCATCTGTAGTGAAGAATATGTGCGGCAGAGTTGTGCACCGCAGGCAAATGTTGCCGCCCTGTCCACTCCGTCGGTTCAACCTAGCTGCGCTTCGCATATAGACGATCAGCGCAGCTGTACTCAACGTTATGACCACCAGCCGATAGAAAAGAGGCCCGCCTACTCTGAAAAGGTGGTTCGTCAGCAGCGAGAGCCTCGCTACAACCAACGTCGTGACTTTGTTAGTGAGGACTCTTATGCTGATCGCTGGCGCCCTCAACCTGTGAGATAGAGGTGTTGCATTGCGGGGCATATCGCTAGATACTGCCGCCGTCGTTTTCCAACTGTCCAAGATTACCGACCCCACGAAACATTCACGGACGGCTGCACACCGAACAACAGCGATCCCCGACTATGCCTACTGGGGACTCACACCATTCGACCTTTTTGCGGAATTCATCTCCTGCATCTGATCGTAGTGTGACGCCGCCACCCCAGTGCCCGCGCAGGTCACCTTCCCCTCGACGTCGTTCTACCCCTCCGCCTCAGGGAAACTAGGGGGCGCGGCCGATAGAGGTGAGGCCGCCGGCGAGTCGATGACGTCCATACCTCTGCCCGTGTTTATGTTAAAGAACAAATTGGAAATGTTTGTTGATGGTGTGAAAACAATGGCTCTTGTGGACACTGGGGCTAAAGTATTTGTTATGAGTTTGAGTTTTAAGAACCGTTTAGGTAGAAAAGTAATGTTCAGTGGTGACCGTGCAGTGTTATTCCGTGGTGTCGGTGGTGAACCTTTAGTTCCTCTTGGTGTGTGTGCTTCGGATGTTGTTATTGGCGGCCTCAAGTTTAGAGTAGAATTTGCAGTACTGCCTCGGTCTAAGCATGATGTGATTCGTGTGACTGATTTTCTGCAAGAGTGTGGTGCAACTTTATACAGTGGTACGGGAGAGATTGCTTTGAATCCTTCACTACTTTCGGTTCTTGTGGATGACTCGACACCTGAATTTGGAGCATTTGCTGTTGAAGAAGACACAATTGTGCCAGCGTTATCTGCAGCATTCGTGCGGATTTTCTCTATTCGGAACCAGTGCGAATCTTTTGAGGCTATAGTAGAACCTACGAGATTCACCTGCTCTAAGAAGAGTATCCTTGTGCCTCGTTGCGTCATTCCCGTGACTAGAGGCCGCACTGAGCTATGGACAGTGAACCACTCCGAAGAGCCAACTGTGTTGCCTCGGGGCCTAAAACTCGCCCGTTTCGAGCAAGGCATATCCGGTTCCGTCGCAGCGTTAAACAGCTCTGTCGCTGAGCAGCAGGCGCGACCAGGCATGGAGACCCAAGTTACGGCTATGGTTAGTAAGTCTCTTTCTACAACTGAGCGTCGTATTCTAGTGGAACTACTACTGAAACACGTGACACTGTTCGACTTTGCCAAGGATGACTCAATGCCACTGCCTACCAGTCGTATTCATCACACGATCAACACTGGGTCCGCCCCTCCAATACGTCAGAAGCCCTATCGAGTGTCAGCAACTGAATGTAAGGTAATAGATGAGCAAGATCAAGACATGCTAAAGCGCGGCATTATTCGAGAGTCCTGTAGTCCTTGGGCAGCTCCAGTTATCCTTGTTAAGAAGAAAGATGGCACGTGGAGGTTTTGTGTGGACTACCGCCGTTTAAATTCAGTCACGAAGAAAGATGTCTACCCGCTTCCACGTATAGATGACGCAATTGACTGTCTGCACTCAGCTTCATACTTTTCTTCTATTGACTTGAGATCCGGTTACTGGCAAATCCCCATGCACATTACAGATAAAGAAAAAATGGCATTCGTAACACCAGACGGACTTTACGAATTTAACGTTATGCCTTTTGGATTATGTAATGCACTTGCCACATTCGAGCGGTTCATGGATACAATTCTACGTGGACTAAAGTGGCAAATGTGTTTATGTTATTTGGACGACGTAGTAATTTTTGGCAAAACATTTAGTGAGCACAACAGCCGTCTGGATATCGTACTTAATTGCATGGAACGAGCTGTTCTTGTACTGAATGCAAAGAAATGTCATTTTAGCGATTGTGAAACAATCGTCCTCGGTCACTTAGTTGACAAAGAAGGTGTTCGACCAGATCCCAAGAAAATTGAAGCCGTCAAAAGTTTTACCGTGCCCAAATCAGTAAAAGAGCTGCAGAGCTTTTTGGGGCTATGCTCGTACTTTCGACGCTTTATACCAAGGTTTGCAGACATCGCTTATCCACTTACGAGTCTACTGCATAAAGATACACCATTCAATTGGACCAGCGAATGTGACTCAGCTTTCCGTCATCTGAAGTTTCTTTTGACCTCGGACCCAATCCTCCGCCACTTCTGCCCATCAGCTCCAATTGAAGTACACACTGGCGCAAGTGGTATCGGTATCGGCGCTGTACTTATACAACGCCATGGACGTGATCAGCACGTGATAGCGTATGCCAGCCGCTCGTTGAGTAAATATGAAAGAAATTACACGGTTATGGAGCAAGAATGTCTAGCCGTTGTTTTCTCTGTACAGCGCTTTCGTTACTATCTGTGCGGGAATGCTTTCACGATTGTGACCGACCACCATTCCCTTTGCGGGCTCGTGAGTCTTCGTGACCCCTGTGGGTGGCTCGATCGATGGGCTTTACGCCTACAAGAGTTTAATTTTACTGTGGTGCATAAAAGCGGCCATAAACACTCAGATGCTGACTGTCTTTCGCGTTTGCCGCTTCAAACGACTGATAATGACTCAGACATTTTCAATGAATATTTGGCTTCAATTTCACAAACCTTCCCCGATCTCCGAGTTTTCCGAACCGAGCAACGCAAAGACAAAACATTAACTTCACTGTTTGATTCCGCCAACGATCCTATGAAGAACACATTTAGCATTCGCGAAGGAGTGCTTTACAAGAAAAATTTCGCCTCTGGGGGAGCACGTATGCTTCTTGTCGTTCCGGAAAGCCTACGTATCACAGTTCTAGAAATGACGCATGATACGCCACGTCTGGTCACCTGGGAGTGGCCCGAACACTCCACCGCACACAGCAGCGATTTTACTGGCCGAAGATGCGTTCAACGATCAAGCGATATGTAGCCAGCTGTGTGCAATGCCAGCGCTTTAAGCTGTCGACTTCAAGCCCACATGGAAAACTGCAGCCAGTCACACCTCCAACAGCCCCGTTTGAGCAAGTTGGCATTGACCTTCTTGGACCTTTTCCACGGTCCTCTAAAGGAAACCGATAGATTCTTTTGTGCGTTGATTATTTAACCCGCTACTGTGAGACAGCCGCGATAATATCCGCTACTGCGTCTGAAGTATCAAATTTCTTACTTCGACTCGTCATTCTTCGACACGGCCCTCCTGCAGTCATCATTAGTGACCATGGACGCCAATTCACAGTGGACATTGTCGAAGAACTTCTTCGCCTCAGCGCCTGCAGTTTTCGCCACTCCAAGCCATATCATCCCCAAACGAACGGTGTGGTAGAAAGAACTAATAGGACGCTTACCACCATGTTGGCTATGTACGTCGCTGCAGACCATAAGGACTGGGATGACGTTCTACCGTTCATTACGCATGAATATAACACAGCGCAACATGAGACAACAGGCTACAGTCCCTTCTACCTTCTCTATGCTCGCACACCTCGCTGTGCCCTCGACACCATACTGCCATTTTTCATTCATGACGAACCTTCTTTTGCTAGCACACTCTGCAGAGCTGAAGAAGTCCGCCAGCTTGCCAGAGTTCGAATTTTATGTTCACAAGAACATTCTAAGAATCGCTACGACGCCAGACACCAACAAGTTTCCTATGCTCCTGGTGACTATGTGTGGTTGTGGACCCCTCTCCGTAAGCGTGGTCTTTGTCAAAAACTGCTGTCACACTACACCGGACCGTTTGTTGTGTTAGAACGCATCAATGACCTGAATTACGTCATAGAACGCATAACGGCGAATGGTCGACGGTCACGGCAGTCGCAGGTGATGCATGTAGCCAGCCTCAAGCGATTTCATTCCAGAGGATCTCTGTAACTCGTCCGACGGGCTTCGTCTGCGAGGAGGGAAATGTCACGCGCCTTCGTAGAACGTCGACGGAAGATGAAGAAGAGCGGTCGGTTATATCGGTGAAGAAAACAGAAGAGCAAGGGAGAGGAACGTTTGTACGCTTCACCGCAGTCCTGTTTGTACTGATCCCTGTAAATAAACCCCCCGTGCGTACAAAGAACGTATCAATATGTACGGCCACAGGACAATGGTATTTGATATACTACACCCATCCTACAACTAATGAAACTCTTGGCGCGATTAACCTGGCATCTGTTCTTACTTCTTGTGCCCCCCAGCTTTCTTTGACCTGCTGCACCTACCTTGCCAATCTTATTAGGGGCTGAAAACAACACCTGTACGCCATATTTTGCGCCTACGTTTTTAAACCGATGTGACAATGCATGTATATAAGGCACAACTGTAATTTTATTTATTTCATTTTTTCTTTCTATCTGTCCGGAACACTTCCGAGAACGCAGAACTTTATCAGCACTAGCTACAAGCACTGAGTCTAGATTACCAGCCTCCCTACATCTACTAGCTTGAATTTCAAGGCTATTAAACATTTGATGTGCACTAGATTTATTGACAGCCATCCTACAACAAGCTGCTATTCCAGATTTAACAAGTTTGGAGTGACATGACTTTTAGTTTAAAAGAGGCTTTACACACCTAGGAGAGTACTGCCAACACACATGATTCATATTAAAAGCCAACTTTAAATCTAAAAATTGCAATACATTTTTCTGAGGAACCTCAAAGGTGAACTTCAGTCCCGTACCACTCCGAGCAAAAATGTCAATGATCTGAGGCACACTTACAGCATCCAAGGAACTAACTAAAGTAAGGAAATCATCTACGTATCGGAATATACGAATGATCTTTCCTGTTAGGTCGCTCTCTATTTTTCGGTCGACATAACTAAGATAAATATTGCTGAGAAGGGGGGCTACTTTAGCACCTATACACACGCCAGACTTCTGCAGGAATAATTTATCGTCCCACATTACATCGGTGTTCTGAAGATAAAATGACAGAGTTCCAGGAAGGATCCAACAGTTATACCACACTCATTTCGAAACAAACAGTCATCATTATCCTCTGTGATGCAATTCTTCACACATTGCAGAAGTTTATTATGGGGAAGAGAATAAAACAAGTCAGCCACATCTATGCTAAAGCCAGAGCAAGAAGCCATATTCTCGTCCAAAAGATGCTTTACAATGGTCTCTGAGTTAGGCACAAGAAACTGGTCAATAACGGAAAGTGCTGAGAAATTATTGTTAAGGTAAGACGATACTACAACTTGCCAAGTCTGGCGCTTTTTGTTTCCTTTGGAGAGCAGTTCGTCCAACCCTCCCAAAAGGTACTAGAAGACCGGCATCAGAAAGAAAGCTTTTGGTCTTGGATGAAGTCGTTTTGGATTCTAAGCATTAAAAGACTTTACGCCTCGGACCAAAGTTCTGTCTTGACCCTGGGATGTTAACGGTTGAGAAGTTGGCTTTTGCTCGCAGTGTGTCGTCCAAAGATCAGTCCGATTATAGGTCTAGGTGTATTTCAGAGTGTGTTGATGCGGTAGCCAGTAGCAAGTCTAGTGGTCGGCGTAATAATAGGTTTCGCTCGTTGGTCAATTACCTGTGTGTCAATCGTTTGCACGTTGTGCAGTCTGATAAAGAAGGCTACTTTGTTGTACTTTCCGAGAAACAGTTTTCAGAAAAAGCATGTGAGTCAGTAAGGAAGCATTTTAGAGTTAGCAGAAAGGGTCAGGTTGAGTGCAAGAAAGAGGCTGTGGAGTTATTGCATGACTTTGAGCTAGAGAATTTGGCAAGCAAAGTAAAGAAAGCTGAACTTCGAGTTCTTGAAATTTTCTTTTCAGCAAAACCGCATAAGCCTGGTATCCCTTTCCGGAAAATAGTTTCTGAGCGCCAGACTTGGCAGGTAGTCGTATCGTCTTACCTTAACAATCATTTGTCAGCACTTTCCGTTATTGACCCGTTTCTTGTGCCTAACTCAGAGACCGTTGTAAAGCATCTTTTGGACGAGAATATGGCTTCTTGCTCTGGCTTTAGCATAGATGTGGTTGACTTGTATTATTCTCTTCCCCATAATCAATTTCTACAATGTGTGAAGAATTGCATCACAGAGGATAATGATGAGTGTTTGTTTCGAAATGAGTGCGGTATAACTGTTGGATCCTTCCTGGAACTTTTGTCATTTTATCTTCAGAACACTTATGTAATGTGAGACGATACATTATTCATGCAGAATTCTGGCGTGTGTATAGGTGCTGAAATAGACCCCGTTCTCAGCAATGCTGCACAATCGATAGTGCGTCGGCAGTTTTCACCACGTGCGTGTGATGGGGGGAGTTTTACATGCGTTGATATATATTTTTATTAATATTGACTATGCGCATGTGGGTACAGCAAGTGTGTGTACATATATATGCTCTTCCGTTCTTCGATTAAATCAGTTGTCAGTTCTGCGCCGTCGTTGTCCACTTCTCCTCTTTGTCTCGTCTTTTTGCGCACGTATATTACTGTCCATCATGACACTGATATATATTCCTGGCCTAAATAGCAAATGAACGCCGCTACCTCTGGTTTGGCTGTCCTTGCGCAGAACCACTATTCTGGCGGTACGATTTCTTGGTTCAATATGTTACTAGTGTAGCCATGGTCTCTATTATGGTGGCGATATTGGGGTGATAAGCGAGTAGAACAGCTTGCAATACGCGAAATTTGTTGACAGGGCTACGCACGTGTACGCTTAGGATCATTGCTGACTGAGGTTTTGACCGCTGCGAATGCACATGCTGATGGCCTTTTCACATTAGGCGACATCGTTGGACTCGTTGTCCTAATTGAAAAGGCAGCCAAAAATAGAATTTATCATAGGCTAAAAATATTTGTTTTTTTCGGTCGTGGTTAGGTTTTTTTCCAAAAGCTTCTTTCTTATTTCACGTATAGGTCGAGGAAAGTTTTAATATTGGGATTGTCGTGGTGTTCAAGCTCGTCCAGTTGCTTGGCTGTGAATTCGAGGTTGTTTTCAAGGCTAGTTATTCTTTTCAGGCAGTCGGTAACAGTTTGCCAAGCTTTGTGATTTGCTCTAGCTACGTCAAACTTTTGAATAGTTCTAGTCTTGCAAATTTTTTTTATTTCCTGTATATCCATGGATATTGATTTCAGTTTTTCTGGCAAAGACGTGCCAGGATTTGTCTCAATGTCACGTCACCACTGAGCAGGAGGAATGATCGCAATAGGCACGTAAGACACTAAACATTTCACGCAATAATTGCAGATTGCGAGCATGGCAGCAGACATTGTCAATGTAGTATCACTTCCGCACTATTTTTTAATTTGAATGAAGAATAGAAATTGATTTGAGCACTTATTATTGCCGCTGTACCCACTGCCATCCGATCGCCAAGGACCTTCTTTTATACCGATGATTCTCGATGACGTTTGGTCTGCAGATTGTTGCGCTGCGTGGAACAATATCTTCCAGAGCGAGTAGCTGCCGCTGCGTCGCCGATACCAGGACCGGCGCGCAGTGGACCAGGAAGGAAAACTGCTGTTTGTGGCATTGCGTAGTAAATGCTGTGGTCATGAGTAGCATGTTTAGCCTGCACCGAATGAAAAAGAGACATGGATTTTAGAACTTCCTCTTGGCGTTGCCGCAGTGCACACGTGTGCACTGTGTGCAGCAGCAACGCTCAGGCTTCTGCATTTCCCCAGTGCAGATTCTGCAGGGGTCTCACTGTTCAACTTGCCACTTCTTCAATTTTAATTATACTTCATAGTGATCTACAGCAAAACGATGAGATTAGTTCAAGCTCTAGTTTTCTCAAAATACAAGGGCAAGGAGCACCATTCTTAATGCACTGCTCGAATATGCCGAGCCTTTCGCCGTTAAACATTTTACCTTATATATATCATTCTTAATGCACTGCTCGAATATGCCGAGCCTTTCGCCGTTAAACATTTTACCTTATATATATATATATATTGCACATCACGTTCCAGTACAAATGCATATGGACAGAATGTAAAAAGTTAGTTCATACGATATCATTGCAAGCCCCGCCGGGGTGGCGCAGTGGTTACGCCGCTCGACTACTGCTCTCAAGGATGTGGGGTCGAATCCCTGCCTCGGCGGCCGCATATCTTTGCGGGCGAAAAGCAAGGCGCCCGTGTGCAGTGCGATGTCGTTAAAGAGCTTTAGGTGGTAGAAATTTCCGGGGTCCTCCACTACGGTGTCCCTCACAGTCTGAGTCGCTTTGAGATGTTAAACCACACAAAACCAAGCCAAACCAAAATACGTTTGAGGCGTGAAAATCATTTTTACACTCTGCACTCTGCACAAGATGAAGCAGCGAAGAATACTTAAATCAATAGAATAAATTAAACCCATAAAATTCAGTGAGAAATGAGCCTCACTATTGGCGTCTTGCCCCATCAAGTCCTGGAGCATCAAGGGACAATAGTGGCAGCTGTGACAGATTTTCTCTTCTTGGGCTCCAAGATAACCCCGGAAGGAGACTGCAGCCATGAAATTAGGAGACGCCTACTTCTGGGAAAGAGAGCCATGGCTAGCCTTGACCACCTAGTAAAGAGCAGAGACATTAGTCTGCCAACCAAGATGCGTATAACTCGTGCTGTGGTATTTCCAGTTGTGATGTATGGATGCGAGAGTTGGACTGTGAAAAAGGCTGACCGCCGAAGAATTGACGCGTTTGATTTTTGGTGCTGGCGAAGACTCTTGAGAGTTCCTTGGAGTGCCATAAGATCAAATCAGTCGATATTGTCGACCATAAACCCTGACTGCTCATTGTAGGGTGAAATTCTAAAGTTAAAGCTCAGCTACTTTGGTCATCTGAAGAGAAGAGTCGCTGGAAAAAGATTTGATGTTTGGAAAGGTTGAGGGTCACCGGAGAAGGGGTAGGCAGCGAACGCGATGGTTAGATGGCATCCTCGAGGCGCTGCAGATGAAGTTATGTGATGTTAGGAAGATAGTGAGAGACCGGAAAGCGTGGCGTGATATGGTCCATAGGGTCACGAAGAGTCGGACACGACTGAACGACTGAACTGAACTGATTGATCGTAAGCCCAGACGAAGACAAACCCACTTTTCGAAACGTTAGCCCGAATCGGGAATTGAGCCCTCTCCCCCTCCCTCCCCTCTCTACCCTTGTTGAGTGCTACTTTTTATGTATATGTAGCCATCTGTTTTCTCTTCGTCTATAAAATTTAAAAAAATAGTATTTTGTAAAAACATATCGCCCCTAAGAATAGTGGCAAATTAAAAAAAACGACATACTCGTAGCAAAATGTACCTTAACGTTCAGGAAAATAGATATGTCAGGTGTTTTTCTTAATGTAATAATGTAATATTTAGTGAGTCGTACTAATATAAAGCTGTTGGCAATGTGCTGGCGTCTGTTAGCTGTATTTTGGGCGTGAAAAGCGAGCATGCAAAGTAGGTTGGTGACAAAAAGGATGTATTGTTGTGGTGTGCTCTAGATGTGTAAGGTTGAGAAACACGTTTAATCTGCCCTGGACCGTTTCTTACCAGACAAGAGAATGTGAGTGTACAATAGCTGTCATGTTATATGCCTTGACTGATGCATTTGAGGTAATAAGAAATACAAATAAATAAAAAAGTCTAGAATTTCAATGATTTAGTCTTTCAAAAAGAGGTGCTGTGTGTTCTAATTAGGAAGCATTATACAGCTTTGTTCTACTAATGTGACTTTGTGCAAGTTTGCAACTGTGTCATTGCGCCATACTAGCAGATAATAACATAAATACGAGCTGAAAAGGCATCATATAGCAATATCTTAATCGTTGCCGGAAAAGTTTGCCTTTGCCGAGTTGTTACTAACCCAGTTTACTTATTTATACAAAACCTAATGCTGCAAAACAATGCTGGTTCCATTACATATGCTCAACAAAAAAAAAAAGCCAAGCGTTTTCACAGATTTTTCCATCAAAAGCTTCTAAAGGATAAATGTAATGGATTCAGGCGCCTGAATAACGTTGCCAGCGTAGGAAACAACACGCACTCTTTTTTAATGTGAAACTCTTTTTCAGCCCATATGGAGCGAAATTCCGTCCGCGGCAGTCGTGCGCAGGATCTCTGCATCGATCTGTGTCTGTGCATCGGATCTATGCTGATGTGTCACTTGCTAAAAACGGCTGTATGAGGAGGAAAATTGGAAATGAAGACGATTGTGGTGATTGGTAATGAATAACAGTTGTCCGAAGTTATCGATATAGTTAATGAATAATGATAAGATGGAATAAAATGATCATAAAACGACTAAAATGACTACGAAACAACCAATATACAAAACGACGACTTGTAATGACCGCAAAAAACTGGGAATAATGAAACATGCTCCGGTATGAGTGGCAATGATTAAGCATGACTCAGAATTACACAATATGACTACAAAATGACCAGTACTTAAAAGACGACTTGTAATGACGCAACTTACTGCAAATTAGTAAATATGCTTATATATAAGTGGTAGTGACTAGGCATGACTCAGAATGACTCAGCATTACTACGGAGTGACCAGTATATTAAACGACGAATTATTATAATCGTAACTGACTGCAAATGAGTAAACATGCTCAGCTATGAGTGTTAACGACTAGGCATCACTCATAATTACTCAGGAAGACTATGGAAAGGCCAGTGTGTCAAACAACATCTTGTAAAGGCCGCCAATGACTGGAAAAGAGTAAATATGCTTAGCTATGAGTGGTATGACTAGGCATGACCCAGAACGCCTATTGAACGACCAATATGTCTAACGACTTGTAATGGCCGTAACTGACTGGAAATGAGTAAATATTACTAGTACTACTTGCGAGCGGGCTAGTTGGCTAGACGACTCCGAAGACCTACGGTGCTGCATAGTTATACACAAACACAACGCACACACAAAATAAAGTAAGACGTTCACACCGATGATGCGCTCTCTATAAATTATTTGTGATACGAAGAAAAATGCATCGAAAAAACGTAGGGTTATAATAAGAAAACGACGACAACAAATATAAAAATGCGAGAATAAAACGAAAATAATGACAAATTGCGTCTATCTTCTTGTCATACTGTCCGAACGAAGCAGTATCACCTCCATCCTGTTGAGCACCACCGACAGAATACTCATGCATTCCCCTTCTTTCCCCGAAATCATCTTGAATGATTTGATAATCTGTCTTTTAAAGCTGTCTTTAGCGCCAGCCAGCACCTTGGTTTCGGTGTACTTCGGTAGACAATTGGTACCCCTTGAGTCATGTGGATCGTCTTCTGTTTTACAACGAGTACAATGGGTAGCCAGGTGTCCTCGAGCCGACAATGCGGCACACGAATTTTTATGTTTCCTTAGCCTTTCATTGAGGCATCGGCCTGTCTGTCCCACATAGGCATTCCCACATGTCAGAGGGATCTTGTACTCTAAATCTGTGCGGCATTTGACAAAGCATTCCCTATGCAGTACGCCGCATCCTTCCTTGGTCTCACGCCTCCCATTCAGCTTCCTGCACGTACTCTTGAAGTTGTTCGGTGCAGACAGCACGACCCTAATTTCAAATTGGCTGGCTATCTTCTTAAGACAGTGTGATATGCCATGAACGTTGCGCAAGGCAATAACTTGTCTTCTCTTTTCTTTCTCTTTACGCTCTCTTGTTCAGGGTCGCATATTCTTCAAACAGCTTTCTGCCGTAGATATCATCATGCTCCTCGGATATCCACTTCGCTTCAACCTCTCAATCTGTAAGTTCACACTGTTGCCCATCAAGTGCGGACAGGATTTGATCAACGCCTGCCATAAACATAAAATTTTGTGTCGTCTTCTTATTGTAACCCTACGTTTTTCAGATGCATTCTTCTTCGTCATATCTTAAATAATTGGTAGCGAGCGCATCATCGGTGTGAACGTCTTACTTTAACCTCTTGTGTGTGTTTTGTGTTTGTGTATAACTATGCAGCGCCAGAGGCCTTCGGATAAATATTATTAGATCTGGAAACAACGAGAACAATCTGGTCTTAGTAGCTCAGGCCAACAATAGGCAAATTATAGGAGAGAAAGAGCAGGCTTTAGTCGTCCTCCTGTTAAGAGATATCTAAGAGGCCCTCTAATCCTAATTTGTTCAGTGCAAGAAAATTTGATTCACACCGTTCATATAATGTACAGTAAAGTTCAGTTCAGTTCAGGCGTTCAGTCGTGTCCGACTCTTCGTGACCCTATGGACCATGTCACGCCACGCTTTCCGGTCTCTCACTATCTTCTTAACATCACATAGCTTCATCTGCAATGCCTTGAGAATGCCATCTAACCATCGCGTTCGCTGCCTACCCCTTCTCCGGCGACCCTCAACCTTTCCCAACATCAAATCTTTCTCCAGCGACTCCTCTCGTCTCATCAGATGACCAAAGTAGCTGAGCTTTAACTTTAGAATTTGACCCTCCAATGAGCAGTCAGGGTTTATGGTCGACAATATCGACTGATTTGATCTTCTGGCAGTCCAAGGAACTCTTAAGAGTCTTCGCCAGCACCACAATTCAAACGCGTCAATTCTTCGGCGGTCAGCCTTTTTCACAGTCCAACTCTCGCATCCATACATCACAACTGGAAAGACCATAGCACGGGTTATACGGATCTTGGTTGGCAGACTAATGTCTCTGCTCTTTACTAGGCGGTCAAGGCTAACCATTGCTCTCTTTCCCAGAAGCAGGCGTCTCCTAATTTCATGGCTGCAGTCTCCTTCCGAGGTAATCTTGGCGTCCAAGAACAGAAAATCTGTCACAGCTTCCACTTCTTGTCCATTGATGCTCCAGGACTTGATAGGGCAAGACGCCATGATCTTCGTCTTTTTAATATTCAGTTTAAGCCCAAACTCCTCACTCTCTTCTTGTACACGCATCAGAAGTCTCTTGAGTTCCACTTCACTTTCTGCCATTAAAGTGGTATCATCTGCATATCTAAGGTTGTTGATACGTTTTCCAGCAATCTTCACTCCAGCTGAAGACTCATCCAGACCGGCCTTTCTCATGATGCACTCTGCATATAGGTTAAATAGGCAGGGCGACAGTATGCAGCCTTGCCTCACCCCTTTCTCAATCGGAAACCAATCAGTAAGACCATGCCCAGTTCTGACTGTGGCCTCTTGCCCTTCATAAAGGTTCCTGAGGAGACAGATGACGTGAATTGGAACTCCCATCTCTTGGAGAGCTTGCCACAATCTGCTGTGATCTACGCAGTCAAACGCTTTCGCATAATCAATAAAGCAGAAGTAAATGGGTTTCTGGAACTCTCTTGCTTTTTCCATGATCCAGCGAAGGTTGGCAATTTGGTCTCTAGTTCCTCTGCCCTTGCGAAACCCAGCTTGCACGTCCGGAAGCTCCCGATCCACATACTGCTGAAGCCTACCTTGCAGGATTTTTAACATCACCTTGCTAGCATGCAGCAAGGTGATGCAGTAAAACTACAGTACTAATGTACAGTACTAATTCACGAAATATAGTTATCTTCAAAAACGACGGAACAATAGTCGGCGTAGTGAACGACCTTGTAATTTTTGTTTACTTCCGCTATTTCTTTCATATGAAATCGGAAAAGAATAGGTCCAAATTACTTTCTTTTGATAGCCCTGAGGCCATAACAGTCAACTGTGATTTCTGTTTACTTATTTCAGTATTTTGATGGCCCGTAAAATAGGAGCGAGTTAGGTCCTTTGCTACTCCTCTGAGTCCAAGCGCTCCATTTTACTCGGTAATATGCCATGTTTTACCCAGTCAAAGTCTTTGCTGAAATGTAATTGTAATGTTTTTGGGACCTCCACAAATCATTGAGTTCTGCAGTAGATGTAGGTTGAAAAAAGAGAGAATGCGGAGACATCCGGTTACACGTAGCAGCTGTAGATACGTTCGTTCTGTTACCTATAAGGATAAGGTGATCGATGAAGTTTGAAATTTCCGGTTTAATGACCTGTCTATTTTCTTCCGAATAACCTTGCTGTGAACCATAGACCAAACCAAACCAAATCAAAAGCTCCGTCTTAAAAGTGTCCTTACCTTAAAGAAAGCTTCGTGGTTTTATAAAACAATTCATGCAGGTCAGTGAACCCCGAAGGATACTTTCGTTAACTTTGCTAGTCATTTCGTGCGTTAAAGACTTCCATGCACTCCAACTGGTCGAACAAGTCTTCTCCCTCTCATTCAGTTCATCCTTGAAAGACGGAAGGCTCACGGGGTGGAATGAAAGCCACTGGTGATGTATTTTTAGAGGCGCTCATCTCCAAGGGTTGTCAGGTGCAGAGCACTCAGCACCCTCACCATATGTCATACAGTGGTTACAAGATAAACGGGAGCAAGCGTCTGCAAATCAACTCTTAAATGATTTGAATTCCGACCGCAAAGAGCTAAAAATCTCTTCCGCAGTAACAGCATCAAGCGTGCACGGCTGTCATCGTAAAATTATGAATAACCTCATCCCTCTGCGTTTCTCAATTAAAACTGAAAAGAAGCATTTAGGTAAACTGGAAAACCCAGTACTGCCCGGAAAAATATTGAAGCTGTCACGCCTGATTGCAATCAATTTGTCGGGGCATCTCGCCTTAAAATGTAATTACCAAGTGGCGTTTGGCGGCAAAGCGAGAAAACGGGGAGAAAAATTTTCTTCTGTGCAATATACAAAAATTGGCATTGGCTTAGCTTGGTTAAGCTTGGTTAAGTCTGGTTAAGCCTGGTAATTGCGAAAGCGCTAGCTAAGGCTACGCCTAGTTTCAGCTGTTGGTGTAGCTGGTTGTTGTGCTTGTGGTTATGCTTATGGTTATGCAGTGATTCACTCTGGCCACGGCATATGGTTCAACTATTATTTATTGCGGGGTGCTACCTGGTTATTCTATGTATAACTAGCAGCGACGCAAGGAGTGCCGTGGCTGAAACGATATACTTGGTTGTGGGTGAGGTTAAGGCAGACTGTACAACTGCCGCTCCGGCACCGGCTGCAACGGCATTCTTTACGCCAGCAGAAATGAAAGTATCTCTGGAGACTGCGTTGGTTCCACCTGCCGCTTGGCCACCTCCTATAGTATAAAACGTTGTACCCCCGGCGGTAGCTGCGCTTGGGGCGGGAGTTGGGCCGCTGTTGGTAGCTACCACCTCGCGAGTAGACGGCTAGAGTTGGGCGCCCTGTTTTTGCGCAGATGAGATGACGTCACTCTAGCTGTAGCGGCCCTCGTGGAAGGAGCGGGAGTTAGGCCGCGGTCTGTAGCTACCGCCTCGCGCGCCGACGGCACAAGTTGGGGCCCCTGTTTTTGCGGCAGATGGGAAGACGTCACTCCGGCTGTAGCGCTCCCTCAGGGAGGGAGTGGGAGTTAGGCCGCGGTTGGTAGCTACCGCCTCGCGAGTTGACGGCGCAAGTTGGGGCCCCTGTTTGTGCGCAGCTGTGCTTGGCGGTGCGCCAAAGGTCACGCTAAAGGTCAATGGTAGCTACCGCCTCGCTACGCGAAGGGCTGAAAAGTGAAAGTGTTATTGCTTTCGCAATAAAAAAAATTATGATGTCGCAAACTCTGATGGTCTTGGTAGCAAGAAAAAGAGATCACAAAAATCATGGCAATATTATACGTTATATTGAGATATTCTAAAGAAGGGAAGGCTATTGCTCCATATTGCACCGCTCGTACTCTGCTGACATTCGAGCCCGGTTAAAAAACGCCCGCAAGAGGGGAAGCACCCCTTACTTGTAAAGTCAGAGTGCTGACGTAAAGTTGGTAATTAATAATACTGTAGTTTTCGGATTTGCGTTGAATACAGTAAGCGGCGCGGCTTGTTGCTTTGCTTAGTCTTATATTATTGAAACGAGGATGCGTAGAGTGCTATACTCGCTTGTTGGTCTTTATTTCGGCGTTTGCCTCCAGCTGCGCATTTTTCGCGTTCCTTGCATTCGGTGACCTCTGTAACACAAACTCCGATAAAAGATCAGAGAGCAGCTTGGGGATTGCGTCCCTACGTTCTAAGATCTTGCATTCCCACCTGGGCTGCGCCTTAATAAAGGGCAGCAGGATTCTCCCGGTCCTGAAACCTGGCAACGCTACGACGAAGCACTGCATGTAGGCCCACTTTCTCACTTTTCCATCCTTCGCGTACTTTTCATGACACCAAATATAAAACATCGAATATAACTCCTGGTGGTAATTTTCGCAAACGCCGTAAATAATAATGAAATGTTGACCATCGAGGGATCTCAATTTAGAACAATTAGGTGATCGGCTTAAACGATGCTTCTTTTTTTGGAGATACTCTCAATCCCAATCAGGGATTTTTGCAGAAGTGGGTTCTTTTGCTCATACAGGCATTTACACATATATGTACAGAAGGGTAAAATTGAATACAGTAAAAGAAAAAGAAAAGGAGGCAAGCATATGACATATAAAATGAAAAATACAGTCATTCACAGGTTGACGTCATCATAGATTCACATTATACATAGGAAATAAAACAAACACATTAATAATGTCATCACTTCCTCGTGGTTGACAATACAAAATTTCCGGCAAGTTCAGCAAATTTGTCGATAGTGCACTGTGAGACCACTTCCTGATCTAAAGAGTTCCAGTACCGCACACCTCGCGGGAAAAACGAGAAACTGCATGTGTTATTAGCGCAAACACAGTCTTGAAGTGTGAGTTGATGCTTAGGACGGGTTTCTCTGGAAGTATTGAAAGAAATGTACGTGTCAGGATTTACTTAATCGTGTTATGCAGGATGAGATACATATATTTGAGACGTTGTAGCATCGTAGGGCTAGTTAATGTATGAATACCGATCTCGGCCAGCATCTGCGTCAGCGAGTCGGTTCGCCTATATCTGTAACAGATAAAACGCGCGGCTTTTCGCTGGACAGCTTAGAGAGTAGATATTTGATTTTGGATGAATGAAAACTACACCTCGTTCGTGTATTCAACTGTTGGGCGTATACTCGTCTCATAAGGCAAAAGCATTGCTTCCTTTGCAGAGTAGCGCAGAGTTCTTTTCAGGAACATTAGCCTTCGCATCGGCTTGTTTGCCACATATTCCACATGCGCCGCCCATCCTAGATCTGATATCCCGACGCTCAAATACTTATACTCAGTGACAAAGTTCAAGATGGTGTTGACGCAACTGTACGAAAAACAAAGCTTGGATTTCCTTTTTGTAATTGACATTGATACGGTTTTATAAGGTTGATGGCCATTTGCCAGTTTGTGCACCACTGGACTATCAAATTAAAATCCTTGTTAGGAGCAATTTGATCTTGGCGCTTTTGCCCTTCTCTATATAGGACGCAGTTGTCTGCGCATAACCTAATCTTAGATTCCACCTTGCTAGTTATGTCGTTTATAGACGGAAGTAACAAGATAGGGGCTAGAACGGAGCCCTGAGGTAGGCCCGAAAGGACTGGTGCAATTAGGGAAGTGTGGGCACCGTACTGAACAAACTGGTGGCGATCAGATAAGTAACAGCTTATCCACTGAACGATTGGCCCATTCCCTAAAATGTGTTTAGGTTTTAATAGCAATTTCGCATGGCAGACACGATCAAAGGCCTTAGAAAAGTCTAGATAAATTACGTCTATTTGTGTTTGGTTGTTAATTGCTTTAGCGAAATCATGAAGGATCTCTAACAGTCGGGTAACGGTAGAGAGACTTCTCCTGAAGCCGTGTTGGTAGGAATTGAGGATATTTTTTTTCAACAAACTCTGTGATAGATTTTAAAATTATATGTTCTAAGATTTTACAGCAAGTACATGTCAGAGGAATTGGCCTATAGTTTGATGGACAAGACGAATCGCCCGACTTGTAAACTGGCACGATTCACGCAATTTTTTATTCAGCTGGGAGGCGTTCTTCGCACACTAATTTAATGTAAGTCAAGCATAAGTATTTACCTATAGGTTCAGCATAACGTCCCAAAAAACAATTGGGGATTTCGTCTGGTCCACTGCACTTTTTGTCATCTAAATTTAACCGCAGCGAGAACACACATGCTTCGGTTATAACTGCCGCGCCCAGAGCCTCATTTCGCTCCATATTATCCGGCCTGAAAGCATGCGTGATACCATTATCAGGTGTAAATATGTAACAAAGTACATGTTAAACACTTCCTATTGTTTCTTTTATTAAGTCGCTGATAACGGCTTTGGGGGGTTATCTTTGTGACTGATATAACGCCACATTTTCTGTGGCGAGTGCTTTATAAAATTACTGAGCGTTGTACTGCAAAAGCGCTGCTCCGTACTTTAGTTTTTTCCTTTATCAATCTGTTTATTGAATTCACTTTTTTGGCAGTAGTCTGGAAGCGGGCGTAGTTGTTGCGTTTCCTTAACCTTTTAATTGTGCGTTTTAAATTTATCACTTCGCGTGTAACCCACGGATGTGCTTATTTATAGTCTTTTTTAAACGGCCTCAAGCAGTGCAAGATATGAACCTTGAACTGTAACCAGATTTCATCAATGCTGGCGGAGCCCTCAATAAACAGTTCATGGAAGTCGTAGTATTCGTGAGCAAGGTAGGTCATAAAGCATTATCATCTGCTTTGCTAAATGCGTACACGTATTTTCTAGTACTACACTGGCCAATTTGATTTGGGATCAATAGCGTGCACAAAACCATATCATGGTCAGATAACCCTTCAAGACCATCAACATTATTACTTCCTTTCAAAAAGTGATTACTTACGAAAATAAGACCTAAGATAGAATTTTAAGCGCCCTGCACACAGGTATGTTTAGAAGCCAATTGGGTCAGGTTGAAGGTAAACAAAAAACTGAGCAAGATATTGTTTGTTGCATTGAATGGGCTCAAAGAGTTCCAGTTTACAACAAGGAGGTTGAAGTCCCCTACCATTATTTTGGCGCTTCCCAACTACTCTAGAAGCTGATCAAGGTAAATGACTTCAGCTTGAGACGGTTTGTACACGGCGCCAACATTGATGTGGCTTCATCCTGATCGGATCTCACACCAAACCACTTCTACACCTAGAACATCAGGCATTAATGAGTAGTGTATACCTTGCCTCAGAAGCAAAGCAGCACCACTAACTCTAGTTTCTCTGTCTTTTCGCACATAGGTATAGAGCGGAGGAGCTATTTCATCATTTGCAAAGTCAGCGTGCAGCCATGCCTCAGTCAAGCAAATAATGTCCGGTCTATGGGCGATCAGGATCGCCTCCAGATGTACAGTTTTGTTTACAAGGCTGCGCACATTAACATTGAGAACAGTTAGGTCCGTCCGCGGTTTGGAGTCCGCTTGGCTAGTCCGTCGCTCAAGCTCTTGTTTTTTTTTTTTTTTTTTTGCAACGTCCACTAAGTCGTTGATTTCATCGTCCCAGGTGTACAAGTGGTTATTTATTTTGACTTTATCGTGATCCAGAAAACCTTCTCTTTCTGGTCGCGATGCACTTTTGTTCTTTCCAATAGGTTCTTTCCAACGTCCTTTATATTTCGCGAAAAATCCTCCCTCACTGAGTAATCAGTCCCTTTTAATTTTTTGCAATTGCTAAGTATGCTGGCTTTGTCACGATAGTCGAGTAACTTCATAATCACAGGTCTGTGCTTGGGTTCATCAGACATTTGCTTTCGCTCGAGGCGAAGTAATCTTCTGATGCCAGCCGTTTTTATTCCAAACTTATCTTCAAATATTTTATTCTCGACAGCATTGAGCAGGTCCTGGCGCTTTCGTTCTCGTGTTCTGGTATAGGTTAGATCTGCGGCTTCTGTTATCAAAATAGTCAACTTTTTTTGTAAAGGACATAACCAGTTCGAGTTTATCAATCCTTTGGACACAGTCTGTTACCTATTTTTTATTTTTCCAATTTTCTCTAGCTTTTTATCTATTGTTCCTAGTTTCTGATTGGTCACCGCTTTTTCATTCTATATCTTTTAGATGTCCTTGGCAATTTCTTTAGGTTTTCAACAAGCGTTGTGTCATCAGGCCCAGGATTAGACTCGACATCGCCTGCTAGCAGCAACATAAATTGCAAGGAAACCGAGGGATCACAAAACCATTCAAGCAAATAAAAACGAGCACACATTATTGCTGCGAAAAGGTTTGCCTAAGCGCTTTCTGACCTGGATTACGAACAAAAATGGGTTTGAACGATGCATCTTGGCGTTGCTGCCGCACCCACTGAAGAGCCCCTCGAAAGGACAGTCATTTAAATAGCACTCTGGTGACGTCATGGTCGTTTCCTCAGATAACGTTGCACTCTTAGGCGGAAGGTAGCCGTTGGCTCGATCTGGTGTTTGAGGAAAGTGTCAGTCATGACAAGGGGTCACAGGCAGCCCGTCCAGCGCCGTCGTTGAATTGCTTGCTGAAGACGGCATAAAAGAAGGACCAGAAAAGGTCAGCAGGTAGCCAAGCGTAACCTGATTGCGAACAAAAATGGGTTTGAATGATGCATCTTGGCGTTGCTGTCGCACCCACTATATATGATAAAAGGAGCCGGGAATGGCATGAGATTGATTTTGTCTCATCATTCCTGTAATCCTATCTTGCCGTTTAGTGTGGGCTGTTGGAACGTACTTGTATGAAAGCAATATTTTATTTTTTTGGCCGTCAAAATAAATGGAGGGTGCTTCAGCTTCTCCTTTAAGACTTAAGCGCGATAGCGTTTAAACTCCAATTTTTTGAAGGCAATGGATGGATGTTTGAATCGGGTGGCGGCTTGCGCCATCTGTTGCAGTAGCGCCGTTCGATCAAAGCAGCTTTACAGTGCGCATCGCAGGTATGCAAAGAGGAATGCTCTTAGCTATTCGCTTAACTATTGCTTCTATAATTACTATCTTTCTAATATCGCACCTAAACATTACCTGATAAGCATAACAAAATGCATTCATTACACTTTAATAAAAATAGGACTAAGAGGGGTAGTGTGGTTAGTCCTTTTGGGGACCAACTCGTCTACCCCAACCAATAATTCTTTTGGGGTTCAACTGCAAGGAAATAAACACTTAGCCTTTAAAGGACGAGCTGTAGGAGGAGGAACGGTTGCTGCTTACTGATGCTGAATGGCCCCAGTGCCATACCTGAATATGGGCTGAGTTTGACGCTGGAGACTGAGAGTACTTGGACGCGGCATACAGGCACGCTCTGCACTGGTGGTACTGTTCGGCATGAGAAAAAAAGGCCTAAGATAAAAAGTAAAAGCTAAAAAGTAGCTAAGCAACTCAAGTACATTAAAAAAGCTTAAACAAGATAAAAATTAAAAACTAGGAGGAAAAAAACGTCTCCATTAGCGCGCTTCGAACTCGGTACCCCATACTTAGTGGCTTGCTACGCTAACCACTCGGCCACGCCGATTTATTTTTTCATCATTTAATGTTAATGAAATTTTCAGCGGGACAAAGTCACAGTACAATATCACGAAGAGCTCCAGCAAAAGTAAAGTTTCACAAAGTGTCAAAAACGCTTTAGGTTACCCAGTTCGCTCAAAACTGGCATCCATTCAGGTTTCTCTCCTTGGGTACTGAACTGAGATCTTTTGAAATAGATTTGCATGTTATGTCATGACCGCATTTATACGGGGACCATGTTTGGAAGTATACAGGCTATTGCTGCCGCTCTAACCATTACAATTTCTTGACCATTGGAGCTGGCTGCCTGCTCTCCGAACTTGCAACTAGTCTTCTGGGTGCTTATGTGACTATTTTGTGCACTGGAATCATTTTAACATGTGGAGTTCGACATCGCGGGCAGATTTACCACCGCAGGCTTGTAGGTGATGCTTTGCTACCGTGGGCGTAAGTTTCGCTCAACAGGGAGCTGTAGCACAAACCTTCAAGGAAAAAAGGGTGACAACGCTTAAATACCGGCAAGCGCAGCAGCGACGACACTATTTTGCTGGTAACTAAATCGTATTCGTATATAAACATTTCGGGAAGCGTTGCAATGACCGAGGGCTCGGCTGGTTTATACGCAGAGCAAGAAGGAGCGCAAAAGCTTGAGAAAAACGCAAACTATTATGCATTACAAGTGCTGCATGTTTTTTTTTCTTTCATAGGCCCATAGCTGAGTAAACTACTATCTTCCTCGATTTATTTTTTCTTGCTGCTGTTTATACTGGGCCGCGGTGCAGCCTACGCTCGCTAATGCGTAGGCCCTCTTTGTAGTCTGCGATTGAGCCCGCATTGAACATTTTGGCAGTAATTCTTGCGTTAGAGTGCCCTCAAGATCAGCTGTGATGTTTTTTATACATGGTAGCCCACATTATTCAATTCCAGTTTTAGTTGTGCGTTAATCGTCAGTGTGTGATGAGATATCAGAGGCGCGGCGATCGTGGTCTCTCTCGAAACGCTCGAAACGACCTATCGAAACATGGAAAATCTAGAAAAATGGTAGTTGCCTTTGTTTCATTACCGGTGCGCAGCGACTTCGTAGCAAAAAAAGCGTTTGCTTGAACCACATTTTTCATATGCGCATTATTTCTCACCTCCCAGTGTCCGGACTTAAGACTATTTCTAAAGCGATACTGGGACCAGTACGGCCCAGCGCGCTTACAGTAGCTCTCCCAGTGCATCGCTGATGCCAGCGACGCACCCAGCGTCAAAAAGCTAATTCCTGCACGTAGTAAGCAATTCCAGCAACATAGTATGCTCGTTTTCTCCGTTTAGCCAGAAACACATTATCTGCACCTGAAACGCGCACCGAGACAGGCGGGAATTGAGGCCAGAGATCAAGTGACCAGTTTGTCTTCCCGTTCCTCCTCTTTTTGCTCTTTTTCGGGTCAGGACTATAATCCGCGGAATTTGCACACGACACGCTTCTCGCCGTAGTTGCTCCTCTCGCGGAATAACGGCCCGATTTGAGGACCAAAGTGGACGTTACTCGCCACTTCAGCCGGTTTTTTTCTTAGAATGTAGGTCTATCTTTATTTCTAGAGAAACAATACGGTTCTGTGGGAAACAAAAAATGAATAAATATGCCAAGTCCTACTAGTATCGCTTTGTAATATAGTTTGCTGTCCGTAATAGCCTGCAATAAATGAAAAAGGTTCCGTGGCCGTCAATTAAATTGTTCTCTCTATTCGAACTGTATGGGCATAACGTGCTGAGAAGAGTACCTAAAAAAGCGATTTCGCCTTCTACTAAAAAGCTTCCCATTAAAACTCATGCCGAAGTTCTACCTATAAAATGTGGCTTCACAAAAAATATTTTTGTTTTTTGGTAATTGCTGACTTACACCTGAAACCATAGACCACTCGTTTAATGCCTGCAATGAAGCTGTATTTTTTGACGTTCTATAGAAAACAGTGAGGAAAGACTTCCATTCTCAAGGCATGCAGTACCCAATGGCCACCCAACACGACCATGGACCCTTTGACATGATTTCCCTAGTTGCTGCGCACAGCGTTTGAAAAGAGCGCATGTTGGACCGGAATGCTGAGACTCTCATTCCCCTTGTACCCATTTAAGCCAGATGGTCTACCAGCTGAGAGACGCTTATGAAAATAGTGGCAATAAACCAGACTGGCTCTCATTATTGATCAATTGTTTACCTTTCCACCTTTTTAGTGGAGTTGCGTTAGGACTCCAATGTTACGACTACCCTCCACTGCAAATCGTGCGATTCGAAACAAAAGTGTTAAGCAAACTCACAAAAATGAGGATTTTAAGTAGGAAGAGAGACACTATTGCCAGTGAATTTATCGAAGATCTTATATCAAAGCGCTTGGATCGGAATGCATCAATCACACCTCGGAATCACTATTCAGCGGTGAACCTCGTCTGCTTAATTTTGTTTAGATAGCGAAGGCCTAACACGAGATACATGTCCGGCCGGCAGTGTGGAAGAATTCGTTTTGTCTTTGGCCATGGACAAAAATGTTTCATTTTTTTTGTAATTCCGTAGAAGTTTTATTTTGTGTTGTTTTAAAAAACGAATGCGAGCAGCTGGAGTCTGAGCCTGTCCTAACGTTGTCTATTTGTGAATTCGTATTTGTTTACGCAGTGGAATCTTTTATTTTCTTTTTCGATAGCAACGTGGTGAAGGGCATTACTAAAATGTGGAATTAGTAAGATGCGCACAACTCGTGCGATCATGAGAGCAGCTGTAGCGTAGAGGTATAAAATCAGCCCCGCGTGAACGAGGACTGTGGTTCGAATCCCGGTGCCGCGCAGTTCTCCACCGGAATAAAAAAAACGGCTATGGAATTGCATAAACAGATTTGGAGTGCGGCGTGATGCAGGTGAACATCTCCGCAAAGCCATTCCCTAAATATAGCAGTATTTCGCCATCCTAGAGCCGAAATTGGCCACACTCTCCTATGAATATTCTAATAAACCCTGCCTTCGTAACGAACACACACGCTTGACACATCACTTCTTACTAGCAAAAAAAGACAAACCCGCATGCGAACACTGCGAAGAGGTGTTTACCACAAAACGCATCTTGATTTCCTGCAAAACATTCGATGAGCTTAAAATAAAAAACCTTTCCCGCAGATCTATGAGAAATACATTCCGCTACACCCCAGCTTACTTCTAGGAGAACATTCACTGATTAAGACAACTTGTTTTAATGATTTCTAAAAGATTCAAACATCCTAATCTTACTATTGTGTTTTAATTATTATTTTACCTTCCTCTTACAAAACAGATATGTAAACCTTGGGCTTGGCGCATGATAGCCTTAGCTGTGTATGTGCCATAAAACCCACACACCAACACAACATCTATTAAACCCCCATCCTTCGGTCCCCTGGGGCTGCGGAGCAACTTAAAATGGCGGCGGTCAGAGTTGTGAGGCAGCAGATGGTGCTCTGGCTCCTGACAGGCCTCCATTGGAAACTGACCCTGGGAAAGTTTTATTCTAAAAACTTAGCTAGTGAAGATAGTTTACCTATGCTATTATAGGCTAAATGAGGCGTGTTTTCTACTAAAGGCCGAGAATGTATTTTGTTGTCGAGGTGCACCGGAGAAAGAGAACTAGGAGTAGGGTTCCTTGACAATAAGCATATATTTAGCGTGTAATATAGATGAGCTCTATAGCACTACTATTAAGTTGGCATGCATCGTAATTAAGCCCCTTAGGAGGTATATGCTGAAGGTTGTAAAGACCTACACGCAAACATGTAGTCACAATGACCAGGCAGTCGAACGTTTCTACCAAGATGAATTGCAAAAGATAAATTGAAAAATTTGCTGTGGTTTAGCTTGTAGTTAAGCCTGGAGTTGTGCAAGAGCTACATCTTCATGGCTGCGCATAGCTTCGGCTTGAAAGTAAAGACATGGCTTTTTTTACTTGGCTACTGTCTAATGGTGGCTACTGGCTGAAGTTTGTTACAGATACTGCGCCATTTCTTTCCTATAAACCAATTTAAAGACGGAGATGCCTACCGTACTGCGTCTTCTTCTGTTTGCTGTCGTCTGCTTCTCTAGACGGCCGACATAAGGAAATATAACTTGGGGGAAATGTAGCCTGCTCTAACGAATGCTCATGGCGTAAATGCGATGAAGAGAAAATTGAGCATAGTCAATAATCAGATGTATGCACAGAGGGACAAGGCGGGCAAAGTCCTTACTAATATGGACAAAATAATCAAAATAACGGATGTGCTCTATAGACCAGAGCAGGGGGAGGGGGGGGGGGGGGGTAAATTGAACGCCGGATATTCGACAGCGCTGTAGCGCCATATATAGGCGCCGAAGCGAAACGACTGCTCTGAGCTGCCAAACTAAGTGGCCGTGAGTATACATACGTAGCGTTTGCCTTTTACGTTTCTTCAAAGTTCTTGTAACTGGCTGCTGAAGCATTGCCGAAGTTGGACTTCAACCTCACATTAGGTTCCGTCTGTACATCTCGGGTTGAAGAGGCAATCACAGAGTTCAGAATTGAAGCGAATGGCTGAGTTATGCGCATGGTACTTTTGTATGTAAAACTACTGCGCCTGTGACTTTTTCGAGTTGTATTTCACCATGCCATGTGCTACGAAACTAGTTGCAGCACACCATATTACCTTTAAGTGAAGTCTGCAATAATGTATCTCAGCTCGGAGCCTAAAGACTGCCGCAATGCTACAAGTGCGAGTAAACATTTCACATTTCCGCTTATTACTGCATGTCTCCGTTTCACAGCGAATGCTTGGTCACGTGCTTCCATAGCTTGGTCGAAGTATGTTTTCTATTGCCTTGAAAGTACCTACCTGCTTGCGGCTTCCGAGCCGCCCGCTTCTTCGAACGTTTGGCCCTCGATACCGGCGGCGCTCGCTTCTTGTGCTTCTTCCGTCTATATCACACACCTCCTTTTTCTTCACACACCTGGCAAAATTCATCCATACCGATGCATATCTCCACAAATATACGACATTGCCTAGCACACTGCTACACACCCTTATAGTCCCAAACCTTATCGTATCCCTCCACCTCCACAGTTGCACATCACGCTTGCCTCCAAGGACCCCTTCCCCCCCTTCAAACGCCCTCGACACCTTCGTGTCGTCTAGACCTGGCGTTCATCTCCTTGAGGTTCACAGATTCATGGAGGAGTCGTGAGTTTTCCATATGTCTACGTATGTTTTTCTTTCAGTAAGACAGAAGAAAAATCAGCATCACATCAGCTGAGCTGAAACGCCTAGGATGTATTGTTTTTCTAACAACGCTTGCCATTCTTGTTGCAATTTCGCGTGACTGGTTAGCGTTGCAATGCCACGTCGGCGGTGGTTGTTATACAAAAATCAATTTCCTCTTAACTCTAGCTCAGCTGGCCTGATTCTAATTTCTTGAGCCCTGCTGAGACTAAAACGGAGACATCAGGAAATCAGCACAAATGCGACATGCTTACTCGTGATTGCGGCACTGTGCCTGATATTGAGGTGCTGGATGGGACATATTTATGCTCACACACACGAATATAAAATAAATTGCGTACTCCAATGTTTTAGTTGTGCAAAGTATAATAATGGGCGGGCAAACCAATTTGGAACTGTAGAAATAGCAGTATTTTTGTTTACAGTGTGCCATGCACATAACCGAGTTCCTCACTACATTGTGGACGCTGTGCCTACCTCTGCAATCGCGAGGTGTCCACAACAGACTTGCCATGAGGTGAAATTTACTTTCAGCTGTTTTAGGAGTAGGAAGTCAATAAAACGTTAAAGGATCCTAAAAGTGCCAGCGCTACATTAATTTTAAACCAGCTAAAATACTAGACACAGCGAATAGAAGCAAACAAGACGAGATCTCGTCTTGTTCGCCTATATTTTCTATGCTTTGACTTTTGGCTGGTTTCAAATGAATGCCTACCAACTCATTCATTCGTCAACCTTGTTGTCACAGTGCTACATATACCCGCTGCCACTTCGTGGGGCAGTATAAAGCCGTCGTTTCGCCGCGGCGCCTTCAAATTGCATTAAAGCACCTTCAAAAGGCCGGCTTTTAATTTACCTTATGTGCTATGGTCCATACTGACCTATACATTGGCCGAAATAGCCAGGACAGTTAAGACACTGGCAGTAGTGAAGAGCAATACGATGTTCCGCCAGTAACAAGGATGGAGCTAAAAGAATTTTGAAGTTACGAAAAGAGAAAAATCAGCTGTGGAAGATCATGTAAATACCGTTTGTTGCAGGACGGGAGGACATCATTCTAGGAACACTGCCCACGCTGTATACGCAATTCCTGATGACATCGAAGGTACCGGAATCAAGGAAGAATGATAAGATTAACTTAATTCATAAGAACGAGATGCTTAAGACTTGAACAATTACAGGCCACTATCTGCACGCATTAGGTATTGTCGAAGGTATTCACTAATTGGAGCAGGACAACCTTAGCTGTCAACCAAACAAAGGGCTAGGCGGCGAGCTCAACGGCGATCGAGCCGAAGGTCCACTTTTGGTGCTTGTGTCACTCTATGATTCAACCGAGATATGCATATTTAAACAGCTAGACGTCATAGATGTAGTATAGTGTACAGAAATAACTGCTCCTTTGTTGCGCCTTAAACATGATCTAAGGTAGACGTATACGAAGTTTAATTGGGCTGGTTCGTGCGTTTTTCGCACTCAGGCGCCGACGCGCACGTTCACTACAGACTCCGCCACCTTATTGGTTAACGACGCGTACCGAAGTCACCAAGCTGAGGCGTTCACGCAGTAGAGAGCAGACTACTTTCGCACTTACCGAACATGTGTCTGTGACGTCGTAGCAGTCGTGGTTGCAGCGAATGGCACCCTTGAGTGGTCTGTCATTCTCTTTAGTTCTGGCGCATGATTTAAACGATAATGGTTCGAAATCTCTGCAGTCCGCGCTGACCATTTGGCCCGCAAACTTTACTGTTTTCAGAAATCAGTAAGAAATCACTGGCTTCGTTCTAAACAGTTACAGTTTGGGTGAATGCTTTAAAGACATTCGTTTGACACATTTTAAATGTTTGCAAGTGACATTTGCAACCATTTTATGATCCCTTTAGGTTCGCGTCAAAACTTATTCTCCGACTTCAAATCAGAAGCCCAAGTTGGTTTCTGTCACAGCATGTTGCATGGTGATGGCACACAATCCATCTTCCAATCAGTACTCGACGATTCCATTGCATGACGAAAGCGCCAACAACGCCGACAATGGTGAACTTTCTGCGTCATGGGTTATATATAACGTTATCTTGTCAATACCTTTAAAACATATGTATTTTGACGGGTTTGTTGTTTCCCGCCACACTTTGATTCACCTGAGTCCCGTCGTTGTGCGTAGTATAACCGTGGGTGTATGCGCTTGAGGATCAAGTCATTTTGACTAATTTCGTTAGGGAATGTACTTTAGCACATTAACTGCTGCCACTGTAGTAAGCAGTAACACCTGGTTAGGAAGGGTGGCTCCACATTCTGCCAACTAGCCCAACAAGCATCAATACTGATGCTTGTTGGGCTAGTTAGTCTCTTATTCGTCTCATTCAAGGCCAATCAAAACACCTGTCTTCATTTGGTGCTACTTTTTACAGGTTACTGGCGTTTTGCAAGTTACATCTTTGATTCACAAAACCATTTATTTCTGCAGTGTTTCAACAAAAAGAGCACACTGAGGCTTTACGTCTTACAGCAGCAAAGTGCCTAGCCACCGCTTTGCGGTGATTGGCCCGTGCAATACCACAAAGACCCTACCACAGAGAGTTGAGTAAGCATATACGCTAGCTAACGAACTGTCTTGCCGCTCTGGAGACTCTCTGCCGAAATGAGCCAGAATACTGGGTGAGCCAGCAATTCGCCCAGGCAAAAACGCGGCAGTCCGGACCGCCTGCCCCGGAATAGATACGTGATTCCCAGCTGGCAGCCCCGCAATCAATAAAACGTGACCACGGCTAACGGGCCCACTGGGCCGCAAGAAATTGGGTCCATATCTCACCCTCAGGCGACGCCCGCGGAGCGAACGGGTAACTGGCCGGCTGACTGTATTAGATTATCTCTCCTGCGGCGACATGCCTGGCTCGTGCCTTTTCTCTTTGCTGTCCCAAAATCATTAGGAAACGAGCCAATGTTTTCGTTTCTCGTTTCGGTTATATTGCTTGCTCCGCCCTCCTTGATCGCCGAGCAGAGCGACGAGTTCTCATCAGAACTTCTCACAGATCTCCACTTGTTTTATTCTTTAGTATTTGGTACAATATTTTTTCTATTTTCGTTGAACCGAAAATTTCAATTTCGTGTCCCATATTGAGCTGTGCATACGGGAAGGGCACGGCAATCTCACGTTGAGAGAGAATAGAGAGTCTATGCAAAGGACAAGAATTGCTCCCCACGAAGGCAGATTCTCGTTTTTCTTGAACATTTAGGGCGCTTTTGCTCGTTTCTTTAAATTTTTGCAAGTGGTGCGTCGTGGGGCCAGTTGTGCGCACTACGACATGTGCTAAGTGATATCATACAGCAAAAAGGAATTTTTAATTATTTCATCGAATATTGAAATGTATACACAGTTTATTGCTTCAGTGTGCCGGCATATGTACTGCTGCATGTCACTTTGTAAAGGGTGTTTATTTTTACTCCGTGTGACACATATCAGTGCGGTCGGGACCGGTGCATTGTACCGCAGTTGAGGTCTGTATTTAAGCAAATATTTAATTACAATTACCTCACAAAATTTTTATCATTTACTTTTGGGGTAAACATATAAACTTTATATTAAGTAAATGAAGGCCGTCAACAGAAAAGTTGGCCCAGTTTCTAGATCCTTTCGCGGCTATAGAATTTCAAATATATCTAATTAAAAATACGCATTTTTGCTGATAAAGCTGGCTTCCCGCGATAAACATCTTTCGAACTGCTTCGCTGGGCTTGGTATTCTAGCGAAATAACACTTCTACGGTGTAAAATAAACCGAGCGATGAAATTCTTGAAAATGTGCATTGCGGAATCTGAGCTTTACCAGCTAAATTATGCGTATTATTTTAAATTTAAAACCGCTATCCCCGCTTTCTGATAGCGCCATTCATTTTCTTAATAGAATGTTGGCCCCTAAAATAAGAAATCTAAAGTTCTTTACTAAACTACCGTAAATAATTGCTTAAATACTTAAGTTTATCATCTAAGTACAATTCAACTGCACACATCGGAAACATCGGAAACAAACAAACATCCTGTAGGCATTCACTTGCGAGTGTAAAAGATACTGGTCGGAGAACAAAATATCACGATAATGACAAGATGTTTACCATGTCTCGTGTTTGCGACGTTTGTATATAGCCTTGTTTTGAACGTATTTCATGCACTTCATGCATAGAATGTGTAGTAAGCCATTTAAGCGGAGTTATTGTGCATTGTTTTTTTCTGACAAGACCGTTCATTCACCAGAGTGAATATGCCAAGTATTTATTTTCCGTAGGTCGGGAACTAACCGGAGGGCCGAAGCAAGCATCTTTGTTTTAAGTGCAAAGTCAATGTTCTGAATATTGAGACAGCACCTTCCTTTTTTATACAGGATGTGAAAAATGATTGTGTACCAATCCAATATTAAAATTCTTGTTATTATTTTATGCATGCCGAAAATCTATTTCCCCAGGTTGACATGTTTAGGAATATTATTGTTCTGGAATAGTTAGCTTGGGATTGCAGACAAGCGGACACGGGAGACAAGGCTTTCAAGAAACAGGCGTTTACTGCAGGCACCAGCTGACACTGCTCGAACGTCGTGTTCTCCAAAACTCACAGATCGTTCTTCTTCCTTACTTATGCGCATATCAGTGCATGCACCGCATAATGCAACACTACCCCACCGGCTGAAAAGCACCGTCCCGGTGCGTACTAGCGTCAAAACTAGGGTCCGTGTAGTATGACTTGAGGTGTGCAGCATGAACCGTCTCGGTGCGTTGTGTGGAGGTATGGCGTGCGAGATGTGAGGGCGCAATTTCTTATGTCACTGGAGTCACTTGTCGTAAAATACGGTAGGATCCTGTATAACGGGGCAAAAGTTTTTCCGGGGGGCCAACGCGGTGAGCTTGGGTCCAAAGCAGCAGGAGCGAGCCGCAGGAATACTGGGTGTTGCGATGACATGAATCATAGCGACGTTTCTGGGAGTGCTAGGAGGATGCGAGTGGTTGCGAGCAACAGCCCGGGCCGCGTCAGCTCGGGCTATGACTCTACGAGCATATCAACTGGCAGTGGCGAAAGAAGGAAGCAGGCTGTCAAAAGGAAGCAGATGTTCACGGTCATATAGAAGATAGAAGGGGGAGTATCCGGTAGGGTTGTGACGCGACAAAATGTATGTAAATGTCACAAATGGCAGCGTTATGTCCCAGTCGCGATGGTCATCAGAAAAGTACATAGACAGCATGTCAGTCAGTGCCCGGTTAAGGCGTTCGGTAAGCCCGTGGATTCCATGGATGTTGACCAAATGTCCTCGGACCTTGAGTTCCAGGCGGCCAAAGCTACACTTCTTGGAGTTCAACTGAAGGCCAACTCGTCGGAAGATGCCAAAAATGCCGAAAAACGATGGATGTCGCCCCCAAAGGTTGATGAAAAGACAATGCGTCATCCAGTGGAATAGACATGTGGTCCATTTGAATCCGTGTTGAAAGAGTCCATCATGCGCTCGAAGGTCGCAGGGGCACAACATAAGCCGAAAGGCATCACCTTGAATTGTAGGGGCCGTCCGGGGTGACAAAAGCCGTTTTCTCGCGATCTCTCGTCAACAGAGATATGCCAATATCCAGAATGGAGATTGATCAAGGAGAAGTAGTTGGCACCATGCAGGCGGTCGAGGATGTCATCGATCCTAGGAAGAAGGTACACGTCTTTCTTTGTTATCTTTTTTAGGTGTCGACAATCTACGCAAAACCCCCAGCTTTGGTCTTTCTTTTTGACGAGTACTACCGGAGACGCCCAGGGGCTGCTCGACGGCAAAATAATGTTACTGGCCAACGTTTTCTCCACTTCTTCCTGAATGATCCGGCGTTTGGAAAGAGCAACTCTCTAAGGCCGTCGGTGAACAGGGCGGGCATCTCTAGTATCGATGCGATGTGTGACGACGGACGTTTGGCCCAGGGATCCGTGACAGAAATCAACAATGTCACTGTATGACCGCAAAAGGCCGACAAGGTCACTGGCATATTCGGGACGCAGGTCAGAGGCAACCATGGCTGAGATGCGGTCCTCTGGACTATGTGACGGGACAGGTTGTTCAGGTACCTCAGCGTGACGGTCGGACAGCACTGCAGAAATAGTAAATCTGGACAAAGGTGACGGCTCGGCAAGAAAAATGCCCTCCGGGAGAACTTGCGAAGACACGCTGAAGTTGAGTACGGGAATGTAGGTGAGCTTATTCTCGACGTGTACAATGTTATGAGGTAGGGTGATGTTGCGCTGTAGAGTGACGTCGGTGGTGGGGTTGACAACGTAGTCGCCGTAAGGAAGGGAGGGTAAATGTGACATGGGTACGTATACAGCCGCCTCGGGAGGTAGGCGAGTAAATGTACTGGAGTGGAGGCGAGGCTGAGAATGGTCAGCACTAGGTTCGTGAAAACAATGGGGCAGGGCTAGACGCAGAAGTCCAGAGGAACAGTCAATGAGAGCGGATTGGGCTGGTAAAAAGTCTAGGCCTAAAATGACGTCTTGAGGACAAGTAGTAAGGATGGTGAAGAGCATAGTGACGTGGTTGCCGGCAATGATACCGAGCGCAGTGCACATTCCTATGATGATAGCAATGCTTCCAAAAGCAATACCAACTGTAGAGGTGTTAGCGGAAGAAAGAACTTTTATGAGGCGCTAGCGGAACGACGAACTAAAGCCTGAAATATGGGCTCCAGTGTCAATGATAGCGGGCACAGGGACTCTATTACGAGGACATTCATCAAGTTGGGGAATGGGGCGATGGTCGAAATACAGTTGGCTGTCCGGGTTGGTAACGCCGCATCACGTCCGGGCGCTGCGTTGCCTAGTTTCCCGACTATGGTCTTCGTATGGTGGGGACAAACTGCGGCGAGGAGTAGGTGATCGGGAACGGTGTGCTTGTGGCGATGGCGAACGGCTAGGACGACGGGACTGCACGATGTTCTCGGTACGAGGCTGTGCTGGGGTGAAAGAAACGAGCCGTGGTGCATAATAGTCATGGCGAACAATGCTGTTATAGGGGCGAGAGGGGGGAGCCGGGCGGCTGCGGCAATAGCGGGATGTATGGCCAGCCAAACAGCAGACGAAGCAAATAGGCCTGTCGTCAGATGTGCGTCATTCCGCAGGATTACGGGCAAGGTAGCGCGATGTGTAGGGCGGGGTTGTGGTAGCAGCAGCAAACACTGGTATTGGCTGTGGTGCAGGGGGTGGCGTGGTAGGATTGGAAACGAGGCCCAAATTCGCGAATTCTTGGCGGACAACAGCCTGTGTCATAGTATGGTTGCCTCTGCAGGAGGTGATGTGTGACAGGAGTCAAGGCCTCGATTTCCCTGCGGACGGTGGTAGTGAGGTTATTGTGACTTCAAGGCTGCTGCAAAGTGGGCAGATCGTCACATGAGGATGTAGTCGCCGTGTTGGGAAGGCGCTCAAACCGACGGACGATGCTGCTCTGCTTCGCCTGTTCGAAAAGGCGACACACTTGCAGGACTGAGTTCACCGTAGAGCAGTCTTTGCAGAGAAGTATATTGAGTGCGTCATGAGCGATACCCTCTAGTATATGGCCCACCTTATGAGCTTCAGTCATGAAGGTGTCCACCTTTCGACACAGGGCGCGGACGTGCTGTATGTAGGCGAGATATGATTCGGTTGACGATTGAGCACGAGTAGCCAGGTCTTTTTTGGGTGCTAGAGCTCGCCCAATTGGCTTGCCGAACAAGTCCTGACGTTTTTGTTTGCAGATGTCCCAAGTAGGCGTCTCCTGTTCGTGGTTGGTAAACCAGGTCTTCGCCGTTCTCGCTAGGTAGAAGATGTTGTTAACAAGGATTATGCTAGCATCCCACCGGCTATCCTTGCTGCACCTTTCGTATTCATCGAACCAATCTTCAACACCCTTGTTGTCTTCGACGTCAAAAATAGGCGGATGGCGGATTTTAAGACCATGGGGGCAGCTGGAGTTTCCGTAGCGGTCGGTGCGTCCTGGGATCCCATGCTTACTGTGGCAGTCAGTGGGGTGAGCTTGGGGAGATGGCGTCCACCGCTCGAATTCAGGTTTCTGGCGCGGAAATACGAGGAGTTGGGGCAAGAAGAATCGAAAGCGCCTTCATCAAGGTTTTACCGGGTAGTTCAGCTTCGGATTGCAGAGAGGGGACACGGAAGAGAAGGTTTCAAGAAACAAGACTTTCCTGCAGGCTCCAGCCGACACTGCCCGAACTTCGTCTTCTCCAAAACTTACGAGATTCTTCTTCTTCCTTCCTTATGCGAATATCAGTGCATGCACCGCCTAGTGTACGAATAATAATAATAATAATAATAATAATAATAAGTGGTTAAAGCAGAAAGGAAAAGCTAAGAATCTGTCACATTTTTCTTGTGGACAACTGAACCGCGCCTTGAAGAATTAAATTTATGTGAAGTGGCAGACGGCGAAGACTGCGGGTGCATGTCCATAGAAGAAAACATTTTGTATATTTCGATTGGAGGAAAAAAAACTAGCAATTTTCACTCTGGCTTCCCGGACAGCAAAGAACCAAAATATAATTGGCAGCCACGGTCACTTCAGCATAAATTTTAAACTCTACACACAGATTTTCAGCCCTGAAACCCAGTGGAAGGTCGCAACGATAATGCACAGGACAGGGCTCACAGGAGAAAAGATGTTCTATGCATTTGCCCTGCAGTGGGTATATTCCGGCTGATGATGATGATTCTGAAAACAACTTTTTCGTAGACCCCATTCATCTATCCGCATTTGAAGGATAGCGCGCTGAGGAAGGAATTGTAAAATAATTTCAACCCATTTTAACAAGCCTTTTATGCTACACATTATGGGAAAATACATGGTGTTTTGTGCAAAAGACACACAAGAAACACAATCTGTGTGTCCTGAATGTTCTCGAACTCCCAAGATCTTTCCCACTGTCTACCCCTGTTAGTATTTCTTCCTGTCTCCATTCTCCAAGCTATTTCTTGGAACAAATGAAAAAAGAAAGGCAACTGACCACGCAGAGGTTCATTTAGTTCTCCTCAACTGCCCCGTCTTCCGCATTTCGTTAGAATCCAAACGCGGTTTCTCCGTTTTGCAACAGAAATATCGACAAAAAGCGTTACGGATTGCTTAGTTGACTTACACACACTTGCTCGCAGTTTTGTACAGAAAAATTATATTGCTTTCGCTTCCACAGTTAAATTGCTTGATTTTATTCCAATACAAATAGCATATTTATTAGTTCGACTTTGCAACTACCTTGCTGCGATTAGGGAAAAACACTTGAAGTGTAACGCAACCCCACTCCTTTAATTCAGGTATACTGTAGATTTATTGTAGATCGCCGGTAACCAGACGACAAAATGATGTCTTCATATCTGTTACAAAATGAAGATTACGAGAGGCAGTTGACCGGTTCATCAGAAGAAACTGATTGAACCACTAATTGAGCAAATAAATTAGAGAGAGCGATTCTAATAATCCACTGAATTAAAATATCAAGGAGGGTGGAAGTTAGCTGTAATAACTACCTTACATTTTGTTCTAGAACGATTTGAGATTTGAATATCCTCTCTTAAACAAGCGACTGAGCTACGGCAGCACCTTAACACAGTGGGCCAAAGGATGTGCATATCTTAATTGGCCCATGATTTAAGTTTTCGAAGTGAGGTAAAAGGTGGCAAAAGCGCTGATAAAATGAAAATGACCTACAGTAAGAGAACCATCTGCGGGGGGTGTCTCTACAGGAAGCAAAATTAATACCTGCTAGTGCCGGGTCTCAGTATTTACCTTCTACGTAGAGGATAGAAGGTTGATCGGTTCGAATTTCTCAAGTAATTGCCATCCCCTTTTTTATGAGTTCAAATAATGGTGCGTTCTTCCAAGATTTCGATGGGAAAATCAAATACCAGGAAAAAGCATAAAATGCTTACGAAACCCTTTGGGCTTCTGCTCTCAATAGTAAAATCACCAGTGGCAAAAGGGATAGCTTATATGTTTCTCCGCAACGCACATTCCCGGGCTAGAGTGTTGCCAGAATGCCAACACCGAAACGCTTGCTAACGACACATGGCAGGATGCTAGCGAAAGATGTCCAAATATATAATCGCACTGTTCGTGACATCATTGAGCTTTCTGCCACTTCTGCGATGCTCTTAGCAGAATCTTAATATTTTCTTGGCGTGAAAATCCCAATTTATAGTCCTAGCGAAAACCTTTCCACTGTTTAGTTACACAGTGAGCACACTCATTCGTTGTATTTTGCGCAATTTAGAAAATACTGTTAATCGCTCTTTAAAGGCAGCCTCAATGTGTCCCAAAGAATCTGTCCCGTCAGCTGCCGATGCGGCAGAGCTAAAGATGGTGCTGTTATAGGTACGCTTCCGTTTCCACTAGTTCACGATAAAAAGCTTTGAATGTATGTTTTTGGATTGTATAGCGTCTTTTATGGATTATGGATTATACATAAAATACGATAGAAATAGGAATCATTAAACTGGTCTATATTACGCCTATCTCGTTGAGAGATTTTATGCGGACCTACAATGCCTTTTAGACCGCACCCCATCATCAGACGTCGTTTTTCTCATGGGAGACTGGAATGCTAAGGTCGGGAGTGAAGAAATATCAGGAATTATAGGCAAGTTCGGTCTTAGCGAGTCAAATGAAGCTGGGCAGAGGCTAGTAGAGTTTTCTCAAGAAAACAACCTGACCATAGCGAATACTCATTTTCAACAGCACAAGAGGCGCCTGTACACATGGACTTCACCGGACGGTCTGTCAAGGAATCAGATCGATCATATTCTTTGCCGGCAAAGATGGAGAAGCGCTATACAAGCAGTAAAAACAAGGCCTGGGGCCGATTGTGGCACCGATCACCAGCTTCTTGTTGCCAAAGTTAAGCTTCGATTGAGGAAAACGCAGAAAACTAGGCCTTTCAGGTATGATCTGGATCAAATTCCATTAGAATATGCTGTGGAAGTGAGGAATCGATTTCAAGAATTAGATCTAGAAGACAGAGAGCCCGAACAGATGTGGACTAATGTTCGTGATAAAATACTAGAAGTTGCTACTAAGGTGGTTCCAAAGCAAAAGAAATGCAAGAAAGCGAACTGGTTATCTGAAGAGGCTTTGCAAATAGCTGAGGAAAGGAGGATGGCAAACGTTATGGGGGAAAGAGAAAGATACAAGGTTCTCAATGCGGATTTTCAGAAAATAGCAAGGAGAGATAAGAATGCCTTCCTGAACATACAGTGCCAAGCAGTTGAGGACAACAGTCAATTAAGGAACACAAGAGCTCTGCATAAGACAATCAAATATATCAAAGGAAGCTTCTGTGCTAAGCTGGGCGTGATAAAGGACAAACGAGGCAAGGACCTCACTGAAGCCTCAGAGATAAAGAAGAGGTGGCAGGAATACACAGAAGAAATGTACAAGAAGGACCCGAATGTGCAAACCCAACATAAGACGGTTGTGATTACTGATCTCGAGCCGGGTATCCTGAAGAGTGAAGTTGAATGGGCCTTAGCCAGCCTAAGAACAAAGCTAGCGGAATTGATGGCATTACAGCTAAGTTGCTTCAAAACCTCAGCCATGACGACGCTGTTAACATTCTGCATACTTTATGTCAGAAGATTTGGACAACCCTGCAGTGGCCACAGGATTGGAGGAGGTCAGTTTACATCCCCATTCCAAAGAAAGGCAGTGCCAAAGATTGGTCCAACTACCGCACGATCGCGCTTATTTCGCATGCTAGCAAGGTGATTTTGAAAATCCTCCAAGGTAGGCTGCAGCAGTATGTGGATCGGGAGCTTCCGGACGTGCAAGCTGGGTTCCGCAAATGCAGAGGAACTAGAGACCAAATTGCCAACCTTCGCTGGATCATGGAAAAAGCAAGAGAGTTCCAGAAACCCATCTACTTCTGATTTATTGATTATGCGAAAGCGTTTGAATGCGTAGATCACAGCAGATTGTGGCAAGCTCTCCAAGAGTTGGGAGTTCCAATTCATCTCGTCTGTCTCCTCAGGAACCTGTATGAAGGGCAAGAGGCCACAGTCAGAACTGGGCATGGTCTTACTAATTGGTTTCCGATCGAGAAAGGAGTGAGGCAAGGCTGCTTACTGTCGCCCTGCCTATTTAACCTATATGCTGAGTGCATCATGAGGAACGCCGGCCTGGACGAGTCTTCAGCTGGAATGAAGATTGCTGGAAAACGTACCAACAACCTTAGATATGCGGATGATACCACTTTGAAGGCAGAAAGTGAAGTGGAACTCAAGAGACTTCTGATGCGCTTACAAGAAGAGAGTGAGAAGTTTGGAACATTAAAAAGACAAAGATCATGGCGTCTTGCCCTATCAAGTCCTGGAGCATCAATGAACAAGAAGTGGAAGCTGTGACAGATTTTCTCTTCTTGGGCTCCAAGATCACCTCGGAAGGAGACTGCAGCCATGAAGTTAAGAGACGCCTGCCTCTGGGAAAGAGAGAAATGGTTAGCCTTGACCGCCTAGTAAAGAGCAGAGACATTAGTCTGCCAACCAAGATCCGTATAACTCGTGCTATGGTCTTTCCAGTTGTGATGTATGGATGCGAGAGTTGGACAGTGAAAAGGCTGACCGCCGAAGAGTTGACGCGTTTGAATTGTGGTGCTGGCGAAGACTCTTGAGAGTTCCTTGGACTGCCAGAAGATCAAATCAGTCGATATTGTCGACCACAAACCCTGACTGCTCATTGGAGGGTCAAATTCTAAAGTTAACGCTCAGCTACTTTGGTCATCTGATGAGAAGAGAGGATTCGATAGAGAAAGATTTGATGTTGGGAAAGGTTGAGGGTCGCCGGACAAGGGGTAGGCAGCGAACGCGATGGTTAGATGGCATCCTTGAGTCACTGCAGATGAAGTTATGTGATGTTAGGAAGATAGTGAGAGACCGGAAAGCGTGGCGTGACATGGTCCATAGGGTCACGAAGAGTCGGACACGACTGAACGACTGAACTGAACTGATCTCTAGCGAACAATCAGAAACTTAAAAAAAAACGAACTTGAATGAGTTGGCTGCAAGAGGGAGACAGATGGAACCTGCATCTAAATTATTCTTGGAATAGAAAATTATGTCATTCACGGCAACTTGAGATTTCACTAACAAGGCTGCGATGCCGTATCCCACCTTTAAATTTCTATCTTTACAGGTCTGGTTTGGCACTGTCTCCCATCTGCGCATTGTGCGGTGTGGCACTCTCTCCCGTCTGCGCATTTTGTGGTGAACAAGAAGCATTAGATCACTTTTTATTGTTTTGCCGCCGCTTTACTACGTTGAGGAAACAGTTGATGGAAAGGCCATTGCAACAGCTTGGCCTTAGTTTAAGCAGCCCGACATTGTTATCATTTGGCGCCACCATCCTTGGGCACAGTCACAGGTCTGTTTTTACCGCCATGCAAAATTTTTTAGTGGACTCAAATCGTTTGCCTTGCTAAATATTTAAACATCACTTGTTCTACAATTATAGTGTCAATCTCCCGTGAGTGCTACCACTTTTCATTTTATATTTCACTTATTTCCCGTTTTGTTTCCTTTCCTCTACCCCTCAAATCATTTTTTTATGCAAGTATATTAAAAAAAATTCTTTGCTACCCAATTCTTGGCCGATCCCCCTCTGTGGGTATGTGCCATAAGTTATTTGGACAACAACAACAACAACAACAGATGGAACCTTAAGCCACTCTAACTGCGCAATGTAAACTCTATTTTATACCGGGCGCCCCTTCCAGCTGGGATTTCCCTCTCAGCGGTGTCGAGGTACTGTTTAACCAAATTAAGTTTTCGCCAATTCTCACTAGACATTTCCGGAACAGGCACAAAGCTGGCAGTCTACTTAGGAATGATTTCAGATTCTGTTCGTTTGCCTTAGTAAGCAGCGCGTACTATTTTAATAATTGTTTAGCTGGAGTCGAATAAGATAATTTCTCTGAAGCATTTGTGTTCTTAGAGTGCTGAGGTCCTCAGCAGCCCGTCGTGGATGGAGTGAATGAAAGCTAACAGATGCAGT
The DNA here is from genome assembly GCF_055883805.1 of Amblyomma maculatum. Lineage (NCBI taxonomy): Eukaryota > Metazoa > Arthropoda > Arachnida > Ixodida > Ixodidae > Amblyomma > Amblyomma maculatum. The sequence goes on from NC_139349.1 coordinate 124,925,376, forward strand.
CCGACTAATCATTATGCTGATTTTACGGCTACCCTTATTTTGTAGTGCTGTGGGTGGTCCGATGGAGTGAAAATGTATTGGAGTAGCCCATATAAGGAACCTGTAGCAGGTGTCTATCCTCCGACACACAAGATGAGATAGTTTCGTAGAGCTAGGGCTACTGAATAATGCTGCAACACTCCAACTCCTACTGCTCCAGCTCGTAAATTTGAGGGCGACAAACAAGCACTCGTGGAGAAGCCGACTTTAGCAGTGCACAGAGGTGAAACTGGCTAAATAGTAGTGACATTATCTTTATTGAATTGACCACAGACGATGACGAATTTGGTGACTCCTGAAGCAAGGTAACCACAGAACTGGCCAGCACCACGGCCACGTGAAGCTACCATTGCCAGCAAGTAGATGTCTGTTTCATGGCTGTCTGGCAGCATCTGCAATTCCCACACTATGGCAGTTTGTTTGTAGATGACCCCTTTTCTTTACGGCCACCGAGCGGGGGCATCGAACAGCAGCGCGGCAGGTCTCCATGACGTGTCCAAGTCCTCTACATATGGAGCACGACAGCGGTCTCGGGAGGTAAGGGCGCACATCCAGCTGTCTCTTGTGGATGATGGTAAGTGGGCCAGTATATTAGGAAAAATTCTTTTGAAGTATCGAGGTGGCTTTTGCAGCCCGATAGTAACAGTAATGGCTGGCATCTGAAAAGAGGCAAAATATGCTTGCTTACTAGTGAGGCTGGTTAACAAACTTAAAAGATGTAACTTTTTGCGTATTGCAGCTAGGCGCCAGCTTTAAATTAAAAACTGCTAGCGATCCTCAGTAAATTAGTGAACAGGATGTCATAATTGTCATCACCCTCTAATACATGGCGGCAGATTTTTCGTTGCTGCGCATTGTTTTATGGAAGGCCTGCCTTCAGTGGCCCGCAATCAGACGTCATTCGCTACTCTTAACCATGGAGCACCTTAATGATCGAGGCTTCTTTCCGGTGTGGGCGGTAGTAGCGATACGTGACAAGCACTACATTCGTTTTGCTTTGATCTGGGCATGACGTCAGCGCGGTCGTATTTCGAACAATGTGTGGCAAAGAATCTCAAGAGCTTAGTACCGACTCAGAATTTCATAAATTGTGACGTACTTGATATGAATATGATCGCCTTAATAGAGGGTTTACAAAAGTACGTCTGGCAACCGTGAGCGGCACGCTGATCCCGCGCTGGCCGCCATATTTTGTTCGCTCCCCCCGTTCGCTTCGTGTCCGTCCGCCAGCGCTCGCCGTTCTGTTCGCGCTTTTCACGTTTTAACCTAGTGTGTTGTGCGTGGACCTCTGTTCGGTCCCTGGCGGTTTCTGTTAGCGACGCCTAGAAGCGTATTTTGACAGCCGAGACGTGGCGGGGCCCACCGGCCGCGCTGCTGAGCGCAGTTACAAGTTGCTCTACGAGCGAGTCGTGCATAGCCCCCCCCCCCCCCCCTCGGCAATCTGCAGCGTCATCCCTATCCAGGTACAGTATCCAGAGTTCTGTAATGTGGATTTTTTTTTTCTGCGGGCCATTGCTGTTTACTTAAACGCCTATGAGAGATCATCACGAGTTTGTTTGCTTGGTTTGCGCGATCACCGTCGCTCATCACACTGGAAGATACTTGGTTGGTGAAATGAGCCAGGATGCATTTTATTTTATGATAAAAGGATGGTGCGTAATTTGACGCAAGTTGGACTGGCGCTTAGCACTTGCCTTCCCATGCCGTCGACGCAGTAGTTGGCATTAGTCTCGGAAATAATCGGGGGCTGCGTAAAAAAAAAAAGTGCCATGGTAATTTGTGCTTCCAGTGATTGAACATTGATTGTTGTGCGATAGGTGATGACGAGTTAATACAATATTTGTAATTAATCGATCAATTGGGGAAATAAAGAAACGAAAAAAAGGAAAAATTGGAAAGTAAACGTTTAAAGGTGTTAGAATGAAAGACCAGTGCTTGGTGATGCTAAGGAAGAAAATTTAGAATGTGTAATTGAATAATTGAAATAATTGAAGAATGTGTTGAAAAGTGTCAAATTGCTCAGAATGGAAAGCCGATTGTTGCTTACGCATGCGTATTGGTGTATAAAAATATAAAACGTCAAATAAAATAAAAATAAATAAAAAATGATAGAAATATAACATAACATACATAACAGAAATATAACATACATAACAACATATAACATACTACACTTGTGTGTAGTATGTCACTTTTGATGAATTCATATTCCACTGCATGGTATTCTTCTCGCCCCTCCTGCTAGGGCGCAGTTAGGGCTTGGAGTATTTGGTAAAAAAAATAATAAATAAATAAAATAGCTAAAATATTACACGCGAAGAAAGAAAATATCGTGCGTGTGTGTGTATGAGAGAGAGACACTATCGCGTTATACTTTTAACGGCCGAGCTTATGTGACCCTCTAATCTTTCTATAACGATATGATATAATATAAATCTGATTTTATGAACACAGCCAGTTGCACAAAGCACAAACACTTCGCTGTAATGTGAGTTGACTTTTCAAATTTCTTTTCGTTTCAGCCGAGTTCCTCCTCCTCCGAGTTCCTCGAAGCTTCCAATGTCAGCGCTTTCACATGAGATTACGGCTTCAAATGTTTACTTTCTGACAGAGGGAATAAACAAGAAATCGACATATTTAAACATTCCAGTGAATTTCAGGTAGCTATAAATTAGCGAACCATCGGGTGACTCGAAAAAACACACAAAAGTGAAGCGCACGCTTCGTTATTTTATCGGCCGTGCTGGCAGGTATAAAACCTGAGCGGCGCGCTCTGGACGTGGACCGGTCGAAATGGGCTGTACGTGAGCATGTTACAACACACTAGTGGGATGTCATCTTTTCCTGCTTTTCTAGACGCCGCGGGTTTGGCAGCCGCTTGCTTTTGCAGCGCGAAACACGCACCTCGGGTACACTAGACAACCGTGTATTGCTCTCTGCACCAAGCCCTACCATTTCGTACGACTGTAAAAAGTAGTTTCGGTAATCACGCCCGTGTCTTAAATCAAATACACAATGGTAAATGGAACCTAAGTATAAAATGTTTCAAACAACGTATTTGCACAATAGCTTTCGTTATAAATGCATTGCTCCTTCTCCCGTGTCCTCCATCGCAGCATAAGTTTATCCTTCAAGTTCACAAGGCTCCATAGCGCGTAAAACAACCTTGCTGTTTTAGGTGATAGCACATTCTGTGAGCTAGCTCCTAGTCAGAGGGACGTGCAGTAATACTTTACATGATGCAAGTGACCCTTGTAAAGCCGATTTCGACTTTAAACGAACGGTCGCATACACGCGTATACCTTGATTCCATGCGCGTCTATGACGGTGCGCTGGCTGCAGAAGGGCAAGCAACAACATGCTGGCATCATTCCGAATAGAGCTTGGAGCTAACAGCGATTGCTGTGATGTTAAAAAATGAAACAATCGCTTGTGAGCATTGAAATGCACTTTTCGGTTCATGCACGGGTTCTACGAAGGCGCACGTTGACAGCGTACTCGATGGGAGGCGCGGGCGGACTGAGCAAAACATGGCCGCTGCGCACAGTTTCTGTTTCTTTCACTAGATGGCGCTAACTTTTGTAAAGCCTCTATAGCAACACAATACGTTATTGTGGTCACATTTCCTTCGTAAGAAGTACTCAAATATATTTTAAGACCGCTCTGAAAATGCGAATGAAGCAACGATCACCTGGATTGTGTGCTGTAACCGCGCATATGAACAGCACAACAAGCAAAATACGAAACGGGCATCAAACGTATATTGGGCACTCCGCTACACCGCAAGTTGGTGAGTTTTCTCTATCGCATGGCCGCAACTGAACGTGTAGATGGGCGTTCAGGCTACAGGTTTGCAGAGTAGCTAGTCACTTTACAAATGTGTTTTCACAGAAAGGAATCCGACTTTCAGCAGACAACATTTATGGATGAAAAGGCCGAATTTGGAATCTTAACTAGGGGCCGAATTACAGACTCCGCTCGCAATTTTTCGTGACGTCAAAATGACGGAGCCGACACAGCCTTAAGACGTCAATCATGACGAAATACGAAATCGTTCAATTACCAGTGACTTTTAACGTGGCTCTGTCCCATGAGTTTCGAATCAACAGAAAGCGTTGTTGTCACAGCGTGGTACAAAACCGACAAGGGACCGTCTCCTAACGCTTTGTAACAGAACGCAAAAAATACGCAATAAATAAAACAAAAAAAGGTATATTTTGGCAAGATGCTATTTTTCGTAATATTTAATAACATTATGCGTAAGTAGAAACGTTGTTAGTTTTGTAATTATACTTCCTGTTAGGTCACTTTGGTTGCCGCGAGGGGTCACCGGAGGCGTCAAGCCGTGCACGTGGCTACCAAAAACAGACGGACTGGCGACAGCGGGAGCTTCCGAAGCGTCAGACAGATGAGTTCTTTTTTTTTTATTAACTTTATTTTGCTTTCAGCTAGTTAAGTTAGGTGCAGCCTAAAGAATAGATTTTAGCTCTTTGTCCTAGCGGCCTGGTTTTTCATGCCGGCAGCTAGGTTTTCTCGGCGTTCTTTTTTTAACTATTGTGTTTAGATAACTAATTTTTTTCTAGGCTATCGGCTTTAGCAGAATTGATTTTAACGCGTGTTTTTTGCTAGCCGTTTCTTGTGTCTTCTTTTGGCAGTTTGTATAGTCTGAGAATTCATATTAGATATAGTTTAGTCGAAACATGCTTAAGATATGCAATCAAAAAAAAAGTGTAGTCAGTTTGAGGCACAGGTTAATCTCAAGGAAAAGCGTCTTGACTCTTTAGGTGAAGCGGAAGGCAGCGACTTTCTGTGTCGGTGTTGCGTGCTGAGTGCGCGCTTAGATAGATTTGATCAAGAAAGGGGCAGTTCAGTGTCTCGTGAGGATGATTTAGAAAATGAAGTATGTTTGTTAAGGGCAGAGAATCAGAAACTGCTTGGACAGCTTTCTCAAATGGAAAAAAAGGCCGTCTTTATCCTTGGAACCAACGAGGACGAACATTCTAGGGCGGGCCACGTGGCTGGGACCAGCACTGGCATGGAAGGCGTAAGCAAAGTAGGTCAGGCGGATTTTGTCCTTGGAAACAACAAGGGCGAACATTCCAGTGCGAGCAACGTGGCTGGGACCAGCACTGGCATGGAAGGCATAAGACAAGTAGGTCAGGCGGATCCGAACCGACAGAGCTATTTAGAAGCAGCTACTAAGAAGCCGGAAAAAAAGGAAGGAGTAAGGAAGAATGAAAATCCCAGAGATAAGGACACAGATAACCAGAAGCAGGATCCAACAGTTAGAAGAGGGAGAGAGAAGGCCCAGGTGCTTATCGCCGCAGATTGTAACATGAGCAGGTGCAAGCAAGATACCTTGGAACGTGTAAAGAGTGATAAGAGAGTGTTAGTTGGAGCCTTCCCAGGGAGCACAATGAGAGCAGTGCTTAAAGAGAGTAAAAATAGGCTGTCGAGAAATTCCGCAGAGCGCATTATGGTGATAGTAGCCACGGGGCTAAACGATGTCCTAAATGGTGACGCTGCAGGAGTCGTGGTAGGTTTAGCTAAGGGCGTTGACGAGATCAGGGAGATAACACAGCAAGCGCGGATAGTTGTATGCACACTACCGGAGGTGCTAGGATTGAACGGAAAGCTGGAAAAGGACGTGGTGACAATTAATCAGGACATAAAAAAGTTAAGCTTGGAGAAGCGTTTCGAAGTGGTTGAGGTAAATAGAAGGCGCATAAAGCAGGTTTTGGTAGGGCTTTTCAGTGAGATGGCATTCATTTTAACAGAAGGGTGGGAGCAGAGATCGGCTGGCGCCTGGCAGGCAGGGCTGTAGCTTTTTTTAGGGGGACCGCGAGGACTCCGTGCACAGAGGTAGTTAGAAGGGAAGCAGAATAAAGTGTAATAACGGAGGCAGAGCCCCCAAAGATGGCAAGGAGGAGGTAAAGAAAGAAAGTACAAAAAAGAAATTTAACACTAGGATCACCTACATAAACATGCAAGGAGGTAGAAAAAGCGCGAAATGGCTAGAGATAGAACAGCAGTTGAAGGATGACAAAATAGGTGTGTACGCTCTTTGCGAGACTCATCTCAGAGATCTAGAAGATCCGCCGTTTATAGATGGCTACGTCTGGGTAGGGTGCAACACAACGAGAACGGAAAAAAAGGGTGGAGGGGTAGGTCTGTTGATACACCAGGGAACAAACTGGCAAAGAATTAAATCATCTTGTAAATAACATATCTGGGTATCAGGAACAATTGCCGGCATAAGGACATGGCTAGGGGTACTTTATTTAGGAACAGGACACCAATGCTGGCAAGAAAACAAGGATCTTGTTTAATGTCTCAGTGACGATATAAGCCAGTTTGGAGACGGGGCCACTATTATTCTGCTGGGGGACATGAACGGCCACATCGACGATCTGGATGGATACACTGATTGTAACGGGAAGCTAATGCTAAATATTTTTGAGCGACACGATCTAGTTATAGCAAATAGAGAAACGCCCCGCCGGGGTGGTGCAGTGGTAAGACGCCCGACTACTGTGCCGGAGTTCCCGGGTTCGAACCCGACCGCGGCGGCTGCGTTTCGATGGAGGCGAAACGAAGTGGCGTCGTGTGCTGTGCGATGTCAGCGCACGTTAAAGATCCCCAGGTGGTCGAAATTACTCCGTAGCCCTCCACTACGGCTCCTCTTTCTCTCTTTCCACTTTCATTCCCACCTTCCTCCCTTCCCTTACGGCGCGGTTCGGGTGTCCACAGAGCAAGTGTGACAGTTACTGCGCCTTTCCCTTCCTGTGAACCAATTTATATTATAAATAGAGAAACAAAATGTGAAGGCCGAATCAAGTGGGAATTCCCCAACAGGCAGACGACCATTGACTACTGTCTAATGTCGCAGGAAATTTATAACAAGGTCACAAAAATGGAAATAGACGAAAAAGGGGAGTGTAGTCTGGGAAGGGATCATAAACGTATTAGTCTGCAGATGGGACCCTTGCTGAAAAGAGAAACGGAACTTAGACAAAAAGTAAACGCAAAATTAAACGAAGATCAAATAGCGCAGAAAGCAGCGCTATTTGATATTCGTTTAATTTTGCGTTTACTTAGAGCAATAGGAAGCAATAGAGAAAAGCCCCATAAAAGACTGGGATTATGAACAGGTAGAACTACTCATAAGGAGGAAAATTAAGGAGGTTAAAGTAGCAAACCGCTGGAGTGGAAAGAGGCAGCCACGGAGGTGGTGGAATAAGGAAATCAGGGAAGCTATTGAACAACGATGGGCTGCTTAAAGAGAACACCGAGTGGTAAAGAAAGCGCAGGTATCTCAGGCAGAAAATCGACCAAAAATGGGAATCATATCGACAAAAGAAACTGGAGGTACAGGCCCTCGTCCAATGTAAATTAAAACAGTCCACTGATCGCTGGATGGCTGACATACACGATGCCTCTAGAGGCGGAGCAAGAAAATTCCGAAACTATATAAGCTTGGTAGGGAAAAAAATGAAAGAAAGCAAGATCGGATTCAAGATAACGAGAGAAATTGTTTAAAGGGAGACAACGCTGTGAACTACATTACATCAGTTATAGCCGAGTCATTTAAAAGCGACGATAGGGTAATCTACGCAAATCAGGAAGCAACACAAGGTAGCAGAATACAAAGCAGCTTAGAACTGACCAATCTAAACTGGAAAAAGGCAGAAAAAAATATTCCTTAAAACACATCTACAGGAATAGATGAAATTCCGATCAAGCTGATTAATGAACTTGGTCCAAAAAGCAAGGAAACGTTGTTGAAAGCTCTGGAAGCAGTCGTAACGAATAAGCAAATTCCGGACAGCTGGCGGCAGAGTAAAATGAATTTGATTTATAAAGAGAAAGAAGAAAGGATGCACATAAAATCATACAGGCCGACTACCATAACATCTGTTATGTACAGGTTGGCCATGCAGGCGGTGAAATTAAAGGTGCAAGCATGGGTAGAAAGTAACAAGATACTCTGCAACTTCAGAACGGCTTTAGAAATGGTAGGCGCTTAGATGATAGCCTGTTCCTGCTTACCCAATGCATCGAAATATCTAGAGTGGAAAATAGACCTTTGTATTTGGCCTTACTGGACATAAGCGGGGCGTACGACAACGTAAACAGGGAACTCCTGTGGAACATATTAAAAGAAGAAGGTATCGGTTATGAGATAATAGAGTTCCTACGGGAAATATACCGGGATAACAAAGTAGAAATTACATGGGAAGGGATAAGAAGCACGGAAGATGTCAAAGTATGCAAAGGATTAAGACAAGGCTGTCCTCTGTTACCGGTGCTGTTCATGCTTTATATGATAAACCTGGAACGGAGGATACAAGACAGTAACTTAGGTTTTAACCTGTCATATAGATTAGGTGGAAAGGCAGTAGAGCAGCGGCTCCCTGGTTTGATGTATGCAGACGATATTGTGCTGCTAGCTGAGAGTCTGGAAGAATTGCAAACTCTAGTTAAGTATTGCGGGAGACGAAGGCGACGCTCTAGGCTTCAGTTCTAGCGCAGTTAAGTCGGGTCTGATGATTTTCAATGGCTCAACTTATCAGGGTCTTAAAATACAAGGCCATGAAATACCAAGATTAGCAGAATATAAATATCTGGGAGTATGCATGGTAAACGAAGGATTTTCATACATTGGAAAGCATGAGCAATCAGTTAAGGCCAAAGGGCTTAAGGAATGCCGGGGTAATGAAGCACAGGGCATTGTGGGGTGTAACAGGTATGAGGTTTTGAGGGGTATTTGGAAAGGAATTATGGTGCCCGGACTTACTTTCGGAAATGCGGTTTTGTGCCTCAAATGAGAGGTACAGTCGGCATTAGAAATAAATCAGAGAGCCGTTGGACGATTATAGCACTAGGTGCCCACGGCAAAACCATAAATGAGGCGGTACAGGGTGATATGGGCTGGGCATCTTTCGAAGTACGGGAAGCTCAGAGTAAAATAATATATGAGGAACGCTTGAGGAAATTGGACAGTAACAGATGGCCAGCTATAGTATTTAAATACCTGTACTTAAAAAGCATTGATTCGGAATGGAGGAAAAAAACTGGGAAACTGACTAGTAAGGATGCTAGTCACAAGGACGGAAAAATAAAGAGCATTAAGCAACAGGTGAAAAACACAGAAGTTAAAAATTGGATAAATTCGATGGAGAAGAAACAGAGTGTGGAATTATACCGAAAGTGGAAAATGCAGATCAGGAAGGAAGCTTTCTTTGATAACTCAAGAGGCAGTGCCCTACTTTTTGAAGCTAGATCAGGGTGCCTTAGAACACGCAGCTACAAAAAGAAATTTAACAATGAAGATGACGCATGTGCTGTATATGGTCTCTCCAGTGAAACAATTGACCATATTATACTCGAATGTAATTGTATCCATCCGGAAGTTGATGCAGGCGCAGTCACTGTTCCTGAAGCTCTGGGGTCTAGAGATACCAGTGGCCGGGCGAATAAACCGGCGGTGGAAACTAGCAAAAAACGACTGGAGGATTGGTGGCTTAAAAGCAGAGAAGTGACATAAGGTTAGTATAGTAGAAACTAAAATTTAATAAATAGAATGATGGTTTAATTAACCTATCTAAATCAATAATTAAGATATAGGGAGAACAATGAGAAGGATATCTACTGCTACCACCCCGTTTCAAAAGGGACGCTCCTATATTCCATCCATCCATCCATCCATCCATCCATCCATCCATCCATCGATCCATCCATCCATCCATCCATCCATCCATCCATCCATCGATCCATCGATCCATCCATCCATCCATCCATCCATCCATCCATCCATCCTTCCTTCCATCCATCCATCCATCCATCCATCCATCCATCCATCCATCCATCCATCGATCCATCCATCCATCCATCCATCCATCCATCCATCCATCCATCCATCCATCCATCCATCCATCCATCGATCCATCCATCCATCCATCCATCCATCCATCCATCCATCCATCGATCCATCCATCCATCCATCCATCCATCGATCCATCCATCCATCCATCCATCCATCCATCCATCCATCGATCCATCCATCCATCCATCCATCCATCCATCCATCGATCCATCCATCCATCCATCCATCCATCCATCCATCGATCCATCGATCCATCCATCCATCCATCCATCCATCCATCCATCCATCCATCCATCCATCCATCCATCCATCCATCCATCCATCGTGCACATGGCGGCCTGCAAGCAAACAGCTGATTCCCCGACAAGGTGCTGTTTTTTTGGCGTCGTCTGAAATAGAAGTACTGTGCGGGTGCCGTAAGCATACTGAAAATCTAGTAGAAGGTAATCGAAGCTCAGGGACTGCAGGATAAAATTTCATGCAACGCTTGGAACGAAAATGGACAAAGACAACTTGCAGAGGTGTTTTCGGTCGGCGCTTGCTGGTGTCGGCGAGAAAAGTGCTCAAAGTGCAGTGTGCAAGCATGTGATCTGTGGTCGTATTTGTTTCTCTTTAGGAAACACAAGACGACCGTGAAGTATGTGGTGTAGGCCAAATGAAGTTCTGTGGCTGCATGATCATCTGTTTGTATTTGGCTTAATAGCTAGGAAAGAACATGACCATGGGAATGCTTCCATTCCTACCAGGACTGAACCCCAAGCCTTCATTCGCTGCATGGCCACCGTGACAGGGCTTCCGATGTAGCGTCCATTGTAATGTGCAGTAACTTTTGTTTTCAGCTTTCTCCATGGCTGGGTTCATCTGCGATTTAGTGATTCTTCTGCCCACACACCGTTTGCTTGATGCATCTGTGATATACCTATCGGATTTTATACTTAACCTACAATCACTGTGAGCACTAAAACTCGCAATACATACTATGTACTCAATTTTTCATCTTCATCCTTAATACGCTATGCTGTTAAGCATTGAGCAAAGGTTCTGTCCATGCGTTCTATGGATCCTAAGTGTATATCCAGGCCTGTAGTCCTGAAAGGCTCACTATTGGAGACTGCCTTGTGCAAATATTGTACATTGCGCTACTTGTGTCATGTTTCTGCACTTTAAAATGCCATACTTTGTTTCCTGCTTTTGATATAGGCCAAATCTATAACAACTACTGCGCAAGCCTGTAATAATTAAGCCACTATTCTTTTGTCTCTTGCCTCTGTGTCGCACAGTTTTATGCGCAATACTTTCGTTTCTTGCTTCTGAAGTGTGCCAGACCTGCGATGAATACTGTGCAACTTACAGTCTCTAAATAATTATTCTTGTGTGTCCCCTCTGCGTAGCACAGTTGTGCAGCAGGTGTCAATAACTGCCGATCCTATTGCAGGCAGTTGCTTTCGCTGCCCCATTATCAAGCGTATGAAATGCTGCAGCAAAATAAAGGTGCGCAGCGAATACACGTGCCTCTAAAAAAATCATTCTGTGAAACCTTCCCATTCCGATAAGCATCGCAATTACTGCCTAGTTGTGAAACACTTTATTTATGTACTCAAACACATGCACACACACAAATATGTACGGTTGCAAGCAACAGGGAAGGGGGGTGTTCGAATATCAATTAAACTTGACAGATGGGGCGTTCCAACGTGTGATTCGAGAAGATGCATCTTTACCACAACAGTGTTTCTTGGAACAGAAATGAAACGAGTAGAAGATGCACTTGACTGCCTGTGACAAGTTGGTCAGCTACGTGTGGCATACGCGGCCGACTGCTGTGCTGGGATTGACGCCGGAGCTGTTGCCACGCCATGTGCAGCTGTGCCAGCCTCTGGGGGCAGGTTCTGTAGAACAGGCTCACAACAGGATTCTGTATGGCTTATCCCTAGAGGTATGCATGGCACCAATAATCCCACTTCCAAGTGGCCAGTATACACATGGGACCCTTTCTTGTCCAAGCCAGCAGCACCTTCCTCGTCTGCAGGCAGGAAGATATCCAAAGAAGTTTTCAACACGGCACATGATACACGCTCTGGCTGGTAGAGGAGCGTCTGGTAGTTTTGCAAGCAGCGGAAGCTCCTCTTAAGCACGCCGAACCTTGTGAAGGTGTATGCCTTGTATAATCTTTCTGGAGAAGCCGGACTGGCACTCCATGGAACTGGCAGCCACGTCTCTAACAGGTGCCCCTCTCACCAGCATAACCGAAATGGCACGCTCTTACGCACATTCTTCGTCGATGCTACAACAGCCTCATAAACTTTAGCACCCTAACTGACACAGTTTAAGAGTCACATCAAGTTGCTCAATTCCAGGTTTCGCTGACAATTACATTCATGGGCGTGCAGACAATGCATGATTGGACGTTTCAGCAACACTGCTGTAAGGACAGCCTTGCACTTTATATCGGTATAAATGATTCCCCATTCCTACTCAATACAGGCACCAAACACGAGCATTCCCATCTCCGTTTCTTACGTAGGTATTTCAACAATGTACTACGTGTCTTATGTTTCAGCTTAAAAGCGCAAGAACGGCAATACACGTGAGGCATGTGGAGCGTAATGTAATTTACCTTGCGAAGAGCAGCGCGTCTCATTGTAATGAATTCGATGTCTCGCAGCAGGCCTGCCTCGACCTGTGTGCAGCAGAGAAAGCCGCCAGAAGAATCATAATGCAAGATCCTAGGCAGGGAAGTTCATGGCCCAAATCGTATTGGCATCTCATATCTAAAAACAGGACGTCACAAGGCTACTCGTGGACGCCCGATGTGCCGTCGACAAACCCGACGACGCCGTGTATGCTGCAGTCCTAGCTCCGCGCCGCACACGCTTTCGAACGCTTTCGGCTGCTCGAGCTCGATGTTCGCCTCGTTGCCAGTAGCGACTTGGAAGCTTCTAGCAGTTCGGAAAAAGAGCCGTGCACACACTATCTACCGCCGCAGAGGCGGCGCACTCGGCCGCATTCTCTCAGTTCATCAAGTAGCACAGTTACTGTACTATATCTTTCTCGAGCAGCAACATGCGTCGAAACATCTTGCCCGGCGCATCAAACAGTCTTAATACACCGTCCTAGTGCGGCTTAGTGTGCCGCCGCGGCCGCTTCACGAAAACGCCGACCGCCGTAAAAATCGCCGCCATTTTCCCTTTGTGAGCGCGCACGAACGAGTCTTGAGCGGCTCGCGACGCTCACAACCTCCGCTCACAATCAGCCAGTGGCAAACGTCATCTCTTCAAGTGTATTCATGACGTAAACCGCAGCCGTCGATGACTTACTGAAACGCCACTCCCGCAGTGTCGCCCCTGGCCATTAGAATAATTTTGAGTGTGAGTGGTGAGCAGTCTGTAATTCGGCCCAAGTAGTCAATATCTTTTCAAGTGATACAAACCAAGAAAGCGTGGTTTCCGTCGTTTGTTCTTTTAATACCTAGAGGAATGTGCGGAAGGGATTTACCTATTCCCAGTCACAACCCTGAGATGCAGTGCAAATAAACTTTCCGTTGGCAACTATATATACCCCATGAGCGACAAAATCACCACAGCAAAGGTGTTCTAGCCAGATTTCCTGTGTTCATCGATCAGCAAGGTTTACAGTTGCTGGCCTTCGGGACGAATAAGCTTGCAGCGAGCCCCCAAGAACTCTAAGCGTTAGGTGAAACGATAAGCATCGCGTGACCCGGATAGCTTCTAGATGACCGATGCTTTTAGTCAGAAGGACCCAATAAAGTTACTTTGAAAATAGTTTTACTGCGCAATGAGCAAGTGATGCAGTGATCCAACCAAGAACAAAACAAATAACACATTGTTATACGTTATCGTATTTTTCATGGCGCTATTGCAAGAAATGTCTAAGAGCACTATGATGGCTCACCATTTACGCGCTAGTGAACATGACAAAGTAAATGAAGCAGTAGATGTTTCTAAGCATCACGAGTAAAACGAGATTTGGGACGACAACCTAATCCCTAACGCAATCCATGCAGCTGCGCACGCATCTCTAAAAGAAGCAACTCGCGAAACATAAATGGCATCCAATACCGACAAAAATTCTAAGCCTATAGCCTCATACTTTTCCGCATCAAATTGAGATGCACAGCCGAGACACGGTTAGTGGCGGGTGTTATTTAGGGCATTACTGTCGGGCTTAAAGGAAGGCATGGGTACGATTGTTTCTTTCTTTTCGTTCCTTCTTCTTCACAGAGGTGTTTCATTTTACTTCTTGAATTCAGTGAGAGAGCTCCCCGCCAAATATTTGAGGTTCCCACCATATAACAACAACTTATCCTTTAGTCTCGAGCTGTGTAATATTTATCTCGACAAAGAGCCCTAAAGGCGACCTGTCCGATAAACTGAATTGCTAGCTCATGAGTACTCTTTCAAAAAAAGAAAGAATTCAAGATATAACCGGACATCTCTAACGAAACTAAAAATGCCGAATCGAGATAACATCATGGTGTTAAGAACTTTGGGACATAGTTAAATTTTATCATCTTCGGAGATTAACGTATACTTCAAAAAGATATAATGAAGTAGTACAGTTGCTGCAAATACTTGCAGTAAATGCAGCTGGTTTTAGTGGCAAATAGAAATATTGATTATTGCTACAGTCGTAGTATTGGAAAGAGTACCAACTGAGGGCACCACCACCAGCAGCACTCGAAATGCAGGATTAGCAGTACAATTGTAGTAGATTAAGCAGTAGAATAATTTATTAGGAATAAAGTCGTCTGCCGATATGGCGGCTTCCAGTGGCGGCTGTCATCCCATCATGGCGCACCTGCTTTTGGTAAGTATTAGCTGTTTCAGGTGTTTCTCAATGTGATCGGAATGTGGTTCTGACTTTTAGGGCGCTAGAATTGTACCGGCCCTCGACAGATATTGCGCGTGAATGGGATGGTTACGACTCCCATAGAATAAGATCGTAATAATTTTTTAAGGTACATGCAAGATAACACAGTAACGTCTACGTAATGTCTTGTGCAGCAAGCATGCCTTAGAATGTGTGGGGGCAGCTATTCTGGTCTCAAAGGAGGTGCCCTAGACTCTCTTCGCAAGCTCAGCAGGGAGTCAGCTATGTGTAGATAAGAAATGGGGTAGCCGTTTGGTGCCCAGCTTTCGCCAGTTAAATAATTAGAAAGGTTTGGAGTCGGACATAACAAACAAAACAAACTTTATACACAGCACGAGACCGTGCCGAGAAATTCATACTAATAGTTATAGGGGTCATGAAAGCTACCAATAAAGGATAAACAGATAATTGCGTTTTACTCCATGCAGGTAAAAATATAATTCCTCCAAATCTGAGCTCATTAGATGCAATAAATATTGTAAAATGAAATTTATTATTAATAATATTGTTAATATTATTATTATATTATAATTCCTTACGAATATTGATGCCTGGACACCATTGGCGACTGACGTCACAGCGGCATGTGAAACCCATGTCATCTGTTATTCGTGGCGTCGACTTCACACTTGCATGCAAGCCATAGAGGGTGGTCGCTGAGAAATGTTTTCTTCGGCAAAATGTTTTTATTTGCATATTTCAATTTTTAGAAGCCTTAATTACTATAGTATTCGACCTTAATTTTCTCCTTTTTGGAAAAGTTTGTTCAGTCTGCCACGACCCGCACACTGAAGCATGCGCCGCCGCATACGCTTCATTCCCATCACTAGAAACCTCAAAGCGATACTAATGCGGTACACTGCACGCACCCAACAAGAGCCTCCCAACCGCCGCCGTCTGCGTCTCACCCCCTCCGACGCCGCGACTGCACCCGACTCCCGAACCTAACCTTGCGTTTTTCTAGTGCATGTCCAACAAATGACTAGTTAGTGTTTCAGTGTATGCATATTGATTTAGTATTTAGTGTGTGAGCCCTCAACTCCCGCGGAAATGCGCCGATTCTCGGATTACGATTGCGCCCCCGGCGTGTTTGTTTACATAGCTCTTGTATTGACTGGATGTATGCTGCTCGTTCGAATGGAATAAAATGCAAGCTGATCTAGCAATACCAATACTATCCGCTTCTTTTCGCACGGGATGCTCCTTTATTTGTTCACAAGCTATACAACTGCGCTGCAAGAAGCGCCGTCGATGCTACGTCCCCTGCCTGCCCCGGGTACCCACAAGCGGAGCCGACAGGTGCCGGCTGCGCCCGCCAGAGTCACATAGGCGCTGTCGACGATTCCAGCTCAATGTGTACGCGCTCTGTGATGCTATCAGTCATTGATTTTGGCCAACTATTGCCAGAACTGCACTTGATGGCCACATGCAGCCGCTAAAGCTTATGAATGCGCGCTTCGTAACCGCCGAAACTCTAGACCCGAGCCCCGCGTTCTCGTTCTAGGCCTACTCGTCGCCGAACGGGCCTGCAGTTCGGCACGGACTAACATTTCTGGCCGAGCTCATTGCTGAAAAGAAGGGGGGACATATGAAGTGTGGCTGCTTTTTTTTTTCCTTTTCTAACATGATTATGAGATACAGACAAGCGCAGCTGTTCAAGCCGTTAAACCATCGGGCGTCAGGAGGAGGAGGAAGATGAGGAGGAAAGGCAGCGAGGTTAACCGGTAAAGGAACTGGTTTGCTACCCTGTACTGGGGGAGAGGGGTAGATGGGTATAAAAGTTGTGGGTGAGAGAGGGAGGGGTGATGACAGTACAGTTACATCACAGACATGTCATGTCACGTATCACGTAACATAAAATATCATAGCCTTTTGATCAGTCCTGTGCTTTTCATAAAGCGGAGCAGTGCCTGGGAGGCCTTCATCGCAGACGATCGCCGTGGCCAGGGACCTAGGATCTTAATTTTAGTTAGTGGGCGTCCATCTAGACGCTCCAGCGCACGGCATAGGCACCGTCTTTCCTCGCTGTATATGGGGCACTCACAAAGAATGTGGCCTATAGTTTCTTCTCACCCGCAGTTTGTGCATGCAGGGCTATTTGCCATACCTATCACAAAAGAATAAGAGTTTGTAAATGCTACACCAACCCACAGGCGGCACAGCAAAGTTTCTTCACATCGGGGTAGGCCAGGTGGAAGCCGGAGCTTCAGGTCAGGGTCCAGGGATTTTAAGCGGCAGTTCGCAAACTGGTCAGAATTCCACAAGGAGAGTGTGTGTTCCAACGCAATTGCGCGAAGCCTGCCCGCTGCTTCTGCCCTGGAACATGGAATCAACACACAATCGCCGCCTTGGTGGGCTGTTCATGCGACCTCGTCCGCCCGGAGATTGCCCGCTATGCCGCTGTGTCCTGGAAGCCATTGGTAGATGATGTCATGTCCTCCATTTATGGCATAGTGATGAAGTTGTCGTATTTCCGCGACGAGTTTCTCATGGGCTCCACGGTGAAGAGCCGCTTTTAAGGCTTGCAGAGCTGCTCTTGAATCTGTGAAAGTAGACCATCGTTGAGGGCTTTGCTGACTGATATGCCTAATAGCGACACGTAGAGCAGTTAGTTCTGCGGCTGTTGAAGGAGTACGGTGAGTTGTCCTAACTTTTATTTCTGTAGTAGATGCGGGTATGACCATGGAGCCTTAAGAACTCACGGCATTCACTGAACAGTCGGTGTAGACGTGCATACGATTTGCATGGTACTCATGGAAGTATTCAAGAGTGATTTGTTTTAGTTGTGTTGGTGATAGGCGATAGCTCGACCTTCTTCCTGATGCCGGGTATTGAAAGAAGCACGTGTGGTTGATGCAGGCTCCACAGTGGAGAGGCGGTCTAGATGCGGGTGTAAACTGCGACGGCAGAATAGCGCGATGCACATCAACAGTCTCTGTAAACGATGTACGCGGCATGGTAATAGGAAGACTGGCCAAATGATGACAGGGAACCCGGGTGATGTGTCGGAAATGTGCCCTCAGGGCGTCAACTGTTAGGTAGGTAGATATTGGATGCTCCTGAGCAATCAAAATGGTAGCCGCCGCAGTGGCACATTTCGGCAATCGGGCGTCAAGGTCTCGCTCGACCTATGATCTGAACAAAACAGATCGGGTGACCGTCCGCTGATCAGCTCCGCCGTCATCGTGGGGCCGAAAACCTCACACTATGACTGTAGACGATCATTGGTCGTTCTGGCATCGTCGTCGGTGTAATGAGAAAAACTTGTGCCTCGATAAGCTAAGGAGCCTAACCGCGCTACCCACTGTCTGCATGGGAGAGTGCCTCTCTGCCAAAGAAAGCAACATACCTTACTCTATATCGTCTTTGTGCAGTAAAACGGTCATCAAATATTTCTGCACGATGGACGACCACAGTGCTAATCTTCCAAGAAAGAAAAAGAGACGTGTACTTTGATGTTGCAGCCTGCAGGCAATGACGCGCTGCGCCCTCTATTCGTCCGTGACGGTGCCCAAGAATTTCACTATGACTTGCTGACGCGTTGTATCACTCGCTAGCTTGCCAAAGCGAGGCAACCTCAATACAAGGGCGCGCCCCATCTGTCTGTTACAAAGCGCTAAGGCACCCGCGCACATACACGTACCACGGCCGTTCGATGGATGCGCTTCCATCGAGCGGCCATGCACGTACATTTCGCTGTGCAAGCGTCCTTTCTCCGTCGCGCCGAGATGCGCGCCTTCATTAGTATGGCGCGTCGGTATTTTCTGAAAGTGACTAACCACTTCTTCCCTGACTGAGTCATTGCCTGCACAGAAGGTTGATGAGGGGGTGAAATTGCTGTGCGCAAGGTCCGCGCCCACATCCTTCACGCTGCGCTTACCTAATGCTAATGTGCGCTGATTTCGTTACAGCTATCTAAACCATTTTCAAGGAGCAAATTAAAGGAAACTAAACGCTCAGATATACTGGTAGTGTAAGGTGTAATTCCTCTCATGCAATGCATGATGGAGGACAGGCTATACTAGGGGCTCGGTACGATAGGAAATATCTGCAGCAGCTTTCAACATGCTTTGTAGCGTAGCTTGCACCGCTGGTTTCTTATGTGCATTGCAGGTCACGCTGGTTTAAATGCTTTGTCCCTAAACATAAATTATAATTTCTCTTTTTACTGCCACATAAGTTGGCAACAGTGCATGTAGTATAGTATGTATAATTAGCATAAAAGAAAGTTCAGGGCTAGCGTTGTTTCTTTTGATAGCTTTTTTATTTCTCTTATATAATATCTGTTTGCCACCTTATTACTGGCTGACCATTTCATTCATCTTCCTATTTTTGTATGAAATTGTTATCATAAATTTGTCTTTTTGAATTACTTCAGCTTTATACCTTCTTGATTCTTCATCAGGTTTTGTACCTATGAATGCATCTCCTGATTGTCTGGAAATGCCGCCTGTTTCGTAAGTTTCTTTTCTTCAAACCAGGATGTGAGTATTAAGTTTGTGGCTCCTTTTATGCCTTAAGAATACTCCACCATGATTTGCAGAGTTCGAGAGCGAACCAATAAATCTTTTGCTCCTTTTTCCCGCTACATTAAGATCCGCTGCATTGACCGCCACCAAATTCAGCGCCATTTATTTACTGCAGCGAGCAGCCAGCACGACTTTTCTCGCCTTCACCGCCAGACGTGCTATCACACTTGCTTCGCTGTCAGTGATCTTTGCAAAGATTCCCCCGCGCTAAACCGAACGATCGAAGATAGGGAAGGCAAAAATTTGGAACATACAAGACTGCAGGAAAACATGCAGAAAGCATAGCCTAAGAAGCTGCTGAGATAATCGACTCTTCAAAAGCATGGCAGAATGAAGCTTCTCAGTTTGCGGCACCGCTGGCTACAGTCTGGTTTCGAGGAATGCAATGGTAAAGGTTGTTAGAGCGAGAGCTGTACTCGGCGGGGCTACAACTATCGAGTTCGTCGGATGTCTGCGAATGACCATGAGCTCTTTACGACGTCCCACCTTGTCTTCTGTCTCTGAGTGCCTCTGAGTGCGAATAAGGTGGCCTTCAAGACCTCGTAAAGTTCAAAATGAACTTAGTCGTTTTGACGCTGTTTTAGCTAGTCCGAGTGTGGCGCTTACACATACAAAAAGGAAACGTTGTAACGGAGCGGATCCGAACTCAGGTAGCAGGGTTCAGCTGCCTAACGTGTTAATCACTGATCTACAGTGGAGGGTGCTAACTATCATTATAATCAGTTTTAGTTGGGTTAAACATCCTCCATTATTTATATGGGAGGATAAGGAGGTGAAGTGAAATATTTGGACATGTTTGGCAAATTCCTCGGCCTATCTCTATGCTTTAAATTCGTTGTAGTTTCCTTTCGATGGTCCCTTCAGCTCTGCGAAGACCTGTATCCTGGTGGAGACTCGAGCAATGTACAGCTATTAAAGCACGCATCATTCAATGGCAGCAAAATATGGCGCTGGTTTTACCTACGCAACAATGGACAAAACCTAAAAAACGAGTATAGAGCGTGGATATTGTGTCAGAAGTTCCATTACGAGCATATAGCACCTCGGCTCCTACAGTTCTATCTACTGAGTACACTTTCTTTGAGAAGCAGGAGCTCGAATTATACTAACAAACCTTCTCTAATTTCCATACTGCAAAACTGCGGTTCCTCGTCACTGGGCGCAGTAAGAATTCTTTCGCACAAAGTCACGAGGGGGAATTCGGCTGGCCTGCTTCATTTACATCCTCCCGGCTTCGTCTGAGATCCTTAACTAACATTACAAAACGTGTGTTAGCAGAAGGTTAGCGCGACACATTGATTTGAGTGGCCAATTTTCTCCTTCCTCAAATTATTGTGATAGGATTGCAGCGACGAGGAGTTTAGTAGAACGCTCCGATCACTCCATTCAATTCCCTCGATAAGAGGCACGGTTAATTTTTTATGCATCACTTTTTTCAAAAGGAAAGGCTGAAGGAAGCATCGTTTTCACCGTTTTATGAGTAAACGCGTAATAATGTTCTGCCTATGTTCAGAACATTATGCGTAGGCTCAGAGAAGTGCTGCGTATGCTCAGGCTTTTTCGTTTTTGTTATAGACATCGATTAAACGGTTTTGCACAATTAGGTGTTTATCTCAGAAGGTCGCCTTCTCAGACGTGACCATTCCTAGATGCATAGCGTTTTGTCGTTTCTCTGCTGGGGCTATGCTTTTACGTTGAATATAGTCTCGTGATGCAGGCAAGGGGGGAAGGGGGCATGTTTAACAAATTCTCTTTACTTAAGGAGAAAAGAGCACTTTTATTTTAAATAATCCTTGTCTGATATTTTTGTATACCTATCGTTGTACACACATGTGAATTTTTGCGATCGTCCAGTGTCACATTTGAGTGCAAGCCGCCGCTTCAAGAAGAGAAACCAGGAACAACCCTGAACAGAAACGTAAAAACTATAGGCGCTCAGTGTGCAAAATAGACGAAGACATGTGCGGGAATGAGCGAGGCAGACGGCGCAAATTGCGCGTCTTTTTGGAAGCAATAATTATTGACATAGTGGACACCGAAGAAAGCTAGATATTGTGGCTGCACGGTTTCAGGGACCGGACAACTCACGCGCAGGCCAACTCACGCAGCCCATGGCCGTGAAGATGTATGCGTAGTGCGCCTCGAGGAGAGAACAGGTAGGAGACGACGCCTGCTCCATGCGGCTGCCGCGGGGCTCGAGATGGGGACATGCGTTTTGAAGGTGGTGCGATTAACACGCCACGCTGCTACCCTCCTGGGCCGATGCACCGCGACCTTTGATTCGGTTCGTCGAGACGGATGTCCGACGGCGCTTCCGAGTCCCCAGCGAGAACACCTGGAGCGAAACTCCTCATCAGCATCGTTTACATGTACCGACTGAAGCATCCCTTATATTCATCTATTTGTTACGATAAAATACTCTAAATATTTTACTTAGGATTATTTTCCCTTCTGACAAGGGCGCCTGCGCTTGCAACCTCTTTGCCTTTGTTGTTGTTGTTGTTGTGGCTGCAGGAAGAAGGAAAAGAAAAGGCACGGGCCTGCTACTGGCTCTGTAGATAAAAATTAGGTGTCAGGCTAGCCCCCGCCGCAAGCGGCGGTGACCCACCTGTACCAGCCCCATCAGGGGAGAGCGAACCTCTCTTCTTTTTGAGACGTGTTGTGCTCAGGTTTTTTATTCCGTTCAAACATTTAGATCACATTTAGAAACGACGGCCGAACAATGAAATAGACATTAATTGCATGCTAAATTCATGGGTTACTGTTTGTTGTTCTGGCAATTTTCACCAAAGTGATCACATCTTCCTTAGATAAAGCGTAGCGTGAATCTACTGAAAATGTGTTTTTGCACCTCGAACAATAATTTCCTTTCAAACGCTTAACAGTTTCCTTCGAGTGCCTGACTTCACGATTTCTAAAAAGTAATAAACGGCGTTGACATAGGTTTCTGGAAAATATCTTAGGTTTCAAAGAGAAAACCTAATACTGGGAACTTTAAATCGTTTTTCAAAATGCGTCCGAGATTGTATAGTCTCTATTGTCGATTTATTACATTTGTGAGAGTATATCCTCGACTGCAGCACTGCCGAAATCAAGCCGGCTGCAACAGGAGCTATTCAGAAAACGAGTCACGTTCGTTGATGTTCTTTTCCTTCGGTTTCATTTTGCGGATGCCTTCTACGGTAAGCGCTCTCCTCGCAAGCTTCAGCGCTGCGTTCTCCTTTAAATTTGGTCTGTCCCATCGGCGTTCATTTCGGGAATCCACCGCCGTCGACCCAGCTCCAAGTCATGACTGCTGATGAGATTTCATTTTAGGCAATAAAAGTGCCTTCGCTTTCATAGGCTTGAAACCAGCGTTAGTAGAACACGTTTGATTGAAACTGGAAACTCGAGTTTGAGGAGCCTCGTAACAGATGCGTTCAAATAAGACAAAATTTTTATTCACTACATGAGGCCAAACAGAAAAAAAGGCATTTGAAGAAAATGATTGTAAGGCTGTGAGAACAACTTGTGACGTAACTGCTGCTCCAATAACTAATGGACATCGTTATAAGGCATAATAAAGTGTTAGCAGGATTTTTGTCAACAATCTCTAAGGCAACAGCATATCTTTGCTGACATATGGGAAGTTACTGTAGCCAAATTACTTTTTCTCCCGCAGTAAACATTATTCTGCTTCCTATTCAAAGTTGTACCGCGCCCACTACCAAACGTGCCGGCTTCTTCTCTATTCATTCTTCGGTTTGCTTCGTTTCCTTTCTTCGGGCACGCGTATTCCGTATTATGATCCATTAATATTCTTGTACTGCTCCTACACTTTTACACTTTTTTTTGTGTGTGTGTTTACACTCACACAAGTCTAAACATACATTCAAGATCTGGACACCGATTCTGTTCTTTCCACTGTTTATAAATGGACTTTCTAAGCATATATCTTTGTGCATGTTTACGGCAGGGCATGCACGAAAAACTGCGGGGTTATTGTCGCCGTTTCGGCCAAGCAGGCCTTCAAGAGGCAACTTTGTCAATGCCAGGGAGTGTATTGATTGGCCAGTACGCATTAATGTGCGGTATTGGTCCAAACGAAATATAATCCGAATTACGACGCGACCTCAAACAGAGCTAGTCCTTTCCAGTGCAGCTGTATATTTGCTTTAAACCTTCTAGCTAAAATATAGAATTCAAGCAAACGCTCATGCACAACTACAACACATATAAACGTATGCCCGTAACCGTCTTTTTTACTCCCCGTGAAGCCCTACTAGAATGATTTTTTGTTTACTGCCCGTGAAGCCCTACTAGAATGAATCCAGGCAGAGGAGGTGGTGAAAGGTGGCAGTTCCTGGACCTACGGGGCTGGGACGGTAAGTCAACGCCAATTGCGGCGGGGGCTAGGCAGCCACCGAATTTTATCTGTTGTAAACTGTCATGTAGGGCCTTTTTGTACACATTCCAAAACGGCGTCAAATAGCCATGTACATTTCTTGTACGCTGAGAGGAATGCTGAGGAATAGATATAACTATGGAGCAGTATTCGTCCCTCTACCTTTAACACAAGAACCATGCATAAAATTTCGTCTAGATTCCAAGGTTCTAAATCAATGTTCTGTGGCCTCGTATTATTGAGTTTTAACTGTTCTAGACGACAAATCTAAGAGGCGCTCATCGCTATCACATCACGCAAGCAGCCAAACTATACCGGCGGAACGCAACGGCCTATTCCACGTCCCCTCGAAATCCGGTGCTGTGGCAGCTGCGTCCACTAGACCCCTGTATACTTAACCTCATCCGCCTGCCCAACTTGCTGTCGACCCTTGCCTTCCCTTGAAATCCAGTCTGTCAGCCTCGCCAAGGGGGTGCAGTGGTGAGAGGGCCGACTACTGTGCCGGAGTACCCGGGATGCGTATTTGGGTTTGCTCGGTAGGACGCGGCACTAGCTTGAGAAAGCCTATACTACTGCTACTACTGTTACTAATACTGCTACTACTACTATTATTATTATTATTATTATTATTATTATTATTATTATTATTATTATTATTATTATTATTATTATTATTATTATTGTTGTTATTATTATTATTATTATTATTATTATTATTATTATTATTATTATTATTATTATTATTATTATTATTATTATTATTATTATCATTATCATTATTATTATTAGTAGTAGTAGTAGTAGTAGTAGTAGTATAGAGGAAGACTCGTTTCACTAAGTTGGCCCTGAATTGTCTGTAGGTAACGGCCAAATTAACTGGCTAAATATTATCTTCCCAGTTTTAATTATTAATGATAATAATATTAATTGGTTCACAGGAAGGGAAAGGCGCAGTATCTGTCACACGCGTGTCTGTGGACACCTTCATCCTTTGGTGTCCACAGACACAAGTGTGACAGATACTGCGCCTTTCCCTTCCTGTGAACCAATCATTATTATGATTATTAATTAAAACTGTGAAGATAATATTTAGCCAGTTCATTCGGCCGTTAACTAGACAATTTAGTGCCGACTTCGTGAAACGAGTCTTCCTCTATACTACTACTACTACTAATGATAATAATAATATTAATAATAATAATTAGCAGAAAAATATTACTGTGTATTATTATTATGATTTAGTAGTAGTAGTAGTAGTAGTAGTAGTAGTAGTAGTAGTAGTAGTAGTAGTAGTAGTAGTAGTAATCGTAGTAGTAGTAGTTGTAGTAGTAGTAGTGGTAGTGGTAGTAGTAATAGTAGTAGTAGTAGTAGTAGTAGTAGTAGTAGTAGTAGTAGTAGTAGTAGTAGTAGTAGTAGTAGTAGTAGTAATTGTATTATAGGCTCTCTCAAGCTATTGCTGCGTCCAACGAGACGCCCACTGAAAAAGCATGCGCCGCTAATCGCTAGGCTGCTTGGCTCCTGGGGGCGGTAGATGCTAGTCGGAACAGCCCGTTTTCTTCGTCTCTTCTGTCGTTTTGTCCCTTGCGGAGCCACCGTACCGAGCAAACCCAAATACGCGTCAGTGCACGTTAATTATCCCCATGTGGTCGAACTTTCTCCGAAGCCCTCCACTGCAGCCCCCCTTTCTCTCTTTCCGCTTTCACTCCCACCGTCCTCCCTTCTAGTACGGCGCGGTTTAAGTGTCCACAGAACAACTGCGACAGATACTGTGTCTTTTCTTTCCTGTGAAGCAATTAAGATTATTACTTTTATTATTATTGAAGAACACCACTTACCTCTTATTCTAATTACATGCTCTGCCCATCCCCACTTCTTGATTTCTGCTAGAAGTTCATGAAATTGTGTTTGTTTCTTGACCAATCCAGCACGCTCCTGTCTCTTCTCGTTGCACGAATCTTTTTTCGTTTCATATCTGCACGGTCCTCAATTTATGTTCAACTATTTTCGTTAGCCTCTACGTTTCAGCTCTAGAGTTGACGGTTGCTGTCGCCTTGAGAGATTAAGGCGACCCGCTACTCATGATCGGATTGTACCTATCCAATTCCCATCGGCCCCAATCAGATTACGGCAATTATTTATCTTTCCTTATCCTTAACCACCTATCGCAAAATACTGTTTCTGTCACAAGGGGTTGATTATTTTCGAAAGCAAGTTAACATTGGTACAGAAATAAAGAGCCTTTACGTTTGATGCGCGTACCTGCATACGCGGACGATATTTCACTTTTCGTGTGAGACAATGACATTGCTTTTTTGGACATCTTTTCAGAGTACGCAGCTGTGTCTGGAGCGCAGCTCATCCCGAAAAAAAGTAACCCTCTCCGCTTCGGTCAGTTCAGGGGCCTTTTAGCCACCGCCGTACCGTTTGTGGACGCAGTGCGTGTACTTGGCGTGCTGTTTGAGCCAAGCGGAGTCTCCCCCCGGACATGGGACGTAGTTGTCTCGCGAGCCACGCACGCTCTTTCTGACGCCACGCGTTTCAACCTCGCGCTCGGCGCTAAAGTTAGTGTCGTCAAGACACAAGTGTGCGCTTTCACCTTTTATGTAGCGCGAATCGCGACAATCCTGCGCCGGGTGGTGAACAGACTCGCGTCCCTTATAGGGACTTTTGTTTGGGATGGCAGGACAGCGCTAGTCGCCCGTCACATCCTACACCTTCCGAGGAGCAGGAGAGGCCTTTGCCTGCCGTGCATCTCGACAGTGGCTCGAGTACTCGCGTTAAGGCTTGTAGAGCTGACGAGTTTTACCCTGGTCGCTCGCTCATCCCGTACTGGATGAGCAAGGCTCGTCGTGTGCTTACACCCGAACAATACCTCGTTACGCAGGCGGGCAGACCTCTGCCTTTTTACCGCGAGGTTGCCGAGATAAAGTCTACTCTCGATGCAGACCTGTCAGATGTTAATGTAGGTGACCTACCAGCCATACGCATCAGCGAATTAGTAGCCATTCACAGGCTTTCAGCTGATGAGCAACGATATACTGCTGTACCCAAATGACGAGCGTGGGCAGCTTGTGGGCTGCCAAATGAAGTGCGAGATTTTGTCTGGCTAAGGCGCTGGGGCGTCCTCCCCACGAGACAGCACCTTGCCAGATGGGGTATTGTACCCAATGACTGGTGTGCCAACAGCCAAATGTGTAGTTGCGAGAACAATGTGGCGTCTCGCAAATAGGATGGTGGTGGTACAAACTTTATTCAATGAAGGCCAAAAAAATAAAGAAAATTATTGCCGCTGCTCCGCCCCGTGGGTGGCCTTCCGGCTGCTGGTCGTGGCCTCCAGGTCACGCCTGGCACCGACTTCCGCTGCCCAGGTCGTAAGCCGCTGTTGAATATGGGGCTCCGAGCTGGCCAAAGCAGCCTCCCACAGCAGCGGGCTGTTTATTTGCCAAGAGACGGGGGGAAAGTATGCCGGACAAGAGTAAAGAATGTGAGCATAGTCTACTCGGGGAGAGCTGCAAAGCGTGCATTGGGGCGAGAAGGCACCGGGGTGAATAAGGGCAAGGCGTGCAGGGGAGAGGAAAGTGTGGGCCTGTAAATGGCGCCAAGTATTCTGTTCGATTTTAGATAGGGACTTGTGAGGGGGAGGGAGGGATAATCGGGAGTTGCGGTAGTGGAGGGTGATGTCATGGAAGGTGGGGAGGGAGTCACGCCTGTCCATCCCGGGGTGGAGGGGGCCAGCTCGGTTGGTCATCTCGCGAGCGATAGAATTTGCCGCCTCATTTCCAGGGTGCTCCGCGTTAGCCGGAACCCAAAAGAGTTGGATAGATCGGGAAGAGGAGGGGGAGGAGTGTTTAAGGGTATTGAGCGCAGAGGAAGAGATTCTATCCTTTGCAAAGTTGCGGACTGCGGTCTTAGAGTCGCTAAATATGAAAAGGGCTGGTGTGCTGGCAATGGCGAGGGCGATGGCTGCTTCCTCTGCGGCAGTGGAAGTGAGAGCATGGATAGTGGCGAAGGAGAGGGGGGTTCGTGTATTAGAAACAGTGACCAGGGCATAGGCGGGATGCGAGAGGTAGGGTGCCGCATCAACATACACGGCGTCAGACCGTGTACCGTACTGTCAATAGAGGGTGGAGGCGCGGGCAGATCGGCTAGCGGCATGGTGCTCAGAGTGCATGTTCTTGGGAAGGGGCTTGACAGTGAGCATGGAGAAGAGGGCCCATATAGGATGTTTAACGTCCGCATGAATTCCGACGTCAGGCGCCGGCGCAACCCTTTTGAACACCTTGTGTTCAGTGTGGTTTTGTTTGTGTTGTGGCCTCGCTGCTGCCTCACTGAGACGCGCCAAACTCCCGCCCGAGCAATGTACCCAACCTTGGAGAGGCTGCGCCTCGTCATCTGGAAGTATTTGTCTGAACAGTTAGAAACGGACGGCGAGACGCAGTTTCTGCGGCGCTGGCACACGCGCTTCTATGTTGTACGAGGTAGGAAACTTGAGATGCCTGTCGTCCTTTATTAGAACCCTCCTCGTTTATACTGTTTTCCCCTTTCTGGGGAATCAGGTTATGTTCAGTTTATTATGCATATGTAACCTATAGTGTTTTGTATAGTGCTTTGTTTTGCGAGTAATGTGCGTTTTTGTATGTATTGATGTACTCGATAAATTCTCTTTATACTGTTTTAGAATGTAAACACAGTGTATTGAAAGCCTCCCCACCCCTGGGGTGTGGGGGCCTTGCCCGAGGTTGCCATAGGATGATGATGGTTGTTTGTTGAGGTCTGTACCCTCACAGGAGGGCTGCACCAATTGCATCCTCCCCTCCACCTGACAAGGCAGTGCAGTATATTTCGCACCATATTATGTGAATAGGTGTCAATAAACTTCTCTTTGTGTTGATTTTCAGCGATAATATTCAGTCCCGATTATGATCTACAAGTCTGCAAAAAACAAAAACAAAAATAGAGCTTAGCTCTGCTATGCTGGATATACATAGCGAAAAGCAGTGACTACCTCGGGATCAGAAAAAGATAGTTTCCGCAGACTTCCGCACCATTCGCCAGCAACTAAACACACCTTGGCTTCTATGTCGAGCGCGTCTAAGTTCATCGGCGTTCTATAATTCGTTTACAGGAAAGGAAAGGCGCACCATCTTTCACTCGCGGGAGGCACGAAGCTGCGCTTGGCGGCGTTGTAGCGCCCTCTTTCCCGCTTGGTCCTCATAGCTGACGGCAGAGGGGTGACGTCACATCCTTGACGTCGCCCTAATTGAGTGACTTAACTATTTTAGTCTTTGGTACTTTGAAATTGCGTGCCAATCGCAGCATCTATCAATCGCGGGATCCCGCTATGATGCTCACGGTAGACAAGCGGAATTATTTAGAGGGTTTCAAAATTCGAGGCGAAATTGTATCGGGACGCATTTTTGGTTATTTTAGAGAAGTTGTCGCTAGTGTGCGATTCCTGTCTGTTCGATTTTCGAATGAATATTTATCTTGTGTTAGCAGGAAGAAGGTGTACAAGGATTTGTGTGACGTAGTTCTTCCCATACCAATGTGCAGGGCCTTATACAGTGGAGGACCAGGACGTGACGTACGTAAGGGGGTGAAGGCGATGCAAACACTGCTAGTAAAGAAGTTCTTGGAAGGGAAAAATTTATTTTTACCTTGGGCTTCGCATTGTTTAATTTGTAAACAGCCAGAAACTATAGACCACGTTTTCCTACATTGTTGGGAAGGGGTATAGGGACCGGACAGCTGAACGGGTGGCGCCGCCTCTCGGCGCATCGCTCAATCACAGGAATGCGCCAGCCCGGCCGGCGCATTGCGAGCGCATTGGAGGGTACTGTTTGTCGCTGGTTTGTGTGGAAACTGGAAATCCTAAGGTCTAGATGACGTTGTGCCTGAATATACCCTGAAGAGAACAGAAAGTTGGGCTAGTTAATTGTGTGAATATGTCCAGTGAAATGAAGTCTGGTCGAACAAGGCTGGCGAAACGCGGTGCGTTGTTGGCTCCACTGGCAGCTACGCAAACTCGTCGGACGTTTTTAAGTCGATTCCTTTCTACGGGTTTCCACAGAAGCATGAGTGGCGGGTGACCTAAGCATGGTTCTTTGAAAGGCAAAGGCACGAATCTACGTATTTGGTTACTGTGTGGTCATGGAAAGCTCCGAATTTTTAAAATTCCGCTTGCTACCGGATGCTCTGTGCCTTCTGTTCCCCACGAGTGACGGCACGAGAGTCTCGGAGCCGAAGCCGCACTCCTTCATCTGTAGTCACTTTATTGACAATTGGAAATCGAAGTAACCCAACAGCGTAAGTTACAACGCGAGCATTTCCCCGCCTGTGTACAAGAAAGCCCCAGCACGGAAAAAGAAAAGGCAGCTCCACCATCGTCGTTCGGGTTGCGTTACGACCTTCAGTGATGGGTAGAGACAATGTTTGTGCGCATACTTACGCTGACATAGTCAAAGATAATTTACTTTTTTCTCTTAGCAGAAAGAGCAGATAGGAGACATGAACAATCCCTATTGCCATGATCTTGTCATTTTTCCTCTTTTCGTTTGTCAACCAATGAAAATGCGCTGAGAGCTAGCTCTGCGTTGATACTCTTGGAATTTGTTAACATTTGTTTGTGGCATGTCCATTGCACCTAATAAAATCACTCATTTCACAGCTCGGTCAATACCGTATGGTCACAAAATCTGCTATCAGCTTCATATAAAAGTCGAACAAGAAAAAAAAAATACAATTTAATTTGTGGAAACGAGCATAAACGTAGCATTTTTTTTTTCGCATTCACGTTGCATCTGACACGGCTTTACGTATTTTCTCAGCAGTGTCCATTTCATGGCCCACCTAAATACACGTGTTTCTCATCGGCGTTTTAGTGAACGTGAGATTTCCAGATTGTGGCGTAGTATGACACGACCGTTTTACCCATCTCAGAAATTGCTTCTATGGCGAATGTAAACAGATTTAGCAGCAGTCCGGCAAGCTGCAGTGACAAAGTTGTAAAAGGAATGGCTTTCAGTTATCCGGATTAATTTACGTGCAAATAGAAAACTACTACATGGTCGTGTCCCCTCACACTCATCAGGTATCGAGGTCAGCTAGGTATCGGCCCCGCAAGTTCGGGGTACGCTGAGAAAGTATACCACCTTAGCGAACGAGCCATCAGAGGGATTCATTTAACAATAGAACGCTTTCTTAGTTGTCGGTGGCTTATCTTACAACTCATCACACTGTGTTTTTTTTTTCGATTGTATTTAACAGTGTGACAGTATTGGACTATTGCCTTCAGATGTTCAAGGCAGGCGCAGTCAATCGCATTGAACTTCCTGCGCTGAGAGAACGCTAG
This sequence comes from Amblyomma maculatum, assembly GCF_055883805.1. Taxonomy (NCBI): domain Eukaryota; kingdom Metazoa; phylum Arthropoda; class Arachnida; order Ixodida; family Ixodidae; genus Amblyomma; species Amblyomma maculatum. Next base: position 124,956,455 of record NC_139349.1, read on the forward strand.
CAGGAAATTTATTTTTGTTTTCTTTTCACAACCTCCGCAGCATGTCGGGAGAAAGGCATGCATAGTATAATATTTTCTAAGTCAATTATATGTAGCAGCTCCGACGTGTTCAACAAGAGCATTGCCGTATATGTGAAAATGATGCTGAGGTGGTATTACTCATTTGGCTTATATTATGATTAAGTTTGATGATCTCAAGGCCGGGTTCAGTGAGCTATTGTAGCGTAATTGTGCAGGAAGTCCTGGAAGTATATGTGTGTTTGCTATTCCAACCATAAATAGGATCCTACTTTTGTCTTGCTTGTTTATTTTTCTCCTTTTACAGCTCTCGTTGCAAGGTTGAAACTGGAATGTCTCTGAATCGTTTGAGCCTAGCTATTACCAAAAAAAGACAGGTGCAGAATCTTTTTCATTTTACATGAACCCTTACCATTACAACTACCACGCTACACGGCTCGGCGGTATTTGATCTTCAGGCAGATTCAGACTATACCTAATATAAGATAGACGCGCAGTGCAGGCGCAATTCCCGCCTTCGAAGTCGCCTTAACAAGTGCCTAACGAAGGTTTCCTAGCGCATGGTGAAATCATGCGCGCGGCATTTTCGAGTATATATAACAGAAATACCATGCGCCGGGCGGTTTCAAAAAAAAAAAAAACAAACAAAAAGAAAAAACACGCACACCCTGCCGAGAACGGCCCTTTTCTTTTTCAAGATTTCCCCGTCAAAAAAGACTCCTTGCGATTACTCAAAGCAGCTCAAAGCTCTCAAAGCCACACCGCAAAACGACGGGTATGGACAGGCTCAAAAACGCCTCGCAGGACGGAAACGACTGCGTCGCTCAGCTGCCTCGCCATTCCGCTGTTTCGGCACTCCGCCGCGGGCGGCGCTGTTCCACCGAGGCGACGGTGGCGCCATACAACGGGCGCCCGGTCCCTATACTTTTGGGATATTTTACAAGGGACTTTAAAAAAGGAATTTCCATTAGACTCGCATGGTATTAGGTACTTGATTGCCAGTAGAGAATGAAGATGGGGTGCCATTTGACCTTATTATGCTAATGGCCCTCCACTGTATTTGGCGCTCGAGAATGGCAGGATGCCATTGCGATCCTGACGCACGGCCAGCACGGATCTATTTTCGGGAAAGCATGAATAGATATATTGAAATTCAGAAACTTGCTCCTGAAGCTCCCGAGTGGCTCGGAAGATTGGAGCCATTAGTGACCCTAAGAGAATTTTAGCATGACGACGCCACAACCCACCTGGCTGATTGTTGTATTAATGAATGCTCATTGTGCCCTGTAAGTGGTTTTGTGTATTGTGCCGAAGTCAGGCAATAAAGGAAAAAAAAAGAGGCGCGGCGAAGCGGTAAAGCGCTCGATTGGGAATCCAGGAGATGGAGGCTGGATTCCCGGATAGAGACTAATTTTGTTTTTGTTTTTTTCATGCGGAGGAGTCGTGCTCCTCTTAAGCGTTGCTAAGCAACGTCGGCATAGCTTGGCGAGGAAGATGCGCAGCTGGCCTTGGGTTTGACGTCACGACCTACGACATACGGCATACGCGAAGCTCGGCTCCAACGCTCGTAGTGAAGCTATTCACTTCAAAAACCATCACCGTGGCTTTTCCACTTTGGCAAGGTCTGAGCTCAGTGCGTCTGCATTAGCTACGTGACGTGTCGCTCGAGACTGGCCCTATTCGCTACGTTACATTACTCTGTATTTAAGGTTGGGCACTGATGTGTTCCCAATTATTGTTCAATGGATATACGTAAAGATGTAATCACTAGGTAAGGCAAGACAAAGACGCTGAAATTCAATCGGCTAACTCAATCCTGTGGAATAACTGTCGTATTTTTTTATTGGTGGCAGCACTGCGACATACTTCCCTGTTATATGGATTACGTTTGATCTCTTGAGACCAAGATAAGAAAGGCTAATAGACCTGATCAGCATATGGTGTTGTGTTGTCTTGGTGGTGGGCAGAATGCGGTTGGAGTTCATATAAAATAAAGCCATGGGGTCTGGAAAGGAAGCAAGCGTTTCCAAATGTCACAACTTGTGACACGTTAGGGTAGGCTCAGTTTCAGAATTCTTGCTACATCTCTTTTGGCCTGCCGGGGAGGTCAACGTGTCATCCACGAGAATGCAAGCGAAAGATGTTAATTTTTTGGCAACAGGCATCGAGTCGTGTACACCTTATAGAAAATAGGTAATAAGCTGTTATAGTTACTGCTTTAAGAGGCCTGCCTCATACTCCTCCAATTAACCCGGTCCCGTGCTAGCTGCGCCCACTTTACCCCAGCGAACTTCTTAACCTCATCCATCCACCTAACTTTCTGCCTCCACCTGCTACGCTTTCCTTCACTTGAAATCCAATTTGTTCACTAATACTTGCGTGCGGGATGGTTGTGTTAGATGAATCTGATGAATTCTGGCCCTGCATAATAACTCACAAACACAAACACACACAAGACATTACAGCAAGACGTTCTGTAATCTCTTGTGTTGTTTGTGTTTGTCAGTGACTATGCAGTGCTAGAATTCATCAGACCCAATTTGTTACCCTAAGCGATTATCGGTTGTCACCTGTCTCGGTTGTCATTGACTCTAGTTATTTCTCTGACCTATTCTCCGCGCTTACTATGTCTTAACGTTGCGCCTACCATTTTTTGTTTCATAGCCTCTGTCTTGCCCTCAAATTAGGTAAAACAATTATCGTTAGCATGCACGTTTCAGCCCCATAGTTGAGTACAAGTAAGATATGATACCTGTTCTATAATTTCCTCTTGAGTGATGCAGGTAAACTGCCAGTCATAATCTGCGAAAAACATGCCAAACGTGCTACATCCTAATTATATTCTCCTAGCTATTTCTCTTTCATGATCTGGATCTGCGGTTACTACCTGTCCTAATTAGTACACATATTCGACTAGCGCTTCCAGTGGTTCGCTACATAATGTGAACTGCTGCTCTTTTCCGAGGTTGTTGAAAATTTTCATAGTTTTCTGCATATTGATTTTCAAGCCAACCTTTCTGCTGCTCCCGTCTTAGTCATAAATTCATCCTTGCAGTTCATCCCCTGGGTTACAAGGCAATGTCATCCGCGAATCGCAGATTACTGAGGTATTCTCCGTCGACTATTATCCCTAATTGTTCCCCATTACTAGTCTCTAAGCTTTGCACAGTACTGGGAAGATCGTGTCTTCTTGCCTTAAAGCTTTCTTCATGAAAATTTGGTTACTTTCGTTATGCAGAACTATGATTTGTGTGCAGCCATATCTTCCATACTTCACATAGGGCTCGCCTACGCACTGATTTAGCAATGCCTCTATTGCTGCCGAGGTTTCTACCGAGTCAGATCTTTTTTCGTGATTAAAGAATACTGTATACAGGGCTGGTTATATTCCGAGCATTTTTCTATTACCTGGTTGAAGGTATGAATATGATCGATAGTAGAGTACTTTTTTCTAAAATCATCTTGATCTCTTTCATAAGTTAAGTCTAAGAGTGTGCTGATCCTGATAGCTAGTACCTTAGTAAATACCTTATATGTAACTTATACTAAGTTGATAGGTTTGTAATTTTTCCGCTCCTTAGTGTCTCCTTTGTTATGATTTAAGATATTGTTAGCGCTCTTCCATGCCTTCGGCACCGTCGATGTCACTAGGCACTGCGTAAACAGGGTGCCAGTTTTTCGAGCACGACATCGCCCCCCAACAAATCTGCTGGTACTTGATCTTCCCCAGCTGTTTTCCCCCTTTTCATAGTTTCTAAAGCATTCTTACCCTCGTCCTTCGTCACTCGCGGAACGTCTAACTGCTTTTCACTACTGCCTATCTCATTATTGTCCTGACTACTTCAACTACTATATAGACCAGTATAGAACTCGTCGACTACTTTCACTATCCTGTCCATAATCGATTACTGATTACTTCATCAATTATAACCCAAAAAAAAGCAAGTGCACAAAAAACAGGAAAGTAATCCAGGAGGTGTGCGTTATTTTTCTCTTAGCTTTTACTCGTACATACTAATAACAGTTGCTTGACGTTTTACTAAATATTATTGCATCTTTAAGAACATTTCTTTTACGAAGCTGTCGACAATCTGCGCACCTTTCTTCGTCAAGAGAAAAACACCAGCACTGAACACTCTCTTAATCTATGCACCGGGGCGAACAGCAGCATTATGACGTAAGAGCACCTTGCGCAGCAGCTTGCGCAGACAACTCCTCCGTCGTTTTGCTTCTTTGAACGCAACTTTCGTATTTCCCGACATTTTGAGCTATATATATGCCTTTGCGTATGTGTGTGTGAAAAACTTTATTTGGAGGAAGCTTGAGGTAGCCGGGACAAGCTCACGCAAACACTAGGTGAGCTCCTCATTACAGGAGCCCATTGGCGACCGCCGCGGCTCGGGCTCGGTGGACCAGGACCTTCTGTCTTGCCAGGTCGGAGCAGCCGAGTAGGGCTGCCTCCCAATTCTCCCTGGTGGGGTTGGGTTTGGGGAAGAGGTTTGGGGTTGACTGGCCTGCCCACACCATGTGGAAGATGTCCGAAGGTTTATCCGCACAGTGCGGGCATTTTCCTGTACAGGCAGGATCAAAGTGTTTTAAAACTGCCGGGCACAGCAGCGTTTGGTGTAACGGCGGAGGAGTGTGCGTTCCTCCAGCTTTGTAAGGCCCTCACAAGGCCTAGGATAAATTGCATGACCGAATTGAAATAATTCAGTAATTTCTCGAAAAGTGAGAGCCAGATTTGGTTCGCGATCGGTATCATAAGGGTCTGAAGGCGTTGCCCGGAGAGTGCCGTCGGCCGTTTTATTGCCCTCGAGGCCCATGTGAGCTGCAGCCTATACAATCGTTCGAGACGCGGGGGCCCCGAGGTAGTCACTGTTTTGAAGGATGCGGTGCGCAAAGAGAGGAATGTATCCGTGTTTAATATTTCTGCAGGGTTCTATCGAGTCGGTGATGATGAGTAGTAAGTCCTTGTCTGCGGCGGCTACACGATTCCATTCATTTCATTCATTGCAAAAATTATTAAGTAGGATTTCCCACGCAGCTTCTTGACCCAACCATGGCGTCACCGGCCGCCAGAAAAACGGCGTTATATACCAGAAATCGCATGTTGCTTCTACACAGATGCATGTAGTGGTAATAGGGCAATTTGCGAATATGTTCTGATGCATAAATCATGAATTATGGCCATATTATAATGTTTCAATGCATTGCTGTTCCTCCATTAGTGGGGAATACCGAATAAAGGTGAAGCAGACTTACATTTATGAAATTGGCCATTGGAGGCTACTACAGGGGTGGAGAAAAAACAAATGCACATTCTAATAGGGAGCACATTTCAATAACCACAAAAACCCGACAGAAAATACAAACCATGCACTGGAGGTAAACTAAACAATACAGGAAAAAAACGATATGAAGAGGGACAACTTTTGTATAGGTGCGTGATGTTGAAAGTAAGTTTTAGGCTTTCACGAATGGCATCTAGTGCATTACGTTTCCTAATGAACTCAGACCGTATGTTCCAATCTTTCATAACTCGAGAAAAAAAAAAGAATTGAAAACAATCATTTTGAGAAAAAGGCACAAGAATATATGCATACTATGGCGATGTCTTGATGGCTCATTGGGGAGTATTGCAAAATAGTGTAATGAATTAATCTTGAAGTGACCATCAATTACAAGGGATACTTGAGCCTTTCTATCTTAGTGCGAAGTTCAAGCTTTTAGACTGCCTTCTGCCATCCTTTTCTCCTCTTCATCGTCTAGTTTTTAGAGGTTGGCTAATTTCCATAACTCGGCGATGAGTGGGTTCGGCGGTATTTATTGTAGATGAAATGGGTTGTGAGTCTTTACACTTTTTTAATTTTTGTTTTGTTAGATGCGGTGTAGGGTTCCCCACAATTTTCCGATATTCAAGTAGCGGTATTATCAGGGTCTTATAAGTGAGTATTTTATATCGTGGGTTGCACTGCCGATTTTATGACCTAGCCCCCACATTATCCAGTATGCCTTAGAGCATACATTAGATAGGGGCGTATTCCAGCGTAGGTCAGAATTAAAAGTCAAACCAAGGTACTTGTGATGGTGTGCCCTATTAACTTGTTTATCTGCAATGCAGTAAGGAAATGTATTTTTCTTCCTGCTAACAGACATGATCGCAGATTTATCAGGGTTTTAGTACCGTTGCCATTTAGCGCGTCATTTCAATTTCTTGTATATTAGTATTCAGTTCTTCTTGGTCACTTGGGAGCTTCATTGTTTTGTACACCATACAGTCATCAGCGAACAGGCTGACTGGAACAGTGATCAATTTTGAATGATCATTTAAAAAAAATCTAGAATAAAAGGGATCCCAACAGACTTCCCTGTGGCACACCTGGAAGCACTGGAGAAGCCGCTTTATAAAATCCAAGACATACATATTGAGGTAGGAGGAAAACCAGGTTGTTATTTTTGGGTTTCTGAATATGGCGTCAATGTTAGCAACAACTTTGGATGTTGCGATGGAGTCGTTATCGAATGCTTTTGCAACGTACAGGAATATTACGTCAGTTTGACCAACGCAGTTTATTCCTTGGGAACGAACATGAACGGTTTCTATAAGGTGAGTCAAAGGTGAGTAGGAAGGCCTTTACGGACCCATGCTGAGAAGGTTGAAGTATGTTGTTATTATCAAGGCATGCCATAAGCGGTTTAAATACAATGTGTTCAAACAACTTTGAGCATATACAAAGAAGAGGGATTGGTCGAAAATTATTCACAACAGATGTAGAACCACTCTTGTGGAACGGAATAACTTAGCCGTGCTTCCAAGCGAACTCGAAGGAACCTGTGGTAATAGATATTTGAAAAACTTTCGTGGGGTATTCGGCAACCCCACTTTGCATATCTGAAAGAAAATCATATGCAATTTCATCGAGACCTGGGCTTTACTGTTATTTGAAGAAACTAGTTTAGAGCTCGTTGCTCAGAGATGTGTTAGCAGACACTCAAATAAACAAGAACTAATTTATTGAGGTCGCATTAGGAAATTAGGTGGATGTCAGTCCGCAAGAAGAACGCGCCTGTGCGAACTCCGCTGTTGCGATGCGTCCGTTCTATCGCTCGGTCCAGCTTCGACTGACTCTCTCGGTATTAGCATTTCACACCTTCACATCGTTCTTCCCACGGTTGAATCTCTGGTAACGGCACGTACACCAGCCACACACACGTCAGAGACGGCTCGCCCTCTCTCCTCACATGATCTTGCTCTGCGGTTTCGTGTGCTGCGCCGACGGCCGTGAGAAAGTTCGTTTTAGCCTTGGCTGGGCGCAGTGTCGGATAGCGGCGTCAGCGTTCGATGGTCAAGGTAAACAACGCCTAAACGGGGCTTTGGTCGGCGTAGTCGGCGTACCGCTGACACGACCCTCCCGAATTTGCGCCTGTCCTCAGGTGCAAGCATTTCGGGGAGATGGCATAAGCTCATTAGCGACGAGGTCGCGCTCCTTGTACCTTCGCAGTTGTTCAACGTTCACTGTTTTTCTGTTGATTTTACCAGGTGCGTGGTGTAGCCTTTCTATGACTACAAGGTTTGGCTCGATCACTTCTATAATTTCAAAGGGGCCTTCGTAGCGCGCGTCAAGTGTGTTCCGTGCGCCGGCTTCGAGCACGACGAGATCTCCGGGATGAAATTCTGGGGCCCGTCGCTTTGAGTTATATCGGGCGGTTGATTCTCGTTGGCTGTCGAGAAGGCAGTCCCTCGTTTCCGCGCGTCCCTTTGCTAGATCGTGGAGTCCCTCCGCTTCTTCGATCTCGTTCTCAACTGAAGCGATGTTGAGCTCTCCGGGAATTTTTGGCTCGTAGCCATGCATTAGCCAGAAGGGGCTGTAGTTTCCGTGACGGTGTTTGGTAGCGTTAATAGCGAACGTTGCTTTGGGAAGTTGCTTCTTCTATGCACTGTTGTTCTCGATGGTCTTGCGAAGCACTTGTTTGAGGGTTCCGACCATTCTCTCGATAAGACCGTTAGATTGAGGCCAATACGGAGGGGAGTTGATGTGGGTTATCCCGAGCCTGTTGTGAAACTGTGCTGTTCGTTTCTTCGCAAATCCTCTAGCCTGATCGGTGATTATGATGCTCGGAACGCCAAATCTTGGGATCCATCTTTCGGTCAGAAATTCGAGGTAGTGTGCTGACGAAGTGGTCGGCACGGCCACAGCGTCCATGTATCATGTTGCGTGGCCAATGCACACAAGCACATAGCCGCTGTTTCCGTCGAGAGGTCCCATCTGGTCCAGTGAGATGACAACGTTCGGTTCGGTGGGAATGTCTCTTGGCCAGAGGCATCCTTCGTTTCGCGTGGTGCGGGCGTTTATTGTCTGGCACGTGTGGCAGGTCTCTATTTACTGACGGATGTCCTTGGTCATAGATGGCCACCAGTACTTTTTCTGAATGAGGTCTTTGGTTTTTTCGAGGCCGAGGTGTCCGTTGTTGTCGTGGAAAACCAGCATGACGTTACTTCGGAGAGTGGCGGGGACGATCACTCGCTTGCACATACGACCTTTCTGAAACGATCGCTTGATAACGATGCCATTATCAATTTCGTAGTCAGATGTGTCGTTCGCAGCCTCGGTCTGGAACTTTTGGCAGTCTGGGTCGTCTTCTTGTAGCTCGCGTAGACGGCTGTGTTCGCTGACGATTACGGTGAGACAGAGGAGGTCGTGAGCTGAAAGTCGCTCTTCGCTTGGTTCAGTGGCGTCTGCCTGTCTTGAGAGTGCGTCTGCCGCGGTGTTCTGGCGTCCAGGCTTGTGCTTCACATCAAAGGTGTACTCCGCAAGGTCGAGATTCCATCTTGCAAACCTGCGGTTGGTTGCACCCTTTTTCACCAGGTGCGACGAGCTGAAGTTTTCTGTGTACACCGTGAATCGTGGGCCTCCTCGTAGGTAGATTGCGAACTTTTCGGTGATAGCGCAGTGAAGGGCCATGCACTCGAGCATGTTTGAATGTAATCCCCTGTCGTGCTTGTTTAAAGCGCGGCTTGCGTATTCGATTATACGCTCCTTTCCGTCTTGAGTTTGGGAGAGTACCGCCCCAAGTCCTGTCTGAGAGGCATCAACATGCACATAGGTAGGACAGTCTGGACGGAAGTTCGCCAGAGTGGGCGGACTTTTTAGGGCCGTTTTCACGGTGTCGACAATTCTTTGGTGCTCGCTTGTCCAGACAAATGTAGCATCACTTGCGAGAAGCTGACGTAGCGGGTATGTGAGCTTGCTGAACTGTGGAACAAACTTGCGATAATGATTTGCGAACTGGAGGAATGAGTACAACTTCTGCGCGTTGCGATGCGGTTCGAACTTGTTTATGGCGGAGACCCTTTCTTCGTCTAGCGTTCGCCCTTCTGCCGATATCACGTAGCCTAGAAATTGAGCTTTATCTCGCACGAACTGGCACTTTCGCATGTCCATTTTTAGACCGTTGATGATGATTCTTCTTAGCGCCTCTTCAAGCAGGTCAAGTGCCTCTGTAACCGTTGCTGCTCCCTGTCCGACGTAGTCCATATACGTGGACGTTCTGCCGAGGCCATCGAATGTGCGACGCATCACCCTCTGCATCCTCTGTGGTGCCTTGCAAAAGCCGAAAGCCATGCGAAGATACTCGTATTTTCCGTCGGGGGTGACGAATGCTGTCTTGTGAACGTCTTCAGCCTTTACTCGGATGGTTAGGAAAGCTGCCTTCACATCAAGGACGGTGAAATATGCTGATCCTTCCCTCATGATGTCATCAATCACATCCTCCATGATCGGCATCGGAGATCGTCTTCTCGTTAAGCTTGCGATAGTCGTGCACCATTCTTCGTGGGGTAGTTGGATGCATCGGCTGGTCCACGACGATGGTTGGAGCTCCGTATTCGCTCTCGCTTGGCCGTATTATACCCTTGGCGAGGTAGTCTTCCACTTGTTCTCTGATGAATTGCCGATCGGCTGGAGAGCACCTGTATGGTCTCGATGTCACTGGCACGCTGTCCCGTAGATCGATGCTGTGTTCGGTGTGGGGACACATGCCAAGAGTGTTCGTTTTCGACGTGAAGGCCTCATGATGCTTGTGTAGGATAGATCTAAGCGCATCCTTTTCGCCAGCATTAGCGTGCTTGGTCATTTTTGATACCGCGTCTTCTACCAGAGTCTTGAAATCTTCGTCGGGAACGCAGTCCTTCGCACTGAATCGCACAAAGCCATTATCGTAGGAAGCAGGCTGAGCGGCTTGCTGACAGAATGAAGCTATCAGAGCCTCTCCCGTTCGTAGCGTGGATTTCGGACGCTGGGCTGACGAGCTCGATGACGCGTCGGCAGTTTCGGTAACTTGCACAAGAGTCACATCATTAGTTGGATGGAAGGTCACATCCACGTTGGCGGTGCGGCGCCAGTTGGATCTGAGAATAAGGTCTATAGATTCCGGCAACGGCGCGACGACTACGTCTCGGAGAAGCACTTTCGTTGTTCCCACCTCAACACTGAGCGTTGCCGCTCGTGATGGATTAATAATTTAGTTTAGGACCTGGATCGACTTCGTAGCGTGCCGGGCGCGCGTATCAATGTCCGCGCAAAGTGCCTCTTCACTCAGAATTGACACATTGGCTCCACTGTCAATACGAATCTTGAGCGGCCTGTTGTTTACGCGTCCCGTAATGATTGGCAATGTGCCGCCGGTGGAGTGCAAGAAATAGTTTGCTTGCCTGTTGGGTGGTGTGCCGCTGTTGGCGCTGTTGAACCTGGCAGATCGTCGCTGCTCCGCCCTGATGGTAGCTGCAGTTTTGGGTTTGCTGCATTCTCGGGATAGGTGGCCGGTGTCACCACAGTTGTAGCATGACCTTGCGGTAGGCTGTCTCGACTGCGTAGATCTTCAGGTTTCGTGCGGCCTGTCGTCATCTGGAGGAGCGTTGGACACTCCGCTGGATCGCCTGAGTTGACTGCGTTGACTCGTTAGGCGGGGTCGTGCGTCCTTGTCGTTGCAAGCGGGCGAAGTTGTCGTGCGGCGTCGCGAGTCAAGTTGGGCTGCACGGTCGATCAATTCCATCACTGTTGTGCAACACTGCGCTGCAAGCGGATTCGCCCAGGTGTCGTCTTCTATTCCACTCAGTATTAGGGAGATCCTTTCCTCGGTGGCGAGTGGGTACGGCGCCTTGTCGAGGACAGAGTTCTTCGAATATATGTATTCCATGATGGACTCGGACGGTTCAAGGCGTCGTTTCCCTTGGAGGTCAAGGAACTCTTGCATTGAGAGATTTCGTTTGAAGCGTGTGGTGAGGGCTTCTTTCCATTCGGGCCACGTGTTGCACATTGTCCCGTACGAGCTGTGCCAGTCTCTCGCAGCTCCCGTTAGACGTGTTGCCGCGCTAGCCAGCGTTAGTGACTCCGTCCAGTGCGCTAGAGCCGCGATGCGCTCCACTTGGGAAATCCAGCCGTTTACACTTTGGTGTGGCGATCCGTCATACAAAGGGATGGCGGATGATGTGTCGCTCGTTGAATGGATCTGCACTGGTGCCGTGGGTGCGGGAGTCCTCGTCAACGCGTTGGCCAGCTGTGCTTGCGTGGCGGCGATCATGGCTAGAATCGCGGCCATATTCGGTCCTCCGTCACCAATAGCGTAAGTTGGCGTTATCAGTATCTCCGTAGTTGCAGTTCTCGTGTCGTCAGCTGGAACTTGAGCGGGTGGTGGGCTTGGTGCAGATCTCGTAACGTTTTGCGCTGGCGTTGGGGCGTCTGCACTGACGTTGCCGCCTCCGTGCACTCCAGGTGCGGTAGCCGTGGTCGCTTGGGCAAGCTGCATTCGGACAGTGTCCACCTCGGCACGTAGCTCCTTGATTGTAGACAGCGCCTCCAGGTACGTCTGCCTTTCGTAGTCGTTGGCAGCCTGGTTTAGCGTTAGCGTGTCCATATCTTCGGAGACTCGTCGACCAATGTTGTCTTCCAGGATTCGTGAGACTAGATTGTCCTTGCTTCCGGAGCACGGCAGTTGTCTTGCTTTCAACTCGTCTGCAAGCTGCTTCTTCGTAGCAGTGCCCAAGCGGTTGCGGTCGACCGAGGACAGCAGAACGTTGACGGTCGTTGAGTCGGAGCGAGTCGAGAGTGTTCGCCGTTGAGCCGCTGCGTCTTCAGTGGTTGCGTCTGACTGACATCCTGTCGGCTGTGCCATGTTAGCAGACACTCAAATAAACAAGAACTAATTTATTGAGGTCGCATTAGGAAATTAGGTGGATGTCAGACCGCAAGAAGAACGCGCCTGTGCGAACTCCGCTGTTGCGATGCGTCCGTTCTATCGCTCGGTCCAGCTTCGACTGACTCTCTCGGTATTCGCATTTCACACCTTCACATCGTTCTTCCCACGGTTGAATCTCAGGTAACGGCACGTACACCAGCCACACACACGTCAGAGACGGCTCGCCCTCTCTCCTCACATGATCTTGCTCTGCGGTTTCGTGTGCTGCGCCGACGGCCGTGAGAAAGTTCGTTTTAGCCTTGGCTGGGCGCGGTGTCGGATAGCGGCGTCAGCGTTCGATGGTCAAGGTAAACAATGCCTAAACGGGCGCTTTGGTCGGCGTAGTCGGCGTACCGCTGGCAGATGTTTACGTCTTGAACTGGAGGGCAGGCAGGTGAGTCTATTAAATGTGGGGACAAGCTGTCGTCAGAAGTGAAAACTGAAGAGAGAAGCGAATTAAGGCTTTTGGTACGTTCTTGATTATTGTTATCTCCCATATTTGAGTGTTCGCTGGATTAACATATTCCCAAAATGGTCCTAGATGCCTCAGTTAAAAAATGCTTGAGTGTTACATTATGAAACCTATTCTGAGGCACCATGAAATGAAGCTTAAGTTTATTGCTTATTTGATTAGTGACACTACTCTCATTAGGATCAGACGTGCTGTTTGTCCTCCGTTAACTTTTTATTTTTGTTTCGAGTATATGATTTCTCTCGTGATCCACGGATTCTTCTCTTGTATATTTTAGGCGCTTGGGAGTAAGCTGCTCAATACAGTGTACTAACAAGTTTAAGAAGTAAAGCCATACTTCTTCAACTGTGGTTGCGCTTTCGACAAGACATATAAAATCATCAAATGAACGCTCCAGGTAGTTCAAGACAGTAACATCGTCAGTTCTCGTAACGAACCATCTTACCAATCTTATGCGAACGATCTGGTATCGTGTCTAAATCCTTTATTACTATTTTATGATCAGACATATCCTCGTGGAGTTCAGACGTACGTAGATATAGTAACAGTTCGGAGAATACAGTCTAGGTCAAGAAGTGATGATGTCGTTTCACGCATTCTGATGTAACCTTCGACAGCTTGACTTAGGTTGTAAAAGAAGCAAGTTCAATTAAATGCTCACATCTCGGTATGTCTGTTGTACTAATAGAGTGTTATCTACTCAATTCCTGGCAAATTAAAATCATCTCACAGCAGGGTTGGGTTACCATGGTTTCATTTCATATGCATGAAAATTAGAAGATTAACAAGCATTTATAGAGGGTAGTGTGGTGCTCTATAGCCATCACCTACAAATACCGAGCGATTGTTCAACTTAACTTTAATCTATACGGATTCTTTGTAAGTTGGAAGATCCAAAACAGAAAATTCTATGTCACTTTAACTATAATTGCCGCTCCACCACTACTTTCTATCCGGTCTTTTCATATTATTGTATAGTTTGGGAATGCGACCTCCTTATCCGAAACGTTCTGATGAAGCCAAGTTTCAGTTATTACAAAATATGCGATGGTCCGTGTTCTAAAATAATACTTTCGATTACGGGTACCTTGTTGACGTTGCTTCGGGCGTTTATGTTTATCACCTTAAAAGATGCATCCCAAGAATTATGCTCGTTTCTGCTAGATCATTAAACCTCACTTTCTCACCTGTGTTTTCATGCAGAACGTATAAGACATCCCTAATTTCAATCTTACCAAAGATTGATTTACCTTTCGCGCCGTTGCTCCTCTTCCTGTCTGACGAACCCCAAAGCTTTTCACGGATCTCAACAACTCTTTCAGATTACTCTTCTGATATGCATGTTTGATTGCCTTTGATCTTGCGACAGTGTGGATAATTTTCATCATATCTCAGAAATCCGTTAACTTCAAAATAGCAGGACGGTCCTTACACAGTGTTTTCTCCTAGTCTATGAATTCTTTCTATAGACTTTAGTTTGTGTCCAAGTATTTCTGCAAATCTATAAGCATACGTCTCTTCAGTTCCATGCTCGTCCTCTTTTACATCCATAATTATTACATTCTTTCGACGGGATCGGTTTTCTAGATCGAGATACTATACATGTTGGTGTCATTACCATCAGGACTACTTTCTAAGTCAGCAAGCCCTTTTGTTGTCCATCAAGACTGTGGAATTTGTTTTCGATAGTCTGAAGCCTGGTTTGTATTTAAAGAATACGTTCGTCAGAAGATGTTTGGTTTTGCTGAATATATCTAAGATTTTGGACAATATTTCTTTTTGCGTGCTAATAATTTTATGGCATATTTTTTCAGTAGGAGAGCAGAGACTAGATTCAATGTCTCCAGACAGCTTCAGTAATAAGCACACCATTGAAAAACAGTCACAGACACATTGCACAAGCCTACGTGGACACAGTAAGACTTTTATGCAAATGTAGTCGCTACGGAAGCCATATCTTTGTTACCAACCTGTCAAAAGTAAGGGTACATTCGATGAAATTGCATAGCCGTGTTGCCAGGCTCACTAAAGCACGAACTTGAGGGAGCGTCTTTTATATCCACCGGTCTTGCTGTCCCGTGATGGCGTGTTGACGTCAGCGTGCCCGAAGATGGTGCGCCGTAGTCATTGTCCGCGTCCTGAACACAGAGCATATTGACGTCAGGTGAAAATGAGCAGAAAGAGCTGTACTGAGGGAGGCATTGTGCCACGTGGATTTCGTCAAGCTGCAAGAAGCATCCTTTAGTAGAGAACGAGGTCGCCCCACCGGAAGCGAACAGCAAGCAGCCAGTGAACAACTGTTCAAGAAAGGGTACATTCGATGACATTGCCACGGTGGTGCCGCCCTGTCCACTCCGTAGTGGTTGCGTAGTTGAGTGCAGTGGGATGTTAGTTGCAGCGTCATGTGGCACTACAGGGGTTGTTACAGAGCGGACCTGACACATTCCTTTTGGCGCGGACTTCTATAGGAGACAGTGGTCCCCCAGCCTTTGGACCAACCGAGATCACGCGCGGCACTAATGCGTAGGATGTCCGTGGCCGTTTTGCAACTAAGAAAACATCCCAGCTAGCACAAGTCCTTTCTCTCTTTTGTAGGTTTTCCGAGCTGCACCGTTGGCAGAAACATGTTTTTGGAGCAAAAGTAACCAGATTGGAGCAGTCAGTTAAAGGAAGACATTTCTCCGCAACATCGTTTTTCGCAGAAGTAATACCACCGCTATAGCCCATACGAATTGATGACGTCACTTTGGCAATGGTCAGAAAAAATGACACCAATCTAAAAGTAAATACAAAAGGCTCAGAATTGAGCACAAATGCTCCATGTGGAAGACCATATTCTTACCTGATTTAAAGTTCGGGTTCATTAAAGGATCTGATAATTGTATGTAGTATGTTAGTGCTGCTGCCAGACTGATATTAAAATAAAATTGAATGCCTAACAGGAGCATGAGAGTCGAATTCTGATCATTTCATTCTTGCAGCTGCAATTTTGTCTGTTCCTATTTGAAATAGCTTGCTTAGCTCAATTTCCTGAAATTTTGTCCCCAGTGTTTCCTCAATCTAATGCTGACTGGTCTTTTAAACGCTTCGTATGAATATCTGTTAAGGCTCCTCGACTGTTTGGTGGAGACCGTATATTTACCGGAAGGCGAACTGGCCAAGAGCCTGACAATTCATTGCTTCGGGCGTAGGTACAGTCACGAAAAAATAGGTTCTTTATATGTTACCATGAAGGTAGCTCCAATATTGTAATTTTAATCCGCAGCCAAAGATCTCATCGAATGTTATATTGTCCACCCTTTACTGCACACCGAACGCAATAGTTTCGCCGCATGCTTCTGAAAGTATTCCGAATATATTGTTGGACTCTTGTGCGCATTATGATAAATGACTACGCTATGGCAAGGAAACGTTTTTCTCAAAAAGACAGAGAATCAATCAAAATGAACACTTGAGAATAGATACATGTATATTTTAATAGAGCAGTTTGCAGTTTCAGCCTATTACTTTCTATTTCCATGCAGTACAAAAGTAAATTGTGCAGATACGAGATAGGCGGGCGTTCGGCAGATCTGGTGCATTATCGAACAGCTGCTCACTGGTGCAGACTTTCTTGATTTTCGAGGCGCTACCGTCAGAATCAGGAAGCGGAAGTTGTGCGCTTCTCCGCACTTCATGACTTAATAAAGAGTACGTGTCACGCTTGAGTTCATAAAAGCCTTTGAGGTAAGGTAATTAATCTTCTCTCTTTGGCGGGGTGCCCTTTCAACGCCTGCTTCTTTCATATATCCGTTGATATCCGCTTGATCTAACTTAGCAAAAGGTTCCTTAATGTGGCTGACAGTGAATTCATCATCATAGTTTACTGAATTACGTTTTTGTTTGTTGGTGGTTTATGTCATCTTCTTTATTCTATTTTTCTCAACCCACGAACCTCGAAAGCATACCTATTTTTAGCGTTAGTTATATCTGGTGGGCAGGTTTTCGGATTCGTGAATTTGAAGCCACCAAAAACGGTGGAGGTATGTTTCGCGAATAATCCTTCGCGCTGTGATAAGCATATCCCCAGGCGGTTTCAAATATTGTGGACAAGAGCTTCAATTACTCAGAGGTGGTTTTCGCACGAACTTCAGCGGCAGATCCTGGAGTGAGCTAATTACCGTTGGTGTATTTGAGTGATGTATTAACCTCATATTGTACGAAGACTAATCAGCTGATAAAAAAGAAAAGCCCAGCATTTCTGGGCCTGGAACAGCCGTGACATGAGTGCAAAAACCTTGACCAACAGTTTTAACACTGTTCTCGTTATTATGTTTCGAGTATTATTGATTATGCCTCGTACTGAGTGCAGGAAATCACAAAATATTTCTACGTATATCGACTGGTAATTAGCTGTCTTCATGTTTATCCTCGGGAGCTTCCAAATTATGTTGAAATGAAGACACAAAACAGAAGTCACCTGCATTCTGTTCGATGTCAGAGCACGTTCGGAAACCTCATTGTGGTCGAATTATCGCGACCATCTCAACCTCATGAAAATCGAGAAAAAAAGGCAGAAGATATCACCGTCTCTATTTTCTGTTCCCTTGTACAGCCTGTGTAGCAATTTATCTCTAAAGTGCGCTATCCGGGAAGCGCTTTTAATGTACTTTCGCACTAGGTTTTGAGTTCAAAACAAGTTCCGGTCTGATTGTCCGCGTCGTTTCTGTGTCGATAATTCCCGGATTGGTATCCCATATTGGGGCTTTACACATAGTTGAAATTAGTTATACCATTAGAGATATTGTCTTTAGTTCGCGGCATGACTCAACTCATTAGGACGCACAGGAATATAAAGCAAATTATCTGCGAAAAAGAACTGTCGTATTGGGGAGAGCAGAACACCTCTGAGTCTTGGCTCGGAGTCCTCACAAAACCCCTTGGCCATCGAGATATTTTCGCAATATATGATTAAAGAGAAACTTTATACGCCTTGTACGAAAAAAATAGAAAAAAGAACAAGCGTGTCCAAGTGTGCGAAGTGATATGCAAAAAAAACCTCAAGACGCGGAAGGAACTCGCTGAAGCTAAGTGAAATTCATGCTCGGATATGCAGGTGTTCTCGCTGTAGGATGTTTTAATTAGGAGAAAGAGCAGTAACATTTCTGTGCCACGTAATTTTTAGATTAGCCAAGAGCGACCACCGGGTTTAGGGGCGTGATTTTCGAGGCAGACATCAGCGCTCGCCACGTGACTTTAAACCTTATTAATTTCTTGACCAGTCCGTAAATACCATACACGAGTCGAAGATAGTCAAGTGGCATTCAGCCGGTAATATAGCAGGGTTCTGAAGGGTCACAATTACAGACGATTGAATAAACAAGCCTATCTGTATAAATAAACTGTGGTTTTTAAATGGAAGGCCTTTACATACAAGAATACATAATGCCGATATGACTATATACCGAGAAAACTCTTAGGAAACACTACGTGACTCTTATATGTCAATTTGATTAAGAAAGGTATTAAAATTAGGAATATGTAGTGAGCGGAACGATCTCTCAGCAAAAATGACCATGCTAACGGCATGCCGAACAGATTGAGCCTAAGCATTTACGAGGCCCCAAACTAATGCGATATCTGAGTGTCATTTAGGTTCCTTTGTTATATTCGTATTTTATATTATTTTGCAGCTTGATTCATTGGATGGGGAGAGAGGGGGTTGGATACATCAATACATTACCCATAAAGCGATTATGTTCTGCTCAGCGTAGATTTATATGCCTTTAAAGCTGACAGTACTATATGCAGCAAAGTATCCTGTTAAGTGGAAATCATTATATCAAACATAAGCAACAAAACCCGGCGTTGTCTCAGAAACTTATCTGCCCTACAACCTTGTTTTCTAAATTAGACTTTAAAATCGTCGTATCGAACACCAGTCAGCTACCGACACCAAACTAAAAGAAGCCTGCTGGCCCAGTTGATGTCAAGTAAACATTATACAGATTGAAACAAAATTTACCAGGATCAGCATTTAGCGAAATTAAAGTAATTCAATGTCTAAAAAACTGAAACCTTCGGAAGAGTTAATGATACGAGAAGACGGCGTCGAATTGCAACACGGCGATGCTACCCAAACGCTACAAACGCTAATTAGATCAAACTAAAGAAGCGTGGTCCTAGTGAATGCACGATGCAAGCAATGATTGCGATATTTAAGCACGAAAGTAAAACTAAAATATAGAACTAAAACTTATGACATTCAAATATCACGATTTCCCACTCACTGCACGTAACAAATCTTAAGCTCCTTCTCTGTCAATTTTTATTTACATTCGGCGCCTAAACCTAAAAACGGTGAAAGACTACATTAAATCCCAGTTTCTTAAAGACAAACGACACGCTTCTCGGGCATCTCCAGCATTCAATGCGAGAAAGTTAAGAGTCCCGTGTCAGAAAATATCCGGCGTTCGCCGCCGGTGGCATTGAAAGTAAACGCAAAACGGGATTAGTCCAGAATCTCATGACGTCAATACAGCCTGACGTTACGCATAAATTACAAAGACCCCACACCGCTCGTGTTAAACAAAACTTCAGGCGTGAGAATAATAATAATAATAATAATAATAATAATAATAATAATAATAATAATAATAATAATAATAATGCCTGTATTTATGTCCCATAAAAATACAAACCAGTGAAGACCTGCAGAAAAAGCTGTCATAAGTGACAGGTTGGCGAGGCGCAGGCCGCCATACAGGGAAATAGCGCCACAACAGCATTGCAGTGGGCGTGTGAACAGCATCATTCTACGGTTGTTTGACACGATGCGTTTGTTCATGCAGATAGTGGGATGTCTTCAAATCTACACGGCATCGGACGCCCCAGGTGTCATCCCCGCATTCACGCCTGCAGTTTTCGGCCGTAATGATGACTTCGCTGGATGTAACAAGTCCTGGCAACCATCCTGGACCACTGCTCCCTCGCACAAGTACAGCTCATTACCAACGGCATCACCATTTCCTCTGGATATAAACGGACGCCAGCGACCCGCGCCTTCCAGTGGGCGTGTGAACAGCATCATTCTACGGTTGTTTGACACGATGCGTTTGTTCATGCAGGTCAGTAATGACACTTCCATGTTTGCTAAAAAGTCCAGCAATGCCTGTCTTCTGCTGTTCCCACGCCCACGATTGCTACTAGGTTTGCTTGTGCAGTCATTTGATGTGTGTTGCCAGCTGCTCTTGCAGTCGGAAGACGTTGAGCTTAACCCTGGTCCTGGTTCCAGTGGTTCTGGTGTTGTTACGCGGTCTAGAGACAATGAAAGAGATGAAACACTACAGGGAAAGCTGAATGATATGTTGACTTTGTTACAAAGTGTTAAAGCACGCACTGCTAGAATGGAAACGGAACAGTCACGTCCAGTTACTTCCATTACTGAGATTAAAGAATGCCAGGAAACTATGAAGAAGAGCATTTCTGATATTGATGCGAGGCTCTCTGCGGTTGAAACCAAAACATCATCCGATGACGTAGCTCGACAAGAGTTGCTGATGACGTAGCTCGACAAGAGTTGCTAACCCTGCGTGAACTCGCGGACAGCCTGGTTCGTGAAAATGCCAGACTGCAGGTTTCTCAAGCTCAGTTGGAAGACAGGCAGCGAAGAGACAACTTAATATTTTTTGGATTGCCTGACAGTCCATCGGAAACATGGGAAGAAACCGAAGTAAAGCTGTTAGACATGATTTCCAGCTGCTTTAGTCCAGAGCTTACAAAGGATGCGTTTGAACGTTCTCATAGAATTGGTGCATTCTCAGACGGAAAATGCCGCCCTGTTATCGTGAAGTTCCGCTCATTTAAAACTAAGCAACAGGTTATATCTCAGTCTACCGAACTAAAAGATAAAAGTATCACCGTGAGTGAAGATTACTCGTTTCAAACACGCCAGGCCAGGAAAAAGTTGTTTCAGTTCGTTAAGGAACAGGACGGGTATTACAAACTTAGGTACAACAAACTGCATATTAATGGCCAATGCTACAGCTATAACCCTTTTCGCGATTGCGTTTTCATTGAAAGTAATCTTCGGGAACCTACACCATTTTTTGATGGTGAAACTAGTGACGTCACATCTGGCTCGTCGCATACTAAGCATGCTGATCGCTTGAATTCTTCGCCGGACCACCATCAGCATTCAAGTATCGATACACCTGACCTGACAGGTCCTGCGTCGTAGGGATGTGCGAGGGGCGGTGGGTCGGCACCTGGTGCTGTAAACTCTCTTTCTGTTCTTTTTACCAATATAAGAAGCTTATTACCTAAGCGCGATGAACTTAATTCTGTCATTGATTCGTGTGATGCTGACGTTGTGTTATTAACGGAAACATGGCTTTCTTCCATGATAGCCAACAAAGAACTGTTTGATTGTAGTAAGCGTTGTAATGTGTTTAGATTAGATAGAGGTCAGAAATGTGGCGGAGGAGTTTTAATAGCTGTCGCGGATAATATTGTTGCATCACCTATTAATTTTTTTAATAGCTTAGAGTTGGCTTGGGTAGAACTTTGTGCACATTTTAAGAGGATGATTTTGGGCATATGTTACCGTCCCCCATCTTCGAGCCAGACTTTTGTTGACGAATTACATGACGCCCTTAACCTAATCACTGTACGCTTTCCGAGCATGCCTGTTCTCTTAGCTGGAGACTTTAACTACCCCAGTATCGTGTGGACTGATACTCCGCCTTATCTGAGCCCTTTCTCCACTGAATGTAACAAGATTTTGACGACGTGTTTGGACTTCAACCTGTCACAGTTAGTCTCTAAACCTACTCGAACTACTTCATCCACATCTAGCGTTTTAGATCTTGTTCTAACTAACGTACCGCATTTTATCTCTTCGGTTTTGCACCTGCCTGGCCTCAGTGATCATTCCTTGCTGCACTTTGATGTGCAAATTCCTGCTTGTAGCCACCTCAATCAGATTAAGCGCATTACAGATTATAAACGGGCCGATTTTGACACCATTAACCGCGAACTAGCTTTTTTTCTGAACGAATACTTACCTGGGTTCTCACTGCGTTCTGTTGACACCAACTGGAAATTATTTAAGTACGCCGTGGAACGTCTCACTAAAACTTTCGTGCCACTTAGGTCCTTGAGGTGCAACAGGGAATCTCCTTGGTTTAATAATCTTTTAAAAAGACTTTCCAATAAAAAGAAGCATTTGTTTCGCTCTGCCATGTGGTCGAATTCTAAGCAACGATGCGAATCCTATTTCCTCGCGGCAGCTGAGTACAAAACTGCGCTAAAAAGCGCCAAGGACTCATTCTTTAACCATACTTTACCTGCTATGTTGATTAACAATCCTAAACAATTTTGGAACATTGTCAACAAGAAAGACACATCCACAATATTACTCACATCTTCTGACGGCGTTGCGTTTCCACCTAACGAATGTGCTTCTATTCTTAACAATGTTTTCGCGGCAGCTTTTTCTGACAATGTTTCTATTGCAAATCGCGAGGGCCCTGTTTTTGATATTGTTGCCATGGAACCAGTTCTATTTGACGTATCAGGCGTTCTGAATCTTATAGAAAATCTTAAGGTCTCCTCCTCCTGCGGTGTTGACAATATTAATTCTAAGTTTTTGATAAACACAAAGTCATCATGCTCCATAATCCTTACTAAATTATTTGATCAGTCTCTTGAAACAGGTTGTATTCCCAATGATTGGAAAGTTGGGAAGGTGATTCCTCTGCATAAGTCTGGAAATAAACATTCTCCTCACAACTTTCGTCCTATATCACTCACTAGTATCCCTTGTAAGATCATGGAACATGTTATATACTCGCATCTTGTTTCTTTTTTAGAGTCGAATTCCTTTTTCAGCATAACCCAGCATGGATTTCGTAAGTCATTTTCATGCGAAACTCAGCTAATATGCTTCACACATGACCTTCATTGCATCATTGATCGCGGGCTTCAGGCAGATTGCATATTTATTGACTTTTCTAAAGCGTTTTACAAGGTCTCTCATGCGCTTCTCTTCCTTAAATTAAATAACCTGAACATTGACCCTATGGTGCTTGTATGGCTGAAAAGTTTTCTTTCAAACCGTTCACAATTTGTTACAGCAAATAACTTAGATTCACATTCTATACCTGTCCGTTCTGGCGTACCTCAGGGGTCCGTTCTCGGGCCCCTCCTTTTTCTCATCTATATAAATGATTAACCGCCTAACATTTCTTCTTCAATTAACCTTTTTGCTGATGACTGCGTTCTTTACCGTGTAATTAATGATGATAATGATGCCTCTTGCCTTCAGTCTGATATTAACAAGGATCTTGATTGGTGTAAGGAATGGAATATGGAATTAAATATTAATAAGTGTAAGCATGTGCACATTTCTCGTAGTTCCAGCATACCCACTACTTATCAGATTAACAATGTTTCTCTTGAGACTGTGTACTCTTACAAGTATCTAGGTGTTTACATTTCTTCTAACCTATCTTGGACACCCCACGTTGACTATATCGTAAATAACGCAAACCGCATGCTAGGGTACCTTCGGAGAAATTTCTCTCGTTCATCCAGTTCTTTAAAATTATTGCTTTACAAAACTCTGGTACGCTCCAAATTAGAATATTCTGCATCTGTCTGGAGCCCTGGCATTGATTCACTCGTATCCGATTTGGAAGCTGTGCAGAACCGCGCCTGTCGCTTCATACTGTCAAACTATCACCGAAAAAGTAGTGTAACTGCCATGAAATCAAGTTTGTCCCTTCCACTTCTATCTCACCGCAGATCAGTAGCATCATTAACCCTTTTTCATAAAATTTACCACAACAGCTACCTGAAAGAAAGGTTACTAACAAGACCATCTTACATATCAGCGTGCATTGATCACCGCCATAAAGTTGGGGTTCCATCTAGTCACACAAAATGTTTCCATGACTCATTCATACCTAGAACTTGTGTCAGTTGGAATCACCTTCCCCATGATATCGCACGTATAACAGATAACGACGCATTTCGAAAAGCCATTGTTTTTCTTTGAATGTATATTGCTTGTTACTATGTTGTTTGCCCTTTACTTCCTGACATAGTTTTTACTTATCCCCACTGCATTGTGAAGTTTTGTTTTCCTTGTTCGTTTTGCGCATGTTTTTTATGTAATTGTAATGCATTTTCTTCTGTAACTTTGCTGTACGTACATTCATATACTTTTATGTATCCCACTCCTCTCTGTAATGCCCCCGGGCCCTGAGGGTAAATAAATAAATAAATAAATAAATGATACGAGAAGACGGCGTCGAATTGCAACACGGCGATGCTACCCAAACGCTACAAACGCTAATTAGATCAAACTAAAGAAGCGTGGTCCTAGTGAATGCACGATGCAAGCAATGATTGCGATATTTAGGCACGAGAGTAAAACTAAAATATAGAACTAAAACTTATGACATTCAAATATTACGATTTCCCATTCACTGCACGTAACAAATCTTAAGCTCCTTCTCTGTCAATTTTTATTTACATTCGGCGCCTAAACCTAAAAACGGTGAAAGACTACATTAAATCCCAGTTTCTTAAAGACAAACGACACGCTTCTCGGGCATCTCCAGCATTCAATGCGAGAGAGTTAGGAGTCCCGTGTCAGAAAATATCCGGCGTTCGCCGCCGGTGGTATTGGAAGTAAACGCAAAACGGGATTAGTCCAGAATCTCTTGACGTCAATACAGCCTGACGTTACGCATAAATTGCAAAGACCCCACACCGCTCGTGTTAAACAAAACTTCAGGCGTGAGAATAATAATAATAATAATAATGCCTGTATTTATGTCCCATAAAAATACAAACCAGTGAAGACCTGCAGAAAAAGCTGTCATAAGTGACAGGTTGGCGAGGCGCAGGCCGCCATACAGGGAAATAGCGCCACAACGGCATTGTGCAAAGAAAAAAAAAATGTGTTAAAACGTAACATGTACGACAAAATGAGCCCTGCCAAATCTCACAAATCGTTTGTCAATATTAGGAAATTGATTTGCTTGAAAGAAACATTCCTAGAATCATGGATGCAATTCTAACATATGACCCTTTCGCTGAAAGCCGCAAGGTATCGACTAGGCCACAAAAATTGTAAGGCTTGGGAGTCAGCAACGTTTATATGCATGCTATGAGATTTTTCATGCAAAATTCTACCGCGTACCAGCATGCTAAAGAGAATGTGTCTGCCTAATGAGGTCTGCAGGCTCCTGAGGTGTTCCATATTATGAAACTAATTTTAGGATTAATATAGAAGTTACCTGATCTTCAACTCCCCCTTTCACAGATCCTACATTCCTGAAGAAGCGAAGGCAAAGGCAGCTGTTCAAAAATCCTGTCATGCTCTCCGCCAAGAATTTGTGTTAATGAATTTATCGTCGGGTTATTGATACCTGTTTGAAGGGCTCGAAAACTATCCAGTCTGGTCGCACTTCAACTAAGTGAGCCACAAACACGCCGACGTACTTCAAGGCAAGCGTAAAGAACGCCATGTAGTCAAAGATAACCAAGAGCCCATTACTACTACGGTTTTGTTTACTAGCCTAGAGGATTTTCGTTTCAATAGAGTCACATATACCATGTATATCACCTGATACTGCATGTAGATTTCCTTTGCTTATCCAAGGTTAATCTATAGTGAAATGGAAACAGATTATAAATCGACATTTCTTTGTAGGCCACAGCACAGCACCCCTAGGAGCGGCGATTAGTGTGTCAAAAGAAAGTACCAAGACTTCTGCTTGAATAATCAATATCTTGGTCATACAATAGCTGTATACCGACAATGGCAGACAGTACAACCGCAGACCTGGCTGCTGTCTTTTCCCCCAAGAAATATTGGTTTGTAATGCATCGAGACGTACGCGCTCTCTGATGCAGTGTCGGCAAAAGCATACGTTGCTAAAATCTCTGACACCGCCCCGCCTCTGCTAGCCAATGGAGCCGCTGCTGCCCACTTCAGCCGTACGACGTACTCAGTTTTCTGGCTGCTGTTGTCTTTATTCCGGCTAGGAATTGCAAATAGAGGAAGGCATTTGCCAGACGATGGTGGCTTCTTTCGGCCCTGATTTATAGGCGGACCATGAGGTTGTTCGACCGTTTGCCTTTGGCGACCGCTATCAAAGCAGCCTACCACTGCGCAGAGACAAACGACGGCCATCTCCTGAGATCGGACAACAATCTATGTCTTACGCAGTGGCCCAGGATTCACCCTTGTACTTTACTCGCACTCTGGCTCTCCGGCTTCTAGCTTCGTTGCCCGTTTCCACTTCAACGTTTATTCTGATGTTTTTAAGCAACACGCAGTTTTTATGCGAAGCATACTAGCCGCACAACCGAGCTCTTCCTTGCTGCGCCGTGCGCGGCCGCGTAGCTACCACTTGGCCTACATCGGCGCACCACGTGATATGACGTCACAATAGCTGTGAAAGCTGGGGCTCAACTCGTGCGATCGCTTGCGGACGCGCAGCCGCCGCCGGCGGCCTAACTCTCGCTCCTACCGCTAGGAGATACTGACGTCACGCAATTGTATAAAAGGCGACGCTCTCGTTGAGTCAGTTGAGCAGCGAGATGTCGGCCAGGGCGAGGGCGGCTCGCCAGAACGCAAAGCGCAGTTCTTGTCTATGAAATGGCTAACCAGGTGTAGCCAGGTAATGTCTTGTCTATGAATGGCTAATCAGGTATAGCCAGGTAATGTTTAAGTTTTTTAGGCTAGTATGCTGGCTTAACCATAAGCTAAGCCAGACCAATTTATTTTTTCTGGATAGCCACGTTTCCTTCATTTTCCTGCTGTGTATATTTAATATTTTCAGTCGTTCGTATGCATTCCTGCTCTTCATAAAGAAATAGGCCAACGCAGCGTCGTTTAAGTCTATTGTATAAAAACCGTATTATGCCCTGTACTGCACGAAATTGCAGTGAAACACAAAATAAGTGCATTTCGTATTAATAACACAAGCTTAATTCAATAGGCAGTATCTGACACAATAACCTGAATGCTCACAAGCAAACTTTTTTTCTGAAGTTTATGAGTGTGTAGTCAGCCAGGTAGTAAGAATGTAACAGAAACGCGCTCGCGTCTCCTGGTAGATTATTGGCTGGAATTGTTTGGTAGGCAGAACATTATGCTTGGCGGAAATTAGCAGTTTGTCTTTGTAATTGCATTAAGCCAGTGGATAAAGGCGTCCTTGCATCATTCAACAAAATGTACATTCAATTCCATACGGCAGCGGCGTCGGATTCTAATTACTAATGCCTGGTTATACGCTTCGTGTTGATGTTAATAAGTACATCACTTCGCTGAGCGCAAAAAGAAACACGAAAGCAAAGAGACAAATATAGACACAACAAGTGCTCGCTTCAACTTCTCACACCAGAACGAGAACAACAAACATACAAAACCAGAACAAAATGTCACAACATGTAACCCATGTCACAAAACATCACTGAATAAAATTCCAAAATTTCAAAAGTCAAAATGAAAATAAAATATAAAAACATAAACCACACAAAACAAACAAAAACTTCACACACGCTCCAAACCAGCGCCCACCTGTCATTAGGTAATAACACTCGTATCCGCACCCAACAATCACACCCATAATGCGATAGGTTCACATAAACAGTCTATCAGCCGACATAGGTAGGGCTAAAATAATTCAGTTCCTTCTTCGACACCACCACTGATGGATGACTGATCAAATTGTCACCATACTTGATCTATAAATAGGCCTCCATAATTTCTCTGGACACTTTATCCTTATGTGTGAGAAGAATTACGGCGCTCTCAAAACTAGGTTTCTATCCACATGAACGACGGTGCCGAGCAAGATCAGTCGATGATGCAGTATAAACATAATGAGAGAAACGGAATTTTCTTGAAGGCTATAGTTAATGCATCGCTCAATTTGACCAATGCACGCATTAATTTTGTAATTTTTAGGGGCATGTGGACATGTTACTTGTTTTTGCTGGTTTTCTATGTTTGTCTTTCATCCCCTGGTGTCAGAAAAAAATTGAAGTGAGCGCTTGATTTGCCCATAAATATTTTTCTCCCTGTGTCCGTGTTTTCTGCGATCTAGTAAGGGATATCTTCATGCAGACTAGCCGAAATATCTTCTTTGAACTCTGTTATTAATTAGAACACATGTAAATGAAACAAAGAGAAATATTGTTGTTTTGTTTAATTTGCTAGGGACGACAGTTACAAACTAATCTTGCACGTTCCTGAACATGACTCCGGGTAGTGTGTAATATGTAACTGATGCCCCTTCCACCTTAATCGCTTAGATACTTAATTGCATAATATCCGCTTGAATGAAGAGCTAAAGGGAGCTGCTGGTCCTGGCTTTGAGCGCGGTTCGTTCACCGAAATAAATGCCATATGCGAAGTACTGCATAACTTTCTGCCATTTCATCCTCGGCCTCCCTCGCTCAGAATCTAGTAAAACAAGCTGTGCTTAGTTTGTTACAGCTTGTCACTTATGAGTGGAAAATATTTGCTCGTAAATTCGCTCTGCAACGTAGTTCACAGGGCTTGTAGAAGGTTATAGTATCAAATAATATTATTAAAAGTTTAATATTTCCTTTTTGCAGTACAAATGCAGACCTGCCAAAGGCTCCGAAGGCTTGAATGGCAGTGCCCAGCTGTTGACAGCATATAAGCCATGCACCAACCTGACATGTCGCAAAAAAAAAACGATAAAAGTAACAAAAAAAAAAACAATGAGAGAAGAAAATCGATTCAAAAAGAGCGAACGCAAGAAATACACACGTCAGGTGAGAAAACATGTAAAAATATAAGTAACAAAGCTGTGTACTGGAACGAACATCTTAATTTCACAAGAAAATGTTTCACTATGATTGTGGAATTAGAAGAAAATATTTATTTGGGAAACCGGTTAAGAACAGAGGGAACATAATGTTTTCAAAGACACTCGCCGTAGCGTGTACGCACTCTAGGCACGAGAAAACGATCGCAACTTCGCAGATCTTTTACAAGAACATAAGGCGTGCAAAAATCATTTGACCAGATGTGTTTAGTAACTTTTGTTTCAGAAAATAGATGAGAAAAGTCAGGTATATGTAAACGTTCAAAAATGTTGCTATGATCATCACGTGACCTACCATGTAATATTGATTGAAGGGCGGATTTCAGTACAGTGATCACTTTCTTTCGTCAAAAGGCAGAGCAGAAATAAAAGCAGCAAACGCCATAGCGTAACACAATGTAGGCTCAGGCGTATACTATTTGCTTGCGCACATTCATAAGGCAAAGGGACTTGACAGAGTAGAGCAAACACGCAACTTTCCGGAAATGAGAACATACAAAAGACAAATGAGTATTCCAAGACATGTCGGAATCGAAGCATACTTATAAGTATTTGACTGTTGACAAAAGCATAATTTACGGACCTTTACAATGATCACAATTAGGTCTGTTGACACGTCATTTGGAATTCCCTTTAAATAATTGTGAAAAAAATACTCATTGTGTCTTTTTATTGCTAACACTTATTAAGTTATTGCTGAACCATTCCATAACTCGCTGTCATCTCTGTCATCGCTGTCATCATGCGGATGGGCATTTTCGCCGAACATAGAAGGTTTTGAATAGCCCCAGTTATTCATGCTAAAAGGGTTGTTTGCTTAGTTTAACAGACATTTTTTATTGCCTAACTACGCTGTTGTTCAATACGAACTTGAGGTCCGCAACAAAACACAAAGAAACACTGGCAGCGAATTATAAATTCTGGTAACGTCGCAAGTATATTGATATACGCCGATTCTGCGGCATAGCCTTTTTAATTGTGCTTGTATTGCTGAGTACAAGTCAAAACATAAATTTTTCGCATGTACACAGTACACGAAAGTCTCTCAAATAATTCCCGTGAGGTAATCCTACCAACTTGGAGCCATCTACCCCACCTCCCTTCTTACAGTAATGATACCTATAAGATATTCAGGTCGGTAAGCTGCAAAGAGTATCACCAATATTCCCAAGGAGAGATGGTTTATATGATCCGCGATTGAATCTTTTTTATGGGTCATACATGATTCGAAACCTGATTATAATTTTCGAACGTCGATCATTGGACACCCTACGCTTTATGTTAAAAAAAAAAAAAAACAGAGTCGTGACGTACATTGCCTAGGCAGATGTTACGGCTCAACAGGGTTGACATATATCTAGTCATTGCATCCCTACGTTAACAAAGAGGCGTGGCCTTGCCCGGTCTGCTAATACGTCCCACATCGAGAGGGGCGTTGTTTACAACCAATGACCGCAACCGAATCTCCGCACTATTAGAAAGTGTCGGTGTAATGGAAGGTAGACTGTGCAGTGCTTATTTTGAGTTCATCAGAAAGGCTTATATGCAGGCTCGACATGTAAAAGCGACCACTCTGGTGGGCTTTGAAACCAAGCAATAGACCTCTTTAGCAAAACCGCTGCTGAACGCAATCAATGGCATCACTGATTTGTAGCTGCGATACGTGGTAGGAAGTTTTGAGGTCCGCTTTGCTGCAATGCGCAGGAAAATAACGTAAATACCATCATTTCACACTGGTGCTATTCTCATGCCACCTATATCAACACGCAGGCAAGACGCATGTGAAGATTGGTTCGTCGTAGTTGTTGCCTCTTTTCTGGTTGTTTAAAAAATGTTTCGGTATCTTCTGATTTACTGCAGGTTTTCATTCATTTCAGGACGTCGCAATCTGCTTAACCTGTTTCTAATCAATGCACTTGGTAGTAAAATTTCAATTCCTCTCGTATCGCATTTCTTCTTCAGTAATATTCCTGTCCCCTTTTGAGCGGAATTTTATCCATGACGGTCGCTAACTCGTTTAATCGCAACTTTGCACTTTACTCTAGATACCATATCTAATTCCTTAAAAACCTCTTCGTCTAAGATGTACAGAAACGAAACTCGCTCGCATCCACGTGTCCTGAGGCACATATAATATTGCAATTTTATCTTTGCTCTTAGAGGAGCTCGTATTAGGTATACCGACGCGTTTTTCTTGGATGCATCTAGTTTCTTATACAGCAAAAGAAAATTTTCATAAAACATCTTCTTTCGTTGGAAAACAATTGGCGGATTCCATTAGTTGCAGTCTGCAAATAACACAGACAGCTGCATGATTGCGAGGATGAATGCTATTCTGCCTATTTCAGGAAACTAAGGCGGTTAAGTACCAAGCCGTGTACACAGCAGGCCGGCTAAACCCGTTATTATCTAGGTCGATAATCGACGCAACTATTTCAACCGGAGCGGTGGCCTCGTGCCCAGTTGGACGACCAAATGAAGACCGCAAATACACGATGGAACCTTTGTATATTGATTCGAGCACAATACAATACTTGAAGTAAATACATTATTCTTGCCACCAAAAAGGTATTGCATACAGTCGCACGGGCGAAAATAGAGAGGTTACGTCCCATCCATCCTTTCGTCCTTTCCCGTATTTCTTCCGCTTTTTCATTCCAGTAATTCGTATTTTCCCCGTATTTGTCCAATGGGACTTTCAAATAAACTCCGGGCTTTGTAGCCCATCTTACTCCACAGAAAATTTCCGGTTCCTCTTCTCATTCCCCGTGCCAGACTCCGAGACTTTCCTTTAAATTAACAGCACTACCAATCTGCCTGCAATACCTTTGTGCTACTATCAAAGCTTCCGAAACGCTTTCGCGGTCTTCACAAAAAAGCGCCACATCATCAGCGTATGCCAATATTTTCACTTCACATACTCCCAACGTAAAACCACGGATGTATTCGTTAGCATTTACCATTCTACACAATGGTTCCAAATATATAGCAGAGAGGAGAGGAGACTGGACATCCCTGCCGCACAGATGCTCTTACATCAATTCTTTCAGATAACACTTTGTTAATTATAAGGCGTGTAGAACAACATGCATATGCCATTTTAACTCCTTTCAATACAACGGCACCAACACCAATATGTTCCAACAAACAGTACAATATTTCATGAGACACACGATCAAATGCTTTTTCAAAATCAACTTGAACCATTGCCACTCTCCTGTTTAGAGCATCGCAGCACTCGAACTCACTACGCGCTACATGAATATTATTAAATATGCTTCTGGTCTATATTCCACATGTTTGATGAGGTCCAACAATATCTTTTATAATGTATTGCAATCACTTAGCTAACACCTTCATCGGAATTTATAACCAACATTTGTTAACGTGATCGGTCTATAGCTTGTAACTTTTAAAAGCATGGCTGGCTCATCAGTCTTGGGAACCAATACCGTATGCGCGTTGCTAAACGACGGTGGCAGATAACCCACATCAAAGCACTTCTTGAAAAGCCTATAGAGCATGATAGCTAACTCACTTTTAAGGCTCTTGTAAAAGGCCGCACTCAAACCATCTGGTCCCGGGGACTTCCCGACATTCAATTCATCAATGGCTTTTCTATTTCCTCCAAACTTATTTCGTTCTCTAACTTTTCAGTAACTTATTTGCCTAATATTGGCATCAGAGGCAAGAAGTTATCTCTAAACCCTTCTTCACTTGGTGCTTTGCTCGAAAACAGCTCACGGTAATGCTCCACGAAGGCGCTCGTAATTCCGTCTTGATCATCATGCCTCTGCCCCTTGTATTCAATAACCGTTATCTCGTTCGCGCGCGCATATCGCTTTTCATTAGCGAGGGTGTGTTTTGTTGGCGTCTCGCCACCGAGCCATTTTTCTGTGCGCGCTCTTATCGCAGCGCCTCTGTACTTCTGGGCATCCAAAGCTTCTAGCCTAACTTTGATGCCTTTTATATCATGCATGAACATACCCGGCATTCGTTCTTCTTCACGCCCTAAATATTTTAAGAGCTCTTGTAGTTGCTTTTCTTCTTTCTTTTCCTCATACTTAATAATGCAAGAGCGATCAATTGCATTCATTTTAACCTCCTGTTTAAATCGTTCCCAGGATTCAATACAGCATGTTTCGCTCTCATAAAAAATATCAATGCTTTCCTTAACTTTTCTTAAAAATAGTTCGTCTTCTGTAAGCCTCCAGTTTATTTTCCATAAGTTCCAGTTCATTTTTGATTTACACTGCTTCGTTCCGCCCAGCGTGACCGTAACTAAGCAATGGTCACTAAATGACGCTTGCGTCACTTCATACTGTTCACAGGTAGGCGAAAACTCCGGCGACACATATATTCATGTGTGAAATGCACACATTTCTCACCATTCACCAGGACTGTTACGTCCTCTAAGCTACACTCATTGCGGACACACTTCAGTAATTCTGCACTTTGGTCTTTTCCAACATTTCTATTCGAACGATCTTTAGAGTGTACAACACAGTTAAAATCTCCCAAAAATATAAGCGCACGACTGCATTCAAGGAAAGGCACCAACTGCTCAAAAAAGTCGCGCCGTTCTCTTTGTGTCGTTGGTGCATACAGGACCACCACCCTCACCGCACAGGTTTCGTAATTGATGTCACACACGACGAAACGCCCCCTTGCACAATTAACAGAGATAATCTCTTTCGGCGAGTTAAAGATGGAGGGTTGTTTCTAATGCATCTATATGTGCGGCAGATGGTTTTAAGGTTTTGTTTCCTACGTGACCAAAAAGATGCATTCCTGAGAACCTTTATGCAAATGATGCTGTCCAGTGCAATTCCAGAGTTTATAGTCTCTTCATGCTCTGCTCGGGGATACACTGTGTCACGCTTCCTGCGAGAAGTGGTGTGGTCGTTCAGGTTTTTGCGCGTGCGGTACTCTGTAGAGTATTTAGCGACGGTACCACCTAAGCGGCTGTACAAGGATCTTATTCCACAATTGTTCCCAGCTCCATTGTACAGAACCTTATACTGTGAAGGCCCAGGGAAAGACGTGCTCAAACAAGTTAAAAACGTGACTGTTGCACCGGGCGTAAAAACATTCTTTTTAAATTGCATACAGGAACCCTCCCAGTCAAAACATGGATGGAAGAAAAGAGCCTTTTTGTACGTTGGGGCTCAAACTGTCTACTATGTAGGAAACCTGAAACAGTTGAGCACGTGTTTCTGGATTGTTGGGTTGCGGTGTTTTACTGGGATGTGTTACAAAGGACACTTAAAAAAGACCTGCCATTGACGCCACGTGGAATTCGGTACTTGACAACTGTTAATGATGATCTTCAGTATGACCTCATCATGCTATTGGGCCCTCACAGTATTTGGGGGAGTAGGATGGCTTATAGACACTGTGATGTCGATGCACGATCTGTATGTGATTATTTTGTTGAACAAGTGTATAAACTAAAAGAAAGTTTGAAGCAGCAAGACGCTGCGGAGGAGGTCTTGAGTCTGATGGGCGAACTTGTGTTAATGAAAGTCCATTAGACACGGTTGCCAGCCAAAAGGCATGGCAACCACGATCTTTTACTGATGTATTTGTACCAATTCATGCAATAAAGAAAAAAAAAGGAGCGGTGGCCTTGTGGTAGAGTATCTGCCTAGCATTCGGGAGATACTTGGTTCAATCCCTGGTGTCACCGGGTACCCTCCGGTTTAAAATGAATGCAATGGCTTGATGATTCTCATGATCGGCTCTTCTGGGGTTAAATGCTTTGGAAATGGGTCATCGCCCAAATAGTTGCGCCAATGAACCAGTGATTCCTTTCGCCATCGGACAAGCATAACTCCGCCTTCTGCGGCAGAAGCACTTGCGTGACCATTTATTTTTAACCACAATGGTGCATGGCTCCATTTCCCAAACATTTCACACCAGAAGAGCCGAAACCCAGGCCGAGGGAAATCTTGTACCAATTGGAGATCGGTGGGTACCGGTACCTAAGATTTATAGTGGTACCTTCCGAATACGAAGCAGATGCTCTTCCCAGTGCCAGCGCTTACAATCTAAGACTGGTCCGAAATTGGAATTTTGAGTCAGATCGGGTGAGCGTCAAACAAAACTCCGTCCTTTAAATAGTGACAACATCAGTTCAAGCAGATTTTGTGGTGTTACCAATAATGTATGTCGGGAAGAGCAATTGGCTTTGGCCACTTGGGACATTGTAAGGAAGCTAACCGGTGAAACAACAGGACAGAGGCAAGAAAACACAGGGCGTTCTTCTTGCCTCCATCGTTGTCGTTTGCGCGGTTTTATTTTAGTATGTCGGTAACTCGTATAATAAAATAAAAACGAAAAAAAAAATCCTTCGCTCTGACACGCTTCCATATAAAAGTGAAACTCATTGAAAACGTGAATCTGCAGCAGCTTGTAGCTACGAGACATATATTCATCCCGAGTAATTTGAACTGCACACTGGTAAACACTTATAGGTGCATACGATTGCGCTTCTCAATCGTAAAAGTAGCAATAGGGAACAAGAAGCTTAACAAGAACGGATGCAATATCGGACTCGAGTAGTAGGGCCATTCAGAGGGGAGCCGACCATATGTGTCCCAAGGGCACTACTTCGGTGCCGTCAAACACCGAGGCCATGAATGAGACACCCGGAAGAAGGTCCCTACTGAGAAGAAATCGAAATCACGAGAGGGAGAACGTCGGGAGCTTCCCAAATAAAACATTTTCGCTTCTTCCCATTGGCTATGGCGCTATTCTGGTTTATCGACTCTCATAGCAGTGGCGAATGTTGGCATCACAGCGCAATTTATGACGCGATCGTTTATGGTCTCAGGCAAGACGTTTTAGCTATCAAGTCGGATGCAGTTGTAGGGTACTGACGGTGAAACCTCTGCTAGGGAGGAAATTTTATGGAAGAATACGAAGTAATATATGATTCGTCAACCGGTCTACCGGCTTGGTATAGCTCAAAAAATAAATTAAGGTTGAACATAGTGGGGTAACCGGCAACACAACCATGGCGGGTTCTTCCTCTCGACTCAAACATCAAGGGCGTAACTTATCTGTGATTTTTAGTTAGGAGACCAAAATTGGTAATCGTTTTACTGAGCGTTCAGCTGGTGGTCAGCTATGCTTCATTGATCGATTCAGTCTGCCGATTAATTTTATAAACGAACAAAGAGAAGAAAAATGAGCTTGGTGTTTTTCGATAGAATGTAAGCTCCTAAAAAAAAGAAAGCAGCACTCTTACTGAACTCGAAGCTCTTAGAAGGCATAGAATAGCGAGAACCAAAAAAAAAAAATAAACAAAATAAAACGGTATCACCGAAAGAGTCATTATTGCTAACGAGTAATCTGTCGCTTAAAGACTTCCGGAGACAATATTGCGCCTTACGGTTATATGACTCAGTCGTTAGGTAACATTTGCTCTTAAAGTACTTGCGGACTTGCATACCGTAAAGAAGAAAGCAAAAAGTGACCCTAAATGGTAAAAGGCAATTATAACCTGGTTTTGGTGGCCCCGCAGGCGGCCGATTTCTTCGGGTTTATGTTTCAGTTCCTCCCATTAGAGCTAATGCATAATGACGCGATTTTGTTTTTTACTTTCTATGGTTTAAACGCGTGAAGCGGCAGCGTAGGAACTACATGTTCTCCACTGATAAAGTTCAGGCCTTGGGAAGTCCTTCCCTGTTGCAAAATGTGTTACTCAACTTATACGGATTGCGTACACGATAAACCTGCACGAAAACGAGTGGAACTGTAGCGAAGGTTGGCTCCCTAATTCTCGCCGGTCCTGCTTACTTGCAGGCAGAAAGGAAAGTTGTAAAAAGGTAAAAAAAGTTTTAAATTAAACCGACCCGGATGCTCGAAGGAATAAAAGTCCCAATAAATGTGCACCGCACGGAAATTTAACCCAAGCCCTTCGTATCTCTATCTAAGGTCATCAACCATTGCGTTATATCAACCCTTCTTTTAAACATTGTATTTATTATACAGACATTGTTCTATATTTATATCAACTACTTCCACTGGTTTTGTAAAACGTAAATAATGACAGGTTAGAAGAAGAGTTGCGTTGTCCAAATATACTATTAAAACACAACATTGGTGCGGCTGGAGAACTCAGTGTCATGCCAGAGGTATACCTGGTGCATCACTTTGTCGCATAACCAGTGCTTCGGCTTCACAGGGGTCCTGTATAGTAGCGATGCGTACAACTTTTGAGTAAGGACTAAGCCATATAAGATGTAATCACCTAAAAGAGCGTTAAACGCATGGCAGAAAGGTTGGCTCACTTTAAGAAATACAACAGTGCAGGAAACCGGCAATGTACGTGCTCCCTTTCTTATTTTCTGCCACATAACATGGATCACTCTTTACTACTTTTTAAAAATCCCGTACGCAGCTGTCTTTACTCACCAGACGTGACGACGACTCAGTTGTGACGGCGATCTCACCATTAAGTTCGCTTGCTGCCGACACTTTCGCATCATATTCGATCAGACATTCATCCCGTTATTCGAGCACCTCAGCAATAAAAATGTCGCACACTTGGAGGCAGGAGGTGAGGGCGCGTTCGCTGGGTGCAGGCCACCTTTCACTGAGAGAGCCTAGTTTGCAAGCTCTGGAACGGCTTCTATGGCTGGTGAAAACGAAGCGACGGCTCCGGTTTCGGGTGGCTTTAATTTAGGCTGCTGCTAGAGCGCACAACTCGCCATGAGCCAATAATCACGGAATTCGCGTATAACTCGCAGTTTAAGTTATTTTATTCATTTACGTAAATAACGAAAGCTGTTTAGACAACATTATTGGCAAAAAAGACCCTCCAGAACTTCGACTCTGAATATCTCCGCAATAAATGCATCTTCTGCTGCCGCTGAAGCGACAACAAAGGCAATAAATGCCGAACTATTGTATTTTGTTCACGCACTTTCGATAGAGCTCTCGCCAGTGTGGTTTTCGGAATATTTCTGTGCGTTCAATAAACCAGGTTTCGCTGTAATCAGCACATCGTGTTGATGTGCAACCACACTTAGTCTCCTAAAATTCCCCTTGCACAGTGAGGACCATATCGGCGGCTTTAATACCTCTTATCAACGGCTTTGAACGCTGTAGTAGAGGTTTAAATGGCTTTTTACTTGTTAGCTAACCACTGCAATATAGTTCACGAATTATATAATGCAGGCAACGCAATGGCCAATAAACATCGCCATTTGACTCTCCTACCAGCGGCACTCTGGTGGAGATTCATGTCTTTCCTTGCACAGACCCACTCGCTTCTTGTAGACAAGTACGAAAGAAGTTGAAAAGATCGAGTTTGCTTTTGATTAAATGAGACGCCTGCTCTGCCTCGCTGAACTTACTGTTATTCTGCAGCAAAACTTTATGCCAACTAATGGAGAAGTTCTCAGAAAGAAACGCCTTTAACGAATAAACATTTCTGCCACGAAGCTTGATAGCATAGTTGGCAAACGTCTTTGATCTCAGCGCTTCTAAAACATATTTATCTAGCATCAGCAACGCTCCTATACTAACCCGTCTATTTGTTCTCAAAATCTACATCCAAAAGAATGTTGAAATTACGTGGCGTGAATGACAGACAAAAGCGTGACTAGGATCCTGTTGTCCTTATTGGTAGAAAATGTGCTTGTTTTCGATTTATCCATTGACATTGAGCGCTTGCGACAACTCTTTTCAACACAGTAGTATGTTTCCTGCTTGATACAGACTCCGCCGTTGGGAACGTTTGATCGACATATTTCAAGCAACCGGGTTTGACAAAGAAAAAACAGCGGACGACGCACAAGATTGGCCCATCGATTTTTTTTTTTTTTTGCCAGCTGTGTTATGGTTGGATGATATTTGATAAGAAAGCAAGGCGAGGAAGACGAATCCAGCTTGCTAGAAACGTGTATCGCTACCATTTCAAAACAGCCTCAGGGTGAAAGATTTGCGAATCTAGAAGATTCGTGCGCCGCCTAGTGCGAAGTCGCGACAAGTATAGAGAGCAGTGTTTCTGGGTTCTTTTTTGGGTCAGCGGCTTTCCCTGCCTTCGCTTCAGCCTCTACCCATTGAAAATAATTTCCGTTATAGCGTCTTGTGCAACACCGCCGGCCCGTACATGCTGCTGTCATCTTTGCCAGTGACGTAAGGACAATGTTGCGTAAGAGCGAACAAAGATTAATAAAGAGTACGTGCTCTTTGGTTGCGATTTCGAGCCTTCACGTGCCCTGCTACAAAGTATTTCACACGTACGAGATGTTAGCAAGGACTATGGGCACTGACACTTATGGAACAAGTCAACGACAGCGATACAGAAAACTCCGAAAATGTCAACTGCATTATATTAAAAACTCTGTACTTGAGGAAGAAAGCGAGACTGCAATTTCTGCCCTCCAAAAACCTGAAAACATATGAATTGTTGGAGAGCAATCGATCTCACTGCGCGGGATCCTATATTGTCACGTAAAGAATTTACGCAATGGAAAGACACAACAAAGGAACGCAACATTTTATTGAACCAGCTGGCACTCGATCACAAAGACCGACAGCATACGACGTTAAGCGAATGCTAAAGAAAATAGCGAAATGACACTAATTGTAGTGTGCCCACACTACTAGGTTTAGGGGCGCCAGGAAATCGTTTATGTAATTTCGGTAGAATATGTATTCATTTATTAGCATTTTTGTGGGTGCTTCATCGGCCTATTCAACCAACCTTATCTTTTTCGTTTGCCATTCTTGTATCCCTGATGTCACACTGCATGACAGAGCAAAAAAAGCGCAAACTTCACAATGGACAGAGAAGGGCAGACGAGACACAGGCGCTATGTCTCGTCTGCCCTTCTCTGTCCATTGTGAAGTTTGCGCTGTTTTTGCTCTGTGATGAACCAACTAGCTCGAGATGTCTTCCTCACACTGCATGCCCACTGTGACTTTGTTGAAAAATCACTCAGCTAATTGTATCTACTTGCAGCTAGTGCTAAGTTGCAAACGCTATTATATGCCGCTTCGGGAATTTTGTTACAAAACTGGAAGTTCATAAGGGTTGCGGCGTCCATTTCTTTGCTCGAACGAGGCGGCAAACCAGTAATTATTATCCCTTCACTCTCCCACTGGCAGATGTTATGTCTTCAAACTGCAGTTAAAGCTTGCCTCTTCTTCGTCATCTTCAAATTTCGGTGTCATAACAACTTTTTAATAAACTACTATCGCCACAATATTGTCCAAGTATTGTAGCATTGATCGAATCACAACACCTAAGAAGGTGTAAATTGCTGTGGCAGCATAGAGATTAGGCCCGTTATCTTATTACCTCCTCTCATAATTTTACCTTTTCGCATTAGCGCTTGCTTATACTGAACACTCCGGCTTCATTGTCTGCAAAATAA
The DNA here is from genome assembly GCF_055883805.1 of Amblyomma maculatum. NCBI lineage: Eukaryota > Metazoa > Arthropoda > Arachnida > Ixodida > Ixodidae > Amblyomma > Amblyomma maculatum. The sequence goes on from NC_139349.1 coordinate 124,996,429, forward strand.
GAGACCAAAATTGAGAGACGAGAACTGCAAGAGACGGGCACACCTGTGTAAAAATATCAGTTGCACGGAAATGAAAAGCGGCGAGACAAGTTGCCATCAGCTGCTGGCAAGCGTAGGTTTCCAGTCTAGGCCCGATCGGTTATTTTGTTTTACCCATCTCCTTGGAATTAGATTACTGCGATGTTACAGTAAGAATAAAGCCCGCGTCTACTACGCTTCCCGTACAGCCTTCCATGGCAAGCTAGGAGTCGATGGCATCGAGTTCAATACGCAAAGTACAGGTGCAAGCGAGGTTTTCAGTGGTCCTCTACTGAGAGAATGAAGCTAAATTTTAACCAGGTAATGTCTTTCACGGGGAGTCATTGAACTGAATTAAACCTATATAGAAATAAATGAACAATGCCAGCACACCGCCCAGCTATTTTCCATTATCATCTGGCCAGAGACACATCACTGCAGTCCTCTAAACAAATCTGCTTACAAATTTACATACGGACGTTTCTCAATCGCTCGACTGAAAATGATATTGTTTGTACGAATAAAGGCAGCAACATAAAGCGCCAGGGCAAGCAAAAACAAAGGTGAATCATTGTACGGCACAATCATGACCATGACATCAACAAACGGGAGCTATCACAGCCTGTCAAGGAGCACCGACACTTGGCGGACGCATACGTCACCATATCCTGGATATGAAACTCCCGAGATCAGCCGTCATGTCTGTTATATATATTTGGCGGTCGCTTTGATAATAACGCCTCGTAGTGTTCGCATTTGGCGGGATGTATGTCTATGTTATTCAAGTGTTACGGATTTTATATGTATTTAGTCATTTTCCGTCGTTGTTCATAGCCGCAGCGTCCGGTCAGCACGATGTAAAATCGGCCTCATGGCAATATAATTTATTCAGGTGACCAGGCATATCGGGTTATGAATGGCGTTCGCAGAGGTTTCTAAAACGAGGCAGATGCAACCCAAATTACACTCTCAAGCCTCATAACAGGCCAGGCCCAAATTTAACCTTTAAGAAAAGAAAGCGTCCTTCTCTGGGAATCGAACTCCTTCCCATCTGATCACCAGGCGAGGGTGATAGCCAACTGCGACGCACCGTGAACGTGAGAAACGGATGTTAATTTTCTTTGTCTTACGTTCCTCCCATCTTCATGGTAACGTATAGGCGCGACGACGAAGGATTCACCCCCGTCACCAGGAAGGAGCATGGCCGGCCACAGCCGCGTGTCGAATAGTGTCGAATAGAGTTACTATATATTCTTTGCCACACTTCCGTGTTTCTTTTGTTTCACCGTCAAGCAACCGTGTAGCACCGTGAAGGCAACCCGACGGGCACACTAGCTACATTGCATCATCCGTAATCGGTACGGCGGGCCGCGCTGTGTGCGAGCTGTAGCAACGTCGACTTCTTTCGTTTGGGACAGATAAAGTAATTCCTTCTCGACTGCTTTCAAGTCTGGGTGCTTGGCTCCCGCAAAGAATACGTATGGCTTCACTGCACAACTTGATTGCTTTTGCGCTACCTTCGCGCAACTCTGGCAAAACCTATATAGTAACTCTAATGTCGAACACCGCCGCACGCCACCTGCCGGGAGCTTCGAAGACCAAACAGCGCAACGAGAGCGCGCCATCGCCACCGATAACCGCTGGAAGACTTTCCCCACATCCCTCTTAAGAGGTCGTAAGTGACTCCTAGAATTTGTTTCTGTGTTCCGTCAGAAAAACGTTTTTGCAGTGGTGAGACCTCTGATCTGCGCTTCACGCTAGACCTGAGTCTTATGCACACGTGGCCTAAAGCAGAATTCAGAGGTAGCCCGTAACGACGCTGGCCGATCAAAGTAATTGTGGGGTGCTGTTTTGTAGCCTGGCTATTGTTTTTTTCGTGAGCTTTTTTGACGCGTGCTGTTTTTCTTTCGGAGCCTGTCATTCTACCTTTCGCTCGGCTCTTTGTTTCCTGCCGCTATGCCCAATACTGCTTTGTGTATATATGGTATTTGTTTTCGTTTATATCATGCTGCGATGAATCGTCCGTATATATTATATATTCTTATTTATACAAAGTCAAAATTGCATAAGGTGCAAATTCTCTCCAGTAATGTGATTTTTCTCATTGTCTCAATAATTTTTATACTTCACTTCTTCACATAAGGCATTTTTATTAGACACGGACTTGCGATGAATGTGGTCGCTTTTATATTTGGTTTCAGTACGCAGGCGCACTGATAGGACGAACATTTGGTTCCTGGTAAACCCAGGAGCGAAGCGCATAAATGTCAAAATATGTGTCAGACCTATCGCATTGACTTTATTACGCAGCTGTGAAAACTTTCGCTTAGCATGGGACTTGAAGTAAAATTGCGCTGAAGAATTTTAAGCTCACCCTATGTACACGACGCTGATACATTCAGCGATTCTTAAGCAAGAAAGTATAGAGCATACTTGAGATTGCAGCGCGGTAGTAGCACGGACGAGACGAGAAGAAAGCGAGTACGTTACTACTTCGCTGCAAATTCAAGTATGCCAAACTAACTAGCCACTCAGTATGTTTTAAATACAGAGACTTGTTTCATTGAAGGCAGGAATTCTATAGTGAACGTTTGTAGCAAATGGTCTGTGTTGGTAAGCTGCTTTGCTTGGTCGTGGAATCGTTTAAAAAATCCACTTTATTCTGTTCCGTTCGTGTTGTTTGGAATATGTAGGAATTATTTGCGCTAAGAATAAACAAGCGGAGATTCATAAAGTTGCATGAACATAGGAGAAAAAACATCTGCCACTAAGGGGTACGCGCAAAGCTAGCAAATCGGATATTCGCGAATGTAAATGCGTGCAATGAAGTCAAAACCGATTATAAGAGCACAAAGCCAAGACATTGATCACAGAGCAGCAGAGAGAGACATATCCGTAGCAGACTTCACGTGCCTGCTTTGCGAAAGGACGCGATACTTTTGGGCGTACGATCCGCGTGTGTCGAAGCGGGGTTCAACCACGCGGGAAAGAATAAGGCGGCTTTTATACCGTCTAAGTACAGACTGCCTAAAAGGTGATCCTTTTTACTTAGAGAAAGGTTATGGGCGTGTTTTCTACGCGCTGGTACTACTTTATACGATTCCAATTATTCCCGAAGGAGGAAAGAAAATTGCACATGGCAGGTAGTGGGCGCTGTATAAGAAACAGAATTTCTGTAACACTGTAAATATATTTGTAATATTCCTCACAACAACCTTGATGCAAGGAATCGACATTCAGTACTGTATGCGTTTAGTTCCGGCGCAATCCAGCGTATTCCACTGAGAAAACGTCTTCGCAAAAATGTTGAAAAAATATGATTTTCGAAATATTATTGCAGGCTGGTTTTCGCACAAATTTGCTGGATATTTCAGTGTTTCTGTTGTCCTTGTCTTCCTGCGCTAAGCTTCCAGCAAATATGATTCACAAATTGTTTTCATCTAGTCAAGCTGTCATAGGCGTAATTTCAATCGTGATGGCTTCCCAAGCGGTTATTAAAAGCAGGACAACCTTCTTGTGTATAGATGATTTAAAATGAAGGTCGGCAGAAGATGCAAGATACTCCTCCACACGCCTAATGTTAGTTGCAGGGTTTCCACAATAAAGAGCACGGCATTGAAAATGTCTACAGCAGTACGCAGATAGGTCATAGTAATGTCATTGCCTGAAAGCTTCAGGCATCAATCGAGAGAATTTGCCTAAGTAGATTTCGTACTACAAAGCCGTGTATTTTTTCTGGGATGTAAGAAGTGTTCAGTGAATGTGTAGGAAGGCAAACCGTGATCCAGTGGCGCATGTTCAAAAATCGTATTTTTTCATAGTCTCTTCAAGCTGTCTCGTCTGGACTACCCTAAAGATTGATTGAGCAACTTAGCGAAAATGCTTTTCTCGCAGTATTTAAAAGTAAAAAGGTGAATAATTGTTTCTTCGTACCGCTCCAACGCGTTCATCATTATGTCTCAGCATTCACTAAGCAAATACAACGTCGCGTTGTACTTACCGCTGTGCACGGGTATCTAAAGTATGCGAAAAAAAGTAGCTCTCACTAGCTCACTCTATACAAAAGCGAGCATTACGGGTTATCCGGAACTTACCGCTTTCACAAAACTGCAGGCATTTATTTAAGTCCTATGGCATATATAGAAATACGTCAGCAGCAGACATACAACCTCTGTGACGAAATATTAGGACAGTACAAAGTATATAAAAGAGCATTCGAAAATAGGTATCCCAGCACGATTAGCACATATGAACTTCGAAAACAACGAACGGAAATACCTCTTGTACGGGCAAATCATGATCTTCAGAGGTTAGGTTGGCAAACTCGTAAATTAATTAATCAGCACTCCATTATCTTGGGCAAATAAAACTGCACTACTTCTAATCGCAAATATAAAATGGAAATTATTGAAATGCTAATAGATGATCCTTGAAATATGAAATTTATCGTACTGCTATTGCTCTCTGGAATACGTTTGTGGTTTTATACTTAACTCTGTATTTTAATATTTATGACAAAAAATAATTTCTGTCACATCATGTGAATGTTTTCTCCTGATTTCAGCAGTCTGTCGTGCCGCCAATCTTCCGGGTGGCGTGGCCTCGTTAGGCGATGTGTGCAATCTCGGATAGCATTTTTCTGTGGTCTGAAACAAATTTGGAAATAAAGGCGAATTGATACTCACTTTGCTACTTAAATGCATCAATGTCCGACAAAAATGCCTTACTACTTGAATAAAAATGTATGTTTTCCTCTGCAGGAAAGACTACTTTTGAGCGCCTCACTAAAAAGCACGCGCATTACACGCATGTTCACCACACTTGGTTTATTCTTCTCTTTGCGGCAGCAGAAAGAAAATTATTCTCAGAATAATCATTCATACGGACAAAAAAATAAAACTGTTTTTAAAGCCTTCTGAAAGATGGATACGATTCAGAGAGAAAATTAACATGTTCTGCCGCATCCACAAGCATAAAAGGCGGTAAAATTAAAGATTTCGGCAAGGGTGCATTTTTGTCCTGGATTTCTGTTCGACTCAAACTTGTAGGCCATGCGTCTACTTGGTAAAGTCGGACGAGGGGGAATGTAGGGACGAGGCGACATGGGGTGGCGAGCACGCACTTGCCGTAGCAGCGTCTGGAAAAGTTATCTCTAGGACACAGGAAGTGATGAATAGCGAAAGAATAAGCTATATATATATATATGTGAAGGTAGGAAGCCAACAGTCGGCGAGGCCAAGGAAAGCATTTTTGGATTGTACTTTGTCTTTTTTTTTTAATTTTTACTTGATAATCAGATAAATTAGTAATGTAATGTGTTTAGGGGAAAGATTTCTTTGTGTTCAGGACAAAGATTCTACTTTGTCTTTATTTATCTTTCCCCTAAACACATTACATTACTAATATATGTGATTATCAAGTAAAAATTAAAAAAAAAAGACGAAGTACCATCTCCAATGCTTTCCGTGGCCTCGCCGACTGTTGTCTTTTTTCCTTCATGTATTCTAACTAGCACCTTCATTTCCTCTATATATATATATATATATATATATATATATATATATATATGAAGGAAAGAAGCCAACAGACGGCGAGGCCCAGGAAAGCATTGGGAATGGTACTTTGTGTTTTTTTTTTAATTTTTACTTCGATAATCACATAAATTAGCAATGTAATCTGTTCAGGGGAAAGATAAATAAACACAAAGTAGAAGAAGAAACAACGTGCCGATGGTGGGATCCGAACCCACGACCTCCGAATATCGCGTCCGGTGCTCTTCCAACTATATATATATATATATAGATAGATATACAGTTGAATCCCGCTATAACGAAATTCACGGTGCACGAAAACAAATTCGTTCTCGCGGAACTTCGTTATCGCAAAAATTTGACGTGAAACGCAGAAAGAATTGCCCAAGCAGCAGCAAAGGCGTTTAATGCCAAAAATCTGTAAGCTTGGTTTGCTTACGCTTCACGGCGAGCAACGCCGTTACGCGATTTTCGCACTCGGTCAGCAAACCCATTGCAACATCGTCGTCTCGGACAGCAACGAAATTCCTGATGACATCAAAAGCGTCCATCACCTGTACGGCGGTTGCCGCAGCCGGCGCTTCCTGTACGTCGTCGTCTTCTTCATCGGAAGAGTCCTTATCATTCCGGGCAGCTTTTATGATCTGCTCATCACTCACATCTTCGTGAACAACAACACAAGCGTCAGCGCCGATGTACGAGCTCGAGATTAGGCGGCACGGTTCCTATTTCTCCCAGCGTTTTCCAGGCGGCCGCGATATATATATATATATATATATATATATATATATTAAAGAAACTACATTCCGTGCCAAACATTGTCGATAAAGTTTTAAATATTTAGCATTACTAGACACGGAATTACTGATGCTTCTCTGGTTTATAATGCTGCGCTTTTCCTTCTCACAATTTACTCGGTAACTGCTCATTCCTGAAGAACGCGGCGCACGAGCTACAGAATATAAGACATGTCTGCCGCAAAGCATCTCAAGACCTCCTACTCTGGGCGCCCCACAGCGACCTTTGAGAGCATTGGTCTGGCAAGGTGGAATTAAAATCCTCCCTTGGCGCCTCAAAATATCGTTTCTATAATGTGTACTCCATATCGGAAAAACTGTTTTGCATTGGGAAGGAGTGATTGAGCGAAGATTTGCGACGGAGCGGTTCCTAAAACAGATTCCTTAGAAAGTTTATTTTTAGATCCGTTTTCTGGTGAAGCTTATGGCCCGTTTCGAGCTATGGCCCGTTTTATGCGTGTACTTGAAAGAAGTGGAACGCCGTGCGAGGAGTCCATCTTCAAGCAAGCGGTCTGACTTTCAGGAGGAAGTGCAGGACGTTTGCGTTTACGCATTTCTAATATTCAAGCACTCCAGGAGTTTTCTAACCGCCTCGGCCAGCCATCCTCTCTACCAATCACATCCACTACTATTTGGTACAGCAATGCATTCATAAATTTTCATAGACCCATTAGAGCTTCCAGGCGCTTAGCAACAGCAGGGGTGTAGAAAAGAAAATTTTTGATACGTTTTTACATATTCAGTGCCCACCAGCTAATTTTATTTTCTTCCGAAATAATTTTTTTTTTCTATCTTTATTCTTTTTTTGGATTTCTTTTTTCCGCTTTCCTCCTTTCATCATGTTTATTTTGTTACCTTGCTTTTCTTGCTATATTAGTCCATTTTTTCTTATATTAGTTTTTCCACGTATTTTTGTTCTGTTCTTTTCTTCGGTCTTTATACATTCTTTTTTCTTCTGTTTTCACATTCCTTGAAGTCGTTCCTGCTAGATGGTTTCACTTATCTGATCATCTGCTTCACAGTATCTACTGATAGTTTGGTAACATAATATGTTATCATGAATTTTATGCTTTTATAATACCCACCAACACTAGTATGAAAATGGCAATGGAGTCATCTAAATCAATCTATATTCTTGATAACTGATCCCTTCGTTTTAGTGAAACAACCTTTAGGTCGCTAGCCGCGTGCGGCTCCCGGGATACGGGCTGCCAATGTTTTTTTTTTTTTTTGTGCTTATTTTTGATTGGCAGCGCACTCTATCTGAAGTACACATATCTCTGTTTTAGATGATCCTGTGCCGGTTTTATTTTTAAAGTTATTCTTAAAACGTATGATAATTAGCGTTTTAGCTCTATATGAAAACAAGGCTTGTGGCTGCGTATGCTGTGCTCAGCGGAATAGCAAAATCTCGCTTTTCAATGCAGTGATGTTTATAGGTTGGGTAACCGCTACGCGGCAATAAGGATAAAATCCCTCATGCAATCTTAATCGCCTTCTGGCCAAGTTTTGGTACGGGAGTACGATACGGGAACTTCGCGTCAAATCGAATGATGTGAATTACAATGACGGCAATGTTCCTCACACATTTTCAGTCATTACAACACGTCTCGGCAGAGAAGAACAAGTCATTTATAGTTTGCACTGCTAGATTTACACCATCTCGCACACCTTAAGAAAGAAATGTCATGATTGCCTTGTCGATAGAGCATGTGTAATAAAGTATTTCAAGTAGAGTAGAAACTTCCCCTGGGCCATCCTCAGAGCGAATCGGAACAGTTCAAGCAATGCACTGGAGCTAGTTCAAGAAGCAGTCAGGCACGTCATTTTGCTTCCGTGCTAAGAATCACTGTTTTTTTCTTGCCTTGAGCAGACCGGGGACGAAATGGAACAGAAGAGGATGAAATGGAGGGGGAAAAATTACTAACCTTAGATAAGTACCCGTTAACTTCACGCGGTTTAAAGGCGAGTGCACCTCGCTGTTTATCGCTGGCGTGTAATACCGCCTGAACAACGCTGATATTTATAGGTCTTTCCATAATTCCGCGTGTCACAGCGGCACAACCGTGCAGCGAAAGTTCGAGCGCAGGCCAGAAGTATCCGTATAAAAAGTATAACATCTGCCGGGACACGAAGCGCCGTTGTTCTTTTCGAAGAAAGTGCGAAGAGCACCGCTTCCTTGCGCAACTATATGTCATCGCACGTGTCGCACCGCGCATCGCCTGCAGAAAGTTGAAGCGCTTGCATCACGTGCCTCAGCATTTCACTTTCTGTTCTGCTACCATTCGGTGTTACCAGGTGTGTTTTACCTCAGCTTTATCGACCAAAGAACGAATGAGTTTGTTCCCTTGCGCACGCTATCTTTAGAGACGTCACTAGTGATGAAATGCTCGTTTGCTTCTTAATGGTTTCTTGCTTCGCCGTACCTGTGACCGCATGATTGCGTTTAGGGTGGCTTTCTAGGAGTGCGTGATTTGTAGCGTGCCCTTCACTATATTTTGTTCTTCCTTTCAAAGGCATAAAAGGTATAAAAGGAAGGCGTAACGAGTTTTTGCAACACGCCTCCGGCCAGAGATCGAGCGACGCCACGGAGAAATGGGGCTGCGCTGACTGCTTCTAGGGTAGGACCGAAAAACAAAAGCCATAGTACTCGCTGTCTTCAGTTTTTTCTCGAATTGTGTGAGACGGCAATCTTTCTTGTATCTGCCCTATCACGCACGCTACCTGTCTGTGATCAGCGCCCGAGCAAAAAGGTTCGTTCTCTTGTCGGAGCAAGTTTCGGCGGCGCTCCAATAAGAACACTGCCCGGCGGAAAAGTACCTGAATGAATTCCCCATTTCTTGCTTGCAGGATCCAATTACATAATGTGGCTCCTACTTCCGACAGATTACCATAGCATCTTACCGCTGTTTGTTTCCGCCAACATACATACCGGTTGCATCATTGATTGTGCCTTTCTTTAGCGGCAATGGGAAAGCCCCCCCATCGTGTAAAAAAAAACCCTCCACCCTTTACACATAACTGAAATGTGGTTTGAGGGCACCAAACCATCCTCAAAAACGTTTCTTGCGCCCATCACAACCTCGCACAAAAATGTCATGAGGAAAAGCATATATATATTTTAATACATGTAATTATGACGAAGCGGGAGAAAACGCGTATATTTTGGAAACAAAAGGAGAAGCTGGGAGCGCACAAATTGTCTTACTGTATCATATTTTATAGGACTAATACCATTACTTTGCACTGAATTTGAACCAAGACAATTTTTTATTGAGGAGATTTTGATTGAATGCATGAATTAAAGAACAGGTAAAAGGCTTATGAAAACGCTTGACAAAGGCCTGTCATCCTGAAAGAGTATCACGGGCGCTTAGCAATAGCAAAAGAACAATGAGCAAGTAATAGAATACATAAAATGAAACTATCTACACGAGCGTGTCTATACATGGCATCGTGTTAAAATTTATCACTACAAGAGCATTTACGGCGCAAGGACTACAAATAAGTATACAAAATTCAGGTCTGTTGCAGAATTATCATCTTGTGTACATTTTTTTTTTATATTTCGGAACAGACGTATTTTCCGGGGATAAAGAAAGAAGTGGGTAACAGTTAAGTCATTGGAATGAAATATGTAAGCATTGAATGTCCATAGTGGTACGAAATTTTGGAACATGTTACTTGTACTTCAAAAATTATAGGCTGTGGGCTTTACTAAATATGTGATTTCAGAAGTCTCTTTATTCTCATTCATAAGAGCTCTGATATATAGTGCTAGTTTCTTTTTATAAGCTCGTTCTATGTCAAGAAGGCTGTATTTCAGAAAGAGCTATGTGGTGCTATCATGGTACGATGTCTCCAATAGCTCGTACAGCTTTTTTTCTGCAGCGTATTTTTTCTTTGTCTCAGTGGTGGCTCCCCATAAAAACAAACAATGCTGTACGTGTGAGTAAACAAAAAAGTAATATAGATGTAGCTTCAATTTTAAAGGTAGAAGTGTACGCGTCTTGTTTAAAATACCAACAGAGAACATTTTCTTACTCATGTAGACTGTGCGTTCATTCCAAAGCATATGTTCCTGGAATACAATGCCTAAACATTTTCCGCAACAATCGCGTGTTAGTCTGAATTATTCGAAGTTAAAGGTAAGTTCCCATGCAGAAGTTTGCTTTTGGCCCTGAAAAGCACATATTTTGCTTCGACAATGTTCAGTTCAAGGCAGTTAGCATTTAATCAAACCGACAGCCCTGTCAGCCACCTGTTTGCTGTTTCTTGCAATATCTGCAGGTTATTGTCTGCGAAAAATACGTTAGTGTCGTCACCATAAATAACAATGTGATTAGTGGACGGTACATGAACAATATCGTTTATATAGTTATGCAACGTACGGGACCTAATACTGAACCTTGGGGCACATCAGCTGTAATGGTGCCAATCTGTGATTTTGCATTGTTTTTTTTTTGTGCATATTGCGATCTGGTGGTCGGGTAACTGTTAAATAACTGTAGGGGTGTGGCTGTTGCCCCATACACTTTTAATTTATCAAGAAGAACAGCATGATTCACGGAATCAAAGCCATCTTCAAGTCTATAGAGCAATTTCTCCTTCACTGTGAATAAAGCGGACTCAGTTGTTCTGTGCTTTTGAAATGCATACTGCTGTTTTGCTACAATTTTATGTTGTGTAAGGTAATTATATAAGCACCTGTTAATAACATGCTCCGCAACTTTTGCAAAAACGGATAATATAGAGATAGGTCTATAGTTATGGAGGTCGTTAACATCTCCTTCTTTGTGAACACCGGTCTCACGAGCTCTAATTATTTATGATTGGAATTGTCCACCTAATAACATTGAATTGCAAATATGGGCTAACGATTCTGAAATTACATCTGCTACAACTTTAATTGCTCGCGATTGAATTCCGTCTCTTCCAGGAGCACTACTGCTACGGTGGTAGTTAATGAGATCAGTCATTTCATTGACACCGCATTGTTTTAGGTACAGTGAACTGGGGAAATTCATGCTCATATAACTTGAAAGAACTACGCTATGGACAACATTGGTTATACCAGTGGGAACAGTAAAAAGTAATAATTAAATTGGTTGACCAAATCTTCGTCTTCATACTGCTTACTATTTATATTAGGCGGGTGTATAGAAGTCCTGTTTTCCTGGCCTTATATGCCATTGAATAATTTCTAAGCCTGTTTCGAGCTTGAACATATTGAAAACTTGTTTACGTAATATTGAACCCTGGACTGCCTAATATATGCACTTAATTATTTCCTGAATATCTGATACTTATAAAATAATTGTACATCTTTAGTATTTATGAATTTTGCGTAGCAACGCTTTTTTCTTTTATCCGCTCATGCAGGGAGAGGGAAATCCACGGGTTTTTAATCTTTTTGTGTTTATTTAAACCATAACGAAAATGCTTCGTGAAAGATTTTTTGGACGATTGCTAAAAATAACCTCTTAGTCTTTATCAGTACTACTTCTTCAAGACAGTGCTCCAGTCCGTGCTAAGTGAAAGACCGAGAAACTTCAGTAAACTGCTTTTATCAATTATCCTTATGGGCTTTTGGTTATCTCCTACCTTTATCGCGTTTGAATAATTGTTGGTTCATACAAAAGATAGGCATATGGTCGCTAATGCCCGCTGTTATTATACCTGAGATCGTGTTTTGTGAAGTGAAGTTGCTAAAACACACATCAATAAAATGTTTTTGTAAAGTCAGTCACACTATTTGGTGATAAAATAATTCTTACGAAACAATAACTATGGACTGTATTTAACATGTATTCAGTAGCAGTCCGGCCACCTAGAATCTTCATATTGACATCTCGAATGCCAAAAAATTTCAAATTGTTACTTGATGCATATTCTAATGCTTATTCAAGATAACTACAAAAAACACGACTAGAACCTGTCGGGAGACGATACATCGCGATTAATAGAATATTACTTGTGCATACTGTATCTTATTACTTATGCATTTCTGCGTCTTTAATTATTACACTAATCTCTGGCATCTTATAATGATTTTTTCCTCTCTTTATATAAACACACTCCTCCTCCGCGCCTGTCACTGCGAGTTAGAGATATACTAGAGTAGCTATTAATTTTAGCCACATTGCTAGCATCTGAAAACCAAGTTTCTGAAAATACCAAGGCATCAAATTTGAAATCAAACTGCTCAAGAAGTTCCCACACGTCTTCACTCTTTGGACTTAGGCTAAATGCATTTAGGTAAAAAGAAAATACTTATTTACAGGCTCCGCCAAACATTTTGTGCGTTTGTTTAGAGAATCAAGATCAAAATAAGTTATATAGGATTGTCTAACCGTACACCAGTTATCTTCAAAAACCTTCAAAACAGGGCTACACAATCTTTTCAAGGTCACTTTATTTTTCATTGTGTATCGCTCTTTCTCCTGGCCTCCTGTGAACAAAGATTCTGCCGCCTCTTTGCCACGTGAATTTGTACCGCATCTTTTCCGCTTTGCCGCATGCAAGCCAGAGCAGACACTTGTTGTAAGGCGTCAAGTTAGAAGCGAAGGTCTGGGTAGCTTTCTACTTGTAGGCCTTTCCTTTTAAAGAGCCATTGATTCCTTGTGCTTTGGTTCAAAAAGCAAATGAAGGTTGGAGAAGGCTTGTCTTTTTTCGCAGGAAGCTTGTGAATGGCATCAATGTCGCTGTCTGAGTGACAGCAGAAAGATTCATATTAACGGCCAGTTCGTTGACTGAGGACGACAGACCATCATTTGGGTTGTTCAGTCCATGGTTTTCTAGGTTTTGACGCCTGCTATACTGCTCTAGTTTGTTTATTTCCAGCTTGAAGCTAGCAACCTTATTTTCCGAATCACTTGCCTCTAAGTGATCCACACGTTTTTGTAACTCAATAATCTCTGTATTCTGGCGGTTCTGATTTTGAAGAATAGAACCATATTTAGCAGACTCTATAAATGCTGAGTTGGTGGCCTGATGATAAAGCTTCTACAGTTTGCGCTCTTGTTCCCATGCTTGAAGTAGCATGAAAAATAATACGAGAACAAATTGATGTTTTCCTTTGCAAACTACTTTACACTTTTACGAGTTCTATTTAATCTATTCGCGCATCATCGCAAACTGTATTATAAACGATTGGTTAGATGGTGAACTTACGCATGGCCAATCAAGTGGCGTATGCTAAGTGACGATGCAAACTTCCGGCAATACAGTCCTGAAGGCCGTGAAAATATAGTGAATCAACTGGAATAAACCTAAACCACACCTAATAAGTTGAATGAAACTCCTAAATATGCTTTAGTTAGGAGCAATAACAAAAAATAAATCTGCATTATTTATTACTTGTGAAATCCTCCTAGCCCCTGTCCTATCTACATCAGTATCGTCCTTGTCTTTATTTGCTTTCTTTTCAAGAAACTTTTACCACATTTCAAGACCTTGCCAGAAAATACACAATAGGTTATTCTTGTCGACAATATTAAGAAAACTAAGAGATTGAGAAAAAAAGAAAGAAAGGAGAAAGGAAGAACGAAAGAAGGAAAGAAATAAAGAAAGAAAAACGGAAGAAAGAAACAGGGAGAGAAAGAAAAAAAATGAAGAAGAAAAGACAGAAAGAAAGAACGAAGAAAAGAGAGAGAAATAAAGAAAGAAAACTCAAGGCAGGACCCGACGAAGAGCGAGAAGCTCGCTTATAGAAGAAGCGCTATCATTACTGTGTAGCCATGCTTATCAGGCTTTCTTTAACCTGGTTTAAATTTTATGAAGTGTTTTGCGTTCATAGAAATCCCAACAATTTGATTTCGCGCTGATAGCTGACATGCGCATTGAATAGTATCTCAAATGCATAGCACGAATATGTACATGGTGCGGACAAAAGTAAATGGAGCACGCAATTTCTTTCTAAATATTTTCACGCGTTCCATACTTGAAACTGGCAGTCGTCGTATGCACGAACCGGTAGCAGACGCCAGAAACATTTCACTTGGGCAGATATTGTTTTCTTATCTCCAGCAGAGAAGGCGTGATTTTAAATTGAACGGAAAAAGCGTGCTCCGTTTACTTATGTCCACACATGTACGTCTAATTTATCAGTATGAATCTTTAAATTTTTCCCTTGAGAAACAAATTGAGCAATGAAATTGGCTGCCAAAATATTATCAATTTTTTTTATTTGAATTAACATAACAAGGATTATCAACTATTTAATTTGAATACTTTTCACTATCTCTACTCAGAAAAATAAAATCGCTTGGAAACATTTTTTCCTCCGCTTCATCGAATGTAAAAAAATGAGGCAAAAATTTCTAATGCTTAGATCTCTCTTCATTTATTTTTAATGAATAGCATTCTTGTATTCTATTGAGAGCAATGCTTGAAAGAGGTAACGATACACTTTGGACATATTGCCACGTGCGTAGCCCCATGCGGCCTATGCGCTTAGCCGCAACGACGAGGCAGACGCTGTTGGGATGTTAGAAGCGCTCAGGATAGACTAATTTGACAGAATAAAAGCTTCGTGCTTAGGTACGCCTGCACGTCCGCACCAACCTTCCTCCGCGATTACGTCTGAGGCACCTTCCGTCATGGCAATTTTAGAAGGCGGGAAACCAAAAGACTCTCAAATCTGTGTTGAACGATAAACGTGAAAATGGAAAAAAACGAATAAAACAGCAACCTTTTCCCACTGATGCTAACACAGGCTCCCTTGTGTGTGAGGCCCCTTCTTAAAATAACAATGACATCAGACTTGCAGCTTGCCCCTAGTTATGCTCAAAGCTTGAGTCCTCGTCAACCAGAACCGTTCTTACTTTGTTTAGTGCAACGCTTTCAACTTTCATCCCAGGGCGTGCTTTAAGACCGTCAGCGAATTGAGCTTCCTCTCAGCTCATTGATGCAGGCGAGGAGCGCCTATGCTTAATGCGGCAGGTGCTCCTAGAACCCAGCCTCTAAGCCAAGTTCCTGAGAGTCTGAGTGCACGTATCGCTAACAAAAAGTTTCTCGCCCGTCGGCCGTTGAGCCCGCACCATGCAAGTCGTCAAGTAACGTTTCTCGAGTTTACAAGGTTTAGTTGCCAAGCACACTTAAACTTTTGTTACTCTTTGTGGCGCACACGATTTCCGCTGTTCTCGCCCATTTTCGACCAACTAGCTAAATGATTCAAGGAATTATTGCTGGACTTTCTCTTCTCTATGTTTTTATTCTGTTCCTATCTCCTTACATTTCTTTTTATTTTCTCCTCCTGTTCTTTTTAGTGCACTCACTTTCCCTTAGTGGCCCCTTTTCATACTAAAAACATGAAAAGTCACTGAAATAAGGAGCTCAAAAAAAAATCATTTTTATGGGTGTCCGCATCTAATATGATTTTAGTCCCTCCTAAGCAAAATATATTTGCCTCATGAATTGGGTCAGTATCGAAGTAAGCTAGTCGACGGTTGAAGCTGTTTGCTTAATAAGAATAGTATGCAAGAAGTAGAAAAGTATTTCACATAACACTCCTCAGCAGATTTACACTCCACGCCTGGTTTTGCTTTTTTTCCTGGAGCAGCTAGAAAATTCACAGATGAGCCCATGCATGAGATGACTGCGACATTATGGTGAATTTTTGTTTTTGATGACCATTTAGAAGCGAAAACAGGAGTTAATGAAGGCTGCTCAAACAGTAAGGGCATATGTTTAGCCACAGGCGTATGGTCTTCCCAATGTGGCCACATCACAGTACTTACTATGGCATTTTGGTGTCCACAATAATGGCGAAACAGAGCAAAGAAATGGGCACGAATATCAGCGCAGATTTTAATGCGACTATCCTTTCAATTTGTTCGTATGTGGCACAACAGAGCAGAGTAACGTAGTTGCTCGGTTAAGGATGGTAGTATATATATTGTAGCGAGAGATGCACTACGCCAATGAAAAGTGAGTTTCGCGTGGTCAGCTGGACCCAGAACTCCGCATGCGCAGCTACCATGGCAACCAGCTGCGAGGGCGGTTCGCAGCTGCGCCTGGCTACGGAACTTCACATATAAAAAGCCCTGAGGGCATATATGCTTCGCTGGGAAGGTCCCACACGGGCGAAGAAGTCGACAGTGAGCCCTTGGAATGCGCGCTGAATCTTCTCCGGCTGCGAGAAGCTGCTTCAGACGACCCCGAAATCGTTGCTTGGCGTGAATATGTGTGTCTAACATGAAACGGCGGCCAACTATTTTACAGACCACCGATCATGCTTTGTCTCCATCAAACCAATAAACATCGATGAATTAACGAATTGTGCATTACACACATACCGATACGCATTATTGTAATTGCTTAATCGATATAGTCTATACAAAACTAAACCAACCTAAACGTATCTTTCGCCACGTATTGTCTAGCCTAGCCGAGCTAAGCCACCGCCATTCTTTAAATCGTTGTAGGGAGTGACGAAGGTAAAAATTGGATAAATTCGATGGAAAAGAAACAGAGAGTGGAATTATACCGAAAGTGGAAAATGCAGATCAGGAAGGAAGATTTCTTTGATAACTCAAGAGGCAGTGCCCTAGTTTTTGAAGCTAGATCAGAATGCCTTAGAACACGCAGCTACAAAAAGAAATTTAACAATGGAGATGACGCATGTGCTGTATGTGGAAACTCCAGTGAAACAATTGACCATGTTATACTCGAATGTAATGGTATCCATCCGGAAGTTGATGCAGGCACAATCACTGTTCCCGAAGCTGTGGGGTTTAGAGATAACAGTGGCTGGGTAAATAAACCGGCGGTGGAAACTAGCAAAAAACGACTGGAAGATCGGTGGCTTAAAAGCAGAGAAACGACATAATGTTAGTAATGTAGGAACAAAAATTTGATAAATAGAATTATGGTTTAGTTAACCATTTTAAATCAATAATTAAGATATAGGGAGAAAAATCAGCATGATAGCTACTGCTACCACCCCGTTTCAAAGGGGACGCTCCTATATTCCATCCTTCCATCCATCCATCCAATTCGTCGCTACAACAATACCGACAAGAATCACAACACAGGCTTGTGCTCTAGTCCAACACTTCACTGAAGCACACTATAGCGAACACCTATTCCGAATTTCACTGGTATTATGCTCCTCTCAAACAGGCAGTTTCAAAGCCTAACGAGTCGGCAGCATGTGATATTCTTGATTGCTATCGAGGATCGTCTTATGCTGTCAATGCACTTAACTGGGCTAGTTGGTGAACGAATTCAGGCATGGTGCTAGCGCACAAGGAGGACCGCGACAAGGAAAACTCATTCACCATCGAGAGATCCTATTATCTATTATCGATATTCACGTGCCCCGCAGAGACTACCCCAGTCACCGGCTTTCGATCACGGGCTACTTCCTAGAGAATGCTGCTATTATATGCATTAGCTCTCGTTTTTTTTTTTTACCTTATTCACATAGATAAAGTAGTCCTGTTTTGAGACCACATTTAATGCAATTTAATGGAAGTCTTCTATTTTACTTGCGCAAGTGAGCAAAGTTAACCTGGACCCCTCCACTGCGGCGCCTACCATTAAGAGACCCTTTTTTTTTGCCTATGGAAGCAAGTTGCGAGTGACAGCGGTCATCGGAAGCGGTTGATATCGTTTCCAGCCCATTTCCGGCCCCTGCGGTGGCAATGCATGTATATCTCTACTTTCTGCTCATTTTTCAATCGACGCCCGCAATAAAATTTCCAATTTTCGTCATCACTCTCGAAAACCGACTTCAACGACCTCAGGTGGCAATTCAACACTTTCTGTTACACTGCCGCCTCACTCCATTCCCCTCTCCCCCTCTTTAAATTTTTATTTAGGAGCCACTTCAGTTCCCGCCGAGTCCTGCTGATTGTGTAGTTTACATTTTTATCGGTCTTGGCGTTATTCTTACCTTTCGTTATAAACTGCCAACGCGTAAACAAGCAAGGCTCATACCCTCGGCTTTCCTGAGCTCTGCGCGCGGTTTGGGGAATGGGCGATCCGTCGCCTAACAGATCGATGTTGTGTCCACAGCGGACACGCACGGAGACTATCAAATGCGAATTTACACATTTACACCCCCCCCCCCCCCTTCCGCGGGACATGAGGACGATGCAACGTTTCAGGAGTGAGCTGCTCAAAAACGGTACAAATCAAAGAAAGAAGGATAGCGCCTGGCTTTCATAGTACACCGAACACACCCGAGGCATGCCACGGTCAGGGTGATGTTATTGTGGTCTGCTGACTATATGTGGTTGTCGACATTACGAACTGCAGGCTGGTGTTCGCTCTGCGTTTCGATTTTGTCGGAGGCATTCCAGGCATTATATCTATGTGTTGACGATACTGCTTTAATTCTGATGTTGAAGTAAGATCAAAGGCAGTCTACTAAATATGTGTCTTCTCGGAATCTACGTTTTCATACAAAGCTTTCTTTCTTCGGAAATTGGATTTCATCATTTTATGCGAGTATCCCCACACATTGGCACAATATTTACGAAAAGAGCTACAAAGCATTAAGTCAGTTAGGAGTCCAAAACCTGGATTTTTTTACTAATAATCATAACCGTGCCTACGTCATTTGTCTAATCAAACTTTACTAACAAGCTAGTGGAATGCTACCGTTTTAGTGACTCCTAAAAAATTAAAATAATGTACTTTGTGCACTCCACCTTATGGATAGCTATCTTGCTAGGCGCATCATTCAGTCTCAGTGGAGCTGATTGTTTCAGAACTTGCGTGCTCTTTAATCGAGCCAAATGGTCTATTGTTTTTGAATAATAAATTAGTCAGCCGGATATTTGCTAGAAAGCGCACGCTAGAGCTATAGCTGTAACGTGCGCTCTCTAACCAAGAAAAGTTGGTGGGGTTGGAAGCATTTTGAAATATCCAAATAGTTTTGGATACTTACTAGAAAAGACCTTTCTATGAATGTCTTTATGATATTGTTTAACAGCAGTATAACAATGAACATGTCTGCAAATCTTTTCTCTTCAGGATTCTATTTTGTTTCTAATAATTTTCAGCATATCACCCTACTTACTGAAGTCTTTGGTAATTTTGCTAACGCACGATGAACTTCACAAGCAAAATATTGATACGCATTGCAAAGTTAGACCGTTTTCATCAATATGCTCATAAAATTGTCATACAATGTTCCACAGTTGCCCGACGAATATTTCGAAAGATTTGTTTTATATTGAAAGCATTCCACAGTGCATTTCCTTCCAATGGATCTTTACTGCGAGCACAAGAAGCAATTTCAGTCCTTTTTTTTTGAACCGCTGTTCAAAATATGCTTCACAGTCAAATCACCGAAAAGCAACAGTGCGGGTATTAATGCTTCTCCATTAAATTAAACAACGTCTTCTTATGAGCTCTCAGTGACAAGGACCGAGGGGTAGCTACCCCGATCCTGGGCAAATCTTAGCGACTAAATATACAGAGTACTTTCTCCTATCAACGGAAGCAACTTATCTCTTCAAAATAAGGTACATGCTTCCACATTTAAAGCCTCAGTCGGAGATTCAGTCTCATCTAAATTCTTTTCCTAAGATCTGTAGTGCAGCAGTTGGATATCTGATACCAACTCTTACCGCATACGTTAACAAACCGCATCTGTGAATACGTCGCTGTCGTCAGCACTACAGCATTCTATATATTCAGAGACCTTAATCTATTGCGACGCTTGGACACAATGGCCTTACATTATTAGGTACACTATACTAAAGAATGTCTTATGGCTACATTATTTTTATTGCATTTTGTATTTGTTCCAGAGCGCTGCTCACTGAAAGCAGATATAAAACATTTACTGAGGCTTCAACTTCGATAGCGCTGATCTCGTGTAACCTTGTCGTGTGGACCACCCAATCATCGCACTAACTAGGTTGTAATAAGGCGGAACACGAAGTCAAAGACAGGCGTCGTCACACTATAACCAAATGCATTCAACCACTTTAACTAAACATTTCAAATGACTGGATGGCATGATACTCTGCGCACATGCGTTTAACATCCACCACACTTTTCGTAGAGCCACCAGGTGCTTTTGACGCGACACGTCATACACGTCGATGGGGTGCCATGGAAGCAGACGAGTACGCACGCCACACCTTGAAGCTTCATTGGTATTCGCGAAATAGGAAGAAGCGTGTCGCGGGTCGATAGCGGAAACAGTACTTTCAAGACGCCGCTTGGGCGAGTTCTCAACTGGAAATTCCCGGCAAACGTGCAGCAGATTTTTAACTGCCTAAAATATTCCCTTTAAATTATTCCGAATAGGAGCACTATCGTCACGCAATCATGTGTGAAAGCAGCATTGAAAATAAACGGAGGAGGCCGGAAAGACTTAAGTAGACGTGCTGTCAAAGTCACCGGGCACCATGGTGCATTTGACTGTTATTTATATATTTAAACCTCTGGCATTTTCTCCAGAAGCAAACTGGCTGTCAAAAGTCAGTTTCCTCAGATGTAGGATTACGGAAAACTAACTAGATCTGAAAGTCGACCGCTAGCAAGGACCTTAAAAGTAGTAAGACTGCAACAAGCTGGATAAATTTGTAACGTCCATGTAAATTAGGAGACATCACGCCTTCAAATTCATTCGTTGCTCAGCACTTCTGCATCTGTCATGTGACGTTTTGGTACCAAGAATAGCACTCAAAATATAAAATGTTACCGAGACAAAAACAACAAATAAGTTTATTTCCCCGTTGTCATTCGTTCAAATGTACGTTTGCTTTCATTTCTTACCACGTTTAGACGTAAACGGTGCTATATCGGCTTAGGCTCCCTAAGATGAAGCGCATTCTTATGCAGAAAAAACATATAGATGACGCAATTGTGCAATAATTCATTGCTATATTTTGATAAACGGTGTTAAGGTCACACAACACGCGGAGAGAGCGAAAATGAATGCACATTGTGTGAGGTATTAGTCCTATAAGAAGGTGCTGTTAAAATAGTTTAGAACTGCAGAGCTGATGATGCCGTTTCAGAAGTGCCCGCTGAATCACTTACGGGTTGGGAGCTTCGTCAAGCTGCTAATGCGGCTTCTTGTTCCTTCTCCTCGGCCATGTATTTGACAGGAAAATAAACCAAACCTTACGTTACTAAGCATGTAAAATCAGTGTCAGCAATCAAGATTATAAAGTCCAAATTCCTCCCTGAACAAACTCAACTAAAGAGAGAAATCCTAAGCGGGTTGTCACTCAATTTAATAGATCAGAAATTAGAAGTAACTGGCATACATTATGACCTTTTATTTTTATTCCTGAAGAAGGAATAGGGAGAGAGAAAAAAAACTTCAGTATTCTGCGCGAAACTTTCATTGAATTGTGAGTCATTCCAAGAGAACCCGGACAAATTAACTAATATCGATTAGTGATCTTGCTTTTCTTTGTGGTAAGCGTCATTCATTGCACTCCCAAGTGCTTGACGAGTGCATTCATCCCATTACACGGGAAGTCTGGTGAGTGGCTGCTTTGAACATGTGTTAAACCCAGGACGTTTAGCGCAGCTGCTGCCGAGATTTCGAACATAGGCTTGGACGTCCAAAGCAGACACTGGAAAATTAAGTGTCAGCTCCAGAACGCGCACAAAATCCTTCGGCCGCATAATCTGCGTTTGCCAAACCAATAAGAACGAACAAACTTGTGTTTCTGTTCATTTTTAAGATATACAAGGAATATTCAATGCGGCAGAGAATTCTTTTTCGGACATTGATGTGGTATAATATTTTCTCTTCTTCGACCATTATAAACTGGCATACTTGGTCACACTAGTTGTGCAACCTGGTTGTAAAATTCACCAATAATTACAGATTGTATTCAAATCAAGGATATGAATAAACGGCGCAAATTATGTGTGATTTGTTCTATAAAATTATGATAATCACAATAGGCAGAGGTGCACTCAATGATTTCTTTCGTGTTGACGCATGAAAAGCTTCTATTTTCGGGCCGTGATAAGGGCTTTCGCCTAAAGGGAAATGCGCAATGAGTAGAGAACAGTAAATCATACTTGCTAAACGAATACTTGGATAATAACAAGTCCCTATACATAGCATTCATTGATTACATGAACAACTTTTACTCAGTCGAAACATCGGCAATCATGCAGGCATTGCGAAATAAGGCTTTAGATGCGCCGTATATGCAAGTACTGGGGGATATTTATAGTGGTTGCCCAGCAATCATAGTTTTGCATCAAGAAAGTAATGAAATTAACATTACAGAAGGGTATGAGGCAAGAAGACATAATCTTTCCAGTACTATTCACAGCTTGCTTGGGGCAGGTATTATGTGGCTTAGAATGGAGGCAGTTAAGGTCTGGGTTGTTGGGGTACCTCAGTAAACTCTGATTCGTTCAGGAGATTTTCTTCTAAGAAAACCTTAGGACAAATTGCTAAGACGGCTTCATGACCTAGAAAGAGAAAGCAGAACGTCAGGCCTAAAATGATCATGTGGAAGACTAAGGTTATGTTAACACAAGAGCCTAAGAAAGGAACAGCAGTTTAAAATAGCAAGCGGAGCCCTGGAAATTGTATGCAAATATGTCTACTTAACACAGGTAGTAACCGAAGATGCTGATCAGGAAAGGGAAATACCTAAGAGCAAAAATTTGGGACGGAGCGCATTTCGCAAGCATTATCAGATTACGACTAGCAGCTTACCGGCATCGCTCAAGAAAAAAAGTATATAAGTGTTGCATTCTACCGGTACTGGCCTCAGACTTGGAGGCCAACCGAATGAATTCCGGTTAAGTGGAGGACAACGCAGACAGCTTTAGAAACGAATATGGCAGGTGTGACATTACAAGAAAAGAAGCATACAGAATGGGTGAAAGAAATACCTCCAGTTAATGTCATTCTAGTTTATACAAGAAATATAATTGGGCATGGGCAGCACATATGCGAATAAAGCATAATCGATGGTAAATAAGGGTGAAAAATATTTGTTCCAAGGGATGGAATTGTGCAAAGGTCCAAAACAAAGAGTCCTTTGCATGGCTTCCATTTTAAAGTCACGCGTCGCTAATTAGCAACTCATCGCGCACTTCTCGATGTTAAGAAGTTTGTAAGGTTGAAGTGGATGCAGCTTGTACTAAACCGGGTTAATTGGAGCAATATCGGAGAGGCCTTCGCCCTGCAGTGGGTGTAGTCGGGCTGACAATGCCGGGCTAGCCGGGCGGCTGCGTTTCGATGGAGGCGAAATGAAGAGGCGTCCGTGTGCTGTGCGATCTCAGCGCACGTTAAAGATCCCCAGGTGGTCGAAATTACTCTGTAGCCTTCTACTATCCTCTTTCTCGCTTTCCACTTTCACTCCCACCTTCCTCCCTTCCATTACGGCGCGGTTGAGACGTCCACAGAAAACAAGTGAGACAGTTACCGCGCCTTTCCCTTCCATATAAATCGATCCAGTGGTTCGGAGCGCTTTTTGAGTGCTTCTTCACTCTATGGAGACTGATCTTCAGGCGGCCCTTCTTTGTCTTGAAGATACACTAACCAAAATTGGCCTCGAACTCGCACCACATAAAACAGAATTGATTAGTATCGACGGAAAACATAAAACCAACCCCAGTATGCAGATCCATCTTCACATCGGAGGCAACACCATCACCTCCTCAAATGGGCAAATCCGCATTCTTGGCCTGCCCATATCAAGCTGCAACAGCCCCCAGAAATGGGTTCGTCAGTTACAACGCCTTTCGCCAGCACTGCTACATACTATTCGTCGCCTGTCCAACCGGTACGGCGGTGCGCGGCAGCATGCCTGCCGTGCGATGGCCAGAGCAGCGGCGGTCGGAAAAATCCTCTATGGTACACCGGTCCTCCAACTGTCGAAGGCTGACTTCGCTAAGGTCGAACGCCTTCATCGCGCTACACTACGCACTATTACCGGTCTACCTAAGCACACTCCTACAGCCGAACTTGAGCGTTTGGCCGCTCTTCCACCGCTCACTACCATCGTTACCGAGTCACAGACGCGTCATCGAATACGTCTAGAGAACACTGTCCAGGGGCGTCGCCTGCTGGCCTGGGATGAACAGCGTAACGACAAAACACCAGCCCTATATGCATCACTTCCCCCTTGGGAGATGCCAGTAGTCACACGCGTCCATCGCCGACCTATAAACCGCGATTTTGTCATTCCCCGGGAGCTCCTAGCTGCCCATCACCGACAAGAGCGAATCCCCGATACGACTGACATATACACCGACGCATCCATTACAAGCGAATTCGCATCTATGGCCTGGGTATGCGATGACAACCCTTCCCTTTCAGGCGCTTATGCCTGCCATCTACCTCAGGGTACCCCTCTTCACGCTGAACTCCTCGCGATTTGGGGAGCCTTGTCAGGAGTGCCTTGCACCGGAACTGGGTCACTACGTATTCTTACTGATTCCTTTGAAGCTTACAAGGAAATCGCTACTCCGGGTTCACAAGATGCAACAGCTACGGCTATACAGCGCCTCCTTAAACGCCACCAACTCGCGACCAGAACTGTCGCTATTCACTGGACCCCAGGTGACTCGGACGAATCAGGGGGCAATGCGGCGGCACACGCCGCGGCTGCCTTGGCAGGTGGGATGTCCACATTTACTTCCCCACCCCCCTTGCTTCATCCTTATTCGACCTTGGGCGGACAACTCACCCCTTCTCTTGCCCTTATGCACTATATTCGGACCAGTCTTCGTAGCCTCAGTCAGCATCGCATGCAGGTGGCCACACCAGACCCACCTTTTACGAGAAGAACCCACCTCACCCGAAGTCAAGAAGTCTTTTTGAATAAGCTCATCGCCCATGCGGCTTACACGCCACGTATTATGGCCCGCTAGCGTCAGTATAAAGAGAAAATGATTACGTGCCCCCACTGTACGACTCTAACCTGCCGCGGCATATCTCATTTACTTTGGGAATGCCCTGCTTTTTCTACTGGACGCCCCGAGATCGAACCCTACCGCCTGAACTACCGTTCCCTTCTAGAAACTGATGCAAACACACAGATGATATTTGCCAAGTATGGCTCGCTTAGTGGCCTGGTTAGAGCAATGTGATTCGAGTGACGACCTAAATAAACAATGAAGATTATGTCTACTCCCCTTTATCCCCATCCATGGCCATGAGCCTTCCCATTCAATAAAGGACATTCAATCAATCAATCTTCACTCTATTTGCCTCCTTTCCGCGTTGTATATATGGGTGCATGCGTCGAGGAAGAGGGGAGATGGTTAGCTTATCTCGTTATATCTGTGGGATGGTCGACTTTTGTTGCATATTCCTGTCTCTCTGTAGGCCTACCATATTTAAAATGGCTCTTCCTTTTGTTGTCTGGCTTAACTTTTCGAGTTGTGACACTCTGACTGACACTCTGAGCGCGGAGAACTCGTCTTGCGTAATCTCGTCCGCTGCCCGGAGGTTCCCGTTTTGGTGCCCGGATGACAGCCCTCAGTTAACACCTCCTAATCGTCGACATCCGGAGCTTTTATACTTACAAAGAATATATTTATGGTTTTTTGCTTGCGAAGCGCGCGATAGACATAGTGACCATCGCTGAGCGCTGGGCAAGGCCAGAGATTTTATGGCTGCAATGGAGAATCAAGAACCAAGCTTTTCCGCAGTCGGCGCCAAACAAACCACCACCTGCCTCGGCCACCATGACCTGAACTGGGGTACAGATATGTTGGGCAAGTGCACCGCTATTGTCTTTAAGAAAAAGGTGTGTTTCAACCAATCAGCTTCCTTTATGTTCTCCAAGACAGCATTATTAAGCGTATATTCATATTTGTGGAAATAAACAGTCTGCTTCACAAAAACCAACTCGGTTTTCTAAAAGGGCTCACTGTAGTAACCCAGTCGATGCAATTAATGACCTTGCGGCAGTCATTCACATGTGTGGGCAAAACGATATCTTTTACCGAGATTTCTCTAACGCCATTGTCCAGGTGTTCCACTGTGCACTCTGCTACATCCTTTTTACTACTTTTCTGCTCGACCTATATAACTCTTGGCCGAAATCTGTTTCCCTATAGATGCAAATTCTCTATATAGGAAAGAATGCACTCAAAGTATTCCCTAACTTTCTCCGGTGTGTCTCTAGGCATGCTATTAGCAAAAAGTCATTTTTTTCTGTTTAGCATTGATATATGCTTGATATCACTGACGCGACTATCAGGATGTTCACAGAGGTCTCTTTTATTTACAAATTAGTAATAGCACTGATGACAAAGCAAAGTTTGTAAATGTACTTAAGCATACACCAGAATGGTGTCAAAAAATAATATTTGGATCTCAACCTCGAAAATAATTGCATGACTCTTACTATGAGATAAAGAAACTAATATTTCCTGATAATTCAATGTATGTGGTACTAAAGCCAGTCACAGTCTACAAATGTGTGCTCATAATTCTGACTTGCGAATTAGAATCGGTTACGCATGTTTCATACATTGCATCCTGGGCATACTCGGTGCTCGGTGAAGATGAGGAAGAAAGGCAGGGAGGATAACGCGTAAAAAAAACGGTTTGCTACCCCGCACTGCGGGAAGCGGGTGAATGGATATAAAAGTGGTGGATAAGAGAGGGATGGGTGACGTCAGTATAGTCCCTTAAAACCCATATCACGTCTCATCACATCACGTCACAGTCATGTTACAGCACGCAATAGCAAAATCGCAGCCTGTCGATCAGGCCCGTAGTTTTCAGGAAGCGGAGCAGTGTCTGGGAGGCCTTCACCGCCGACTATAGCCGCGGCCAGTGACGTATATACTTCATTTCAGTCAGTGGGCGTCCAGTTAAGGGCCTGTCACACTAGCGCGACACGACACCGACACAGACCCGACAACGACACCGACAGTCGGCGAACTCGTCGGCCGACCGTGTCTGCGGCCGACCAAGCTGTCACACTAGGCCGACGACGACACCAACACGACCGAAAACCAAATGTCTTCCCAGTGTGACAGGCTTTGAGGCCGGGGACACCGACAAAACCAGTCTGCCGACTGTCGGTGGCCGAGTCTTCGAGAGATCGGCCGCCGAGCAAAAACTTTCTCGAAACGCAAAACCGACTAGTACACCACGTCGACAGCGAATACCTTTCAGCACTAATATACGTAAAAAAGTAGAGTCAATGCATAATCCCTGACCGAAACGCGAGCGTGAGCCGCCAAAATACTCAAGGCCGCCGAATGCGTGTGGAATATCAACGGCAGCGTTTTCTTTTCGGGGCGAGTGAATTCGGGGCGAGTGAATTCGGGGCGCATAGATTTGTGGCGCTCGTCGGGACCGTGAGCAATCTTTCCGCTTTTCCGAACTGCACAGAATAGTGCAAAATGAACATAGCACGTGACAAAGAAATGATGAAAAGAAGCGATTATTTTCCTGAAGCCAGCAGAGATGCCGATCCTCCTGCGCACTTCGATCATTGTGTTTAACGTCTAGCCGCTGCGTCGCTACTTCGCAACCCAATTTCAACGCTATTTTACGCATCACGCAATAATTTTTTGTTGCATAATTCAATGTGTTTCAAGAATTGTGTGCGCAAAAAGCGCAGAACTTGCGTTTAAACTTTACAACAGAACCAACAGCAGTCGTGGTCCCGCGGCCGGCCCTGTGAAATCCGCCTAAGGTTTTAGAAAATCTGCCGAAAGTTTTACCTGCTACTGTGGCATGATTCAAACTATCTGCAGTTTACTCTCAGCAAGCTGGACAGTCAGTTAAGCGGTAAACGCTCCTGCTACCTTTGCAACTTTCACACTGCAAGACAGCGTATTAGCTAGAACCATATCCCAACCTCTGAAAGTGCCGTTGCGCCTAACTTTTGTGGTGCAGTGGTTAGCGCAGCTGGCTATCAAACAGGAGGTCGTGAGTTCGATCCCAAGAGTAGCGTTTTTTTTTTTTTTTTTTTTTTTTTTTTAGCTTTGAATATACACTGTCTCTTATTCGCCGTGGACAGCTTTTGTTTTTCAAACACTGACGTCGTTCTGATCCGGCAACCAGAGCCGTAAATTACAGGGCACTATTCAGTCTCGGCCCATAATCACGACTGTTGAGGCGCATGTTTTGGTATGGTCGAATATATGAAATGGAATTAAAATTAAGCGTTCCTTAAGTAGTTACGAGAATAAACCATGAAAAATAAAATAGGGAGTAGCTATACAAAAAGGAGAATTTCGCATTGTAAAAAAAAAATAAAAGGATTAAGAAAATGAACGTATAATGACACGAGAAGAGAGTGAGAATGAGTGGGCCTGGTCGGTGGGGAGGTTTCCCACGTTGTCTGGCTAGTGTGACATAGGAGTTGGGCGACCGTCGGCCGACAGCCGTCTTGCGAGCGACGCGCCGCCGACACCGACTGTCGGCCGACTGTTTCCGTCGGCGCAGTGTGACATAGACGCAGACATCAGGAAGACGCGCTGTTGGCAGACCAAATCGGCGTCATGTCGTGCTAGTGTGACAGGCCCTTTAGGCGCTCCAACGCACAACAGAGACACTATTTTTCCTCACTATATATGGGGCACTCAGAAAGAATGTGTTCCATAGACTCGTCGCACCGACAGTTTGTACATGTAGGGCTGTTTGCCATGGCTATGCTAAAAGAATACGAGTTTCAGAATGCTACACCAACCCACAGGCTTCACAGCAAAGTTTCTTCGCGTCGGGGTAGGCCAGGTGGAAGCCGCAGCTTCAGGTCAGGGTCCAGGGATTTTAAGCGGCAGTTCGCAAACTGGCCAGAAATGCACAAGGAGAGCGTGTGTTCCCGCGCATGTGCGCGAAGCCTGCCCGCTGCGTCAGCTCTGGAAAAGGGGATCAACACACAATTGCCGTCTTGGTTGGCTGTTCGCGCAACCTCTTCTGCCCGAAGATTGCCCACTATTCCGCTGTGTCCTGGAAGCCATTGTTAGATGATGTCATGTCCTTCATTTATGGCATAGTGATGAAGTTCTCGTATTTCCGCGACGAGTTTCTCATGGGCTCCACGGCGAAGAGCCGCTTTTAAGGCTTGCAGGGCTGCTTTTGAATCTGCAAAAATAGACCGCCTTCTGAGTTCTCCGCTGACTCATAGACCTAAATGCGATTAGAAGAGCGGTTAGCCCTGTGGCTGTCGAAGAAGTTCGGTGAAATCCTAACTTTTATTTCTGTAGTAGTCGCAGGGATGACCATGGAGCCTGAATAACTCATGGTATTCACTGAACCGTCGATGTAGACGTGCAAACGACCTTGAGGGGGCTCATGAGGTATTCAAGAGTGACTTGTTTTAGTTCTGTCGGCGATGGCTCGACCTTCTTTCTGATGCCGGGTATTGAAAGAAGCACCTGTGGTTGATGCAGGCTCTATAGTGTAGAGGATGGCCAGAGCAGCGGCGGTCGGAAAAATCCTCTATGGTACACCGGTCCTCCAACTGTCGAAGGCTGACTTCGCTAAGGTCGAACGCCTTCATCGCGCTACACTACGCACTATTACCGGTCTACCTAAGCACACTCCTACAGCCGAACTTGAGCGTTTGGCCGCTCTTCCACCGCTCACTACCATCGTTACCGAGTCACAGACGCGTCATCGAATACGTCTAGAGAACACTGTCCAGGGGCGTCGCCTGCTGGCCTGGGATGAACAGCGTAACGACAAAACACCAGCCCTATATGCATCACTTCCCCCTTGGGAGATGCCAGTAGTCACACGCGTCCATCGCCGACCTATAAACCGCGATTTTGTCATTCCCCGGGAGCTCCTAGCTGCCCATCACCGACAAGAGCGAATCCCCGATACGACTGACATATACACCGACGCATCCATTACAAGCGAATTCGCATCTATGGCCTGGGTATGCGATGACAACCCTTCCCTTTCAGGCGCTTATGCCTGCCATCTACCTCAGGGTACCCCTCTTCACGCTGAACTCCTCGCGATTTGGGGAGCCTTGTCAGGAGTGCCTTGCACCGGAACTGGGTCACTACGTATTCTTACTGATTCCTTTGAAGCTTACAAGGAAATCGCTACTCCGGGTTCACAAGATGCAACAGCTACGGCTATACAGCGCCTCCTTAAACGCCACCAACTCGCGACCAGAACTGTCGCTATTCACTGGACCCCAGGTGACTCGGACGAATCAGGGGGCAATGCGGCGGCACACGCCGCGGCTGCCTTGGCAGGTGGGATGTCCACATTTACTTCCCCACCCCCCTTGCTTCATCCTTATTCGACCTTGGGCGGACAACTCACCCCTTCTCTTGCCCTTATGCACTATATTCGGACCAGTCTTCGTAGCCTCAGTCAGCATCGCATGCAGGTGGCCACACCAGACCCACCTTTTACGAGAAGAACCCACCTCACCCGAAGTCAAGAAGTCTTTTTGAATAAGCTCATCGCCCATGCGGCTTACACGCCACGTATTATGGCCCGCTAGCGTCAGTATAAAGAGAAAATGATTACGTGCCCCCACTGTACGACTCTAACCTGCCGCGGCATATCTCATTTACTTTGGGAATGCCCTGCTTTTTCTACTGGACGCCCCGAGATCGAACCCTACCGCCTGAACTACCGTTCCCTTCTAGAAACTGATGCAAACACACAGATGATATTTGCCAAGTATGGCTCGCTTAGTGGCCTGGTTAGAGCAATGTGATTCGAGTGACGACCTAAATAAACAATGAAGATTATGTCTACTCCCCTTTATCCCCATCCATGGCCATGAGCCTTCCCATTCAATAAAGGACATTCAATCAATCAATCTTCACTCTATTTGCCTCCTTTCCGCGTTGTATATATGGGTGCATGCGTCGAGGAAGAGGGGAGATGGTTAGCTTATCTCGTTATATCTGTGGGATGGTCGACTTTTGTTGCATATTCCTGTCTCTCTGTAGGCCTACCATATTTAAAATGGCTCTTCCTTTTGTTGTCTGGCTTAACTTTTCGAGTTGTGACACTCTGACTGACACTCTGAGCGCGGAGAACTCGTCTTGCGTAATCTCGTCCGCTGCCCGGAGGTTCCCGTTTTGGTGCCCGGATGACAGCCCTCAGTTAACACCTCCTAATCGTCGACATCCGGAGCTTTTATACTTACAAAGAATATATTTATGGTTTTTTGCTTGCGAAGCGCGCGATAGACATAGTGACCATCGCTGAGCGCTGGGCAAGGCCAGAGATTTTATGGCTGCAATGGAGAATCAAGAACCAAGCTTTTCCGCAGTCGGCGCCAAACAAACCACCACCTGCCTCGGCCACCATGACCTGAACTGGGGTACAGATATGTTGGGCAAGTGCACCGCTATTGTCTTTAAGAAAAAGGTGTGTTTCAACCAATCAGCTTCCTTTATGTTCTCCAAGACAGCATTATTAAGCGTATATTCATATTTGTGGAAATAAACAGTCTGCTTCACAAAAACCAACTCGGTTTTCTAAAAGGGCTCACTGTAGTAACCCAGTCGATGCAATTAATGACCTTGCGGCAGTCATTCACATGTGTGGGCAAAACGATATCTTTTACCGAGATTTCTCTAACGCCATTGTCCAGGTGTTCCACTGTGCACTCTGCTACATCCTTTTTACTACTTTTCTGCTCGACCTATATAACTCTTGGCCGAAATCTGTTTCCCTATAGATGCAAATTCTCTATATAGGAAAGAATGCACTCAAAGTATTCCCTAACTTTCTCCGGTGTGTCTCTAGGCATGCTATTAGCAAAAAGTCATTTTTTTCTGTTTAGCATTGATATATGCTTGATATCACTGACGCGACTATCAGGATGTTCACAGAGGTCTCTTTTATTTACAAATTAGTAATAGCACTGATGACAAAGCAAAGTTTGTAAATGTACTTAAGCATACACCAGAATGGTGTCAAAAAATAATATTTGGATCTCAACCTCGAAAATAATTGCATGACTCTTACTATGAGATAAAGAAACTAATATTTCCTGATAATTCAATGTATGTGGTACTAAAGCCAGTCACAGTCTACAAATGTGTGCTCATAATTCTGACTTGCGAATTAGAATCGGTTACGCATGTTTCATACATTGCATCCTGGGCATACTCGGTGCTCGGTGAAGATGAGGAAGAAAGGCAGGGAGGATAACGCGTAAAAAAAACGGTTTGCTACCCCGCACTGCGGGAAGCGGGTGAATGGATATAAAAGTGGTGGATAAGAGAGGGATGGGTGACGTCAGTATAGTCCCTTAAAACCCATATCACGTCTCATCACATCACGTCACAGTCATGTTACAGCACGCAATAGCAAAATCGCAGCCTGTCGATCAGGCCCGTAGTTTTCAGGAAGCGGAGCAGTGTCTGGGAGGCCTTCACCGCCGACTATAGCCGCGGCCAGTGACGTATATACTTCATTT
This sequence comes from Amblyomma maculatum, assembly GCF_055883805.1. Lineage (NCBI taxonomy): Eukaryota > Metazoa > Arthropoda > Arachnida > Ixodida > Ixodidae > Amblyomma > Amblyomma maculatum. The sequence continues at coordinate 125,029,105 of NC_139349.1, forward strand.
CAGTCAGTGGGCGTCCAGTTAGGCGCTCCAACGCACAACAGAGACACTATTTTTCCTCACTATATATGGGGCACTCAGAAAGAATGTGTTCCATAGACTCGTCGCACCGACAGTTTGTACATGTAGGGCTGTTTGCCATGGCTATGCTAAAAGAATACGAGTTTCAGAATGCTACACCAACCCACAGGCTTCACAGCAAAGTTTCTTCGCGTCGGGGTAGGCCAGGTGGAAGCCGCAGCTTCAGGTCAGGGTCCAGGGATTTTAAGCGGCAGTTCGCAAACTGGCCAGAAATGCACAAGGAGAGCGTGTGTTCCCGCGCATGTGCGCGAAGCCTGCCCGCTGCGTCAGCTCTGGAAAAGGGGATCAACACACAATTGCCGTCTTGGTTGGCTGTTCGCGCAACCTCTTCTGCCCGAAGATTGCCCACTATTCCGCTGTGTCCTGGAAGCCATTGTTAGATGATGTCATGTCCTTCATTTATGGCATAGTGATGAAGTTCTCGTATTTCCGCGACGAGTTTCTCATGGGCTCCACGGCGAAGAGCCGCTTTTAAGGCTTGCAGGGCTGCTTTTGAATCTGCAAAAATAGACCGCCTTCTGAGTTCTCCGCTGACTCATAGACCTAAATGCGATTAGAAGAGCGGTTAGCCCTGTGGCTGTCGAAGAAGTTCGGTGAAATCCTAACTTTTATTTCTGTAGTAGTCGCAGGGATGACCATGGAGCCTGAATAACTCATGGTATTCACTGAACCGTCGATGTAGACGTGCAAACGACCTTGAGGGGGCTCATGAGGTATTCAAGAGTGACTTGTTTTAGTTCTGTCGGCGATGGCTCGACCTTCTTTCTGATGCCGGGTATTGAAAGAAGCACCTGTGGTTGATGCAGGCTCTATAGTGTAGAGGATGGCCAGAGCAGCGGCGGTCGGAAAAATCCTCTATGGTACACCGGTCCTCCAACTGTCGAAGGCTGACTTCGCTAAGGTCGAACGCCTTCATCGCGCTACACTACGCACTATTACCGGTCTACCTAAGCACACTCCTACAGCCGAACTTGAGCGTTTGGCCGCTCTTCCACCGCTCACTACCATCGTTACCGAGTCACAGACGCGTCATCGAATACGTCTAGAGAACACTGTCCAGGGGCGTCGCCTGCTGGCCTGGGATGAACAGCGTAACGACAAAACACCAGCCCTATATGCATCACTTCCCCCTTGGGAGATGCCAGTAGTCACACGCGTCCATCGCCGACCTATAAACCGCGATTTTGTCATTCCCCGGGAGCTCCTAGCTGCCCATCACCGACAAGAGCGAATCCCCGATACGACTGACATATACACCGACGCATCCATTACAAGCGAATTCGCATCTATGGCCTGGGTATGCGATGACAACCCTTCCCTTTCAGGCGCTTATGCCTGCCATCTACCTCAGGGTACCCCTCTTCACGCTGAACTCCTCGCGATTTGGGGAGCCTTGTCAGGAGTGCCTTGCACCGGAACTGGGTCACTACGTATTCTTACTGATTCCTTTGAAGCTTACAAGGAAATCGCTACTCCGGGTTCACAAGATGCAACAGCTACGGCTATACAGCGCCTCCTTAAACGCCACCAACTCGCGACCAGAACTGTCGCTATTCACTGGACCCCAGGTGACTCGGACGAATCAGGGGGCAATGCGGCGGCACACGCCGCGGCTGCCTTGGCAGGTGGGATGTCCACATTTACTTCCCCACCCCCCTTGCTTCATCCTTATTCGACCTTGGGCGGACAACTCACCCCTTCTCTTGCCCTTATGCACTATATTCGGACCAGTCTTCGTAGCCTCAGTCAGCATCGCATGCAGGTGGCCACACCAGACCCACCTTTTACGAGAAGAACCCACCTCACCCGAAGTCAAGAAGTCTTTTTGAATAAGCTCATCGCCCATGCGGCTTACACGCCACGTATTATGGCCCGCTAGCGTCAGTATAAAGAGAAAATGATTACGTGCCCCCACTGTACGACTCTAACCTGCCGCGGCATATCTCATTTACTTTGGGAATGCCCTGCTTTTTCTACTGGACGCCCCGAGATCGAACCCTACCGCCTGAACTACCGTTCCCTTCTAGAAACTGATGCAAACACACAGATGATATTTGCCAAGTATGGCTCGCTTAGTGGCCTGGTTAGAGCAATGTGATTCGAGTGACGACCTAAATAAACAATGAAGATTATGTCTACTCCCCTTTATCCCCATCCATGGCCATGAGCCTTCCCATTCAATAAAGGACATTCAATCAATCAATCTTCACTCTATTTGCCTCCTTTCCGCGTTGTATATATGGGTGCATGCGTCGAGGAAGAGGGGAGATGGTTAGCTTATCTCGTTATATCTGTGGGATGGTCGACTTTTGTTGCATATTCCTGTCTCTCTGTAGGCCTACCATATTTAAAATGGCTCTTCCTTTTGTTGTCTGGCTTAACTTTTCGAGTTGTGACACTCTGACTGCATCTGCTATTTCTTCCCACGTATTGTGCACCCCCATAGCGAGCAGCATCATTGTGGATGTACTTATTGGTAGGCCGAAAGCCCTCTTTATGCATCGTCTAATGAGTGTTTCTAATCTGTTTTCCTCTGCTCTAAGGTTTTAATATGGCGTAGAGTAGTTTATGCGGTTTATGACATATGCCTGCATAAGTCTGATCAAGCTCCTTTCTTTTAACCCTCGGCCCTTTATTGGTATTTCCTGAATATGCCTAGGACCTTTGTAGCGTAGCCTTCCAGTTTCTTTAGTATTCCGTCGTTGTGTCCATTCTCTTGAATGTATAGCCCTAGGGTTCGTATTTGATCAACCTTTGGTACTGAAATTCCTTCCAGTTTGATATCTAATTCTCCAATTTGCTTGCACCTCAACGATTTTGGGTTGTAGACTAGTTCTTATTCATGCAGTGAGCACGAAAGCCCCCTACTAGCCGCGTAGTTTAATACTGTGTCTGCCGCTGCCTGCAGTTGTCTCTCTATGCTCGCATCACTCCCCTAGTTTATCCAGAGATTGATGTCGTCCGCGTACATGCTACATTTGACCCCCTCGATGTTGCTTAGCGCTTTTGGGAGACCCCTCATCGCAACGTTGAAGAGGAATGGGGAGAGAACCGGTCCCTGCGGTGGGCCCCTACTTCCTAGCTGCAATGTGGGAGACTTAATGTCTTGGAATTTAATGCAGGCTATTCTGTCTGTTAAGGAGTCTCTTATGTAGTTATACGTTCTGGATCCCACTCCGATTTCCTGGAGACCGCTGAGAATCGCCTCATGCTGGACGTTGTCGAAGGCTTTCGTTAAGTCTAGTCCCAAGATTACTTTGGCGTCCCTGGATCGTGAATCTAATATGTCGTGTTTTAGTCGGAGCATCAAGTCCTGCGTGCTCAAGCCTGGTCGGAAACCAACCATCTCGTGTGGCCACTGGTTGTCTTTCTCCATGAAATGTGTTAGTCTCGTTTGTGCCACGTGCTCCATTAATTTTCCTACGCATGAGGCTAAAGAAATTGGTCTTAGGTTTCCAGTTTTGTGGGTTTGCCCGTTTTTGGTATTAGGATTCGTTTGCCGCTTTCCATTGCTGGGGTAGCTCTCCTTTGGGCTAGATTTCCTGCAGTTACTTAGTTAGGGCACTTATGCAGTCATTATCTAGGTTCCTCAGGCTTTTGTTGGTGACCTCGTCGGGTCCTGGGGTTGATTTGATTGCAAGTCCTAAAATTTCCGCTTTGGCCTCTGCTTCTGTGATAGGCGAGTCAAGTTCCTCGTTAGCGGCTCCACTGTACTCTGGGAGGGCGATCTTATTGGTGTCCCCCATGTACGTGTTTGCTACTTTGTCCAGGAACTTCTCGTCCGTACCCTCGAAAGCACGTCTGAAGCACGTCTAGGTTTCGATACTCTGATTACTGATTCGGTTTTTGAATTAGTTGGGTCTAGCAGGTGCCTCAATAGACTCCACGTCTCAGAGAGGCTCATGCTTTTTTTCATATCGTTGCATCTGCTACACAAATTTTGTTCACAAAGTGAGATCGCGTAATCCTCTGTCTCCCTATTGTGTCTGGCAAGCCTCCTTCTGAGGTTGCAATTCCACCTTTGCTTTTTTAGCCTGCGTTCCATGCTTATGTTTAGCCTCCCAAATGTGCAGTACTTTGCTATCGGCTGTTTCTGGAGTGTCATCCCCTTTGAGCGTTTTCGTTGCCTCTTCAACATGTCGCTTGAAGGTTTGGTCCATTCGTTCGTGATTCTTTCCACGGAGTCCCGTTCTCGTATCTCGCTCAACTTCTCCCACTCCGTACTTTCAGTTGACACGCCCGACCTGTCCTGACCCTTTTTTTTGACGACCGAGGCTAGTATGAAGTAGTCGCTGCCAAAATGTTGCTCCGAGTTATACCAATTCAGGTTTGTTATGTGTTTTGTGAAGGTTAGCGCTAGGTCTGAGAAGGTATCTGCACATACGCTATTTCCCACTGTAGTCGGACACCTGAGGTCCGTGTGCAGGGTGCGTCCTAGTTCGTGGGCGTCCTCCCACAGTTGCCTGCCTTTAGGATCGTGTATCGCGTAGCCCTATTCTTGGTGCCTAGCGTTAAAGTTTCCTACTATTATCAAATGCCGTGCGTCACGTCACTCATTCAATAATTCGCGATCACACACTAGCAATCTTCGATGCCTGCAGAAACGTTTCCGAACTCCACCTGCAGCTTTTCAATTTACAACTTTTGTCTTCAGACTGTTGTTGTTTCTGTGGATTTGTTAAGGTGCTTCGGATGAAACATTTGTACTGCACTTGTCCCCCACAGTATTTTTCTTTTGAAACATGGAAGTACGGGTAAATGGTGACGGCATTCACATTGGGAGGAATAAAACTATAAGAAAGAACTCAACCAACTTGACAAAGCAATGTTTGACATGCAAGTGTCGGCTTTTATGTGTTGATGTTTTGTGTGCTGATAATGATCCGGGCGCTAGGCAAGTGTCAGAGGTTTCATAGAGTTACGACAGTAAGTGGCTGATTTAGGAAGCTTTATATAGGGGGGTATCGGCGGCAAGTGAAAAATAAATTTTCTGTGTTTTGTCCAATGGCCGTTCCGACTAGAATTGCGGAAGCACTCTTCTAGTTGTTCCGTTGTCTCCGCCGCACGCTCGGCTTTTCTCTTGTCTAGCTTTCTCCGATCTACTGCCCTGTGTCAGGCTGCACCTTCTGTGTCCGACGAATTACGAAGACTTGCTTGCCTAAGGCGCTTAGTCTCTAATCGGTTCAACTTCTCCATGGCTGACTACTCCAGTAACTGCGTGATTCCACATATATACACTTGATCCGGCGCATCGGAGCAGCAATGACATCACCGCGCACGAGCTGCGTGACAATTGCAACGGCGGCGGCACCTCTTATTCATTCGCGTAGCGAAGGAGTCGGCGGTGGCCCCCATCTTTTGCCTCTTATCGGCGTTCTTTGCTGTGCTATATATAATTATAATCGGTTTACAGAAAAAGGAAGACGCAGTATCTGTCACACTTTTTCTAACAAGTGTGGTTGGGGATGGTACACCACAGCTCCTGTCGTGTGGCGTTCCTTGGACGCGTTCAAGTCTCCTCTGGAATGGTGACGGCGCCGCAGACTACAGCGCTTCATTTGGCCCTAACGGCTGTAACGGTCACAGGGCTACCCCTCTCTAGGAAAGAGCGCCGCGTTCATCACATCTCTCCTTCTACCCACCCTAGTAGAGTGGAGGGCTACGGAGTAATATCGACCACCTGGGGATCTTTAACATGCACAGTTAGCACAAGAACACCTCTCCGTTCTGCCTGCATCGAAACGCAAGAAGTTAGGTGGTGAAGGGTGGCTCTTCCTGGCCCTGATGGGGTTGGGACAGGTAGGTTAACGCCGCTTGCGGCGGGGGCTAGCCTGCCCCCGAATTACAGTGCTCAGCACTGTAACCGAATTTTATCTGTTGTAGGCCGTCATTGCACCCGCCACTGCTGCGGTGGTGCATTGCATGACGGCTGTTGTTGCGGCGCGCGGCTTTCTCTCCCTCTTCTTTTTCTTCCTTCTCTATTGTCTTTTCTGCCCTCACAAGGCAGCGGAGGTGGCTCAGCTACAGAGCCAGTAGAGCAGGCCTGTGCATTTTCTTTGCCTTCTTCCTACAGCCACAGCAACAACAACATCAAAACGCAGCTGCCGGAGGTCGAGGAGGAGGTCAAAACATTTTGAATTATTTAGCCAGCAGGGGGAGGGAGGGGAAGACCCCCAGTCTAGGGTCCCATTAGCTGTGGCGGCAGTAACCGCGCGGCGAGGCAGCCATTGCTGGCGCTCCGGACAGGGGTCTCGCAGGGCAGCCTTCCAATCTTCCATGCAGTGATAAGGGAGAGGGCTTAGAAAAAGGGGTAATTTGGTACGCCCAAACAATGTGGTAGAGCGTTTCTCTCTCGCCGCAATGTGGGCAGTCAGCGGAATAAAGAGAGGGGTACCTGAGGTTTAGAAGAAATGGTGTAATAAAGGTATTAGTTTGCAGGTGGCGGTAAGTTGCTGCTTCTTAAGTAGCGAACCCGGGTGCCCTGCCTATAATGCCGGTGAACTTTGATGCGGTCAGCGGAACGCTGTTTGAGTTCGATGCAACTCTCGGTGGCCTGCAGCCAGAGCGTTCGCTCCACAATCGGTTCAGGAGAGTGGAAACCCTCAAATGCACAGCTGGAGCAGCGGCGACTGCACCGCGGAGTCACCCCCGCAGCAGATGTACAGTGAACTAGTAGCGGAGGAGTATGGGGCAGCTCCGCGCTGCTCTCCAAATGTGCGCCATGTGACGTCACTGGCTCCTCACGCATGTGCAGTTTAGACTCTCCGAGGCTTAGTGAAATCGCTCAGACCTAGCGTAGTGTTGCTTCCGCAACAATATTTATTGATTACGTGAATGGCTATGTTCATTTATAAAAGTAATGTGCTTCGTGCAATAAACTCGGTTATAACTTCCGCCACCGTTTGTGCCTTTCAAACATCAAGAAAAGTGTCTGCTTGGAAGTGAGAAATTTAAATTATCCATGGCAACCTGCCAACTCACACATTTCACTTTTTTTTCGTCATTGGGTACGCCTTATTCCATTCATTTGCTCGCTTTCAGGTTCAGTGTTAGTGTTAGTATATCATCTGTAGAATGCGTGCCTACAGGATTAAATAAAACGTTTCTCCAGAATAACCCTCTCGCTGTGCGGTTTGATTCTCATACTCCTCGGAGACTTTAGTCTTAATTGGTACGAATAAGACAAAGATATTTATCGCAACCGGCTTCCACCGTGATGGTGTTCCCTTCGAGCTAAGACAATTGTTAGAGTAACGGCACAATGTCAGTAAGAAGACTGCGATGCAGATAGCATTCACATAATCAGTTCTGTCAGTTCGCTCCATAACAAACTGTTATTTTAAACACGTTTACTCCGAAACAGCCACCACCGCCTAAATACAACAAAAGAAAGAAGAGGCCGTACAACCATCGGCATATGAGGCCAAGCGCAGCCATGGCTATAATTTCGGAATGGATCGCACAGGACAGGACATTAAGAAATATTGCGGAAAGTGTACGGCTTTGAAGTTCGAAGAAAGCAATAAAGTTAGCTCGAAGGCTTTAGTACGCCTCCCAAAGGTTTTGATGGCGCTGCGTAGATTTTTTTTTAGCAGGTATCGTGCGAGAAGAAATGAGATAGGCAAACGTTCTTCGCAGGCATTGAACATTCATCAGAAAAATAAATTTTAACACTCAAAATGCCGCTCGTATGCAGCATGTACGTATTATATACTCTTCGGCAAATGCCGGAGTTTTTAAAGAAACGTGTTCTATTGTGCTCTCTGCTCGATGAGAAGCAACAAAGAGTAAAATGCGGAATAATGAGAGCTCGACTACTCTTTGCTTACTTTTTTTATTCGCATAATTTTACCCATCCTTCCAACAAGACTTGAACACTTGCTGTAATCAAAAAGCTCGCCCATTTCTCATTGGTTTTTATTTAACCGAGAGACAAAAAGCGAAAAACTAAAGACTCAACGCAAATAATATAATTGAATTGCGTATGGTCAGCTCCACTATAATATCATTTTATTGACAAATTGCCTGCTATCCATATTGTAATTTGAAGACCAATCTACTGCTTCTTTGAGGAGGCTCCGAAAGCTACGTTTAGTTTTACTCCTTGTCTTATCAATGTTTTCTTACTTCAGTAAGTACGACTAGGCTTCGAGAAACGAATTCTGAACAGGATTTAGAACTTTCTACAAACAATTGTTAGACAGTATAGACGTCAGCGAGAGTTTTCTGTTTCAGACCAGCTTTAGTGTCTTAGAAGATAAGGGAGCTTTCTTTAAATTACTGTAAGGTTATCTCTAGATATCCTCTAATGTCTAGAAATGAGCTTTGCTCATCTGCACAGTAAACATTTTCAAAGACTTTCGGTTTTTCATGAACCATAAAATGCCGGAGGGGAGCACACGTAGCATTTCGTGTTTAGTCTGTAAGAAAAGCATACGGGCTCTCCTTCTTGAGTAGTTGGTTCGGAACATAGCCCGTTTAACACTGCAGGGAGCTGACAGTTGGCGTTCTCACGGGGCTATGAAAAAAACGCAGCGGGAGCGAAGGAGGGCTGCGTTGGCCCAATGTTTACTGGGTGAACCTACGCACGCTGACGAAAACAAACGGATCTTGGTCTTATGATTGTTATATGTAGTGTCAGATATGATTATTAAAATAACAGCTGGAGTCGATGGGGTAGAAGAAACTTTGCCTGGCGCAGTTGTTTATCGACGGCGCTGCACACCACAGAGTTTTCTGTGAGTTATCTTAGACCTTCTGCATTTCTTAAGCAGAAACTAGTCGATCTAAAACCGATAACGTGATCCGCCTGATGTAGGAAACATCATACAGCGTCTGCCCCGGCGACCAGGAAATGTGACAAAATTGAATAAATATCACGAAGACTCGCGCTAATATGCACGCCGCCGCCTGAACATTCTTCTTCCTATGGTAATCGCTAGGCGCTGTTCTATCGTTAGTCTCGTAGTCCCAGCCGTAAGGAAAGGACCGGAATAAATACAAAAAAAAAAATCTCGCCTTTCCCAATATCGACATAGAAGTAAGGATGAAAAGTTTACGGGCATGGGACTGCGGCGCCATCGTTGCGGTTTCACGCAGCGGTTTCACGCAAAGATGCGGTTTCATGCAGCGCCCATCACAAAAGAGCTCCTGAAAGGTAACGAAAGAAAGAAACCATTTCCACGGCATTAAAAAGTGAAAAATGAAAAGTCTGGTTATTTCAAACCAACAGTTTGAGTGATATCTCTGGGAATACTGAGATGAAATGGAAACATGATTTTAGTAACTCGTTAAGGCAGTGACTAGCGTTTGTATGTCGCTGCTGTATGAGCGCGGAGAACTCGTCTTGCGTAATCTCGTCCGCTGCCCGGAGGTTCCCGTTTTGGTGCCCGGATGACAGCCCTCAGTTAACACCTCCTAATCGTCGACATCCGGAGCTTTTATACTTACAAAGAATATATTTATGGTTTTTTGCTTGCGAAGCGCGCGATAGACATAGTGACCATCGCTGAGCGCTGGGCAAGGCCAGAGATTTTATGGCTGCAATGGAGAATCAAGAACCAAGCTTTTCCGCAGTCGGCGCCAAACAAACCACCACCTGCCTCGGCCACCATGACCTGAACTGGGGTACAGATATGTTGGGCAAGTGCACCGCTATTGTCTTTAAGAAAAAGGTGTGTTTCAACCAATCAGCTTCCTTTATGTTCTCCAAGACAGCATTATTAAGCGTATATTCATATTTGTGGAAATAAACAGTCTGCTTCACAAAAACCAACTCGGTTTTCTAAAAGGGCTCACTGTAGTAACCCAGTCGATGCAATTAATGACCTTGCGGCAGTCATTCACATGTGTGGGCAAAACGATATCTTTTACCGAGATTTCTCTAACGCCATTGTCCAGGTGTTCCACTGTGCACTCTGCTACATCCTTTTTACTACTTTTCTGCTCGACCTATATAACTCTTGGCCGAAATCTGTTTCCCTATAGATGCAAATTCTCTATATAGGAAAGAATGCACTCAAAGTATTCTCTAACTTTCTCCGGTGTGTCTCTAGGCATGCTATTAGCAAAAAGTCATTTTTTTCTGTTTAGCATTGATATATGCTTGATATCACTGACGCGACTATCAGGATGTTCACAGAGGTCTCTTTTATTTACAAATTAGTAATAGCACTGATGACAAAGCAAAGTTTGTAAATGTACTTAAGCATACACCAGAATGGTGTCAAAAAATAATATTTGGATCTCAACCTCGAAAATAATTGCATGACTCTTACTATGAGATAAAGAAACTAATATTTCCTGATAATTCAATGTATGTGGTACTAAAGCCAGTCACAGTCTACAAATGTGTGCTCATAATTCTGACTTGCGAATTAGAATCGGTTACGCATGTTTCATACATTGCATCCTGGGCATACTCGGTGCTCGGTGAAGATGAGGAAGAAAGGCAGGGAGGATAACGCGTAAAAAAAACGGTTTGCTACCCCGCACTGCGGGAAGCGGGTGAATGGATATAAAAGTGGTGGATAAGAGAGGGATGGGTGACGTCAGTATAGTCCCTTAAAACCCATATCACGTCTCATCACATCACGTCACAGTCATGTTACAGCACGCAATAGCAAAATCGCAGCCTGTCGATCAGGCCCGTAGTTTTCAGGAAGCGGAGCAGTGTCTGGGAGGCCTTCACCGCCGACTATAGCCGCGGCCAGTGACGTATATACTTCATTTCAGTCAGTGGGCGTCCAGTTAGGCGCTCCAACGCACAACAGAGACACTATTTTTCCTCACTATATATGGGGCACTCAGAAAGAATGTGTTCCATAGACTCGTCGCACCGACAGTTTGTACATGTAGGGCTGTTTGCCATGGCTATGCTAAAAGAATACGAGTTTCAGAATGCTACACCAACCCACAGGCTTCACAGCAAAGTTTCTTCGCGTCGGGGTAGGCCAGGTGGAAGCCGCAGCTTCAGGTCAGGGTCCAGGGATTTTAAGCGGCAGTTCGCAAACTGGCCAGAAATGCACAAGGAGAGCGTGTGTTCCCGCGCATGTGCGCGAAGCCTGCCCGCTGCGTCAGCTCTGGAAAAGGGGATCAACACACAATTGCCGTCTTGGTTGGCTGTTCGCGCAACCTCTTCTGCCCGAAGATTGCCCACTATTCCGCTGTGTCCTGGAAGCCATTGTTAGATGATGTCATGTCCTTCATTTATGGCATAGTGATGAAGTTCTCGTATTTCCGCGACGAGTTTCTCATGGGCTCCACGGCGAAGAGCCGCTTTTAAGGCTTGCAGGGCTGCTTTTGAATCTGCAAAAATAGACCGCCTTCTGAGTTCTCCGCTGACTCATAGACCTAAATGCGATTAGAAGAGCGGTTAGCCCTGTGGCTGTCGAAGAAGTTCGGTGAAATCCTAACTTTTATTTCTGTAGTAGTCGCAGGGATGACCATGGAGCCTGAATAACTCATGGTATTCACTGAACCGTCGATGTAGACGTGCAAACGACCTTGAGGGGGCTCATGAGGTATTCAAGAGTGACTTGTTTTAGTTCTGTCGGCGATGGCTCGACCTTCTTTCTGATGCCGGGTATTGAAAGAAGCACCTGTGGTTGATGCAGGCTCTATAGTGTAGAGGACGGTCTATAGGTGGGTGTTGACTGGGACGGCAGAATAGCGCGATGTGCATCAACGGTCTCAGTAGACTGTGTATGCGGCCTGGTAGTAGGAAGACTTGCCAGATGATGAAAGGGAACCCGGAAGATGTGTAGGAGATGTAGCCTCAAGGCGTGAAATATTATGTAGGTAGTTAAGGGATGCTGTTTTGCAATTACTACGGTAGCAGCCATAAAAGCACATTTCGGCAATCTAAGACAGGTTAGCAGAGCTTGAGCTTGAATGCTCTGTGGAATTCTTAAGTTGATTTTTCTGACATTTCCATGTGCAGGTAAGCTGTTCCGAAAGAATCCCATTAATAATGCCAGCTGTCGACACTCCAGAACTCGGCAAAGAGCCGAGTATGCCTTGGATATAATACTCCTGCAAGGTTCCCTTATTCAAAGGAGAACCATGCTAATTTAGGAAGTTTAAAATGAAAAGCATTAAAATTTATGTAGAGTAAGTACTGTTTTTGTGACTCAGGTAAACAGCTCTCGATAAATTCAGGCCTTCTAACAACCATTAGCGTAGCAAGGTTGGGGTCAACCTTGTTTTGCTTCTCCTGACAAATACTTTAAGAATGGATACCACTAAATATCTGGTCCCTTTAGGCAAATTAATAGGTTGTAATTTAGTGCCTACACTGGCCGGCTTGTTTAGTAAGCAATGTGATTAATAAACCAGGTCATTTTTGTTTGTGATTTTCCACCCATATTGTAGCAGTGTGCCTTACTATGGTAATTGAGAGGAGAAGCGCAAGGAAACACGCATGCAAGAAGACATGGAACAGCAAGACTAGCCCAGTCCTGTTTTCTCGTGTGTTCTCGAGTCCATGTTTATTGCGCTGCTTCTCTCCAGTCTCACCGACTGGCTCACACGAAGGTATCAATCGGTACAGCGGTCATTAGGGTTTTGTTTTAAAGTAAGTTTAACTTTATAAAATAGTTACTTCTTTTCGATTATATTTTTAACGCCTGCTTTGCTATTCCGAGTTCGGTTTCAATGCCCCCGGCAGCGCAGACACATTCCCGCCGCCTTCCATAAACATTTCCTTTCTACGCTACGCAGAAAGAAATGCAGTTTTTTCGTGATAAAGGTTGTGAATTGTCACAAGTACTATCGGTATTGAGTACCAAGACCTGCCACAGCAGCGTCCGTGGCTTCTGAACTATAGCTAATATATATATATATATATATATATATATATATATATATATATATATATATATATATATATATATATATATATAAAACGTTTCCGTTAAGTTTATGGCATGGTATTGTAAATTTATTCTTGCAGCGGGCGAGCGGTCTCCACGCATGTCAATTCGTAGACATCTCTATTGTTTCTTATTTTATGTTCGTATTTGCTTTATTTATTTAAAGATGCACAAAGCTTTCCTTTAGCAAAGAAGAACGAAGGTGTCTCGGCCCGGCCGCTGTGGTGCAGTGGTTAAGTTACTCGTCTACTGTGCCCAAGGATGCAGGATCGAATCCCGCCCGCGGCGGTCGCGTTTCGGTGGAGGTGAAAAACACCGCACCCGCGTACTGTGCGACATCAGTGCTCGTTAAACAATGTCAAGCGGTCAAAACTTCCGGATCCCTCTACTACGGTGTCTCTCATAGCCTCAGTCGCTTTGGGACCTTAAACCGCATAATCCAAACCAAAGGGGCCTAAATGGCCTCTTGGTAGCATGTTAGACTCAGTACACAAACGTGACCGGTTCATTTTATTACGCCAGGTCTAGCCGCTCGGCACTCTGTGCCGTGTCCGTGTCCTTGAGAAGAGGAAGGAGAAGAAGAACGCTCGGTCACCCGCACCTAATGCTTTCACTCCATATTCGGTTCAGCAGCGTTGAACCCTTCTAATTTTTATTTAAAGGGTTCATGAAAACTATTTCCTTATATTAGTAACCTCCCCCCCCCTCCCCGAGCAGTAGGTATCCCAACAATCCTCTGAGCTGTGCGACATTTTTAAGAATGCTTCATTAGCACAAAACATATCGGACACCAAAAAGGCTGCTCATCTTCTCAATCGGCCGCAAGAAAAAAAATCAAGAAAACCAGTCACGACGGCTCCCCACCATGCCCAGTACCACGTCAATGGGGAGCGTCCAAATGATGGGCGTCCTGGCTAGCCCCGATGACATCATTGGGAGGAGGGCTTGCCGGGAGATGTCGGTAATATCGTTAGCGAGCGTACGTCAGCAGCATATCTTAAAAATCAATTTTATATTATCATCATCATCATCAGCCTGATTATACCCACTGCAGGGCGAAGGCCTCTCCCATATTTCTCCACTTAACCCGGTTCTGTGCTAGCTGCATCCACTTGACCCCTGCGAACTTCTTAATCTCATCCGCCCACCTAACTTTCTGCCGCCCCCTGCTACGCTTTCCTTCCCTTGGAATCCAGTTTGTTACCCTCAGCGACCATCGGTTATCCTCTCTTCGCACTACATGTCCTGCCCATGTCCAGTTCTTCTTCTTAATTTCTACTAGAATTTCGGTAACTTGAGTTATTTCTCTGACCCACTCTGCACGCTTTCTATCTCCTAATGTTACCCCTACCATTTTTCGTTCCATAGCCCTCTGGATTGTACTCAACTTAAGTAGAACTCTCTTGGTTAGCCTCCACGTTACAGCCCCATAGGTGAGTATAGGCAAGATGCAACTGTTGTATACTTTCCTCTTGAGCGATACCGGTCAGCTGTTAGTCATAATCTGCGAGTGCTTGCCAAATGCGCTCAATCCCAACCGTATTCTTCTTGTTATTTCCTTTTCGTGGTCCTGATCTACGGTTACTACCTGTCCTAAGTAGACATATTCGTCTACTACTTCCAGTACTTCGCTACCTAAAGTAAACTGCAGTTCCTTCCCTAGGCTGTGTAACATTACCTTAGTCTTCTGCATATTGATTTTTAATCCTAACTTTCTACTTTTCTTCTCTAGGTGGCCAATCATTCTTTGCAGTTCATCTCCTGAGTTACTTAGCAAGGCAACGTCATCAGCAAATCGCAGATTACTGAGGTATTCTCCATCTACCCTTATGCCTAACTGCTCGGAAAACTTCCTCTAAGCAAGCTGTGAATAGTGCTGAGGAGATCGTGTCTCCTTGCCTAACACTTTTCTTTATGGGAATTTGTTACTTTCTTCACGCAGAACTATGGTTGCTGTACTGCCACTGTGCATATCTTCCAGAACTTTCACGTATGGCTCGTCTATCCACTGATTTCGCAATGCCTGCATCACCGCCGAGGTTTCAACTGAGTCAAATGCTTTTTCGTAATCAATGAAGGCTATGTACAAGGGCTGGTTATATTCCGAGCATTTTTCTATCACCTGATTGATGGTATGGATATGATCGATAGTAGAGTACCGTTTCCGAAACCCTGCTTGATCCTTTGCTTGATTGCAGTCTAAGGTTGTCCTGATTCTATTAGCGATTACCTTAGTAAATACCTTATACGTAACAGACAGTAAGCTGATTGGTCTGTAATTTTTAAGGTCCTTAGAGTCCCCTTTCTTGTGAATGAGGATAATATTTGCATTCTTCCATGATTCCGGTACCGTCGATGATACCAGGCACTGCGTATACAGGGTGGCCAGTTTTTCTAGCACGATATCCCCCCCGTCCTTCAGCAAATCTGTAGTTATTTGTTCCTCTCCAGCTGATTTCCCCCTTTTCATAGTTTCTAGTGCTTTCTTGACCTCGTCCTTCGTCACTGGTGGAACGTCTGACTGTTTTTCCCTACCGCCAATCTCATTACGGTCCTGACTACTTTGGCTGCTGTAGAGATCTGTATAGAACTCCTCGGCTACTTTGACTATCTTTTCCATATTAGTGATGGCGTTGCCCGCCTTGTCCCTTATCGCATACATCTGGTCTTTGCCTATGCCCAATTTCTTCTTTACCGCATTAAGGCTTCCCCCGTTCTTTGCAGCATGTTCAATTTTCTCCATGTTATACTTCCTTATATCGGCCACCTTGCGCTTATTGATTAGCTTTGATATCTCGGCCAATTGGATCTGGTCTGTTGGATTGGAGGCTTTCATACTCTGGCGTTTCTTAATCAAATCTTTCGTCTCCTTAGACAGCTTGCCGGTATCCTCTCTAACTATCCTACCGCCTACTTCTACCGCGCACTCAGTAATGATATCTCTGAAATTATTGTTCCTTGCCTCTAGGGTAATGTCGCCATTCTCAGTTAGAGCTGAAAACCTATTCTGTAGCGAGATCCTGAACTCTTATGCCCTCCCCCTCACCGATAATTCGTCGATGGTTTTCTTTCTTACTAATCTGTTGCGTTCCTTCTTCAGATTTAGGCTAATTCGGGACCTCACCATCCTGTGGTCACTGCATCGCACGTTCCCGATTACCTCTACATCTTGCATAATGGCGGGGGTTGAACACATTATGAAGTCGATTTCATTTTTAGTCTCTCCGTTAAGACTTTTCCACGTCCATTTCCGGTTCTTCCGTTTGCTGAAGAAGGTATTCATGATTCGTAAGTTATTGCGCTCTGCAAACTCAACTAGTAACTCCCCCCTGCTATTCCTAGAACCAATGCCATAGTCACCTACTGCCTTGTCTCCAGCCTGTTTTTTCCCTACCTTGGCATTGAAATCGCCCATTAGTACAGTATACTGCGTCTTTACTTTTCGCATTGCCGATTCTACATCTTCATAGAAGCTTTCAACTGGTTGGTCATCATAACTACATGTAGGTGCATAGGCCTGTACAACCTTCAGTTTATACCTCTTATTAAGCCTAATAACGATGCCTGCCACCCTCTCATTAATACTATATAATTCATCTATATTACACGCTATATACTTATTGACAAGGAAACCTACTCCTAGTTGTCGCCTCTCTGGTAAGCCTCGATAACACAGTGCATGCCCATCCTTCCGTACAGTATATGCCTCATTCGGCCTCCTAACCTCACTAAGCCCTATGACATCTGATTTCATGCCCTCTAGTTCTTCTAACAGCACTGCTAAGGTAGCTTCACTAGCTAGGGTTCTAGCATTAAACGTTGCCAGGGTCAGTTTCCAATGGCGGCCTGTCCAGCGGAGCCAGGCTTTCTTAGCACCCCCTGCTGCGTCACAGGTCTGACCGTCGCCGTGGTCAGTTGTTCCGCAGCCGCTGGTGACTGAGGGCCGGGGTTTTATGGAGCTTACGATGAGAGGTTGTGGCCAATTACTGCACCAGTGTGCAGTAATTGGCCAATTCCTGTTCTGGTGAGGGAGTGCGTTGCTGGAGGTGTTCAGCGGCATCAGGTCGCACCCCAAAGCTGTTTATGCAATTCCATCAACACGCGGATTTTTTTTTTTTTAATCCGGTGGAGAATTGCGCGGCACCGGGATTTGAACCCCGGTCCTCATGCATGCGAGGCCGACGTTCTACCGCAACGCCACCGCTGCACTTTTATAATATGGACTTTAGTAAAGGCTTCTAAACTTTACTCAAATATGCACGAAGTCCACTTCAATGGAATTCTTGCCTTATAGTATTACCGGAAGTATTGTTTCAGGTTTCGTTTAACAACTTCATATTTAATGTCATCGTAAATGCCTACTTTGGTATCTTATATTTAGTAATGACTTTGCACTCGTTTTCTAGCCGTTTTTTTTTTTAATGGCACGACATAACTGGAATATTCACGACCATCTCAAACATCACATTTTCCGGACACAAAATCGAATTCCACTACGGCGTTTCCTTTGAATGAAACCCTTAACGACATCCCGTAAACAATTTCGACTATCACCCGCCGAAGTGATTAAGTGGTTAACGAAGTTGCCTACAGTGTCGGGATGGCCAGTTTCGAACGCAGCTGCGTTGTGTGGCTGTTGTGCTCAATTCAATAAAAAGTCAGCGCACGTTAGAGTACCTCATGTGATCGTAATTGTCCGCAGCCATTCTAATAGGGCGTTCCTCATCGCCACAGTGTCCTTTTCAGGTTAATCCCTATCCACTAAACAAATTCCAAATAATTAGGAATGTAGAACATACATTAAAATTCTAATTAAAGCGAAATTATGGCTTGCATTCCTTCTGCGCTATAACGCAGCCCGCGGCAATATTTGAACGCAAGAAACTTCTTCTGTTGGCTCCACTGAGACGGAGAGAACACGATGTTCTCGCAACGGCTAGAACGTTATTGATAAATCTGGGTTACTAGGAAGTTTGATCACTCATTACCCAACAGTTAACGCTTTATCTTATAGTGCATATTTTGCCTGCTCATAGCCTGACTCATATCGCAGCAGTTACAAAGAGTTCGGATTCTGCGACGGGTCCCAATCTTTTTCGTAAAACATCTCCGCCTTGCAAACAGACATGTAATCTACACACTCTTGCCCTATCTCAGCCACGATCACATTCGACTGCTGACCACAGAGGCGGGATGATATATTCTAGCAGCGGGTACTGCGTTTGGCCAAAACTAAAACTCCAGGACGCTCCAGAGCTGTGCGATGTCAGCCCTTCTTATTGCAACCAACGCTTCCAAAACTGACCGAAATACCATACACTGTGGTGCATATTTGATTCTCGTCAGCAGATGTGGCTTTGCAGGTCATTTTTCACTGAATTGGGCCGGTATGAGTACAAGCGTGTCGTTTCAGGTAATTATATCTTCATTTTTGTTTAGTTCTGATGATCTCGTTCTTGATATATATTGTGCAAATTAATCTGGCATTTATAGTCTGGTAATGTCTTTTCAAAACTACTTCCTTCCTCACAAACCCATCGTTCAAGTGCCTCGCAAGATGCATTGTGTTTATTTAGGCATTCATTTATCAATTACTGCCGACATGTGATATGCAAAGAAGGAAGAGGAAAACTCACAAAAACGTTAACCGTGATGCCACAGAACACACAAAATATTCAAGCAAGAACTCTACAATATATACTATAAAATGTAGTATTGAGACGAGTGCGCACTACAATAAAATTAAATGATAATAATAATGAAGAAACTAGTGCCCCAACACCGAAGAGCGGTGCTTGATGCATATATCGCGATAATAATTACCACATTTCAGGGCGAATGTATTTTTTTAGGAGGGAAATAAGAAAATTGTGAGAAGCTGTGAAATCTGGATATTTGTAATTCACACACACACATACGCATATTGGCATAAACAAACAACATTGAAGCGTGTCCGAACCTAGGCTTTCTTGTAGGACGCGAATACGGAGGTTCTTAGCTATATATTGCAGCAAGGGGTCACGCTCCTTTTAAATTGCCGTATTCCGTGTCGTGCACTATATCTCGCGTCATCATCAACTCCCATCCGTGAGCATTGTATCAAAAAAGACTGCGTTAAGCAGACCGAAAATGTTTTAGTGCACGACCGCAGAGGTCTCTACTAAACGACTTCGCCGATCTTTGCAACAAGACTGGCCTTCAAACCCTAACCTCGAAGAGAAAGTGAAAAGAATTGAGACGTGCTTTTGCAAATGCTTCGCATTTTAACAAATTAGCTAAATAGGCTACGATTTTTCTTTAGCCACACTTGAAGTAAAACACGAAGTTTATATGTGCCCTCGTTCATTTGCGCTTATCCCAATAAGCATAGTGACGATCTATGAAGATGCGAAATTACTGACATTCAACGTGATAATGTGGTGGTAAGCTAGACGAATAATGCGTACAAGAACGGCTGATTCGGCGAGTTGCTGAACCATAACGGACAGTAATATAAGTGCGCAACAAAGCGGTGACAAAAAGGAGAAGTGGATCTGCGCCGTCGTTGTCCACTTCTCCTTTTTTGTCACGTCTTTGTTGCGCGCCTATATTAATGTCCGTCATAATAATGCGTACTGACTTTACTTCAAAGTAAGATAATACGCCTGATGGGCATAATGAGATCTATACAAGCTTATCTTCCTGATCATCATCATCATCAGCCGGACTATACCCACTGCAAGGCGAAGGCCTCTCCGATATTCCTCCTATTAGCCCGGTCTCAACTGCTTCACCCCTGAGAACTTCTTAACCTCACCCCCCCCCCTAACGTTCTGCAGCCCCTTGCTACGCTTTCCTTCCCTCGGAATTCAATTTGTTGCCCTAAGCTACCGTCGCTTGTCCACTCTACGCACTACTTGCCCTGTCCATGCCCATTTCTTCTTCTTGATTTTCACTAGAATGTCATACCCTCGAGTTATTTCTCTGACCCATTCCGCTAGCTTCCTATCTGTGAACGTTACATCTATAATTTTTCGTTCCGTAACCATCTGCATTGTCCTCAACTTGAGCAGAATCCTTTTCATTAGCCTCCACGTTGCAGCCTCATAAGTGGTTACAGGTAAGATGCAACTGTTGCGTACTTTTCTCTTGAGCAATACCGGTAAGCTGCTACTTGATGCTATTAGCTCAAAAAGCATTCAAGCAACGCTAACAAATGTGCTCGTCCAACTAGGTCTTATATATATTTCGACTCTCGTTCTTCAGTACAAAAATAAACTATATTTCAGTCTGACCAGATGGAGGAAATGCTTTTATGCAGAGTAGTACAATACCCGCTGCAAGTTGCTCAGTCAGGGACATGCTCCCAAATAACAAGATTCTGGCGCATCGTTGAGCTCTGCACTCATATTCGAGCATTCTAGATTGAAGGTATTGCTGGCGAAAGAGGTTTGGTCGGGCGAATCTGCAATCAGGAAGCTCAAGCTCTACCTCTTTTGCCTTATCTCCCGAGGCTGTCGTGGGAAACGGATATTTTTGGCAACCATCCAGAAACAGCGGGCAACGAAGCCGAGGGAGGAAACACATGCCCAACACAGTACGGTGGCCAATAGATAGCCGGCTGCAATCGTGTGGTATTTCCCTGTCGGCGCACCAAATGGGACGAGAAGAAAGGCGTACAACCACTTAGTTCCCGCTACGCAGCTAGGCACTCAGCTGCGGGCAATCACGCAAGAGAGGCGGTACACTATCAGTCGTATTGTTAAGGACGGAAAAGCTTCCTTCCAGAAGAGAAACACCGGAAACGAAGTGCGGAAACATTGCCCCAGACGAACGGCTCTGCCGAGATCTCGCTGGTCGCATGCCAGATCATTTCTATTGTTCTCGGACACATTTGCTTGCTTGTCTCAGACACTAGTGCCACTCCAACCTCCCTGGTCCAAATAGCCAATCAAGGCGGCTTTCTTTTTTTCCTTTATAGCAAGACGCGAGGGAGGAGTTTCAGCCTATGCATGCTTGCCTGAACCTTACTCCCATGCAGCGTAAGCAGCACCGCTTTCGCTTTCTCAGCTGCGTAATAAAACTCATTACTTTTCCTATTAGTCTACCATCAGAAACAATCGCGTCTGTCTGAGCATGGACCTTTCCTCCTCCCTCAATGTCTAAGTCCAAGGGTTCCTTTCCGCGTAATTATGTCCTCTCTCTCAAGAAAACCATGCTATTAAGTCACTTAACAGGGAATCCACCATTTCCACAATGTCGGCGCTTCTGTCACGCAAAGATCAACAACTTGTTTAGCGAGATCTGCAACTCCTCATGAATAGGTATATATTCCAGCTACCCGATTCGTTATGCAAAAAAATTAACGTGCATGCTGCGCCGGCTTTATTACAAGCTTCTGCGGCACAACTGATCATCATCGACATAATTGTCTTTTTTTTTTTTTTACGCTGCGCTGTTCTGGAAACTGCAGATAAATATTGCACCTCTACAGAAAGAATGAATCGTAAAAGTATGATCGAAATTCGGCCTCTTCTTATCTTCAACATCTTAAACCTTACGCCGCCTTTATTTAAAGCGCCTTTATGCGACGGCGGTTTTCAGATGTTAGTCGCGTAATATATTCAGCCATGATACGTACCTAAAGTATCAAGTGCTGCGGAGCAGCATTTAAAGGAGACAGAGTAATGAGCCATTTTGTGAAACATGCTGCGCAGCTGCCTGTCTACTTCACCGACTTTTTTCATGCAATCATAGATATTTTAACCAAAATTTCTGCCACCTCTGTCTGTTGCTGCAGGAGTGAGTTTTTTGTTTCTGGATGGGACAAGAGCAAAAATAAGCGTTTAGTTGCAGCTTCGCGCTCATGGTATGTTTTCATAGTGTATTATGGTATGGTATGGTGTGGTATGGTATGGTATGGTATGGTATGGTATGGTATGGTATGGTATGGTATGGTATGGTATGGTATGGTATGGTATGGTATGGTATGGTATGGTATGGTATGGTATGGTATGCTATGGTAGTCTTTCCTCCTCTCCTCTGCAGTGAACCTATCAAGCGTGATCCCGCATCTCTGACTTCCATGCCTCCTTGCCATGCGCCATGGCTAGGAGAAGCCATCCTGCATGATAAAACCGAAGCCGAAAACCAACGATGGGATGACCACCCGCGTAATGTTGATGATAGGGCTTCTGAAGAATCCTGATATTGGGCATGGTTAAAATCAGAAGCCAAACAATCGCCGACTCTTGGCCCTTTACCATTTTTAATATGCGTTAATTACTTAATCTGACCACATCAGAGCATCAGATGAGGCATATATCAGAGAGATAGACGCCTTCATGCGGACGACTATGCATAATCTTGTACTCCCCGTGTACTTCCCTGTAACAGTATCATTTAATTAGCATACCGGACGACGCTTCTAAGCACCTTATTTACTAATTGTTTACACTGGGTGTAAAATGATACAAATAAAAATAATTTTTACTAAGCTGTAGTGATATATTTCATTGAAAGCACGTCCTATTCACTCTTTATGATTTCAATGATTCCTCACTGTACAGGTCTTTCGAATATAAGTACATTTACCTCATATTTACTGAGAGCATGTCCTAGGCTACGCATATTGCATATGTTAATATGCACTAAAACGATAAAACCGCTTGGGTATTTCACGAAAACATGAACTAATGCTTCAGACTAGACTTAGCGACTCGTGTGGAAAAGCCTGCTGTCTGGAAATCTCCTGTATATACTGAAATCGGCGCTATCGAGAGCCTCCTAGGAAAGCAGTCAGGTTCATATATCTTCGATACTGTCTTCACCTTTCGCTGTTATCTTCCTCTTAACTTCTAATCTAAATTTATATCCGTGGCTGAACCATGGATTCGCTGATGTTATTGCACTGCAATGTTTATTCACTTAATCGTGTCATGCTTAATGATTACATTACCGGCGATATTTTTCGATCAACCAAGAGTGATTATAGCCTGAATTCTACGTGTTCTTCGTTAATATTATTAATTTAGAGAATTTTGTTTCGTACTGTTGGGCAGTGGAACTGAATTCCTTGTATAACGTGGTATTTTCCACTGAACTTATTTTAACCTGTCGAGGCCAGAGGATATTTCGTTTAGTTTTAGTGCCTTCAGTGCGAATTGCTTCCATTTATAATTCGGTTGAACATCTTTATCACATTATTTGCGCTATATGTGTATGCGGACATGTCCGATTAAGTTTTTTTAGTTGCATCACTTAGTTTTTTGTGTACTTAACTGATTTCCTCCTTTCTTTAGCCGAGCTTCTCAAGATGTTATCAGCAAGGACTCAAGTATAAATAAAGCAATGAATACATATGCAAAGAACCTCTGCATAAGACAATTTCAGTAGAATCAAATGTTTCGAAATCACCAAGTCCTTTCGTATATCGTAAAACAGGCCTTTAAAAAGCAATATATCTACAAATGCTCACCGGTGCACTTTTTGTTTTCAAAACCTTTAGGACAAATATTTTTCGTTTTACAACGATGCTGAGGAACAATGAAATGAAGGT
Source organism: Amblyomma maculatum (assembly GCF_055883805.1). Lineage (NCBI taxonomy): Eukaryota > Metazoa > Arthropoda > Arachnida > Ixodida > Ixodidae > Amblyomma > Amblyomma maculatum. Next base: position 125,052,592 of record NC_139349.1, read on the forward strand.
GAGGTTTAGAAAAGCTGGACTCGATAAAAAGGCATATATTGTTGAACAGAAATATTGAATTCCAGAAAATCTCAGGTAAGCTAGTGAACTTCAAAACTGAATGTATACTGCGCCGTTCCTTTGATATAATTCATGGTGATTCTACCAGAGATGTCAAGCAGAAAATGCATTTCCATCACACAATCCCACATCGCGATTTTTGCTTCGCATGTTTTCTGATTATTACAGAATCTTTTTGAATGTTGTTGTCATACATAAACTACCAAGGTTGTAAGCTTAATGATTTTCTTTTCATAAAAGGAAGCCTTGACCTTCTATGACACAATGTTATTGGGCGGAAGCTGCAGCATATTGAAAAATATACTATTAGAAGTTAACGCGACTTGTCTAAGCTTGTAATGTCTGCAAAAATTAGTTTTAGGTATTCTTTTTCTGCTCGCGCCTTTTAAATATGAATAGGCTGCGTGTTTGTAAATAATTGTCAGGAAAATATAAAACCTCGTACAATATTGCCATGAAATATTATTAGGTAAGAACTAATTTTGTGATAAGTAGCGAAACACTGCTTGCGAACATTTCCTGCGCTGACTGCACGGAAGACCTTCTACAGAGACAAATTAATGCAGTTGTAAATCATTGTTAGGTAACAGTGGAAATTGGCAATATACTTTTGTGCATATATTAATACAAAAAACACAAGGTACCAACGATTGCATAAATTTTGTTATTGAATCTTGTCCAGAACATAGATGCAGCAGAATGCAAATAAAACGCGTTTAAGAAACATTTGTGGCAAACCTTTGAATCAAGGAAGATCTGTGGCCATGTTAATTCTTATCGTGATAAAGCAACCTGCGAAATTATTCTTTTAGAGCACTTTTGAAGAGACAACGTACTAAGTTTATGCTGATGCAGCTATGTAAGCATTATTGCATGCCTAATAACGCCGTCAGTGCACTCGGTATTCAGTGTATTCTAACTAGTTTACTGCTTGCTGGCCTCTTAGGCATTCGACAGAGCATCAGAAACAAAGCACCAAAAACACCAAAAACACTGGAAGAACGCCAGCCAAGTAATTCAGGACAGTGTGCACAGGACAATCATCACCTGGCCCTTGCTGCCTAGTTTCTACCTATTTCTTATTTACTGTAATCATAAACACCCATTGGCGATCATAAAGCCATAAGCGCTTTACATAAGGTACTCCTGAGGTATCTATTTTACTCCTCTGTATGAACCAACTTTACAATGCCCTGTACAATCGCTAGTTTTAAGGCGAAAGCCTTTCTAGGCTAATGAAACGAAACCCCGTGCGCGAGAGTTGTGCGCGAGATCTGTCATATTAGGCGAGATATGTTCTTGTCTAGCGTTCCTGCCATCTGCTATTCCTCACTTAACGCCCGCCAAGGAACACCACGCGGCAGGTGGTGCACGTGGTGGTGAAAAACGTTTAATGATTCAAAAGGGGTGGAGGTATGCATGAGTTGGATCTTTGATGATTTGGCCCTTATTGAGCAATGGTGTACCGTCCAAACACACTTGACGGAGAAAGTGTGCAAGATACTGTGCCTTTCCTATCCTGTAAATCAATTTAATTTATATGCAGCACTTCTACGGGCGTCTATATAATCAAACGAAGAAAGGCAATTGATAGGAGTGGAACGATAGGCTTTCACCATACTCCTCTTAAAAGACATATAAGAACCTCTTTAATTTTCCAATTTTTTCAGCTAAGATAGCACGCCAAAAGTACATATTTTTACAGATGAGATGAATGACGAAGATGAGGAACGCCGTGAAGTTATAAAGCGTGTGTGTGTGTGCGTGTGTTCTTAGGTGCCGGTTGCCTCCTGTGTGCCGTAGTTAATGCGGGCGATGTAAGCAGTAGCTCAAACGGTTGAACACGCTTGTCAGAAAAGCGGTCAGGACAGCCCTGGGGTTTCCCCAATGCACGTCTATCGACCACTTACTCCAACTTGATATTCATAACACCATTGAAGAGGTACATGAAGCACATCACCTGGCACAATTTGTACGCTTAGCAGTCCCGTCCACTGGAAGGCATGTCCTTCAAACTCTCAATATTGCGCCATCCTATACCACCCAACACCGCGAAGATGTGCCACAGAATAAACGCCGAGCAATTACCCTCAAACTTTTCCCCAAGGATTAGCTTTTGCATCCTGTGTTCAACGAAACAAGACAGAGGAAAAGAAAAACACTAAGACAGCATATTGCTACGAAGATGAAGCGGGCAGTGGCGCGGGGCGGAGCGCTCGCGCCAGGCCCAGTGGCTATCAAAGCATATTTCATCGTCATATGTCATCACGCCGTTCTGTTCTGTTGTGTCGCCGTATTACATCACTTGTCATGCCAGCTCGTAACAATATGTATAAGCATTTGTCAGAATTGTCGGGTTGGTCGAGATCAAACTGCCCCACCTCATATTCAACAGGATAATGGCAAACGCGAGCGAAAAATTACAAATTATATTCTAGCACTTTCCATGATGCCCCAGCGCACTGCATGCAGGAAGCTCATGTTGCTCAATCTTGCCAGGTGCTCCAACTCCACCCCGTTGTTCCGAGCGCTGCGAGCGTAAATAATTAGTGGCAAGACACACGGACGCGTATATGGGAAGTAGTGCCAAACGTGTGAATATATTTGCAACACTGCTTGGACAACCGAATGGGATCGGTGAATAGATGCGTTCTAAATACTTTAAATATACGGTGGGAATCACACGTAGGGGCCGAAATTAAAACCAACTTTTGTTCATTTGGAACGAGGGTGGAGCTACCGTCCAAACAAAAATTAGGGCTGTACCATAGCGTCTGGGATGAAAGTAACAACGGTGGCCATTCAACTGGGTTACAATGATCGCAGAGACAAGGAGACACTCCCTGCAGTCACAAAATGTGTCTTTGTGGCCAACGTGGAGACCGAAGAATATCTTCCAGATCACGCATCTCGACCCCCCCCCCCCCCCCCCTCCTCCCGCTCCTCCTTGAGAAAATTCTGGCTTTCCGATAAAAAAGGTTAAAAGGTAAAACATATAGCGTGCCTGTTGCCTGGTTTAGGAAAGCGTTTATGCGAAAGCACTTATAACTTTAAATACAAAGAATGAAATCCGTGCGACCGTCAAGTTCGTTATAAGCTGGCTTGCTTTAGTATGTATATAGCTCATCCTTGTTACTGTATTCTCCTTCACTTCCTAGTTTTTTCAGCCTGCTATTTTCAGCCCATTTCTTTGATATCCTAATATATCAAATAGTAACTGATGCTGCGGATATCTTTTCCGCTCTTTTAACCTACTTTGAGCTATCCACCAGCTACCAGTTTGCTAAGTATCGTATTTTAAAAACGAGATGTCAAAATATTTCGGCGCCCAGTGAATGAAGGCAGCGAAACAAATTTTTATGTCCAAGAACATAAACATTCTTAGATAAAGTGTAATTTTCTTAACTTATTGCACCTGGAATGACGTGCTCAGGTGTTAGGTGGTTCAATCAGCTAACACTGGCAGCACCAACCAAACTGCGCCGCATGGATGTGGGCACTACGAATCTGGCACGAATGTGTATAAGACTGCAGAAACAGAAGGAAGTAATTAAAATAAGAAACGTTAATTTGACGCATCCGAGCTCCAGATGTTCGATCCCCGCTTGCAAATACCACAGCCCCGCAAAACCGACGCTCTGCTGCTTAAAAGCTTGCCTCGTTTGCGTGACCCACTTTATTGACCGGAGGTGGCTGAGCTCAGACCGTGGGCCAGCGCGTCGGTTCCGAAAACCGGCAGAGTAGCACAGCCTGCCTCAGCAGCCCTCCGCCAGGTGTAGCTAGTGCCCAGCTGATCGCTTCTGACGTCACTACTCGCCTGCGGGGCCACGTGGCAAGCCGCCGGGTCTGAAAAGCAGCGCCGACCGGCTGATGAGCGCGAGTGAACGCCGGACGATCGTACAGGGTGGTGCTTCAAGTCAGTGCTCCTCTCACCATAGCACTCCCAATTGCGACGCAGCCGCGATGAGAGGAGTGCCTCTGTCGCGCTTGGAAGGATGATAGCTTAATTGATCGCTTAACCTGGGACCGAAGGTTTCTGCTTGAATGGGAGGCACGCCAGGGAAATCGGATTACCTGTGACGTAAGGGACCACATCTTCATTGGTGTGTTTCTTACTAAATGAAAGACAGTGCGATTTGTGTGAAATTCCGGAACTGACAGCATTCTGACTGTTTCTCTACACCGTAGAGGAACAGTTGCGCTGATCACTACCTATGACTGGAGATGGGAAACGACCCGCGTGGTCTGTTGTTACTCCTCGCACTGCTACTTCTGAGAGGTGAGTTGCTTCAAGCATGCTGCTGCTAAAGTGTATACAAAACTGTTATTTACCATTGAGGAGTACAACTTGCTTTAATAGGTTTGGCGCCGAAGCGTTACAGGACTTCAGTTTATTACAGAATCTGACTATTGCAGGACCCACCGTCATCCTCCACTGGAGTCAAAATATTACCTGTCTATGAAAGTCAAACTACTATATTGTTACCTATTACCAACTAAACGTGATTATACGCTGTGAAATGCTTCTCGGAGAGTATCCCAATAGGCTGTAACAGCCGCCTAGGTCAAGGTTATTTCGGGGAAATGGAGCTTAGTGGGAGTTCAACCTCGATCTAAATACCTGATTGACTATAAAGCTCTTTTCGTCCCTCACTTTCATAAATAAAGGCGCAGTCGGAAAGCGAATCATGGGGAAGGCAATGGTCTGCATCAGATTTGCTCTTTGGTAATTATTACGATAGACAAAAAAAAAAGAAAACTCGAGCCCTCATATTGTTAGTTTTCTGACTGCTGAAATTACGCCATCGATAGCACATTTCGAGTTAGAACACATTCTTTTTTGTGGGTGATCATTGTGCGCGAAAGGATGCAAACGTTGCACAGTAATGTGCCTCGTTGCATTAGGAGAAGGTGAGTACAAAGGTGATAAGATGGAATAATGTTCATTGGTTGTTAACTCTAGAAACAAGAATATGACTTGCTGCCGATCAAAGCATTCTTTGTGGAGTACACGTATACGTAAAGCACTAAGGCACAGGTAACTAATATTTTGCCTAACTGTAGGCCTAGCCTTGCAATCAGTTTTAGATACGAATGCCCAGTAACAAGTAGAATCTCGAATATTCTATGCTGTTTCTTTCTAAAACAAATGCAACGACAAAAGAATTGGGACAGGGATTAGGGTAGCAAATATATAAACAGTGTGGCTTATTATTGTTTTCGAAATAGCTCTAGCCATCAGATGAACGTTGAGGTTATCAACGACATGCCACTTTCTCGTTACTTAATGTCGATAAGTGGAGTGGTCGCGCCCTCTCTTCAAAAGTGTTGTTTATTTGCTCGTACTACACGCAAACACTTAGCCCAAACTGAAAAGGCACTCCATAACAGCGCACACATAAAAACTCAAGACATCATTAACAACGTTGAACAAAACACTGACGACAGACCGTTCATTCGCCCGGTTCTTTAATGATGTAAACTTGCAGTCTCTGCATTCATCAACACCAGCCGACGGACGTTCATTGTGCTCGGAAAAGGAAGGTTTTTCCTCGAAGTTTGTACGATTTTCTTACAAAAGGGCACAGGTTACGGATGTTACATTTGGATAAACGTATTTAAAAACAAAAAACTACATTCTCTTTGTCAAGTATGGAAGTATAGGAGATCTATAACGAGCGCTTGGCACTGTCGTGTCTCGTATGCTGTCCTCGTATCTTCCAGCGGATCTTCGATCGGTTTCCGCTTCTACGAGTTCGTCTTCGATCGAAGCCGAAGACAACGCTAACTCCGGTTCAACAAAAGGGCAATGAAAGACCTCGCAGAGAGAGGAACTGCGCTGTCGTCGATGTCCATTGTTGAGCGTGCACTCACTCTCCTTCCCCAGTTGGACGGCTGTTTTAAAACGGAGAAAATGTAAATGGAAGTGTGCCGAACCGCACCAGTGTTCGAGAAGAAAGCAGTGCCGCTAAATTTAAAGTGGAAATTTTAGGACTTACCTTTATTCCTAACAAACTTGTGCTTCGTTAGTCTTCTTAGGAACTGGTACCAATTGCTCTCTGCTTAATAAGTGACAGATGTAAAAAAAAAGAAAGGAAGGAGATTCCTTACCGATGAAGCAAGAAATGTCGGCGTTAAGATCAAGTACCCCATAGCGAAAGGTAACTGTCAGAGACATTTCTGACTTCTTGCAGTCTGTTTAATTCGTAATAGAATGGCTTGATTATGTAAGAAGCATAACTACATTTTCCGAGCGACCTCTGTCGCATAAGAAGATCTGTTTTGTGTCGTTCATTTTATAGAGATTGCATGGTTCTAAAGCAAGGTCCGAGCCGCTTCATGGTCGCCGGAATTTGAAAGTTCACATCTTTTGCATTGTTTCCAAAGGCACATTTTTTCAAAAGTCCAACGCCTGGCTATTATTCAAGGCTCTTGAATTGTCGAGCGTTATCTAGATTTGCTTCGTCTAAGATTCGAGTAATGGGCGGTGCCCGTTGGGCAAGTGTCGCAAACGAGTTTAATAGATTGACCAATGCGTAGCAATAAGTGCATCCTTTAGGTAAAGGAAGATGAGCTAAAAATGTGTTAAAGTGTACTGTTCCTATTTTTTATTTAATTCGTACTTTTTGTTCGTATAATACAACGTAGAATGAATACATTATAAATATACTAGAAATACAACAGTGTATAATTTTTCAAGTCTTAAATATACATTTCTGTCTGCTTGGTTTATTTCTCCATATTAAATATGTACTTTAAGTTCGGCTTATTGAGTAGAGATGAAAAATGATCCAATAATAGACTGAGAATCCTACTTTTCTACTCTTGCCCTTTTTTACTTATCAGAAAATATACAAATATTGGGTGGGCTAAAGTATATTTCTAGTATGCTTCGAACACGTTGTTCCAGAAATTGGAGCATTGAAATTAGAATTGCTCCAGAAATATAATGCACCTTTGAAAACGCAAAAACAAATAAATGAAAAATGCACCCGCAAAATACTCATTAATGTTGTAAGGAAATGAACAGGAAGCATGTTCAGAGCTGGCTACCAAAAAACGAAAAAAGAGGGTTATTCGCTAATGCCTCAACAAGCGAACCTTGTCTCAGTTTTTGTGTCCCTTGCTCTCAAGTTTTGCAAAGTTTACACCAGTTGCCTCTTAATGTATTTTCAGGCGAAAGTCGGTATTCAGCCTCGTTAGCCCGTTCATTACGAGACATATCATCCGTCTTTGTGCGTGAATGCGAAAACTACTTGGCACAAGACGCGACGGTATTAATAGGCATCGTGTAGCAATAGAAGGTATCCCTGGCGGACGGAAGTGTGGCGCTAGTTCTGAGATTTATGTACCCGACACTTTTTTTCTCAACCATTCCTAGCGCCACGTTCTAAGTACAGCCGCGCGATTGTTCGCCTAAAGAAGAGTTCAGCGTTGCTTTAGTTAAGTTAGACGGTTACTTGCGGCAGAGATTAGAGCTGAAAAAATAAATGCACATTTTGAAACCACGCTTCAGCGTCGAGAAATGCTTCACACGAAATAATTTTATATTTACAAAAGTAAATTTTGAATACCTTCTCAATATGCTAAAACACGGGTATTATTCTCGTATTAGAATTATGCTCGAAGCGTACTTTCAGGTCTTGCATTTTCGACAAAATTTGGAGGTAAATTTTTAAATATCGAGCAAGAATTGAAATCTACTTCAAAATGATTATTTTTATATTTCCCAATAAACATTTTGAATGCAATCCCAACATGCTAAAAGGCATGTATTTTCGCGTATTCTAAGTATGCTCGAAGCGGACTTTCATATATGGTATTTTTCACATATTTAAAGGTATTTTACGAATATTGACTATGGCATTAAATATATTTTTAATATTTATTGAGCGCATTACTGACTACTAAATATGTTAAAATACATTTCGAATATACCGCAGTAAATTCCAAAGGCATTATTTTTTCAGTGGGATGCACTGGATTTCCTCGAAAAAAGCCTTCCTCTGTTTGCGTGCATTTAATTCTGTCCACCAGCGTCCAGAACATTCGCACGAATTTGCTAGCCTGCCAAGTCCACCCGACTCTTTCCTGACGTCTCTTACATTTTCCGTCTGTAAAACCCTGTTCTACGGGTTGGAACAATACAAACGTGCCTTCTTTTCTATGGCATCGGTATTTCTTCCGAACTCTTTGGCCGAAAGCGTAGCCACTGCACCGCAGCCGGGGGCATTTTTGCGGCATAGTTTACTATCGTACACCGCAAGCAATCCGTTTGACAATGCAGTGTCCGCTGTTGCGGCAGCGTTCAGAGAGGAGAGGCACATACCAACTCAACCGCGGTCCTCCGCGGGAAAGGGGAAGTTCGGAGTGTTGGCGCGCAGGTGTAAACAAAGGAGCCGTGGGAAAACATCCATTCTGTTTGGCGAGGACACCGGCTTCGTGTTTGCCAAGAAGAGCGCCGGGATGCTTGCATTCCGTGTGTTCACACTGTAAGCCAGAAACAAAGGCCAATTTAGGGGGAGGACGTAGTGTAGCGCATCACGGTAGGGAGGGGTGGGTTTTCGGTTCTTTTATCGTCTTCGTTGTGTCGTGTAATTTATGGTATCGCACCAGGTGTGACAAGAAGGAAGATAGGCGATAAAGCTTCATCGCTATAACTGCAGAAGTCAGTTGCCAAAAATGACACGTTGAACCGCCGGAACAAATACCCGGAAATAGCAGGAATTATTATAAAGCTTTCAAGTTCTGGCTTTCTTTATGTTCCGAATCAATCCCAGTCGCAACACCGCGGCTCTGTTTTCTTGCCTAGCTCGCGGTTATGAAATAAACGTATCTTACTCTTCGGTGAAGAAAAGTTTCTCTGGATCTGATCTGACGCATTGCTTCAAAAACGGCCGCCGCCCACTCAGATTGTTCACGACAGTTGGTTCGGGCAGTTGTGCAATCACGACTTGCTTATTAAGCCCAATTTCAGCATTTGACAAGGGCACAATGGGATCGCCTTGAAGCTATAAGTCGAAAGGCAATGAGGGTCATCACTTGTCTTCCTCACATCACATCAATCGTGGTGCTTGATAAAAACTCACACCTGAACACACGAGATGAACTGGTGCAGCAACAACGTGATGCTAGCAGGCTTAAGACCACCCTCGCTACCGCAAAGTGCGCTTGAGAGCATATGCTTCGTAACATTCGATGCTACCACTGCCACTGCCGGTTCTTCCTCCTTGGCGTTTTGTACAGCTGAGTGGCAACAAGCCAACTGATTTACAACGACTGAGAACACAGGAATCGGCATCGTCACTTCGCGACCGAACTATGGAAAAGGACGCCCGCTTGCCGCAAGGTTCTATTGTAATTTGCGTTGACGCAAGCATCCAGGCCGGTGTAGTGGCAACTGAAGCTTACTTCCCTAGAAAGTCTTTACTGAACAAGACATTAAAGTTTCAGTTACCTGAACCTTCATCTTCTTTTGTGTGGAACTGCTTGCTGTGCAAGAGGCGCTTCGCTCCGTGATTGTCATTTCCCTAATTCCCACTGCCCGTATTCTCATACGCACTGACGCCGGCCATGTAACAAAGCTACTTAGACGCGTCAGTAAGAGCACAGAAATCTGTCAAAACATACACAGTCTAGCGGCGCGCATATCGCAGCCAATTCGTATTCAGTGGACTGCGCGTGACCTTTTAAGCGCTCAAAGCCGTGAGAACGCTGCGACCCGCCTTCCCACTTGAACCTCGTCATCGCCAAACTGGATAAAATTGGTTAATGCTACCCTACATTTAACAAGAAAGGAGCACCTTCGACGTCGTACACGTGCTCTCATACCTTCCTGTACAGGAAGCCTCCCCCGCGGTCCAGCCCTGGCACAGGAGGTGGCGCTTCGGCGGATTTTGAGTTGGAGTCGCTCTACACCTGCATTGACTCAAACGTGGCCTCAATTTCAAGATTTGTATCCCCACCTTGTGTGCCCCGTCTAAAGTCCAAAGATACAGAAGGCGATATTCACCCCCTACTGCGGGAATGTCAAGCTCTGAAGCCGACGCGAATCTGGCACCTGGTGGCGGCTGGTCGCTCCCCCAAATCCGTCGTCATATGCTGCTTGACGCAGGGACCGCACCATCGTTCACTCATTAACTTCATAACATCAGCCAACCTTTTTACATTTATGTTATCATAAACGTCAACTTTAATGTATTCTTTTTATGCCTCGAGGCAGTGCACTTTGCAAAAAAAAGTTTCTGCAAGCTTATTTCTCAAATATATGCTCCTTTGACTTGTTCACATCGAAAATATATCGCTGGCGCTTCTGTGTCTGCAGATCTTTCCCAATGCCTTAAAGTAAACTATTTCTTGGTAGTTGTGAGCATGCAGTGCCAAGGTAGGCTTTAAAGTTCTATTAAATGCAGTGTCCTTCATCGTTGTGGCGGTCTTCTCTATCCTTGTCTTTAACCTAGTAATTTTATTTCTTTATCCTTTCCTCATCTCAAATGGTGCGTCTCCTATCTAGTGGGCCGCTTGTAATGACGGCTTTATTTTGTTGTTTTCTTGTAAGTTTTCGGTTTTAGGCCATGGCCATGACGTGGTGTCCTTTATTCCGATGCTCCCTGAGGGTCCCAACATACTATTCCTCAAATTTTTTTCCGCGCAAACCTAAACTGCCTTTTTTCTATTAACTTTTTTATTATGATTTATATTGTTGTTGCGAAGACTCTTCGACGTATTGCAGCACACAATCCCTGAGCATATCTTCTTGACGTCAAAGTGACAAATTTTCGATAAATTTTCGGAATCCAGGAAGTGACGCAAACGTTAGCCTTATTACGGCCCTCGCTAACAAGACTACAAGTGCACGTACTACGTATGACTGAACCAGATGCCCGGCGAATAATGTCTCAAGTTCCTGATAGTCAGGAGTTGAAAATTGAAATGAATAATTAGGTAGATACATCTCAGCCTTTGGAGCAAATGTTTATTTTGATAACGCATATAGCTATATGACCAATGAATTAGAATCAAGTATAAATAGCTTTCTTTTAACCTAGTTTGGTTCTTAGTCGTCATGTGAAGTTCGAAGCCGTGGACAAGACGATGGCATACAGTTTTTGGAAACGAAAAAAAAAAAAAACGCGACTCGCTGAAAACGAAAACCAATTTTAAACGACGAAAAACCATACAAAGCCGAGCTTTTGCTCATGTCATTCTCTTGAACCGTGGCTGAACCACTCTCTATATTGAGAAGCGTGTGGGTAAGGTTCGCTATAAAAATCGATCTTTTATACGAGCTCTGTACTAGCAACCAGGACTGATGTAAGCTGATTCAGATGTTTTAATATATCTCTAAAGCAGTTAATTGAACAATTACGCTACAGCCCTCGGTGACACTTTTTAGTCCGAACATGCAAAAACGTTTTAAAACAATTATTCCTAAAAATAATTTGTGATCCTTGGCAGACACATTTGCAAAAAAAAAGTAATAAATAAACGCGATAGTTTCTAACAAGGTTTACTCTTCCGCGGCCCACGATGAATTCCGCCGCGGTTGCATGATATATTCTTTCTTTAACAGGAGCTGTTGGCGGGCTAGTTGGTGAATGTCTACTGTAGTCATGGTGAAATTGCGCAACAAACACGACACAAAATTAAGAGGGACACGTAGCGCGGGACGAGCGCTCGTCCCGTGCTACGTGTCCCTCTTACTTTTGTGTCGTGTTTGTTGCGCAATTTCACCATGACTACAGTAGATATTCTTTCTTTAACCATAAATATTTCTCCAATTATTACAGATTGGAAAGTGCATGAAATAAGGCTTTCATTTCACGAACCTTTTAGTGCGGAATTCAACCCAGTTATTAATTCATCTCCTTAAGTTCTCAATTGTGATGGACGCTCGGCCGTCTCGACTCGCAGGCAGCCAGAGCAACCAAGCGACAAGTGCGAATCCCGTGCTATGTCGCCGGTGTTGCAAGAAGACAAGGAATAGGATGCAACGCACTTAGCCCTGCGTCGTCACACTCAGGATGGATAGCGTGCCGGGGCCATCTTTTTACAAGCGTCGAACGAAATCCTCGACGGGTGCTGCATCGACGTGAATCTAGTAATGTCGAAAAGGCAAAACGTTCCGAGTAGTTGGCCGAGAAGCGTCAAATGATCTGGGCGCCGGTATACTAGGAAGGAGAGGGGCCAAAAAGCGATCAGCAGAAGCAAGACCAAGCTTGGAAAGAGAAGTAACTGACGGCGCTGCTACCCTAGACAATGGAATTTCAGGGCTCATTGGACGACGACGCTGCGGCAGCCCTTCGCGCAGAAGTTAGGAAACAAAATAATTTAAAAAACTGAAACTAATTTTCAAATGACAAAGGACACGAACAAAAAACAAGAAAAGCACGCCCAACAAGATTAATTTCCACTGCGTCAAAGGCAAAGATAACGATGCACAAGAGGAGTTTATCGTGCGTGAGCTATTGAGGCAACGTCGCGCGCTCAAATGCATCAACGAAAGGACCGCAAGAAGCACTTATGAAATGCCATATTTCAGGAGACAAGTAACGTGAAAAATCCCGGAGATGAGATAAACTCGTCATTATTTAAAAACAAAAACTGCGTTAGGGTAGAATAGATGAAGCCCTTCTTCCACGAAGACTTGGAGGGTGCACTTAAACGGTATTTTCACCTTCCTCGACCCATTCTCGAGATCCGGGTTACTTATAGAATACGCTTATCATCATACATATTTTTTGCTTTTCCTTTTCACAAAGATGAAGATAAGCAGCAAGTGGAGTCTATGTGCGTTTAACTGCGTGCGGGTAAAAAATGGCCTTTGGTTTCTAATACAAAAGTTATAGCAGATGTATTTTGAAGCACATAAAAAATTTGCGAAACCTGCTTTCCGCAGGCAAAAATAAAATCCTTTTATCTGAGATGACGGATTTCAATTCAGATAAAGCTATCGCATCTCGGTAGGCTCCCGAGTAACCCGAGTCAACCCGAGTAACCGAAGGGGATACTGATCTGGTTGGATTTGACAAGTAGTGAGTGCTTATCGCGCGCATTATAAGACTATCTATATGCAGAAATATGAGCGCTAGACGCAAACACACTGGGAAGTTTAATATGCTGCCACTGTGTTGAAATGGAGCAGAAAGAGATTCGTAATGAGATAACACTGAAATGCTTAGTGAGGAAATGTCCTTCTGCATTTGCAACCTTTCTATGTTTTTGAGTACCGCTCACTTACAAAAACGCGCCGGAAATACCAGCGCTTATAATACTACATCAGCTGCGTGTGTAATGGTGTGACCGTCAGATGTATTAGACATACATTTCGCCAAATTTATACAGTATACCACAGGCTTCCTCAATCACGAATGTCATGTAGAAAAAAGAGTAGAACTGCTATCACATAGCAGGTGTCCGAATTATGTACATTATTGTTTAGGTCCTCCTCAATACGCTGTAAACATAAAAAAAAAATGTATGAACTTAATGCAGAGGCAGTTTTCTACGCTCCGGCAGACATGACCCCTCCAATACTGCGCTACAATACATCAAGCATCCCATTGGTCTCGCGCCTAATTTCCAGAATACACCAAATGAACAATTAGCTTATTTACGTCAATGTTGTGTCAACATTACGGCTGTGGTACACAAATGGGATGATCTGCGTTGTTTTTGGACTATGCTCTTTTAATTTCATTTCATGATTTTGCTTTGCTTTAATTGATACCTGTTATTATTAGTCTTAAAGAGGAAGACGACCTGGCGCCAGCCTGCCGCCACGAGAGGTGAGCCCAAGCTTGACGAACCCGGGCCTGCAAGCGATTCTCTTGTCCAAGATTTAGTAAACGAGCTCGCCTACAATAAAGCTCGTTATACAGTATATACATAACAAGGGATTTCTCGCCATTCGGGCTTTTGATCCTTGTCAACCCTCACACATATGTTTTAACTAAATCCGAAGCGGTGGTAAAGTGGCGAGAGAAAATGATTGCGTCTAATAACCGGTGTCCGCCAACGCAAAAAAGAAGAAAGCTGAAGACTGTTCCTAAAGGGATGCCTCTTTCATGAGCCTTCCCCAGAGTACATAAAATGAAAAGGCCTTGAAATTTGTTTATGGCGTTCTTTGAAGTTCGTCGCAATAGTATGTGGTATGCAGGCCAAATATTTTGTTCTCGCCCTTCAACATTTGACATGCACCATATAGTTTGTTGAGTGAACTCTTTATCATTCTATTTTTTTTTTTGTCTTTTGTTTTTCAGATTTGAGCATTCGATAATTCAGCAGCGCTGCTCTGCATTTTTCTAAAGCCCTGAGATTTCGATGGCGTACTGAGCGATGTATTCCCATTCTTTTATTAATCATAATGGTTCTAATATTCGAATTAAGCATATAATCTACAAAATTCCGAACGTGTGAAAATCGATTATGCAAAGAAAAAAGTACAGCACGTAGAGCTCAGCAACAAACGTTGGCATTGTTCTCCACTTGGGTAACTAAGAACATAGGCTGGATTGGAAAAGCATTGTTCCTAATTTATCCACTTACTCACCGAGCGAAAGATGTGCCGCACTGATATCGTCTCTAGTTTAGCCATAGGCAATAGCTAGTTTTTTTTGTTTTTTGTAATGTCGCCAGGAGCGGTACATTCCTTCGAATCAGTGCATCTCTGGCTCATTCAAAAACCGTTTTAATGTGTCTACGGTTACATTCTCACAATGGTAGCTTTCAGATTGTCTGCTTCGCTCATTTCCGTAAAGTCATCGAACAACAACGGCTTCAAGAAATCAAGAAGCAAACATGTACTAGCACAATATATTTGCACCTGAGCTGAGATATCGATTCACCTGAGACTTCAAGCGCAAATTGAATATGAACGTTCATTTGCGGCATTCAAAGCGCTATATATATATATCTTTATACGTGAGCTATGCATTAGCGGCGAGGAACGCGGGAGTGTCGCAGGGGAGTGCTCTTAGTAATGGGTGATCATGTTTATTTTCGTCATTTATATAGATGCTTTATAAGAAGTACAAATGATAAACTTATACGATCTGCGCAAGGGTCATTTATATCAACGCAAGGGCGTCCTGCTTGGTTAATATTAATTAATACACCATTAGGCGTAATACTCTTGTATCCGTTTAGGTAATGGAGTTATGGGCCTGCATGACAAAAATACGCAGTCGTGCTTTTATTTATATCTCAAAGGCCACAATTACACTGCTATAATTGTTGTCGTCAGCCTCAAGCCTTCACCTCGTTTTGAATTTTTATATATTGGCAGCATTGTTCCAAATATCAAATGCCGAAAATTAGCATTTTGAAAGCTTGTTAAGTCGGACTTTAGGCATTGCACAATTATGTATTTGGATTGCTACTTCCGGTAATGCTGCCAACACCATGTTAACTTTATCAACAGGATCAAATACGTACACGATAGTGCATTGGACGCGCAATATTTGCGCCAACGCCAATTGATGAACGTGAAAATGTAGGAAAGCCAACTGCAACAGTATTGAAATGGTTAGTTTTGTCGGTAATGTTAATGAGACGAATGATTAAAAAAAGGAAGAAAACACAGGGCTGATCATTTGAGTTGGCGTGCTTCAATTTCCCAATATTATGTTTCGCTTAAATCAGAAAGAGAACATCAACTTTGTTAGTCATTTTTATTATTCATGTAATCATTAAGCTGTACTGTGCACACAATGTCCGCCTTGCTGCAGAACCCACTTGCACAAAAGGCTTAGGCGTATTTTTAGTATGTACCTCGATTTAAGTCTGAAAACATTTAAAACATCACCGCCCATGTTATTTTCATGTGCTCTTGTGCACTTTTCAACTCGAATATAAAATACTGGCAAATGAGAGCTGCTGGAGTTTGAAAGAATTAAATTATTAAACAATATTGAACACTGCCGCAGAATTTACAGAATAGGTGTTAATAAACCTTATGGCACACTTGCCTGAATTGTAGATTGTCTCCGTCCGTGTGCTGTGCGATGTCAGTGCACGTTAAAGAACCCCAGGTGGTCGAAATTTCCGGAGTCCTCCACTACGGCGTCTCTCATAGCCTGAGTTGCTTTGGGACGTTAAACCCCACAAACCAACCAACCAGATTGTCTCCACCGTTTCTTTTTCTCGCTTCCCAAAGCCTTTGCAATGTGCGGACACAAAAATAAAAAATATTGCTGTTTGGGAGCTCATTTTCTGTTTATTCTTTTACAAGAGTGAGAACACCACAACATAAGCCATGAGCGGTGAAATGTAATATAAACTCATGTGCGGGCTTTTTTTGCAGGAGTCTCTTGCATGGGTGCGGCCATTTTTTGGAATGTCTTTAGAGGGAGAAAAAGAAGATGACGTTCGCTGCCTGAGGTGCTTAGAAAGCTTAGGAAAATTACGACTCGTGTCTTTGATCCGTTTCTTGATCTGGCGGAAATAGAACGTTTCGCCACCATTTTTTCTCATCGCAGCAGTCATGCCGCAACTTCGCCTGCGCCTTTTTTTTTTTGTATCGCAGAAACCCAAATTTCTTGCTCCTGCTAGAACTGCGCTTTTATAACTCATGCCTAGATTTTTTGCACACCTACGTACACCAATTGCTCCCCGTCGAGATCAATTCCCGTCGGGGCGCCTTTGGCCACGCCTCGGTGCCCCCTTTGTAATCAGATATTTTTTGCATGCGCATGCGTGATTTTCAAACGGGAGAACAAAATAAATGCAAAAGAAGTTCGCCCCGTATTTATTGAAGGTTTGTATGAAAGAAAAAACACTTGAATGTATTGCACGTTGAGGAAGCGTGAGTTAGAGAAATCTACAAATAGAACTTAGCGGGAAATTCTTTAGAGGGCTATGAGGAAACGTTTTTGTGCCTGGTAAGTGGTCTGCATACGGTAATTACAACCATTGTTTTTCAACTCAGCAATAGTTATAATGGCTGTGTACAATACCTTGCTCCTGGTAGTGAAGAAGTTTCTGTAATGAAAACAAGCAATACTGTACTCTTATAAATGAGTTGCCTTAACAACCTGATAGACTCTGAATTCTCGTTATTTATCTAGGGCTGAAATTGGGTAGGCGTTCTCGCTCTCAACCATGCTTATTCGATGAACAAAAGAAGCAGGCATTGATCATGGTGGTTTATTTTCTTGTGGCCACAGTTCACAATGATTACCCGTTGCTATTGCTCAGTGTTTAGAGTGCCGACAGCTCATTTTCAGTCCAATGGATCTTCAGTTTCAGCGGAAATTAATAGGCTTATTTCGCACATAATCTAGGGAAAGGTACGGAAATTGTAAGACTGGTCGCACTCGTACATTTTGCGGATAATTTTGGAACAGTTGAGATGTCCACAGGTAGAACATGTTTATTGTCGAAACGTATTCCTAACTCAGCGTTCTAACCTATACACTTGACGCGCCAACTTCACTGTTAAATGATTATCGGGCAGCTAGGGATTTTTCATGTTCTGATCAGCTACTGTGCAGAAGATAACAATTCGCGTGCACAGTTTAGAACTGAAGTTTGCTAAAAATACTTGCTTTGGCTTATGAAGCCTGAAGCCCACTGTGTTCAGCTATTTAACGACGCGTTCTCTTCCGTTTTCACTATTGAAGACTCCTCGTCAGCGCACAGCTTAAATAATTTTCCTAACATATCAATGTCGAAAATATTAGTCAGTCAAACTGGTATAATATGCCTACTTAATAATCTTAAGGTTTCTACCAGTTCTGACCAAAATGGCTTCAATCATCAAATACTCAAAAGCACATCGCACTCCATTTGTTCAATAATAACTGCTCTGTTCTCTCAATCATTATCATCTGGTCTCATACCTCATGACTGGCGGGTTGCCAAAGTAATACCGATCTTCAAAACCACTCATCATTCTTCACCGCTAAAATATCGCCCTATTTCACTAAAGAATACTTTCTGCAAACTTCTTGAACCCGTCATTCACAGTCAAATTTTTAAGTACCTGGAAAACAATAACATAATTTTCAAATATCAGCACGGTTTTCGCTAGGGCTTCTCTTGTGACACACAACTCGCCGGATTAGTTCATGATTTGCGTTCATCCATTGATGCTGGTGGTCAAATTGATGCCGTTATTTTTCGGTTTTTCAAAAGCTTTCGACCGTGTTTCTCATCATAGGCTTATACTTAAACTAACGCAGTTGAATATTCACCCTACTGTTGTTACTTGGATTGCAGGCTTCCTCAGCGCTAGACTTCAGTTCACCTCCATTAATAACTACAACTCCACTCACTCTAAAGTCACTTCTGGGGTACCACAGGGGAGCGTCCTTGGCCTACTCCTTTTTTTAATATATAATAATGATCTAACCAACTTTGTCTCTTCTCGAATTAGGCTCTTTGCCGAAGACCTGTGTGATATACCGGAATATTTCTTCTATCACTGACCAACAACGTTTGCAAACTGACCTTGATGCAGTAACCACGTGGAGCACAGCTTGACTTATGCCACTTAATACTTCCAAAACTTAGCTTTTGTCTTTCACTCCCAGCTTTCGCATTCCCACAACTTATTTTCGAAATAACAACTCTGTCGAACTTGCTACTACCTACAAGTATCTTGGAGTTCATCTGCAATCTGACTTAACATGACACAACCACATTAATATAACTTTAGCATCCGCCAACCGCTTACTCGGCCTTCTAAAGCACAACCTCAGACAGGCTCCCCCCCACCTGAAGAAACTAGCGTTCCTCACACTCATTCGTCCGAAGATTGAATATGCATCAGCCATCTGGGATCCTGAACAAGCCTATCTCATAGCTAACATTGAGTCTTTGCAGAACCGTGCTGCGCGTTTCATTTATTCGGACTACTCTCATACCACCAGTGTCACTGCCCTAAAAAATCGCGCTTAATTAGAAGACTTGTCTTTCCGCCGCAAACTATCACGGCTATCACTTTTCCATAAACTGTATCACGATACATCGCTCCACCACGCTTGTTTTCTATCACCACCAGCCTTCTTTCCACGGCTTGACCATCCGCACAAAGTTAGGCGCATCGCGTGTCGTACATCTGCATTTGCGAAGTCTTTCATACCACGCACTATCATAGAGTGGAACGATCTACCAGCACACATAGCCATTGAATCTAACGCCTCCATATTTCACGATCTCATCCGAAGCGACGTTGACATTTGAAATGTACTTTTTTTGGCAATACGTACACGCTGTGGAACGTTCATTTCTGTTATGCCTTATTGTTTTCTCAAACCTACACTTTGTATTCTATTGCTTTCTATAACCTGTTTCTTTATTCTCTGGTGCTTAATTATTTTGCCATGTTATATTTAGCCTGTTTATTGTTCGTTTGCTTTTTAATAATGTGTCTGTTACATGTGTTTTTTTTGTTGTTCTTTTACACGGACCCCCCCCCCCCCCCTCCCCCTATGTAATACCCTCGAATGAGGGCCTTTAAGGGTATATTGAAAAAATAAATAAATATGTACACTCGTGAGCAAACGTGGTATACAAGACTCAGCTGGTGACGGAGCTCGAGAAAACTGTATCCTAGCTTAATCTAGCAACAGCTATCTAAGATCGAGACAATAGTAGCTGTGCCCCATTCGACTGACGTGAATGTGTCATCACTGTCGCTGTCCCTTACGCTGTCGCTAAATGGTGTTTTGATGCAGTTTTTTCGAGCTGTGTCACTGACCGAGTGTTGTACACCACTTTTGCTCACGACTGTACATGAAGGTTATGTTTGAACATATATATATGGAAGATTCATAATAATAACAGTAGAGGAAGAAATAAAAAGTACCGATAGGAGGTTGCGGGGTCGAAGGTACTCTCTTCACTTCTCAAAACATTTATCTCCGACCAGAAATAGCTGCAGAAATATTTCATTCGTTTTTAATTTCGGCGAACAATTGTGGACTACTTTTTCATTTTTGTCAGAACCCCGAGATTCAGGATGACTTGTCCAGAAGGAAATGCCATCGCAGCGCAGCCAGATGAAACAGTATTGCATGATTGAGCTTAACATAAAAAAAATATGATTACACACAGCAGTCATGTAAAAAATAAGTGTCACGTATTAAAAGCATCTTCCAAAGCGTTTTACTTCAAATGGAAGTCACCTGATTTGTGTCACGTTATTCAGTATGATTTCGAACAAGCGATGACATACAATCCTAGCCACGTGACAAAATGTTCCATGATCCAAAATTATCAGCAGTAAAAAATGATAAGGCATCCACCTTTTTCCAGTGCAGCAGACTTTAGTGCCCTCAAAATTATTTCGCCGTCAGCCTTGTCACGTGCATGAACTGACAGCACTCCAGGAGACAAACTTGCCGGTCACACTGAGGAGTCTGAAATTAGAGGCGCGTTTGCTGACGTGTGGCACAAGGCTTTCTTTAAACCGCCATGTATACGCTCTGACCACGCAGTGCAACTCTGCAATAGTTCTCAATCACTTGTCTACAATGAAATACGTTTTAGACCTTCCGTGTGTTTCGAACAGCATGCAGTTATGGGGCTATATCAACCACATTACACCTGCCTCTTTTTATGATAAGCGAGGCTTCTCAAGCTGTCGTGATGGCCGCTTTTTATTTCCGCCCTTATATTTTTCTTGCGTATAGTGAAATAAAATGATCCATTCATTAAATGGCTGATAGTACTGCGTCTTTTCTAACGGTCCCATTTCACTGGAATATATACTTCAGGATCTGAGAAGGGCACGTTGTTTTGAAGCAACAATCCTCTTTCGCTCTCCGGCTTCATTACGTGCTTTAAATCGATTGTAGTGCAATATTTTCTTCCTCTGAAATGCGAGGTTTGAAATGCACAGTGGCTTATTTAGTTAAGCCTTCGGCCCAATAACCAAAAAGATACGAGGGTGCACCAGTGCAAGCGCAGATATCCCACTTGAAGGATAGGACGCAATTCTGTTTTAGGTATCCGGCCCGACCATTTCTGATCAGGCCTTTTTATATATGAACCGAAGATCCAAAGAGTTACATTTACACACACACACACACACACACACACACACACACACACACACACACACACACACACACACACACACACACGCACGCACGCACGCACACACACACGCACGCACGCACGCACGCACACACACACACACACACACACACACACACACACACACACACACACACACACACACACACACACACACACACACACACACACACACACACACACACACACACACACACACACACACACACGCACGCACGCGCGCCGCGGTCTGAGTGCAGTCTGGGAGCCGGCCTATTAAAATAATAGAATTCAGAAAACGGGCGTGACAGAACAAAACGCGTAAATATATTTCAAGCGACTTTGCAGTAGACAACTGAAGCCTTTGGTTACTCGTCATTTAAGAAGCTTTCCATCTAACTCGAGTCTTGGCAGCTCTTTCAATAAAGATTTCGATGTTAAAGTGTTCGAGAAATAAGAATGTAGTTTTCCGAAGTGCAGGAAAAGGGAATTGAGCGTGTGAGCGAAGGCGCTGGCTATCGATCCAGGATAAAAAAATGAAGGCGTAACAATTGTGTCGTAGCACCACCGGTCATTTCGTGAAGAATGGTGGTCAGCAGGGTGAGAGAAAAAAAAAAACAAAACAGAGTACAAAGAAAAAAGGAGCGAGGACACTTTAGACGGGAACCCTTCGGCGAAAGGAGCAAGGAGCCAAAAGAAACCTTGCTGTCGGCACGTCGAAGCTCTTGATGGTTTTAGTTGCTTCACATGGGTCGTTAGGCACGTCCAAGCCCAAAGAAACTCCAAAGGTGCACCGGTTGAAGAAATAAAAGTAACATACAATGCTTGCCAAAGCGTTGAGTCTCAGTTGTGCGAACGGCCAGGGCTGTGAACTGTCACTTTCTGCTATTTGTTTTTGGTCATTCTTTCACTTGCCTTGTTCGCACAGCAGGTCGAATTCGTTACAGCAGCCAGACCACTCCGCTGTGGAAAGAAGCACTACCTACAATAAAAAAATATATTTTACTTGTTAGAAATGGTCGTGAAATTGTAAACGGCTCTTGACTATAAAACAATAGAAGACACGCGGTTTACGAAAATGGTTGTCTTAGACACAATAGTGAAAGACATTCGGCAGTGTTTTCATCTGTCCACTGACAAAAGGCTACGTTTGCTTTGTAGAAAACCTTCTAGGCTTCAATAATTGTAGCTCTTTCTGTGGAATCGTGTTTGCGCTTTTCTGTACTTTGGGCAGTAAAAATTGCTGTTAGTCTGAAGGTACGATTTCATCACTGAAATGACTCGGAACAAGGCAGCGCTGTGCAGTGTGCACTGTCTAAATGCTTGGCCTTTGGTAAAAAAAAGGGACGAACGAACAAACCGTTTAAATTCTAAGCCTTGGCTTGTTGGCTCAGCTGCAAGTCACCAACGCTAATTATGAAATTTTGGCATTTTCAAATCAATGAACGCGAGCGTATGCAAGGAGTAGAAAGAACAATGGTGTGTACGTTGTGCATTATTAAGGGCATGTCGAGGATGGTGCAAAGGTAAAGAATGCTGCTTCAAGAAAGCACTAAGGCTTTTGGAGAACTAGAAAAATTTGATTGTGAAGGTATGTATGTTAATATGTGGCCCTTCTTGAGTCATATAGGGCTGGCAGTTGCGCACTACCCGTAAGGCATGAGCGCAAATGTACATCTGTTATGGGAGTGGGGGGGGGGGGGGGTGGGGGAGTGTATCTACTTGTGACTAACCATTTATTTCCACAATGCTAGGTACTTCATACATGAAATTTTACTCTACATGCATCCCACCCTTCTTGAATATTCGTAACTTATCGGGTGTTAAATTTTACTTTTGTTTACAAGGAAATCATACCGATTGGTCTTCACGACTATTTCGTACCGCTGCCAGAACATCTCTGACACGCGCGGTCTGCGGCGGTATAAGTGCTGCGAAAGCCTTCTTATTATCTGCGCACAATTAATGCGTCCGTTTTCCACTTCTGTGTTAATAATAGCCACCTTACAGCTCAGATCTCGCTGAATCCACATTAACATTGTTTATACCGTTAACGAATGCTTAACAAAGGTACGCCTTCTCTCGCAGTAGTATGAAATATACTGTAAACGAAACACGACGCCCAGGGCAGTACACATACTATGCCGGTATATGAATGCTTAAGCCCATAGAAATTAAATAAAAATTGTTCCCTATTTTCATTCAGAGTCAAAGGCGCGGCCTGGGCGGCGTAAAAATGAGAAGGGCGCAGCAACATTGAAGGATAGAAATTTCCAAACAACCGTGCTTCGTCGTCAATTAGTCCTTAAACCAGATCAGAGGACAAAAAAAATTTGCAATTTTCCGTTTCGTGAAAGCAAAATCTTGATGCCGGCGTAAACAAGGAGCATGTCATATATGTCAAAATAGAGCGCGAACTGGAATTTTTAATTTTTTCCGCGTATTGCAAAGCTATTTTTTTATCAATTAGCAGAGGCGATCGCAGCTGGCTGGTTCACGCACTAGCCTTGTTTAGACGAGAAGCCCCAACGTATCGTTAAGCTTCTAGGGGGATGTTCCGAGCCGGTCCGGCACGAATGAATATCAAAGCCTCTTGGACATGTTTCAGGCTTGGGAGTATTTTCATATTTGATGGCACTATGGCAATTTCCAGCTTTGTCTGCAGATCCACCATTCTGAGCATGATGCTCATATTCATGTTGACAGTGACAGGCAGCCCGCTTGCGAGTTATATTGCTTGGATGTTTTTGTGTGCGTGACACAGTGAGCTAGCGGGCGAGCGAGTCTGCATGCGAGTCTTTATGCATGCATGTGTCTCGGTATGTGAGTGGTCAGGTAGGCACCTTCTTGGAAGTTCTATGTATATATAACCAGCATACTAACGCTTATTTCTTGCAGATTTAACCGCAGTTTGAGCCAGATCTCCCTGTTTTTCGAGAACCTTTTATACAAATATTTGTACTTCACAAGAGTCTCCGTTCAGATCTCTCGACATATATTCTCGACGCTGCACGTATCTTGCCGAAATACGTCATAATAGATAAGTGTTGATGTATCAGAGCGGTAAGATAACAAAATTGTAAGTGGGTTTAAAATTACCAAGCTAAATATTCAGCCCATTAGGTACTTTGAAATACCAGCTTTGGCAATTCGAAGGCAGAGATATTCCACTGGTTCAGCGGTGAACTTTGAAATATATTGGTCCTATGTACCACGAGTTCAACAACCTGCAACTAATTGCGACAGTACAGCTTTGAGTAGCATAGAATGAACAAATGAACCAGCCGAAATTTATTGAGCAACGAGAGCCAAGTGGGAACCTACTTGAGTGTCATTTCATCAACACCTCTTGAGCTCCTTCGAAGTGCACGGGGCGAAATGGGAGAGGGCTGAAATTGATGAAGCAGTAACTTCGCCGCCGTTTTTGTTCAGCTGCATCGGCTAGCTTCATTGTGGCTCGAAGAGTGGAAATGAAACGGCAGGAAACCTTTATCGAGCCAGCAGTCCCTCTAGCTGCCTCTAAGTTTCTTAGCTCAGCGTAGCATTACATTATTTTAAACCTTCCAGGCTTTTTATATAGCTCTAAAGTACGCGAAGGGACTTTTTTTTTTCTCAAAGGCTCTAGGCCGCTCTCTAAACGGATCAGTTTTGCAACCACTTATCCCAAAATATATTATTGATATGTGTGACTTAGAGTGATAAGCATGCGCCGGCACACGTAATGCTTGCTATATGAATACGCTAAATGCTTGAAATATGCTCCAAGAAGAGGATGTCTGAATTAAGGACTAGGATTGTAAACCTTAGATATGGCATATTAGGCTACGTATTGCGAATATGATTGAAACAACGTGAGCTGAAGTCAAAAGGTGTACGACTGGTAACTGTACCAATGTTTCCTTCACGGAGCACAAATCTGCCCTTAGTCACACTAAAAGAAATTATATTTCAATCAAATGCGCAAATATAAATAAAAAGTAACAAAAACATCAAATATTGCAGTAACTTGGTACTCGGTAGGATTGAAAATATTTTCTTCATTTTGTGATCTGGCATTAGGGCAACAGGAAATGTATATTGCATTACAATCACTACCCAACAACAAAAGTGCTATAATTACTCATCACCAACTATGTAGATGTCCTTTCAGCTTTCAGCAAGATTTGATGCTGTAGAAATCAAATGCTGGGCCCTTTTGTTGCAGCTAGATACACATGCAGCGAGAAAAAAAAAACGCGTTATTTAAATCATGAGAGAAGAATTTGTCCTGCAGTGGTTATAGTCTGGATGATAAGGATGACATATAAGACAGGAAGATTTCGAATTATTTAGATACGTTGTACCTAATGTTCTGTTTCCGATATACCCTCATATGTTTGTCTTCAAGTTCGCAGCGTCCTCTAATATATTTCCCCATGCTGCTTTTAGTAAAGTCGTAGCGCCAACTTTCTATGGTTCAAAAATGATGTAACCATTTCTAATGGCAAAGCACATCAATAAGCGTTAACGAATGGCCATTTTCAACCGACAATTCTCTTTTAGTAGAGGCATTTCCAGGCCGCGAAAGCACATGGCACGGCTTTGCTAGTTGTCTATACACACCTATCACATCATGTAAGTAACGCACACCGATAAGCCGTTAGCGCCTTCGGGGCAACCCTGTTTTCAAGAAAGTCCTCTGTGCAAGTGAGTGCCGGTCTTTCCCGACCAACAAGGCAGGTCACAACCGGTAAACCGTGGCCGCCGCTACGTCGTAGGGACGGCGGGAGAGAAGGTACTGTGGCACAACGACTGCGATTCCGGAGGCGTCTCATCTCCTAAAGGGAAGGTAGGGATAGGGAGAGAGAGAAAGAAAGAGAGCTCGCGGATGTTATGAAAACTATGAGGAAAAGGGGAGCGGGGGTACTAGTCCAAAGGAAGCAATATACAGCTTGATTCGCAGGCCAAAACGAGGCTTTCAGCCTTTGTGGACGAGGGGAAATTTAAACGTTCTTTCTTAATACTTTGCGAGAGATGTATTTATTTTTATATTTTGATTAAATATATGCAATCATAAGTTTGCATCCATAGACAGTTTGCTGCTTTGTCGACTGAGTACTCAGATCAATTTGCGAATAGTCTGAGAGCTAAATTTGAAAGCGCGTAAATGTTGCAGTCGAAATGACAAAATACAGAGAGAACACCAAGGCGTGGAAATAGTTCTCGGCCCATCAATGCAACGATGTTGCTACCAATCGACCACCAGATGGCAAGTGTCTCAAAGTAATAACGTCAGAGCGTTCTAGCTCATCTGTGCCTCTGCGATGCTCGCCCTACTGTTTCCTGCTCGACACAGGTGTCATGAACTGCAGGCCACCTTCGTCATTCGCTTTAGTCCCGGCCATCGCTTGTAGACAAATACAAAAGCTGGCAAAAACGTGTTTTCAATTTGCCAGATAAACTGTAATAAAAAACTTATCGGACATTGCCGCGGCCAGAGGTCCATCAATCCTGATAACTTCGAAGATACACTTTACCATGGTATTATATTTAGAGTCGGTCATCAATTGTGAAACAAGAAATACCTGGTCTCTAGAAAAACAAACAAGCATTGGTAATGGGAAATATATGTAGTTGTTCAGAGCGTCAATCAAGGAGTGTGCAGGATTGTTTCTTCTCGATGCCTTCACCGTTAATATGGCCAAGTCGAGCCTGAATTAAGGGCATTCTTCATTACCTGGGAGAACACACAAGCTTACATAATTGCCAAAATAACCAATAATAATTTCATTAGCATTAACACCTCGTGCGCAAGCTCTCAGTTTAATAATGGTAAAATGATACAAGAGTACGCCGCTCTTAGCAACACATTTAATTTTTCTTTTTTTTTCTATAACCATCAGCAACTGGAACAAATTAGAATAACACATTGTCGATAGCCCCAGTGTTGATGCAGTTTTTGCAAGTTTGACGAAAATACGTACATAATGTTCTTGAACTCCAGTGTCCGATTTAATTTGCTTCAGTTCATGCCCTGATATGATTATAATTGATGCTTATTATGTGGTGTATATGATTTTTTGCTGCTGACTTCTGCTTGTAGTCATGCAATTTGCAGTATTCTTGATAAATAAATTATTAAACATTGTGGTGACCTTCGCCTTCTTTTTTGTACTTACATTTTGGGTAAAAGATTTTTTGTTACTGAATAGAAAGGGTTTATATTCATATTCGGTAGGCAATGTTGTAGATCAGGAAGTTGGACCTTTTACAATTATGACACATACACATAACTATATGAAAACATCTACGAAGCTTTCCCGTTTAACATTAGACCAAGCTTACACTCACTTTTAAAAGAGCGAAAAACCACCACCTAGTTACCCTTGAGCGTTGTGTACTCAGTATTTGCGGTAAAGCTTCTTGTTATATTTGTTACAGATGTGAAAGCAAATCTCGGCATGTACCAGAGTACAATACGTCTGAGCCCAGTGGTGATCCGAATATGGGGCTGTAGCCTCGTTCGTTTTTTACCTTGAGACAACATGTTCAGCAACAGGTTATTGTTGACCAAATATATCGTTAATACAGTTCTCGCATATGATCTACGCGCAGTGTATTTCAAATGCTACGCTCCGAAGTTTGTAAACCTTCTCGGTGCCCAACTTGTAAGTACACTGAATAACGTTAAGTATGGCATTGTCGTGTGATAAAATACTCTTTACGATAAATCATGCATATAAAAGCGCGACGGCTGTTACCTTGAATGCTCACACAGGAACAAACTTATTTCATGTCTCATGCTCAAGCTTAAAATTTAATTCCAAAGAGATATAACGAGCCTCAAATGGTCTTACCATTAGTTGCTTTAGGCTTACGTGACAATCATGTGTGAAATGTATTTCAACATATGCAGAAATGTGAAGCGAGACTCGTGCAATGAAACAAACGTATTGGCTATGCATCCTTGTCTGCATATAAAAAATGAAATATTTTCATATTTTAGGGGGGTGACGAATGTCTGACATTATTAATATAAAAAAGGCTTAGTACGTGCGAGGAGTATTGCAAAAAACGATCCCGCTGCAGAGAGGAGATCCAACTCAAAAGGCTTTTATATATACACACAGAAGAAGCAAGGATGTCGGGCGGCAAGCTGATTTTACCGCGCAAGACCCGATTTCCCGCGCTCCACACATCGGTGCAAATTTATTATCCATCTTTTAGCCGCTTTGTGCAACGCGGACAAGAATAAGAGCAAGACCATCTCATCTATGCCTTCAGAGTGCTCCAAATATTAAAAGAACCCAAATGAAATGTGATCAAATCCTATGTGTATTAGGGACCTCTCACTAAACCTGGACTCTTTCATTCACCGTATTTACTATGGCATTTGCGGAGAGCAACTACGAACTTATTGGTGACAAAATTATTCGTCTACATTTTCTCGCAGGCGTTCTTTTTTATGCAGATTTTCGACGGTGTTCATTTCGTCGAGCACAACATTTTGTTGCTAAATTTTAACAGCTATAGGAACTCCATGTAGGGGCTTTACAAATAATGCGATCAGGCTTACCCCCCCTAAAATAACTATTTTACTTAACGGATGCCTTTTCTCCTGTTAAAGGTAACCATTTTGCTGTAGCTTAAGATAGCGTAACTGCGTTCCCCATCTTTTATATGTACACCCGGCCAATCCTTCAACAGTACAGCGCGATCATCGACTGCCCGGCGCTGATTCCCTGTAAAACATGGCAGTCGACAAGGCAAACGAGGGAAAGGGCATGCCCACATTTCCTGCTGCTCCAGTGAGCCTCGACGGCTAAGCTATTCTCAATAGTGCGAAGAAACTCCTGACCGCAGTTGCCTGACATGTATCGGCAGCCCAAGAAGCTGCCACTACTTTTTATCCGCTGCAAAGAGAACGAATATTATCTGTAAAAAGCGCAGGTGCGATAAACCGCTCTGCACACCCAATAACTATTTAGAGTCGTTCCGTTAGAAACAAGTAATTGTGTTCTGTTTCCTGAAATTAGTCAGAATTAAGAAAAAGAGCTTCCAAAGAAACATGCAACCGAATTCTTATCAAAACAGATCTTTGCCCTGCGTTATCGTAGTGTCATACTATTTTGCATTCAATTGAACGTCCACCTGGTCATCAAGATGGAGGAAAAAATGCAATAGGCATTCGAGCCGCCGACATATGTACCTCCAGTTGTGAATGCCGACAATTATAAGTGTAGATAGATGGGCATCGATAAGTGCTAAGGATACTGCGTCTTTCCTTTCCCCGGACGGCTACTAAATAAAGATGATTAACATTTTACCGGACTCTATATCAGTGTTCAGGGCGAAGCATTCGCAGAACAAAATGGCTCTGTTAAAAGCGCAGTTCTATCTATATTTTAGAGAGAGAGATTGACCATGTTCTAATGTTTCTGCAGAGATTGCTATCGCATTATTTTCTGCAAATAAAAAACACAAAACATAGCACCTGCATGAAGCAAAAACGCGATAGTGTTGAAGAAAATGGGTGACATCAAACTCCATGTCTCGAAGTGAACAGAAACCTGAAGCAGTAATTTTCGGGGACGATCATAAAACCACTTTAGAGAAAAGTCAGCTGCGGTCACGTCTACATTAGTGAAATAACACATAATTTATGAAATTAAAATAAACTGCTTGTGTATAACTTCCTTTCGTATTTTGGCATCAAATACTTCGTAATGCTCTGGAGGCATCTACCCTCTCAAGGCAGGAACGATTCATATCTTGAAGAAAAAATAATTCGTCATGTCGTCAACCGTTACATATTGCCTAAATATTTCATACTTACAGCCTATATAAATTGCGAATTAATCAACTTAAAGTTAAATTAATAGCTTTAAAAGCATCATTAGTCCACATACGTGCAAAATAACAATTTCACTCCGTCGCTAGACTGAGTGCTTAGAAAACGAAGCCTGTAGTCACAGCTTTTAAAACTTTCCTGCCTGAACCTTAATTCCGTTGTTTTAGATTAGATTCGCAGCTTCCTCACTAACCGGCAGCAATTTGTTCTAGCTAATAAATATTCATCTTCGCGTACATCTGTTGTGGCCGGAGTTCCCCAGGGCACCGTCCTGTGGCCTCTGCTTTTTGTTATTTATATAAATGACTTACCATCTAACATACGTTCTAACATTCGGATGTTTGCAGATGACTGCGTTATTTACCGTCCTATAAATAAAAGCACTGACCCCAAACTCTTCAACTGGACATCGAAAGCGTTGCAACCTGCTGCAGTAAACGGTTAATGTCATTACACGAAGAAAACATCATTACTATCTTTCCATCTTCGTAGCTCCCTGCCATCATCAAAATACTTTATCTATAACACCGAAATCATTTCTGTTAGAACGTATAAATAAATACCTAGGCATTTATTTAACTCGCGATGTAAATTTGTCCCATCATATAACGCAGGTAACAAACGAAGCTAATCGCATACTCGGCTTTTTTCGGCGAACACTGCGCGCAACTCCCTCATTAATTAATTTACTAGCTTATCTAACAGTTATTCGTCCCAAATTAGAGTATTCATGCGCTGTCTGGGATGCTTACCAAAATAACAATTCCAGCATACTAGAAGCAACACAAAATCGCGCGGCAAGATTTATATACTCGGCTTATTCCTGTCATGTAAGTGTCAATGAACTAAAACAGACTGCTCACCTTACTAACTTAGCACACAGGTGCAAA
Source organism: Amblyomma maculatum (assembly GCF_055883805.1). NCBI lineage: Eukaryota > Metazoa > Arthropoda > Arachnida > Ixodida > Ixodidae > Amblyomma > Amblyomma maculatum. The sequence continues at coordinate 125,083,393 of NC_139349.1, forward strand.
ATTGCTACACTTTCCCTTTTTCACAAGTTTTGCCGTCACCCCCTGCTCAAATCTGTCGTCAGCCCCGCCCACCATACATCCAATCGCACGCACCATGAAAAGACCGTTTACCCTCCACCTTCCCGGACATCTGCGCATCTGTCATCTTCTTTGTTCGCACTCCACGGGACTGGAATGACTTGTCAAACACCATCGTTCTTCATTCCGACCCATCAACCTTCAGGTCATCCATCGAATGATTTATGTACCCGTCAACCACTCCCTCATGTGATACCCCATAAATGGGGTCTTTGAGGTATCAATAAAGAAATAAATAAAAACTAAAAACCTGAAGAAAAATGGTTGTAAACTTCCTTAAAAATGTGTTGTTCAAACAATTGTGAGGACCGGTTTTAAGGTGTCGCTTGTAATTCAATTAGTTCCTTATTAATTATTACTTATGTCCCCCTCCTTCCCTTTTTACTGAAGCAGGTCTCAGAGGAACCACTTGCAACCATTGACTGCACGAAAATCATTTGAAAAGAAAGCCTCTTTTTCCGCTTCTTATTAGCGATATTTATTGCCTCAGGTTTTTATTCAATTACGCAAATGAAGGATGATGAAATATTTAAAATAATGGAGACAGCTTTTCTCAATATATGAAATCCAGGAGAGAGCGATGGTGTGATCCCGGCGTACAGGCAATATACGAAGTAGGATTCTTAACTGATAGACTCGCTACCGTCAGATGCCTGATTCTTTTCGGTCTCAGTGCTGAGCAGTACCACAGCAAGTGGTGAATGTCGCTTCAATATTTTCGCATTTGCAGATCGTATATATGTAAATCGTTTTACTTCTTCTAACCAGGATCTCTGCCTTATATAGTTTTTTCTTTGTGTACCTCTTTTTTGGCCTGCTATTATAGCAACGTTTCTATTGTCGAGTAAATTACTTTTTGTTTTGTGCGAGGCCCTATCAGAACCTCATTCATGTTACGGTTATCATGTTGCGCAGCTCTGTGTCCATTATTTGTGCGCTGCTGTTCTACTTGCGCGAAGATAAGCAAACGAAGGTGTGTAGGCTATACAAGCGGCAGGTGAATTGAGAGAGGAGGTTCGCATTCCATCCACCCATTATGCATGATAAAAAAAGGCTTTATTATAATTCTAAACTCAAGGGGAGCACGGTGCGCCTGGCGAAAGCTTTTTCAGAGTCCATCCATTTTTTTTTTCGCAAAACGTCGCGAATCGTGCTTATGTGCCATTCGTTTTTCCGTCCAGTCACCCAATCATCAGCTGCAGTTAGCTAGCTAGGTTGCCTTCAATGAAATGCGAGCACTTTTCTCTTGCACATTTGGGGCCTAGATTATTTTCAACAGCGGCGAGGAAGTTGCACTGGAGAAGAATTGGCAGTTTATTTTCTAACTTCGTGATAACGAGGCTGATTTTAGTACTGAGTGCATAAAAAAGTCACAATTTCTATGTGGCTAGCGTGCCAATATTCTTGATGCGCATAAGCAGAGACGCGATTTACAATTAGATTGGGTTAATGCATGTGATGTAGGCCCTCAAGAGCACCCTCTCTACCAAAAGCACGATCCTATTATATATGCTGCTTGAAAAAGCTTCGTGCAAGGAGACGCCACGATAAGCGGTGCAGGAAGCAAAGCTTCGGAGATGGTCACTGCCCGGAAGAGTATCGACGATGCTCTATTTTAGTTAGAAACACAAAAGGGGCCGACGAAATGGATATTGAGCGGAGGCTCCGCTTGGGAGCAGTCGATCGCGTGCCGCGCTGTTTGTCTTCTATCTGGTCGCACTCCCTTCGGAAGACAAGTAAATATTGGATCACGCAAGACAAAAGATAAAATGAGGCAAAATATATGATCTGCTGCCTCGGGGTGGCACTGAAGTAGTGTAGCTGTGGCATTTGAACGGGAATAACCTTCTCGGCTGGCGGCGCTCAGTACGAAGTGGCACTGCTGCTAGTTTTTCACCAGTGCCTCTTTAAATGATATAGCTGGCAAGTGAACAAACCAAGAAGGCTGTCAGGATAACAAACACTGAGCAAAGCAGATTAATAAGATGAAGTAGAAAAAAACGAGAACGTCTGTGTTCGAGCTGCATTAGTGCCAGATTTTACATTCTTGTGTGATGTCTTGTCTGCAGTGGTCCAGAGAATACTGCCATGTGGAGGTTTGATTTCCTCATCTGATAAAAATTCAAGCACGTTGCGGCTCTTTTATTCATTCGATTCTGGGGAAAAAGTGCTCTTGTATATTTCTAATTTCTGTGCTCTGTGTACGTTGCCAGTTTCGAAAATCTATTTGTAAATTCGTCTTCACATGCTTTCATCATATACGGATTTGATACTTCGCCACGCACCTTTTCACCATTCCTCTAGCAGTAGGCGAGCTGAATAATGCAACAATCGCATTGCGAATAATAATGCCTCCACATTAGGTCATAAATGTACGAACGAGGCTTAACAAATCAGTTAAGGACGGAGGATGGCTTCTAAAGGTAATTCCTTTCTTCTGGCGCATTTTTGTCAATCCCCTAACGAGGCAGAGGGTTCTGGCAGCAATTTCAGAGCGCACATTTAGTATCTTTTTCAAGCATAATGGCTATGAGTCTGCAACCATTTTCTTACAAAGGCGCTGGAGGAGGATTGGAGGTTCTACTATCGACTCATTATCGGGACATTTTTCCGAAGAAGCCGCGTACAGAGTCAATCACACTTCTCTAGAGCGCTCCCGCAGCCCAATGTGGTAGAAATAAAGCCGAAGTTTGAAGAAGCTATTTGCTTTAATTGATAATACTTGCACGAACGCGGAGGCAAACAGACCTGAGAACAACACAGGTACAGGTTTTTTGTCCAGTATCAAGGTGCCTAGGAAGTATTTCATTTTATTTGCTCCTACGCAGACTGCTCGTGCGCGTTTAGACAATTGCGATCAACTCTATATACACTCAAAAGCGAACATATACACGAAAAACTGCAAGATTGAGCTCCAAAGTCAGCATCATCGCTCATTATAAAGCCGAGCTTCGGTAACCTCGAGACGGTATATTTGAGAAGAATCTCATAGGTACAAGTCTAATTCTCAATACTTTTCTAAATAGAAATCACATATTTATTTTGTGCCTTGACCTAATAATTTTCTTCACTGGAGGCAAAGTAAACTTACACACCGAATCTTGCCACTTCAGCCGCATTTTGCTACCCAATAAGTATATGAATGAATGTCGATGTAGCAATAATTATCATTACAACTGCGTTGTCCCTCGTGCCCCCAAAACATACGCGCTGAAACACTTGCAAGGATGTGAGAACGCTGTAAACTTTTGTGTAGCGTCGGGTGCGTTTGTTCCCGAAGTAGCCTAATCTTGTCCAGAGAAAGGTATCTCTATAACATCTAGAACGAGAAACGCATAGTAATACTATAATAATATAGTATGGCCGCTACCCAGATGCTCGCATTTTATTATGTGTATAAGACAACGGCAATAACTGAGATAACATTTTCGACAATGTCTCAATAGTGCAACATCTGATATGATTTCTTAAATATTAGATAAATCTTTTTGAGAGCCATCGCACCTAAGGATGTTTTTAACAAGTCATCTTGAACTGCAGCAGTTCGTCTCTCTAGTGCTACCCTGTCACAATATGCGTGGATGACTAAATAAAATAGTTGGTTCACAGGAAGGGAAAGGCGCAGTATCTGTCACACTTGCTATGTGGACACCTGAACCGCGCCGTAAGGGAAGGGATGAAGGTGGGAGTGAAAGTGGAAAGAGAGAAAGGGGAGCCGTAGTGGAGGGCTACGGAGTAATTTCGACCACCTGGGATCTTTAACGTGCGCTGACATCGCACAGCACACGGACGCCACTTCGTTTCGCCTCCATTGTAACGAATTTCACGACTTTGAGAGTTGGGTAAATGTTGAAGCCGTATGAAATAAGCACGAGACTATGCATCCGAATTGTGCTGTCTTTATGTATTCAAGAGGCATGCATCAGAACAGCTCTTACAGTTTAAAACGACTTTGCACGCAGCTAGATATTTTTACGTTTATACCGTGTATGAATCGCATACAGATCAAAGCAGTTACTTTAACTTACCATTTTATATTATCTATGCGTCATTTCCCTGAAACAAAATTGTGTACTCGTCTTAAGTACACATATATGCATAGAACATTAACTTCCCCTTCGTACTCCTTAGACCTCCACCACGGCTCTTCTTTCGCTTTTTCCACTTTCACTCCCACCTTCCTCTCTTCCCTTACGGCGCGGTTCAGGTGTCCACAGCAACAAGTATGACACATACTGCACATTTCCCTTCCTGAGAACCAATTATTTTTAATATTGTGGTTTAATGCATTAAATAAATATTAGAACATTACACATATCTTCTAATACGCGTATTACCTATACTAACGGCTTTCTCCCCCTGCCTCTTGCATAGGAGCGTGCCAAGCGGTCGTCATTCGGCGTCTAAGCGTACCGCGCTGGGTGCGAAACGGCACAGAGACGCCCGTGGTGCTGGACTGTGAGTACGTGTACAACGAGAACGACCTCAAGCTGGTGGTGAAGTGGTTCTTCAACGACGGGCCCGAGCCGGTCTACCAGTGGATACCTGAAATGAGGATCCGCGAAGCATTCGGCGTACTGCAGGGACGCTTGGACGACAGCTTCTCAGTGAACTCCCGTGATGTGTACTCGCAATATCGTGCCATTCGTATCGTAGAGCCCACCTGGGAACTGAGCGGCAAGTACACGTGCGTTGTGGCGTCGCTTGCTGGCCAGGACGCTCGCCACAAGGATATGACCGTCTTTGGTGAGCGGCCTTGCTCCTGCATGATGTGGCCTTAGGCGCCATCTCTCGGATGAATGAACAGGCTAGGTTTGGTTTGGTTTATTAATAAATACGTATACCACACATTATAAAAGAAATATCACAAAAAAATTCCAAGTAATATTAGGGAGAGAAATTTGCACCTATCTCTTCCCAACCCCACCCGCTGGGCAACGCATTTTGTGAGCTGAACTTTAAAGATACGACTTTCATCTTATCAGCTTTGTAGAGGTTAATGCAAGCGTAAAAGGCATAGGAGCAACGAAATAGCGAACTCATGGACGGCTGATGCATTCTTGGAAGCGAACCAGGTGCAGGCATGCACTTTCAGCTGCTATGAGATACCTCCATGGTAGAAGAACAAATGGTAGCGTAACTCCCATAGAAGCCTGCGTGTCGACTCTGAGCGAGGCTTTAGTTTCCCAGTGCCCCCTGCGAACTGTGAGGCACAACAAACACGCGACGTTGCTTGTGACGTCACAGTAACGTACTTTTGGCGGGGAATTTGATTGTCTTTTTACTTATGAACGAAAAACAAGGCCAACAACGACGGAGGCAGAACGATGCTCGGATAAGGCAGAAAAATGGACACCGTAACTGTTCAGCCAACTTTACTTGACATGGATTTCTACTGTCAAGTTTTACGTTAACTGAAATGTTACGGCATCTTTAACCACCTTATCATAGCATCGTTCTGCCCCCGTCGTCGTTAGCCTAGTCTTTCGTCGCGCGTCATGTAAACGCATTCTGGGGCTTATTTCTTCGGGCACGTTTGTGAACAAGGGCCTTCAAGTGAATTCGGCAAGCACATGGATAGAACCACATGGCTTGAGGCATTTCACGAAGGGCATAAATGAGTGAAGCTGTGCTGCATAGAAAGCCAGGCTTTATTAATTCACGATTACTTACATAGACGCTTCACGACAATGAAATCTTTAAGTGTAGGAGAGCGACCACCGCTCATTCGTCATGGTCTTCATGAAATCCTCGTGATAACAATTTCCTGAGCGTAGGTCTCCAAACGAGACGCGGTGAGATTATAAAAGGGTGAAAGATCTTGCTAACAAACAAAGTACACATCAGCGTCAAAGAACAACAAAAACAAACGAACGGAATAACTAACGCTAGCGCTAGGACGCCAACCTGTAAGAGCTTAGGTAAGCAATTCAAATTGGGATTGCTAGTATTTAGAAGTAATGCGTCTGAGAAGTGAAAATATCTACGATATAGCTTCGCTCCAATAAATCTCACCCTGTTCACGATTCCCATATTTTACTCGCGCTTCATTTGCCACTGAAAGGAGTCAATGTGAGGTTACAAATTTACAACTTAAGCATTTAACATGTTCATGAGAAAGATCCCATTGACAATAGGAACATCACTGTAATAAAAGCTAAAGCACGTTCAGCGAACGTTGGTGCGGTAATACGACGCAGTAAGCAAAACACGCAGCAAAGGGAGCGGAACGGAAGGCTCTGAGCAATGCGACACGCGTCTTGGGGGCAATAAAATCTCACCTTCACCAACCACTCAACTAAAACATGCAGATATACGCCGCTCATGCAGACGTGTATCCGTAAAACAAGCCACCACTTTTGCGACGTGCCTGGGAGGCCGAGCCGAGCCGCCGAACTGTGACGCAGCATTGTCCCATCGTCCGGAAATGCGCACATGCAGCGGCAATCAGTTTCTCATCGAGCACACACAGTCTTAGCCTTGCTGTAAAGCTCTACCACAACCAGCAGAATGAAATACTGACTGTTTGTTACAGATAACCCACTCTGTACGCAGCACGCAACGATGAACGTTGAACCGGGGCCGACGACGCGCCCATTCCGCGGATGAAAAAAGCTTTGGTCTGAGCTTTGGGCAACTACGCAGCGGATAATAAGTGGCCGAGAGAGGCCGTTAGAAAAAAGGTAAAATATTATTAAAAATGTGACACGTTTTCTGTTACGCAAGAAACAAAAACTGCATTCATTCCTGAGCGCGAATATTATGTTTACTTTCTAGTTTTTTGGAGTTCTGGCAGATCTTATTTTCTGTGCGCTAGTAATTTGCCTCACAGTTCGCAGGAGCCCTCATCATCGAGTTGATGCCGCTGGCAGTAGGCAGCTGCACGCGTTTTCTTCCAAGTTGCGCGACCAGTTGTACATTGACCTTGATACCTCTGTCTTCGCTATCATTGGGAATGTTACCTCTCAAAACTATTGAGCGCAATGGTCTACCTTGTACTGTAGGCATCGAAGCAGTGAAAGTTCCAAGGAATGAAAGTACCTGCGGCAGCAATGATCACGTATCCGGGTCAGCAGGGTAAAATAGTTTTATGAACAAGAGCAAGACGGTGCGAATTCGGCCGGTAATCTCAAAAATAATGAAAGTTAGTTCAACAGTATTTCCTGTTACGAATGTTGATAACAGGTGAATATTATTGGCAGTTAAGTCTGGAATGAAAACATGAGGATAAAGAATATATCGACCTTCAATTCACAAAACGCAGCTAATTGGACCAGAAAAGAATAGTTGCGCAGATTAAGAGATAACAAGAAAGAAAAATAACATTAAAAAAATTGCGAAATGACCACTATCCCCGAAATTAAGAAAATGTGGGCCGTTGAAGCGCATAATATGTAAAGGAATAACTAGAGAACGAAGGACTGCGTCCAAGAAGCAGCAAGGGTATCAGCGAGCACATCAGCTCAGTAGCTTTTCCTGCCTGGATGATGAAAAGACAACCACCTGGAACACCCTGAAACTTGATAATCCTACTTTATCGGCCTGAAACTGACTATTATGGCCGATGAAATCCACCATCTGAAAGCAGTTCACACATCTGCTTGTAGGTTCGATAAAAACGTCACGTCCACCTCAAGGTCTTTACACAGATTTCGATAGCTAGATTCCGGTAAAACAATACCTCTCCTGACGAAATTTTTCCCATTAAAAGAGCCATATATGAATATCTCCAAATAAAACCATTCGAAAACTTCAGTGTTGTCATTAATCTGTTCTCTAATTTGCATGCATGTTCACTGCTGTTAGTTAGCAATGGTCTGTGAACCCACTGTATTACGTGCCCTTTAATCTGTAATCTTTATTCCTATCTTTCAAATTTAGAGTGTCCTGCGTATTGGTGTTGAACATTTTAAGTAACAGCCATTTATTCTGTTATTATATCTTCCACCCTATCAATATTTTAAGCTTTGATATAGAGTCTTGTAATAAACCCGCAGTGTAGCTGTTTCCTTTTCTTCCCACCATTGTTCAGTTTCGGCTTTTTTCTCCACACATTGCAGTGCCTGCCAAGTCATTCTCCTTGAACTACAGCAGCCCGACGACTCCCTTCGATCAGCAGGCTCAATTTCACGCGGCAGAATCATCTGTGAGCCTTTTGTGCATGGCGCAGGGAACTTACCCCAAGCCGGACTTGAAGTTGTTCCTTATAAAGGGAAGCAGACGGAAGGCTGCTAGTGAAGCTGCGCTTCGGACGTTCACGCGAGCGACTGAAGATGGCCTCTTCGACGTGGCCCTGCATGCTGATGTGGCCGACAGCCGGTTGTCCTCTCTGGCGGACCTCTTCGAGTGTGTCCTGGAGATTCCGCACAGCAACTACGCGATGACGCGCAGAGTGAATGTCGCTCACGGTTAGTACCCTTTCTTTAAAAATAAACTTTACACGATTGCAATGCAACACCTAAGGCAGAGGTATATACGATTTTTGCTGTGTTAAGTTCGTGCCAAAACACGTATATCGATTTCAGCCAGCAACTTTACAGCAGCATTTTCAATTCTATTTTACTTGGGGGCTTTTGTAATAGTTGGCACTGATCCTTTCCAGATTTCAATATAGTCATGTGCCGAACAAAGTAAGATGAATATTGTTCAGAATACCAGAAAACATCAAAAAACAAATAAATTGCCGTTTTCGCAAGATTAGTGGAATCAATGGAAACACAAGTGCGACCTGCCTACAGCTTATTTTAAAACTCAAATTAAATGCAGCGTGAATGGTTTCTGAACAGAATAGCTCCTGTGTAATTGTCAAGCATTGAATTACTATTTCCAGTTGCTTTCCTACTGCTGTTCCAAATATTGAGCTGCGATGCTGAACGTTATTTGTGGTAACCAGTTGTGTTATCTCTGCAAATGGGACTAGGACAGATACATCAGATAGATACTGTGAAGTCAATAATTAGGGATCAAAAACATAATACTTTATGGTTTGTATTTTGGGCCACCTATCGTCAGCTCACCAGCTGAAGGTAAGGTATTGAAGCAATGAATAATCCTATTAGAGGCATATTCGAGCTGAAGGTCTCAGTACAGTGTTGTATACCAGAAGTTTGTTGTCATGCTTAGCCATGTAGAGTGTTTTTCGAAATAATATTTGTGTTTCGCTCGCTTTGCCAGGAATATATTTGACGTGCGGATTCTAAGTTAAGTTAGTTTCCAGAGGTACTTGGACTATTTAACACGTTCAGCTCGCTAATTATTTATATTATAGGAAAAAAATAAGATAGGGCGACGTGTAGTTAGCTGTTATTACTTTGCTTTTGCTAACACAATCTGCATTAGCCACGCGTAAAAATATGATGACTATGCAGTCAAATCATCTTGCAGAAGAAGCGGGTTGCTAAGAGCATTAAAATGACGATAAATGATATAGTCATCCGCATAAAGGCTAATATGCGAGGAGATATTTTTGGGTACATCATTTGTGTACAAAATTAATAAAAGTGGTCATATTACGGATCTCTGAAGAAGTCCATATTTAACAGGAGATCAATCTAGTGAAAATTTGAAAAGCAGATAAATATTATTCACTTATTAAATGCGTATTTATTACCTTTCCTAACTGGCAGCTTCAAATAATGTTTTATACCACTATTGCGTAACTCTCTTGTTATGAACCAATATGTCCCCCCCCCCCCCCATTTCAAAAATTTCAAAGCCTACGACCAGTCAGGCCTAATTTAAAATGAGTTCAATACCTTGCCAAAAGAGCGTTTAAGCATCAAATCACCACCTAAGATCTAAGCCCAATTAGGCTCTTGTCTTCTATCAAGCACTGTTGTTAGTTTCGTTTCTTTGTCAGCGGTCCACCTGCATATATGCGGACATCCGCTCTGATCAACTAATAAAGTGACCCATGTATACTTCTTCGAAATGGGTTTATGCATGGTGATTCGTATTTATAAGCAGTTTTTAGTGTATTCTATGGCCTACAACACTGATTTTATTGCATCAGTGGTAGCCTCTATATATAATTTTGCAAAATTTCTGACGAAGCGGCGGAAATACGAGCAAAGCCGTATAAAGCTGCGCAGTTATTTCAGTGAGGTTGACCTGGAAAATTCTGCCACTGCACGAAGTTTAGCATGGTCCGGCAGGACCCCGTCCTTGAACACGACGTGGCCGAGTAGCACTAGCTGTCGAACACCAAATCGACACTTCTTCAAGTTTAGCAGCAAGCCTGCGTCGCTCAGACATCGAAGAACACTCTCGGGGCGAAGAAGATGAGATGGAAAGTCTTTCGAAAATATATCATCTAGGTAGCAGACATATCTGCCACTTCAGCCCGCTGAGTATATTGTCCATCATGCGCTCAAATGTTGGTGGAGCATTGCACAAACGAAAATCATGACAGTAAATTCATATAGACCTCCTGGCGTTATGAATGCAGTTTTCTGGCGATAAGCTTCAGCCATTGGCACCTGCCAATATCCAGCGCGTGGAGGTCCAGTGAAGAAAAGTATCCAGGTCCTTGCAAACAGTCAAGGGCGTCAACGATGCGTGGGAGGGGATAAATGTCCGTCCGAGTAAGCTTATTGAGCCGACGCTGGTCGACGCAGAACCGAATGAAGCCACCCTTTTTCTTTACTAGCACGAGGGGATGAAGCCCACGGGCTGTGGGAAGGCTGGATCACTCCACACTCGAGCATGTCACTTACTTGGTCATCGATGACGCGGAGTTCAGCGCTGAGGCTCGGTAGGAGCGCTGGCGCAGTGGTGCGTGGAGGCCGGTGTCGATATGATGGCGAACCACTGTGGTACGTCCCAACGAAGTTTGGTGAGAGTCGAAGGAGGCGCTGAATCGTTGAAGCAAGGCAACGAGCTCGTCGCGTTAAGTAGGCGGCAAAGACCCGCCGACAGAAAGCTCGAAAATGTCAGATGTGTTCGAGTCGGTGACTCCAGTGGGAGGAGTGAGGGCAATAAAGTGATCCACCATACGGTCTGCAATAACATGAGAGGCGTCGGCGGGATCTGAGATATCGACAGTGCCAAGTGATTCTCCTCGAAGTACTGTCGTTGAAAAGGCAACGTGTTGCTACGTACAGAACGCTAATACCACCGGAAATTGTTAGCACGGCATGCGGGAGCAACACATATTTGCGATGAGCACCACAAACAGACGGTGTGTACATTACGGTACCGTCATTGATGGCTTCACATTTCACAGGCTCGAGAACAGAAGAGGAAGCAGGGACAGCGACGTCGTCAGCAGCGAAGATGGGTGCAGCTGGAGCAGGGGTTGTGTCTACGAGAGTGTCACAAAGCGGCAACAAATCAATATGAGCACGTGCGCAGTCGATAATGGCATGATGCTTGGAAAAAACGTCCCAGCCGAGGATCATTTCCTGAGAAAAGTTAGTGGGTACAATGAATTCAATAACATAGGAGAGGCCTTGTATGGAGTCGTGCGGTGCATACAGCAACTGGTCGAATATTTTTGGCGCTCGCGGTTCGCAATGAAATATCGGGGATCGGCGTCGTCACCTTTTTATGTAAGCGGCACAGATTATAAGTGATCACGGACACCGCAATAACGGTGTCAACAAGCTCATCAACAGCAACACCTTCTACGAAAACCTGAATCATATTTACAGGGCTTGACATAGTTACTGGGAACACAGTTCATGCCTCCGGAACTGCGGCGCCTAGTTTTCCGGCTGAAAGGGTGGTGATCGGCGGGTCATAGGAGAGCGGGACCGACGGCGGGGAGATGGCGACCGGTGTGCATATGAAGCGGAACGTGTCGAAGAGTGATGCGACGGCGGGCGACCGGACTCAGGTTCGGAAAAAGGTACGTCGTAGGCTGGAGTGCGCCCGTAGTTATAAAAACGGGATCCATGTGCTCGGCCCCACCACGCCACATGGCCAGCTACAGCGCAGATGTAGAATATCATCGGTTATCTTATGTGCGCCACGAATATGGATTCCGGGGACCGGTGCGAGGCTAAGCAGGTTGCGTAGGTGGCACTGGACGCACGGGCAGCGGGCGATTGAAGCAGTGGTTTGGGGGCGCGTACGTTGGCGTTCCGGGTGAAAGCGGTGGGCGGCTTGCGATTCGGCGTACTTCAGCGGAGCGGCTACTATAGGGGGTGGGTTTGTACTTGGCAGGATCTCGGCAATCTCCTCCAGGATGACACGATGTAGAGGAGGCGACAGAGATGAAGAATCCGGCCGGCAGGTAACCAAGGACAATTGTCGAGCCACCTCTCCCCGCACAAACTGTTTTATTTGCTAGGATACCGCTGGGTGATCCTGAGGGGCACGGGGAAGATACAGCGTCCATAGTGCTTCATCCGATGAAATGGTACGGTGCGCAATGACATGCTGTTTGCGGAGCTCGTCACAACTCTGGCACAAAAAAATGACGTTAGAAAGGGTTTGAGAGATTCTGGCGGCGAATATGTGGAATGCGTCCAATTCAATTCCTTTGAAGATGTGCTTTATCTTCTGTGCTTCAGTAATAGATGAATCAAGACGCTTACACAGGTCGACAATATCCTCAATGTCGCTCGTGAAATTTTCGCTTTTCTGCTGGACGCGAGAACTCAAGCGTTGTTCGGCATGAAGATTCCGAACAGCGGGGCAGCCGAACACCGTAAGACTAGTTTTCAGTGCTGCCCAGGTTCAAATATCAGCTTCGTGGTATCGGAGCCACAAGCTGGCGACATCACTTAAATAGACAATGATGTTAGTGAGCTTAACGTGGTCATCCCACTTATTCTAAGCACTCACACGCTCTTATGAAGCCATCCAGTCCTCTACGTAGGTGTCCTCCGTGCTGATGAAGATAGGTGGGTCGCGCTCCCGCACAGGTCCAGGACAGACGTTAGCGCTTGGAACAAGTTGGCCAGACTGGGTTTGTGGCATCTGTCATGATAAGAGCCGGACAAGGCGCGACTGCGGAGCTCCAGGTTGGGAACAGGCGACACCTCCACCAAGTGGAATGAAGCGGTTTAGATGGCTCGCACAGAACTATGTTGGTCTTCTTGTAGCTTCTACGAAGGCCAGCGTTCACAGCGATAGCTTGAGCGTTGTCCGTCTAGTCGTCCTCACCACTTCATCCTCTTCTGCGCGCGACGTCTCTATGTTCCTCTTCTTTCTGCTTTATCGCAGGTCAGGCATCTCTCTTACAATATATATATATATATATATATATATATATATATATATATATATATATATATATATATATATATATATATATATATATATATTCCTGACGAAGGGACGATATTAATGTATATTCCTTGACGAAGGCCGGGTCCCGGCGGAAATGTAGGAAATAAACCATTGTTTCACTTTGTGCGCCCTACCTAATCTTAAACATATTTCTGGATCCTGGAAGACTTTTATGAAACATATATATATATACAATTATTACGGTTAGTGTAATTTTAGAGATTATGAAAAACAAGCTTAAAATATAATGCTACGAAAAGAGTATTGTTGCAACGTGCCGTGCTCAATTTCACTGGCTTTATGTGGAAGACAAGTTTGCTATTGTGAAACTTATTATCGCTGTAATCCAGTGCGAAATGTGTAGGTATCTTTTATCCTTCTGTAAAGAAAATCAAACGTTTGGAAAAAAAATTTCATTATGCAAATAATAGGTAAAGCTGTCTCTGGTGCACATATTTGTGAAAATTTCGGAAGTTATATCTCTTATGCAGTGAAAGAATGTCGAAACCATAAAGATTAGCGAAACAAATTACGGTGTCGCACATTGATACCGCACTGTCGCACAGTGAATGTTACAAAGTCTTGTTAGAGTCATCAACACTGCATCGCTTGTAAATTCAATAAATATATGCTCGCATACCACTATCAGTTAGTACAACCCATTTTAACTTGTTGCTTGGTTATACAAAAAACACCATGTATATTGATGGTTTGAAATATATTGCTGCTGGTTAGCAGTCAGAGCTAGCATTTATCGTTTTAGATGTCTGAAATTGAGCGGACCTACAATTAGAGTATGGCACAGAAATAGCACTTACAAGGAACGAAGAAACAGCGCTAACAGACAGGACGAATAGGAACGCGAGAAAGGCACATGCACTGGCTAACAACCAGTTGGTGGTTAGTCAGTCTGTTTCGCCTTCCTACTCGTTCCGTCTGTTAGCGCTGTTTCTTCGTTCCTGTTAACAAGAACCAAACAGCCCGATAAACCTTAAACTTGAATAGCACTTAAATTTGTTTAGTGTCCTAAAATCTCTCCTGCTGGGTCACGACAAAGAAACGAGATACTGTCTCAAGCTTTGCATGCTGACGCTGACCTTAATTAGTCTGTGAAATGGGCCTGGTGTAACATAAATATCTTGCGGTACTATTTTGGGTGACCTCCTGGTCATTTACAAAATTGTTTTTAAGAGCTATGGGAGGCACATTTATGCGTATCTGCGGTCTTTAGTCTTTAGGAAAAAAAGTCACCGACACAGATGTAAGCTGAAGTTCACCTGCAATATCTACTGCTATTTTTTGAACTTGAAGAACATGGTATAGCTGCACCTATTTTCGTCATTACTGCCACGAACAGTCACTGAAGAGGACTGGCATTCCGGATTGCATTCAATCGCCTAACAAACTTTTTTCTTTGGTTTCTTTCTGCAGAACTCACGTGGGGAGCCTATGGTAAGTAGCAATCAGATATTAGTGCCTTGCTTCAGAAGATATACTCGTATGGATTGAAAAATAATTTTTAGGGACTTCAAAGATTTGTTATATGTGACAATGCAACAAAAATAACGTTATTTTAAGGGCCACAAGAGCTACTTCACATTGAACCTTACAGCGTCAGGACGGTCGCCACTCCCGTGCTTATACAAGCGATCACACGCTGTAATCCATTTATTTAATGTGCGTAACACTCGCTTCACAAAAATAAAATTGCTCTGAACAAGACTTGAGCGGTTATTGGCACGTTTCTAACGGATTGGAGACTTAACCTAATAACTTATACGTTTCTTCAAAACATCACGTATGTCGACTCGGTCTTGCGGCTGAAGATAATGCACCGCCATAGCTTGCAGAGAAGTTGGCGAAGGCGCTCACCGGCAGATCAAGTCGATATGGATGGTATGCTCTCCATGTTTGTACTGATACATGAATGCGAAGACAAATGCACAATCGTGCGCTTTCAACGCCTTTCTCGTGATCCGGACAATGACTCTAAAGGCTCACGTCTACACCCCTCGCATGCATGCTTTCAAGGGCCACACCTCTCCCTTGCCACATGCGTTCGCTTTCTTTCTACCACTGCCGACGGACTCCATCAATTCAAAACAAGCGTTCACTGTAGCGACTTCCAAAGAATCCAAGCAATATCACACTGAAGTAGAAAGAAAAAAGCAATGGCCACAAATTATTTCACTCCCCGAATCTCAAACTCAAAGGTTGTGCTTAAAGAGCGGAAGGTTTAGGCATATTTTACCCTTG
The DNA here is from genome assembly GCF_055883805.1 of Amblyomma maculatum. NCBI lineage: Eukaryota > Metazoa > Arthropoda > Arachnida > Ixodida > Ixodidae > Amblyomma > Amblyomma maculatum. The sequence continues at coordinate 125,098,963 of NC_139349.1, forward strand.
TGTTTTTCCTCAGTTCTTCAGCCACACGGTGCGATAGGTGTGCACTTTTAAATGACGAGTAAGCCCTCATCTCGACGGAGAAATCGTTAGAGCATTGTGATGAACGCACAACTCTTTCCCTAAGTTGGGGAATATTTTTCATTGAATATATATAGTGGTTTCTTATGTGATAGCGTTACGGATCCCATTCAGATTGAAACCCGCTGAGGTCCAGTCGGCGCAATGGTGCTGTTATAACACCTGTGTCAAATGTCAATGCTTGCAATAAAAATATTTAAAAACTACATGAAAAAACAATTGAATTTTGGCGCATGCCTTAAACGAATTAGTGCTATAAAATAACCTGGATGAGTAAAAATGTCCTGGTTTGAATCGAGATTCCCAGCGAAATATCGGTCTCCAACCAGGCGCGCTACTTGCTAGGCCACGTAAGCACTACTTTCGCTGAGCATCAGGAAGGCAATCATGGGCGTGTGTGGTGCTGGCTTAATTCAAGAGTAATAATGTGGTGATGTGAACACTACTATGACGGTGCGTGAATAGGAACTGCTGAAGGAAAGCATTTTCGGTATCTCCTTGCACCTTTTTACAAATCAAGTGTCCCCTAAATTTTTATTCACTAATACGTAAATGATGTTGCTTCCAGGCACCTAATATCTTTTAATTAGTTTATTTTGCTGAAGAAGATAATCCGACTGGTACATAAGGAGCTCTACTGGCATTTTTTGTTTGTTTCTGCAGCAAAGTCAGACTGCAAAAGGGAGAAAGATTGACATAATGACTCGCGTTTATTGGCGAATGCATGGACACCTTTTCCACAATCTGTAATGAAAATTTGGGCTTGGGCAAGATAGCTGTCCCACTGATCTGCTGGCGACATTGTTTCAATACTGAAGTTTCATCAGTGAAGTATGTAAAGCAAATAATGAAATAAAATTAAGGGTTGTAACCTTATTCTGAGAAATTACGAGTTCGCATCAGGCTGTGTGCAATTTACGAATCATCTAGTACTGAACAAAGGTGTCCTTCTTAACTGCGCAACATATTATTTGCGTGGCTGCTTTAAATATAGAACTAGGTGTCATCCGTTTGCAGTTCCTCCGAATGAAGAAAATATCCAGGAACCGCCGCATGTCTGTTTGGAGCTATGGTATTTTTTGTAATCACAAACTGTTCCAAAGTGGAGCAGTTCTCCTAGAGTGACACTTATGTGCTTAACTTACATTGTCCACTGGAAATGAGAGCCTTTTGATGAAAGAAAGATGGCGACATAGTTGAACAATGAGCAGTACCTAGCGCCAGCGGATCGGAAATTCTAGACATTGCTGCATAAAAGAAGAAAGATGACAGTAACTGAAAGCAGTGACTGCCAGTATTTCTAGAAGCCGTTTTGCACAATTTGCTTATATTTCATCTCACACTACTTTGTGCGGAGTAGTAGTAGCTCTATACCATGCATGCACGCTAAGCGATCTCGCCAGAAAAAATAAAGGAGCAGAGCAGCTTTCATACTGAGACTACACAGTGAAAGAAACGACATTTGAAAGCTACCAACAGGGCACTGACTTTCAGCTCGAGAACAGAGAAGCAAACACAACCACCAAAATACCGCACACCTACAATCATCTGAAAGCAGGCAGAAATTCACATATTGTACCACACCTAACACATTTCATAACCCTCGCGCATAACGCCATGAACGGTTGACTGACACTTTAGTCAATTAGATTCAACACGTTTGTAGTCTTGATGATTTCGCCTTCTATCTGAAATATACCCTAAATATACAGCCACAAATAAGAAAGCAACCCTCAAATTCCTAAATTATGCAATTAGGTTAGCAACGCTACTAATCTACAAAGACTTCTCGTTCTTCCGCGCGCGTGCATCAGTGCACCTGTCGGTTCATCCGGCATAGACCCCCTTAAAGGATAAGGATGTACGTTAAGCCACGTTGAAGCATGGAACGTCTGATTTGCAGCTTGACTCGTGTTTTTTTTTTGAACTATCCCCTTAGCTATGTTCTTAACAACGCTACAAATTTTTCATAATTTTAGAGCCGAGTACATTTCCAAATGAAATCCTTGCGGCCACGCTTTTTAAATTATGCGGCAATTTGTGTACACTGGTTAACTCGAGCTTTTATATAGTACTACCCCGCACATCCCGGTCACCTCCCGCAAATTTCTGCTCAACAATTGCCCCTTTCTTGGCAATTTTCTCCATTCTTGTGAAAATCATGGGTCGGAAATCATGGTTCGATAGGTGACGTAACCTTCTTCAGTAAACTACCATGCACTGAAAGCAATGATTTTAAGAGGGCCTACTACTGACTGGACACTGAAATGCAATCTTTTAAAAGCTTCTATTAGTTAAACCCGTTATCAAGCAGCCGGTTAACACTTGGAAGTGACTCACACCAATGCTTATGGCTGGTATGAAGCATCAAGGAGAGGTCGAGAAACCACGGCTCATTTTATTGGGATAGCTGTTCCATTTTAAACCTACGACCAATAATTTGCTCCCTAACCAACGTGTGAATGTTAACAGCTGTTGTGACACTTGAATGTTCCCACAAGCTCAAAAACACTTGTGGCTGCAATAAAATATTATTTGCTCCTGCCGATGAAACTTTCTATCAATCCATCTGTTCATTGAAAATATCGCCTAAAACAGGGGCTACTTCCAGGAAGCACAAGGTTAAACCACTCCTATCTGTAACGCCTCAACGGCCCTGATAGTAACCAAATAAATAAATAAATAAATATGTTCCCCATTATATCAATAGCTGTAACAATTTACTAAAATGGGAGATGCCTGAAAACGGCATTGGAATTGATGTGCGAGTGAACCAGTGCTGTTGCGAGTGCGAGTGAACCAGTGCGAGTGCGAGTGCGAGTGATGTGCGAGTGAACCAGTGTACTTTAGGTAGAAAAGCGAACAAAATTAAATGAAGCAGATTATTGCGTTTTAACTTCTTCATGCGGTGCCTACTATAACTTGAATATGGAGTTATTTGCAGGCTGATAGTAGACGCTAGTGCAATTTCTCAGGCCGAAATAGTTTTCTCTTATGGGTGACAGGCAAAGCTTAGAACGAAAGAGCATTCACCATTTGCATATGCATTTCCATATGTTCTCACTTTTTTATAGACTGTCGCGTAATATCAGAAACTGTCACCAGAAAATTTGACGAGAAGTTAGTCTTTTTGGTGCCTATTAGGATGTAAAGAACCAGTGGCATGGGCAGGAATACAGCACCGATGGTTCTTCGAAGAATGAACATGTTGAAAGTTAAGCACAACAGTGCTCAGGCGTTTATCAATAACTGCGGTTTATTATATACCGCCAACTACTGCGTCTTAGCAGCTGAGAGAATGAGAATTTAGATATTAGTATAAATTCTAAAGAGCTCCTGCATTATAATGTAGCGAGCATTTCAGTATTTCATGAAATATTTTCAGAGACGGCATTGTGACAAGATCAAACTTGCGGCGTGTGGGACGCATGAGTCTTTGAACCGTGCATCATGCTATCACGTCGCAAGAAAAGGCTTTCTTGATTTGGCCACTTCATTCGGTTTGTTTACGAGTTATGATACACGATCTACGGCAAGCTTTCTGATTATGTGTTATGCTACGTTCGTTGGCTTGGCTATTTAATCTGTGCTTGCTTGAATAAACTTCAGTTGTGACTTAGGCCTCGCTCATGTTGACTATGGTGTCATTTTCTCAACTGCCTTGACTTCAGTGGAGTCTTTTCAACTCTGCCGAAAGAGCGTTTTTCCACAGACAGCTATATTCAAATTATCGCAGATTGCAAAATTGGATAGAATGAGAGAGCAGGAAAATTGACCAAGCGCCAAGCGAGGAGTGCCGTGTGTTCAGGGAGAAAAAATAGCAGTGGGTAGCTATTTGTTTCCAACTTGCAAGCGGGGCCAATTAGCTAAGTGGGTGAGTTATTACCCAGACTACCGGTGAACCTGAATTTCGATCCCTATTGCACAGGCACATTTTCTTCCCCAACTGAAGCATCAAGATAAACCTCTCGTTTACTGCGTACCCACATAGCTGTGGCCAAATAAATCCCAATAAACTACCTCTCCCTTCGATGCCAAAGAAAGCGATAGTTGGCGAGGTCAAGAAAAGCGTGGGGGATTTTTGTAATTTTTATTGCGGTAATGAACTACATATTAGTACTGTATTTCGTTTAGGGCGAAGGATAAATATAAAATATAAGGAAAAACAACACGCCGATGTTGAGAACCGAACTCCCTTCGAGAATATTTGCTTCAGCTGAAAATCACTGTCTGAATCCTTTAAACATTTCCTTTTTTTGCAGGTTCTTCAAGAGCATCCTGCATGCCTCTTCTGTCTCTTTCATGCATCTCCATGAGCTTAAGCATCTATACCGCATTCGGTGCGCGCTGAAGGGTACGGCGTCCTTTTCGTTATATGAATGTTGCTTGTTTAATCTATTTTTGAAATAATCATTCTGCAATTCTCTACAAACTCAGGTTTGGTGCAAAACTATGCCACTGACCGAACTGAAGTCTTCGCTGTGGGCCGCTGTGTACATTTTGCAAGGTATTACCTTCAGCAGCTTAAAGCACTTTAATGGCCTGTTTTATAGTGTTTTTCCATTTGTCTACTTACAGGAAGCGGTAAAGAAAACGCAAGGAACCCGTGTACTACTTACTATGTGCGCCGTTTGCAATGTGTGACGGGGTGATAAGTACAGGCGTTCAGTAGCAAGCTAAGGAAGAAGATAGAAGATTGAACCTTTTGGAAGACTGCGGTCCTTGCAGTTATGCAGCCAGAGTGCACGTCAAGTAGACACCTGAACAGTGCAGCTATGTGGACACAAGTGTTTTGACGTAGCATCTAAGAAGCCCCGGCACAGCAAGAGGCGGCTTCCATACACTACAATCTTCATCATCGGCCAAGAGATGTCTCTAGAGAGCTTATTTTCTCACTTGTAGGGAAGAAGGGAAAGTGCGCATTTTGCCAGTGTTTGACGGATGTAAAACATTAAATGCGCACGTTTATAGGCTGCTCGCGAGGGGCGCGTGTTGTCTGTTGCGACAAACTCGTTTAACCTATCTCTGTTTGCTAAGTGATCTAAGTTAGATCTACTTAATTTATTGCAGTATAGGCCATTCAGGAATGGAGAGGAATCGGTTACCAAGGAGGGCCACTAACCTGAATATATACATACATACATACATATATATATATATATATATATATATATATATATATATATATATATATAAAAGTGAAAAATTGCTTCATACTGTTTCCAAGTTTATTTGTAGTCGACGTTTCGGCAGGATCTTGAGAAAGGCAGGGCTCCTGCCGAAACGTCGACTACAAATAAACTTGGAAACAGTATGAAGCAATTTTTCACTTTTATGTAACCTCTAGCAACCAAGTACGTCTATTTACTTATGCTATATATATATATATATATATATATATATATATATATATATATATATATATATATATATATTGTTACGAAGGGGGTAAGACGTCGGAGCGCTGAACTACAAGACGATAGGGTAGGGAGCTCAGCTGGTCAACGACAGCGCGTCCGGCACGAGAGTCCTTTTTCAACGTCTTTCTCCTTCACTTGTCTTCTAAACTTCATCTTCTTCCGTACTGTTACATTTTCCCCCTTTGCAGACGAAGCCCCCCGGGCGAGGTAGTTATTCGTTTCCACGAGAGTGACACGGCTTCATCCGGGCGACATGGGCAACTTCAGTTCTGACTGAACGACGACCACTTGCTGTCATACGTGCTATTTGGTAGTTCACTTCACTGACGCGTTCAAGCACAACGTAAGGGCCAGCGTAATGCGCCAACATTTTCTGCGCTAAACCACGCTTTCGGAGAGGTCGCCAAAGCCACACTAAATCTCCAGGGGCGTAAGACACATGGTTATGCCGGCTGTCGTACCGAGCTTTTGAACGCTCTTGAGAAGCGAGAATTCGCAAACGGGCGAGACGGCGAGCTTCTTCGGCTCGACAAAGAGTTTCCGCAATGCACGGTTCATCATGGACGGAGTAAGGAAGAATGGTATCTAGACAATACCGAGGAGGACGGGCATATAGCAGGAAGAACGGGCTGTAGCCAGTAGTCTCATGGGTTGCGGTGTTGAATGCAAACGTTATAAATGGCAGTATAGTATCCCAATTCTTGTGGTCAGATGCGATGTACATAGATAGCATGTTTGTGAGTGTGCGGTTTGTGCGCTCCGTCAAGCCGTTGGTTTGAGGGTGATATGGTGTGGAATGCCTAAAATGCGACGCACACAAACGAAGAAGCTCTTCCACAACATCTGCCATAAACTGGCGACCTCGGTCACTGATGATCACTCGCGGAGGTCCATGGCGGAGGATCACAGAACGGAGCAAGAACAGGGACACGTGGTGAGCGGTGGCTGAAGGAAGAGCTGCCGTTTCGCAGTAGCGGGTGAGGTAGTCGGCACAAACCACGATCCAACGATTTCCGTCGGATGACTTCGGGAAGGGACCCATAAGGTCGATTCCGATTTTCTCAAATGCGCCACGTGGTGGAGTCACAGGATGCAGCAGGCCGTGTGGCGTGGACGTAGGGCGTTTGTGTCGTTGGCACTCAGTGCAGCTCGCCACATATCGCTCAGTTGTCTGGCGCATCTTTGGCCAATAAAACCGGTCGCGGGCACGATGGAGCGTTCTTGCAGAGCCCAGGTGACCGGAAGTGGGGTCGTCGTGCATGGCGCGTAAGATGCACGAGCGGTAGCTCTCGGGAACCACAAGCAGAAAATTCGTACCGGTGCTTGAGTAAGCCTTTTTGTACAAAAGGCCATCACGGAGACAGAACGGGCTGGAAGCAGTGGAATCCCGCGCCTCCGCAAGCAGGGGCTCGAGGCTTATGTCGGTCTCTTGCGCAGTCCGCAGAGCCGAGGCGTTGGGAAACTCGGGCACGACGGAGGCGATGTAATGATCGAAATCACCAGAGTCACATTCGGTCGTAGGAAGAGGAAGGCGTGAAAGACAGTCTGCATCGGCGTGTTTGCGGCCACTCTTGTACGAAACAGTGAAGTCGTACTCTTGCAGACGAAGGGCCCAGCGTGCCAGACGACCAGATGGATCACGAAGGTTGACAAGCCAACACAGGGCATGATGGTCCGTCACAACCGTGAAATGGCGTCCATATAGGTAGCACCGAAACCGCTGAACAGCGAAAACTACAGCGAGACACTCCTGCTCCGTAACAGTGTAGTTACGCTCAGGTTTGCTGAGGGAACGGCTTGCATACGCAATTACATGCTCGCCTGTTGTCGAACGTTGCACAAGTACAGCGCCAACACCAATCCCACTTGCATCAGTGTGGACTTCAGTCGGAACGGAGGGGTTGAAGTGCCGTAGTATGGGATGTGACGTTAGCAGAAACTTTAGTTGGCGGAAAGACGCGTCGCAATCTGAGGTCCAGTCGAAAGGGACGTCCTTTTGTAGAAGGGATGTCAGAGGGTAGGCGACGTCGGCAAACCTTGGAATGAATCGTCGAAAGTAGGAACACAGGCCCAGAAAACTGCGGAGCTCCTTTTGAGTCTGTGGTCGTTGGAATGCTGCAACTGCTGCAGTCTTCTGTGGATCTGGCCGAACTCCATCGCGGTCGACGAGATGCCCGAGTACCAGCGCTTGACGTTCACCAAAACGGCACTTTTTAGAATTCAGGACAAGGCCAGCCTTCTGTAGGCAATCTAACACAACAGCGAGTCGCGTGTTATGTTCAGTAAAAGTCCGGCCAAAAATAACAACATCGTCTAAATAGCACATGCAGATTTCCCACTTGAGGCCACGAAGTATTGTGTCCATAAATCTTTCAAATGTGGCCGGCGCATTACATAGGCCGAAGGGCATCACGTTAAATTCAAATAGGCCGTCCGGGGTAACAAATGCAGTTTTTTCCTTGTCAGCAGGATCCATCGGAATCTGCCAATAACCCGATCGCAAATCAACTGAAGAGAAATAAGACGCGGAAAAAAGGCAATCTATGGCATCGTCGATGCGTGGTAGAGGATACACATCCTTTTTAGTGATGGAGTTGAGGCGACGATAGTCAATGCAGAACCTCCATGTTCCGTCTTTTTTCTTCACCAATATCACGGGAGCAGCCCAAGGACTGGAGGATTCCTGTATTACGCCCCTGTTCAACATGTCTTGGACTTGCTCGGTGATGATCTTACGCTCTGATGGTGACACACGGTACGGCTTTTGACGGATCGGATGGGCAGATCCCGTGTCAATCCTGTGGCGTGCGCGCGACAGCGGAAAACGTTGCGAGCCGTTGGACTGCGTGAAATCAAAGACGGATAGGTGCTGGGACAAGAGGTTCTTCAATATCTGTCGTTGTGAGGTGTTCAACGATGCGCTGATCATCGGAAGAAGCTTTTCGTCAGCAGGTGAGTTAGTAGCGGGGTTGTCTAGGGAAGGAGTAACGACAGCTACACAATTCGGGAGAGTTGCGCTACATGAAGCTAGTTTGGAACCCGCCGGAAAAACAACTGGTTCCGATGAGCAATTTATAGTCCACAGTCCGGTACGGCCCTCTTTCACTCGAACCAAACAATGCGGCACTAACGCATTTTTCTTTACGCACTGTAAATTAAGAGGCGCCACAGTAGCCTCAAAAGAGTCGTTAATAGCACGGGAGCAGGACACCTGGACACACACTGCTGAATGTGGCGGTATGACGACTTCATCACACACACACAAAACGTCTTCATAATTTGATGTCTCTTCCAAAAGTTCACGAGGAAGAGAACCACTAACACTTAGCTCTCCCGTTCGACAGTCAACTGTAGCGCCGCACATACGCAGGAAGTCAATTCCCAAGATTATGTCATGTGTAGATCGGGGCAGTACTGCAAACTCCGCCGGAAACACTGTGCCCCCCAAGGAAACTTTAACGCTGCATACCCCAACCGGATACAATAACTCTCCACTTACTCCATAAAAATTTGAAGTTTTGTCCCAAACAAACATAACTTTGTTCTTCAAAAGGTTCTTAAAATTTAAACTCATTACTGAAACTGTAGCACCAGTGTCTACCAACGCCATCGTTGGCAAACCATCAACAATCACATTGACCTTGTTCTTTAACATGAACACAGACGGAGGAATAATAGGTAGCAGCGCACATTGTCCAGCGACCTCACCTCCATTGGCCGCGCTGGCTAGTTTTCCTGCGTTGGTGGTGGAGATCGGCGCCGTGGAGACGGGGAGCGGCGCACACGAAATGACGGAGGTGGTGTCACACTACGGTCAGACGCTGGCGAATGGCTGCGGTGCCCTTCGTTTTGAAAACGGCCCCTCCGGGAAGGATGTTCTGGCCGATAGTTGTCGATGTAGGGCTGGACGATACGTCGGTTCGGTGCCGTCGGGGGATTCCGAAACGATGTGCGCCGATTACAGTAGCGGGAAATGTGACCCGCGGCACCACACCGGTAGCACACCGGAAGAGGTCGCTGAAAAAGTGGCGTGTCAGCTGGTTCCTGCATGGTAGGCCGCGACGAATATCCGGATGGTGGTTCCGGAACGATGTAGTTGTCCGGCGGTCGGCGCGATGTACGACTGGAGTAAGAGCGAGGATCTGTACGCTGATGGCAAGAGAATTGTTGGAAATTCTCTTCAGGCCTTGGTCGCGGAGTGTATAGGTCTTCGCGGCAGACAAAGTCGGTGACATTCGCGGACATCGGCGGGCACGCACCCCCACAAGTTGGACGAGCATATACGTCCCCTCCGAAGCTATTGGGCCGGACAAGCTGCTCACGTCGTGACATCTCATCTCGAACAATTTCACGGATGGCGCACAGGAGGCTTTGAGATGGTGACTCTTCAATGCTAGCCACTGTAGTCACATTTGCGAGCCGTCCAAATTTCGGCGTAATGCGGCGAGTCTTTAGGGCCTCGAATGTTCGGCAGTGCCGGATAACGTCAGAGACCGAACTCAAGTTTTCCTTGGCAATTAGGAAGTGGTAGACATCTTCCGCAATGCCCTTGAGCAGATGGCCTACCTTATCATCTTCAGTCATCCTGCTGTCGACGGTCTTGCACAACTTGAGTATGGCCTCTATGTAGGTGGTGCAGGTTTCTCCGGCTGCCTGGGCCCTCTGAGCAAGTGTCTGCTCTGCCTGTTTCTTCTTTGCAGCTAGGTCACCGAAACATTCCTTGATGGCTTCGACAAAGCTTTCCCAAGTTGTCAGGGAGTCCTCGTGGTTCTCATACCACATCAAGGCGGTTTGCGTCAAAAAAAAGACTACATTGGCTAGTTTAGCCACTGAATCCCAGCGGTTATAGCGGCTCACACGTTCATAATGAGTGAGCCAGTCATCAACATCTTCCCCTGCTTGGCCGGCAAAGGAACGAGGCTCGCGAAATGGTAGCGTCGCATTCGTGGTGGTCGGCGGCGCATCGCGAGACGAGGGTAGAGGGTCCCGTGTTGATGTTCGGGGCTGCTCGGTAGTCTGCTGCATTCTTGTTGAAAAGGGTGGGAGACCAGCGAGGCGACGGCTCCGACGAAGCTCCAGCGATTGAGGATGCGTCTTGAGGGTAGTCGTACCCAGCACCTGACCACCAATTTGTTACGAAGGGGGTAAGACGTCGGAGCGCTGAACTACAAGACGATAGGGTAGGGAGCTCAGCTGGTCAACGACAGCGCGTCCGGCACGAGAGTCCTTTTTCAACGTCTTTCTCCTTCACTTGTCTTCTAAACTTCATCTTCTTCCGTACTGTTACAATATATATATATATATATATATATATATATATATATATATTCTAAATGATGTCTTCAATTTTTTGTTGCAATTGAGAGAAATTTGACTTTGAAACTTCTCTGGCAACGCTTTTCTAGATGCGTATCTATGATAATCATCGAACGCCTCCTATTTCGGAGCGCAATGTTCAGCACATATGGCAGAAGCATTGATCTTTCAAATCTAGCATGAAAAGTACTGACACTATAATTTATACGACGAATCAGTATACAAGAGTCCATCGGGCACCGGCTGCTGATACCTTTTCATTCGGCATTCCTAAACGATAACGTAATTTGAGCATAAATATAAATCAGCTGCAGAAATATTTAAAAAGGAAAGAGAACCGCTTAACTGTGCGCATAAAGATGCTAATCTGGCACAGTGTGTTTTATTAGCGATCTTAAAAGATAACTTTACGAGTAAACGAAAAGATTTTAAGTGATAGCCGTGGTACTACAGCGCTCCAAGACGCCTCTTACAGAAGGACATCTGCTCTTCGTTTCAGCTGTCTTCCGGTTTAAACTGCTGTTTTATGACAGGAGGCTGTGGTGGCTCTTAGAGACGTGCCGAAAATAGTTTTAATGAGCATAACACAAACTATTTCTTCCTATGCTCGTGGTCTCATGTCTCAAACCAAGACGCAAGACGCTTGAAAGACAAATCACCAATTCGAAAAGATGCTTTTCTGTAATCCTATAACAAGAATCCGTCATTTAATATTTCACTTATTTGCCTGTGCACGTTGCCTCTCACTTTCGACAGTTTCCAACCTTCATTTCAAGGAAAATATCTGTTGTACAATAATAAAGTGTTGCATAATAATAGTCTTTCGATGTCGTCATGAGCTCTTATACACAAAAGAGAGTTGTGGACCGCACTGTAAACGCTCAAATTTTCAATTTCTGGTTGAGCCATTGCTAATAGTATTAACAAAAAAGGTAAGTATGTCGTTCAACAATTTTGTGGGAGAAGACATAACAGGAAGACGAGGGCAGTAATAAATTTGCATTAGAAAACCTATTTCTTCAAAGCCAAGAAGGTAATTTCTTCCTAATGAGTCAGGCTTCAAAACGTTGGACAAGAGAGGGCTTGCTATCTCGTGTTTCTTGCTGGCGTTCACCAAGTCCTGTCCGCTCTTGATGAGAGAGAGGGTTAACCTACAGATTAAGAGGCAGGCGCTGACCAAGTCCTCTCAGCACTTGATGGGAGAGATTGTCAACTTACAGATGGAGAGTTTGAACAGGAGTAGATACCCGAAGAGCATTTTGGTATCTTGCAGATGAAAGCTGTTTAAAACTCATGCGAGAGCGGGCTAGATAGCGTAATGAGAGTGAGCAGAGGAGACCGGTTGTGATCCTGCTCTACGTAAACTAAATGTCATAGCGCTTTAAGAAGATTGCGAGCTGATTTGAAGTCAGGGTGATGCTATCAGCGTTGAATGAGGTAAATAGTATGTGTAAGAAGGTGAATGGAATGAGTAAGCCGAAGGAACGCTGCGGCGTGCTACATAAGGAGCGCTTCATCACATGCTGCGGAGGAGTGATGTATAACATTCCTCCCACATGTGGGAAGGCGGTAGTGGGGAAGACTGGCCGCTGTCTCAGTGAGGGGTCAAGAGAGGACAGAAATGCGTGTGAAATATTGTCAACTCCAGGGAACTTGGCAACTCACTACTCTCGGTGCGGAAAAGATGGCACAAAACAAGATCAAAGGGTTAAGCTTTGTGCGGCCAGGTTTGCGGGCACAAAAGTGCTGGCTCGGTCAAAAGATACCTTGAAGATGGAGGTCATGGAAGCCTTTAGTATGATTTCGGTTCGGGAGTAGGAGTACGTGAGTGTGCCGTCGGTACCACTCAGTAAAAAGAAAATGAAATACTCCCTCTGGACAACTGAAAAAGATGGGTGTTTGTTTTCATTGTTAACTATTGTTTTCGTTTTATTTTTTCTTCAGCTATTTTCAGAACTTTTCTACAATTTTTCTCTTTCTTCTTATAGTTCCCAGGTAGCACAAAGTGGGCTATGAAGGGTGGGCCCCGGTGGGTCCGATGTAGGCAATGCAAGACAGCCCCGGTGGGTTCAATGTGGGTGCTGCAAGAAGGGCCGACGTAGACCTGAAGGGGGCTGTCGACAAAGCCCCGATGGGCCCCACTAGGGACCGATGCAGGCAGCCCTTGCGGGGCTGCCCACATTTCTCCCGCATTGCCAAAAGGCACATCCCGCCAACTCCCCCCGATGGTCCAACTTTGGACAGATTTGGGCAGCCGCTCTGGATGAACATTTTTTTTTCGGTTAGCCCCTCCGATAATGACATAGGACCGATGCGGGTGCTATAGCACAAGCCGCAGTTGGGCTTGCCCACATTATTCTCATAGGGGTCCGACGCAGGGAATTGATGGGAAGCCCTAGTCCAACTTTTCCCAATCAATATTTATGCACATAATTAGGAAATTATTTTATACAAGTCTGCACTTTCAAAACAGCCACAGTATTAAATTTTGCAATAATTGATAACATTCTTCTAGCCTAAATGACTTCATGTACTCCTTGCTCAGGCTATGGAGATGTGTGTTCTGAACAGATATATTGTGCTGAGAATTTCAAGCTGTCCATAGCAACCACATAAGGAGCAAAAGAAAGCAACCAGTATGCTTTTTTAGCGCAATTTGCATGTGCGTGAGAACTAAAGCCATGTAATATTTCTAACCGACTAAACAGGGCGACAACTCTTATACAAATAATCTATAATAGTAATTTAGGGCGATATCTAATATATATAAAGGTTGGAAAGAATGATTACACAATGGCACGCACGCCTTCTAGCCCCATTACAGCCGATGTGGAACCTACACAGGTTTTGTGGGGGCAGCCCCAATTGGGCTGGGTGTTGGTTTTGAACCTAAAGCCCACTTGCTGTTGCATGTGCCTTCAAATTCCCCACAAGGAACCGATTTTGGTATCATGCGGGCCCTCCCACCTTCACCCTCATTACAGCCTATGTGAGACCTAAAGCGGTTTAGCTAAGGCTGCCTAATTTGGGCTTCATGACGGCTTGCCTAAATTGAGCTCTTTTAACCTGCCCTCAAGTAACCAAGGGGCCGATTGGGGCAGCATGTGGGTATGTCCATTTTTTTGCCCCACTACGGCCGATGTTGGTCCCAAAAGGGGCGGCCTCATTTCAGATCTCTGAGGGCTTTCCTATAAAGAGCCCACATTTAGGTTGTATTGCCCTCAAATATCCGACCAGGGACCCTTGTGATCTGGATGCAGGAATGTGCTCTGCATTAGGCCGAGGAACGCCGCTATGGGACCCATGCAGGAGGAACATTTGGGGCTGGCCCACTTTCGCCCCTTCGGTGACCGATGCAGGTTTTATGATGGTTGCCCCAGCCTCACTTGCCTACATCGGCCGTACTGGGGCCCCACATTTTGCGCTACCTGTGTTGCTTTCTTTTTCTTTCTCATACAATGTTTTTTTTTCGTCGTACTAGACACAAATAGCCGGTGGATAGTGTGCGCATCATCGGTGTGAACATCCTTTTGTGATCTCTCTTGTGTATGTGATTGACAATGCAGCCCCACCTTAAAGACCCCCCCCCCCTTGGGGGGTTTTTAAAAATGATTAAGAAACAAATAAGGGGGGTTATACGAAACGATTCGTATAACCAATCAGCCCGCATGCAAGTTACTACAAAACGGAGAGTCGATATCGGTTAATGGCAGTTTCAGTGTAAAATTGTCTTGTTATTTCATATCAAAGTTATTAATCCATATATTCTTTTACTCCTGAATTGCTAACAAATGACGTAAATAATGCACTGACACACTCATATCTGACTTGACATTACGTTTCGTGATATGTGTAATTAGCATTAAAATTAAAGAAATCAATTTGCTACAAATGTTCTTTCAAGGGCATTTGGGCTTATCAGACGTTCGAGTGCTAGTTTGTTATAGCATACCAAAACTCCTCTGATTTCAAAATTATGCAAGACGATAGACTCCCATATGTCGGATGAGGACAAAGTCGGGCATCTTCTGAAGGGCATTGCGCATGATGTCTACAATTTCTCATCGCTACAGATGATCTCGTGACTGTCTCCGCTGTCCTTCGCCACATCCGCACATTTGAAGCACTGAAGACTCGTCGAATAACGCCTAAGTTTGGAAGACTGGCCAATGTGACAAACGTCGCCAGTGTTGACGAGCATGTCTCGACGGACCTTACATTGAATATCCGACAAATCATTCGTGAAGAGCTGCTTCGGCTCAATTCTCACGGCCGCCACACCTCACCGGTGTCCTCCCAGCCATCGTTTTTGTGCGAACCTGCCTACACACTGCAATCACAGCCTCAGTACCCTTCTGCTCACACAGCGCACCGTGCCTCTACCAACGAATGGCCGCAGCAATATTTCGCAAGCCCTGTTTCTTCGAGGCATCCTAATCAGCGTAACGACCTTCGTTCACGAACACATAGGCGACCATCCAGGTTCACAGACCAGCACGACCTTGGCTCTTATCGACACCCTGACATCGAGTACTTTCAGGACCAACCTTCTCTCCGCCCTGCTCCCATCTGTTACCGGTGCGGCATCCCAGGCCATATCTCAAGACAATGCCACCGTCGTTAGCCAACACTGTATGACCTACCAACGTACTCAGGCAAAACCAGTACTCACAGTGATCACCTAATTGGCTCCCATCGATACTGACCGCCTCCTCCCCAAGGCCAGTTTCAACCCGGTGGCGTGCGCAACCACTCCCCAGCTTCTGACCGGAGTCTAACTTCACCGCCTGCATTTCGTGCTCGCCGTTCGCCGTCTCCGCGGAGTTGCTCCCAGTGACCACCTCCGAGAAACTAGGCGCCGCGGTTGATCGAGGTGAGTGCGCCGGAGAACGATCGCTACTCGCAGAAATACCTCCTTCCGTGACTATGCTAAAAAATAACATCCGTCTTTCAGTTGACGGTATTTTCACAATGACATTAGTGGACACGGGTGCAACCATTTCAATTATGAGCTTATCGTTTAAAACCTTGCTGGGACCCAAAGTAACGTTTTCTTGGAACGGAAATGCTAACTTCCATAACATTAGTGGTAATTTGTTGTACCCTGTTGGAGTGTGTAGCGCCAAGGTGTGTTATGGAGGAACCGTGTTTCCAGCGTAATTCGTCATGCTGCCCCACTCTACACATGAAGTAATTCTTGGTATCGATTTTCTGCGCATGTGTGCTTTGCGTGTGCGACGATACCGTTGTGCCCCCGATGTCTGTGCAGTGCGTTCCAGTTTCGTATTCTCGTCGTGCGACCAAAGTATTTGATGCGACCGTGACGCCCAATTATTTGAACTGCGCGAAGACATCTCTTCTGGTTCCTCATTGTTTGGTGTCGATAACCCATGGCCGCAAGCGATTGTGGACCATTAACTGCTCCACGCAGCCAGTTCTTTTAGCAGCTGGCATTAAGCTGGCGTCTTGTAGTGAAGACGTGCCCGCGTCAGTGGCCTTGGTTACGGATCTACTAGAGTGGCATTCGCAGCATCCCCAGTGAATGCTGAGCTGCGTGATATGATTAGTCATTCCCTTAATGCCACCGAGCGTGATCTTCTAGAGGATCTTTTATCAAAGTAATCATCAATTTTTGATTTCTCGAAAGCCAAGAGCTCACGCTCCTTACCCGGGTCACGCACCAATCATCGCATTGACACTGGATATGCGCATTCTATTCGCCAAACACCATACCGTGTGGCGCTATCCGAGCGCAAGGTGATCATTGAGCAAGTTTGTGAAATGTTGAAGCAGGGCGTCATTCAAGATTCGTGCAATCCATGGGCTGCTTCAGTAATTCTTGTGAGAAAAAAAAGATGGCACATGCGATTTTGTCTAGATTACCGCTGCCTGAATTCAGTAAATAAAAAGGACGTCTATCCGCCTCCTCGCATTGATGACGCCATTGACTGCTTGTACTCTGCCTCATACTTTTCATCCGTAGACCTTCGGTCTGGGTACTGGCAGATTCCGATGCACCCAGCCGATAAGGAGAAGACCGCCTTCATTACTATCGATGGACTGTTCGAATTTAACGTTATGCCCTTCGGTTTGTGCAATTCACCTGCGACATTTGAAAGATTCATGTGTTCTATAATGCGCGGACTGAAATGGGAGGTTATCTGGACGACGTAGTCATATTTAGCCGGACATTCAAAGAGAACACAACCACCTAATGCTCGTGCTGAGCTGTTTGCGCCAAGCTGGCCTCGTGCTGAATTCAAAGAAGTGCCGTTTTGGTGAGCGACAGGCGTTGGTGCTTGGTCACATCATCGATAGTGATGGCGTCCGGCCTGATCTTATCTTCAAAAGACCGTTGCTGTTGCCGCATTTCAGCAACCTTGTAATGTGAAGGAGCCCCGCAGTTTTTTGTGGGAGCTTTGCTCCTATTTCCGACGCTTCATCCCTCGTTTCGCAGACGTCCCCTACCCTCTCATGTACCTGCTGCATAATGACGCACCGTTCCAGTGGACATCTGAGTGCGACTGGTCTTTTCGGCAACTGAAGTTCCTATTAACATCCCATCCTATTTTACGGCATTTCAATTCTCCTCCAACGGAAGTGCATACTGACGCAAGTGGAATAGGCATCGGTGCTGTCCTCGTTCAGCGCTATGATGACCGCTTACGCCAGTCAGGCTCTAAGCAAGACTTAGCGCAACTACACCATCACCGAGTAAGAGTGTCTGTCAGTTGTTTTCGCCGTACAGCGCTTTCACTGCTATACCTATACGGACGGCCTTTCGTAGTAGTAACAGACGACCATTCCCTATGTTGGTTGCTCAATCTCCGAGATCCGTCTTGTCGCCTGGCCCGCTGAGCTCTTCCATTACAAGAATACGACTATACTATTTCATACAAGAGTGGCTGAAGGCACGCAGATGCGGACTTCCTCTCTCAGTTGCCACTTGCCATGACAGATTGTGACGTGGACGACTTCGAGCATTACATCACTGCTTTATCTACGAGTTTTCCCGATATTCGCACCTTCCGAACCGAGCAACACAGCGACCAGCATCTAAAGCCGGTCTTGATCGCTGCTCTAGACCCAACCTCCAACAGCCTGTTTTGTGTACGCGATGGCCTGCTGTACAAGAAGGTATACTCAGACAGTGGCTGTGGGTTAGAGCTGGTAGTACCTCAAAGCCTCCAATTGTCTGTTTTACGCGTCATGCATGACAATCCAGCTTCGGACACCTGGGATCGGCGAGAACTTTACACTGCACTCAGGAGCAATTCTACTGGCCCCACATGCGCAACACGATTGACCGGTATGTGGCCAGCTGTCCTGAGTTTCAAAGTCACAAAAGTCCTACTGATATAGCCCAAAGTCGCAAAAGGGCAATCGTTGGATTGTTGTATGTGTGGATCATCTTACCCGCGACTATGAGACGGCCGCTCTTCCCGCCGCTACAGCCTACAAAGTGTCTCTTTTTATGCTGCATTCAGTCATCTTGCGACATGGTCCTCCGAGAGTAGTTATAAGTGACAGATGCCGTCAGTTTACTGCCGATGTTACAGAACCTCTCCGTCTATGCGCATCTAATTTCAGGCATTCGACCCCTTACCAACCCCAGACAAATGGTTTAACAGAGCGCACCAATAGAACTCTAACCAATATACTTGCAGTGTACGTCGCTTCGGACTATAAAAACTGGGACTCTGTTCTCCCATTCATCACATACGCATTCAACACTGTCAGGCATGAGACCACAGGATACAGTCCTTTCTTCCTCTTGTACGCCCGCTCCCCATGACAAATCCTCGATACTATCCTCCCATTCTCCACTGACGACGACCCGTGCTTAGCGGAAACTCTCTGCCTGGCTGCAGAAGTGCGCAGGATAGCCAGATTGCGGACTTTGGCGTCACAAGAAAGATCGAAAGCTTCCTATGACAATCACCATCGCCAGATCACCTATCTCCCCGGTGACCTAGTCTGGCTTTGGAAACTTATGAGGAAGCGCGGCTTACACCGGAGAATGCTGGCACGCTACATGGGCTCATATGTAATTTTAGAGCGATTCGGCGAACTAAACTACCGGATTTCACGGCTTACGGCCAGTGGAGGACGTTCGACGAACACAGATGTTACGCATGTCGTCCGCCTGAAGAAGTGTCATCAGTCAGTTCAGTTTAGTCGTTCAGTCGTGTCCGACTCTTCGTGACCCTATGGACCATATCACGCCACGCTTTCCGGTCTCTCACTATCTTCCTAACATCACATAACTTCATCTGCAGTGCCTCGAGAATGCCATCTAACCAACGCGTTCGCTGCCTACCCCTTCTCCGGCGACCCTCAACCTTTCCCAACATCAAATCTTTCTCCAGCGACTCCTCTCTTCTCATCAGATGACCACAGTAGCTGAGCTTTAACTTTAAAATTTGACCCTCCAATGAGCAGTCAGGGTTTATGGTCGACAATATCGACTGATTTGATCTTCTGGCAGTCCAAGGAACTCTCAAGAGTCTTCGCCAGCACCACAATTCAAACGCGTCAATTCTTCGGTGGTCGCCTTTTTCACAGTCCAACTCTCGCATCCATACATCACAACTGGAAAGACCATAGCACGAGTTATACGGATCTTGGTTGGCAGACTAATGTCTCTGCTCTTTAATAGGCGGTCAAGGCTAACCATTGCTCTCTTTCCCAGAAGCAGGCGTCTCCTAATTTCATGGCTGCAGTCTCCTTCCGAGGTAATCTTGGAGCCCAAGAACAGAAAATCTGTCACAGCTTCCACTTCTTGTCCATTGATGCTCCAGGACTTGATAGGGCAAGACGCCAAGATCTTTGTCTTTTTAATGTTCACTTTAAGCCCAAACTTCTCACTCTCTTCTTGTACGCGGATCAGAAGTCTCTTGAGTTCCACTTCACTTTCTGCCATTAAAGTGGTATCATCCGCATATCTAAGGTTGTTGATACGATTTCCAGCAATATTCACTCCAGCTGAAGACTCGTCCAGACCGGCCTTCCTCATGATGCACTCTGCATATAGGTTAAATAGGCAGGGCGACAGTATGCAGCCTTGCCTCACTCCTTTCTCGACCGGAAACCAATCAGTAAGACCATGCCCAGTTCTGACTGTGGCCTCTTGCCCTTCATACAGGTTCCTGAGGAGACAGATGAGGTGAATTGGAACTCCCATCTCTTGGAGAGCTTGCCACAATCTGCTGTGATCTAAGCAGTCAAACGCTTTCGCATAATCAATAAAGCAGAAGTAGATGGGTTTCTGGAACTCTCTTGCTTTTTCCATGATCCAGCGAAGGTTAGCAATTTGGTCTCTAGTTCCTCTGCCCTTGCGAAACCCAGCTTGCACGTCCGGAAGCTCCCGATCCACATACTGCTGCAGCCTACCTTGGAGGATTTTCAACATCACCTTGCTAGCATGCGAAATAAGCGCGATCGTGCGGTAGTTGGAACAATCTTTGGCACTGCCTTTCTTTGGAATGGGGATATAAACTGACCTCCTCCAATCCTGTGGCCACTGTAGGGTTGTCCAAATCTTCTGACATAATGTATGCAGAATGTTAACAGCGTCATGGTTGAGGTTTTGAAGCAACTCAGCTGGAATGCCATCAATTCCGCTAGCTTTGTTCTTAGCATGGCTGACTAAGGCCCATTCAACTTCACTCTTCAGGATGCCCGGCTCGAGATCAGTAATCACGACCGTCTTATGTTGGGTTTGCACATTTGGGTCCTTCTTGTACAGTTCTTCTGTGTATTCCTGCCACCTCTTCTTTATCTCTGAGGCTTCAGTGAGGTCCTTGCATTTGTTTGTCCTTTATCACGCCCAGCTTAGCACAGAAGCTTCCTTTGATATCTTTGATTGTCTTATACAGAGCTCCAGTGTTCCTTAATTGGCTGTTGTCCTCAACTGCTTGGCACTGTATGTTCAGGAAGGCATTCTTATCTCTCCTTGCTATTTTCTGAAAATCCGCATTGAGAACCTTGTATCTTTCTCTTTCCCCCATAACTTTTGCCATCCTCCTTTCCTCAGCTATTTGCAAAGCCTCTTCAGATAACCAGTTTGCTTTCTTGCATTTCTTTTGCTTTGGAACTACCTTAGTAGCAACTTCTTGTATTATATCACGAACATCAGTCCACATCTCTTCGGGCTCTCTGTCTTCCAGATCTAATTCTTGAAATCGATTCCTCACTTCCACAGCATATTCTAATGGAATTTGATCCAGATCATACCTGAAAGTCCTTCTAGTTTTCTGCGTTTTTCTCAATGGAAGCTTAATTTTGGCAACAAGAAGCTGATGATCGGTGCCACAATCGGCCCCAGGCCTTGTTTTTACTGCTTGTATAACGCTTCTCCATCTCTGCCGGCAAAGAATATAATCGATCTGATTCCTGTACAGACCGTCCGGTGAAGTCCATGTGTACAGGCGCCTCTTGGGCTGTTGAAAATGAGCATTCGCTATGGTCAGGTTGTTTTCTTGACAAAACTCTACTAGCCTCTGCCCAGCTTCATTTGGCTCGCCAAGACCGAACTTGCCTATAATTCCGGATATTTCTTCACTCCCGACCTTAGCATTCCAGTCTCCTATGAGAAAAACGACGACTGATGATGGGGTGCGGTCTAAAAGGCATTGTAGGTCCGCATAAAATCTCTCAACGTCAGCTTCTTCAGCAGCAGTGGTCGGTGCATAGACTTGGATAACTGTTATGTTGAAAGGCTGACCTTGGATCCGAAGTGAAATCATTCGGTCGTTTTTGGGGTTGTACCCTAGCACTGCTTTGTCCATTCTTCTGTTTACTATGAGAGCGACCCCATTCCTTCTCTTGGATTCGTGCCCACAAAAAAAGACATAATGGTCGCCGGAGTTAAATTCTCCCATTCCGGTCCACTTGAGCTCACTGATACCCAAGATATCAATGTTCAATCTGTCCATTTCTCGCTTGACGACATCCAGTTTACCTTGCGTCATAGATCTTACATTCCATGTTGCTATGTGATATATCTCCTTGCAACATCAGACTTTCCGGTCGCTTCCCGACACATCCACAACTGAGCGTCCTTTTGGCTTTAGCCCAGCCGCTTCATTCGTCCTGGAGCTACTAGGAATCGCCCTTTGTTCAACCCCAGTAACATGTGGGACGCCTTCCAACCTGGGGGCTCATCTTCCGGCGCCATATCATTAATGGTATTGTGACTGGCCATAGGGTTTTTTTGGCAGGAAATACTGGAGTGGGTTGCCATTACCTTCTCCAGTGAATCACATTTTGTCAGAACTCTCTGCCGTGACCTGTCTATCTTGGGTGGCCCTACACAGCAGAGCTCACGACTTCATCGAGTTTCGCAAGCCCCTCCGCCAAGACAAGGCAGTGATCCATGAAGGGGGAAGAACCGGGAAGAGTCAGGTTTTGTGTCATACTCCTTACAAAACCTGACTCGCCCGGAGGGATTTGTTTGCGAAAGGGGGTGGAGATAAATTTTACAGACTAGATGGATGAAGGAGGGGAGCTGAGAGCGGAGGACGAAGAAGAAGTGTGTGGTAGCGGAGTTGCTGTCTGGCTCGAGTGTATTGTTTTCTTTTTCGCAGTAGCGTGAAGTGGAACTGAAGAGACTTCTGATGCGCGTATAAGAAGAGAGTGAGAAGTTTGGGCTTAACTGAGCATTAAAAAGACAAAGATCATGGCGTCTTGTCCTATCAAGTCCTGGAGCATCAAGGGACAAGAAGTGGAAGCTGTCACTGATTTTCTCTTTTTGGGCTCCAAGATTATTCCGGAAGGAGACTGCAACTATGAAATTAGGAGACGCCTGCTTCTGGGAAAGAGAGCCAGGGCTTGCCTTGACCGCCTAGTAAAGAGCAGAGACATTACACTGCCAACCAAGACCCGTATAACTCGTGCTATGGTCTTTCCAGGTGTGATGTATGAATTAGAGAGTTGGACTGTGAAGAAGGCTGACCGCCGAAGAATTGACGCGTTTGAATTGTGGTGCTGGTGGAGACTCTTGAGAGATCTTTGTACGGCCAGAAGATCAAATCAATCGATATTGTCGACCATAAACCCTGACTGCTCATTGGAGGGTCAAATTCTAAAGTTAAAGCTCAGCTACTTTGGTCATCGGATGAGAAGAGAGGAGTCGCTGGAGAAAGATTTGATGTTGGGAAAGGTTAAGGGTCACCGGTGAAGGGGTAGGCAGCGCTCGCGATGATTAGATGGCATCCTTGAGGCGCTGCAGATTACGTTATGTGATGTTAGGAAGATAGTGAGAGACCGGAAAGCGTGGCGTGATATGGTCCATAGGGTCACGAAGAGTCGGACACGACCGAACGACTGAACTGAACTGAGCGTTGCCTTACGTCGTGACATCAAGAGAGCTACAATATATTCCCAAGGATACTGCCCGCACCGCGAAAAAGTTTTATCTGCTGCTCAGTCAGTGCTGTCTAAAGTGCTTATTCGGGTCAGATGAATCCGATCAGCTGCTCCCGGTTACCAGTGTTTCAAGAGCATGGTCAGCTTCTACAAGCATTACCTGCTGTACAGCCTTCCATACACTTGTATAGAGCCCTCGAACGCGCCTTAAGATGTTGGCTTTATGTCATTTAGAAGTTGACGTTGCCTGCGCATCTTGTCATGAATGCACGTTTCCACGGTTCGATTAACGTCCTACTGCATATAAAACCTCCGCCGGGACCGCTAGGCCGCTGCAAGTGTCATAAGGGCAAGGAGAGCCCGTCTTTTGAGCGTCGTATGCATGTGGGTGGATAAATATGAAAGTTTTTATTCCATGTCTCCTTAGCAGTTTCCGCAGACTGGATCCTTGCCTTAATAATTATATTATATTAATACGCATGAGGGCTTGATCAGAACAATATCCGAGAAGCACTGATTACCTGCTGTTATTAACCCAGGGGTACCGATCGAAATCTTCTGTAAGTTGAGAATAGAAGAAGGGGAGAAGTGGTTCTATTGACAGAATGCATTTTACGTCATTGTTCTCTAAATAAAACCTACAATATAGCCCCCTCCTCACCTGATCTCATTGCCGTCGCAGCGGGTTCCACCACGAAAAAAAAAGACCATGACGTGTTCTATGCTCGGAATTCACGTTATCTCGCCGTATACATGACTCTGGATCATATTTCTTATGATGCCATCAACAAGGTATTTTAACGTTTGCCGGGATATGTCAGTTGCCTCAGCGCGTTTAATGCCACGTGCATATAATTCGCATCCTTTAAATAAATTTCTGTCCAAAATGGTCTAAACTGCTCAAGGCGGCCTCGCCAGAAGCGCCAGTCTTTGTTGTACGCTATCGCTGCAGTGATTATAGCCCAAATAGCTTTTGCGCGATGAGGCTGTACTGACCGCGTTACTTACAGCCAGCGACCTGACTGCCGGTATTAAGGAAGCACGCATTGGGATTTGCCTCTCAGAATTACAAGAATCCCATTATCTGCACCAAGTCGGATAAAACAGCTAGAATAAATTCCGCGAATTGAAGGAAGTGTTGCCGGCGTGCAATAAACAAAGCACAAACGTTTAAGCAACCTAAATTAGAACTATGATCTACGGTCTACATTTCTTCCCAAGATATAAATAATGGGGCATGAGACCGCAATTGCCTGCAATTTAAAGAAGTATGTCTATACAAGAACCTTAGGACGGGATGTGAGAAAATATACTACACCATCATTTACCCTAAATATATCCTGGAATTTGAATACACGCTGACTTCTTGCCTAGTAGAAGCAACTGAAGACTACTAACACTCCCATTTTCTAGAATTTCGTATTTTACGCCAAGATAATAATTTAGCAAACCTTGCATTATTGGCATCAGCAGCAAAGCAAAATTTCAAATTAGATTAGCCGTCTTGAAAAATACCTGATGAAAAGGTTGGAAGAAGCCTCCTTTTCAGCAAAATTATTTTTAGCCACCTTCAAAGATGACTTTACTGGTGAACCAACTTTCTACTTGATAGATGTGCTGCTTCAGCGATCAAAGGCACTTATGGCAGAACGAGATCAACTCTTAATTAAAGCGGTCTCCCCGATGAGGTGACGCGTCTCCAGCTGGCAAAAATTATACTTAGCTTCTCGTCGCGCGATACCTATTTTTTTTTAGGTGCAAATAAAGCTCAATAGACGGCGCATTCGTGTAAAGAGCACCGTTAGCTGTTTTTCAAGACCGTTTACAACTTTTAAATTTCAACACGATCTACAGCTTTTACTTTAACGAAAATTGGCGCTGTTTCCACACATCAATAGTAAAAAAATTAGAAAGATTGAACGCTGCTGAACAGAATATGGAGGGAAAGCATTAGCTGCGGGTGACCCAGCATTCTTTACTCTTCTTCTTCTTTTTTTTTCTTCTTTGTCTTCTACTTCTTTTCCTTCTTCTACATCCTGTTCTTCTTTTCTTCTTCTTATTCTCCAGCCAACATATAAAGCCCCGCCTTAACCAAGCCGTATGAAGGTGCCTTAGCGGCCTATAGGAGTAACGTGAATGCCAGGGTCCTGGCAGGATGATTCTGACATAACCGTCCCATGTGAAACGAGGGACCCAAGTTGGCAGCTACTGCCAGGGGACCCCGGACACGGAAATGGCACACAGCAACGAGCGGTTATACCTGTCGTAGTATTGATTTCGAAATAATATATTTATGAACGTATACCAAATATATGAGGTCCCGCTAATGAGTCAAAGTAATTAGACAGTCGTATTCTTTTTCTGGGTGCGTTAACGTTGGACGGGCAATATAGGTGGCAGCTTTGATACAGACTCCACTGCCAGACAAAAATAAAAAATAGACCCAGCAAATAACCAAGTATCACAATAAAACTGCCTGTAGCGCTTATCAGAATGGTGCGCATGTCGCCCACCTAAAATAAAATAAACATGTGAATCCAGCTCGCTTATTAAGATTGGTGTTTATTTTGCAGCTATGTACCTAATTTCAGATTATTGCTTTCTCCAAATGCATTCATGTTCACATTAGATGCTAGCATACTGTCGAATCTCTATAATTTGATACAAGTGGGACAGGTAGAAAGAACGAATTTATCGATTGTCGAATTGTCGTGATGAACTTAAATAACATAGTGAAAATTGTCTCGCATCAATATATCGCTATTTTCTGAAACAATAAGTCTTGGATTGCTGCGTAGGAGAAATAGGCTGTAATTACCTTTGTATGCGATGCGTTTTCTGTGTATAACCAATAAAAGAGTGCTTTTGAACATATATGGCTTCCAAACTGACATTCGCGTAATCCCCAAAAGCGTAATAACACAAAACCGCTTCAAGGGGCACTATGGGTGCGTGAACACTTGCAGTCTAAAGAAGCCATATTATGAGTTCCGCTATAACTTGAGGCACATTAACGATACGCTCCTCGAAGTGCGGAAAATTAAAAAAGAACGGAGGGCGGATCACATCGTATAACGAAAATATGTACTGTATATATTCATAATCACAATAATGAACACAGCGTCTTTGCAGACATTTTGTTTACCCGCTAAAATCACGCTTTAGCGACCAAGTTATCGAGGGATTGAGTTGCTGGTTTTCCGTGCTCTGTCATGTGCAGGAACTAAGAACCAAAGTCGTGCGGCGGTAAAAAGGGACGACGAACGCATCAGAGAAGCTAAGTTGAAAGCGCTTTAAGTAACTGTGCTCGTGTGTATAAGCAATAACAGAAATGAGGACATTCTTCGAGAAGCTGCCTAGAACGCACTGGCGGTAAGCTCTATGAATAAATGCCTTTAATGACGCTTTCTTTGACGCGTACAGAATTGTCTTGCCATCGTGCGTGGCATTGTCATTGCTTCGTTTTCCGCGAACTGGCTGGCTCGAATATATCCCGCATGTCTGCAATTTATTTTCCTTCAAAGAATTTAATTCAAACGAATTTTTGCATCCAAAAACTTTAGGCAATATATAGTGCATATAAATGCTTTCCCTCCCTATTCTGTTCGAAACACTACATTAGTGCCTAGCGTTTCTCTGGTTTGAAAATGCGCATTACGGCCCTTAATTCAAAGCAACATTCTTAGATCTACTTGTTACTACTTGCCGGGACATTACCAGTTTACGTGTCAGTTCCGTTTTTTTTAGGGAATGAATATGATGTATATACTTCGTTTCTTGGGAGCGCAAAGGCGTTTCGTATCCGGATTCACTCGTCTTTCACAAAAATGCAAGTCGGTCCTGATCCATAGAGACAAACGCAATTTGCTCAAACCTATCACGCAGCTGCACGCACGGCCTACGGCGCACGTTCAATTCAAACCTGCAAGACATCGTAGATTGGCATCAAAGTGTGCTTATATTCAATGCAATGAGTTTATATATACGAGAATGTATATGTATTCTCCTCCCCGTCTCTCTCCACAACTTGTTTTTTGCAGTGGGCGCTTGCTGATTATAGTTTCACAAAGAGCTCAACTGCCGTCTTCACTTCTGCCACAGATATTTCAAGTCTAAGGTAAAGATGTACCAGTATAACTCCAATGATGACAGTGAGGATCTGGACAAGAAGTTCGGTGAAACCAGTTCCGACTTCCAGCATTGAAAACGACGTTTTGAGATTGTGCATCATTGTCCTAAAAAAATAAACATAGTGATAAGTAAACATTTTTGTTCCTTCAGCAAAATGTTGTTACGGGAAAAATTTCTGCCCAGTGAGAGTCTTTAACCAAGGTGATACGCTTTATCTTCCCATCTCCACCTATCAAGAACATCAAACTGGCAACGTTCTAGACAATTTGCGCTACGGGCATGCACGTTCCTGAAAATATTGTAATACCTTTACTGAAGACATTGCTTTCGGTATTGTTGGCTTGATCTAGACAGATGACTGAAAGCTTCAGCGGAAACTTCTACACAGCGCGATCTTAAGGAGGTAAAGAAAAATCCCTTAGATAGCTTTCATAGATAGCATAGTAGCATAGACTGCAATCAAGCAAAGGATCAAGCAGGGTTTCGGAAACGGTACTCTACTATCGATCATATCCATACAATCAATCAGGTGATAGAAAAATGCTCGGAATATAACCAGCCCTTATACATAGCATTCATTGATTACGAAAAAGCATTTGACTCAGTTGAAACCTCGGCGGTTATGCAGGCATTGCGAAATCAGGGGGTAGACGAGCCGTACGTGAAAGTGTTGGAAGATATATATAGTGGCTGCACAGCAACCATATAGTTCTGCATAAAGAAAGTAACAAAATTCCCATAAAGAAATGTGTTAGGCAAGGAGACACAATCTCCCCAGTACTATTCACAGCTTGTTTAGAGGAAGTATTCAGAGACTTGGAATGGGAGCAGTTAGGGATAAGGGTAGATGGAGAATACCTCAGTAATCTGCAATTTGCTGATGACATTGCCTTGCTAAGCAACTAGGGGGATGAACTGCAAATAATGATTGATGACCTAGGCAGGAAAAGTAGAAAGGTAGGATTGAAAATCAATATGCAGAAGACTAAGGTAATGTTCAACAGCCTCGGGAAGGAACAGCAGTTTACATTAGGTAGCGAAATACTGGAAGTGGTAGGCGAATATGTCTACTTAGGACAGGTAGTAACCGCAGATCCGGACCACGAAAAAGAAATAACAAGAAGAATACGATTGGGATGGAGCGCATTTGGCAAGAACTCGCAGATTATGACTAGCAGCTTACCGGTATCACTCAAGAGGAAAGTATACAACAGTTGCATCTTGCCTGTACTCACCTATGGGGCTGAAACGTAGAGGCTAACCAAGAGAGTTCTACTTAAGTTGAGGACAACCCAGAGGGCTATGGAACGAAAAATGGTAGGGGTAACATTAAGAGATAGAAAGCGTGCAGAATGGGTCAGAGAAATAACTCAAGTTACCGACATTCTAATAGAAATTAAGAAGAAGAAATGGACATGGGCAGGACATGTAGTGCGAAGAGAGGATAACCGATAGTCGCTGAGGGTAACAAACTGGATTCCAAGGGAAGGAAAGCGTAGCAGGGGGCGGCAGAAAGTAAGGTGGGCGGATGAGATTAAGAAGTTCGCAGGGGTCAAGTGGATGCAGCTAGCACAGAACCGGGTTAAGTGGAGAAATATGGGAGAGGCCTTCGCCCTGCAGTGGGTATAATCAGGCTGATGATGATGATAGTAGCAATGGCACGCCGCAGGTTTTTTTGAAGGAAGGCTAGGGAAATTCGGGTAGGTAGAGCTGGAAGGCTATAGAGCAAGTCTAAGCGAAAACCTTCCGAAAGGCACAAAAACTTTGAAAATTTTGGTACCCTTTATATATGACTATTACTTTTCTACTTTCGCTAGCAATATACGTACAAGAAACTAGTAAAGCCGAGTGCGAATGGCGATAAGTAGAAAATGTAACTATCGTAAAACGTTTATGAGAGCACTGTACAATCTACAGTTAAGAAATGCGTAAGCCTGAGCGCTTCTGCTGCGCGCGGTGCATCGCGCACCCTTTGGAGAGATGAAAACTGCGGAAATTATGATAGGATCTGTGCGGTTGAGGAAATTGTGTAGCAAGCAGCGCATTTTCTTTCATTTTTTTAAACCAAAGCCTTTCTAGGCCCATATTGAAAATCTCGTACCAATGAGATTTGTCCACGAGATGTGTTAGCGAGATTCCGTGAGTGACAGGTACTCTGCCTGTAATTTCCTGTAAACCAATTGTAGAACGACGGTGAAGTTTGATGCGTTCAACGGTACGCTGGTTGTGTTCGACAAAGGGCGCGTGATTTTACACTGTGCAGAAGCCACGCTCAGGTTTTCGCATTTCTCCATTTCAGATTCTGCACTGCTCTCATGACGTCACACACCGATGTCGACATTGTCACTATTCCGACGTCCTCGTAGGTCACTTAACCGGAAGTGTGGTACGAGACTATGGAAGTGTAGTACGTGATCATTTTGGGCGCCGTCATTACTCCTGTTGGCTAGGTCTTTATTTATTTTTATTTATTTGCAAGTACTGTTAGCCCTTCCGGGCTGTTACAGGGTGGGCAATGTACATTTAAGCGGCACAACAAATTTCCAACTCTTTCTCAAAAGTTTCTAAAGAACAAGTTTTTTCAAATACGCTTCGGTCAAGGTTGTTCCATTCAATGATAGTTTTAGGCAGAAACGAAAATTTAAACGCATCAACTCTTGGCACGTACGACATCACTGCAAAGGAATGATTAGTGCGAGATGACAGTCTCCCGGTCGGCCGCAAGTACAAGCCGGAATACAAATTGAGTTTATTGTTATAAAATTGATAAAGGAACTTGAGCCTAGCAATTTTTCTAAGAATAGCCAAGGTTTGTAGCTCAGCAAGTGAAATAAGTTCGGTTGCGGACTGTGTTCTTCGATAGCGAGAAAACACGAACCTCACTGCTAATCTCTGCATCCGTTCAAGCTTATCTATGAGATATTTCTTGTTTGGATCCCAAAATATGCTCGCGTATTCCAGACTTGGCCTTGCCAATGATTTATAAGCTTTTTGTTTGACAGGCGGTGGCGCATCTCTTAACTTTCGCCGTAGGAATCCAAGCTTTCGTTGGGCTGCTCCACAAATATTCTATACATGATCACTCCAGTTCAAATCATGAGAAATCGTAACACCTAAATATTTTAATCTATTGGAACGTTTTATTTCAATGTTATTAACTATATACGGAAACATTAATGGGGTTTTCTTGTTCGACACAGTCATAGTAATTGACTTTTCAAAATTGATTTCCATGTCCCACTTAACACACCATTCATACACAACTTTTAAAGAGTCATTCAAAAGGACTTGGTCTTGCAGGCTTTTTATGCGACAGAATATTACGATGTCATCAGCAAATAATCGAGCTTCAACGAGAGGGTGTATGTCCTTTACAATGTCATTTATGTACAACAAAAATAATATGGGACCATGAACAGACCCCTGCGGTACACCGGAGGACACTAGTGATGTTGATGAGTAAGCATTACCAATAACCACAAACTGTTCTCTGTTCAACAAGTAAGCCTGAATCCAACTGATAATTTGCACGTCGATACCGAACTCTTGCAGTTTGTGCAAAAGTTTCGTATCACACACTCTGTCAAATGCTTTCGACAGGTCCACTGTAATCACATCAATTTGTGATCAAGTTCACTTAATAAGTTCTACTGAATTAACGAATAACTGAACCTGTAACGAATTTTTCCCCGGCGACGGTTGTTTCATCCTATATCGACTGTAACCATCTGCGTTTTTTTATCTTCATTCACATTGACGCAATCCTGCCTACAAAATTCAGGGGACAAACTTCTCAAATACAGCCACTTAATGCTTAAGCATATAAAATGTTTTCACGCCAACAGCCGCTTGCAGTGGGAAGAAGCAGTTGCTATCATAAACTTAGAACACAACTGCTGCTTTAGACAGTCTCTCTGGCAGTGACAAACTTCCAGATTTTACGTATAAGTAGCGCACGAAAAGTGTGGCCTTCGCAGGGCGGTGAAACTAGTTAATCTCACTTAAGGCATATGTTGAACGCCGAAAATCAAGTTGTGTTCCGATAAAAAAAAAATGAGGGGGATGTTTAAGTTGTCTCATCACCGATATACATCCTGGATTATGAACATAAGGCTCGTTAACCAAGTTTACATTCGTTTAGCCTAGTTTCGTCCCGTCTTGTAACAGTGCCTAATTAATTCTCATGCGTTCATAAGGTTTTTGGTGTAACTTTCTGAGCAGAGACGATGAGATGGCGACGAAAATGATATCAGAAGGACTCCGTGAAAGACTCTGCAGCTTACAGCGTGAAGAGGCCCGCGGATGTAATAGCGCAGGGGTATAACGTAGTGGCAAGAAAAGTTTATCTCTTTGCCTTAACCTGGGAGCGAAATCCATCAGCAACAAGTTTTTTTTTTTCGATTTGCTACTCAAAGCAGGCTTCAGTGAAACCTGAGAATGCAGAGCATGCTTCTGCATTACAGCACGCCCTACTCAGGTTTGACGGCACGTTGTTGCGTAGCAATCTGGACGATAAAATTTATGATACATTGGCCTCCTCCTCCTTTAACGACATAATCACCATGCAATTTCTCACAAAAATAAAGGAGAAAATATTAAAAAAAACTGAGAGTAAACTTAGGGAGCGCAATCCAACTTTCACTTCCATCACACATCCCTTTCTGCTGAGAGCGTCGCTCCTTGAGGATCGGCATGCAATAGCTGATGAAGTCACATACAGCATCTTGCACTGTCTGATATACGACACTGTATTTGATCACTGTGTTGGTGGTGGATCGCAAGCGTGTACCATGTTGTGCACTCTTAAAGTGAATCCTGGGCAGCATGGCTGCGCATCAAAGGGAAGCTCCAGATTCCTGTGCGCCTGCGCCACCTTTCTAGATGTGCGGCTGCGATGGAAGCACGGGTGGTCGGTAGAGCGCGGTTAAGCAACGGGGTGTTAATGCCAAGCGGGGACGATTATGCAGTTGTGCGCGGTCACGTACGCAATATTCTTCGTTAAACAGCGTACAGAGCAACGGCAATAGTCGAAGATGTGTTGGGCGAAGTCCTCTAGATTCTTTATGGCATAATAACTAGGCGGCTTAATGTAGATGTGTCCGTGTCAACAATATCTGGTAGTGTAGCCCGTGAATAACCCTAGCTTTTCCGCCTTGCACGAGGTGGAATGGGAGAATTCAGGTGGCATTGTTTGCAAGGGTGTCGAGGTCAAGGGAAGCGAAGAACAGAAAAACAGCACATCACTCAAGGCAAGGATGGAAAATGCGAGGACGCCACTACTCTGCCTTAAGTTGTTGAAAAGCAAAACAAGGCAAGCTTTATACTAGGTAGAAAACACTGAGAGCTAACTAGGAAAACTGTCGTGTTCACTCACACTAATAATACTACAGCACAAAATAAACTTGAAATTAGTTTAGGTAAACCACGCCTTGCGCGAGTTAAAGTGCAGAAAAGAATATACAGGACCAAAACTGTGATTAAAGCAAAAAAATGCAGTTCAGTCATTTAAAGTGTTCGACAGGAATGAAGGACTAAATAATGTGACACCTCAACATTTCACCACTCAAAGCTTGTTTCGTATAGTGTCTGGCAGGGAACTACCTTTTGAGCTTCGCTATTATTAAATAATCTGCAACTATTTACGATTGTTGTGCAGGTCTCAGCCGGTTTTAATGCCTTTCCTCTTTACTGTGAAAATGGATCCCAATTACAGAAAACATGGTCTATATATACTTGGATGTTCATCTAACAAAACATTTAACATGAAACTTACACATCAATCATGTCATTAATAGTGCTAATCCTACTTAAGGACATTGAAGAAGAAACTTCTCGTTTTCCTCCCCATAAAGCTCATACTATAGGAAAGTTTAGCTAGGTGCAAATCGGAGTATACCGTTTCATTCTGGGACACTAATCACGTCACTGTTATCGATAAACAAGAAATGGTTGAATATTATGCGGCAAGTTCCATTATTCCGACTATATAGTCAGCGCTAGCATAACTTTAATAAAATCTAATCTAAAGTTTGCTAATTTGAAGGATCACCAAAGTACCTTCCGTCTGTGCCTCTTTTTGAAAATATTCCATCATCCCACACTAGCTTAGGTATTCATGCCTCCTCCAACTAACTTGTAACCTCGGCACTCTCAGCATTCCACAGCTGTTCGGAGAGGCAGCACTGTCTCTTCATCATCTCACTTCCTTCAAAAAAGTGACTGGAACCACCTCACTGCATCCACAGTAAATATTTCCATCATAAACAGATTCCGCTTTGTTATATTTATGAAACTGACCACGCTAGAATCGTATAACTATTATTTTCATCACGTGTTGCGTATTATTGTAATGTATTGAACCACTCTCATCTTCAATGCTTTGACGCTTAAGGCGTTTGTGAATAAAAATAAACAAAATAAATAATTTAAGACAGTCAGAAAAAGAGAACACGACCAATGTACTCAACTGAAACATGGCTGAACTAATCTCCGCATTTCGCGTTTTCTTGTACGACCAAACACACCTCTCTATCTCCACAGTTTACAGCGCAGACATCTGTGTTATCTGCACAATATTTACCGTCATTGTGATAAAAATATTGAAAATTTGGAAGACTTTTGTAAAAGAAATTCGAATTTCAGGTAATTCCATCTTTCAGTCCTAGCTTGGACAGCACTTTCTCAGATGCACACTTCCAATCGATTGTCATTATGCAAAGCGCTTGTGCACGAGCGCCAAATGATGATTTCGTCATACGTCCGGCACACTGAATTATTCTTTACTACGTCTCTAAGTCTGCCCTGGGAAAATATCATGGACTGAACTTTTCATTAGCCAAAGTCAATATCATGGAAAACATTGAGTAACTTTAATGTCCATTATTCTTTTTTCATGCGCTGTGCACTGTGCATTTTTTGCGCCATCATCAAGATATTGGATTATAATCTGCATTATTCGTAAGGTTTCCTGGGGTTTTGTTTTATGTATCTACACGGAATGCAAAGATGGTATGTTAATACGAGGGTGTTTTACTTTGCCGAAACATTTTCTGCATTCCGCTTATTTTCTGCCTTTTCTCCTGAAAACGGCAACCCGGCCGTCTTTTACGTCAGGATGTTTTCAGCGGCAGTTTATACTTAAATTCTCTCTCTGTTATTTAATACATTCTTTGTCTGCCTCTAAGCAGCTTAGAAGCCGATTTCGTACGCTCATTACTAACTACTTGAGCCATAGGGTGCCCAGCTGCGGAAAATGATTGACGGAGCACGCTTTTGCCTTCTACCATCTTTCACATGTTGCATAATTGGCGCTGAAAACCGTGGTATATGGGCATGCTAACTGTGGGAGCTAGTGCGTGTTCTCATCGGCAGGTTATATGTTTTGTCTATTAGGGAAGGCGTGACAGCATTTAAAACAGAATACCACGCTGTCTAACAATGCCCTCACCGGTACACTATATTCCTAAGAATGCCATATTGTTGTTCTTGCAAAATGACATCAGCAGTTGTCACGGCTAGGTGTACTGCACCAGCACGCTGCGGTGGATAGGCGGACACTGTGTGGCGCAGCCGCAAATTAAGTGGATTATCTTCTTACTGGAGAATTGGTGAGAGAGAATATATCAACGCAGGGAGACCGGAGACCTTGTCACATAATGCTGTAGTGTTATTCCTCTACAGTTCCGTCAGTTGTTGCTTTCTTTGCTACCGACAGATGTCGTCGTACATTTTTAGAAAGAATTATGAGAGGCAAAGACTATATGATAGTCAATGGCCTAAGGTCTCAAATTTCTGACGTACAGTCTTTGTCAAACGTTTAGAACCCAGGGGGTCTACTTCTGAGCCATACTATGTGGCTCGTAATGCATTCCCAGGTTTCCAAAGTTGCTGAAGGCAAGAACATTTTTCGTCCTACCTTCTCCAATAGCCAGGACTTCCAAGATTGTTGAAGAGGTCCTAATTTAGGGCTTAAAAACAAACCCTCTGGGCTGCAAACTTTTCACGAAAGCTGTACATCCTCTGTTTTTGCCCCCATACGGTAACCAATACTCTCATATTGTTTTACCGCCTTTATACTTCTCCTCAATCGTTGTTTTTAACCAAAACTTATAGAAAATGCCAATAAACCTGAAAGTTGACAAGACAACTGAGAGCGTCTGCTGCGCTTCGCCAAATTGTAATCATTTATTAATCAAGAGACTGAACATCACACAGCTTATCTCTTTTCATTCACACTCAAACCTAACTATACCCCACGCGCTTCCGAAGGAGTTCTGAGCATGAACGAGGCTCCGCATGGTCATAAGTGCAAAAAGCCGCCGAAAATTGCCTGTTCGCGAGCCCTAAGCCGAAGAAACAGCAGATGGCAAATGCCGCCTGGGCTTGCCAGGTGTATAGCGGGCGGCTCGTAACGATCCTAGCGACGGCAGACACGTCGTAACTCTTTCCGGGCTCTGGTCGATCTGTAGCGGCGTGGGCGCGTAGCATCGACTCGTTAGGGCGTCTTTCTTGTACTTCTGGAAGAGAGAAAAAAATTAGGAAGCCTACTCGAAATGGCGGACCCTAACCGACGCAGGGCCCACGCACGTTGCTACTAACCATCTAAGTGCAGCCAATAAAAAACCGACGCAACCGACGACGTTACGCAGTGGTGTCATTTATTTATTGCAGTACTTTCAGGACTAAGAGAGTTAGCAAGTTCGCCGGCTCCCTCGGTGGGAATGAGCCTCTGGGAGCCGTGAGTATGATAAGGCGTAGAAATTATTTGAACGGAAAAGCAGCGGGAAAAAGAGAACGTACTCATTTTTCTTCCGTGGTTGATATAGAGACGCGCTATTGCTGCGACGAGACAAACACCTCCGGCAGTGATAGCTATGGAAGTAGCCCGTGGTCTGTCAAAACAATTCAGGATGAAACTTGGAGAAGCAGCTTAATAATTTGTGGTCTTTCTTCCGGCTCCGCTCCATTTCATATTGAGGACTATCGCAAAAGTGGCAAAGGACATAAAGAAAAGAAACAAGACATGGGTGCCCGTCTCTTATTCTCTTTCTTAGGTCCTTTGTGTCTTTTGCGCTAGCCTAAATATGAACTTCATCCAACTTACAATGATCGTTTTTGTCTGCTTGACAACATATATAACATATTTTTCTTATAGGAAAAACCAAAGCTGGAAGCGTGTTATTGTATGTCTGTTACTTTTTCTCACTAGTTACCTTTTAAGGATATAATTATTCTTGCAGTCAGGTCAAAGATAGGATGTTTTTAAATTTTTCTCACTTCAATCGCACTCAACAACTACAGGCATCCCGCCATGGTCAATCCAAACTAGCTTTAAGCGTTATTAAAAACGAACAGTTGGACACCAGTTTCCGTATATTCTGAACTAAATGCATCTGCAATTTTCATCCCTGTCTCTTTAATACAATATACTGCCAACTCCACTGCCTTTTGTTGTACAATCCTTAAGACTTCCAATATAAAAGAAAACTTTTCAGTCCTAATAAAAGTCAAAACACCTTTTGTTGCTCATGATATCTCGCACCACGGCAGTGCGTTCTTGCTGGCCTACTTGAGGCAATGGCATACGCCGGAATAATCATATAAAGCATGCGGTGCTCATTATTGATCACGTCGTATTTGTTTTCGCTGTGATGCAAACAGCTTGGGTAACTGAGTAGACTTCCAATTTTTACGATCGCACATTCTGTTCCGAAGGTTAAAAAAATATTTTTATCTTGGTGAACACTTCGTTGTCCTTTATACTTTGCATACATTCTGAGCTACCACCCTGCGCTTTAGCTCAGTTTTTTGTAGTGGGCGCTTGCTGATAATAGTTTCACAAAGAGCTCAACTGCCGTCTTCACTTCTGCCACAGATATTTCGTCTAAGGTAATTATGTACCGGTATAACTCCAATGATGACAGTGAGGATCCGGACAAGAAATTTGGTGAAACCAGTTCCGACTTCCAGCTCAGCACTTCAGCGATGTCAAGCTCATGAGCGGGACCCTAATGCACACATTCCTAACACAATATTATCAATAAAATATCTTGTTATTGCGAAATGTTTTGGAACTTTTTTTCTGACGAACTAAATAAGATTCAACGTAGGGCATGCTTTCCTGGGTGGAAAGTTTCGCACCAAAAATATATGTCAAAGTTTCTATAGTAATTCCAGGTTCAAATTCGTTGCACACAAGTTTCATATTTGTAAGTTGTTTTTTTGTGATTTGCACATTTTGCAGATTGCAATGTGAACTCTTCAGCTTTATTCCATCACAGGAGATACAGGGGCAGCTTAGGGTATATGTAATAAATGCTACGGCACCGCGACAAATTGTCATGAAGCTCTGGAGACAATTGACGTGCAGGTATATTTGCTGAAACAAACATTTTGGCCATGGAAATAACTGTTTACTAGTAGATCTTTTAAAATTAGATAATGTTTGAACAACACAAAAAATGAAACAATATTAATCGTCGACCGAGTTCAACACATGGCTGTAATCGAATATAGTATAAGTAAACGATACGCAAGGATAATATTGAAACGATACCTTGCTGTATTGATTTATTTATTTATTTAGTTACTATCAGGGCCGTTGAGGGGTTTAACTACTTATACAAACATTAGAACTAAGAATTTTTTAACATAGGTGATGAAGAAGCGCAGATAAAGGTGAATCATCAGTGCTGACAGTATATGAGTACATATTTTTTTTTACCAAGTCCCACTCCCCTTTATAATGCCCACCGGGCCAGGAGGGTAACTGAAATAAATAAATGAATAAATAAATAAATTCCTTGGATGTGGGACTACCGTGGGACTACCGTACCGTACCGTACCGGTTTACGCTTGTACGAAACACCAAATATTATATCACACATTTAAAATGATTGAATTTTTCCTCCACCATCAGCCAGATCATAACAAAATGCTCGGAATACAACCAACTCTTATACGTAACATTCATTAATTATGAAAAAGCGTTTAACTCAAAATCATGGTGTAGATAAGCCGTATGTGAAAGTACTGGAGGACATATAGGGGCTGCAATCCAACTATAGCTCTCCATAAAAAAAGTAACAAAATTTACAGAAAGAAATGTGTTCGGCAAGGAGACACGATCTCACCAGTATAATTCTCAGCTTCTTTAGAGGAAGTACTGAGATACTTGGAATGGAAGAAGTTAGGGATATAGGGTTCTATGGAGAATACTTCAGCTATCTGTAATTTGCTGATGACATTGCCTTGCTAAATAACTCAGGGGATGAACTGCAAAGACTGATTGATGACCTAGATAGGAAAAGTAAAACGGTAGATATTCAAACCCATTCGCAGCACGAATAAAACAACGACAGGAAGAAAACACACACGACAGGACGAATGCTGCAGCATTCGTCCTGTCGTGTGTGTTTTCTTCCTGTCGTTGTTTTATTCGTGCTGCGAATGGGTTTGAATATGGATCATTACCAACTGGCCCAAACCTCGGTGTTATTAAAACGGTAGGCTTGAAAATCAGCATGCAGAAGACTAAATCAATGTTCAAAAGCCTCGGGAGGGAACAGCAGTTCACACTAGGTAGCGATGCACTGAAAGTGATAGGCGAATATGTCTCCTTATGATAGGTATAGCAACCACAGATCCAGACAATGAAAGGGAAATAACAAGGACATTAAGTTGGGATGGGGTGCATTTGACAGGTGTTCAAAGGTTATGACTAGCAGTTTACCGGTATCACTCTACTAGGATAGTATACAACTGTTTCTACCTGTACCCACCTATGGTGTTGAAACTCGGAAACTAACAGAGAGGGTTGAGGACAACTCACAGGGCTATGGAACGAAAAAGGGTATGCGTAACTTTAAGAGATAGGAAACGTGCAGAGTGCGGCACAGAAATAAATCGAGGTAATGACATCATAGCTCAAATCAAGAAAAAGAAATGGGCATGGGCAGGGCATGTAGTACGCAGAGAGGACGACCGACGGTCGTTTAGGGTAACAAACTGGATTCCAAGGGAAGGAAAGCGCAGCAGGTGGCGTCGGATGAAGTTAAGAAGTTCGCAGAACTCAAGTGGATACACCTAGTACAGGACAGAGTTATTGGAGGAGTATATAAGAGGCCTTCACCCTGCAGTGGGTATAGTCAGGCTAATGATGAGGTGGTGATGATCTACTGTTAGCGAAAACAAAACTGTCGTCTACAATCATTTAGAGGAGTCCCTAAACGTTTTTAAGCACAATATATTTTGCCTCTTGGTTACGTAGATTGATTTATAGTGACACTATTACCGGTAGTCGCTTTATGTATTATCCAGTGTTTAACATTTTAATTTTCTTTTTTGAGAAAACACGTTCAGGCCACTGATGGTACCGGCACACAGCGGCCCTTTTTGGCAGCGGATATGACTCACTGGGCGCAGTTTTGTTGAGTGGACGAACAATAAATTCACGACTAAAAGGATTCATAAGTAAATATATGTTCTCTCATGTTCTTGCGTTTTCTATTATATTTTCAAAACCAGCACGTTTGCTTTCGTTAAATCAAATTTCAAAAAGTAAACACCGCTATAGGTTCTGGCTATCGTTCTACCTCGGGGAATTTCGCGTCTCTTTACAGAAATGGCTTTGCAACGTATACCAGTCCCCTATGCACGTGCAAACTCCTTCCCGAACAGCTGGTTTCTCGCTGGTGATACCTCGTTGAATTTTGAGCAGCCACGAGCAGGAAAACTACACAGTACCGCGCTACAAGAGAAGCTAAGGAGCGAGAAGAATGTCCTTCATATATATTTCACCCTCAAAATGAGCAAAACAATATGGATGGAAGCTCTAGGCATCCACGACCAATCGAAGCGGCGGGAGTGCTCGGCGCGTTTGACTCGAGCACGACCTCCAAACTACTTCGAATGTTCACCAAAGGTTAGCTGGCTGCAAGCAACGGGGACTACGATGCAACGCGGTGCTGACGGCGACTGTCGCTCACGCAAAACATCGTTCGTAGAACGTAAATGTCGCCACGCATTTGCTTAGCAGTGAAAGGTCATGCCGGTATAATCAAGGTTGCAATGTTTTTACTGCTGTTCTTTTTTCAGAAACTCACTATTACCAGTAATCACCCTGGCAGCAGCTCATTGTGGTCTCGCCTGTCGCCTGACAGTGATCAGTCAAATTAACGCGCTTGAGCGCACTTGTTGAGAGCTTGCATTCTTTTGAATTATTTATAATATCGCGTTACCGTCGACTACGTGGATTGACAGCCTCATATGACAGTGGAGTGAAACTTCCAGCAAACGCACCATTCCTTCATTTATTTTCCCTAGTGGCCTCCTCCATTGTCGCTAGAAAAAAAAAAGCTGCAGCGTATTTGCATCCCTGGAGTAAGCCTTTCCTTTTTACTCGCCACAGCGTCTGGTGACGCAAAAAAGCGGACAAAACGTTTTCTTTTTTTTTCAGCTAATCCTTTTTTTTCGTTTTTTTTTTCAATGCCTTGAACAGACTCATGCCAATTCCTGACAAAAAAGAAATTTTTTATCTCGTGCTGGGTGTTTTTTTTCTTTTTTTTTTTATGTGAACATTTTTATTTTCTTTTGCAGGATCCACATTCGGAACACATTCACAGAGGTCAACCAGGCTGTATTTCGTTTGAAGCAATGTAGCAATAGATCTTTTCGATGCATCTTTGTAATAGTTTGATGTCTTGCTTGAATTTATGCGACTCATTCTCAGCGTTACTGGAAATATGAATGTACACAGACAAAGCCTGTTTTGCTCACTGAAGTGGGTTGCATCAAATGAGCCTACGGCACATCTGATTATGCCGTAGGCTCCTCACTGTAGAGTATTGTTGACTTTTAGTGAAATGTGCTGTCACATTCAACATTTGAGTCGTCCCCTTTGAAATTCTATTCGTATGACACCTATAAGCCATCACTTAAGTCATTTTTGTGGTTGTCATTTATTAACAACTTAGTCTATACCCTTCACCCCTCCAGTGATGATCTA
Organism: Amblyomma maculatum; assembly: GCF_055883805.1. Lineage (NCBI taxonomy): Eukaryota > Metazoa > Arthropoda > Arachnida > Ixodida > Ixodidae > Amblyomma > Amblyomma maculatum. The sequence goes on from NC_139349.1 coordinate 125,140,282, forward strand.
TTTTTGAGGTAGTGAGCAGTGTTCCTTATGTCTATTCTAGTAGCAACTGTGACCATTCTTATCTATTTATTACTCTAAATGTTATTTATATTTTGCAGAGGTAGTGCGTCTTCCAATTCCTCCGTACACTCCCAGAGGAAGCTCACCGCCACTCAAGAGAACCTGCTGGAATTTTTTACAGTATGCAGACAGTGCCATGCCACTTGTAAAGCGTGAACAAGAATGCCTGGCTCTGCAAGTTAAGTGACCACAATGGGCTTAGACGCCACTCGTTAACATGGACCAGTAAGCTAATACTCAATAAAAAGGCAGCAGGAAATGTATTGCTCTGCTGCGATGTGTTCTTCTTGAAACAGCCCAGAAGAAGCAAAGTGTTGCTTCATCAACAAGCAGACATCTGTTTGCCACCTAGCCTCTCATACGACGTTCTTCTTGCAGAATGTTACCAATCACGTGTAAGAAGGGTTATTGCCTCTGAAACTCGCTGTGTAATGACTGAGTCTTGTTTACATAATTGAGAAAAGGATCATTTAAAACAGCAAAACTCTATCATGCTCTTCATGGTGTGGTATTACTGCTGGGATAAGCACCAAATGTCTGCTGAGAAGAGCAGGTCGCCTTTGCGTCTCAAATTGCCAAAATCAGGGGGAAAGTCTTGTTGCTGCACTGCTATGTGAAATGAAGGTGTGTTATCAAGGGTGTCTTGACATAGTACTTGCAGAATGATGTTGCTCAACTACTGCCACAGTTTTCAACGTTCTTTCTGTTTCCTTTTCATGTCCACGTTCCTTTCTTCCGCTCCTGTATCTTCCTAATGTTTACGTGCCATTCTACTAACTTTCTTGTCTTGATATTCGCCGCTAATACTGAGTGCCCTTACAAATTTGACCATGGGTTCGAAAGCATTTAGTCGTATTAACTCAAGTGCCTTACCACTGCGTTAGGTGCCAAAAGTCGAAGCATGTGGCAAAAGTTTGTAGCAAGAACAAACGCTGCAAATGATGTGGTGGTGTACACGATTTTAAAACTTGCAAATTAGAACATGTCAGCGGCAGTAATTATCCTGTGAGCTTTTGTAGCTACCTGTGCTGGCTGTCCCTACGCTATAGACAGTTCCTTGTTGCCAATTCCAAACTGAGCATGCTAAAGAGCCTGCATCTGAAGATCTGTGCCCTGCGTTGAAGTACTGGCCTGCACCTCCAAACTGCAATGTATTTCAGCGACTGCATTGCAGCCAGATACCATGGTACCCAGTGCGCAATCCAAATGTTAAAGCTGTTTTAGAAAAAGCCCCCGTATCCTCCAGCTACCAAATCACTGCCTGACTGGATGGTAGAGATGACTTGACAACTTGCATGCAAATCAAGTACTGTGGCTTGGTGTGTTCCCCCGTCTACATACTTTGTCGATGTTGTGAGGGAATGAGGCGCTAAAATAAGGAGCTCAGTAATACAAGTCTGTCAGACCTTTGCTTTTGGTTTGAATCCATAGCTGTGTTCACATGTCCAGCGACAGCTCCTCGCATCCCGAATAACTTCCTGCAGCTATACTATCTTTGAGTTGGTGGTTGTCACTTTAAACGCAAGGTCTGTCTAGCTCAAACATGACCCTGTCGAACTTTGAGGAACTCAAAACCATTGAAAGGTGCCTTATGTAATGCCCTGTACCTGTGGTGAGGTGGCCTTGAACTGAAATTATATTTAAAGATACCTGTAGTGCAATATTGGCACTCTCCAAAGCGGACCTGCCAAGTAGCAAATCTGTATATGGACATGTTGCTCGCAAGAATTACAGTATAAACTATTTTACTGACGAAAGTGCCGGTGCTATACATATATAAAGAAATTTTACATATGCCTTGGAGCATCGCCAGTATTTGTTCAGACGTCATAGAAGCAGCAGCTGTGAGAATACTGCTGTGCTGACAAACGTTGTCTATTGCTTCTGTGTATGTGCCTCAGCAGAATATAGTAGCTTTGTTCTGGTTTTAACTACGGATTTGTGTCTGGCGCCCAGCGCCTTGAATATCCGTTGATATAAACTCCTACCACTCTTTCTGAGGTGACCAGAACACAGATTACCAACTTGTAGACATCAATGACAATTTGAGCTTGCGTTTATTGCCGCTGGTGCAAGCTACATTTACTTTTGACCTCCAGCCTCTTCTGTAGACCTACGCTTGAATTTATTTGACATCAAAGTAAACTGAACAACAGCACTGGTGGCATGGGGAGTGACAATTACCATATGTCTCCATTTGATGCAGGTTGTCTGCGCGGTTCCAAAGTCAGTCATAGTTTCATCTACAACGTAAGCAAAGAAGCACTTGGTATGTGTTTTGGTGATGTTTTAAAAATGTCTTTTCATTATTGTAGCAGCAGCTACAGCGGTTAAATTGACTGACAATTTCCTGGACTCACATTTAGAGCTCTGGAACGTTTGTTCTATATGCAGGTGGGTGGGGTAAAACTAATGGGGGTGAATGACAGAATCCTGAAGAGAACCTCCAATTCTCTGATTTCTATTATTCGATTGCATACGGCACGCACTCGGCAGCTCACAATGAGTTTGCTTTTGTGCTAGCCTATAGTATTCCACACGTTAAACTCTCTAGATGAAAAGCAAGATTAAGCAATGCCAAACCATGTGAGCCTGTAACCTAATCTACAGTATGGAACAGAAGCACCAATGGCAAGGATTTGAAGGTAACTGAGATATGATGAAAACTCAACAGGCTCTAAAGAGGAGTAGTAGCCTGAAAAGGGTGAACAGGAAATGGGATATAGGAAAAAGCATGGTTGTCATCACCGGGGGAGGGGGAACAAAAGGGGCACTGCCCCCCCCTCGTCCACCGCTCTCAAAGGTTCTCCTCCAATCGAGCTTCCTCATTTTCCTTATCACATCGGTGGCAAGAAACTTTATTGATTGTTTATTTCAACTTTCGAAGCAAAAAAAAATGTGGTGACGAATATGTTTGCCTGCCGCCCCCCCCCCCCCCCAGACAAAATCCTGCTAATGCCCAGGCAAGGATCAGATACATGCTAAGAAACATGCAATGTCACTCTCAATATGGATAAGGGTCAATGTAGCCAATAAGTTCTACACTGATCCATACACTTATCGAAGTAATCTGAATTATGGAGTGGCGTAGTTCAGAGGAATCAAATATTAAACTGGCAACAAAGAATGAAATTAGTATATAGAAAGCTTTATAAAGAATGAAAAGTTAGAAATCAGCTGGGGAGGATAGAGTAAGGGCAGATCTTTTGAAGGACTGTGGAGGCATTGTGCTAGAAAAACTGGCCACTCTGTGTATAGAATGCCTCTTGACCTCAATTCTACAGCAATGTTGGAAAAACTCAAACATTATCTTAATCCCTGAAGAAGGAGTTCAAAAATTGCAGACTGATTAGCTCAGTGTTTTTTGCCCCGAAAATATTTACGTACTGAGGTAATCGTTTAACGAAACCTGGTGAACATTAGACTTCAAAAACCAAAAGGCCAGACAGACCACCATAAATGCTGTGTACAGCATAATCCCCATATATAGTTTTTATACATTATGAAAATCATTTGCTATACCTTGTGAAACCAATCATCATGAAATGGTAATCATGCGGTTATCAAAAACACTTCACCGTAGTAAAGCATTGTTGTCTTTGTATTGGTATACGCAGGTGACACACAAACTCATTCTCAATACAATACAGCAATATATGAAAGCCATGGGGATGAGCATGTGATTTATCAATTTTTACTTTCATGTAGGAAAAGAAAATAATTTACATAGTTTACATTGAATGTATACTGTTCCATCTTACATTGCTCCCAGGAGAGGATGCCTTTGTCGATATGTCTTGTACTTTTAATTTCTTAAAGAGTGGTTTTAAATAAGATATGGCATTTTAACATTTAAATTTTCTACAGAAAAATACAATTTACCCAGTGTTTGGCACATGATAGTCTAAACTGTTGATTTTCATAAAACATAACACCACACATGGAAAACATTTGAATGAGACTAAACCTTCACGTTGGCGGATTGCGATGTATTGGGGCTCTGCACTGCAGTAACTATTAGCTTACTTTATCTGTGCTTGTTTAGCAGTATGAGCTGGCTGCACTTCATCCATGAGCCATATTTCATCTCGATTGTAACTAAGTTTTGACTCCTGCTTCAAGTTTTAGGGGGCTTTCCAGCAAGGAGTAGGCTTTGGACCTTGTGCATATCGGGAATATGTACCTCCATTTTCTGCAGCTATGCTGCTCACGTGAGCAGCTGAATATGCTGAAGGTACTTTGTACAATTTGTTCTTTTCTTTCTATCTCTCTGTGAAATGCCTCCAATATTCTCTGAGTCAGAACGGTCGCCTGAGGACATTATGCAGTGCCAGAGGGGGGAGGGGGGGGGGGGGGGGGCATTTACTTTCATGCTTGGTTTCGTGCTTGAAACTGCGGAAAACCCGTAGGCTTAACTGTTCCACAGAAGGCCTAACTGCGGTGTGAGAGCCACTGATTCAGCAACTGTTACGGTGCCTGTTTTTCTGTGCTTAAGTGGCTGACATCTGCCATCAATGCTTTTCATTACGACCTGCTGTGACACCTGTGCAATGAAGCGCTCCACCGCTTTCGATCGCTCTACACAGAGCAATACCACAAAAATGGCATAACACAATTTGGGAAGAGATGCCCACGAACTGGTACCGTGACTCTTTTCACGCCTACAAAATTAAAAATAAATAAACGGCTTATTGCCTTTGCTAAATGTAACTATGCCACAGAAAAAAAAAAAGCATTCTGTGCCATAGTTAGCCCTTTTTACAACACTAAAGCTCCAAATTTGTGTGAGTGAGGAAAACTGTTCAGCCATATTATAAACGTTCCGGTATTTTGTAATCCCTATTAGCCTTACACATCCCATGCAAAGAGGAAAGTCCTCCCCATGACCTTCCAGTTTTTCTTATCCTTGTCCAGCCAGCTGTAGCAACACCGTTTCTACTAAGTTCCTAAACTTACCTTCCTACATGACACTGTCCAGCACAATGTTTATCTTGAAATTCGGACTGGACGAATTACTGTCATGCTTTATCTTGCCCTCATTTTGAGTGACCAGACCATTTTCGTTTCATCTAGGATATTATTACCGGAACATAGGTGCAAAATCTTGGCAGCGAATGTTTCTATTTATAATAATGCAGCGCTACTTCATAAAAGTTTGGGAACAAATTTTTTCTTTTCATGATAAAATGCGCAGCTGTATAGATGACAAAACATAGGAGAAACACACATGTCCACCTACCCCCTAAACACACACACACAGACACACCTCGTTTGAAGCCAAACTTTCTTCCGCTCCGAATCATTTCGAACGGCGGGATTTTCAGAACATGGACCGAGAAAATAAAAAGCTTACGCATCACATCCACCGGCGCCTTATCAACACCGAACGGAATGTTTTATAAAAGACGCGTTTTCTACACAAGAGCTTTAAAGGTGCATTTTAAAATATTGATCCCGTAATAGCAAAAGCCCGTTGGGGTAAATCGTAGTTAGAGCCCAAATCCTCCTGTCAGGCTAGTTAGCCCACCAATCACCGTTGTAGCCTCCTCGTCTCCTTTGTATTTTTGGCGAGCGATGTACCAGGGCTTGTACGGGGTGTGCGCGTATCATCATAGCAACCGAGCGTAGTCATCTTTCCGGTTTCATCGCTACGTCATCTACGGTTTTGATCGTTGCCAAGTGCTATGATTTATGGTTTTCATTATAAGCATCAGATGCACATTTTCCTGCCATTTCCCTGTTTAGAAATCCCTACCAAGACAGCACCTACTCCATACGCTACTATTTGCGTTGCGCCAAAGAGTATTGTCAATTTCTCGAAAATATTCTGAGCCGAATCACTCTCTTGTTTCATCGATAACTTCCCCACGAACGTGCCAAACGATTCAGATCCATATTCAGTCGAACAGTAACCACATAACAAGCCAGCATTGGCTAAATTGGCTAAAATAGGTAAGTATTCAGCAATCAATAGCCAAAAGACAATCCAGAAAGGCCATAAATACATAAAGAATCCGGAATCCAATCCAGTAGCCCCAAAAAGCCAACATTACGAAATCAGCTAAAGTATGCAAGCAATAGGTAATCAGTTGGCAAAAGCCATAACCTAATCCAGAAATGTCGTAAATATATCAAGAAGTCTACAATCCAATACAGTAGCCACAACAAGCCAATATTACTAAATTCGCTAAAGTATGCAAGAATTCCGTAATCAATAGCAAAAAGACACAAGTCAGTGCAGGAAGGTTGTAAATCAACCAAGAAATCCAGAATCCAGTCCAGTAGCCAAATAACAAGCAAGCACTTTTAAATGTAAAAAAAATATATGAAATATAAAAAAGCCGTAAGCGAAACCAGAAAGGTCGTAGGTCAATACAGGAGAGCAGAATCGAATCCAGTGGCCACACAAGCGATCATGAATCCACTTGTTGTATGAAATATAATAAAGAATTATACATATAAAAACTAAAATCTAAGAGATGTAATAAATAAAAATAAAGAAATAATAAGAAGTAATTGTAAAGGAGAAATCAAAAATTATTCCTCCTTACTGCTTCTAAGCAGTCCTGAATGCCTCCTATAATTATTTTTCTCAGACAATATATTTTATTCTGCGGTGAGAATCATACTAGACAGGTAAGACTTTAGATAAACTGCCAAATATGCACGGTTTTTTCGAGTACTGCTGTTATACGCCTTTTTGTGATCACAAATTCCCTGATAAGGATTTTCAGAGCAGTGCATATGTCCTAAATATGCAAATTGGGTGCGCGTCAGTGCTGAGTGGAACACTAATTCTGCACTTGCAGACATGAAAAGAAAAGGGGCTGCAGGGGCTGCAGAGTACGACAATATGTCGGCTAATCTTTATGTATTTAACTCAGAATTCTAATCACTCCACCCACGTGTTCCATACGTACTTACATTTTCCTGGTATAATTTGAAGCAGCAATAATCTAATTCCTATTTATCAATTAGCAACCTGGTTACCCAGGCGATCAAAACCGCCTCAAGAAGGGTGGATTCCTCTTCCAATGACCCCTGCCAATAAATTCTATGGCGCCCAGTGTTCGGGTGATATCAATAAACCTCCAGTCACCGCATACACCAGCTCGCAATATCGCGGTTAGAAACCTGGTAGATAACCGGACGATTGCTGTATTTTATACTCTATACTGTTGCAAGCCGAGCGTCGCCATTCACACAACGCCGGTTACCATTCAACGTAACCGTGGACTCGGACTATTTTTGCTTGCTAACCTGAAGATGTTCTTCTTTGCAAATGTTTAGGCATCTGCTTCGATTTTATCCAGGTGAATCTCGCTTTATGATGCAAAATTTAATGAAAATCCTTCTAAAAACCGTTAATCAGCTGCTCCCTCAACCGCAACAATGAGCTTGGTTTTTTCATAAGTTTCGCAAGCAAGTGCCCATGCGGCCTGCGCAACTGCTTTATCCCATAATGTATATCGAATGTCGCAAGTGCTGGCACGGGCCATCCTGCGAGAGCGTGATCCGAGCGTAGCGTTACATCAGTTTGGGCCGTGAGCAAAATATTGCCCCACCCCTCTCCCCGATAATGCAACACTGCTTTATAAATAGAAGTTGATAAAAAGTAATGGGACGCTGCAAAAAAATAGAACCAAAACAAACATGTAAACAAAACATGTTTACGAGTATAAGCCAAGTGCACCGAATATATAAGCGGCTTTTTGCCCTTTCGTCTCTGAGCATTTACGGTGGAACTAATTAAAACATAGGGCGCATGGAAAGAGCCTTGGCGGGAATGAAGCTGAACTATTTTTTCTTCCGCGCGCCACCCGGCTGGAGGACGAGGGCGCACGCTCTCTCGGATAATTTTCGGGATGGCTTTCGAAGCGTCGTCTGTTGCCCAAACATGAAACGTGAACGTGACTTGCGCGCAGGTCTCCGTTCCGGCGCAGTCGGCTGGATGTAGCTGCAAAGATAACCTTTTTTTAAATTTATTTACTCCAATATTGTGTAAATAGTAAATCAGTCTATCTAAATGTGAAATTTGCTACGCGCTGGCTTTTTTGGCCACACGCTATTCAAAATCAAATTTGTTTCCCCGGCTGCATGAAAATGGGTATTGTGTCACGAAAAAACATTCAGCTTGAACATTTCCTACATGTCCTGAGCTTTATAGTTTTTGTTAGTATATCTGTCGAAAAGAATGGGCGCAGTAGTCATCAGCAAGAATTAAACAAGGCCGGTGCATCACCTTCTTTCCCAGCAGAGACTCATGATTACCGGGTGGATCATAAAATGTCAGCAAATGAATGTGCAGGCCCGGGTATGAGTAAAGGGGGAGTGGATACAACGTAACTCGGCTCAGATATGGGCTCGCAACATAATTTTGGGTCCCCTTATGGGCCATTCTAAGCTGTGAAATAGGCTGCTGAGTTCACTGGCCTATCAAATCTCGGTGGTGACACGACAGAACATTTCAATCGACACTCGACCATGAAGAGACGCATAAGTGAAATGACGAGAGCAGGGAGGAGTAGATGTGCATGTCGTGATGGTCACTTTAATATCGTCATTTTGCCCTTACAGTTGTTTTATGATTCGGACCAACGTCATCGTTACCTCTGCGAGAGTGAACACGGTGTGTAGGCACCTAAATACGGCGGCGGGTTACTCGTGCTATCTTGGTATCGCAAGGCTTGCCGTGTCTTCTCCTGCGCGTTTAGACACGGTGCAGATGGTATGCTTCGCACCTTTTTTTGGTTTTGCAAATCCCTGGCTGAGTTAGATGAGGCTGATAACGGCATTTTCACAGCTCCAGTTGTACATCATCGGTAGGCTGACTAACATGGTTTCATGTATATTCAAGAATTGATCAGTCTAAGTTTGGAGACACTGGTGACTACTCCTGCCAGCACCCTCCCCTCACTCTCTACTGCACTAATTTAATAGTTAAATTGCTCGTTTATTCACACATATTATGTCGTGCGCTGCACCCATCGGTATCATTTACCCTCAAAGGGCGTCACTCTCGCGTTCACCAGCACGCGTGCCTCTGTGAGTATGGGCTGCCCAGTGTCCGCGCTTTGCCTGCTTAAATAATAATGGGATAAATAGTGGCAGTAACTGATTACATGTTAGCTCGCTAAGTTTCAAATTTCATTCCACTAGCGGATAATTACCCTTCTTATATCCACAAAACTTGAACAGGTACATTTGTTAAGCGCGGAATGTAATTACGAGGGCAGTGTGTACACTCCCCTCAGCACTGCACCACAATCTTGAATATATTCTGAGATGCTCTTTTCAGATGCTTTGAGTTATCTATTCGTTGCCTAAACCTGAGCTGAGATGCACTTTTTGCAAATCAACGCCAGTAGTAACGGGGCTCTTGAACGCCTTCAAAAAAATCTAAACATTTATTTCTGCAATACCTGAGAGCTCTCCATTGAATTCACGTTTCTGTAAAACGTTCAGTGAAGATTGCATGAAGCTGTGGGTGGGAAAAACCCTTGCTCCAGAACTTGCCATCGTCCTCCTGCAATAAAGATAAATTGGATGTTTACCATCGTCGTTATGTACAGTGGGAATAGCCCGAGCAAAGGCAACTACAAGATGGCCTCGGGTGTTAGTTTTGTGAGGTTGACGCTATCGTTCGCACACAACTACTTTCCGACAGGAATGCGAATATATTTTCAAATGGGTAAGAATGATTTGCACCCATCGAAATTATTTCTCTTCAATAATTTTTCAGAATCATCCATGTAGATAAAGGCATCTCATTACCGGATTTGAATTTTTTTTCAGGTGGAAAAAGTGCCCAGTTTTTAGGAGAATTCTTTGCTCCATAATGATATTCCTACAATCTCTTCAAAGTGCACTTTCCATACACAATGTGGGAATCGGATGCCGCACATTAATTAATATGCAATGAACATGCTCAAATCTTCTAATTATGACTGATGCAATATATCACTGCGGATTCGCTAATTCGCGAAAGTTTTATGTCAGCTGAAGATGACTAAAAAACGGTCTCAGACAGAATCACGAAATGTAATATATTGGCATATCCTGACTGCAAAGTTTCTACAGCACAGCCTAAACCTCAGGACGACCATCTCAGCTACGGTTTGTCTGCTTGATTGTATTGATTGTTATCTTCCTTGGTGAAGCATGAAAGCTCTTCAGGCTAACATTAAATGATGTAATAAAGAAATACTAATATTATTCAACTGTAAGAACGTTCCAGAATACTGGCTTATCTTTCATGAACAAAAAGTCGTGTTGCCTACATAATTCGTAACGACCACGCACTCGGAGTGAGTGGGTCATGGGGTTATATTAGATTATAAAAGGCTAGGATCTACCACTTTTCTACTATTCAGCACATTCTCAGTAAGCTGTTCCCACTAGGACCAAATTCACGCAAAATGGCGTGGCATCGCTAAGCGCAGCAGGCGAGTGTTTTTTTGACTGGCACGGCCCTTAAACAGGAACGTAGGAGGAGCGTTAAAAACACATGCACACGAATGCGGTCGCGTCTGCATAAGGTCGCGCTTTTCTCGCGTTCTATTTTCCTTCCTATTTGCGAGCCAAAGCCGGAAAAAAAATGACTCCAAGTAAAAAAAAAGAGAATGACGGATTGCTTTTGCTCAGCTTTCCGGGTCCCATTTTCAAATCCTACTCAACGGAGGCTCGGAATTGCTTGTCTTATTCGAGAATTGGATATTTCCTCTCACCGGTTTACAGCTCCCCAAGGACCAATATTCGTGGAAAGCTGGCATCTACTGTACACTAGTGCGAGGAGCATATTGAGGCACGCTTGTTTTTTAGCCTGGTTCGCTCTTCGGTGCTAGCGCTTCAGTATTTCCGTTCCGCAAGGCTTTCTTTTGCTCTACGTCTTGATGTGTATTTTTTTGCGTCAGGCTGCGTTCTGTTTGAGATTCTGATAGAACAAAGTTTTACGACTGTGCAATCTGCACCTTTTTCGTCTTTATCATGTACCAAGCAGTTCCAGTGCCCTTTAAGAACCACACGACTCTAAATCAGCAGCCTTGAGGAGCGACAGTTCACAGCGCTAGCGAATGGAAGTCTATTTTCTTACTACATTTTCTTCCGTCTAGATTGGAAGTCTATTTTTTGAGCGTAGTATGCACGAAACATTTACGTCGTGTTGTTCACATTACCATTTCTCGGTGACCGAGATTGTTCATGCTTTGAGGCTGCTATCTCGTTTTATGCCATGCGCGCTGAAATTGACTCCTACTGCTCTGCATTATCGATTCGTCGCTTATGCTGAGGACGAAACTGAGATGATCAAAAATGAAAAGTTCAACGACAAAGCTCCACAGATTTAGGGTTTAGTTTTGGTACGCTTATGATAATCCAACGCGATCAACACCGAGGAGTAGAAAATACTGCTCACTCCAAAAATGAGCTGATTGCGTTTTAGCATGATGTAAAATAATTACGATGCTGCGTTTCCATGTTTGATTGCAGAAAGTGGGACAAATTTTATATATATATTTTTTTTCTAACCATTAGAGAACGATTATGACAAAACATAAATTTGTGGGAAAGTCGTGTATTAAGTCTGTCCAGTGATCATCAGTATCACAGACTCTCTTTTCGCACGTATTGAACGAAAGGCGAATAGTAAGAGAAGTTGGTGTTAATTGCTACTAATCACCTCACGAGCAGAACTTTAATCTGGTTCTGGTTTATTCAAGCAGACGATATTTTATTCAGTTGAAAAGACAAAGTCCTGAATAACAATCAAGTGTTCGGCACTGATGAGGTAAGACCCAAAAACTAGGCACTTATTTCTGTAGCAATGTGGGTACAAATACAAAAAATGGCAATTCTTATACAGTGGCCAACATGAAATTACAGCAAGCAAAAATTCAAGAGGCGTCAGGGACCTATAGTCGCCCATGATAATCTGGCCACTTCTGTTTAATCCAAGCATTTGCCGTAATCGGCACGTTTCAACGGTTCGAGCTTACTGGCCTGATAATTTCGTTCGCAAAATGGTTGCATCGTCCATTCATCATGTCTGCAACCGAACATAAGAAACTAATACAGTTATTATAGCACGTTCTCATATTTTGTTCAAATTTCTGGCATAATTCACAGGTTATCGCCTTATGACGATATAACCTACGGCATACATTTTACCTGACTATAGTGCACTTTCTTTTTCATTAAATAATTCTAACTGCTATCAAACCATTTTATCAAGCTAAATTGCGTATGGACGTATCATTATACGTAAAATTTCGCTAAGCGTGCACGGCTAGAGAAAACATCAACCACTGGGGCGATCGACGTGAAGCATAATTCGTTGACCTCGGCTGTGAACCTCTAAAAACCGCAATAGTGCCACAAAATGTGTGATAATTTCTTAAGGCGTAATACGCAGTTTAATAGTACGCAGTACTGGGCGAGTTGGGAGAAGTTCATATTATGGAACAGTGAGAACGAAACAAAGGACCGAGGGTCGTGTCGTCTTCTCTTTCCTCGGTCCTTTGTCTTGTTCGCGCTATGCTACAATATGTAATATGCAAATCCCAAGTCAAATAAATATTACATAACGCTAATTAAGTTAACTCGCGCATCTACTAGCGACCTACGTAATTCCAAGGCTGAAATAATTAAAGCAAGAAACATTAAATAGACGAAGAAGAAAGGATGGCCTCAACTGAACTTACAATGAGTCTCGCGAGATTTCGGATAAAATTAATTCAAAATCTTCCTCACGAAACTCATGCAGCAATAAGAAAACTTTGATATCAAACTGCATTCATCCATTCGTGACACAGAGTTGGAACCAGTAAAATCACAACAAAGTAACGACGCTTGAGCGCTGTGCTCGTATGTCTTTGCTGTTTTGGTTCATATGCTTGCTGCTATGTGCTGCTATCCTCCATCAAGCATACAAGAGTTGTGAGGTGATTTTAGACACAGGAAAGACGGGGAGAAGTGTTGACATTTCCTCGTTATAATATTCCAGAGGTTGCGGATCCTGAAGACGCCCCTTTTAGAGGAATTTCTATTCAAACAGACTGCAATACAAAGGAAATGTAAGGAAGAGTACTTGCCGAGTATCAGCGCAGACGCATTAGGTAGAATTTTCCTGTAGTAATACCTAACCACATTAAAAGAGTTTAAGTCATGGCAACTGTTTTGCTCGGAAACAAAACAGCTACAGAGATTTCAACTCTCATTTTGTTTTCGTCACTATGATCCCTGAAACTCGTATATTTAAAGAAAAAAATATTTGTTACTGAAGCCATTGTGTCGTACCTTTGCCGGTTCAGCAACCCCCATGCCTATAAGCTGTTACAAAACAAGGACAAAAAAGACCCCCCCCCCCACACACACACACTACATAAGGTGTGTATGCACTCCTTGACACTAACGTTGTATCATGTATTATATACAACGTATGCTGGAACTTCCCAAAGATCGGAAATGCCATTGGGTAGAAAGAAAACTAAAGGTAAAGAAAACTAAGCAAACATATCTTCACTTTTTCAAATGATGCTGTTATCGCGTCTTGGTACCTTATATATTTTGTAAGACGCACCTCGCATTGTGACCCTTTCTACCTTCATATCTGCAAGAACAAAAGACAACATCCACTTCAAACTGCAAAATGGCTGTTTCTAGCTACTCCCTACGCGCACCAGAAGTCACATTCTGCTGCTACACGTACAATGACTGATAACGAAATCAGGATTGGCGTGTGATTTTCTTGTCGCGCTGTCGGGGTAGGTACGCTTTTCTGACCTATTCCCTGAAATCGTACACGCTTCGGCGCAATTCGTTTGAATAACACTTTGGTTTGTCTTCGTTTCGTTAGTGCGATTTAGAGCTCCAAAGCATTTAGGCTATGAAAGGTGGCGCTGTGATGGGCTCAAGACATTTCTGCTATGGGGTGTTATTCAACCTGCTCCGACATCGAACAGCACACGGGCGTAGTGCTTTTCGCCTCCATCGAAAAGCGACCACTGCGCCTGGGATTTAATCCTGCCTTCGTGGGCACAGCTGTTAAGCTCTCTAGCGATTGCACCACCACGGCGTGTAGATCTCGAATAAAAAAGGGAATGAGCTCATCTACAAAGTATTGCCTAGTGCTGCAGTATAAAGGCATAATCGGAGTCTATTATTTTGGCTCTCTCAAACTGCTGCGACGTGGGCTTGTAGAGGTTTACTACGATCAGGTGTAACATTTTGGTGTTACATTAGACTCTTTTCAATATACACTCTACGGACGTTTGTAAACCTTGATAACGTCAAAATATTCTCACCTCGACTCCTAGCTCATTTCCCCTTAGTTGATCTGCTCATATATATATATATATATATATATATATATATATATATATATATATATATATATATATATATATATATATACATATATACATACCATATTTTGCGTTCTGTAACATGGGCACCGCGCATACTTTTTCATTGGCCTGACTTACTGTATGGGACCAAATGTCAAGAACTTGGCAGTCGCTGAGGCCTGACTAAACAATCTGAATGGCCATGGAGGGACGTTTCAAAGTCCTATACTGATAATGGCGGCGATAAAATTCTGCTTTTCATATATTTCCCTAGCGTCCTAAATATAAAGCTGATAGCAGGGATAGGGGCAGCCGGACAGACGAGTACAGCGAATCCGCTCACAGCTGGGTCCTAGCTAGCTTTAGCAAGAATTTCTTTATTTTAATGCAGGATAGGCTGTCGGACAGTACATAAGTGGAACGGACGTACATACCATACGACGAACGTTGGGAGACAACGGCTAACATCTTTATTATAATAGAGTAAAATATTTTTTCCAATGCGGAAAACGGTGTAATACAGCTCTAGTCAGTCGATTATTTTGTCAGAAACATACCATTGCGATGCGCTCAGCAAGTAACTCCTTAAAACAGTGCGGCCCCACCAGTAAACAGTACAGTAAACGTATCTTACTATCGGAGAGTTGGTCTCTCGTTTCTACGAATATTATGCACACAAAAAGCGTTTAGGCCTAGACACAAATACAAGCCGAGAAAACCAAGGCCGAACGCTAACCCGACGCACTAGATGCCTTTTAACCAACTAGCCCAAGGTTCTGCACTCGTGCGAATATTATGCGCGGGGTTTTATGAGGATTGCATGGAGCAATTTTTTTTTCGAAACATGAGTATTATATATTACCTGACGGGCAGAATATAGACGAAATATTATGAATATAACCGTAAAACCACGCATGAAAAACAGAAATGCAATATACATCAAAGCCGCGATGCCCCGCGAGTCTGAACGTTGCAACGTTCAACGTCCGAGGGTTGGCTGGTAGAAGGAAGCAAAGCCAAGTACTTCGCCTTTTAACAGAGCAAAATATAGACGTGCTAGCAGTTCAGGAAAATAAAGTGGAGGGAGAGGAGGAGACAGGGTCGCAGCGTTTCACGTCGCGGTACGAAGTGGCTGTTAGTCACGCAGTGGGCACGTCGGCTGGGTGCCTTCTTCTTGTCAAACGGTTGCCAGGACTTATAGTGCAGGCCGTGATTTCGTCTACGTGCGGAAGGTTGATTGTTTGTGACCTGGTCTTGCATAACAGTGAATGGCACATTCTCTGCATTTATGCACCAAATGCAGCTGAAGACAGGCTCATTTTCTTTAACAACATCGAACGATACTTAGATTCAACAAGGCAGCTGATAATTATGGGTGACTTCAACTGTGTTTTAAGCGCCCAAGACAAAACTTCTAACCGCCCCTTTAAATATGCAAGCACCGATTGTTTGTTGCAGATGATTGCAGAATTTTCATTAGAGGATGTTGCTGAGTGCTTGGAGGGAGCACGCAGCGTGCAATACACCCATTTTCAGAGTTCTAGTCATGCTCGACTTGACCGAATTTATTTATCGTTGGATGTGATACCGAAGTGTAAAAATTATTTTGTTATCCCAATGTCCTTCTCCGGTCATTGTCTGGTAAAATGCACTATAGGAGCTAGAAGCCCAAGCAAACGTTTTGTGTGTGACCTTTGGAAGCTGAATTCCAAACTTTTAGAAGACGATAACTTAATCGAAATTATTGTACAGAAGCTAAATCAAATAAATAAACGACCTGACAGCAGCATTGGGGAGCAATGGGAACTGTGCAAGCAAGAAATTAAAATGAAAGCGATAGAAAGAGCCAGCTGTATTCGCCATAACGAAAATCGAGAAGAAGCAAGCCTAAGATCAACATTAAAGAAGTTAATAGCGCAGGAGTGTAAGGATCCGGGGGTTTACAAAGAGGACATCAGAAAGATAAAAGAGAAAATAGAATTATTAGACGAGGACCGATATCGAGGAGCGCTCGTTCGCGCCAGGGCCGAAAAATGGGTCGCCGGCGAGACGCCCACTAAGCGGGCTCTGGGTCTTGAAAAAGCACAGGCTCATCGAAATGACATAATCGAAGTGGAATGGAACGGAAGCCTCGTGACAAATAAGAACGATAGGGCACGCGCGTTCTTCGACTAATATCAGGAGCTGTTTGTTTTTCGGGACATGAAGTTGGAGACGTTTAAGCAGGTGTTTCTTTCCTCCTTGCCACGACTGGATGCCACCACAAAAGAAAAGTTAGAGCAGCCGATTTCCGAGGACGAAGTTGAACGCGCCATTGATAATCTGAACCCAGGAAAGTCGCCTGGGCCGGATGGTTTGAGCGCAGCCTTTTATAAAGCATTCAAGCTAGATCTGTCCCCATTGTTAGCTGCAGTATTTAACGAAGGCTATGAACTTGGTGCACTCCCTCCTTCGTTCGCATCCTCACACACAATGTTAACTCCTAAGTCAAACCAAACAGAGAAACTAAAATTTGTGACGTAATACAGGCCTATTTCTTTAACAAATGTGAATTACAAAATACTGATGAAAGTTCTGGCAGCCAGGCTACAGACAGTGATAAAACATATCGTTGGCTCCCACCAGACGTGTGGCATAAAGGGCCGGTCCATTACAAAAAATATTCATAAGGCGAGGTGCGTGCTGGAATGTTGTGACGTTGCTTGCGCAAGGGTCGCGCTTCTTCAGCTCGACCTAGAAAAGGCGTTTGACTGTGTTCCACATGATGCATTGTTTGCAATATTGGATTATATCAATGTTGGTTCCATTATCAGAGAGGGCGTCGCCCTGGCGTACCGAAACTGCACAACGCGATTGATTGTTAATAAAGTACTAGGGGAACCCATAAATGTGCGGCGTTCGGTACGTCAGGGTTGTCCCCTCAGCCCTCTTCTATTCTGCATTTATATCGATACTTTATGCCTGTCTATTATGCAAAATATGTTCAGGGCTTTCAACTGTACGTGTCTGAGGTCAAACTTTTGGCGTACGCTGATGATGTAGCAGTGTTTTGTGCGAACAAAGAAAGTATTCGCACCGCAGTTGAAGTTGTGAAAGATTTTAGTGCGACCACAGGAAGTCTAGTAAACTGGGGAAAGTGTCTTGGCTTCTGGCATGGGGCTTGGACATCAACGCCTGACTTTTTTGCCAACGTTACATAGGTTACATCATCCCGTGAAGTATTTGGTTGTACCTCCAGAATTCTATGAAGAGAGCAAGCCATTTTGGCGCGCCCAAGTTCAGAAAATACGGGAGAAGGCTGACAAGTGGAAAGGAGTGGACAAGTGGAAATAATGATGGGATTCCACTTGATACGGTTATGCTAATAGGCCTGCACATTCTATGGCGGTCCAGAATGGCGGTTTTTCACTGTGACCCTGACGCCCACCCTGCAAGGCTGTACTTTCGCGAGAGTATACACGCATTGGTTGAAATGCACAAATTGAAGACCACTGTGCCAGACTGGATTTCAAGAGTCGAACCACTATGCGAGCTGAAGGAATTTTAACTTGACAAAGGCAACCCGTATGAGCCTGCCGGCTTCTGTATTAACAGTGTCATGCTTGTGGTAACCGCTCTGCTGTGAGCATTCTGTTTGTAGCGCGTTTTTATTGGTTTTGTTTTGTGTTGATGATGACCGGCAATAAAGAAAAAAAAAGCCGGGGTGGTGCAGTGGTAAGACGCCCGACTACTGTGCCGGAGATCCCGGGTTCGAACCCGACCGCGGCGGCTGCGTTTCGATGGAGGCGAAACGAAGCGGCGTCCGTGTGCTGTGCGATGTCAGCGCACGTTAAAGATCCCCAGGTAGTCGAAATTACTCCGTAGCCTTCCACTACAGCTCCTCTTTCTCTCTTTCCTCTTTCATTCCCACCTTCCTCCCTTCTCTTACGGCATGGTTCGGGTGTCCACAGAGCAAGTGTGACAGTTACTGTGCCTTTCCATTCCTGTGAACCAATTATTACTATTAATATTCATCAAAGCCGCGCCGTGGTGATGCAGTGGTTAGCGGGCTCGGCTAGTGTGGTCAAGGATGCGAAATCAAGTCCGCTTTTCAATGGAAGCGAAAAGCAAGACGGCCTTGTAGTGAAAGATGTCAGTGCAGGCTGAAAAACATCGAGTGGTAAAAATTTCCGGAGCCCTCCACTACGGCGTCTCTCATAACCTGAGTCGCTTTGGGACGTTAAACACCACAAAAGAAACCATTTTACATGAAAAGGCTAAAAGCGGATAATGTATTTGAGGTGCTTACTAGCAGCGCGGCGCACTTGCGCCTTTTCATTTTTGGCAAGTGCGGTCCGGTTTGCCCTAATTTTGAGCTCACTTTTGAGGAGAGTAGTGAAAATTGAATAGCTTCGCACTTTTACAACTTTGCAGTACGAACCCAACATGGCGTGAAGACGGCGGTGCGTGGACTGCTGCCGTGACGCGCAGCATGTAAGCACCGGGGTTCTTGAGGTGTGCGGGGATATTTGAGATAGGCTTACGCTTACCAAGCAGCAGGGATTGAAAAAACAGCTCAACAGGTATGCACTTCTCCACCGACAGCGCACCTTGCAGGCTCCTGGGAGCAGTAGACTAAGTTCTTTCAGCTTTTAGGACCATCAGCTGTTGCCGCTCTAAGGCGTCAATTTAGCGCGCTGTTTTTTCTAGTGGCGCGTCGACAACAGGCGTTAAAAGCGTTTCATGCTTGACTGTTTTTCCTTTCTTTTTTTTTTTGGTGGAGCTGTCGGTGTTGGCGTTTGCGTTGGCATCATAAACCTTGGCCGCTCAGAGATTGATACAACGGAAACCGTTAAGACTGAAGAAAGAAATTATATTCAAAAACTTTCAAAGAGGTTCTCGAATGTTTCTCGGTGTGCTCATGTCATTCCTTTCAGAAATTCAACTTCAATTTTCTGATAGCCTATACACTGTTGGCGAGACGCTTACCAAGAGCCTAAGAGAGCCGCGATCAAGACGCCACCGGAAGCTGTGACAGCACCCGATGGCTTACGATCGTGAAGTTTGGCCCAAGTATAGAAACTCGGTTGTACCCATAGTCTTGTGGAACCTGTGCAAATAGAGAATGTATGAGTACACATCATGAGGCCGAGCATACCGTTATCGTTCCACTCGTATACGCCCATGGGAAGCCGAGTTGTCTTTTAAATAGAGCAGCAGACCACAGGACAGCGCATGCATGCAACGAACTGTTTCGTTAGTTGTACGCTAACACAAAATAAATTTGGCTGTGATGTCCGATTTTTTTCACCACATGGCAGGACTTTTTGCAAAAAGCGTGACTGGTTTGCTTTGTAACAAAAGCAATATTGATGCATATCGCCTATAAACTCTTGTCATATTGTATATTTAGAATTATAATTGGAAACGTCAAACTTGTACTTTTAGGTATTGGGTCGATTCTCTGTTCCGCCGGGCACTCACTGGTTTTCATACGGATATAAAATTTCCTTCGACGTGGCGTTCGGCTCTTCGCTATTTATTTCTTTATTTGTTTTGTAGACCTATATATATATATATATATATATATATATATATATATATATATATATATATATATATACAGTGATTTTACGTGCACGACTGTACAGGGTATGTAAGCAAAAACATGAAGACACAGATGACCATATAATATACTATGCAAATTGACGTCAAAAAGTACACAATTGTTTTAAAGCGATAGTTGCAGGCTTCAGTCACACTGTGGGTATCATACAATAACATGCGTATATTAGAATAACATGCCGCGAGAATAAAACGCTTTCACGTTTAAAGCTACTCAAAGCTTCTGAAAGAGCAACTTCTCAAGACCTGCGGTGAATGACAAGGTCCTGGTGCCAATTCCTTCCCAGGTAGCACAGAATGTGGGACCCCATGTAGATTCGATGTAGGCAAAGTGAGGCTGGGGCAACCATCATAAAACCTGCATCGGTCCCATATGGGGCAAACGAGGGCAAACCCCATTTGGGGCAAACCCCATTTGGGTTTGCCCCTGTTCCTCCTGCATGAATCCCACAGCGGCATTGCTCGGGCTAGGCAGAGCACATTCCTGCCTCCAGACCACAAGGGTCCCTTGCCGGATATTTGAGGGCAATCCAACCTAAATGCGGGCTTTTCATGGGAAAGCCATCATAGATCCGAAATGAGGCCGCCCCCATTAAATCTTTGTGGAACCAACATCGGCCATAGTGGACAAAAAAACGAACCTCCCGCGTGCTGCCCCAATCGGCCCCTTGTAGGTTACTTGAGGGCACGTGAAATATGAATAAGAGCTCAATTTGAGCAAGCCCTTGTGAAGCCCAAACAAGGCAGCCTTAGCTAAACCGCTTTAGGTCCCACATAGGCTGTAAGGGGGTTGGAAGGCGGGCGTGCCCGCATGGTACCAAAATCGGTCCCTTATGGGGACTTTGAAGGCACGTGCAACAGCAAGTGGGCTTTAGGTTAAAAACCAACACCCACCCCAATTGGGGCTGCCCACATAATACTGCTTTATATCCCACATGGGCCGTAATGGGGCTAGAAGGCGTGCGTGCAATTGCGTAATCAGTGTTTGCAACCTTTATTTGTATTAGAGTTTGCCCTAAACTGCTATTATAGATGATTTGCATAGCAGTTGTTGCCATGTTTAGTCGGTTAGAAATTTACACGGCTCTATTTCTCGCGCTCACACATATTGCGCTAAAAATACTAAAACAAACTGATTGCTAACTGTTGCCCCTTATGTGGTTGTTGTGGATAGCCTGCAACTTTCAGCACAATATTACTGTTCAGAACACACATTTCCGTAGCTGAACAACATGTACGTGAAGTCATTTAGGCTAGATGAATGTTATGAATTATTGTAAAATTTATTATTGTGGCTGTTTAGAAAGTGCAGACATGTATAAAATAATTACTTAATTACGTGGATATATATTGATTGGAAAAACTTGGACTAGGGCTTTCCATCAATTTCCTGCGTCGGACCCCTATGAGAATAATGTGGGCAACCCCAAGTGCGGCTTGCGCTATAGAACCCGTATCGGTCATATGCCATTATCTGAGGGGCTAACCGAAATTAAAAAAAAAAAGATTCATCCAGAGCGGCTGCCCAAATCTGTCCAAAGTAGGACCATCGGGGGGAGTGGGCGGGATGTGCCCTTTTGGCAATGCCGGAAAAATGTAGGCAGCCCCGCAAGAACTGCCTGTATCGGTCCCTAGTGGGGCTCATCGGGGCTTGGTCGACAGCCCCCTTCAGGCCTACGTTGGCCCCTCTTGCAGCACCCACATTGACCCCGCCGGGGCTGTCCTGCATTGCCTACATCGGACCCACCGGGGCCCACTTTCATAGTCCACTTTGTGCTATCTGGGTTCTCCCAATCTATTCCACTCATATATTGATTCAGAAAAGCAGCCCTGCTTGAATACGTTTATTCTGCAAGCATATTCATATCCTTTTCGGCGTGGTCCTTGTGCGAAGATGCGTTTTATTTTTTAGATATCTACCCTTATCGACACGAGTTCTTCTTGTCAAGAAATCATTATCTGCAAGCTAGTTCTGCCTCTTGAGGGCAGCGGCCAGACCAGAGTCTTTGAAATATGTCGAGTTATTTTCTAGAATTCTTACTCGCCCCAGACAAACAAAGCGAGCAGGGCGGTCTTCAAACTATGCTATGTTTCACGGAGCCACGGATCCCATGAACGCAATGCGAAGTCAAGAATAGAACGTAATTTCGATAGCTAAAACGTTTACTCTTTTGGATTAACAGGTGGCAGCTTCAAATTTCACCTGAGAAAATTGAAAATTCGGGTAGCCTTATATATAATCGACGTAAGTCGGACGCAAAAGTGGACGGACCAAGAGAACATCCATGGTTGCTGTTTCGTATATTCAGGCATGCGGTAGACCTTATAGGAATACCGTGAAGGCATGACAAGCTAAGGCTGTGTGAGAAATCTTCAGTTATGACAAGCCGCATAAATAATTAAAACAGGAGCTCCGCCGGCAAAAAGCACTGGCAATCATTTATGCTATTGGCGTGGTCTCAATTTTTTTTCTCGCGACACTAGATGAGCATTTCCTGACCGGTTAGCAGAGAAAACACCGGTGAAATATTCATAACCTCTTGCGATATATTAGCAATATTGAGGTATGACTCAATTTGTGAGCATTCGTTCTTTTTGTACAAATTTTCAGGAAATTAGATTTAGACAATTTACTGTGCGGCTTTCAGGAGTGGCACCACAATAAAACAGACTTCATGTCATTGTGCACATATTGGCCATCTGGCGTACTAAAGTCACATGCTTAGAAAAGGTGTTCTGACCCAATCGGTTGACCCACAATGGTTTGACCAAATGTTTCTTAACTTCTCCTAATAAGCTGCCTGAATTTTATTATATATAGTGAACAACTACAACATGCTGCCTCCGAAACAAAAAGAAGTATATTGGTTAAATACATTGGTTAAACCTAGGGCTTAGCCCGCGCTACCCATTCTGTAAAAGTCTGTAGCTTTGCTTTAAAGTTTTTTTTTGTCTTTGGGCTAGTGTATTTGACGATAACATGCTTTCCTTTTAACATTTAAAATTTGGCCACCATTAGGCGTACACCAGCCCTGTCGTTTCTTAGAGGCGAATGAAAACAATGGCGCTTGAAATAAGGGGAGAGCGTGGTTGTGCTTGTCGTTCACGCGCTTATGTCGACTGGCCGTTTTCTGAGGTTTACCATCTAACAAATCCCTCCAAGTGACGGACGTTATGCTATGCATGGCGGCGTACAGTCTATTCCATGAAGGAGCTCTGAACAGAGAGTGAGGGGGAGACTGAGATCGCAAACCGAGCCAGCGTTTCGCGAAAAAGGGACTTGTCTTCCTCTGGCCCTTGCCCTCTTGTCGAAACGTTGGCTCGGCTGGGAAGCTAAGGCTCCCCGTCAACCTTTGCTCAGTTCTTTTTCATACGGTGTGGCCATTTTCTGTGTATTGTTGTACCGTATAGTTTCGTAGCGCCACGCAGTGAAGCACGTTAAGCCATTGCGGCTCCCACACGTCACGAAAGCGGACTCAAATACGGTCGCCCGTATACATGGAGTTCCTTCTGAGTCCATGGCACACAAACAATTTTCGGCTTTTGAAGTCCAGAGCTCGCAAAAGAAACCAGAAACCTGTTCACTACAAATGAAAGGATTATCACAACAAAGCGTGAACGAAGTTCTGCTAGAGACAGGACAGGACAGAAAATCAGCTATACAAATGTGGGAATCACTACTTTCTGTAGTCACGACGCTAAGGACGTCAAGTCATTAGGCACGCATGACGAACCATGCGCACACCTAGCGCGTAGATGTGCCTCCCATTACTTTTGCCGCTTTACCCTATTCCATTTATCTTGGCAGGCTTTCTTCCCAAGATACGACCGACCTGCATTTCCATCTGTCCAAACGTTACGCCTGTGAAGAAAGGAATAGAAAAGTAAGAAGAGGAATCGTCACAGAACAGTTGATTTAAATTTCCACGCACTTCATTAAGCCAACTTTTCACTCGCACGTTCAGTGAGGCAGGTTTAATCCCATTGCATGTGCTCTGCTCCCAGATGCCATTCTCAAAACAAAGGGAGCTTGAATTATGGTGAAAGTTTGGCGAATGAGCACAGTGTTATTTCTACCTTTCTTTCTATTATTCTCTTGGCCCACATAGCATCTGCACCCCAGGGTATTCTCCTGGCCAGAGTTCAAATCCCACGGGGAGCCCTGTCCAGGAGAAGCGACGTTCGTGCCTCAATCCTTCAGTGCTCCTAATTTAAACCTGCAAACTTTTCAAACTTCTTTCCGTAGGAGCGTTAGAAAGGCTGGCAGGAATGTTCGCGATGAGCTACGCCTCCTTGATTACTTCTGTTATTGTATAGAGTCCTAGGTTTTAGCCCAGATGTTCACCTTCAGCCCTCAATCGATCAACCAAACTAGAGATAAATGTGTGTTGCCATTTAGATCCTCAGATGCGTAATAGCGATCCATTTCTCTTACGTTTTCTCTACTCTGCTGAACCATTTGTTATATTAAGAGATCTTTCAGGATCGCAACTTACCTTTTCTTACTGAGCATAGAGATCACTTCTTACCCATCGTTCATCGTGAACGAGACATACTTAGTCATTCTTAGAAAACGCGAATTCGCGTAAAAGAATAAACGCTGATATACTAATCATCTATAGATCAGTCCTAAGCTTAAAATAATGGAATCAAAGGCCCTATTTTAGATAGCTGTAAAGCATTGCAGGACCTTTGGTGCTCCTTCTCGGCTGCAACTGTTGTCGTCTATTGGCAATTTTTAATTGCTCCATTATGATACCTAGCAAAAACCTGGTATGATAACATGTTCGGCATGCTCATACGACTTAATATAAATTTAAAATCTACGTTCAATACTAAATTTATACTATGTTTTCTTCTTTAGGCTTGAAAAACATAAATTGTCTTCAAGAAATCTTTGCTAATCTTTAAATTCGTTTTATTCCTTTTGTCCCACCTAAATAACAGCGCAATTTGATGTTTCATTGCGATCAAATGACACAAAATATTCCTTTAAGCAAGATTCTCGCGTAATTCAGGTTAGCTTTCGCAAAATATTTTATGTGCAATCTGCATGAAATCTGAAAATGCTCTGTGCAAGTACGGAAGGTGGTTTTTCGGCGACTGATTTCCCAGAACCTTGGGCAGGAAGCTCGGCAATGAAATAAGCTGCGTAGGACAAGGCTCACTCTCCTCACCAATGAACATTTTTTTCGGTTTTCGCTGATGACAATAACTATAAAAACGGACGAATCCATACATGTTATTGACTGGCCGCCTCGTTGACATAACTGCAGATAGGCAGACCAGGAAAACAAGGTGTTGTTTATAAGCGATTATACAAGCACATTTTTACACTAGATTACGGTCATGCAACAGTGATCGGTGTTGTACGGATGACCATTTGTCGAATTTCCCCAATACATCTGATAGAACCCAGAAGAGAAACTTTATTACATAGGTAATTCAAATAATCAGGTGGTCACTGTATATACGATTGGTCGTAAGTCCGATGTCCACAGATGCTGTAGTTCAACATGACAGAGGTAGCACACATGGCCAGCCTAAATTTTGTAGATATGAATAAAGGTAACTATATAGACTCTTGGAACCCTCAAAGATGTATATACCATTAGGCAGTTCATGTGATAATTTCCAGGGCGTAAATTATACGTTGTAGTTTCAAAATATTTGATTGGAAGCTGTTTCTTCCTTGGCGGTGCGTACATATGTGAGCTAAGGCGCTTTGTAAGTGCATTCAAGAGTCAAGTCTCGCTTGTACTTCACTATGCAGTTTTAGCCTGCAAGCTCAATGCGACCAGTGCTTTTTACTCCTTTGAGGGAAAACATATTTATTTCTTCTACCTTAATATGTCCTCGGCCGTTGAATTTCACGAATTATTTCCCATCACTAAAGATTTCCTTCATTAGGTGACTATTTGTAACTTCGAATATTGTGTTATGTCTCCGGAAATTACTGCCATTCACATAAGGCTCTGGAGCATTGGCTCAGTAACAGCCAACCGGTGAATAAATCTTTCGTTGTTAGTAGAACATGACGTGCTCAAATGTTCTTTGAAACCAGTTATTGACTTAGGCTTCAATATTATTATTATTGACGAGCATCGTATTAACTAAGCAAAACGGCAATGTGAAGGACAAAATCTTGCCTTAACCTAAGCTACTTCCGCAGCCCGGGTAGCTTACCTGCCGAGATATCTATTTTGCCCTTCTTGCAGAACTCCTCCAGTTTCTCCAAGTATCCCAGTTCAACTGATACTACCACGCGCAAGAAAAATACTGCGGTTTTTATTGTTCTCAGTCGTTACCTAAAAAAGTATTTTCAGCAACACCTGTGTCCACATTCATCGAAATGAAGTTAATGGGAAACCAAAAGCACTTCCACTGCTTCCTCTTATGTCGCAGGGTCTGGCTTGCAGCGATTTGAATTAGTAGTTTCATCTGCCTGACGGGCATACAATCCTTAGTGTTTTACGACAACGCCTGCTACTTTGGCTACTTCCCAACCAGAGCGAGAATCAAAACCCTCTATTTATTTTAACATGTAGCCGCATCAAAAAAAGCATTATTTAGGGCCCCAGTGTCTCTTAGCCATAAGCGGTGTATTTTTTATAGTTGTCGCTATTTTGTTGTATTTTACGAATGCAAACATAAGCACTTTCTTGCACCTTTCAACTTTATTCCGCACGTTTACATAACAACCCTCGGAAGACGCAAACCCAGCAGATGTTATAAACACTATGTAACAATTAAATACGTAAAGACAATGAACTACTTACGTATGTGAATGAACATGTTAAAATGAACTATGTACAGATGCAGGCTGCGTCCAACAAGGGCCTTGTAACTGGGTGCTTGTCCTATATCCCTACCTCCACCACAGGCGCCGTATATATACCAAGTGCAGTGCCATCAGCGCCACTGTTCATGCGTACACAAAGTATATATACACCACATACGAGGACGAAGTACATAAGCATGTTTCTTACACTAGAGCGCAACAACGAGGCATGTGCAACCCTATATATAAATTCACAAACGGCTACTGGCTCAGACGTACACCCATCCTACCCTAACCTGCACCGCCTTTTGGCAGAGACCAATACGAGTCGCTATCATCAGCGGCCCACTTGCGATCCACTGTTACAGATGCACGCCTTCCATTGAAGCGCGCCGTTAACCTCTAAGTGCTTTTTGTGCAAGCCCGTGGATAGGGCTGGTTGTTTATATGGTTAGTGCGCTGTACATTTATGCGATATTCCTTGAACAATGAAAGGGGAAAGATATGCAGGCGTTCGCTATCACAACACGCCGACCAATATCAGCCAGGCTGTGTCACATGCTAATATTTGCCTTGAAGACGTAGGCCATTTTCGCCGCCAAAGATGCTCTTGTTTCGAGTGCACTGACAAGATGTTAGGTAGCTTTTTTGCGTCTATTTCGTAAAACCTAGTGTTTGTTATGTCACTTTTCTGAGGTTTACACTCTTTGTCCGTAGTCGAGTAGAACACTGGAGAAATATTGGAGCCCTGCAGTGGGTATAGTCAGGCTGATCATGATGATGAGTAGATGAAGCCTCTTTTGATGAAGTTAATATGGTGACAGATTTGGAACAGTTGAGGTCAACTTTCTTAAACATTCGATCCATATGCTGGCCACACGTGCGTACGCTAATACCAACACGCAATGTTTATTGACAAATGTGAGGTCTACATTTTACACTCGCCTTCCGATACAAAAGATGCTCATGCATCGTACTTAAGTTTTCCCTTAGGCCAGAAATAGTCTACATCGTATATAAGAGAACCACACATTTGTACACAGCTTTCAGAACTGCACGTGGTTTTGTTTGTAGAAACCACATATCGTTGATGAAGCCTCTGTCTCCATCCCGCCGCAGACCATGGGGCAGGGGAGAAATAAGATATTGACGCAGTGCATTCCTCGCGTTCGCTCTGCTCTGATAGCGAGCGTGTTCCTCTCCTTCATGAGGAAATCGAATTTCTGACGTGTAGCCACTGGCTACTTCGCTTCCATTCTCCGGTGCTCGGTCGGAGACTGCTGCGTAGCATCTGTAGTCTCGCTGGAGTCTCGGCGAGCTAAACTCGAGCTCGAGTCTCAGCGCGGTACACTCAATGGTAGGCGATATTTGAGAGCTGCAGTCTCGGCGTAACCAGCTGAGACTCCAGCTCTTAAGGACCTCCTACCATTGAGTATACGCCTATCCACCAGGGTAGCTGACGGCGTCGAGGTCTTGTGCCGGAGTTTGCGTTTCTGCTCAGCGCCCCTCCGGCTTCGCCTTAAAACTGCATTAGTCCCCCCCCCCCCCCCCCCCAATGGCCTCGTTTAATTTACCGTCATGACTTTCGGTCTCTGTAATGCCCCTGTTCCATTCGAGCGTATGGTGGATACTATATTGCGTGGCCTGAAGTGGAAGACGTGCCTCTGTTACCGTGATGACATTGTGGGGTTCTCGTCGGACTTTGGTGGTGTTCGTGGTGTTCTCGTCGGACACCACCACCGATTTCAGCACCACCTTCGGAGACCATGGAACTCCGCATGACAATGAAGGTCGATGCCGCTACGCCGTCCTTCAAGATACAGCAGACGCAGGAGCTACCGACATTCCAAGGCTTTCCAAACGATGCCCCAGAAGACTGGCTGGTGAAAACAGTGCATTTCGACGGCGAATAAGGACTACCCTGGCACCAGCGTAACTTTACACGCTAGCGCATATCCAAAAAATTGGGAGAATACGACACGAACATTGCAGGGGACGGATACAACCGAAGGAGTCGAACAAATAGCAGCACGTCCAATTGCACGTGTTAGAGACGACTTTTGTTATAGCCGAGCCCAGCCGCGGAATTTAGGCACATCATGGTTGTGTTCAAATTGCTAATTCAAGACATCATTCGATGAACGGTAATGAAACTTTCTCAGAATATACATAACGGCATAAGGAATTAAATACCTGTTATGCGTGCGCCGATACGCCGAATCTGTTTTGGAATTCACGGGTACTTTTTTGATAAGTGATTCGAAATGCAGTGGTGAGAATCTCGAACTCGTTTAATGAGTTCTTTTGGCGCTTCATATTTCTGCATGGGCATGTAAGATGCTGAGTAATGACAGTTCGGATGGCCAGTCTGGTTGTAGATGAGCCTTACGGAGGGAATGCTGTATGGCTTGAAGAATATATCCTTATGCATATATCTACAGGATGCAGAGGGTGATGATTTAAAGCGCTTTCTTCGTTCAGCCGGCAGCTTGCATTAGAGACAAAAATCAATTTCTCCTTACACGCCTTACGTCTTGTAAACCAATAATCATAACAAATCAAAATACAAAAAAAAAAAAACGCAAGGATCAGAAGCTGCATTGAGTGCAATGAAGGCGGAAAATATACTTCCGGATGAAAGGGACGAACAAGTCCCAAAAGTATAAATTGCTATACAATACCCCTAACAAGGCCTGCTCTCTCTACAGTAGCAATACCATGCCTGCGGAGGAGCACCATTACTTTTCAGCAATCCATATGTTGCTTTTCTTAATTCTTTTGAAAATCTCCCGCTGCCACACACTTGAACATTACCTATGCCTCAAAGTTTTTCATGTCAACTATGTACCCCCACGCGCAGCGCCACCAATTAAAAACAACCGCATTCAACGTCATGCTATTTTATTCTCCTGCTCTCTTCAGCTTTTTTTCTGCGTGCCCTGCTGCGTTCTCCCACCTACGACGATGGTCCGGTCGAAGAAGAAAACAAGAGCAGGTTCTCCCGCGGTGCGCGAGGAGAGCCGATTCGTCGTCTGGCAAGGTTGGTACTCTAGCTGCGGACAGTCAAGTTTCCGCCTGACTGAGCGGAGCCAATAAAATATATTTGAGGACACCTGGCAGTGATGTCTGTCCTGTTCTTGTATGCCAGAAATTTATTCAGCTCCCGTTAGTCACCATTAGTTATCTTGTCTTCTGATTACCTGTCCTGCTGATGTCCTTTTCTTCTTGGTTTCAACTAGATATCAGTGACATGCACTGTTGTTTGAGCCATCTGCCTCGCTCCCCTGTCTCTTATCGTTATACCTATTATTTTTATCTATAGGTATCTGCGCTACTGTCAACTTCAATTGAATCATTTAATTAGCTTACACATCTCTGTTTTAGTTTGTGGGTGCCGGTAATAGTAACATATAGCACATACGCACATTCCTACTCTGGGATGCTGGCACAGTGCCAATCGTGATCTGAGAATGCCAAATGCGCTCCCCCTCCATCTTAATCATGTAATTTTCCTACGCATGTGATTGCGGCCTGGGGACCTACGTGCCCTAAATAATTATTTCGCACATCACTCCAAGAACTGCGCTACCAATCTGAAAGTTTTGTTCCTTTCCTATCTTAAGAACACTTCCTTCATTGTTTGCAATTCAACACTCTGATATAATTGTCTAAGTCGTCAATCGTTGTTTTCAATTCACTACCTGTGCTAGTACTTAACAAAGGCAATACTATAAGCGCATGGAAGACTACTGATGTGTTCTTCATCGGCTCTTATCCCATGCTAACTATACCCGTTCGAGGTTTTGAATACATCCTGTAATGAATGTGTGAATACCACTGCAGGTATGGTAGGTTATTGGGTTATGGTTCATCTGGGTCCTGGTTCCGTACCGCCTGAATGTCTCCTTAGGTTCACTTGAATCTACCGCTGTACCTTAATCACTGAAGGTTACATACATAAGAGGGATATATTGCGCGCATGAATCCACCCCCTCGTTGGTGTTGAGGATATGGTCTACTGTCGAGTAGGCTTAAAAAGCCTGCCTCCTTTTCTTGGTTTAAATCGGAGGCTATGACAACACAAGCTGTTAGCGATTACCGTACCAAACACCGACTGTAAGCTGAATAGACTTACAATTTTTCAGTCAGTGACGCCCGGTTTTTTTTTAAGATTAAATAATCTTAGCCTTCATCTTAGATTGTCGTATGTTCAAGGTCAAGAGTCTTGTCATACACGTGTAATGATTTTTTTTTTTTTACGAGATCGCTCAGCCGCCGTTTAACACGTCGTCAGTTGTCTGATCATCTCGAGCTTTTTAACTATTTTCCGAGATTTCGGTGCATATGTTTTGCTACCGGTGGAAGATGTGATTCCTCTGCATTACTGTCATTCACAACATCATCCTGAGTACACTGGGTAATTTGTTTAAACATGTGCCCAAAGTATCGGCTACGTTAAGTGTATATATATTCCCAAGTGTTCTTGATAACGCCCATTTGTCTGCTAGCGCATCCGTTTATTTTCCTCTATAGAGGACCCAAGCACTGCAGGGTGGCGCTGCGGGCGCCAGTGAACAGCACCCTCTCCGGCCAACGCCATGTAATCGGTCGGGCAAGGTGAATAGCCCGCCTGTAGACTTTCGTGTCTTTGCAGATTCTGCACGCGGGAGCAACTCGCTTTGCGCGCGCTCGCGTTCTTCGTCGCTCGCGTTGTTGAAAGCTGCTCGCGCGCGCGGCCTGGCCGCAGTCTACTCGCTTTGCGCTTGCTTGCATTTCCGCGCTGAAAGAAAGCTGTCTTGCGCGCGCGCGCTACTGCTTCTACTTTTCAAACTCGCGCTTGGACGAAGCGGCGTTTGAAGCGAGTGTACAGTAATGTACACGCTTCGATGTGGTTTAAGAAAATAGCCAACCGGGGTGGCTATTTTCACAGCACAAATGTCAAAAAGGAAGAGCTGTTAGTCAGCCATGTGCATTCTGTTGAGCAGATTATAGAAGATAAGCTGCTATCGTGAAGGCTAAGTGTGTGTCGTAAGTCAGCGACCACATCGCGTACGACGTGGGATTTGAGGCAGGTATTTAATTTTTATTATACCCACTTCATTAAGGCCCAGATTGTAAGGCGCATGCAACCATTTGATGCGTTGTTTGCTTTAATTTCTGAAGAGCTTTCAGATGTAATCTAGTTGCTGCCTATGAACTTAATAAAAGATACGTGGGTTCGTTCGCATCTTAGGCGCGCTTTTCGGTATATGGCGATATGTTAATTTTGATGCCGATTGTCGTGCAATTGCTTACTCAGAACATTTTATACGTAGCTTCCACTTGAATAGAATGTGCATTCACATGTATACAAAGAAACATCAACCCTTCTGCTGCAAACGAAATATTTTCGCGCTTTAATTTTTGTGAATCGCATTCAGCTCCTAATAACTGGTCCCGCAATTGATCGAGTAATTTCAATTCCACAGAGTAAATGAGACAGTTCTGGACAATATTCAAAAAAACAAATTTTCGCTGCGTGGTTATTACTTCATTGTTCCTATAGCTTTTATATTGGTATATAACTGTTTTATTCAATCACTCGCCCCGCCGCGGTGGCTCACGCCTTCGGGACTGCTGGTCATGGCGACACGGGTTGAATCCCGGCCGCCGCTCGCTAGAGGCGAACTGCAAGGAGGTCTTTAGAAATATACATTCCCGTTAAATAACCACGGAAGGGAGGGGGAGGGGGGGTGAAATTTTTACAGGTCTTAAATACAGCGCCCTTCGTAGCCTTGTCGCGCAGAGGTGTACGTTAAACACTACAAACCTAAGCGAATATGTTCACTCAATTCGATCCTTGCTTACAGGTCATTTTATATATCCTGCCTTGCAGCTTCAGTGTCTGCTTTCTAAAGAAGAAATAATGTGCGTCCGAGCAACAGTTGCGAGGCAGCTTATCCTTGTTGTCTTGTTAGTTTTGCTCCTGATGTCGTGGGTTCGAAATGAACCAAACTGCCCGTCTCTGTTAAGCGACATGTTTCTTTGCAGCTAGCATGGACATACCCTGAAAAGTGCCTGCTTGCGATTTCCCGTGCTAAGTGTACCTGCAAGGCAGCAATTCAGGGGCGCTGCAAGCATGTTGTTGCTGTGTGCTGCTTCATAAACTCCCCCGAAGATGAGTCCTGCACAAGCCAGGCACAACAATGGGCCAAACCCAGCGGCAAAAATCCGAAGCCCTATTTAGAGAGCATCTGGGCCTTAAGGAAATGGGTATAATAAAAATGAAATACTTGCCTCAAATCCCACGTCGTACACGATGTGGTCGCTAACCTGCGACACACACTTAGCCTTCACGATAACAGCGTTGTCATCTACAATCTGCTCAACAGAATGCACATGGCTGACTAACAGCTCTCCCTTTATGAGGTTTGCGCTGCAAAAATAGCCACCGCTGTCGGCTATTTTCTTAAAACCCCATCGAAGCGTGTACATTGCTGTACACTCGCTTCAAACACCACTTCGTCCAAGCGTGAGTCTGAAAAGTAGAAGCAGGAGCGCGCGTGCGCGCGCAAGACAGCTTTCTTTCAGCACGGAAATCCAAGCGCGCGCAAAGCGAGTAAACTGCGGTCAGGGCGCGCGCACGCGCAAGCAGCTTTCAACAACGCGAGCGACAAAGAAAGCGAGCGCTTGCTGCTTTCACGTGCAGAAGCCGCAAAGACACGAAAGTCTACAGGCGAGCTGTTGCGACAGCCAGCAACACAGTACACTTCCCCACATTTCGAGCGTCGCGGAACCACTCCAGCGATGTTTTAAACTCAGCTGTGACACCTGTTTGCATGCCTGCGAAGCCACGGCGGCGGGCCGGCGCGAGCACGCACGAAGGGAGGTAACGCGAGTGACGCGAGCAGCACACGAAGCCGCCAGAACCACGGCCGCTCAATAGAGGCGCACTTGGTGCGGCCCGTCGCGTCGCGCCTCAATGGCTGGGGAAGCGCGTATTGGGAGAAGTTACAGTTTCCGCCGTCATTCTCCGCGGGGGCGCCACCACTCCAGGACAAGGCGCCGCCGGCACGGACGAGCAGACGACGCGGAAGGAGCGCGCTGGCTGGGTTGGCGCGTGTTATCGTTTTGACTACTCAGCATAACCGCGTGGTTCTGATAGTTCTGCATGCGTGTCATCAGTTCCTGTGTCAACAGCGTCCTAAGCGTGTGCAGCACCATGCCAGGCAACTCCTGTGTGCTTCTGTGCACCACGAAAGCAAGAAAAGATCGACTACCATGAGTTCCCGTGCGATTCACAACGTCGAGCAGCATGGCTGAAAAACATATCTCGGGAGGGCTAGGACGGAAAAGGAAGCCGGTGGGAGCCGAGTGACAAGTCACTGGTATACTCACTGCACTTCACAGCTGACGATTACAGGAAGAACATGAAACTGAAGATCCTGCTTCCTTCATCTGTCCCCTCCGTGTTCCTGAACAGCCCATATTACAAGTTACTCACGCGGCCTCATGTTGAGCCAAACAACCTTGAAAAAGTTATAGTGTGCAGGTCAATAGCTTTATTTTCCCCACTTGTTATAGCTACACTTCATTCCCTCCTGGACAACCCCCCGTGTCATCCTGAAGCATGTGTGTTTCAAGATAGCTGCGCCACGATCACTTTTATGACGATGATATCAAAATGGTATGCCTTGCCCAACATCGCATAAGTGAAGAAATGAAGACACCAAGAGGAGCCGCTCTATTTGTCAGATGACGAGCGACTCTCTTGGTTTGAGTTGGACTTTCAGCTAACTCTATAAACTAACATACAGTTAGTTTATTTTCAGCTTCCGATACGCCCTAAAGCAGGCTCCAAAAGCGGGTCTATAGTATCGCTTTTTAGCAGCCTAAGGCAATTCAAAGGCGGGAACGACAAAGTTGACGCAAGGGCCTCAAGGGTTTTAACCTCGGAGGGGTTACAACAAGGGTTTTAACCCTTAACCCGTGACGCAAGGGTTTTAACCTCGGAGAAAATACTGAAGGTACTACTAGCGAAAAAAAAATATATCGACTGATGTTATACATATTTGCCATGCTTTGTGCAGGTTGGCATCTTGCAAGCATCGGTCTGCAAATGCACCTATCAACAATAAGCAGCTATAAAACTTTGCATTCGTGATTATGAAAGTCGTACCTTGCCAACTGCCATATCACGTCTGCTGCGAGAGAGTTTTCGAGTCAGCTTGGATTCATTCATGTGTGGTGTGAACCAGCAGCTGACATAGAGTTAGCACCGAATGCATTCTTGGCTGGTTACCTTGCACGTCCATTTGAAGAGAAAGTATGAATATTTTACAGAATCTCATGAAACATTTTATTTAATCTGTTTTCAGCTCCTGCCCGTGTTTTCATTATTTATATATTACCAAAGTTTAAATAATTTCTAGTGCTTACTTTAGAGTGTCAAATATTTTATTTTATTAGTCCCCATCCATTTATTAACTATGTGCTTTGTGATTCCTGCAAAACCCTGGACTTATCAAAATTCTTGATGATGGACGCCTAAGGTATCTGAAAATCACCATGCACCTTTGTTAGCAAGGTGATGAAGTGCCCGCAAGTCATAAGAAGCAGCAAGCTATGCAACAGGTTAGTTTCATCCCTTCTTACCTACTTTGTGCAATTTCCGGAGTTGATTTGCGAGAGAGAAGACCGCAGTCACACTGAGGACCTAACCAAACTAATGCGACCACTGCTGACCAACTGGACAGGCAACATCAATCAGACAGTGGAAAAAAATACGCTTGCACATAAACCTTTTTCGAGAAAAGTTCTTCGCTTGTAAAACAAGCTTGCGTGTCTTCTGTGCATCACGCGGCTTCATAATCAATCGAGAAAAAAATTCCCTGAGCCTGCGGGCGTGTCGTGGAACTGGCGTTCTTGTGTTGTTTCTTTTGCAACAGGTTGTGTTAGCTAGTATGTTTTGGTGGTGGTACCCACTTGAATATTATTTCCAGTGAAAACGGAGGAACAGGCTGAACAATAATATTGAACGCTACGTCCTGAATTGTACGTTTCCAGAAAAGTGCACGCTGAATAAATGGCCCCAAACCATGTCTCGATTTCAAGATTGCAATATCTAATACGCTATTACAGTGGTTGAAACGCAACTAAATGGGTGCGCACTCAGCGAAGCACACGACTGCCTCGTTCTCGTTGTAAACGGAAGACCACGAATGGCTTGGAAAAGCCTAGTGATGATGACTTGCCGCTATCCCCTTATCAATAGCAAACATGCACATAGCATCACATAATGTGTGAAACGCCGCTCATAATCCTAAATTGAGCAAGCGCCGACCACGCGGACGCCGAAACGAAAGCACAGCCACGGCCGCTGCGCGCAGCTCTCCGCCCGGACTCGTCCCGGAGCGGTGGCGCCGCAGCGGTGGCGATGAGAACTAGGCGCAATACGGCTCTTCTGGGCGACGCGACGGGCCGCACCCAAGTGCGCCTCCATTGAACGGCCGTGCCAGAACACGTTCGGTCAAGCGCCGCATCAGCGCCGCGCCCAACCAATGCTTCAAAAGTTTGCCGCTTGCGGAGGAGCGACGCTGCAGTCGCGCAGCCAAACTTGAGGTTGCGTTCCCTATATCTATTTACTGTTTCACATTATCGAGGTATCGGAAGTATTTAGAGCATGCTAAGTTATCTCCATTATACATATTCGTATATCCGTTACCTGGAAATTAGCCGTTAGTTTTAACAGCACTTCCAGTTCTATTATGTGTGTAGAGTTACAGGCTTAAAGTCACTGATGTTGAGCGAAGATGCCATGGAGTCCAAGTCGGAATGCTGGCAACGTCGGCCTACAACGTCGAGCAAGACAAAGCGTCGGCAT
Source organism: Amblyomma maculatum (assembly GCF_055883805.1). Taxonomy (NCBI): domain Eukaryota; kingdom Metazoa; phylum Arthropoda; class Arachnida; order Ixodida; family Ixodidae; genus Amblyomma; species Amblyomma maculatum. The sequence goes on from NC_139349.1 coordinate 125,176,931, forward strand.
CTGTATGCTTGCGACCAGATCGATATTTAACACGGATGTCATGTAGATGAAGAGCCCACCGTGCCAAGCGGCCGGAGGGGTCCTTGAGCGATGAAAACCAGCAAAGGGCATAATGGTCCGTGACTACATCAACCGAACGGCCATAAAGGTAAGGGCGAAACCTTTTGAGGTCCAGACGATGGCCAAGCATTCCTTTTTCGTTGCAGAGTAGTTCGCATAGGCGTTTTGTGAGCGTACGGCTGGCGTAAGCAACTACGTATTCACCGAAGCCGGAGGGGCGCTGAGCAAACACAGCGTAGATGCCGACACCACTGGCGTCTGCATGCACTTCGGTGGGCTCCTCAGTGTCAAAATGGCGCAGGATGGGCGGGGCTGTGAGGTGACTGCGCAATGTGTTGTAGGCGTCATCGTATGCTGGTGGCCACAGCGAAATATCTGAGGTATTGCCAAGGCGCTGAGTCAGCGGGGCGAGAATGGAAGCTAAGTTCATTATGAAACGCCGAAAGTACGAGCGCAGGCCCAAATAACTTCTTAATTCTTTGATCGTAGTAGACTTGGGAAACTCAGTGACAGCTCGAAGTTTTGCAGAATCAGGACGTATACCCTCCTAGGATACAACGTGGCCTAAAACGGTCAGCTCACGAGCAGCGAAGCGACACTTCTTCAAGTTGGGCTGCAGGCAGGCGTTCGCAATACATGTTAAGATCTACTTCAGGGGAGAGAGGTGGATCGCAAAATCCGACGAGAACACCACGATGTCATCATGGTAACAGAGGCACGTCTTCCACTTCAGGCCACGCAATATAGTATCCACCATACGCTCGAATGGAGCAGGGGCATTACAGAGACCGAAAGTCATGACGGTAAATTAAACGAGGCCATTGGGGTGGGGGGGGGGGGGGGGGGGGGGGGGGACTAATGCAGTTTTAGGGCGATCTTCCACAGCCATGGGCACCTGCCAGTAGCTGGATCGTAATTCAAGCGAAGAAAAGTGTTCAGCACCTTGTAAGCAATCCAATGCATCATCTGTACGCGAAAGGGGTTATACGTCTTTCCTCGTGATTTTGTTTAAGCGACGGTAGTCGACGCAAAAGCTTACAGAACCATCTTTCGCTCTCACCAGGACAAAAGGGGAGGACAACGGACTGTTAGCTGGCTCAGTCACGCCATTCTGAAGCATACTATGAACTTGGGCTGCAATAACTTGGCGCTCGGTGGCAGACACTCGATTGGGGCGCCGGCCCAGAGGAGCATGGGAACCGGTGTCAATGTTGTGGGCAACAGTTGATGTGCGGCTCAAAGCAGGCTGATAAGCGTTGAATGAAGAGCGGCACTGATGAAGCAGTGAGAGGAGTTCAGAGCATTGAGTTCCAGGAAGACTGACATCGATTGAGCGGAGAAAAACGTCGGCAGAAGACTGGTCCAGCGCAAGAACAGGCTATGTCAACAGGCTGCGAAGAGGGTGTTTAGTCAGCGGTGAGCATAGAATCCATGAGCTGAATGGTACTGAGGCATTCACCGCGACGCAGGGATACGGGAAATGAGAACAAATTAGAAATCCAGAGCGCGGTGGGGCCAGCTGATATAGAAAGTATGGCATAAAGCAGGGGAAGACTTTTGCGGTTTAGGAAGATTGGAGACCGTATGAAAAAGCACAAGCCGAAGGCACATGAACGAAAGAGCACGCAGGGAGGTCCATATCTTCGGCAATGACAACTTTGGGAAAAGGAACGTCCGGCGACGGTTCGTCAAGCGCGAAAAACTCCAGTTCTGCACGAGCACAGTTTATAACCGCAGTATGACGCGACAGAAAATCCCAGCCCAAGATAACATTATGCGAGCGGGAAAGCAAACTACGAACTCTATTGTGTACACAACTTCCTGAATGATGATCTTGCTGTGCACACCGCTATTTGGCTCTACAGGCTGGGAATTGGTCGTGCATAGCGAGAATCCTGAAATTGGTGTCGTCACTTTGCGAAATGAACGGTAAAGACTTGCAGCCATGGCAGAAACAGCAGTTCCAGTGTCGACCACAGCCGGTACTGCAACGCCCTCAACAGAAACTTCAAGCAGGTTTGCGGCAGATGCGTGAGGCCTTTGACAGTTCGCTCGTTGCGCAGTTCTCAGCTCAGGAACTGCGGCATTGAGTTTTCCTCTTGCGCAAGATTGGGACGCCGTCGCAGAGAAAATAGAGAACGGAGACGCGACGAGGTTGAGCGGCGAGGAGAAAAGGTGGCATGGTCATTCGCGACGGAACTTGCAGATGGATCGCCGGCCACGTACTGATTTCGGGGTGGCTACGAGGAAGCTGACATTCGGCGTGACAAAAAATTTTTGAGTGCGATTTTGGCAGTACCGGGAAATATGCCCAGCAAATCCGGCGCTGCAGACGAGGTGGAATCAAAGGTTGTGGTGCCAGAAGAAAATCTTGCACAGGCCCTGGAGGCGTAGCGTACATCACAGGGTAGCCAGGTGACCGTGATTGGGCAGCGACGGCAGCGTACGTCAGCGGTGCGACAGTAGCGGGGCGCATCTCAATGGTGGAGCGACAGGGACGTCGGCGTATGCGAGGGGCTCAATGACTTGTGCGGGCCGTGGCATAGGCGCTGGCAGAGCGACAGAGGGCAGGGCCTCCGCTACGCGGTCAGCGATGATCTGTCGAAGAGGCGCCAAATTTTGGGACAGCTCGCAGTTCGTGGGCAGCAGTATTATCTGGCGAGCCACTTCCTTCCGGATGAAATCGTTGAGCTGCTGCAGCAGCGTGGAGCTCCCAAATGCACAGGAAAGACCAGAAAGTGATTCGGCATGTGCGGGAGGCGGTCGAGTGATGAGGCGCTTCTTGAGCAACTCATCATAGCTCTGCCAAAGGTTGACAACTTGGGCAACAGTAGTCATTCGCGGGATGTTAACATTTGAAATGCGTCATGTTCGATGCCCTACAGAACCTATTTTATCTTGTCTTTCTCAGACATCTGCGTGTTGACGCGGCTGCACAGATGGACCACATCTTCAATGCAACTTGTAAATGTTTCGCCATGCCGCTGTTGTCGATCGTGCAGGCCTTGTTCGGCGCGGAGCTTGCACACAGCAGGATGACCAAAGACGGTTGTAATATTAGCATGAATGAATCCCAAGGTGTGATATTGGCTTCGTGGTTACAATTTCACAAGCTGGCAAAGCCGGTGAAATAAAAGATGACTTTTGTTATTTTCGTGGCGTCGTCCCAATTATTGTATGAACTCACTCGCTCGTACGAAGCAAGCCAGTAATCGCAGTCAGTGTCGTCAGTCCTGCTGAAGAGCGCAATGTCTCGAAGGCGTAAGGAGCCAGAGCAGACAACCGGTGGGGTCATCGGGGTGACCGGGAAGTATTCCTCGTCAGCCATACGAGTTACCGGGAGCCTGCGGGCGCGAAACTCCAGCGTGAGGCAAGGATATCAGGCCGCACCTCCACCAAATGTAGTAGAAGGTCGTTGAGGACGGCGTCGAGGTCTGCGGGGAAGCAGGGTGATCAAGACCAACACGATCTGGGCGATGGTAATTCCACAACTTCTTCTTCTTCATCAGCGCCCAGCGAAGGGGTCCATCTTCTTCACAATTCTTAAATTCAGTTCTAAAACCTGCTGAAGTCTACTTTTGGAAAACTCTAGGTGTAAAACAAGCGATGCATTTCGGATGTCTCCTCACTATCTACATAGAGTGCAGAAACTAACAGATATGCAGCGGCACTAAAACGGAGAGTTGAGCTAGTTGGTACATGTTTAAGGAACTTGTAGTGGCACCTTTAAGCCGGGGATTCCTGAACCTTTTGACGTCTGTAAATATGGGTCAATCACGCCTACATCAATAACGTACTGGGTCATTTTCGTCAAAAATACTTTTCCCAGGAGGTTTAGTTTGCACGAACAGCTTTCTTGAAATTCGCGTTCTTGAGGTTAAGATACTGGCTTTCCTGGAGACGTTCCGTGATTCCACTAGTTTATATTGCAGTTACAGTTGCTGTCTTCTACAGTTGTCCTTTCATAATTTTCGCGAGATCAGCACAGAAGGATTCCGATAATAAGAGGCATCAAAGTACTATCCACTATTCAAATTGGCATTGAAAATTAAAATATTGTCTACCGAACCCCTCAGATAGCCTTGGATGCGCTAAGTTTGAGCGCTTAAAATGCATTCTGCGCAGTCTTTACTCCAGGAATTATAAAACACCGCTCTTCAATTTTTGCACTTTCTGAAGCCAAATCCAGTTGTCGAGTGTTTGTGAACCGTCAGGAATAAGATGGAGCATTTCACCAATGTAATATTGGCAGCAGTATCTCTGCCGACTATATTGGAGTAATGGAGTAATTCGTTTGCTCCAAGAACACATTTTATGGAACGACTCCGGCAATATTGCTTTTTCACGCTATATAGGGAGATTTATTCTGCGCATTTTAGTTGTCCGAACCTAAAGAAGACATGATACGAACAGCGCCGTAGTAATTCATTGTTCCTACGGGAGTACGTTCACGCCCCTTGGAGAAGTTGAGTGAGTGCTGTGGGGGCACGCATTGCGCATAAATATCCCTGCCACCGCCGCAGAATTCCAGCTATACCGACTTACCCTCTAAAGGTTCTTCAAATACTCCTTCTAATGGACAATTTTACCTGTTGTGAAGATAGCGCTGCACCACGAGAAAGAAATTAGGAGAAATGGCTGGGAACGCACGTTCAAAGGTTTTAAGGCTACCCTGCTTTAAGCTCTAGACAAAGCAGAAAATTGTGTTTAATGTTGATTTTGTGTCACATGTTTTCTTGTCGCCAGCATGATATTAAAAATTTACTTTTTATTTCATCCTCCTTCGTTTTAGGGCAAAACCAGTGCGTAGATAAGGACGCAAGCAAATTACTGCGTTCATACCGTGTCTACATACCGTGTCTACAGGTTTGTTCTGGGAACGAACCACTTGTTTTTGATATAAAGGAGCAAGAACAGTCTGAAGAACTACTTCAGACAATCGTAACAAAAAATATTCTTGAAGATAAGCTAAATGTGACGGTATCAGGGATTGAAAGCATACATTGATTCGACAGACGAAAGGCGGAGAATGGAGGCAAAGGTCGACCTGTCATCTTTAAATTACTAGACTACCGCGATAAAGTTAACATTTTAAACCAGTGTTCTAACATAAAGGATCTACCTATTCAATCAGCGAAGATGTTTCACAAAGTGCACGAGATGTAAGGAAAAAGCTGTGAATCGAACCAAAGAAAATTGGGACAGGAAAGAAAAAGTGAGGTTGACGTATTATAAAGTCCTAATTAATGGTTGTCTATCCGCCTGGGACAACGACATTGTTGAACTAGAGCCAAAAAAAAAACGAAGAAATCCAGGAAAGCGAACTAGAGCACAGAATCCAAACACAGGTCACCAGGTCAAGAGGCTAGAAACATAGATCTAAACGTGAGCAGCCTTAGTAACGAGTATGAAGGTCTAGAAGCTTACAATCCAGTCGCCGTCAAAGCAGTAAAATTTAGCGAAATGTGAACAAACACGTCTTTTCGTTGTCTGCATAACAATGAGTGGTCTGCCGTGAATGAAACTGCTGATCTTGAGTACCTGTTTAATAAACTCGAAAAGTTTGAGCTGTTTTGATCACAGAAACTTGGTACTCCAGTGATGAAGGAATAATTATTATGCCCAGGTACAATTCGTTCTTCATGAAAAGATCCTTAAATCGTGATGGCAATGTTAGTGCTTTTGTAAAAAAGTGCATAATTTGTGATTTAGTGCCAATATTTTGTTCTGTCACTTCTAACTACGAAATTGTTTGCTTAACTTTCGACAGCAATGTTATTGCGGTTTGTTATCGCCCTATTGATGGCCGCCCAGCAGAATTTTTTTCCTTCATTGACATATTTTTGAATTTTGTGAACACTAACAACTTCAGTGTCCTATTAGGCGGAGATTTCAAAGTAAACCTGCTTTCCGATAGCAGAACAGCAAAGTATTTCATTTTCTTGCTCTCTGCAAATGGCTGCATTAACACAATTTAAACACCTACAAGAGTTACTACTAAAACAGAATCACTCATTGATCTTTCTGTTACTAATTTTTATGAAAAGAGCATTGGTTCGCGGTCTTTTATTACGACCTTAATGAATATTTCTCGATACTGCTAGGGATGAAACTACATATTAATAAAAACAAGCACATCCTCACTGTTATCTAGCAATAACTGAGAGATACTTGCTTCTTTCAGGCAGGTTGTTTCAGATATAAGCTGGTGTGATGTGCTCTATATGACATGCGTGGAAACTACTAATGATAGCATTCTTGATAAATTTAAAACGCTTTACACCGACCATATTACGTACAGTGCGCATGCAGCACCTCGGAAAGGACGCAAACAGCGGATAGCGTCACAGTTGCTCTAAGAGACACAATCTAAAGAAAATTTACCAAGACTTCATTAATACACGCGACATCGAGCTATTAGTAAGATACAAAGTCTTCGGAAATAAGTAACAAAAAGCTAATTCGTGCTAGGAATTCATGTTGCTACGGCTAATTCGAACTATGGCACGGTGATTCCCGGAAGTTATAGAACCAGATTAACAACGTTGTTTTACACACACCGTAAACTATCTTTCCTGAAGAAGTACCTACTCAGGGGAGCAGTATAAAATAAGAGCATGAAAGAGCATCACATGATGCTCTCATCAGGCAAAGAAGCCGTTCTATCTCATATTCATCATCATCAGCCTGACTATGCCCACTGCAGGGCCAAGGCCTCTGCCATAGTTCTTAAATTATCCGGTTCTGTGCTAGCTGCGTCCACTTGACCCCTACGAGCTTCTTAACCTCATCCGCCCACCTAATTTTCTGCCGCCCCCTGCTACGTTTTCCTTCCCTTGGAATCCAGTTTGTTACCCTCAGCGACCATCGGTTATCCCCTCTTCGCTCTACATGTCCTGCCCATGCCCATTTCTTCTTCTTAATTTCCACTAGAATGTCGGTAACTTGAGTTATTTCTCTGACCCACTCTGCACGCTTCCTATCTCTTAATGTTGCCCCTACCATTTTTCGTTCCATAGCCCTCTGCGTTGTCCTCAACTTAAATAGAACCCTCTTGGTTAGCCTCCCCGTTTCAGCCCCATAGGTGAGTACAGGTAAGATGCAACTGTCGTAGACTTTCCTCTTGAGGGATACCGGTAAGCTCTAGTCATAATCTGCGAGTGCTTGTCAAATGCGCTCCATCCAAATGTTATTCTTCTTGTTATTTCCTTTTCATGGTCCGGATCTGCGGTAACTACCTATCCTAAGTAAACATATTCGTCTTATACTTCCAGTGCTTCGCTACCTAACGTAAACAGCTCTTCCTTCCCGAGGCTGTTGAACATTAGCTTCGTCCACAGAATAATGATTTTCAAGCCTACCCTTCTAATTTTCCTTTCTAGGTCATCAATCATTATTTGCAGTTCATCTCCTGAGTTAGCAAGGCAATGTCATCGGCAAATCGCAGATTACTGAGGTATTTTCTATCTACCCTTATCCCTAACTGCTCTCATTCCAAATCTCTGAATACTTCCTCTAATCAAGCTGTGAATAGTACTGGGGAGATCGTGTCTCCTTGCCTAACACCTTTCTTTATGGAAGTTTTGTTACTTTCTTTATGCAGAACTATGGTTGCTGTGCAGCCACTTATATACATCTTTCAGCACTTTCACGTACGGCTCGTCTACCCCCTGATTTCGCAATGCCTGTATCACCGCCGAGGTGTCTACTGGGTCAAAGGCTTTTTCGTAATCATTGAATATTATGTATAAGAGCTGGTTATATTCCGAACAATTTTCTATCACCTGGTTGATGGTATGGAAATGATCAACAGTAGAGTATCGTTTCCGGTAACCTGCTTGATCCTTTGCTTGATTGCAGTCTAAGGTTGTCCTGATTCTATTGGCAATTACCTTAGTAAACACCTTATACGTAACAGACAGTAAGCTGACTGGTGTGTAATTTTTAATGCCCTTAACGCCCCCTTCCTTATGATTGAGGATAATGTTTGCGTTCTTCCATGGTTCCGGTACCAATCAATGATATCAGGCAATGCGTGTACAGGGTGGCCAGTTTTTCTAGCGCGATATCCCCTCCGTCCTAAAGGAAATCTATAGTTATCTGATCCTCTCCACTTGCTTTCCCCCTTTTCAAAGTTTCTATTGCTTACTTAACCTCGTCCTTTGTCACTGGTGGAACGACTGGCTAGTTTTAACCGCCGCCAATCTCATTACGGTCCTGACTACTCTGGCTGCTGTAGAGTTCAGTATAGACCTCGTCGGCTTCTTTGAATATTTTGCCATATTCGTGATGACGTTGCCCGCCTTGTCCCTTAGCGCATACATCTGGTTTTTGCCTATGCATATTTTCTTTTTTACCGTTTTAAGGCTTCCCCCGTTCTTTACAGCTTGATCTATTTTCTCCATGTTATACTTCCTTCAATCGCCCACTTTGAGCTTATTGATTAGCTTTGATGTATCTGCCAATTCTATCTGGTCTGCTGGATTGGAAGCTTTCATACTCTGGCGTTTCTTAATCAAATCTTTCATCTCTTTAGACAGCTTACCGGTATCCTTTCTAACTATCCTACCGTCTACTTCTTCAGCGCACTCAGTAATGACACCTTTGAAATTATTCTTTATTGCTTCTAGGGTAATTTCGTCATCCTCGGTTAGAGCTGAATATCCATTCTGTAGCGAGATCCTGAACTCTTCAGCCTTCGCCCTCACCGCTAATTCGTTGATGAACTTGTTTCATACTAATCTGTTGCATTCCTTCTTCAGATTTAGACTGACTCGGGACCTCACCGTCCTGTGGCCACTGCATCGCACTTTCTCGATTACCTCTACATCTTGCATAATGGCGAGGGTTGAACACAGTAGGAAGTCAATTTCATTTTTAGTCGCCTTAGGACTTTTCCATGTCCAATTCCGGTTCTTCCGTGTGCTGAAGAAGGTACTCATGATTCTGAAGTTATTGCGCTCTGCACACTCAACTCGTAACTCCCTCTTGTACGCTGTTTTCCTAATTTGGCATTGAAGTCACCCATTAGTACAGTATACTGCGTTTTTAATTTTCGCATTGCTAATTCTACATCTTCATAGAAGCTTTCATCTGCCTGGTCATAACTACATGTAGTGCATAGGCCTGTACAACCTTTAGTTTATAGCGCTTATTAAGCCTAATTACGATGCCTGCCACCCTCTCATTATTACTATAGAATTCATCTATATTACCCGCTGTACTTATTGACAAGGTGTTCTACATCTAGCTCTCACCTCTCCGGTAAACCTCGAAAACACAGTGCATGCCCATCCTTCAGTACAGTATATGCCTCATTCCGCCTACTGACCTCACTAACCCCTATGATATCCCATTTCATACCCTCTAGTTTCTCTAATAGCACTGCTGAACTAGCTGCACCAGCTAGGATTCTAGCGTTAAACGTTGCCAGGGTCAGTTTCCAATGCCGGCCTGTCCAGCGGAACCAGGAATTCTTGGCACCCCCTGCTGCGTCACAGGGCTGACCGCCACCGTGGTCATTTGTTCCACACCCGCTGGTGACTTAGGGCCTGGGTTTTATAGGACTAATCATGGCAGGTTGCGGCCAATTACTGCACCAGGGTGGCCAACTCCTATTCTGGTAGAGGGAGTGCGTTGCCGGAGGTGTTCAGCGGCATCCGGTCACACCCCAAACCAGTATATGCAATTCCGTCGACACGCGGGTTTTTTTTTTGTTCGGTGGAGAATTGCTTGGCCCCGGGATTCGAGCCCCAGTCCTCTTGCATGCGAGGCGGATGTTCCACCGCTACGCCACCGCTTTTTTTCCTTTTTTGCCTAATGTTTTATCATATTTCACGCCTAGAGAACCCTACACTACACACACACACACACACACACACACACACACACACACACACACACACACACACACACACACACACACACACACACACACACACACACACACACACACACACACACACACACACACACACACACACACACACACACACACACACACACACACACACACACACACACACACACACACACACACACACACACACACACACACACACACACACACACACACACACACACACACACACACACACACACACACACACACACACACACACACACACACACACACACACACACACACACACACACACACACACACACACACACACACACACACACACACACACACACACACACACACACACACACACACACACACACACACACACACACACACACACACACACACACACACACACACACACACACACACACACACACACACACACACACACACACACACACACACACACACACACACACACACACACACACACACACACACACACACACACACACACACACACACACACACACACACACACACACACACACACACACACACACACACACACACACACACACACACACACACACACACACACACACACACACACACACACACACACACACACACACACACACACACACACACACACACACACACACACACACACACACACACACACACACACACACACACACACACACACACACACACACACACACACACAGAATATTACGTGACAAATACACAACATGGGTTAAAACCACGCGATTGAGGCTCCGTGATCCATTTCAAATCAGTCATTTGGAGCAACGCTTCTATTCTCGGAAGCCACTCAGGTACTTCGTCTTGCGTCTTGAGAAGTTGCCACGTTCTATGTATCTCAGTCCAACTCGATGTTTTGAAATATTCACTGCATTCGTGAACATAAAAAACAGCAGATGCCATGATGCAGATGATTTGCAGATACCGCCTTTGAAGTACGTGTTAGATATCCTAGCTCCATGCAATTTTAGCACATATTTATGTTTGAAACACGGAATGTTCTCACAGCGCATGCGAATTGCTAAAGTGACAGGTTTGTACTAGAAAAGTGATAAGCTTTGTGTTTTCAACTATAGGTCAATGTCTGTGCTGGCAATTTTTTCTAAAGAACTGGAAATAATTATCCACATCCGGACATCTTGCTTTTGTGAAATGCACCAAATAATAGCAGATTCGCAGTTTGGTTTTATAAACGTAAATCTACTGAGACAGCATTGCTAAGCCAAAATAGTGCATCTTAAGGTGTTCCGAAGAAAAGAAACTTGTCCTTGGTGTTTTTATAGATTTTTCGCAGGCCTTTAACTACATAAGTAAGGAGTACACAGACGCCCCTATTTTCACAGTCGTAAAGACACCTCTCTAATTCTTGCTCGATATATATATATATATATATATATATATATATATATATATATATATATATATATATATATATATATATATATATATATATATATATATATATATACCTGCGAAGAAGATTGGCAGTGGCGCGAGAGGAACCCTCGCGCTAGGCTAGCCATTAAAAACATCCTTTACAATGTCACGTTCCCTTGCTTGTCGCCACGTAACACTTTGGTTAGAGGTGTGGCGTACATCATCCCCATTCTAGCCTTGGCGCATCGACGCCATCCTTATGCCGGGACCATCGACCAAGAGCCCTGTTATATCGCCGCGCCGCTTCGCCTCAGCCCTTCCTGCCCAGACCGGACCAACTACCTCCGCCCAGACCCCAGCCCGGATCTGAAGACAAGGCGCATACATGAACAGACCAGAGACCAGATCAGAGCAAAGACCCGATGGACTCGACGGACCCGAAGAACCCAAACACACAACCCCCGCCCCGCCCAGCTGCCCGACGCGACCTCGAGCAATCGGTCCAGTGGATGCTTTGGTGACGTATGGCTGAAGAGCTCCAAGCGAGGCGGATCACCCAAGCATCATCGTAGTCACCGGCATCATAGTGGCAACCACATCATTCCCTTTGTCTTTTCTTGAACATCTACAGTGTCACGTCACTATAAACTTCAACGAATTCATCTCAAGCGCAATGGCTCCTTATTTTGATGTGTAATTTACCCCAAATTTTTACTCGTGCTTTTCCTGTCAAGGCTATTGATGTAACTGGGTGCTTTATTGAACGTTATTGAGCCACAGGAAAGTTAGGTGCAGCATCCATGAATTACCATTTGACCTATTTTCTTTCAAGTTCACAGTTTCCCAAGCAGGGGTATTTTTAGCAAGAGTATATAGAGCCTTTTCCGAATAAATTTTGGTTAGGAGTATAAAGTACTGATTTCTAAATTCAGTTTTTAAACCTGCTAAAGTCAATTTGTCGAAGACTTTAAATATAACACAAGAAGCGTATGAGGAATGGCATCTCACTGTCTACATATCCTGCAGAATCCAACAGATATGTAGTGGCACCTATTAGCCGGGGATTCCTGAAGCTTTTGACGGTTGCAAATGCGAGTCAATGAGGCCCACGGAAATAACCTACTAGGTAATTTTTGTCTGCAACACGTTTCAAACAGGATTTTTAGTTTGCACGAACAGGTTTTGTGAAGGTCGCGTTCTTGAGGGTAAGATATCGGATTTTATGGAGACATTTCGTGTTTCTACCTCTGTAATTGCAATCGCAGTTGCCGTCTTCCTCACCCGCTCTGTCATACTCTTTGCGAGATGCACACAAAAGGAATTCAGTACTACTAGGAATCGCAGTAGTATTCAAATATTCAAATTGGCATTGAAAATTTACATATTGTGTACCGAACTCCTAAGGTAGCCCTGGATGCGCGAAGTTTGAGGAATTAAAGTGCATTCTGTGCAGACTTTATTCCACGAATTATAGAACTCAGGTCTTAAATTTTTGCATTATGTGAAACCAAATCCAATTCTCGAATGCTCGTCAAACATTAGAAACCGGACGGAGAATTTCACCGATGTAATATCGGCCGCAATATCTCTGGCGCCTTTATTGCATTTTTCTAAACAAATAAGAAAAAAAAATCATTTGTTCTCAGAACACGTTCCATCTAACTCCGGCACTATTGCTTTTCCACGCTATATAGGGAGATTTATGCTACGCATGTTAGCTGTCTGAACCTAAAAAAAAAAAATAAAAGCACGACACAAATAGCTCCGCGGTAATTCATTGTTCCTACGGGAGTACATTCATGCCCCATGGAGAAGCTAAGTGGGTGCTGTAGGGGCAAGCATTGCGCATAAATCTTCCTGACACCGCCGCAGAATACCAGCTATACCGCCTCCCCCTCTAAAGGGTTTTCCCAATAATTCTTCCAGTGAACCATTTTACCTCTTTACACCATTTTACACTAGGAAGAAAATTGAGAGAAATGGTTGGGAAAGCACGTTCAAAAAATTTAAGGCTACCCTACTTTAAGATCTAGACAAAACAGAAAATTGTGTTAAATATCCAATTTGCGTCAGATATTTCCTTGTCGCCAGGTAGTTATAAAATATATACTTTTTATTACATCCTCCGTGTTAGGGCAAAAGCAGTGCACACAGGACACGCGAAAATTACTGCATTCATACCGTGTCTACATACCGTGTCTACGGGTTTGTTCTGAGAAGAAACCAGTTGTTTTTGGCATAAAGGAGCAAGAACAGTCTCGAGAATTACTTCAGACAATTGTAACTAAACATATTCTTGAAGATAAGCTAAAGTGACGGTTTCGAGGATTAAAAGAAAACGTCGGCTTGGCAGACGAAAGGCAGAGAATACAGGCAAAAATCGACCTGTCATCTTTACATTACAAGGCTACCGCTGTAAACCTAGCATTTTAAAGCAGCGTTCTAAAGCTAAAGTATCTACCTATTCAATCAGCGAAGATTTTTCACAAAGTGTCCGAGATGTAAGGAAAAAGCTATGAAATGAAGCCAAAGAAAATCGAAACAAGAAATAAAAAGTGAGGTTAAAGTATGACAAAGGCCTAATTAATGGTTGTCTTTTCGCTTGGGACAATGATAGCAGCGACATCACTGAAGTAGTACCAAAATACGAAGAAAACGAGGAAAGCGAAATCGAGCACAGTATCCAAGCACGAGTCACTCGGCCAAGAGGCCGGAAACGTTGATCTAAACGTGAGCAGCCTTAGTAACGAGTATGAAGGTCTAGAAGCTTACAATCCAGTAGCCGTGAATGAAGTAGCATTTAACGAAATATTAACAAAAACGTCTTTTCTTTGTCTGCATGTAAACGAGCGGCCTACCGTGAATAAAATTGCAGATCTTGAGTACCAGTTTAATAAATTGAATAAGTTTGAGTTGTTCATGATTACGGAAACTTGGTACTCCTGTAATGAAGAAGTAATTAATATGCCCGAGTATAACTCATTTGCCGTGAGTAGATCCTTAAATCTTGGTGGTGATGTTTGTGCTTTAGTAAAAACGTGCGTGAATTGTGACTTAGTGCCAAGAGTTTGTTGTGCCACTTCTGACTACGAAATGGTTTCCTTAAATTTTGACCGCAATAATTTGCGGTTTGTTATCGCCCTCATGATGGCTGCCCAGCAGAATTATTTTCCTTTATTGACATATTTGTCAATTTTCTGAAAACTAACAACTTCAGTGTCGTTTTAGGCGGGGATTTTAAAGTAAACCTACTTTTCGCTAACAGCGTAGCAAAAGCTTTTAATTTGCTGCTCTCCGCAAACGGCTGCATTAACACAATTGAAACACCTACAAGAGTTACGGTTCAAACAGAGTCACGTATTGACCTTTTCGTTAATAATTTTGAGGAAAAGAACATTGTGACCGATGCCTTTCATTTCGACCTTAGTGAGCTTTTCCCGATATTGTTACAGGTGTAAGTGCCTATTAATAAAAACCAGCATGTGCGTGCTGTTATCAAGAGATCACTAAGGAAATCCTTCTTCTTTCAAACAGGTTGTTTCAGATATGAGCTGGTCTTATGTGCTCACTATGACAGACGTGGGAGCCTGTAATGATAGCTTTCTGGATAAATTTAAAACGCTTTACACCGACCATTTCCGTACAGGACGCATGTTGCCCTTCGGAAAGGTCGCAAAGAGTGGATAGCGTCACAATTTCTCCAGGAGATACAATCTTAAAAAAAAACATACACCAAGACTTCATTAATACACGTGACACCGAACTATTAGCAAAATACAAACTCTTCAGAAATAAGTAAACAAAAAGTTAAGGCGTGCTAGAGATTCTTATTAATGCGGCAAATTCGAACCATGCAACTGTGTTCCCCGAAAATTATGGAACCAGATTAACAACGTTGTTTTACACACACCGAAAACTAGCACTCCTCAAGAGGTACATAATCAGGGAGGGACTGTAAAGGGGCAGGAACTAGCAGAGCATTTAATCAATAGTTCGTCACCCGAGAGTACCAAAGTTCTTCAAACATATCACACGATGCTCTCCTTAGGCAAATAAGCAATTCCATGTATCTCCGTCCAGCTATATGTTCTGAAGTACTTACTGCATTCACAAACATTAAAAACAGCAGATGCCACGATGCGGATGATTTGGAGATACCGCTTGTGAAGTATGTGCTAGATATTCTAGCTCCAATTTTAGGCCATATATTTAATTTATGTTTGGAAGATGGAGTGTTCCTACGGCGCATGCAATTTGCTAAACTTACAGCTTTGTACAAGGAAGGTGATAAGCTTTGTGTTTCAAATTATAGGCCAGTTTCTGTACTGCCAATTTTTTCTAAAGGACGGCAAAAAATTATTCACATCCGGACATCTTGCTTTTGTTACACACGCCAAATTATAACAGATTCGCAGTTTGCTTTTATCAAACATAAATCCACTGTGACAGGATTCCGAAGTCAAAAAGGGTACATATTACAGTTTTTCGAAGAAAAGAAACTTGCTCTTGGTGGTTTTATAAATTTTTCGCAAGCCTTCGATCCCATTAGTCATAATGTACTTTTGGCAAAATTGTTCGAATACGGCTTCAGGGGACGTGTTCAGGAGCTGCTTTCTTCATATCTTGCACACTGCTTTTGTTACCATTATTAGCTGCCAATCCTCAGTAAAAAAAGAAAAGTAACTTCTGGCGTACCTCAGGGAAGTATGCTTGGAATACGACTTGCTTACTTATATATAAATAATATCGTTAATCAATGCCCGCATGAGAAGTGGTTTATGTAGGCAGATGATGTCTTGCTGTTCTTCGCATCACGCGTATACGAAGGTCTGATAAATGAGGCGAATAGGACACTAAGTACACTTCATCAATGGCCCCTTAATAATCAGTTGAAAATTAATGTAACTAAATCTAAAGCTGTTATCTTGAGACCAAGATATAAAAACATTATAATACCATGCATTCTTAAGC
This sequence comes from Amblyomma maculatum, assembly GCF_055883805.1. Lineage (NCBI taxonomy): Eukaryota > Metazoa > Arthropoda > Arachnida > Ixodida > Ixodidae > Amblyomma > Amblyomma maculatum. The sequence goes on from NC_139349.1 coordinate 125,193,237, forward strand.
TAGTTTAGACATTAAGATATTAGGGGTACATATCAACAGCGAGCTAAGCTGGGACAGTGATGTTAAAGCGGTCACCAGTAAGCTTGCTCGTGTCACAAGTATCATTACCCGGCATTGTCCCTTACTTCTATACAAATTTAAACTTATCCTGTATAATTCACTCTCTATGTCCCAAGTAAACTATGTGCACTTAGTTTGGGGAACAACTGCATGTAGCAATAAAAATAAGATTTACGCTGTAGAGATGAAACCTTTGCATGCAAACAGTAAACGCCGATTCTGATATGAACCCATGCGATTTATCCCGCCAAATTAATGCCATAGAAGTATCTAAAATGTGTAATGTTAGCCTGGCTGAAAGATATAATAAGGATATAAAACAAAATGTCAAATATTTGCGTGACACGGCACACATTTCGCCAAATGTACAATTTTATTACAGCAGACACGGCGAACTTGTGGCACATTCCAACATGCCGCACGATATATGGTACATATAGCTTAGCAAACACGTTGTCCCGTCTTTTGAACAAGTTTCATACGGCAAAACTTGATATATCTCGGGTATGCCGCAAATGGAATACAGGATGTATGGGTTGCTTCTTAGATTTCACTATAGTTTCTTTGCTTCCTTATTTTTTTCGTTCTCTAATGTGTTGACCTGCTTTGAATAACTAAAAGACCTGCTTTTCTATTAATTGTAATTTTGCGGCTTTTTCGTTATTTTTTTTGTGTGCGCTTCATTTGCTTGCTTTTTTTCTGTTTTTTAATTCTGTGCGAGGTGCTTTTTTTTGACAGTCTTGTTTGAATATCGCGACGTTGCTTGTGAACGAAGTTTGAATGTTCCCTGCTGCCTAGCAACGTAGGGGCCGAGTGGCATGTCAAGCCACAATTTCTGGCTTTTTTCCTTCGACTCTCACCATGTATATATAGGGGAAAAATAAATTGAAATTGACTAACAGACCTAATCAACAGCTGATAATAATCTTGTTTCTATTATTTCAAAAACCAGCGCACTCTTCTTGTATCTCTTATAGCATGGTGTAGGATGTCATTTAGCACAGCGCTAAATAGGCCTTTCTTAGAAGCTTCTTTTCAGGCAGTCATAGCTTGAACAAGCGAGAATTCTGACACGCTTCTATAAGAAACTGCCCTCCACTTCTCAGAGGCAACGACAGAAAACAAAAAAAGAATTCTGCAACACTTGTGAACTGCTACATTTGTCAGCTACTTTGTTTAATATTGTTTTAATGTGTGGCTGGCCTATCACTCTATTCTTCGAATGTCGGCTCTAACTCCTCCTATCATTTTTCAGGCTCAGCATGCTCCTTTTGAGAAAAATCTGCCATATTTTGCAAAAGCGAAATTCTTTTTCTAAGGGGTGACTGCACATCTGAACAGTGCGTATTTTCTGTCCAGTAAGGCGGTCACCAACGCGACAATTTTCACGATCATAAAAATGCCTCTCCAATTCTTGCTCAATAGCACGTACAGACGCGTACTGATGGTGAAAATACTCAGACACTAGTGACTAGTGTTCAAAATCACGGTGGAATGAAAGTGAGTGAAAAAAGTTTGAAATTTTCATTGAGTCGCGCACATGTAAACATTTCTAGAGTCAATATATTTTGACCCAGATGTGAAAATTGTAATCTGCTTTTATGTAAACGTTGTAGCGACTCTCCTAGGTTCCGTACAAAATCTGTTCTGTTTTTCTAATATTTGGTAGTTAAAGGGTGTGGAGGAGCTATGAACATGTCAATGGAGCAGGTATGAGGTATTTCAATAGCAAAAAATGCGAACCTACTAAGAGAAGATCGGCGGATGTGTTGATTGTTGCAGGAAAATGTTACTGCATCCACAAACAGCGTTGGTAACAAACGTCCTTAAAAAAATTATGCTTGTCCAGAATTCTTGGGCATGAGTGTCACAACTCGCCCACATAAAAATAAAACTCTTGGAATACCTAGCAATAAAATATTTATTGTCTGAGAGATTTCTATTTAAATTTCCCATATATTTGCCGCCAATTTTAAGCAGTTTATTCTCAGCACAGGTAGACATTGGTTGCCCTCAAAACCAAATCACACTAACACATGAGGAACGCGCCCGTTACTATAATCGCCGTGGATCGATTGATCGAAACCACTTCAGCGCAGGTGTTTCGGTCGCCACCGCTGTGGCGTTGGACGACACCCAACGAATGCTGTGAAATACTCTGCGTGGGCTCTTCGCCGAAAAGCAAGGAAATTTATTAAATACATATATTGCATCTTACAAGTAACTACATTACAAGTAACTAACTGTCAAGGAAGCAGCAATTGAAACAAAATTTCTAACAAAGCGGCGAAAGTAAGAGCACAACCCGATGAAGCTACGTAGATCTTTGATGGATGTCGGTTTGGGAAAGGCTGCTACGGCACGAATTTTGGCAGGATCTGGAGATCCACCTTCTTTGGAGACAACGTGGACAAGAATGGTGAGCTGGCGGGCGCCAAAACGACATTTTTTTTCAAATTTAGCTGCAGTCCGGCGTCAGATAGGCAGGTCAAAACGTGCTTCAGACGGTAGAGGTGTGTATGAAAGTCGGGAGAAAAGACGACAATGTCGTCGAGGTAGCAGAGGCACGTCTTCCACTTTAGGCCATGCAAAATAGTGTCCATCATCCGCTCAAATGTTACCGGAGCATTACAAAGGCCAAACGGCATAACTGTAAATTCGTAAAAGCCGTCGGGAGTTACAAAGGCAGTTTTGGGGCGATCAGCCGCTTCCAGGGGAACTTGCCAGTAGCCGGGACGTAAATCTAGGGAAGAAAAGAGCTCGGCGCCTTGCAAACAATTGAGAGCATCGTCGATGCGTGGGAGAGGGTAGACGTCCTTTCGCGTAATCTTATTAAGGCTGCGATAATCGACACAGAAGCGGATAGCACCATCTTTCTTTTTTACGAGGACAACAGGTGACGCCCAAGGGCTGCTTGAGGGCTGAATCACGCCATTCTGAATCATTAGGTCGACTTGCTCTTCGATAGCCTGGCGTTCGGCTGCAGATACACAATAGGGGTGCTGTCGCAGTGGTGCGTGGGTGCCGGTGTCGATGCGATGACTGACTGTAGCAGTTTGACCCAAACAACTTTGATGAGAGTCGAAGGAGGAGCGACATTGATGCAGTAGGTTCAAAAGCTGAGTGCGCTGCGCTGGAGGAAGATCGGCGTCGATTGAGCGGAGGAACAAGTCTGTAGAGGGAGGAGCGGGGGCAGGTGAAGGAGGGCTGAGCGCAGTAATGGCAGACTGCAACGCGTCGTCAGGTTCCTCAGAGATCAGAAGAGATGCGATTGGCTGGATACTGCCGAGGCATTTACCATGGCGCAAAGCAGTAGGGGAGTAAATGGGTTAGAGACCCATAACATGGAAAGGCCAGCGGAAATATCGAGCACAGCGTAGGGCAATGGAAGACACTTGCGGCGCAGGAAAGTATGGGCTGGTGTGAAGAGAACGGTCTCATCGCTAACAGAGCTACAAGCGACATGAACAAGCACAGAAAAGCAGGGAGGAAGGTCAATATCTTTGGCGACGAGGGCTTTAGCACAAGAATTTCGTGGATCAGCGTCTAGTAAGGCATCGGGCAAAGTCGAGAATCCCACTTCAGCTCGAGCACAATTGATAATAGCAGCTTGACGTGACAGGAAATCCCAGCCTAAAATAACAGCGTGTGAGCAACTTGGCAGCACGACGAACTCAATGGTATAAAAGCAATTTTGGATAACTACTCGAGCGGTGCACGCTGCTAAGGGCTTGATATGCTGAGCGCTGGCCGTTCACAGCGAAAGTCCCGCCATTGGCGTCTTCACCGAAATCGCAGCACCGGTGTCAACTAGAGCCATGACAGCAACGCCTTCGACAAAAACTTCAATAAGGTTGGCCGGCGACAGATGAGGACTTGGGAAGTTCGACGGAATCGCAGTTCTCGCCTCAGGAACTGCGGCCTCTACTTTTCCTCCCGTGAACCGTTCTGTCGACGTCGCATCTTAGAGATAGAGCGGCGTCGCGGCGATGGTGAGCGGCGGTCGGACACGGCTGAGCGGTCTGGGGAGAAATGAAGGCTGTCTGGCGGTTCAGTAGGCACGGAATACTGAGGCGTCGAAGACCAGTACCCACAACCATGAGTAGGTAATGCCGACACTAGGAGACGGTTTCGACAATAACGAGAAACATGTCCAGCCAGTCCGCAAGTGTAGCACATTGGCCGGTTATCTGTCGTGCGCCAGGGATTGCGCGGTCTTGAAGCCGGTCGAATAAACTGCGCAGGTTCTCGAGCAGGACCAGGAGGCGGCTGAACGTAGGCAGTTTGCGGCGGAGCATGCGTAAGTGGTGGGCGGGCATGTCGGCGATGTCCTCGATATAACTTGTGAAATTCTCGCCAACCTGCTGAGACCGCGCACGCAAACGCTGTTCAACGCGGAGTTTCCTCACGGCCTGACGGCCTAAAACTTCAGCGAAGCTAGCTTTGAACACGGACCATGATGGAATGTCCGCTTCATGGTTGCGAAACCATAGATTTGCTACGCCGGTAAGATAGAATATCACGTTGCTTAACTTTGTTTCCGCGTCCCATTTGTTATAAGCGCTCACTCGCTCATAGGATGTGAACCAGTCCTCGACGTCATGGTCGTCAGTGCCGCTGAAGATGGCCAGGTCTCGCTGGCGGAGGGAGCCGGGGCAGATAATGGCAGAGCCAACTTGTACGGCTTGGTGGTTAACGTCCTCAGGCATCGCAGGAGTTGGTAATGTGCGGCTGCGGAGCTCCAGGGCGAGAAGATAGATTGGACCCCGCACCTCCACCAAATGTAAGATGGGGGTTTATTGATCAGATCAGCAGGACTCGATCAGCAGAACTGGGCAGATCATCGGCAAGCACAGCAACAGCGAACACCATCATGTCCAACACGCGCAGCGATCACGATGCCACTGCCTAGAATTTTCCTCGTGTACTTCCTCCTCTTCACACCGCTAGTGCATGAGGTAAGGTAATCTCTACCAGTTTATTGGGGGCAAGTGCCGGAGCAGCAAGTTCATGGATATTATTGGGTTCTTGGATGGGACGTTTCCAATGGCCTCTGACTTCGATTTCCCCAGCACAAAGTTCTTCTGTAACCACGCCCCACAAGCAGTATCTCTTCGGTTTTCATGATTGAAACGCTAAGTTCTGATATCATTAAAACAAAGTCGTTTCCCTTCTCTTTTTTGTGTTTCTGCATCAGCAATAGCCTTTTGCTTAACGACTCTTCTGTCTGGGTGCATATACCACGCGTTCATTTCTAACTAATGGCTCTGCAATATTGTATCTCAAGTTAAGAACAATGTTAATGCGGGTTTCTTGTTTTTAGAAGCAATCAATGCCGTCAATCAATGCCGTCAAGTCACTAGATATAGCTGCTGCCGAGACTTGCGTTTGCGTGTTATCATATTCCACCTAATATTTTTCCAGCAACTCCTTATAGCAGTGCGCTGAGGGCAGAGTTTGATATAACAAAACATTTGTGAAGAGACAAGGCATTTTCATTTTACTTCATTCATACTGTACTGTTAGCTTTACTGTTAAGGCCACCAGATCATTATGCACACGTGATTTATAAAGCAAGCGTTGCCATTGTGTGGGCCTCCACTTCAGTTTCTCTTTCTTGGGGCGGGGCGGGGACGTAGAGGGGCAGGCGTTTCTAGGCAGTTTGCGACTTTCGAAACTTTAGGCAGACAGCTGGGCGATGTATAGATCTATATATATTTAAAATGCATATTTTTTCGGCGCAAAATTATACACAGGACGAAAGAAGACAGAAAATGACTCCTTCTTTCGTTCTGTCAAATGTTTTGCACTGAAAAATATGCAGTCTACTTATCAAGACGAACTAGCCCCACTTTCTACGTTAACCATATAATATTTGATCATTGAAACCGGATTTTGTGAATTTGCTTTCGCAAGGTCTGAAATCTGTATGCAGGCTATTAGCCAACGTGATCTTGGCTACGAGAAGCTCTATGAACAATAAAAAACGCTGTATGGTTCGCATTTTTTTATTCCAGAAATAACGAAATGTTCCACATTCTTACTTTTTGCAGAGCTCGTCAGAATAAAGTATATAAATTGAAATAGCAGTCGCGTAATATAACATTCCATGATCCGCATTTGTTGGACCGACTGTAGCTCCTATAGCCTTCGTATGTCATGCATTTCTGATGCAAGTCAAGCGTTTCATTAATTTCAAATTCATGCCGTCATTTTAAGACTAGTTAATATAACTACACGATTGTTTCCGCTATCGCCTAATCTAAAATCTAAAACCGTTGCATCGTGGCTTATTTCCCTATTTCATGGTCACCTTTAAGGCTTCAGAGCCAATCACTCGTGACAGTGATAGCTGCATGTAATTCGTTGATTTCAATTTCATCACGTTTGGTATTAATACGTGGCACAGATTGCATTTTTATACAGTGCAGGAGTAACCCATTCGAGTCAAAATGCGATACTGGTGCACAACGTGGCCCAAATAAATGATATCAGTTTCTACTCAATAGGAACACATTCCGAGTCTTGCCTTACTAAAAGCAGATTTTCCGTTAAGCCGCAAAAGGCCAGGTAGGTATGAGCCTTAGGCATATACGAGAAGCTGCAAAAAACTTTTTGTCTGATGTGCCTCACCCGAATTCCTTTAATTCGTCTTGATATCTCTGTTACACGCACCTGTGCCTCCTTTTAAGGTAAAAGCGCAAGTACGCCCCAGATGTGTTTCACCACGCTTTGTGCGGAAATAAGCGCGTAGAAAAACTACAGAAAGCCAATTGCGGTAACGTGTTGTGGTTGACGACTACAAACGTGCAAATAGCTCTACAAGCCTCCGTGATGATGACGATAGTGATGCGGTCAATAAAAAACATTGGGGTTTATAATATGAAGATGTCAACATTATGCAGTATGCAAGCCATACTGAGTAAATTCAACTATATCTGAATACAGTGGGGCATTTTTTTAATTCTTATCAGTTTTAGGCGCGTGTTATTTTTGATTATTAAAAAATAATGATATTGCAGTATATCCAGTTTCGGTATTAAGCACGAAAGGCCCAGCATGAAGAAGAGTAAAGCAACTGTCCACTGACAAAACTGCTTAACTCTCGAGCAGCAGCTATCGTTGAGGGGTAATTTTCTTTCTTGACGGTGATCTTCGAATACATTAACTACATATATGTTTAAACTTGGAGTAAGGGCATCTTGATGTCAGTTAGGTGTAGAATTAGGCTGAGTACTAATTGAGTATCTATATTTGGTGAAGCGTTAAATTCTGGCGATTGGGAGGGCAAAATATGTCGAAAATCAAACGGCGCAAAACGAGCCAAAAAATGCAAACATTTGTCTGCTGGAAATGGCTAATGCCAATGAAGCGCGACATTTTTCAAAAACAAGAAAATGAGTTCTTGGAAAAATAAAAACCACAGTTTCGAAATTTTCGAGATCGAAAATTCAAAAACAAAAAAAAAAAAAAAAAAACGATGCGTCTCATGCTGCAAATTACGTCAGCGTTGCGTTTTCAAAACTATAAACTGAGATGGCTGGTGCTGTGGCGATCAGCTGCACTTCTCAACCCACATGTACGAGAGTGTTGCTAACAAGCAAGATGTAACTATAACCATTTGTGTGAACTAGCTGTCCAATGTTATTCGCATATTCTGTGCTCTCTTCCAGCCCCTGCTGTGCTGTAGTCAAAGCGGTAGACCTGTGTAGACTTGTTTTTAAAGATCACAAATCAAACACCCTGTACCATCATAGTCACACACCTTGCAGCACAAACAATTTTCTTAGAAGAGTGCGCTCCTGTTAGTTAACGGCAGGCCTTGAAAGTTTGTGATCAGTGAAGCAAAGTCAGGCAGCACAAGAGGTGGGTATGTATGTCTACCATTTTTACCTGTGGAGGCATGCGCGTTCGGCGTGCGTGTTTCTCGCCAGTTTTAAAAGTGGAAAGTTTTGAAGCGAAAGCTTCACTAAGCGAGGTAAAACCAATTTCTCTGTGTGCTTCTGGTGACCTTATTCAGCTTCCAGGTCATGTTGGAACATAAGCAAGAACCATTTTGGGTAGCTATGTTCCTACCAAACGTCAAGGTCGAACTGAAGGCCAATGTCAAGATCAAAGGCGAACTGTCGTAGCAATGCATAAGCAGCAGCGTGGCGGCATCACTGACGTCAATCTCGAGTATATATAGAGGTGCGCCTCGGCCTGAGCCGCGCCATCGACTCGGAGGAAGAGCAGCTGAGTAGTGGTGTTCGTTACGATCGTCGGTTGGCTGCACCTGACCACCCGGAGGACATTACGTTGCAAAGAGAAAGTTTGCGGAGGACAAGAGAAGGGGCTAAAGACAAACGAGTGCCGGAACAACGTGGCAGGTGTCTAGCGAAACACCACCGCGACGATCTGCAAGGCGTGAGCGACCATCAGCACTGATGGCCGCTTGAGCTACTGCTTCACACTAGGTTTAACCGAAGCTAAATCACGGCCATTTTTTTTTTCAATTGACCAGGGTACAAAGCAACGTGTAAACATTCTCGTACACGATGCTAAAGATTAGTCTAAGAAGAATGTTTAAACATCCTCACTGTGGCGTTACTATAGTGAGAGGTAATTTAATCGGCAATCAAAGACGGATTTTCATACTGTAATACGAGTGCCAGCACATCTGTTCAATTTCCCAAAGGAATTTCTTCTTTCAGTAGTCTTTCAATAACGTTGAATAGTCCTCTCTCTTCATAAAGGAAGAGTCTAACATATTTACTCGTCACAAAATATGTAGCAGAAATCGTATTAATGGTCTTGTTATACATTAAGTATTTGGTTCTGTCCTGAGGTGTTCTTGAATAATTACAATCCACTCTATGCAATATGAATTCATTTCTTTCTTGAATATCTTCTGACACCTTGTAATACAATTCACGTTTGAATTGATAACATGCGTGCTGTTAAAGGAGTAGAAGCAGCTATCCTCTCAGACAGTACAGGAAGTTGCAAATGCACATCAATAATTCGGCGTAGTTTAAATCAAAATGAAGAAATTATTAACGAATAACTTTAAGCCGCAAGCCATATTCATCACGCCCACTGTGTCCGATCTCCCAAAAATATGAACACTCTGACCCACTCTGATATCGAAGCACCGTTTTGTCACTTTTCATACATATGTTTGCAAAGAGTAATCAATGAAGCGCGCAAAAATTTACAAATAGAAATGACAATGGTTCCTCCGCAACACGATCATACATGGACAATACCGCGAGCCAAGGGACGTTCTTCAGTGACTGAACTTAGTGAGGGCAATTAAAAAAGGAAATAAAAAAACAGTTTCAACCCCACCGCCTTAATCACAACGGACCTAAAGCAATATATAATGAAAGATACTAAAAAAATTACATTTTGCATTCCGCAATGAAAACCCACCCTCCGCTCTGAAATAAACTTGGACGGGAAGTCTACGTCAAGGCTCTGTTCAGGGGCACTGTTTTATAAATAATCATAATAATTCAGCTAACAAATCTCTAGTTTTTCGGATATAAAGTAAATAATTACAGTGCTTGATGCTTGAGGTCCAATGTTTTCACAACTCATGGTGTTATTTACTGTAAGAACCGGCTCTTCCGCTAATATATTTTCCCAATAGTATCCTAAAATATTCCTGAGCTTCTACACAAGGTTCAGCTATAACCACCCTCACCGATGTTCAAGGCACTGAACAATTCGGTGTGAACTCAGCACAGACATTATGAGCAACATTATGCTACGCATAGGAAGGTTCGTCTATTGTCATCAATGTATTCATAGCCGTGTCTTACAGCACTGCGCACTTTCTGCACAAATAAAGTTGTTGTCCAACAAAAGTGGACATAATACCCAGAAATGTTGCGCAACAAACACAAACACAAGCGAAGAGACACAACTTTGTTTGTCTTTGTTTGTTGCGCCACATTTCTGGGTATTATGCAGCACCAACTAGCCCCTCAAGCCATTATTTTGAAAAGTGGACATGTCCATCGCTAACCTAATACCAGGAACAAAAAACAATCTCTGGAATAAGTAAAATTGAAATAATTTCTACTTTCAAGAGCTCAGTGTTTTTTTATGCCACAATGAATACGGACACACTCCTAGCAAAGCATAAAAAAAGCATGAAAGGAGCAAATAAACGTTTCTCCTGCGGCGCGGGTATACGGCTTCACGTAAAACTGAGCAGCATTTTTATTTGCAGATTTCTGAATATTTTGAGAAATGTAGGCAATAATCGGTCATGCGAAGTAGTCGTTCTGAAAAATTGTGCAAGTTTGAGCCTGGTATAATCTTGCTACACAAGCAAAATATTGTTAGCCATGGTTTTTCAGGGTTTGTCATGAATTAGGGTGCAAAAGAAAATTAACGTCAACACGCCGCTGCCCAAGCTTTTCTCCCACGACTCTAGTGTAAACTTTTGCTCTATCAGGCCAGAATCGTTCTCAGTGGACGTTATACTTTGTGGTCTGATATCAGTTTGTATCATATGGATTGGGCATGGCAGGCTAATAATGCCTTACCCACTATAACATAGCCAACTTGGGAATGGTGGGAGACAGCCCAGTGCAGCTCGGACGTCGAGGAAAGAGCGAGGGCGGTGGCCTTAGCCAATGGAATTCCGAATTAAAGATCCTACCAACCTTTATATAAATCCCAGTACCTTCTTCTTTTCAATAAATATTTTTAACATCATCTTCATGGTTTACCAAGGTTGTATACGGTTTGCTGTCAAGGATGCGCTCAACCTTCGTCATAAGAGTAGACGTGATAGCGCCCACAGCAATGCCTTTTCATTTCGCCATTTTCATTTTTTCTCTTTTATTTCATTTATGCTGAAATTGCACACGTACACTTAATTAGGGTAAAATCATTCGAAGTCACCGAGGGGAGATCACAGTCCATTCGTCCTAGCGAGAAGAAATCGGAAGTTGCACATCAGGTAGTGGAGCTTACGCTATAATAATTGATATTTCCGTTGTTCATGGAGCTATCACTGCGAACTAAATACCGATTGGGTAAGAAAACACATAAGCAAATGGGTAAGGACTAAGGCGCTGCGGGGAATAACTGAATAATCCAGTCTCCGCGAATGCACTTGTGGGGATGACCGGGATTTTAAAAGCAGCACTACTGCCCCCCGGCATTTATTGGAAGGGTTATACGGACGGCCACAAGCAATGAGGTTAGTAAACACACTAAGTGCTAGGCACCTCGCAGCAAATCAGCAACTAAAACCTCTCTTGCTGGCAGTGTCTTCGTCAATAAGATAAATAACACGGGACATAAAATTTTAGTATCCAAACAGATTTTGCCAATTGCCACAACAGAAATTCTGTGGTAAAAAGGTGATTGAAGACGGTATTAAGTGCAGAAAGAAAGTGCAGGAAGGAACAAAGCTGAAAAAAATTAGAGCAGTTTCCTGTGAACTTGTTTCCTTCATGTGCTGACTTTCTGCGGTAAAACCGAAATCTAGCATTGCACCTATAAGCCTCCGAAGAATAAGCATAGGGAAATGGTAGAGCATGCACAGAGGCCATCGAAGTTTGTTCAGTATAGTATGTAGTAAAGCCGCGAAAATAAAAAGCTCTGCTGTGAGGGGTATGCGCCCCTCTGCGCCCCTTCCTCTCTCATGATCTAATGACTTAGTAGGTTTAGGAATTGGTATACTGCAACTGCCGATGCACAAGCGTCAAAGAAGGACCAGGAGAACGAGCGATGGAAAAACATTTCGTAGCGAGAACGTTGCGGCATCAGGTCATTCTTAATGAAACGAAAATAGCTGTTAATACGTTACCTGTACCAGGAAAGAAGAAAATAATGAATAACGCAGATGCCATTGCTATTAACGCTGCAGACGGTCTGCGAATGTGCGTTTCTTGGGAAAAAGATAGGCCAGGTGATAGCGAAAGGGCCGACTACACTGCCGTCTGTTCAGTTCACAGCAGCCGCTCCCGTCGACAAGGGCGTGTCTCTCTCGATTCCCGCCGCCGCCGATAGCTCGAGGGCGAACCTTTCGGCCTCTCAAAGCCGCAAAGCCTGATTGATGGACGAGCCGAACGTGCCCACAACATGGAATTCCTCCTCTCATTCGCAAGAGGTTATAACCGCCGTGCTTCGGCGCCTCCTAAATGGATCGAGCTGAAGTGAAAGGCGCCGGGTTCCGCTCAGTGCTCCCGACGAACATTGCCGGGCCATTCACCGCTCTCGAACGCCCTACACCTCTTCGCGTGCCATTTATTTGAGTTGCTAAGCCAGCGGCGTGCAAAATTGATTTCCTCTTTTCGAGTGCGGAAGTGTGAATGTCTGTGATTTCATATTTGCTGTATATTTGCGCTTTCCATAGTACGCAGATGTATTTACACAAGTGCTCTCGGCCTTTGCCAGCCATATACCAGAAGTTATATCACAGCAAGCATTCCTAATGCAACGAAACAAAAAAGGCTGTTAACTTACGCTATGGGACTAGTTATCCCATTGTCATCTCTCGGAGATGTATTCGTTAGCGGCTATTCGCTGGAAAAATCTTCATTTGCAACTAGGGAATAAATGTTAAAATAGGTGCATACCTTAGTAAGGGGAGAGAATATGTAGCATGCTCACCTTAAAGCCAAAACAAAAATTTGGCATGTTGCGTTTTGAGCAGTTATTCTGAAATAAAAATTTTTTTGAGGACTTCAAACGAACAGTATAGGTTTTTGTCTGGCTGGCGCCGCTCTGTTGTGGTAATTTTTTGTTTATACTTCCTTGACTCCCACACTCCAAAAAAGCAAAACATCGGCTCGACTAAACGATAAAAGAGATAATTTATAAATAACAAGCCATTGCTAGCTCGTGTGTGTCCTTGCTTGTCCTTGTTCTGATAACAACATTGCTTTTAAGCCGAAAATAAAACTTATTTCACTATTTTCTAATCGTCCTTGTATAGTTTCATGGAAAGAGGGAACATGAACAATAGCGACATGCGCACTCCAGATGACCTCGAACCCTGAACACTTTTGTAATTTATTAGGTTTATTGTACGATGACAGTGACGATGAACATGCATATACAGAGAAACGTTTAAAGATGTCAGTTAAAACGTCTATATCAATCAATCCAGGTTTTGCTCTAGATCTTCGATTTCTTGAGGAACGTTATACCAGGTTGTTTTTTACAAAAAAGAAATGTAGCTCGTGCCTTGGCGGCTATTTTAAGTTTTCAAGCGGCAGTGAGATAATAGTTGCACAAAATTGTAAAAAAACTGAAAATTTAGATGCGTAACTATCTAACTTTTTCGTACAAATAAATTTCATTTTATTTTATACGTAATGAACTGAACTGAACTTTTATCACTGTTTTAATTAAGGTGCACAAGCAGGTGCGAAAAGATGAAATTTCAGATCAACTGTTACGTTCTCACAGTAGTTATTTCAGCAACCGCCGTTGTAGGTTGCCATAGAACGAAACATGCTTAAAATTGGACAGACCAAATAGCGCAATCTGCAGTCGTTATATGTGTGTTTGTGTGTGTGTGTGTGTGTTGTGTGTTGTGTGTTGTGTGTGCGTGTGTGTGTGTGTGTGTGTGTGTGTGTGTGTGTGTGTGTGTGTGTGTGTGTGTGTGTGTGTGTGTGTGTGTGTGTGTGTGTGTGTGTGTGTGTGTGTGTGTGTGTGTGTGTGTGTGTGTGTGTGTGTGTGTGTGTGTGTGTGTGTGTGTGTGTGTGTGTGTGTGTGTGTGTGTGTGTGTGTGTGAGAGAGAGAGAGAAAATTTGCTCTTCGAGTTACATTCTGGCAACAGTTGAGCAGCGATGGGGTCATAGTGACAAGTCCACTTGTCGAAACATTAGCTCGACGTGCGAACTGGTGCGTACCCCATTTACCCTTGTTCAGTGCTCCTTCATACCGTGTAAACCATCTTCTTCCTCTCGTTCTACCTGGATTATGACAGTCAGTTGCACATCAGAATTCAAAGTGTACCAAACAGTGTTGTGAAATACATTTCACGAATACATCCCTATTCACCCTTTTAGGATCACTAATATGTTGTCCATAAAGGCGCAAACATGACACGAGTTCAAGGAGGCTATTTTTTTTGCACGGGCTAGCCCGAGAGGACGCTTAATATACTCCAGGAAAATGGAACACAGATAACAAACCGGTATTCTTTTTAAATAAAAAGACCATTTACAAAAAAGAGGGCTATGCTAGATGGCTACCGCACATTTTTTCGAGGCGCAAAAGTAAGGAAATGAAGCATCGCCGCAATGAAAAATTTTCTTAGCCTTGTTATTTATCCAGGAGATAATAAAGGAAGGCTGTTCAACTCAACGCAGTGAAACATTCATATCATGATTACATGCACCTGGTTTACATATCTGTAGTTTTCTGGTAATGTTAACTATCGATTTCATTTCGTAGGAAATATATTGATTCGCCTTCGTTGAACCTTGCACAGCACCCAATGGTTTCAGCACTTGATGCGCTCGTACATCGGGCGAGTTTGTGTTGCACTTGCTCTGGAGCCTCAGCAATGTCGACGGTCGAGCTTGCGTGACGGCCAGCCATCGTGTTTTAGAAGATGCATGTTGACAAATCGATTAGGCAATCTTCATGGAGGCGGACGATTCCCGCGAGAGTAATGAGAGTGATTGCTCTATTGGCAAACGACCCATGTTTACACAAAGAAGAAAGAAGACCTTATAAATATGCAGTGCAGTGATGCATGGCAAAGGGTGGGGGCGCTGGTCCTTCTACCAAATGATCTTCCCGGCCTTGAACTTCTGCCTTCTTCATTGTACGTTTATAGATATCGCACGAATGTTTTTCCCAGCTGCTTCTGTTCCAGACAACTGCCCCAATATAGATTTAATTTATTCACTTATTCATGTACTATCGGGGGAAAAGTCTGGACCGCACACCTGGAGACAGGACTAGACGCACGATGTAAGCTTATTGTCAGCTTATTTCTACTGCAGACATGACAGAACTAAAGTCCAACTTTTAAATCGAGGGGAGTGAGAGAGAGAATAAACTTTATTTATACCAAGTAATTATGCGGATGGTTCACCCACGTCCGGGAAACGATTGACAAATACGGCCATCCAGGCCTGACCGATCAGCTGGCGCTGAAGGGGGAGCTCTGTGTGAGCAAGCTTCGCCTCCCACTGCTCATGGCTACTTTTCTGTAAACCGTATGATTTAAGTTGTTCGGGGCAGTTCCAAACCATGTGGAGAATGTCGGACATCTCTGCGGAGGCCAGATATGCCAAATACACTAACAAATTGAGGGTACTATGCCAGATATGCATTTGTGGGGTATTGCGCAGGCCATCTCTAATTGGGTTGGGTTGAGTTTGGTAGTGTGTGGGCTTGCATGTATCGCCATATAGTGGCTTCCTGAGGAGTGAGGTCTTTGTAAGGTTCTATGTATGTTCTGCGATAAAGTCGACGGCAGTTTATTATTTCGCTGTATGTTAGTGGAGATGAAGGTTCGGAGGTGCACGGCGACGGTGCTGGGAATGTGTGACCTCGAGCTATCCTGTCAGCCGCATCATTGCCCTCTATGCCTTCGTGTGCCGGGATCCACAGAATACTGTGGCAGGAGTGTGTACCAGGAGTGTGATTTCTCATGATGTTAGCGGCCGCTTCGCAGGGTTCTCCACTGAGGTACGCCTTGCTGGCTTGCTGCGAGTCGCATAAGATTGTATTCATTTGTTCGGTGATGTGAGCGTGCTAAATGACAAGCGCATTTACGACTTCCTCAGCGTCCGCTAAGCTTCGGCTTTGGACCATGGCACTGGCTATCTCGTCTCCGAGGTTGGTTGTGACGGTTTCTACTGCAGCCGCCCGACCTTGATAGGGGCGGGCGTCAATGTACAGAATATTTGTTTTGTGCCTGTACAGATGAGGCACAGGCGGCGTTCTTGAATAGTTGTGAGGGCTTCTTTGTGCTCCGCGTAGGTACCGAAGGCGCCCGTGGCATAGAAGGCGTCGGTTGGCGTAGAGCTCGGAAAACCGAATGCGATTTTATAAGGCTTGAGTATTTGGGCTTCTATTTTCTCCTCTTCCGTCCTGGTCGTATTGTGGAAGGGTAGGCTGTATGCCCACCGTGGAATAATGAGGGCTGTCACCACGCGTAATGCACCCCGCTCCTTAAGACCGCCCCGTCTGTTGGTGATGCGGCGGATCATCCCGCAGATCTGGTTTGTTGCGCGTTGGAGCTCTCCGATGGTGTATTAGCTTTCCCCATGGCTCTGGATCCACATGCCAAGGATGCGGATAACCTGGACCTCTCGGAGCTCCTGTTCTTGCAGGTGAAGGCTGATTTGCTTCTTTTGAAGGCTTTTTTATTGACGCGGATGTATTCTGATTTTTCCGGGGTGCCGCTCATCGCGCAGCGTTGGGCAAAGTCATGGATGGTGTCCATGGCTTGTAATTTGCTTTCTTCTCACCTGCCGAGCCAGTGGTTGTCCAGACTGTGACATCATCGGCACAGACCGCATGACGGCATGATCATGGCAACATTGAACAGCAGGGGCAAGATTATCGAACCCTGCTGGTGCCTTTGGGCGGGGAGGGCCGTTCATCAGACTTCAGCCCGCCCACGCTGATGGTGGCTGTTCGGTCAGTGAGGAAATTTTGCACGTAGTAGAACATTTTTTGTCCGCATCGCAGGTCTCCTAGGGTGCTGAGGACAGCCTCGTGACTGATGCTATCAAAGGCTTATTTATTTAATGTTTGTGGCTAGGATAATTCCCTCATTTTGGATGAGATGTGGTCTACGATTTACTCCTTGAGCCGGAACATGATGTCTTGTGCCAAAAGATGTTTCCGGAAGCCGAACATTGCGTCAGTAAAACGTTCATCGCGCTTCAAGTGCTCTGTCAGTCATTTATGTGCCTGGTTTGGGGATTGTTATTATTTCTGCCTGCTTCCATTCCCAGGTTATCATTCCGGTCTACCAGATCTCGTTGAAGTCACGAGTCATTTCTTTGATCCGCCTGTCGCCCGCGTTGTGTATGACCGCGTTTTGCGACTAAGGACTGGCGAATATACATTGGTTATTCGCGGCTTCAGCCGCCAGGTGTACGGCTCTTTGCTGGTCATCGGGGACGTCGCTTCGCAGCAGGGTCACCCAGGCTTCTCTACTTTTAAAGTTATCCCTAGCGCCTGGAGACTTGGGGCGTTTTCAAAGTATATGGTCGAGGGTCCCCCTCGCATTTGCACCGTAGGCGTAAGCAAAAAACGCCAAGCCTCGCAAAGTGGTTAAAGTAATTCGAAGCCTTCGTGTGAACTGCAAACCGCATAAAGCATGATAACGACGTCTGCAAACAAAGCGAAAAACGTTCCTTCTCCCCAGGTGTATTTTCCGGTAAAGATTGCGATTGCGAAAGCTACTACGAGTGAAAATGTACCTGAGAGCATAGATTGGTTGGTTGCGCAACTTTTATTTCCATCGAAAATGGGAGTCCTCTTCCCCGTCTCCAGAACGCGTGCCGGGGAAGATAGGGAGTCATGCGCCCGCGGATTAGAAGCTGGCAGGTAGCCCTTGGCTTGTGGCTTCCTCTTCCGCCAGATGGATGGTGCGGTGCTGGATCGCAGGGTCCGCGCCTCGCACCAGGGTATCCCAGGCTACTCTACTTGTAATATTTTGTCCTATCCCTGGAGATTGTGGGCACTCCCAAATTATGTGGTAGAGAGTCCCTCTCGCCCCACAGTGTTTGCACAGATCATTGTCCCTGAGACCTGGTAGCGCGTGAAACGCCCAGACCGGGTTCATGAACGTATTAGTTTGTAGCACTCCCAAAATATGCGGTCGAGGGCCCCTCTCGCCCCACAGTAGAGCAAAGAAATTACGTAGAGATGTCACCATGCCTTCATACATAACAGTGAGACCGGTCTAGCAACTCATTTAGTTAATTTCAGGCTACCATTTGTGGACCACGGAAAGTAAACGCGCTAGAATTTCTAGAGCCACGTATGCGAATTTTCAAGTGATGTCGCAATGTTTAATTGGGTATCGTTTTACAGCTTTGTTCTCCAACCCCCTTCATAGCCTGCATTGCAGCCACATTTTAAAGGGAAAGCTTTTAATGCTCATACTATTGTTGTTCGTTCGGACTCACTATAGCTGGTGGTGGTTGTAGAAACATTTACTGCCAGTATTACAGAGTGTAGGGGCGCAGCCCCCTACATGGCTCTTGAGAGCCCCCTTCATGTATGGTGGGCCCGTTTACAAAGAAAAGGAAAGCCCTTGGAGGGCTGTCCCAGCGAGAGCGCTAATAATGATCTTGTGCTGACCTTTATAGGAGGTACTTGTGAGTAGCTTCTCCCAGCAATCTAGGGCCACCTCAAGTGAAGGAAGATGGGGGAATGAGAGGCAGGTGAGTAGTGTGTGTAGAAAGTCGCAGGTTTGGCACAGAGCTTGCAGGAAGGAGAGAACTGGTCAGGAAAGCGGACGTGGAGAAGGATGGGGTATGGGGCTGTGCACGTTTGTAGCTTGCGCCAGTGGGCAGCTTGTGTTATTTTGAGACTCGGGGCACGGTGCGCGTAAGTCCTCCTATTTTTGTGGTGGTAGGTAAGGATGTCACGAAAAGACAGCAGGCACTCCCCAACATCTGAGGGACACCGTTCCTCCCCAGCCAGGAAAGTGAGACCTTGGGCCAGGGAGTGAGCCTTCTTATTACCGGGAAGGCCGGCATGCGCGGATGTAAAAATGAGGGTGACAGTTTGTCGGGGTTGCAAAAACGAAAAAGGTGGTGGGGGTTGGGTTGGCATGTTGGCAATGTTCAGAATAGCCGTTTTAGAGTACGACAATTTCGTGGCGGGTGTGGATGTCATGACCAGCGCAATAGCTGCCTCCTCCGCCTCTGTTGTAGAATCGGTGAGAATTGAGCAAGCAGAGAGAAGTTTGGCATTATTGTTTGTAATTACTAGTACCTTACGATGGGTGTTTCTATAAGTGGCTGCATCTACATAGGCAGCACTGGGGTCTTCTCTATTTTGTCTGTGTAACGCTTGCGCCCTGGCTTTTCTACGTTTCCCGTCTCGTTCTAAGTTCATGTTTCAAGGCAGCAAAGGGGGGGAGGGTACTAACATTTTGGAGAGAATTGCAGGAGGTAATGGGGAACCTCCAGATGGGAGTCCTATTGGGGATATGTGTAGAAAAAAGAGCATTGCGCGACCTGCAGATGTACGCGAAAAGGCAGGCCGTCTGGTCTGGGCTGTCAGTTGTGGCTTCACGGAGTGCTTTATACGTATTATGGGCCCCAAGTTTCAGTAAGCGGAGTGTCGAGGTGCTGAGAGGAAGGCGCAGGGCTGTTTTTGTACAACTGTTTGGTAAAGCGTTAACTCGATCACGTTCCTTGCTAGTGAGGGGTAAATATGGAAGAGCGTATGCGATTTTGCTAGTAACGTATGCTTGTGTGAGGCGAAGTGTATTTCTTTCGTAAAGGCCTGACAGCCACGCCAAGCAGTTTTTTCTTGTTGAGGGTCATGCCAGCGCGTTTTCCATGAAGACCATCTCCGCTGTTTACCTTTAAAGCTGTCAGTTAAATTTAGTGAGTTGTAGATAGTAACCGAAAATGATAGTGGTAGTTAATAATAGTGACAGTTATGATTATAATGAGAAATGACTGTGACGTTACCGCATGGTGATGTCATAACTGGATGTGACGCCACCATGGTGTCACATCCGGTCATGTGTAATACCCTGAACGGACGTCATCATGCCATTACATGCGGTCATGACGTCATTTATGCTTATACGACGCTGACTCCGCCTGGCGTCCGATCCAGGCATACGTGCTGCGTTGTTCACTTGGCACTTCCTCGAACGCCGCACCGAGGAGTATACAGAAGAAGACGCAGTAAAGAAAAAATCAGCGTCGTTTCCAGTTGGTGTACTGATATGAAAAGAAGCACTATTAGTCGCAATTCTCCGCGGACACTTGGGCCGTGCCTTAGGAGAGACGCAGATGCCGTAGTGGAAATCTTTGGACCAATTCATATTTGAGGCTTTCGCCTCATCGCACTTTAGTGGTAAATAGTGCACCTACAATTTTTTTCTCCGGCATTTCTTGGCACGCAATGAAAGCAGGAACTTTAACTGCGCTCCGGGAGGACCGTACCATAAACTGACATATAATGCCGAGAATTCCGACTTGGGCCACATTCAATCGCTTGAGAGCGAAAATAGAAGGTGCGGTCGAATATGTGTTGCAAATTTATCACTATAGCGATATAACCCTTTTGTCAGAACTTCTGATCTCGTACATATGCAAGAAAAAGCATAAAGACGGTGTCCCTAAATAAACATAGGCAATAGTTCCCACAGCATGCAATCTTGCAGCTTGCAGCTCCTGTGTTCGATTGTCGCCTCACCCAAAGAAACGCAACTCTATTTTCAGCTCTATTACTTTTCTCTGGCTGCAGCAACATCTTGAAAAAGCTCGGCGTCAGTCCGTATGCTTTTCACCTCTCGAAAAATATTTTTACCGAGACACCTGAGACTGGTTCCGCATAGAATTGCGAAATCATTATAAGCCCCAATGTTAAACGCCTTGTGTGTTTTTTAACATCTGGTTAAGCTCCGGCGGGTAACTTATTCGATATCAGTGTTTGCGCACTGCTTGTAGACCCTACTGGTTCAAACAGCACCGGGATTTGTCATCACCAACACCTTGGTTCGGAAGCATGCATTTTACGACATATATATTGTTGGTTTGAATCCTAGTCCCAAGCTATGCCCCAACGGGGTTGACGCATGTCTGCGATATGAATGGAGAAATCGCTTTCCCCCTTCCTCTCTGCCAGGAACGCTCTGCAACAAACTGTTGCACTTACAATTTCTATGCTTTCAAAGTCAGATACTCATCACCATCATTATTTATTGTCCCTTAAGGGCCTTGGGTCGGGTATTGCATAAAAGGGGGGGGGGGGAGTAACGAGTAAAATACGTGGCCATATGATTATACTTTGCAGTGAAAAGCAAAGAGGCAAGGTAACGTTATACATTTCTATGGACCCGTAAGTAATGAAAGGACAAGACGTGCAGAACACCCAATTGATTCATGATACGTTCAATAAAATCTATATATGCTCAAATATTGCAAAAACAAAATTACAAAATTCGTGTTGAATACATGAGCCAAGCAGGAAATCTGTACTGATAATAAGATTATTTGGCAAAGTGAGCTGATATTAGCTGCCTGAATTTGAAGTTGTCACTTTCATACACTAGTGGACTATAGTTCATAGACTTTTAGCGCAACACATAAGGGGACCAGACAGGAGCTATATGTTGCGTTAGAAGTATTCCACTTTCAAAGTATGAACCAACTAGCCCGGAAACAAACGTTGCGATTTACATGCGAATGTCATCAAGACTGGCGCCACATGAGCTGTGCCAGTGGCGAGTATTACATGTATTGACGCGAGTCGCACACAGGATTTCTAGAAAGGGTGGGGCTGCGGTCGCCGATGCGACGGGGTGCGTCCGAGTAGTCATCGCATTGGCATTTTTCCGCTTGGTGACATTACGCATTTTCTCATCATTTTTGTTGTGTGGAGCCGCCGATACGTATTTTCGAGTATTCTATGGATAATTAACACCTGAGTTTTTTTGTTATAATGGAACATAAAGTGATTTTAATGAAAAGCGCCATTTTGGATGCATAGGAACCATCAACATGGCCTAAAACGTCTATGCCCAAGAGGCCGTAAAGAAGAGTTTAAAATGTCACTAAAAGAGGCAAAACAACCCCCCCCCTCCCTCCCTCTCACAGTTCAGCAAACCAAAACATCTTTTTTGGCCTTAGTGTTTGTAACCCAGTTCATGCAGTCATTCTCTCAGAACGTGCACGGGCGAAGTAAAGTAAAATTGTAGCCATTAAATGAATTCTTACATTAAAATCCCAGCCTCAGTACAATTTAGAATGTTAGCGGAAATGTTTGAGCGTCGTTGCCGGGCTGAATACACAGATGTGCTCAGGAACACGCACTCTTCAAGCGACCCCGCAACGAGTAGTGGCAGAGAATGGAAGGGGCGCGCTTTGTGAGGTACTGCAGGTAAAGTGTTACATACCTTATTGCGATAAAATTAACAAACGAGGCGGCGGCACTTGGTAGGAAAAAAAAGCTAGTTTAACACTTAAAACTCGAATACAAACCCTAGAAGCACGACAAAAAAAAACAGCGCAGAAAGACAATTGAAGATAGTCCAAAGAGATAAGAAAGGTGCACTTAGATTTTCGTGTGCCTGTGCTCAGCCTTGTAAATGGCACTGCCTCCGGCAAAAAGGTGCTGATGGGCGTCGGAGGGATTAGTGATTCAGGCTGCGGACAGAATCAAGGTGTCAGGCTGTCGGCGGTGTCTAGATTAGGCCTCACGACTGCAGAATGGACCCCACAGTGACACGAGTAGTTCGCAAAATTTAGGTAGCCGCACCACGTCGGTGGAGACGCCAGCAGCCTGCGTTCAGCCACGGAAGGAACAAGAAAACATTCCCGCTTGGTCTGGTGCTCAGTATGAATATCGGCCAGGCTCCGGGGTAGCGGGCCTTTGTGGCATAAGTCCAAGCTTAGGAACTTATTTTACTTAGTGTGCGGTCCACAGACACAAACCGCCTTTTTGAAATTGGTGATGACGTAATTGCTAGAGTCGCTCTAGTGCATACTTCTTCCGGGTGCTAAACCAGGTAAAGCAGCAGGGAGGCAGCTTTGTGCTCTCCTCAAGACAAGAGGTCTCCAAGGAAGAGCATATATCGCTGTTGAAGGTACGCTTAATACTGCACAGGAGAGGTGAACCCCTCACAAGGTTTTCCCTCAACAAGACCTTACCCATTCTGCCTTGGTGGGCTCTCAGCACAACTGCGCAATGATTTCGATTTATGCTCATTTAAATAATCTCGTGATGTCTGTGGACACCTTTACTTTGCGGGCACATTTCTCTTATGTGCAGCTTATGTGAGCGCATATAGCATTTGCCTCACTCATATAGGCAGTGCATACACTAAGAGCACAAACCAGGCAGGCAATGAGGCTGCTAGAGTTTCCTTATGCGACCGCTTGAGAGGTGGCGTTCAGCGGAATATGCGCCTTCAGATCCGTGTCGCAAAAATCCTAGCGCAAGAACATTTGTAAGCCGTGTGGCGAGGGAAAGAAGTTTCTCGAAATCTTTGGTTGCAGAAGTTGTGAAAATTAGCCTCTCTCGTTTTGTTTGTTGGCGGTACCCGCTGCTTCTAAATCACAAAGGAATTAACGCTTCGGCGTACCACTCCTCTTGCAAACTGCAGTGTTCCACAATATGTCTCAATAAAATAAAAAAAAACTGTATACAAAGAAGAATAAAATTTCGGAAATCATGCACAGCTTCTGATATGTCAAGTAAGGTTATGAGGCAATGCGATATTCTTCGCTTTTCTCTTTCTTTTTTTTTTTTTTGTAGATACATGGCAGAGATATCCTGAGAAGCATTTCTTTTTTGTTCAATCATTGCTTTTCTGACGGGCTTTTATGTTCGTTCTATTTCGACTAGCCTGTCAAATTCAGATGTCCGCTCCGGCGTCTTTCAATGATTTATTCATTCATTCATTGATTCAGCAACTTTTTGTTGCTTCTAGTTCACCGCTATCTCGTTTTTTGAGTTAGTTCATTTTTGTACCCCTAACACAAAACAAAGCGTAGCTAAAAAACAGAGCTCTCATCTGTGCAATGATACCTTGTTTAAATATACATCAGCCCTTACTTTAGGCTTCACCTGCATCCGAAACTTCGGTTTTTAGGAAAAACCCATGAACAGTTCGTTCCTTGCATCTAAAAGATGCATATTCGCATCTCCAATACTTTCCTCTGATCTTTATTTGTTTGTCATAATTTTTGTCGGTAGTTCTGCGCAGTTTGGGTGTGTCGGAAGCGACTTCTTTATTTTATTTTATTAATCTCATTGCGTTTTATCTGACATTCCATACGCACCCCCTCCCCCCCTGCCTAGACCTCCCGCGCCTCGCACTAAAATGGCCGAGGCGACGACGCGTGTTCTACCTGGTTGATGGAGTAGGCGATCCATTACCTTTCAGGTCCTGTCGTCCTATCAGCAGCAGGCTCGTGGTCGGTATCAGATTTGACATTTTTCTAACGCGACTCTGGGAACATTTTTCATGCTTACATTCCAGGGTTTCTTTGAAACAACGGAGGCCATGGAAATGCATTCAAGAAGGATAACGTCAAACTCGGTGCTGCCTTCAGGCGGTTATAGTATTGCGCACTATATCGAGGTGTACGTGCCAATATTTTTGGAGTTTTCATATTCAGGACTCCGCGGCCGTTTATCAAGAAAGGATAACTTGAGCTACGAGGTTGTCTGAAATTTCCATCGCTCTTATATCCTCCCGTCGTACGTTTTCGGAGAGACGTTCGAGCCCAACGTTTCAATTCAAGCGCTCAAAACATGTTATTTTAAAGCGAAGACGACATTCTTTGGTTATACGTGAAAGAAAAATAAAGAAACATTTACGGGGCGTATAAAACTACTCCATATTTGTACAGTTCTATATTTCATTAGTTGCTCATGACGTTTAATGTCCAAAGCAATTCACGCTATAACAGGTGCCGTAGTGGAGAACTCCAGAAATTTTGACCTCCTGGGGTTCTTTATCATGCATAGACATCGCACAGCACACGGGCAATATACTTTTCGGTCCCATCAAAAAGAGGCAGCCACGGCCGGGATTTGATCCCTCATTTTTGGGCACAGTAGTCGAGCACCGTAACCACTGCACACCCGCGGCGGGCAGGTTTCATAATATATGTTCGCAACTTTGAGAACGTTAAGATGCCCTGACGTGTCAGTTGTGGCTTAGGAAAATATGAGTAAAAAGAGGGAAAAGAAATATAGGCAAAAAAGAGGCAGCGAAAGGAAGTTTCTGAAGAAATGTAGATAAAATAAAAGAGAGAAAGGAGAGAGAAAGGAGAAAGAAAGAAGGCGGGAACAAACAAAAAGAAAGAAAGAATTACAGAAAGGGACAGCGTGGATGCTTAAAAAAATTCATATAGGACAGCTTCATCGCTGCGCTGTCATTTGAGTAGTAGTTATTCCAAAGGACCTAAGAAGAGAGCTCCAAAAAATTATAATTCCTGGACGTTTCGTCTCAAGCCTACGAGTTAACTTTTTGGGTGCGTCTATAGCTTTCGTAGGGGACCTTTTTTTTTCGAAGTGATGACCCGCTGTCTGAAACCGTCCTACCATATAAACTCATGATCATGAAATGTAGGCTCATTGCTTAGAATACCATCCTTATTGTTACCTCGACCTCAAAGCGCTCCCTTTTAGCTCCCAACCATGTCGCATGGGTGAGCTTTGTATTAAGCTCTAATGTATGCTTTGCCCTTCAGAGCAGAGCGCATGCTTAAGATGGTATTCAGCTATCCTTATTCAATGTTTCAGAGCTTGAGAGCTACCAACCTATCATTCGATTAAGTAAATTGAGTATAGTGATTCCTTAGCCTCCATGTTTATGATTAAAGTTTTAATAATAACTGGTTCACAGGTAGGGTAAGGCGCAGTATCTGTCACATGTTTCGATGGACACCTGACCTGCGCCGTAATGGAAGGGAGAAAGGTTGCAGTGTAAGTGAAAAGAGAGAAAGCGGTGCCATAGTGGAGGGCTATGGAGTAATTTCCACAAATTGGGGATCCTAAATGTACGCTGACATAGAATAGCACACGGAAGTTGGGAAGAAAGCGCACTCCCAGCATCTTGGAAACTATCACTTATAACCCTACTTCCAAAGCCAAGCAAAAATACTGCTCTTCAAAACCTCCACCCAGTTTCTTTAACATTATGTCTAGGAAAGACCATGGAATGAATGGTGCTCAGTCGGCTCGAGGCTCATCTTGAATCCACAGATTTATTTCCCCCTCATCAGATTGGCTTCCGTAAAGGTGTGTCTACTCAGGACCTCTTTTTTCTCCTCATGCACGAATTTGATCCTCCGCCCTCTTCCCAGATCCAAGCCATATTGACCCTTGATGAGCGTAAGGCTTTTGATAACCTTGCCCACGATCCACTATTAAACATCCTTGCCTCTATTGGCTGTGGTCCAAAGATGTACGGCTACCTGACGCATTTCTCCGCGACCGCACGGCCAAATTCCCTCTCCCCGATTCTATATCTGATCCTTTCCGCCTCACACGTGGTACTCCTCAGGGCGCTATTCTGTCACCAACCCTTTTTAACCTTGGAATGGCTCTCCTATCTCGTATTCTAGCGTCTATCCCAAACCTAAAACATACATTCTATGCTGACGAGCTTACTCTTTGGTGGACTTCTGGGTGTCCTGGAGCAGTAGGGGAGAGCCTACAGCGAGGTATTTATTTATTTATTTATTATTTTTTATTTACAATATACTGCAGGCCCTTTGGTGGGCCCAAGCAGGAGTGGCAACAATAATATTATTACATCATATATAAAGAAAAAATTATACACAGCTAGAACACAATAATCATGGCAGCCAGGGGTAGAAAATCGAACATTTGGTACAATAATCAAATGAAAAACGTCAGTGAAATCGGCAGTACAAGGGAAAACATTTTTTTGTTATTTAATACACACACAAATATTTAAAGCAGCAACACAACAACAGGTTAGTTAAGGTAGTCAAGACTCAATTAGGTCAATTGAGTCGATGCTATTTGTTACGTGAGGTGGCAGTCGGTTCCAGTCTTCTATAGTACCAGGAAAAAAGGAATATTTAAAAGCGTTTACTCTAGAATTGTGTGGAGTTAATTGATGTTCGTGACGATTTCTTGTCAGACGGGTGTTTAACGGTTTCAGGTAAGACCAGGAGTTCATTAACAATTTATTGTGTTTCAGCAAGAACAGAAGTTTTATTCATTGAATCCTTCTTCGTAATTCGAGTGTTGGGATGTTATGTTGCTTCTGTAGTTCTGTTGGTGAATCCATTGCACGATACTTGGAAAAAATAAAACGAACAGCTTTGCGTTGGATCATTTCGAGTGCGTGAATGTTGCGTTTTGTGTACGGGTCCCAAACAGTGGAGGCATATTCAAGCTTGGGTCTTATGATTGACGAGTATGCTAACAGCTTTACATTGGGCGGAGCTTGCTTTAGTTTGTCTCGTAAAAGGGATGCTTTTTAAATGAAGATGTGCATATGTTAGAAACATGTCGGTTCCAATTAAGTTTATTAGTTATAGTGACTCCAAGGTATTTGTATTCGCTGACTTCAGTTAAAGGTTGAGAAGGAAGATTGTACTGGAATGAATGTGTGATTCGCTTATTTGTTATTTTCATGAAGACCGTTTTATCTGTGTTAAGTTTCATATCCCACTCACTGCACCATTCTTGAATTTTATTAAGGCTAGAGTTAAGGAGTAATTGGTCTCTAAGATTGTTAATCTCATGCGGTCGTTAGCTATCTTGATAAAGTACGGTTATTTCTAGCACCTGAAAAATCCGAATTGCTGCTGATTTCAAAAACTCGCTATCAGCGCCACATAACAAGCTACGCAATCTCACAATGACAGGGCATCCCATTCCTCCTATATCGTCCTGCCGGATCCTTGGACTTCATATCCGTGAGTCAACTAATCAGGCTAATGTATCTACAACCGTTAACGTTTACAATCAGATTACGCACCGCATAGTCAATAAACACGTCGGGCTACGTGACGGTCAAGTCAGGCAGCTTGTCTACGCATTAGTACTTAGCAAAATTTTATATACAATGCCTTACCTTACTCTAACCAGTCGTCAACGACATAAGAATGAGATTGCGCTTCATATATTGTTCAAGGCTGCACTTAACGTTCCTGTGCATACATATACGAAGCGCCTATACTCTACGGGGCTGTTCTTGCCCCTGGGAGACCTAATACAGTAACATCGTGACCGGCAAATGGCACGTCTTTCTACCACCAAACAAGGATATTGGATACTACAAAAGGTTGCACTGAAACTTATCGACCTCCCTATAATTACCCCTCCTTCTTCGCTCCCGGATAACCTCAAAATAACCCCCATTCCAAAAAACGTTGCACCTGATACTAACCCAGGCAGCCGATCCGCTCGCGTTGCCGATCATGTTCACCCTACAGATTCCGCGATCGTCTACACAGATGCATCCCGTACTAACGTCGGAGCGGCTGCTTACTCAATTGAGAGCTGTAGCTATGTAGTGACGCATACCCTCGGTCCTTACATAGATCCTCCTCATACAGCGACTCTCGAGACCCTGCCAATAGCCCCTAGTATTCATGACCTCGCACAAGCAACGCCTAACCCTTCCGGATATATTATACACACTGATTCAATACAGGCTATACGCACCATTCATACGGGTCGCATTCCTGAAGAACTGCAGAATGATCTGCACAGAGCTCTCACCAAACTACGTCCCAACACTGTCACACTGAGATGGATTCCTGGGCACGCTGGAATCCCATATAATGAGGCAGTGCATCACCTAGCCCTCGAACTTAACACCGGGCGCCCGGGATTCCCTGGCCTTACCCACCCACGTGGGACACTACTCTTCACTACAAAAAAGAAATCAACATTCACTATGACAACATTAGGGAAACTCTTCGTACACTTCCTCTTCCTGATAAATCACTCACTACCACACAAATACGCATTCTCAGACGCATAAAACTGAATGCACTGCATTCTCCTATCAGATTGTTTCTATACCAATTCAGACATTCCCACGCATGCCCAAATTGTTCTGAACACTATGCAAACTTGGAACATTGCATGGTTTCATGCCCTGTGGCAATTCATTCACCCCCCCCTTTCCACACCCTCCTCTCCCAACATGGGGGGCTTGGTTAGGATCGGATCAGCTGAATGATCAGTTGGTCGTGGTGACGCTGGCCCAGGACATTCTTGA
This sequence comes from Amblyomma maculatum, assembly GCF_055883805.1. Lineage (NCBI taxonomy): Eukaryota > Metazoa > Arthropoda > Arachnida > Ixodida > Ixodidae > Amblyomma > Amblyomma maculatum. The sequence continues at coordinate 125,222,200 of NC_139349.1, forward strand.
CGCTTAGTAATGCGTTGAATAAAGTTGTTTCCTCCTCCTCCTACTCCCTCGAAACGTAACCGCCGCTGCCAGGGATGGAGCCCAGGCGCTCCGGCACAGTAGTAAGGTATCTTAACAACTCTACCACAGCGGGTTGAGGGGAGGGGGGGGGGCAATTTAATTTTTAAGGTGTTGTTGTTGTTGTAGTGGTTATTTATTGTATGTACAAAAGGAAAGAAAAGATGTTTGCCAGCCCCGGTACCTGCTATCTGATATCTGAAGCATCTGAACTGGGGCGGCGGAAATAAAGGGATAGCGAGGAGAAGGTAGAGGAAACCAAAGAGGTGAGTGATAGGGAGAAAGAAAAGGGTAGGTAAAAATGAAAGCAATATATACACTATGGTACAGTATACAGTAGTTTGCTTGAGGCCCACCCGCAAATGTCTTAGGTCACTGAGCACTCGGCACATCGGGCGGGCCTCCGCAATAGCTCTGCGACCAGGCAACTGTTCATAACGCACGCACTGGCACACTGTACAAAAGACTGACGGCTGTCGTGGGCGATCGGTCGTTATTGTGGGAAATAGCACACGTGGAGCGTTCAGTCACAGCGCGCACTATCTGACGAGGTGAAATAGGCGGGTCATCAAACCCGCCTGTTCGATGTACTCACGCAGGCTCACGTGAGCTCGCTCGAGGACTTTTTCAGATTTTGAAAGCGACAATCCTTGCTCCTGCTTATAGACAAATATAACGGTGACAAAGTGCTTTTGAGGAACGAATCACTAGAAGAATCTTTGTGAACGAGTACTAAAGAATACAAGTGAAATATGTGGGGAAGCATTTGTTTGTCGTATATCAATCGCTTCAATCGAAGATATGAAGAGGTAGTCTTCGTACTTGAATCGATTACACGTGCATCGTTGTTTCTTCGAGGGCTAATACGTTGCACGGCGCCTGTAATAAAAAGTCAGAATAATTACATATTTATTACAAGCAGCCTAAACTTTACAAGGCACAGTTTTTCCACGCTAGAGCTTTCGGCTTCAGCGTTAGTTAAACCACTAAGCGTTACTCTTTGATTGTCTCAAGTGGTTAATATATGTTTTGTTGAGTGCAATGAATGTTGGATTTCCCAAATTTGAAGCGAGGAGCAGCTCGGAAGAGTTGTTACCTAGGTAATTTTGATCATTTTTGCGTATATCCTGTATACGTACAAGAGCCGACCATCCTTTCAGAACGCCCATCCGAAATAAACCTCGTGGTTGGGATGGGCCTCACGGAGGACTTTGGACTGAAACAATTATTTGCTTACGCGGCCAGCGCCACTTATAGTCACAATAAGCCCCTCCAAATTATCCGAATGTCTTTCTTGTATATGTTTGTATATAAACAGTCATGAGCCGCCAAACTGTGCAGCGTTTTGCGACAAAATATCGCGTTCAAATGAGAGTCATAGGTTAATTAAAGCATCTAAAGAGAGCCCTAATGTCTTTTCTTTTTAGTCTTTCTGTTATTCTTACGTTTCTCCTCTACCTCTTCTCCTTGCTATTCATTTTCAACTTTTCATTCCTCCCATTCTGTTACGTTTCTGTCCTTCTTGAGTTTAATGGAATCACTTTTTCTTCTCGCCTGTGCTTCTCTTCCTCTATTCTGTTGTTCTCTTCCTTGGCTCAGCATTGCTGTTCGCCTGCCCTGCCTCACTTGGTTTGCGAACTGCTACGAAAGCTATGCTAATATAACTTGCTTCATTTATGAGGCCACTTGAAGTGATCCTGTTAGCGGCTGTCGCTTAAAACCAAAAACTACACAATAATGTGTGCGCCTACAAATGGCTAGTTCGGTGCTTGCCATAGCCGTCGAGGCATCGTGTCGAATTAGTCTGCATGGTTTAGTATACGGACAGCAACGTCAGGAGGGCCTACGAAGGTGAAGCTCGCGCAGCGCGCCATCCAGCCCGCTTCTTCTTCTGTTTTCTCTCTTCCAGCTCCGCTAGTTTGCGTTCCGTGGGTGCCTCTAACGAGATGCACAAGGCACCTCGCTCCATTCCTCGCCGGGATCCTCCCTCCCGCTCCGTGCGCCTTTTCACAATGGCATGTGGGAGACAGCCGAGCAAGGGTGCATGGGAGCGAAGGGGCAGGGTCAGCGGGCCACGCATTCGGCTGAGCGCCAGGCGGCTGCTTTCCACTACTTCGAACAACGCCTGCGGCTCGTACCGGCCGAGTGCTCTGGCACGCGCATCACGTTTCCCTGGCCGACCGCTGGGAACTCCGCATGCAAATGCACGCGCTGCGTGCATTGCCGACCGTCGGCTGCTCCTACCGCCTGTCACGGCGAGTCTCGGTGACCTCCCTCCCAGTTGCCATCTTTTCCTGCATTTTCGTCTTGGCTTTTTCTGTAGCTCCTCTTCATGTGCTGGAATAAAATGAAAACCTAATACACCTCTGACTGACGCAAAGATAGTGGGCGGATCTAGAAACAACAAAAACAAACGCAAAGCGCATCATCACGGTTTGCCAAAACTTATACTCATCCCTATAATTCAGGAATATGGACTGCTGAACACTGACGTAAATTTAGAACAGTAAAAAAAATTAAAAATAAAATAACGTATTTTCCGCCTGTCGCAGCCGTATACAATGAGGTGACAGCACAGACAGCGAAAATATTAGACCCCCCCCCCCTCTTCCTGAGCCTACACAACAATACTGGCTAACAAGACTATTAAGCTCCATCGTAAAGCACAGACAGCATGTCTAGTGGTTAATATAAGTCCCGGAATGAGTATAGCGTATACAGACGCATCAGTCTGTACGGTGGACGAACGGCAACTGCCAGCCCTACAAACGCAGACCTTCACACATGAGGGATGCATAATGGACCACCCCAACTCATTGTAATGGAGCTGTATGCCATTAGCGATGCGATGGAGGCTATAAATGTCATACTGTCTGTATGCGAATCTCACATTTACACCGACTTTCTAGGAGCTATGAAACAACTCAAAACAGTTACAAAGACCCTAAGAATTACTCAGGAGGTGCACGCTCTAAATAAGAAAACAACAAAACGCATTGTGGTACATTGGACACAAGAAGACGCTAAGAGCATTGATCATAAAAAAAAAAACTACACCTTTGCACAACAAGCCCCTAACACGAGTATTTCACCCACAAGCCTCCCATTTGATCCCCTTTCCGCTGTCTCAATTTTGGCATCTATTATAAGAAAAAGTGCATGCGGGCGCCATGATTCTCCTGTTCACTCACCTCCTTCCTCATAACCTGACAAGAATGGAGGAGGGGTCATTTGCAAGGATTAGGGATGGGGTGGCCCTTACTCCGTCGGTCACCTGCCGACGGCGCTCTCAAGAAGATGCAGTGATAACATCCTATAAGTGTCCACGGGCGGCCGGTGAGGTGGATTTTCGCTACTTTTTATGGACACGTCAGGAATGCAGGAATCAGAAATAAGACGACCGCAAGAGAGGGGACTGTCGGCTACAAGAAAGCAAGACCTGCACTCGTGACTAATGGACGACATTAAGAGCCGGAACTTGTTCTGGTTTCGTGACGACAATGATCTGCTCTAATTGCTTTAAGTTAAACACAGCCTGATTCTATGCCACATGCTGAGCATTTGATTAAAAAAGATTATACCTTTGGGAATAGACATCTCTCGCAAGGTCAGTTTCTGCCCTGCCCTTTCACGTGCATACCAAGAACAGCGGCTCTGGCAATGGTTATTACAATGTTTAGTTCATTAGTACGATGATAAACATTCGCTTTGACAAGAGACTGTTGCCGGTATTTTCTTTTTCGAACTGTAGATGACTGCACGCAGCCAACGACCCCAGCCAACCGGAAAACGAAATCCAGTCGCCAACCTGGCCACCGCATTTGTCAGAGGAGAATTGATTTTCCGGAGCCCTTGAAACCCATGTTAGACACGATACTCAAAAGTCATGCAGAATTTTTTGTATGGCTTTTTCAAAGTGGACTTGCGTTTATCTCGGTTCTTCTTTCACAGAATGTGGTTGATTAAGCATGTATGCTAATAAGTACGTTGCACTGAACTAAAGTCAATTATTTCGCAAATTTCTCTCTGGTGTTCTGCCTTCAAACATGGTTGGGCATTGATTGCTTGACGGCTTGTGTCACACCTCAAAATCACACAGCATGGTCGCACTGGCAAGGAATCCCAATTGGAGCAAAAATGTACACGCAAACGTGTTTGCATGCGCCTTACAAAAACACAAACAAAGTGAGGAAAAATTGGCGAGGCGGATGGTGGTCTTTTGGTAGGGGAGGTGGTCTTTTACCAAGGAAACTATTCTGAGTCCCGAAGATTCCCACACAAATGCAACCCGCTCAAATTGTTTGGCGATCTGATCAAAAAAAATACTGCGATAAATTTACTTACGCACTGGTCAAGGAATAAAGTCGAAATTTAACGCTGGATTATTGCTCATAGTTGCGGATTTCAGCAGTAGCTTTTTTGTGATTCGGTCGTGATGAACGTAGCACACATTCCGTCTTACAATGATTTTAGACGGCTAGTCTCTCATGATCCTCTTATCACGTAAGGCTACTCGGCAAAATTAGACAAATTGTTTTTAATGGAGCTGCAGCTACAAACCGAAATCGCACGAAGCTGAGATTTTCTTTATTTTATTCACAACTGTGCACTGTGCGAGCAAGAAAACAAATGAAAGGAGTCTACAAAACAGTTGAAACATGATAAAAGCAGCCGTGCAGCGCTTTAATGCTCTGTTTTCTTTTTTTAATTTGTTGCTATTATCTGTCCCTGGCAGGGAATAACTTTGGCCTTCGGGGATAAGCAGCTGCTGCGAGTTATTGAGTTCGCATCTGTGCATTTGATGCATACTCGCATTCTGACTACAGTCTTGTGGGACTACTACGGTGTCTCGACGATGACACGCCGACCCTCATTTTTTACCCAAGAATGATGTAACGCTTGGCCTTCGACATCGCTAAGCTGGATAAACTACTGTTACATCCTTTTTCGTACTTAGTCTTGCATTACTGAACGAGACCATGTAGCAATATCGGGTCATTTTTGCTCCCCAACATGGGGACTGTTGTCATTTCATTTATGATCTGTCGAAGTGCTCGTCGTCTGCTCGGTATATATCACACTCACTTGCTGAGGATTCCACTGATTTGATGAATTTTACCAAGTTGGAATGAATGTTATTCAGAAGTATACCAGCCATGTACGAGTGGTTAGTGGCCGACTATTGTGGATGTATGTGTAGAAAGAATGAATGCGTAGTTAGTGCTGGCATCATTGTGGATGTATGTGTAGAAAGAATGAATGCGTAGTTAGTGCTGGCATCTATATGCCTATATTTTTTTCTTTATTGTCAGCATAAAGGCTTTCACAAACATGAATTTAACAGAATGATGTAACGCTTGGCCTTCGACATCGCTAAGCTGGATAAACTACTGTTACATCCTTTTTCGTACTTAGTCTTGCATTACTGAACGAGACCATGTAGCAATATCGGGTCATTTTTGCTCCCCAACATGGGGACTGTTGTCATTTCATTTATGATCTGTCGAAGTGCTCGTCGTCTGCTCGGTATATATCACACTCACTTGCTAAGGATTCCACTGATTTGATGAATTTTACCAAGTTGGAATGAATGTTATTCAGAAGTATACCAGCCATGTACGAGTGGTTAGTGGCCGACTATTGTGGATGTATGTGTAGAAAGAATGAATGCGTAGTTAGTGCTGGCATCATTGTGGATGTAGGTGTAGAAAGAATGAATGCGTAGTGAGTGCTGGCATCTATATGCCTATATTTTTTTCTTTATTGTCAGCGTAAAGGCTTTCACAAACATGAATTTAACATATCGCCCTTCGGTCACATCGATTAACAATCTCCCCTCAAAACGTCACAAGAAATAACATGGGAAACAAATAGCCTGCAGAAAAAAAAAACACTAACTCTATCGTTGTGTGCCGCAGACGAGAAACAATCTGAGTCTTCGAGCTAGAGGAGCAGAATAGCCTTCTTCCATTGAAAAATCGTGTATTCATACTCTAATGTGGATAGGGTGCGTTCTATCACAACCATGTTTCTTGCGTGGTGCCCATATCGGGAAATTGATGCGCGCCTAGAAACGAGGGTCGCGCCGTCCATTTACGAGATGCTAACAGTCTTACCATTTTAAGTGAACAGCACCTAATATACGAAGTTCGCCAACATCTCTCAAATTCTAGCTATATGGCTTGCTGCAATGTCAGACCTCCTTTTGCGTTTCCCTAAAAAAACGAAAAGGAAAATCACAGCCGATTTCGCTCAGTTCGCCGAATGCGAAGGTCGTTAGCAGAGAACATTCAATTTTGGTGTAGGGTAAAGACAACGGTTTCAAGGTCAGGCTTCAGGAAACACGAAATTTCTTAAGGGGAACATTGCGCTACAGCGAATAAACTTTACGATAGTTTAGCGCATTCGTAGAGGGTGATGCGATGTGCGGTGTTTAGATGCAGTGCGTAAGGATGGAAGTTGGTGAAGACGACCACAAGCATTGCCGATCGCTATGTAGGTAAACATGCGCTATGGTAATGGGTAACGGCGATAGCATAGTGATGTGATGCAGTGGGGTACGAAGCGAATCTATTCGCGCCAACACAGGATCAAAACCGCTTTAGCATTTCATTATTCCATTTCTCTCAATGTCTGAGCTCTTTCCTTCTGCGCCGGCTGCTCCATCGTCGAGCGAAGCAGCTGATGGTGACCCCATACACAAAGATAGGCTTACGGGCTCACTGCGTCATTTAATCCTACCGCATAAAGAACTCACCAGGAAAGAAGTTGAGAAAAACAAACTAGAAAAACTGTTCATTGAAAAGGTCAATGAACGGTGTCGTCCAACAAGTCTGTTATTTTGGTGTGTATACATGTAGCCATTCGCGATCATGTGTTAGTAGAGGATGAATTTCCTCGCGTGTTTTTCATTTCCAGCAATCAAAATGCAAAGCTAAAGACGTTCCAAATTCAGTGTATGCTGCGCGACGTTGCAAGGATTTTGTTCGCTGGTTGTAAACATTTCGTGACCCAGTTTTGCAAGAAAAAAAAAGAGTAAAACTAGGAACATACATCGCACCTTCGAAAATTATTCCTTCGAGTTAATCTAGGATTTCGAAGCTCGATCAGTTCTTGAGTATCCCCAGCTATAGAGGCTTAATATCCACTCGAAGAAACAGAGGAGACACTGATGTTGGAAGTGACAGTGGACGTGTCTCTCGTGGGTTCTTAATGAAGCTGTCTATATGCAAAAACACGAGAACCTAATAGGAAAACATAACCCATAGCATTGGTTAATCTCTCCTTTCTTTATTCAAGAAGATAAAGAACGAAAATGATGGTCTTCAAAAAGGCTTCAAATCAAAATGGTTCTAGGCAAGAAATGAAAACGGAATCATTGTAATATGAGATTCATAATTTGTGTGTCACTACATTTTTGGACGTCTTTGCATTTAGTCGTCTTTATTGATCGGACCTTTGCTCCTTGAAGGGTAAGGAGAAACTGCGCTTTATGCTCAAGGGAATGCGTTTGTATGTGGGCTATGATCTTGCGCGTACTTTATCTTCACGAAGAGGATTCATTCGCATTAATAAATTTTAGTGGTTTTATTGTACTGCATTGCTGCATTAAACATCTCTTCTTCCTGTCTGAAACTTTAATAACATGGTGACATACTAAGTAAAGCACGAAAGGCGAGCATGTCTACAAACGGAGTGAAACGACGCGTGGAAGGGTGACTGCATCTCCCAATAAAATAATGCCTGTATACATGGAAGGAAAATATCACCTATTGTTTGCGACTGATGGCAAATGAGGCACATCACATTAGTTCGTGATAGGTCATTACGCCGTATACGTCTGCAGGTTCAACTCATTGAAATTTTATAAAATACGCATTTGACCACTAAGCAACGAAACACAGCGTTCAGTTCAATATCGCGTTTTGCTCCAATAACTTTTACTTTGGGTATCTCGGACTTACAAATCAGAATTGTGCATCTGGGAAATCGCTCTTTGGAAAGAGTGCCATTCAAGAGCCTAGGATGATCAGAGCCCTTGAACTTTTCATACACCACCAGTGACGATGCGACTCGAGGCTCGCCAAGCTCCTGCAAGCGCCTGGGCAGGTAGGCTCTATGGTCCATCGGATTTCCAACAAGCGTGGTGGATTTCGATGCAAGGGCACCTTGCGGCTGGAGAATGCATTCGTGAACCGTGGAATCTTGTATTGAACTTACTACTTGCACCTGTGGAAACAGGAGGGGGAAGGCTTCCAAGCCATATTTCATAAAATCCTGAAACGAGGACTGGACCTCCCAACTTCTACAGCCGCCCCATGGCGTTTAGGTGTGGTGTATATCTTTAGGGAGCTTCGGGAGGCCCACCTCACCAGCTGATACAGGCGCCTTACAAGAAGAAAGTCGGCACCCCATATTCTAGCCTGACTTCACATCCAACACGCCTAACTCACCGAAGAGAATTGTCATATTCCCCCAGAATGGAGAAGCGCCGTTCACGTGTGGCCTCTCTCCAAAAAGCCTAAAAAGGTCTATAATGGCCGGCTCCTGGCATAAGAGGAAGCCTTTTATCTTCCTTATGAATGAAAACCAACAGCCTTCGACGTGGATGCCTCCGGCCCGAATGATATGGGGAAGTACACGGCCGCGGTCATCCACAAGGGCAATACAGAAGACAGCCTTCCGTTCAAGGTTCAGTCACCAAGTCATCAGAAGCGGTTGCCATCACCCTCTCAACCTCCGACTCATCCTGCAAATATATAATCATTGATTATTGACGTGCTTAACGAAACGTCCAGCAAAGGTTGACTTTTCTCCTAGCTTACCGTATTTATTACGATTGCAGCCGCGATTCCGATACCACGCACCTATCTCTCGTTTGGGCTTCAGATCAATTTGGCCTCACGAGAATGAGACATGCTAGCCGACGAAGCCGCCAGCGCGCTGTCTCTCATGGCATTTCCCACAGGTTCCGACGCCTACCAGGATTGCGATTTCAATCCGGCTTACACATTTAAGGAAAATCCGAGTATTACAAATTTACAAAGCAAACTCTCCCGACTTCGCGCAAAGGGCTGGGGAGGGCTAACGAGCGGATACTCCTGCGCCTGATCGCCAATAAGATGTACGATGTGCCCGCCAACCGCAAAACATTTTGATTCCCATTTCGACGGGCAGTGATCGCACTGTGGGGAGGTGTCTCACTCTTCCACGTGATTTGGGACTGCCAGCGTAACACATCCCTGCCCCCTATCCATAATCTTACCAACGAGAACTGGGATGCGACCCTGTCCAGAGGTTCAAAGGGGCTTAACTCAGCGCGCCCGAACTGCGGCTACCGCCAAAGGAACGCCTGTCTAGGCATATCCACCTATTGATTTTAAGAGTGTGATCTTTCAGGTCACTTCGCTCAACAAATCACTATATATATATATATATATATATATATATATATATATATATATATATATATATATATATATATATATATATATATATATATATATATATATATATATATATATATATATATATATATATCATAATAAATGTTTTTACCACGATCACCATAATCTTGAATAGTCGCACCAGTCTTTGTCTAGCTCTCGTGAATTCGCCTGCTTGGGTTTGGGCTATTATTGCTTATGCGGCACAACTGCCAGTTCATAAGCGCGGCAATAATGCATCGTCTTGGTGTCAGTTGTTCTTGTTCTCGGTCCCCTAGATCTTTGTTCTTTGAACTCGGGGCTGTCCTAAGTAAATAGCGAATACATCTCAAACGTTCAAATGGTCGAACGTTGAAGACAGACGACATTTTAAATTGCAGTCTTTAGTGAAAAGCTAAATGAATCTTGAAATAATGTCGGCTAAAGTAAAATGCTTTACCACCACTGCCATCATAACTCAACGTTGCGGCGTAGTGATGACGCTATATAAATTGATCAGTAAGTAGTTTTAAGCACCACTTTAACAAATTTTATTAAGACCTCACGCTTAGCGACAACAGAGAAACCCAACAATTTGTGACGGAGTCTGAGGAGTCTATCGTTGCCGACTGTTCACGCAAAAACAGTTCTTATAAAATGGAAATACAACTCAAATCGATACCAGAAAAATATAAGAAAGCGAAGCAAAGAAGTTGAAAGGCAAATGTTTAACCCTGTTTACCCTAAGTAAAAAAATTCTAGAGGGTACTTTGGACCCCTAAAATGCGATGAGGCGAAAGCCATTATAGCGTGCTGTATCGTAGTCCTCCATTACTGCACCTCTATCGCCCTCTCTTCTTTCACTCCCACCTTCCTCACATCCTTTACGGCGTAGTACAGGTGTCCGTAGAGAATTGTGACAGAACTTTAATTGCCGCTGATGCCTGCTGTACTAACGCCTTCTAGACATCTGGGTCTGCTTCTGTTTGCTGTGTGGTGCGGCGTTTGAGGAAGCACCAAGTGAAAGCCGCAGCACGGTCGCCTGGATCGGATGGCCGGCGGGGTCAGCTTTGTCTATGCATCAATCGCCTGGGGACGTCATGGCCAGTCGTGACGATACGTGGCGCGCCCCTTGTCGAACACAACCAGAATTTCATTGAACGCAGCAAAATTCAGCAGCGTTTTATTATTCATTTACAAGAAATTAAAGGCACAGTATATGCCACTCGGGAAATCCAGCTATCCTCACGGTAGACAAGGGTAATTAGGATCAACGGTTCATGGTGTGCCAAAGCAAGGCAATAAAGAAAAAAAAATCCGGGGCGTGGCGCAGTTGGTAAAGCGCTCGGCTGGGGATACAAGAGATAGAGGTTCGATTCCCGGTAGAAACAAGGTTTATTTATTAATTTTTAACTATCTCCCTCGAAAGCGTGGCACCTTCTGCCGACAATGTCCTCCGACAGCTTCTCCTAGCAACGATGAGGCTTTAAAGGCTTTCTGAAAAGAGCAAAAGTGTCGGCACGTTTCTCTCGACCCGCCTCTCTTCGTCTCTTAGTCAACCTCTTGTAGAGCTACGCACACTGGATGATTGGACTCGGCCTGTCGTCTTCACATCCTCTGAGAGGCAAGCAGTTCGTGAAGCTTCTCGCCCGCATCATCCATTATACGACTGCCGTTAATTTGTCGAAAGCTGATGCGATCCGTTGCCATTGGCTATGAGGCAGCGGAGGCTATCTAGAAAGAGCTATCGCCAGTGCTCCAGCGTAGTCGCGGTTGTCACGTGACTAGGCAGAGGCCAAAGCGCGTTTACCTCGGTTTCGGGGGATGGATGAATAATTTTCACTCTAGACTGCAAATAGAGCCAACTTACTCCCCATCCCCGGCACGCAGGCCTAGGGGACGAGGGCTAGATTCTCCGCGACTAAATGCTAACAGATGTTTGCTCTTCGCTGCCTCGCCCACAGGCGGACGAGTCGTTGCTGCCGAGCGTGGTCTTCGCTCCGCAGCAGGGCTTTCCAGGTCTCTCTGCTAGTGATATCTTCATCGACTAGGTGAATTGTCGCATTCCCATATAATGTGGTCGAGTAACCCCCTCTTTCCATATGCTTTCCAAACATCATTTTTATGTTCTCCTGGTAGGGCTTGAAAGGCCCATACCGAGTTAACGAAATTTCCAGCTTGCAGCCTCCACTTAGTATTTCATCCAGTGGTTGCTGTAGTTTTCTGTTCAATCTATAATTCGCAACGATTTCAGAATATTTTTGCGCGCATTTATCCAGGTTCTGGCAATCCGGCGGTTTTACCGTTACCCGGAAGTTGTGGACGAAGTTTAAATCCGTTTGCGATTACTGCATACGTAACTTTGTACCAGAAAAAAATAAAGAAAATAGGAAGAACAAATCCTTGGATAACACGTGAACTGAATTATTTCAAGCGGAAAATCAAGTGCTGCCAGAAGAAAAAGAATAAAAATGAGTCAGTGTAGATGACAAGATTCAAGGGAAAAATAATTTTCCGAAACACTAGGTCGCTTAACAACAAACAATCCTCGCAAATCCTGACAGTACCTGTCGAATAAGGCATAATGAATAAGGATAAAAGGTTAGAACAACTATCTTCAGCCTGAGGTGTTGTCGCCGACAAAAAGGAAATGGCAGATAGGTTCAACCTTCACTTCCAAAGTGTATTCGCTCGAACTGATAAGAGTTTTGAGAATATGTTAGTGAGCGATGGCGAAAATAGTGTTACGATTTCTTCAGAAGCTGTTATCGAAGTTCTATTGTACGGAATCCGCGAAATTCAGCTCGCCCTGATAATATACCAGCAGCATTCTTAAAAAGCTATGCAGAAATTTTGGAAAGACTTCTTGTTACAATGTTTCACAAATCTCTATATACAGGCGTTGTGCCTCATGACTGTCGTGTTGAGCGCTTTGTACCTGTATTGAAGAAAGGAAATCCATAAAAAATAACAACTACCGACCAAACTCCCTCACTTCTATACCTTGCGAAGAAATCGAGCATATTATTCTCAAATATCTTAACAGTTTTGTAGACACGAATGACATAATTAGCAACAGGAAGCATGGGTTACGTCAACATCCCTCCACTACTATGCAGCTAATAGTTTCAGTACATTGTCTAACACAAACGCTCGAAAGTGGCGCCCAAGTAGATGTAATCTACTAAGGATTTTTCTAAAGCATTCGATAGGGTATCTCATATTGAGCTAATAATTAAGATTAAAATATTTGGCATTCTTTCCCAAATCATTGCTTGGCTTAGTTCTTGTTTCCAAAGTTGTAAACAATATTGTTACGGGGCGGCAAGCCGATGAAGAAAGGAAACAGGACATGACTGATGGCGATGATAGATCACCTTTAATGAATGATGGCGGACCTAGCGCGAGCGCGCCTGCCTGCGCCAGTGCTCGCTTCTTCTTCCAAGCCCAAAACAATGTGTAGAGATTAAAGGGCACTGCTCTGCTCCCTAGACGTTCTCTCAGTCGTTCATGAGGGCTCAGTTTTAGGACCTGTTTTGTTCAATATTTGCAATAACGATCTAATAAGTGTTTTGGAACCAAGAACGTTGGCCAGGTCCCGCTGGTCCTGTCTTCTTTCTACTCTCTTGTCTCCAATGTTGACCTGTTTTTTTATTAATTATGTACCAACTAGCTCAACTGGCCGTTTTACTGCGGTTTTTCGCCGATTACTGCATTATGTTTAAAACCATATACTCCGTATTCGATCAACTTATCCTTAACGCGAATTTACAGCTCCTTGTGTACAGGTGTAGTAAGTTAGATATGACAATTAATTATGGTAAAACAGTCTACTTATGTGGCACTAAGAAGATTCACAAAATTCAATTTCCTCCTAGTATAGGAGACAATGTACTTAGTCAAGTATATGAATAAAAATATCTAGGCTTGACCCTAAAACAGATCTGAAATGGTCATCCCATATCTCAAGCATTTGCTCCTCTGCAGGGAAAAAGCTAGGCTTTTTATAACATAAATTACTGGATTCTTCAGGTACACTCATGCTTCAAGCGTACAAATCAATAGTTTGACCTACTCTTGAATATGCCAGCATAATATGGGATCCACATACTACAGTCAAAATTGAAAAATTAGAAAGAATCCAAAAATTAGCAGTAAGATTTACATATAGCCGGTATAAGCGAAGGGATTTCCCGACAGCCATGTTACAGCAAGCATCCCTTCAGCCATTGGCTGACAGAAGCAAGGCTGCCCAGCTTATCGTTTTTTTTTTTTTTTCGCTCTCTGTATTTACAAAATCTACGCATTCAGCCACATGACTACTTTGAAAGAGACACAGCCATACCTTCTAGAAATAAACATACTCATAGCGTCCACCAAATGTTTGCCTGTACTAATTTGTTCAAATTTTCTTTCTTCCGCAAGATTATAACTTATTGGAATTCCTTGCCTCAAGATTCACCGCTCCTTAATTTACTCTTGTGAAATCCTCAACATGTGTCTTTAGAGTCAAAACGATGATTGTGATCAGTATTACCGTTATTCCTTGTATTTGTGGCTATGATAGCGGGATGTTCTTGCTAACAATCTACTTTCTTTGTAACTGACTACTTGTGTTATTGTAATCTACTTTTATTTTGTTCTTAAGGAATAACGCTAGTTAACTAGTGCATGTACCCTCTCCTGCGCGGACCGTTCAGGTCCACAGTATTGTGCAAATAAATAAATTAAAAAAATAATTACACAGCTCGAGCTATCTCATGTGCCGCTTGATTGCCGGGAACCAATGCATGCGCTGGGGTCCATATTAGGCTGACTTTGGGGGTCAACTCTTTGCCGACCAGGATCCTCGCCGCTTCCAGAGAGACTTTGTCTTTCATGAGATTCCAGATAGCGATCTGACGATCGCTGAGTACAAATTTTGCTCTCGTTCCAAATCCAAGCGAGCGCTATAGCACTTCTTCGGCAGTCTCTATGTTGGGACTGGGAATAGTGGCTGCCGACTTGGGGGCCCGTAGTCCGTTGAATACTGAAGCAACCACCGCGCCATACTTCCCATTATCCCTGTCCCCGTAGACGACCTCTTCGGGGTCCATTTTTCCGAAGCGTTTTGTTAGTGCTTCGGATCTCTTATTCCTCCTCTCGATATTATGCTCCGGGTGCATATTACTCGAGAAAGAGGGAGGGGGGGGGGTATGACTATTTTCTCCCTACATTTAGGTGGATGTTAGTTTTACTGTGCAGCACGCGGTCAGCCGGTAAGCCTGCCATCTGCACGATGGCTCTGCCCGCGGTGGTGCTGCTTAGTTTCTCTACCTGATACATGTCAACTAACAATGCGTATTCTTCCCAGTTATTATTCACCCCTATGGTGAGGAGATTCTCCGTAGAGGTGCACATCGGAAGCCCTAGGCCTCTCTTGATATATCTTCGTATGAGGGAGTCTAATTTCCTCTTTTCATCCGCTTAATATTTTGGAAGGGTGTGGCGCAGCACACTCGGCTGAAGATGTAAGCCTGTACTAATTTCAGTAGGCTTCTCTCTAAGAATTGTGCCCCTAAGGGAGGTTCTCCTAGATGCCTAGAACCTGCGACACCTAATCGTCTAGCTTTTTTGTGACGCCGTCAATGTATCCGTTCTCCTGTATAAAGAATCCCGAGATTCTGATTTGTTATACTTAGGAACGGTTTTACCTTCCACTTTTATTTTGAATTTTGAGTCTATGCTTCTCCTACGGAATTTAGGATTCTAGATTAATAGTAATCGTGGCCGCAGAATGATGTTATAGCTTGCACGTGGTTTCTCGTCAGTTCAATTTCAAACACGCGCACACAGCGCACATGGCGAAGGAGCTTTTGTTTTTAAAATGAGCCTTTCTTAACATACAATAAAGCACTTCCAATACAAAGATTATTGAATAGGCGGAGAAAATGAATCGAAGAGCACGATTTTGTACTGTTTCGAGAGTAGCTGAAAATATATTGATTAGTTCCTAATTGGGCAAGCGTATTGAAGTTTTGGACGAATAACTGTTAAATATGCGAGGGACTTCACTGATGACGGTTCAATACGTAAGGTTCGCCGGAAGTAACCGAGAAGAAGATTTGGTGGCGAAGAAACCATCGCAATCATATCGGCATGTCGCTGCAATGGGGTCGAAGAGACACGACCGTAGCTCATTTCGTTCACTCAAACCACGACTGAGAGCACCACAATGGTTGCGCGCGAAAGCGGTAGTCACATTATTTTATTTGTATTTCGCGCTCTTTCATTTGAGCCTGAAAAAAAAAAGATACACGTGACGCTTTCTTTTTCGCAATTAATGGAATAAGGGTTTCTAAAGGTGCTCTCCAACTTTCCAATTAACATTTATGGTCCAAAGTCATTACTGCAAAACAAAAATTGCATGTGGTGCGCAAGGCAGCTGGCACTCATAAGCAACTGGTTGCTTTGGCTTACCCCGCATAGCGTATTCTTTAACCGTTGGGAACCTGTCGTGTGTATATATATATATATACACACACACACACCAGGTTCCCGGCGTACGTACATACATACATACATACATACATACATACATACATACATACATACATACATACATACATACATACATACATACATACATACATACATACATACATACATACATACATACATACATACATACATACATACATACATACATACATACATACATACATACATACATACATACATACATACATACATACATACATACATACATACATACATACATGAAGTTTATTGCGAGAAATATAGATGCAATAACTAGCGGGTGCCCAGAGAAGCGCAAGCGCTTGTGTGTGGGCCCGGCAGTCACAGCGGTATGCACTCAGTATAAGACGCTGATAGTACACAGTTGTCAGCACTCAATATAAGACGCTGATAGTGCACAGTTGTCAGTTAATGCAAAAATAAAACAAAGCTGTGACAATGCATATATAGATTCTTTAGTACAATCAATAGATAAAAAGCAAAGAAACGGAAACCTATAGTAAATAAACGTAACAAATTTTGAAAGAAACAGAACAAACAAGCTTATTAATATCTTTCTTCGTGACCTACAATCCACGCTTTCAGAGCAGATTTTGTAGCCTTCATAGAATCACAACCCAACACACCGGCTAGTAGTTTGTTAAAATAGTAAGGAATATAAAACTATCGCGTCTTTTTGCCATTATTTGTATAAACCCTTGTTACATTATACAGCGCTATGTGCCTAAGGGACTCTGGATTTTTATCTGGCTGTTTAACTGGTTTGAAATTAATTTCTTAGAACTACCACTTGCACGTACAAGTCATGCAGGGGACTAACGCCTGCTTCAACCATTCCAGTGTTGTAGTCAGACTTCTCATAAGCAATTCCATACAGTAAATTAGTGGAGAATCTGCACAACAACCTATCAACCTTCCTAAACTTACAGGGCGCACACGAACCATAGACAGAAATGCCGTATCCAAGGATAGATTCTCCCAAAGATCTATACACAGTCTGACGCAACTTTACACGCACAGTATATTTTATTCAATACAGCTGCACAGAAAGGGAACGCAGTCGTTTTAATAGTGGTCAATTTGAGAAGACCAACACATAATAGAATCAAGATACAGGCCGAGATATTTAACACTTTTCGAGTAGGGCAGCCGCGGACAGTCACAATTGGCGCAGTCGCTACCGTGCGAAAGAATCGACGCGGCAAGATCAATATTCTCGTGCGGATTTCGGAAACATATCAACGTAGTTTTCTTTTCTTTATGTATACATGATTTCCAGAAAAACAATCTACAATTTTTTTTAACATCGTACTGAAGTAGTTTCAGTGCCTGTGGGCTTGATTCGTGGAATATTACTAATCCCGTTTCATCAGCATACTTAAATAACGTTGCATTTAATTTTAAGTCAACCATATCATTTACATAAATATGAAACAAGAAAGGTCTCAAAGCAGAACCTTGTGGAACGCCGTACTGAATATCAGAAAAGGTACTAAATGATTATTTAATTTTTATTACTTGTTTACGGTTAGACAGGTAGCTTGCTAAACATTTCTGGTATGGACCACGGAATCTAACATTTTTCAATTTTTTAACAAAACAGGGTGTTCTACTGTATCGAATGCTTTCGATAAATCGAAAAATAACCCAAAAACACATGAATGTTCATCCAAATTACCATTAATAAAATCGCAGCAATCTTTCAGAGCCTCAATCGTACCAATATTGCGACGAAAACCACAGTGTAGCACACAAACATGAATATTTTTCACAAAACGACATCATATAATGGTTCACAATGTTTTCCATCAGGATGCTAATGACCGGCAGCGTGGAAATCGGTCGGTATTTGGTTGGGTGCGACTTTTTTCCCGACTTGTAAATTGGTCTTAAAACTGAGATCTTAAGACCTGGAGGTATCTCCTGTTTTAAAACAACCGTTGAGTATATGTAAAAGTACTTCTTTCAGTATCGCGTAATTGCTCATAACATCACGCAATCTAATCTTATCTTATCCTGGTGGTTTGCTGTCTGGTGGCGTTCGAATAAGGTTCCACAATTCTTCATCATCAACAGGTGGAAATTCTGCAGAATTGATTATTTTCTTGCCTTGGTAGGGATGGTAGAATCAATAGATTGCGTTTTCAGCTACCTAATGGATGATAAAAACGCGTTATTAAAAGAATTTGCAATGATCGCAGAATCCACTTCTCCGAAAATATTACACAACTTCTAATCCAAATTAGACTTTTTTCTGTCTACGTAATAACCCATTTATTAGACTCCAGGGTTTCCTTTTATTCCTGCTACACCTAAAAAACTCCACAGAAAAATATTGCTTCTTTGCTAGCCTCACTGCAGCAGTAAGTTCATTACGATGTTTTCTATATTGCTCTTTCAAGGCTAGATTCCCGATATCTTGTTTATACGCACTCCAAAGTTTGTCTTTTTGAAGAAATAGTTTCAGTATATCATTCGTTATCCATTTCTTCTCAGGAGTCCTTAACCTGACTTTAGCCTCCTTTGTGGAACTGGCCTACAGCTCATCAAACTTAGCTACTAAAGAGTTATAAGCATCAACGTGACTTTGAGTTAACAGTATCTTCCAGTTAAAAGTTTGAACGATGTTGTCCAAATACTTGTTATCGACAATTTTCATCGTTCCAACAGTCTGACTTGACTCGCAAAATTAATTTGCTTGCCTAAAATAAAGCATGGGTTTTAGCATCTCGTTCCGCACCCCGTTGGACTGCATCCCGTCGGACTGCGATCCGTCGAACATACGAGGCCGCTTAGGTAGCCTTGGTCCGTCACCGTCATATATATATATGTGTAAATTGCGGCGAACTGCTTAAATATTTATTTGTTCCTGTTCGCCAGCCGCTGGCATGCGGCCTTATCATTGTGATTCTGGCGCGCGTATCAATTCTGTATCCCGTGTTTGTTCATGCTCGTTGTCGCGATACGACGCGTTATCATTTTCTTTGTTGCGAATGATGCACCGAGATCTGTCTCGAAGATTCCGATCACTCGCGTATGTTTCTATAATGTTCCAGTTTGTGCTAGTAGCAGTTTGCGACGTTATCTAGATTGTTCTGTGCAGCCTTTAATTGAACATTGACGAGTGCGACGGCCATTCTTTGTTCGACTATCGATGAGCATGTTTGTTGCTATCGCCGCCGCCGAGTTGCTTAGTTCTTTTGCGGGCGCAAGTCAGCCCAATTAAGATTTTCTTCAGTGCAATCACCGACTCTTCATTTGTGTCATCGACCTTGTCACCACCATGTGACACTATATCCAAACAATGTTCCCTAAACGTATTCGACATCGAAATCAAAATGCAATTGTATTGTACTTGCTTTTATTTATGCGAAGTTCTAGTGAATGTGCCAAGGTGCATCCAATGCCTTGCATGCGTTGCACTCTGCTAGCAAGAGAGAAGATAAGGAGACAGAAGACAGCAACTAAACCAACGATGGCATAAAAGCCCCATGTTTCTTGGAAAGCTTGACGAAATAATTTAGTTCCATTAGAACCATTAAAAATAAGCCTTTTGATAAGGTGCGCCAGTAGAAAACAGTCTCTACAATTTCTGCAATATTCTAGATAAAATGGAATCAGGACGGCACTAAATTGAATATATCGACCAGCTGGCCTTTCCTGCCCCTTGACGGAAATGTTCTATGTTACTGTTTGGGGCAAGAGCAGATTCAATATCTGCTGAGAACGATCCCACATTAAATCTTACACTTTAGGTATTGCGTTTTTGTTTTAGTGTACGTAACGTACGAAAAATGCCACATGCGTGGCGCCACAGCAATACGAAAGAAATCGGGAAACCTTGTTGCAAGTATCGTTCGCAACTTCAAATGAGGTAGTGTTCAGTTCATGATTTGTTTGAAAAGCTTGCCGATATCTCGAAATGTCTTCTTGATCAGCCTTTGGAAACAGCGGAGGTGGAACTTGAGGACTTCATTTCCTTGGCGTCGCCATAGTCAAGCCATCAGCCGACTGGCCCTTTCCGTTTTGTCGAACATATCCAATTTCGCACCAAGGATTGAGAACTGTGCATTTTTTTTGTGGTGACGAGTTTCTTTCTACACCTGAGCGAGTGGATGTCTGTCGAGGCGAAATGAAATTTTCTCGACGCGGCACTGGGAATGGTGCAGCTCCCTCTCTGTAATCCGTGATTCACCGTCTGTTCCTGACAAGGTTTCTCACTGGGAAACGCAAATACAAGAAGAGAAATTTCTCGACGTCTATTTGGTTGCCCCTGAAAACAAACTCCAATTTACAGCATTGTCGCTAGATACACACTTGGAACGTTTACCGATAGACATTTTGTGACAAACCCCTGAGGGTCCAGAGAGCAAGTCATTTTTCGCGCCGTGGGAATTAGGTCGTAAAGTTTCAGACGTGTTTGTATTGACAAGAGTTATTGTCTGCCTAGTTGGTGATCGTCAGCAGAAGACAGTAGAGCTCGCCCTATTCTATGTGTCGTTATCTTGTGTGTTATCTTGCGTGTTATCTTTGTAATTGCTGAAGTAATGCTGCGCGGTGCCTCTGAGGGTATATTCGCGATGGCGTACAAAGTTGTTCGCAATATGAGCGTACAATCACTCATTATTTGATCTCGTACCGAGTGCGTCTTCGGCTGCCCTAAGGTTTCAATCTCACGTTAGTGTAATCTCAGTTCTAAAATGTGAGTTCTGTTCGTTAATGTTTAAAAATATCGCAAACTTTCACCCCTAGTTACAAAATGCTTGTGGCCAATAACGTTAAAGATAAGTTAATCGTTCCGTTCATAGCGCAATACTGCACCATGATAACTTATAACGCATTAGCAGAAATCACGTGGTAATAACTTTTTACGCTCCTTCATATGAACGCGCAGCTGCTGTTATACTGAGAGCTTCAGCAAACGGTATACAGCAAGTTGCGCAATTAGATGTAGCCGTACAATGCTTCTCCAAGCTAAATAGTTGAATTTTTGCGGCTTAAATTTCACACAGAAATGGCATTTGGTTATCACCACTTTTTAATACAAAAGGCGCTTGGCGCACTTGCGTAATTCGATTAGAAGGAGTCAAATGTTAGCATCATTTGTGGCGGCGGCGAAGCGAAATCAGCCACTGTCCCAGCGTTTGCAGCGGTTGCACAACTTTGTTGCGTTCCGGGCTTGACATGATTTATTGCAGGTCAAGAACAAAACGGTTTGGTTTGGTTTGTGGGGTTTAACGTCCCAAAGCGACTCAGGCTATGAGAGACGCCGTAGTGGAAGACTCCGGAAATCTCGGCCACCTAGCGTTCTTTAACATGCACTGACATCGACAGCACACGGGCGCCTTCTTTTCGCCTCTAATGAAAAGCGGCCGCCGAAGCCGGGATTCAATCCCGCATTCCTGGGAACAGTAGTTGAGCGCCGTAACCACTGTGCCACACCGGCGGGAAGTACAAAAGGCTTTAAAGAGAGTGCAGTTTTGTCCAAATGCTGAGTTTTAGTAACAATGAAGTTGGCAAAGGTTTTCAAGCATCCCAAAAATCAATTCATCCTCCCATCTTCCTTCGCCGAATGTCCCTGACAGTGTTGCTGCAAACAAAACGAGGTTGCGCCACCAATGCGATTGGCTGGTACATTAGCTTGTCATCCTTCGCAGCCACTAAAGACAATGACAGCATCCGACGTCTTCAAATATAAACAGAGAAGTAATCGAACAAATTTGGTACAAAGGAATTGAAATGCCATTTCTGTTCGAAATTTTTTTAACTTCAAGCATTCGGCGGTATAGCTGAGTGATGCATTCCACAGCGCTGACGTATTTACACAACATGCGTTAGATAATGCGGAAAGCAGGAAATTAAAAAAAAAAAGAAAAAAACAAATTTTAAAACAAAAATGTACTGCTGTAGTTGCTAACAGGTTAGGGTGCTCGAATACTGAACCCAACGACGCGGTATTCAATACAGGCCGCGCCCGCTGACGGCCGCTTTTGGGTGGAGGCGAAAAGCAAAGCGCGGTATGCAGTGCGCCGTCAGTGCACGTAAAAGAAATTTAGTTTGTCGAAATTTCCTGAGCACTAAACAACGGGGTCTCATTACCTCAGCCCCCTTACAACAGTAAAACATCACAAACCACCACTAATAAAAACAGTTAAATGTATGCCCAATTATAACAGTTTAATGGACAGCACCAAATAGGAGCTCAAAGCAGGTCAAAAGACAGAGCAATACCAAATTTATAACGAAGAAAAGGTCAATTAGTAAGCCCCTATAGTGCAAAGACATCAGAGGTACTTTCCTCACAGAACCGAGACTGGGCCCATGAGACGAAATGGACGC
Organism: Amblyomma maculatum; assembly: GCF_055883805.1. Classification (NCBI taxonomy): domain Eukaryota; kingdom Metazoa; phylum Arthropoda; class Arachnida; order Ixodida; family Ixodidae; genus Amblyomma; species Amblyomma maculatum. The sequence goes on from NC_139349.1 coordinate 125,244,540, forward strand.
TCGGCGGAGACGGGACGTTCGCACATGAGATGACGCAAACTTTTTTGGTCAAAATTTGAATTGATCGTTCTACATACCCAGGTGGTGCACTAAGTTTTCCTCCTCGTAATGAAAAAGTAAGTGCGTGGAGTTGGTAGTGGCTGCCTCACATTTCTCGGCAAGGGGCAAAGCAAAAGAATGTTTGTGTGCTACGAAAGCAATAGGCAGAGCAAAAATGCAAAACAATATTTCTAGGGCGCCATCACAAGAGCTTCAACTGCGCCATTAAGCAGTTGGTGATCTTAGAGGCGGGTTAACATGAAATATTACATATCAAGATAGAATCATTCAAAGCTGCGAGTTGGTCTCGATATATTCACCAGCCGGGCTATACCCATTGCAGAGCAAAGGCCTTTCTAACATTTTTCCAATTAACCTGGTGCTGTGCTATATGCACCCACTTGACCACTGTGATCTGCTTAACATCGTCGGCCTATTTGAGTTGCTGCCGCCCCCTGCTTCCTTCTCTTGAATCCAATTTTTTACCCTTTTCGACATAGTATGTCTTCACTCCGCAAAACATGTCGTGGCCATGCCCACGTCTTCTCCTTGATTTCCACTAGAGCGTCATTAACTCATTTATTTCTGTCACCCTCTGGGCACGCTTCCTATATCTTAATGTCAAACCTACCGTTTTCCTTTCCGCAGCTCTCTGCATTTTCAACTTAAATAGAACCTTTTTCGCCAACCTCTACGTTTCAGCCCCATGGGTGACTACAGTTGCATACACATTCTTCTTGAGCGATAGTGGTGAGTACTTGCTAAATTCGCTCCATTGCAATCTTATTCTCCTAGTTATAGACCGTTCATGGTCCAGATCTATGGTTACTACCTGTTCCATGTAGACATATTCGCTTACCACTTCCAGTAGTTCGCTACCTAATATAAACTGCTGTTCCTTGACGAGGCTGTTTAACATTACCTTAGTATTCTGCATATTGATTTTAAAGTTTTAATTTCTGCTGTTCCCGCCTAGTTTATTTATTTATTTGTTTATTTACGAATACCTCAAAGGCCCCATTGAAGGGGTATAACATGAGGGAGTGGTACATTCAGCACACGAAATTTTCGATTGATGATGTGAATGATGATGGGCTATTCATCCCCTGAGTTACCTGGAAAACCAATGTCATCAGCGAATCCTACATTACTGAGGTGTTTTTCATCAGCTCTTATGCCTAACTACTCCTTGTCCAAGTCTGAATATTTTTGGTCAGCAAGGTGCGAATACTACTCTGGATACAGTGCCTTCTTGCTTAACACCTCGCTTTATGGGAATTTTATTTGTTTATGCAGAGCTGTGGTTGCTGTGTAGCCACTCTAGATATATTACAGTACTTTCACATATGGATCGTCTACACCCTGGTCTCGTAATACCTGCCTCACTGCTTTCGCCTGAGCCCAATACATTTTCGCAATCAGTCAAGGCTATATTAAGGGCAGGTTATATTGCAAGCATTTTTCTATCTCATGAGTGATATTGTTGCGAAGAAGAAGATCGGCAGTGGCGAGAGAGGAGCCATTGCGCTAGGCCTGACATTAAATCATCGTTCATCCTGTTACCATGTTGTCCCGTCTTCTTGCTTGTCACCACAGTGGTTGGAGGTGCTGGGTATGTCATCCCCATCCTCGCCTTGGAGCATCGACGCCATCTGTAAACCGGGACCATCGACCGAGGGCCCTGGGACATCGCCGAGCAGCTTCGCTCCAGCCCTTCCTGCCCAGACCCGGCCAACTACCGCAGCCCAGCCCCCAGCCCGGATTTGAAGACAAGGAGAACACACAGGCCAACCAGAACCGAGACGAAGGCCCCGAAAGGCCCGAAGGAGCCAAAGGAACCGGACATGTATACACGCAACCCCCGCCCAGCCGCTCGTCGGGACCTCGAGCCATCGAACAGCTTCAGGGGAGGCGGATCACCCAAGCATCATTGTTTTAATTGTCATCGTGTTGGTAAGCACGTCATTCTCTTCTATCTTTACTTGAACATCAGCGCCATCACATCACCATTGACTTCAACTAAACGATCGGGATGTTGTCCCGGTGGCCCCGGGAAGTGTTGAGAAGACGAAGATCGGCAGTGGCGCGAGAGGAGCCCTCGCGCTATTCCAGACAATAAATCTTCGTTCATCCTGTCACCATGTTGTCCCGTCTTCTTGCTCGTCACAACGTAACAATATTATGGATACGATCTATAGTACCATTTCTGAAAACCTGTTTGATCCTGTGATCGATTGAAGTCTAAGGTTGTCCTAATTTTGTTTGCGATTACCTTTGTAAATACCTTGCACGTACCAGACAGTAAGCTGATTGGTCTTTATTTTTCCAAATCCTTAGGGACCCCTCTCGTATGAATTAAGATAATATTAGCAGTCTTTCATGATTCCAGTACCATCGATGTCACCAGATATTGCGTATACCGGGTGGCCAGTTTTTCTAGCACGATATCCTCACGTCCTTCCAGATATCTACAGATACCTGATCCTCCCCAGCTGCATTCCTCCTTTCCATAGTTTATAAAGCTTTCTTGACCTAGACCTTCCTTACTGGCAGAACACCTCACTGCCCTTCACTACTGCCAACCTCATTGTTGTCCTGACTTTTCAGATGGTGTAGAGGTCCATATAGAATTCCTTGGCTGCTTAGACTATCTCTTCTATATTAGTGATGCCATTCCCTACCTCGTACCTGAACGCATGCGTCTGATTTTTGCCTATGCCTTATTAACTCTTCACCGGTTTAGGACTACTAGGGTTTTTGGAGCATGTTAGGTTTACTGCACATTTTACTGCACATTATACTTCCTTCTGTCGGAGACTTTTTACTAATAGTTTTCCTCTTATACCTCTGCCAGTTTCTCCTGTATGTTGGATAGGTGGATTACACTTTCAGGTCACTTCAACAAATATTTGGTCTCCTTAGATAATTTACAGGTGTCCTGTCTAGAATATTCTTTCATCAACCTCTGCCGCGGACTCAGTAGTCATATCTAAAGGTATCACTCATCGCTTCTGTATTAAGGTTCTCTCTTCCTCGATTAAAGCTGAATATGTATCATACAGCGAGATCCTGAATTCTTCTACCATCTCAATCTCCGCTAAATCGTTGATAGATTTTTTTAGTACTAATCTATTTAGGTTCCCTCTCTAAATTTATATTATTTCGAGACCTTACCGTTTTGTGATAACTGCATCGTTCTTATCAGGTTATTTCTACATCCTGTAGATAGCCAATTTCCGTTTCTTCCATTTGGCTAAGAAATTATTCATGCCTCTTAAGTTAATGCGCTCTGGGAACCCAACTGATAACTCCCGCCTGCTATTCCTAGAGGCAGTGCCATAGTGACGCACCGCCTTGTCTCCAGCCTTCGTTTATGCTGCCTCAGCATTTCGGTGGCCTTTCAATGCAGTATACTGCGTTTTTACTTTCCTCTTTGGCAATTCTACTTCTTCGTTGACGGTGTTGACCACCTGGTCCTCATTACTTCACATAGCCTTGTAAGCCTGTACAATCTTCAGTTTATACTACTAATACTGTTTCAATTACTATGTCTGCCCTCTATTAATGCTATCAATTTCACCTGTGCTGCCCGTTATATGCGTATTGAAGAGGAATCCTGGTCCCGGTTCTCGTCTGTCCAAGGAACTTCCATAACACAATTCAGCACAATATATGCCTCATGTCTGCTCCCAAAACACGCAAAGCCCTATGCTACCCCATTTTATGCCCGTTATTTCCTCGAATAATACTGCCCGACTAGCCTTCTTAGCTAGGGCTGTAGCATTAAACGTTTCCAGGGTCAGTTCCCTCAATATCGAGATGGATGTTACTATTGAACTTTTTAGTTCACATTCGAGCCAGTTGATTAAGCAGTTACGAACAAACTCTTCGTCACCACTAGTGTACGTAGTCGGCATCATTGCCTTCCATTCGTTCGCAGTGAACTCAGAAAAAATTGCGTCCGCAATTCCTCCTTACATTGCATTAAGTAGCTGTTAAAATGTATGGTGCACTGTATAAGACACCCAATATTCCATTTCGCCGATTTTTGATTGGAGCTTCTTTGTCCATGAAAACAAAGCCTGCTGCCCAACAAAAACCAATGTGAAACCTGATTTGCTGACGCATCTTCTTCGCATTTGGGCTCACAACAATCAAACGCTCGTAATAGGTTTTACGGTGCATACTACCTGTATAGGTTCACATGAAAAGTTCGGTTCGCTACGGGGCATCACGTTGAGCAGTGCCACACATTCAGGTTCGCCTCATCACTGGTCGAAGCGGCGCCGCTTACCCTAGAACTTTGGTGAGTTTTGCTTTCAGCGCAGCTGCACACAACGTGATCGAATTGCTCTCCACAGTACCTGCAGACCCTGACGCGTTAACCGATATTGTGAGTGGTTCATATGGAAGAGCACTGAAAAACACCTTCAGGGGGAGCCTTTCTTCGAGAGCCGAACAAATGTTTCGATAAGGGGACTTGACTTCTGGGCAGCAGGATAACACGATAACTTGCAGGGGTTTAAACACGCTTCTGCTTCCGAAGAAGAAAAGCCAGGGACGGGGGAGGAAGAGGGGTGGGGAAGAAAGGAGGAGGTAAGGGGAAAAAGAATGTTTTCTTCGGTATGAATTTATGAGCCTTAATCGGGTGATCCCGTGCCTTGAAAAAGAAAATGAAAAGCGGCCGCAGCAGTAAAAGCTAATGCCAGGTGGATGACGAGTCAACATCTAACGCAGGTTTGATGCCAACACCCCTTTTCTGAAAGGAGACAGGCATTCCAATGGGCCCTGATAAGGAACAAATATGGAATCGTTCAAGCTCGCCATAATTCTGGTATTTTTACAGAAAATTACTCCCACCACCGCTTCCGGGCTTGTCCAGAGAATATCTCGTCTTGCTTATTGCCCTGTTTTTCAGATTTTTCGAACGTGGTTTATTAAACACCCATTCACAGACTGCTTATTGCGACGCAAACTAAAACACGCCACTGTTGCTGTTCAATCATTCTTTTATCCCATATGTTGGACCAAAACTACACTACGCACTTAGATGAGGAGAACCTCGCTCCAAGTTCAATAGTAAATAAAGCACTGAGCTTAGTGGTTCATAATATACCAATGCTGGACTCTCTCTCTCGGTCTCTCTCTATCTCTCTGTATATAAGGCAATGAGAAAAAACTCTATACATACTCTTCAATGTCGCAAGAAAGAGCTACGGCTTGCTTGTCTTTATTTCTTGTTTTATAGCAACATCGAAATCGACCAGGCGTATCACAAAACATCTTTAATACACTACAAAGAAGACGTCAATATTATTACTCACTAAAATGCTATATTATGATCGAGTTCACGCGCTTAAGGTTTCATTTTTATCTCGCACAAAACTATACTGCAAAGATGGCTTACAGGCGGCTAATGTTCGGCTGAAATCTGTTTAATTTGCATAGCTTATTCCTCACTTTTTCGTTATTGGTTGTATTCATTTATGCTTTTCTGCTTAGACCAAACTGTTGACAGGATGGCGTGCAATAATGAAACAAGGTATAGTTATGAAGGTTAAAGAGCAGAAAATAAATTACCTAGCTACATCAGGAAGTATCTAACATGAGTGCAACGAATGCACATAGCAATTTCAGGATAGAAGCTTCGATTAACATGGTTCGTGTAAGGAGCCCTCCGAACAATGAAATAACTTTCTAACCTTAACGGTAAGCAAAAACAACGTCTACCTAAAGCGGTCGATTTTTGGGACCAGATTATTGACCAGAATGATTGTGTTGACTACTCAAACCATTAGATAAAAAAGGCCAAAATTTGAAGCAGCTGCCTTTGCACGCTTTGTACCGATTGGATCTATAAGCTCCGACATGCACGTGGGTTGCTCGTCGTTAAACTTAATCCACCGCGCTGCCTCGTCACTGAAACTAGAATATTTATGCAAGTGTTATTAGGCTTACATGTCCATTAAGCGGTCGCCTAAAATAAAGTGAATAGCCTGGTTTCGATAATTCAGGGAGTCGATTAGAGAGGCCTATCTGCAGTCTAGAGGACTCAGTCGTTAATGCAGGGGATTTTAGGTTTGAGCTGACATTGAAGTTCGTCCCGCTCGCCGATATCTAAATTGCGACGGTTTTTATATGCACATGTGCTTTTGTTAGTCCTGCTAGAATCAATGGACATTTAGTCCACGGAGATATAATGCACATATCTTGTTTGATGAACCAACAACGGCTCTGTGCATAAATATAAGCAATTTTTAATACTTGCATGTAGCGCATCAACTTAGTGAATGTTGGCAGCATTACGGAGGTCTGCAGCCGCATTGCGCCTCAGTAGAGCGGCGTTTCATTTTATTTTCATGTTAAATTGCGTTTCATTGTGTGTTGGTGGCAACCACTTTCCCACCAAATGTCTCTTTGCATGGGGACGGGAAAGTAATAAACTATAAAAACCAAAAAATTTGAACACTCGCTTGGATTAGAAATCGAACTGGTAGGTAGTTACGTGGACTTTTGAATAAATTTGAATTCTTGGTACTCGACAGCCCTGTTAGCGTTATCGACGTCAAAGGCTTAGACAATGCTTGATGAGACTAACGGAGTACACACATTTGACACTAAGGCTCCTTCGCCATCATATGCGATGCTTGCCGTAAAACAATGCATTAAATTGTGGTTGGGAATTAGGAAAAGCTTTCCGAGCTTAGTTTGGTGAAGCGTCAGTTGCCATTAGTGCAGTGTGTATTTTGACTGACTCGGATTTGGCTACTAACGCTTCTTTCTTCAGAAATGAAAGAAACCACTATCCTGCAAACTATGAAAAGAGCAAATTTCTGATTGCTTAGGTCCTTTACTATAGGTGTCCCTGTTGAAGGCAGCCAGGACAACATTGGGAAAATTCCGTGCCTAGTCTGCAGTACATTTTTTGTTGTTTAATAGTTAATTGTTAATTTTGCAATAAATATGTATGTGTACGAGTATTATATCATAAAAGAACTAATGTTTTAAAAACTAAGGATTGTGTTGAAAGCCAGCTGAGTGCAATACTTTCAGAAAGTAAAAATTTATGCGATTTACTCACCTGAGAAGAAAGCGACAGCGTGAGCAACTGCTGCCGCGTATCTTTAGCCATATGCACACTCAAAGGCCCATCGAAATGAACTCTCCAAAGGAAATTGCATTTTTGTTACATCTGAGACAGGTCTCGAGCGTTGAAGCAGCCTCGCAGTGACCTGGATGCGTTATGTGTGGCAATAGCGCATGAATAGCATTTGTGAGTGTGCGCACGCCGTTTCTTGGGAAACATCACTCAGAAAACGTGCGAGGGAGATTGATGTAATGCCTTATTGTGAATTCTATTTCACCATGCTATTTTAAATCAAAACGTCTGCTTAACCTGTTAATAAAATGCGTCTGAGAGGTGCAGGTGCTACGGGTGCAACAATACCGAACCAGATTTTTAAAATTTACCGACCTTTTGTTGACTTGACACTTTACATAGAATTCTTACCGAAAACTAGCGCATTATGTGCAGTTAATTGCTCTGTGACAATATCCCTATAGATGCTGAATAACTGTTTTCATCGAGCCTGTGCGTGATATTAGAAATCTGCATTTGCATTACAAATAGCCTCATGCGCGGCCATTAAAAGTTCTCACCTGGAGGCAACGCGTTACTAAGCAGCTATCGCTTCTGTAAAAACTTTATCGACATTCAGTGACCAACTTTGCTCGGTATTCTTTTTCAAAGGGCCATGAAAAATTAACAATCACTGGGTCTTGCTTACACGATCTTCGTGCTTTGTCATCTGTCCATTCACCGAAAGTTTACAGCTTCCACAAGTAGTACGCTGTAGAGAAAATTAAGTTTCCTCATAATGCCTTTGCTTTATTAAGGCCAATGCACTTCATACTGTGGGGTCGCTAAGGAGGTTATATACTTCTATATAACCTCCTTGGTGGTCGCCATAAGTATTAGTCTCCACTAGAGTCCTTTAAATATGAGGCAAATCTCTGCCTGCTTTAGAATTTCGCTTTAAGTCAGGCTCGGAGCACCACTTGAGTGCTCTAAACAAGCGGGATCGAATCTGTTCAACAGTAGCTGCATGGCTTTGTGCAGTCTCTCTCTGTCATGTCTTTAAAAGAAGTGAAAAGGTCCTGGCAACTGGCCAAACGGAAGACTCAATCTAGGCGGTACAAATAAAAGTTTTTAGAAGGAATAAGAAAGCATGCTAGGAGAACTTGCAGCCTACAAGCAGTGCCTTTCATTATTTGTCACTCAAGAGCCTCTCCATCAATATCATTTTCTGCTAGCTCTTTTCTGCAACAGCTGAGAAGCATGAAACTTACTCTCTAGAGAAAAAAACGGAATAAATTTTTAGCGCCGAGAAAAACTAAAACCAATCGCTTCCATGCAGAGACAAGTTCGCATGCGCACGCAAAAAAAATATAAAAATGACTTAAGTCGGCCGCTGTACTGGCGATCAGTTCATGAAAAGCGGTGGAAAGCTGGTCAAGCGAGGGAAGCACAGAATGAGATAAAGTAGAACGGAACATTTCGACCGCCCTGATTTCAAAAAATAACCACAAAGTCTAAAGAAGCCTTTCTAACGGCGTGTCCCGCTCTTTCGTTCTTTTCTTCAGCTGTAGCTCCTGGATCGATTGGGCACATTCAAGGCCAACAAAGTAGTGGCGCAGTCGAGGAAAGAAAGTTAGCGGATAACGAAGACAAGTAAAAGGGCGAAACCATAAATAGGCATTTCTACTCTCGCTAATTCGACCACTTTTCTCGCTGCCCTTTACAGTCGCTGTTTTCATACGAATTGCAGCTGACATTTGATTTCACGGCACGCAAACGTCATGTCTAAACGAGCCATTAGCTTTAGAATAAAAAGTGACCAAACATTTGGACGTTTAGAAGACATTTTAAAGCGTTCAGATACCAGCTGATGGAAAACAAAAGAAACACGCGGTTCACAAACGAGCTTCTTTAAAAAGAAGGCCGATTGAAGATTACCAACACTCATACCGGTGAACTATTATTAACTTCACTTTTTGAAGCACTTGCTCGCGGAAGAATAAAAACACTCTTTCATTTTTTTTAGGTTTAGGTTGTAGTTGGTGGTACAATTACATCATCAACCTAACTGTGCGAACGGTTAAAAGCCTGTCCTACGGGTAAAGGCCTATCCTATATCCCGTTTAAACCGCTCCTGTATTAGGCTGTGTCTAAATTTCACCCGCCCACATATCTTTCTGCCACTTCCTGCCAGGCTTGCGCTCTCTAAGTGTCGACAGTTTTGCCCCTGGCGGCCATTAGTTATCTCGTCTTCGCACACCACGATCTGTCCGTGCCTATTTTTTCTTTATCTAGGAAAAAATGTCAATCTGCTACATACCTCTCACCCCGAACGCTCACCTATGCTCTTCTTCATTCTTCGTCACTTCCTTTCCTTCCTTTTTCTTTCTTCCTTTCTTTCTTTCTTGCAATTTTTTTGTTGTTGCTTGATATCGCAGTTGTCAATTTCTTTCTTTATTTCTTTGTTTATTCCAAATATACTCCTTAATAGAGATTCCACTTCAGGAGCAGGCTCAGTCAAAGAAAAAGGTGTTTTATGACAGTTTTGAAATTTGTGGTAGAATTGTATATATATAGATATACTTAGTAGAGTCAAGCACTTCTTCTTGAGGCAGATCATTCTAATCGTACACTGTGTTGCACCAATGCGGCCCTTCGACAGTTAAATATATGCTACATTAGTTATGAAAGGAAAAACAAGGAGGCCACAAAGAATTAGCGAGAAAAATTTAAAAGGTTGCACTAAAATCTGCTTAGTTGTAGTAATGCGAAAGCATTTCTTTAACTGCTGCAAATTACGTTGCTGCATGTGCCTTTCTTTACACATCTGTCGCTTCTAGCACGGTTGCTGCTGCCTGGCGAGAGGCACACGAGAGTGTTGCGCTGCTTTGTATCAACCTCATTAGATGATACTATGCGTCTGAGTCACGCGAGATTTATTGTCTTCAATTTGTCTGTAAATTTCAATGCTCAAATCTCGAAGCAGATTTTTACCCTCGATTCCAGTCTTCTAGCGCACTCCTACTCTCAACCCAGACGCCATCTGTCGGGCGCGCTGCCCGGGCAGCGTATTGGTATACCATATCCCGTAGGCGCACTGGAGCAGACGACGCTTTCAGCGAGTTAAACGGCGATTGTTGCTGAAAAACCTCTCTGAACGCAACCTAAAGGTAACATACACTAACTGTAAACGGTGATTGTTGCTGAAAGACGTCTCTGAACGCAACCTAAAGGTAACATATACTCACTGAGGCAGGAAATGATTGCGGGGAAGGTAATTGCTTAGTGTAACTGTTGTCATACCGATTCTTACTTAAAGGTGTCTGTAAACGCAACGTAAAGGTAACAAACACTCACTGAAGGCTGGATATAATTACAATGAAGGCAATTGCAAAAAAACTATTCAATAACATAAAAATAGGACACAGGAGTCGAGCGCATGTTTAAGTTGCATCAGTGAAGAGATGCGTGGTGTTAATCCATCGCGCCACCGAAACAACGGGAACTTTGGACTTTAAATGTATTCTTATTCGTTTAGAGAATATATCCACTATTTGTCGCCAGGTGGCGCTGCTCGGAGGAATCACGCGCCAAGGCGTCGTCTGCTCGAGTGCTCCTACGGGATATGGTTTGCTAATACGCGCCCGGGCACTGCCGATAGCGCGGGCGCCTCGGCTAGAATCTACGTTTGCAAGCAAGCAATATTCAATTCTGTATTTAACATGGTCTATCACCTACGCATGTAGGTATGTGCTGCGTTTCGTCATTTAAAATTTTTCCTCTGCCAGAGAATATTAAAACATTTTGAAGCGCATTGTTTCCTCGTTGATGAAATTCGTCTGGTAGTTGAATATGCATCTATAGTCTCGAATCTGAATTCCTCAAACATATTGAGAAATGGACATTATAGAGAACTCTCAAAGAAAACCAATCAGGTGTATACCGTCGGTACGATCACCATTTCTCATCTTCTTGTACCCCGTCCAAATTGAATCTCACCCCCCTGTCCAGGTGCCGTCACATGGATATATTGATGTTAATTATTTATTCATTTTTACATACTGCAGCTCCACCTGGAACTAGGCAGCGGAGGGTTGGGGGTGGGGCGGCTATTTCAAAATGACAAAAAATTCAGAGGAAATATACAATTCAAATCAACAAAACAAGCAAGCTAACAATCAATACAACACAGAAACAAGAAACAATTGAATTGTGTTCATGCAGACAATGATCAACAGTGGCTGATAGCTTTAACAAATTCATGCATTGGAAGGGAGCGATATGAACCAGGTAGCCTGATCCATGCCTCGATCGTACGAGGGAATGAATGAATGAATGAATGAATGAATGAAGCCTTTACAAGAATTAAGGGATGGCTCTTGGCCGCTGAATAGGTAAAGGGAGTTAGGAGGGGTATAAGCGTAGCTTCTTCACAGTTTTTCAAGCTGTTTCTCTTTGCTTGCCATGCTGCCGATCTGCGCTCTGTAAGTCGACCTCTCTCACACTACTCGAAACAGGTCTCTTTTACTGCCATAGGTGGCAATGGAATGCTGTATTGATGTGCTAGGGAAAAAACTGTGGCTCAGGAAAAATAGGGACCTAGGTACCTCAGTCCTGGTAGTGCCTTGTGGATGTGCGATGCGCTAGATTATTATAACTGGTAGATGAAAGCCGATAATGAGCATACACGATACAATAAAGAAATTTTAAGGATTTTACATGCCGGTGGCTTGATAATGTTGTTAGCGGCCATGAAGTAAAGGCGAAAACGCCGGAAGGTATTTAGTGTACCTTACCCGTAATATTCTCCGATAAATTAGGGGCCATCACTGCCTTAATCTAGAACCAGGCTGCGCATGTACTGATAATTTCAAACACAGCTATTTCCCCCGGTCAATTTCGGACTGGAATTCAATTCCTGCCGCAATGAAGTCTTTTCCATTGTTTGCATTTTTAACAGTCGTTGATGGGACACCTGAAGTTTATGTTTTTATATTTTATTATTTTCACATTAATTGCGTTGTGTTTATTGTGTTTTGGTTGGTTTCCTGTTATTTTCACGGCGCCTTTATATCAAATTTGTATGAACACGCTTCTTATGTTTTCTACATTGCCACTTTATTCCGTGCTTTTTTTAAACCCTCTCAAGTACTAACCCCAGCTAGGGCTGCAGCATGTATCAATAAATAAATAAGCAATCAAATAAATAAATAAATATATCTGGGTAGTAGATCTACCATGCAGGTTACGAACTGGAAATCACCGCTTATACGAAAAAATGCACCAGCGTTTCTTTTTTTTTGTAGTATTTTTATTTTCTCTTTGATTTGTGCACGAGGCAATTATTTCTTTATTTCAGTCCATGCTGTAAGTGGTGACCGGATCGGCGAGTTTCACGTTGAAGATTATAGGCAAGACGCGTGTTTTTGGTCACCAGTGGTTGGTGTTTTGTTTTGTTTTACTTTTCATTTAGGGGAATGTAAGTACAATCAGCAGTAATTCAAATTGCTATTTCCGTACTGTAGAGTGAATACGATTGGAAACGATTTAGCATACTATATTTTTATGTTATTGTCTGCTCGAGATGCAACAAATAAACACGATCGCTATACTACGGCGCTGGCCTATACGGACAGGCAGCGCTCTTACGCACATCAATAGCGTCTGAATAAAAGACACTAGTCTCCTATCTACATAAATTGTAAGAGGGGGTTACTCTGTTATTATTTATTCAAGACTTAAAACAAAAAGCAAGATGGTGTTGAGCACAACTGTGGTGGCTCAGTGGTTTGAGCTCTTGACTGCGGAGCCCGAGGACGTAGGTTTTATCACAGCAGCGACGGCTGCACTTCAACGAAGGCGACGTGAAAGCCACCCGTGTAGTTTTCGATGTAACGGCACTTTAAAGAACACATATGTTCGAAATTTTCGGAGCACTCTCCCCATGGTGCACTCCATATAACATACGAAAACAGGGTAGCTATGCTCCATCTTGGATTCCTCTGCTGCTGTGGTTAGCATGCGACACAGTTTGATAGGCGCTATACATTTTCCAGGCATGGTATGAAACAATCTCAATGCGGCCGTGTTTATAAACAAAGCCCAAGAAAGTTGCCTGCTGTTAACTTGGCAGAGGAGATGAGCCCATAGCAATAATTTCTTGGTGTGAGTGGCGCACCATCGCGCAAGTGACCACACAGCCTAATTGGTAGGTTCGCTACGATTGGCAGGAAGGATGAAGTGTGCATTATAAGCGGAATTAAACATTAGGCGTACAGGAGAACGAAGGTTGCAATTGTACAAAAACATTTTTTCTTGCCTTTACGTTATCTAAACGGCAGCATTTCCCTGGCTGCGTGCTAAGCCCCAGCACGGTTAATATAAATGGCAAAATAAATATCATAAAAAATTCATTGATCTTAACTCTATGACAAAGCAAATAAATTTGCTCCAACACAATCATGCGGCGAAAATATGATCACCATCATCATCATCAGCAGCATCATCATTATCTTCGTCTTCTTCTTCTTCAACTTGATTATACCTACTTCAGGGTGAAGTCCTCTCGCATAGTCCTCCAATTGCCCCGGTCTTGTGTTAGCTGCATCCCCTAGACCCTTGCGAACTTCTTAACCTTATCCTCTCACCTAACTTTCTGCCGTGCCCTCCTACGATTTCCTTCCCTACAGCGCTCAAAGGATAGCAAACGGTGGCCACCGCGCAGGAACGGTCGCGGAGTTGCCGCAGCTCCGCATTCGCCAAGGAAACGGCAGTGCCAGTCGACAGAAAATGGCCGCGCCCACGAGCGGTTAAAAACTCTGGTCTAAAGTTGGCAGCAGATGTTTGAACAATTATTTTTTTTTCATTTTTTTATATTTCTTACCTACTGCAGCAATTGACCTTTCCCTCAGCACTATCCCATCCAGCATCCTTGAGAGAGATAAACAGAATTACGACCTGTTTCTTACGAGCGCGGCGTACAGTAGTGGTTTGTGCGCTCACCTAGGGATCGAAGGACGAGTTCTTCGATTTCCAATGCGACTTGTTTGTTTTTATTTACAATCATGTCGTGCAGAAATTTCTGCCTACACACGTAGCCAACATATTTGGCGACACTTTGTCTACACCACCCATGAGCCAAGGAAGGCAATCGCCTTAAAATATCCTAAATGCGGGAATGGCAATACAACAACACGAATACTCGGTTTACAATTCATACTAGCTTCTCCGTTCAATACTGGGAACCCCTTTAACACAACATCCAGTATTATTAAAGTCCTTTCATATTTCTTTGAGTTTGTCACACTATGCAGCAGGGCCTAAGTGGTGCGCAAATATTTTTTTAAAGAATGTAAATGTAAAAAAAAAAGAATGAAGAGAAATAGGTTGAATGTAAACATAACATCCGTGTAACTTTCATACAGTGGGAGAAAATATTCTACTGAGTCGAAACGTCAGTAATTACCCGAGCATTATTATGCTAGGGTATTAAAGAGTTGTACGCTAAAGAGAACAGAAAATATTTAAGGCATCTGCAGATGCCGAATTGCCCTAAATATAGAAATGTAATGCAATCAAGAAGACTATCAGCCAGACACACTTACTCCTTTGCAGGAGATATTTCCAGACATACATGTAAAATAATTTAGAATGTGGGTTATTGAGATTAGATTACCTGCATAAGTCACTCAGGTGATAAAACCTACAGTAGGATCAATGGCTTACACTGACTGGGCAGAAGGGTAGCTCTAACAGTTATTGTGCACAAAACTAAATTGTTAGTAACTGCCCTCATTGAGAAAGCTCAGAGAATTTGTCGATGGCTCTCAGCATGGACCGGCTGCAGACTAAAAGCCCCCTGAGTTATTGGCGACACGGTGTCGCGTTACCTTTTGGCATCCAAAAGTTGAAGCAATGGTCACCTTCGCCACCCACGAGGCAATGGGTACCGATAAATCCTGTGGCCACTTCCACATAGGGCCAAATCCAACTCCAATATAAATTTACCTGCCGGAAACTAGTTATGATGCTCTGAGCACAAGTACAATAGGGAGAGACAGGCCGAGAAAGACTTCAAGTAGAAAAATGAAGATGCTGTGTCCGCTTAAGTTCAAAATGCGCCAACACTGAAAGAAATGGGGCTGCTGCGGCTGTTGCAATTTTCTCTAATTGAAGCCTGGTGTAGTGGTTGCCACTTTGTATTGCTTTTTATAAATTCTCCCAATCAGAAAGATTGTACAACTAGCCTCTTTTCATCGCTCTCGGCACCTGGTAACTTGAGCATGTCATATAATCTCATGACGCTACACTATTTGGCGACCAATGAATCATTATTTGGACAAGTCACCTGCAAATGGCCCCCTGGCAGTTCACCAGCCTAGAGGGGAATTTTGTCTCCGCTTTGAACATTTATTTCAATTTGAAATAATTTGAACTAACCTATTCGTAAATATAACAGCGTGAAACGCGAAGATGAAAGAAGAGAACACACCACGAGCGCCAACTGTCAACTGACTTTTAATCACCGGAAACACGATGAATACAAGGGAACCCAACAAACACAAAGAAGAGCACGTGTAGCTACGTTTTGTCAAGATACGCCACTTCACTATCACGTAGTAACATGAATGGTTTGCAGACGCATAATCTTGGTCTTTACTTCATTTCAATGGCTTGAACAATTTCACGCATCAGCTGAATCGAGTGCTTGTACAAATTGTCACTATAGTGGAATACAGGGGAACATGATTGGCATTTTTGGTAAGGGTTAGTTAATTTCGAGGAAAGGGCAAATTCCAGTGAGCGGTTATGTTCACCGAGTCGTGTATTAATGCAACGTCCCTTTTGGTCAACGTATACTTGGCTACAGGCAAAGAGAATTTTAAGCACCACGATCTGGCAACAAGGAACCCATTCCAAGTCATGTTTTATCTCGCACACTTGTTTTGGTTTCGAAGCATTAGGGGTCTTATTATCCACCAGAAAACAGATCTTCCCGAGCTTATTTGGAGCAGAAAAACAAAACAAATCTAAAACCGAACCTACCGGCCGCAGTTTTAGGGATATGACACAATCAATGTATATAAAGAATAACCGCGACCTCCTGCTTTACACTAGCTATCTTTTATTTTCGATTTACTACGGTGATGGTTGGTTGGTTGGTTTGAGGTGTTTAACGTCCCAAAGGGACTCAGGCTATGAGAGTCGCCGTAGTGGAGGACTCTGGAAACTTCGACGACCTGGTGTTCTTTAACGTGCACTGACATCGCACAGCACACGGGCACCTTGCTTTTCGCCTCCACCGAAAAGGGCCGCCGAGGCCGGGATTCGATCCCGCCTCCTTGGGAACAGTAGTCGAGCGCCATAACCACTGCGCCACCCCGGCGGGGCTGTACGGTGATGGGAGTTTTGTCATGACACATAATGCTGGATTTTACTCCGGTCTCTTTCGTGGCGCATATAGTTTGCTGTTACCGGGTGGTTTAATAACATCACTATGAGAAAAGCGGGATATCGTTCCCAATGTCCCTTCTAATGTTTGAGGAGTAATTGATTTATTGGCTGTGGTAAGTAAATGTTGAAAGACAGCCTAAAAATATTGCATGATTAATAGCAGCTGCCCTATTACAATGATAACTTTCAAACCTCATCAGGGGTGCTGTAGGACACAGACCTGCCAGGGCGCTTGTTTGCGTGCGGTGGTTCAACGGCGCTCCGTTGTTAAAGAGGAACACGAAAAGGGGTCGACGAAGCGTACATGGAGCAGAGGTATTCATGTAAAACTGATTGCTGGGCTACTTGGTGCATTGTTCATAAAAGAAAAGATTATTAGCGCAACAAAAAGACCCTCACAAATAGGCACACAGAACAGGCGCTGTGAGCGCCTATCCTGCGTGCCTATTTGTGAGTGTATTTTTGTTGCGCTGTTAATCTTTCCTTTTATGAAGCACAGGTTCCGCCTGTAAGGCGTGAATGGCGTGCAGCACTTCTTGTCGCCTCCCTGGTCGAGTGAAATATAGCATTAGGCGATGCAAGTAAAGAAAGCAAAATGATAGCACGCAGTCATATATGTGTATATATATATATATATATATATATATATATATATATATATAATATATATTTCATAAAAGTCTTCCAGGATCCAGAAATATGTATAAGATGAGGTAGGGGCGCCCAAACGAAAACAAAGGTTTATTTCCGACGTTTCGGCCGGGCCCCGGCCGAAACGTCGGAAATAAACCTTTGTTTTCGTTTGGGCGCCCCTACCTCATCTTACATATATATATATATATATATATATATATATATATTGAAAGGGGGTTTTTGCTGTGTTTTAACAGGGATAATAGCCCTCTCGAAGTTGCAAGGCGAACTACACAAGAACACGGCCAGTCTAGGTCTCCACAAGAGAGCTCGAGCAGCGCAGCGGCACTTCGTCGTCCTTATCCTCGTCTTCGTGATATTCTCGCCTACTTCATCTTTGTCTTCGTATATCCTCGTGTAGTTCACTACAATTTCCCCCGGAGCGAGGAGGAGCCATCCTGGCGACCTATGGTGAGGGCAAAAGGAGCGGATCGTAGTACGTTTTGAGGCGGCTCACATGCACAGTTTCGCGGCCGCGATGACGCATGTCCGAAGAGGGAGTGAGTGGCTCCACGATGTAATTCACAGGGGAGGTTTGACGGATAATGCGGTAGGGGCCGTGATACTCGGTTCGAAATTTTGATGACAATCCCGGTATGGTGCCGGGAACCCAAAGCCAAACAAGGGATCCTACAGGAAAAATGTGTGGCGTCTGGTCTTTGTCGTGGTGATGCTTTTGGCGGCTTTGAGATTCCGATGTAAAACACCGGGCCAACTGGCGACATTCCTCCGCATGTTTGGCAATGTCTGAAAGGAGAGTACACTCGGAGGAGTCGGGACGATATGGTAAAAGAGTGTCCATCGTGGACGACGCCTCACGCCCATAAAGGAGGAAGAAAGGGCTAAATCCAGTAGTTGACTGCGCGACGGTGTTGTAAGCGTATGTCACGAAAGGAAGAACAGCGTCCCAGTTAGTCTGATCGGTGGCAACGTACATCGTGAGCTTATTTCCGAGAGTACGATTCAAGCGCTCAGTCAGCCCGTTAGTTTGAGGGTGGTAGGCCGTTGTGGTCCGATGTATGATGCGACATTCGGCCAGTAGAGCTTCAACGACATTGGATAGGAAGACGCGTCCTCGGTCACTCAGCAGCTCTCGCGGTGCGCCGTGGCGAAGAACAAAATGATGGAGTAAGAACAGGGCAACTTCACGGGCAGTAGCGGCGGGTAAAGCGGCGGTCTCGGCATACCGGGTGAGGTGGTCGATGCCGACGATAATCCACCGGTTCCCAGAAACCGTGCAGGGAAGTGGCCCGTAAAGGTAAACGCCAATGCGGTCAAAAGGGCGGGCCGGGCATGGAAGTGGTTGTAAGGGGCCAGAAGCACGAGGTATTGATGACTTCCGGCGCTGACAGGCGATGCAGGAGCGGACGTATTTGCGAATATAACCGTACATGCCGCGCCAATAGTAGCGTTGAGAGATTCTTTGAAACGTGTTGACTAGACCAGGATGGGCACACTGAGGGTCGGCATGGAACGAGGCGCAAATTTCATGTCGTAAATGGCGGGGAATGACGAGAAGCTACCGTCGACCATCAGTCATATAATTGCGGCGGTAGAGAAGACCGTCTCGTAGGGCAAAATGTGGTGCTTGACGGCGTAAAGCCCGAAAAGTTGCAGCAGCGTTAGGATAAGTGGACACGATGTCGGTAAGAGATGCGAGCCACGGGTCATTGCGCTGCTCCGCAGGCATGTCAGCGATGGTTAGAGAGGAGAGGACGGGATCAGCCGCCGTGGAGCAAGCAGGTTCGTTGGAGAGGGGAGAACGAAACAGTGCGTCGGCGTCCATGTGTTTACGGCCAGAACGATATATAACGCGGATGTCAAATTCCTGTCGGCGGAGGGCCCATCGTGCGAGGCGGCCGGACGGGTCTTTAAGAGAGAACAGCCAACATAACGCGTGGTGGTCCGTGACGACGTCAAACTGGCGACCGTAAAGGTAGGGTCCCAATTATGTTAATGCCCACACAATTGCCAAACACTCCTTTTCCGTAACTGAGTAGTTGCATTCAGCTTTAGAGAGGACACGACTCGCGTACGCGACGACGTTTTCGTGAAAACCGTTTTTTCGTTGTGCCAAGACAGCTCCGAGGCCAACGCCACTCGCATCAGCAATGGACATCGGTGGGGTGCTGTCGAGTCGTAGTGGCGAAGGATTGGTGGCGAAGTCAAAAGACAGCGCAATGCGTTGAACGCTTCGTCGCACTCGACCAACCACGCAGTTAAGTCATTGTTTCCTCCGAGTAGTTTCGTCAGGGATGCAATTATCGAAGCAAAATTCTGCACGAAGCGCCGAAAATAGGAGCATAACCTATGAAGCTTCGAAGTTGCTTGAGCGAAACCGGCTTAGGAAACTCCGCCACTGCTCGCAGCTTGGCCGTATCAGGGCAAACACCTTCCTTAGAGACGATGTGCCCCAAAATAGTCAACTCCCTGGCACCGAAGTGACACTTCTTGAGATTCAGTTGCAGGCCGGCGTCAGTAAGGCAAACCAAAACTTGCTGCAAGCGCTCTAGGTGCGTAGCGAAGTCGGCGGAAAAGACAACAATGTCGTCCGAGTAGCAGAGGCAGATGTGCCACTTGAACTTCCGCAAGATGTTATCCATCATCCTCTCGAATGTGGCGGGCGCATTGCACAGACCGAAGGGCATCACATTAAATTCATAGAGGCCATCCGGCGTCACAAATACGGTCTTCTCTCTGTCACAGGCGGCCATTGGTACTTGCCAGTAACCTGAACGTAAATCAAGAGATGAAAAGTACTCTGCACCTTGGAGGCAATCAAGAGCGTCGTCTACAAGCGGAAGGGGGTAATTGTCCTTGTGGGTAATTTTGTTGAGGCGCCGGTAGTCGATACAAAAGCGAAACGAGCCATCTTTCTTTTTCACTAGCACCACTGGTGACGACCAGGGGCTTTGTGATGAACGGATTACAATATATATATATATATATATATATATATATATATATATATATATATATATATATATATATATATATATATATATATATATATATATATATATATATATATATATATATATATATATATATATATATATATACTACAAATTGAAAACTTTGTTTCCTACAAACAGTACAATAATGCAGCTAGACATCTCATAGGGTTCGATGGCTAAGGCGACTTTCAATGCGCGCCGAACCGCATGGACAAGCTCGATACGCAAAACAGAATAGTGCAGCTCAGCAATGTCTAATAGAAAAAACAAAAATCAATTTTTTGCTCATCTTACAGTTTTACTACCGCTAAGGGTAATCTTTATAAGCGGTCCACTTGGCGCTTCGCTATGAGACCGCTGCTGTAGTCTCGAAAACTTTTTTGCATGCGGCAAAAGTTAACCTCGCTGGCATAGGTTTGTGTGATTATCTTCTTTGTGGAAGGGAGACGTGCCCATCCATGTATTTGTATTTTAAGTATTTATTTATTTTTTTTATGCAAGTACCCCAAAATCCCGAGCGGGCATCAAATACTTGGGGGGGGGGGGGGGGGCGCGGGAGGTTGGAACAAGAGTACAAACAATGCATCCAAAATTGCGATAAGTATACAGTCGTTAACAAGGACAATAGCGATAGTTACATAAGTCGATAACCAGAACGTTGAAAAGCTGGTGCATCAACATTGAAACATAAAAATACAGATGGCAACAAACATTCAAGTTTTTCGGAGAGCAGCCCTTTAACACGAACATAAAAAGAAATGCAAAGATGAAGGTTACAACTCGAAGTGATTTTTTAGACCGGTTACAAACGTTTTGTCATCGCTGGAAGATGTAACGATGGCAGGGACCAGATTCCATTGACGGATGGCGAGGAGGAGAGGCGAGTGAAAGAAAAGATTGGTTCGAGCAAAGGTGGATTGCACTTTCAGTTGGCGATCAATGCGTGGGAATATGTGATATGCCGGCGTGATATGGTACAACGCAAACGAAGAATGACTATAATATAATTTGTAGAAAAAGGACAGTACGGAAAACATGCTCCGTCGTTCAAGAAGAGGGAAGTTGAGGGCTGTTTTTATTTCAGTTATACTTGCTGATCGTGAATAGTTTTTAGATATGAAACGGGCGGCTTTATTTTGTAGATACTCCAATTTTGTTACTAGGCATGCTTGATGAGGGTTCCAAATTAAAGAGGCGTACTCCAATTTAGAGCAAACTAATGTAGTGTATGCTAATAGCTTTGTGTCTGGATTAGCTAAACGCAGGTTGCGTCTGAGGAAGCCGAGTGTTTTGGAAGCTTTATTGATAACCGTAGCTAAGTGACAGTTCCATGAAAGGTGTGATGCTAAATGTACACCTAAATACTTTATGATGGGTACCGATTCAATCCGCACGTTGTTCAAAGTGTAATGATATGGTTCGGTGCTAGATGTGGTAAATCTGACAAGTTTTGTTTTTGAGGTTTTAATTTTCATTTGCCATTGTGTGCACCAATTGTTTACCTTATCAATGACTGATTGTAAATTGCGTTTCCACATCGAAAGGCGACGCAGATTCCTAATAATGTTTGTTTGTAATGGCCTGCTTTGTGATATTTCCATGCGTTCACTAAATCTGCCGCACGCCATACGTTGAGTCAGGTACTTGCCGAATTGGAAATGTCCGATACGGAGCTAAGGTTTAATTTGTTCCTGTAAAAATATGACCGTAAACGAACAATATGTTGAAGACAGACGATTATTTCAGTTCGAAACCCGCCGCCGGGCACCCACCGGTAAAATTGGGTACAAGCGTCCCCCGGCCCGCCGCCCAGCTCTTTCAGGGGTGTACGTTTGGAAGAGGCTCTGTTGACCTTGCTGTGCTCCTTCGAGGGCTTAGTTTCGAACAATGGCCTGCAGCAAAATATTTCAAGTCAAGGTGATAGACCAGTCACTGTCCTTTCCTGTTACCTGCTGCTGACTTGTAGCGGAGGTGTGTTCTGTCAAGTGGTTTTTAAAAGTTTGTTTATGCCAATTGAAGTAAATGACTAATTTACTCATTGGCAGTGACTGCCAATGAGCGAATTCAGTATTTGTAGCTATACGGCCAGTTGTAGTAATCATAATCTGCTAAACGGCGAAAAAGAAAAGTTGCTGGTAGTGAATTACTACTGCACCTACATTCACTATCTCGCTAATGTAGTTCAGTGCCTGGGTATGAGACGGCTGATCAAAGGAACGGAGAAACGTTCTCGACCACCGCGATCACCGTTTCATAGAGGTAAAACGCATGAACGCATGCTCTGTGGGAGCTGGATGTCGCACAAAGGAGTCCTTTTGCAAACCACGTGCAATGCACACATGTCGGTTTGTTGTGCGCCTAGCTCTGACATCATGTTTCACTGATATATATATATATATATAAGAAGGAAAGAAGCCAACAGTCGGCGAGGCCAAGGAAAGCGTAGGGGATGTTACGTTATGTCTTTTTTTTTATGTTTACTTGGATAATCAAAGAAATTAGTCATGTAATCTTGTTTAGGGGAAGATTTAAACACAAAGTAGCAGAAAAAACAACATGCCGATGGTGGGAACCGAACCCACGACCTCCGAATATCGCGTCCGGTGCTCTTCCAACTAAGCTACATCGGCCGCTGTCCCCCCTGCTACTTGCTTGGGTATTTATGTTGTCTGGATACGAACCTTGAGAGTGTTCACCAGCGCCACCCTCAACCCTCAACCACCCTCAAATATATATATATATATATATATATATATATATATATATTAAAGAAGCGAACAGTCTACGAGTGCAAAGCGAACGTTTTGTTTTTATGTTTATACTGTTGACATTTACAGGAATTTATCTTAAGATGATTATTGGAATAAAGAGCAATAAATGCAAAGCGGAAGGAAATTTATATCTCTCTCTCTCTCTCTCTCTATATATATATATATATATATATATATATATATATATATATATATGTATATATATATATATATACATATATATCGTATTTTTGAACCCGCCACGAGAATTGGGGCACATTAAATGTGTGGTCAACGCCTGTCACCTCCGCTAATATAGTAGCGTCAGAAATCAAGTTTTGTTAGCAGATAAAGCCCACTTTTAGGTCAAATACACATTAACCTTTTCATGAATAGATGCGCAATCGACTTTCGCTAACAAAAAGAAAAAGCACTTACGCGGCGACCATTTTGCCCATACTAATTATTAAAACTGGAACAATAATGAGATATATATAGTATTGGGACCCTATCTGTTGGCGGAATACGGTAATAGCGGGACGTTGTGCGCATTCTCTCAATAATTTCCACACCCATCGCAGCTTTGCAGCTTTCTTCGCGTGCGCACTGTCGCCGAGCAATTACCTTCTTCCCCTAACCGCCCTCTATTATGTCCTCTCACAGTCGCGCGAAGGTTTTCAAACATTTTTAATTTTAGTCGCACGTAAGCCCAAAATTCTACGGGTATAAGTAGTTTTTACGTCTAAGGCACACTGTGTGCGTGCTAAATGACGGGGCCTTGGCTCGCGCATTAAACAGAAAATATTTTAAAAATAAAATGAGAAAACATTATCGCATCTTGCTACGTTCGAATGAGACCTCCTTTGATGCGAACGCGTTCGTCACATTCGAAAACATCTTGCGCTTATCTTCTTTTCTAGAAATGTTTCGTTTTCATCAGATATAATAACAAACTGTGTATATTACTTGCTGATTTTATTGGTCCGAGTAACGTAAATATTTGAAAGCCTAAGCTTATCTCAACTGCAATGAGCTTACGTTGCGTCCATTATCCCCAGCGTAGGCGTGTATCGAACAGCAGAAAATGCACGCGGGATCTTTTGCTAGTTTAGCGGAGTGCCATTAAAGCTACCTCACATACAGACGCAGGATTCAGAACGGGAAATCATATGCTGCTTTTATCATTAATTGATAACTGTCTTCTATAAGCTTTCAACAAAACCGGCCACAATAGCAACAGCACCTCAAGCTTTTAGTCAGTTTACCAAGGGCAAGCACTTCCTCATTCATTAAGCCTCTTTTAGGCCGCTTTTTAACAAGCTGTTTCTTCTCCGAACCTGTGGTATTACCGAACAAAAAAGATACACCTCTGAGAACCCACTATCTGCATTAATCATACATCGAGCGAGACGAGTAATCTCGGCTCATCCTTTTTTTTTTTAGTTAACCGGGATGCAAGCGCTAGTATAGGAATAATTTTATTTTGTGAACATATTCGAGAGTTCTTGTCTGAATACTTAAGTGTATTGTGATATGCAGTTTGTCGTTACGTTTATGCGCCTCGTTTTTCATATTTTCCTTACATTAGCGGATCAGTAGCAATAAGAACGAGTGTGAACAATTCGGCACATTCAACATTTGTAGTCTCTATGGAAATCCGAATACCTATTTGTAAAAACTGCGTTTTGTTTTCTATGAATATCCTATTTTGTTTGTGCAATACGAAAGGTTGTATTCCAGTTCCAGTGGAATGGTAAGCATCGTAACTACACCCTTTTCATTATAGAAAATATGCAATGTGAAAACCATATAACTTTCTAAATAAAACAGCGAATATTTAAAGGGGGTTACTAATTATGCAAGAGCAATATACACCATCAAATATAAGGAACTGAAGCTGGAGACAAAAGCCAATAATACTGTCGCGTCACAACCTTAAAGGCAAAGCTTACAAGTGATTGGCAAATGTTCGTTTTATCACCGATAATCATCAGCACTTAGCAGTGAATATATTAAGCTTGCGAGAGAATGAATCCTGTATTATGGGCTGAAACGCCTAAACTATCGCGCCATTCTTTACCCATTTTTGTCGAAATCTGAATCTTGTTCCTAAACATGTTAAAGCCAAATGATGAGAAAAATATGGCAGCCTTCAAAATCTCTCGCAAAAATTACCGTCGAACCTTTTACACAACACTGTCAGTATTTTGTAATCATAGAAACACAGAAGATTATAGGGGTTTAGCATCGTCGCGTCCCTTGAAATTAATGATCATTCCAATTACATTGAAAAGAGAGCAGTGGGCAAAGATGGTGCCTGCCTCAGTCTACACCGGAATTCAAGTGTTATATTTATACAACGCCAATCAGGTGTATCTTAGAAAAATATCAATACATAAATTACGATTACATTTTAAAATGAATCACATTTGCTTTTTGTTGGCAGACAACGTTCTCGAATTAAATTTTAGATAAGGCAAACTTTAAATTTGAAACAGTCAAATGCTGATTAGTTC
Organism: Amblyomma maculatum; assembly: GCF_055883805.1. Classification (NCBI taxonomy): domain Eukaryota; kingdom Metazoa; phylum Arthropoda; class Arachnida; order Ixodida; family Ixodidae; genus Amblyomma; species Amblyomma maculatum. The sequence goes on from NC_139349.1 coordinate 125,270,026, forward strand.
CGTGAAGTATAAGCCACTGGCATGTATTCTAGTCAAGTAAGATATATTAAACTTTGTACATGAAAGTCTGCATTCATCAATATAAAGATATTTTAAGAACGTGAAAGAGGTGACTTGCTGCACTGATGGTAAAACGCATTTATTTCGTTTCACGAGCCAGTTGGTAATTGAATAATTTGAGCTAGAATTCTAGGGATTGTCCGGCACTCGTTGTTTGGGATATGTGAATAAAAGCAATTTTTTTTCATGCACATTAGGAAAGCACCTTTTTATTTATCCTTATTTTACACTGTGATATTACGTTACTTGCCACTTTTTTATTTTTCCTCAGTAGTCTCACATATTTGTGCTTCGACATATACATCTGGGAACCGAATCTATGATGAACATGTGCATTATTAGACGAGTTTTTTTTTTAATTTCACGTAATTATCTGCTGTAAAATTGAAACAGCATAGCAATAATCTTCCCAGTGTGAATCCGGCGCACCACTCCCGAATAAAGGGGTAATCGCTACGTAAAGTGTGTATAACGCTTCTTTTACTTTCGTCTTCGCTTTTATTTCTTTCTACTGTTAGCCGGTTTATCGTTCAATTATGTCCTTTTTTGACATTGTTATTTGTATCTCGTTATATATTTCTCTATGAAAACTTCGTTACTCCTAAGGGCTTTTCCGCAACAATGAGTTCTGTAAACGACGGCAATATTCTCGAAATAAAAATATCAATTACACTACACACAAAAAAAAAAAACGTTTTCTGCAGACAAGGCCTCTAAGCAGCAGTGAGTAAATCTTGTTTTCCTATGACATGCAGTCGTTCTCTTCCATTTTTATTTGTTTTAGTGGGGGCATCTGGTATACCTTGAGTATGGTAGCTGGATGCTGGATAATATTTAGGCTCATGCAGCTCTGCAATACCTACAAGGCCTATTTAGGGAAACGAATCAGCCACTATTCTATGTTTACGTAACAAGTGCTCATCACTTGCTTGTGCCGCAAGTCACAGTTGAATCCCGCCACAACGAAATTTCCGCGACAACGAATAATTTTTTATTCCCCGCGAGTATCCTATAAGAATTAATGGCCTAAATTTCTCTGCACAACGAACCATTTTTGCAGAGCGTTTCCGCTTCAACGAAATTTTCGCGTTCAAAATCGAAACCGAAACTAGTTTTATTGGCGAGAAGTCCAAGTCAAATCCAAAGCCACATTAAGCATGAAATCACGTGATTGCAGTTCCGCTATTTTGGCTTTGTGTCGTGGTCGCGTTGTTCACTCGCTGCCTTTCTCTTCGACAACGACGAGTTTTCATCCGCAGGACACGATGGCAACGCAAGTGAAAAAGCGCAAAACTCTTTCCCTTGAGCAAAAAGCTCAAATAATCGCCCAAGCAGAAAGCGGAAGGAAGAAAGCGGCAATTGCTGAAGACTTCGGAATTCCTGCAAGTTCGCTGTCAACGATTCTAGGCAATAAGGACAGCGTGAGAATGGCACTTGCTTCAGGCACATCCTCGAAGCACAAAAAGGTGACGCGGCCCCTCCATGAAGAGTTGGACAAAGCAGTGCATGCGTGGTTTGTGGAAGCACGAGCCAGCAACGTCCCCCTGTCCGGAAGCATCGTCCAGCAGAAAGCCTTGAACTATGCATGCCTACTTGGCATTGATGATTTTAAAGCCAGCATTGGCTGGCTAAACCGTTTCAAGGCCCGCCATAACATCGTTGGAAAAGTGTTGTGCGGCGAGTCAATGTCAGCAGACGTGGACGGAGCAGCTGCTTGGAAGGCGAGTAACATGGCCGGAATTTTAAGCAACTTCGCGCCTGCAGACATTTACAACGCCGATGAGACCGGGCTATTCTACGAGATGTTGCCGGCTAGGACGCTCGACTTCAAGGGGCAGCGCTGTCACGGCGGCAAACACAGCAAAAAACGCATCACAGTGCTGCTTTGCACAAACATGGATGGCTCGGACAAGCGTCCGCCGTTAGTCATAGGCAAAAGTGCCAAGCCGCGCTGTTTTAAGGGAACTCGTAGCCTACCTGTGCAGTACAAGGCGAACAACAAGTCATGGATGACCCGCGCTATTTTCACCGAGTGGACGATGGCATTCGACCGCGACATGAAGCGCAGGGCCGTAAAGTTTGCTTGCTTTTGGACAATTGTTCAGCGCATCACTCCGACGAAGTCAAGCTCACTAACACGGAGCTGAGGTTTTTCCCTCCCAATTGCACGTCTGTCTTACAGCCTCTCGATCAGGGCGTGATTCTTAGCCTGAAGCGCGCTTACCGCGGGAGGTTAATTCAGCGGCTGCTTTTTAACACTGAAACCGGCCGAGACACGAAGGTGGACTTGTACGTGGCACTGCAGATTATGTCTGCTGCCTGGAGCACACTGGGGCGCTCAGTAATTGTGAACTGTTTCAGGCACGCCGGATTTGCCGAAGGTCGACCCGTACACTCTGCTGGCCTAACACCAGGCGTTACAGACGACGACGAAGAGGCGTCACCGGCTCCGGGGATCGCGGCCGCCTGGAAAACGCTGGGAGAAATAGGAACCGTGCCGTCTAATCTCGAGCTCGACGAATACATCGGCGCTGACGCTTGTGTTGTTGTTCACGAAGATGTGAGTGATGAGCAGATCATAAAAGCTGCCCGGAATGATAAGGACTCTTCCGATGAAGAAGACGACGACGTACAGGAAGTGCCGGCTGCGGCAACCGCCGTACAGGTGATGGACGCTTTTGATGTCATCAGGAATTTCGTTGCTGTCCGAGACGACGATGTTGCAATGGGTTTGCTGACCGAGTGCGAAAATCGCGCGACGGCGTTGCTCGCCGTGAAGCGTAAGCAAACCAAGCTTACAGATTTTTGGCATTAAACGCCTTTGCTGCTGCTTGGGCAATTCTTTCTGCGTTTCACGTCAAATTTTTGCGATAACGAAGTTCCGCGAGAACGAATTTTTTTTCGTGCACCGTGAATTTCGTTATAGCGGGATTCAACGTATAGACTGTGTGATGTTTTCTCTTTCTGTCTCTCTCTGTAGATTTCAGCATAAAAAAAAATAATAGACGAAGTGGCGCGGGAATACCTCCAAGATATGAACCTTAAAACAAGAGCAGTTAGAAAATCCGAAGACAGCAAACTGAGAGAAAATATACGATGATGAAAAGGTTCGGCAAGTAAGCTCATCCCTTCATCAAACATTACTTGGTCAAATATTTAGGGGAATCCCCCAAGGTGGAGTAGATTTGTAATAAGGGAGTAATTACTCATTGCATCCACCCAAGCGCAGCTTTCCTTTGTAGCCGTATGGCAGCGCTTGGGTGGATGCAATGAGTAATTACTCCCTTATTACAAACATTACTTACCTTATTTTCCCACACCTAAAGCGTGGTATCATACAAGGCATCCTTACCGCGTTAAATACGTATAAGCGCCACATGAACTAAAATCAGTGCTTGAAAATAACTTCCGGTACCGTCTGTTTTAGGCGACTACTCATTGGTATAACAAGTGTCATTTGACTCAAACACCAGAAATATAATATGCTAGAATGCTTAGCTTACAGAGCGGAGTGTGCTCATTACAAGTACCTAGTGGACTCTCCGACCTGCGCGACTAGCAAATGCTTGTGACCTAGGGCCCTCCCTGTCCTGTACACTCCACGAAACATTATTTGCTCTTTTAAAGTATAAATTTAAAGTATTTAAAGTATAAAGTTTCAAAACCTTCTTAGCTCTCTCTTGATATGTGCTCAGTGCGCTGCGAATGTATTGCGCTCCTGTAATTGTTGCCCGAAGCATATTACAATTTCCCACTATATTTACAGCATTATAGCATTCTTCGCTTGTTGTAAATGCACCAATTTTAGTAAAACATATTTTTAATCCCAGTTCCTAGCTTTGCGGATTTCTAAGTCCTGTCACCTCCTCCTGTCTTGTTCAAAAAGATGTTTAAAGCTCGTTAGCACGCGAGCGCTGTTCACTGCCCAACTTTGTAAATTGGTTAGAAATAGAGAACGCCTCTGATTTATACGTTACCCGTTTATAATCAACTCGATTGGGCTCATTATTTTAAAGAATAATTAATGTACATTCTCTCCTAGAGACCGTACCTCATATTTCAGAAGAGCTCACTTAGTCTGCTTTGAAGGTAACTGGTGCTAACTGCATACTGCGCCGTTCAGATCATTGCTGACGGAGGCAGGTATCGGTAAAGCTTTTAGTGTTTCGGCAGGAGTATTAATGGCAGGAGTGTCGCTCGCCGAGTAGCAGTGGCAGCGTTATCACCACCACATGAGTCGGTGCATGGTGTCTTAGCGTGATTTATCTGCCCTTTTTCTGGCTGTTATTTTCTTTCGTGAGAGTTGAACGGCGCAAGCTCACACACTCGTTTGGTACAAGCACAGTGACAAATATTTTCTTATTCCGAACCCGATGAAGGCGATAACGGGTCGTTACTTAGCGCGTTCAGAATACGTTCCCGATGATGTTTACATGTAGTGTTCGGTTATCGTAAAATCATCTTTCTTTCCATAAGAGGAAATATTTTTGCCTGCTGTGCCTGTCAACTTTATCCATGACGAAGTTTCGCTTTTCGCTGTGTATATTTAAAAAAACCAATTTTTCATGTTTTTTTAGTTGTTGAAGTCACAGTTCTTAACAACTTATGCTTAGTCACAAGTAAAAAGAATAAGATCAGCAAGCAACGTGACAAAAGCATTCACTTTTGTAATCACGACCACCGACATAACCCTTCACATTACCCGCTCGCATAAAACCGCCTTACGGACTGGGTGCGCCTAGTGGCGTGATAATGTCCCGCGCGTTTTGCAGTCATCCAGGGTTTACGCTGTGGCAACGGTAAAGAGACGCCAACAATTGTTTCCTTATACGACCCAAGCCGCCGAAATAGCAGGTGAAACTATCATCAGGGATTGCACGGTGTCCTGCGAGCGGCTCATAACGACCACAGAGATGGCAAACAAGCCGTAACTCTTCCCAGGCCCCGGTCAATCAGGAGTGGAGTCTGCTTGTAGTAGCAACTCGTTAGTGGCACCTTCTTCCGCCCCTAGAGGGGAAGGAGAAAGCGCTCTGCAGATTACAGACTCTCATCGGCGCAACGTCTAGGCACGCGAGATCCAACGTCCACGTTCTGCCTAACAGCAGCATGTCACGAAGCAGCAGTGCCGTGGGACATGCCTGTTGTGTCGCCTCATACGTTCAATTTCGCTAAATGCATTGCTAGTGGCGACGAACTTCTTTCCCAAAACCATGAGGAAAACAAAAGCGAAAAATCGCTAACCTTAATATTTTCATTGACAAATAACAAAGTATTCTCTCATTGGCCTTGTATATAGAAATGAACTTCGTAGAGCAGTCAGACGTTTTATGAAGAACCAAGCTTAAAGTGCCAATATAATATCTGATATAAAGAGAGCGCACATTATGGTGCTACCTCTGCCTGAATCATTGCCTACACCCCGGAAATTTAAAGGCGCGAATCTCTTGTACCGCTTTTGTATTCATTACAGCGTTTCTTCCAGCTACGTTTTAGTAGCGTTCAGTTTAGTTGCGTCCCCTTCTGCCAGAGGAGTAGATTCCACAAACATATTAAGCGTCAGCGGCGGTCTCTAATCGCCATGTTCACATCAAAATAAACTATGGGCACCTAATGATATTGCTACGTGGCAGCAAGTGATGAAACCAGGGGAAAAAAGGACAGCGAGAAGATGCTGGATGGTCGTGAGATGGCGTTTAATGAATCTGTTAGCGGGCCTAGCGCGCGCGCTCCTGCCCGCGCCACTGCCCTCCTTCTTCCTTCGTCCGCAACAATATCTATTATGCAGAAGTGGGCACCAAAATCTCGGCAGAGAATGAGTTTCGTTTCACCACCACCAGAAGAATTTGCAAAACTTCCTTGTGAAATTTATACTTAACGGAGGCAAGAAATGTGAATCCTGTGGGTGTGAATTTCGACGACAGTTTGTATATGATCACGAAACGATAAATGTTACACGTAACTTCTACTATTTTATTTGAGTTCGATTCGTTCCTTTCAAGGAAACGTGTTTTCCCTTGCTTTTACCGCCATAGTAGCCTGCTGCACAGACGTAAAAGCGTTATGCCATCCATAACCTTATCTGCGGCCTTGTGGCAGAGCATCCGCCTCGCATTCGGAAATTTCCCTCTGCCTGGTGCTTGGCTCTTTGGGTGCATTGTTAGAGAAAGGGGATGAAGATGGTTCCGAAATAATGCGATTTTTGGCTGGCATAACTTCATGAGCTTAGAGAAGGAGGTTTCCGTTTGGTTAAACCAATGCTTATGCGAACATGATGCGACTTTGATTAAACAGCGCGATTAACAAGCTTTCCATTGCACTCATCATCTCACCTCGCAGCCCGTTCTTCATAGCCATACAGCAACTCGCATCTGCCTTCTGCGTCTTCTGTTTCCTCCATTTCTTGTTGCCACTCGGCCACATCTTGAACATCCATAGACTACGCTTGATGCCTTCGCTTCACGGTTCAGCATTGGGAAATGGCACAGATATTTTCAAAGTATTGAACATCTCTCTTTTATAACATACAATTGGAACTACTCGGTCGTTTCGTCATAATTATGCTCCAAAGGAACGGAAGTGTTGTGCTACCTGAATGTATGTTATTGACGCCGTAGGAGCGAATGGTGCACTAGAAGTAGGCGCGGTGGGGAAGGAAAGTGCTGCCACAGAGGAATTTGTTCTGAATGCCGTTGTCCCACTCGTCTTTAAAGTGGCTTGACAGTGGCTGATGTCAAACTAAAAAAATCTGACTCTGCTGTTTCAAGCTTTCTAGTGGACCTGCTTCCGCTCATGGAAAACCTTCATGTGACAATATAAACAAACATATAAGCGATTGAAGTGATCATATGGTCACAGCAAACCAACAGATATACTGTTAAGTAACTTTCAATGCAAAAAACAAGCCTTACCAGAGAAAAAGATAGAGCTTGCGTATATGTGAAAAATTGTTTATTAAGCGACCTTAATTAGGAGTTCCTTTCATTCCTTTCAAGGAAACGGGTGCTCTCTTGCTTTCACCGCTGTCGCAGCCTACTGCAAAGATCTAAAAGCGTTATGGCATCAATACACTTCTCTGTGGCCTGACGACCATTCGGCTGCCGCGATAATAGGCGGAGAGCTCTACTAACGATGAAACAAAGGAAAATTGTTGCTCGCGGTGTTTGTAGACTTTAGCGGCGATCTTTTGAGGTAGCTCATTTACACATCTTACAAGAAGTCTCGCACATCCTGAAAAAGGCTGCGGTGCGCCTGGATGTAATCATCCTACCAAAATTGGATTGCCAGTCATGCGGAAAATTGAGACAGTTCTTCTGACGCATTTCAACCAAACAAAGAACATCGAGAGAGAAGCATGACAAAGCTTTACTACAAGACCCACGAATTGATGTACCAGCAAATTTAACACAAAACAAGAGGCACCCGTTGTACAACGCAGTTTTCAATCATTTGAAACATTAGAAATAAGGTGGCTGAACAGAAGTATAACTCCTCAAACGGCCTTCATTGTTACTCATCTTTCGAACTTGTGCAGTTGTTTTTTCCACGCTTGAAGTGGGACGTTCGCTTTGTGTCTCCCTTTTCAAACAACTGCTCTAGGGCGTCTGTGTTCAGTCAAAGCACTGTGTCATTTCCTGGGCGTGCTGACACCAGCGGATTCTGTGCAAGCAACCAAGTTGCGGCTGAACAGCGTCGCATTCGTTTCCAGACTTTAATATTTTGATCCATTTCCAGGACCCCAGAGCTGAGAACGATTCCGTTAAACCTATCGAGAGCTGCATTAGCCGCGGGCACAAAGTCACGGCCTCTAAGGCTGATTAAATAACCTTTTACGTAAGCTCAGCGGAAGCGTCTCACACCATTTGTCTAAGCTGCTATAACGTGGATAATAGTCACACAATGCCTGCGAATAATTGTGCAGCCTGAAGCAGTTTCTGACGACAAAAAGCCTCGCATATGCATGCGCATAGCCTCGAAGCGACTAAGAGAGCAAGCTTGTATCGCCTCCACTTTAACGCCACGGTGATGCGTTGTGATATTCAAATACGGCGTTTTAAACTTAACGAAAGTTCTTTTAGATGTCACTGTCACTTGCAGGGCTTATACCAACCAGCGACAGCGCGCCTACGGTAGCCAGCTTATTTATCGAAGATCAAAATCTTACCTCTCAATACAGCATTCCAAATTGTTGGTGAGTTTTCTATTCTTATATATGTTTAGTATGGGTTGCACCAGCATTGCGACTAATCTGTGTTTATTAAAGAGAGCAAAATAAGCAAATAATTATTTCATTTAGGCATCGTGCCCAGTCGTACTCATTGGCTACAGCGGTTGAATTCTGATGCCGAGGACGCGGGATCTAATCTCAGCCTCGGCGGTATCTTTTTGATGGAGATGAAAAGCAAGACGCCCTTGTGCTGTGCAATGTCAGTGCGCGTTAAAGAGCTCCAGATAGTCGAACTTTCCGAACTTCCTAACTACAGCGTCTCTCATTGCCTGGGTCGCTTTGAGAAGTTAATTCTCTAAACATAACCAGTTGGGCATCACATTGTAGTCATATATTTGCGGCTTGTGATTACCATAACCATATATCTATTCGTAACTTATAAAATGCAGATGGAGACGTTCTGGCCACACGAAGACGAAAATGTATACAATGCGGCCGCAAAGCACGCGCGGGTTTCCGCTGAGATGGTTATTTAGTACGCAGCAGTAAAACTGCGTGCGCAGCTAATAGAATCCTTCAACCAGCCGAATACGTGCAATTTTTTACTCTACTGCTTTGATGAAAGTGTAGTCTGTCCACCTCGTCTGCCGGAACCATGAGCAGCAATGGCTACTCATACAATAGCAGGGCCCGTTTGCACAAACGCGAGGTAGAAGTCCAGTCTTAAGAACGAGTCCAGTCTTGGCTGGATTGCTAGGAGGCCGCAGGGTGCTTGAACGAACCCATGAAGCTATACCTCAGTCCGGATTTATTGAAGACTGCAGGTATGTTTTGTCCCTATGCGGGGAATTTCACAACCGGAACGAAATGAGACAGGGAGCGCTTCGAAAGTCTGTCGCGGATGCGACCGCAGTTCAAGCTTGCTAATCGCTGATCGCAATGCGTTGTAAATATCCGAGCGCTTTGGCACGTTTTTCAAAAGCTAAGCACCGAATAATTCGACAGGACTGCCTACCTAGCGGTCAATAACTTATATAGAAATGTTTGAGACACTGGTTCTGATGCTTGACTGAGTTATGTTCTACTTCCCTGCATGGTTTCAGCTTGAGGAGAATGTATTTAATCGCGACTAGAATGCAGAGCAGAAGCGCGTAGTAAAGTAAATAGATGCCTCCTGCGCATCGCTAATGTTTCAAAATTTGCCCCCCAATTTCAACTCATTCCAAACTATATTAAAAACACTCCTAGCAATGTCAACCGACATTGATACCACCCTTATAAAAATGAGTTTTAAATTTCAGTTGATAAATCATTGAGCACTTGTTGAGATCACAGAAATTCAATGTAAATTCAATGTGTGTTGTGCCAACACAACACTTACTCAATGGAATTTGTGTGCACAAAAGTCAACATAATTTTTGTTGATCACTTTTGTTGAATTTTCATTGTTTTTAGAGTGCGCAGTCAAAAAGGGAAATGTTCAAGTCTAAATTTTTTTGCAATGATGGGTGCCACTTTTGTGAGTGAATTATTCAGACAAGAAAACAACGTTATGTTACAAATTGCCTACTACTTTCACATAGTCTGTGCATTATTATTCAACCCCTTATGTACCTACCCAACTTTTTAATACAAAGACTATATAATGCAGGTAGTTACTAGTTTAACAGCTGTAACAATACAGAAAAGAATGGTAAAAGTACAATCTTGTATTAACACGATGCTTCCATGATTGCATTATAACAGCTATCAGAGGCTAGAGTTGGTTCAGGAAACATATAATTAGTGAGTAGTATATGCCATTGTACTTTTGAGCACAAATTAAATGTATTAACCTTGTGACAAAGCCTTCATTTTTTGTCATTCATTAAAGTTAGTTGTATAGACCTTTGCATTGGGTGAGATTGCTGGTGCACCTCCTTTCCAGACTTGGAAATAAGTCTTCCAGTTGGCTGCTTCAACTGTACCAACATGATGCGTACAATAGAGTGCACTGAAAACAATGTGGCAGCACATAGGAAGCCCTTGTTGTAAAGGTCTACACTAGCTACCTTTGGCCTTGAGTAGCATCTAGTTTCAGTTGATCAAATGCGCTTCCACAATAAAAAGTAAATGATAGGCCAGCTGAAATGTATAAATTCTTGACTGTACAGTTCAGTAGTTCTGCTTTCTCCTGATGTCAAAGTAAGGAATACGAAAATGGGAAGCTAATTTTCTGAATAGCTGTGCATATAAATGCCAAGACTTACCAGTAGCTGTAGTTCATACAACTCAAGAACAAATTGGCAGATGTCTGTCAAAAGAGGCTCTAGTAATTGGACTCGACAAATAGCATGATGTCACAGTTAATCTGTAGTTATAAAGCCTTTCTACTTGCCATGCCCTGTGATGCCAACAGATGCAAGGGCATTATAGCAGTGCCTTTGTCGGAGGAATTGCTGCTGGGTGCTTGGCAGGACCAGAAGAAGGGTATCCAGGTAGTGAGGGCTCTTTACTGCTTTTTGTGCGCAACCGGTTGCGCACAAGTTGCCGTGCCTGTATATATATTCATATGCCTTCTCCCACCATCGTCACTCACCATAATCTTTTTGTTCTCCCCTTTCTCTTCTGCAGTGCAGAGTAGCTGCCAGACTTTAATCATTCCGGCCAACCTTTCAGTCTTTCCTTTCAATAATGTATATATCAACCCGGATACCGTAACGAGTTGAAGCCTTTGGTGGTAGGCCTTTTTTGAAGGGTATTTGCTACCTTGTTCTCGAGTTGAGCCTGTAGTATCATGCATACTCTTTACACGGTAGCCACTGTCACAATAATATCACAACAGAATATGTACAACACAGGAATGACTGCCGCATGCAGCAGCATGTTGTTTAGAAGCATGAATCCAGTTTGACACTGAAGATAGGATTATGACAAAAGACTGAAGCACAACATTGAAAATGGGTTTATTTCACACCAGTTAATTCTTCAAACACGACACTCAAAATCGAGTATAGCTCATAACGTTCACAGTATTAAACAGCATTTATACAACACTACAAATCTAACTGCTCTTCATTTATATAATTAAAAACTATCAATGGGCAATATACAAGCCAGGCATAATACTTAACACTGCAGTCACTGTCCCAATAATATCTCAACAGAGTAGGTAGAACACAGGAATGACTGTCGCATGCAGCAGCATGTTGTTCAAAAGCATGAATCCAGTATAAATAAGTGGAGATAGGATTTTTGACAAAAGATGTTATGGAAGCACAAGGTTGAAAATGGGTTTATTTCACACCAGTTAATTCTTGAAATATGACACTCAGAATCGAGTATAGCTCATAACAACATTCACAGTACTTTACAGTATTTATACAACATTACAAATCTAACTGCTCTTCATTTATATAATTAAAAACAATATCAATTCTATTTACAAGCAGGGCATAATATTTATAGAATAAATGTGCATGCATATTGTTCATTCACCCCCCCCCTCATACATACATCTGAAATAAATGCTTACATGACACTTCAGTAATGCGCTTCTAACATATCTACTCTCAAGAGGAATTTGAAAAAATATTACCATATCTTTTTCAAGTTCTGGTATATTTACAGGGCACAGAATTACGAAAGTGAATAAAGTGAAAAGCACATATTTTAGAAAGCTATTTATATTACCAAATATATGAAAATTGCTCTGGTAAATATGGTAGATGCGGATAACACTCAAGCTTCACGTCTATTAATTCAGGACAAAGATAATTTTAGCAGGTCAGAGTATCATTCGCTACAGACAGTGGTCCATAATATGTGCTCCTACAAGATTGTAGGTTTTTTTTTTTGTCCCAAAAGGGGGTCAGCATAACCTTCCCTGCTGATAGCTGGGCTCGGAACTTTTCTGGTTGGACATCACACCTTTTGCAAGCTCCTGACTGACACATAGCCGTCACCACACTGGACCGAGACCATCTTTCTGTGACGGATTTAGATTAGTTTCCAACTTTCACTATTCAGAATCCAAATCACCGAACGTTGTTCCTATGTGGGCGATGGCGCTACTGTGTTAGCCATTTTTATACTTCCCTATACCGATGCTTTTGCATCAACAACTGCCTACTAACTTACAGGCCACTGGCCCCATGCTTTTTTTTTTAGTGTGCTTGCACTATCAATGTCAGTCTGACAATAAGCAAGTGCGAATAAAATAAACAGAGCCGAACTGTGCTGATCATTGGTTTTGAACCCGCAGTAATGAAAACAAATTAGTTTCACTGCTCAGTGCACCAGAGCAATATGCTATTGCTACAACCAATTACCCCTTATGGCTAACTGCCACTCTATCGTGCTATGCATTGCATTTTTCCGTCTTCATCAACTTCCATTCATGAACAATGGATACAGAAAGCACTGCTATTGCATTGCCCTCCTAAGGTGTGCTCAGTTCAGTTCAGTCGTGTCCGACTCTTCATGATCCTATGGACCATACTATGCCACGCTTTCCAGTCTCTCACTATCTTTCTAACATCACAAATCTTCATCTGCAGTGCCACGAGGATGCCATCTAACCATCGCGTTCACTGCCTACCCCTTCTCTGGTGACCCTCAACCTTTCCCAACATCAAATCTTTCTCCAGCGGCTCCTCTCTTCTCATCAGATGACCAAAGCAGCTGAGCTTTAACTTTATCTTCTGGCCGTCCAAGGAACTCTCAAGAGTCTCTAAGGTGTGCTAGGCGGTCCCAAAATGTTATAGTAAACGACCACTAAGGTCCACAGTCACCGATTTCTCAGATCCTCTAAAACAACCAAACCAAGCCAGAACTAAGCAAAATTAATATGCACTTACGCAGACTCCAGCATTTGATTTTCATGCACTACGCACAAGTAGAGAGACTTGGTATCATCCAGGCATATGCACTTTGTTAGGGACTTGGCAGCAACAATGCAATCTTGTGAGCTAGGCTCTGCCTCCACAAAATGCAAATTCATATCCAGGGGGACAGTGCTAAATGTTGCGTGCTTTACAGTCAGGACATTAATGCATACTTTAACTTGTTCAGTTCCACTTGAGGAATTACTGGAAAGCAAGAGGATTTTTACAATTCGACCGAAAAGCCCATTTGTGTACACACAGGAATTTTTTCTCCGAGATTTGTCAAGGCCTGCAGTGCAGAACCGGAATGACCCAACCAACATTTTTTGAAACACTGTGCCCCCTTCTCTACATTCACCTTTTCCTAAAAGCAGCACATGTTCCACTTTAGTGAAGTTCTTTCGGAGTATGTACCCTCTGATCAGAGATTTGAAGTCGGACTCCAGACTGTGGTGCATTTTTCGTGTTACAGATTTTGAGGACCATAACTTTGAAAGTGCTTGCAAGATACAAAACTTTTGCACAATCTGAAAGTGTGGGTACCGTGTTCCCTTGACAAACCTGCTCAGAGTACCATTCATAGATTCGAATGGGAAAAGAGAATAACCCCACAATGGGCCCCAGTTTTTTGCACTTTCCACAAGATGAACTAGCAGATGAGAGTTATAGGCCATATACTCTGTTCCGTAGAAGCTTTCATACTCCACAAGAAAATTCAGCATTTCCTTCTGGATACTCATGAGGTGTTCTATGTGAACTGATGGGCCAAGAAGATAGTGCATCATTGCAACAAACTTCAGCCAGTGCTTATATTGTTTTTCAGGTATGTAGTCCTTCAGCACGACAGGGGAAAAGAACAGCATCCAGTTCTTCCATTCTGACGCCTTCCATTCTTTGATGTCAGACAGAGACCTAGGTAACCTAGACATTTACCATATAGGGGTCAAGCTCAACAGTAGCCTATTTGAATCGTCAAGGTGCTGACGCAGTCTGAAATGGCGACAGCGCTTTGACTTCAGCCACATAAACAAAGTGCTTCTAACAAAACCTAAGCAGACTGAGTGCATATAGTCTACTGCAAACCCTGCTCCAAATGTAAAAAAGCAAGCATTGTTAAGACACTTGTGCCTTTAATGCCACAGCTTGCTTGCTGATTAGACCTTGCCTTCTTCCTGGCATGGTCAATAAATGAATTGTGTGTCCTCAGCTTGGATGTTAAAGTAGCTGGTGGATACACACGGCAGAATCCATTACCTTTCGCCACAACTTGGCCAGGGTCCTCACACCAAGCACACCCACTGGCCCCATTAAATTGCGTCATGCTCATCATTTCACACCTCGCAATGCTGTCTACTGAACACGGGCCAGGGAACGCTTTAGACAGTCGAACATTTCCATCCCTGTCGTGCCATGTGATTCCCTCCGCAGACAACTCATTCATAACTTTCACAAACGGAATCAAAAAAGTGTTCATGACAGGTTTTACAGGAGCCTGTCCACAGGCCTGCCAACAGAAGCTTTTCAATTCTGTGCTTGTATGGCAGCTCATTCACCATAACTAGCAGTGGCCACATGCTGAGATTAGAACTCTCAAAGAGGGGGACGCCATCAGTGTTGAAGGTAAGTGTCACGTCCCCGTCAGACAAGGGCAATTTGTGATAGTGCATGCTCTGCGTAATATCTTCCACATCATATGAAACTGCAGGCACATCAGTTCTCTCCACTGCAGACTCAAGTAGCTCTCGAAGCTGACTTTTGAGGTCCATGACCAGGAAGAAGGAAGAAGACTTCAGGAGGTCCTCATGCATGTGTAACAGATTACACTTGTTACAGGTAACGTCTCCAGTCGCCTCGTCTATGTATTGTTTGCAAGCACCACAGTAGAAGTGCTTTTTGTACTCTTTCTCACAAGCAACAAAATGCCTAAAAAAGGCGTACTTTGATGCCGGGTATGTCACCCCTGAAGGCAAGTGGGCACCAATGAGTCGTATCAGGCTCTCTGTTGCCTCCTTGGAGCATCCATGGCGCAAGCTGTGAGCCATGACCATCAGCAAGCTTTCTGCTAGCGTTAGGTGTGAGCCTGGAAACAGCAGATCATCCTAAAATGAGAAACAGTAGACAACACTTTAGGTGCCACACCAATTGAGGCCATGCAACAAATGAGCACACAAAATGCCCCTGTCACATATTAAACATAGTTAAAGGTAAATCTTTTTATCGAATGCTAATTTCATGAGGGATGAAAAATAACAGCCTTTATAGTGGATAAATGCTTTACTAGTGCAGATCATCCAACAGCTAAGCTGTACACTTCTGACAGCTGGTATTTAATATGCTACCCCTCTTTTTCATGCTGTGGAACCTATTCAGTATAAAAAAGCAAGCTTACCAGTTCACCAGTCCGTTCGTCAGACGGAGCCTCGCGACTCTCGGGTTCACACGGATCAAGGTCGCTCTCATCAGATGTTGAACTGCCGTCGACATCATCCGATGAGACATCGTCGGAAGAATCATTTTCCAGAGACTCGCAAGGATGTGAGTGGCTATACGCAGTTTCCTCAGCAAATGGACTGGATCCAGGATCTGCAATGCCGGCTTTTTGTTTTCCATCGCTTGCACAAGCGCTCCTTTCATCACCCGATTCATTTGAGTCACTATCAGCTTGAGAGGCTGGTGGCGCACCAAGTAATTCCCGCTTCTTAAATCTGTACTTAGAACTAGGTGAAACTTCGGTGCACGAGTCCCATAAATATCTGCTGTACTGCCTCTTTGGAGGCATGACCACGATCGGCGACCTAAGCAGACCGTATCACGCAGAACGTGTAGAACCGATGCTTCTTCACCTCGACTAGAGATTTGAAACAAAGTACGCCGAAGAAGTTACAACACAGCACACTGCAAAGCCTTCCCGCAACTCACAAGAAAAAAAAAGATTCGGCGTTGTACACACGATGCAAGCACTAGAGAATGGCAAAATACGTAGGCTAAAGAGAGACTAGTTCGGTAAATGTGCAGCAACAAGCCCACAAACCCACTTTTAATCGTTTTCGATCGCAGCGCCACTAATAATATATGCGTGTGGACGCCTTTTCTTTTTCGTAAATTGCTGTTGGTAACCAAGCTGCGGAGAAAAAAATAAATACATTGTTTTTTATACACGAGATATGAGCAAAAAGTTTTTATTAATTTATTTGCATGTGCACTCGTTTAACTGGTCAACGCGTTTAAGCGCATGCGACTTTAGCGCTGTCGCATCGTTCGCATGTGATTTGGCTGTGTTATGAGTGGCACTACTGGCAATCATACTGTGAGTTGTGTGCGGTGCGCGTCGTTATAGCGTCGTTGAGAGCTCACGTGGGATTTGTTTGAAACACGCACCGAAAGCACGTGCAAGGATGTCAGCTTCCGATATTCCGCACATATTGGTCAAATGGGTGGCGGAAGCCAAATGGGATGTGCATCCAGTTACGGCGATTGCTGACCCTGCGGTTGGGCTCCGTCTCCTCACCGAAGAGAGTTACATAAAGGAGGTTCAGGGCTCCGTACTGAACGTGCGATGGAAGGATGGCGAGCCGGCTGCTCCAGCAGAGCTTCTTGAGCTTTGGTAAGTATTTTTCCTTGTGTTCATGCATGTGCATTTTTGGCCCTTTGTGGACGTTGTAGCGCTTACGTATTGTCTCTGATAGGTAAACTCCGTGTCGTGGCAAAGAAAAGGGACAGGATAGCAACCGCGTATTTGCTGGAGAATAATGGCGGCAGCTCCGAGGGAGCAACGGCGACCGTAAGTATATCTTGTTTTAAGCCCTGTGGTCATAATCGTTGTTTGCTTGAGTGAGCGTCGAATTTTTTTTTTTTTTTCATTCACATTAATGGTGGCTGGCTTGAACATTTGCAGCACGGAGTGGTATGACCAGAATTGAGAGTGAATTATGTGGCTTTGGACAGTGATATTGCCTTGTGCTTGAGAGTTAATTGCAGCACGGGCACATAGGCTTACACCGTGGCCTTGGTCGTGACAGCTTCTTTGTGTCGTTCGTCCTGTCCCCTAAGGTCGCGAAATTGAGTTTTGACCGCGATGGCTGCATTACTGTGGAGGCGACTTGCAAAAACGGCCATTTTCTGTGTTATTTCAGTGTAATTCGGTAGGTATCCGTGTTCAAATTAATATGCATGCCGCCAATGCACCGTCTCGCACGGGCAGTTTCGGACATTGTGGGCATATTAAAGGACGTAGTCAGTCAGTAATCATACCAACGGTTTTGATTCCACTGGAGGCAATATTCCAGTTGCTTTTAATATTTTTATACTGAATGCTCTGGGATTGCGGTGTTTTTTCTGCATAGTTATGACGAGCCTATGAGAATGTGATGGGGCTGTGTGGCATTTCCAGTTCTGTAGTTCCATATTTTCATACATATAGGTTTAGCTGTTGCTTTCAAAATCCCACTGTTCAAGCTAGGGATCAACCTACATGGGGCTCACATCCAGTAAAAGGCACAGGACTAGCTTTAAGGTAAGAAAAATAAAGGACACTTTTGCTGAAAGGCTTGAATTCTGCCTCCTTGAACCTCATAAATGACAGCAGTTTCTGCTAATGTTAATGCGCAGGGGTTTCACATCTACCTTCTTTTGAGAGCCACATAGGAGGTTTTCAAAAAAGGCGAAGGCAAGGATACAGAGCCCCACTGCAGTGTGAACACATTAAGTGGATACTTTCGAGTCATTGTCATAAAACCAAACCTGTCGCCCTGTCACTTGGTGAGCAGTTTGTTACATGGGCACTTTCAACAGCAGTTCAGTTGATGGTCAATTGGAATGAATGGCACACCGGTGCATGCATTGCACTTTTAACTAATCAAAGGATTATTAATTACTCGCATGTGGTGGGATCACGTGATTCAAACATTTAGTTGAGCATGGTCCAAGTTTCACGACAAGTTTCGTGTGACTGCAACCGACTGACATTCATTCCAAGGTCAGTCGAGAAGCTGAACTGTCACTTAACTGAACAGCAGTTGAAACTGCCAATGTGACATGGGTGTAATGTCTTCTCTTTCCAAATATGGACGACCGTTCTTGGTGTTAGCATTCGTTCTAGCCACCACTTTATGCACAGGTGTAATAAAAAACATATTAGGGGCTTTTCGAGCCCCGCCTTTAGAGGTGGGATCATCATCATCATCATCATCATCATCATCATCATCAGCCTGATTATACCCACTGCAGGGCGAAGGCCTCTCCCATATTTCTCCGCCTAACCCGGTTCTGTGCTAGCTGCATCCACTTGACCCCTGCGAACTTCTTAATCTCATCCGCCCACCTAACTTTCTGCCGCCCCCTGCTACGCTTTCCTTCCCTTGGAATCCAGTTTGTTACCCTCAGCGACCATCGGTTATCCTCTCTTCGCACTACATGTCCTGCCCATGTCCATTTCTTCTTCTTAATTTCTACTAGAATGTCGGTAACTTGAGTTATTTCTCTGACCCACTCTGCACGCTTTCTATCTCTTAATGTTACCCCTACCATTTTTTGTTCCATAGCCCTCTGGGTTGTCCTCAACTTAAGTAGAACTCTCTTGGTTAGCCTCCACGTTTCAGCCCCATAGGTGAGTACAGGCAAGATGCAACTGTTGTATACTTTCCTCTTGAGCGATACCGGTAAGCTGCTAGTCATAATCTGCGAGTGCTTGCCAAATGCGCTCCATCCCAATCGTATTCTTCTTGTTATTTCCTTTTCGTGGTCCGGGTCTGCGGTTACTACCTGTCCTAAGTAGACATATTCGCCTACTACTTCCAGTATTTCGCTACCTAATGTAAACTGCTGTTCCTTCCCGAGGCTGTTGAACATTACCTTAGTCTTCTGCATATTGATTTTCAAGCCTACCTTTCTACTTTTCCTGTCTAGGTCATCAATCATTATTTGCAGTTCATCCCCCGAGTTGCTTAGCAAGGCAATGTCATCAGCAAATCGCAGATTACTGAGGTATTCTCCATCTACCCTTATCCCTAACTGCTCCCATTCCAAGTCTCTGAATACTTCCTCTAAACAAGCTGTGAATAGTACTGGGGAGATTGTGTCTCCTTGCCTAACACCTCTCTTTATGGGAATTTTGTTACTTTCTTTAAGCAGAACTATGGTTGCTGTGCAGCCGCTATATATATCTTCCAGCACTTTCACGTATGGCTCGTCTACCCCCTGATTTCGCAATGCCTGCATCACCGCCGAGGTTTCAACTGAGTCAAATGCTTTTTCGTAATCAATGAATGCTATGTATAAGGGCTGGTTATATTCCGAGCATTTTGCTATCACCTGATTGATGGTATGGATATGATCGATAGTAGAGTACCGTTTCCGAAACCCTGCTTGATCCTTTGCTTGATTGCAGTCTAAGGTTGTCCTGATTCTATTAGCGATTACCTTAGTAAATACCTTATACGTAACAGACAGTAAGCTGATTGGTCTGTAATTTTTAAGGTCCTTAGAGTCCCCTTTCTTGTGAATAAGGATAATGTTTGCATTCTTCCATGGTTCCGGTACCGTCGACGACACCAGGCACTGCGTATACAGGGTGGCCAGGTTTTCTAGCACGATATCCCCCCCGTCCTTCAGCAAATCTGTAGTTATCTGATCCTCTCCAGCTGATTTCCCCCTTTTCATAGTTTCTAGTGCTGTCTTGACCTCGTCCTTCGTCACTGGTGGAACGTCTGACTGTTTTTCCCTACCGCCAATCTCATTACGGTCCTGACTACTTTGGCTACTGTAGAGATCTGTATAGAACTCCTCGGCTACTTTGACTATCTTTTCCATATTAGTGATGACGTTGCCCGCCTTGTCCCTTATCGCATACATCTGGTTTTTGCCTATGCCCAATTTCTTCTTTACCGCTTTAAGGCTTCCCCCGTTCTTTACAGCATGCTCAATTTTCTCCATGTTATACTTCCTAATATCGGCCACCTTGCGCTTATTGATTAGCTTCGATATCTCGGCCAATTCGATCTGATCTGTTGGATTGGAAGCTTTCATACTCTGGCGTTTCTTAATCAAATCTTTCGTCTCCTTAGACAGCTTACCGGTATCCTCTCTAACTATCCTACCGCCTACTTCTACCGCGCACTCAGTAATGATATCTCTGAAATTGTTGTTCCTTGCCTCTAGGGAAATGTCGCCAAACTCAGTTAGAGCTGAAAACCTATTCTGTAGCGAGATCCTGAACTCTTCTGCCCTCCCCCTCACCGCTAATTCATTGATGGGTTTCTTTCTCACTAATCTGTTGCGTTCCTTCTTCAGATTTAGGTTAATTCGGGACCTCACCATCCTGTGGTCATTGCATCGCACTTTCCCGATTACCTCTACATCTTGCATAATGGCGGGGGTTGAACACATTATGAAGTCGATTTCATTTTTAGTCTCTCCGTTAGGACTTTTCCATGTCCATTTCCGGTTCTTCCGTTTGCTGAAGAAGGTATTCATGATTCGTAAGTTATTGCGCTCTGCAAACTCAACTAGTAACTCCCCCCTGCTATTCCTAGAACCAATGCCATAGTCACCTACTACCTTGTCTCCTGCCTGTTTTTTCCCTACCTTGGCATTGGAATCGCCCATTAGTACAGTATACTGCGTCTTTACTTTTCGCATTGCCGATTCTACATCTTCGTAGAAGCTTTCAACTGCCTGGTCATCATAACTATATGCAGGTGCATAGGCCTGTACAACCTTCAGTTTATACCGCTTATTAAGCCGAATTACGATGCCTGCAACCCTCTCATTAATACTATAGAATTCATCTATATTACCCGCCATATACTTATTGACAAGGAAACCTACTCCTAGTTGTCGCCTCTCTGGTACGCCTCGATAACACAGTACATGCCCATCTTTCAGTACAGTATATGCCTCATTCGGCCTCTTAACCTCACTAAGCCCTATGACATCCCATTTCATGCCCTCTAGTTCCTCTAACAGCACTGCTAAGCTAGCTTCACTAGCTAGGGTTCTAGCATTAAACGTTGCCAGGGTCAGTTTCCAATGGCGGCCTGTCCAGCGGAGCCAGACTTTCTTAGCACCCCCTTCTGCGTCACAGGTCTGACCGCCGCCGTGGTCAGTTGTTCCGCAGCCGCTGGTGACTGAGGGCCGGGGTTTTATGGAGCTTATCATAGGAGGTTGCGGCCAATTACTGCACCAGGGTGGCCAAATCCTGTTCTGGTGAGAGAGTGCGTTGCCGGAGGTGTTCACCGGCATCAGGTCGCACCCCAAACCTGTTTATGCAATTCCATCAACACGCGGATTTTTTTTTTCATCCGGTGGAGAATTGCGCGGCACCGGGATTTGAACCCCGGTCCTCTTGCATGCGAGGCGGATGTTCTACCGCTACGCCACCGCTGCACTACAGGTGGCTACAGGATCCCACCGCTGCGCTGAGGTGGGATGCGACAGTGTTAATGACCCCAGTTGTCCAGCTCTCCTTGTGGATCCTTGGGCATATGCATAGACTTTGCTACTCACTTTATTACTAGTCTCTTAATTTGTTCCTCTGTTATCTCACACACACATACCCTTTAGCAACAAGAAGATTAATGAAGGGGAAATGAGGATGCTCGTTATAATACATGAAGGAAAGAAGCCAACAGTCGGCGAGGCCAAGGAAAGCATTGGGCATTGTATATTGTCTTTTTAATTAATTTTTACTTCTATAATCGCATAAATTAGTTATGTAGTCTGTTCAGGGGAAAGATAATTAAACGCAAAGAAGAAAAAACAATGTGCCGATGGTGGGAACCGAACCCACGACCTCCGAATATCGCGTCCGGTGCTCTTCCAACTGAGCTACATCGGCCGCTGTCCCCCCTGGCACTTTCTTGGGTATTAATGTTGTTTGTGTACGAACCTTGACAGTGTTCACCAGCGCCACCCTCAACCATCGCGGCTGACGTGGAACGCCCTGTGTTACCACCAGCGCCACGTAGAACATGATCAAGAGTTAGGGCGAAAGCTGTACTAGAACCCTCTTATGCTACCTATGGCTTCAAGACTGCCAGAACCGAGACCCCCGTTAGCTACAAGAACATAAATGAAGGGGAAATGAGGGTGCTCGTTATAATACATGAAGGAAAGAAGCCAACAGTCGGCGAGGCTCCTTGACCACGTTCTATGTGACGCTGGTGGTAACACAGGGCGTTCCACGTCAGCCCGCGATGGTTGAGGGTGGCGCTGGTGAACACTCTCAAGGTTCGTATACAGACAACATTAATACCCAAGAAAGTAGCAGGGGGGACAGCGGCCGACGTAGTTCAGTTGGAAGAGCACCGGACGCGATATTCGGAGGTCGTGGGTTCGGTTCCCACCATCGGCACGTTTTTTCTTCTACTTTGCGTTTAATTATCTTTCCCCTGAACAGCCTACATTACTAATTTATGCGATTATAGAAGTAAAAATTAAAAAAAAAAGACAAATTACAATCCCCAATGCTTTCCTTGGCCTCGCCGACTGTTGGCTTCTTTCCTTCATACCCTTTAGCAGTTATATTTGAAAGGCCATCCTACATAGAAATAAAGCCCTGTTTAACCAAGGCATACAAATGTGCCCGCATGGCCTAAGGGTAACATGTCTGATTCAGAATTCAAGAGTCCTGGAAGGCTGATTCTGATCTCACCCACCATTGTGAAAGGAAAGGCTGGAATTGACAGCTCCTGCCAAATCAGTCATGTCGGGGGCACATATCAGATGAGCCTGCGATTTATCAGTACCCAGACATGCCAGCCACCTGCTCCCACAGAGCCATGCCCTATAAGTGCTGGATTTGTTTTTTGAGAATAGGGAATTAATTCGCTATCGCATTAAAATCTGAGTGGCAGTTGAACATGCGGGCACACCTTTCTGGTGGTGCACTTCTCACTGTGTAAGCTGGAGCCCCAGTACATGATGCTCTGTGGACCTTTGTTACATATTGTGGGAATGAGTTTCTGGGAGTCTGTTAACCAACACGACATTCCACCATTTTAACGTGGTAGTGTCCCATTCTCCAGGAAATCTGGCATTGGTGCTGTGAGCAAAAAGCAATGGGCATGGCAGGTGGTAGCTGCAGCAGACATGGCTGAGCACTGACTGGTCATAGGGTTGTGTGACATGAAGGATTTGGCAGGAGCTGCCAACTCAAGCGGAATCGAACTCTTCAGGAACCTTGCAGATTGAGTCGGGCATGCTACTGCAGGCACGTTCATATGGCTCTGTTAAGCAGGGCCTTATATCCACGTTGGCTGGTCTCGAAAGCTCAATTTATTGCCTATTATTGACTTTGAGGCCGGAAAAAGTAATGAATGCTTTTCTGCACCGCGCTGCGCTTCTGTGCTAACAGGTCCGCCTGAATTTCAGCGAGACTCGTAGTGTCACCGTAAGCCGACGAAAGGGTTGAGACTGCTTACATCAGCTCAGCTTGCATCGGCTTTGCTGCTGCAGGTGAGTCGTTGTCGTCGTTCTCAAACTTCGCAAGTACTTCGCGAATAATTTCTGCACCTGTGAGTCCAGCGCACAGTTTCAACTCTTGGTACACGTCTGTGAACTCTGAAAACGAGGCGCTCAATGGAATTTTGACAGTACGAAGGCCGTCAATTAGCTGCTCACTGCCTGACAGCTGCTTGACGATGCTCTCCTCGTCCAAGGCAGCCGACTCGTCATTCAGCACAAATCCTGCATGACGGAAGCAATTGCGCAGCGTTGTAGGTGGCACCGACTTCCACGCACAGAGGAATAGGCAGTCGAAGCGATCAAGCTAAAAGAAAAAAAAAAAGCACTCCGGCAGGGAGCAGCGACATTCTGGAAGGTGAAGCTGCTAGGCAAATAATGTAGCCTCAATCCAGCGTCAGTTTAGCTGAGGAGCGGCACATAAAGCCAGCATCAGTTTTGAGGCTATCGGAGGAAAAGGGAAACAGACAAAATGTCGGCGACACCGCTCAAAATGTGTGGCAGTTGGCGCGGCTGATGCTTGGAATGTCCGAAAAATCGACTAGCCCTCCCTAGAGTGTCCGAAATTTTGAGCCGCACAATACATTGACTTTATAAGGTATGTCCTGGGGCCGGGAAAAAGACCCAAATAATCAAGCATGTCCGAAAAATTGGGTGTCTGAAAAATCAGTCGTCGACTGTGTGTGTGTATATATATATATATATATATATATATATATATATATATATATATATATATATATATATATCGGGCATTAATAGTGAAGTTGAGCGTGCAAAGCAGTGCAAGTTGACTCAGATTGGTTGCCCCCCTTTCTTGGCTTGGAGATCCCATAAGGTAATATTTTGAAGGTAAAAACACAGTGCAAATGGGGACAAAGCATGGTAAATGTAAGACACAAGCACCGTGTTTTATACACGAGTACTGAGTGTGCGTTGTGGCCTGCAACACTGAGCTCTGAAAGGCTGCTACCCAACACCTCTCTCCTCTGCTCATATAAACGGTACTTTCACCTATCCGCTTTTGCTGTCCCTGCAGTCCGCCTTTTGCGCGAGTTTTCTGCGCATGCGCGAATCCCCAGCGGCGACTGATGAAAACACACTGAGCGGCGTCGACGGCGCTTCTCGTCGCCGCACTCATAGCCAACGCACGGGGGCTGGAGGCGCGGTCACGTTCACAGCCTCGGTAAAACGATGCCAACCACCTGTGTCGCTTACGGCTGCCACTCTCGAGGCGTGCCGGGATGCAAGACGCGTTTTGTTAGCTTTCCTTCGGCGAGCCGCGACCTGCAACGGCGTGAAGCTTGGATTAGGGCAACCAAGCGTCAAGACGTGAATGGGCGACCTTGGCAGCCGACTGCGTGCTCTCGACTGTGCGAAAAACACTTCTTTACAGGTATGTATGCATCTAAAGGAAATGTGCATGATGAAAAGTATCTACCGGAGTTTGCACCAAGCCTGTAACCCACCAGTGATAGCCGCAATGAGCATTTTTTCGGGGCGTCTGATGGCGATGTATTTTGTCGTTTGTTTTATTTATGTGCGAAGGGGCCGGGTAGCGCAGATATCACAGGTGGCTGTGTGCGCTAGACCGTAATATTTAGCATGTTTTATCGCGACTGCCGCCTGACTAAAAAGAAGAAAAAAAGGGTGTTGTGATGCACCGCCGTTAGCGAGCCGAGTGGTTGAGCTGGTCATGACGCTCGCGAACGGCAGTGCATTAAAACGCCGTATCTTTTTTTTTTCTTGTTAGTGAGGTGGCAGTCACGATAAAACATGCTAAATATTACGGCCTAGCGCACACAGCCGCCTGTGATATCTAAGCTACCTAGCCCTTTCGCACATAAAGATAAGAAGGGACAAAATACATCAGGCCCCGGTGCAATTGAAGCAATCACGCACCGAAGAAATCCTCATTGCAGCTATCACTGGTGCGCTACAGCCTGGGTGAAAACTCCAGTAGGTACTTTTCATCATGCCTATTTCGCTTAGATGCATACATACCTATAGTATCCGTGTTTTGGCCGCTCGGAGCATATGACGCACTTGACACTTGCACGACGCACAGTATTTTTTTTCAATTAAAAGCTCTCCTTCGTACACGCCAAAGCATCCGGACTTTGTTCCTTTAATGTACTCAATCAGATGCACTTCGTTAGGGAGCTTGATAATCGTCGTTTTCGTCCAACCGTTTGCAACGGCAAGGAAACCGCCCGGCACAATAAATGAGTCTCCTGGAGGGTTCATGCTCGTTCACTTGCAGAGTAAATCGCTCTGGACGTAGAACAGGGTTGGTTCCTGACCGAGATGCGCATCCGATATTGTAGGAGATTCACATGTGTCACCAAGTTGTTGATTCCGCAGAAATCTCGGCGGAGGCAGAAATGAACGTTGGAGATCCTTTCACAACAGAATGACCATTCTCTGCGCACCGAGAACCTTTTCACCACTGCGACCACATCCGTTCTGACTCCTGAGGCCAGAAACCGGCTACAGCTCTGAATCATCCGTTGCCAGAAAAATGCAGCGCGTTTCCTGCAGGTGTGCATTCCGGCCGGGACAATGCCCTTTTCACGGGGTGTGTATATGTGACTCTCTGCCGATCTTCGTGGATGAAATCCTATAGCTGCACGGTTGTAGATGACGCGAGGAGGAAGCGACGCCCATTGCACCATGCCGGCGCCGCGGTGACCGCATTGTGCTCGGTAACTCAAGACACCCCGCGCATATGCGCCGCTCAAAGTCGCAGGAGACGATTCCACCTAGCTCTGCAGCATCAACAAACCCCTGGCTGCTTTGCCCTTTGAGATCCCTCTCTCTCTCTGCCCCCCCCCCCCCCCCCCCCCCCCGCTCTCCTGTCTGCCGAAAACCTGCACGCTGAGAGCGTCTCATTCTGTCACGTCGAACACGGCCCGCGCTACACGCTCTTACAATACGAAGATAGTATATGCGTACGTGCGTTATGAGTGGATTGTGAAAACACTCTACCTTCCCCCATACTGCGTGAACATGATATGCTGCAATCACTGTCACTACTTTCCGCTCCGAGGCCAAAAAAGGAGGGAAGCTTTCGCTTTCTACCAGCGTTGGCGTGGCCATTTCGTATGGTGCACTTTCGCGTCGTCTGCTACACTGCCGCTCAATGTGTTTCCCGCCCGCTCCCGCATGATGGCGCCACATCCTCGCGCAAAAGGCGGGTTCCTACATTATTACACTTTCTCATTTGTTAATTTCAGAACAACACATGTGGCTGCGAAGGCAGGCTCAAAGAGCTTGAAGCTGAACTGCAGAGAGTCACAGCCGAAAGAGACGAACTACAAAAACGGCTTGAGGAAGCTGAAAAAGCTGCCGGTAAGCCAGAAATTGATACCTGTACCTTCAGTATGGTGCATGTGGTCATTTAGTATGCAGCATACATTGTACAGCATCACTCAGTATGAAAGGGACAAAGTTTGAGCATTCAACAAATTATTACTGGGTAATTGAGTGTGATAAGCAGACTTATCCTGGTTTGCTAGTTAGAATTTTTCTTGGTTCTTTTAGACTTTAATACAGAAATAATGAATGATTTTGTTTTATTTGTGAACTGGTCACTCCCTTTCATGCGGAGCGATCTTGTGCATGTAGTAGTTTTTTGACTACATGATGAGTTGGTTACAGGGAAACAGCTAACAGTAGACAAAGTGTTCCTGTTACACGCAGTAAACAAGAAATGGAGAGGGTCCATGAAAAGTATTGTGCAAAGATTGTGGAGACTGAGCATTGAACTGGCCACAAGACCTATCTATAGTCTGACACAACTCGAGTCAGGTAAAATTGCTTTTGAAGGAAAGGACATTCAGCCAATGGCATCAAGTATTTGTCGCGAGATTGGCTTTATTCTTATTAAGCCGAGGTTAATCCTCTTGCACATGGGCTGCATGCAGCCAGTAGAGCTCTAATGTGGCCTGCTGGTCTAAAAATTTCAGGCTTTGTTCTGAAAGCATGGGCCAGTTTCATAATTCAGATTTAAGAGCAGACTTATTTTTTATTTATTTGAGTGCGTACAAATCACCTCACTGGGCATTAGAGTACGAGGGTACGCAAAGGGAGAGGCAAAAGCACTGGAAATAGATGTGCAGTACATTCACATTAAAAAAAAAAGAGAGAGACCTAGCAACAATTCAGCTAAGAACAGTAAAACACACTTGGGAAAAGCTGTGCAAGTCATAAAAAAGTTAAAATACATATATAGTGGAAAAGTAACATGCAAAAGCTCCCTGTTGAAAAGAAGAGCAGTCAATAGCTTATGGTGCATGGCACACTGATGCATCAGTTAGTCCCCGTAAATGTGTTTTAAGAGCGGCTGGAAACCTGTTGTCATCTAATGAAACTATTGCATTTGGGAGGCTGTTCCATTCACTTATTGTATGTGGGAAAAAAGCTGATTTAAATACAGATTTCCGACAGGCAATTTCGCATGTTTTACGGATATGGTCTCGTCTATGGGAAATGTATGTGGGGGGTGCAAGGTAAGCATCATGGTCAATGCAAATTTTTTTGTTCATGATGTCGTTTAAGAAGACTAATCTGAAGAAGGTGCGACGGAGCTGAAGGGAATCCGATCCTAAATGCTTCTTTAACGCACCGGCACTGCTTTGATGATCATAAATGTTTAAAATTAAACGTGCTGCATGATTCTGTATCGCTTCAAGTTTCTTGATAAGGATTTTAGTAGCTGGATCCCACACTACCGTTGCATGTTCTAAAATTGAGCGCACGTTTGAGATACATAGAACTTCTTTCATGTCATTTGGAACGTTACGAAAATTTCTTTTAATGAAGTTGAGTACGCTACCAGCCTTCATTGCTATGTAATCAACATGCTTGTTCCAGGTTAAATTATGAGAAAAATAAACGCCTAGGTACTAAACATCTTGATATGTGGCTTTTGATGACTATTTAAAAAGTAACTACTCAAGACATGTACCTTTTTTCGGCTAAAACGAATATGGCAGCATTTTTTAGGATTTAGAGTCATATTCCATTTACAGCACCATGCTATGATCCGGTTGAGGTCTGTTTGTAGATCGTTTGTATCTTCCCTATTTTCTATATTTCTATACAATATGCAATCATCTGCATAGTCTAATTGTAGAAGTTATACCTGAAGTCCGAAATCAACTAAAAGACCTCGTCCTCACATGCTATGCTTTCTTTATGAAAATCAAAAGAGGCATTGGCCACTTAATCTGCATAAACTTAAAACGAATGTCAGCTGCCTTGACAACCCTGCCGTGACAACCCTACACATAACTGCAATCTTTACTGCATGCACTTTACACATGACACTGGATATTTATTCCTTATGGCTTGTCACCCTAGATGGACAGTCAGCTGACATGCCAGAATCAAAAGACTTGACATCAATTTAATTGTTTTACCATGCTGGTGCCAGCTGTCAGTCAGCTGTTAGCATCAAGTTGCTGAAAAGAACATCAACTTATGCATTTAATGAGTGAGAAAAAGGATGTGTATCATATCATCTTTTCTGTTCAAGCTCTTCCGATATTTTGATTTATATAAACGCCTGGCGTAGACCGTCACTCATGTTTCCTTCATGTTTTGCAGAGCCAGGCCGTATGGTCAAGAAGCTTAAGAAGGCCTTAGCAGAATGCCATAAGACCAATGAAGAGCCCCAGGTTGTACCAGCTGCAAAAGTATGTAACCTCGATTTGACTTGGCCACTCCTGGCTGCATGGCTGTGTTTCAGTGGAATTGAGATGCAAGATGTTCTTGTACTGTGTGATGTCAGTGAATATTCAAAGACCGATAGTTACCTAAGCTATTCCCAGCACTCTGCTTTGCTATCCCTCATAATCCTTGTATGGCTTTAGGACATTCAGTTAAATTTACCAGTACAGTAAAACCTTTTTACAAGAGACAATCAAGGAACACGAAAAAGATCTCTTTTAAGCAAGGTCTTTTGTAACCAAAAATTCTAAAGGCACTGTGTTGATCACTTTATTGCACAAATGCATCCACATGCATTAACAGGAAATTGTTCAGGAAAGCTTAGTCTTTCATACTAGTGTATCTTTGTGAGTGCAGAGTGTATTCCTTCTTGTTCTTCTCATACTGGCTTTATCAATTAGTTGATAATGTACCATTAAAGGGGATATGTTCTATGCATTGCATATTTTTCCAAAGTCCATTTGCTCTTCAGAATTTCTGCTTTCAGTATCTTCAGATTGTTCATTATTTGCAGACTCATTTTGTCCATCAGTGTTACCCTTCTTCGATAGTCTCCTTAGTTGCCTCTAATCTTTCAGCTAGGGGTTATTTGTACCTGGTGATATTTTGCTCAGTACAAGTTTACTCTCCTGCACCTGTGCAGTGGTGAGCAGTCTTGCCTATAGTGCACTGACAGTACTGTGTGGAGCAAGTCAGTGACATGTAACGTTAGGCTCAGTTTCAGTTATGCATGCTGTGGTCATGCGAGGCAGACCAGAGGGATGCCTGCTTATCGCTTCCTTGTCCAGCCTCCATCTTTTGCAAGTACCGTTCGAGGTGCTAGGGCGTCACCATGCTGCTGTGTTTCTTGAGTGCAACGAGGCGGCCAGGCAACCAAGCAAGCACGAGTGATAGTAGATTAACGTGCGTGCCTGCATAAGTACCACTCGCCGCTCCTGTGCTTTTGCGTGGAGGAAGTCATCTCTACAGATGCCAAATTCGCTGTCCCTTGTAGATAACTCAGAGTAAGGACACGCCATCAAATTGCCTACAACGGAGTGTATGGCGGAAACCTTACATGGAACAAGACGAAAACAGAACCAAATAACCAATTAGACCCATTTTTCGCACTCTTAGCCTGGTGGATGTTCTTAAATCTCTCGATCATCCGTTATCACTTGCATTTGCTTTTTAAGCTAGTGATCACACAATAACAGTTGCACATGCTCGCCTAGCTGCTTCGGGATTTGCGCAAAACGCTGGCTTTCAGACCACTGTTACAATCGTTAAGCATGTACCTGGCGGCATGAAGTGCAAGCACTGAGTGGAAATGACGCGCCGAGAACCCACGAGCAGGCACTGCTTTAATTTGGCTACGCATGCACATCGGGTGCATAACTCAAACACACGGCCTCATGTTGGGTGGCACGGACCTCCGCAGAGCACCGTCGGCACGCAGTAAACAAGACTGCTCACCGTCATATACTCTGGGTGATACCAGCTATGTGAGAAATACATAAAAATTTCTTGTAGATGTGCTAATCTTGCATAGCCATGTGTACAGCTTTTCTCTAAAGAATAGGTTCTAAAACCTGGTTCCACAGGCTGCTCTCTTGAGTTTCTGCAACCTCCCGCTAAACTTCCCCTCCTCCCCAGTGCCCCTGTCCGATTTGTTGCTATGCTGGCACACCAGACACAGTGCATGGTGTGTTGAAACCCATTTCAGAGAATTAGATCTTATACTAGCGCATTCCTTAGTTTCATGCTGTCAGCATAGGCATCATCCTCAGCACAGACCTTGGCATCACCCCAAGATGCTGCATGCCAGCAGCAGCTGTGGCCTGGCAAACTGTGCAGCATACTAAGTCGCTCAGTTTTTTTTTTTTTATATATGTCGAAAAGTTTGCCATTAGGCATAGTGAAAAGGGAGTAGGAGGAAGCTAGAAGAAAGAGTGTAGACAGGTCTTCCTTAAATCGCTTAAGTTGCCGATAAACTGGCTGATTAGCGTCTACTTTCTGTAGTAATAGTCAAGGTCCCACCGCAGGCCTACTTTCCGTCGGTAACACTGTCTAACGGATGCCGTAGCTGGGCAGGTCCACAATAGATGCTTCACATTGCAAAGTTCTGGTGAAGCACCACAATGCGGGCACTTTTCGGTCACTTGAAAGCATTCGTCACGCCACCGATGACGCACAAAAGGGGTCAGAGCCGCTCCTACCCGAATCCAGTGCACAGATACCGCCTCCTCTAGAGTGAGATTACGGGGTAGAGGGTATGAACACGGGGTAATTAGAGCGCGTGTTTGCTGGTGCAAAGGTTCTTTCTCAGAAACATGGGACATTAGTGGATCTGGGAGAAGAGGGGAAGGTGGCGGGATGTCTGATGTGCCAAGGTGTGTCATTTTATCCACATGGATTTTATGTAGATCGTGAGCATGGCCACGATTCCTGTGTATACACACAGGACAGGGGTATTTTTGCAGAGCTGGTGAACCGATTGTGTAATTTTGAATGTGCTCTGAACAGCCTTGAACTGCTTATGGGTGGCTAGGAAGTCAGTGTAAATATGAACAGTATCAAATGTGGGTTTGAGTGGGAGGGAACTAATTATGTTGTGTATCGCCTGAAGCTCGCTCCAATGCAAGGAGGGGGCATGTATCCACGCTATACGTTGCGCGAGAGTTAAGATGGGGATGGGAGGCACTACGCTGTGAGTGATGCATCGGTGTATATAACGCACCCTGGAGGCAAATTCGCGGCTGTGGAGCGTCTGTAAGTTGACAGTACGACCAAGGAGGAAGAGTGTAAGCGATGGAGCTGAAGCGACTTTTTTCGTGCTCTGCTTGTCTTACACTGGTTGATGAGTTCAGCTAATGTATTAAGTTGGGTGTACTCTTGCAATCTCGTCTTACACCAATACCCGTTCTGCAAGTCGCTCAGTTACCATACATATATCTGGAATGGTGACGCAAAGGTGCAGAGGGTCTTATGGCTCATCAAGAGACACTTGTTTGGGTAGGTTTCCTGGTGTGCACATGAGGACTGAAGACATTTGAAGGCACAAATCCCATAGCAGAGTTAATTTAGTCAAGTTGAGACAGAAATGTGTGCACGTGTAGTTTAAGTGAGAACCAGGCATATAATAAAAAGCAGGTTTCCAAACTTAAGAAAACGAAAGGAAGTCACAAATTATATCATTAGGTGTTGATGCAGAAGCAACATCACCTGATTGTGATAATCGTGCATAGACACCAACTAGCCCAACTTTGTACCTGATTGTGACATTGGAAGCAGCAGGGAGGGGGGGGGGAGGTCCTTGGCACATATTAATGGTTGTTGGTGTTCCTTGAGGCAAGAAGGTTAATAGTTTGAGAACCCCTGCTCTAAAACTTGCCGACAAGAGGTTAGACTGTAAGCTATTTAGTGACTTAGTAATACTTTTGCAGCCTTTGTGGAAGTCGCAAGCTGGGGAGGGAGAGGACCAGACTTCCTTTATGCTTCAAAATATTTGGACTGTACCTAGTCAGATGAGCCACAAGGCTTGTGTTGCTATCTGTGTCAGCGACAGAAAGCAAGTTTTTTTTTTTTAACCTGTGTTCAGCTTTGTCTCATTTGCCATTAAGGCACTCGTAAGATATGCAGGGTAGACAACTGTCACTGTTTTCTGTACTGATGGCAGCTTTTTTGTGAATTGCTGTGCTTGCAGGTAGACATTGGAAATGGAGTTGTTGTGGATAAAACACTCCTGGAGCGCCTGGAGCGCAGCTCTGGCCACACCAGTGCTGGCAAGTTTGCCAGGACACTTTTGCGCTAGGTGTTCGCACCTGACGAACTCAAAGGAAAGTCGCTGTATGGTATTCGAAACAATGTACAGAAAGACCGTCCGTGTAAAAAGGCCCTGGACCCTGTGCGTCTGGAAGCCGTCATATGTAAGTTACTGCATGATTATGCCTCGTACACAAATATAGTAAAAACGTGAATAAAGAGGGGGGAAATGCTGGCACCTAACTGTTGAAATCTATTTGTAGATCTGCTTATGCACCTAATTTGCAAAGTAGCCAATTAGCTTGCATAAATGAGTGCTCTTTGGCATTGTTATGACCGACATCCTTGGCAATGTTGTGGTGGAGGCCGCTGTGTTCATAGCTGAGTGTGTGGCAGCAGAACCTTGAAGAAGGGACACTGCAATGGTTTTCAAATGGGCTAGTAATCTATATTTTTGAAGTAGGTTATTAGTTGATCATGTCTGTGAAATTATTTTTTCAATTACACAAAAAACACCTGCGCAATCGCGGACTGAAAACGCGCACTTCAAATCTCTCGCGACTGCTACAGAGACAAGCAGAGAGGGAAACCTCGCTCCTCCATCCGTTGTGATGTCACTTTGCAGATTCGGAGGCGTTCAGAGCCACCCGAGGGAGCTTTTGGCATTCGCTGTTGTCTTGCAGGCTTTGTGGGCATACAAAACTTGTCAACTGAGTGTTGTGTGCCTGATGCAACACTGCTCTGCATGCGTTCGGATGTACAAGCAGCTGTGGTCGCGACGAGGTCGTCTTTCATCATTTCTTGCAATGTCAAACGCTTGCTGCGCTATGTGATGCTGCTGAGAAGAGATAAATTTAAGGTGACTAAGAAAACATTCTACTCGAAGCATTTTCGTGACTGTGACTACATACAGCTTGTTCCTAATGCAATTTCTATAGGCCTTTGTCAAAAAGGCATGGCTGAACCATGACGTAGTTCCTTCCATTTCCTCACACAAAAGAGTTGTGCTAGTCACCATTTCCTAGAACCACGCTTATTGAAGAAAGAAAGGGGAGACAAGGCATGCACTTCTGACTAGTTCCATTACTTTCTGAATATTCAGGTCTCATTCGTATGTGAACCATCACGTTTAGTGTTGATTGTGATCGGTTCAGAGTGCAATCTCATGGTGGGATGGGCAGGCAGCACCTGCGCGTGGTTGTAACTGTGCGTTTTGTTTTTTTTGTTTTTTTTTGCTCAAAGGTGTGCTTAGCGGCTTCTTCGCTAAAAATCGGACAACTAGCCGCACGCGCTTTTTGCTAAACATCAGACAGATCATCATCCACACGCGCTGATGATCCTTTGCAAACGAGCAGATGATTAAGGAGAGCCCACTGTTGTGTTGCAGCTAGGTAGTGACAGCTTTACGAGATCGTTTCCAGCATGGCACGTGCTTGATATGTTTGTGGGACACCTATGAGAGTGTTATTAGAAGGTAAAGTGTGTACCACTAAGCTGAGTATGGGTGCATTTAAGTATGGAACGCACTGAGCGACGTTTCCTTCAATGCGTCCAAGCAGCAATAATTGAAGTTGTTCATATATTGCCTCGTGATTGTGCACCCGTTGCTGCCTCATTTTACATAGTTCTGTCTTGTTTGGGAATGCAAATGAAATTAGAAAGGAAACCGATGAGGCTCTTGTAAGAAAACATTAAGGAACATGGTCTCCAGCACAAAAGCTCCGTCAATGCCTCGCGTGCATCGCAGAGCTCGGCAACAGCACTCTGCTTACAGTTCATTTGTCTGGTGGAAGCTGTGTACTGGTTCACCCTTTTTCCCAATGACTTCTGGCGGGGCGGGAGGCCTGAGACGGAAGTAGTCTGCTACTGCATTGTTTGCTTCCCTTCTTTCTCAGAAATATGCACGCCGAGGGTTTCTTGAGGGCTATGTAGATTCTGATAATTACACACACTACTTTTCAAAATACCTTACTCTATACCACAGCAAGATTTCATGCAAAGCCTGTGCTCCCCACAATGGAAGTGCTGCATCGTTTATGGGCCCATCTGGTACGGATACATGTGGTGAAAAACCCGATGGTCATTCGAAGCTACTGATGCGGCCCGATGGTCATTCGAACCGCATCAGTAGCTTCTCCGGTCCTCAAAATGTGCAATGTTTTGGCCAATCAGAGGCGGCGGCACAACCCGTGGTGAGCCCAATTGCGAAGGCTCCGTATTTCTGCTTTTTCTGGCCGATTTTAGTCTGATATTTGAGTTCGCAGCATGAAAAACTGTGGGTTTCTGCTTAAAGCCTGGTTTTTGCAAAAAGTACTGCAGTGTCCTAACAACCTCTTCATCTGTTTACAGCTGCAGATCATTGGACTCTTGTGGACTATGTCATCACATAATGAAAACATGCCGAGTTCTGAGCAGCAGTTTGTTCATCTCTTGTGGGGGGGGGGGGGAATTTTGCACTGCATAACACAATAACAAACTTAGTCTTTGTAAGAAACAGGACTACAGTTCAAATGTGCATACATCTTCCTGGAGTTCTGCAGAGGAAAATGTTTAATCAGGCAAAGAGAAAGGTGTTCTGGTCTATGCTTTAGTAACATTTTTTGTGATGCATGCTGTGTGTTGAACTATAGACGTGTGAATCATGCACATTGGTCATTCATGACTGTTTCATAGCTTGTTTAGCAAAATGCATCTGAGCAAAATCCACAACAGTCTGACCTAGCCATTATGCTACAGTTGTGTTTCGCCACTTGGGCCAGGATATTTTCAACAGTAAGGTGTTACTTGGCATTCAGAGGGAGATGCACTGTATTTTAGCAATCTTTCTGTCTCAGAGAAGTTAGTTCGTTGCATGTGCAGAGTGCCACATAGTATCGACGGTCTCACATAGGTTAAAGGACGTGTATGGCGCTACAAGTCCTGCGTTGATATCCTTACATTGTCTCATACATTTTCTGTGCACTTTTGCTCAAGGAAAGTAAGACATTTCTTTTTGTTGTTTTTTTTTCAGCGTTCACATCGGCCAAGTACCCGGATGCTGCTGTCAGCCACATCAAGAACAGCTTAGCATCATTTCTGGCGCGAGAAGTTTGTGAATAAAGGTTGGTCAGTTCCAAAATTGTTTGCTTCACTCGCAGGTGCAGGCATTTCAGAAAGTACAAAGCGTACTTGATTGATTGCCAATGTGCACAACTAAAAGTCAACAGATGAATCACATGTTGCTTTTAAGTTTGTATTCAGCCTATAATCAACAGGAAATCAACACAAAATGCATTGCCACGTGCACAACTGAAAGTCAACACATGAACCCCATGTTGCTTTTAAGTTTGTATTCAGTTTATATTCAACAGAAAATCAACACAAAATGGATTTCCCAGACGCAACTGAAAGTCAACACATGAACCAAATGTTGGTTTTAAGTTTGTATTCAATTTATAATCAACAGAAAATCAACACGAAATGACGCAACTGAAAATCAACACATGAACCACATGTTTATTTTAAGTTTGTATTCAGTCGGTAATCAACAGAAAATCAACACAAAAATTTACAACGGTATTTCAACTGAAACACATAGGCCAATTTTCAACACATGCTCAATGTTCATCAACAAAATTGCCACAGAATATCCACAGCTTTTAAACAGTGCTTATTGAGGCAACTTCACAAAAATTCCACAGAATTTCAACACCAGTTTTTGTAAGGGCAACCTCCCCTCTATGTATTAACAGGCGCTTCACTACTCAT
This sequence comes from Amblyomma maculatum, assembly GCF_055883805.1. NCBI lineage: Eukaryota > Metazoa > Arthropoda > Arachnida > Ixodida > Ixodidae > Amblyomma > Amblyomma maculatum. The sequence goes on from NC_139349.1 coordinate 125,306,797, forward strand.
CAGGTCGTACAAATTAAAGGGACAGGAATATGTAGTGTTTTCTTTTCGGATGGAAAAATTTGCGCCTGCGCCGTGATCGACAAGCGCGTAACCCCCTCCACCTATTTTTTTCTTGTTGTTGTTGTGTGTGTGAGAAGAGTGTTACCTCAACCTGTGCGCGGCGCGCCGTGAGAGCAGATCTGGAATAAGACGATGTTTCACTACGCACATCTCTGGTCTGGAGCCTGGGGCACATAAAACCTGGGAGCCTACACATAAAGCGGAAGGGACTCTCTTGCAGAGACAGCCCGGCTCTCTTGCGGATCACATTCACTTTGCTTCGCGAAATGAAAAACCGAAGATGGGCGTGCTGTACATTTGGTTGACCTCCCCCTTTATAACGTAAAGTTTCAATAGTTTCGTAGTTTGTTTTCAGAACGTGTCTCCATGTCATCATTGCCTGTGTCCAAAACAACATCCCTTGTGGTGCATTGAAATCATATCCCGTACGAGCACTCGAGCAGGCGATGCTCTGGCGCCTTATTTCTCTGGGCAGCGTCACCTGGCGACAATAACAGCGCATTTAAAGGCCACTGGACTCATCGTTTCTTTTTTTTTTCTGTAGCGCAATGGATTAACACTGCTCATCTCAGCACTGATGCCATTGAACCGTCTGTCGATTCATCTATTGGATGTCCTTTTTTTCTGATTTTGTTTCAATTCCCAAGTTAAAATAAGTTCTCAACAACTTTCCTGGGGTGTGTTCTCCTTTAGATTGCATTATGTGATATTTTCAGTTCTTAATAGCAGAATACCCAGCCATGAGCTGACGATATGACAACGGTTACACTAAGCAATTGCCTTTATCGTATTTATTTCCTGCCTTCAGTGAGTGTATGTTACCTTCAGGTTGCGTTCAGAGACACTTTTTAGGAACAATTCATATGACAACGGTTACACTTAGCATTTACCTTCACCGTAATTATTTCCTGCCTTCACTGAGTGTATGTTAGCTTCAGGTTGCGTTCACAGACACCATCTAGCAAGAATTGCAATTTTCAGTGAGTGCATATTACCTTTAGGTAGCGTTCAGACACACATTTCAACAACAATCGCCACTTAACTCGCTGAGAGTGTCGTCTGCTTGGGTGCTCCTATGAGATATGATTTCGCAATACGCCCCCCGTTGGGGGGGGGGGGGGGTGCCGCGGTTCCCCTACGTTTTCGTCCCATTCGTGCGGGCAAATAAGCGTGCATTTTTGATAAATGCGGCTTTCAAAAGCCTCGCCTTGCATCGAGTTGGCATCGGCCTCCGTCATATGCAGTTTCTTGACCTATCGGAATTCTGCGCCACAGCATCCCGCGCGGCTGCTTGAGGACGAGTCTGCTACTATCCATCTATCTCCCTTGTCAATACAGCCGGCCCCATCTTTGGTTTGAGGAGTGGAAGCCAGCCTCCTAGCGAAGCTGATTGTGACAGACGGCGCACACTCTGCGCGGAGGCCGGCAGAGGTGCGTGCGTGCACGTGCCGTCGTCGTGTTTAGCCAAGAACTTCCACTATCGAGATGGGCAATGAGAGGTCACTCTGGTGCTGCACGGAATTTTCATCAGCAAAAGCTCAAGGATAGATCATTTGAAGAGTTCTCTACAAATTTGGAATCAGATTTCATGGATAATTACTAGTTTCTCGCTGGGGTGCCTTAAGAGTTTGGATCAACAGAAGAGTAGTGTTGCGTCGTTTCTCTGAAATTGTTCCGCACTCATTGTTTCAGAATTGCAGGCATATAATGTTCACGCCAGTTTCATCTTATATGTATGCGAAGTCCGAGCCAGAATCAACTGCGCAGAACGTCAGCAAATGTACTGCTGCAGCAGCGGCACATGGAATGTGGTTATAGACCCATGCATCAATTGCCGAGCACGTTCAGCTCAGGAGCGTGAGTGTACCGATTAACGCGGTTCTGTGCATGGACGCAGGAGTCTTGACCAAAATAGGCCAGGAGCTTTGTTGAAAACGGCTTTCCGGGGTGACAATGGCTTCGCCAACTATACGCACAGATGTTTCCGATCCATGTTGCCGGACGACATAGACATAGACGACAAGTTTCTAGAAAGTTCGTTTTGAAGCACTGTGAGATAGGGCCAACGCCAAAGAAAGGCCCTTGTCCAAGCCCGAACGTATCATTCTGAGTCACTCCTGAAGAACAGCCGCTACGACGCGTTGGGTGTTCGACTTTAGGGCGAATGGCGATATGGGTTACGTCGCCCCGGCGGAAGCAAAAACGCCGCCGCAGCTCCTCCTCGCGGAACCTATCAAGAGGTTTCGTTCTGTAACTGAGCACACAGTCCATAACAGATGCAACAAGTCGTCGGTGAGTATCTCGAGGTAGACCAAACGGGCAGCCACGTTGGACTCTAGCTAAAATTTCGGTAAGACTGCTCAAAGCAATGCAGGTTCCTGACTTATTCAAATTTTCGTTCTCTGTATTATTCCAGTCTTGTTGCCTTCGCGTAAGCGCCTTATCGGCTAGGGAACGTTTATATTCCGATGAGATTTGATTTATACTGAAGATCAGAATAAGACCGGGCTAAAAGGTTTTCTGAAAGAGGGCTAAATTTTGTTGACACTGATATTGAAAGGCGTTCTTCTGCAGCTATTTTATAAGCTGGACGAATGGGCGGTTGGACGGTCATCCGATAACATCAAATAGTGCAAATACAAATGCGACTGCATATTTTTGGAGGCGTCTCAATTTGAAAATGTGGAAGAGTTATGTTTGATTTCGTTTATGTAGTTTAACGCCGCAGAACAAGATAACTATTGAGGGACGCCGTAGCTGCGGGCTCTAGAAAATTAGACTTGATAGGTTTCTTTAAAGTGGACTTAAATTGCGTGCTGCAAGAAACGCCTTTCGCGAAGCTTACATCCAGATGCCGCCACTGGTACTGGAATCGAGCTTGTGTACCGCAGCATCAACGGTGACTGTTCTATTCTCGTAGCCATTCCTGCGAGGTTCTGTGAAATAGCATTAAAGCTAGGAGGTAAATCCTGCTAAGCATTAGTCCCCAAAGCGTGCAAATAAATGTCTATACATACAAAAATGAATAGTGATAGATTTAAAGAAGTTTTTTTTTTCACCAGTTACGGAGGGAAAGTGTTTGGCAGAACATTTACTGTTCTTTGAGGTAGTAGCATAGATGAATTTTCGCTATCGTTTTTTTCTTTCCAGTGCACAGTGCTGTTCCGCAGGTGAAACTCTTGGTAGCGATTTTACGTCGCCCGTTTTTTTTTTTTTTTATGCCAAAATTCAAAACGTAAAAATATTTTACCAAAACTGAAGTGCCATCGAAGCGTAATTTTATTGTGCTCAAATGCATGTTCAAGACTGGCAAGCTGTACATAACCATCTGCAGAAAAACCATAATTTATTTTAAATTGTACCTTGATTACAAAGCTGTATTCTTGCAGCAGCATTTCCGCCAAGTTAAATTTAAATGCCTACCTCCTTAGCTTTTATCGCTTGGAGATAACAATTGTACAGCGCCGCTACAGAACCCAAGAGGCTTTAGAAGCCGGTCCGCATGGCCAATGACAAAAAATCGCGATATTTCAGCAACTAAACATGGTTCTATTGCAACAACTATCGTTCTGAAATGTAAACAAGCTGCAGTACTTAGGTAGATCCGCAGCTGCGATGAAAGCTTAGCAATGCGCCTGATCATTTTATCTTTATTTGAACAACAGCACGCCCTGGTTTCGTATTATTTTGCGCTCAGCATCCACCTGCTTCAATTTTAAGAAATTACGCCCCCTTTAATTTCACCGATGGGTCGCCGCTTCTGTTTTGTGAAGTAACGTTTCTGAACATTCTGTTCATACAGCACAAATGAGCTGCCCTGTTTGTTTGCAGGAATAATGACGCCAGTATTATGAGGAGCAGTCCCACATGGCAAAATCACTTGCCTCACGTCTCTGTTGAATTTCGCGTGTATTGCGTGCCTTAACTGCTTGCATAAAAACAATTGTTTCATATCTAAAGAGCGATAAAAGCGCCTAGATGAGGAAACATATAAGGACAGACACAGAGCTATATTTCCTAATCTTTTCCCGTTTCAAGCGCAGTAGATTTGGGATATCGTTACCAACTCGCCCAATCAATTAACTTGTCTAAAATGTTGGGATTTTCTGCAAGGGGTGAAATGTTGTCATCTTCCCTCGCACACCACGTTATTTGGAGATGCGCGCTGGAACGAAGGCTCGGTGGATCGGATTTAAGAAAATAAATAAAACAGAAACTTTTGAACGTAAAGAAATCCTGCCACAAGGGCGACCAAAGTGCAAAACGGTACGTAGAGGGCTCGTTTTCTCTTTCATCTGTGCCAGATAAAGGCAGAGCAAATTAAAACATAGTAGAGAGAGAAATGGCTGTTAGAAGGTACAGTAAACCTTTGCAACGCACGTCAGTGGCTGAAAAGGAGGTGTGCACGTGCCTTCCCGGCTAATTTTTGGGAGGGCGTTTGTAGCCTCGGGTCACGGTGGAGCATGGGACGTGCCGAACGTGACCTACCCACCCGCCGGAGGCTGTTCTCAAGGTGTCAGCCTCGAGCTACAGCGGGAAGAAAGTAAATTGTTAACATATATGCCGAAATACGCCAATAATTTCTGTGTGAGTGATTCATACTTTTAATAAATATTGTAATTATTTGTCTTCTCCAAAGCCAGTTTATGTGAGGCACCTCGAGTGTAAAACTGCATAGTTAAGCATGAGGCTTACAATTAGCAACAACATTTCGCAATCCGGACAGTGTTGTTCATGAATCTCCTGATAAAAAGACTTTGTAAATTACGTTTATATTGGTGCAAACGGTAGGAAAACATTCGCGAGAAGTGAATCAGAAAACTAGTACTATAATAACAGGGAGAGAAAGAAATTACACATGTTTGGACGTTTTCGGAATTGTATTTCTCATTCTTCTCATTATATTCCCTGTGCAAGTAAAGGTTTTCGCGCGAAAAAATATTTATGAGTGCTTGTGAATAAAGGCGTCATTTAGAAGAAAGCTAAGGTAGCTCGTGTTTCCTACGCAGGTTCATTGACCCTAAATATAGTTTGCGAATTACGTAGCTCTGTCATAATCACAATTATTCAGGCTCCGCTTATTGTGAATGCGTGTGATATGAAATAAAAGTCCGCGTCGTTCTAAAGCAGTGACAGTAAACTGCATTTTACGGATTGCTGTTACAACTTCACCGCAGGAGATGCACCGACTGCTCTTAGCAAATCAAACTTCAAAATCTCGGCGTTAGCTTTCTTTGCAGCACTCGCTCCCACGAATGGATGCACACGTTCAGCGCGTTACAGTTGTCTGGCCGCTGAAGACAACATTCCCCTTTGCCTGCCATGCACGCCCAGGTAAACTTCGGCATTGCACTGTTTCACTGCCACCTGAATGCGCGTTTTTTTGCGAAAGCAAAAAATGACGGTCAAAATGAGACACTGACTCTACCTGGTATTCTTTTTCGCATACCACTTCTTATAGAACCCACGCATCTGAGTGTAAGCGCCGTAGTATGCTGCCGACATTTGGCCTTGAAGCATTCAAATCCGATCTGTTCACGCTGGGCAGGTATGCGGACATGTCTTCTTCGGAGGCCTGAGCACCATCGCTTGTAAAGAATTCATCACATGACTTCTGCATGTTCACCTTTGGTGGTAGGACAGGCGTAGGCTGGCGCTGAAAATTGCTGGTAAGTTTGCATTCTTTCAGCGTCCGATCTCTCAGATTCAGTTCGTCCCTTATTACATAGAGGTGAAGACTTTCTGGTGGTCTGTAAAAAATGCTTTCTCTTCGAGGCCTCGCAGCAACGTCATGCGGGTAAGCACAAATCGAAGGCGTCGGCGTAGACACCCTAATATTTTCTGACCAAGTTTTGTCAAGCTGCTTTCAGTAATTTAATGAGTGTCTCGCAAACTGAAGCAAATGACATTAAAAACAAACAAAGGCATATTGTGCCCTTCCGGCATACCACAAGTAATGCCATGACAACAATACTTGGGAATACTTGCTGTGTAAAGGCTTTTCACGGACCAATATCGACCTAACATATTCACACCTGAACTTCCATTGTTCGCTATCCGATATGTTTGTAAAATACGACCGACCTCCTTTTATTCCAGTGCAATGGGCATCTTGGACACAGTCTCATCTGCTTTAGGTTTGTTGCGGATAACGCTTCCAAAAGGTGAATAAAAAGAAACCAAGATAAATACCCATGTCCTCTCTCTCAGCAATTTGTCGTCTCTGCACTACAGGCACCGTTATTAAAGTTTTTATTTTGTTAGTATAACAGTTCACTGAGAATTTTACGTGTCTAATTATTAGCAACACTTTTCGCATCACAAGATGTGTGTGTTGCTCTCAAATACATATTTTGCTATAAATATCAGCACGCTTGTACAAGCGTGCGATATTACAGTATTCTAGTTGTGATTGCAGTGGACGTCGTTTTACAGTAGACACACAACGCTAAGGAAATGTACGTCGCGGCTCTTCTAGCGCTACCTACAATTGCGTATTTTGTGCATAAACCAATAAAAATAGCAATATTCCCAAGCCTTTGGCATTTCCCACCAGTTCCGTGGTTGATCCTAGTAATCAACACGTCATTGATGATATCTCTAATTGACCTAAATTGTGCTAAGGGGATTTTAATATCTGCTCCTGTAAAATATTTCATGTTTCTTGTTTAATCTTGTCCTATACTGTACTATTTGAATGACATAGGTCTTGAATCTTCCTTTGATACCGTTACCTTGGTGCCGAAACCTCTTCAGGTCATATTTAATAAATACACCATAAACAATGACGCTATACTTTGTTATATTCACAGTAATTTTTCTCCTCCAATTAATTCTCTTACACCCTCCTTGCACAAGAGAATTGTCTGTTGTAAACTACAATATGCTGCATCCATTTGGCACCCTTAGTAGTGCTCAAAACTGTTCAATGTAACTTCTATCAATTCATTCTTTACAACCGCCATCAGAGCGCTGGTACGCAAGCAATGAAAAAGATTTTGATTGTGCTTTGGTTGACTTCTCCTTCACAAAATCATCCCATTTGCTTTTTTACATAAATATTTGATTACTGCCTCCAAGTTTGTACCACGCTTGTTCGCCTGTCTTGGTACGTCTCTTGACGAGTGGAACACGCGCACTAGGTTGGTATCGTATCTTTTAAAACAAGAACCTGCCGCAAGAACCTCCAAGAACTGGAACCATCTGTCCTGACCTGTTCATTTAGATCATCTTCGTAATGCCATAGCTTGCATTGTGTATGTAGTTGAGTGACTTGTCAGCGCTATTTTTCTGCTCTTTCTTTTTTCTGAGTACCACTCTCCTCTTCAATGCATCGGGCCTTGTGGGTAAAAAAAAATAGAGAGAGATCCCTGTGGTCACCCGCACTGGATAAATGCGAAAGCATTGACGCCTTCTCGACACTCGTGGCCTTTCTTTGCTTCACTTGATACTCTTTGGCTCACTTTGCTGCACTTGGACGATAAGAGGAACGGCCTACCGTTCAATGCTACACTTGCACGAGTGCTGCAGTAAACACGCGCGAATGAACGCACGCGACAGCAGCACTGTAACGAACGAACGTCAAGGAACGCAAAATGTTCACTGTGCGTACGCGCAATTACACAGAATATTACAACACGCTCACTCATCGACAGCAAGAAACTACTGCCGCGATCCAAGCCCGGAAGAGAAGGCGACGCGGACGTCGCCACCTGTCAGGGGAACTCACGCCAACGCCGGGCTCCATGGGTCGCACTGGAGCCTGAAAATTGCAATTTGATCCCTCTGATGCTAAGTCGGCGTGCACGTTTTTTTGAGCAATTTTGTCGCTCCGCTTTTTTTTTCTTTTAAACAGCCCCGGTGATAACAGGTTTGCAGTATAAAGTTTTTTCTGTTCACTGCCCGTACATTGCCGATAAACTAACTAAAAAGCAACGTGTGCAATGAAATCTGGGGAACCAGGTTTATAGTTCATTCAGTCCGACCACTTCATTTTCAAGCTATAGATGAAAATGCGAGAGCAGCAAAGGAAGTACTTTGTGGAATTTTATATTATGCGTCGCATACAACACAGGAAACGCATAATGAGCACTACCGCATGGACATACGGCACAAAACCCGTCGACAATGCTCTCAAAAGAGCAGCGGAAAGGAATTCAACTGACTTGAATACCATTGCAAAAGAATGGTGCAATTGTGAAAGTATGAACTGGGCTGGTCTAAATAAGATAAAGCGCTCAAGCATTGTTTTCAACTTTGCGCTCAGATCAGTGCGTAGTCACTCATACAGGCACAATACACACACAGACATGCTTGAACATAATAATAGAACAGGCTCTTAGACGGTAGCCTGTTCAATGCCTTATATAATCATTTTCGTTGCTTGACCTCATATACGTTTAGTTTCCTGTATATCAATGTTTCTAATCTATCAAGAGTAGCCGAAAAGTGAATTTCTGAACAGAGCATGCGCAGGAGCCCGAAAATTTTGGAACTATCTTTTTCCATGTCATACGATTCGTTACTTCGAGAAATAAGTCTGATTCAATCCTTTATATTGACTCAGGATGGTTCTATTCATTCTTTTCGGTCTGACTGTTCGATCCACGTTTGTTCTTCTTATTGCACAAAGAGGATGATACATTTACAAGTGTAGTTTTGAACAACCTAGAGATTGAACAAAATTTGAGTCAACATCACTGCCTTCGCAAAAGTGCGATAACAATTACTGTAAAATAACGGTAACTTGGGTGGTGAATACCATTTACTCTAACATTTCGTTCGTATTCATACTTGTGTAGTATAATTCTAAGAGGCCTCGGGCCTCCAGTGCCTAAATTTTTTGCGTGTTTGTTCTTTGAATTTATTAATTATTCTGCTCATTTATTCACAGATATTCTCCCGTTTTACTGTCCTTTGCGATGTCCGGTACTGGTTATGACCCCCTTTTACGCCCCTGACCTGTGAGCGTTGGTTCCTCTTAAGTCAGCTAGAATTGCTAACAAGTCAATGTGATCAGGAAGCTGCCCTTACTGAGCCTGTTGCCCTCCGTGGCCGTTCTCTAATTGTTTAACAGAAAACAATGAAAAGAATGAAGCGCCACACTTCCCACTCATCTGGGAAAAAAAGCAAAAGTGTAATTGGAAGATTATTTCACTGTAATTATAAACAACTGCTCCCCGAAAAACATCCCAGTATGAAGGCCAAGCATGCCTAATTGTACCGTCAAAAAAGTCAAGTGGGAAATGTTTACAATTTTACGAGCTCAATAATAAAAGGCATAGACTGAATGTAGCCACAGAGGAGTCTGTGGAGTCATTATAAAAAAATGTAATAACCATTCCTACAATGCTCGATGTCTGTCAAGAATGCCGACCTCAAAATGTCTATTACATACAAAAATTGGCTGGGTGTGCGCTAATTTATTACGTGCGTCCGGTGATTCCGTTTAGAGAATACGGGTTTTTATGTTATAAAATAATGACAGATGCATCTTGCTGTCTGTGCAGATGAAATGTACAGCGAGGCGTACGTTACAGACCTTGTACATCTTATTGATTGGAAGAGTAACTGAAACTAGCTAATGGCAATTAATAATTTTTACTTTAGGGGAAATATCACATAAGGAATGAAGTGAGTGATAGCGTCTAAGCAGTGTTCATTTTTATATTTCCCGGATAGGCAGAATGGCTCAGATTACAAAATGCTGAAAGTTGTATCTCAGAGCTCACTATTTAATCAATTCCATGTTTGTAAAATTTCGTTTTTTTTTTCATTTTTATGCATCAGGTGAAGACCATGTTTGTGTATTCGATTATGCACAAGCCAACATTGTTTTGTTCACAATACAACGCCCAGAAACACCAGGGCTTAACACAATGAGCAATGCATGACGGCCATCGGAGCTGTATTTGCATGCGCGTTTCTGGCGTTCGAGTAGGAAATATTAAGGAAAACTAAAACCTTCACCTACATTTCACGTTGATGGCCTATAATTTTCGAATATATTATTGGCCTTTAAAATTGAAATAGCAAAGATGGTTAGGCAGTTGTAGTCAATAGTTCCTGTCTTTCATATGGTCCAATATGAATATGAGTAATGTTCGCTTTTCTGTACAAACGACCCACACAGCAGCTCCGAAGTGTCACTGGAAAGTTTAAATAAAATCGTTAAGCAAAAAAAAAAAGGAATAAAGAGGGCACACAACTTTCGGCTTAAGTATATGGTGCGGTATCTGTTTGTGGTCCTCTTTTATTGTACCCACACGCATTAGTATTCAGACATAAGATACAATATGCGAAACTGCCCATATATTATACGTAATCCCTGCCATCCAGCCATGCCTTGCACTGCCTCGTGGGTAGAACAACCCAACAGTCATGGATTAGACTCCCGCAGAAACTGACATTTATCGAAATTTCTCTTTATTTGAAAACTGTTTCCTCACAAATCTAAATATTTTGAGACATGAGGTGGCTTTACATGTAGCCATACCTGACATGCTTTAATCACTTTCAGTCGATGTGTAACGGCACGAAACACGTGTGTGCTGTGGGATGTTAAAAATTTCATTGCTAGTTCATGGGGCTGTAACGTCGAGACGCTATCAACCAATCAGCTTTACTGCTTTACAATAACTACAAGCCAGACGCTGCCTATTCTGCGACAGGGCACCATGCGCTATCGCGTAATAACGCCCGGTACATTGTAGGTAATTTAGCGCAGAGGACTAACTGCGGTATACGTTTGGTCCGAGACTGTAAACATGGCTGCAAACTGCTTCTTCCACATGTTTTAGATAAGGAGTGTCACTCTTCGCCATCAGACGATTGAGAAACCCTAATACATGGCAGGTGCGGCGATGTAGAGCGGCAGATCAACTGCATGCATTCACGAAGATCCCTCTCTAAACACTTGCTATCATGTCCTGTCATAAATGAAGCATGACTACACACGAAATGAAAGTTTAGTTTCTATCACCCAAAACATTTGCCTCCATAAGATAACAACAAATACCCAGCCTGGAACGTTGATAAAGTCACACAAAATGCACCACAGATTTGGGAAATGTTTAGGCCACCACACAGTATATGGCACTTTCTTTAGGATGATGCATATATAACCACAATTTGTCTGAAAATATTCTGGCTGCAAAACATTGCACAGCAAGTTAAAGCCTTCTGCCTTTATGGCTGCCCGGAGATATGCAGATTTTGTTTTTAACCTAACTTTTCTAATCCAGTTTATTAAATGCAACAATGAAGACTTATGTTTTCTTCCTTTTTGTACATGCAAAACATTTCAAATAGATATCCACACATTTTCACATACGTACTCAAAATTCACTGGCTGAGCATGCAGCGTTGTGCATATTTTCCAACGAATGATTCAGAATGTGTTTTTCAAAGCCCTAGACACTAGTGTTTTTTACTACAGCTCCTAGCTGTTTCCCTACGTAGCGCGTGCACGGCTTCCGGTTGACCCTACCCTCCAAGTGACTCAAGACTGTCTCGGTGCAATATGAGACCGAGCTTGCGTTACCTATGGCTGTAATTGGCCAAACAATCAAATACGAACATTCGAAACAGGGCAGAACAGTCCGACAGAGGCAGGCGTCCAACTTCTTACGCGCTTAGACAAGAAGACGCAGCTGGCGCTTGTCTCGGGGGCCCAGAGCGTCGCCCCCACCTAGAGGCCACGCCAGGCCGACATGCCCTAATGATTACTCTTTTGGCATTTAAAGTTGTTTTTCTCTCTCTCCAGCACCTAGCACGTGTACCGAGGGGCACTGAAAAACGTCCCGTGTTTCAGGCTTGATGTGGGTAATTAAGAGGGTTTTTAGGAAGACTGTCTTCCTTGTGTTAGTGCGGCACGAGGTGATCGTCATTTTATTGCACGCCATAGTTGCCTGCATAGATATCCCGCTTGAGTAGGGCACATAGAAACTATGAATTTAACCTACTCGCCGGTCTGAAGCTGTGAATGACATCAGCAGCAGAACAAAACGCGCGAACGAAAGACGGATGGCTTCTTTGCAATTCTTCTATCCCTCATTTCAGTTGTAGCTGAAAGTAGTGCCGGCACGGTTTTTTGTATTCCTGCATTGATATTTCATCTTTCCCTATTACAGTGCCTAAATTACAATCTGCCGTAGAAATCTGGCGTATACTTTTTGCTCGTTCATGTGGCATATCGCACCATGCTTTTCACGTCTTCTTATTTCTTCTTTTCTTTTATTGTAGCTTGGATGCCAACAGTATTCCGGCTACACACGTTTTGTTTGCTCTTGGCATGATCTTTGTCCCTGTTGGTCTCTGCCTGCCACCGAGTGCTGTTTTGTATTCCGGTACAGGGAACTTTTACGACTACGCAATCTACGTTTTTCATTCCCTTCCCTTTACTACGTGCCCACTACACGCAGAGCCGTAAAAATAGCGTGCGACACTAAACTCGCAGCCTTGACTGCTGACCTATTTCAGAGGAACGAAATGCGCTGCTTTCTCCACTACTCTTTTTTTTTTCACCAAAACTGGGAATCCCTGCTTTATTCATAATGTGCGGGAAATGTTTTGCCCTGATATTTAAATTACTTCTAGTGCTTTGCCAGTTTCGATGACATGGAGCGTGGTCGTTCCTTTTTATGCGACGTGCCCTCCTCCCTCTTTTCATGGTAATCATTGATTGCAGGAATCGCGATGAGTATTTTCCGGATAACAAAGGCATGGAGGCCGCCGACCTGCTCTTTCAGCCCGTTGTTTTCGTTAGTCAATTATGTGATATTAACCGCAACCAACAGTGAATAAACTCGAATTTAGGTTACAGATCAAATGTGTTCAGACATCGATAGTAACATTAGATCTGCTATCCGGTCCTACTGCAATTCATTTTGAAAGGAAAGACGCTGTTGCTGATTTCGCTACTTCAGCCGCTTTGAAGGCTTTTTTGGCAGCGTACTCACTGACTTGAGGAACACAGTGAGCAACTTTGCCAAGGGGCAAGTGTGCATGCCTGCGCCTGCATCATCGACAGGCTCCAGCTTCAAGACTACGGCGGCACCAGCCACATCAAATAGTTTAAGCGCACGCGGGCGACAGTGCATCCTCGCCGAAGCACAACGAGACGGTACATACGGCGGCGCGAGCGCTTACCTCCCGCACCCCCGAGATTTACCGTTTCATGTGGTAGTTCGAAACCAAGGACCGAGTGATCAGTTATGAAAAGTTGTCAAGTGTTACGCCTACCTCGACGAACAATGCCACCTCCCCACCCGGCACTCAGTCGGGAGGAGGCCGTCGTCCTAAGGCAAATACAGACCGGGTCACTCCCGGCTGTGGTACACGCGCTTCATCCAGATATCTATCCGAGTGGCGTGTGCAGTGTATGTGCCGTGGGTTCGGCAGACCTATGGCACATCCTGTGGGACAGTGCCTAGTTTCCGACCAAAGCTACCTCGAGGACATACCTGCCTTAACGTCAAAGTGCGGCGCTGAGTATACAGACAAGGACACACAACTATTAGCAGTCCAGCAGACCTGTGGTACGCACGGAAAGCACAACCCTCACCACATACCACAAACTGGCCGAAATGAGGTAATGCAGAATAGTGCATAACCACGGGTGGACGCTTGGTCAGCGTCGCGGCATGTCAAACAGTAGGTTGGCGGAATTTCATAAAGTTAAACCTAGCTACCTGTACCTTAGCAGTGTGCCTAAAGTTCCGCACGTGTCGTGGAAGGATGCTGCGCATTGAGCAGGAATTTTAGTATTTTTATCATGCTTTTTTGGTCTCGTGGTCAGCAAGTAATGGGGGAGGACGGAAGCTGATTTAACCATTTTTATAAGGTTCAGGTTTTAAATACAGATGCAAAAATATATGTAAAAAACTGAATATGAATAAGCGCAGAAAGCAAATCAGAATTTTAATGGAGGAAATACACTTTCGGTAATATATCAGCATTTTGTCAGCTAGGAAACTGAGGGGTGCCTGATTCGTGTTCTTGCCTAATCCTTGCAGTTATTGGTTGTGTGTTTTTACGTCACTCCTTTGTGATAAGGAAACTTTCCTCGTCATTCTGTTCGGTTAAGGCTCCATGCCTTTTCCCCCATCGTTAAGGGTTAATTCGCTTGACTGCTGGTCCCCTGGGCATGGACTCGATCGCGGCCACGGTGGCCCCTTTTGAATGGAGGCGAAAAGCAACACTCCTTATACTTTGCGATATCACTAAATGCATAAGTGCCCAGGTGGTCTCAATTTCCAGGGCCCACCCCTACCCTGTCCTTCATAACCTGCTTCGCTTTGAGACGTTAACCATTTCTTACTCAAATCAAATCAACACCTATCATACCATAAAGGCATTTTGCGCTGTTCTTTTATTCTATATTTTCTGAGCATTATATTGCAATTTTTTCAATTGTCTTATTTGTATCAGAAATAAATTTCTGATATGGTATATGTAAGTGAGTCGTTAGTATGTGATTAGCTTTTTTCAGTAATAAAATAATACTGGTCGATATTATAGTATGACTGGTCGCTCACGAGCTGTATTGAATGCGCTTCTGTGTATTTTATTATATTTTGTGTATTTTGTATATTCTGTATATTGAACGTGATTCTGTGTATTGTTCGTCTTCTCGAAAGGTAGAATTTGTTCACAAAACAGACCGAATTTTATTTCGTGCTCTCGAGAGTAGCTAAATTCTGTCGGGAACACATAAACATATTATATTTACTGGCACATCTGAAACAAAGACGCATGTGCTTGCACTACATTCACAAGTGCAAAGATGTCATGCTCACGGCTTGAAATACCTTCAAACAAATGGGAGTGAAGCTGATACCTGTACTGATTGGAAAGGGCTATCTATACATGCAATTTCCATCTCGTGGTGAAGAACAACAAACTGGGTTCATTAATTATGGCCGGAGGCTGAGGCTGTACGAACTTCCGCAAGTAGGTAAGTAAAATTTTTCGAAACGTATATCTGTGAATCCAGAACTTGCGACAGTCATGGCTAAAAGAATACATGAAGGGATGGGCCCCCTACCCTGCGCTTCAACGCAGCTTGCAAACAGATACCATGATGACCAAAATACGGCGCCCTCGTGACTATAGACAAATCGAACTGACATAAAGAATATCTGCTTTTTGACTGCGAAATCAGAGCAACCTATGCAGATGACTGCTAGTAATATTGCGAATGAGAATGGGCGCATTGAAAAGGGGATTAGAGCGGTTGGCTGTGATTCATGCAACAAGAATTCACATCAGTACAACTTCTGTCGCACTGCTTCTTACACTGATAGCTCCCAGCTACCAGCAACCCTACCGGCCGAAGCCCGTAGGGTTGCTGGTAGCTGCAGAGTTGACGACCTTGGAAAGAAGGAAAGAAGAAAATCAGCATCTTATTGCTATTATTGTTGTTGGCCCTTGAAAAATGGCACGCACCCACTATGGGGGATTGGACCTATTGTACACGCTTGCTTCTTCCTCTTTTTTCTACTTCTACTACCTCTTCTGTTACTGCTTTCAAAGTCCCGCAGTATTTTTACTATTCAGATCACAGAACATATAAGGACAGCAGAGAAAAACGTTAAGAAGTTACCGTACAGAGAATGGTTCAATAGTAAAGGGGCAAATTATATGGCAAACTGCGGTAGGAAAAAAATTTCCTGGGGCAAAGAACAAACGATACAGCATTTTAATTAAAAAAACAAATTGATTTTGTTGCGATGTGATAAGGTATTCATTTCTTAAGTTTAGCAATGCCAGGGTAGAGCAATTTAACAAAATTATATGTTCTTAGATGACGCTTCTAGGTTTGCATAGATCGTCATGACGCGGAAGAACGGCAATCGCTGTTTGAAAAAAAAAAATAACTGATGAGAAAGTGAATGATAAAAGTTATGAAAAAATCAATATAGGTTACCTTCAGAGGGCTCACAAAGTCTTAAAACTGAGCAGGGATTTTTTGTTGTGGCAAAAGCCTTTATCAGCTCCTCAGTGGCGTTCGCGGAAACTGTCTGCGAGATTCAGCTGGATACTGATGAAGTTCTTGTGTATAGTGACCAATAGTTATAGTTAGTGACAGATAATGATAGTCAGGTATGAGAAAAATAGAAGGAGAGCTCTTAACTAAAAAGAGAAACTTTCTCTTTCCTCTTCCTATTTCTCTTTCTCTCCCCTCTCGGCTTATGCCCCTCCCACTGAGAACGGCCATTCATTTCGCGTACTCACACACTTTTCCGCCCGACCGCGGCAGCAGTGACTAGGATTGGCTGTGAAACCTTGTACTAAGCCACTTGGTAGCAATGCCGGTATGCAACCAGGATTTCTTTTTCTCAGGGATTATTACACAAGCCCATATCGAATTTCCCTATGCCATTAAACTGGCACCAGGTCTTGCATTCTTTGAAATAT
The DNA here is from genome assembly GCF_055883805.1 of Amblyomma maculatum. Taxonomy (NCBI): domain Eukaryota; kingdom Metazoa; phylum Arthropoda; class Arachnida; order Ixodida; family Ixodidae; genus Amblyomma; species Amblyomma maculatum. The sequence goes on from NC_139349.1 coordinate 125,323,276, forward strand.
ACCTAATAAATGATGCATGCTTAATCGAAATAAGAGAAATCATAAGCACCTTCATCGATATTTATAAAAGAAACGAAGCGTTTTTACACTCGTAACTTCTTCGAAGCTAAAGAAACATGTGTGAATTGACAGAAATTTCAGATTACATGAAAGTAAAATCGAGAATGTCAAATATTCACGTCGGCCAAGACAGGCGTGTGAAAAACAAAAAAGGGGTTGGGGATTCACGTCTCCCTCATGTAACGGATTCCTGTTCCGGTTAGACGATGGGACAGTGAAGTTGGCGGTGTGCGCTTAGAAAATTTTTGATGTATGAATGGACTTAGTGCTCCTCTATCTTCCTGCCGGGGTTCCAAATTTAGAAATTATTTAACATCATTATTTGTTACATATTTAAACAACGCCATAATGTAATCACCTTCTTAATCTGCCTTTAGGGGGAGTACAACCAAAGCCTGTGTGAGGCTTCAAAATGCCTAGCTATCTTCTCAACGAACGTTTTGGCAAAGGAGTTCTTCCAGTCGCTAAATATTCCTTATAAGCAGAGCATTGATTGCAGTTAGCACCAGCCACGCGTGCGGCATATCCGCTTCCGATGTGGTCGAACTCATAAATTACTTTGAAAGGTTTCCTTTTATCAGTGTATTGCGGCTTCAAGAGTGCATAGTATGTTAACTAATTCTCTGTTTTACTTGACAAATTATCCCTTCGTGAGTGCTTACGTGGTAGCTTAGGAATATTTAAGGGCCCAGTTGTAAAGTACACCTTACATCAATAAGAATGCCTTTAATTGGGCACGCCTTTATTAGGAGAGCATTTATTTACTGATCACTAAGCGCCTCCTAATTCAACCATATTTGAGTACTGACCAAAAGTGGCACATCGTTCTTAAGGCGTCGTCACTGAGCTCAGAGGCTTTCTAAAATTTGGCCCTCAGAGACTTACCTGTGTATGCTGTATGCTATAAAACATTTGTCTGGTCGGCGTTGCTGGCTGTCTAATCGGAAGAAACTGAGCATCGCTTACACCGTAACAGGGTTTGATCTGTTTTGCCCTCGTTTTCGAATGAATGTCTGTGCATGCAACACGGTAATATTATTTCAGAAAGCATACTAGTCAATATTTATTGTACAGCTTTATTTCTTTTGTTAAAGCTGGAAGATATCTGTCTTTATGTGCTGCTACAGATTATGCGTTACTATTACATCATTTCCAAGTCGTCTTTGCACTTAATGGCCGCAATAGGCACCTTAACGCTTGCCCTTATAGGATGAATTAAAGAGATAGGGCAGCCGTATCGAAGCAGAAAAACATGTCATGACGTTCCAGCCATAAGCCCGCAGGTTTCATCTAGCCCTGCGGACGGCGTGGAACTGCCATTAGTATTGTTGGTGGATCACTGTTTTCTTCTAATATACTGAATAACACAACTTCCGCGGAGGCAGAACTGGACGCCATTTGCTCAGCTTGATAAATCAGCCACTCAGTGATTTTGGACCGTGCCCGCGTCTGATTGGTATACAAGGTCGTTCATAGTTAGTTTGAAAACGCTTTTGGTCTTCGACGCGCCAGTCAGCCTCACGCAGCTGCGTATTGAATCAAAGTGAACCAATGACAGCAATACTTACAGGGGGTTCTTGGTGTGACCACGTCAAAGCTACATTGCACCGCCGGGTAGTATTTAGTCGCTCTTTAAAAACTATGACCGTGATCAAAGTAACCGTAAACTACTCTGTACAACGGCTGGTCAGAGTATTTTATCGGCACAGTAAATCGATGTGCCACAGAGGAAGCCTTCTATGTGCTTAACATCTCGCACACTATTATACGTGAAGTACGCCTCTATGGAAGTGGAATAATTAGCCAAATGTGAAAGAAATTATTATCTAATGAAGGTGGCATGTTGTGTTGTGCAACGAAAATATTGAAGCGCCAAAAGCGTGTGAGAAAAGTCAAACTAAAGATATGACAAAAGCTACAGAAAACTACTTTTCATAACAACCGCGCGTGCAACTTGTACACTTCCTACCTGCTTCACCTGCTGCATAATGTGTATGCAATCGCCTAATCCTCAGTGCTGAAACCTCGTACATTAACGGAGTTATTCACAAGCACGGAGGTGTGGCAGGCACGGCGTTTGATGAAATGTTTCATACCATATGCATTCATTTCTGAGCTGTAGATTAGCCTAAGCAGTGGCACTGCGCAAGTAAATGTGTCGGATTAAAGTCCCCCCTGCAGTACGCTCTAAGGGCTCTTACCATTATGTGGGTGCCCTAATAGCGGCATACCGCAGCTCGAAGCGGTCTCTGTGGGCTAGGAATTTGAAATCAACTGTGCACATAAGCAGGACGTTGAAATAAGATTATTTGATAACCTTTCTGCTTTCACCGACGCGAAAAGTGTCGTTGAAATTGCAAGACGATTCATTTACACCAGTTTCTTACCAGTTTTTTTACTAGTTTAATTTCTGTTGCATATCCTGCACTACTCAATATAAAATGCCCTCTAAGTAAAAAAGGCGTTCGAAATATATCAATAAAAGTTAAAGCATAGCGACGCCTTTGTGCTCGCCAGCATGTGAGTTTACAAAACGTGCATCTAACCCATCCAAAAAACAGCGCGAACAAATGGGGACGAAAGGAAGTCACAGGAAACCAAAGGAAGAATCCCCGTTTGTTCGCGCTGTTTTTTGGATGATGTATCACCAACTCGCCCGCTTAACTATCCTGTTGCATCTAACTCGTAAGGTGCAAGATATTTTTGGTAGCGTTAGCGACGGGAGGCTGTTTTAGCAGGTCCTGAGTGCGCAATCACGTGACACAAAAGTGACTTAGGATCTACGTCACTCTTGCGCGCCGTATGGGTGTCCTTTTTTTCGTTTTACTGGAGGGAGCGAGAGGGTGGCTGCAATCTAAGTGGCGGTGTGTTAAGTCCGTTAAGTCCAATGTGCGAAAGAAAGAAAGAAAGAAGAAAGAAAGAAAAAAAGAAAGAAAGAAAGAAAGAAAGAAAGAAAGAAAGAAAGAAAGAAAGAAAGAAGTGTCTTCCTACTAAGGTGGCTTCATCGCTCCTCTGAAAATTTTTGCCGTCCTTGTAAGCACCTGTCCTGTCTCCAGAGAAGTGGATCCTCTACTTCCGAGGAAGCTCCAGACGTCCTCTCAGCGTCAGGTTGCGAGATGTCCGGCACATACTACCCATGCATGATTGCAGCTCAGGTCGGCATGGAGGCTCTAGTGCTGCCGCTGCCATGCTGGCAGAGGCAGCTTCGCTGGAGTTGCTCGCTACAACTCCTGCCCTGCCGTCGACACCTCAACCTGACCATCGGCCTCAGGTCCAGCTTGGTGCTCCTGGTTCTTCAGCACCAGCGCCCATTCAGCTTTCCCAAAATGCACAACAGCCCGTAAGTGAACTGTTCTCTGGGCGGAGCACGGCTATGGCCACCCAGCTAACACGCCGAGATGAGCATCCAACAGTACGACCTGAGGAGACGTGCTCTCCAATGGACTTATCGACTCCACCATCCGTGTCAACGAGCACCCGTGCCCCTCGCAAGCGTCCTTCGGAAGATAATCAACCGAAATCGTCCTCGGCAAGTGGTGCCTATCAAGGAAAGCGCTCCTGTTTAACTATCGAAAACCAGGTTGGACCTACACCGGGATTGTCATCTTATAAAGTGGCGATTAAATCTCTAGCCAACAAAAGCCTCACCGATATATCAAACAGGATCATCCAGTCCAACTTGGACGCTGTCTCGGAACCAGAGGTTTTCGGGGCTTCATGGCAAGGAAGGAGTCAAACACTATAGCTGTGTGGCTCCCGACACTTACTGTGGTCGAACATATCTAAACGCTTAGTTGTATTTCAGTCACAAGTGAGATCTCAGTGCCTGTGCAAGTGTATCTAGTTGAAGGCTCCGACTTGCAGCTTTGCGTAGTTTACAACGTCGACATAAACGAAGATCAAACCACCCTTCAACGTGAGCTGTGCTGCCCAAAGTACCGAGTCATGCAGGCCCGACACATAGGAAAGGGGCGTTCCTGCATGATCACCTTGCCAGGCCCTCCGACACTCCCAGCCTGTCTGTACTACTACGGCTGCATATTAAGGCCGCGGCCGTATAAACCGAGTGTGGTTTACTGTTATAACTGTTTCCGGGCAGGGCACATGCGCAAATATTGCCCTTTTGCTACTGCCGATGAAGCTGCGTCTGAAGGAAAAGTTACGTACCGATGCGGCCTCTGCAAATCGGACGACCGCAAGATTACATCTCCAAGTTGTTCGACAAAGCAAAAGGCAACGCAGAAGGCTCGTCTTCGGAACGCTAAGCGTTGGCCAATAGAAGGCATGACGCCAATGCAGACATCCAATCGCTTTTCAGCTCTCCAGTGGGATGATGACGGGTGGCCACACATTCCTGAGCCCGCTTCGAATGCACCTGAAGCTAAGACAAAGCCTAACGATACGGTGCTCAAGAAACGCCGTCGACAACAGCCAATACAGCAGCGTACTGATGTACCAGACGACGATATAGCTGTAGTGGATGAACAAATGAATCGTCTCTTAGCAAAGGTCTCTAAGCTCCGGCAACACCGCGAAATGCTTGCTCGACGTCGGCGAGCTGCAGAAGTAACCGCCAAATCTAGTAATTGCCCAACACCGCCGCCTTCATCCCTCGCCATTTGCTGCCTCTTCTCAGTGTACCACAACGCTCAATGATAACTCTGCAACATCGCTGCTCCGCTATATGATCAACCAGTTGTCCAACCTGACATCTGTGATACTGCAGCGCTTGGATTAGCGCACGAAAATGGCGACATCCAGTCGTCTTGGTGTACTACAGTGGAACTGTAGAGGCATTCCACGAAGGTGGCCGAACTCAAGACCCGACTGCGATTTAATAAGCTTCAGGTGTGGGCTATGTTACTTCAGGAAACAAACGCCTTGCCATCAATTCCGGGATTCAGCGGCTACGTGTCTCCTTCAATGACCGACGGTCGCGTGCAGACTGCTTCTCCCCCGGGAAAGGCGGCGGTATTTGTTGAAACGCGTATTCCTCCATGTGCGCCTTTCTCTTGAAAACTGGTGCACATCATACCAAGAGGTAGTAGCAGTTGCTGCGAAATTTCTGAAAGGAACCGTTGTTCTTGTTTCATATTACGTTCGACCAGCTGGAGGCGTCTCTTCCCGAATTAATCTTGGCTGGTTATTAAGTGTTTGTCGGCAATACCCCGGGTGTCCAATTTTACTCGGAGGCGACTTTAACGCCCCTCACCCGGAATGCGGATATCTGACTGCAAGCCCTCGTGGTAGGCGTGTGCGGGACGCCTTCACTGATGCCCTGTTTGTTATGCTTAATCACCCTGGGACAGCAACACGGCCTGTGCGTCACATACGTAGTGCTGCCTATGCTCCAGACTTGACGTGGTGGTTGGGCGCGGGAACTCTCTCATGGCACATGGAGCCAGACTGCTGGGGAAGTGAACACCACCCTATCATTATCGGTGTCCATCCCTCCCGTCTTCGCCCTTTACGCCGCAAATGTTCTGTGATCAACTGGGACAGCTTTCGCTCATGTCTCGACAGTGTGGCTTCAGATTCATCGTCACTCCTTGTTGACCGTATACAGAGAGCACTAAAAAGCGCTACGACTACTACCTCGATTGATGTAGGTCGACCGGCGCCAGATCTCGGCCTGCTTAACTTGTGGGCAGCCCACCGTCAAACTGAGCTGGCTGCTACGCGAGATCCTACTTCGGGGCAGGCACGTACACGACTGAATTATCTTACTGTAAAGGCTCGGAGATATGAACGCGATCTCTCGCGACGCCAGTGGCATGCATGGTGTGAACAATTTTCTGATAAATCATCGAATGCCTCACTCTGGCGAACGTTTCGTGCAATGGAACACGCTCGTCGTTCTACTGACGCAGCAACAAAAGCATGCTTTGCGGCTAATCTGTCGCCGGGCGATTTCGCCAAAGAAGCTGCTGGAACATTTTTCCCAAAATGCGATATACTGCTTCCTTCATCTGCAAATCTTAATTTGGGAGGTATCCCTGCAGACGCATGGAAACTACCATCTGCTGCCGACGCCGATAAAATTGCGAGCCCCGTTTCGATGTTTGAGCTGCCAGCTGCAATTTACGATGCGAAACAGAAAACAGCGCCCGGCCTGGACAAAATTCAGTATGAGGTTTACAAGAACCTTAGTACTGCTGCACTTCCTCAACTACTCGACACCATAAACAAAGCGTGGCTTGATAGCGTCGTACCCGACAGCTGGAAAACCGCTGTCGTGATCCCTATTCCCAAACCTGGGAAGCCTCCAACAGACTTCGCCAACTTACGAGCAATCTCCTTAACATCAACGCTTTGCAAGCTCGCCGAGAAATGCTAGCCACGCGACTTTCTTGGTGGCTTGAACAGCACGCTTTTTATCATTCTGCTCAAATTGGATTTCATCCATACATAGGTACAGAGGACGGGTTGGCTGTCATGACATCAGCAGTTTTATCGTCTACCCGCAGCCGCAATGTGCGTACAATATTAGCAATGGACGTTGAAAAGGCATATGACAACATCAGTCATGCTGCAATCCTGAATGCCATTGACATGCTTTATCTCCCTCCAAGAGTACGCACGTTTGTCGCATCATTTTTGGACGGAGGAAAATTTGCAATACGCCTCAGCGGTGACAATGTTGGCTCATTCGTTTCACTACGTGGCTTGCCCCAGAGATCAGTATTGTCTCCGACGTTGTTCAATATTACTTTCATCCCATTGGCGTGGCGCATACATGACATCCTGAAATCAAATTTTTGCAGTACGCAGATGATATCATGGTACGGAGCACTCGCCATTATCTTCTCATTCAAGAGGCTGCCCTTCAGTCAGCGTTAGACGTAACGTCTGATTACGCATCCTCCATTGGCCTTCAACTTTCTGTTTGTAAAACTTCATACACGTCAGTTGCGAACCGCTGGGGACGCCGTAAACTTACCTCAAATCCGTTTCGTCTCTCTCTATCAGGCATTCCAATACAAGAAAGTTCGAGCCTAAAAATTCTGGGCTTAACAATTCACCAATCAGGATCAGCGATTGCTTGGCTTTCTCAGGCAAAAAAGCAAGCAATTCAAACTCTGAGTTTAATAAGACGAATTGCACCCACAACGGGTGGCGCTGGCTCGTCGATTGCAAGCCAGTTAGTGAGGGCGGTTCTGCAGCCACGTATTGTTTATCAGGCCCATTTCCAGCATCTTACAAGAGCACATAGGGATCGCCTTGAAGCCGTAAATCTAGAAGCTGTGAGGACCATAACATGCCTTTCACCACTCACACCGGTGTAGCTTTACAGGAGAATGCGTAGCTCAACACCATCGATGAACTGGTGCAGCAGCTTCATGATGCTCACAGACTGAAGGCCCCTTTGTCAGATTCCACGCAAGCATTAAGGACGTATGCAACGTCACACATTATTCTTCAGCCACCTGCGCCCAGTTCTCCCTCCCTGGAAATTTATACAGTTAGGAGACAAGCCAACTGATATCTGCAGACCAACGTCTGCCAACTCGGCTTCGTTGCTTCAACAGAAATTTGAAGAGCAAGATACTCACCTGCCTCAAGATTCCAGAGTAGTGTACTTGGATAGAAGCCTGCAGGCTGTGAAGCCAAAACGGCAATCTACTGTCCATGGAGACCTAGCCTGAATCAGACCGCTACGTTCCAACTTTCGGAACCACTTACATCTTTCTGCGCTGAGCTCGTGGTAGTTCAGGAGGCACTCTGCTCCGTGGCTTCCATAACCATGCTTCCTACAGCCCACGTTGTCATCCGCACTGACGCACTTCAAGCAGTACGTCTGCTCCGACGTGTCAGCCGCTGCTCTAAAATTTGCCGACATCCACCAGCTTGCGGCGTGCATCCCACAATCACGCATTGAGTGGGTCCCACGGAATCTGCTGCCTTCCCAAAGTCAAGCTGATTTAGCTACCCGCCTCGTGAACCAAGACGCATCAATCCCACCGCTCCTCGAAGTAGACGACGCTACCCTCCTTTTGTCAAGAAAAGAGCACCTCCGGCGCCGCACTTGTGCACTTATCCCTCCGTGGGCGACACCCTTTTCCGCGGTCTCACCCGTGCAGAGGAGGTTGCGCTTAGGAGAATCCGGGTCGGTGTTGCCCTTACACCAGCTGCCACTAGGACGTGGTCATACTTCCAACACTTATATCCTCGCCCAGGATGCCCGATCTGTAATAACGATGTCGAGGCCGACATCCACAACTTTCTGTGGGACTGCCCAGCACTCAAACCAACACGAATCCGGCACCTGAGCATAGCTGGCTTTTCAGCAACCAATCCTGCCTCATACGTCACTTGGACGCAGGGACCTCATCATCGCTCACTTCTGGACTTCATAAAATCAGCCAACCTTTTTCCATTCATTTAATCATTTATTCAGCCTTCATCTCATACCCTACGGATGCCCTGAGTCAATAAATATCGACAAAAAAAAGTCCAATGTGCGGGAAGATGAAAGGAGGCGCTTGGCCGTCGGAGCGGGGCTTCGAGCTGGAGGAGAGGGGGCGCCTAGCCTACGTCATGTGAGCAAAGAAAGCACATAGCAGCACACACGAACGCTTTCTGAAAGGATGAAAAGAGAAGCGGGCAGGCTAGCCACCGTAGACAGCGCGGTTTCAAACCAGTGACGGCAGTGAGCGCCGGTTCTGTGCGTTCGCAATCTTTGCTTTCGTTCTTTTTCTTCCGGTGGTTTGGTGGGGTGGCTGGTATTCGAGGCGACGCAGGGACTCTGAGCACTCGGAGTCGTGAGTCCGCGCTGCACGGATCGTGTGCTTGATTTCCTCATTGTAATGAAAACTTGTAGAGCACTGACCGTAAGCGGGGCCGCACATATATAGAGTTTCTGAGCATGCGTTATCTCCACACACACGCGCGCCCACAAACATGCAGTTTTGTATTAGCAGAAAAGAAATAACTGTCAAGATTGAGAACATCTTCCAAGAGCGCGTAAATGTTCACGTTTGGAATTATTTGTTGTGAAATTATACAATATGTCGCTCAACTTATGGACAGACAATTTTTCGTCTCTATAGTTGTTTCCCATAAGAGGCGCAATCAATGATGCGCCTCAAACATCCTATTGAGAACTATACGCGCGCACAGAAGCAGTCAAATCTTTAGCGCTACCTAAGGTGCTTCTCAGGCCAAATCAGCCCACACCCAACTGCTAGGAAACAATAAACGATAGGACTGCTCTGTGTTTTGCCGAGGGCAGCTCCAAGCCATCAGTGGTTTGAAACCGCGCTGTCTGCGTTAGCTAGCCTGCTCGCTTCTCCTTTCATCCTTTCAGAAAGCGTGTGTGCGTGCTGCTGTGGGCTTTGCTCGTAGGACGGCTAAGCGCTCTCCATCCTCCAGGTCGTAGCCACGCTCTGACGACCAAGCGCCTCCTTGCATCCTTCCCGCGCATTGGACTTAACATCTTGCAGCCACCCTCTCATTCCCTGCAATAAAACGAAAAAAAAAAACAAAAACAATAATAGTGACCACCATGGGCGTGCAGAAGTGACGTAGGCGCTACGTCACTTTTGCGTCATGTGATTTCGCACTCAGGGTCTGCAAAAATATCCTCCCGTTAGCGACACTGGCCAAGGTTGAGCAGCTTCACGGGGCTCCTGAAGAGCGGTGCTGCGCAAGGACGACGAGCAGTAACGCACCCGGCATACAACTGGCGCGCCGGAGCCACGTGCGTACCTCGCCGCTTTGCGCATTCTAGAGGAGTGACGGCTTAGCCGCGGCACATGAACTGGCGCCGACCCGTGCCCAGATGTGCGCCTCTGTTGCGTAGTACTCAAGTCTGACGCTGCCCTGGATCCGCATGATTGCGCCGCGCATGCGCGGCGGTATCATTCGATGTATACATATAGCGGGGCGCTTGTCAGTGTGGTATAGCCATGGAGATGAAGAGCAAAAATGCTGCTCAGCGGCGCAGGAGAGCGGAGAAGCTTAACACATCGGATTCCGAAGTAGTTGCCTGGAAATTGGTGGTTGAGCGTAAGAAGAACGAAGGTAAGAAGGCTAAACGTGCTCGGAGAGCTAAGAATACCGAGCTGAAACTTCGCTAACACTACGTAAATCCTGACATAGCCGAGCTAAGCCACTGCCAACTTTCTTTACAATGCAGTGCACACTTGATGAATGCACTGGTGCTGCATCCCGCCAATTTCATCTGGGTGCGCCTGTTTTGAAAGTCGATGCACTCATTAATTGTTTTGAAAAACCCTCTTTGCGCAAAAATGCATTCTTTCTTGCGTGCAGATCACTTTTGTACTGGAGCTAACGCCACATCTTGTTTGGAAAAAAGAGGTCTAGGAATGAAATTGCACCCATTTGCGCTACTTTAACACCTTTTTGAAGACTAATATAAAATCCTGTCATGGGAACTCAACTTATTGTGCCATGAGCGACGCCCATTAATAAACTTTCTGCAGTCGTTCCCTTCCCCTTAGCCATTTAATTTTTATAAGCAGTTACAGCAACAACACAGACGCAAAAATATAAACAATTTGTACCAATAAATACCGTATACTTGCATGACATCAGCGAACAAAGAGAGAAAGTATTAAAAAATAACAAAAGGTTTGGTTCACTTTGTAGGACTTAACGTTCCAAACTGACTAATACTGGTAAGGGCATTTGTAGAACGGGGCTCCGTAACTTTCGACCGGTTAAAGTTTTTTAACGCGCTCTGACAGCACAACACAAGGCGGTAATGCTTTTCCCCACCGCCGAAAGGTGGACACAGTTGTTGGCTTTCACCACGCGCCATTGGGCTCAGCAGCTTAACCAAAGGACACCGGTTTAGAGAACATTAACTTATAACTAAAATCCTCGATAGAAACTCGTCATTTTGTTAAACGTGTCGACACAGTCTTTTCTTAGGAGAAAGCTCAGAATTATAGAATACCTCAAAACTCTAAGGACCAGAAAAAATTTAATATACTCTCAGAGACATGTTCATAGGAACAACTGTCATCCGAATTGTCTACGTTTTTAGAGCGAACTATTGTACCACTTCGTTTCTTCCGTGGTCCAAAACACGGCTTCAAATAAAGGAAGTGTTTCAATACGTGTGACGGACATTTGAGCTTGAGCTAGCGGAGAGAGTGTGATTGCGTGTTCGGCTCGAACCCGCACAGCACGCTCCTTCTTAATCCTTGTACACCTCCTTCTACTTGTACGCACACCTTAGAAATTGTAAGACAGAAAGGATCTGCTGGTACATGGGAGCGCTAGTCAGGCTCCGCAGCTGTGATGCAATGTGACAATGGCAGGGTATGACAGATGCTTCTCTTTGCGGTGGCCGGCATCGTCGGTGTAACACCACTTGGAGATAGTAGAACAGTTGCTTCGCCTGCGGTTTCTCCTCCAGTTGCGCCATAAATGAAACGCGCGCTAACCCGAACGTGTCAAAATCCTCAGCGACGTCTTCAGCTGCTGGTAATTATAAAGCAGCGTTGTGGGCGGTCTTCGGAATGCCGATTGTGGCGTCCAGATCGTGCCTAGTCGCGACTTCCTTCGCCCACGTCACCAGCCAAAGTTGGACATACGGCAGCAGGTCGCGTCCGGCGATCCAGCTTAACTTTTCACTTTTCAGAAATTCTGTATATATAGACTCGTTAAACTTCGTCAGTTTTCAGAAATACTTGCAGCACAACTGTAGCTGTGAAATATTGAGACATATATATATATATATATATATATATATATATATATATATATATATATATATATGTCTCAATATTTCACAGCTACATATATATATATATATATATATATATATATATATATATATATATATATATATATATATATATATATATATATATATATAGTGAGAAATATGCCCAATAAGCTCTCTCTAAAAATATATGAATATATGCCAAATGTCTCAATACTGGGAGGTAAGACGCTGTAAGAAGTGTCTAAGAGAACACGCATTTGCTATTCGGGAAACTTCAGAAGTTTCTAACACAGCGTCTTTGATGTTTATTATGCAGCTGTATTTATTAAAGGCACGAGTATATTTTTGATAGGTTGCTGCGCCTTGTAACATTAATAAGCAAGTCCAACCTATGATGAACAATGAGTAGCCACTTCCTTGAAAACTACTCAAAATCGCAGGGCCTTTTATGTCTGACGGCTATTTAAGGCCAGAAAATATTTTAGTAAACACAAGCCAAAGTAGGAGAAATGATTCGATCACGCCCTTCTAACAGAAGCTTCGCATTCCTAACTGTTTTGTTTGATCGATTGGGGGCGAACACCACCATCGCGCCTTGAAGCTAGGGCTCTCCTCGGTAAGCGGAGATACAATCAAGCGTCAGTGCGGCCGGACCTTTCTCCTCCGCGGCCTTCCAACACCTCTCGCAACAGCAACTTACATAGAGAACAAAGAAGTAAGGCGCGCTGTAGGCTTGACGGGCACGTCTCTCGCTTCACCAGGACAGATCTCCCCTTGGGATTCGAACGAAGGCCAGGCGAATACCCAGAGGACGAAGATGCCGTGTACGTCGGGAAAAGAGTACGAGAGAAATCGTGAGGCGAAGGAAGACACGACAGGCGCTCAGTACGTTTTCTCATTAATTCTGCCCTCGCCTTGTTTCGCAACTGACATTTCAAGGCAGGGAGTGTTCGTGCAGTTTATACGTTCGGGACTGACGTGCAAGTCAAGAGTTGGGTTAATGCATTGCATGGAAGTTTAAATCAACTACTCGGCAATGCATTCTCTGCTTTTTTGTTTGCTTCTTTCGGCACTACCTTCGCATTTTAGGTATGGAACAAGGATCGTTCGTAGCGCGGGACAATAGGATAGCCAGCAGAACGTAGTAAGGCAATGAAAGGTAACAAGAAACGCAGCTGCAGAAAATCCATGTCTGCGTAGTGTTGTGACATCGTTTTCTTCTGTTTTGTTAGTATATTTTCTCCAGCACTGATTGCAACCTATTTTCGCTTTTTCTTTTCCTGACTCCAATCTGTTGAAACTAGCTCCTGCTTTGCGTTGGATGCCTGCGGCACAGACGTTTCTAACATGCAATATCGTCAAAGGTGGCGCAAGCTTGATAGCCGTGTTTTCGGGAGCTTCTCTGCGCGGTGGGAGCATGTCCGACAAAGGCCGCATTGAATAATTTCGAGTATAAACAATACTGACACGTTCTTTATCAAGGGCGTACTGTATAATGAGCAAACTCCGGGATGGCCAGCGTGCGGTAACTATGTCCACTAAGATTGAATGCGGCGCTTGTACTTAAGCCTGTGAACTCAAGGAATCATTACTGTACAAAACAACAAAGGAGATGGTTGCATTCAAATATAAAATACGTTGTGTCTCAAACTATATGTAAGTGGTTTGCAGTACTAGTGAAACCTACAGCGATCTATACAGATCATAAAGAACTTCCTAATTGCGATAAAGCAAGGAACTAAAAAGCATACACACTCTCGATCAGTCCTCCGCGCCATTCACAACCGAGCTTTTTCCCTCATTTAGTGATTGTCCAGAATCTTCTGTTCTAAAAATATTGCCCGCTAAGGTAATTTTCATTCGATAACTCGCCCTATAGAAAATGCCGGAAGTTCAGGGGTTCATGAAGCTTCAGGCCATTTCTAGAAAGGGGCTGCGGCAAAATTTTTATTAGGCTACCGACGAATGATGAGGCGATAGAAGCTCGACATCAGGAGATGTTCGGATCGGCCTGCCACCGGACGCCCACTTAGTGGTTGCGACGTCTTCGCCCGCCAACCGCTGAAGAGTTGGCGCGTGGGGTACGAACAGGTAAATGACATTTTACGTGAACTGATATTTTATTTATTGATCTTGCTAATAATATACATAATGATCCGGTAATATCTAAATTCTAAAACATAGCAGTGTGTATTATTTGACCTATGAATAATTCAATACACCCCCGGACTCTCAGTAACCAGTGGCGGCAGAGCAACTAACCACAGAGGCGGTCAGACCTGTGGCGCCGCTGAGGTTGCTATCAATATCTGGCTTCAGACAGACCTCTATTAGAAACTGACCCCGGCAAAGTTTAAAGCCAGAACTCTAGCTAATGCGTCACGTTTAGCAGTACTCTTCTAGGAAATAGTGGGCATGAAATGGGATATTATAGGAACTCGTGTGGTTAGGTGGCTAAATAAGGCATATTTCCGCGAACTGTTTAAATCTTTATTTGTTCCGGTTCGACAGCCGCTGGCATGCTTCCTTATCATTGTTATCCTGGCGCACTTATCAATTCTGTATCCCGTGTTTGTTCATGCTCGTTGTCGCGATACGACGCGTTATCATTTTCTTTGTCGCGAACGATGCGCTGAGATCTGTCTCGAAGATGCGGATCACTCGCGTATGTTTCTACAACGTTCCAGGTTGTGCTACTAGCAGTTTGCGACGTTACCTACATTGTTCTGAACAGCCTTTAAATTGAGCGTTGATGAGTAGACGGGCATTACTTGTTCGACGATCGACGAGCACGTTTATTGCTATCGCTGCCACCGAGTTGCTTAGTTCTTTTACGGGCGCAAGTCAGCCCAATAAAGAGTTAATTTCAGTACCATCAAGCCTGTGTCTTCTTTTGGTATTAACGGCCTTGTCACCACTACGTGACATCTGGTGGAGATGTTGCCATTGATCCTTCAAGCGAAGACCCCAGCCTTGTTCCTGTTACCCTGGAGGACCAGCGAAAAGGCTACCGAACCAGTCGCCGGCTTCAAGGGCTCCAACCTGAACACGGTCTGCTGCCGGACCCCATTCGATCTCGGAAGGCATCGACGCTGACAATGACCCAGCCTACAGCACCGGTTGTTTTCGTCGAACCCCATGAGCTCCTCTCCTTCCATGGACGACCGGATGAAGATGCGGGGGACTGGATAGACCTTTTCGACCGTGTGGCAGCATTCAACGGCATGAACGATGCTGCGAAACTCAGGCAAGTCTGCTTTGTTCTTCAAGTACATGCCCGAGTTTGATTTCAAAATCACGAGACTTCTTTCAAGGATTGGGAGATATTCAAAGCACAGATTTGATGGCCTTTGCAAGCTCTGTCCGAAAAGAAAGAGCTCAGGCCTTCCTTCAATCAAGAATTCAACTACTATACGAGCCCGTCCTAGTCTACGTAGAGGAGCTGAAGCGCCAGTTCAGCCGCGCCGACCCTAACATGACCGAAGGTGAGAGAGTGATATTCTTAATGCGAGGAGTTAAAGAGTCGCTTTTTGCAGGGCTTGTCCGGAACCCGCCGAAAACTGTGGAAGAATTTGAAAGTGAAGCATCAACCATCGAGAAGACGTTGGACACCCGGATGCGCCACTATGAGCGACCACTTCAACCAGACTACTAAAGCCACTACCCCAGCGCATCTGCAAGCGGGGAGAACCTTCGGGATCTCACCCGGGAGATCGTGCGAGAGGAGCTCCGCCGATTTCTGCCATCATCGCAACAACCCCAGGTGGCGACGCTCGAGGACGTCGTCCGTGAAGAAGTCCAGCAGGCGCTGGGCGTTCCTAAAGCGACGGCTGCGACAGTTCCAGCGCAAGAGGCAACAGCGATGAACTACGCTGCTGCATTACGTCGCCCTGCGCCCCGACGTTATGACTTTCCAAGCCCTCAACGCTACCGTCCTGTTCCTGAAAGCCGCCCCTTGGCCCCCGCCCGCCAAGCTTACCAGCGACCCACAAGCCCCAGGAAGTGCGACGCGTGGAGGACTGCGAACAACAGGTCATTGTGCTTTCACTGCGGTGAGGCCAGCCACATTCTACGCTACTGCCCGTACTGACGAATCAGCCTCCGCGGATTTGCAGTCGACGCCCCACAACCCCGCCCCGGTGAACGACCTCAAGCAATCGAGAACTACCTACGTAGCGGTGAGTTGGCGCCACAAACCCGTCGATTCAGGTCCCCAACGCCGTGCAGTGCCGGCTTTTCGTCGCCAGGCCGCAGCGACGATGACAGTGTGCGAGGAAGGTCCCCAAGCCGTCGTAGGGGAAACTAAAGGTAGCAACCTTTGGAGGTGAGGTTGCTATAAGGCGAACTAGCGATTATCCTCCGCCGCCGACGACGACCACATTACTTGTGAAGACGCCCTCGACACGCACAGACTTCAAGTTGACACCGCCGCTACGCCCGACTTCAACGTCTAAGACGACACGACCAAGCTTCGAGCTACCCCTACCGCCCAGCGAAGTGACGATGGTGTGCCCCGGCCGCAACCTCAGCACGAAACGAAGCAGAGATCGAACACCGAAGCCAACGTGCAATACTAGGACGCGAACAAGCGACCTTGAGATTGCTGTCGACGGACGCATGGTTACCGCCCTAGTGGACACCGGTGCCGACTACTCTGTCATCAGTGAAGCTTTCGCGGCCCAGCTCAAGAAAGTGACGACCACATGGGACGGCCCGCTAATCCGCACCGCTGCTGGTAACCTTATGACGCCATCGGGGCGATGCACCGCTAGGGTTACAGTAAATGAACGTACCTACCCTCATTGTCCTACAGCACTGTTCCCGCAATGTGATTCAGGACATGGATTTTCTGAACGAATATCGAGCGATCATCGACCTCCGATCCAAACTCATCAAACTCTCGACCGACAAAGCCCTACCTGCTACGAGAACTTCGACGCATCACGTCGCTCTCAACGTCCTAGACGGAGAATTGACCGTACCGCCCCGATCAAGCGTCATTGTCCCTGTGGTTACAACAGAAGTCGAAATCACGGAAGGGGTTGTCGAAGGAAACACTCAGTTGTTACTGGATAGAGGACTTGGCACCGCAAGAGGCATCGTCCGTTATGGACAAGCTGATGTGCTCGTCACGAACTTCAGCGACGAATACCGGCACCTGAACAAGGGCATGACGATTGCTTTCCTTGACGAGCTAGCGGACACCCGAGAAGCCTTCGCGCTTCCCAGCCAACTTGAAGACGATGCACCCAATCGAGCCAAGCAGTCCAATTTCGACATTAATGCAGCGTTCCTTCGGGACAGATAAGACCGGATTTGCAATTTTCTTGAAAACTACAGCGAGTGCTTTTCTTCAGCGTCGAAGGTGCGGCAAACTCCGCTGGCAAAGCATCGCATCATCACGGACGAAAACACTTGACCGCTACGTCAAAGCCCCCACCGTGTATCGCCACGAGAACGCCAGGCCATACGCGATCAAGGTGAGGAAACGCTGCGGGATGACGTGATACAGCCATCCAACAGCCCCTGGGTGGCACCAGTAGTTTTGGTGAAGAAGAAAGACGGCACACTTCGCTTCTGCGTTGATTACCGCATAACTAGCATAACTAAGAAGGATGTCCACCCACTTCCTCGCATCGACGACACACTAGACCGGCTATGCAATGCAAGGTACTTCTCATCAATGGACCTCAAGAGCGGATATTTGCAAATTGAGGTCGACGAAAGAGATCGCGAGAAGGCCGCATTCATCACACCAGACGGTCTTTTCGAGTTCAAGGTGATGCCATTTGGCCTCTGCTCCGCATCAGCGACGTTTCAACGAATAATGAACACTGTGCTGGCGGGCTTGAAGTGGCAGATTTGCCTGGTATACTTGAATGATGTCGTCTTCTCGTCAAACTTTAAAGACCACCTGAAACGGCTGCAGACAGTGTTGAAAGCCATGAAATGATCGGGACTAACGTTAAAACCAGAGAAATACAACTTCGCCTACGAGGAACTGCGGTTCCTATATTCACATTGTTAACAAGGATGGCGTTTGGCCCGACCCGGAGAAAACAGCTGCAATCAAGCAATTACCACCGCCTGCTGTCAAGAAAGCCGTGCGCTTATTGTCAAGAATGTGCGCTTATTGTCGACGATTTGTCAGAAATGTTTCGCGCATCGCCGAACCGTTGACGCAGCTTACAAAGGCTGACGTACTTTTTAAATGGGAAGCGCCGCAAGGAGCAGCCTTTGACGTACTTAAGCGCCGCCTGCAGTCCCCTCCTGTCCTTGGCCACATTGATAAAAACGCCGAGATCGAAATTCACAAAGATGCGAGCAGTTTGGGCCTAGGAGCCGTTCTCGTCCAGTAGAGTACCGGACTGGTGAAGGTAATCGCCTACGCTAGCAGGTCCCTCATTAAAGCCGAAGTCAATTACTCGACGACCGAGAAGCAGTGCCTCGCGATCATGTTGATTCTTGAGGTGTGCCTCCGTAGACTAGAGGAGTGTTGTGCGTGAACAGGATTTCTTGTGGCGAGCCTCTTTCTGAATTGTTGAAAGCGTTTCGGTAGATAGAAGCATGGATTTTGAAAAGTTGATCGCGATGGGTAGCCAGCTTGGCTTGAGTGGCACTGAGCTTAGGAAATGGGAGAGGATAAGCAGCGTGAGGAGCGAGCGTTTGCTAGACAGGCAGCGGAGGAAGAACGTTCGGCCGCAAAGGAAGCTGACGAATGTCAGATTGAGACGATGCGCTTGAGAATACAGTGCCAATAACTGAAGAAGGAGACCGGAGAAAAGAAAGGACGCAAGTAAACGCAACTAAACTCTAATGGGATAACATGTGACGAAAAAAAAGGATAATTTAGACGCGTGCATAAGACGTTTTGAAAGCCTTGCGACAAACCAGAAGTTGCAGAGAACCAGTGTTCGACGTTTCTGGCTACTTGTCTGAGTGGGGAAGCACTCAGCATTTATGGACGTTTGCCACCGGGTGATGCAGCCGACTACACCACAATTTAAACGGCCCTTTTGAAGAGATTTCGTTTCATGGCGGGCTGTGAAGGAAAAATAGCCAAATCGCTGGAAGAGATGCTGAATTTAGCTGACCAGGTTTAGGGGCTCAAGGAAGTCTAAATCTCGCCAAATCAAAGAAAGACAGCCGAGACGATACCGGGACGCCCGAGGCAGACGATAAAAGAGGAAGTCATAGGGCAGCTCTCCGATGTTATCTTTGCATCCGCACTGGGCATCAGGATTCACAATGCCGGACTCACGCCGGCTTCAATTGCGGGCGAAAGGGTCACAAGGCGGTCGCGTGTCGTGCAGGGCCAAACGATAGGACACAGGCGTCATGGGTTTACTCACCCGCCCAGGAAGTAAATCGGGAAAGCATTCCCGATGGCTATGTGGAGCTCAAAAACGGGTAGAGAATCCCTGTCGAGAATGCAGTTATGATGACGCGACCAAAGTTTCTGGTCGAAGGACTGCCGGTGTTGTCGGGCACGTTTGAAGGCAAAGATAATTCCGTATTACGGGATACCGGATGCAACACAGCCACATGAGGAAAGAGCTCGCCTATGCCGATCAGCTGACTGAAAAGAGCAGGCCTGCTTACTTAGTCGACGGAGCAGCGAAATAGCTTCCCGAGGCGCGGGTTGAGGTTGACACCCCGTATTTTTCGGAGATAATACCCGCTCTTTGCATGAAGGAACCTCTTTACGACTTAATTCTTGGAAACGTAGAAGGCCCAAGGGCACCTGATGACCCGAAGGACGTGATTAAACAACCAGTTTGTAGCGAGCCCGTCGACGAGGAAGCTATAGCAGCAGTGGTAACTCGTGCAAAAACCAGGAAGCAACCGAGACAGTTCCAAGCGCTCAAAACACCCGATGTCGCGGAGGGGCCAAAAGGAAAGTGTTACGCGGATTAACAAGCAGAGGACAAGTCGCTCGAGCCTTTTTTTTTCCCAAATTGGCAAGAACCTTACGTGCAAGGATGCCCAGTGCAAGATAGAACTCAGGCGGGAAGGTGGGCTATTATACAGAAGCTACACAGTGAAAACTGGGCAAGTGCTGCGTCAGCTGGTTGTCCCAAAATGGCACCGCGAGGCGGTATTGAAAACCGCACACGACGTAATAATGGCCGGGCATTTGGGCGCGCAAAAGACCGAGGACCGGATATTGGAAGATGGCCGGGCATCACCGCCGACGTGAAAACATTTGTTGCTTCATGTGACGTCTGCCAGCGAACAATTCCGAAGGGCAGCGTACCCCGTGTGCCACTAGGAAAGACGCCACCAATTGATACCCCTTCAAAAGAGTGGCCTTAGACATCGCGGGTCCAATTCAGCCCCCTTCCAAGCACGGCAATCGGTATATCCTGCCCTAATGGATTATGCAACCCGATAGCCAGAGGCCGTAGCGCTGCCGAGCGTTGAAACTGAGAGAGTCGCTAAGGCGCTGGTAGAGATGTTCTCTCGATTTGGAGCGACCGGGTCACGAATTTCACTCCCGACTTGAGGAAGGTGGTGGCCAGGCTTCTCTCCATTCGCCAGCTTCACACGACGCCGTACCAACCGATGGCGAACGGGATGGTCGAGAAATTTAACGGCACCCTGAAATTATAGTTGAAGAGAGTTTGCGCCGAAAAGCCTAGAGAATGAGACCGCTACTTAGTGCTGTTGCTTTTCGAATACAGAGAAGTGCTGCAAGCAAGTCTCGGTTTTTCGTCCTTTGAGTTGCTGCATGAACGACAAGTGAGAGGACGCCTGGCGATTTTGAAGGAGCTGTGAACTAACCGCCAGCTCGACGAGGAGGCGAAGACAACGTATCAACATGTTTTCGACCTCCGGAATCGTCTAGACGAAACTTGTAAGCTAGCGCACGAGGAGCTCGGAAAGGCCGGAGTACGCCACGCGAAAATTTACAACCGAAAAACCAAAGGAAAGATGTTCGATCCTGGAGACAACGTCCTGATTTTGCTGCCTACCGACGACAACAAGCTACTACTTCAGTGGAAGGGGCCCTTCGAGATCAAGGAAAATAAAGGTGAAGCAGACTATGTATTCGAGACAGCAGTAGGGAGAAAGATTTTTCACGCCAACCTGCTTAGAAGATACGAGGAGCGACAAAGCCAGCCAAATGAAAGGGTATACCACGCGGTCTGCAGCATTACTGAATCGGACAGCGATGGGGCTATTCCTAGTCCGGCTTGTCAGAAGACAGAGGGCGTACAAGATGTGAAGTGTTCTGATAGCTTGATGCTGGATGGTCGACAGCAGCTTAGGGGTGAATTTCAGAACACGCTCGCATTTTCTCCGACGTCCTGGGAAAGACGGACTGGTCTGGATGTCGGTTAGAGCTCACCACCAGCACTCCGGTGCACGTAAGGCAATATCCCCTTCCATTCGCGACGAGACAAGGTGTCGTACGAGAGGTGCAGCAGATGGAGAAACTTAGAATAATCAAAATATCGCAGTCCCCTTACAATTCTCCAGTCATTTTGGTGAAGAAAGCGGATAGCACGAACGGGCTTTGCATCGATGTCCAATGCGAAACAACGTCTTGGTTGCCGATTCAAAACCCATGCCTAGAGCGGACGCGGTCTTCGCTACACCCGGAGAGACGAAATACTTCTCCAAGGTGGACTCCCTCAAAGTATATTGGCAAATTCCGTTGACCAAAAAGTCCGAGCCCAAGACTGCGTTTTCAAGAACTGCGAGACTCTTCCAATTATGTTTTATGCCGTTTGTCATAAAGACAGCCCCCGCAGTATTTTCCAAGTTGATGCAGAGATTTGTGGAAGGAATTCCGGGAGTGCAACTTTATTATTACGATGTTCTGGTTGCCAGTACTACGTGGTAAGAGCATCTCTCTTCGCTACGACAGCTGTTTGCAAGGATGCAAGCAGCTGGTTTGAGAGTGCGACCCAGCTAATGCGAGTTCGGGATGGAGAACATCGAGTTCCTCGTGCATCGCGTCGGTGGAGGTGAACTGGTGCCACTCGGGAAAATGCTGGAGAAGATTCAGGTGGCACTAACTCCTCGAACAAAGCGTCAGGTACGAGCATTCTTCGGTTTGAGTGGATATTACCGCGACTTCATTCCAGAATATGCTCGAATAAGCAAAATCTTCACCCAGCTCACGAGGAAGGGTGAGAGCAACGTCGTAAATTGGACCCCGGTCCACCAGGAAGCCTTTGAAGAACTCAAGAGGAGAGTTTCGACTCCTCCCATACTTCGACTTCCAGACTTTTCCAAGCAGTTTGTGCTGCGCACGGACGCCTCTGGCACCAGCCTCGGCGCGGTGCTAATGCAGGAGCATGGCGGGATGCTTCACCCGGTGGCTTACGCTAGTAGACAGTTGCTCCTCAGGGAAGCAGCATACAGCACAATCGAGAGAGAGTTCTTGGCATTGGTTTGGGGGGTTCAGAAGTTTTCCACCTAATGGGGTGCCCTTCCTTGTTCAAACGGACCACCAACCGCAGAGCTACATGCGACGGGCGAAGCAACTAAACAGCGGGGTCCTGCGCTGGAGCTGGCTGCTCCAAGAGTATCAGTTCAGAATCCAGCATATAAAGGGCAAGGAAAAAGTGGGAGCCGATTATCTTAGCAAGTTATAGATTCTTTCGCATAATATTCACTGTATTGACATTCAAATGCTATATGAAACGTGTAGGTTGAATTATGTGCTAGTTTTATATAATGTTTATATTTGTTCCGCAAGGTTACTTGTGTATAGTACAGGCCCGTGTGCCGCCTTCTCTGTGTGTAGAATATTATGCGATAATATTCTGAAAGTGGGGGGCCGTGTCACAGAATAGGTGGCATCCATTATTTGCCCATGTAGCATTTATACACGTTGAAATGTTGTTCTGTAAACCCCATAGGTTGACGGGACCTGTATATGTGGCCGTCGGTCGGGCACGAAAGACCGAGTACGTGCACGTTGCCTAGGAACAATATTGCTTTCCCTGTGTTAGCTCCAACTCTCTCCATGCTCGAGCAGAAGAGTACGTGCTGCCTGTGTTGTACTTTCATACTCAGTCACCCCTACTACGTCCAAAGTATAGAGCTTCTTTTTTATATTCGTATATTCTTTTTCTCTGGCAATGTAACCACCAGACTGTTGTTTTTGTTGTGCGTTATTTTTTTCAAACCAAAGATGAAGGGAGGGGGGGGGCATGCAGTGCTAAAGTGTGGTGTGGTCTACAAGAGCCTTCCTCTGTGAGTGAACTAATTTGTGCGATCTAAGTTGTTTTCTTTCGGACTTCGACCTTGCGCTCAAGGCAACGTCGACAAGGATTTAAAAAGAAGCCGCCAAGGCCCCAAGGTCAGTCCGCCCAGTTCGCTTCCAAAGAACGAAACCCGAGCGGCCGCGTACTCCCGGCGGGTATCCGACCCGCTGCCGCCGGCACCGCATCCGCAGACCGCAAGCTGCACCGGAAGGATATTCGCCTTCGAGTGCCGCCCGTCTGCGTCGTTCCAGTGATGGACTGTCGCCGCGTTTCGGGGTCAATTGTATGTTGACACTGCTCTGAACTTTCTTTCCCTTGCTGTTACTTGAATTGTTACTTCCATCCCGGAAAAGCATGACCCTGTACATGAAATTCGGAGTATTTAATTCGATTGTTTCTTCACTCGTGTCGTTGCCTTTTAGAATGTTAATTGCTGGCCTTTAAATGTTTTGTGTATTCCTCGTCCTGAGCCTATGAACGTCTTGTTATTGTTATTTCAAGTAAGCGCGTCTTCGTCTCATTCTCCACATTTGCTTACCGGCTACACCGGGCATCGAACGACCACCCCGCTTTTTGTCATGCCTCGGTGATGACCTTAGGTGATTATCGAGCCCGAGACAAAGCGTATCGTGCAACATGAGCGCTGCAACGCCTTCAGTAGCTCGTAGATAGCACTCACTCTGGATCGAAGCGAGTTCTGCAGCCTTTAATTGAGTTAAAAAGTCATTTTATTTTGCCGCCTTTGTGCCGTTTGTTTGCTTATGTTTGTGCTTAAACATTTTACATATCTGCTATATGCAGGCTAACTTATGTTGTGCTCTACTTACTCTCACTACAAGCAGATCGAAACGTGAGCTGTAAACAATATCTTTCCGGGCTTTATAATTATGCATGGTATATGAAATATATGGTGATGAACGCGGGATTCTCGATAGATCCTCTTCAAGGATGTAAGCATTTGAAGCATCTCGAAATGAACCGCTCTTGAACTATGTTTGCCGCCGTCATGATGGTGCTTTCACAGGCAATTTATTACTTCCCTCTTCGTCGCTGAGTGGTTCGCTGCACTCGCATTTTAAAGTGGGCACTGTTTACCTCTCTAGCTCTCATAGTAAATCTCTCGCAGTCACGTTCGCGTCAAGAAGCATGTACGTTTGCCTCATTCAGTCTGCCTTGATGACGGCGGGCAGATCGATGATGAAAATAAGCATAGAACTCATCTCGAACAGCTCTCATAAGGCTCGGCGTATTTCTTCGCCTCGAGCGCATAACGATCCTCAGCACTCACGTCTCCAGGGTAACTAGGTTTCGACGCCGCCATGAGAGGGAAACTTCTTACACACAGCCTGCATGTCACGTACACCGGCTTCGTAACAAGGTGGTCCAATATTCAAGGGCTTCCTCAAATAAAATGCGGCGCCCAAGCAAGCTGAACGTGTCGCGACACGTAGCACGTCATGATAATCAAGAGATAGAGAGATATATATTTTAATGGCAACAGGAGATGTCTGCCTGGTGGTAAGCCTAGCATGCTACTCCTGATGAGGGTTGAGGGATGAGGGTGACAGAGTGTGGGAGGGGAAGGGGAAATAAATGAGAAAAAAAGAGAATCGGTGTCGCACACTTTCACACGCACATAAGCACACACAGATGAGTTTTAAAGCGTATTGATCAACCCTGTGTCCTTAAGAAAAGTTAACTTTCACACTCACATAATCACACACAGATGAGTTTTAAAGGGTATTAATCAACCCTGTGTCCTTAAGCAAAGTTAGTAAGGCCTTGGTAGCTCGCGCAGCAGACGATCCGTCGCACCAAGGACCCAGGACATGTTCAAGGCGCAAGGTTGTTTCTTTAGGTAAGCTTAAATTATTGCGCAGTGTCCTGCGATGTGCAGTAAACCGTTGACAGGAAATTACCAAATGTTCAAAAGTTTCACACACATCACATGTAGAGCACAGAGGCCTGCTCGCTATGCCTATTTTATGTAGGAAGTAGTTTGTGTATGACATGATAATCAAGGTGTTCGCGCCTTACCATGCGGCTTCCCAATCAGTGGTCAACCGCAGTGCATTGTTGATGAGGATACACGTACCTCTACAATAATAGCTAAGGTATTGAAGCAGAGAATAAAGATGGCGACTGTTTTCTTGGGAGCTCGTGCGAAATATGTTCGGCGCGTACGTCTGATGCAATCAGCTTGTGTTATATAAAAAGGGGTCTACATCCAGTTCTCAAAATTATTATTTGTATTGTTTTCTGTAAAAGTAAAAATTATTAAGCTCTTGCCTTTCTTATCAAGAAGTCCGATTATATATATATATATATATATATATATATATATATATATATATATATATATATATATATATATATATATATATATACATATATATATATATATATATATATATATATATACATACATTTTCTTCATTTTGCCTGTTGTTGCATGTCAGCGTGAAATCGTGAATGAATAATCGCTGACGTCGGAAAGGCAACCAAGCTGGGAGCGGCAGACATGAGTAATGCCTTAAGAATGTGGCTCCCCCTCAGACGAAGACAAGTGCGCTGGTCAAAACGTTGGCTCCGCTTGAAAACTCCCGCTCAACCTTTCTTCAGTGCTTTTTCATACTGCGTAGCCATTTTTTTCTCTCGTTCTAGCCAGAAGTCGCATCAGTAATATTGTTCTCTTGGTACTATGAGGACAATGATAACGCGTTTCTTTTTTTATTGCTATGAAATCCGCTTTCTCCTCCTTTATCACTGGAGAAAACGTCGACTGCTAGGAAACGTTCCGGAAAACGCAAACTCGCGTTTTGATTGCAGACTTGTTCAACGTGTTCAAACCAGCGCATTAAGTACTGTTACGATTCGCCCCCGACATGTGCGATAACCGACGTGGCCGTAGCGTAGCATCAGTCAAAGCAGTGAGCATTTCGGCCATTTCAGCGCCGTGCGCCGTGCAATCTGCCGCCCAACGCTTCCTCCCGTAGACGTGATCCGACATGCTGAATTTACACGTGCCGTATTGTGTGTGCGTGCCTGTGTGCGCAAATGGTGGCCAAGCCCGGCACCCGAGCGAGAGAGCATTGCCCTTACCCGTTAACAGGAGGTGGAGGAGATTTTTGTCGTGCTACCGAGACTGAGTATACGTAGCTTGCTCGGACATGAATTTTTCTCCCTTTCCTACTGAACTGATAAGCCTATTAAAAGCAGCGGCTTTTAGACTTCATAGACGACGCCAGACACATGCTTTCCGAGTGTGTCAGTTTGATGTTGAATTAAACATTGGCTTTGTTAGTCGACGCCTCGTCTTTGCGGGGACAGCTGATGCCTTTCGCCGAGCCACGGAACCGCCAGGCCACCGCTACCGATGGGGCCTCGCCCCACATATAACAACTGGTGATCATCGATGGAGCGACGAAGCTGTGACCGTGGGCGGCGAGATGAGTCAAGCCTGACCGTGGTGCAACAACTGGTAGGCAGAGCTGGGATGTCTCAGGCGTGACCTGTGCAACACGCAGCTCAGCGGAAAGCCGGGAGTAGTGCAACGAGCCCTGTGTGATGACTGGTTGCCTGTAGAGGAAAGACTGCGCTGCATTCTTGGCTGCGAAGTTTGGTGAGTGCGGGACTTTCTTCTTTGAGTTTTGCCAAGCTTTTGTTAGTTTAGAATACAGAGCTGGTAATTGTGTTGTCGTTGTTGCTGGGTTAATTTGCAGCAAGGAAATAGAGGGCAGCATAGAAGGCAGCACTCGAAATAGCCATGGATTTGAAGTCCTTGCGCAAACCGAAATTTTGGGAGCTTGCGAAGAAGTTTGGTCGGAATTTTTCAGACAAACTAAGAAAACCAGAAGTGCTAAAGGCTATTCTTGCGTTGGACGCTGAAGATGACAAGCTTTCGGAATACCTTGAGATCATTGAGGAACGGGAACGTAAAGAAAGAGAAGAGAGCGAGAAGAGAGAAAAGCGTTTTTCCCGCGTAACGAAACTGAAGCAGCTGGAGCGTGGAAAGACTTAAAGCTGTAAATGCCGTTCAGTGTAACGGTTCGAAACGGCGGGACGGTCTACAGCCGTTCCTCATTACCGAGGATGTGGCAGAGTATTTGGCAGACTTCGAGAACGTCTACAGATGTAAACGCTTTGAGCGAGATAATTGGGCGCAGAAGTTGGTAGCTCTTCTCTCCGCTGAAGCGTTGGAAGAAATCAAGCTCTTGGTTGGCGACCGCTTGAAAAATTACGATGAACTAAAAGAGTCATTGCTGATACGATATCAGGCAACGTCTCATGATCTTCGGAAGAGGTATGAGAGCAAGAAACATTGTTACAAGTCGTACTTTGCGTTGGCGTATCAGTTGAAAGCCGCTGTAAGTGAATGGCTAGACAGTGCGGAAGTTTCGGAGCAAATCGAACTTGCACCGGAGTGTGAGAAACAGCTTGGGGAAGCGGCTGAGCAATGCGACCGCTGTAGCGAGCCGACCGAGCCTCGAACAGAACAGTATCGTGTTACCTTAGTGGAGCCACTGGCAGCTGAGACGGTTGACGCCGGCTACATAGGCGAGAAAGACGCAGTGACGTCGTCAAGTGAGGTGAACTGCCCGCCGACCCAAGTAGCTGTAGGTTATACGGTTTCATCAAATTAAAGTGGGGAACAGGCAGTAACTGAACTGCCTCTCGAGTCAGAAGAAGAAGCTTGCGTAGAGTGTGGCGGAGATGGAAACGACCTAGGAAATGAAAGAGTTGCGGTTTTCGAAATCAGCTGTGTCATAGAGTAGATCACGCAGAAAACGAAGTGCCGATAAATGGAACTGCGCAGCCCGTGAGTTCTGATCGGCCAGGGCAGACCCACGATGAGTGCGCGTCCGCTGTAGAGAGCCGCACTTGCAAAGGAGACAGAGAGCGATCAGTGCTCAATCAGCATCGTGCGTGCCCTGCACCACGCCGGGTTATATTCGCGAAAACGACAACCCCAGCGCGCGAACGCGGACGTGCCACACATGGCCCTCACGAAATCTGAAGGACCACAGCTGTCGAAGAAGCTTGATCGTGCGCCGGTTAGAGCTGAGTGATGCGGCCCAGCGGAGGACGAGAGTAAATTGAGTGGCAAGCCGCCAGAGGAAAGGCCTAGTGTGGGGGTTGGCATATGCGCTTATTGTTCTGACTTGACTGGAAGTGAGTCATGCGATGCAGACGCTGCGCAGCATTTTGACCACTTTGACAACGGCGGTGCCATACTTGCTCCGGTTACCGCTAGCTTACCAGAGCTCGCGTCGAAAAAAGCAGAAAACGAGCATTAAAGTGCTGCCGCCGACAAAGGCGGAAAGGGAGGCGCGAGAAAGAATGCTGCCATCGAATAGTGAGGAAGGTGAAACTATCGGGAAAGGTAAAACTACTATCCCAACGACACAAATGCGCCCGTGTAGAGAAAATGCGTGACTGGTACG